>NC_135380.1:24432500-27035000 GCF_049243985.1 Paroedura picta
TTAAGTTGTAGAGGAGCAAAAAGCGCCCAAGTGTCCTTGCAGATTTATGATGAAGGCTTTAAGGCAGTGGTTCTCAACCTTCCTAATGCCACAACCCTTTAATACAGTTCCTCATGTAGTGGTGACCCCCAACCATAAAATTAGGCAAGTGTTCTTTCACAGAAATTAAACCAAAATTGACCAGTGGCATGAAGATCCATTTTTTCATGATTGTGTATAAAATGTTTGTTTTTTTTCTCTGGGGTTTCTCAGTTCAGTTCTGCCTCTTGTCCCACTATGCCGATCTCGCTCTTTTCCACTGCTCCAGACAGACAAACGCTGTATCTCGATGTACCCAACAAGGCTGTTGTGTGGATGGTGCTCCCCTGGCTAAGCTGCTTGCCCTGCCGCAACCCCTGTGAAAGGGTCGTTCGACCCCCAAAGGGCTCCCGACCCCCCAGATTGAGAACCACTGCTTTAAGGAGAGGGGCCATGACTCAGTGGTACAAACAAAAGGTCAGAGATTTCACCCCAGCATTTTCAAGTATGTGATTTTGGATAGCAGGGGGCTGGAAAGGTTCCCCAAGGCCCTGGGGAGCTGCTGCTAGGAAGAAAAGACAGTACTGAGACAAAGTGCAGCAGTGTTTTTAAATATCAAGCATCTTCTTATTACAATGACATTGTTCTAGGGGATTATGTAAGCTCAAGCAATGGCAGAGAAATAACTCACTTCATGAATCTGTGAGCTAGCAAACCCAGGGGTCACTTGTCACTTTTCCCGTGATCGGACTAGGAAGCCAGGATAAAAGTGTGATAAGTAAAATAGAAGGTAAAGACTCAAAAGCAGCCAACAGCTCTGGTAAGTCTGAGGGAGTGCCATTCCCAAGGCAGCAGCTCCGGGCCAGTGGCCTCCTCTCTAGCTGAGAAAGAATCTTAGAGGATGCAGCAGTCCGATACTCAACAAGGGGTACTACATGTACAACACGCTCCACTTTGGACAGCCCACCTTGTCAGCCTCACAGTACTCAGGAGGCTTGCTGAATGTGCCCAGCAGAATATGCTTTGGAAAGTTTCTATCCTGGAAACCTTGTAGGCCTTCAAGATACCCCTGGACTCAGATCTTGCCTTCCTGCAGGACCCAGTCAAAGGAGTCTAGTTCCTGCATCCTTCCTCTGAGGGTAACGGACCATTCTCCCTGTTGACAGCACCATGTGTCCACATTGACATTCTCTCTCTCTCACACACACACACACACACACAAGCCCCTGCCTTTACTTGACCCCTCCTGCTCATTCAAAGCAGGCAGTCTTTGCTAATAGCAGTTCTGTCATGGCCAGAACTTTGGCTGGCTTTACAACCTTCACTTCTGCCAGCAGATCTAGAAGGTAAGTGGCGAAAAAGGTGGGTTAGCTCCCCTTCAGTCCTCCTCCTGTGCTCTCTGTCCTCACAAGTACTTTTCTGACAGTCTTATAGGTTCCTCCCCTCTCAATTTTTAAAGGCCTGAAGATTAACAATGGCCAGCCACTCTTTCCTGTCCTTTGCCTGGTTATGATGACTGCAAGAAGAAAGTGGACGATCCCAAAAACAACAAAGGGAAAAAGAATCTGTCCAATGGCTTAATCCAAGTATAAAAATCTCTGTTATCTCTTTATTTCCACCTGGACTCTGCCAAAACGGTCTCTTGATTATTCTCCGTTTTCAATGCTTTCATCACTGGCAAAATGAGTCCTCCACAAAGTTGTTATTCATAAATTCAATATATTCACTGAAAGTGCTGTCGTTTTTGATAATCGAAGCTTACAGCCTTGACTCTCCACACCAAGATAGCGTTTTTCGCCTAATTATATTTTCAAGTGATTATCAAAAACGACAGCACTTTCAGTGAATATCTTGAATTTATGAATAACAACTTTGTGGAGGACTCATTTTGCCACTGATGAAAGCACTGAAAACAGAGAATAATCTAGAGACCGTTTTGGCAAAGTCCAGGTGGAAATAAAGAGATAACAGAGACTTTTATACTTTGATTAAGCCACTGGACAGATTATTTTTTCCTTTGTTGGTTATGATGACTGGTATGCATTCAAACACCATCCTAACTAGGGCAAAAAGAGTAGCTGAATACTTACATTCTTCAAGGAAGGAAAACCTTGGGCTAATTACTGCACCTAGCCATGCCTAATACCTTCCAGTTCGGACTTGAATTCTGATTTGCCAAAATGTAACAGATGCCAACTGCACCCCATGCCAGTCAGCCAGCTGTGTGTCATCTCTCTCCTCTCCTGTGCACCCCACTTTAAAAATAGGCCATCGAGTTATTGCCACTGATACATGTCCTGGATTCTAACATGTCTAGCTGCGGGGATGCAACGGATGATTCAGCTCTCTGAAGTGGGTTTCTGTTCTGCTGAAACAACTTTAATAGCTAGGAGTGCAAACTTAGTTCCCAGAGAGGGGTGTAAATGTGTGTGTGTGGGGGGGGGGAATACACTATTGGGGAGGAGGATATGCCTTTTTATTTTCCCTGTTGGGTGAAGCATCTACTTTAAATCTGGATTCCTTCCCCTCACCCTAATGTTAGTTTGTTTATGTTTCTGGGTCAACACAAAGCAGATGCCAATATAATTTGCAAGCACTGCAGAATGCTTCATAATTTTCCAGTTTGGTGTAGTGGTTAGGACTGCAGACTTCTAATCTGGCAAGCCGGGTTTGATTCTGCGCTCCCCCACATGCAGCCAGCTGGGTGAACCTTGGGTTCACCACGTTGCTGAAAAAGCTGTTCTGACCGAGCAGTGATATCAGCGCTCTCTCAGCCTCACCCACCCCACAGGGTGTCTGTTGTGGGGAGAGGAAAGGGAAGGCGACTGTAAGCCACTTTGAGACTCCTTTGGGTAGAGAAAAGCGGCATATAAGAACCAACTCTTCTTCATCATCTCATTTATTGGCCCCCTTTGAATTAGATTATTGATAAGACCAGGGGGCTGTCACACTCACCAATCACTCCTAACTAATTTCCTGAAATATTCCAAAGAGCTGGATTTAACAGCAACATTTTCACCCTTTTTGTGTGAAAGGATGTCTTGGAGAAGGATGAATAGATCACCTTACTTTAAAAAAAATAGGAAAGAAAACTGCGCAAGAAACAGCAAGGGAAAAATTTGAATTAACACTTGAAATTAGTCAGTTACTGATGGGTGGCAGCTCTACCACAGATGCATTAATTTGCTTCTCTAGGAATAATGCTGGGTCTGGTATAACCCCTAGGCTCTTAGCTGAGACAGCAAGGGTCAAAGCAGAGACGCATGCTTTCTTCAAGACTGCACACTTCCCAACAGCAGTATCTCAATCTACTACTACAAAGAAAGATTCCTCTCGAATTTTGAACTGTGGATTAATTCAAAGAGGGTTTGATCAACACGGGGAAAGGGCACTGCATGTTCAAAAGGACTAGTTTATCGTTGTTCTCCAAACTGATTGTTTCCTGCAGGGTCATGTTTTGTAATATGTAATCTAAAAGCCGATTTAAACCAGAACATCAGCTGGCAACAGGAACAGAACTGTACATTGCTGTCCTCTGTGATATAATCCCCTGAATTATCTCACCAAGTCTGCCCACCACTCTACCTGTAGAGATTGAACTTAAATGAGGAGGGAGCCCTATGCCTCTATGCTGAGGTGGCAACCTGACGGACCCTAGACAGTTGGACCAGATGTCCCCTCTCTCTCTCGGCTCCGAATGCCTCTTCACTGGATCCCCTTCCTTCTCCCCCTCACACATCAATAATTCAGAGCATCTCCTTTTTTGCTTGCAGCATTCACAGGTTGTTCATTATTTATAGGTGCTGGCTCACTGCTTCTGGCTGGCACACCTGTTTCAGACAGCAGTCACCCAGGAGCACAGACCCAGAGAGACTCCAGCATAGGCCTACTGACTAATTCCATGCCCCCTCTCAAGCAGGGATAGCATATGTGTAAGTCTTTACTCTACACAACAGCACAGCAGAAGAAGAAGAGTGGGTTCTTATATGCCGCTTTTCTCTACCTGAAAACATCTCAAAGTGGCTTACAGTCGCCTTCCCTTTCCTATCTCCACAACAGACACCCTGTGAGGTGGGTGGGGCTGAGAGAGCCCTGATAGTACTGCTTGGTCAGGACAGCTTTATCAATGCTGTGGCGAGCCCAAGGTCACCCAGCTGGCTGCATGAGGAGGAGCGGGAAATCAAACCCCAGATTAAAAGTCCTCACTCCTAACCATTACACCAAGCTGGCTTGGTGTGGTAGGACTGACTTCCTCAGGGTCATGTGGCTTCCAATTCTGGCCATGAATTTCTATTGCTGGCAAGAAATGTCCATCGTTTTTCATACAACCATTGGCTTTGATGGTGTAGGCCAGGGGTGTCAAACATAAGGCTTAGGGCCCATCCAAGGCTCTTACTCAGTCTGCAAGCAACCAGTATGATGGAGGGAATAGGAGGCTGCTGTGGGGTGGGGGAAAGTGGGCAGAACCACTCCAATGTTGGCTTCAGTATGATGGAACTACCTCATTAAGGGGAACCCCTTTGCTTCAGCGGCAGGCTCAGTGGTAAGTTGGCAGTCACTGCAGCCACATTCGTGCTGGCTCAGACCTCCAAGGTGGGGTTGTGTGTCTTGCTGCTCAGCCTGCAACTCTGGGGATGGGCATTTGCACCAAGACGATGCTAAGGAGCCTCTGCTGGGGCCTGCTGGTGACCACCATGACCACCGTACTTGTGCCCCTTCCATGCAGCAGATATGCTTTGACCCATGGGGGGGGGATTCTTTGGCAGTTTATTGCACACCTTGGGGACCCATAAGTTAGCTGCAACTGGATGACATTTCCCACCATTCCCTGTGAGTCCGAAGCACCCATTCACCTCAAAGGCTAACAGCACAGTCGTGTCCTCTGACCTCACATCCTTCTTATCAGCCTCCACAGGTTTGCAAGGACTTTGCACAAAGAGACAGTAGAATGTTTCTCTGCCTGAGTCAGTGTTCTGAACTTTATTTACACCATGCTGCAATTTAACACTTTTGCTCTATATCTCTGTTGGGTATGATTGTATCAGAACGGTCTGAATGTTTGCATCTGGGAGACTCAAGTTCAAATCCCCACTCGGTCATGGAAGCTCACTAGGTGACCTTTAGCCAGTCACTGTCAACCTAACTTGCCTCACTAGCTTGTTGTGAGGGTAAGGCAGAGGGGACAGAACATTGACGTCCACCTCTTTGGTCTTGCTTGAGGGGAAAACTGGGGTGATAATAGCTAAATAAATGCATTTGTTGCTAGTGAGTCCATCGCACATGCAGAGAAGGGGAATTAGATAACTGATCGTGTCTGTAGAGGGGCAGGTGTAGGGGAATTAGACTGAAGCCAAACTGTGACAAGGCTAGAGCTGAAGGTCACGTTTTTTTGCGTGCACCACAAAAATCCAAAAGCTCAACTGGGATACATAATACAAGTGAAAACACGGCAGGATTTGCTAGTTGGTTCACAAAGTGTATGGACTTTCAGTTTTTTGTTTTTTATTTTTGGCCCAGAATTGAAGGAGGAGAAAAGGTGGAAATTAGACATTAGAGGCAAGGAAGAATAGATATAGAAAATGGTCATGAAGGAGCCCTAAAGTACCAGTACATGATAAAGTCTCCCCCCCATCCTCCCCCTCTGGTTGCAAAGATTTCGCCAGATTTTGCCCACATATTTCAAGCTTCCTTTACATCTTTGTAGGCTGGAAACCTCAGATTATCAGAGTGCAATGATTTTTGCTAGATGCTTGATTGGATGCTTCTGGCAGCCGGACAAGTAGCTACAAGTCCTCAGGTTTCCTGCAGCAGAAATTCCGCACTGCCTTTCCAACACAAGGAGAAGGCGAGGAAGAACACCATTTGAGAGTTTTGCATCCCATCGGACTCAGCTGACCCACAGTATAAATGCTTCCATGCCAAGAAAGCCAGAGTCCTGCAAGTCCTCTGCCCCCCTGCAGTTCACAGCTGAGCCTAGGGGTTAGTTTTTAAAAGCCATTAAAGGGCTGAAAGGGGTATGGACAGCACTTAGCTCTGCTATTCTGAAGGCAGAGTTTAGTTCTGCTCTGCCTCTTCAGACTGTCTACAGGCCAAGCCAACCCCCCATGCTCACCCACAGCCATCCTGCTGGATCCCCTTTGAACAGAACAAATCAGGGAGGGGGCAGGATTTTTGCACACACACCATGCTTAGAATGAGCATTATGCTGTGCGGAAACAAAAATATTTGGGGAGGAAAGGTGGAGCAAAATCTCTGTGCAGAAGTCACCATAGGGAGGGAAAGTAGGGGCAGCATTTGTCTCTTCCCTTCCCTTTCACTCCTGAGAGAAGAGGTGGCTGTGTGTTTCAAAATGCAGACCACGTGTCCTCTTAGACCATCACGCCTGTTCTTGCCAAGATCTGTTTGCTCTGCATTTATTTGTTTAAATGAGATAATAAATGCTGAGAAAGCAGATACTGTAATGTAAGAGGCCTGCTGAACGAAGGACAGATGCCACACATTGAGAACTTGTGCAAAAGGGACGTTTCCCAATAGGCCTCTGGTTTGGAGATAAGAATTAGGACCATGGACAGAGCTTGCACGTCTAAACGCGCCTGCAGACAAGGAAGCCAAGGAGATCCCACAACTCTCTGTGGTTGGTACTGTTTTCCTCCCACACACACACACACGTGTAGAGGTTCTTGCTCTGCAAGAGAAGATTGCAATCTTTGCGACGGAAAGTGCTGGAGTACACTAGGCAGCCAGAGCGACTCAAAACAAATGGGCTATTAGAATGGACAACAGAATTCAGTGCAACATTTTGATGGATGGGTTTGTGTTCAGATTAATAAAGAAGTGTGCCTTGCCTGGAATCCATCTAGCACTCTAATGCTGTGAGACAATGCACAAATATAAATTGACTGCCAACAAATGTGCATTTTATTAGTGCTGGCAGCACAGCCAGCTTCTTAAAAGCCAACTCTAAAACTTTGTCAGTCTTATTGCGGATCTTCAACACTCCCCTTGCTTTGGGGGGTGTGGCATGAAGAGAGAGCTTTTTGAAAATGAAGACTCAAAAGTTGCACTTGAAGGGTTGTGATTTTGCAATGGAGAGATCTGTCTGCGAAGTCTTCGAAGCCATTATTATAGCACAAGCATTTATACTGTGGGTCATGCACAGATTGTGGCGTTTCTCCATAGAAGTATGAACACCACCTCCAAAAGCAGTCTCTCTGCCATTGTTTACATTAGCAGTCTTCAACTTTTCAGACCATATGCCCAAATCTACAACTTGGTATCCGCTTCTAGTTTTGTGTGTAGTATATTTTTTTCTCCCGTTCTGCCTGTCTCCTACTTTCTCCTCTTAAATGAAGTGAAGAAGATGGTTGGTGTCACTGCCACAATTCCACCTAGGCCACAGAATATCCAAGCAGCCCATCATCTGAATTTGAATTATTTATACTATCAATCATCCTGAGGTCAGAGAAAGTTTTCTAACCTTGCCAAAAGGCTATTGATTTCTTTTTTTAGTTCATTTCCACCTTGGGTTCAGCAGCGATGCTTAAAAAAAAAAGAAAAAGGCAAGACAAAGCGAAAACCTCAGAGGCTGCCGAGCTGCTGGGATTGTTATCTCAAGAAAAGTGGTGACTGTCAAGTGAAGCGTAGAGCTTAGATTATCAAGCGTAGCAGAAGAGTAAAGAAAGACTCTGGTTTTCCTCCTGAAAATCAGCATCTATTTCGACTGTTCAAATTGGGATTTTTTTCCCCAGCAGGCAAAATGTAAGAGAAAATTTGCCCAGATTTGTGTGTGTGTGGGGACACAGAAAAATACTATACCCAAACCTTGGGATCACTGACAGCCAGACCACCCAGAATCCAAGATGGAAAACAGGTTTCACTGCAAAAAAAATAAGTCCCCCAATCCAGCTTTCTCCAGTCTCCACTATAAATGACTGATTGCCGCCCACATTATAGGGAGCAGTAAAGAGAGGTGCCAACCCACCTGCTCCCTGTTCTTGCAAATCCAGCCTCTGAAAGTCACTTCTGCTTCTTTGTACATCCTTCTCTTGAGTCATGGGGCACATGTAGGAACCATGGGAACTGTCTTGATGTAAAGAGGTTTGATCTAGCTCCTGGGAGTATAGGTGGGTGGTGTGTCCCCAAAAACCCTTTCCACAAGCTTTCCTGCATGTACAAAGAGCCAGCTGATGCCAGATTCGGGATCTGTGGAGCCCTTTGGCAAGGCACCCTAAGTCGGACCCCCTTAACTGGCTATTTGCCTCACCTTTTCACACTGCCTATGATTTTGTTCTCCTTGCAACAAAAGGGTAGAGGCACTACAGCATAGGGATCTGGATTTGTTTCTAAATGAACAAAAAAAGGAAAGGAAAATCCTTTGGTAGGGCTACGAAACCAAACAGGAACAGCAGCCAGCAAATGGTCTGGATCCGACCAGCTTTTCTGTTGGTGTAAAAAGAAAGGTGTCCTCTTAGGCTGTGCTGAGAGTCATGGCACCAGCAGGTACAAAAGCCATGGGGGCTGACGTATGAAGGGGAACTGGGTAGAACTGAGTGACAAGTCTGGCTGGATCCAGTCCAATTAATGCATGTTGCCTTTGTCAAAAATCTTGGCCCTCTGCTCTGTCTTTACCAAACCTGGCAGGGAGATTCCTGCCTGAGTAATACAGTCCTAGTAAGCATCATGGAACTGGGGTGGAAAACAGCCAAAATAGCTTCCACCTTCCCCGGCTTCATGGAACAGCCACTTCCATAGGACTTCTGCCTGAGCAGTTTCACAGGTTTGCCACTGAGAGCTCCCTCAAGCCAATGGGGACTCCCTTAAACATGCGCCTGTCTAATACATTCTTTAGCTAGCACACTTACCCTTTGCATTGCCACTTGATGCTCTCAGCTATAGGCCACCAACAGGTCATGTGAGAAAAGGGTCGTTCTGCCGTTCTGTCTCTCCCTCTGAAAGAGAAGTTGTCCTTCCCGGCAGAAGGGAAATTGGCATAGTGGCTGCTCCAGCTGGCAGCTGTGCTTGGAGATAAGAAAGGCATCAGTCTCCAAAGCTGGCCTGCTGGCAGGGGCTGGGAGGAGAGAGTGGCGCGATGGTGTCAGAGGTTAATAGGGAGCTTTGGAGAAGGATGGGAAGCCAAACAGAAGCAGCGTGAGCAACTCAAAGGGAGATGTGGAGATGTGGAAGGAAATCTTCAAAGAGGGCAATTCACGGCACTCTTTTGAGATGGTGAAATCCCAATTGCTTATACTGGCTCTCTTGCTGTGCAAAGTGCTCTATAGTTTTCATTTAGCCTGTCCTCACAGCCATCCTGGGTGATCCGTCATCATTAGCTAATTTTTGCAGGCTGAGACAATGAGGTTAAAAAAGGATGCTCAGGAGCAAGAAGGGACTCTGTTGCTAAAGTAATGGGACATCTCAGTATTTTCACACAGCTTTTCTTTGGTGCCCCACAGATGCTATCTCAGTCGTTTTCACAACAACCTTGGAAGGCAGGCCTATATTATTATCACCCTTGTACTGAAGAGGAGAAGTTTACACGGGACAGTGGCTGTTCTAGGGACAACTAGCAGGTTTGTGGGCAAGGTGTGATTTGAAACAAGGGCTCCATCCTCTGAGAACATGAATGCACGGGTTCCAGGTGCAAGCAAGCACACAACCTCCACATTAAGCAATGTAAATCAGTCTCAAACAATGCACAGCAGTGGCTCCCCAGCACTGAAATCCTATGAGCCATCTATGTGGCATGATTTCCTGAGCATAAAAACAGCAAGCTGCCGGGCAAGAGGAGAGAACCAACCAAGAGGGACAGTGGCAGACTAAGAAGAAAAGCTCTCTTTTTTTTGGCACCCCACTTTTCACTACCTGAAGGCATCTCAAGGCAGCATGCAATCACCTACCCTTTCGCTCCCCACAACAGACACCCTATGAGATAGCTGAGGCTGAGAGAGCTCTAAAAGAACTGTGACTGGCCCAAGATCAGCCAACTGGCTGCTTGTGGAGGAGGAGTGGAGAATCAAACTTGGTTCTCCAAATTAGCCCACCTTGAACAGACTGCTCTGGTCACTAGTCAAAGCACTGCACAAACATTTCCTTGGTCATCTTTTCAACAGTGCATTTATTTCATTTACACATGGCCTTTTCCCCTACTGGGGAGATAAGATTTTTGTCTTCTCTATTTTATCTTCACAACAGCCTTGTGAGGGTGACAGCAAAAAAGAGCAAGAGTCCAGTAGCACCTCAAAGATGAGCAAAATATGTGGCAGGTTAGGAAGTTTATGAATCGTGTCTCACTTCTTCTTGTCTACAGCTACAGACAGGCTAACGTGGCTGCCCTTCTTGATCTATCTTGTGAGGAAGGTTAAGCCAAACGTGTGATTGACACAAGACCATCAAGTAAGCTTCTGTGGCAAAATGGGGATTTGAACCTGGGTTTCCCAGACCCTAGCTGGACACCCTCCAAGCCACACCAGCTCTTAACCCTGTAACAATGACCCTGTATGTCAGGTTATCATCCCCATATCACAGACAATGCCGACCGAGGCTACGAATGTCCGCGGCGGCCTGATTAATTCATGACCGAGTCAAGTTTTGAAACAGCTCTGGGGACTTCCAAGCTCTCAGCAAGATCTGCTTTGCCACTTCAGCAGTCTAGCTTGTCAGGAGCTTCCTGCCAAATGTACTGTGCAAAATTGCAGAGAAGATAATTTAGAGCTGAAGAGTAATAAAACAATAATAATACGTGGCAAGGAGAAGACGTCTCCTCTTAGAGGGAAAAAGACAGAGAGGTCACAGAACCCTGCATGTGGTTTCATAGCTTCCCCACACTCTGCAAACAGCCAGGTAGACTAAGCAGACTTATGCCCTTCTAAGACAATGAGTGAAACTCTGCTTAGGATGGCACTGCAACCGGGCCAGCCTGACTTCCTCCCACCCCCAATGGAGTGCATTGTTTGACCCACAGGGTGCTTGGGATTCCCAGCCAGGTGCAGATCTGACCAGTCTACTAAAAAGCAAGGGCCAGCTGTGACCCCTCAATCTTACGCCTCAAGATTCCCATGGGAAGGAACATGTGAACAAAAATGTTGAACAGATTTTGGAAAAACCACATGTGCCTTGCACAAAAAGATCTGTGAAACAGCTAGTTAGCCCCCTTTCAGCACCTGCTTGTGGATTTCCTGGGAAATCCACATGGATATTCAAAACCCACATAACATTCTTGCTGTCCTGTCTGTTTAAGTGACCTTGTACCCTGGGTAGCAAGCTATGCGTGACTATGTTTAATTTATCAAACCTTGTGTTTTTCCCCCAATGGGGACTCAAAACACCTTCAGCTGGGCTCCTCCATTGTATCTTCACAACAACCCTGTGAGGTAGGTGAGGCTGCAGCTATGAGACTGGCCCAAGGTGATGTGGCCAGCTTCCATGGCAGAGTAGGGATTTGAAGCTGGAGGTTAGTCCAATGCTCTAACCCAGGGATAGTCAAAATGCGGCCCTCCAGATGTCCATGGACTACAATTCCCATGAGCCCCTGCCAGCAAACGCTGGCAGGGGCTCATGGGAATTGTAGTCCATGGACATCTGGAGGGCTGCAGTTTGACTACCCATGCTCTAACCACTACACCACACTGTCTCTCATTCATAGGTAGTTTGGGATGGAGAGAAGATAGAAGTCAGTGATTGGAGAGGCAGTACACTCAGCAGCAAACAAATTCTTTGCTCAGTGGGTTTCAGCACGCAAGGAGGAGATCTCAGCATCATTTGCAGCTCTCACACCCTTCCGCCACCGTCTCTCTCTTGCACCTTAAACCCCTGCATGATGCACAGCTCAGAATTCTCCCAGTGCTTTACATGATTTTCAGGCATTCAGAGAACTCCCGATATAAATGAATATATTCCTTGCAACATTCCCCTCCAGCAGCCCTGCAAAATAGGTCACCCTCCTCTTCCTCTCTATATGTGGAGGAAAGCATCAAATGAACCAGGGAGGCTTACCTATGGATTTACAAAGGGCATTTTGCTCCTGCACTAACTACCATACACTTTCCTCCAAGGGGCTCACACTTGTGTGCGTGTTGCTTTTTCTGCTTCCATTTTATCCTCACCACACCCCTGTGAGGTAGGCTAGGATGAGAAAGAGACCAGATTAAGGTCATCCACCAAGCGGCAAGGCGGAGTTGGGATTTGCAGCAGGGTCTTCCAGATTCTAGTCAGAGGCTCTCCCCTCCACCTACTGCCATCTGGTGAGCTTGTGGCAATGGCAACATTTGAACCAGGGATATCCTCACTTCTCCTTAAGCCTGACAGCAAGTCTAAGAGCCACTAGCTCTGTCAGAAGCTGTCCCTTCACTTCACCCTATCTCCTTGGTGCTTATGGGACCAGCTGCCCTGTCCGGCTTCCTCAACCACGGTCTCTCCGTCCACACACCCATCTGGTGGCTTTAAATCAACAGCCAGCCTTGAGCCTCTCCGATCTAGGGAAGAGGGAATTCCCCCCACAAATACACACACGACACTATAGCAGGAAGTTCAGACAGGAATACCACAGGGGGGTCAAGATAGGCTCAGCCATGGAGGTCACTGGGTGAGCCCGGGCAACTTCTCTTCCCCCCCCCCCCCAAGTCCACCTTGCAGGGTTATTGCGAGCGTCAAATAAAACCAGCAGGAGGGCAGTTCGGCTTGTGCGTTGCAACTCGCCACTGATGGGCAATGCTGTGGAGCAGTCGCTCCCCCGGGCGCCCTCCGTCTCACTTCTGTTGGCCTCTCCGGGAAACTCTTGCCGGCTGACCACCTGCCGCGGAGAAAGGGGAGGCGAGGGAAACTTCCTTCCCCCGTCCCCGATGGGCAGAGAGGACCAAGGTCTTCCTTCGGCTGCCTGCCTGCCTGCCTGCCTGCCTGCCTGCCTGCCTGCCTGCCTGCCGGGCACCCCCAAGGACCGGGCTGGCGTGACCCCACTATCCTTCCCCCCCCCCCCCCCTTACCTGCATGGCTGCTTCGGCCGAGGCTCGGTGGGAAGGGCGGCTGCGCTGGGGAGCTCTCTCGCCCGCTCGGAGACGGCAGCAGTGATGTCAGCCTGGGCACCGCCGGCGCCCGCCCGCCCGCCTTACCCCCCCCCCCTTCCCCCGGCCGGCAGCTGAGCGCTCCAGCGCCCAAATCCACGCGCGCTCCGCTCCTCCTCGGGCCAGCCTGGCAGCGCCGCGCTCCGGCGGACCGCAGCACCCGCGGGCGCCACCTCCGACAGGGCGGGCGCCACCGGGGACAAAAGAGGGGAATTACAGGGCCGGACCCCGGGCTGCTTGGCTTGGCTCGCGAAATCCTTGCCCAGAGGCTGAAAGGCTCTGGGCTGCCAACTTCGGGGGGGGGGGGATTTGAACTGGCCTTGCTTTGGTGCCTTTAAGGAGGAGGGGCGGCCCTTCCTTCGCTACGGAGCGCGCAAGAGAGAAGTTCGTCCGGCAGAGCTCGGGAAAGTCGCAGCCGTCCGAGAGAGCCCCTCCCTTGCCCCAGAAGGGCGCCCTCCAAGGGTGGCTCACGGCAACAGCCCCACGGCAACAGCCCAGGCCTCGACCCTGCTCGTTTCCTTTTGCGCCCGTCGGCCTCTTGCCTGTCCCTTTCCCTTGGGTGGAACAAGCGCTTCATTAGAAGAGCAGAAACCTCGAGCTGTTGATGTCCCTTTCAAGGCTCGGTGCTACCAGCGGAGTTTGGCTTAGCCCCAGACCCCTGTTCTGTATGCTCCAGGCGTAACAAGCTGTCGCCCAAAGAAAGGGTCTTTCCCTCGGGAGTGAGGATCAGCGCATCTCCATTAGAACAAACTCGGAGTACAGCGGCACCTTTGAGACCAAAAAAGTTTTATTCAAGGTATTATAAGCTTTGGTCCTCCTGGATTCCAACTTTGTTCTGCTACTTCAGACAAACAAGGCTGCCCATCTGAATCTATACATCTTCATTAAGAAAATTGAGCCCCAAACAGTTCTAGGATAAAGTTTTCTTTAAAGACGTTTTGCATGCACAATAGAATCACCATAATCATTACCCTTTCTGCAAACCAGAGATTATGGATGACCCTTGATAATGGGGGGAAGGGAGACAAGAGGAAGAAGAAGAAGAAGAGTCAGTTCTTATTTGCAGCTTTTCTCTATCAGAAGGAGTCTCAAAGCGGCTTCCAATTGCCTTCCCTTTCCTCTCCCCACAACAGACACCCTGTGAAGGAGGTGAGGCTGAGAGAACCCTGATATTACTGCTTGGTCAGAACAGTGCTGTGGTGAGCCCAAGGTCACCCAACTGGCTGCATGTGGAGGAGCGGGAAATAAACCTGGTTTGCCAGATTAGAAATCCACATTCCTAACCATTACATGACGCTGGGTCTTAGCAAGGGAAATACATAGCCACACAGAAAGGTGAACATCTTGTCTTACATGGCAAGAAGGTTGCCTTCTTTGTCCTTGGGCCCTGCTCCTCTGTCTTTAACAGCAAATAATCACAGGCATTCGTGCTGTGAAATGCTTCATCAAATAATTTCAAGCAGCCGTAGGCTATTTCGTCTGGCAACCCGGCCACCCTACTTGGCAAGAGAATTTTGCTGCTTAACCGCAGGCTCATGCACTACAAGAACAGTTGGGATGATATAACATAAGACCTCGAGAGCAACCCTAAACAGCCCTACTCAGAAATGTTCTGTTTTACCCAGTGAGTCTGACTGCCAGGAGAGGGTTCTTCCGCTGGCAGCCTGTATCTGCCTTTTGTGTATGCCAAAGCACAACAGCAGAGTTGCTCATGCGATGGGCCCGTTCAGAGATCGCAGCGCAAGCTGACAGCAGAGGTTGTTTATTTTGAAAGTGTTGATCTCAAGCAGTCAGACAAATATATATATATACATATCCAACCAAGCTATTATTTACATGCTCCAAGGACCTCAGAATGGCTAGCATGAATGCGTGTGTATTAATGCGTGTGTGCAATCCGAGCAAGAGGCTTGCAAGGCCAATGAAACGCAGAGACAGTTTGCCATTGCCTACCTCTGCAAAGTCTCCTATCCAAGCACTGGCCCTGCTCAGCTTCTGAGATTGGGCAATACCATGCCCACAGTCCCCGCTTGCATTAATATCTTCTCATAACAATCCTGTGAAATGCCCCCTTTCAGACAGTGACTGGCCTGAGATTTTATTTATTTATTTATAGACTTATATACCACCATTCCCCAAAAGGTCTCACAGTGGTTCACAACAAGGAGTTGTGAACAACAATCTCCCAGGGAGTTGCCCTAAGCCCTAATCCAACATTTCAGCCACTAACCAGACCGTTATCCTCCAAAAAGCTACCCTTTTTTTCAGTTTCCCCCTTGACTTGAGTGGGGAGCAGCCTAACTCTGCCTAAGATGACACTGTTAAAATGGCTAAAAATGTATCTCCAATTAGTCAGACAGCAGATTTGAAAATTATTTTTAATAAAGACAGCACAGATGGCAAACCCCCCTTAGGAGTGGCCGTCTCTCTTCTGTCTCATGCAGAAAGGAATTACTTCTACCCACCAGCATGGTGAAGCAGTTAGAATCCTGGGCTAGGATCTGGGAACCTCCAGGTCTGAATCCCCTCTCTGCCATTGAAGCTGGCTGGGTGACCTGAAACAAAACATACTTTCACTCTAGCCTACCTCACAGGGTTGTTGTGAGGGTAAAATGGAGGACAGGGGGATGTTAACACCTGCTTTGCATCCCTATTTTGGGAGAAAGAAAGAAAGAAGGAAGTCATCCTCAAAAAATTAATGAGAACAACCTCCCCTCTTATGTAGCTTTAATTAATTGAATTCAAACAATTAATCACCTGCAGTGTCATCAATTGGAAACAGCCCAGTTAAAATCCATATAAAACTCATTGTGTACATGTATAAAGTGCCACCAAGTTGCAACCAACTTGCGAGGGGCTTTCAAGGTAAGTGAGAAGCAGAGGTGGTTTGCCATTGCCGACAGAACTTTTCCTTAGCTTCCAAGATCTAATGAGACCAGGCTACACCATGCCGCCTTCCTTTCCATAAGGCTCTTTACACAAAAACAAAGGAACAAGAAAAGACGCCTAAAGAGAACAACAAGAAAAGACACCTAAAGAGCAGCATTTCCAAACAGACTCTGAGAACTGACTGTGTGTAAGGAAGCACAGCCTAAACAAACTATAGTGACACTTTCATTTGAACACACAGGCCAAGCAGTCCAAGGAAGCAGACAAGGTGCCACAAAGAACTGGGAGCAGAGTAACCACAGTGTGGTACAATAAAATCAGAGTCCAGTAGCACCTTTAAGACCAACAAAGATTTATTCAAGGCGTGAGCTTTCGAGTACAAGCACCCTTCGTCAGACTATGAACTCCTTACATGACAGGGAATATATAGCAAAAATCAATTATGTTCCATGTAGACTGTGTCATACAAACAAATACAGCCAATGGTAATTCTTTGTCAAAACAGCCAATCAACCCCCTGGAATTCAGTGCAGTTTACAAAAACACAAAGAGAAACCAAACTGCCTGTTGTCAGTGTGGTAAGAATGTCTGGAAAATTTCTCTTTTACGGCAAGAGGGTTGCTAACTAACTTGGTGACTTGCTCCTATTGTACACATGGTCATGTTCAGATGAGTTGCATCTCAATTTTTGCTCTCTCTCTCTGGCCAAAGATATCCAGATCTTCACTGCCGTAAGCCTTACCAGATGTGAGTCAACTGGAAAAGGGGTTCCTTTCAATATCCAAGAGGTTAATCATTAAGGGCTTTAAAGGTCTACATGTGCTGGCCACTGCAGTTCATTCAAAGGCATGCGCTGATTCTGTTGTGATGAGTCATAAGCAAGACAAGCCACATCAAATGTGGGCTTTGCAAAAAGCAATTTTTGAGTGTCCTTCACATTAGTGTCTCAGGGAGACAGTGTATATAGTGACTTCAAGTCCCCACAACAAACTTATCCTGGATGCTTTAAGCTGATCCTGCATTGAGCAGGAGGTTGGACTAGATGGCTTGTAGGGACGCTTCTGACTTGTGATTCACATGAAAATGAAAAACAGCATTAGCCATTAATCACAACTGACTGAAAATCAGACTGTTCAGAAGGCCTGGCTAATTTAAGAACACACTCAACACTAATCCTTTTTTAAACCATGGAAACTTTAAGACATTTGCTGATTACACTTTTACCTTCATCATCCATACAACCCATACACAATACTTGGATGCACA
Organism: Paroedura picta; assembly: GCF_049243985.1. Classification (NCBI taxonomy): domain Eukaryota; kingdom Metazoa; phylum Chordata; class Lepidosauria; order Squamata; family Gekkonidae; genus Paroedura; species Paroedura picta. The sequence goes on from NC_135380.1 coordinate 24,449,729, forward strand.
AGCACAGATGGAGACAGATGCCAAACTCACTTGCACACAGTGTCTAAAGAGCCAAACGAAACATTGTTTTCCCCTGAGAAATCCCCGGGTTAGGCAGAGAAGCACATTTTGAAGTTCTATGTCATATATGAGCCTGATTTGGATTGGGACCACATTGCATGGAGAGAGGGGGCTTAATCCCTCTCCCCACACACATACCATTTCCCTAAACCTAACCTGGGGGGGGGGACTTTTCCCCTGTTATGGAGGTGTACCATGAAGTTAAACCTCCTTTAGGAGTTATTTCAGGATGGAGAAATGACACAGGGAAGGGCTAAGCCCTATTTCTCTGTGTGCCCCTCAGCGGACCCAGGGATGTCTCTGGAGGAAATATAATACAGTTATGTTCTAATAAGAACAGCATCTTGTTAGTGCTACTCATTCCCTTCTTGACTGGGCCTACCAAAAGCACACTGCCTTATCTGCTCTCGGGCCTTGTGCATTCCAGCAGTGGAGCAATGGTTGATTTTGATCAATTTAAATCTAAGTGACCTGTATTTTAACCGGATATGATCCCCCTTGGCCAGTCTGCCACCACAGGAAGTACTCATAAACATTCTTCAGACCAGCTTTGACATCACAAAAAGCTACAGCACTAAACAGGAGGCAATCCAGCAAAACTTGTTCTAATGACATGCAACTCTCTCCCTGCCTCCTCGCTTGCAAACACCCACTTCCTCCAATTTGCACTGCAAAACAGTTTGCAATACCGCCTTTGCTCCATCAAACAATCTTGTCCAAGCCCAAGGAAAAGCATTCTTAGCAGCAAGACGCCTAGCTGGTATTTATTCACTCACAGCCAAAATACCATTTGCACCTCTCCTATTAGATCTACTTTGAAGTCACCCCTGAGAGAGGAATCATCCAGGCAAGAACCAAATTGTGCAACAGTTCAAAGCACCATCAAAGCCACTGGGGACATTTCTCTGATTGCTTTATGCTTCCTTTTGACCAGCATTTAACCCTCAGTCTGTGTGTATCTGTGTTTGGGGATTACAGCTATTTTGGTTTATGTGAACAAGATTCAGCACTTGATCTTCAAAGATGAATCCACGCAACAATTCTCACAGTTCTCTGCATTTTGCCACTGAGAATACAGAGGCATTCGGGGTGGCAAGGAGTAGTTTCAACTAAATTCTCCTTGCCCTAACCCCTGTGGCAATGGATGCTCCAAAAGACTCTACTCCAGATTGAACATGAAACCAGAGTCAATCCTCTGTGTGGAAGCAGCCAAACATCACCTCTGGAGATAAAACACAAGTGAGCAGAGAGCTACAGGAGCTATGCAATCAGAAAAGACACATATGCTCCATGCACTGGTTTGGTAGACTCAAAGTTTTAATGCAGGGGTAGTCAAACTGTGGTCCTCCAGATGTCCATGGACTACAATTCCCATGAGCCCCTGCCAGCATTTGCTGTCTTTAATGTGTCAGCTCCTATTTCTGAAAACCACCAGGGTGCACATTTTCACCTGTATATATCTCACAGTTGTTGGGTATCATTATGATTAGAACCTAAGTCATAAAGCTAAAGGGTAGTGCCTTGTGAGGTTTTAGGATAGAAGCTTTTGGGCAAGGGGAGGAATCAAGCTCTGCTTGGTGCCTCTGCAGTGGAGTCGAGCACATAGAAAAAGTCCTTATCAAGGCACCGTGAATAACTGGACCTCCTGGACCTTCATTCTGAGATTGTAATCTTTTTCCTAGAGACCTTGAAGAAATGTCAAGCCGAATTCTAATTTCAGAACTCAGCAAACTTAGCTTCACACTAAAATTGCCCTGCTAACTGAGATTTTCAGAAACACCTGTCAGGCAGAAGGAATTCTTCTGGACCAGATATCTCAGATTCTCTAATTGGGCCCACTGCAATGAAAAGGGAAATGCTGCCTGTCTATGATGCATCATGTGTGTATTAAGTGCCACCAAGTCATTTCCAACTTACAGAAGCCCTATGAATAATGGCCTCCCAAATGTCCTATCTCAGTTGTTATCCAAATAGGTGATCTCCTAAATAGGCAGTTGGGGGAAATTAGCTTTAAAGGAGACAAAGAAAGGAGGGAATTGGGATACTCCTGCTACATATAACATGAATTTTTCCTTTAGAACTCTCAAAATAAACCAGGCAGATGTTATCTGGAATACATACACACCTTTGGAGCAGGATTCCATATTTTAAAGGGCAAAATGCTCCCAAGAGCTAGATGATGTATTAGCTCCCAAAGCAATAACTTGATGGATTTCCTAGAGATGAGCTATAGATGTAAATGATGCTTGATAATCCTGTGAGTACCAGATGGGGAAAGCTACTAGGTTTAGTGAATAGCATTAAGTATTGCTTAATTAAGGTAAATGAGTGAGGGGAAGTGAGGTTGGGTGTTGACAAGATTAAATCAAGATGAGGCAATAGATTCTTGGGGTGACCATTGTCCCAATTATGCATCTCCATGTGGTTGGGAGGAGGTTGTTTGTACATCAGCTGTTCTTTCCCACACCTCCAAACTACATGCCCAAACTTGTCTCTGGTTGACATCCATTTATTGTCATTTTGGGCCAGGCAGGATATTGCATGTGATGTCTAAAATGATATTAGAGGAAGGCTGTTTATGTTTTTCTATCTATAAAGAGCTCCTCAATGAGAGGAGGGATCTGACTGACAGAGTTCTTGCAAACTGAGAAGCATGGATTCCTTGACTGTGTTAATCCATCTCAAGCTGGATTTTTTTCTGCTGCCTTCAGTTTTTCCTAGCATTATTGTCTTTTCCACTCCATCTTGTCTTAGTGCAAGCACTAAGCTCACACCCTGAATAAATCTTTGTTGGTCTTAAAGGTGCTAGTGGACTCTGATTTTATTGTGCTACTTCAGACCAACCCGGCTACCCATTTGAATCTAAGGATTACAAGGACATATACACAGTATATCTTCAAATATTGCGAAGCACCTTATAGCTGCTACTATTTTTCAATTGCAAATAAGCAAGTGATTGTCATTACATTTTTGGCAGTGAGTTTCATAAGAATATTGGAAGTACTTCCTTTTTGTCTCCTATGAATCTACTGCGCTTCCTTTTACTTTGATGTGTTCTAGTATTTGTGTGTGTCTGAAAATTCTATCCATTCCCCACCCCCAAAGAAGCCTTAATAATGTCACAGTATAAATGTCTTAAAGGACAATCCTAAGAACAATTTCCAGATGGTAAGCTGCACTATAAAAACTCATACAGGATTCTGAATAGACCTGCTTAAGAAGGTTCTCTGAGTCATCTTTCTCTTTCCCAACCCTTCAACATTTCCTCCTAGGGAAGGTGTTCCCTACAAAATGGATTAAGACTCCTCCTCGCTTTCACTTTCGCCTTGTGGTTAAGAAGGAGAAACAGATGAAAGCACCATGAATAGGCAATTCATATCTGGCAGGCTGAACACATTTATTTGGACTCTGGGATCTAATTATAATTACAATGTAAGTCTCTTGCTGCCCTTCTCTCTTTCGGCATCCACCAGCAGCAGCTGTCAGCTTTTAGTCAGGCACAGATGGAAATCTCTGGGTGAAACCAACCCCCAGCTAGGTTCCCAGCAGAGAATGATTTCATTTGGAGCTTGGGGAAAAAGAGAAAATATTAAAGGTTGTTCGTGTCCTAATACTTTCCCTGTTGTTTTGCTCTTGAAGTGTTACCAGAGGACCTCCTAATGGACAACAGTCCTTTTGGGGCAGGCAGAAGAGAAGCAGAGACTTAAGAAGTCTCAGACAGGGCAGGCCCAAGACAGCTGGGGGGGGGGGGGAGGGAGGCAAATTATATTCTCGCTTTCCTGCACTGCCACATTCTTACCACTACCCAAGTAATGCCACCTTTGTATGCAGCAAAGTATGGATAACCCAGAAATTGAGAAGGTGACTCCAAGGGGTTTGTAGGGACCAATGTTATCATGGTAACCTTTCTCATTTTGTTCAATAAACATGGAGTCAGCAAGGAGGTCACTTAGCTCTGATTTAGATAGAAGAAGTGCTGGTTTTTATACCCTGCTTTTCACTACTTGAAGGAGTTTCAAACATAATTTCCTTCCTCTCCCCACAACAGATACCCTGTGAGGTAGGTGGGGCTGAAAAAGCTCTGAGAGAACTGCTCTGTGAGAACAGCTCTAATGGAACTATGGCTAGCCCAAGGTCACCCCGTAGGCTTCATTGTCGAGGAGTGAGGAATCACACTCTGTTCTCCAGCAGATTAGAGTCCACTGCTCTTAACCGCTACACCACACTGACTCTCAATTGGGCTTATCCAATTTTGTCAGATCTTGGAAGCTAAGCAGGGTCAGCCCTGGGTAATATCTGGATGGGAGATCCCCAAGGAAGTCCAGGGTTGCTGTATGGAGGCAAGTGATGGCAAACCACCTCTGAGCATCGCTAGCCTTGAAAAATTCAATGGGGTCACCAGAAGTCAACTGTGACCTGATGGCACTTCCACCACCACTAAAGAGGTCATTAATGCCCAATATCTGTGGAAGGGAACTTTCCCTCTTGGATGCTTATACACAGAAAGTCTTTCTAATCTCTATGGTGCAACTGGACCCTTCTTCCTCTTCTCCTCGGACCAACACCACTGCCCACCTGAACCTAAAGCCCAGTAATTGTTTTACGTCCTTATTAGCTTATAGAGATGAATAGGAATGATAAAAACAAGTCTTTGTACTGTAATTGATATTTTGCTGCCCATCTCTGTGAGCCGCATGCTCCCTTCTCTCCCAGCTAGGGTTGCCAGGTCCAGGTTGGGAAATTCCTGGAGATCTGAGAGGTAGATCCTGGGGAGGGTGGAAATTGAAGCAGGGGGGGCATAATACCCTCAAGCCCACCTTCCAGTGCTGGCATTTCCTCCAGGGGAAGTGATCTCTGTTGCCTGGAGATCTGTTATGATCAGGGTTGGGCACTTCGGTGACCAAAGCAGCCGTTCGCGCCCGAAGCAACTAGTGCCGTGGTGCGGTAGGGAGGGGAGGCACCAGCGCACCGGATGGCGCACACACACAGTGCCTGGCTGCTTCGGGCGCGAATGGCCACTTTGGGTGCCGAAGCTCCCAATCCTAGTTATGATCCCAAGAGTTCTCCAAGCTCCACCTGAAGGATGCGAGACAAACAAACACTAAAAGAACTCAGATGAACCACACATTATAAAAAACATTGAGTAGTCCAATGTAGCATTCAAGCCTCCTATTCAAAATACCTATTAGAGTCCCTAAATGATACTGAGGAAAGCTTTCTAATCATGGGCTTTTTCCCCGATGTTGCCCAGGTGACAGTCTCTTAAAATTAAATTGAAAAATTGACCTCTGTAAAACATCACAGTCCACCACAAGGAATCTGTGTATTGGTGACCAGGCCATTTAGAAAATGAACTGCCAATTCCAGGCTGATTCTGCTCTTACTTTGTTTATTCCATTGTGGATCCTGCTGAATTCAGATTGATTTGAACTCGGGTCTTCCTTTATCCCCCCCCCCAAAGCATTCTGCACTTGATTGGGGAAGCTCAGAAGGGGGGGGGAAGCCAAGCTCAGCAGGAGCCTCTTTCTTTTCTTGAACAAGGAGGGGGGGGGAACCAAGAGGCAAATATCTGCTGAGAGACGTTAGGACTTCTGGAGCACAGTCACTTTAAGACAAGCCTTGCAACCGGGATCCAGGAAGACTTTGAACTGGCACCCTGGCGAATCAGGGCAAACTCCTTTGCTACAGCGTTGGAGGCACGAGGCAGCAAGTTAATTCGTAAAAAACAGAGCTGCACATTTACTCATGGTGTTTTTTGAAATATCGAGGCTTATATCCACTCCGGTATATTGTGGGGGAAAGGTAGGGTCACCAAGAATCAATTATGCTTGTTGCAGATGGAAAATTTAAAATGGCCAAAATAAAAATGGCAATTGAATTCAGTTTAGATGGGAAGGATTCATTTGAACTGGGACTGGGTGAAAAGCCCTGTGCAAACTACACCCCAGATGTCTCAAGGTGGAGTGTTTTCTGCTTCATAACATAAGAAAGTTTATTTTCCATTTCAAAGACCTCTCTTCCTGCTTCTTCTGTTTAATAGAATATGAAAATCTCAACACTGACAATCATGACAAAGTCTACATTTTCAGCACAACTATTTTGGTCTCTTTTTTCCTGCCCAATTTTGATATTTAATTTGTTCTCTTCCCAGTCTTCTGTGAGGCATTTCCTTCTGACTTGGGTTGACAGCTTTTGAGCAGTGAGTGCAGATCAGGACAGGATGCTGGGCACATGTGATCGGTGAGCACATAAAGAATCCCACGACTCTCAGCTATAGGATGCCTAAATTCAGGCTGAGGGAAAGTACAGCATCATCCAATGAGAGCAAGGGCTCTCTTGTTCAAGGAGCAGCATAGGTGACACTGCCCAGTGGGATCTTCCTGAGTGAGGAAGCCTGACCAAGTTCTAGGAGAACAAACTTAAACTAAGCTGCTTCATTTTATTCAATGGCGCTTACACCCAAGGAAGTGGTGTTAGGATTGCAGTCTAAACGAGGGAACCAAAGTGCTGACCAAGGTGCTAGAGATGCCTGCTGGTTGCTTGATCAGATTGGGTGTCTCTAGGTCATGGACTGGTTCAAATCTTTGGATTTCCCTGTTATTGGTGACTGTAGGCAAGAAGTTGTTCACACATGCAAATCAGTCCTTCGATGACGGCAATATCAGGCAATGACTTGCATGGGTGAATGGGCTGTCACAGTTCTGGTACCAAAGACAGAACTTTCATATCACGACAGACCCCGCGATTCTCAGAGACTCAGCTCACACACTCAATTGCTAGCCCAAGGGAGGCCAACCTTTGTGAAGCACCCCTGGGTGGCAGTCAGCTGAAAGTCTATTTAAAAGCACTGTATTTCAGGTGACACGGAAGAGGCAGGACTTTAAATCCCTAATGCATCATCTGCACTTTTAATAGATACTATTGAAATTAGTTTTTAGAAAAAGAAACGGAATGTTCTATGAATATTGCAGTATCTTCAATTTCCCATCCCAATCATAAATTTGAGGTTCTGGGGTCAGTTTGTTTACAGCCCTGCTTACATTAGATGCAGTTGCAGCAACTTTGGTTATGCAATACTTGGACCTTTCTGCACCAAACTGCCTGAACTCTCCCACGTGAGACACGCATGTGCAAACAAGCCAAACAGCTCGTGCCCCTTTCAGACTGTGGAACCCATCATGCAGTGCAGCTGCAAGAAAAGCACACATGCCAAGAAACATTAAGAACGCAAGCAGAACCCCCCTGAAACAGAGACCAGCCAACAGATTTCCCACGGGGATCCCCCCTTGTGAGGCCAAATGGACACAATCCCACCGGCGAGTTTTGTTCCTTTACTCACCATGTCTGCAAACATCTCCGTGCAGGAAATGGAGGGACGGCTTCTTGAGGACACAGCGGAGCCCCAGAGACGGAGCCCAGAACTGAGGAGAGGAACTTTGTCCACCTTGTTGTGCCCCACTCCGCCTAGGAAATCCAAGCGGTGGCCGCTGCTGCTTCTGCCGTCGAAGGTCTTCCCTCTTGGCTGCTCTTTCCAGGCCTGCCGATGGGAAGAGGCACAAAACCGGCACTACGGAGGTGCTGCCAGCTGCCTTTGTCCCTGTGAAAACATCTTCAACAAAGGAAAACATCCCTATGCCAAGTTTACCTTTTGAACCATTATTCCTCCTCTGTGACAGGCAGCATGCCAGCCTACGGGCTGCTAGTTTCCATAGCAACCAAACCCTCAGCAACCCCCTCCCCTCAGTCCCTCTCCGGCTTTTGTCTCTCCGTTTTCCAATGCAACTAGTGAGCTTTACAGAAGAGCCCCACCAAGCCCGGACCACCCTTTCCTCACTAGCCAGGGGGGATTTAAAGGGACACTGCCCATTAACGGTGCATGGGATTAGTGCCGGTGAATCACTACCCATTTTAGCTAAGAGCGCTCAGCGTGGAAGAGACCCTTGCATGGAGGCCCACTTTCTGCTCCACTCGAGTACTTTAGACAGCGGCCCACGTTTCCTGCAAGATGAGGGCTGTTGCAGGAAATATAAAATGGTGGCTGTTTTCAGATTGCAAACTGGGAAACTGGTTAGGAAATTCCTGGAGATAGAGTCTACAGAGGACAGCATTTGGGAAGGGGGAGGATTTTAGCAGACTTAATGCCCCAGAGACCAACTTCTAAAGCACCCAACCTCCCCAAGGCAACGGGGCCTTAACTCTGTTGGCTGGAGATCAGTTGTAATTTGGGGAGCGCTCCAGCCACCACCTGGAGGTTGGCAAAACTAGGGAAGCCACTAGAACTCTTAGGTCTTCCTCTTATGGTAATGGTCAACTAGCTTCCTTTATGAACAGGACACTATTTGGTGTCTTTCCAGTTCAAACAGGCAGTGCTGATTCCCAATAGACCAGGATCACATTCTCCTTGGAAATGTGGTACCTCAACTAAGCCTCCTAGAATCCTCAGCCACAAACAGAGATGCTACTTGGGTAGGGGAGGCACCCCTCAGGTAGTTGCTGGAGATCTGTTCACCTGAAGAAAGTAGCCACTTTGGAAGGTGGACTCCATGGCATTATATCCCATTGGTGCCCCCAAGACCCACCCACTTGAGGCTCCATCCCCATAATCTCCAGAACTGGCAACAGAGAATGCAGCATATATGCCAGTTAAGGTTGCCAACTTCAGGTGGGACAATTCTTGGTGATCTGGCCACGGTGGAGGGTAGACATTTGCAGATAGGAGAAGTCTCCTCCATTGAGAGGATGGTGGAGTTTGCAGACAGGAGACATCTGAGCAGTGTCATAGAATCCACCCTTTTCTCCAGGCAAACTGGAGGAAAACAGCCCTTTTTCTCCAGGCAAACTGACTTCTGCACTCTGGAAATCTTTTGCAATTCTACCTACAGAAGTAAACCTCTCCTTGCATCCAGCACTTGCTTGCCTACATAGCCCCAGCTATTCAAGGGACTCACAATTCTGCATATGGGTGCATGGGCAAGGAAGAGAGTCCCCAGTAATCCATATCTTCTAGTGCCTTGAATACTTGGTCTATATAATCCACATATATTGTGCCTTCAATTGTGGTCTCTGGCCTAGTTTACTGTCTTGAGTTCTGTTATACAGTTAAGCTCTATTTCCTGCTTTCTGATTTAGCAATTGTAGCCTGTTTTGCATTGTGATCTATGAGGGTCAGAATCACACAGAACTGGAAGAGACCCCCAAAGGACAATCCAGTCGAGCCCCACATCTTTTCGGGGATACACTCTTAACAGGTACTTATCCCATCTCCTCCTAAAAACTTCCAACGAAGGAAACTCCACTACTCTCCAAGACAATGTATTACATCCACAAACAGCCTCCACCATCCAAAAATGCCTTATAACCTCCTTTCCAATAATATGCATCAATTTCTCCTAGTCCCTGTTTCTAAAGCTACAGTAAACATGTCTACGGTGTTCAACACAGCTATCATTTCACCCCTGGCCCTCCTCTTCTCCAAGCTACGCACCCCCAACTCTCTCAATCTCTCCTCGTAAGGCATGAATTCCAAACTCTCAACTGCCCTAGTCACCCTTCGCCAAACAAGTCCTAACTTGTCAATCTCCTTCTTAAACTGCGGCACCTAGAACTGGGTCAGACATTGTATATGGACCATATTGCCTCATGGCTGCAAGGGGCTTGCAAGTATAGGTAGCAGCAGATAATTTTTTGCCATTCTACCCCTGAGCCCTGATCAGAACCTAGATTCTCCTATCCCCAAAAGGCGGACACCTTGGCAAACACCATACATGGAAATGTAATATGGAAGGGGAGAGGCTAGCCCAGATTCCTGGAACTATTTAGGGAACAGATCCAGGAAATTACATCAGAGAGATCCCAATCGGCCTGTTGGGTTTTACCAGAAACATGCACGCTCCCTTGGGAGAACAAGCAGACTGGCATGTTGGAATGAGCCTAATAAATGCATCAGAAAATGTGGTGAAAAATAACCAACCAAACATGTCATATAGCACAGGCAGATCTGCAAACTCTGAGCCCCAAACAGGAGACTGTCTCTTTTCTAGAAATGTTCTTTTGCTAACATTCTGCGCAGCTCCGTTTTTTTAATGACATCAAAGCGGTAATTACAATGTGCAATCCAGCGTATCATTTCAGAAGAAATGTAGGTGCTGTTCTTTCCCCTTCAAAGACAATCCTCTAGTCTCCAGGGAGACTGCCAATTCCTTTCTCTCCTGACTTTGCTATCAAGACTTCCATGGCAAGATCTCCCAAAGTGGCAGGAGACAAGGGGGGAATTGGTTTGTAGTTCTGGAGAGATGGAATAATTGTAATGTTATTGGGGGGGGGGTTAATGGGACTTTATGGATTGTATTGTAATTGTTGAATTCTTATGTTACCCACTTTAAGCCGGTCTCCAAGAGTGGCAGGCAAGAAATCGAATTGAAGAAGAAGAAGAAGAAGAAGAAAAAGAAGAAGAAGAAGAAGAAGAAGAAGAAGAAGAAGAAGAAGAAGAAGAAGAAGAAGAAGAAGAAGAAGAAGAAGAAGAAGAAGAAGAAGAAGAATGCTTGGGAGTGTGAGTGGGTGGGGTGAGAATCATAACAACCTTGGACACAATCTCAAAATGGCAGGGTGTTGCCACAATTGGCTTTGCCACTGTTCACAGTTTGCTTTTCACTTTCAAACTGGTTTGGAGTTCTTCTGTTCTCCAGCTCTGGAAGCGAATTCTCACGCTGGGACATTTTCCTTCCAGCAGATTCTTGTCCAGGAATTGTTTGGGCAAAATCTAGAAGCTCCAACCAGCCTGAAGGTCACTAGTGTAGACCAGGCTCGTGTTCCTAAGCTCTACTGCTTTCCCTGGGGTGTCACAGAAACATTTCCATCCCAGGCCTCCATGCAGAAACTCCCTACAACAGATAAATCCAATTTAATCTCAGATTAAAACAGTGAATGTTGTGCTTAATCTGCAACTCTGCCCCATAAAGCCACCATGTAGGATCCCTTCTGTCTATGAAGTTTAGCTGCCGCTGTGTCCATGACAAAGAAACCCTCCAAACCCTTTCAGAAACATTGTGATGGATTTGCTGCTTGGGGAATTATCAGCCCACGCACACAGCTTCCCAGGTAGCAGCAGGTTATTTTCCAGCAGCCAAATGAAGTGGAATTTTAAGTAGATTTCAGTGAAAAAAGCCTAGCCCTTGCTAGACTAACAGGCCACTGCCTACAGAACTGCAACAGAGTGACCCTTGACTTGGACCAGAAAAGCAGAGTTTGTTATTGGGGCTTTGTTCATAAAAGATGACAAAGCATTTTCCCCCTCTAGGTCTGATTTTTTTAAAAAAATGGAATTCAAGGGCAAACTTAGAACATGACTACCATTCATCATAGGCGACCCATTGGCACACTTACCTGTTTCTCAGAAGATCTGGAGCACGTATGGGAGATATATTGTCCCTGGAATATCCCTATTCCACCACCACCACCCCGAACAAATACATTGAGTAAGCTCTTTTGCATTGGCTGATGTACAGCAGCCAAGTTGCTCAGTGCCATTTGCCCTTCCTGTTCCTTGCTGGCTCTTAGGAAGTGGGTGAAGACCATTTGCATCTGCCCGAGGCTGAAACAGGCGTAGTCCAAGTAAAGAAACAACTTGTTATGACTCTGTGCAGGCGATTGTCATTTTAACCTGGAAAGCCAGGTGGTTTGAAAGTTTGGCTTGGCTTTGCAAACTATATGTATATGCCATTTATTGTTTGATGTGATTTATTTTTGTAATTGCAAACTGATGGGAAAGCTATAAAAATCTATAAATAAGTTCATAAATAAAAGAAGAAAGAATCAGGATATTCTTGATGCACAAGGTGTTTTTTTTTTTTTTACAATTCTGCAGGTTTCCAAAAGTATGCAGAACACTTATACACACTCTAGCCCACAAATACTGGTTTATCCTGACTCTGGCTTTGTTATAAATCACCTGGAACTGAGCTGGGTTCAGAGGCAAAGTCTGTATATGGTTACTAGGGACATGAGAACATAAGAGAAACCATGTTTGGTCAGGACAGTGGCCCATCCAGTCCAACACTCTGCATCACACAGGGGCATCCAAAACCATTTTACTACCCAAAGGAGTCACAGCTTGTTTCCTTAGCTTCTCTTAAGCAGGGGGGGTTAGGCTTCTAATGGAGTCCAGTTGGCTGGACATCCCATATTCTAGGAGGAAGCCTCCAATCTAATGGATGGCTTTCAACTAACAGCTTAGCACACTGGTTGGATTTGGGTAAACTGCTATCTCAACCTCAGGCTTCCTATGTGTAAAATAGGAATGTGACATTCATCAGTAAATTCACACAACAACATACATTGAAATAAATTATGTCTCTGCCCTGAGGAATTTACAAAATGCCAAGAATGGGTGTGACAAAGGCAAATTAAGTAAATCCACATGTCCGTCTCTAGGGGTGAGTTTAATTGGGGATGGGGGCAAGGGGGTTAAATCAAAGAAGGTTGTCAGCTTGAATGGAGCAGAGAGGGGCAGCAACAAGTAGCTTGTTGCTGGAGAGCAGGTTTTCGGCATATTGAAGCAGCCAGGGAGAAAGGGCAGCACCTTCCTAAATTCCTTCAAGTCAGTTAGGTTAGAACAGTGTAACTCTGCTTAGGTTTGCACTTCTGGCCTTAACTCTATCTCCAAATAGCTCAGGATGATAAGTACGCCACACCAGGGTAGCCAGAAGGTGCACTGACTTTGGCAAGGCACTGGCATTGGGGTTTTAGGATTCATCTATAAGGTGCACAACTCACAAGCTGAATTACTGCCGAGCTGAGAGCTCAGATGGGAGCAGGGAACAGTGACCTATTTAAGCACGGAGGGTGAATAATGACCACAACTGCCCTTGCTCTGCATAAAAATAATAAGAGTAATAATATCCCATTTGTTAAAAGTGCCTGATTGATCAGAGTCCTGGCAGGGTGCTCCGAGGTGATAAAAAGGTTTCTCCCCCCCAAGGGGGGCTGCTGTTTTCTGAGCATGCAGGATTAGCTTTCCTTTTCTATTTTGTGTGTGTGTGTGTGTGTGTTCTTTCTGAAGCTTCTTTCCCTTTTTTCAGTGCTGCTATTTGGAGCACAAGTAAATAAAGTAAATAAGAAAAAGCTCAAGGAAAACCCAGCTTTATACTTCAATTCCCATCCCACTCATCAGAAAGAAAACCCAAGTTCTGCTCCACGGGGCACTTTAGCCAGCCTAGTTCACATAGATAAACCAGGGCCAAAAGGAAGCAAGATGGGCCATTTGGGTGGCCGACACTGACCCCCCAAAAATTTCTTTCAGGCTTAGCTCCCCCCCCCCCCAATAGTGATGCAACAGAAGGGGAAGTGGCACTTGTCAAAGGGAGAAATTGCACTTTGACTCCCTATATGATATCTAACAAACCTTCTTAGGGAAAAGCCTAAGAAACCCTCCAAACTAAGCGCTTCTCTTTTGGGAGAAAAATCTACGGTGCCACTAAAACCACGGGGCATTCTTCAGTAAAAGGGCTTCAGCCTCTGGTCACCTCATGCCCTTCACCCGGGCCAGCCTATTCAACAGCAAAAGGCAGCATCAACACTGGCCCCAGCTTTTATTAAGAGTGCCTCTATTTGTTTATGGGTAATGTTTTCCAAAAAGATGAGGGCAAAGGACAGTAGCTATTTTTACAAAAGAAAGGCAGGATCCCTGTCCCTGAAAGGGGGGGGGGATGCCCCACTGGCACAGGGAAGGAAAATGTTCTCTCTGGGCAGTGCTCCTCTTCCTTTGGCCAACTCCACTTGCAGGAAAGGAAACTTTATGGCCCGCCTCACTCAGTAATGCCTGCGCCTACGAGCTGTGATGTTCCAGGGCCTCAGGCACACACAGACCTTTCCCTGGCAATCTGTCCAAGCAGAGATGCCAGGGCTTGAGCCTAGTACCTTTGACATGCAAAGCAGATGCTCTAAACTGAGCCACAGCCCCTGCGTCTCCATTTATAGCGCTGCGCTGAAAATTGCTAAAAATAGGCCCTGCATATCGCTTTGTTCATGAACCTCTCCCTGTCTGTTATGGAGAACCACCCAGAATGAAAATAAGCCCCAGATGCATGTGCAAAACTGATGTGTATTAGAACTGCTTTGTACATTTCATCTCACCTAAAAATATAACACGGAGACATACCATCCATTTGAAACAACATGCATTATATAAGCACCTTGTTTACATTTTTTTTTGTCCTACCTTTCCCTTTTATCCTCACAAATGCTCTGGGAAGTGGGCTAGGCAGAAAGAGTGATTGGCTAAAGTCGTCCAATGAGCTTCATGACAGGATGAATTTGAAGTAGGCCCTCCCCTTCCCCAGCTCAATACTCTAATCATAACATAATACAGTGTCTCTGTACATATCAGTACACGTCTTGACGACAAACCCAGGTTTACTGTCACAGAACGTACAGAATGGCCTCCTGGGTATACTCTACAGACAAGGATTTCCTACATACTTTCCTACATTTCCAACATGGCAAAACACACACGCCAACTTCAACTGGGATTATTGCACTGAGCAGTAAACTGGTGGTACGTCTGCGCCACTTCCAGCAGGTGTATTTTGCAGACAAGCAAATTAGTACATCCCCAACATGCAGAGAGCCAATGAGTGTGTTACATCTTGCCTCCGTCCTAATGTTTCCAGCTTCTTGCACAGCCTAAGTCAGTTGAGAAGTAGTCCATCCCTCTTTGCCCAAAATGAACGGATGCCCAGCAGTCACTGCACCAAAACTCCTTCTCCTGTCACTGCACCAAAACTCCTTCTCCTGCCAAACCCCTCCTTTGCTTGAGCTTCTGGCATCAAAGGTGGGACTCCCAGTTTGAAGGGAGAGAGTTGATAAGAGGGCTCTGCAATGATGCATAGTCCTGCACCCTCTTCTATAGCGCTGCAAGGAATTCCCATTCTGTTCTTGAGTTTGAAGGGCCAGATCTTCTCTGGTCAAGCTGCTGAGAGCCAGAAGGATATTATTCCTGGGAGGTGGAGAAGCCTCTGCCCCCAAGAAACCTGGTTGAGGATGGTGCTCTCCAGGTTGAGAAATTGGGCATAGTAAATTGTCTGCTGCAGCTTCAGATGTTAGTGATATCATCTGATGTTGTTAACAGTTGTATCTTGTTGAACTTCCCACAGCTTGGATCAAAACTCACAACCACTCCAAGAAAATACACAGTTCTTGCCATTTGCCAGCTTAGAGCACCTCCTCCTTATACACATTTGTGAGAACTCTGCCCCCTCCTCCAGCTGAGATGTCCTTGGTGAAAGGGGTCTCCATCTTTTTTGGACCTAGTTGTTTTAATAGGCAACCCCTTTTAGAAGGATTGATTCTTATATGCCACTTTTCTCTACCAGAAGGAGTCTCAAAGCAGCTAACAATCTCCTTCCCTTTCCTCTCCCCACAACAGACACCCTGTGAGGTAGAAGAGTTGGTTCTTATATGCCGCTTTTCTCTACCCGAAGGAGGCTCAAAGTGGCTTACAGTCGCCTTCCCATTCCTCTCCCCACAACAGACACCCTGTGGGGTGGGTGAGGCTGAGAGAGCCCTGATATTACTGCTCGATCAGAACAGTTTTATCAGTGCTGTTGTGAGCCCAAGGTCACCCAGCTGGCTGCATATGTGGGAGTGCAGAATCGAACCCGGCATGCCAGATTAGAATTCTGCACTCCTAACCACTACACCAAACTGGCTATCATAAAGGCATCTGGGTTCTGCCAAGACACTGGACATTCCCAGGGACCGACAGGGTATGCTGGCATCACAAACTCTAAGTGCTGTCTCCCCCAGCTCAGGGGAGAGATTCATTTCATTCTCAGTAACAAAAGACTTTGCAACACTGGAACATCCTGGTATGTCTGCCCAACCCATGGAAGTTGCTGTTACATTAACCAATGCCATTTTTAACACAATAATTAACCAATGCCTTTATTTTTACACAATCAAGAAGGGCAATCAAGACATTTATTTACTTTTGATCCTGTTTCAGGAGCTATCTTGACTCTCCTGAACTTTTGTGACAATGTAGATCTGGCTCAATTCAGCTTAATTAAAGAATGTTAATCATGCTGTGTCTCCTAGGCTCTTTGTGCCCATGCGAATTTCAGCTACAATATTCTATTCAGGGATATTTTCCTTACTTTTTCCTGCCAAAGTCTGACAAAAGGTAAGGAAAATACCCTGAATAGAATATTGTAGCTGAAATCTGCATGGGCACAAAGAGCCTAGGAGACACAGCATGATAGTGAGATTCAGACTGTAAATTTGGATCCATTGGGTTTTTGGGAAAGTGGGTTTCCCAAGTCCAGCTATGGGACTCTTCCCCATAGGAAGCCCATCCCAACTCCATGGAAAGTGTGCCAGGTGTCCCACTACCTGAACACCCCTGCAACTGTGTGGCAGGCTCCTCTCCAGACCTCAGGATTTCAGGCCATATGTCCCTTCCTTAAAACTTCCCAATATTCTCCTTCCTACCTTTTATAAGTGCACCCTCTTGTAGGGCTGTGTGTGGTTACTTAGGGAATAAATTTTCGTGTGCCCAGTATAGGTTCTTTACATTTTTACTTCTTTTATTCAGCTATTTATTTTTGTTTAAGGTCATTCTCTCTCTTTGTAATTTTACGTTGGGTTACCACTAACCAAGATCCACCCTGATATACATAGGCCAAGGTCCTGCATTATCCCTCTCTGAAACCCTTTGTAAAGTTCATTCCCCCTTCCCGTCACTTTAGGGCAAGGCTAAGATTGCTTCTGAAGTCTCAGATTTGATCCACCGGGCACCATCAGAAACAGAAGGATGTAAACCGATAAGAGGGCGCCATTTGCAGATTTGCTCAATCTGTGCTGAGCAAGAAGCACCAGTGAGGGAATCCTGGAAGGCAAGGAAAATTTATGGAGAGGTGAGTCACAATGGTGGCATGCAAAGTTTTGCACGGGCTAAGGTGTCTCTTCCAAAAGTGGCCTTTATCAACCCTATGGAGATTTTCGACTTGCAAGGGCCTTCTTGCATGAGAGGCATGTCCGATGGGCACCAAGAGTCTGCATCTCGGAAGGGATCCTGGGTTCTTTCCTGGATGGTTCCCGCATCTGAAAAGCATGATTGGAAGTTGGGATGAGGCTAAAGGTAAAGACAGACTGGGTCAGGGGTAGTCAAACTGCGGCCCTCCAGATGTCCATGGACTACAATTCCCACGAGCCCCTGCTGGCAGGGGCTCATGGGAATTGTAGTCCATGGACATCTGGAGGGACACAGTTTGACTACCCCTGGACTAGATCATCTAAAGGAGGGTTATTTCCATTCAGGTTGCCTCAAATTCAGTGCCCTGCCCTGATCCCCCAAACATTGTGGTGCATTTGTGTACCTCTCAAGTTTCCCCTGTTTTTTTCCTGACTCTTGCTCTAACGCAAAGCACAGATGGCTGCCATGTGGTGTAAACAAGTTTGGGTTTTCCTGGTCCCGCCCACACAGCAGCCATTTCCCCCAGGGGAGCCATGCCTTCTCCCAACCGTAGAGGGCTTTCTTTTTCTTTTATTGGCAATTTAATAACATTACACTGACATACTGTTAAACCAAAAGATGCATCAGCTTCTTTCACTTCAAAGAAGCTCAAGGCCCCTTTTTTGCAGAGCTATGGGGAAGAGGGGGCAGGAAGCATATCTCTGCAACGGAAATGGGCCAGAGTTACTTTTAAAGAAATGAAAATTGGGAATTCAGAGAACCCGATGCATGTTTTGGTATAATGGTTCATAAGTATAATGCTGTGTGGAAGCCCAACTGTTGCTGCTGTTAGGTGCAGCACCAACGGGGAAACTAAACAAACCTGTCCCTTGTGTGGGAAAACACCCAGACCTGTGGATGAATGTGGGGTTCTCTAACCAGTAAGAAGTTGCTGATAGGCAAAAGACACAATGTTTTTTCACCCATTTACAGTAGTTTGCCCACATTTCCTGTAGTTACACAGCTGCTGTGGGGGACTCCTTCTCCTTTAAAAAAAAGAAAAGAAAAAAGAGCTGAACCGTGCTCAGAACAGCATCGTGTGAAGGGCTCCTCCCCCCCCCCCCGTTGCTTCTTTGCATGAAAACCCTACTGGGCAGGAGACGTTTTGACAATTTGTTGCTCCTCATGGCATATTTGTGCACATGGAATGGCAAAACTGGTGAAATAACTCCCTCTGTCCTGCCAAGCATGGTTTTATTAATAAATAATTAATAAATTTATTTATTTATTTATTTTCACATGAAAACACTGCTTGGAGAGGGAGGCAGGAGTCCCTCCCCTGGGGCTGTATCTCAAGCCCATTTGGACTCTTGTTTTTTTTTCTTTTCCTTAGGAGCAGTCCCCTGCAACTGCTGTGTGGTTCTGGGGAATCTGGGCAAACCAGTGATGAGCCCAGGTTTGCTAGCCATTTTGCAGGCTCAAACTCCATCCTGGGAGCCAGCCAGCAAAACAGCCAGTCTTTTTTGTCACTCCAATGGCAAAACCCTCCTCCTGCTCCATCTGTTTCTCCATCTGCCTTATGTACATACAAAGGCATTGAAAGAAACTCTCCAAAGAGGTACAAATGATAAACTCAAGCTGACAGTTGCTTGCGTAGGGAATGGAAGTATTCTAGAATAAGCTTCTCTAATTGGCTTTTCAGAAACTGTACCTGAGATATGTAAGATATTGATTGGTTTATTGTCAAAGAGAGGCAGTCTCCCCTTATTCCCTTAACCCAGCGGCTCTCAAACTTTTTCTTGCCGCGACCCCCAACTGCGCACACACATGCACGCAGGCACACAACAATTGAGGCGGCGTGGAGGCAGTCAATGCCATGGCTCCACCACCTCTGCCTGCCGCCACCACTCACCTCCATCCGCTGCCACTGCCTGCCACAGCCAGCAACAGGGTGACCCTTCGGAAGGGGTCAAGAGACTGCAAGTGGGGTCACGACGCCAAGGTTGAGAACCACTGCCTTTCCTTGACAGAGCTTTCCTTGACAGAGCATGACTCCAGTCTGACAGGATATGTATTTGTACTCCTTTTTCTTCAATGTCTGAGCAAACATGCGTAAAATATTGAAAACAGCCTTTAACTCCTAAACCGTGGGGCATGGCTAGTGGACTTCATGCATTTATGTATGCTCCTAGGACACCACGCAGAGCTTTTATGGAAATATCTTTGTCTTTTACATATTGAATTCTGATCTCCTAATCATAAACCTATTTTGTTTCCCTATTTATCATGCTAACTTTTCTTCTGGATGTGAATTCTGTGCACCTAGGTGCAGATATGCTCTTGTGCCATACGCTGGTACAGGTTCATGGGTATTTTACCTTTCTATGAGAACCTGAGGCACTTCCACATGCAGCCAGTATTAATTGCCCATTTGTTAGCTGATTATTATGTTTCTCTCAGTGTTAGTCAGAGAAGCATCTGAGGTCACGATGCTGGAGAGCTGACAAACACCATTGCATTTCCACATGAGTGACAGAACACAGTGGCCTGACTCTCTGCAAAGCAGCTTGCTGACCTGGCACACAGCAGAACAGGATGGACAGCTGAAGGAACATGCATGCTCTTCTTACCTGGAGATCTTGGTGTACAGAATCCCTACAGCTTCAGAGATGTGACTCGTGGAATGTGGAAGGGATAAGTCTCCTCTGATCCTGTAGAACTACAGACAACACAGGCAAAAAGCAGTAAGGAAGGCTTACCTAGGAAACAGAGTGCATTGCATCCTAGCTTTATTTCCCAGCATTTCCAGTTAAAAAGGATTGGGAAAGCCCCTTGCCTGAGGCATGGGAGCATGACTGACTGATCAAGAAGAAGCATTACATTACATGGATCAATAGGCTAACTCTAGAAATCGAGAAAAAGAGCCTCTTGTGGCGCAGAGTGGTAAGGCAGCCGTCTGAAAGCTTTGCCCATGAGGCTGGGAGTTCAATCCCAGCAGCCGGCTCAAGGTTGACTCAGCCTTCCATCCTTCCGAGGTCGGTAAAATGAGTACCCAGCTTGCTGGGGGGTAAACGGTAATGACTGGGGAAGGCACTGGCAAACCACCCCGTATTGAGTCTGCCATGAAAACGCTAGAGGGCGTCACCCCAAGGGTCAGACATGACTCGGTGCTTGCACAGGGGATACCTTTACCTTTACCTTTAGAAATCGAGAAATATAAGAAGTCACAACATCTTCTCAGGACAATGAGTTCTACCACTGAAGAGGTGCATTGCTCTTGCTTAATAGGATTTTGGAATTTGTTACTGCCCAACAGCATCAATCCCAGAGCAAATGACCTGTGTGGAATTGTCTTTTATCAGTCTTCAAAGAGTCCGGCATTCATTTAACAAGAGACCAGTGTTCTGCTTCTGCCGGCAGGTTCTTTCAGAATCTCAGAGTCAACCTATCATCTTTCTCCAGGTTTCCATCTTCCTCTCCATACCCTGCCCCCCCCATTTAGAAATAAACTACGTCTGAATAGGAAGCTGCATTTAGCTGCCATGTGAACGATTCACAGATGGCAACAGGCAAGTGTGTTTTGTCTCTGGATACATACAGCTGCCTTCAAAGCTTGCTGCACGTCTCTGGCCACCACTTACATCAATCGGTGCCTGATGGGGCGCAAATGCTTGGTGGTCTTGATGGCGAAGATGATACTGGGGATGAGGAAGAAAGTGCAGCAACCCAGGCTGAACCAGAAGGCATTCTGGAATTTATGAGAGAGAAAGAGAGATCCACTCTGAATAAGGGGTTTCTTCCCTCCTGAGAAGTTTTTAAATTACTACTGTTACGACAGGAAAAGGACGTCTAAAGTACAAAGACCCAGAAAGCACATCAACACACACAACATGCACACTTCCATAGGGATTTCAGATGGGTAGCTGTGTTGGTCTGAAGTAGCACAAGAAAATCAGAGCCCAGTAGCAACTTTAAGACCAACAAAGATTTATTCAGGGTGTGAGCTTTCGAGTGCAAGACTAGTCTGGGGAAGAGTGCTTGCTCTCGAAAGCTCATGCCTTGAAATTAATCTTTGTTGGTCTTACTGGACTCTGATTTTATATGGATGCTACTGTTGGTGCTACTGGACTCTGATTTTATATGGATTTCAGTGCGGGATGAGCAACCCAGAGCCGGTAAGAAGTTAGTTTTGGTCCTCACAATTATCCCCAAGTACAGCATTTCACCGTGCAATCTGAGGAACACTTTTCTAGGAGTAAGCCCCACGGAATAGACTTAAGTTGGACTTGCTTAGGATTGGCCTCTTATTTTCCCATACTGGAACGAATCCCAGCTTTCCCATTACACTGGACAAAGTAAAGGGCAAGCACCACCATGGTGGAGACTGCCATCCACCCACTCCTGATATCCCCATCAATTAGGAATCAAGCTTGCTCCTATCTGCATAGCCCAAATAATGGTCCTGTTTTTTTTGTTTTTTCTAAAGGAATATCAATGACGGGCTTTTATAAGGAGAAAAATGGTGTGAAGAGAAGGCAAAGTTTCTCTTCCTCCTTTCTCTTGTTTCCCCCTCCATGCATATAAGAACTGTTTTCTGAATGGAGTTTTCTTGTGCCTTTCAGTATTTTCAAAGGTGGTCATTGTCTCTCCACCCCCCCATACATACTCTTATTCCTTTTTCTCCACCTCTTCCTTGGTTAGGATGCCAGTTTGCCTGCTGCCAATCCTTAGGAACTCATATATGCCATTCCCATCAGCTGCTGGCTGCCCCAAATCAATGCTTGAATTTGGAATCACCTGACGAAGTTGGCAGAGTCGGGAAAGTCAAAGTAAGATATTTCTTTGCCCTGTGCATCACTAGGCTATGGAACTCACGACAACAAAGTGGGTTGATGCCCAAGCAGCAACGATCCAAGAAAGCAGAATCAAAAAAGAGACAGTGGAAACAAGGGGAAAGGCAGCATTCCTTCTTGCCTTTTAATAAAAACCTCAGGCTCTGCTGTTGGCTTTGTCAGACAGGAGTAGCAACCCACTCCCCTACTCCAGCTGAATGACACGGTCAGCCCCCTCCCAAGCGGACGAGTGGGGACTTGCTCTGAAGCCAAGGGCAGCAAAAGCCAACTTGCAGCCTGCATGCCTGACTCCCACAGATCTGCACAACTCCCCTTTCAGCGTGCAAGCTAGGACCTGAATTTGTCCTGATGTCACCTTGTTATTACAGATTCATTGAAATAACAGACATTGGCTCTGGGTCAGGATTTCTTGATTCTCTAACCTAAGATGGATCTAGACGGGCCCCAAAGGCTGCAGCTTCCTCTTGCTTTTCTATTAAGGCTTCCAACTCTGGGCTGGGAAGTTTCCTGGAGTTTTGGGAGTGGAACCTGGGGAGGACTGAGCTTGGGGGAGGGAGGGAGCCCTACAGAGATGTGAAGCTATACAGTCCATAATCCAAAGCAGTCATTTTCTCCAGGGGAGCTGTGATCTGTAGTGTGGAAACGGGGCAGTATTCTGGGAGGCTGAAAACCTTGTTTTTCACATCTCCATGGCAGCTTTGCAAGGGTTTTGTCAAGAGTGGCTATGGGCCCACAGGAAAGGAGGAGGCTGTGTCTGGACAAGAAAGTGCCATATAAGTGTAATAGAATTTAACAGTCATGATTAGTAGACATATTGTAGCTTCAAGGTCCCCAACGCATTTGAGCCTGCAGACACCTTTGAAATTCTGACATGTCATGGAGGCACAGCCACAAAATGTGCAAAATGGCTGCCTTGAGAGGCAGAGCCAGTCAGAAAGTGTCTGCTGCAGATGAGCGTACAAAAGAATACTGGACAACAAAAGACTTTTGGAAGATCAGCTGGAAACACACGGAATAAGGGGTAAAAGGGGAAAGGCTGCAAGTGAACTGCAGAGCAACATCGGCATCTATTCAGGAAAGGAGTGCCTTAAGAGTTCTTACCCAGGGATCCACAATGCGATCACACAAGATCACCCGGCCATTGTCCAGAGCCGTGGAGAGGGGCTGGCATGAAGCAACTTCCCCTGTTAGCTGCAACAGAAAAGATCAGCTCTTATTCACAGAATCAATTTGGTTAAATAGGGTATGTAGACAGCATACAAGCACGTATAGTTCCTGAATCATTTGTAGGGTTACCAGCCTCAAATTGGGAAATACCTGGAGATTTGGGGAGTGGAGCCTGGAGACAGTGAGGTTTGGGGAGAAGAGGGATTTCAATGGGGTATAATGCAGTACAGTCCTCCTTCAGAGTGGCCATTTTCTCCAGATGATCTCTGTCACCTGGAGATCAATTGTAATTTTGTGTGTGTGTGTGTGGGGGGGGGGGGTTTCCACCAGTCATCACCTGGAAGTTGGCAACCCTAATGATTTGGCGTTCCTTCATAAAACTGGGTGAGCTAAAAACCCAGCTCAGTGGACAAGGCTGAGGCTCTGAGATAAGAACATGGATCTGGAGGACCCATCTATATAATCTATATAATCTACCAAGGCCCCCAGGAAAGGTTCTTCCCAACAAACATTTTTATAAATTATTATTATTCCTGGATTTCTTGACTGGCTCTCCCCTATTGGGGGAGAAATTACCTAATCTCACCAGATTTGTAACCCTATCCTACTCGGCTTTTGACACAGTCTCTGACTTTTGGCTTTGACAAGCATATAGCCCTTTCTAGGGCACATGAAAAGCCCCATGGGCGGAGACTGTCCAGACATCAATGCTGCTTCAGTGCTCCCTGCACTACATCACGTGCCAACAGTACCCCACAGATGCTGGACAGCAGTAGAAAAACCATTACCTACCGCATGCCTTAGCCAGCTCAGGTACAAGGAGATGTACCCCACCTCTTTTCTTACAAAGCAAGCTAGCTCCTGAGGAGGAAAATATATATATATATAAGATGTGGACTGGAAGGCTACAAGAGCTTTCCAAGGCAATAATCTATCTGCCTTTCTGCTTCTGAACGATTTGATATGTTTTCCAAAATGAAGATGGTCTCTTTCTGCCTCCCGCACCCCATCATTCTCTCTTCCTGCATTAGAGGCTTGCCAAGCCGCCCAATCGCTCTGCTGCTAGGGTGGCGGCATCATTTCTCTTACTCACCTTCCTCACGATCTTGTGAACATCAATGGGGAGAGTGCTCTCCACAAAGTGAACTTTGGCCTCCATGTCGTTTATTTGAGTCTAGCAAGAAAACGTAAAGGAAGAGCGGTATGGGGAGAACTGACCAGAAAGGTCTCAGGGCAAAACTATATACGCTGACAATCGGAAGGTGGTTACCAAGAAGAAGAAGAGTTGTGTTTTATACCCCGCTTTCCATGGCCTGAAGGAGTCTCAAAGTGGCTTACAATCACCTTCCCTTTCCTCTCCCCACAACAGACACCCTGTGGGGGAGGTGAGGCTGAGAGAGCCCTGATTTCACTGCTCGGTCAGAACAGCACTATCAAGTACTGTGTCGAGCACAAGGTCACCCAGCTCGCTACATGTGGGGGAGCAGGGAATCAAATCCGGCTGGCCGGCTTAGAAGCCGCCGCTCTTAACCACGCTGACTCCGACACCACTACCAGTTGCATCCTTTTCTCACTACATCTGACTAAGGAATGGCTACATGCTTCCCTCTGTTCCTGCTGTCCAGAAAAGGAAAAGACCCAGTGTGGGGATAGATCCTCAATGGCTATGTACTCCCCAGCATCTGATCAAAAGAGCTCTGACTGTTCCCTAATTTGCTTAGTCTTTCACTTTGCTGCAACAAACTAAGCAAGCTACCCCTCTGGATTAATCAACATATCACTTTTTATACTATTTCCCATTAGGATGTGCATTCTGTGTAGCAAAGGCATACAGTGTGTGATCACACGGTGGAGATACAGAACCTCCCCCTCTGTCTTTTATGGCACCTCTTCGCAACTAGAGACCCGCACTACCGCTCTACCTTCACTTTCCTGAGCTGGTGCCTACTGTGATCGCAAAAGGTTTTTTGCTTGCGTTGGAAGATGCCCCGGCTGGAATTTATTTATCTTGTCACGGCCACAACCCAGTAAGAAAGTATCTACGGAAAGGGCTCTCAGAAATCCCTCAACGACCAATTAAATGGGAACAAGAGAAGAACGGAATTGGCATTGCTGGCATTCAGACCAAGGATCTGAAGAGCAAAAGCCTTCCAATAAGCATTTAATACCTAAGATGGCAAAGATATGCACAACGCTGATGAAGCAGGCCCCAGTTTGTCCAGGGGTAGTCAACCTGTGGTCCTCCAGATGCCCATGGACTACAATTTCTATGAGCCCCTGCCAGCGTTTGTTGGGAATTGTAGTCCATGGACATCTGGAGGACCACAGGTTGACTACCCCTGTGTTAGATAACAAAGACAGCAGTGAAGAACGAAAAAGAGAGAGATTGCATCTCCCAGAGAAGAAAACCAGAAAGTCCACAATAGATAGCACAAGTCATTTCTGTGGAAGATGACTGATTACCAAGTTGTACAGCTGTGCATCAGTCATTAATCAGTTTATGAGGAGTGCAGTTCTAAACATACTTGCATGGGGGTAAGGCCCACTGACACCTAAGAGACAACAAGGCCGGGATTGTACTGTAGAAGTGTGAGTTTTACTTTATTTAATCATTGGATAAATCAATTAGAGCAGGGATAGCCAAACTATTGGCTCTCCAGATGTCCATGGACTACAATTCCCATGAGCCCCTGCCAGCATGTGCTGGCAGGGGCTCATGGGAATTGTAGTCCACGGACATCTGGAGAGCCACAGTTCGGCCACCCCTGATTGCCAGATAAAAATTTGCCGTCCTCCCAGAGTTCAGCTGTAGGCCCTATATGGAAAGCCATGTTGCTGTGCAAGCTGGACAAATACATACAAAGATAGCCTAATCCACACAATTGTTGTCCCCAACAAGGAAACGCTTTGCATCCAGTAGTGAAGCCAACTATACACCATAGATAACCATGGTTGAAAATAAGTGGAATGGCTTGAGCCAGTGGAACACACCCTTTTCTTATTGCCATCTTTACTGAGATCTGGAAAACAGGCACAGGTATTTTAATATATCTGATTTAAAAAACAAAACAACTAGAGATGGTGTATTGGGGCAGAGCAGATGCATTTTTCTCTTGGATGACAGGTTTGGGTTCATGTAGCATCTCCATAGACACCCACTTCCCAGCCATACCACAGCCCATGGTAACAATACCTGTAGGTTTGGCGCTATTGTAGACAGGAAGTAGACACTTTCTTTCAGCTTCTCCTGCAAAAAAAAAAAAAAGTGAACCATACCATGTAAACTACTCCCCTCATCCTGAAGGGGGATAGTCAACTATCCCCCCCCCTTTCAGGGACATTCAAAATATTCACTGTGATTTCTCTACCCTACCTCAGGGGGTTACAATTTATAGCTTCTATTTATTACTGCAGGTTGGTTTGGAATCAATTTGCCTTAAAATCTCTAGAGGGAGGGTCAGTGCTGATCAAAGCCATGAATTTAGGATTAGAGTTGTGGCCAAGCTAATATTGGAAATTACCACCAGGATAGTAAATGAGCTTCAAATAAAGCTAGCAAAAATTGGGAGAGGAGGTCAGGAGATCTCTGATTTGGCTCCTCAAGAACAAGAAGGCTAGAGGCGGTGCACGGGCTTGAGTTCATTGAGAGCATTGTGCAAATGTTCTGCACACTTACCACAAGTTCTTTCATGACGTCAACTGTGGTATTCTGAATCTTAAGGAGCGTCTGTGACTCTTTAGCCAATTGTTCTGCTACAGTTCTGTCGCTCTGCAGGGAACACCAGTATCACAGATCAGTTAGGAAGCTAAGGAGGGAACCTGAAAAATGGGTCCCACCTTCCCCTCTGCTGACCTATCATTTCCCCAGTCATACCCAACAAAGTATATGGACCTCTCCTTTCCTCTGACTTCTCTGTCGACATACCTGAACCTTGCTTAGTCTCTCAAGATCTAAAGCCAAGCCTTCAATACTGGTCTTCACAACAGGGTTGCGTATCTAGAAAGACAAGCATCATTTTCAAGGGTTCAAAACTTTTCACATATATGTTATCTCAGTCTTTACTTGCAAAGTTCCAAAGGATGGTCAGTGTTATTATCCCCAGAGGCAGAGGCTGAGAATAGCTACTTATCTGATATAAAGTAGTATAAATTCATATCTGGGGGGTGTTTAGACTGAACTCCCAGCTTCCTAGCTGAATTCTATGAACTCCTGTATTTAAAAAAATGATTGTGTGATTCTTGACTGCTGAAGAAAGAAACTATAAAGTGACAAGCTTTCTACTTCTTATTGCTGTTCTAGCTTCAATGAGGGGTCTTTCCCAGACATTCCCACTCACCTCTGCCTGGAAGCCTGCATAATCTACCCGGTCAACTCCACTCTCCTTGAAGGTCTGTAGGTCCTTTTTCCCATCTGCAGTTAACAGGATGTCTTCGAAGGTGAGGTTAAAATCGTCCAGGCGCTTCTGAAACTCGGCAGTGTACTAGAGCAAACGACAGACACATCAGAGTCCCTGCTCCCTGCATGCCTACCCTACCATTGCAAAGACCAAGCTCAAGACATTTTGGAGCTTGAGACAAAAAAATAAAAAAATACAAAGAGCACATCCCCACCGCCACCAGATTTTTTACTAAAGAATCCTCAGGTAGCATACGCTTTATCAAGCTTTAATAGTTTCCCCAAACTATCTCACACTGGCATTTTCTACTATTATACAAAGTCCCATGCTACTTTCACCCACAGTTCTAACTGCCTGATGAGCTACTAATCTCACGGAAAGTCTAATGCCACACTGAAATCTTCTCAGGTCTGTCTTGGGGACTGTCAAGAAGATTTGTGCTGGGAATTTTTAGATGATACTTGATTCCCAGTCATCTGGGGGACTGGGACTTCAGGGAGAGGTGGCTTAGGCCAATGTGAAATGGCCTGAGGAGTCACACATCTACTGATGGAGCAAACTGAGACTCACTGGTTTATGTCTGGAAAACTAGGTTTATGTGGTGAAGAGGAAGGCATACCCCCTTCTACATTTTTTTTGCAGCTAAAGCCAGAGATGTATATTCAAGAAATGGTGTAAAAGGGGTTTATTCTAACAGATCATTTTTGCTCACACAATCTAGTAATTTACTTTGAACAATAAAAATCTTTGTTTTGTTTTTTTAAAGATCAACACAAAATTCTACATGTTGCATCTCTTGAAGACATGGTGCAAATTATGGCGAGTATACCAGCTGGGCAAATTTGCTTAATATAATTTGGAAAAGGAAACGTTGTTAAATACTGGTCACCAAAGTCTAAAACACGCCAACCTACTGCACCTGAAAAGCATTATGTCTCCCTTTTAGGACAGTTTGCACTGCATTAGCCAAGAGAAAAACAGACATGGGCAAGGTTGGAAGTGAGCCAGAAAGAAGTTTGCCCTTGTTAAGCAAAAGGGGATCACTGAAATGCCAGTTTAAGGACCACAGGATCAGCACCTCCTTACCTTTGAGACACTGAGTTGGTCACTAAGGCGGTAACTGTCCTCAAGCTGTAGAACTTCCCAGAGGCCTGCACCATTCTTACATTGCCTGAAATACAAAGGGGGCAAAAGTCTAGGTTGCTTTCCATGACTTTGCAGGGCCAGAATACTTTTGTTCTGCCTTGTGACATCACACCCTTCCCTGAATTCCATGGTTGCGGTTCTACAGCACACTTTTAAACTTTCGGTATGTCTCTTCCAGAAGCCCCTCCCCCTTTCCCAACCAGTTTTAGGATCTTCCTTTTGCTTTGTGGCTGAGCAACTGCACAGTAATTTCAAATAGGGCATCCAGCTTCCTCCACTTGCTTCAGCAGACATGACTGCTGAGCTGCCAGGCTCTGTCCCCTGATTCTCAGGATCTGAGCATCAGCAGGCCTGTCAACCCTACTTACATAATGGACCAATCCTTGGTACCATAATAAAGAGAGAAAACTGCAAAGGTGAAAAGCGATCTGGCCCGCTAAGCGTCAGACTGGCAGTATTTCCCAGGAGCACCTTAAACTGAGGTCCCCGGCCTTACCCTTGAAGCAGCTGCCTGACAGGAAGCAGCCAGAGGACTCAAACTCTTCCAAAGAAGGTGTCTGCTGAACAGCCTTCCAGCAGCATACTCACTGGTAAGCAGTTGTGATGTTGAGGTTCTTCTTCAGGCCCAGGCGCTGGGTGATGTTCATGGAAGGAGGCAGATTGCCAGGCGTGTCAATGAACTGGAGTTCAGAAAGAGGGAAAAAGCGTATTTTAAGACTGGATAAGGCTTACCTGCAGCTGACCCCCCGTCAGCCCCCATCAAAAAGCCAGCTCTGTCAGCAACAAGAGCGTAGCAGGGGGCAAGGATTGCCACCTGCAGATTTTGGTGGTGAAGCCTGAGGAGGGTGTTATTTGGTGAGGAGTGCCAAAGAAAAGTGCCCATTTTCTCCATTGGAACAGTTTTCTGTCCCTTGGAGATCAGCTGTAACAACAGGAGATCTCCAGCTACCACCTCCAGCAAGGAGGTTGGCAACCCACCCTAGCTGAAGTTGACCGGAAAGGCAACAGGACAGAAGCACTCTCATTTTGTGCTGTCATGCGCACCGTGAATGCAAAGGCCTTTGCAACAACCACAGAGGGTCTTCTATAGGAGTGTGCCGTTTTGCCTTCTCGTGCCCGGCATTCCCCCTTGCCATCACCCTTGCAGCATTTTGGCAGCATGAGGTTGGAACTCGCTCCTGTTCTGCTCACAACCCAGCCATGATCTGACAAAGGGTTTGAATGCACAGGAGCCAGCAGCATGGCAGTGTCTTCTGCAACGGAATCAAATTTTCATCCTTCTTATTACTAACCTACCAAATATCCCTCCGACAAATAAACCATTACTCGTTCTGCAGAACTCTGCATGAAGGCCATTTTCTCACTGACTTTCTCATCCTTTTTTCTTCAGTAGTTTTAAGAAGGCTGTCGGTGAGTAATTGGTGGGATTAATCGGTACAGTTGATCAATGGCAGCCACAAGAGTTTATATTACAAGAGTTTCCCTGCAAATTCTTGCTGATTTTCAACAGTCCCAGCAGTGATTTCCATGTACAAAGACTTCTGATCTGAGCAACAACTGAAAGTAACTCAATAATAAACCATGAAGTTTTCCACTTCAAGATTTATTGGGCGGGAGGAGAGGAGGAAGCAAACCCTCATTCACAGACCTCCCTCTCTTTCGTGCCAGAAAAGCAGTTGACTGAAAGGGAGAAATACAGTGACAGGCATATCTGTTCCAAAATGAGATCAAGTGTTAATCGCTCTTTGATGAGATTTAATTCATTCATTGGCACGGTATTTGAGTGCCAATTGTGCCCAGAGAGAGATTGCATGAAAAGGACTAGGAGATCACCTAATTAGATCATTCCACACAGTGGGTGGCAGACACCTTATTCTGGGTAACACAGAGAGAATCTCTGCTGGGCTTGGCCTCTGCTTAGCAGAAGGGGAAGGAATCCCGAGCAGAGTCATTCAACCTATTCCAAAGCCAAAACAGAGATCCTCAGCCTCGTGTTGCCGTCAGCAGGCTAGTGGTATAGCTAGGTTGGCCAGCTCCTGCCTGAGAAATTCCTGAAGACTTGGAAGTGGAGCCTGCAGAGGGCTTGGGGAGTGTTTTGGAGAACTGGTCTGTGTGGTCTGGAGATCAGTTGTAATTACAGGAGCTTTTCATGCCCCACCTTGGGACTGGCAACGCTACAAAGTTTGTTGAGTGCATGGATAAGATCCAGGCCACTGGGAGGGCAGGTGGAAACAACACTCCAGCAAAAGCACTTCTCAAACCCGCACTTGCAGAAGTAATGTGAACTGGGGGAGGGGGACATTTGTAGGGAAGGATTTACATGTGGGAAGAGAGGGGCATGCTACACCCTGCCACACTCTCAAAATGGCCCCCAGCTATAGCGAGGACTGCTGGCCTTCAGATGGAGCCTGGAGGTTCCCTAGAATTATAAAATCATTTCTCCTAGAAAAAATGGATACTTTGGGGTCCCTCAGTTGAGGAGCATTCTGTTCCATTCCTGAGTGAAGGAAGCGAAAAACACACCTAATCTCTCTTAAGACCTCCTCAGACCAGCCCTGTCACTGTGACTCCAAATTCTCAGGAGAAGAAACTGGCAAGGTCCAGGGAAGACTCATCACTAGAGACCTGACTGCTCCCAACGTTCCAGTACAGCCAGAGCCCCACTACCACCACCATTAGAGCCTGCAAGGGAATCCTCATCACCACCAGCTGAAATAAGCAGCAGGTCTTCGCTGGATGGAATGGGAACCAGGGGACACTCTCACTCTGCAAGGAATAGCAGCTGCAGAAGACTGGGACCAAGGTGGCCATGAAATGGTGGACTGGCTGCACACAACCCCATCCCAGAGCCAGGCAGGGAAGCTAATAATTTGCAGCTGATTTATGAGGTGGTCAACTTCTGGAGAGGAAAGAAACTAGCAGTATTCTGGGGAATCCTCAGTAGCACTTTGACTGTTATCGCAGGAGAGCCTGATGCTTCAAACAACATTTTTTTTTTAAAGCTATAAATCAAATCCCAACAAAAATAAGAAATCAATACTGGAATGTTATACACGGGCTACGATGTCATCAGGACTAAGTAATAAGGGAATGAACTATGGAAATTCTGCTCAAAGCGAGTATGGAATCAGCCTAGGTATTCCATCCCAACCTTATCCAATGTCTGGGCCAAACTTTATCCCCCATTATTTCTGCACAGTCTTCCTGTTTTTCCACCCACACAAACTCACCTTGTAGATATCTTGGTTGGCCCAGTGCTTGCACACCAATGTTTGGACATTTCCCCCAATGAAGAATGTGACAAAGACTAAGAGAATCAACAGCCAGGAGAAGAGGAAGCTGAAGCAGACCCCACTGGAAAAGAAAGAACAAGCAGGGTGTAAAGTAGATCTGCTGCCTGATCTCCCCATAGCCCAGCTGTTTAAATGGGCTTTATCGGGCAGCCAGTTCCTGTGTTCCCACAGCTCAGTTGTTTAGATCAGAAATAGCTGAGCCAAAACGGCAGCCTGCTACCATGGCTCAGCTTTTTAGAGTGGGAGGAGGCTGCCCCTGCAGCTCAGCTATTTTGGGCATGAACCTCATGGTCCCAGTTTGGTTGGCGTGTGAGCAGACTGGGTTTGTGGTCTGTCCATGAAACACGAACCAAGCTGTATTTTGTTCCCAACAGATCATCCCTATCTTTGCAAATATTCACAGGGGGAAAGTCTTTAAGGAGTTGCCTGGCCTTTCCACTGGGCTTTCCATCCTCTCCTGTCTCTACCCATGAGATGAAAAGATAGCTAATTTGCTTGCTCCTGTGTTTACTGAAACATAAGCATAAGAAGCCTGATCACAGGGAATGGCTGCTGGGTCAGGGTGGGAAACTATGGAGCCTGTGCACCGATCAACATTTGACAACTGCTAGGCAAGGAGTCCATGGATCATGTGCTAGTGACATTTTTCTATGGTCGTTTTAGCAATAACATTCAGGGTGGAGCCCATGAATAATAAGAGCAAATTGGTTTGATTAAATACACGTTTTGCGAAAGCCTGTCTGGCAGGTAGTTCAGTCATAGGTTGCTGCCACCGACTGAGAATTCTTGGCTCCGTTACAAAACTAATCTGTTTTAAAACCCAAGTCTGAAGTCTCCTTTGGCAGCTCTGTGGGGAACAAGGAAAGGTAGGGGCTCAATAAAAGCCGAGACTGGCAGCTGGGTTGCTCGCAAAATATGCTGATTGACCTCTCCGACCAGGAGGCACTTTATAGATGCTTGTTTGTTACTTGGTGACTGGCAGATCAAGTGGGCACAGATCTCACCTTGCAGACAGATTTTCCATGTTTCCTTAAGTGCAACTGAGTCCACACGTCCGATTGCTAGTCACATGGTGGCCAGTATGTGTGAACTAGTCCCACCGGCTATTATAATCTTGGAAGCCGTCCAAATGGTATTTATGGGCTAATACAGCCATTGTAAAGAGCCTCTTGTGGCGCAGAGTGGTAAGGCAGCAGACATGCAGTCTGAAAGTTCTGCCCATGAGGCTGGGAGTTCAATCCCAGCAGCTGGCTCAAGGTTGACTCAGCCTTCCATCCTTCCGAGGTCGGTAAAATGAGGACCCAGCTTGCTGGGGAGTAAACGGTAATGACTGGGGAAGGCACTGGCAAACCACCCTGTATTGAGTCTGCCATGAAAACGCTGGAGGGCGTCATCCCAAGGGTCAGACATGACTCGGTGCTTGCACAGGGGATACCTTTACCTTTTTACAGCCACTGTAAATAATTCCTGACTTGGAAAAACCAAAACGTTCAGAGAAATCTTAAACTACATTCCTGAGAGTCTCAGCTAGAAGTTCTTGATGGTAACACCAAGTTCCCAAGACTGCCTGACTATATTTCCTCTCTCTCATGAATCATCTTCTTATTCAAGATCCTGGATAATCTTTTTAAGATTGCCAGGGTTTTTCTAGAAAAAGACTTTGAGAATCAACGCTCTATACGAAGCTCCCAGACTCAGACACACATAGGAAGTCTTACGTAATGAGCATCTTAGCTCCAGCTTCTCCTCTGCTTTCATAATCACTGGGATCCTCTCGCACAGTCAGCCCATAAGTTCCAAAGGAAAGCCCAAGGATGTTGCAGATAACAATCAGCAGGACAACAGTGCAAGCAACCACACCTGTAATCCACCTGAGAAAGATACAAAAGGAGTAGGGAAACATTAACCAAGGATTGTGGTATCTAAAGGGTTGTACTGAATGAAACCCTGGGAGTTCTGTGGATGAGTTCTCAAGGAGATTTTTTTTAAGCTGACGTGCAGATCTCTGACATGGATCTGGACCACTGTGAAGAAGGTTTAAGTCTCTCCCTGAGCCCAGTGTTTCTGACCCGAGAATGGTTTTGCAGGGTTCCTTTTTGCCCTGTTACCCCAACAGGGTCTTCTGGTTCAGAAAATACTTCAGGTTCAGAAAACAGCATGAATGTGTATTCCCTGTGTCCAGGGCTGTCCGAATTATGGCCATAGATGCCTGTTTTGCAAAAGACAAAACTGCCTGGAGCTCGTCATCTGGTGAAGTTTGGTCTTAAGAAACAAGGCAAGGCTGATGTTTCAGTTCCTGAAGCCCATGAAAATCCAACAGATGGATGGCACTCAAAGGTCTGGGCCCAAGTCTCAGCTCAGCCACGAACACCACACTGTGTGGCCTTGAGCAAATAGCTTTCCCATCACCTTCCAGCAGAAAGTCCTACATAGCCCTTAAAAACACACACATAACATGCCAAAAGAGCATAAACTGGGAGTCGAACGGCCAAAGCTTTGTGGTTAAGCAACTGAACTGCAAATCTGAATATACCCTCAATTTAAAACTCATCTTGGTGAATAACTTATCAAGAAGCCCTTTGGCAAAGCATTTCCAACTTCAGCTGCCCTTTCTCCCCTGCAATATAAAGATAATAATGCTGGGCCACTTTCCCCAGTTGCTGTAAGTGCTCCAACAAGATAATACATCCTGTAATCTAATAAACTGATGATCCACTCAACTAATCTAATTAGGATCACAGAGATTAATGATAGGACAGTCTGATCTAAATGCTGTTGCTATTATGCTTTTAATGGTCCAGAGGATAGAGTTGGGGGTTGCCTTTTGCAGGTGGTGATATGCAAAGGCCACATTGATGATTTAACTACGTTGGACACCGCCCCACGCCCACTAGGGGAGAGAGGTGGTATAAAAATCTAATAAATAATAATTACAATGATTGCAAAGTCTCTGAGGTGGTCAGTTTTACCTGTATTTTTCAAAACGCTTCGCCTCCTTGAAGTAAGTGTGGCTCATATTCTCTGCCTTTACCAGAACATCATATATGGGGTGTGTATGATCTAAGATTGGAAAGCTATCTGCAATGGATTGGACCTTCTTCATAGCCTTTTCCAATTCTTTCTTTAGGTCTGCAAGGTAAATATCAAACACAGGAGACAAGCATTATGGCTCCTCCCCTTCTAGTCATTTATCTGTACTTTTCCTCATCTTCCCACCCATCTCTTCCTCAGATGTCATGCCTTCTTTACACTGCAAGCCTGTCAACATGCACCATGCCTAGTTATTTGTTCAAAGTTGTGCCTAGTTCAGGAGAGGAAGACACACAATGCGTGATGTAGGAAGTCATAGGTTCAGTCCCTGGCCTCTTCATTTTTTAAAAAGAGATCTGTAATAGGAAGTATTAAGAACGACCAAGAATTTAGTGTTTAGGAGAATTTAGAAGCTCGTTGCGGGTCACTTCATTGTAGCTGGCTGCAAAAAACTACACTGGGGCGTAGATTCAAGTGGGTACCATATTAATTACTAACCTTAATATTTTTTTTCTCCAATGTTTTTATGAGTTACAACTGGGCCCAAAGGACTGATTAGCTTTTTTTTTTTTAGCAAAGAATTGTCATACTGCATAATTTGGATGTTATGACCGTTTATTAATTAGCTACTAATTTACTTTCCCCTTATATCCATACACTTATGATCCTTGTTCCATTGTCTGAGGAAGAGTTCATGCATTCAAAAGCTCACGCCTTGAATAAATCTTTGATGGCCTTAAAGGTGCTATTAGACTCAAATTTTGTTATACTGGGGTGTGTTCTAGACTAGAGTACTCTCTCAGATTACAGACAGTGACAGTGAAACACAATATGAAGAAGAAGAAGAAGAAGAAGAAGAAGAAGAAGAAGAAGAAGAAGAAGAAGAAGAAGAAGAAGAAGAAGAGTTGGTTCTTATATGACACTTTTCTCTACCCGAAGGAGACTCAAAGTGGCTTATAGTTGCCTTTCCTTTCCTCCCCACAACAGACACCCTGTGGGGTGGGTGAGGCTGAGAGAGCCCTGATATCACTGCTCGGTCAGAACAGTTTTATCAGCGCCATGTTGAGCCCAAGGTCTCCCAGCTGGCTGCATGTAGGGGAGTACAAAATCGAACCCAGCTCATCAGATTAGAAGTCCACACTCCTAGCCACTACACCAAACTGGCTCATATGTTTACTGTCCCATATGAAACAAAGCATATGCTACTCTAGCATATGCCCTGGAATCCTCTGCTCATGGTAGACATACAGGGATTCCGTGCTAAAAAAAAGTCAGTGCATAAATCAGTTCCTGAAGACACTTTGAAAGCCACTAGTTTCAGCAGCAAAACAGAAAGCTCCCTACACCCAGGACTAAATTCTGTACATAAGAACAATTTATAGAATCATCACAATTCTACTCAAACCTGCTGACCTAGAAGCCCTTCCCAGTTATCTCAGGCACAGAGATTGTTTTCTTTCTTACTGAATAAGTAATTAAATGTTTAAAAAGACACCCAAATCTAAAAAAAAACAACTTTTTCACATGTTCTGGGCTGAACATGGATGCTAAACACAGAAATAAAGGCTAAACCCCAACTCTAAGCCATGCCTACGTGAACTTGCACTACAGGCAAGAATTTGGACCCACAACCCATGAGTGGTTCTGAAAGTGTTTAACTCACCTTGGACAACGTTGGCCATCTTCACTGCAACTCGTTCCGGAAAAATGTTGAAACTGTGATTGGCCTAGGAGTGCAGAAACCAATTTTTACATCCCCCAAGTTGGACGAGACTTGAATTTTACTAAAGAGGGAGCAGTTCCTTCTCTCCCTTCAGTACTGTTAATTACTAACCTGCTGAATCATTTCTGAAAAGTTAGCTTTTGGAAGTCCATGCAAATTCTGCAAAACCCTTTCCACCGAAGGCAGCTGAGAGAAGAAATCATTTACACAACATCAGAATGAGGACCACAAGACTAAAACCAAAATGTATGCATCTTTAAGCTTATTAATATACCCATGAGACTGGGTAGCAAATTATTTTCCCCCTCCCTTGGGGAAGATGGCAACCTCAGAGCTTCATAGGCAATTCCCACAATATTTACCCCAGAGATACCTGAAGAAGTATACCCCCCCCCCTTCAAGAAAAGAGAGAAAGAGACTCCTGCTGTGCTTGGCTTCCCCCCCCCCCTTTCTGAACTTCCCTAATCAAATGCAGAACACTTTTTTGTTTCCATGGGGGGGGGGGGGTAGAGGAAGACCCGAGTTCAAATCGATCTGAATTCAGCAGGATCCACAATGGAATAAACAAAGTCAGTGCAGAATCAGCCTGGGACAAGGAAGATGGCATCTGTGTGGGTGGGATCAGGAAGATTCAGGTGTCCCTATCCACTTAGGTGCTACCCACCTTAGCTCTGCTGCAAACATTCCCAATACACCACTGCATGGGAATGATGGCAGGGAAAATGGAAACAAAACCTAGAAGGTACGCAGAAGCACCAAAATGCTGTGGAGAAGCAGGAAAATATATATTTCCCTGCTGCATCCAATGGTAAGGCAAACAAGCCATGCTTTAGTGACCTATCTTTGGAAGCTAGGACCTGCAGCTACAGTTTCTATTATAGGGCTGCCATCCCCTCGATAAACTCACTTTATAATAGTTCACTCCCAGTTCCAAGCCCTGAGCTCTGCTCAAGGCACTATCACAGTAGGTGCAGCGTGAATCCTCCAGAAGGGTGATAATGTTTTCCTTTTGCTCTCTCAGTGTAGGTTCCAACTCATCTTGATACTGGGTCAGTCTCTGGGCAGTCTTCTTGATAATCTGTAAATGGTGCAGGGAGTTCTGTAGGTCTTAAAAGAGAAATCCACACTAATTTTTTTTCTGTCTTGCGCATTCTGTGCAAAGCTAGAGTGACCCCACATCGAAAAGCGTACCCACCACTATTCCTTTGCTGTCTGAATTAATTTTCTTAGAGTCACGGTTTCCAAAACATGAGGATAATTATGATGTGAACATTCTGGGGACTAGCCAATACATCCTGACACACTTATTTGCAGCCACACACCTTTCCACAAGCAACTGAAATGAATCATGGAGGACTAATTTGTTTCAACTTGCACTGCGGGATGTGAGTCATAATGCAAGGCGGCAAAAAGTATCCCGTTGCCTTCTGTTCTTTATTTCTAATGCTTCAGCAGTGGCTCAAATGACAGACTCATTATTAATGCTTTTAAAAACAATGAAAACATATAAAGTCTGTGTATCACCGTGAGAGAAACAAAGAGCAAAATGATCAAACAAAATCAGTGGTATGGCTTAGCTTTACCCATCAATGGTTATCTCGAATTATACACATTTTCTCCAATTTAAGAAACGTGAGCAAAGATGTCCCCAAAGAAATGGTTCTAGGGAAGGAGTGCCAAAGCTCAGGGGCAGCTACTGAGAAAGCCCTGCTTCTAGCAAAGTCAATTTTGCCTCCACAAAAGGTGCACTCTGAAAAAAAATGCCTTTCATGCACCAGGACAGTTGATTGGGGCATATGTGCTCTGTGAGATGGGTGAGTTCAGGTGGCGATTGTAGCTTTTGCTTAGTAGTAGTAGTAGTAGTAGTAAAGCTACAGCACAACCCTGTACAGATTTACCCCACACTTAGGCATAACTGCAGGCCTAGGAGTAACTAAATGAAATTAAACAAGTAGCCCAACTAAACATGACTGTTTTTAAAGATCTGTCTGGGAACTCAAACTTGCATTTCCTGCAGTCGCAGCAGCTGTGCGGAATGGCTTGTTATTAAAATATATAAAAAGGAGACCCCAATTGGGCTAGGAATGTGGCTGCAGGGGGAGGAAAGGCTCCTCGTCTCCCCACAAGCCATTTCCCCATGCAAAACCCATGTGTGTGTGTGTGTGTGTGTGGGAGGGGGGTATCTTCCCAATTTGGCTTCTATGTGGAGCATCTGTGCATGTGTAGCAGGAAAATCAGAAAAAAATCCCCCTCAATGCAGTTTTCACAAGCAGCTGTGGGGGGGGGAGGCAGGAGCCCACATTTCGAGTCCATTAAGGCTCTCCTTTTTGAAAAAAGAAGCTGCTCTTTGCATGTGGTTCTCCAGATCCAACTCTTTTAAAGCTAGTAGTGTTTCGTTTGGTCCTTGGGCTGGAGTCACTTAATATAGGATTATATGATGAGACTTGCAATCTTATGGTACCATCTGAGCATGGAATTGGGGGCACTGTGGGTGGGAAGGGAGTAGTGAATTTCCTGCATTCTGCAGGGAGTTAGACTAGATGACCCTGGAGGTCCCTTGCAATTCTATGATTCTACGATGGGATTTATCTATGAATAAACCTGCCTGAGGCTGGGCAACATGCATGTCAAACAGCTGTGCATCTCTCCTGATTAAAATCTCTAACAGTAGGTAATGCATCTTCACCTTACCTTGCACTCTACTCTTCATGGCATTTATAGCAGAATATACAGACCCTCTCAGCACCAAGTGGATAGTGCTGCCAACATTCCAGCTCACATCTGAAAAGCGCAGAAACCACACATGTTGGTTAAGCCTGGGTGATCCCAGAAGACATTCCAGGGCCTCAAGGAGAGCTCTGTCGGTGCAAGTTCTGCTTATCCCTAGGACTGCTCTGTACAGGCCCAGAATTTGGTTCCACAAAAACGTTTGAAGTTGGATTTCAGTCCTCCATATCAGATAGATAGCTTCTAAACATGTTTTGGGACTGCTCAGAGTTTTCCATGCTATAGTTTCAGGTTCCTGAATGGCTCCTTCTCTCAAGGGTGATTTAAAGAATCTGTGAGGCCAACGTACAGATAGGTTTCAGTAAATTACCAAGTGCAAATAGCCAGAGATATACCCCTTTCCTTGCTAAGGGAGGTGTAGGATCCCGAAAGGCCTCATCAGCCATTAGTTTTCTGTTACTTGGGGGGGGGGGCAGTGTAACTGCTTCCATGTGATCTGTAGACCTTGTGCTATAGATGTCATGGCTGTTTTCACTCTGGACTGGCACCTGAAATTAGGGGAGGAGATTAGCATATTTCAGGGGGCTGGACCTGGCTCAGGTGCCCTTGGATGCTGACCCTGGCACAAGTTGTGAAAAGCTATCAGCTGAATGCTAAGACAAGTCAGGAAATTTTCCTGGGACCCCCGTTTGTCTAGCAAGCAGCAGGAATTAGCCCAGGATATTCTCTCAACAGGACCTGCAGCCAAACCTGATTCAAATTGGTACTTGAACAAAGTATGATAGAAATATTAGGAAATATGTATTGTA
Organism: Paroedura picta; assembly: GCF_049243985.1. Lineage (NCBI taxonomy): Eukaryota > Metazoa > Chordata > Lepidosauria > Squamata > Gekkonidae > Paroedura > Paroedura picta. Next base: position 24,489,882 of record NC_135380.1, read on the forward strand.
TTCAACCCTTTACGTAGATATTTTTTATCCCTGAAAGTTCTTCAGAGTACAATACGGTTGCCAGCCTACAAGCAGCGGCTGGAAATCTCTTGGGATTACAACTAATTTCCAGGCAGCAGTTCAGTTCACCTGGACAAAAGGGCCATTTTGGAAGGTGGGCTCTGTGACAACAGAAGTCTCTCCCCTCCCCAAATCTCTCTGTATTTCCCAGCCCAGAGCTGGCAAATGCCACTGACTACAAGACATAAGGAAACACATGCAAGGAAAGGAACTCACTGTTTAGATCTCTGATGATCTGCTCTTTAGGAACCGCAAACTGCTCCACGGCCAACTGAACTCCCTATTGGAGAGACATAAAGGAGAGCAACTACTAAAGAGCTGAAGAAAACGTTGCACCTGCAATCTCCACCTTTCGGGAAAAGCTTTTTAAGAGAGCTCATGTCTCTGGGCCTAACTGCATGATAACACTTGTCCCAGGTCAGGCTTAGATCCTATGCAGTAAACACGTACTTGGAGTTTCAGGTGCATGAGCAGGACTGTCATGAGCAGAGAGAAGGAGCTTGAGCCTTTCACTCTTCACCGTTTCACTAACCTAAAACAGATCCGAGAAGATCTCGCTCTCTTGGGGGGAATTCTGTGTACTGATGGGCTATGCAGGTGCCTAACAAAGGAGGGGGATTTGCACTGGAAACAGAGCATCCACTTGGGAGAGAGGGGGGTTATATGCACTTTTATCCACCAGCCACCAGCTCTGCATTTCTTCCTGCCTACATCCTTGTTGTGCTTCTGCCAGGGTCTCACCTCCCTCCCAAATATCTGGAAGTTTCCCCATGAATCAAAGGATTTCTGTCTCCCGAGGTACTCCACTCAGCAATTTCATAGCTCCTTTTACCCCTTGACAGAGAAGTCACATATTTTGGGGGAGGGGGAAGGGTGGCAATCATCGCTGCTCGTTGACTCACAGCCCTTCTCTCGCTTTCCCAGAAAAGCCAAGAATTTGCTGATTTGCAGGGATGTATGGAAATGGGACCATATCAGTTGACTCATTTGGGCCGGGCTTCGAGAACAAAAAGCCCAACAGACGGAAGGCAGAAATTAATCAGGTTGGCAGGCCCATAGGGAAGTTAGGAAGGGCTGTCTCAAGAGCCAAACCCTTTTATAATTAAGAGAGCTTACCTGAGGAGGCCATAAATACAGTACACAGGTAGATGGGGGGTAGCTGTGTTGGTCTGAACCAAAAGGACAAAGTTGAAGTCTAGTGGCATCTTTAAGACCAACAAGACAGCCAGTGTGGCTCATGGGAATTGTAGTTCATGGACATCTGGAGGCCCGCAGTTTGACTTTATTTTGGTAGGAAAGCCATGAATTGATTGGCTGAAATTTAACCACAGCCAGTAAGTCATGGCCCAGGGCAGAGCAGAAAGAGTTTTAACTCTTTATTCCAGTACCATTTCTCTAAACATAATCAGCTTCTCAAGAGTTGCCGTCTGGCCCCAAGGAAAATGTACAAATACAATACAAGTATCACAACTCTATGGCAGCAGCTAAAACCACAATCTTGAAGAGGATGGAGTTAAACTGAACAGAGATGCCTGCACACTGGAGATCCTAGCTGCAAGTTAAGCTCTGTCCAATGGCTTAATCAAATAATATTAGAAATATGGGAGTCTTTGTTATCTCTTTATTATAATTTCCATCTGGACTCAGCCAAAACAGTCCCTAGATGGTTTTTCCGTTTTCAATTCAATATCTTTCATCAGTGGCAGTAATGAATCCTAAATAAAAAATATCCTTATTGGTATAACATCATGTGATAAATAATAATTGGAAATGTACAAGAGTGTCCATATCTCCACAGTATTAATAAATTCAAAGTGATCTCAATGTATTCTATCTGTAATATAAGAGTAACTGTTAGAACAAAGTTTCATTTTTACATTTGTTCTAACAGTTAATGATATTATGTGATTTAGGACTCATTACTGCCACTGATGAAAGATTGAATTGAAAAAGGAAAAACCATCTAGACACCGTTTTGGCAGAGTCCCAGTAGTAATTATAATAAAGAGATAACAGAGTCTCTTATATATCAAGATTCAAGTGGATAGCTGTGTTGGTCTGAAGTAGTACAACAAAATCAGAGTCCAATAGCACCTTTAAGACCAACAAAAACGTTGGCGAAAAAACCGTCTATGTTGGTTTTTTATGAGCCTCTTGTGGCGCAGAGTGGTAAGGCAGCAGACATGCAGTCTGAAAGCTCTGCCCATGAGGCTGGGAGTTCAATCCCAGCAGCCGGCTCAAGGTTGACTCAGCCTTCCATCCTTCTGAGGTCGGTAAAATGAGTACCCAGCTTGCTGGGGGGTAAATGGTAATGACTGGGGAAGGCACTGGCAAACCACCCCGCATTGAGTCTGCCATGAAAACGCTAGAGGGCGTCACCCCAAGAGTCAGGCTTGCACAGGGGATACCTTTACCTTTACTTATTTTGGTTTTACTTCTCCAATGTTTTTGTGAACTACAACTGAATTCAAGGGGACTGACTGGCTGTTTTCACAAAGAATTATCATATGGCATCATATGGCTGAATTTGGATGTTGTGACACAGTTTACTAATTTAACAGAATTAGCTTTTGTTAGTCTGAGGAAGAGTGCATGCACTCGAAAGCTCACGCCTTGAATAAATCTTCATTGGTCTTATTGGACTCTGGTCTTATATTTCTAATATTATTTGATTAAGCCACTGGACAGATTCTTTTTTTTTCTCTTGTTTGTTTTACTGGGATTGTCCACTTCCTTCTCCCAGCAAACTAAGCTCTGGCATTTAGAGAGATATTATGAAGGGTTTGGGACTGATTATTGGATACACAGCTGGCTTGCCAAACATTGATTTATTTAGCATAAAGCTTTACAGTAGAGCTGTCTGCAGGGCTAAGATCCATCTGCCTATGAGGAGAATACTTGCAAGGTTGTTTACAGAATTAATGTATTAACATTCTACAGAAATACCTATGATTATTACAAACTTAAGCCTGTAAATGACCTATCTGTCTAACGTTTCTCTCACTCTGGGGATGTTGCTCTTTTTATTATTCAAAATAATACAACATAAGTAAAACTGTAAGCAAATAGAAGCAGCCTGCTGGTAAGAAGTATATCAACAAAGATGCTGAAAACAAGGAGCATGCCAGCAGCACCACAGAAGGCAGATTATGTAATCTCAGAAAAATTTTATTTTGTTTGCACCAGGCAACAGAAAGGAACTCACCAAATCTAACCACTTGGCTGTCAGCCTCCAAGTTGGGTCTGGGGTTCCTCTGGAATTATTGCTCAGCTCTGGAATAGGGAGGTCAGTTCCGATGGAGACATGCTTTGGAGGGTGAACTTTATGGCACTGTACACCACAGAGGTCCCTGGCCTCCCCAGACTCTATCACCAAATCCCCACTGAGTTACCTAGATCTGGTAACCCTACCCCCATCCCCTGTCAATGGCCAGGGGGACCAGGCAAACCTGTGTCAAACATTGCCACGGTACTTACAAGAGAAGAGTCCACTTCTAGAAAGAAAAACCTCTTAGGGATGAACTCTTGAGAAATAGAAATGGACATAGAGGATCCAGTAGTAGTAGTAGAAGAGCTGGTTTTTATACCCCTCTTTTCACTACCCGAAGGAGTCCCAAAGCAGCTTACAAACCCCTTTCTCTTCCTCTCCCCCTGTGAGGTAGGTGAGGTTGAGAGAGCTCTAACAGAACTGTTCTGGGAGAACAGTTCTAACAGAAGTGTGACCAGTCCAGGGTCACCCAGATGGCTGCACGTGGGGGAGTGGGAAATCAAACCTGGTTCTCCAGATTAGAGGTCAGAGCTCTTAACCACTATGCCACGCTGGATCTCAGGAGAAGTGAATCATTACGACAAGCAGACCAACTCACAGCTCACTTTGGACTTACTCATTACAGCATGGCAACCAGTAAGCGACCCAGTTGTGTGGGCAGGGCCATTTTGGTGGGTGGCAAATGTGAACAGCACCTCACTGAGAAGAGGGTGCTGATTTCATGGGAAAGACTCACATGAGTAGCCCCTGCTTGCTCACATAGTCGAATTACTAAAACATCACCCCAGCCATACAGATCCCAGAAAAGGGGTTGTCCCTGTATCTCTGGTAAGTATTCAGTTCATTTAGCTTTCACTGAATGGGCACCTATATCCCAGCCAGCTGCTGCCATGTATTTCCGAGGTTTCTAATGCTGGAATATAATTTTCCCCATGTCCCTTCAGCTGTAAGAATTGTCAAGCCTTTGATAGAGTCAGTTTCCTTGTAAGGAAAGAGCCCAGGAGTCTTCTGAAATAAACTAACTATGAATAGGAAAGCTGAGCATGGGAAGGGAGGCAAAGCCATCAAGCAGGCAGGGTCGACATGAGAAGCTGCACCACTGCCCTCAAAAGCAAAAAACATGCCATTGGAGCCTCCGAATTCAGCATCTCTAAAGAAGTCAGAGCTCAGGATCTCTGTAGGGTTGCCAAACTCCAGGTGGGGCCAGGAGAGTGGAGACCTTCCAGAATCACAACTCCTCTCCAGAGAACGGTCCCCGTAGGGGATCTCTGCTCTGGAGGGTGGTGTCTATGGCATTACACCCTTCTGAAGTCCCTCCCCTCCCCAAAGCCTCTCTGGCTCTATCACCAAACCTCCAAGGATTTCCCGACTCAGAGTCTTTCCCATTCTAGGTCTTTGCAGACATGTGGCCTTCCCCTGAGCCACGGCATCTTCCTGACTATTCTTCTCACTAGTGATCTCTGAGACAACATCTCGCTGCCTGGATCCCCTCCCATTCTAGCAGGCTGGGTGTACCCAGTTAGCAGCAACTACAGTCATCAGCATCATCTCGCCATCCATGCCTATTAAGGAACTATTTAAACATAAAAGGCATAAGGTTTTATAGAGTCAGACCCTTGTCTCATTTAAGATAATTACTGCATACTTTCATGAGCAGCGGTTTTCTAAGGTCGCTGACAATCTGAAATCCTTTAACCGGAAAGGCCAGGGATAGAGCTGGAAATTTCTACAGGCAAAGTAAGTGCTCCAAATAATTGTACGTCAACTCCACCCCCTTCCCAAAAACACTTTTCAGCCATAACAACATACAAAATGTGTTCCATATATGACTTTCTACCCTCACCCCACTGGGGTTAGCATCAAACACATATATAGCTGGTAGTTTTGGCTAGAAGTCATATTTTAAAAACATGTATATACATTTATAGGAAAACAAATTCAAGCATAATCTTTCCTTTCCCCTTCATTTGCCATTCCTGCTCAGTAAACCTTTTTAACTGCACCTTGCCCAACTGCACAGAAGTCTATTTCACCCCTGGATCTTCCAGCTGTGCTACTGACCCATATCAGTTTTGTCAGGTCCTCCCTGGTCAATGGCTGGGTTTGGGAGGTAGGAGTGTCAGATCCAGGTGGAGAAACTCCTGGAGATTTCAGGGTGGAGGTCAGGTGGGAGGTCAGGAACTTCAGTGGGGTACAATGGCATAGAGTCCACTCTTCAAAGCATCCGTTTTCTGCAGGGGAACTGATCTCTGTAGTCTGGAGATGAGCTGTAATTCCAGGAGATCCCTGGAATCCCTAGACCCACACCTGCCTCCTGTTAAGTAGCTTCTTGGCCTTTCCCCCTGCTCTGCATTTACAAAGAGTACATGTTATTTCCTGTTGCAGATGTTCAGCTGCTTTCAGAGTGCCCTGGATTTGTGTCTCCAAGGACCCCTGCCTGCCAACTTGTATTAGCATACAAGTCTTTGAGAAGCAATCCTACACCAGCTGTTAGATATGGTGGCAACCAGGAAACAGGGTCAACTTCAGCTAAGGGAATCTTGCTCTTCCACTCACTTGGAGCAGGAGGGAGAGAGGGAAGAGGAAAAGGAGATGATAAATTTGAGCTATTTATTTTGAAATATAGCCTTGTGTAATAAAGTCTTTCCTTATCACATGGGATTCACTAAAAATTATCAACTTTCCAGGGAACAGCCTAGTGTACCGAATTACAGGCAGTCCCAAATTTTAACAGGGAAATGATGGGAATTAGGCCTACAGCAAGTCTTGAACCCTGAAAGTGACTAGCAGGGGTGGAACTCATGGTACCATAGAGTTTAAAGTGATTCCTAGAATGGCATGACATCATTTCTGGGGTTGTCCCAGAAGTGATGTTATGTTACATGTAGCACTGGCAACTACAAAAATGCTCCTGCCACTGCTCCAAGAAAGGGTTGTCAGTGGGAGGTCTCCTACCGTAGTGGGAGACATGGCAAACTAACTCTCATGTCATTTTCCAGAGCTAAATAGAAGAAGGGAGGCGGGCAGAGTTTGCATAGGTACTGAACTGCATGTGTTGGAGACTGGACAGAAAAAAAATATCAACTCACATGGGAAATTCCGCTCACATGGTGCCTCAAAGCCTGCAAGGTATTCAGTGCATCTCGGGCTCCAGGTTCCATCTCCTCTTTCACCTTCTGGTTGGCCGCAAAAGCACAGATAACACCAACCCTGCAGGAAAAGGGGACAGCAGAAAAAGTTACCTCCTCTAGTTGTCTTAGGGTTGGCTTCACACAGGTACGCAACATCACCTGATTTTGTTGCAGTTTACAGCATTTATGCACTTGGTTTATGGCAGCATTACATCGGTTAGCAACATTTCAAGTCAACAAGCTAACTTTTTGCGGCATTTTGTCAAAATGCTTGAAGAATATCCTAGGCCCCAAATGAATCACTCTTTTCCCCCATCTTTTGTTTGAGATAGATGCAAGAAGAAGAAGAAGAAGAAGAAGAAGAAGAAGAAGAAGAAGAAGAAGAAGAAGAAGAAGAAGAAGAAGAAGAAGAAGAAGAAGAAGAAGAAGAAGAAGAAGAAGAAGAAGAAGAAGAAGAAGAAGAAGAAGAAGAAGAAGAGTTGGTTTTTATATGCTGCTTTTCTCTACCTGAAGGAGTCTCAAAGCAGCCTTCCCTTTCCTCTCCCCACAACAGTCACCCTGGGAGATAGGTGAGGATGAGAGAGCCTTGATATCATTGCTCGGTCAGAACAGCTTTATCAGTGCCAATTCTGCTAGAAAAATTCCTTGAGATTTAAGGGTGGAGCCTGGGGAGAACAGTTTGCAAGGAGACTTCAGCAAAGATCTAATGCTACTGAGTTGCCCTCCAAACTTTTGTAAAGGGCTTTGGCCATACAAAATAAATATCTACTCCTACTGCCCTCCAAAGCAGCTATTTACTTCCAGCCCAGTTTTGGGGTTCTTCAAAACTTGAAAAATATTTCAGAGGCTCCTCCACAGTCAAAAGTTGAACAAGGTTGGCTTAGATCAACTTTTTTACTGTTGAGAAACCCTTGAAACATTTTTCAAACTTTTGGAAACCCCAGAAGTGACACAACTATGCAGAATATGGTTGGGAAGCATAGCGGTGTACACGCCTACCCAGGGCCCCTCCCCTTCCCACCCCCTCCAGGCTCATCATTAGCCATTCTGGGTGACGAGGGCAGGTTGACATGAACATAAATGATCATAATGTAAAGGTATCCCCTGTGCAAGCACCGAGTCATGTCTGACCCTTGGGGTGATGCCCTCCAATGTTTTCATGGCAGACTCAGTACAGGGTGGCCTTGCCAGTGCCTTCCCAGTCATTACCGTTTTATCCCCCAGTAGCAAGCTGGGTACTCATTGTTCCGACCTCGGAAGGATGGAAGGCTGAGTCAACCTTGAGCCAGCTGCTGGGATCGAACTCCCAACCTCATGGGCAGAGCTTCAGACTGCATTTCTGCCGCTTACCACTCTGCGCCACAAGAGGCTCTATGCATATGCATATATGATCTATGCATATATGATCATATCATCCAATAAATGTTTATATATAAAAATTAATTAATTCTCACCTATTCAAGAAATGCTTCCAGGGCCATCAAGAAACTCCAAGGCTGTCAAGAAACCCCAGCGTTTCATGAAACCCCGGTGGAGAAAGCCTGCCTTAGATTATTGGATGTGTGTGCTTGGTGGGGAGGGGCACACAAAGTAGGTCATGTGGCTCTTTTAGTTGAAGGCAAATGTCTACACAGCTTGCTGTGAGCCAGAGGGAGCACCACTGTTGCAGACTGAAAAATGACTAGACAGCATTCGTTTCACTTCTGTCCTGGCACATTGGTCTGTCTTGAAGTTTTTAGACATACTGCAATAGATGCACCTTTTTAACTTTCTGTTTTGCATAAGATTTTATGGGCCTCCTGAAGGGGCCTTCACGCACACAAGAATCACTACAGCACATAACCTCCTAGTCTAAGATGCCACAATTAGATTTATTTATTTATTTACTATGAATGTTACTGTAATATTAAACGCAGCCGCCAATTTGGAATTTAATAAAGTTGAAAATCGTGCTCCACCCATAACAATAAATTCCAAGGCTGGAAGGAAAGAACACCTTTGAACCACCCCTGACTTCAAATAGGAGAGCTGAGTTAGGCTGCCAAGAGGTAACTAACCCATGTTAAGAGATCTTGAGTGAATGTGCACATCAGAAGTCACCTTGGGGTGTTCCATGTGGAACTACGAATAGCACCCCAATTGCAGGAAAAGTAGTGAGTGGGGTATAATCTGGTGAGAGGACGGAGTCCACGTGACCCCTTCCCTCCAGCACTCACGGCCATCCCTGCCCCCCATCCCTTCTTCCTGCAATCTGTCGGAAGTGCTGAAGCAACAACCATATCCCCCCCCCCCGAGCATATGCGCTTTCACAGCTAGATGTAACTCTGCTTAGGATGGCACTAAGGGGGAGCAGTTCTGGGCAGTGAGAGGTCTTATACTGTCCCTGGAGGCAAAACCCCTCGTATAAACCCTCATATAAACTTAGTTTGTTTATAGCAGATTCAACATTTAACCATGATTAACACAAACCATAGATTACAAGTCCTCTTCAAAAGACATTTCCACACCTTGACTTGCAGATAAGTATGGCTTAAGTTTAGAGTTGTGACACTTAACTCTAAAGTGTTCAGCGGGACTTATTCTTAATTCATGATAGAACAGGAGCCACACAGCACAGACTGATACATGGTTACTCAAAAAAATGTGCCTCCAACTACTCCCGCATAAACGTATGGAGTTGCAGCCTAATAGCTGGAATCGTAGAGTTAGAAGAAGTTGTTTTATAAAACAGCTAATTCAACTCCTGGTGTAGTGGTTAGGAGTGAGGACTTCTAATCTGGAGAGCCAAGTTTGAATCTGCACTCCCCCACATGCAGCCAGCTGGGTGACCTTGGGCTGGCCACAGCACTGATAAAGCTGTTCTGACCAAGCAGTGATATCAGGCCTCTCTCAGCCTCACCTCCCTCACAGGGTGTCTGTTGTGGGGAGAGGAATGGGAAGGAGATTGTAAACCACTTTGAGACTCCTTCAGGTAGAGAAAAGTGGCATATAAGAATCAACTCTTCTTCTTCTAAATGCAGGAAATCTCTGAGCCACAGCCATTTAGAACCATATAGAGTATAACCACCCAGTTATTTTTTTTTTAAACAGCACCTTGACTAAACGTGGACACTTGTGCAGATGTCCTGGCACCATGTTGTGTAGAAAGAGTTTAATTTTCTATCCCATCATCCCACCACAACTCATACAGGCATCTCTCCTGTTCCCGTCTCTCTCCTATCATGACCTGTCCCGCCCACCCTACCCATCCCCACTTACAGGATGACAAGAGTGGTCAAGAGCAGACTGAGCATGAGAAGGTTGCGTTGGCAGAGGAGGGAGCGGCGGTAGGCTTTCACCCGCCCACCGCAGCGCTTGTTTCTCCGGCAGCAGCAGATGCTCAGCCCAATCAAGGGCATTGCCACAAAATAGATTGTGGCAATTGTGGCACAAACGATGTATCCTGCTTGATACTGGAGGATCTGGAGAAAAAGAAAAAGTCCTTAAGACAACACACTTTGGTCCTCCTTGTCCCTCATTCCACTCATGGGGTAATCGGGTGTCACTGACATCTCGAATAATACAAAGGCATTTTCTAAAGAAGAGCCACAGAGGAGAGACAAACCACTTGCCCAAGGTTGTCCAGCAAGGATGGAGGGCAGGTCCACCCTAGTCAAAACCCTAATTTGTACATGTGATTATAACGGTGGTTCCAGAAACATGGTCTTCAGTTTATTCTCTCACTTATTCCCCATTTTGGCCCCAATTCTTCCAGAACTGTTGCAATTTTTCACTGTTTCTGTGGAGCATGTGGGTAGTCTTTGTTCTATATGGTAATTTCTCATATTAAATGCAATCTTTTTGCATTTTTTCGTTTATTGGCACTATAAGCACTGCTTTCTGTGGAGAAAATCTGGATGCAAGAGGAAAACTCCTGAAATAGAGTAACTGGGGTCCAATGCTATTAGGGAGAAGGTCTATACATTATTTCAGAAGGATGTAGAGTTAGTGGATTTGCAGTCCCAGATGGGGATTTGCTGCCACTCTGATTAGACAACACTGACCCTGATGGACCAAGGGAACTTCAGGTCTTCATGTGACAGAACAGCACAAAAAGGTTGTGCGGTATAGAACTACCCTTAGCTGAGCTGGGATTTGAAGAAGTCACATGTCAACAGGCCATAGTGACTTTCAAATATCCATTTTTTCCAGTAACACACTCTGCCCACTAGTTCCAATCATGCCCATTTCTTGCAACTTGTTTCACCTTCCACTAATATCAAATCACTAGAATGTATTACAAGCCTATCATGCCCAAATGTCATCATGATTCCATTGGCCATCCATCCTTTGAGGCCATGCTTCGTATGTCGTTAACACAACTGAGGAACAATAGGTGGGTTGGCCAAACAAAAACACCTAGATTTAAAAATTGATATCTAGCATAGATTCTGGGTTTACAAAATGGCTGCCCCATTCCCAATTGCACTTGGCTCTCCCATGCTTCTTACCTGCGAAGTCTTAGCAGATGGCGGGTCATTCAAGGCATCCCTCAGCAGCTCTATGGAACAAGGCAAAGGATCAGAATTATTATTATTTCTATATCACCAGTCTACATAACAATTGACAGATAAATATCAACAGAACAGGTCCCTGCCCCAAAGAGTTTTAATTACATGGGTGAGAAAATAGAGGCAGAGAAGCAGGAAGGAGTTGAGGATAACCAGGCTCAAGGGTTAAGACAAAGTTTTCATGGAAAGGGTGGATTTTGAAGAGTGATTTGATTATCTCCAGGGCTACCAAGAAAGTGTTTTAGAATGGATTTCCAAGCGTATTAATGTGTAGATCTGTATTTCGCCAATTAACTTCCTCCCTCACCAATTAGCTTCTCTCCCCGGTGTGGTAGAGAAGCAGTCTGTCCCTGATTGGCTGGGTGCCAGTTCAAAAGACTTCCTAGTTCCCAGTTGCAAGATTTTCCTCCCAAGATTTATTTTTGCCCTCCTTTTGGAATCTGTTTTAAAGTGACTGCGCTCCAGAATTCCATAATTCTCTCAGCAGATATTGGCTTCGTTCTGTGAGGCTACTTACTGCTGGCTCGGCTTGGCTCTGTTCCACTCCGCTCCCCTCCCATTCACCCACTCACTTGCTCCTTCAGGAAAGGAAAGAGCTGAGCAGCCTCATGCTCAAGTGCAGAAGGCTTTCTGTTTCAATTTGAGGGGGGGGCAAGCAGAAAGACTCAGGTTCAAATCGATCTGAATGCAGCAGGATTGACACAGCGGGAAGAAAAGTAATTGTAGAATCAAGTCTGCTCTAGGTGGTTCAAAATGAAAACGATAAAACAAATCAATAAAAGAGGGCAAGTCAATAAAATAAAATCACCAAAGACAACAAACCATGCAAATAAAAATAAGTCAGGGCCGAAAAGTCTATAAAACAAATACAGCCCTCTAAAATAGTCCTTGTGCTAGCAACAGATCACAAAAGTTTTGAATATATGGAAACCCATAGCTGAAAGCCTAGATAAAGAGAAAAGTTTTGAGTTCGTACCTAAATGAAAGGAAGGTAAGTGCCAGGTGAACCACAAAAGGGAGGGCCTGCAGAAGCAAGGTGCCACTACTCAAAAAAGTCCTCTCTCTGCTTGCCACCCCCTGTCCCTCAGGGCAAAAAGAGCAGGGCTTGAGATGCTGGTCTTAACTAGAGGTGACATATGAGGAAAGGGAATGGTTTAGGCAGCAGAGTGTTAGCTAGATGAGGCGTGACAAAGATAGATGAGGCATGACAATTTTCACACCCTCACCCCAGCTCACCTTCCTAGTCAAGCAATCATTTTACGTCCTTTAAAAATTCTAAAATTACTTTTAAGAAATCTTACAGAAAACTGCTTCTTACCTGCACTGCATACATGTAGAGCACTGGGCGAATGGGAATTTAAATACTGGGACTTAAGAAAAGCCCTGCTGAATCACTGCAAAGGTTCATCGAGTCCTATATATCCCACCATAACTTACCAAATGACACAGAAGGAAAGCAAAAAGAAAAATCTGGGGCTGCCACCCTTTAGTTCTGAACTATACTACGAGTTTTTAATAATCTGGAAGAATTGGGGGGGAAAAACATTAAGTAAACTGATTTACTTAAATGATGAATTAATACTTGTTAACCTGGTAAGGTTTTGTTAATGTGTTGTTGGCAGAAATTGCATGGGATTTGTCATGTAACTGTATGTTTAGGTAAAGGCAATGTTATATTTGCTGAGCAATGTAACTTCTTTTGTTGCCTGGGAACATAGTAAACAGGTAAACATCTTCAGTCTAGTGAACTAATTAATGAAATGGTCAATGAGAAATATTTTAGCTTGGTAAATGTGTATTTTGATCTGTAAACTGTAACATTCAGTGTACATAGTAACTTTCACTGGGCACTGAGACAGGAACAATTAGTATTATTGATGTTTTATTTCTGTATACATTGTATATAATAATTTCCGTGTTTTGCGTATTTTTTGCCTAAGAATCAGTTGAATTTTTAAGGAATAAATTTACAGGTGAAAACTGAGTAAGACAGCTTGTCAAAACCTATTTGGTATTTTATCTTACAAAAGACAATAGAAATTTTATATGTTAGAATTATTTTATTAAATTTACCAACATTTTTAGATTATTATGATTATTATTTATTAAATTTGTATAACACCCTCCCACAAGTTACTCAGGGTTGTGAACAACATGAATAAAATAACACAAGTAAAAACTATCCTCATTAAAATTGAACAAAACTGTTATTAAAAACATTTAAATCTGTGATCCAACACTTGTCTGATCTTGGTAGACTTCAACTGTGCCCAGTTGATCTCCTATGGGCATTTTGGCTGGGGCATTTTGGTGGAGATGTTACCAGTTCACTGGCTCCAACCTGCTGAACTGGGCCCAGATCTCCTCTGGGAGCTCATTCCACCAAGTAAGGGCCAGGACAGAGAACGTTCTGGACCTGGTTGAGGCCAGACATACGTCCTTGGGGCCAGGGATAATTAGCCAGTTGGAATTGTCCAAGCATAATGCTCTTTGGGGGGCATAGACAGAAAGTTGAACCCTTAGGCCCAGACCACAAATGGCCTTAAGGATAAGAACCAGGACCTTAAACCTGATCCAAAATTCAACTGGGGGCCTGTGCAGTTGCTGAAGCACAGGCCATGTATGCCCCCCCCCACACACACCCAAGGTATTCCATTCTGCATTCTGGACCAGTTTCCAGAGCAGACATAAGAGAGCTAGAGTAAGCTAGAGTACAGTGAGTTACAGAAGTCCAGTTAGACGTGAACGTTGCATGGATGACTCCGGCTAGGCATTCCGGGGCCAAACAAGATGCTAGTAGCTTAGCTTGGCAAAGATGGAAGGTGTGCTACTCTCGGGACCAGCACCTCCATGGAAAGGGAGGCATTGAAGATCACACCAAGTTCCTGGCTGCATGTGCAAATGTCAGCTGCACCAAGTTCAGCCAGGGCAAGAGCGCTTCCTCACTTGGTCCCTTCCTGCTCAGGCACAGGACCTCCATTTAGATTTTATTGGAATTACAATAATTTACTTTGGGAATCACAATAATTTTTTTTCACATATATACCTCATTTCCTGGTTTTTAAGAGAGTGCCTCATTGGTTAATGGCAATTTGCACCTAGTCTAGCACTTTAATCACATCACCACACTTGCTCCAAAAAGGGTTATCTGTATCCGTTGCCTCCGGAGTTGTGCATCATTTTATTCCCTGTCAGGTCACCCCTTAGCCATCATTCTTCCAGTCAGATAAGTTCCACAGTCTTTCCTCATAGGGAAGGCGTTCCAGTCCTGCAATTATTTAAGGCTGGATTAACTCCCAGTTGCATATTTCCAAACAGAAAATGTCATATTTGTTTTGTTTATGCTCCTTTGTCCTGCTCCCAGAAGCATTTTGGTGCAACCTGTTTTGCGCCCAGCAACACCTAATTAATTAAATCTGCAAGATGTATTCCAAGATGCAGACCTAGGGCAGTTCCAGCATTCTAAGGAACACCCTTTTCTCTCCTCTCCATTTTCATTTTGTTTTTGTACGGAGCATCCAGCCTGGTTTGGGGGGATTTGAATCCTTGATCACTGCAGCACATGGTCCTGATCTCCTGTACCCTTGTGTCCATACGACATGAACTACACACACTCGATCTTAGCCAAAAAGTGATGTACTAGATAATTTACACATGGCATGGCACCAAGAGTGAGGTCAGAGGGACATGAGACTCAGGTTGCCAACTGTGGATTGGAAAATTCCTGGAGGTTTGGAGGCAAAGTGTGGGAAGGGTGGAATTTAGAGAAAAGATGGCGCTCTGTAGGGTATAATGTCCCAAGTCCTCCCCCCCAAAACAGTTATTTTCACCAGGGGAAATTATCTCTGTAGTCTTGTTGATCAATTATAATTCTGGGAGATCTCCAGGCCTCACATGGAGATTGGCAACCCTAACTCTGTTCCACATTTCTGTCAGGAGACCTTTGTCTTTGTGTTAAGACTGTAGATAGCTTTGGTGATCCACACATGCACACACAAAAAATCTGAGCATGAAAGTTGTATAATATTGTTAACACCAACCAGAATACTATCAAAGATTGGACAAGCTTTCAAATTCTGTAGGACTCTTTTTTGGCTAGATATATATATTCATTATAATAGGGGAGGGAGATGTTTCAGGGCATAAGGCAAAGGCTCCGATTTGCACACTGTAGAGTCTACATGCCTTTCTCATATTCTGAAGCAACTTCTTCTCTTCCTTTTGAAAAAAATATCCTGAACACCCAGCCCTGGTGAAGACCCCGGGAGTGGATAGTCATAGTCATCCTAGAAGGATGGAATGGTGTGTTCTGCCATTGTACTTGAAAATCCTGTTTTTGTGATAGTGCTCTGAAACAACTTGCTTCTGAACTCTACATGGTTTAAGAAGCATCTGTTATTCAGTGGTGAGGAGAAAGCACTCTCTGCAACTCAGGACTCATATAACAGGACACAGTTCTGTTGTTGAAAACAGCTTTCTGGGCTAAACCTTGGTAAGGCCTTGATACACATTTAGGGATGTCGGCCTCCAGACCCGGCCTGGAATTGCAGCTCATCTCCAGACTACAGAGATATATTCCCCTGGAGAAAAAGGATGCCGTGGAGAGCAGACAGTATGGTGTGGCAACCCACTAAGGTCCCTGTCCTCCCGAGGTTCCACCCCATATCTCCAGCAGCCCCCCAAACCTCAACCTGGCAACCTAACTGCATTAGTTCTAGAGGGGGGTGGGGACAATATGTAAAAAGACAGGCAGGGAGGAATTCGTGAGGAAAAATTAAAACTTATATTTGCAAAATACTACTGCAACTATGGAGGGTGACAGGGAGAATGTGCTCATTTATAAGGGAAGATATTATATGTTACCTTTCTCATGTTTTGATAGCCACGGAAGTGCTCACAATGGTTTGAGAGGTGCTAGTGTTTTAAACTGAGCCTCCAGGGAGGGCAGTATATAAATAAATAGACAAACTGCATGGAAAGTATCCCAAAATTATGTAAACCCTATTTTTGGCTTCTATTTACTGCACAGGGATAGGGGCTTCTGTTACACAAGGAGAGGAAATGCTCATAGGTGTTTCCTTAACTATTGCTCAATATTTGTGCCTAACCCCATGTCATGGATGTATTAATTGATGTTGTTGGGTTAGTCACATATTGCTGTGCCTCAGTGATCTTCAGCTGTGAAATGGGGTTAATGTCCTTTGCCTACAAATGCAAAACAGTGCATATATTTGAGTGTGAAATATGTTTGACTTGTCTCACTGCATTTGTCACCTGGAGCCATTTCTTAGGGTTGCCAACTCTGGGTTGGGAAATTCCTGGAGATTTGAGGGTGTAGCCTGGGGAGGATGGGGCTTGGGGAGGGGAAGGAACTCAGTCAGGTATAGTGCAACAGAATTCCCACTCCACAGCAGCTATTTGTTCTAGGGGGAGTGGGAGATCTTGAAGCTACCTCTTCTGGTTGGCTCCTGAACTGTGAATGCAGATTTACTTTTCTGTGTGTATTATATCCAGGCCTAAATTGTATTGGCCTGCTACCATTCGTGTGCCCTTAGCCCCAATTATTCATCCCATGTTTTTGTAAGTACATTGTTAAGGTCCATCAACTACAAGTAAAGTCCATGAAATACGTTTTCTAAGACCAACCAAAATAACAGATCACAGCTTTCCAGATCACCAGAACTCTTCCTGAGGCCTGCATATTGGGATGGTTTCCCTAAATCATGTGTGTCCAGCTGTATATCTACTCTGTAAGGCAGATGCAACTTTGCAACATGAGGTTCCCCCATCCCACCAACAAGACTTGGGGACTAGTGCTGGTTTGACCTCCAGGGGAACATCTATACATGAGATTTTTTGCCACCTCCAAAGTCCTGCTTAAGTGAGCTAACCATTAAAATAATAAATTATCAGTATGAAAGCAAACAACGCATTACCTTTTCCTCTCAGGCCTAGAGCAATCAGAGGGCCTTTTCGCACAGGGATCTTTGTTGCAAATTGTTTGCGGAATGAAAAATCGCCATTTAAAATAGTGGAATTCGTCGTTATGCATACCTGCCTTTGTAGTGGAATCAGTTGTGTTTTTTAGCGTTTCCCACAGGCTTCCGGTCTCGGCAGAAATCGCTAGAAAGGAAGCGCTATTGCCAAGCTCGTCCCGCCCCTGGCCGTCAAGCAGCCAATGGGCAGCCGTTAGCATGCTCCCAAACAGCCCCTTTCCCTTTAAGAAAGGTTTTTTAAAAATAAACACAGACCCATAGCAACGAATCTAGGTAGATTCGTTGCTACGGAGAGACCCATCCAGCTGCCTAATGTGAGCTGTCGTTTGATTGTATGATCGTTTGCACGCTGCCTCGAGTGATAAAAAAAAAATCCCCCCCCCCCTCTCACGGGCACGATTTTCGGCTGAATTTATTTGTAAAAAATAAAGGGACTTTATTTCAGCAAACGGGCTTTTCAGTGGTTTGTGCTTAGTGACTAAAGGTGAAGGACTGAAGCCAGGGAAGCCTCTAAACAGAAAGAGGCTCGCCGGTGCGTTTATCCCCGCTCGCTCGGAGAAAAAAAAATGGCGATCACTTCGCCGGAAGTTTGGAGGAGAGAGCCAGGGGGAGGGACTTTGAAGAACCAGCAACAATGGTAACGCACAGGTCTTTAGCGCTACTGTTGCAGATTGGTTGCAGGAGTGTATCGCTATCCGGAGGGTGAATCCACTTTTCTGGATTCCCCTGAAAGCGCCACAACGAAGCGCTTTTTGCTGATTGGTTTCAGGATTGTTGCAGATTGTCTACGACGTCGTGGGTTATGGCAAATTAGTAGCGTTTCCAAATAGCAACCATTCTGCTACTTTGAAGCCGTGCGAAATGGCCCTGAGTCTGACCTGTACCACTTCCAACTACATGACTCTTGTTCTGGATCTCTAATGGGGAGACAAGCTCAGCACGATGCATCCTGATATTTATTGTCTAAAACAGAACTGATTTTCCAGCATGGCTTCCCATGTACCAATGAGTAGAACAATGCCATTCTATGTCCCCAGAAAACAATAGCCGGTTAGCATTGCCATCTTTCAGTGGGAAATACCCGGAGATTTGGAGAGTCGAGCTTAGGGAGGAGCAAGACTTCAGCTGGGTACAATGCCATACACTGCAGGGATGGCCAAAGTGTGGCTTTCCAGATGTCCACGGACTACTTCTGTGTTTTGTTGCAAATGTGTCCAATCGAGATACTAACAAAACCACCAGTACTGAGTAGACTTGAGGCAGTCTTAATCTTAAAATAGATTAAAACTTTTCTGAGCAAAGTTGGTAGGAAAGCTGTTTGTCTCTTATACTGCATATATTACAGCACTGGCTTATTCACCTTTTCATAGTAGTCATGCCTGGCTGCAAGACATTAAAACCTCTACAAAATTAAAACCATATATATACTTTATGTACTTTAAAAATACAGGAAGCGCTTAACGGAACTGAAGTGTGTAATACTCAATATCTTCTTGTTCAGGAAAACAGACATGAAATTAATTATATAATGTAAAATAAATTATGGTGGTATTTAATTTGCAGCAGGCTGGGGAAGTTTTGAGAAGGAAAATGGCACCCTGAATTTGAGGAACAAAGAGAGAGGGAAAAGATCCTGGGTAAAGTGTCTGACTTATTGGGATGGGAGTTATAGACCTCAAAGGACCACAAGAACCCGGAGTGTGTGTGATAGATGTCTACATCTCCAGCAGAGAGAGAAGTCTGAGCAGACAATGCTAAAGATGGTGAGGTATGTACTCTGGGCTAGAGATGTGAAGACCTCGGGGGAAATGCATAAATTTGGAAGAGGGTCTAGGGGGATTCCTTTCCCCCCAGTGGCTTGGGGGAGTATCATATCACATATTTTCAAGGATATGTTTACCAATGGAGTGTGACTCTAGGCCAAGGAACTTCAAAGTGGTACCCATGGGCATCGTATTTCCCATTAACACTTTTTCTGGCACCCACTAAGTGTTTTGAGGAAGTGGGCATGGTCATATAGGGCTTTTGCCTAGCAAGGTTTCTCATTGACTATTGGAAGTCTGATTGGCTGTGTAGAGTTTTTGAAATGTTGCTTTGGCAGCAGCCACCACAACAGCACAAGGATCTACAGTGTGTTACTGAAATGTAGCAATATTTGTGGCTGGCTCCGCCTCCTTTGGCAGCCATTTTGCAGCAGCCATTTTGGTACTGCATGCACCATGGCACTTCCAAATTCCAAATGTGCCTGCAGGATCAACAAGGTTGGGGACACATGATCTAGGAAATAATTAATATGCTATAATGTGTATAATAATAATTAATAAGTTAACTATTTTCAGTTTTAAATAGTAACTTGCCAGCCACCTATGTTGGTAACCTCATTGTGATTGTGACTGTTTCTCTCTAAGTAATATCCTTTTGTGTTTGCTACAATATCTGTTTTCTGATTTTGACATTTATTTTTCCAACCTCTCAGATCAGGCGTCAAAGAACAAGATACAGGGAGCAGCACTCTACCACCCCCACTCCAGAAGTCATTTGGAATTTTTTTAGCAGAAAACATACAGCACTTAATACCTGTATATTTCATAAATATGACAACGTATTCCTGCATTGTGCGGGGGTTGGACTAGATGGGCCTGGAAGTCCCTTCCAGCTCTATGATTCTATCATTTGTATGCCAGTTGTTATAAATTATGCATTTTATTATGTTAAAGCTGAAAAAATAATTCTAGGCTGCATAAGAAGTATTGCATATATTTCAATTCCCCCTCCCACACACACACCAATTTCAGGAGATAGAGGGGGAGGAAATGGTTCTTTCCATAGCTTCTAAATTTCTAGAAATTACCTCTCTAGGCTGGTTTCTTGAGCGCTGCTATTTCTGGAATCTATTCTCTGGGGGGGGGGGAAATTCTTGTTTTGACCTGGTCCTATGGTAGGGTAGCCAACTTTTCACCAGCTTCTACTTTTGTCCTTTTCAAGCTTAATTTCTGGCTATGGAAAGCTTCACCTGCTGATTTCTGCACTTCAAACTGCTTCAAGAGGCACAAGAACAGGTGAGGGTTAAAACTGGCCAACAATTCCTGCCTGGCTCTCAACTTTGAAAGAAGCAAACTTACCTGTAGGGAGAGGGTTCTGTTGAACTATATCGAGGTAGCTTTGGACAAGGTCATAGAGGGGATCCAATGACCCAGTGGCTCGTCGGTGGGCAGGAATCCACTGGTCAGTGCCCACATCAGCAAACTGGAGGACCAGTGAAATAGGGCCCCCTGAGCATTGCTGAGAATGGGCTGGATCCGGAGGAATGAAAGTAAACGCCAATAACAGAAGCAGCAGAAATCCCATCCTAGAGCTCTAGATCTCTTCAAGATTATGAATCCTGATTAGGTTCAGAACTAGTGTCCAGGCACAGAAGGTACAATAGAAGGAGTGGTAAAATCCAGGACTTCAGAATGAAATCTGACTCCCTAGCGATATTCTCTTCTTCCCTTGGACCTGCAGCAAAAGGAAAGCTTCTTCTTCGCAAACTTGGATCTCCTTAGCGGCCCCTCAGTGCTCCCAAGTCCTGCTTGTAGAAGGGAAGACAAGGAGAAACAGACAAAGCATTGCTGCCTCTTTCCAGTATTTACTCCCCCCCTTTCAACAGATCGGCTCTGACTGCCACTGAAATGCCTCCAAAGGCAGAAAAGCAAAACCTGCCCAACGGGTTTGATGCCTCCTGACGACACAGGAGCTCCTCGCCTCTTTCCAGCCTGTGGGATAGAGCAGGGTGGAGCAGCCTCCCTTGGCGGAGTGGGAAAATGAATGGAAGCCTTCGCCCAGCTATTCAGTGGCCTTCCCTCAAATCTCACCCCTGCTCCTCTGCTGTACTGAGTTAGTGAGTCAACCAGCCATAATAGCCACAAAAGAGACCAAGAGGTCCCAGTTCCCCTCTGGTTACTGATGGGGAGCGGGGAGGTAAGAGAGCTGGTTCCAAGTTGGGCAACTCCTGGAGGTCTGGGGATGGGACCTGAGGAGGCCAGGGACCTCAATGGGATTCGATGCCATAGAGTCCACCCTCCAAAGCAGCCATTTTCTCCGGGGGGTTCCCAGGTTTCCCCTGGAGGCCGCCATGCCTACTTATACCTTAAAGCAGCCTAGTTATGCTTAGGTTGGTACCATAAGGCTGCCAAAGGCAACCTGCTCCCTGCCATTTATTTACTTCATTCATTCATCTGTGTACAAAGGAGATGCAAAGCAGTTTACAATATTCTCCCATTCTCCATTTCATCCTCGCAACAGCCCTGTAAGGTAGGTTAGCTGAGAGTGCGTGCCTGGCCCAAGGTGACCTAGCAAGCTTCCATGGCAGAGTGAGGATTCAAGCCTGGGGTCTCCCAGGTCATAGTCCAACATTTAAACAGTTTCGCCACTACACTGTTGTGGCTACCCAGGTGAGATGATCAATATGACCTAGCAGATTTCCTGTCTTAGCAAAGTGACTTGTTTTGGTCATGTCCTCTGAATCCTTTCAGCTTTACCGGTATGGCGAGTTGTCAGGTGCAGGCCCTAAGACATGCTTGCACCTGCGGAGAAATTTCAAAATAGTATTCTAAGTTGTCCCTTTTTTTAAAAAAGCAAGTAAGCTAATTCAGTGGATGCCGAGTAGCAGGGGGAAAGCTTCCTCTGGAAATGTCACAAAGCCCCTTCATTTCATTTCCTAGCAAGGCTGGCATTTATCTACTGCCTTATCCAAAGAATCAATCTATAACGGCTTTCTGAAGCATGCCAAACAAGTGGCTCTAATCTGTTTTGTGTCATAAGCACACTACGAAAGCCTGGGGCCTGGAAACCGAAAAACTATGCCGCCTGACCTAAGGTTTCTTTTCCAAGCCAGAAATGCATAATGAGGCCTCCGTGGGGAGAAAAGGACACTCTGTGCATGCTTAGATTCACGTTCCAGTTAGCTTCCAGCTCCAGAGGGCATAAGTGTCACCAACTAATACACAGTATGGAACTTCAGGTTTTAAGCCTTCTAAAAACTCAGGCTTGACAAGTTGTAGGTTAAAGGTAACAAATAGCTTTGCTATTCTGTATAAGAAAGCAACCTGGGATGAGGACCAACCAGAAAAACAGATTTCAGTTTCTATTCATGCAATAGGAGCAGCACTGTCTAGGGAAGGAGACTATCGGAGCTTGGCAAGATTATATCTTGCAAAAAGAGGAAGGAAACAGGACAAATTAGCGAGTGGTTACCTGTAGAAGGGCCATTTCCTCACACTTAATTCTGAAAACCTTAGAGCAATTTGACCAGCCTTCAGATCTAAGCGGAAGATTATAACAGCTACAAATCTGATGGTCACTTTCCGTGGACTTGGTGACTTGCAATGTCTGAAAAACATCTTTGAAGCTGGCCAAGGACCGGAGGTCATTTTCTTAGAGATATTGAACAGCCCAAGCAAGGGAGGAGAACACAGGCAGATCTTTCAGCACAAAGAAAATGGGATCACCCAGATGCAGCCCATACGTGGAAACCTTGTGACATAGCAATCGAGCAAGAAAATGCAAGCAATTGAAAAGCCTTGAGGTAAGACTTCAGCATTCCTAAAGACCAGCACAGACTTGCCATATAAGGTCTCCTGAACCAGGGCCTCCGGCAGAGTGCCTGCCTAGACACTTTTATCATGAGACGGAACTATCTTGCCAACTATAAGGGCACAGTCAATGGCCTTGGATGCACGTGTAGCTTACTTCCGATATTCACTGAAATCGGTTGGGCTTCACTTCAAATTCTGGGTGTGCACGTCACATCTCTTTTTTCCCTTCCCATTTTTCTCTTAGGAATCACAGTATATATATTCATCATACCAATCGAAAAACTGGACATATATTACACCAGAATTTCCTTTCTGTGTATGTGTGGCATGGTTGATCTCTCCTTATCTGGCTGGGGGTGTTTTTTTTTTTTAATTTAGGAGATTCTTCAAAGTGTATTTGCTGCTTGGTAGCCATCTTAGCAGAATGTTAGTGATTCTCCCACCACCACCACCACCTTTACAGGTGTACAAGCTACACTATTGCTTACTTTTCCGAACCTTGTAAATTGGGGGGAGGGATTACAAATGGGATAAGTCTAGAGATATGAGTTTATCACTAAACTTAGATCACTGGGAAAATTATTGACAGGGAAAAGCTAAGGCACAGACAGAGTCATTTCAAAATTAAAGAGAACATGGTTCATAAATGGTGGTTTGTGTGTGAGTGTGCCTACAGGCTAGCAAGCACTTTCCCGCAAAATATGGCATTATCCCTCCCACCATCTCAGTTACCTCATGAAAAAAAAACCTCACTGGGAAAATGACAAACTGTGTTTTGAGTCTGACTACAAGCACCATAGAATCATAGAATCATAGAATCATAGAGTTGGAAGGGGCCATACAGGCCATCTAGTCCAACCCCCTGCTCAATGCAGGATCAGCCCAAAGCATCCTAAAGCATCCAATAGAGCCTCTTGTGGCGCAGGATGGTAAGGCAGCAGAAATGCTGTCTGAAGCTGTCTGCCCATGAGGTTGGGAGTTCAATCCCAGCAGCCAGCTCAAGGTTGATTCAGCCTTCCATCCTTCCGAGGTCGGTAAAATGAGTACCCAGCTTGCGGTAAACGGGAATGACTGGGGAAGGCACTGGCAAACCACCCCGTATTGAGTCTGCCATGAAAACGCTAAAGGGCATCACCCCAAGGGTCTGACATGACCCGGTGCTTGCACAGGGGATACCTGTACCTTTACCTTACAAGCACCATCTACTTTGTCCCCCGTAACTAAATCAGAGTTCAATTTTCTTTTTTAAACCCCAATAACATTAAACTGAAAGAATTTTCATAGGGATGTGGTGGACTCCAGGGGTCAGTATGCTTGCATTGGATAATGCACTTTCAATGCACTTTAGAGGTAGATTATCCTATTCCACACAGAAAGCACAGTGAAAGTGCACTATCTGACATGTACAGAATGGGCCCAGGCATGTTCTGTGGCCTGCAGCCCAACCACTGCCATAAAGATTTTGAGTTTTGCATGCAAAAGTTAAGCCCTTCTACGGAGCCCATGTGTCTTCTGGTGCTTGTGTAGCAATAAGGGGAGTTGGAGGTGAACAATCATCCCTAGAAATAAACAGAATGGAGCTTCGCAGCTGCTGTAATGAGACTCAAAACATGTTTTGTTAGTTTCACAGTCATGTTTTTTAGGCTTGACTGCATTTCTTTATGTTCCCTTTCTTGTGAGGAACTGAACCATAAGGGTTTTAATGGAGGGTGTGAATTTGCCGCGATAAGCCACCTTAATGGGTACTGGTTTCATTAAATGCATCTTTTAAAACTTTCAAGTTAAAAAGTTAAAAATGAAATAAATTTTAAAAGATGTAAAAGTTTTTAAAAATAAAACTTTTAACTGCTCACACACAGGGACACCAGATGGGGATTGGCAGCTGCCACGCTCACTGCTGGGCTTGATTGGTGGCACACAACCTGATGCCAATCTTGACTTGCCCCCTCCCTCCCTCCACTCTTTCATTAAAATCTCAACGGTTCAGTTCCTTGCATGAAAAGAAATGCAAAGAAATGCAATCAAGTCAAATGGCAATAGAGGGCACAAAGCAGAGAAACTAATCCACTAGCCCTGAAAGAATGGGGGAACTGAGTGGAGGCGTGGGGTTGCAGAGATAGGAGAGGGGAATAATGCCACATTTTATGGGGAAATGCTTGCTAGCCTGTTCTGCATGTGAACACACACAAATCATCACTTCTGAGCCATGTTCTTTAGTTTTGAAAATTTCCCCCCAGCAATCTAAGTTTAGTGATAAATCCATATTGAAACACTCAAACTGCTTGTAAACCCTCCCCCCGCCCAAATCACATGATGGGGAAAGTAAGCAATAATGTACATTGTACACCAATGAAGAAAAAGAGTTGTTTTTCATACCCCACTTCTCAAAGTGGCTTACAATCACCTTCCCTTCTTCTCCTCACAACAGGCACCCTGTGAGGCAGGTAGGGCTGAGAAAGCTCTGACAGGAGTACTCTGTAAGAATAGCTCTGATAGGACTGTGCCTAGCCCAAGGTCACCCGGCTAGCTGCATGTGGAGGAGCGGGAAATCAAACCTGGCTCACCAGATTAGAGGCCGCCACTCCTAACATCTACACAATGAAGGATATGCACAGTGAAAGCAAGGGAAAATGCAGATTGAAAAAGAAAAGCCAATGGACATGGTGAAAGCAAGGCTAAACACTCATGTATAATAGTCCAATGCCTTTGGCAACAGAACCCTGGGCCATTAACAGGCTAACCCAGGCTAAGTTACTTCCTCCACTGCATTATGCTCCCACTGAATATGAATGCACTAATATTTCTCTAGCCCCAGTTATTAAAAGGGGTGCACATATTTTGTCCAGGGGCTTGATCCAGCCAACCTCTTGGTTCAGTTTTGCATATTTTCCCTACTACAGGTATTCCTGATTGTACTTTCAGATATTAAGCTGGGATCCCAAAAGCCACAAAACACACAGTTTCTGCCTCATTGCTTTGCTATTTCTTTGCCATGAAAAAAGAATTGCTCAGATTTCCCATCCAATCCATTTTTGGAACCAACCTTAAAAGACCTGGCTGTTGTTTTCCTTCTTTCTTCAGCTGTAGCTCTTTGGCTTCCTCTAATGGTTAGAATCAGAAACAACTGAGGTTCTGAAAAGGAAATGGGAAATGTTTATCAAGCGTTGCAAATTGTAATTATGCGCTTTTATGATTAGACATTGCTAATTGTTATGTTTCATGTTCAAAAAATTACAGTTAGAGCTTCAGAAATGTCATGCTGATTTTCTTTTTGCACCATTGCTTTCAGTGCTCTGAATGTCCAATAGCTACTTATTTCATTGGCCATGCAAGCAGAGGGCCCTGAGTGACAGGCAGCTCTACGGAGGACATTGATTTTCCTGTCCACAGAGAACTCTAGTTTTGAGTTTCTCCACTACATATCTCTGCCATTTGGAGATTTTTAGTCATAGGAAGGCTTTTTCCCTTGCGGGGTGTCTAGTACTCCCTTCAGCAGCTTTGGCAAGGCGATGCAAAAAGTTTTGTGTGGCAGTTTTTAGAATTCATCAATTATTGGTGATGAATTTATACACTCTAGTATTTTAATGTTCTTCTGTTTATTGTTAAGACATATTCCCTTCTGAAGGTGTACCTCCCACCGAATTTTATCTTAGGCATAGGACTAATTTATATTATATTATGATGATGGATAAAAATCTGGTAAGATTTGTGCTGAACTATAATAAAGATCAGGCTTATTTTGGTCTCAAGTTTTAGAATAATCAGCATTTATGTAATGTTTTGTAATCTGGGTATCTTTAAAAGTGATGAAGATAATAAAGTCGAGTTCTAACTGATCACTGAGTGATATTCCTGGGTCAACAGAATGGATGGTTTCCTATGTTATCCCATAGTAAATTGAATGCACTCTGCACATGCTAAAATGGTACCCATTTTCTTTATAATTACTTAGTGTTCCAATTCTTTGTTTCTATCATACGATCCTGGAACTGAGAACCACCATCTGAGGCCCTTGTTTTAGTAAGAGCTCAGATTTGACTGTTTTACCTTGAAGATCACTCCTAAAGAATTGATACTTAGCTGTGTGTGAATAGATTTGTCCATTTGGTCTTTCCACTAGTATAGAATCATAGAATCATAGAATCATAGAATAATAGAGTTGGAAGGGACCTCGTGGTTTCCTTTGGTATGAAGTCTTCTGAAAATGTCTCAATTTTTCTTTCCTTAGAAATCATCAAGATCTAACCAAGTTTGAACACAGCCACATGTGCCTGTATATGCGCAATGGAATACCTATGAGGAATACTATAGTTCATAACGCTATGAAAAGCTATTGGCATTTGACTCTCTGCTCTGAATGAGGGAGAATCTCTTATGCTTGTTGGCCTATAAGGTTTTCTACAGAATATATGAAAAATGGACTAATGCAAACTAGAGCTTGGAAGAAATACCTTAGAGTTGCATGGCCTTCTTCAGCTGCTACTCTGCAAAAAGGCAAAATCTGCAACTCCTATACACATACATTCCATTTTGCAAATGCCACCTTGTGGAATGACCAGCCTGATGAGGTCAGCTCTCCCATTCAGAAACGTTCCTGGCTATCTACACACTACAAAAAATGTAATTATTCAAAATGACTTTTTAACATAGATAATAGGGCTGAAATGTTTAGAAATGTGGGCTATCCTACTCTGTAATTTGTAGACTATGCTGCTGTAACTATGTAATTTTTGCACCATTTAACATGTCATGTTAATACTTGTGCTTTGTCTCTGATTCCTGGTTGGTTCCAGACTTCTGCAATCCAAATCCTATTCCATAGTGTGTTGGGTGTTCCATCCTGCTAATTGTATTGACTTATTCTATCAAGTCCCGGTGAAAAAGGCAGACTATAAATAACATAAATAAATACATTTTATTCTCTATGCACAGAACAGATTTTAAACATCCAGAACAACAGAGATTGTTATTGAATATGCTGAATAAGAACTAAACCACCTTGTTTCCATTTTGCTTGGTACTGTATCTTTTCCACACTGATAAAAACAAATATATAAAAACAAATATATAAGAGACCCAGTTTGATGTAGTGGATAGGAGTGCGGACTTCTAATCTGGCAAGCCAGATTCGATTCTGCGCTCCCCCAAATGGGTGACCTTGGGGTCTCTACAGCACTGATAAAGCTGTTCTGACCGAGCAGTAATATCAGGGCTCTCTTAGCCTCCACAGGGTGTCTGTTGTGGGGAGAGGAAAGGGAAGGCGACTGTAAGCCGCTTTGAGACTCCTTTGATTAGAGAAAAACAGGAATATACCTTTTACTGTAAAGATAAACATTAAGTCAAGGAATATGTTTACTATTATTAATGATGAAAAAAACCAACCAAGTGGATACAAATACTTTACATTATATCACAGCCTCTAGAATCTGGCCAAAAATTAAATTCAAGTACAACTGCTGATATGCCCTAAAAATAAGATGCTCAAATAAATCAAATTTGATGTTTATGTAAACTCCTTATCTCAAGCAACTGACTGATTTGCTTGGATACTGAATAAGGTTATCATCACCCTGCCTCTCTAGCCAAGTACTAAAGGCTGCCTACCTAACAACAGTAAAATCAGAGTCCAGTAGCACCTTTAAGACCAACAAAGATTTATTCAAGGCGTGAGCTTTAGAGTCGAAAGCTCATGCCTTGAATAAATCTTTGTTAGTCTTAAAGGTACTACTGGACTCTGATTTTATTGTGCTACTTCAGACCAACACGGCTACTCATTTGAATCTACCTAACAACAGCTCTGTCTGAAATTTTTCAAAGGAGTTGGGACTTAGCACCATAGATAAAACACAACAATGTATTCGTTCATCAACTTTTTTTTAGTCTGAAAGCCACCCTGCAAATACTTGCCCCCCCAAAAGGTAGCAATTTTGTCCAAAATCCAGTTGGGGGGGCAGGAATAAGAAGAAAGCTTTTTATGAATTTCAGGATTTTGGAAGCAAGGGATCAGGAGGAAGCTTTTTATAGATTTCAGTTTGGCCAGAAGCCCAGAAGAAAACAAATTCATTGAAATGCAAGTCAAGCTTAGAAACTGTAAAGCAAACGGGGTTGATGAGCAGAAACTGAAGGCCAAACTACATACTTGGGCCTTATAAGTGTTCAGTCCAGGTTTTCCAGACCCAACTCAGGTTCCCTGCAGCCAGGCAGCAAGATGCAGGAGATGGCTTTTAAAAAAAATAAAGGAGACCAAACAGGCTTTATGTGCTGCCACAGGGGGAGGAAAGACTCCAGCCTCTTGCCCCCCACCCCCATTTTCTCATGCAGAAACAGCAGGGGAGGGGGGAGTTATTGCCTAATTTTTGCTGCTTCACATGCACAGAATATTCTGTGTGCAGCAGCAGCAAGCAAAGGGAAAAACCACCTCCCAGTGCTATTTTCATGTAGGAAAACAACTGGGGGTGGGGGTGGGGGGACAGAAGCCTTTCTCCCCCCTGTGGGGGCATTCCAAGCCTATTTGGGCTCTCCTTAATTTTTTAGAAGCCTTTCTCTGCAGCTGTTGTGTGGCTGCAGGGAGATTAAGTTGGTCCTAGGGAGCCTGAACCCAATTCTTTAAAACCCAAAATGTGTCATTTGTCTCTGAGCTCCAGCACTTTTTGAGGGATGCAGATGCAGAAAAGGGCTGGTGTTGGCTGAGTTGTTTTCAAAGGAAAACAAAATGAATGAGCCTTTTGTATTGCTGGGGGAGAGATTGCTGCACCTTTTGTACTGCAAAGGGGAGGAATTGTGCTCCCTATATACTAATTAAAGGCACAAGACTCCCTGGAAGACAGCAATGCTGTTTCCTTAGGAAACTGAGAGCCAGATTAGACAAGACGGCACTATCTTGATCAGCCCATTGCATATGCTCTTGTCCCTGACATCCTGCATTTTCACAGGTGCAAGGCAAAACAAGAGTGTCTCAGCCTACCAAGCTGTGGGTTCTCACAACAATTCAAAATTACTTTAAAATAGAAATAGCAGCCTCATTCATTCATTCATTCATTCATTCATTCATTCATTCATATACCGCCCTCCCCTGTGGCTCAGGGTGGTTTATATAAAACATAGAAAACAGTACGTGGAACTCAGCTTTTCACAATAACATGGCAGCCATGAAGATACCATCATATCAAGTTTGGCCCTATCAGAAACAGTAAGGATAGATATAATAGATGTGTCCTTTTCTTTCTTGAGCTCCACAAAGAACTGCATGGACCCCAAGAGGTCCACTGTGCTGTTTCCAACCTCTCTTTCTGAGCTTGTCACTTCATCATCTCCCTTATGCAAGATGATGAAGCTCCTCTGTTATAGGGGAAGACACTTCCAGGACATGGGGCAGGGTTTCCAGTGACCTCAACAAGGAATTTCCATGAGGGCACACAGCCTTTTAAAAACACTATAGACATTCCCCCTCAGATGTATGCTGCTCCTCATAGAGAGTGGATTGAAATGCTTGCAAATGCCTCTGAGGGAATGAATAAATTAATTTCTTCTGGTATAATGTTGTCATAGCAGAGGTGGGAGGGTCTGCATTGAACAAAGAGTGTCTCAAGCTTCCATTGGTTGGCAAGGGACTAGAGGCTGCCTGCTTTCCCCATTAGTGTACGGTGGCATAGGGAAGGAGATCAAAAACATGCTAGTGTTTATGCATGCATAAACAGGCATTTTTATGATCGCTGCAAACAAAAAGTAGTTTTATAGCTAGTTTTAAATACCGCACTGAAAAGACACAATGGCTGCTATGAGGGGGGTAATGCTGTGCAGAATCAAAAAATACTATGGTGGCTTTTCTGTGGCGAAACAAGCTCCACATGCAGAAATTTTTAAAAAGTCTTTTTGGGCAGACTTTTTGCAAGGTATCCTGCCATGCATAATACACCTAGGAATTCCCCTCCTCTCTCTGGTGCTTTCTTTTCTTTGCCAACACGGAGAAGTGATTTCCACGGCTGTTCTCTGTTCTTTCATTCTGGAGGTAGAGGAGATTTCTTTCTCTCAAAAGTTTTCCTTTTTTGTCATCAATACTCATTTTAGTAAAGAAGAAACTACATTTAAGGAAGACATCTTTCTGTTTTTTCCTCAGGATTGAGCTGACCAAATGGCCATTGTCTGTGCCTTAACTGCCTCACGGTTTATACGAAAGAAATGCCTACTCTTACTGTCACCAGTAGACATGTCTGATTCAGTTTGATCTGGACAAAACGTACCCAATTCAGCCTTGATTTTGGCACAAATCAGCCAAATCCAGTCTGAACCACCCTTTCCCAATAAGCTTAAATGACCAATCTTGCTCAAATTGTCAAATTGCGATTCGACATGATTCGGTGATTTGAGCAAATGGCCATTTAAACTCCCTTGTCTCCTTGTTGAGGGAGGAAACTTGGCTTACCCTGTGATAGCCCGTCTCCTTCCATTCAATGTTGACCTAGCGTCCAGGGAAGAAGTTTGCAAATGGAGCCTAGCAGAAGCTGCCCTCAACCCTCTGTTCTCTCCTTGCCAAGGGAGGAAGCTTGGCTTACCCTGTGATTGCCACAGTTTCCTTCCTGTCAACGTTGACTCAGTGCCCATACAAGAACCTTGGAGGTGCGGCTTGGCAGACAATGTCTGATCGAAAGCAACATTCTCTCTCTGCCTTCATTCAGAACTGACCATAAACCCAAAGGTGTGATCTGATGGAAGGCCTTTCTTTTAAAGGGCCTGACTGAAGGAAACTTTCCCTTGGATGCCCTCAGTTTCAAGGAGAAACTCTTGGAGGCATGGGTTCACAGAGCCTTGCAATAATTCTCCATGGCTCTTAGTGATAAGAGTATTTAGCCTTTCACTTGGGATGGTTTGTACCTCTTCTGCACCTGTAGTTTTAGAGAATGGCTGTGATGGCCCTATGGCCTAACCAGGGTTCTTTTGCCCAGTGCAATGCTCCCAATTATCACACTGAGAGGAAAGGGTTTCTAATATTTATTTACTGCAGAAAAAAACCAGACACAGGGAAGTTCCCAAATCTGCACCAAGAATAATACAATTACATAGTGTTAAATACCCTCTCCTTGGAGGCTGGCAGAGATTATGCCCTCTCAGGAAAGGCCAATAGCCTAAGGTTTCTACCCCTCATTCCATGTCATGGGACCATCCTGCAGCTACCGAGCCAACCCTCCATAACCTACTGACAAGGTCCAAAAACTATTTGCATGCCTCCCCCACCCCCTTCAATTGTCTACATAAACAGTAGCGACAAACACTTCCTCTGTTCTTCCTCCCGGTCTTGGGGTTAGGTCAGTTCAACATAAATGTAACACAGGCATTAGCGTCTGGGATCCTCCCTCCACAAGCTTATCCAAAAAACCTACATTCCAGAGAGGAACAGGCTGCTTTCTCTGCCTGGCAAGAACTAAAGACTTGAATCATGACAGACCGGCATGCAGAATTATAGCCAATCCCTAATAACTGTAGAAGGCTGCAATCATTTTCCGCTGAAATAGGTGGAGTTTTTCTCCCTATTTCTTGTTATTAGTCTGTTGGGAGACAACGGACTTATGCTTAAGGCCTGCTGTGTTTTATTTCACTACTCTCTATTGGGACTACCTTGATTCCAAGGTCAGAACTACAAGGTCTCTACACTCCAAGGCATCTTGCTAGCACCTAGTTTTAAAAGCTGATCCAGCCACCCTAGTACTCCACCTTACTGCAGGCTCTCAGCACTGATACTGAACCCCAAGGGGCTTTTCAGCACAGGTTCACTTCAAGAACATGTTACCCTCTTCAGTTGGGGGGCAGGGGTTCAAAACAGTAGATGACAGCCCCTTTAAGGCATTAAAAAAGTTGAAACATGCCAGACGTTAAGTAGTTTTCAGTATAACAATGTTTATCATAAGCCCCAGAACTTCACCACTAGATGTAGAACTAAATCACAATGGCTATGAACATAGGAACAGAGCCAGTCCTAGCAAACAATGTCCAGTAACACAGGGAAAGCAAAAGTCCAAACCTTAACTTATAGAAGGGCAAGGCAGCTTCTTATCAGCTTCTTCAAGGGTTCTTGCTGCTGCTCTGGAGCTCCTCCCTGGCTTGGGCCTGCAGAAAAATTAGCAGATTTCCCCCAGTCACGCTCTGGGCCTTCTCTCTCCTGCTCCAGAGCCAGACTGATTATGGGGTGGGGCTTTTGCAGCTAATATTATGTGAGCAACTTAACCGACTGCCCATGCCCAGTGACCTTTGGCTCCCTCGAACTAAATCCTAAACTGTTTAATGGAATTATTACAACAAAAATGACATGGGTTACACAGAGGCAAGGCTTCCTGCTGCCATCTCCATGAGGACCTCAGAAGTAATCAGAGTATGCTGTTTGGGGGGGAAACCTAAGTAGTTTGCCTCCTACATGACAAAGCTGTGCCTTTAATCTGGATCAGGCGGCTTACGCTGCCCTAGCCCATGCTAGGAATTACTGTTGAAACAGACAAACAAACATAAGTCCCCAGAGACGCTGGAAATGAACAGGCTTTCTCTCGGTTTCTTGAGTTGTCTCTTCTTAACCTCCTTCACATACTGTGATGTCTAAACTCTAAAGTTTATTTACGTGTTTCTTTCCCCATGTGCAAGATGCCCACTCCCACTGCTGGCATCTCCTATTGATAAAAGCCTCCTGTGGGATTTACTGTACAAGAGCAAAGATACCCACTAGCCTGCTCTATTGTCCCCAAGTCTTCCCACACTTCCTTTTCACCCTTATGTCACATGGTGGGCTCAGACCCAAGATCTTCCCCATCCTATCTCTGGGTGGGGGTGGGGAGCTGCCTGTATCCCATAATTGCTTTACTCAGGCCGGTGATACCCTTGGGACAGGGAAAACTGCAAATTCAAATGATTCTTATGTATTAGGAGTTGGCTTTTATACCCCACTTTTCACTGCCCAAAGGAGTCTCAAGGTGGCTTACAATCCCCTTTCCTTCCGCTCCCCACAACAGACACTCTGTGAGATAGGTAGGTCTGAGAAAGCTCTGACAGGACTGCTCTGTGAGAACAGCTCTAACAGGACTGTGACTAGCCCAAGGGTAACCCAGCTGGCTGCATGTGACGGAGAAGTGGGGAATCAAGCCCAGCTCTCCAGACTAGAGGCTGCCGCTCTTAACCACCACACCAGAAACAGAACAGGAACATGAAAGTTTCTTGTGAGGTTAGTGATTGTGCAATTCACAATATTCCTGTGCCTGTGAATGCACACTAAGCCCCTAAGAGTGACAAAAATCTTGTACATTTCAATGCAGGGGATTTCACACCTAAATGCCAGGATTGCTTAGTTAAACATATGCGTTAGACAAAAGTGGTAATCATTAAATAACACATTGCCACATTAGAAAACTAGTTATTCCTTTAGCAGAGTATCCAAGCTCTACAGAATCTCACCTTGTGGCCATCCTCTTTTTTTCACAATAGTTCACAAAGTACAGTCTCTTATTTTGTTTGCAGGAGAGCCAATTTCAAAATTGAGGGACCCAATATCAAATCCTCAGGAAAACTTGCTGGATTACCTAACCTACTCCACAGGGTTGTTGGTAGGATGATAAAATAGACTGGAGGAGTGTGACTTTGTAAGCTGCTTTGAATGTGTGTGTGTGTCCGTGTGTGTGTGTGATTGTTATTATTGTTATTTTTTGTAAAGAGATTGTTCAGGAAACCTAACAGCAGAAAACATTATAAATAAACCATACAAAGCCTTCTCCATTGCATGCTCCTTTCCTATGAGCAGGAAAATTCTAGCATGTGAACTCCCACCTGACTTCCGAAGTGATTGAGCAGACAGGTTTACTATATCAATGAGAAGTAGGCCACCGTACCCCCAGGGAATCCTGTGGTGTGGTGCTCTTTGTTCACTCATGCTCTCTGCCTGTGGCAAACTGCATTCTTTGCTATGTGATTAGAGGGGCCTGATGTGTCCTCCATGAAACAAAAAGTCAACAGGTGCAGTGTGCTACAGATACCTGCTTTAATCCATTATGAACGGAAGCAATTCTCTGCAACCTATTGATGGGCTTGTGATCTCACTGCAGATCTCCATCTGCCTTGCATTGCACATCTGAGACATTAGAGGGAAGCCAATGCCTCTTGCTGGGCTACCAACTCCAGGTATGACCTGGAGTTCTCCCATTAGTACACCTGATCTCCAGACTACAAAGGTCAGTTCCCGCGGAGGAAATGGCAGCTTTGAGACACAGATTTGCTAAACTCTCTGCCCTCCTTAAACTCCTCCTTCCTCAAGCTCCATCACCAAAAGTCCAGGAATTTCCCAAACTAGAGATGGCAACCCTAAGACTCTTGCCGAATTGTTAGATTGTTGCTGTGTGAAAGTGCCCATGACCACTGTTGCATCAGGGTTATTGGCCATAAAATGTCAACATGGTCTTCAAAAGTATGTGAGAATAACATCCTGATTATAACCCACTTGGAAGGGTCCCTCTGGTCATGGGATTTTGTGTCCATTTGCATCCCCATTAGCCCATGAAGGACAATACAGTCAAGAAAACCCCAAAAAGAACATACGAGAATTTTGTGTGTTCTCCCATCATTTTTATTTTAAGTGGCACAGATCCAAAGTGGAACAAAACACTGGCATTGGGAAAGGTGCTTAACATTTTCTCCCAATGTCATATTCTCAATCTAAATTGCCCCTATGCTCTTACCACGCAAAGCAAGGGCATGTGGCTTATCTATCTTGATGGACTTTTACCAAGAGGTTTCACATTACCTCCACCACCACTGAGTTAATATAATCAGGTGGTAAAGAAATGGCAACCATCAAAGTGTGATACTGATCAGGGTAGAGCTTGCAAAATGATTTGTAGTGTGAAAGGGGAGGGGGGATATCAAGCACACCTCTGTTTTCCTCTGTGAAACACTGAATGGTATGATTACTCCAGAGGGTAGGTGGTATGGGTTGGTACTTGGAAGGAAGAATCTGCAGAGGAAGAATCTGCAGAGGAAGAATCTGCAGAGGAAGGCAATGGCAGACCACCTCTGCTTCTCACTTACCTTGAATGCCCCATACTGGGGACAGTTTAAACTGGCCGTGACTTGACTGCACTTTGCACACATAAACACACATGTTTACTCTGCAAAGAGCGATGGACACAGATAGCACATTGAGTTTCTGTGTGTGACCATTTCCGCACAAGAAATCTGCCCCTGCCCTGCCTCTCATTGTTCATGGGTTTTCATGCTGCTCGCTGATGACATTGGCAAAACATGCGGTTTACAATCCCGTTTTAATAAGCAGGAGGTGGTGCACATTTTACGCCTCTGTACGGAAACGGTCTCTGTGTTTTATGTAATGCGTTCTCTACATGGATTCTAAATGATGTACTGGATATATCCTCTGTGACTGTAGAAATGAATACTGGAAATTCTAAAAATGAATCCTATTTCTTTTTGTCTGCACTTGAAAAGAAACCATATTAGTCTGTAGTAGTTTTTTTTCCCCAAAAAGCAGGAGTTTTGTGGACTAAAGAGTAACTATACCATAAACAATTAGAATACACAGTAGTATATAGTTTATTCTAATGCATTCTTTTCTGGACCAGAACCTACTTTGTAGCCTCTAAGATGCCACAGGACTCCTGTTTTATCTCTGCCAGTGGGATAATTAGAAAAAGAAATTATCCAGTCTTTCAAACAGCATCATTGCATACCTAGTGGGTTACATTTCTACAATTAATTATATTTTCTGAATCGTATTAAAAATGGTCAGGAGCAAAAGTGTTACCAAACACTAACCAACGCCTTTCTTGTGTTTAAGCAGGAATAAGGAGATTTTTTTTTCTTGTCAGTCCTATGCCCTTTTCCCCAGATGTTCTATATTTCTTCTTGAAAATAGAGTGTGGAAGGACTTACTTTCGCTCTGCTTCTCTCGTGCTTCCCTTAGCACATGCCCGCATATCCTTAGGGACACCCCCTTCCATCCTTTCCCTTTACATTATTGATTGGAGAGGAGGTCAGGCCGATGAAGGAAAATGCACCAGCATTCTTGCAAACTTTCTCCAGGATTTTCTCCTTAGATTTCCTCAGACTGCTGAAGAGCGCCTTCTTCTGTTTCCTTAGACTGCCCTATTTTTGTTGTTCCCCTCCCCCCACAACATAACATTATGACTGAAAATGAAAACCTATGACCTGGAAATTCTACCCCATCCCAAGCACACTAAGACACACTGCATTAGTGGTGAGGGAGAAATGCTTCCCGTGTATTTAGTGGAACTCTGTGAGACAGTTTGTGCACTGGGGGTTTCATGCCAGGCTGCAGGCTGGGGTTTTAGTCATGGCAGGTTGCCCCACCTCTTCCTGCACACATATGGGGGAGCATTTGGCCTGGTGTACCTCATCCACCCCTGATTTGTGCTCCTGCATGGGAGCTTGGGCTGTGAAATTCCCAGTGCATAAACGGTCTGAGAGCTGCCATCCTCATAAAGACAGTGGACAAGCTCCCACCCATGGTATCCAGCAGGAGTTAAGTAATGTTACCAACTCCAGGTTGATAGACTTTGGAAGTGGAGCCTGCATGTGCATCTTGAAAAAGTGAATCTACCCTGTAAACAGATTGCACATGTGTTTCCTTTAACATGTGAACTGACAGCCTACTTCTGTTCTGCAATCTGAGCAAAACATTACAGAGGGAAACCACCGGGATGCTTCCATGTGCCTCCATGGCCTGCTCACTTGCCCTCTGCACATGGACTTTGTCTGTTTGCCTTGTCCTGCCTTACATTATTCTTCTATTCATCTTATCAAGGGCCAAACAACATGATATCTTTGGGGGCAAGTAGGGGCCAGGTTGAAGTGAGTCTGGAATATTCCATATTATAGCTGGAATGCCCCTGCCCGGGCACAAGTGATCCCTCCCACACAGATCCTGTGTTCTCCATCACTGCTGCAGCTGGCATGGTTGGGCAACAGCATGACAGTCACCAAGAAAACATGTGACACCAGTTCTCTAAGGAGTCACTGAAAGCCCTACAGCTTTACAGTAGACTTTCTGATCATTATTACAGAGAACTGACATTGTTTCCAGGCTTCCCCCACAAGTGACTGCATGGTGTTGCCAACTGGGTTTCCCCAGGTCTCTCCTACCTAGTGGCATATAAGAACCAACTCCTTCAGTAATATCAGGCTCTTTCAGCCTCACCTCCCTCACAAGGTGTCTGTTGTGGGGAGAGGAAAGTGAAGGGGATTGTAAGCCGCTTGAGACTCCTTCGGGTAGAGAAAAGTGGCATATAAGAACCAACTCTTCTTCTTCTGCTTCTTCTTGACCCAGATAGAGGTGAGAAGCAAGACTGATGGGGGAACTGAGCAACGCTTTTGAAAGACGGAAAGAAGATATGCTAAAGTCACCTGTTTTAGTCACATTATCATCGAACCGCATATAACCACTGGGTCTCAGTCCCACTGCTGTGGTGTGTGTCAGGCTGCGGCTGATGGTTCTTGCTCATAACCTGTGGAGCATTCCTTCTAAGTGGTGGACAAACCTTGTTGATGTTTTCAAAAATCTGAAACTGGGCTTAGAAATAAAAAAAATGGAACATATACCTTCCTATTTGCTGTTGTAGGATCATGGCGTTGGAACAGCCCTTCGAGACCAGCCCCTGCTCAGGGCAGGACAGCGACAGCTAAAGCCTCCAATGGATGGCAGTCCATCCTCATTCCATGAAGACCTCTGGTGGACTTCCCACCGCTTGATCCTGCCATCATGTTTCCAACCACCTCTGAGAGTTAGAAATCAGCTTTCTTAAATGGAAAGCTGCTGTAGGTTTCAGGGTTAATTGCCAATTAACAGCTCATCTTTGCTTGTGGACCAAACAATAATCACCTTTCATGATCAGTGACTTACCCACAAATGTGTGTTATTAGTGGCACCTTCCCACATTGGCTGACTGCACTACACTCAGCTGTATAATATGGGACCCATCTGAAACACCCTGCACGCTCAATGTGCAGCCTGCTTTCTCTTGCCTATCTGCTCTACAGGAAAGTTATGATGGTTGTTCATTTAGTCTGAGAAAGTGTGCATGCACTCAAAAGCTCACGCCTTGAATAAATCTTTGTTAGTCTTAAAGGTGCTATCGGACTCTATTTTTATTGTGCTACTTCAGACCGACACGGCTACCCACTTGAATCTGCACTACAGTTAGTGCACCAGGAGAGAAGCAAAAATCATGTGTGTATGTTGGGGGTCTCCTTTTCCCATAGGACCATTCCGCAGAGATAACATGAAGTAAATCAGACAGATAGCTTGTGTTGAACTGTTGCAAGGACAAGCAGGGAACTAGGGTGAGCATCATCAATGAATGGGAATAAAGGCCCAATTATACATCTTACACATGTAAAACTCCATGGGGAAAGCCTCTTGTAATGTGTTCTGGGATAGAGAAATAGTAGGGAGGGAGAGGTTACTTTATGAGCCCTCTTTCTTATCTCATCACTGCCTCTCTGCTCCCAATTGTACATCCCAAAGCAGTTTTTTCCAGACGGGATACCACAATGTAGATTTTCATTCAATGTGTATTTTGGTTTGGAGATATTCTGAAAGAAAACCTCTAAATTGGACCTGTATTGATGTGGCCTAACAGCCAGCGTGCAGCACGCAACATCGCATGTTAAACCTTTCCCCCGACTACCGTACTTCAGGCTTCAGGTGGTCCAATGCGCACACAAATTAAAAACAAAACTTCCTGCTCACAGAAAACCAGATTCAGGGAGATTAATTCCAACCTAAACATTTCCCTGAAAAGCTCATTTTCTATATGCCTGGATTTTATTATGCTTGATGGGTCGTGCACAACTAGTTCCCTCCCATGTGCCGGAGCATCTTTTTGATTCTGTTTGTGCCACATGTTCATGTTGTTTAGTGGAAGAGAAACTGAACATAAATTCTAGCCAATGTGGGTTTGACATGCACATCATAGATTGATTTGGGCACCTGAAGAGGTTTTAATTTGAATACAAACACACAGGGTGTTAAATGGCTTCTTCTAGCATAACATTTGTCCTTGAAAGGACGAATCCTTCAAGCCATCCCATGATGGTGTACCAAAGCTCAGAAAAAAAATTCCAGACACAAGCAGAACCTGCCAGGATCTTGGTCAACGAATTAAATCTAGAAATATTGTGTGGCCATTCAGTTGTCAACTAGCCTTTCATTACATGCACTCTCACTTCACAAAGGAAGAACACAAATGCTAAATATTGTGGTGAGCTTTTGGTGTGCAGTCAGGTGTGCATAGCTGTTCCAGTGCCCAGTGTTTGGCACCAAGACTGGAGTTTCAACCAAGGAAAAAATACAGCACTTGTTCAAACACCAGATTCTCATCATCAGACTCCAAATAGTTCAGGGAAGATCATAACTCATATTTTGGATCTTTCTTCCTGATGAGCTACATACAGCCCATTTGTGGTTGGTCGATGACTCTCCTGTGCTCTCACTGACACTAAAAGAAATATGGAGAGGGGAATGGTCATGTAAATCCTCAGGTTTCAAATCTGCTCCTTAAAAACATGTCTTTCCAATACTGAAAATCTCCTAGAAATTGTATTAATGCAAATTTTTCTCCCAGCTACGTTTTAGATATTTTAGGGAGAGGGGGCGTGGACATGGAGTTCTAAAATCAACGAGTGTGTTATTGCATAAGCATTCAAGTCAATAGAGAAGTGTGTGTGTGTGTGTTCCTGTATATGTGTGTGTTGGCTCCC
The DNA here is from genome assembly GCF_049243985.1 of Paroedura picta. Lineage (NCBI taxonomy): Eukaryota > Metazoa > Chordata > Lepidosauria > Squamata > Gekkonidae > Paroedura > Paroedura picta. Next base: position 24,530,220 of record NC_135380.1, read on the forward strand.
TTTCATACTCAATCGAAGCCTGTACATCACAGAGGGCATTGGTTTACTTACACCGAAGAGAGAAAAGCATATAAGGGGAGGGTATTCAAGGGACTGTGAGGAAGGAGCTTTGCTCTAAGTGATTATAGTGCTGTGGTGACCTTCAGCAGAGGGGCACCTCAACTGGGACAAGGTCTTTGTGTGTGTGTGTGTGTGCGTGTGTGTGTGTTTATAGGGGGGGGACAATTATCCACCCATTCTACAAGCTGAGGTCCACCACGATATGCTTGTACACCAATGTGTTTCCTTTGAAGCTGGGTGCCAGCAGGATATCCATGCCCTCCAGAGGCATTGAGTGGAATGCTCGTGGAGCTTGGACGGAGAGCTCCTGAAACTTGACAAACTTCTGCTTCGCTTCATCCCAAAGGTAGATGTGGGTGAAGGAGAAGTCACTGCCCAGGGCCAAATACTGGTGTTGAGAGACACGAAAAGGCTCCATAACCATGGAACCTCGGGAGGGCAAGGTCTGCAGCTCTGTGAATCGCAGCCCCTCCCATTTGACCACTTTGGAGTCCCCGATGTAGCGGCTCAAGCACAGATAGTTGTCCCTCCTGATCCGGAAATGCTTCACCATCTGTACATCCATCACTTCTGCCACGTCGCCCAGGTGGACAAACTGTTTCTGTGAGCGGTTCCACTGGTAGATAATGGGCACCTGGGAGCTGCTGGAGACGATGAGGCGGGGCTTGCCCTCTATTTCCACGTACTCCACATCAGTGTCTCGGTGCCAGGAGTGCAGGTCCTGGTGGGAATAGAAGCCATTCTGGTTCCAGCGGTAGAGGCTGGTGGAGCCAGCTTTGGAGCTATCAGCGATGACAAAGAACCACTCGCCCTCAATCTGGAAGGCCTCAATGTCATTGGGCTTCCGGATCTTCTGGCTGTCAATGTCTTGGATCTTGATGAACTTGTCAATGTTGGTGTCCCAGCGGTAGATATAGGAGCCACCAAAGAGCTGGGCTACCACAACATACAGCTGGGACTCAGCCACAATCGGCTTGCAGCAGACGGCTGAATGAGCTGTAACGGAGGAATTGAGAAGAGTCAGCAGACAAAAGGAAATTGGCCTGAACTCAGCATTGTATCTTAGGCAGGCACACTTTCTGACAATCAGGATGGCCAGTTTAGGCTTCCTCTTTTAAAGCATGTCACCCGCTTTTATTTACATTAGGCACAAAAAATGGAGCCTTGGAATCGATTTGGAATAGAAGGGATGAGTCCTGGCAAGTTTGTAATGAAAGGCAGTAATGAAATATCACTTCAGTGTGTGCATGTTGGCCAGTGAGGGCAGGCAAGTGAATGGCTCCAGGGTAAATTACTATCAGTCAATGAAGTACAGCAAAGGACTAATATGGTCACATATCTAATAGACAATTACGGACCCCTGGGCAGATTAAAAAATACACAGAGGCCACCTTAGGATAACCTTCAAGTCTGTCGTTTGTCCACTTAGGTGACATGATTCATAGACTGCCATGTTAGGCACAATGCTGGCACACCAACTCTTTGACTCTTGCAAGGTATATAACCATTTTGTCTGGAGCCAGCTCTGCCTGAGCCCCGCCCCCTGTACTTCCCATCTGCCTTCAGTGGAGCCATCAGTGGGTACAGGAGAAGCAGTCCTTCTACCTGACCCTTAACGGTTATGTATTTCCCAGGCCCTACTCTTCCTGGTATTGATCTTGAGGCTTTACTCCTCTATAGAAGCAGGAAAGATTTTCCTATTATCTCTCACTCCCACTCCATCTTTACCTGGGATGCGGTCAAAGTCGCGCAGCTTGCGCTCGACATAGTCCCACTTGAGGATGGTACAGCTGCTGGAGCTTGGCTGGGCCAAAGCCACGTAGAGGTCGCTAGCATAGACAAAGGGCTCAGCAGACACCGATTGGAAGGGCAGGACCTGGTGCACCACAAAGTCTGATAAGGGAAAGATGCCAAGAAACAAAATGAAGTCATGCATCCCAACAAGCCAATGGCTTCCTGGTCCCTGGAGCTTAAAATACAACTGCCCACATGAGTGCTGAACATGATGGCCAACTCTCTTCAGCTGTGTTGTATAAGACAATTATGTTGGACAGAGGCCAGTATAACCATTCAAGCCATGTAGCGCCAATCAACTCACCAACACTACAATGCTCTCCTTTTTCTACCTCGGAAATATTGTGATGGGGAAAGTTTCAGCCATTGAATTCCTTTCTGTTTCACAGGTGTTAGAGGCTGCCAGGAAAAGGTGACAACCTGACCTCTTTCTCAGAAGCCCTTTTAAGAAAATGCCTGTATGTTTTTAAAATGCCTCTTAAACACATGTGGACTTGTTTCAAGAAAGAAAGAAATGCTTCCCGCCTCTAAATACTTCCCTGTTTCTTATCCTGCTCTATCCCTTCTGCTTCTCCCCATCCTCTTGCCCCATAATCTACACACATTCCAGCTGTTGCAACCTGTAGTGATGCAATCAAAATCCTTGAGTGGAAGGTCCCGGATCTTTTGCCCTTGGTACTGAGGGGGGCTGCCACAGAAGACGGCGGGCACAGAGGTGTTAGAGTTTTCCATCCACTCCACTAACCACTTGATCTTGCAGTCACAGGTCAAGGAATTGCCTCGGAGATCTCTGTTGGGGAGAGACAATTCAAGAACCTTCATTGGAGGACTGGGAATTCTTCCCTTCAGTTCTAAAGAAAAAAGTTGAACTGTCTCGGAGTTTTCTCTAAATGTAGAAACAATGCTTAACCTCTGGCTGGAGAGGAGTGGGAAATTGGAATTGGCCATTAGTATGTCACTGGTCTATCAACTGTATTTTGAGTGCGTGACCATATCTGGGTTGGGCTGAGGCTTTAGGTGCTGCTGTTTTGGTATCTATCTGGTTCCCAGCAGAGGATATTGCAATTGTGAGGATTCATTAATCTGCACTGATCTAAATGAATTCTATTGCTGTTCCTTGCCAGACTGGTCCTACAGCACATTCACAGGCAGGCCTCTCTGACTGCTCTGAGAAATTAACTCATTACCATTTATGTCACAAGCTCTAGAACAGGGGTGGCCAAACTGTGGCTCTCTAGGTGTCCGTGGACTACAATTCCCATGAGATCCTGCCAGCATCAGCGGCTCATGGGAACTGTAGATTATGGACAACTGAAGACCCACAGTTTGGCCACTCCTCTAGGAGAAAAGAGGGATCACCCCAATCTGGTGAGCTTTACATAGTCCCTCTCACATATACAAAACGATACTGCTCTTGCTTTTGTAGGGGTTTGGACATCTCATCTTCTGATCGATGCTCTTGCTTAATGTCCTTGCATACAAAAAGTCTAGTGTAAATCTACTTGTGTCACAGTATATAGTAAGTACCTTTTTGAAAAGCAAGTATCTGAATTGTAACACGTGGGACACAATCTAGTTCAAAGGTAAGCACTATTGTTGATTTAAGCCACAAAATTAGCCATGAAATTAATTCATCATGAAATTCATTAATTCATTAATTCATGGAATTAATTCAGCATTGAAATTAATTGTTCCAAGTTTTAATTTATAATTCCACTTGTTTTACCTTCTTCTGTTTTCCCCAGGACCTTGTATCACATTACTTAATTGCAGAACATTTATAGGTCAATAGTTTTGGGGTGAAATTGCATAATTTGCCCTGAGTCTGAGGAGTAAAGCATTTTACAGCCATGGAAGATGAAGCTCATCTGGGCGTGGTCTTCCCATTCTAAAGGCCAATTTCTAGTGACAAGGCATGGGGGAACCTTACAAGTCACTTAGGATGTCCAAAGGCTTCAAGAGGTCTCTGGGCAGCGTCTGCAGATTGTTGTGGGCCAAAGATCTGAAATAAAGAAAGGAGAGCAGGATTGGGCTGAATGTTTGTCCATTTACATTTTCACTTTCATGGCTGAAGTTGTTCTTTGTGAGACAGAAGGTGGAAATATCCCCACAAACTCCCCAAAAGGTGCAAACATTTGCCATTTCCCAAAGCTGTTTGTGGCCATCATCTCCCCTATCCACCTCCCCTATCCACTGCTGCTGCTGATGTCACCCACTTGGCAATCAGACTGTAAATGTGATCTCAATGCTACATAGCCAATCAGATTCATCACGGAGGGCAAACCTAGCTCATGAAGAGGGCACACAGTGAGCAAGCACCTTTTCATGCAGATTCCAAATTCACAAAAACACGCTCTCCCCTTTCAGCTCAGTCTGAGGAGAAGTGTTGTCATCACAAAACAAGGAGCAAGGGCTTAATTTGCATCGTCTCTTAAAGGCATCAGACTATGTGGGGCTACTATGAGATTTACTTAACACATTTGTAACCCATTAATCATAGCCATAAGAGCTGGACTGCAACTCAGGTGGGACTATGCAAGATAAAGGAAACTAGTCGAGAATGCTTCGTTTCTATTCTAGGGGAATCACCAATGGGCCCTATTTAGCTTCTCCCACGGACAGGCATGGTTGTCCAAGGCCTCTCTTGGTGCACCACTGTGGCAAATGCCAACCCAGCGCTCCACACTGATCTTGGATGGCCCGTAGCAAAGCACAGGGACAGTCGGCAGCTCAGGGGCCTTGGCAATCTGCAGGCCTCCCCTTCCTCCAGGCATAACCCATACTAGAGAAGGAGAGGAAGAAGAGCTGCATTTTGCACGATGTAAACCACTGCAAGACCTATTGGGGAGTGGCGGTATACAGATGGATGGATGGATGGATGGATGGATGGATGGATGGATGGATGGATGGATGGATGGATGGATAGATGGATAGATGGATAGATGGATAGATGGATAGATGGATAGATGGATGGATGGATGGATGGATAGATGGATAGATGGATTGATGGATTGATGGATTTTTCACTACCCACAGGAGTCTCAAAGCAGCCTTCTCTTCCTTCCCCGACAACACACACCCTGTGAGGTAGGTGAGGTTGAGAGAGCTCTGAAAGAACTGTGACTGGCCCATGGTCACCCAGCTGGCTGCATGTGGTGGAGGAATGAGGAATCACAGACAGTTCTCTAGATTAGAAACTGCCGCTTTTAACCACGACACCACGCAGGCTCTCATTGTGCAGGTGGTTTACAACAACGGAATGACAAGCATGAGGGAGGGAGCTTCTTAATTTTCCTGATCATCACATGCGAATGAGGACTCCGCCCCTTAGTTTATGCTCCTGGCCCACATGGGGTCTGTTTACGTGCCAGCACTAACTCACAGGTGTGTCAGGGATTTGAGCCCTCGGAAGGTGTTTTTTGACAGAGTCCGGATGTCATTGTTCTCGATGAACCTGAGGACGAAGAACAAAACGCAGTCTTACCACTCTGTGCCTCAATGCTGATTGAGGAAGGACCTCTTTCCTTCCACGTGAGTCACACAGAAGGGTCCCCGCTGCCTATAGGCCAACTCTTTCCTGGCAGGACTCCCAGACCCTTTTGGCAGCATTCCCTCGGCCACCTTTCTGGCACACTCTCCCTTGCACCTGTCCCTACCTCACCCTCGGATGTGCCCTGCCACCTTCTTCCCCCTCTTCCTTGGTCTCCTAGGCCAGGGGTAGTGAACCTGTGCTCCTCCAGATGTCCATGGACTACAATTCCCATGAGCCCCTGCCAGCGAATGCTGGCAGGGGCTCATGGGAATTGTAGTCCATGGACATCTGGAGGACCACAGGTTGACTACCCCTGTCCTAGGCCACTGCTGCATCCTTCCCCCCCCCAGATAAATGGCTATCTTGAGGCATAAGTGGTAGTGAAAATTAGCAATGCCCGAAAGCCTTTTCAAAGTGCTCCTAGCAGTCTTAACAGCCATCGGACATCTATCTCATCCCCCCTAAACGTAGCTCAGCCTGGCAACAGATCCCTGTTCCTACCCTTAGCAGAGTATAACTGATCTTTTAGCCCTGGCAGCAGCATCTGAGCCACTTAGCAACCCTCCCTGCCCAGCCGTCCATCCCTATCAGCTTTGCACCCGTTTGGCCCCTTCCCCTTTCCGTCCTGATTGGACGCTAGATAAAGGCTCCCTGTGGTCCATACAGGTATTGCAGGTGCGGGAGTCCCACGAAGGCATTGTCCCCAATCAGGGAGAACTTGTTGGAGTTCAGCAGCCTGCAAAGGAAAAGAGAGAGCAGAGGCTAAAGTTGGGGACACCAGATGCAAAAGGGATTGCTGACCACCCAGATTGTGCTCGTGTTTTGTTTAAAGTTTCCTTTGAAACAATCAAGGCGCTTTACGACAACCGAGTGCTGTAGTTAGAACCAAACTGAGCTAAGCTGGCAGGAGCGCATGGTGATCGTAGTCCATGGACATCTGGAGAGCCACAGTTTGACCACCCCTGCAAAAGTATAATACACTCAGCAAAATGTTCTCCTAAAAATACTGCCTTATGTGAAAGGGTGCCAACCTCCTGGTGAGGCCTGGAGATCTCTCACTATTACAATTGATCTCCAGTGAAAATGGCAGCTTCGGAGGGTGGACTTGATGGCCTCCCTATGCTCCGCCCCCTCCAAATCCCGAGGTAACCCAGAGCCAGCAACCCCAACTTACACATTTCTGGGAAGGTCATTATAGAGTACAGCAGATCTGACAGTCCAGAGAGGACTGCTGAGCAGAGCACAGTGGGGCTTACTTTTGAGTAAAATTGCTTGCCATGAGGCTGCAATACCTAGAGCAGGGGTAGTCAACCTGTGGTCCTCCAGAGATGTTCATGGACTACAATTACCCTGCCAGCATTTGCTCCACAGGTTGACTACCCCTGACCTAGAGCCTTTGGAGTCTAGCATTCTTTAGTATCCATTTCTTTCCATTCTAACCTAGGGTCGTTTCAGGAAGCCAGAGCCATCTAGAAGCTCAGGTGAAGCAAAGGCTCGCTCCCGTTTGGAACGGAGCTAAAATCTTGCCATTTCTTATTCAATCTGGCAACTCGGCATTTTTGCAAAACTAACAGATTTGCAGAGGAGTTGCCTTGCAATGAACTTTGCTGTACTCAAGCAAATGAAACTTACGGAAATGCCAGGATAAAAGAAAAAGCTTATACAAAGTACACTCTTAAAGTGAGCGCTTACAATAAGCAGAAACTGATTTTTAATTTAATAATAATAATGTTTCCGACTCCAACTGGGTGAATGGAATGATTGGCACCCTAATACCAGGAAGAGTGGGCACTATAGGAGTCTTTTTTGACCCACTAGGAGGGGATCTAGTCTCCCTTCCCTTCCTCTCTTACTATTGCTGGCCAGCAAAAGCAGCCCGAGAAAGAATGATCCTTTCCATCAGCCGTTGCGGCCTGCCCCGTGAAGCGACTCCACTAGCAAGACCAGATGTGGGCTAATTCACCAACCCTCCACCCCAAGAACGCCCCAGTGAGAGCAGGGAACGTACAGGAACTGCAGAAATGGAAGGTGAGCAAAGGCGCCTTCTTTGATTTCGCTGAAGGCTGCGTTGATCAGTGTCCTGAAGGAGAGAAGGAGAAGGTAAGAGAGACACAAGGGGGAGAGGAGGAGATTTATCCTATCATTTGAACATCAAAAACGTTGGAGCAGAAGGGCTGAGATCTGAAACTTCCTTGAGCCAAAATACGGTGGCCTGATAAGGGAAAAAATGTGTTAAGGACAAAGTTTGCATGGTGCAGCACAGAACACTAGTGTGATGGGATAGGATATAGATGTAACCCACAAAATTGTTTCTTTGGCAGCTTAAGTCATACAAAGAATGCCAGGCTGTATAGTTTGGTCCAGGTACAAGGGAATATTCAAAACTTTCTATCACACTTTGAACTCTACTGGTTGCTCTGTTTAAGTCCCTAGTGCCGATGCTCCTATTGTGACATTAGGATGTCAGGATGGCCCAGGAACAGGTTGAACTGAGCACCCTTGCACAACATTCGTCTCAGACCCAGCCAACAGTTGGCATGATGGCTATCAGCTTGTCTGTCGCTTCCTCCCTGCAGCTGGTTGGACCAAAGCCAGCACAGTGAGGCAGGCAAAGGTGAGAGCAGTCCTGGAGACCAAGACCAGCTTGGTGTAATGGTTAATGACAGTGGACTCTCACCTGGAGAACTGATTCCCCCCTCTTCTTCCTACAGGCAGCCAGCTGGGTGACTGGGGATGAGTCACAAATCTGTTAGAACTGTTCCTGTAGAGCAGTTCTGTCAGAGTTCTCTCAGCTTCACTTACCTCACAGGGTGACTATTGTAGAGAGAGGAAGGGAAGACAATTGTAAGCCGCTTTGAGACTCCTTTGGTCAGTGAAAGGCAGAGTATAAAAACCAGCTCTTCTTCTTTTAAGGGGGCTTGGCTCAATTTGCTCCCAGAACTGCAGACCAGTGGGAAATTTCCTAGGAAGTATCTGCCCTTGAATTGGAATGATACTGCAATCACAAACTCAACAAGAATGTTATCTATGACACACAATGCTGAGGATAAAGGCATGCTGAGGTCCAAAACTGTCAAGTTTAAAAGACCACCCCATGGCATTACCCCCAAAAGTGTCAATTTAGTTGCTTTTAGTTGTTATTTAGAGGTCTGTCATAATCTGAGTCTCTGTTTTACTTGCTTGCACATTGATCCTGTGGTAGAAGTGGAGACAACAATCTCCTAACAGTATTCTTAGCACTTAACTATACTACCCTCAGAACTCTCTGAGGAAAGTTCTGGGTGCTAAAGTGGTATAAAAGTGCTGTAAGAGCCTAGTATTGATACGGGCCTCAGATTTGAATGTAAGCCACTTTAAGACTCTACCCAAAGGAGTCTCAAAGCAGCTTACATTCGCCTCCCCTTTCCTCTCCCCACAACAGACACCCTGTGAGGGAGGTGAGGCTGGATCAGCCCTGATATTACTGCTCGGTCAGAACAGCTTGATCAGTGCCGTGGCGAGCCCGAGGTCACCCAGCTGGCTGCATGTGGGGGAAAGAGGAATCAAACCCGGCTCACCAGCTTAGAAGTCCGCACTCCTAACCACTACACCTTGTACCTTACTGTAAATTGCCACAAGCTGGCCGGGCTGAGAGTGGTGGTCTATAAATCAAATAATAAATAAAGTAAAAATAAAGTGTCCTCAGATCCACATCACCTCCACCTCCATCCTATCTGTCTGAGAACAGTGCACACTCTGTCTCACTCATGTACATGCACACACACACGGTTTGCTCTTGAGCATGGCTAGGAAATTTCACCTACCACACAATCCCCTGCGGGGGCAGGAGGAGGTTATGTATTTACAGATCTCTCCATTTGCTGTGATTAATGAGGGCTAGCTGGAGAAGGGCTCAGAAACCACTTAAACAAATCAATGCGGGCATCAACATTGGCCAGCGGACAGATCACGCCAGCACAATTGGGGAGAAAGCAAACAGCAAGAACTGCCAGAAAACCCAAAATTCTGGATAGGAGGAGTGGAGGGGATCCGTCTTTCACGGGATTTGCTACCTACAGGGAGGTATAATTCATTTTGTGGTCTCCCGCAAAGGCTGGAGGTTTGCTGTCTCCTGTGCTGGAGACTAAACGCATCTTGTTTATCTTTTAAAAGTGTTGAACTGAAAAAGGCTGCATCCCTGCATCCCTCCTCCAATGCTGTGCAGATGCTGAAAAGCCGTTGTTGCCAATTTCCAGGTGGAGCCTGAGGATCTCCTGGGATGGATCATAACTGATTTCCAGACTACGGAGATCAGTTCCCCTGAAGCAAATGGCAGCTTTGCGAAGTCAACTTTATGGCATTGCATCTCTGCGGTGTCCTTTGACAGTGTCCACGTTCCTTCTCCTTTCTCTGCCCTGCATAATTTCTCCAGCCAACTTTGTGGGATGCAAAAGGTGACAGGAGGACAGTGGGGTGGTGGTCTAGCTCCATCCTGTGTAGTAGCTGCAGAGCAAATGGAGAAGAGTGCCTGAGTTCTCTGCTAAGCTCCGTCTTCGTGGAGATGGTGGGCAGCTGGAAGCTATTTCACCACCATAAGGAGCTGGGCACCAGCAGAAATGAAAGGGCTTCCCTCTACAAGAAATGAAATATTAGAAGAGCCAAAAGATGTCTGGTAGAGGTGAAAGTGCAGGATTGCCAGCTCTGGTTTGGGGGGGGGGGAATGGAGATTTTGGATGTAGAGCCTGAGGAAAGGGGAGCGGGGAGGTACTTCAATGGGACATAATGCCAATAGAGTCCACCCTTGAAAGCGGCCGTTTTCTCTGGGAGATCTACAGCTACCACCTGGAGATTGGCAACCATACAGAGAAGGTAGAAGGCTGATTTATGCTACCTCTATCCCAGCTGGGAATGCCTACCCTGCCTTCATAGTGCCTGCCCCATCCAGAATTATTTCTTTCATATTCACACACAAACACACTCTCCAGCACAGGGACACAAAATCCCCTGAACACAGACTTCAGGACTCCCTAGTATTCGCACCAGCTGGATTTGCCCATTTGCGGTGACTTGCATAGGCACTAAAGGCCATTCACCTTCTTGGTTGCATTTAAGCAATTACACCACTATCTGCAAGTTTCTTTGGCCCTACAAAGAGTGAAGTCTTCGTTTTTTATTGTGAATGTTTAATTTAACTGAAATTTTTTAAAAAAAGAGTATAGGGAAGATTCAGGGACCCTCATGGCACCCATTTTGTGGTGGCTCCCATTCTCTTTTCTCAGAATCCCAAACATGCCCAGAGGGATCAACAGGGGCAGCAAACCCTTTAGCATACTGTCACTGAGACTGGCCGACCATATGCCTGTTTCTCCAATAGGGACTGGCAAAGGCCACGGGCTATAAGCAATAAACAGAACTCAAACTCAATCGATTATTTTATTATATGCAGAGAGACCATTTTTAAAATGGGAAAGCTTTAAAAACTATGGGCCCCATAGATGTAGTTTGAACGGGTGCAGTTGGACATTCTACCGTCTCCACTTATTGCCTTGCTCAGATTCATGCTTAAAATAAGCACCTAGAGCCCCAATGGAGAAAATAGTATTAAATTTCTGGAAAAGGGGAAAATATTTTTACTCTGCCAGACTTAGGAACTTTGGCATCTGATTGACAAATTTCCCTTGGATCTCCTCTGATTCCTCGTTCTCCATCCTTGAAGCCACTTCTTAACCCAAATTTTCAGACAAGCTTGTGGTCAGAATTAGGTTGTTGCAACTCCTCTAAGGCATCCATAGACTCACAAATATACCAGGATTTCCAGCCCCACACCACAAACCTTCCCTTTTGTGTACTTATACACATGCGCACACACCCATGATTCCTCTCTGCCCATTGGTGTTTATCCACTACATGGGAACCTCTATATATGCATATTCACATGCTCAGTGATGCAGTAAGAAGTACTTAGAAATGTACATGGCACTTGTGTTCAAGGCACTTCACATAGACTGTTTATGCACTGGAGGTTTCATGCCAGGCTGCAGGCTGGAGTTTTAGTCAGGGCAGGTTGCCCCACCTCTTCCTGCACCCACATTTGGCCCAGTGCACCTCATCTTCCCCCGATTTGTACTCCTGCATGGGAGCTGGGGCAGTAAAGTTCCCAGTGCATAAACGGTCATAGACACTTTCAAAAAGCCCCTATATAACAGACTTCTAAAATAGGCCAGTTTTGTTCTCTCCACCATTATAGGGGGGCTGGGGCTGAGGCTGAGTCCACAGCAGCAAACGTAAAGTCTACCCAAAGCCAGGATGCAACCCAGATATTTGCAGGTTTGTTCTGAACAACTGAAGACAGACAGTCATGATTAAGAGATGTGTCAGCGCTCTGACCCAGCCATTGCTCTCTGCAGAGCAAGCGCTCTGCTCCTTTCCCCCCTGTCCTGCTGTCATCACGGACTAACTGATATCCAGACATGTGTGGACCAGCAAATATAGCCCCAGCATTCCCGGGCCACCTCACATGCTCCAACTCTCACAGATGGCCCTTTCCCCCTGCAAGCTCTGTAATCAACACTCCCTTTCCCTAGGAGCAAATCAGCCATTACCCAACAGCAGAGTAACTTCTGAAAACAAGCTTCCACATGACACGCCGATGCTCAAGACTGAAACTCCAGCCGATGTGGTGGGTCTTCTTGCCCGCCCCACCTCAGCCTCACCGCACTTCTCCAGCAGCTGGCCCCAAACACAACCATCAACACCCTCAACGATCTGACCTCGGCTAGAGTGACCACGTCACTTCGTAGCCAAACAGCGATCTAGAAACACCACCAACACCACCCCCACACCACCCGTGCACACACACATGCAGACATATCCCCTAGTTTGTCTCTGCTATCGACTTTCAGATTAGCCACTTACAGTGAAATGACGTCTCGGGGCAGATTCTTGGGTATGCTCTTTGAGTCCACGCAGAAGGCAGTGTCTCTCGTGCAAGAACAGCTGGCGGGACAAGGGGGTGGTCTCGGGGCTCTCCGGGAGGAAGCAGGGAGCCAGAAACAGGCCAGGCCCAGCAGGCAGAAGAGAAGAAGAGACCCCCTTGGGGAGGTGTTCCCCGATGGCTGCAGCTCAGTCATGGCCTTTTCCTGGCCTCTCTCTCTCCTCTCCCGATGAAGAACAGCCCCCTCCAACTCCGTGCAGAGTTTCCCCTGGGAAAACCAGCGGTTGTAGCTGCTGATGCTGACACTGCAGCCACCAAACAGGATGCTCTTTCGACTTCTCTCTTTCCTCCTCCTCCTCTGTGTGTTTTCAGGCTGCCGCTGAAGCCAGACTGGCAAGCTGCAGGATACGGCAGCCTTGTGCGTGGGGTGGAGGGGGGGGAGGCAGAGCAACTGGCTTCGGAGGGATGGGGGAGAATGAGAGCATTGCTATGGATGCAGCCCTGCCATGGGGATTGTCACTAAGGGGGTGGGGAAGAAACAAGAGGCAGGCTGCGTACGGAGCAGTATATAAACAGCTCAGAAGAGCTGTAGCCGTCAGAAGCGGTCCAAGGTGCCTTATCCAGCTGCTAACAGATGCAAGTGTCAGGACTGTAGAGGCCTTGAAAAATTAAGACCCTGCTTTGAAAGCAGGGGGTAGATTCTACTTGAAAGCCCTTCACATTTTAAAGAAAGTTTTTAGCGGGTCTCCAAAGGCCTGTGAAGAGGGGATGGAGTATAACTCCTAGAGGAGCTTCATAGTCCAGGGCTGGCCACTACCAGAGCCTTCACCAGGGGTTCCCTCAAAAAACGTTCATGTGGGTTTATCAGCCACAGGCAACAGTTATATAAAAGGGAGACAGTTCCTCAGGTACGCTGGTACCCAGCCATTCAGGAATTCAAAGATCGAAGCCAGCACACTTCACTGGCTCAGCAAAGTGGTGACCACGGCATGAGTGTTACATGCTTATTGCAAATAAGGCCTTATTAACATTCTGGCTTCATGTTTTGCGCCAGCCGAAGTTTCTGGTCTGTCTTTCAAGGCAGTCTCATGTACAGCATGTCACAATAGTGCCTCCTGGATGTTATAAAAGTGTGTGCAACTGTGGCCAGGTCTGACTTCTCCAGGAGCAACCATAGCTGCTGTCTAAAAGGTCTAAGCCAACAACAAAATATTCCTAAGCCACTTCTGCTACCTGAATGTGTTGAGTCAGAGAAGAATCTAGAAGCACTGCTCTTTCAAGAAGATGGTTACTCCATTCAGAGAAGGAATAATCAGGGATCAGATTTACCCAACTTAGGGTTGCCAGCTCCAGGTTGGGAATCTTTTGGAGATTTGGGGGTGGAGCCTTAAGAGGCAAGGTTTGGGCAGGGATGTGACCTCAGCAGGGATAGAATGCCATGGACTCCACCCTCTAAGGCAACCATTTTCTCCAGAAGAACTATCATCTGGGAGATCTCTGGATTCCACCTGGAGATTGGCAACCTTAGTTTATGGGCTCCACAAGGTTCTAGATTGTTCCCTGTACTGTTCACCATCTACACCGAAACTGCTGGGAAAGATCATCTGAAGACCTGGAGCAAGTGGTCCTATGTACACAGATGGCACACACAACTCTGACGCTGAGACTTTATCTAGGTAAAAGAGAAATTGTGTGAAATTGGAGTAAGGTTGCCTGTCCTCCACTCTTTGCACTGGTTTGTCTGTCCCTAATAAGGATCCCAGAGTGGGCTAAGTGCCTCGGTGCAGAGATGCTCTATAGTGCTTGGTGTCTCTGCGATATCCAGCCCCTTCTATGCATAAACACACCAAAACAATGAGCATTGTGTCAGTCCGAGATAAACAATATTGCACAAAGGCCAATGACAGGCGCCATCCTTGCATCTCGCCCTGCTGCTGCTCCCCCATCCCTCCCTGCCCCCCCCCCCCAGCCTTTTGTGCTGCCTCATCTCTTTCGTCCCCAGTGATCCTCGCAGGGCCAAGTGGCTGTCAAATAATTTATGGCACACGAGCTGCCTGCGAGAGCTGAGTATGGCACGGTCACAAACAACTCTCGTTCCAGGCACAGCTGAGTTCCAGACAACAAAAGGCAAAGGGTGTGAAGACCAGCTTGGTGGAGGCCCGGGATGGTCACGAGCAAACAAGACGAGGGGCCTACCAAGGAGAACGGGACTTGTGCCATCCTCTGCAGGGGGGAGAACATGCACATCCCAGGGAGGACACAGCAGGGAGAGACTACCCAGACGGACAGCTGCCTCAAAGGGCATCTCTGTCCCATGCAACCCTCCTGCATGCCATCATGATTCAAGGACATAGTAGATGGAGAAGGATAACTTTCTCTTCTTGCCCTCTCCCAGGCTCAGGCACATTCCCACTTTGCAAGCTGAACCCCGGCATAAGACTGCATCCACACACGGTTAGGGATTGTGCTATAGCAGTAATTCACAACTGTATTTTACCTTTACGGGCAAGACCATATCCAAGGTGGAGGATCACCGTAGCACAACGATAACACAATATCCAGTGATATGTGAAATCTTTCAGTCACACTACAATGCTGTAGTTCACTTCCCACTCATTGCAAAGAAAGTTATATAGAATTTCCTGGAATGGAATTCCACCACAAGGAAATGAAATTCAACAGCTGAGAAGCCTATCAAGGTGAACACTACCCCCCACCCCAATGTTTAGATCACAGGGGATTGTGAGCAAGGTATGTTTGAACATTTTTACTGTGAAAGTTGCAGCATCGCTAATCCTGATATGCGTCCCTCCCCTCCTCATAACCTCTCTGTACCTGAGGCTAAGAAGTTTATGCATCTTGAGACCTCACATCAAGTTCTCATGTTCTCACTTAGAACATCTCAAGAACTTGGTGACTCAACTAATCAAAAGCCAGAAGGGCTCTTAATCCTATAACTTTGCGGGAGCATGACTAACCTTTCAGAGCAAGTAGACTTTAGACTTCAGAAAGAGGTCCTTTCCTGCTAAGAGGCCCTTGTGCTTTCGGACAAGCTTCCTCAGAGGTTCTTGACTGACTCATGTCCAAATACCACTTCCCAAAACTGTCCCCGAAAAAAACTCAGTGAAAAACAGGTTCCCAAATCAAAGGGCAAAAGCCAAGTATGGCTCTCAGCCAGAAACAGGGTTAAAGAAACAAGTGATACCCACAGAGCCTTAGTTCCTACCATCTGGTATAAATAGCAGAAGGTTTCCAAGGAGCAAAGCAGAGCACAGAAGAACCCACTCAGATTTGGCAAGGATGGAAACCGATAGCAAGGAGGTTCTTCTGATGGAGGCACCGCCTGTAAGTCTCTCCTTCTGGAGTAATTTATTTCTTATGATAGCACGTGTGGCTTTCAAGCCATGGCACAGATGCCTAGAGATGGCTCATGCAGTTTTAGTGCTTATAGTCCAAAATTCCAACAGGCATAATACAGAGGGAAGTTCCCCTGTATGTATCTTGTTGAAATGGAGTTGCCCAAGAGCAGTGCCAGTTAATTTCAGTAGGACTCATAGAGGAGGACTTCCCACTGGATTAAGCCCCCTGAGTCAACATCTGTCCACCTCCCTTGCATCTGCCTTCAAAAGCACTCTTCAGCTGCCACCCAAGTGTCCTCTTAGTTGGGCCACCTGTCAATCGGAGGAGGACAAACAAGAGGCAGCCAGGATTGTGTGAATCGATTCCTAACGTCCCCAATTCCCACTCAAAGCATGTTTTGACTCTTCCTGCTTTCCCCTGTGGCCTGGGTGGTAAAAACTGTGCTTAGATTGTGCCACTTTATAGGAGGGGCTCTCATGTCTGGATAGTCGATATAAAAAATACTCCTTCCCTTGGCATACAAATCCAGCAGGGAGAAGGGGTCCAGAATAGGTTTCACCCCCCCTTGCATGCCTTTTCGATCTGCAGGGTGTTTTATTTTTTAATCACTTTTCTATTTGCAGGGTGCTTTATTTTTAAATCCCATTTTTAATGGTTACTTTAAGCCAATTGTTTGGCCTCCGGCGAAATAAACTAGATTTGTTATTATAACTGTCCTCGTTTCCATTTTTCTTTCTGTGGCTGCAGGATTACACTGCCTCCCCCCGGCTGCCCGGTCTCCCTTGCAAGAAGCTCTTGATTGTCGTGGTGGTGGTGGTGGTGATCGTTCTGGTTATCCTGGGCTCCCTTCTGATGGGCCTGCATATCACAGAGAAGCACACGGAAACGGTAAGTGCGGCAAAGTGGCCGCAGGTACAGGAAATCCCAGGGGCGGATTGTGACAGTAAAACACCCCGAGGCTAAGCAGTGCCCATGCTGCTGGCAGGAACTGCTTGGCTCAGACCCAGCCCACAAAAATACCAGCCCTGTTCACAGAAAGAGAGATGGTGCCAGCCACAAATGTGACCTTCTCCCCTGGTGACTGGGGATAAAAGTCGGCTTGCCCCTTGCTTCCGCCTGCATCGCTGCCAGCATCGGAGGAGGAAGAACCAACAGGCATGCTGGCTGAGCTCAGCTTCATTTTAACCACCAGCCTCCAGGTCAACCATGTCCCAGTAAGTTACGGACCATCTCTTAGGAGTGTGCAGTTGGGTTGCTCCCTGTGGGTAGAGTGCTTATGCAGCAGTCGGGACACCGGACCGATTAAAAGCAAAGAAAGCTGGGTTTCGGATGTGACAAACAGGATAGGAATCAAAAGAAATCAACATAGCTCCCCTGCTACCTCCAGAAAATTCTGGACTGTTCTAGCAGAAAAGCCTCTGTGGACAAGAGAAGCCCCTTTAGAAACAAGGTACACCCCCAATGTTCCTGTCTAGCTATAGCTCACTGCCCCCGCAGGGTATTTATTAATTTTTGTGCACAAAAGATGCCCATAGTCCAGCAATCAACAGTGTCTCTTTACTGGTTATGTGTACATGTGGTTCAGACTCTCGTCTGACACCTTCTCCCCTGGGAAAATGAAATCAGAGTGAGTTAAAAGGAAGCAAAGGGTGCTGCTGTCGAAACGCATCAATTCTCATTACTCAGGCTGGGTATTCTTTCATTTCTCCCTCCGATGCTCAGCCCCTCCACCCCTGCCAGTCGTATTCAGCGTCCCTGAATGTGCTGGACTGTGGCAGGTGGCAGGCACGGTGCCACGGAGGAGCTGCAGTGGTTTTATTTGGCTTGGCTTCTTGCCCTCACAGCAAGCTCATACCCAGCTTTTCTTTCGCCACCTCCAAAAGCATGCTTAGTCAATCCATACCAATAAGAAAATGTTCGATAAGGTAACTTTTTTTGATCTTCATCAATATGTTCTTTGATTACTGCTGTCAGTTTTGTGCCCCAATCAATGGCTGGCATCCCTGTCCAGGCCTCAGGTCTTGCAGCCACTGAAAATGCCAGATGCACCAACGCTTCAAGTTTTGAAGACCAGAGCAAATTATGCTAGTCAGGAGGCACACTGGGTCTTTCCACCTAATTTTCTGTGAATAGCTCTGGCTTTTCTTTTTCTCACTGGAAAGATAGCCAAAGACTTCCTTGTCTCCTGCTCTCTTAGGCTGAATCATGTAAAAGTAACAAAACATCTGCTGTGAAAGAAAGGGGAAATGCCGATACCTGCCCAGTTTAGACCAAACGACTGTTACACACTATTCTTAATTCCCCTGTTGTCCTAGTTCTAGGAAGTTTCAAGGGGTTTCCTTCCTAGAAGAGAATACAGGTGTGTTATGATACTGTTGTAATAGCAGCTTTGTTGTAATATGCCAAAGGAATTGAGGAGTGGACAGGAATCCTGAAAGAGTTAAGCCAGTTTGGTGTAGTGGTTAGGAGTGCGGACTTCTAATCTGGCATGCCGTGTTCGATTCTGCACTCCCCCACATACAGCCAGCTGGGTGACCTTGGACTCGCCACGGCACTGATAAAACTGTTCTGACTGTTCCCCCCACCCTGACTGCTGCTGCCCAGCCAACAGGTGAAACTCAAAATTCTTGTTGCTTTGCTGGCTACTCCAACTAGATCTGATGGGGTGTGCTTAACAGCTAATAATCACCTGCCATTAAAAGCCACTAATTCTTTCTTCTACTGAACAACACCCTTACATATTAGCTTGTCAAAAAATGGCTATCTTCTCACTTGACACAAGCCTTGATTTCATCTTCTGGTCCACACACGTTTCTTTCCCTTTGTTCCCCATTGTTCCTTTGTACCTAGGTCCTGCAAATGACCATTCAAGGGCTGGAGGGAGAAGGTTCTCTGCAGCACCTTTCCATGACTCGGAAAGAGAAGCTGGCGACATTCCATGTCCGTGTGGATGGCAATACTTCTGCCACTGTGGTGTATGACTACAGTAATGTAAGGTTTGCTGAATGATTTTGGCAATTTATCAAGGCAAATCCCTGAGGGATGCACATTTTTATGGCTTGCAGGCCCTTACTGGAAACATAGCTTGTTATCTTGTTCTCATTTAGAGGGAATTTCTCATCTTTAAGGCTGCAGAAATTATTCTTATTAAGTTATACGGCACCTCCAAATTTTCAAAATATTTTTAGCTAGATCATCTCTGCAGCAGTTCATTTACAGGCAGGGAAGTCTGGGTGGTTATTTATACCCATTTTGTAGATGAGAAACTGAAGTCTAGAGATTCCTGACTTGCCTTGAGTCCCCATGATTGCTCTTAAGGATGAGCATGAACCAGGTTTCAGGTTCATGGTATGCCCAGTTCACAAACCATGAACCATCACAAACTTTGGGGAGTCAAACAAACTGGTTCAGTTAGTGAGGTTTGTGATGTGATATAATGGCTCCTCCTGCGTGCAAGAGACACCAAAATCATAGTGGTTCTCCAGCTGAGTCTTTTCTACCTGTCCTCCAAATTTGGTGAGGATTGGATTTATGGAGTCAGAGTTACAGCCCCACAAAGGACATGCCCCCAGGAAAGTGCTTTCTGGGGAAATAATAGGCACAGGTTCAGTAGTGTATAGAATGGATCCTGTGCAAGCTATAGACTTCAGAGTCACAGGGGACCTCCCCAAGATGTTCCAAGCTTTAGGTCTCCAGATGCCCTACGAGCCCCTGGGAATTGTAGTCCATGGATATCTGGAGAGCCACAGTATGGGCACATTGGCAAGGATATACGATAGCTGATATGAAACTGCAAGACATGAAAATTCTACACAGTCGAGATCTTTACCTTATTTGTTTTCCTACATATAAGTAAGAGGGAATCACATGGGGAGAAACTGCATGAATCTGGATCTTTGGGCAGGAAGGCAGGAACAGAATTGTGTCTGAGAAGGTGAGTTGATTGTGACTGTGAATGAGGTTTGATAGTATACCTATGAATTCTATATTTGCACAGCTGCTGATTGCATACAGATCCTGGCCAGGACAGTCCTGCTGCATCACCAAGATGAACAAGGAGAACATCCAAAACCTGGATGCTATCATAAAGGTTTTCCAACAAGTCCAGGTGAGGTCAACTAGGAGGTGCCACCTTTGTGATTGCATTGAGAAAAAGTTGTCTCCATCATAAGGGAACACTTGGCTGAAACCTCCAAATGTTTCGGGATGGCAGTCATTTTATAGTTGGCTGTCCATCCATCTATTCACCCGTCATTCCCCCCCCCCATCCTCGGCAGGTGTTTAATGGTGCCCATTATCAGTTCTCAAAATCCAAAAGTGTCCAAAGGCTCAACAAGGACAGGATGCAGGGATCTCTGTTCTACACTAAAGAAACAAACCAAGGAGAAAGTTAGACAAGAGATTCCTCCTTAACATCTGTTTTCCATGTGCACAGAATTCTTAATATATCCAGCCTGCAGTCTGAAGGGACACACGGTGCATCCCTAAAGGGAATTACACCCTTCTAACCCCATTGACTTCAGTGAATTTAGGCAGGTATAACTCTGCTTAGGATTGCATTAACAACCAAAGAATAACTAGACCATGTGATCTGTTTGCATGGACTAACTCTACTGCAAATAACCAGATGGGGAAGTTCATAAGCAGGGCACACATGGCACACAGAGCCAATCCTCTGTCCTTAATCCTCAGCATCTGGATGCATTGGATTTACTGCAGAAACATGAACAATTGGGCTTCTGGGCATCATGGTACTGCTATCAAATTCTTTTTAATTATCCTGAAGGGGCAGTGCTTGCTGAGTTTATGAGCCCCCCCCCTTGCGGGCTGGCAGAGGTTTGCCCTTTAATCTTCTCAAGCAGATGGCTTATCCTCCCCTCCTCAAAACCAGCCCAAATGAAAACATCCAATATCTCTTCTGAAGGGTGAATGGCCATGAGTACAATAGGATACTGCCAGGTCATGTTCTGAGAATGCAAGATTTTTTTCTTTTCTCCTTTAGCGCAAGACGCTTACACACCCTCACCAGCAGATTGAGGAGGAGGAGGAGGGGTTCCCTGTCTTCCTGACGGATCGTTCCCTCCTGAGCACCACCGTTAACATCCTCTGCAGCAGTGTTCCCATCTACTGGGCTTAGAAGAGAGGTGGGTGACAAGGAGGTCTGACAGATGTCAAGGCCAACAACCAAGCCTAACTTAGCCATCAGCCTCTACCACAAAAATAGTCTTGTAGCCACGTCCCTGTCCAAAAGACTCTACAAGGACTCTTAAGCTGCCTCTCTTCCTACACTTTTCTGAACCATTTTACTAGGGTCTTGTTTCTGGGTATGGACTTAATTAATCCTCCATTAAATGCTAAATCTCTCCCAGCATGGAGGCCCAAGCTACACAATCAGTAGAGTCATGTTGCTGAACGATGCCACTTCAGACTTGAAGGTGGGAGTTTAAGGGGCATTTCCCACGGCTTAAAAATAGCACAATGGTTGCCGATTGAAAACGCTACTAATTTGCCATAACGCACGACGTCGTCAACAATCTGCAACAATCCTGAAACCGATCAGCAATAAGCGCTTCGTTGTGGCGCTTTCAGGGGAATCCAGAAAACTGGATTCACCCTCCGGATAGCGATACACTCCTGCAACCAATCTGCAACAGTAGCGCTAAAGACCTGTGCGTTACCATTGTAGCTGGTTCTTCAAAGTCCCTCCCCCTGGATCTCTCCTCCAAACTTCCGGCGAAGCGATCGCCATTTTTTTTTCTCGGAGCGAGCGGGGATAAACGCACCGGCGAGCCTCTTTCTGTTTAGAGGCTTCCCTGGCTTCAGTCCTTCACCTTTAGTCACTAAGCACAAACCACATAAAAGCCCGTTTGCTGAAATAAAGTCCCTTTATTTTTTACACATAAATTCAGCCGAAAATCGAGCCCGTGAGAAGGGGGGGGGGGAATTTTTTTTTATCACTCGAGCCAGCGTGCCAACGATCATACAATCAAACGATAGATCACATTAGGCAGCTGGATGGGTCTCTCCAGTGCAAGGAATCTACGTAGATTCGTTGCTATGGGTCTGTTTTTTTTTTTAAAAAAGCTTTCTTAAAGGGAAAGGGGCTGTTTGGGAGCATGCTAACGGCTGCCCATTGGCTGCTTGACGGCCAGGGGCGGGACAAGCTTGGCAATAGCGCTTCCTTTCTAGCGATTTCTGCCGAGACCGGAAGCCTGTGGGAAACGCTAAAAAACGCAACTGATTCCACTACAAAGCCAGGTGTGCAAAACGACGAATTCCACTATTTTAAATGGCGATTTTTCATTCCGCAAACAATTTGCAACAAAGATCGCCGTGGGAAATGGCCCTAAGTATTTGAGTGCTTCCCGTCTAAAAAAATATACACACAAGTGGCATATCTGGGCTTTGAAAGGAAGTTATGGACCCGGGATTTTGTTCTTGTTGTTGATATCAAGGAATCCTCAAACCTTCAGAGCTCCCCAGACAGCCTGAAGTGGCAGTCCAGAATCAGGTAAGGCTGGCGACCCTGTAGCTTGGTCCTAAGCCATCCAGATTTCAAGGCAGTGGAAATGCATTAGACCCATTTAGGTCTATTTGCCTAAATTGTAGAGAATTGTCTTTCAGAGTCATTAGTTGTTAGTGCCTAATGCCAACCAAACTTCAAAAGACTTTTTACTTTATAATTTTTATTGATCTGCTGTGTTATGTTGGCTGTGTTTTTTCATGCTGCTTGCAAAAATACCTCTATAATAAATGAAGAATGAAAAAGCAAAAGTTGAGTTTGGGGGGAAAAAATGTCTCCATTATGCCATAAACCATACAACTTTCAAATTGCTGCAGGTGAACTGTGGGCCAGCAGGAAGGCCATATGATTGGTGACATGGACTCAAGATGATTCTGGTATCAGGAGCAGTGCCCAATCCAATGTGCTGGGGTCCACTGTAATCTCACCTTAGAGCCCTTTCTATACTTAATTCCCCCCCCCCCCCGATGGTTCTAATTAGTTTAAGGCTATGGCTTAAACAGTCTGTGTTTCTGGAACCCTCTTGGAAATTTAGGGGGGCTCCTCACTGAGATGATTATTGGCAGACAAGCTACCAGTTAAAGACAGCCTGCCTAATTGCCTACAAGAACACGTGACAACAAGGAGTATGAAAAGGCTGGCCAGGACCCTGCATGAACCCTGGCCCCCCAAACACTCCTCAGACCTCTATAATGCAGAGTTCACTTGCAGATTTGCAGGGCTTCCTCGTCTGAAAAGCCATTCCTGAACTCACCCACAATTAACTTCAGGCTGAATGAGGGGTATCAGCAGCATGGGAGGAAATGCAAAAAACACTGAGGTAGGGGACTGCCAATTCAAACAACCATTGGGGTTCCCACACTAGCTCAAGGTAGGATACATTTTGTCATCACAACCCTGTGGGGTAGATCTGCTGAGAGAAAGAGCAAGAAGAAGAGTTGGTTCTTATATGCCGCTTTTCTCAACCAGAGAGCAACTTCCCTACAGCAGACATCAAGTAAACCAGCTGAGTTTGGATTTGAACCTAGATCAAATGATTCACTCGCAATAAACACTGAAATAAATAACAGACAGGACCACGTATGGCTGTGTGATCCTGCTTGCAAAACAAGTAAATGTACAGATATGTTATTTGTATCATCATATTGAATAATCTGCTTTTTTGGGTCAGACGGATGAGTTTCTGGTTATGAAATAGAAGCCGTGAAAAGAAGAAACATTGCAAGACAACTAAATGCTCCCCATGGATACAATCTTAGGTAGAATGCAATCTTAGGCAGGCCTGTTGTACTGAATTTACTATAGGGTTGCCAAGCCCCTCCTGACAACTGGTGGAGAATGGGGGGGAAGGGTCATGTTGCTGGTGTCACACAGGAAGTGACATCATCATGTCAGAGACTTCCAGGCAATGCACTGGTATTTAGACAAATAAGGTAAAACTAGCTTCTATGATAGCATTTTTGCCCAAATACCAGAGTGTCTCCCAGAAGCCCCTGGTGTGATGACTTTACTTCCTGTGCAACATCAACAATGTGGCCTCTTTCTACTAGTAAGTTCTTCCACTGGCCAGTGGATTGGCAGATGGGGGGGCAGGGAACCCCCGCCTCCACTGGTGAGTCTGGCAACCCCAACCTACTTCCAGAAAATTGTCCTTAGGATGCAGTTGTAATCATCCTTCTTCCTATTTTGTATATTTTACCTCTTATATTTTCTTCCTTAAAAAAATGAAATCAGAGATTTTCACAAGGTTTAATTGTGTGCTTGCATGGGCAACCAACAATATATATCCTGGCCTGCTGCACATGGATTATTAGTACTGCTGACTGTCAAGATTTAATCACTGACTCTTGAGAACAAATGAGCTTTATGAAAATCATTTCACTAATTGATTCGATATCTCTGGGAGTTCCCCACATGTTGAGTAGACCCGAGGGAGAAGCACTTTCATGTGGTACAGAGAAGACAGAAATAATTACCACACATTGTTCGAAGGACCAGACCTGGAATATTATTCCAATTAGCTTGAGATGTTCAGGGAGGTTTTCTAGAGTTGTTTCCTATCTAATCTTGTACTCGTTGCACTTGGAGGCTACTTGGGACCTGATTGTACAATAAAATAAACCAGTTTCTTGCACCAGATTTGGTCAGTCTCCTGATTTACATTTAGCTGCTTTACAATTGCATCATGGAGTCACGTGAGAACTGTCCATGGCAAACAGAAAACAAGAAGTTAGGTTGGTCTTACTCCATAACTATCCATCCCATTCCAGGCTAGTGCACTGCAATTCTTTAGGAGTTACCTCGCAGACAGGATTATATTGATCAGACCAAAAATGCCACAGCCTAAAAGATAAACCAGCATTGGGGACTGAAAAGCCAGAAAACCACATACTATGCTAGACTTCATCCAAGCCTTTACTAGGTTCCTCCCCACAAGGTAGTACAAAAGAAGTTCCTTCCTATTAAAGAATGGCTGGACCTTCAACTTGTTACACCAAAAATCTACACAATATATCCCACTGTGATAAGTGGCAAAATGTTCTGGAAGCAGTCCCCAAACTGGTTCCCATTCAGTGGGACAATAATGACAGTTGTTTTGTGTGATGTTTGCTTTATCTATAACTCTATAAGCAAAGCACCCTGGGAAGCAAAGTGTCATTCCTGCAAGGCAGCAGGCTCACTGGGCCACATCAGATCCCAAAGAGATCCTGCCCTATAACACATATGCACCCCTGCAGCTTCCCTTCAGACAGGAAGGGTGGTCTGTAGCTTTGCTGGATGCTAGAACTCAGCCAGTAAGGCACCCTCTCAGCATTCACTCAGGAACATTAGAATTCTTTTGTCATTAAAATTATTTTGTGTAACATCAGCAAAAGTCCATAGTGGCAGATTCTTTGAGAGTACTCAGTAATTTCATAGAATTTTTAAAAAATTGTTTAGGTCTTTGGGGAGTGGGGAAAAACAGTCCAGCTGTAGGCTGATAAAAGGGAGTCACAGTGGAGAAACAACTTACTACCACCGCTCTGGAATAAATGGATGACAGCCTTCAAGGGTGGTAGAGAACCTGGAGAGTTGCTACCACTCAAAGAGAAACTCTCCCCCCCCCCCAGTTCTTACTGAAGGTAGGAGTGAAGAACTATAAGAAATAGGGTGGCCTATACACATACCTCACATCCAGAGAGACCCTGAGAAGCTTTTTCCACTTGGTCTTCCTAAAGTTGTGAGAAAGCCCCAAAGACAAAAAAAAAATGTATTCTTCACTCCCACTGACTTTAGGAATATTACATTGTTAGTTACATCTTCTCAGTTTAAAACTCCCTTCTTCACCTTTAGGGGAAAATGGTTCTTCTAGAAGTTCAGTTCAGATTTGAACCACTATTAACACAACAAGCTTGCCCTTTTTTGGCTGACAAGATAAAGCAGAAGGAGTACAAATAATTGGTAGACAAGGGATTGCCAGCGTTGAATATGAGAATATAAGATCATAAAAAGAGCCCTGCTGGATCAGACCAATGGGCAGTCCAGCATCCCTCAGCAGTCCAGCATTCTGTCTCACACAGTGGCCAACAAGGTGAAGCAATGGGGTCCAAGGCTTTTCCCTGATGTTACCTCTTGCCTCTGAATGTGGACGTTTCCTTCATGGTTAGTAACCATTGACAGACTTATTATCCATGAATAATAATATTTAAATTTAAAACCTTTTAAAGCTGTTTATTCCTCTGGCCATCACTACATTATCTGGCAGCAAATTCCACATTTTAATCACTTTCTATTCAAGAATTTTCTTGCCCATCAGTTTCATTGGATACCCTTGAGTTCTAATGTTTTGGGAGAGAGAGAAAATCGCACAATGTTATAACCCTTGATCACGTCCCCTCTTACTTGTCACTTTTCTAAACTGAAAAGTTTCAGACTCCTTGGCCTTTCTGCAGAGGGAAGGTGCTCCAACCTCCTAACCATTCTGGTTGCCTTCCACTGTACTTTTTTCAGCTCTGCAATATCCCTTTTGAGATACAGGGATCAGAACTGAACACAGTATTCCAAATGGTGCTGCATCATAAATCTATATAGGGGCAGTACAAAATGGCCATTTTATTCTCAGTCCCTTTCCTAACAATCCCTAACATTGACACTTCCATTGAGCTGTCCACTACAACCCCTGGATCTTTTCCCCTCTTGGTCTCAGCAAATTCAGATCCCAGTAGCCTAGACTTGAATTTGGGATTTTTTTGTTGTTGTCCCAATGTGCATCACTTTATACTTACCAACACCACATGTTGCCCACTCACCCAGTTTGTGAGGGCCTGATTTTATGAATTTGGGCAGATTTTGAGTGGGTGGGCAGGAAGGGATGTGCCAGTGTTTGTCTCCTGTGGGCCTTTCTTGCATACCCAGGGAATTGCTAATTATCACTGTAGGAAGGTAGGTGAATTTCCTCCAGGCCAGGCTGGATTCTGGAGATTTTTGGTGGAGGGATCACTTAGGCATGAAATTGGGGTCACTGTGGGTGAGCAGGTAGCTGTGAGTTCCTGCATTGTCCAGGGGGATGAACGAGATGACCCTGGAAGTCCCTTACAACTCTATGATTCTATGATTCTTCCCAGTAAGCCTTTTCACCATTCTGAATAATTTGTGCCATCTGCAAACTTGGCCACTACACTACTCACCACCAGTTCCAAATCACTGATGAATAAACTAAATAGCACTGGCCTCAATGCCAATCCTTGTGACACCCTACTGATTATTTCCCTTCATTGTGAGAATTGTTCATTGATTCCTACTCTTTGCTTCCAATCATTTAACCAATTTTTAATCTATAAAGGACCCCATCCTCTTATCCCATGACTGCTAAATTTATTTAGAAGTCTTTGGTGAGGTAACTTGACAAAAGCCTTTTGAAAGTCTTGATATATAATGTCTACCAGGTCACCATTATCTGCATGTTCTCAAAGAACTTCAGGTTGGTGAAGCAGTGCTCCTCTGGGCAGAAGCCATGCTGATTTCCCTAGCAGCCTTTATCCCTCTATGTGCCTAACAATTCTATCTTTGATTACAGTCTCTATTTGCCTGGGATAGACATTAGGCTTACTGGATCCTCTTTTTAAAACGTGTCACATTTGCTACTCTCAGGTACAGCAGCTGCATTTACTGATCATTTATAAGCTGTTAGATCAACAATCTCACATCTGAATTCCTTAAGAACTCTCGGGTGTTTGCCATCAGGACCTGGAGACTGATCAATTTTTCATTTCCCCAGCAGGTCTAGAATTTAATCTCTGGTCGCCTCAGGTCTTCAGATTCCCTTCCTGAAAATAGGGGCTGTGGCATGAGAACATGCCCCATACTTTCCATAAAAAACATGCAATTAGAACATAAATATTACAAATATGTAACTAGAAAACATATCTCCAGTCCACCATTTATTTCCCAGTCTCTAACCTGGCAAGATAGCATCTTTGCAGACAAGATGGAGGTTGACTAACTAATGCAAATACCTACTAAGCATATTTAAACAACACTATATGGCATTTTTTTAATGTATCTTCGCATTGGGGAGCAAGCACCACACACTACCTGTGGGTTGTGGATGTTCCTGTGGTAGAGTTCTTTCAGTTCTGTCCCCACCCTTTGGCAGCTGGTATTATGCATCATGTTCTTGACACAGCTGACTAAGAGTTCTGTTATGTGATTGCAGAAAACACAAGGGCCCTTACCTGAATAAAAAGCCTCTTTAAGAAACATTTGAAGTCTTACAAGTCAAATTAGCCAAAGCAAAGAGAACCAAGGCAAAAAAAAAAAAAAACTTGTTCCATTTAGCTAACAAACATACTATCTAGAGAAAGAACATATCTCAGAATTTCAAAACCAAATAAAACTGGCATATAGAAAGTAAATACTTCCCTCTTCCTCAAACCCTGGTGACGTGACTTTCTGTGGAAAAAAACAAAGCAAGGCTCCTAAACCCTCAGAATTTCCACATTTTCTCAAGGCCCACTCCAAACTTTTTCAAAGGGCAAGTCTAAGGACACAGAAGGAAGTTCAAGGTCATCTGTGAGAAGACAAGCTCAATGAAGACATGGCACAGGATAAATACATGGAGCTGAACTGCTGCACATAAAGAAGTGACCAAAATAATTTGCAAAAAAGCTTAAAAGAAAGGGGAAAACATTGTTGATCAAAGATGACCACTTTGAGTGTTGTGAACAGATCAGGAAAAGAACAGCAACACAGCTACCTTCACAAGATGCTTCTGTACTTAACAAGTTATCTAGAAAATCCAGGGCAAAAGTTACACTGGTGTAAATTGCTGCTCAGTTATGAAGATTCCCTGGGTGCTTTGGGGAAATCACTCTCTCTTGGCTTATATCACAGGGTTGTTGTGCAGGTAAAATACCCCTCTTAGTTCAAAGGGAATGATGAGAACGTTCTCAGTATATCTCTGTCTCAAAAGTAACTGAGAAAATAAAGACCCACACCAGTCACATGAAATAGCAACTAGGACCAGGGCTGATGGAACCAAACAAATAAAATATATAGGTTATTACTTAAATTTCCAAAAAATCACTATGCATTTCACCAACACAGGAATCTGTCCAGTTTTTTCCTAAAGTTGGTAAAATCTTTTACTCTTTTTGAAGAAAAGTTGCCAGAATGTTTGGAAATTTAACTGAGTAACAAAATATATTTTATCTGATTTTACACCGTCCATTTAGGCTCTACTTCTTTATCTCTCAAAAGTAACTGAACCATAGAACTGAATGAGTCCCAGCTGAAAGGTTTGGGAGAGGAAAATCATTTTTTAATTATTTTGGGACATTTCAAATCATTCTCAAAATGGTTGAGGAGAAGAAGGAGGAGGAGGGTTTTTTTATATCTGCTTTCACCCACAATACACACCTTGTGAGGTAGGTGAGGCTGAGAGAGCTCTGCCATAACATCCCTAAATGACTTTGACTAGCTCAAGCTCACTCAGACCTTGAGAGGCCACCTCATTCACAGAAGGGGATATTGACGTCACAAGTGGAGCCCTGCAGGTATACTTTGGCCCTCAGAGATGAACACTTACAGTTCTCTAAACAATGTGGCCATATCAGTGGAGGACTTGCCGTAGACACTACTTAATGCCAAGGCTCCAGGCCACTGCCTTGGTTCTTAAGAGCTTAAGAGGCATTGAATCAAAGTCTCAAAGGTGAAAATCTGGCTCTCAGCCCACTGTCTTCTCAACAGCTCTTAGCTGTGGGCACCTCACCTGTTTTACGACACCTCTAGGCTTCATATATATGACACACTCCATTCAGAGTGGGCTGGAAGCAGCAGCAGCACAGCAGAATTGGCGGGACAATGGAGATAAGTGAGAAGATGGAAGTAGTCACTAAAGAGGTACTTCTCCATCCAACACCAGCGGTGAGTCCTACCTTTATGGGCACAGTGCTCATCTTTGAAAAAGCCATAACAGTGAACAGCTGCATAAACCTGCTGTTTCCTCACTTCTTTGTTGCCACTCCAGTAGATTTCAGCACTGATTTTAATATGTGTCAGAGCAATTTGAGCAACAGTGAGCCATAGAAAATGAAGACAACTTCCATTAGAATAGAGGCACAATCCCAACAGGTGTGAGTGAGCTGGCAAGAACCTTTGTCTCTCTAGGATCACTTGTGTGTGAATGTGTCCTCATACACATACACACAATGCAAACCCATACTGTAATGTTTCTATGCAACAGACAGTATATATCTTTCAGTGGGTTTTTTTCTTTTTTGTGGGGGGGATAAGGGTTTTGTGTTATGGAATTCATGCAAATACAAAAATGATTATGTTATTTAAAGTGCTGTAAGTCACTGCGGGACCCTCGGGTGAGAGTTGACAAAAAATCTAACATATATATTTTAAACGGCACTGTTGCGTAGTGGTTAGACTGCCAGACTAGGGTCTGGGAGAGTCCAGTTTGAACCCCCACCTTGCCATGGAAGCATGTTGGGTGAATTTGGGCTGGTCAGACTCTCTCAGCCTAACTGACTTCATAGGGTTGTTATAAGGATACAATGCAGGAGAGGAGACTGATGTCATCCCTTTTGGGGAGAAAGGTGAGACATAAAGTAAATAAAACAAAGAATAAAATAAGGAAAGTTCTCTCGGAGATCTCTGAGCCCACCTAACTCACAGGTCGGCTGTTGTGGGGAGAGGAAGGGTGGATGTTTGAGTCTCTTTTGGGTGGTGGGAAGCAGGATATAAAAACCAACTCTTCTTCTTCATCTTCTAATTCTGCATGTTGGTGAAAGCTAGTATGCCAAACGTTAATGTTGGTGTTCCCAGATCCTTATCGCTGGTGGGAGTTTTGTTGTCTGGGAAACTTACATGTTGGGATCAGTTGCCTCTGCAAGGTCTGAGCAAAAACCTTTTGAAGGCTGAGAAGCATTGGGACTTCAGACAATGGATGGGATGCCTGGGAGTCCTGCTCACCACAGCCAATGAGGGAGGGAATAGATGATACGTTCTATCGTGTTGGTGTTTTCACTTCAGTATTTTACAGGCACAATTGTTCTTTACCATGGGCCGTGACCAGCAAATGGCATCCAAGGTGGAGAGGAACTGCTGGAACTGCCCTACCATAGTATTGTGTGATGTGTCCTAAAATGGGTTGTAATAGCAAGGCCATGACTCTCTTTGGAAGGAAGGGAAACAAGAAAGGGGGGAGGGACTGGGAAAGTCACCTCTTACCCATAATTCAATATGGTCCCATGCCCCAGGGAGGGAAGGGGGCACAGTACACCCCACTCTCATTGGATCTCAGAAGCTAAGACTGGTCAGCACTTGGATGGAAGAGGAAGGGAGAGCAGAGGAAGGCAATGGCAGACCACCTTTGCTTCTCACTTCCCTTGAAAGCAGAAGTCACCATAAGTCAACTGCAGCTTGGTGGCATTTTACACACATATGCTTAAGCCTGTAAAGCAGGTTGGGTGGTGCAGAGAATGACAAGGAGAAGTCCTCTGGAGCCACATAGCTAAAGAACAACATTATTTGTAGCGTATTTCATAATCAAGGTGGATCCAACCATTCCCTTAGTATCCCCTTCCTCCAGCTAAAGTGGCTTTTCCTCCCTTGAAAGACACGCTAAAGTTGGAGGAAGACTCCTTAGGCTGGAGGAGAACTCCAGACTTGAGCCCAAAGGAAAGGTTGGGCATTTTAATACATAAACCAATTTAGCTCAGTAGAGTGGGAAGACAAGAGCAGGATCCCCCAAACGGTGCCCAGAGCCGGTGACCTCCCAGCCAGGATGTCACTTTGTGTTCTGATGTCTTTCTCCCATAGCACCACCATGCCTTGGATCCAGATCTTCTGGGCTGCTGCCCTTGCTGCCCCTGCTGCAACTGCTGCTCCCTGCCTGACTGCAGCTCCTGTCCCAGCTGCGGCAGCTGCTCCAATTGCTGCTGCTGCTGCCCCAGCTGCTGCTGCCCCCCCAGTTGCAGCTGCTGCTGCCGGCTCTGCTGCTGCCTCCCAAGCCTTCTGTGCAAGCTACCCAAGTTCCCCAGCTGCCCGGTGCACATCAAGAGGCTCTTGATTGTCGTGGTGATCGTTGTCCTCATCGTGGTGATCATCGTGGGTGCTCTTCTGATGGGGCTGTTCATCATGCAGACACACACGGAGACGGTGAGTGGAGGGTGAAGGAAGGGGACCTTGGCGAGGAGGGAGGCAACAGATTAAAAACAACACAACACAACCTGTTCCACATAATATATTTCTGGTAAGGCCTAAGAGGAGGAGCTGGTCTCATGGCTAAAGTGCCACTCAGTGCTTAACACCCACTCAGGGAAGCTGTTCAGCCCCTGAGTGCCTCCTCCTCCAATTGGCACGCCTCTCTGTCCAGTGGCCAATCTCCTTCCGTCCCCCATCCCTGACCACCCTCCTCCTCCTTCCATGTCCTTCCAAGGCTGCAGATCCCTGCTGCATGACAGCTGCCCTTGCTGGTGAGTTTCCTGCCCAGGGCCTCCAGCCTGCAGCCTTTCCAGGTCCTGAGGGGAGGGAGAGGCCATCTGCAGAATTCTTCCACACACACACACAAATCTAGTGTCTGTTGTATTCCTGAATCCAACAAGCTTTGTCCTTAGTACAATACATAAAAGCCTGCAATTCACAAATCCCACAACAAACTAAGACCCCCCACCCCATACACCCTGCCTCTCCTGATTTGCCAAGTCTCCAGGGATGATGGTCCCACTGGGAGACACTAGAGGAGGGGCAAAATCTTAGTCCCACCCAGCCTCAACCAAATGCCTTGCAAGAGAACTTTGTCTTACTGGTGAGAGGGGAAATGGAAAGCAAGTGTCTCACCATTGTTTGTCTTGTTCTCTCATCTTAGGTCTTGCAAATGACCATTGAAGGGCTGGAAGGGAGAGAGTCACAGCTGAATTTCTCCATGGATCAGGAAGAAGTGGCAACTTTCCATGTGGATGATGGAATCAATGACCCAGCCACAGTCATTTATTATTTTGGCAAGGTGAGCATGAGAGGCCCCTGGAGAAGAGGGCCTTTGGGGGAGATGGACTTTGGTCATTAAAGCTGCACTGTGATACCATTGTCACTTTTATTGTGCATGGATAACATGCAGCTGCAGTCTCACAAACAGCTGGCAGCCTGTTTAGTTCACACCACCCGTTTCCCCCTTGGTTGCCTACAGGGCTGCATGGAGCAAAACTGGAACAAAATATCTGCCACTGCTCGAGATTTGCCAAAACGCCCAGTTTCATCTCTCAAATTATGAATGCTCTCTAATTGAAAATGCTTCAATATTAATACAGCAAGATACATTTTTAAACAGAATGTCAGTGTTGTTGGCATCTCTTGGTTGTTTTCACAAGCATCAGATAGGAAATTCTTGCATCTGAGGGCTGTCAGCTATCCAGCAAGGGAACAGAAATGAAATACCGTTGAATCCCAAACACAAAGGTATTTAGGTTAAAGAAGGTAGAGAACATCTGGAGAATTAAAATCAGGACCGGCAGTCTTGGTGGTTCTGGTAGGAATTCCAGCACTGGCCTTCCCTGGCGCACAACTTGCTCAGATTGAGGGCCAACAGGAATCACTCCCTGCCCTCCTCCAAGTGACATTTCCTATACTTAAAGAGAATTTAAACTACACGTAGAATGGTACTGGCTAGATATCGGGGGGGGGGATCATGGTCAGGGTAGTTCAGCAGTGGAATTGACTGCCTAAGGAGGTAGTAAGCTCCCCCTCACTGGGGGTCTTCAAGCAGTGGTTGGACAAATGCTTTAGGCTGATCCTGAATTGAGCAGGGGGTGGGACTAGATGGCCTGTATGGCTTCTTCCAACTCTATGATATGTTTCTGATATACCATGGAGGGCATTCACAGCATGACCCAACCTAGAGTCATAGCTGGATTTCACACAAAATTTAAAAACTGAGCCACCCTCCTTTCTAAGTAATTATAGTCCTACCTGATTATTGACATCTGACAAATACTTATTAATGAAAGCATGTCCTCTCTTTGCAACAGCTACTGATTGGTTACAAATCCTGGAACAGAAAGGCCTGCTTCCTCACCA
This sequence comes from Paroedura picta, assembly GCF_049243985.1. Classification (NCBI taxonomy): domain Eukaryota; kingdom Metazoa; phylum Chordata; class Lepidosauria; order Squamata; family Gekkonidae; genus Paroedura; species Paroedura picta. The sequence continues at coordinate 24,563,964 of NC_135380.1, forward strand.
CAATGGACAAGGGTAACATCCAAGGCCTGGATACTATCCTAAAGAAATTCCAGGTAAGAGCAGAAACCTGATACAAAATAAGTTGCACTGCAGGGAAATGTGGTAAGATGGTGGTACTTATGGGGGAACCGTGGTGGATTTGCGAATGGGGAGAGGATGCCATCTACTAGTAAGGAGGTTGATTGTTAGAGAAGCACAGGTCATGGCCTGAACTGACTCTTCTGCAGAACTGTAGGTTGGTTCCAGTTCTATTGTTTTCTTTGATAGACCACCTTATCCATCACATCTCCCATGCAGAGGGAGGAAGAGGAGAAGTTCCTTCGGTCTCGAGCTGATTATTCCATCTTGGGTGCTACAATAAACATCCTTTGCAGCCAGGTTCCCATTTTCTGGGTTTAACAAGGTAAGTGAACAGAGATGTTCTGTGTGTGTGTCAAATGCACCTGGAGATCAAGGAGTCACAACTTAATGCAATAACATCTTGCAGATATCTATATCCAACCCATGTGTCTACCCAAATCACTTATCGGTTTATATACTTATACTTGTCAGATATAGGGTTACCAACATTGGGCTGGGAAATTCCTGGAAATTAGGAGGGTAGAGCCTGAGTGGGTGGGGTTTGAGGAGGGGAGGAAGAGACAATAGACAAATTTGCCCAGGGCAAGTACTTGCCTTATTTCATCTACCCTATCACAATGAAAGACAAATCTCAGGGACTTTCCCACAACATAGGATGTCCAAAGGGCTCTGTAGCACTTGACAGGAGCATAAGTTCCTCTCATGTCAGAAAGAGAGTGCAGGTCTCTCTTGGGGCACCCTGGGAGTGCTCTCTGCTCCTGTCTGAGTGGAGACATTTGAAGAGCAGAGAGCGCTCACTGTGTCCAAAGCAGCTTGTCAGTCATCCCAAAGACAAGGAAGGGCATGGGTGCAACTAGCAAGCTGCTAGTTGGCCATCACTACCTTGAGCCCACATCTGCCAATGCTGCAAATACTAAAATGGTAAGTTGGCAGAACTGAAAAGTGTGCAGTGTGCAGACCGCTCCCTGTCTCTTCCTCTCAAATAAGAACTTCTCAGGCTGAACTGCTGTCATAGAATCATAGAATAATAGAGTTGGAAGGGACCTCCTGGGTCATCTAGTCCAACCCCCTGCACTATGCAGGACACTCACATCCCAATCGCTCATCTACTGTAGCCTGCCACCACTTTGAGCCTTCACAGAATCTGCCTGTTCGTAAGATGGCTATCCAGCCTCTGTTTTAAAATTTCCAAAGATGGAGAACCCGCCACCTCCCGAGGAAGCCTGTTCCACTGAAGAACCGCTCTAACTGTCAGGAACTTCTTCCACATGTTTAGACGGAATTTCTTTTGAATTAATTTCATCCCATTCGTTCTGGTCTGTCCCTCTGGGGCAAGAGAGAACAATTCTGCTCCATCCTCCATATGGTACCCTTTTAAATACTTGAAGATGGTTATCAGATCCCCTCTCAGTCATCTCCTCTCCAGGCTAAACAGGCCAAGCTCCCCTGTCTTGCCTGCCTTTTGCTGCCTTGAAGAGAGGCGCCATGTAGGGCCCAGTTATAAGGACCCCTGGCTGTGCAAGAAAACGACAAGAGAGAAAAGAAGCCCCAAAGAGGCAGCTCTGCCTTCTCCATCTCCCCGTGCAATCATCATGCCTGGGTGGACTAGAGTGCAATAGAAAGGTGCTTAAATAAATGATAGGGGCTCTTAACACTAACTCAGAGTGGCAGCAGTGCAGTCCCAGCGGGCGGTAGACAGCAGACGGAGGAATGGAATCCTTTGCAAGGGGGTTGTGCCTCACGCTCAAGAGCCTCCTGTTTGAGAAGCAGCTGGCACAGGTGGGGAGAGGTGGGCAGTCTTTGCCCTGGTTCTCACAGTGGTAATAAAGCTGAATCTGGTCTGTGGCTCCTTCACACTGCAAGCCCACTCCTCCACACATAAAAATCCCTTGCAGGTCAAACACTAGCACGGCAGGAGAGCCATACAGAACCCCTTTCCCTGACATGCTAAGAATGATATTTTTATACACACACAAGAGGAGCATTTAGTCTAGGTCTTGAATTCTCTTAGAATTAGAAGAGGAAGAAGAGATGTTTTTATGCCCCGCTTTTCACTGCCCAAAGGAGTCTCAAAGTGGTTTACTCACAACAGGCACCCTGTGGGGTAGGTGAGGTTGAGAGAGTTCTGACAGGACCGCTTTGTGAGAACGGTCTCTCTATCAGGGCTGTGATGAGCCCAAGGTCACCCAGCTGGCTGCATGTGGAGGAGCAGGGAAACAAACCAGGCTCTCCAGATTAGAAGCTGCCACTCTTAAACACTACACAATGTTGGCTTACCACTACACTTACTGCTGAGCTAGAGTTGCCAGCTGTGGATTGTGAAATTCCTGGAGATTTGAGGGTGAAGCCTAGGGATTTGAGGAGGAGAGTGAGGTATAATGGCATGGAGTCTCACCTCAGTGAGGTATAATGGCATAGAGTCCACCTTCCAAAGCAGCCATTTTCTCTAGATCTGGGGATCCATGGTAATTCCAGGAGATCTCCTTCCTGTGCTCATAGCTGATCTCTGATGCCCCTGGAGAAAATGGGAGCTTCAGAGGGTGGATTCTGTGGCATCACATCCCTGCTGAACTCCTTCCTCTCCTTGGGCAGCCTCGCCCAATCTCCAGGAGTGTCCCCAAGTGAACTTGGCAGCCTTAGTTGCCCCACCCAGCAGTCGAAAAGGGTGCCATGCATAGTCAGACACAAGACTACCCTAGAGATAAGAGATGGGAGTGGAGACCTACTGGTTTTGGTTCTATCATACCATTTCAGGCGATTGCTAGAACAGGGGTCTATAGCATGGTGGTCATGGATCTCATGGTGGCCACCAGCACTTTTACTGGCACCTGCCAATGATTTTTAGTAAGCAGATGGGGCCAGGAAGGACTTTGGTCCAGCAAGGCTTCTGACTAACTATTGGAGATTTGATGGGCTGTGCAGAATTAAAAAAAAAAAACATGGCCTTGATAGCTGCTGTAACCACAGCAAAAGGAGCTTACTTATTTCAGATGGAGCAATCGTTTTGTGGGTGGCTCAACGTCCTATGGCAGCCATTTTATTTCTGTGCTAGGGGTGCCCCCCCCCCAGGGTGACAGGGATCTTCCCTTTCAAATCCAACCTCTGCCACCACCTAGGTGGCCAGTGAGGGGGAATTACTCACACACACTTCACACACATACACACATACAGAGAAGAATGCCAAAAATTAAAGTGACATGTCTAGCTGACCTAGTAGTGATACAGGCATATTGGAGACATCAGAGGACGTGTGTTGTTTGTGGTTTGAGGCAAAACTCTAAGGCAGAAGCTAATTCTACCATAGAATTTTGCCCCAAAGGCAGAGTGTGCCCTCCTACAACACCCCCAGTGTGCCTATGTCACTTCCGGGTCATGTAGGTACATCACAATAATTTCTGATGTTCCTCCTTGTTCTTGGTAAGTGCAGCCCCCATCCCCCACCAGCAGCTCCAGGGGACCTGGCAAACCGATGCTGCCCCTACCACACCATCTCAAAATTCCTGCAGGCTCAAAAAAGCTGGAGACCCCTGTGCGTAGTGTGTTGACATCACTTCTGGTTTTCACAGGAAGTGACATCACAATATGTGGGTAGAGTGCTGATGACCCACCACCAGACTGTTGAGCAGTTTGGACAACAGGGGGCCCAGCTGGGCGGCCTCCCGCTATAGTGAGGTCCTGTCCCTCAACTCAGAGTCCTGTGGTGTCCAGCAAGAGCCTGTACCTTTCTGATCCCGGCAGCACCCCAGGAAAGAAAAGTTCAGGAGAAACAAACGGTGGGGTAGGAAATGCAATCAAGAAAGAAGTTCAGAATAGTCAAGAACCATAGCCTTAGGTGTGAATCGGGGAAAGAAAGGCAGATTTAAAATGCTGCAAATAAACAATAGCTCAGTTGGTGGGAAAGTTGGCTGGCTGCCCTCACTTGGATGTTTTGACAGCTGGAAGAAAACCTTTAGGGAATACTTAATTTTGAATGAATTATTTTTGAAACTTAAAGGTTGGATTTCAAATATGAGTGCCCCAAGCAGTCTTTGTACAGAAGCACATGTCATTATGGTCTATGGGACTTGCTCCCAAATACATAGAAGCACAGGCTGTAATAATGTGCATTCTCTGGATCTTTGCTTTTTAGCCATTGCCAAATGCCATCAGCTATAAGCCTTCAAATACATATCAGAATTGCACTACCAGAATCTCAGCAGTCTGCACGTCATTGGGCAAATGCCAAGCGTGTTACCTATTGAATACTGTCAAATCAAATGTTGTCAAAGATCAAGAGGAAATCAAATCAAGTATTGAACAATATAGGTAGAAAAATCCTGCCTGTTTATATCCTCTTCATCCTTTCTCGCCTCCCTTTGTTGTCTTCCCCATGTAAAAATGTAGACTGTAAGCTCCACGGGGCAGGGATCTGTCACTTTGCATCCTGTAAAGCACTGTGCACAGTGAAAATAATAAACATGCCAATGTAAACATGAAATATCCACCAAATTGTAAAATCCTCTGGAAACGTTTGACACCATAATTGGTTAAGTTGCATTTTGTTTCTGATTTGTTTCAACCTTTGATTTCTAGACTGTCCTTCCCTCAAGACCTGAAGTGGGAGAAGCAACGTCACAAAACCCCAATTAAATTTTAAAAATCAATTGGAATGGAAAGAAACACACACGGTCTAGGGAAACAAGTTAAGTTACCCAATGGCTTTAGCCTGGCTTCTAAAATGAGTCAGTCTTCAGTAGCTTCAGAAGGTGCCAAAGTTGTAGACTCAGATCTTATGAACAAGTTTGGTGTATGCAGGGTAGTATTTACCATGGAACAGTCTTCCTGTTGTGCTAATGCTTTTGGTTGCACAAGATCGAGGATTTTCAGTGAGATCTTGGTACTAGCACTAGAGGCAGCACTCCCCATGGTAGACATTGGACTAAAATTTCTTCTCATGCCTGTATTTGTATGCTTATTTACAGCAATTAACAGATCTCGATTACTGCCTTAATCCAGGCTTGGCTATTATCACACAATCTCAGCTATTATGTCTTATGATTCTTCACTCTAGTCAGCTCATCCTGGCTTTTAAAACCCGAGCACTCTCTCAAGCTATATGTAATGGTTGAAGATATTCTGATTCACTGTATCTGATGAAGTGCAAATGCACATGAAAGCTTTTACCATGAATAAAAGTGTTGGTCTTAAGGGCGCCACTGGCCTCAAAATTTTATTCTGCTGCTTCAAAACATCATGGACAAACACACCTGAATCTGTCTCCGTGAAGAAGAGTTGGTTCTTATATGCTACTTTTCTCTACCATAAGGAGTCTCAAAGTGGCTTACATTTGCCTTCCCTTTCCTCTCCCCACAACAGACACCCTGTGAGGTAGGTGAGGCTGAGAGAGCCCTGATATTACAGCTCGGTCAGAACAGCTTATCAGTGTTGTGGCAAGCCCAAGGTCACCCAGCTGGTTGCATGTGGAGGAATGGGGAATCAAACCCAAGTCACCAGATTAGAAGTCAGCACTCCTAACCACTACACCATGCTGGCTATAAAACACTAAAGCACCTAACAGAGACAAGCATGCACAGAAATGGCAGACTTTGGTGAGTCTGCAATGGAAGGGCAATTCACAGCTATAAAGAACCCATCAAGAATACTTATAGACCCATTCTGTCAGCACAGATCAACTCTTCAGTTTCGTGGCACCTTGAAAAGACAAAATGTTCTTTCAGCATCAGTTTTTGTGGAACAGAGCTCACTCCTTCAGATACCTCACTAAGCACTCACTTTGATGGTAGCTTTAAAAAATTGAAACAGCAAGGTCAATGGGGGACATGAAATGCAGGAATTCCAGGCTATAACATAATAAAAGTTCAAATCCAATCAAGAAAACATACAAAGCCCATTCAATAGTTTTGCTAAACAAAACAAGGGGGTATTTGCCTGAAAAAATCTTCCTGCAGGGAGCCATCACATTGCATCTGAAGAAATAGGATGCAGTTTATAAAAGAGTACATGGGGATACAATTTTAGTAGCTTTCAAGGTGCCAAGAAACTCCCGTTTATTTCTGCTGCTGTTAACATGACTGCTCTTCTGAAATGGTTTCCAGAAGGGTTCACTCAACAGATGTTAAGGATTTGGGTGCATCTCAAGTAAGGGGTCAAGCTCAAGAGTCTTTTTGAGAAAGGGCAAAATAAAAGTCAAAACATAAATCGAACATTTTTTTTCCATTTTCCAGCTTGATATTTCAGCATTTGTCTGCTGAAGTGTTTTGAAACAATTGCAGAGGACTTTGGACCACGTTATGTTCCACTCGCGTGGGGCAATGTCCAGCAATTTCTCTCTCTCTATGCTCTTCTTGAATTGAACTACATGCTCCAGAACAAAGCTGTTGTTCTCTGGTAGGTGGGCCTGGCAGAGAAAAATAGGTAGCAGTGATTAGATTCCCTTTCCTTCAGACTCACGGGACTCTCTGGAGTATGGCTGGAAACCCACTGCTCTAAGAAATGCAAGCCCACTGTGAACTTGGTTCACACAGGTCCTAAGAGTGATAGAAATTCTCCTTGTTTGGCATGATACCTGCTGGCACACTACAGCAATTGGGTCCTGATCCAACTTTTCTATCTGTTCTTTTCTTCAGTGTGGATTTTCTACCTTGGTCAAGTGTCAAGTTCTTCAAATAATTTTTTTTAAACCCACATTTAAATTAACTGGGTTGAACAAAGTTGCTTTGCCTTGCAGTAGGCAAGGATTGACATTTTGCTTTTACCGGCCAATTCTTTTGTTTGCTTCCATTACTGATGGCTGGTCCTGCTGAGGTTGTCGAGGGAACAGAACAAAAAGAGAGAGGCTGCATTCTTACATGTTTATTGCAGGCTTCCGAGCAGAGGGGCTTTTTGCATTATTCTTTCATAACCCAACCATTAGTTTCCTTAAAACAAAGCATGGTACAGTACAGCCATCCCACCCCTCCCCCCCCCAAAAAAAGCAGTTTTAAAAATAAATTCCCAAGCATTCTATCTCCATCTGAGATCACTCAGGGCTGGTATGCGAGGTAGGGCCCAGGTCTTGGGCTTTGGGGGGTGATCCAAAACGCTTGATCTTTTATGATGCAGGAAGGTCGTCACATTTATTTTTCAAACAAATCCAATATGACTGAAAACCCAGGCAGAATGGACCGTTTTGCCTCCAAGTCAGCTGCTGTGCATGAAGCCGCCAGGACTGCAGATCCGTCCCCTTCGGAAGACTGAAGATGGTACCAGCCACCCAACAGGTGGACCCAGAGAGGGATGAATTCAGCCACTTCCCCCTATGGTTGTCCCAAAGCAGAGGCAGAGTGAGATGGCCACCTGTGCTTGAAATTCCCTTTTCTGTGCACACAGGTGCCCTGATGGTAAAAGGCTGTCTCTTCCCTCCATTAGTGGGCCATGCCATCGGGTTGCTGTTTGGGGCACAGCCTTACTTAACATTTGACTCATCTGGATCCAAGCTTGAGTTGGGGATTGGTTGACCTTCCTCCGAACGCTCAGGACATGTGGAGGGGGAATATTACAATTGTCTCCTCTCCGAGCCTCCAGAGAGGCAGGATGAGGGTGGTGAGGGGGCAACTTGCCCAAGGCCACCAGTTGAGTCCATGGCAGAAGCAAAATTGAAGCAAGAACAGTTGGGTTTATAGGTTACATTGCAATCCTAAACACACCCTTCTAAACCGACTGACATCAACCGATGTAGAAGGGCATCATTCTGTTTGGGATCCCACAATCTCATAGCGATGGCTCTGCATGAACTGAAAACTTATAGTAGGTAGCTTGCTAGAATGAATATCTTTCCTTTGGCGGAACTGATTAGGAGATATCAGAATTTTCCTTATGATGATCAAAGGCTATGTGATTGTCATCTTGGCGAACCTGAATCTATTTTCCATATACTCTCTTCCTGTCCATTATTTTCTAAACAACATTCTTTCTCATTAGGTCCCCTTTTGCGGGCTAATAAATTATCTGCTCATGCCGCCCAAATGTTATTAGCGGAATATCTCCTGAAGAAATGGAACCTGTAGCAGAATTTTTAGCCGTTGGGCTTCTAGAAAGGGCACAAACTCCAAGTACCAAGTAACTGGGTGCCTTGTTTCTTAACGGCACATGAGATAATATCATGGAGTGCTAAGGCTGTTGTGGATACTGAGTGAAATTGTTGTTTTAAACCAAAATTCTAATTGTTTTGTCCGCCTTTGTGTTATAGATTTTGTATCTTAACTGTATGTAACTATGATTATATATGCCAATAAAAAACAGGTGACAGAAGGTAGCTTTACAGCTCATCTCCAAGTGACAGAGATCAGTTCCCCTGGATAAAATGGCCGCTTTGGAGGGTGGGCTCCACAGCATCACACTCCACTGAGGCCCCTCCCCGCCCCAAATCCACCCACTCCTGGCTCCACCCCCAAAGTCTCCAGGCATTTCCCAACCCAGAGCTAGCAGCCTTATCTGAAGGAAGTGGCAGCTTCAGAGAACAGAGTCTACAGCATCATCTCTGCCCCAAGTCAGACTCACCAACCCTATAGAGCCCTCATTTGAGACGGAGCTCCAGAACTAGATTTAAGAAGAGCTGTTTTTTTGTAGCCCGATTTTTACCACCTGAAGGAGACTCAAAGCAGCTGACAATTCCCTTCCCTCCCTCTCCTCACAGTGGACACCCTGTGAAGGACGTGGGACTGAGAGAGCTCTGAGAGAGAACTGTGACTGGCCCAAGGTCACCCAGCTGGCTGCAGGTCGAGGAGGAGTGGGGAATCAAACCCAGTCCTCCAGATGAGAGGCCGCCACTGTTAGCCACTACCCCAAGCTGGCTCTCAATCTTCTCCTTCTTTGCCAGCATGCTGACAGCACGGTGTAATTTTCTTTGAAGCTCATAGCAATCTCCCACACCACTGTAAAGCGGGCGCCACAACTCCTAACCTGCCTTTGCCTGATTACTTCCTCCGCTGGTAAACATCTAAGTGGGAGTGATTGGCCCTCACAGCAAACCAAACCAAATTATGCACCACCCAGACTCCCTCTCCTCCTGGCTGCAGCAATTGGAATGACTCTCCCTTTAGTTCTGGAGCACCATGTAAGTGAGCCCGCCCACGATCACGGAGATGGTCAGCAAAATCCCCGTGCTAGCCTCCTTGGGAGCTCTGCTGTAGAGCTCTCCTTCTGCCAGGGAGTCCGACCAGTTGGGGTTCTGGAATCCAGGCTGAGCCATTTGCTTCCCGCTGGAAGAGCTCTGTCCTCCTCGGGAATAACGGGACCTCCCAAGAGAGCTCAGGCCGTAGCCCACGGCTGCCCCGGCGGCCGCTGCTCCCGCCAGCTTGGCATGACGGCCGGAGCTTTGCCCGCTGCTGCTGCTGCCGCCCTTGGGTAGGGCGTGGAAGCCCCCGCGGGATGACCCTCCGCTTTTGCCGCTGCTGCCACCACCTCTGCTTCCTCCTCCTCTGCGGCAAACGGCAGCTTCACTGAGGAGCGCGATCAGGAGCATCACTATCCAACACCAGGTGGTCCATGTTCTTCTCATTGTGCCTCACCTGGGGTAGAAACAGAGGACAGGCAACATGGGCAAGATGAAGAATGCATGGACTGGGGTACTCCAAAAGCAGCTCAAGCAGAGTACATGAAAAGGAAAAGGCCCTATGAACTGTGCCACGTCCTCCCCCAAAACCCAGCCTATTTTGCTTATCTTCCATAAAATGTTGTCCTGTTTCTAAAGTGGGCCCAGGGAAAGTGCAGGGATTCACCTTCCCCCAGGTGTCAGAAGGGTTACCAATCTGCAGGTGGTGCCTGGGGTTTGCCCACAATTCAACCTCACCCTAAGCCTGCAGAGATCAGCTTGGTTAGACAGAATCTGGACCCTCTCAAGGTTTCAATCAGTCTCCCACTCCAGGGAAATTAGGAAATAAACAGGCATGCTATGGAATGCCATACCTACTGAGCCACACACACAAGGCCAATGTTATCCAACCAAGGACACTGGCTGAAATCAAGAGGATTTAGAGTTGGCTTAAGGGGAAATAAAATGCTGGGGGCAGGGGGAGGCTGGAGCGCTGCTGGAACCCAGGGGAGAACTGCAGCCTTCCAGCCTTCAAAATGATTTCAGCCCATCAGCAGGAGACAGATGAGGAATTCTCCAATTCTAACCAGTCGGCTCTCAGGCCCGGGTATCAGTGGCGACACGGAAGTTGAGCGGCAAAGACTAACTTTATTTGAATCGGAGCTCACTTCTTCAGATGCTGGTGGAAATCTGGGCAGTTCCGAAGGCTAGTTTCCAGATGGATGGACTTGGTGGGAGGGAAGGGGCCTATCAGGGCGGCTTTGATAAATATAAATGACACGGCAGAACCTTCCAGGAATAGAAGCAGAACAAAGGGCTGGGAAAGTGCTGAGCAATCGTCCCACTAGCACCCCCCCACACACACACACACACCTACACACACACACACAGCTCATGTGATCAGGATTTACAATAGCCCAAATGATCCTGGGAGGGAGGAGATCAAAGCCTTTACACGCTTTTATGGCAGCCACGAAACAGAACACCTTTCGCAGCAGAGGGGAAAGTATCCTATCCAAAGGGTGTTTTCCCACTTACTAGCTCTAGAATCAGGACCAAAATATATCATGTGAAAGAATACTAGTACTTATAATAATCATGCATAGTAATTTGCATAAGCATTTTTCTTAAGTGCTCAGGATGGAGAAGAACATGCAAAAAGGGGTTGGTTACAATCTATTAATGGGGGGGGGGGGGAGGGCACAGATGAGCAGTTACCAAATAAACAATAAAATCAGAGTCCAGTAGCACCTTTAAGACCAACAAAGATTTATTCAAGGCGTGACACCTCGAATAAATCTTTGTTGGTCTTAATGGTGCTACTGGACTCTGATTTTATTCTGCTACTTCAGACCAACATGGCTACCCCTTTGAAAAACTATCCAAAGAAAGAGAATGCAGCTTCAGTCACATTGGAGTAAACAACCCTTGGCAGTTGTAGAACACATTCAGCACTTTGCATATGTTAGCACATAAATCTTTACCACTACCTGCAAGGTAGGCCATTATTTTTCTCTCCAACCCGCAGATGAAGGGACTGAGGCTCACGTTCGTCTAAAATCTCCTACCCACTCTGCAAACAAGATTGGATTTTAGCCAATAGCCTCCCAAATCAGACTGCCTCTTTTCTCACCACTGTGCTCTACCAGATCCTGAAAAGAGGCTGGGAATTAGCACAAAGTGTAGGGGGGAATGACTTCTTCAGGCAGTGGAAAAGAAAGCACACACACCCCTTCCCAAGAAGCTGCAAAGTGAGTTGGAAAACATCCCATCTCAATTAACCAACAAGGGGGGGGGGGGGAGAGAATCTGCTTCACTTACTTTGCCCCAGGAACGACCACCTAGAGAAGGAGACCCTCCACAGCAGGAAACACTCTCTCTGCCTACAGGAGGACGCCGTGAAGCTACATCCCATGCGAGTGGCAAATGCAACTGTCAGGGGATGTTGGGGCTCTCGAGCAGGGAACAAAAGCAAGCCTGCCGCTTCATCATCACCTGACTGATCAAAAAGAGCATCGTCTGCTCCAATTCAACAGCAGCACATCCAGCAGTGTGACCTGCCAGGCCAAAGGCAGCCCAGGGGCCATGGATCCTAGGCTGCCAGGTACTCAACAGTTAGAACTTTCCCAGGTTCAGCAAAGGGCAGGAGGGTCACTATACTACTCGGCTGATGAGCCACAGTGGGCTGGATGGACCGAGTGCTGCACAAGCCTCACTGGCATCCAGTCAGTCACAACCATCACACTAGCCTGTTGCCCAGGGCTTAATTTGAATGCTCCAATCCACTCCTGAAAATGTATATCGAACAGGTTTGAAAAGCTGAGCTGCAAATTTCTTGAATAAGCCAAGGCAAAACAAGTAAAGAGAAGGCCACTGATGAGGAAAAAATACTCGTGAAGATACGTACAGGAAGTTCCCTTACTGAATTTGTCTCTCAGGGCCATTACTGTCTGCTTAGGCCAGCCGTCACTCACATTGCCTAGGCCCTGTTTTGTTTTTAGTTGGCAATGATGGAGGCTAAAGCTGGAACATTCTGCATGACAAGCATGCGCTTAACCATGAAGTCACAGCCCTTCCCCTCCGAGTCTTGCCAATCCAAAGGTCTAGATGAGGTTGGCCCCTTCCAAGAGCCCCCACCTCCCCTTTTTATAGCTGCAAACCTTCCAGGGCTCCTCACCTAGTTCCAGACTGTCCCCTTAATTTGGGTCTTTGTTTTACTTTTTCCCTCCATGAGCAAAAAGAACGATTCAACAGACTTCTACACTGTGCTTCTATACACAAAGTGCTTTTAAAATTAAAACAAAATAATCTAGTTGTGTGTGCTGTACACCAGGGGTAGTAAACCTGTGGTCCTCCAGATGTTAATGGACTATAATTCCCATGAGCCCCTGCCAGCAAACGTTGGCAGGGGCTCATGGGAATTGTAGTCCATTAACATCTGGAGGACCACAAGTTGACTACCCCTGCTGTACAATGTTCATTGAACCAGAATGAAGATGCACTGAACAAAGAAGCGTCATCGAATTCATGATCAAAACACTGTTGCCACATTGCAGAGTTGTGGTTTTCCTCCATTAGCACAAACCTTGGCAAGTGTTTAAGAAATCTAAATTGGGAAATCAGAACATGGACTGCAAGTTAACATGGGAATACCAGCCAATGTTGATTTCTTTTCTCTATTAGCTTATTGCTCATTCTCTCAACAAAAAACCCAGATGAGCAGGTATTTGAATGGGGGGGGGGCACGCACATTTGCACTCCCTATGTTTAGTGTCCTGCAGGCTGAAAGCCTCCAACAGTTTGCTTTCAGTATGATGAATCGTTCTGTGTGACTCTGAGAGCTACAACATTTGTGTGTGGTGGGGGGGGGAGGAGACATTGCTTCAGAATAAGATACTGCTTTTTCTGCTGCGAATCCAATGTTGCAACTCACTTCACAGAGCTAACTGGCTGTTTCTAATTTTAAAAAAGATCTCTTCCAAACAGATCTTCTCCGGCATCAAAATTCTATATATAAAAGAGGGGGAAGAAGAAGGAGCACCCATTCAGATGCTACATTCAGCAGAACAAGTCTCATTTATCCATTCAGAAGAATCCAAGGGTAAAGGCTGTTTTGAACAGTACCACTTGGGCTGTCAGGGGGATGCACTTTGAATGTATTTTTCTCTAACTCACTTCACATGCAAAACTAGCGAGATATCAGACAGGGTGTTTCTTTCATATACCATGTTGCTACGTACCTTTCATTTGGGGTGGAAGGGTGCACTCAGACAGCCTGAGTTGGTATATTCCAATAAAGGTTTTACTTCTGTACGTATACAGTCATTTCTGGCACATGTTACTCATTACTGTGTCCAAAGCAAAAGCATTTACCTGTGCTTGGGGGATGTATCTTGCGGCAAACATGGCTAGCATCATGGGCTGTGTCATCCAAGGAAGTTCTGTTGTCCTTTGGGAAGGCAGGGGGTGCAGAAAGTAACCTTGTACCCCCTCCAAGCATGAGCAGATTCTCTAAGAGCTGCAACTTAACAGAGATAATGCTCCCCTCCATTTGCCTACATGGTGTTCACTGGTTTCCTGTCACTTTACTTAGCAACATTTACCACTTTCTTCCAGTCCAGAGAGTGTTCCTGCAATGGAAATAGTACTTCCACCTGTGGAAGAGCCATCAAAGGTGGAGGAAGGTTCGTTAGGCTGGAGGTAAGCTTCAAATTCTGTTGAGTGGACTGATAGGACACTGGCCTGAAAAGAGATCTCAGCTCAACCTACCAATGCTCACTCCATAGGTCTGCTTAGCTCATATGAATAACCACTGGGGAATTTTTTTTCAGGCATCTGAAGTGCTCCACACACTTCATGTACATTCTCAGCAATCTTTACAAGGTAGTACAAGACTAGCTCATATGGCACAAGCCCGAGAAATAATTGCTTCCTGAAGACCACCTGACACATTCATGGAGGGTGAAACATTTGATCTGGGGCCCTCACAGTTCAGGCTCCCTGCTACACAAGCCAAGAGATCCCATGTTTGTCCTACATTATTGTGAACCCTCAGTTAAGGTAATTACTCTGTGTAACAGAGGCCTGTTAACCAATGGCCAACACTGTGGCACATTAAGGGCACTTTACAGCAGGGGTAGTCAACCTGTGGTCCTCCAGATGTCCATGGACTGCAATTCCCATGAGCCCCTGCCAGCAAATGCTGGCAGGGGCTCATGGGAATTGTAGTCCATGGACATCTGGAGGACCACAGGTTGACTACCCCTGCTTTACAGAGCTGTGGCTCATTTTGCCTGTTATGTAGGACTTCATACAATGGTCTGCACTCAAGATAGGACTTCACTAAAGACTGGTGCATATATGTTCCTTGTTTGCTACTGTTAACCAAGGAATTGCATGTGCAAATCAGCTGGCACAGGCAGTTTTTTTTTTACCATCGCATATACAAACTGAATGATCATGATAATTCAAACACTGTTGGTTGTATCCAACTAGTTTTTCTGTTACTGAAACAGGGACAAGAGCATTTGTTCAGCAAAAAGGCTATTCTGGGGTTCATGGGAACTACATGGACAAACAGTATGTGGAATAAGTGACAGGAATGACTGGGTAAGTCAATGAAGAAGCTGGTTGGATCTAACCCTGTGCTTCTCAAACCAGCTCACACCTTCAGCTGCAGCTCATCAATTGATCCAAGTGGGTAGCCGTGTTGGTTTGAAGCAGCACAACAAAAGAAAATCAGAGTCCAGTGGGACCTTTAAGACCAACAAAGATTTATTCAAGGCGTGAGCTTTTGAGTGCAAGCACTCTTCCTCAGACTATGAGGAAGAGTGCTTGCACTCGAAAGCTCATGCCTTGAATTCATCAATTGATGTGTGTGTGAACCAGTCCTCAGACACGGTTGTGAGAGCCTGTTTTACAATACTGAATTAGAGCTACAAGAGGAACTGCTTGGAACCCAAATCTCCTTGGGGCTCTGACCAAGTGCCTTCCATATATCAGGCATATGCTTCAAATGAGGCACAACTCCATTCTCTGATCCATGGCCAAACAAACAAACAAGATCAGAACTGGGAATGTTAAAGGAACAGAATGTACATTTGGATGAACACAGTATAAAGGTAACAATCACGAGTGCAAAGAGGTTTGTGCTATTTGACCCACACAAAGGAAGTCTGAATATAGCTCCAAACAGGTCACTAATAAAATGTCAGGCTGCTCTTGAGCTGCTTTATTTTCAAATCTTTCTAAAAAATAACATTATTTATATATAAATTATTGCTGGTATTTTCCTGTGCGTATGATATTTGGCATAGATAATGCTAAAAAGAAACAGAAGGAAAAAATATCTACAATCAATCTAGTGCAATTTAGAAGTGAAAAGATGCGACAGGGTTAGTGGAAGAGCCAAGAGAGGCCAAAGACTAGTCCTGAGCAGGCTGACTCAGAGGTAAGTCCCATGTTGCTCAATGAGATTACTTCCCAGTAAGTATGCTTAGGATCCCAGCTGTAATACAAACACTGGGGGGAAAAACTATTCTCAAGAGGATAAAAACAGATCTTCATCTGCGTCATTCTTTTGACAGCAAGATTCCTAGGAAACCCCAAAATAACTGGAGGCCAGAAGGGGAGGAGTAACCAGAAGAAACCAGCAGTGAAACCTAATGGCCACTTTGGTTACATCCAAGGACCTTCAGGGGTTAGCAAGACCATCTCCACACAGACCCCTGCCCTTTCCAGATAGCACCCTCCTTGGTCTGCCCAAACCTCCTTCACACATCCCAGATCCCTGTAAAGACCAGCAACTGCGTGCTAGGCCAGAGGTTCAGTAGATCCCAGCAGATGGCACTGAGCAATCAGGTGAGATCCTACTTGCTTCTTGAGTCACCTCATTCCTTTGGAGCTCACAGCACCAAGGTCCCCTTCTGGCCACCTGCAGAGGAGCTGCTACAGAACAGATGAGTTGAGGCCATCAGCTCCTTCGGCCTGCAACCTGTCCTAGTGGCGTAGGGAGCAAGGAACCTATACCTCACTGAGAACTGTGCTTCAGACCAATGACCTTGGCCAGATGCAGCCCAAGGGGAGAGTCCTCAGACCAAGATGAGTGCCTTATACCTTCCACTTGGGTTTTTCAGCTGCTGTGGGGAGAGAACTACCTGGAGATAGATGCAAAGGGGCTGGAGGAGACAGGTCTGCGAAAGGGATTGACATTCAGGCAGCTTTCACACACACACACGCTGGATAATTCACTCTCAATGCACTAGATTTTTTTCTGTGTGAAACAGGAAGGTGTAGTTGCAAATGTCTGCTAAAGTGCATTGAAAGAGCATTATCCAACATCCGTGAAAGCAGCCTTAGCCAGTTCTGCCCATCTGCACTCAGTTTTCTGCCAAACCAGCAGAAGGCAGAAAGACCTTGCTTTGGAGGCTTACAAAGAACAAGGGAAGAGGCCCTAGAGCCACAGTGGCCTGCGGTTGGGTTGAATGGAGCTGCAGTTGATCCTCTTGGGGTAAAGTCCGTAACAGAACCTTGGAAAGCATCAATGCCTCATTAGGGTGGCAGAGAGAGGAATCTCAACAGGGGAAGCTTTCCTCTACGCCTTATTTGTGACCCAGCAAGTCTGATGTGAAGGACAGGCTGACATTTCTGACAAAAAAGAGGCAGCATCCAGACACGGCTATGGCCAACAGCCCCCTTAAGAACACAGGGATCAGATGCAAAAGACCATCACGCCCAGCTCCCCTCTTCCCAGAGGGGCCAGTCAGATGCCTCTGGGAAGCTCATCAGCAGAAGACAGAAGTGGTGGCATTCCTCTGAAGCTCAAAGCCCCACATTTGGTCCTCAGCACCTACAGATGCCCCTGAGTCCATCTTCCACAACTGGGGAGCGAGGATGAGACCATGGCCAAAGAGAGTTCCATGTTCATGTTCAGCTGCAGGAAGGAAACATCCTCTTTGCTCGTCACAGGGCATTAGTCATCTTCGAGAAGTCCCCCTTCTGGACGCCAGGCTCCAGCACGGTTCTCCACGGAGGGTGGCTTTACATCGTGATTGGGCCCTCAGAGATCTCTTCTAACCGCTGCTCAATCATTACGCGCAGAACCGAATACCTTTAAAAAATTGCACAGGATGAGCCAGGTTGGTCGGCAATCAATAAGAGGTGGAAAATGGCAGCCCCCATTACACTGTGTGGATTCTCACACTGGTTGCTGCTTTCAAAGCAGGCCTTGAAAAATTAAGCCACCCCAATGCCAGAGATGCCTGCCGTTCCATGTCTCTCTGGACGGAGGATAGCAGGGTCCTGGATGCACAAGACTACAATACTTGATTTTTTAATGTGTGGATGAGAAACTCTGGATAAATGTTGTATTAAGCAAAAAGGAACCAACATTTATTGTAAAAAAAAGCCAAGGTTGTCTCTCTCTGTCTCTCTTGGAAACTGGAATTGTTTAAAGCTTAATACCTTTTTGTTTGTTCTTACTGTTTATGCCACTAAAGGTTTTCTGAAAAATTCTGACTACAATCCATTTTTTATACATGCATCCAACATAGTGCAAAAAAGTCCTAAGGCAGTGATCCTAAGAATGCTTATTTGGGAATAAGTGCCATTAAGCAGAATTAGTCTTGTCCTTTATTGTCGTGTCCCAAGGCCCTTGTAAAACTCTCCACCTTGAGAACTAGAAGCCACCAGCCCCACCTCCATGGCAAAGAAAAAACTTACTTGCGTTTCAGTTTCTTCACTTCTCGATCTTCTTCTTCTTTGAGCTTCTGAATGAAGCTTTTCAAGACGGGCATTTCAAATTTGATATATTGGGCAACCTGCGGGGAAAAGGAAAAGAGAAAAGTAGAACGGAATATTCTTGCAGTTTACCTTCAAGTACTGAGTTCTGCCTGGAGTGGCTTCATTCCGCTCCTGAGAGCCCAGGAGAGCTAAACAAACATTCATGGACTCTGTAGTGCTCTTTGGGGCAACTGCAAACGTCCCGAATTTTGAGAGGTGCCCCCAACTTTGTGTGCACATCACAGGAGCAAGGAAGAACTTGGACAGGAATCAAAAGGAGCTGCCTTGCAGGGATCCCACCTCTGGTCAGCTCAGTGTACAGCCTTCTTCCAGCTGAGTGAGGAATCCTCCAGTCTCAGTGGCTCTTCTTCTGGCCAAGGAAACCCACTGGAGCCAGAGGGAGGATCCTTACGCTCACTTTTCCTGAGCTGTGACCCCTCCACATCTAAGTGCCACTCAAAGCACTTTGTTCCAGTACAGAAACGTTCCTTCCTGTACTGCTTGAGCAATTTTAGCAGGAAGGGGACCTTATCAGTGCTCAATGCCGTGAAGATGCTGGAATTCCCTCGGACAGTCTGTGCTCAGTTTGTGTTCTGGTGCAGAGGGGAAGGAGGGGTGTGGCATTAGGCCCTATGGCTGGAGAGCAGTGCAAAGTGTCTGGACTGGCCAGGCCAAATATAAGCCTGAAAGGGGCCTAGCCTTCAGCCTTCAGTGGATTGTTTTTCAGCCGCTAAGCTTCAGTGTCTACCCCTTCAGTTCAAGACCCTAAATCTGATTTCAGCTCCGGAGAACAGAATTGAAGAAGCCCTACTCCTGGTCTAAATATGGGCATCACCCTGCATAACCTCAACCAGGTCCTGGTAAGAGGCTGGCAGGATACGAGCTGGAGGTCCAATCGCATCCCCCAACAATCGCAGACACAACAGCATGACCTACAGAGGAATAACCCTGGTTTCCTAACCCAAGCAGAACGGTTCTGCTTATGAGGCGAGTCTAGTCCATAATGCCGTAAACAATACGAAAGTTGCCTTGCTGGATCAGACCAAACAGTTTTCCGCTCCCTGCTAATTTATTTATAAACCAAAAAGACAAAAACCGTTTCCATGCATAAAAGCCAAAATACAATAAGTAAGTTAAAACAGGCTGACTTGCATTGGATTCTTCTGGCAACAGCTAGTAACACATACAGAAACACGGTCTCTGTGTTAAAAGATTCTTTTGTCTGTCCTGACCCTGATGCTGGTCAGCTTTGTTCTGGTGGTGGAAAGTGCCGTCAAGCCACAGCTGGCTTACGGTGACCCCGCAGGGTTTTCAAGACAAGAGGCATTCAGAGGTGGCTGTCCACTGCCTGGTTCCATGTCACAACCCTTATGTCCCTTGAAGGTCTTCCATCCAAATATTAGCCAGGGCCGGCCTGGTTTAACTTCCGTGATCTGACAAGATTGGACTAACCTGGGCTAGCTTTGATCTATGGCCTCTGAATTCTGGGATTAAGAGAGGTAAGGAAAATAAAGTTCCTTCTTTCTGCATTCAGAGTTTTATAGAAATTTATATTTATTTATTATTGGATTTCTATGCTCTACCACCCCTCCCCTCCCTGCAAGCAAACCCAGGACAGTTTGCAATATTAATACAGTGAAAACCAGCACTGCTCCCCCCCCTCTTAAATACCATTTCCCTCTGCCAGGCTAGCCAGACTGGGGATGGTCTAAAAATAAGGGGGAGGAGGGAAGCCTGTGTCTTTTCCAGGCAGCCACTGCCTCAACCATAAGCCCTCTCTGATGCCACTTCCCCTCCTTTGGCTTTTAAACATGTGGGAAATGTATTTCTGGGGAGCCTGAGATTTAAAATTAAAACCAGAAAGCAAGAGAATGCCTGCAGCTATAGCACAGTTTAGGAAAACCATGTATGTACGGGCTTTTATATGTTGTTAACCACGTTGAGACTGTTGCCAAAGAAAATAAAATAATTTGTCTACAAATAAAATAAAATAAATAATAAACAAATAAATCCAAAGCAACTTGACGACATGTCATACACACAAACACACATGAGTTTTGTCTGGCATCAGCATTTTGCAAGTACAGGGTAACAGACCAGGTGGGAAACATCTCTATCCCCTTTCTCCCTGGGAGAAGCCTAATCCTAGCACCCTTTCTTTATTGGTGGATGCTTATGCAAATAACGTAGAACAGCGTTGCCTTCATTTAACCGCTGGATGGCAGCAGAGAGGTATTTTCCCTGCCTTCTCTGTTAGCAATGAACACCAAAAAGGGAAATTTATCTTTGCCTTGTTGCTGACCTTGATATGCAAAGGCTGACTGTGCATGAACTGGGGAGACATGAACTCTGCAAGGCAATGACAGCACTTTGGATCAGAAGCACAAACATTAAAGGAAAGGCTCAAGTACAAGCTGAGAAGTCTCCCTGCGCCTAACCTTCATTTCTGACTCCCAGTCCTTGCAGATGGCTTGCAAGGGTGAATCAGCACAACCCCCTGAAAGTAAAACATTTGCAAAGCAACTCACATCATAGGTGACTTCCTCTACTTGGTCTTTCTCCATCAAAAAAACCTTAGAAATCTGTTCACATGGTCCCTGCAGAATCCGTGCAATCAGAGGGTAATCTGTGGCCTTCAGCTTCTGTTTTTCTTTGTACAAAGAGAAAAAAAATATCAAGGTATTGAAGACCCCTGAGAAGGCAGCCCACCTGGCACCACCTGTTAATTCCACACTCATCTGTTGGGAACAGGCCATGACTCAATGGAAGAGCATCTGTTTTGTCCCAGGTTCAGCCTGCAGCATCTCTAATTAAATGGCTCAGGTGATGTGAAAGAGCTCTACCCGAGGCTCTGGAAAATCACTGCAAGCTATTATAGCTAGGATTCTCAGCCAGGGTTCTGGGGAACCCTGGAGTTATGTGAGAGCTCCCCAGGGGTTACATGGCCTTTCCAAGAAGTTCATATGGCTGCTGAGATCAATAGACATCACTGGAGCCCACTTCCCCTGTTGCTCTACAGGCCTAGTCTGTTTCTCCACAACCGAAATGGTAAATGATCGGAAGATTGATTGGCTGAATCCCACATCTTACTTCTGCGCCCACTTCTCTGAAGGGGCAGGGCACCATTCTCCATTACTGTTTTATGCCACTTCTCCTTCCAAAGTCCCTATTGAAGCCAGTGTGCCAGGCTTTCTCCAAGAGGGCTTAGTGAAACCCTGGGGTTTCTTGACAGCCCTGGAAGGGTTTCCCAAATGGGTGGTAGTTAATTGATTTTTAATATATATTTTCAATTTGTTAAACATTTATCAGATGATATAACCATATATGTTCATGTTGACCTTTGTCTCTCCCACCCAATGGTCAATGATGGGCCTGGAGGGGGTGGGAAGGGGATAAGCCCCAGGTAGGCATGTACACAGCTATGCTTCCCAACTATATTGTGCACTATCGCACCACATCTGGGTTTCCCTGAAGCTTAAAGAATGTTTCAGGGGTTTCTCAATTGTAAAAATGTTGAGAAAGGCTGCAGTACACTCTTGGGAGCTGCTCACCTCCACTGGTGTGGACGATGTAGAGGGCAAATTCTTCTGCAGAGTTTTCAATCTGAAAATGTAAAGAACACAAGAGAACTTTCAACTTAGACCTAGATTTCCCTAGGTTATCCTGCAAAAGAACTTCCCAGTGAAAACATGCAGAAGGTTCAGAGATTTCTGGTAATGCAGTTGCATATGAAATACTTCTGTCCCATTTGTGTCCTGATCAATGAAACTCCAAGCAACTCACACATTCTCAAAGGAGTGGGTTGGGGATCTTTTGCTCTACAGGTCACCCAGAGTAGCTCATCTATGAGACAAGGAAGGAAAAATTTGCCACAACAGGCAGCAGATTTCCAAGGGCACTGAAGGCAACCACAAGCATGAAAGAAATGCATGACTTATTTCACAGAATCCAGCACATTCTGCACCTTGCACCTTGCACAGTTCCATTCATTTCTGCAGGGCTACCACAGAGAACTCATCAAAAACACACTGCTGGAAACACAAAAACACACAGGGCAGCACGGAGTCCAGCATTCTGCCAAAGAGCTGCCCTGGAAAGACAGCAAAGAGAGCAGAAAGGCCATAGTCTCCCATTAATGTTGCTTCCCAGCACAGTTACTGAGAGGTTCGCTGCATCTGTATATAGAAGTTCCTTCAGTCTCCCTAGTTGGTAGCCATTGACTGGCCTCTCCTCCATTAATCTGTCTAACGCCCTCCCCCCTTTAAAGCCCCCTATGCTTCTGGTGGCCATCGCTGCCTCCACTGGCAGCGAATTCCCCGGTTTAATTACTCATTGATAAATAAACTAAGGTGTTTTTAAAAAAAGCATTCCTGTTTGCTGGCCCTGAATCTATTTCTCCATCAACTTCACTGGGTGTCCCCATGGGCTAGTATCTCGGGAGAGAGAAAACAAGTTCTCTCTATCCACTGTATCTTCCCTGTGCATCATTTTATAAACCTCTGTAACATCACCCCTTAGTCACCTCTTTTCTCATAGGAAAAGTGTTCCAACCCACTGAGCCGTCTTGATTGCCCTCTTCTGTACTATGCCTAACTCTCTGCTGGATTATATAGGGTGAGGGAAGGTGAGAAAGTGCCCAAACTTTTTTTTTTGGGGGGGGGCAGCGTCCTTAAGAGCTGGAAGCAGATAGGCACATCACCTCAAAAACTTGCCTTAAACTTGTTGAGCAGCAATTTCAGAACTTGCGGTGTTGTCATTGTGCTGTTTATCCGGACATTTGTGATGGAGCCATAGGCAGGCGTGAACACCGATGTCTGGGGGAAAGAAGAGGAATTGAATGAGGGAACGCTGGATGGAATAGAATAGAATAGAATAGAATAGAATAGAATAGAATAGAATA
This sequence comes from Paroedura picta, assembly GCF_049243985.1. Lineage (NCBI taxonomy): Eukaryota > Metazoa > Chordata > Lepidosauria > Squamata > Gekkonidae > Paroedura > Paroedura picta. The sequence goes on from NC_135380.1 coordinate 24,586,796, forward strand.
GAATAGAATAGAATAGAATAGAATAGAATAGAATAGAATAGAATAGAATAGAATAGAATAGAATAGAATAGAATAGAATAGAATAGAATAGAATAGAATAGAATAGAATAGAATAGAATAGAATAGAATAGAATAGAATAAGGGGGCGCTGGATGTCAAAGAAGTGAAAGGTGGGGGTGGGTGAATTGGGGGGGGGATGCTGCACCGGCCAGCTGTGCAGCACATCCAGGGCCCATTCTGCACACTTTGGATAATTCACTTTCAGTGTCCTTTTGCAGCTGGATTTTCCTGTTTTTATGCTTTGAGTGCATTATCTAATGTTTGCAGAATGGGTTGAATGCCCAGTCAGGGGGTTTACAAGACAGAAAAGCAAAAAAAACTGAAACTTCAGGCTGTAACACCCAGTTTGTTCAACTAGGAAAGGACAGTTTGTTTTTGAAACCATTATTATTATTATTATTATTATTATTATTATTATTATTATTATTATTAGATTTATTTCCCGCCACTCCCTTGCAGCTCGTGGCAGGTAACAGCATCCCAAAATCCCCATTAAAACCCCATTAAAACAATAATAACATTACCAATATTACCGGCATGGCAATAAACGGCAGCTCAACTCCCCCCCCCCCACACACACACACACACTACTAGCGGGTGGAGAGGAGGTCCTGATGATGTTTTGCTTTGGGTCTGAATCCTGAGTCCCGGGGGGGGGGGGCATGATGATGGGGATGAGTGATTGCCTGCCAGCTTATATACCATCATCATCATCAATATTTTGGGGTCTGGGCAGCCTACAGAAATGTAAGTTGAAATCTGTTGTATATAATTTACACATTTTAAAATGTATCAATGAGGAAGGGGGGGATTTGCTGTTTTTCCTCAGCTTGCCTTTAAAAATCGTTGGTTGGCTGATGGCCCTTAGGAGGCCTTCGACCAGCTGTGTGTTGGTGGGGGTGGTCTTGCCACAAATCAAAGTTACTCAGACAGCTCCTGGGCGCTCTTTGGTGGACAGATTAAAAACAAACCAGGGGCATAAAAACAAACACTGAGCAGCATAAAAAGAACCCATAAAACTGTCCTCAGGCTTGAAGAAGACCATAAAATGGCTTTAAAAAGATAAATAGATTAAAAAAAAAAACACCCTTCAGTTAAAAGTTTGGGCCTGGTGCTCAAAAGAAAGGACAGTTAAGCATCAGGCAATCCTCAGGGTGGGGAGAATTTCAAAGGCCCCCACTGGAAAAAGCCCTGCCGTCCACCTCACCTCACTCCTGGGGTGGCGGGAGACACATAGATCAGGGCTGGGCGGGGGGGGGGGGCAGGCCTTAACAGGCAGACAAGGAGGAAGAGGTCCTTCAAGGGAGGCCTGGGCTTACTTTATGATTGTAGAAGTGTCCATTGATAGAGAAGCGGTGGCGCTTGAGCCTGCGCTGTTCGCTTGGGGTGCGGAGGTTCCCCCTGCGGCGCACTCCAACATCACTTCGTGTGCGCATCAGCTGAGGTGCATCTTCCTGCTCTGCCTTAAGGGTGTTGGCATCTGAAACAGAGATGAAATTCAAAATAGCACATTTAATGGGCAGGCTTCTTAAGCACAGCCATCTCCCTCCTGTTCTCTGGCAGAAGAGATTTATTTTATTTACTTTATTTATACCCCCTTTCCTTTCAAGCAGTCTCCTCTCTTGCACTTTATCCTCACAATAACCCTTCAGGTAAGTTAGGCTGAGAGCGTATGGCAGGATCCAGGTCAACCAGCCAGTTCCATGACTGAGTTGGTTCAAATCCGGGCCTCTCGAGATTGTAGTCTGACACTTTCACAATATGACATGGGCTGGTTTAACAACACCAACACTGCCCCGCATTTTAAGGCCAAAAGTCCACCCCTATCAGCATCGCATTTCCAATCATGGCTGGCCAGTGGCTTCTTGGAAGTACTTCAGAAGGACACAGCAAGTTATGGATGCTTCCACAAAGACCCCTTTCTCCTGGTTCTCTGGCACAGAGAAATATCTTGGGTTGCCAGCCAGTTCCCCAGTGTGGTGTAGCATTTAAGAGAGCTGGCTTCTAATCAGCTGAGCTGGGTTTGATTCCAGGCTCCTCCACATGCAGCCAGCTGGGCGACCTTGGGCTTGTCACAGTCCTGTTACTGCTGGACTCACAGAGCAATCCTGTCAGAGCTCTCTCAGCCTCACTGCCCTCACAGGGAGTCTATTGTGGGGAAGGGAAGGTGTTTTGAGACTCCTTTGGGCAGTGAAAAGTGGGGTATAAAAACACCTTTTCTTCTCTGAAAATGAACATCGATGTAGGCCTATCCTACAATGCCCAGCATGATGCTATTATAGACTCCAATAAGGTCCTTCACATTATATTCATCTTGCCCCGCCAAACAGACTGCCCATAATTTCCCAGATTAAAAAGGTGGCAACTGGATTTAAAATATCTTTTGTGGAGTACTTTAATCCTTCAGGGGTGGGGAAGGCAAACCGTGCCTGCAGAGCTCCTCAAGGATGCCTGGCTCAAACCCAAAATATAACAAAATCCCTCTTAATCCATTTTTAATGGGCTCCTTAAACTCATGCTTCGACGTTATATCACACCATACGGCAGTCCTTCCGCATCTGCTCCTGTTTCAGACCCCAAACAAGTTGGCGTTTAAAACCTTTTTATTTTACAGTCAACATTCAGCATGTGGCACACCAAGTGAGAGACTCTGTTCTTTTTGGGGGGGCGGGGGGAGTCTTTTTTAATTGGTCACTAAACACCCAGATTAGCATTTTCTCCCATCATTAAGGTGACTTCACACACAATGCAGAAGATATTAAATACCGGGGGAGGGGTCAGAACAAGGTCAGTGGGGAAAGAGTAGGCGATGTGACAGATCTTTGCCTGAGACTCAGCCTACACCTAGGAAAGGGCTCCCCTGCAAATATGGTGGTGTCCATGAGCTAGAGTGGTCAGCAGAAAATTTCAAGCTCAAGCAGTCTGTGAAATAAGAACCTGGAATTTCAATGACCTCTAAACATCCTATATGGTAAACATGCCCAGGCCCTGGGGGGAGGGGGGGAGGAAACAAAGGGTCACCCGCAGTACAAAAATGCATAATTATGACATTGTGCTCTCCGCCACTCACTTTGGTTCTGAATCCCATGCCACTCAAATGTTTGCACCCAACATCAAACTTTGCCTACCCAAAGTGACGTGCAACCGGGCTTCCTTTCTGCCTTTTCGATGTTGTGACTTTGATCTCAGAGGGGGGTGGGCCTTGCTTATTTTTCAAAACAGAACATAATGACAGGGCTCAACTCAGATGGCACAAAGCCCTTAAAATCCTGCAAAGCCTCCCCCCCCCCCTTCTGTTGTTTCAAACAGGAAGACTGATCTCTGCTCACGGAGGGTCAGCCCATCTTGAGAATGTTTATTTCCCCATGGCGACTACCCTTAACAATGACTGCTGTTATTCTCTCCATTCAAGAGGCAAGGGCTGCCTTGCAAAGGGAAAGGGAAGCATGCAGAGGGTGGGTGGGAGGTGGGAGGGGGCTGGTCCCATGAACTCAGAAAGGAAGAAAGCAAGATCCTCCAGGGCTGCATCTGCTCCACACAAGAATTGCAGGATATTCCCAAAACACAGGATGTGTGTCACAACACCTGCATAGAATCTTCTCCACTGCCTTGCTAAAGCCTTAAGTGAGTTCTCACACATACACACACACACACACACAGGCTGCCCCTTAAGCCTACGCTCTGACTAGTCATGGGATGGAAGCAGCCATGTTCAGCTGCTTACACACAGGAAGTCCCTGGTGCTTCTAGTAAAAGAATATCAGGAAGCTGGTGCTCAACAAAGACTCTCTGGGCCCAGAATCTGGAGCTGCTTCCAATAAGAGGAGACAGCACTGGATTGGTTAATCCAAAGGTCGGACTTGATTTGAAGAATCATAGAGTTGGAAGGGGCCATACAGGCCATCTAGTCCAACCCCCTGATCAACGCAGGATCAGCCGAAAGCATCCTAAAGAAATTCCGTATCCTCCAGTATGCTAGCAGTCATTCACTTCTACTATAGGTCGAAAGCAAAAGAAGTTCTTTGAGGATGTCATTGAAATGGGAGATGGAATGGCACCTGGCCCCTTTCAAATATAGCCTCCCATTTACTGCCGAGATCAATAGGGAGCATAAGACACTCAGCCAAGCTTTTATTTGCCTAGCATTTATTCTGTGAGTTAGGGCTGCCAGCCTCCAGGTGAGGCCTGGAAATCTCCTGCTATTATCTCCAGACAATAGAGATCAGTTCCCCTGAAGTCCTTCCCCTCCCCCAAGCTCCACCTCCCAAATCTTCTGATATTTTCCAAACAAAAGCTGGGGACCCTAATTAGATTTCTAACAGGTCAGGCTGCACCTTTGAGAAATAATGCAAAAACAATTCTTGGTTGAAGAGTCCCATTCTCACTTTAAGAGTGAATTCAGGCCACTCACAACACAACTGTATATTATGCATTCTCTCTCTCTTTCACCTACCTTACAGGGTTGTTGTGAGGACAAGACAGGGGAGGACTAGAGCCATGTGAACTGCTCTGAGTTCCTTAGAGCAGGGGTAGTCAAACCTGTGGTGCTCCAGATGTTCATGGACTACAATTCCCATGAGCCCCTGCCAGCAAACACTGGCAGGGGCTCATAGGAATTATAGTCCATGAACATCTGGAGGACCACAGGTTGACTATCCCTGCCTTAGAGGAAGAATGGGATGAAAATGTGATAGATTCCCAATGACGGGTCACCAGCAAAGTGTCCACCCTCCAGAATCTGCTGCGGCCTTACCAATGGTGCTGTCAGTTTCGTCACCATCCATTGAAGGCTCCGCGTCGGTTACTTGGATGTCCGGCAAAGTACTGGGTTTTATAACAGACCTGATCGTGAAACACACAAAGAAACCCCCAATGAAAAAAACGTTTGGCTGTTTCTATGGGGCCCCTTGCTTCCTGCAGGGTAGATTGTCCCACAATCACCTCACTTGCTGGCCCTGCTAATGGTCTACTCTCATGAGCAGCACCATGAAAGCTGCTTTTTTCCCCTAACTACAAAACTCACCACGGTGGTCTTCTGTCTGTGCCTATGCCAGCGTGACTTTATATCTTAATTATTCGAGTGAAGCCACTTCATTTTTTCCCATCAGGTTGTAACTTGACCTACTGACAACCCCATAGGGCAGGGGTAGTCAACCTGTGGTCCTCCAGATGTTCATGGACTACAGTTCCCATGAGCCCCTGCCCGCAAATGCGGGCAGGGGCTCATGGGAACTGTAGTCCATGAACATCTGGAGGACCACAGGTTGAGGATCCCTGCCATAGGGTTTTCAAGGCAAGAGACACTCAGAAGTGGTCTGCCATTGGTTGCCTCTGTGTAGCAACTCTGGTATTCCATGGTGGTCTCCCATCCAAAGAGTGACCAGGGCTGACTCTGCTTAGCTTCTGAGATTTGACAAGACTGGCTTAGCCTGGGCTCTTCTTTAATAGGACATATTAAAATAACATCCCACCAATAGATTCTCCGAGTTTTCAGCTTAACAGCCCCAGTAGTATCTGAGGCAGTTACCAGTAGTCATGGGTGTTTCAGTCTGGATAAGATGAAAAGTATCTGAATCAATACTGATGCAGGTATTTTTTGGATCCATCCAAGCTGAACTGCTCATCTCTACATTTAAACAAGCTGAATCAGCAATGACTAAATCACTATCTGGCCATGCTTCGGCCCGTTTAAATGCTTTCTGAGAAGGCAGGGAGGAAGAGAGCCCACCACAGAGCTGATCTTGACAGGTCAGCTGCTTCACAGGTCCTTTAAATGCCTCCCCTCCACTTTCAGGCAGTATCTGAGAAGGCAGGAGGGGGAGATACTGACAGGCGCAGCACTCTTTAAATGCCTTTCGAAGACTTTGCAGGCAAGGAAAGGGGAGATTTAAAGATCACACTACATAGCTGCCTGCAAAGTCTTTGGTGGGCATTTAAAGAGCACTGCCCAGTATCAGCTATTACGTGGCACACTCCTTAAACGACTCCGTATGCCTTTGTAGGCAGTGCTGCCTGCAAAGGCATAGGGAGGCATTTTTAAAGAGTGTTGCACCAAACAGCTGATAATGACATCAGCTGTTTGGCAGGCGTTCTCTTTTCCACATATCCCCTTCTCAGGCAACATAGACACTCTCTGCTGCCTGGGAAGGGGGGCGCATGCACACACACACAAAACAACCTGAAACTTTTGAGATTCAGCTGAATCTGAAAAAGTGAAGGGTGCTTTGGATTTGGCCTGAATCTGTTCCAGCCAAATTCAAAACAGCCCGAATGTTTTTGTGTGCGTGCACACACCTAGTTACCAGCCCATGAAAACTACAGAGACCGAGAAAATGCATATTCCTGATTTACACAACAAAATACTAAAATAAACCTCACAAAACTGGCATCAGCATTAATTTCTGAAGCATTCTGCATGTGACCCAGAGAGGGACAGTGGGAGGAGGTGGGTCAGGCTCTCCCATGCTTAAACTTCCTCCCAACATGTAATAAGTCATCTCATCGGGGAGGCTAATCTAAGCTTCTCTCCTTGATACGTTCAGTTTCTACATGCAAAAAGAGGCTGCTGGCAAATGGAATGAGCAAACATAATCTCCTCCAGCCCGACATGAGGCAGTCCAGAACTTTATCGCCTCAACTCTGTGTACTGCACAGAATGGCTCCACAAGACAGTAACCACAGGCTATTTATTTACGCTGCAACTACAGAAGTGACTGAGTCAGCCCCAAAGCATTTATTTTTGTACCCTTATTTATGTTGCAGTCTGTGATCATTTAGATTACAGAGCTTCAGAAGCTGAATGAATCAGGGTCCATGATGCCAGAGACGGTTGCGCTATGCCAGGGGTAGTCAAACTGCGGCCCTCCAGATGTCCATGGACTACAATTCCCATGAGCCCCTGCCAGCATTCGCTGGCAGGGGCTCATGGGAATTGTAGTCCATGGACATCTGGAGGGCCGCAGTTTGACTACCCCTGCACTATGTTAACCGTATGCACAGCCTTGTGATTGCATGCACAGCTGGAATCCTACAGGGAGTACAGGGGTTTGCAGTAGGAAATCACCCCTTTCCAAAACTGCCATTTCTAACTGGCAGTGCAGCCAGTCCCTTTGAGGGCATCTGGGTCCAAACAATTAGTCCATGCTTATGCACCCTGCACTGACCCATGAGCCCCCAGATTGCAGCCGGAGTGCCAGGAGGAGGAGGATGGTGGGGGGCGGATTCGCTGGTTGTCATCCTGCATCTGCAAACGGATTGGACGGCGCAGACCCCAGGAGATGTTCAATAAGCCTTCCACTATGAATTCCCCTTCTTCCTGGAGAGGAGAGAGAGAAGAGAGGCTTATGAATTATTCAAAAAGGGGGCTGTTGTAAAGACACTCCTCAAAGCTGCCCTTCTACATGCACCTCTGCACATTCAATCAGTGCACACAGGGACGGGAGCCAGTACAAGCCCGCTGGCCTCATTTTTGGTGCAATTGTGGGCTCATGAGCTTGTCCCAGGTATGTCTCCAGTATTTTGCAGAGGCCATGTTTGTTCTTCATGTCTTGTAATAGCAAGCAACATCTTCTCAAGAAAAAAAAGAGAGAGAGAAGAGTAAAAGTTGCGGGGTCAGCTACATTGAATAAAAAGTCATGCACCTGTTTTCATCTTGTATTATGTATACAGATCCAAGACACCTGTTGTTTTGGGACAGACTCTGGATGGTTAACCATTGTAATAGTTTTTGTTTCGGCACACTGCATGACGCCACCTTCCTGCCAAGTCTGGAAAGAGAATTTCTTTCTCACCTCTCTGTGCCGGAGCTGCAAGTTCTGACCTTCGTAGTACAAGTTATACGTCTTCAAGTGTAGCAGCAACTCATTTCTGGAAGGGGGCAAAAGAAGTGAATAGAGATGGACGATCCCTCCTGGGAAGCATCGCCAAGCTTGGGTGCCTCCATCCAGGAGGAGGGAACGCACCACTAGATTAAGGACTCAATATGGAACCATGTACCACCCCCTCCCTCCTTAGGGCCAAAACACACAATCCACACACCAATGGAAAGGAGAAGACCTCTGGGTTGCACACCACAGTGGACTAGGGAATAATAACAACTCCCCAGGATGGGCAACAACACAAATATACAAAAGCATAACCTTTACATATTCAAACTAGTTAATATATAATTTAGGTTCCATGGGGGCAAATTTATATTAGGCAGGTGGAATTCTTTAGCAGGGGGGCCAGCATATCCTCAATGTTAGTTGGTTTCCTGGCCTCAACCACAGGCCCAGCAGAACAGCTCTGTCTTACGGGCCCTCCAGAACTGATGAAGGTCCCTGATCTCACCAGAGATGCCAAACTGCTCAAGCAGAAGCTGGAAACAAAGTGCAACGGAGGGCTTCTCCTATCGGAAAACGCTCTCTCATAAAGGCCAGTTGTCCGCAGGCGTCTTCGCTGGTTTAATAGACATCTTCAGAAGTGTTCCCTCTTCAAGGCTGGGTTCCCACCCATTACATGGCAAGAGCAGTGGCTCCTTCTGTGCCTGTCCTCATTTCCCCTGCACCCACAGCTTCATGACTTGCAAACATCTATCACCACTTCCGTCCCAGGCACGCCCGTACACACAAAAACCAGGCAATGCCCCAGGGGGTTATGACAGCACCAACTGCAGAAACTGAAGATCCTTCTGGGACCTGCTTCCTTTTCAGTGACTTACTTTGAAATGTACTTCTCTTTCCCACAAGGGACCAAGTGTATCTCGCTGCAGTAGTCCATCTTCAGGGAAGTCTTGCATTAGGACCTGTGTTTAAAAGACAGAAAAAGCTACTTTGGGAAGGAAGATGCCAGGGATATGGTCTGGTCAGCAGGTGGTTTGCCTGGAAGGACATTTAGTGAGGAGCCCATCCTTCAGCCTTTTCATACAGTGCTAGTAAGTTGGAAAGGACCATGAGTCAGTGGTAGAGCATCTGCTTCGCATATGGAAGGCCTCAGGTTCAATCCTTGGAGTCTCCAGTTTAAAGGATCAGGTAGTAAGTGATGCAACAGACCTCTGCCTGCAAGCGAGGAAAGCCACTGCTCATCAAAGTAGACAATACTGACCTTGATGGACCAAGGGTGAGGATGCCAGCCTACAGGTAGAACATGGAGATCCCCCAGAATTACAGTTTATCTCCAGGCTACAGAGATCAGTTCCCATGAAGAAAATCGATGCTTTGGAGGGTGGACTGTACAGCACTGTACCCAATGAGATCTCTGTCCTTCCCAGGCTCCATCCCCAAAATTCCCGGAGTTTTCCCACCTGATCTGGCAACTCTAAGCCTGCCCCCCCAATCCTCTGCCAGTGGACTGGGGGACACCCGGCAATCTTAACCAAGGGTCTGATTCACTCTAACTCATTTTCTTCACACCTCTTTCCCCTCTAGGTTGGCAGCTAGGGGAGGCCAGACAGCAAACCCTGCAGGGCCTCATGTGGCTTAGGCGCCTTGAGTTGCTGACTTGCAGGTTCCTGAGTAAGTCCACACGTACGCTGTTCTTCCCCTGGACCATTTATGCACTGGGAACTTCACTGCCCCAGCTCCCGTTCAGGAGCACAAATTGGGGGTGGATGAGGTGCACCAGACCAAATGCTCTCCCATGTGGGTGCAGGAAGAGGTGGGGCAATCTGCCACAGCTAAAACTCCAGCCTGCAGCTCGGCATGAAACCTCCAGTGCATAAACGGTCCAGAAGAGGTGTGTGGTCTTGAGTAACGAATTCGGATTCTGTAGAACTTCACCTTCTATTGTGAGGAAAAGCAGACTTGACTGCTAAAATCTCTCCGCTGGGGTCTCAGTGCTCTCTGCCCCTCCCTGGCCATTCATTCAGAGCCTAAATAAAACATGCATCATTCAAGAATAAGTTCTGCAAAGTAAGGTGTTTCACTTCTATAAATTATGCAGCTTGCAAACCTAATCTTTTCTGGGGCAAATGTCTTGAATGGCTGTGGTTCAGAATTTTAAGAGTGTCTTTTTAGAAAATAAAACAGTCCACTTTCTGTACCCTGTTTAAATTCAGCCTGGTTTGCATAATCCCTTTTATTTTGTTTAATTTTGTCTGCATTTTGAACAATTGTGCATAATTTATTCTAGGAGATTTTATCAAGCCAGCTCTGTTTTTTTGAAATATCAGCAGGCTTTGCGCACACGTTCTCCTGTTTATTGCTGCAGCTATAAGGGCTAAAAACTTTGCTTTCCAAGAGAAAATATATATATTGAGATCCTGAGCAAGCTGACTTCTGCGGGCAGCCCCACTTTCAGCATTTTTCTGATGATCACTCTTCAGAATGTAATAAGTGCCCAGGAAACAGAAAACTTATTTCCCAAGATGCTTCCCCATGTGTGAAACAAAGCCACAAACAGCAGGAAACTCAGAGATTGAACGCCAGCCCACCATCTGCTATGCATTGTTCTCCTCTGAGAGAAAAAGCAGAACAGAAACATGTACTAAGAATATCACAAATACCAGCAGCAGGACCAACCTTTACACTTCCTCCCTCTTTCTTCCACATAACCAGCCCAATAATGCAAGTTTCATTGTCACTGATCCTGGGTCTTTGGCAACCCAATTCTAATGCAGGCAGAGGAGACAGGTGGTGGATGGAGCTCTCCTGGCATCTGTTCCCCTGGAGAAAAATGGCTACTTTGGAGGGAGGAGTCTATAGCAGCGGTCCCCAACCTCTTTGCGATTGAGGACCGCCTCCGGGGGTGGGGGAGAGCAGCCGCTTCACTCGTGGCCTGGTGAGCTTCTTGCTGCGGGGGGGGGAGGCAGGCGCAGCCGCCAGCGGCCCGGTACCAAGGCCTTCGCAGCCCGGTAGCGGGCTGCAGACCTGGGGTTGACAACCCTCACTCTATAGCATTGTATCCCGTGAATTTATTGGAAGGGATCATACAGGCCATCTAGTTCAACCTCCTGCTCAATGTAGGATCAGCCAAAGGTGGCCAAACTGTGGCTCTCCAGATGTCCATGGACTACAATTCCCACGATCCCCTATCAGCATCTACGTTGGGGATTGTCTTACATAAAAATCTCCACGTTGCACATTGCAAATGCATAACATTTCGTCTTTGAAAGCATTCATTCTAATGAGAAATTTTTTAATGGGAGTTATTCCTCAGCGCTTCCCCAGATTTCCAGTTTTCCCATGTGAAGAACTGATGGAAATAAAATAGTCCTGTCCCCCATCTGGTTTTTCCCAGGCATCCACAACCCTCCTCTGATTTAATATAATCAAATTTACCTTTAAAATACTCAAGACAAAACAGGTTTTCCATGATCTGCTATACTAATTCTTCCCACAGTACTTGGTTAAACAGAAAGCCTGGAATGCAGGAAGCCCCCAGACTTTTCCGGAACGCCACTCCACTGAACCGGTTGGGAAGTGAGCAGCCCAGGAGGACTCTCCATGTTAGCATGAGACCCTTTGATAGAATTCCCCTCTGCATCTTCTTCACCCTCCTCCTGAGCGCGCAACTTAACTCTGCTAGAATGAGTGGCTGTAAAATAATGAATCAGCATTCAGCAAATTCCCACACATGCTTCCTAACAAGGGCAGCTCAGCTCCTATCTTCTGCAAGATGTTCTAGAGAGCATCCAAGAATTTCTTGGCTATAAAAATTCTGTAACAGCAGGAAGGGAGGAGGCAGCATCTCTCCAAAGGTTACACCATTTGCAAGCAACTGAGCTGAAGCAGGGATTAGGAGATCTTAATTTCCCCCAGATTCAGACAACAACTGGCTTCGTACGGAGGTGAAATGGGCAGCAATCAACGATTGAGATCAGTCAAGCAGAGAGGATGTATATGGTGCATTGGTGGTATAGGCAGGCTATCCAAGCTTTAGAGGTTCTGGCAGGCCACTACTGAATGGGAAAAGATCCTGTGCCCTTCTGCTCAACAATAACATTTCTTGGGTGATCCGAGGCCACCCAACTCTTCTTAGCCTGCTGAGCCTCAAATGACTGTTGCCAGGAGAAGTGGGCACTGAGTTTCTTAAGGGAAGGGTGAGCTGCAAGCAAATTCGCAGTGAAAGGGGAGACATTTGTGGTGCATCATTGATGTGCAAGCATGATAGCATAGCTCAAAAAGACAACTCTCCTATCACAGCAACCCAATAGGGACCCTCTGATCGGTTTGTCATCCACCTGGAAGGCTCCCCTCCCCTCCTCCTTTCAACTTCTTGCAATGCTGGTTCCATCCTTCTTGTGAGCAACACTTGACGTTTGTTCTTGCTGAACTGCACCTCATTTGTCATTGGCTCTGCTGATTCCTGGGACACAAATGCCATCCATCTCCCTGACAGGAGCAGTTCCAGCTTCCACAGGAATGAGGAATGAAGGACAAAGGAGCAAAGAGAGAAGAGGAGGGGGTGGCAATGCCATGTGGGAAACACAACCAAGCCTGCCAGAGACTTCCTGGAACGTTATTTATTTAATCCATTTATACCCCACACCCTTTCTCCGCCGGGGACCCAGGACAGCATGTCGAAGACAGCAAATATAAATCTAGCATAAATAAATGCAAATAGGAAAGGATAAAATGATAAAACCAATTAAAACATCCATTTGAAGAGACAATCTGAAAGGATTTGAAGCCCCCGGCCAGCTCCCCAGTTTGTCATGCTGCCCAAAGGTTGCCCAAACAACACACCTTTGTATGGCCTATGCAGAGGCGTCAAACTTGTTTGTTACGAGGGTCAGATCTGACACAAATGTCGCTTTGTCAGGCCATGCCATAAAATGTAATGCCAGGCAAGCCCTATTAACAATATTACTTGTTTTCTTAGAATACAAACAAAAGCAGTCAATTCCCAGTAGTGAGAGCAACTGGTTTACTGGGGCACTCACAAAAGCCCCAATAAATATATTTAATCATATGCAAGGCTAGTTTTCTCCTCAAAGAGATAACATAAAAGGGGAAGCATCTTACATTGCCATACAAATTAATTACTTCTTGTAAATATAGTATTTATGAGTCATCATCCATGCAAGTAAATTCAGTAGCTTTCCAGTATATCCTTCCATTTTCCAAATGCGGCTACAATTTTTTCCTTACTCCTTGTTTCCTCTCTCTCCCTGTCCTACCTTCAAAGACAAAGGGCTGGATGCTGTTCCCATTGGCTTGCAGAGGAAAGGACACGCAGTAATGGGTTTAAACTACAAGTACAACGATATAGGCTAGATATCAGGAAAAAAAATTTCACAGTCAGAGTAGTTCAGCAGTGGAATAGGCTGCCTAAGGAGGTGGTGAGCTCCCCCGCACTGGCAGTCTTCAAGCAAAGGTTGGATACACACTTTTCTTGGATGCTTTAGGATGCTTTGGGGTGATCCTGTATTGAGCAGAGGGTTGGAGTAGATGGCCTGTATGGCCCCTTCCAACTCTATGATTCTATGACTTTGAGGAGACACACTAAACTCCCCTCTCTACCGCTCCATCTTCACCACCAACAGCACCTCTATGAGATGGGCCAAGATGGGCTTTGAAGCTAGTAAATACAATAAATAAATAAAATTATGGGCTGAGGACAGGTGTGGGGAGAAGGGACATTGCTGTCCCTTAACTACCCCAACACACATACTTCCTCTCCACACTGCAGCCGTTCAGATGTATGGTGGCAACAATGGTGCCCCTTTTTCCCTTCGCACACCCATCCACTTCCGAGGCTGGTAGGCCTTTCCCCTCAGAGCGGCATGCACAAGTCAGCCCAGTTGTCTCCCAATCTGCATTCCAGACCTCATCTCTTCCCCACTGCCACCCTATTGGCAAACAGCTGGTCTGCACACTTACTTTCGCCAATCCTCCTCATGGTAGCCATTTGAAAAACCATGAAGGTGGCTGGTGTGGTGGTAACAGTGCTGACCACTCAGCTCCATCCCCCCAAGCAGTGGCTTCACCAATCTCAGCTGAGCTGCAGTCGGAGGAGTCAGGTGGGGAAAAAGCACAATATCTCTGCTTTGGCTTCCATCCCCCCCCATACACACTATTTTACCATAGCTTCTTATTCCCACCCCTAGTCATTTCCTTTCTATTTGGCAGTTTCAACCACATACCTCACTTTGTGTGCTTGCTTGCCCACCCAACAGCCTGTTGGCCTTCCCTTCGTCGTACCAGTTGCTTACAAGCTGGGTTAGAGCCCTGGATGGGCTGATTCCGGCCCCCAGGCTGTATGTTTGACATCTCTGCCCCAATTCCAGAGTGAGGGGGCAGTTACTGAAAATGCTTTTGCCCTAGTGCTAGGTAGGTGGGCAATCGGTGTGCCAGGCATCTCTACAAGGCCCTACGACAAAGATCTACAGATGCCAACATGCTCATACACTGTTGCATTGGGCATTGAGCAAGCACTTACATGACAGCTAGAATTGATACTTATCACACTCAAACACAACCCCATTGCTATTTGAGGAGACTGTTAGCCCCAGTATAATCCTTTGCTCCTCCTAATCCTCAAAGCCAAGAAGCAGCCACTTAAAAACTCCTCTGGCAGCATCATTTCTAATCATCGGAATCAGGTGGATATTATTGGCATGGGGGGTGGGGGTGGGAATTGGCCCCCTCAAATATACTCTAGGCCAGGGGTAGTCAACCTGTAGTCCTCCAGATGTCCATGGACTACAATTCCCATGAGCCCCTGCCAGCGTTTGCTGGCAGGGGCTCATGGGAATTGTGGTCCATGGACATCTGGAGGACCACAGGTTGACTACCCCTGCTCAAGGCCTCTTCCCTGGACTTTCAACTTCAGCTGACAAGAAAGTCACTAACCCTCCTAGCTAATATTTAAGGTAACCCAGTAAGAAATGCCCCATGAGTGCAAAGGCAATGGGACTGACTAGAGCTTCTGATCCACGTGATTTCATAAATGGTGTGATCCTGGGCAGAAATATGCCCTTCTAAATCCACTGAAGTAAATGGGCATAAAAGGGTGTAGCTTTGCTTAGGATCACATTGCTAGAGATTTTCAACTGGCTGGGATTTAAGTTTAAACTGTTTTGCAAAGAAGCCTCAAGCTTCCCACCCCCCACCAAACTTCTAACTGCAGCCCTTGGACTTTCCCCTGTCTCCAGTCAACCAGCAAAAGAAGCATTGTCCAACCCAGCAGTCAGCCAGAGAGCAGCAGCAGCAGCAGCAGCAGCAGCAGCAGCAGCAGCAGGGGTGGGCTGGGGGTAGCCACACTCCATTTTATGCAGAGCAAGACAAAGCATTCCCCATCAATGGAAGCCTTGTCTGGAGGCGGATGCAGAGTTCAGCAAACCAACCCCATTGGAGCCTAGCACAGAAGGAACATCTCTGAACCATGATTACAGCTACCACCTTTCGATCGCTTGCCCTTCCCAAGGATCTGACCTCTCTGAGCACATATCATGTTCCTTTTCACAAAGCATAAGGAAGATCGTTTTAAAGCCAATGGTCAAAGTGCCCATGAATGGACACACAAGGCCTTGCCTGTAGGGAAGAGAATGTTTCCTTTCCCATCTATAAAACTGGCATCGAAGTCTTCTGCTTGGGAAGTTCAAAACACATTCCAATGGCCTGGCATAGCCTTATTTTGGCCCCACAAAGGCGAGTTCCTGCCGTGAACCATACTGCTTAGGCCTTCTTCCCCAACACACCTTGCTCACTGCTAGCGAGGGCTTAGAACTGGAGTCTCTTTTAGATGCCATACATGGAGACACAGGAAGTGTCAGCAGACCGACATATGCTCATGGTCCTTGGCCCCAAAGAGGTAAGACTAGCCTCAACCAGGGCCAGGACTTTTCAACCCTGGCGGAATGTTCTGCCAGCTGAGATCAGGGCCCTGTGGGACGCTAACCAGTTGTGCGGGACCTACAAGAGAGCTATGCCACCAGGACTAAGGTCAAGGCCAGGAACCAAGCTATGCCACCAGGACTAAGGTCAAGGCCAGGAACCAAACCACCTAATAACCTATGAGGAAACATCTGTTGGAGCACCAAAGGCTATCCATCAACTTGAAGAAAGAAACCAACTAGAGCACATCTTGGGGAAGTTCTAAACTGTTCTAATTTAAAGGCATATTTAATATTATTTGACTGTATTTTATTGACTAATGTGACCCGCCCTGAGCCTCATGTGAAGGGCTGGTTATAAGAATAAAATATTTATGTGGATCTCTATTGAAGCTACCAGAACTAGAGTTTCTATGCTTCTAGACAGCAATAGATGCCGCATTGCTAGACACACTCTAAGGCCTCAATTGTCATCAGACCTACCAGACAGAATCCCATGTTTGGGAAAGGGCTGTGTAGCATGGTGAGGACTGGCAGCATCAGATTGTAGCGGGGAGGAGACCCAGCCTTGAGTTTCAGAGAGTTGAAAAGGAACAAATGAAAACTGGGCCCACAAGAATTCACGGGAAGTGGCTTATCAAAACCAGGCAAATGGCACTTTACCCAACATTAATCTAAATCAGGGCTCTAAGCAAGTACCCCTTCATCCACTTGTCCTAGGCAGCTGAAAATTACATCTGAACAAACAAAGCTGATTTTTTAAAAAGAAAACATAGGTTTCGGGCCTCTTGGTTGGGGAGGAAGGGCTTTTGATCATTGCACTTTTAGTCCCTATGCTGCCATCAAGAACTTGATCTTGTCAAAGGAAAACAAACAGGAAATCACCACGTAAAATGGAAAAAAACTCAAGTCACGTGACTATTCATCCCGTGCAAAAAAAAAAGTTAAAAATAGATGCACATTCGATGCAACAAGGATGGTTATCGCTCAAGCCTTGTATGGGGAACTCTGCTTATGAGCTCCCTATCAGAGAGTCGCTGGGTGATCTTCTCCTCCAAAGGCCTTGGAGTTAGGGGCGCGGAGAGAAAGTGTTGTGAGTGAGCCTCCAGCAGGCCAGTGGGGGGGGGGGGGGGGGCTTCCATTTTTCTGTCAACTCTACAAAGGCAGCCATGCCCTTGGGCCAAGTTCAACCTCGGGATCAGGAATATCTATCTGAAAGGAGGGATAATCCCTCCAGGCCCAAGAAGGATGCCAATGTAGCCATAACTGTCTGGTTTTATCCCACCCTTCCTCCAGGGAACCTCAGGATGAGTGCACGGACTCTCATCCAACTGTTTTCTCATAACAACCCTGCAAGGTAGTTTAGGGTGACAGCTCATAGATCTGAACTGGGGTTTCTCCAGTCCTAGTGATAGACCAGGATGTGGAAGACCCAAGTTGAAATCCCTAATCTGCCATGGAAGTTCACTGGTTAACCTTGGGCTAGTCCTTCTCTCAGCCCCACCACTCTAACAAGGCTGTTGCCGTGAAGATAAAATGGGGAAGGGGAGACGCATGTTGTAAACAGCCTTGGGGGAGAACAACTGGGTCTCATGACTTCCAAATTAGGAACTGCCTTCAACAATTAGGGTCCACCAGAGCAGAGAACATTCTCTAAGCAGCACTTCTTAATCTGAAAACTATGCACTCCCACACCCTCCCCTCTCAGTCCACTCTCGTTTTACCAGGGACCACAGGCAATTCAGTATATGCGAAGTCACAGAAAACAGCAGACGGGGGTTTACTCAATGGATATGGACAAAAACGAAATGAAGATACCCAATAATATTATGTTGGCTTCTGTTGGTAGCTTCCTTGGGAACAGAAGGTGCTGCAGCTTGGCAGCAAAACACAGCATCTGTGGGCCCAGCCCCAGCCCCAAATTCAGTTGCTGATACCTCCAGGGCAGCAAGGCCTTTCTCTGCCTCAAGTCCTTGGAGAGCTGCTGCCAGTCAGAGCAGATTAGGCTAGATGGGCCAACAACCAGGCTTGGTTTAAGGCAGCTTTTGGGGAGGATCCAAGTTCTTCATCAAGAAGATTGCCAATATCCATGGAGTGACCAGAAGTCACCTGCTATGACAACTGATCTTCAGGTGACAGAGATCAGTTCACCTGGAACAAATGACCACTTTGGAAAACACCAGGATCCCACATTTTGCACCAGGAAATAACAGCATGGACACTAGTTTAAACAGATTTAACGGTTATTTCCTGTCACCGTGGAATCCTGGAAGTTGTAGGAGGGGATCAGAGTTGCAGCCAGCACCCTCTTCGAACACTACCATTACCAGTATCCTGGGGGGAAGCCTAAACCCGCCCAGAACCAAAGCAAGCTTGCAATACTTGGCTATGTTCTAAGATTCAGTGGGCACGTGGAACGTGTGCAGTCCGGCCGTAGGGGCAGGGGATAGCAACTTTTTTGTCCCTTTCTGAAATTGACGGGGGGGGGGGGCAGAACCTCATTTCCATTTCATGCACTCATCTCAAAAGATAACTGCCCCCCTCAAAAGCCATAAGCCAAGCTAAAAATATCTTCTCAGACTATTCCCTGATCCCAACGAACCCATCTGCTCTGCATGCTAGCAGCTGCTACCCAGATGAAGCAGCCAGGACCAAAGCTAAACCTCAGTCTGCCAAGTCGTTGAGCTGAGCTCTGCCAGCCAGCCTCAGCACAAGGAAACAGGAGCAGCTATCTGGAACCAGAGAAGTTTCTTGTTTGTGATAGACTTTCAAGGGCCACGTGTGAAATTCTGTTTTAGCGGGGGGGGGGGGGCGTTTAATCCTATATCTTGGGAAGAGAGATTTTTGAAAAGCCATGGGCAAGTAAAAGAATGGGGGAAGGGGAAATGAAAGGCTTTGCCACTACCAACAAGGCTTCAAAAACTGAGATTACAGGAAGAGGCAGCTCAAGCTTCCCTCTCTTTAAACAACTGCATGTGGGCCATTCCTGGTTCTAGGAGGTGGTGGAGTGTCCAGCACTGCAGGGTTGTTCTGTGTCCCCAAAACCTTGAACCAAGAGGAACTGAGAGGCAAAAGGATCTCACTGCCAAGGTTATTCCAGGTTGAACCTGCATTAGAGGGTGTGGCTTTTAGGTATGGCAGTTTTTCATGACTGTATCAAAACATGCTTAACTCCTCTCACCATATCCAGCTTCAAAAGAGAACAGGAAGCCACAACATCCTCAGTTGGCTCTTTTTACTGGGTGCACCCGGACATTTCTCAAGGCCTATCAGTGGCTGCCACTTCCCCCACCCTCCCCTTTAGCAGTTGTACAGCAGCAGGCAGAAATTCAAGAGGTGGCACTTCCGCCTTGCATTTCCGTGCTGGGAAAAGTCTTCCCATTAGCAATTCCACCAGGCAGCTGTTCAAGGCAAGTCCTCCTATCTGCACAGGACCCGTTCCTACAAGATTTTGCATTCCTGTTCCCAGTTCCACAGTATGTGAGACTTGCATTTTAGCAGTCACTAAAAAAGGGTCACTTCCAACTAGACTTTTAATTTAAGGCCGCAACCCTAAGGATCGTCATTCTATCTAATTATGAACAACAGTCTCAGAGAGGGAGGGAAGAGGGAAATGAGATTGCCTTCCAGCAGTCTTCACATATCCCACCCCCTCCCAAATAAGTTTAAGTGAGAAGCATATTTAAATAACTTTTAATTCTAACTACATGTTTAGGAATGCAGCGTCAATGTGACAAATAAGATCAGCCTCTATTTGGAAAGTCTGAATATTTATGAGAGAGTTTGGCTCCTCTGAATTATTTTGTGTTCTTTCTTTGGCCCTCCCTAAAGCAGCCACAGGGAGGGAAGAGAGACAGGCTACGGGAGGGAGTGATGTTGAGTGGTAGCAGCTGAAGTCAACAAGGAGCAAAGCCACTGTGTCAGACAGGATGCTGGACGAGATGAGCCAGTGGTCTTATCCAGCAGGGCTTTTCTTATATTATTAAACCTAACAACACCCCAAGGACACAGCTTTGCCTTCTTTCATTCACATAAGTTGACTCAATCACAATTTGAGATTTTTGCAAGGAGCTCTGTTGTAGCAGAGGAGACCAAGCTGGCAGCAGCTGAATTCCACCTGGACTGTCTTCCTCTCCCTGGAGATGTTTTAAGCATGGATGGAGCTAGGGGCATGAGCTCAAGGGCTGGGGACAAATGTTCCGCAGGCCAGCCTAGGCTCTCTTTGTTTAATCGTATCATTTAACTTGGTAATTTGCATTTTGGTATCTGCCTGCAATTCGCTTTGGGTCCCTTAGGGGAGAAAAGCAGCCTACAAACGCCATGAATAATGAATAACTACATTTTCGTGGCATGTCTGTCTACAATCAGAGGCGGAAGTTTCAACGAGATGTGAAGCGGGTTCAAAGGTGGCACCTCTTTCCAGTTACTTTGAATTTTATATACTGACAAAAATAAAAAGGAACCCAAGAGATAACCCACTGACAGATGCTCCTGAGCTTTAAAAAGCAGAGGCTCTGCGCATGCTGCCATTGAACTTGTCAGTGGCAACCTGAAGCAGCTGTTCAGCCCAAGTGAAGCAAAACACATTAAACAAGCAGCTTGCCCAGGGCAGAGTAGTGTGAGAATCTAGCAGTTACTCTTATGTATCTTCCTAGAGTGCACAAAATAAGAGCGAACGAAAACTTGTTTTGAAAGAGGCAAGTAGTTCAGGAGTCAGGAGAGAATCCTGCCACTGGGACCAGTTATGCAAAACCAGAACACACAAACATTTTGCTCTGGTGCTGCATAATTTATAAGCAATCTCTGCTGTTTTGCATAACTCTGCCTGCTTCTGGTAGCCATGGCAAGAGGCAGCACAAAGCAAGAAGCCATCCATCATCTGCTGGAAATCTTCTGAAATCTCAAGCCTAGCTTTACAATCAGAAGCGAGAAACGTTTGGGGGGTTTTTTTGGGGGGGAGGGGTTAAAAAAAGCCAAGCGTGTCAAGAAACAAAACTGCAAAAGCAATATGATATTCTTTGCATTCTTCCTCATGTCCTTGCATAATATAATGAATATAAATCCAATAATAATAATAAAATAAACAAACAAATGCAATAACGATACACATGCAAATCTTCTTACCAAGCCTTGTTCAATCTGGTTTGCGGGGGCAAAGTTAAGCCAGGAGGGGAAAGGATGGTCTCATTCTGGCACTGTATAAGGACCACTGATTTCTCTGGAAGAGATAAATCTACGCTTTAATCTCTTCCAAGGAAATTAATGGGATTTAGAAACGCTTGTCTCTGGCTGGATTTATCCTAAGATTTTCCAACAGTCCTCTTTAAATTATCTTTAATTGGGCTTTATACCTGAATTAAAACAAAACAAACCCAGGTCATAATCCGTCTGAAGATAAGCTTTTCTAAGTCTTATTTATTTAAATGGGGAAAGTTAAGATTATGAAATACCGGGGAGGGGGGAGGGGTTTGACTCCCATGGCACAATTGCTGGGGAAAGAACATAATTTGCTTGGGCTTGGAAACAAGTCCCCCCAAATTTACCACCCAATGAAAAATTCTACCAGCTCACCTGGGTAAATACACCTATCTATACAAAGCATTTATAGCACTCAGACGGCCTGAAAATAAAAATGTATCCTTGCCATTCTCAAAAGCTCTGCTGCCAGGTGAATAAAGACACTGTTACTTACAAGTGAGGCTGATCCAAAGTCCCCCAGTTACCCTAAGCATAGCAATGAAGCATCTTGATCTCCCAGTACAAAAGGACAGGAAATGTGCCTAGTCTAAAACAAAGACACTTCTCTTGTCTTAACGTAGCGTGCTGGTGTAAGCATCGTGATGAGTTCCCGGACACTGTTTAATCATTCCTCTTTCAAAAACCTCTTTCCAGGACTTAGTAATCATTAGTTTGCTGGCACAATTTAGCTTAATGCCTATCCCTGCCCCCAAGAAGCAAAAGACCTCTGGTGTCAAGGGCATACAACCACCAATGCATCTAATAATTCAAAAAAAAAGAAAAGAGCACAGCTTAGTAATTAGTGTCAGGCCAAGGTTTGGGGACACTGGTTTAAATCTTCTCCGAATCTCAGTGAGCGACCTCAGGCTCCTGACACACTTTCAGCTGAATTCACCTCAGAGGACTGTTGTGAGGATGAAAAAGAGGGGAACCACATAAGCTTGCTAGAAGAAAAGCAGGATTAAAAACAATCATAAATAAAATAAAATAAATAATCAATTTTTACTTGTCCCAAGATGTCAGGACCGAGGAAGAAAACGTCAATACATTGACAGGCTGTCTGGCCCCTTTAAGATCTATGGCCTTCTTGGTGGTTGCCTCCATCCCCTTGAAACAACCAGCAGGATGAAACACATGGGCCCTTCTCTGACAAGGCTTGGAGGGCTGATTTATTCCCAAGAGGCTGACAAACGTTGAGCTCATTTCATGGAAATAACATTCAAGAATGTTTGCTATTGTTGGGTTTCAGCTGCTTTTCATTATCTGCAAGTCCAATTGCGTTTATTCTTATTGGATGGATTTGTAAATTCATTTTCTTTTCAGACTGGTCTAGAACTAGCATTTTATTGTTCTCGTCTGAATTATTGTATTTTGTTCTTGGAAGCTGCTTCATATGAAGCAGGGCACGTTATTTTCAAAATGAACAAAACACATGGTTGTTTGCAGATCAGTAGGTCTCGTTGTTTATTATTTATTTCATTTATAAGCCACCCTCCAAGCAAGCCCACTCAGGGCAGTGTGCATCATTTTACTCAACAACATGTAATAAAGTTAAAACAATTAAAATTAATTCAAATTTGACCAGGATACAAAATAAAAGTTGCCAAATAACATGTAGAAATTACCTATCTATCTATTAACTATAATTCAAGAGAATCCTGATCACTAAAACAAGCTGTGAATAGCAATTATTCCACTCGCTCTAAATGTACCATCTGCTTTGCAACAGTAGATTTAACAGTGCAACCCTATGCAATGTCTCCAATTGAAATCACTGGGCTGAGACTTCATAGGATTCCATTGTTAAACAATTGATGCCCAGCTTCCAATTCTGGGGCTTGTTATTTTTGTAAAGAATCATATTTGGTTGGAGGGTATAAGCATCAATACCCTCCAACAGGAGAGTCCAACACCTGTCTGCAGAACTTTTGGGGAGACTGTGGCTCTAGAGAGATAAACTAGCTGGAGATTGTCCCTCTAGAAAAGCAATCCAAAGGGTTCCACCACCCTCTAGCCTCATCAAGAGATGGAAGCCATTCAATTTGGGGGATGGCTCCCTTCTCAGTACAACAAGGCAAGACTTAAAGGTGATACTGGCAAACAAAGGAACCTGTCTAACTGGACTTTGTACATGCCCAGCAGTGCATTTAAACTGGGCTGATATCCATGCAAAGCAGCTATACATACCTAGTTCGTGTGTGCCAACTGTGTATAGCCATTTGGCACAGGGAGCATCCCAGTTTAAACACAACCATGTGCAAAGAGAAAGCTTGGCCAAAGGCATGCCTCTCCTTGGCCATCTCTAGTATGTCCAGTTAAAAGAATCAGGTAGCGGGTTATCTGCAAAACCTTCTTCCCGGTTTGGCATCCCTCTTGGAAACTGCCACAAATAGAGGAGTCGTAAAGAATCCTGGCCTTGATAGATCAAAGTTCTGATGCCACAGAAGGCAGTTTCGTGTGTGCTGTCACCGAAAGCAGGACCCATTAGGCACATGTTGGATAATGCACTTTCAAAGTAGATTAGCCTGTTAGGCACAGGAAAATTCAGCCGCAAAACCACGTTGAAAGTGCATTATCCAATGTGTGCGGAATGAAATCAGGCCTAAAGTCTACAACACCCTAAACCTCACTAATCTCAAAAGAAGGCAATATCTGCTCTGTACCCCAGACATGGGGACTGCCTGGGGCACATTTAGCCCTCAATCTAAGCAACACCCCAGCATGACCCTCCCCTTTCTTGCATGAGTGAATCAACGACCAGAAATGGCTAATGGAAATATCAAGCTCGCATTCTTCTATCAGCTATCCTTTGGCCTCTGCACACTAAGACCAACCAATCAGCAGGCAGCTAAGGCGATGGGGAACTCTTTCCCCATCAGGCATGTGCCTGCTGTGCGCTTGCACCCCACAGGGCACCTCCAGGAGACCCTGCACTATCAAGCCCTCCCTCTCCTGCCCCCTCTAACCTTTCTCTAGCGGCAGTTTGACATCATTAAGCAACCGCTCCCTTTGCAGAGCTCCCTGGGCCAACCCCCACAGAAGCCCTTTCTTCCTCTTTTTGCCCTCTTCCCCACCCCCCACTTCCTCATCCCCGACAGATAGCAGGGGTAGTCAAACTGCCTCCCTCCAGATGTCCATGGACTACAATTCCCATGAGCCCCTGCCAGCTGGCAGGGGCTCATGGGAATTGTAGTCCATGGACATCTGGAGGGAGGCAGTTTGACTACCCCTGGACCAGAGTATCTAACTCTCCAGCGACAGAAAGAGACAATGACCGGCCATGCTCCTTTTTTAAAAACTCGCCGCAAAGTCGGTTCTAGCGCATCAGAAGGAAGGATGCAGAGGAACAAGGTGATGCGGGGTGGGGGAGGCCACACAATTCGAGGAAGAAGCCCCCCGGGGCAATGTTCAGGCCACCGCCGAGGGTGAAGCCGGGCATCTCGACCCCTTCGGCACGGCCAAAGGAAAGAAGCGCCCCGAATCAACATCAAGCAACCCCCCCCCCCCCCTGGAAACGAGGCGAGCTCTCCGGGCCGCGGCAGCGGGGGCTTGGGCAGAGCCCCCCCCCCGCCTCGCCTTCCCCGTGAACTTCGACGCCCGCCAACCCCCGCAAGGGGCTCTCACGCCCAGAGTCGTTGGACGAGGCGCTCCGAGGCACACTCGTCGGGCAGGGAGGACGCAGCAGGCAGGAAGGCAGGCAGGCCGGCAGAGGGTCCGGCGGGGGCGGGGAGGGTATGAAGAGCGGCAGCAAGGAGAAGTTGGCTGGGTTGGTTTCGAAGCCGCTTCTTCCCCCAGGCAGAGGGGCGTCCGGCTCCCCCATCCCGCCCCGTCTCGGCGACTTTCCTCGTCAGCTGGGAGGCGGCCAGTGAAGGCTGCAGCTTGACAAACTGGGAGGGACGGGGACGCGCGGAGGGACGACAAGGGGAGCGCCTGTGGGGACGTCGCTCAGCAGCCCCCCGCTCTCTCCCTCCCTCCCTCCCTCCCTCCCTGCCGTCCAAAAAAACTCAAAAGTCCCGCAGCGCTTTGCAACACGGGGATGGGCGAGCCGGTGAAGCTTCGTGAGCTAACTCGCTTGCCGGGGAAGAGGGGCGGCGGCGGCAGCAGCACAGCCCCCGAAGCGAACGCGGACACTTGGCCGAAGGGACGGAGAGGCAGCCTTACCCGTCAGCTGCGCGGAGGAGGAGGAGGTGGCGGCGGCGCAGGTGGTGCGCGGGGAAGGGCCCGCGGTCCCGCCGGGAGTCTGCTCGGGAGGAGCCGCCGAGCCCATCCAGCGCGCGCCGAGAGCGAGACGGCCGCCCGAGCCACCGCCTATCTCCGCTCTCGCGCCGGCCTCCCCTTGGAGGGATGGGACCTGCAGCGCCAATCACGGCGCGGCTCCCCCGGCTTCCGCGCTCTCATTGGAGGGTCCCGGGCGAAGGGGGAGGAGCTGCGGAGCCCGGCCGGACAATGCTGTGAGATGGGCGCTGAGGTTGGTGTGGGGGGCCGCAGGCGGCAGTTGTCGGGGGCCGCAGGGGCTCGTGCCTCGGGCCACTCACCACTCGCACCGGAGGACTTGTTTCCAAAACCTGCCCCATCTGTGCCGTGCGGGAGGAGCACCTGTGGACACAAAATGGGCCGCCCTCGTTCTCTCCAGCTGCCCCCACCTTTTGCGTAAGGTGACCAGATTTTAACATTGGTAAAGCGGAACACCATTGGCTGGGGGTCTTGATTAAAAAATTGGAGCAACAAAAAGTTTCATAGAACACAAAAGTTTCATAGAAAGCATAGTATGCAAAAATAGTATTGTAATATATATATATTTTAATTTCTAGATAAGTACAATTTGCCAGGTGCCCCCAGAGGTCCCTCCAAAAATGGGACAATCTGGTCACCTTACTTTTGCACGTTCCATCTCCACCCCCTCCTTGTGGCTGGACTACTGTAATGCACTTTATGTTGGGCTTCCCTTGAAGACAGCACAGAAAGTATAGCCAGTTCAGAATGTGGCTCCCCTTCATCTGGCCTATGTTGGATGCCATTTTGCTCCTGGGTTCCATTCAAGTTTCTGGTTATGACCTTTAAGGCCCTTTGCAGCCTAGGCCCAATTTTGCTTCTCCATTGTCAGAAGCAGGTGCGCTAAACTTTATTTTAGGAACTTTTGTTCGTGAAAATAGGAGCCTTTTTCTGTGTTATTTTGAACAGTTACATTTATCAATGGAGGGGAAATGGCATACATGTATGCCTGGCATAAGAGAAGCAAAATAATAATTCATTGCAGCAACAAAAACAGCATAGTCCAGAATCAATGGCCATGTATGGCCTGCAAATGAAACAAGAGACAATGTGGTGTAGTGGCTAGAGTGCAAGACTACGGTACAGGAGATAAAGGCTTGAATCCCTAATTTGCCAGGGAAGCTTGCTTGGAGATATTATCATTTTCTCTTCTTCCTGGTAATCTTCAGAACAACAGCCTTGTGAGGAAGGACAGGTTGAAAGATTGTGCTGGGCCTGAGGCTGCCCTGAGAATTTCCATGACAGTGTGGATTAGGGTTGCCAGTTCAGGGCTGGGAAATAGGGGGGTGGAGCCTGTGGGGGTCGGGTTTGGAGAGGGAAGGGCTTAAGTGGAGTATAATGTCATAGTCCATCTTCCAATGCAGCCATTTTCTCCAGTTGATTCGTTTCCTGGAGATCAATTGCAATAGTGAGAAATCTCCAGTTACCACCTAGAGGCTGGCAACCATCCTATGGATCCTGACAGATATTTGCACAACCCTGGAAGTATAAAGGAGGTTCTTTAAAGTAATGGCTAGATAGAATAAGATGGATCACTGGTCTGACCCAGCAGAGTTCTTCTTATGTCCATCCTCAGTCTAACTGGGAAGAAGATGAGATAGCACTGTGGCCAAGAGACAACGGGAGGAACCAGGAAGTCCCTTGTCTGAAGGCAGTGGGTTAGATTAAATCAGAGATAGTCAAACTGCGGCCCTCCAGATATCCATGGACTATAATTCCCATGAGCCCCTGCCACAGGGGCTCATGGGAATTGTAGTCCATGGACATCTGGAGGGCCGCAGTTTGACTACCCCTGGATTAAATGGTAGTTCACAATTGGTCACAGGTTGGTCCTTGCTCTCTCCTTCTCCACATCCTGTACTAAAAGCTATATTTTGTACTGGAAACAGGATATCTAGTTATGGGCCAGAGTGGGGGGGGGGCTGCCCCTGCAAAACAGAGTTACACTTACATGTCAGAGGCATTTGTCAATTGCCTGCCCTTTGGGGAGCTCTTATTCTAAGGCTTGTGCTCCTCTGGCAGTTCTCCCTCTCTCCTTCAGTTTTTTTGGGTGGGAAAAAAACAGAAAGGAGGAAGGAGCTCTTTGCATCTTGAGAACGTTTCAGAGAAAAGCCTCGTTTCACTCAGATTACAAGACATATACAAAACATTCAAATGCTATAGCAACTTATTCCAGGGCTTCTTGGCTGTACAAAGAAGATGAGTTGGGGTTTTTTATTGCCCATTTTTCACTACCTGAGGGAGTCTCAAAGCAGCTACAATAGGTGGGTCTGAGAGAGCTCTGAGAACCGTAATTGGCCCAAGGTCACCCAGCAGGCCTTATGAGTCTCAAAGTGGCTTACAATCGCCTGTCCCTTCTCTCCCCACAATAGACACCCTGTGAGGCAGGTGGGCTGAGAGAGCTCTGAGAACTATGACTGACCCAAGGTCACCCAGCTGGCTGCATGGGGAGGAGGAATGGGGAATCAAAC
Organism: Paroedura picta; assembly: GCF_049243985.1. Classification (NCBI taxonomy): domain Eukaryota; kingdom Metazoa; phylum Chordata; class Lepidosauria; order Squamata; family Gekkonidae; genus Paroedura; species Paroedura picta. The sequence goes on from NC_135380.1 coordinate 24,614,594, forward strand.
CCAGCTCTCCAGACTCAAGGCCACTGTTCTTAGCCATGCTGGCTCAAACACTAAAGCACCTAACAGATGCAAAAAAGTTCCACATGGATAGGTCCAGATGGTCAACCTGTTCATGTAAGCCCATGGAAGCACAAGTGATCCAGAACATATTGTTTTCCTTGGCTCCCCAGAACAGGCTGGAGATCTTAAACTGGTTGCCTTCTGGAGCCCCCGGCTAGATGTAACATTGCACCTGAGTTTCCTCACCTATGGTGTTGTGCCCTTCAGCTGAGTTAGCGCAAAGCATTCACTATCATTAATATGCTGACAGCTATCAATATCAGGTATCCAATTACCGGGGGCTGAAATCCAGCTTTTCTTTTCCCCCACAAAGGGCTGTTTTCTGATTTGTGAAATAGTATAATATGAAACATAATACATACCTGTTTGAGTGTGTTTCTTCCAGCATAGCCGCTTCAAGATACAGTGAAATCCTGGTGGCTTTTGCATGCCGAACCTAATCAGTTTCATATCTATAACTTGGCCCATTCTTTGCATTATTTAAGGCTTCAGCAGCTAGGCACAAGGAAGAGAGCAAGGCCAACTCCCACATAGAAGAAATTATTAAAGGCGTGATGTTAACTAATTGATAACCCTCTCTACTGAGACAGCCCCACACAAGACACCCCTTGGAGTTGTGTAACAGGTGTGCAGCCTGTGCAGGTGTCACATATTCGGGTTTGGCCATCACAACTCACAGCATCCTTCCAAGATCCAAAAGGCAGAGAGGAAGCATGCTGTGAGTTCATGTAGCCCTGTGTGGCTGGACTTGAATCTAGAACCAAAGGAATTTCAGGAACAGCTTCAGCTGAGTTCTGACCAAATATATAGGGCTGTCAGCCCATATCTGACAAAGTCATGAAAGCAGCAAGGAGGGGCTTGGCTAATACTGTTTGCCCCCAGCCAGGATACTTCTGCCTCTTTCTCTGCCTCAGCCTGACAAGCCTAACACCAAAGATCAAATTTGTCAAACCCATCTAAGTCAGATTGGGAGAGGGGGGTATGCATCTGTGACTTGCCATTCACCTGCCTACCTCTTTCCTCCATAGCAAAATGCAAATGTCTGGGTTGGAGGCTTGACTGAGCCCACCAATGGGATAGGAGGAGCGCACTGCCACATATAGATGTGGGAGGGCATGGACCTATGCCAAACCCAATGAAAATGAAGGTCTAGATGGGCCCTTGATGCCTCTTCTGTTTTCCAGCCAAGGAAGGTTTTCAACAAGACCTGATGGTTAGAAGTCGTTTCCTGGTAGTGCAGGGTCTCTGCCTGAAGTAAGCAGCCGGGAAAGTCTACAGGAAACACTACACAGGCCCTTCTGGCTGAAGGGAAGGATTATACATGAGAAAATGTATATGCCCCCCTCTATGCCCCCCGCAGGGCCTTACGCTCTGCGGGTGAGAACCTGTTGGTCGTCCCCGGCCCGAAGGAAGCGCGCCTAGCCTCGACCAGGGCCAGGGCTTTTTCAGTCCTGGCCCCTACCTGGTGGAATGAGCTCCCAGGTGATCTGCGGGCCCTGCGGGATTTGTCAGCTTTCCGCAGGGCCTGTAAAATGGAGCTCTTCCACCAGGTCTATGGTTGAGGCTGGGGTCAGCAAATTAGGGACATCGCTCCCCCCCCTAGGAGTTGGAGTGTACGCTACTCCCCTATCCTTTCCTCTTCACCTCTTAATAATTGGGGGAGGGATGGGATTTTTAGCCGCCATGTTAGTAGATTGATATTTTAATGGGAATTTTAATGGGATTAGTTGTTGTGACCCGCCTCGAGCCTATCGGGAGAGGCGGGAAATAAATCTAATAATAATAATAATAATAATAATAATAATAATAATAATAATAATAATAATAATAATAATAAAACACGAGTATTTTTAAAAGGGGGACCCCACGTCCCAAGGTGCCTCATCTTTAGAAAAGTCACAGTTCTCACAAAACTGCAGCATACATAGAAAACTGGGGATTTATTAATGAGCTGGTCCTGCAGAGAGGGAAGCTGAGAAGTTTGGACAAGGCAGCTCTGGAGATTTATTGGTTGTACTATTTCTGTTATTGCCAAATACAGAAAGCATCACGCAAGCAAACACTCCTACTAGGCAGCAAAAATGCTCCTTTACACCATCCCCAAAGAGACTAGCCAAGCATTTCTCAGGCTGGAGTCCAAGACCATTGGGCATAGCTGAGGGCACTCTAGGAAGTTTGCAAGTCCCTTCTTAAAGAGAAAAAGCAAACCTTTCTTGTGCGTATCCAGCAACATGAGAACAGAGGAACGGGACAGCACTGGCTTCTCTCTTTTTGAAGAATGGGAGCTCATAGAGCTAGCAGCCCCTGCACTGAAGACCCCCTTCAGAGCACCAGCCAGAAGATAAGCTGATGGCCTCTTGGAATCAGTAGATGGGTCATAGGGAACTGAGTAGCATGCCTAACAATGTTGTCATAATACAACTGGACTGCTTTATTTTCCAAGACAAATAATTTTAGGTGGGAGACAAACTGTGAGACCCAGGTCAATATGAATATTGGAAATTTGAGTTTCCAGTGCAAAGTCCCTTCCAACCAGGAGTGGAGACTGATTAGAACTTGGAAGGAGATCTGCTGAGTTTTGGCTCTACAGAATCGGCCGCACCTAAGGCGTGACCTTATAGATCATGAACAAACAGCACAAGCATCTACTTAAATGCATGTTAAAATGTAGATAAGGGGCTCACCGAGAATGTCATGGGTGGCTCACCATGTACCCCATTGGAAAGAGGCTGTCTAGTGAGTGATGGAGGGCAGTAAAGGAGGAGATAAATTGGAAAGAAAATGTGTGTACTGATTATAAGCAGACATTGGGCTACCCCCCAGCTGACCACAAATATCATTTTCCAGATGCAGTTACTGAAGCTTTCATAATCTATTAGAAAACAAAGCTGCAAAGGTCAGGATCAGTTGGCACTCTTGCTTAAAGGGCTTGATATTTGTGCAGTGCATGCTGCATTTTCTCAAGATACAGCCTTATGTTTGCAGCATTCTGGTTGAGCATGAGGTGTAGGGAAAACTCTGATTGAAGGCCAAAGCCTATAAACTGCAAAGGTCAGATATACTGTTTGGACACATTTAGCCTTGAAGTGATGAGCCACTGTGATATGCCCTAAAACAGGGGTAGTCAACCTGTGGTCCTCCGGATGTCCATGGATTACAATTCCCATGAGCCCTTGCCAGCAAACACTGAAGGACCATAGTTTGACTACCCCTGCCCTAAAAGATTTTATTTGCTCGTAAGAGCTGAGGCTTGAAATCTCCAAATCAAGAACAGGACTTGAGCAAAACTTTCAGCCTCACAAATCAGTTACTGATCTGGGTTTGGTGCTAGCCAACACTGAAGGGGTTAACAAAAAGGAAATCAGCCTGAGTTTCTGGCTTCTTCTCATGTAGCTGTCCAAGGTACTGCATTTGGCAGGTGTTTAGAAAGAGATTGGTATCACTGCAAACTGCAAATGTCCAGTTATCTTGCTTTCGTCATGAACCCACCTATAGACCTGAGACAAGCAATCACCTTTACAGTCTGCAAAATGTGGATAATACCAACCTGCCATGCAGCCTTTCTTGCAAGTATAAAACAAGAAACACAAGGTGTGAGCTATGAATAGGTAGATAGATGTATTTTGAGCCCTTGTGTCAAAAGGAGGGGAAAGATATTTAGAGGTGGAGCAGCACAAAAATAGAGCAAAAAGTGCATGTACTTGGCAAGTTGCACTCTCCTTTCAGAACAAAGCAAAAACATCCCAGCAGCACAACTTCCAATCCAGATTAATTCAATATATGCCTGAAATCATGTAGATTTTAGGATTATCCATAGATTAAAAAGGTAGGTAAAGGTATCCCCTGTGCAAGCACCAAGTCGTGTCTGACCCTTGGGGTGACACCCTCTAGCGTTTTCATGGCAGACTCAATACGGGGTGGTTTGCCAGTGCCTTCCCCAGTCGTTACCATTTACCCCCCAGTAAGCAAGCTTGGTACTCATTTTACCGACCTCGGAAGGATGGAAGGCTGAGTCAACCTTGAGCCGGCTGCTGGGATTGAACTCCCAGCCTCATGGGCAGAGCTTTCAGACTGCATGTCTGCTGCCTTACCACTCTGCACCACAAGAGGCGCTCATAGATTAGAGCTGAAATATTTCACAAATTCAAAAACACATGCAAGCTTATTATTCAGGTTTCAGGGTATGGATTTCCTGAGCCTCCAGGCTATCAGAATAGCTGTTACAAATGTAATGCTGATGATGCATGGATTTGTGTTCAAGTCAGACCCTCGGGCCTTGTACTCAGGGATGCAAGCGCCTCCCCCACTGGTCTTCACAGAGAAAAGAGGCTTGTTAGAGAGAAGACTGGTCTACTTCCTGATGTCTTTATGTGGACTATTTTATTTTTGTATGCCTGAATGTTCCGTCATGTGAGTTTCTACCTACAGTTTAGTCACGTAGTAGATTTGGCTGGTGCTGTGGTAGGTGGCACTAGGTGCAAGGGGAGCTACAGGACCTTTCAACTTTACCTACTTGAACCAAGAGGTGCCAGGGACTGAACCTTCTGCTTTCAAAGCAGATGCTCTTCCACTGAGCCATGACCCCAACCTAGCTGAGGTCTTTAAAAGAAAATGAAACTTCTAAAACAATGTGGGTATTAAAAATATTTACATTCCAGTCAGCCCTGATATAGTCCCAGGATCACTTCTGAAGTTCCTTCCCAGTCATACTCCTGCATACTTGTTATTTTGCAAGAAGCTGTTCCAAATGCGAAAAGCTCCTGAAATTAGATGAGCAGTTCCAAGGAGCACAGCTTTCTCCAAAGTGGTACCCAAAAGAAAGTTCTTGCGGCCTTTTCTTTTATCTTACAGATGACTACTGAGCACCTGTATATCCAAGGAGTTAGCTGGCAAAGTTAAGTTCCAGTGCTGACTCTTACGCATTTCCTGTGTGTATCACCTGTGCTTTAATATCATGTTATATTGGTGGTTGTCTGAGTATTGATGTGCATTATTATGAAAGAGCCTCTTGTGGCGCAGAGTGGTAAGGCAGCCGTCTGAAAACTTTGCTCATGAGGCTGGGAGTTCAATCCCAGCAGCCGGCTCAAGGTTGACTCAGCCTTCCATCCTTCCGAGGTCGGTAAAATGAGTACCCAGCTTGCTAGGGGGTAAATGGTAATGACTGGGGAAGGCACTGGCAAACCACCCCGTATTGAGTCTGCCAAGAAAACGCTGGAGGGCGTCACCCCAAGGGTCAGACATGACTCGGTGCTTGCACAGGGAATACCTTTACCTTTACCTTTATTATGAAAGAAAGGAAAACGGGTTTTCTAGTTTTCTAAATGTTAGCGAATACACAGCAATAAAGACTACATATGTACATTCCCAGCTACCTAGGAGGAAAAAAAGCTCAGTAATCCAGTTGCAAAGTTGCATCTATGTCAGTTTTTATTTATACTGAACAGCTTTTAAAAATACAGAATAAAATAGCTTTTATCTACTATTATTAACAACATCTGGTCCAAATATTAACATATTTTTTAAATATTTCAACGTTTAATAAAGCCATGTTAGAAAAAAACCCAAAAAAATTCATAAAAATCTCAATAAAAGAATTACACATCTCAAAGTAAAAACCCAACTTGGTATGTAACATGAGACTGTGCAGTCAAAGTCATTCACAAAACTCATGGGAGAAAAAAAAAAAGTTATCCCTACTGTCTAAAAACAGTCAAGTTTGTTACATCAAAAGTTGTTATGAAGAGGCCGAAACAAAAAGTACAGTATAGTTTGAATTGGCAAGATGACTTATTTGGAAATATGCCAAACAATAACACAAGGCAAGTCTCTATCAAATATGTACTGATGACTAATCACAGCCACAATAAAATCATAACCAGACTGGAATGTTTTGGATGTTGCCAAAGATGAATTCTCAATACTTAAAGCAGCCCAGCACTACTATGGGGAGCGGGGGGAGAAGGAGAAAGAGAGAGACCAACCAATAGGCAGAAGCTAAATACTGGCTAATACGTGGCCTCCTCATAGCACAAATGACAAAGGATCTAGCACTGCAAAAGGTGAAGTCCCCACCACAATTGCTGTCCTCTGTCCAGGTATGTTAAGAAATGTTTGAGTGAGCAGCTTTATATGCAACATGCACCATGCGAAGACACAAAACCGAGGCGTATATATTTTCTGCGGGGACTGGCTCCCCCATGCCGCTTCCTCCGGGTGGTTAATGACTGAATGCTTTTAATTCAAGAAGGCCACAGAAGAAAAAAAGGAGCTTTTGTTTGGTTTGGGGTTTTTTTTGTGCTGGCCTGTCATCCATATTGAGATGCTTTGGAATGCAAGGGAACATCCAACGGCAAAGGGCTGCTTTCCCACATTAAGAGTTTCCCACCAGGCAGTGCCTCCTTGCCGAATCTCAGTGCTTCTCATCACAACAGTCTGCATGCGTTCTTTCCCCCAAGTGGGACGCACAGCTTCAACAGAGGCGAGAGCCAATGGTGAAAGGGGTTTGACCTGATATCTAAAGCAAGGGTAGAGGAGGCCTCTGGGGAACTGAGACCCAGATTTTAAATTGGCCAGTGGGTTAAAAACAATATATCTTATGTAAAAACCGAACCTCTCAAGCATTCTGACACTAGCAAACCGTGTTGCTCCTCTTCCGGCAGGAAAAAGCAGCCCCCTCTCATCTGCCTGCACTCATCCAATCCCTCCTTTGAGCAAACTGAACAAAAAACAATACGCAGCAGGTGAGCAAAAGGTGTAACCCAAAACGTTTCTAATGCCATGCCTTTCCTACCACTGTGCTCTTCCCCACTGACACATCACCAGGCCCTATGCTTGTTAATCCCACGTGCCACTGTGATGATCAGTGCAGAGCTGGAAGTGAGGTGGAATCAAAGGGTGAGGGGGGAGAGGGTCGCAGCCTTGTGAGTCGGAGATTCGCCACCATTCAGATGTTATGCTGGAAGCAGCCTAAAACTGCATCACTGGAGGTTGGCACTTCACAGATGGCAGAAATTCATAGTCTAGTTTATGTCACTACTAAGCAGCTATTACATTTTGGTCTGACTGGTTGATCTCACATCTAATTAACATCTCTTGCAGCATAACTGGTTGCCAGTCAGAGCAGGCCCAAGGTGTTACAGTGACCAAGGCTAAAACATCCCCCCCTCCCACGCACATAGCACACACCAATCAATCTGATGCAAGTTGCAGGGAAGTTCTCTTAGACAAGCCTCTGTCGAAACAGACGGGAGTCTGCATGAAAGCACTACAGTTAATGTTTGTGAGGTTTGCGCCGGAGAACTTCCCCATGGATTGGACCCCATGGGTCAGAACCTGACTGCCTCTCCCATGGTGCCGCCCAAATCTACCAACCACGCCTTCTTGGAAGCTGAACCATTCTCAACTTTTTCTTTTGCAGCTACTGAAAGCTCCATTGCCGGTATCCTATGTTTTAAGTAAGGAGATGATCAAGCGCTCCTTTTATTTCCAGTTACTAAGATAAGCATGGGTAAATAAAGTATACACAATTGCTAGGCATTCGTCAATGAAGAAATTCTATCACCACATGACATTGTCATGACAATCATATCACTCCCACCCAGGAATCCTGTGGCAGTTCTCCGGGGAGGAAATGTTACTGGTTGGTTGGTTGTTGTTTTTTTCAAAGTCTATGGAAATAAAATACTGAAGTATTCATGTACAAAGTTACCCTATTGAAAGTTAGTATTAAACGGTGTAAAACCAATGGACTGTGTAAATTTAAAAATGCCACCCCTAACGCAGCTTCGTCCAATTTGAATTGAACACTTTGTCAACCACGGACAAAATTTATCAATGAAATATAAATCCGAGAGGCATCGTTTTATAAGACACATTCGAAGATCTTTGCCAGAATTCTTAATTTAACCAAAATATTAACATAATTTTACAGTTCACATACAAAAGCCCCCAAATTGATTTTTGCTTGACAACGCAGTTATATTTTGTTACGGTTATTTGCTTTTTACATGGAAATCTGTCAGTGCTTTCCCCCTAGCCCTTCCACTAGGCATCCTCTCTAGACAATCTGCTTTAATTTAGCTGATAGAAAAAGCCAGGCAGCTACATGCAAAGACATAATCGAAAGCAGTCACAACCTTTTTACTCTCTTCCAGTTACATATAACAACAGGATAGATGTAAGCATCCAGCCATTATGAGTTCCATTCAGAGTGATAAACATTTAAAGCCCATGAGTCACCGGCCAAGGTTCACACATCATTTAACCTCCAAACACTGGAACAGATCTTTGCAGAGAAAGGAGGTTCCAGAATTCTCTCTGCACAAATGCCAGCAGCAGAGCAGGAGGAGGCAAATGATGACACCCCTTTCCAACTAATGTGGGCAAAGGATACTGGGATGACGTCCTCCTGTGGATTAGCTCTCTCAAAATGAATGGGAGCTGTGTTCTTTCATTTCAATGGTGTTTGTGCGAGAGCATTTCCCTGGGAGCTTGAGCCCCATTAGCTCTCTCTCTCTCTTCTGTGATTTGGCCACCCAAGAGCTGTTCCCTAAGGAGACTTTGCTTCAAGCTACAGCCAGCTCTGACCATCTCACAGTTAAGTATTTGATCAGCAGCTTCCTCATGGGTATGTGTGTGTGTGTCTGTTCTTCACGAGACAAAATAAGGGTGTACATCACCTTCTCATCTGTTTTGATCTCTGCTTTAGAAATTTAGAAACATTCTGAGCGCTCTCGAGATAGCTGCCTATGCATGATCAAACATCCATGCCATTAAACTCTTTCCTAAGTTGCAGCATCTGCACCGCCCTCTTGTGGTTGATTTTGCAAGATCAGAGGGCTTGGCTTTTATCACGGTCTCTAAATCAAAGCAAGTCCATCTTCCCACAACTCTGGTATTCTCCCCCCCCTTCAGAGACCATTTTTCAAAACCAGATCCTGTTTGGAAGCAATGCAGACCTTTGGCAAACTGGTTTGCCTCTGCTGCATACTGCCTGTTTGGAGCAAGTAAAACAGTGGTTGCAAGGCTTTCTAGTGAGTTGAGAGCCTCAGAGAAATGGGGTCTGAGTCAAAAACATGTTTACATGATTTGCCCTTTAAAAACCTTCATCTAGGGAGGGTGAAGAACCCCCTAAAAACATGATGCTGTACCTGAGTACAGAGCTGAAGCGAGACAAGCAATCTGTCACTGTTGTGCAGTATAGCAGGGGTAGTCAACCTGTGGTCCTCCAGATGTTCATGGACTACAATTCCCACGAGCCCCTGCCAGCAAATTCTGGCAGGGGCTCATGGGAACTGTAGTCCATGAACATCTGGAAGACCACAGGTCGACTACCCCTGCAGTATAGGAACCGGCTGTTGGTTACATTGCAGCCCAGGACAAGTTTTTGCAATAAATACAGTCAAGCAAGGAGATGAACAATAGCACAGTATTAAGGTGCATGAAACACATTGGTCCTAACTCCTGCCTAAGCCTCTACACAGCTCATTTGACAATGCTGGATGCAATCCACTGCGGGTTATTTGTGCCCAAGTTCTTGGGGACTTGTGCATGAACAAACCCTGCAGCAAGTCACAATCAGTGACACTTTGATTCTGTACTGAGAAACAACACATTCTTCAGCCAAAAGAGAGAAAAAGAGAAAGAAAGAGTGGAGTGGGTGGACGAGAGAAAAGAAAGGCCAGCCATGACCAAAACGTGCATAAATTAATTTCTGTCAACGTGTATGTGAGAAAGAGAGGGAGAGAAGACAAGAAGAAGAAAGGGATAGACTTTGGCATCAGACTTGATTATAGAGCCACTATTCAGTCACGGTGGCTGTCCTACCCCATTTCTTTGGTTGCACTTAAAATACAAGGTGGAAAAGAGCAGTATGCAGGCCCAGCCTATATATATTTACATAGGGGCATGTCCCTCAGTGGAACGTAGTTCTATCAAGGTTTGCACAGAATTGTTACTACACCGTTGTCAACCAAAATGCTCAAGTAGTTCCCAGTGTCGCAGGAGTACCTCCGAAGGTCTGTGAGCCAGCCTTAGCTTAACCGTTTGGGGCAGGCATCACATCATTAGATTCTAAGACAGCAAACTACTGAAAGTTAGTTGAAGGAAGATCAGAATGTGGGACTCATCTGGATCCAAACAAGACAAAAACTGACAAGGTGAATGCTGCAGAAATGGTAGGGAACATGCTGGCATACAAACAATCGACTGCTTCATTTCCGTTCTGCACCTTTCAATACTGATAGACAGAGGCTCTTTGCTGCCTTTCCCCAACCCTCAAAAGCTTCAAAGATAAAATAAAGGCTGTTTTGCTCTTTTTTAGTAGCCAAGTTTGAGAAACTGACCCATTTTTACAGTGTTTGCTTTGAAAACAAAATATACAGCAAAGCAAACACCTCAGAGCAGACCGGCCTTGAGATAACACATATCCTAACGCCTCCCTGACTTTAAAAAATGGGAGGGGGGGCACAGTAGGGGGGAAAGCCACACATACAGACAAATCATTGATGTCTAAAAACTAACTTGCAATAGTAAGAACAGTAAACTGGAATAACTTGTTTATAATTATGAATGCATGATGAGCCACGAAACAACAGAGCCAAGACTAGTACAGGAAAATAAAATCAAATGGCGCCCGCAGCGGGCCCCCGATACCCGTTGAACCACCCAGTGGGCAGTGATGTCATACATAACGTCTCATCTATTATTTTAAAAGGTCCTGTGTTCACTTCAGCTCAGAAACAGAAAGCAAATGTGAATCATAGGCTGTTTTCGAGACTGGCAGAACTGTTTCACCGCCAACAGTCTAAAAACACATTTGCAAACAATCTTGAGACAAGATGAACAGTCTATCTGCATTGTTATACTGAGGACTAGCGACTCTAGTTGCTTAATAGCTGTTCAGTTATATAAGGCCTGGGTTGTTACCCATACATGAAGTGCTTAGGTGTTCCTATGGTCAGATCATGGATGTGTCAACTGAATGACAGCTCAAGACAAGGAGCTACATCCAGCAACTGCTGTGCTAAGAAACAGCCAGTTGGACAAAGAGTTCCAGGATATTGCTCTTATGCAAAGAAAGCATGTGCTAAAGGGCACCAGTTGTCGGTACAACAATTCTAGGCCTATTGCTGGAAAAAATATGTTAAGTACTGCCCAGGTTCCGCTGTAATTTGCCAGAATGAAAAAAATTGACTGCAAGTCCAGGAAGGATAAAGAAATGGAATGTATCTGGTGCAAATGGGAAAGATAAAGCCGTGTCTCAGTGCTGCATTTATGGAAATGCTGTTTACCAGTTAGAGAGTTGGACTGACAATTCCCAAAGTACAGCAGCTGTCCTAAAATTTAGGACAAACTATTTTAGCAAAAGTTTTAAAAACAAAACCAAACATCATGTTAACAAAACAGAGACATTATAGATAGCTATCACCGCCCACAACAGGAAAGCTATTTTTAGAATCTGTCTCGGCTCTGGTTCCAGAATTTAAAATGCAGATATACAAAATGAAATAAAAATCAGCAAGGAACTGCTGATCTGTCTGTTACTATAGCAAGAATGGAAGGGAGACATTTTCAACAGGGGCTATACGGTAGCCTCCGAGTCCTCCTCCTGGGTTCCTTTCCTGAAACCTTTCCATGTGTAGCCCATAAAGGTGGGACTGATGGGTAAGAAACGGAAACATTTGTACTTCTTGATCACTTCCATGCCGAAAGGCAAGTCGTAGGTTTCCATGCCATCGATGGATTTGCTGCCTTTCCCTGTCCCTTTTTTCCACTTCCGGATTCCTCTTTCCTCAGGACTTCCTGAATTTTTGAAGGAAGGAAGAAAAGAACAGCTTTGAGAATCATATTTAAAGACATAAAAAGTGAAGTTCTCTGTACAAGGAAAGCAACGGGCTTGTCTGCTTCCTGTCAAGCATGTATCTACCAGCATAAGGAAAGAGCTGGGATTCTCAAAATTTTATTGAAATGAGGTTTACTGGAATTCCAGATGCTTTTAATATTTAATATTTACGCTTTTTTTTTTTTTTTAGCAGAGATAGTTTTAATGTATTGTAATCCTCCCTGTTATTAGGTTATTAGGTTATTAGGTTATTAGGTTATTAGGAGTTATTAGGAAGGGCAGGAAATAAGAACAAAGATTATTTTCACCACAACCTGAACAGGCTACTCAAAGCCCGCCTTGATCTGGTGGCTCCGTGATCTGCCTTGCTGTGCTTTGCCAGGAAAGGAAAAGAAGCATGAAACACGGGCCTCAGCTTATGAAATGGCTCTTCCATATGCTGCTTTCTAGAGCTATAATTGTGAAGCTGGGGGATTTAAGGCTCATTTAACTGAATGGAAGATTTGTATTCTTTATGCAAAGTATGAAACGTTTAATTTGGGGGAGGGAAGGAGGTTTCAGGCACAGTTGCCTCACTTCCAAACCAAAGCAGCCCTTCTGGAAGGAAGGCACCTAAGCAGGTGAGTTGTTTAGCTCCTTTAGAGACAGGAAAAGGGAAGACGGTCTCACAGGATGCAATCAATGAAATGAACAGAAGCTGCTCAAGAGTGCCCCACTCCCATTCTTTTCAGCAAAGTCGTAAAAAAGAGCTTCCTGGACTGTTAATGTATTTATGTTTTGGGATGGGGGGGCGGGCAAGGAGAGATTTGGATTGTCTGACAAGCATAAAAATATATTTGAGACATACAGAAAAGAGGGGCCAGGGACAGGCATACTGCATGACTAACCTGGAATTGTGTTATCCAAAATGAATGCTACACAACCCCCAACAAACATGGCTGTAGTAAGAAGAACATTGAGTACTTGATCAACGCTGGCTATCCCTAAATAAACAAAACAGGAGGAAAAGAAGTTACTACAGAATCCTGGGAACAATCATATTTATATGTGCTATCCGAGGAGTCAACATCAGAGAAGTAGCCAGCATAAATACCTTAATGCTTGCATAAACGTATATGCCACTACAGTCAAATATTTCTGTAGCACCTTTCTCCCAGAATAAGATCTAAGGCAGTGGTCCCCAACCCCTGGTCCGGGGACCGGGACCGGTCTGTGGATCAGTCGGTACCGGGGCGCGGTTCCTCCTCGTCCTCCTCCCCGGCTGCTGCCTCGAGGGCTGCCCTACCACTCTGCCGCTGGCTCATCTTTGGTTCTCTCCAGCGGCCGCCATGGCTGGAGCTCCCCCTCAGCATAGCACTGCGCAGATGCTGCTGGCAGCGCCCCCCAGCAGGCGGCGGGAAATCAGGGGCACTTGCAGGAAAGCAAGTGGAGCAGGGGCTCAGGCGGCAGCGATGTCCCTCGGCAAAAGACTATTCCCCCCCCCCCAGGCCTCAGTAAAATTGTCAAGCGTTGGCCGGTCCCTGGTGATAAAAAGGTTGGGGACCACTGATCTAAGGCATATGGGCATAGTGCACAGAAGGGCAATTATGTTTGATTTCCTCATCGGAACAGCTGGGAGAGTCAATTGGACTAGAGTGACATGACCCTGGTTAGTTTCCTTCCTTCCTTCCTTCCTTCCTTCCTTCCTTCCTTCCTTCCTTCCTTCCTTCCTTCCTTCCTTCCTTCCTACCTACCTACCTACCTATCTACCTATCTATCAGCTCTAATCCCAGCACCACAACTGGATTCCAATAGGACACAGCCTGTAACAAAACCCAACTTTCATACAGACCCTAATCCAATTACATAATCATTCATAGTTGACTCAACTTCTTTTTGTAACCTATTCGCTGTCTTATTTTAACCATCCAGTTCACTGTTTAAAATGTGGGCTATTTTTCTTGCTGATAAAACTGTTTTTGTACTAACACTGCAAGTTTTCACCAGGTCCGAGATAGTTTAAGAAATAATAAGAGCTCAAGCACCATCAGTATTGTGGAACATCCAGACTTACAAAAGTATTTTAAATGCATAAGGCACAGATAAACAGTGAGCCATCATTTTCCTCTGGCCAGCACTTCCAAAGGCTTCAGGAATCCCAAGAACTAGAAGCCAAATGTAAACATGCAGCTAAAGTTTCTGCTGTTTAATAAGAGCAGTCCTAACTAGCAGAACACAGACTGATATCTTGAGTGTAGCATACATCATGAGACAAGGTTTTTGAGAGCACACACTTCAAAATATGTATTTAAAAAAAACATTCTGGTCATTATTTGAGCAGAAGCTTTTAATATACATAGCAGAAAAAAGAAAGAAAAAGAACAAACTTTGTACCTGTAACCAATGGGTTTTGCCGAAGGTAACTTGGAAGGACCAATCCGAAGAAGATAGAAAAGCCAAGCACAAAGAGGTTCCGAGAAGAATTCAAATCTATAAACTGGAGGTTAGACAACCCTACTGCGGTAATCATCCCTAAACAAGGATACATAAGTTTTAGATATAAAGTCTTGATGCGGCTACTTCCATATATGTACCTTAAACTCAAAATCTTAAATTCTATTGAAGTAATTAATCTGAAACGTCCAGCATTTACAGAAGATGTGTTAAGCGAACCATACTCCAGCTGAGGAAGGCCTTTGAAGGGAATTTGCTCAGGGGGAAAAAAAAACCCTGCCTTTTGTTGTTACATTCTGTGCAATTTGAAATATTATGCACTACTCTAAAACTTTCCAAAGCCTACTGCTGGAAGGCTATCCGAAGATTCTGTGAAGACAACTGGCCAACTGAATCATGCTGCTAAAAGGAGATACCATGGAAGCCTAAGGGCTTTGTCTTATGTGATATGCCAGGCCCTGGAAAAGCTTTCATGGCCTCTGTTGCTCCACTTGTGATATAGGAATAATAGGGACCTACAACTAGCTCTCCCATAACAAGGCACTTCTTGAAGACAGCCATGCTGTAGAAAATCATGCTGCAGCCATGTAATTGCCCCAGAAGAATTAATACAATAACCCCAGCCTGGTTAAAATAGTATTATTCCAATGGCTGGATTGTCTGTCAGAACTTATTACATCAAAGTGTGCCAATATCAATTGTGCTGCAGGATCTAAGATTCAGCGATCACCCTTCTGACTTGTATATGATGATAAGAACTTTGATTCTTGACAGCTTATACCCTGGAGATCTTGTGGGTCTTTAGGATGCTACTGGACTTGAATCTAGCAATATCACAGTACAGAGATCAGTAACATTAAGGAAAATGACCTACAGTACATGAAGGTACTGTGACATTGAAGGAAGACGGCTTGCTTTGACTGGCAAGGAGGAGCAACATTGCAAAGATGGAAGAGGAAAAGAGGTTGGGGCTACTCAAACACTCATTAGATGAACAAAGTTGCATCATCACAGGTAAACTGGAAGTTCGCAGCAGATTTTCAAGGTTGTATTACTTTCAGTCAGATGCCTTTACTACTAGAATATTATGCTAGAACAGATATGAAACTTATGATGCCATTCAAAAATGATATTGATGTGTATCTTGAGACACAGGATCCCCCAAATAATAGACAATGTCTGAAGGCAGGGCATGGATTTGCTGGCATGGCTACCTACAGAGATTAATGATGTACATAAAATAATATGGAGAGAATCCCTTACCAAAGAGGGTGCAGAAGAGAGCGCCAAGCACTGGATCAGGGAGTGATGCAAACAAAGCACTAAACTTGCCAACCATTCCAAGCAGCAGCATGAAGGCTGCTCCATACTGAATAACACGCCTGCTTCCAACCTGCAACACAAGAAAAGTAAAATACTTTAGAGATGTTTCCCCATGAAAGAATGATGAAATTTTCCTTTGACATTACAGGATTTCTAAATCATTGAAAAAATTCTGCTAGATTTAAATGGCTGCAATTTTATTCTATTAATCTTTTGCTGTCACACTGAAAACTTTGATGACGGCTATCATTTTCAAGCAGTACACCCTTCTGCATGGAGAGAAGCTTAGGGACACAAACACTCAAAGGTGCAAATGGGTGTTTTGAGTCTGTGCAGAAGCAAGAATGTAATGTCCCAATATGCTCCTGCATTCTCTATGTGCTCTCTTTTTTTAGGGAAGTCAGGGGAGGAGGTGCTCGTATATGGTTTGTCACTACTCATGTTCTTTCTGCAATGCTATTATTGTTATTATTGTCACAGTGATTACAAAACACTGGTAATTCTAAAATAAAATAAGAAGTTGCTTTGGCTGTTTTGCAAAATGAAAAAAAACGACTTGGATTTTCTGCCCACAACAAGAACTGTTGTTTACAAGTATTTCCTGAATAATTCATAAGAAAGGACCAGCTTGAGATACAGGAAGCAATCAATTAAGCTGGGAGGAGAGAAATGTCGGACACTAGTCCTAAGGAACCTCAGTGGCACTCTCATCATCTACACAAGAAATCCTGGTGCTAAAACTAGTTTTCCAGTATATATATATATATATATGTGTGAGCTAGGTCTAGAGAGAGAGAAAGAAAAACACAGGAAGTACAAGAAAGTAACATGTTAATATCATCCTCTGCTTATGCATTAAAACTTAGTCAAGAGAGAGAGAGAGAATCCCAGATTAATGTGGAACCATCCTGATTTTTAAAAGACAGCACTTATGGCCATATTTATCATGTGATTGCTTGAGTGGGTGAAACTGTAGATGAGCTATTACCAAATTCTGTTATCACATGATCCCAGTATTCCTGAATGGGGAAAAGGTGATGCAGAGGTTATACTGCATACACTTCACAATACCGTCTTAATTGAAATTTCATTTCAAAAGATTATTCTGGTAGAGTTATGTAAGAGAATGCAAATAAAGCACAGACATTTTCACGCTTGAGGCTACACTCTTTCAAGAGTGTAACTTGATAACAGCATGCTTCACTCCAAACAAGCAGTCTCAGGAGAAGGACCAAAGCATTTCTCAAAAAGCTTTTGTGTGGCAGTTTCAGGCGTTAGCATCAGAGTGCATGTGACAATCATGTTTCATTTGAAGTGGCATACCCTTCTAGTGGGGAAAGGTCTCTTTCACTGCTTTATTGTTTCAGAGGGAAACTATGTTGGTCTTCGGTAGAAAAGCTAAATTTGAGTGCTGTACCACCTTAAAAGAGCCTCTTGTGGCACAGAGTGGTAAGGCAGCAGACATGCAGTCTGAAAGCTCTGCCCATGAGGCTGGGAGCTTGATCCCAGCAGCTGGCTCAAGGTTGACTCAGCCTTCCATCCTTCCGGGGTCGGTAAAATGAGTACCCAGCTCGGTAATGACTGGGGAAGGCACTGGCAAACCACCCAGTATTGAGTCTGCCATGAAAACACCAGAGGGCGTCACCCAAGGGTCAGACATGACTCAGTACATGCACAGGGAATACCTTTACCTTTACCTTTAGCACCTTAAAAACCAGCAACTTCTTCAGGGCATGAGCTTTCATCAGACCTGAAATAGGCAACTTATACCCTGAAAAAACTTTGTTGTTTCTAAGATGCTACCAGAATTAAAACTAGCTTTTAAATTGTTTCTCCTTTTGTTTCTTTAGCTGCTACAGTTATCATGGCCCAGTAAGGCAGATGGTTTCCAAAGAGATATTTTCTAAAACAGCTTTCATTTCTATATTGTTATTATATAATCCCACAACTGGTCTATAGATGTCCATGTGACATCTGTTTTTGTGAGAAAAAGCACTCAGGGGAGTGCTTTGGCATTCCACATGGGGGGGGGATCCAAATATGTGTGCATATTTAATAATCCTCTCATTATATGGATAACTAGGTTATGGAAACACAGACTCATACAATCATGGAGTTGGAAGGGACCTCCTGGGTCATCTAGTCCAACCCCCTGCACTATGCAGGACACTCACAACCCTATCGCTCATCCCCTGTAACCTGCCACCCCTTTGCCTTCACAGAATCAGCCTCTCCGTCAGATGGCTATCCAGCCTCTGTTTTAAAATTTCCAAAGATGGAGAACCCACCACCTCCCGAGGAAGCCTGTTCTACTGAGAAACCACTCTGTCAAGAACTTTTTCCGGATGTTTAGACGGAACTTCTTTTGAATTAATTTCATCCCATTGGTTCTGGTCCGTCCCTTTGGGGCAAGAGAGAACAACTCTGCTCCATCCTCTATAGGGCTGTCTTTTAAACAGTTGAAGATGGTTATCAGATCCCCTCTCAGTCGTCTCCTCTCCAGGCTAAACAGACCTGTTAGTATTTAGGTACAGGCACCTTTCCAATAACAAAGGTGCAACAACAAGGTCTAATTTCATTTTCTTGAGCAATTTTCTTTCTTAAAATGACCAAAAGAGATGCATCCAGCAGATGGCAGTTTATACTTTCAAACATTACCATGATACCTCCGTGGAACAAAAGCAGCCAAGGGCCAAATAGTACATGACGGCAACAGCTCTGTGCCTTTTAATAAAGGCATGCCCCAACAACGTTCAGAGCTGGGTGGTGACGCAGAGAAAAGTGCGCAGATAGGAGGTACTGAATTCGCCCCACCTAGCCCACTGCTCTCCCCACTTCAGCACTTAAATTCTGGATGGGAGCCTGGCCTGGAGAAGGGGGGGGGGCAGGCAAAGGAGGAAGGAATTAGTTCTCCTCACCAGCACACGTTTACGCTTTAGAATTGTACACACACCTGTATTCTTTAGAAACCAACAGGGCGGGCCAAAATTTCACAGGGTTTAGCCCCAAGACATTCAGAAATATTCCGCAGCCAAAGGAAAGAACTTCTTACGCAGATTTTGACAATGGATGCCAGAAAGAAAGGCTCATGATTTTGGACTCTGCTTAATTAAAGGAAACTCAATAAAACCGAATTACTCAAGAGGACTCTTTTTATCAAAGGAATATAACTGCAGATGGAATCCTAAATAGAGTTACATCTTTCTAAGCTTATTGACTGCAATGGACTTAGAGGGTGTCATTCTGTTTAAAATTGCACTGCCAACTTTTGGAAAAAATGAAGTGTCCCCTTATTATACGGTACTTATTTCACTGGTCTCTAATTTTGCATTCTGGTTTCATTGCACCATTTGCTTTATGAATTCTGCTGGCTTCTATTGCATTGCTTTCTAATTCTGTAATGTGGCTTGAGCCTCAATGAGAAAGGTGGGCTATAAATAAATGAATCAATAAATGAATCTCATCTATATTCAGAGCTGAATGTGGCAAGCAGTATTCCTATTTCATCTTGACTCACAAATTGAATGGGTGAAATAACTCATCCTTTGGCTGATCTTCAACTGTCATGACTGCAAGAAGAAGAGGTAATTTATTCATTCTATGGCAGCTGAAGGGTAGGGCTGTGCATTCCCCCCCCCCCCGGTCCCCTGTTTTCCAAAAACATAAGGATCCCAACACTTATGCAGTAATCAGATCCAAGATTTTCTGGAAATCCTGAATTTTGGAGGGTCCAACAGACCCGAGAATGAGGGGGGGGGGGAGCACACCAGAAGCAGTCTGCTTCTGATTAAGAGGAGCCAGCTACAGCTGAGGGACTATAGAAGCCCAGTAAACAGCTGTTTTCAGATCTACTGGTAATTCCAAAATATATCTGGGATCTCCCCCCCCCCCCAATTTCCCTGAGAAAATGCAGGTACATTTAGGATGGCAAAATATACCCCACAAATACTGATAGGATATTTTTCAGGTATATTTTCAGCTTGGGTAGATCTGAATGCACACCCCTACTGAAGTTTGAAACCTGCAGATGAAACCTGAATGGTTTATCTGGAACTCGAACATGACTCACAATTCAAAGTGATCAGAATCATGCCTTTTCTGTACAACTCTAATTCTTCTTTGTCTTAAGTGCTTGCAGGTGAAACTTCCAAAGGGGTTGTACCCTATATGAGTCATCTGATGGACAAAGAAAAATGCTAAAAGGAATAAACCGAGTACCTTTGTAATCCCCAAGACTCCAATATTAGGACTCGAAGAAGTGGATCCATTCCCAGTACCAAATATTCCATCCAATACACACGAAAGCCCTTCTATGAAAATGCCCCTGCAATTGATAAAAACTGAGATGAAGATATGCAAATAAGTCAGAAAGCAGATGTCGCCAGTCAGGTGCTCATGGCAGGCTGGGCAGCAAACTGTAATATGCACTGAATGTTCAGCGGCCAAAATAAGAGGAAGTTTCAAATTCTTCCATAACTGAGAATAAACCAAATATAACTAGGGGGATCTTTAAAATGTTATGCCACACAAACAAAAGGAAAAAGACACACCCAACCACTTGCAGTAAAAAACAGATCAAGTCAAGCAACCAAGAAAAAAACGGTCCCTTTTTATATTAAAAAGCAAAACTCTTCATGCCCTCTACTTGGTCTTTGTGCTTTCGGCTAATGCAATCTAATGCAACTTTCTACATCTCCTGCCACTTCCTTTGGTGTAGACCAATGTAGGGAAATCTAAACACACATTTCTTTTTTTGAAGTGTGACACCACCCGATGGGAGGGGAACATCATAGCCATGCTCCTCCATTGAAAAGCAGACCAAGTCAGAGTGTGGCCCTGTACGTACCCAGTCTGCTTTTCGATGGAGGGGCCTGGCTAAGAGATTCCTTGGCTATCAACTAGGTATATATCAGAGGTTCACAGTATATATAGCAGAGGTTCACCATTCCTTTCCGGGAATTAACCCCAGCAGGGGCCAAGAGGCTTGTCTAAGATATACTCTTGCTTCAGGTATGTGTGTGGGTGGGTCTTATTTTGTTCAGATTTAGTCTTCATCACATACCCCCCCCCCCCAAAAAAAAGCCATCTGCTTCTTCAAGCTTTTATCTTGCCAATCTTAACTGTAACATCTACTTTAAAAAAATACAACAGCTGGCTGAGTGGTACTTTCAACACTGCAACAACAGGTCACAGAAATGTATGTTGTAAGAGATTCCTGAGTCCAATAAACTTAGTTGGAATGTGCAGAAGTAAAAAAAAAATTCCCAAAACAACAGATGTACCTCTCTAACTAGTAGTGATTAATATCAAAAGTAGTAATAGGGATCAGGCCTGAGGAGAAACTCCACCACCTGCCTTAGATGCTTTGCCCTACACAGCAGCTGTGTAAGGTTTCTCGGGGCTGAGTCACATGTACATCATAAACTCGTGATTACTCAAGGCCTTATGACGAGCAGATACAAGTGTGAACCACCTCCAAGGGAAAAAAAGATCCTTGAGGTGATGCAAAATGAAATAAAAGTCATTTGTGGTAACTGATCTGTGATGCTGAAACATTAATATAAACACCTGCAATTATAAAATAGTAATATAAAAAAAGAAACCTCACAGAACTCTGTATAATCCTTTCACAAAATCAGACAGAAATATCAATACCTACTTTGCTGCCACAGAACAGACAGGGCACAGTTTTGTTTTTTTGTTTTTTAAGTCTTTCTGAGAAAACTTACCTATTTATTGCATGGATTGGTGGTGGAGGAGCGCAAGATAACCTTGCACAGGCATAGTAATCACCAATGGATTCAATGATGCTAGCAACCACCGCACTGAGCATCCCAATGACGCCTGCAGCTGAAATTGTAGGCAATCCCCATTGAACTGCAAAGCAAAAACCATGAAATCTCTCTTGGTGGATTTAAACATTATCTCTTAAGATATCAAGAGTCTCTTAAGATGAAGGAGGGCTAGCCTCTTTTTCTAGGGTGTCACACTGTCCTCTAGAGCAGGGGTAGTCAACCTGTGGTCCTCCAGATGTCCATGGAGTACAATTCCAATGAGCCCCTGGCAGCAAACACTGGCAGAGGCTCATAGGAACTGTAGTCCATAGACATCTGGAGGACCACAGGTTGACTACCCCTGCTCTAGACACACAAAAATGTGACTTCTTCCATAGTGTTTTGGCTGCACCATCAAGTGGGTACTGCATAACAGTGTTTCCAACATACATGTAGGCATCCCATGTATATTATTATGTATAAAATAAAAATAATACATAGACACGTGTGTTGTGGCTATCCAATAGCAGAGGCAGTCTTTCCCCTTTTTCTTATTAAACTATAACAAAACTTTTCCCTCACATTCTTTGATTTGTATTTAGCAGGCTCACCAGAGACCAGATAATAGTTTTAGTGACTGGACCAGCCGGTTGGCCCCATCCTAGGCTACCATCAACCTTCAAACTTCAATACTCATTTGATAAACAAAGTAATCAGAGAAGAAGGGTACCTGCATTATTAACTGTATCATAAACTTTTCAGTCATTCATAACTGGATTGGCTTGTCTGCACCAAGAAATCCAGCCCAAAATTATTGCTGCAGCAATATCTAAGGATGTATTAGAGTCACTTGGCAGTGGCTTTTTAAGGGTTTCATAAAAGGAATCTTGCCCAGCTTGTCTGTGACCCTTTAGAAGCTGGAGATTTACCTGGAGCTAATCCCATTCTCCCTGTTGAGGCACGAGGAGGTCTTGCTGGGTGTTTCCTGCCACTTGCCAGTCTTGACTGTCCGAGCTAAAAAACTTAACTAAAACTCACTTAACAATATAACTTGTTGTGTGTTATGAACTAAAAAGGGCTAATAGAAAATAATAACCTCCCTAAAACAGGGTAAATAACTTATTCTATGATTAACCTTCTACTTCTCTGCTGCCTTTCAGATTAATCATTAAGCTATTATTATCGTTTTTCATTTCCTTTTTTTTCTTTTTTCTTTTTCTTTTCTTTTTTGCAAATGGACTATTAGACAATGAAAGGATGGGACAAGGTGTCCTCCTGACTCCAAAGAAGAAGGACCATTCACAGTAAGTTATCAATGGTCATTCTATTTTACTTCATGCAAAGCATATATTCCTCCACTGGGCTATGAGCCCTCTCCAACTGGCATGTATGTATTAAATCGGCTTAAAGCCAAGGACATAAACAATAAACTGGTTTATGATGGGGGCTAAGTAACAATTCTATTTTCACTTCCAGAAAATGATAAGAAACAATGCAGAATCCAACTCCAAACACTCCGTTCTATAAGTACGTGCCAGTGAACTAGTATTTTTATTGTCTTGATGCAAGGCACACAAAAGAAGAAACCAGTAAAGTTGGAGTAAGCATGACAAAAAGCAAAGTGGTTATAAAAAGCACCCAATGTACTATCTTGGGGAGGAAAGTTTGCTACATATACTTACATGGATAGGGAAGCTTGAACCATGGTGCTACTGAGAGGACTCCTTGCCTGGCATCAGTGCGTGCATAAAATCCGTACTTTGTGCTGTCAGGAGGAAAGACGTCTGTCACGGTGAAGATGAAGCACAGCAACCATGACACCAGAATGGCAAGAATGATCTGTGGTTGGGGACAGAGAACTTGACACACTGTTGCAAGGGAACACTGAAAGTTGATGCGCTCAGAAGAACACATTATCAACATTTCCAAAATAAAAATTCAGCTGGGAAGGAATTGTATCAGTCTCCCCCTTTAAAAGGGAACTGTTCTAAAAACACATCTCCTATTTAAAAGGGAATATTTTACAATTTCAAAAACTGGGAATTTCTCCAGATAAACACTTGAGGGATTGCCATTGATCTTTTTAATATAAAAGCTAAGCACTACACATATGCATCAACTCAGAAAGGAAAATCAACGGATCTCAGGAGCCAAACAAGAAAATAAGAGAATGTATTTTTTTAAGATAGCAGGTACTTGTGTAGAGTGGGGTGAATTTAATCACCAGCATCAACCCTGATAGGTAGATAATTTTTACCCATTCATACCACTTAAAAATATTCATTACCATATATCATAGCAATGAATTCCTGGAATTAAATTACGCAATGAGGAAATACTTAATTTTGTTTCAAATGTACTACTAAACTTTTTGTTAATTATCCTGTTTGTGTTTTGAGAGGTAATACATTTAATAAACTGCCACCATGTGCCCCCTCAGCAATCTTTTCTGTAGAACATTTGAAATTCATGGGGAAGATGCTCTCATGGCACTGGTGATTTGTGTAGCCCCTTTCACAAGCTCCTCCAGCTATACAATATCCTTCTGGAGGTGGGAAAAGCAGAACCACACTTCATATTCTAAATATACCTAACATTCCAGCTTTACCTAATGCAAGCCACCAAAGTGTAATGGCTACAATATCAATTAAGGATCTGAAAGACCCAGATTCTCATTCTGTTATGGAAGCCCACTGGGTGACCTTGACCCAGTCACACACTCCCAATCTGACCTACCTCATAGGGTTGTGGTGACGATGAAAGTAACTTTGTTTTGGGTCCAAATTGGGAAGATACGCAGTGTAAATTAAGTAAATAAAATAAATCAATTGAACTCCATTCCCCAATAATTACTAAAACAGTCTGTTAAATACCATCATATTGCTTCTGACTTAAGGCTACCCTATGAATTAATGACTTCCAAAACATTGTTATCATTAATAGTCTTGCTCAGTTCTTGCAAACTGTGGGCTATGGCTTCCTTTACTGAGTCCATCCATTTCATGATGGGTGTTCTTCTTTTTCTGTTGCCTTCACCTATTTGTAGCGTTATTTTCTCCCAGTGAGCCTTTTCTTCTCATAATTTGACCAAAAGACAATGGTCTCTTTAGTCATTCTAGGGAGAGTTCAAGCTTGCTTTGTTCTTCATATGAATCTTTGTTCTTCATATGAATCTAATCCAGCTTTCCTTATGATATGAACAGATAGGGAGAGAAAACAGATCCTTGCTGATTCTGTTTCTCCATACTCTGTTTTAACAGTAGCCCCTTATCTAGAGTATAGGCAGTGTATCAAAATCATATGTTGTGGCACACCTATTTCTTTTAAAACCAACCATAGTTTTTCATGATCCAAATAGTCAAAAGCTGTGTGGTAATCTATGAAATACAAGGTGATTTGCTTCTGAAAATATGCTCTTATATGCTCCAGCAACAATGTAAATTTGAAATACAGTCTCTGGTTCTTCTTGCTTCTTCCTTTTCTGAATCCAATTCAAACATCTGGCATTTCTCATTCCATATATGATAATCTTTGTTATAAGATTATGAGCATGATTTTCGTTACATGAGAAATTGCAATGGTCTGATAGTTGCTGCAGTTTGTGATATCTATTTCCAGTGTTTTCAGTCTGTTGCCTTTTACTTTTGCTTTGCATCTACAGTTAGTAATTTTAAGCATTTCATCTGTCAACCATTGAGACTTTTCATTTCTTTTAACTACAGGAATAGTCTTTGCTCATTCTTCCTTGATAATATCTCTGGTTCCAACACACAGATCTTGTGGACCACATTCACTTAGTAGTTAGCAGTGCAAATCTGTTCTTTACATGGCTGTTTAAATATTCAGGAGTATTGTTTAGACTGTACCTTGGCACTATGAATATTTCTATGTTTTTCATCAGCTTTATTCTAATTTTCAATATTATGATCATGATCTGTACCACAATCAGTTCCCTGGTCTTGTTTTAGCGGAGAATAGAGATTCTTCTGCTTCCAAGCCATGTAATCTATATAATTTCTGTATTGCCCATCCAGTGATGCCCACATATACAGTTAACTGTTCAGTTGCCTGAAACATGTGTTTGCAATGAACACCTTGGTGTCTTCTATGTGTCACTCTCCTGCTTCATTTCATGCTCCTAACCCAAATATTTTGACAATATTTCTCTTTCCTACTTCTACATCCTAGTCACCTATGATTATCAGCACATCTTATTTAGGTCTGTGATCAATTTCTTCTTGTATTCCTGTATTAAAGCTTTCATTTTTTTTCTATTTATTATATCTATCCTTTTTATTATATTAGTTACAGTAATTAATTATTAAAGCATTTGATTTTCCCCAGCTGGCTACAGAACAAGGATCACCAATTTTACTTCAAATTGTTTGTAAAAACTTGGGCACCCTAAAACAATCCGTGCTTGAAATTCATTGCATTACAACACAAACAACAACACAACCAGGAAGTAGAGGCTACCATTCAGGCCTCAGAGCTTACCCATTATTCACAGTATTAATTTGGGGATGTGGTTGTATATTAGAAAATCAATTACAGCCTTTGAATTTGTATAACAAAAAACTAGGAAGCTTTCATTTGGCTAATTACTTCAAGAGAACAAAAGCATAGGAGATCCAATAAAACTAAGTGGGAAAACTTAGGTATGTACTTACAGGAAACATTTTAAAAAGTTGTAACCGATATGCAGTCCATCCTTTCTTAGATTTGTAAATTGGTAATGGGAATTTGACATTTCGAGCATATTGAGAAAACAGTAGTACTAAGAATATAGTTCTAAAGAAGAGAGAGAAATAACTTTTACTTGTTCGGTTAGTGCTTAGTCAGTTAACTCAGAAAATGCATTTAGATAGTCTATATATAAGCATACCTGTAAACTTAACCACACGGAAAAAACACTAGCACGAAAGACCTTTTCGTTTTAGGGTCACGGAAAACAAAACGTTAGCCTTTTGAATGGAACAGTATTTCATGCTGCCCCTTTGTTTCAAAACGTACTTTACAAACAAGAACAAAATTTAACAAGCTTTACTTTTAAGCTCTACATTTTAAAACATCGCTATGTATTTGCCTTCATAATTGAAGAAGGCAAAGTTCTCACAGAAGGTTGTTTTAGCAGCACTGGCGTCCTGGATAAGGCCTCATTTTGGGAAATCAAACAGAACCAAACAACCTGCCCAATCAACAGGGAGAAGTCTAATGAGTATTTTTATCTCTTCTGTGTCAGAAGCATGCAAAATGAAATATTAATTAGGAATAAACTTACAAAAATCTTAGCATATTTTAAAATGTTTGTGCATTTATAGTGTATCATGCCAAAGGGGAATCAAAATGGAGAACAAAATAGATAATATACAGGAAATAGTCTGAAACCTGAGAATCCAGCAAAGAAGAACTTATTTAATATATACCTCACCTTTCTTCCCAATGGAACAGAAGAAGAGGCTAAAGCTATCATTAAACTAAATGCAACATGACCATTATCTCCAACTCTTTTAAAACTTGGCTTTGCACATGATGCTAGGAAAAGAGGATAATTCAACATGAGATGGATTGCCTTGATAAAGAAAGTCACAGCCTTCAGTTTACAAGACTCGAGCCAGACTTTTTGGAGGTCATGAATTCATATGGTTACCATAAACAAGAATCCCCTTGACAGCATGTGACACACATGGAAAAACTGAAGACTAGATCCCATGAACAGCAAGGGTGTCATCTCAGCCAAAGCAAACCGTAGTGTGACCACTATCTGAATACAAAGGGTGGGGAGAAGACCCATTCTGTCTCTGCTAAGAGAGATTAGAGTGGCATCTTTCCATGTGCCTGCCTGATATATTGGAACTCCTGGTTTGGTACATAAGTCAAAAGCCTTAAGTAGCAAACTCAAGATGAGTTAGGCTGTGAATAAGAAAACTTGATATTTGGGGAAAATGTGGGAGCAAAAAGACTGCAACTAACCAATTCAATAAATGAGCAAGAAATCCTAAATAAACAACCTCTACAAATAAGCCCCATACTCCAGTTCGTGTAGTCAAATCATTGGAGCACACTAACTAAACATCTATGAGCTATTACACATATTTGAACTTTCAATCCTGGAACAAGAGGATATCTTTGGCATTCATCATAAAGACAGCCCTGAGAAAAACTAATCCATCAAGAACATAGCCTTGACATCCTAAATAAAATTTCCTGAAATTCTAGGAGGGCAGGTTACAGGCCCACAGATCAGAGAGCAAAGCTCCTTCCTAATCCAAAGAAAATAAGTCAAGACTTTTGTTCCCTTCAGGAACAAAGATTTGTTCACCACATGATGCCATGACCCTTCTGTTAAATATGAATAAAAGGGAAAAAACCCAACACTTTATTTGCACTAAAAAGGAATCTAGATCTCTTTCAAAAATGTACAATAGTTTTAAAATACGGTTTCTGTTGGAGATCATTTGACCTAGTGCTGTGCCAAATTCAGGGTTCAGTTTTCAGTGTAAAGTTGAAGCCACGCTAGATGGAGGTGGCAATGGGAATAGGAGAGAAGCTTGCCAAAATCTTACCTTCTGCCCTTCTATGTAAGCTTGCAGCCACTGTCTCCTCAATTGGGAGGTGCGCTTTAGCCATTACTACAGCCAATTAAAATCTGGGCATAAGGACCACAGGGGTCATGTATCCAATCCAATCTGGCTAAACAATATCGTCCCCGAGGATGAACAAATCCCTTACAGTGCCCTTGTGGGCAGGGGGTGATGCATCCCCTTTGCTGTGGTATTTAGCTCTTTCACCCTTATCTCATCAAGTTGACAAGCTGCAAGCATTACATAGGTATGGATGAGTATCTGTCAAAGCAACTGGACTATGCCAAGGAAGCACTGGACTAACTACCTCTGTAAAGACATGCTCTCTCTTCCAGCAGCATTTCAATGATGAAACTAATCAGTTTATCAACTGTTGTGCAGTAAATTCTGCCCCTTCAGCATTCTATGCCTCATTCTCCTGCATGTGTTTAACCATCTCCCTAACAGCAGATATCAATTCAGCCTCCGAACTAGCCAACAATCCCCTCCCCTCAGCATCCTCCCCGAGCCCCTGAAAATCCCACCCACGTGTGAGCAATTTGCAAAAGCAAACTGCAATGCAAACAGCAAACCCACATTGCCTGGAATATCTCCCAACGTTGACACAGGGTGCTGCTGAGCTTCTGCTCCTCTGCAGAGCCAGCCAGTCTCATCCAGGCAGTGGAGAGGCTGGGTGGGAATACATGGGTTCTGGGTAGGGGACATCCTTGAATTTTGTTGAAGGTCCCAGAATAACTGAGACCACCCCTTGTTGTGCAGACAGGTTCATGCTCTAGGCAAAATGCCCTAAGATTGTACAAAATGGCTCGGGGACGGGGGGACGGGACTACATCAAGTCCGGAGTCCAATTCTGGCAATGTCCAGAACAATCTATCTACTTACACTTGTCTGTAACATAGAATGCTGGACAAAAGGGGAAAAATCCTTTTCTAATAGGTTTATTTTGCTTTCCTATTAAATACAGACAGCTTTAAAGCCCACTATAACCTTATACTTATTACACTATGAAGTGCAATTACACTATTGGTCTTTTTAAACTGTGTGTATGCAAAGTGTCGTCAAGTCTTAGCTGACTTATGGCTACCCCGTAGAGTTTTCAAGGCAAGAAACATTTAGGGGTGGTTTGCCATTTCCGGCTTCTGCATGGCTGACCTGGCTGCATGGCTGACCTGAGATCTGAGGAGGTCAGGTGAAGCCTGGGTCACCCATTCTTATTTTTTAAATTGATACCAAGTTCTTTCTGGGCTAGCAGTTTGCCAGACCCCCAAGTGAAGCTGTCCTGGTAGCTCAGCTCCACACAGCCTGCAAAATGGAGCTCTTCCGCATGGCATTTGGTTGAGATCGACTGAACCAGCAACTATCTATTGGTTCCCCCCAGAATGCCCCCCCTCCCTGAACTGAATGCTCAACTGACCAACCTTTGGGGTTATAGTTATGTTAACGTTGCTATATTAGCGATATTAGTTATGAATTATTATGCGACCACTGATACTACTGTTAATTTTATGTTATTCTGAATTATAATGTATTATTATCTTATCATTTCCTATGTTCTATGTAATCCACCCTGAGCCCAATCAACTTTCTTCAATGAAATAAACCTTCCCACCTAGTCTATCTTGAAAGCTACATGCATGCGGAAAAACTCCTCCAAGCACAGATCTAATTCAGAGCAAAGACTGATCCTCCCTGAACTCAGTTTAAGCACAAGGCATCTCAAAAGAGGACAGGGTAACTTCAGCCTTAGATCTTTCCACCTTCATATTTTGCTAAGGGGTAAGTGGGAGGAGAGTGGGCGGGGCCCCTCACCAGGACAGACAGCAGTTCTAGCCAATCGGGTTAGGGCACAATCTAGGCCCTCACCAGGACAGGCCAGAAAGCGACACGAAAGCGGCAGGTCACTGTGAGTAAAGAAGGAGGCCTCTCCCTCGGGCCTAAAAGCACGGGTGCTTCTAGGCCTGAGGGGAAGGCCACACCGCCGCTGAGGGGCAGGGGGGGGGGAAGCAGGCCTTCCCACCAGGCTCAGAAACACCGCACCCAGGGGCAATGCTGTCTCTA
The DNA here is from genome assembly GCF_049243985.1 of Paroedura picta. Classification (NCBI taxonomy): domain Eukaryota; kingdom Metazoa; phylum Chordata; class Lepidosauria; order Squamata; family Gekkonidae; genus Paroedura; species Paroedura picta. The sequence continues at coordinate 24,644,668 of NC_135380.1, forward strand.
TGTGTCTGCTGGGCGGCCATGATTGGGGGGGGGGTTTCTCACGAACGGGCTTTGAATCTCGTAGTGTAATAAAAAAGTTTGACACAGTGTTTCTCTGGTAATTACATACACTTCTAAGTCCCAAATCAAAATTCCTTCCACTAGAGATCAGCCTTTCTCAACTTTTTTACCATTGAGAAACTCATAAACATTCTTCAGGCTTTGAGAAACCCCAGGGCCACTTCCCTTCCCATCCCCTCCACACCCATCATTGGCCATTGGGTGTGTGTGTGTGTGTCAACATATGGTCATAACACCCAATAAATATTAACAAAAGACCCCTGGTTAAGAAAACCTGCAATAGACTGTGAACCTACTGGTGATCAGGAATGCTTATGAAGAGCAAAGGAGGATTTATGAAATTTACTGCTATATATATTTACTGCTATATATATTTACTGCTATAATATACTGATATATATATATATATATATATATATATATATATATATATATATATATATATATATATATATATATATATATATATATATATATATATATATATATATATATATTTCATATATATGGCATATAAGAACCAACTCTTCTTCTTCTTCTTCTGCTGTAATTCTGAACAAATGCATATGCTGCTACTCTTGTATGCAAAATGCTTGCCCCAGGCCTCACATTTGTAATCACTTTTCCAGTAAGTATAATAATGGCAGTAAACCTCTGCAGATGTTGTTCAGTCTGTCTGCATGAGCAAGTATTGGTAGTTAGCAGCAGTAGCAAGCTACTACCATGACTAGGAATCGGCACGAGTGAACTGAGAGATCCAAGCATCACAGATGGCACCAGCCAAACCAGTGTGGTGTAGTGATTAAACAGCAATGGACTCTTAATATGGAGAACCAGGTTTGATTCCCCACTCCTTCACTTGCAGTCAGCTGGCTGACCTTGGGCCAGTCAGTTCTCTCAGAGCTCTCTCAGCCCTACCAGCCTCACAAGGTGCCTGTTTTACAGAAAGGAAGGACAGTATGCATTTTTTTAAGTGTAAAAGAATAATCCAGGATGAGCCATGCAGATGGGCTCCATTCTGGATATTTTTCCATTTTAGGATACAGCGCTAAAGGGGCAAAAGTTTAACAACCAGTGGTGATGGATGCTGGCTGTTTCCTACGTCCAGGCTTATCAAGAGATGAATTAAGTTGCAAGAAGAACACAGGACATGCCATTAGCCCTAGTGAAGCAGATTAAAGGCACATACAGATTAAAGGCAAAGACTGTTGGCCTGTGAAATATTGTAAATACTTACAGCATGGCTATGCCCCAGTGTTTGCCTGCTCTTTCCCCTGCAGCCTGGAAACCAGAGAGCCCGATGAGAGCCACTGTTGGTGTGATGGTCAGAGGCCCAATATATCTCAGGAGTGCTCCTGGCAGGCCCAAAAACCCAATCACCACTTCTATCAATGATGACATGATAATAGCACCTTGGATCTGAACACACAGAGAAAAAGAAACAGATTGATTAGATTTTTTAAAAATCATGACGTTTACGTTATCGAGGGGTTTTTCAAGTGGGTCATAAACTGCAAATCAAAAGAATTCTGTGACTACGCAGAACAATAGGACGTGTCATTCAGTGCAGTGCTTAAGCAGCAAGTCTTCCAGATTAACGAATGTAGGTGACGTTCAGAGGTACATTCTGAATCCAATAGAAAAGGTTACCAACTTGATCCCTCTTACTGCTTAAGCACATTGCTTAGGTTTAATACCCAACAGGGTTATTAGACCACTCTGGCCGTCGTGTCTACAGCAAATCACACTGTCATATAGGAAGACCTGGGTTCCAAGCTAACCTTTAAAGCTCTGAGATCGAACCGGCAAGGGCTGGTGGCGCCACGGAGGTGATGCTCTTAGCTCCTAGGGGCAGAGTGTATGATGCATTTGGTCACATGTGCTCCTTAGAAGCTGGCATAGAGCAGCGCAGTGGTCTCAGGAGACTGCCAGCCCCCCCTTGGCTGCAGGCCTCTTGGCAGGATGGAGCTACGGTTTGAAGATGGGGAAGAGAGAGGGGATGTTTTAAATTGAGGAACAACTTGCAGCCCAAAGCAATGGGATGGGAGAAAAGTTCCATGACAAACATGTGAACTAGGGTCTATGCTACTTTTCCCCTCTGTAATGAGACAACTGTTGTGGGTTCTTTAAGATAAATGGTATTTGTATCTTAAGACTGGACATTAGAGAGGAAGGAAAAAACTGAGCAGCTAAATTAAGAGGTGATTTTCCAACCATCCCTGGTTTTCAGGGGGGGAAAAAAACTCTGAAGACTAAATACTGATTATTTTTCTGCACATCAGTTGACTGCATTGCCATGCAATAACATCCAGGGTTCTGATAGCACCTCATTACTGATTTTAACTAGCTGCACATGCTGCAAGATGCAGAATGCCAAGTCTCTGGCATAAGGCATTATGGTCTCACAAACACTGCAATATAATTCACCAGGGTTTGAGGCTTTGTTGGCCACCAATGAATACACAGAAAAGGTTTAAAATCTGCACAATGAAGCGGCAGAAAAAAAGGCAGCAAGGAAGCAGTGAGACAATTTTAGCAATTCTGAAATAGCTGGATGCCTAAATGAGAACTGCTCACTGGAGGGAGGACAGCATGTTAAATACACCTCTGCAAGTTACCTCTCGTATCCTGGGATACCAGATATGTTCTGTGTGCAGCAGCTCTGTTGTTCCGTTTGTAACCATTACAGCTTGAAAGGGTAAAAACAAACAAACAAAAAAACCTTTTCATTATGGCAACATAAAATTAAATATTTTGAGACAGTCTAATCTCAACTAATATTGGAAACTTTCTTTCCCTTCCCACCTGCTGATTTCTGCATTCAAAATCACAAAACAGGAAAAGGATCCAAAGAGCCTTGAGCCCGAAAACATTACTAGCAGGGAGATTCTGCCTAAAACAACCCCAAGCTTTTCTTTGAAAACGTCCAAGGAAGGCGAGATTGCTGAACTTCAGGGATAAAGAAAACTAAATACTACAATCCGTCTGCTCCGGAATGCCAGATGTATAAGCAACAGTGAAATTCATCCCCTTTGTGTCCTGCTTCTGAGCTGCCAGCTTAGAGCATAGCTGTTGGGATTGGACTCCAGCTGGCACAGGTAAGTCTTATAGTCACATTACCTGTTTCTCCAGTTGGTTCCATATACTTTCCAGCAGTTTTAACCTAGCTGCTTGGTTGCCTTATTTCAAGTAGACAGGATGAACATTACTCCCACTTTTCTTTTGGACACCCTGACTAATACCATCCTCAGCAGATGAATCGGTCTTCATAATTCCTTACAAGATCTATAAGGAAACTCACAACAGGATATTTCCTGTGCTAAAGTTGCATTATGCAAAGACTAACCACGAATGCTTCACATTATGCGGCATCAGTGGTTAGCGCTTGAGAAATTCAACTAGAGTGGGTAACGCCAATCAGCACTAAGAGGCACAGGACCACTTGACAGTGACAAAGGGAAGGCTTCATAGCACGGATAACTGGACTTTTGTACAGTCTCCGTCTAAAATTGTCACCAGTTAATTTGGCTGACTAGAGTACATCTGATGCTTTATGAGGGTTAGAAACAGCTAAAGGAGATGGAACAATGGCTCTTTTCACAAACAAAAAGTTCTGTGTTTACTATCAGTTAACTTCCCTATATCTAGACACAGCAGCTCTTCCCCAAGACACACAGGAATGTAATCATGATATTCTATCATCGGGCTATTTGACCTATTGTACAACAAAGACCCAATGATGCATACTCAAGTCTGATCTATGCCCAGAAAAATCTGGAGTTCCATACCAAAAAAAAAAAAAAAGTCTGCTATCAAAGTGTGCAATTCTAATTGTACAAAGAAAATTAGAAAATTGTATTCGAACATTTTGTACTCTCGCATTGAAGTTTTTATCCTTGTATCGCTATATATTTGAGATGCAAGGTTTCTACTCTTAGGTCACTGTGGAGTAACTGGGACCTATGCTGAACTACATACTGCCTTGTGTCTCCTGAACGGGCACAAAATTGCAGGATAACAGTTAGCCAGATAAAGTATGGCCTCCAAGTTTTAAATGTCTTACTTATTAAGACTGAAAATAGTCTTCCTTTTAATAGAATGCTCAAGGCAGCTTGCAAATAAGGGAAACATGCATCAGAATTTTAAAAACAAAAACAATACTCAAGGTAAAGAACTAAATTTTTCTAAAGGCCTTCTGGAACAGGTTGGTTTATGAATGGTGCTGAAAGGCCTGTTACAATCAGACCTCCAATGGGAAGGAGTTCCATAGTTTATGACTGGCAGCTTGATACGCAAGCTTTTCTCTTATAACAGGAGACATGAATGAGACTGCTTGGGAAATTCTCAATTTTCCAATTGAGCGAAAAGGAGAAACAGGCATGTCCTTAGTAAAACACAAAAAGGCAGACATTAAATGAATAACAAGGGTTTTTTATGTATACATGCAGAATTCTAAATGAAATTTGATTGGAAATCTGTTCAAGAAATGTTTAGCTGCTTACGGGAAGGAAACCCCTTCTCAAATAGCATAATGTCTACTAAGATGTTGTTGAGTATCCTCCAAGCCAGAAAGACATAGTGTGTAATGCTGGACTTGAACTATAGCTCAATAATGGGCTTTAGACAAGCCGCCTATTTATAGTTTCAGTTGCCTGCTGTAAAATAGGAGCAATAACTCTGCTCACAGGGATGTTGTAGGGAAGCTTAAGCAAGAACCTTAACACATTTTGCTCATAAGAATGAACCACCATCTGTAGTTTATACCCAACTGACTTTAGTAATCCATTTGTAATTTCTTGGGAACCTGACAAATATTCTGACTCCAGGAGAGATACAAAATCATCAGCACCAAGACATCAAAGCTTGATAATTATGTATTAAAATATTGTTCTACACATTATTCTAAAACATTACCAGGTCTTTGCTGCATTCAAAACTACAGAACAGGAAAAACCAAGGAATCACATGGCCATTCAGGCTCTCCCATAATTTCCACTCCACCCTACCCCACCTCTGTGTAAAAAAAAAAAAAAATGTTGTTTTTTCCAGGCTACACAATATTCAGAACAGGCTGATAAAAAAATAGAGCTCTTGCAACTTAAAGCTCCCTGCAAAACAGCTCTGATTGTGAAAGTGCAGTCAGTCTTAAAATTGATGGCAATACAATCCCTTCTAAAGTAACAGATTTGTTCCCAGCCTCCAGCCATCCACATGGCCCAGTTTTTTTCCAGAAGCACTTTTGCACTCTTTAACTTGTTTATCTTGTTAAATCAATACAGCTAACATCGATGGGTGCCAGAAAAAGAACAGACAAACATAATAGTGTATGCCAGTAAAAGGATCTATCAGGTTCCTGCTGTCTAAACTTGCCCAAATGCATTCAGATTGCTGCAACTCACAAGGGACAGCAGAAGTCACTGTTCGATGGAAATAAGATGAGCTTTCATAATCAAAACTATAAAACTAAACATTTTATAGAAAATGCCACCAAAGGACTGTAGGAGAATTGAGCCACCGTACGTAAATGAGCAGCAGACAAATATAATTGGGACCTACGGAATTATTTTGGTGGAAGGAGGATGTCTAGTTTGCTTCTTCAGCAAACAAACAGTAGGCTGTGATGAGGTTCAGCATAGGGATCTTTCTGGACAGCACATCAGTCCCCCCAAATTCCAGATATTTCTGAAATCCAACACACCCTCAATAAAATAACTAGCAATGTAATCTTATACCTTCCTGAGCTGACTGATTTCAAAAAGGATGACTTCCATCTATTTATGCTCCAACTCTGAATTAAATACAGGATTTCCCACTTTCATTTACCGCTAAAACAGAACAAAAACAAATTCTTGTGGTATCTCTACCCTATTTACTGTGACATAAACTTTTGTGGACTAAAAGGCACAAGTCCGCCAGGTTTTATGCCACAATGAATCAGTTCAGTCTCTAAAGAGGCACAAGATAGAGCAGAAGAGGGGGAAACGCAGACTAACATGCACTGTCTACCTACCTGTGTTGTTGCATTTCCACTTGTCCAAGGAGAGAATCGCTCTGGCTGGAGCCAAGAATGCAAAAGCACTGGCTTGAAATAAAGGTAACCTAAAAGAAGCAACAATTTATTTATTTTATTTATATCTTGTAGGTCCAAGATTCTGAATCTCTGGACCATAGAATGTGAGAACAGCACTGCAACACAGAAAAGGATCATAGGTAATACCTCCCTCTAGTCCCTTGGTTTTCACTTCAACTTCATCCTTTTCTGTGAGATGTACATTATATGGATATGTATTGGTATGGGCATATATGAGTGTTGAAATTAGCAACATGCATTTATGGGCTCTGTAGCATTGCAGCATACTGTGTGACACTTAAATATTACCCTGACTTTGGGCTTGTACCTTGGTTTCTCTCAATTATTTTTCTCTGATTATTCTGTTTAATTCCCCTGTCCATCTTCATTCCAACCGTGCATTAGAACCGTGCTACTTTGCTTTAAAAAGCTCCTAAATTAAATTGTGGTGGTTCAGATTCAGGGGCATGTTCCTTTCTAATTGGGCATAAAAAATTTAAGTTAACAGCTCTTGCAAGGACAGGAAAATGAGAGATGATTGAAGAATGGCTTCCTTTTGGCACATGGCTATTTTATTTTATGCATTCCCAAGTACAGTTTCAGAAGTGTGATCATGCACACAATGCATAGAATACCAAGTGATGGTTTTTGGGTTGCTCCCCTGCCATTTACTGAAGCTGACCATGATGCATGAGGGAGGGAAGCAACATTACTTCACATTTAACCTATGTTGAAGGCTTTATCGCCAGAAAGCAGTAAATATTTTAACAATGCCCTCTTCTGAGCATAATTCAAACATACTGGATTTTAAACCTCAAAAAGCCCAAATATTCTGGCTCTGTGCATTTCATTTTCTTTGTGCTTGTACCTTGGTTTCTCTCAATTATTTTTCTCTGATTATTCTGCTAAATCCCCCTATCCATTTTCTTCCTTCTCACTTTCAATCACATGTTCCAAATGTCTCTCCACATGTTCCAAATGTCTCTCTAAAATCTTGCCTTTATGCTCTATCCATTCTTCCAGGGATCTTCAGAAAATCATTGTCTCCCAGACATTAGTATAGAAAAGCATGTTGTTATTAGAGGTTTGAACTGATTGTACTAAAAAAAAAAAAAAAACCTTGCTACCTGCCCAAAGCATTAGGAACTGGCAGATTAGAAGCCTCTGCTTTTAACCTCTGGGAGGTTTATGGCAGCCACAGGCAGCCACATCCTGTGATCAAGGTAACGTATTTGCAATCTCACTTGGGTGTTTCTATATGTAAATGCGTATGATGTCCAATGATGAATTCTGTAACACACATTACTTTGGCAAAGATCACTATTTTTTTTTACGTACATGCTTGCATAGGAGGTAAACTGCAAACCTGGTCTATTGAACAGTGACCTGCAAACTACCCACTTTTACATATCATATAGGGAAGGACAACCTAATGGCCATTAGCAAAGAAAACAGTTTTGTGAGTACAAATTATGGGAAAATTAAATTGTGTCTGAGATCTAACACAGGTGTAAAGCTGAACTTTATTCCTGGTAAAAACAAAGCAGAGATATTCAAATTGGGTGATTCAATCTCTTGGGTGTTTTATTGGCCCATGTGTCATGCCTTCAGCAAGGTTAGTACTAAACTGCTGCTCCTCTCCCTCACGTACGCATTACTCTGTCTTAAAAAAAAACAACCTTAATTAAACTGATGCAATTAAAAACATTCTTGAAAAGTGAAATCACATCTGAGTGTTTAGAAATGATTTCCGGATTGTTATTTTTTTCCATGTAATGGAGGGGAAAAAATTTGCTTCCTTAAACTGCACTACTTAAACTGAACCATTTAGGATATAAGCTCATTTATTAGGATGGTAAGGGCTGATATCCACAGGCATTCTACAGGCTCATGTACCTGTTCCTATTGCTGCTAATTCTTTCAGGACACCTTAGAAACATCAGGCTTAACAACTATATTTCATCCTTTCCCCCAAGGACTGAACCCAGCGATCCGTGAGCAGAACACACAGCCAGTCGCTCAACTTCCCTGCTCCCCCTACCCCCAAATCCTTTCAAACCCTGGGGAAAGTTGATTTCAGGAGTTCTGGCTTGTGTAGAGCTACAGTTCTGTAGGCCAGTGGGCTGCAGAGAGGGGGCAGCAGGGAATGAAATTGCCCCTCCTATCCATTAACTCTGCTGACAGAAGGAAGATGAAGGAACGACTTTGCCTCCTTTCCTCATCTCATAGCAGCCCATGAATCAGGGTGGTTAATGGCTATTACTACAGGTGAGTCCCACAACCCTGGGTCACAAGGAACTGTTGGGGAGGGAAGAAATCTGGGAAGACCTACTATCCTTGCATGAACAGATCACTAAATGCAAACAGTTCAGTCATCTCTCATTCACAACATTCTGGCCATCACTTGCCTAAGTCTGTCCATGCAAAAATAAAACAAGCGTATTTGCTTACTTTGTTAGTTGAACTTCACAAATGAAATTCAATAGAAATTCAGTGCTAATGTATTATTAAGAAAGATTTCATGCAAGGCATTCCATAATGGGATGCACTTTGAGTTTTAAGAAAGAAAACATACGAAGATTAAGCATGGTAATACTTCCACTATTGCATATACTGTGTTCAAATACATAATAAAAACAAAAGTTTATCTGAACCAACTTACTATGGCTTAGACAGATCTATCATTCTGCTATAGCCTAATGTTATCAGCTTCCTGGTGTAACTATCACTACAGTTCTGAAACACGGAATAATTTCAGGTATGCACAGAAGCTTTCCAAACCATGCGAGTTACTCCTCGTAAAGATTTTAGATTAATAAATAGCCTGGATTCCTAGAATCAGAATGGCTACTAGATTGCCAAGATTCTATTATTTACTGTTGCTGATTAACAGAAAATTTTAAAATGTGAGCAAGGTCTTAGTTCAATTGTTTAGCTGCAGTTAATGATGAATAGGAAGCTGTCAGTCTTGGTACCATATATAGTCTGAACAGTATTTTAAGACCTGCTTTTCCCCCATAATGGAATGTATTCTATATGAATAATTTGAACAAAATTCTCTAGGAGGACAGTTGTGGGTGTAGTTTATGGGGGACTTGTGGAGGGGCCTAACTGAACAAAGTCAGTTTCAGAGGGTAAATGAAATCTACAGTAGGAGAGCCAGATTCGAATCCAGTAGCATCATAGAAACTGAGTAGATTTTAGGGACATGAGCTTTTGAGAGTCAGTTTGTATCTTACAAAAGGAGCTTTGATTCTCAAAACTTTATCTACTGAAAATCCTGTTGGTCTCTGAAGGAAGTCGTTGGCAGAACTTGCAGATCTCATTCAGGCTTCTCTTCTCACAGTTTGAGCACTATTTGGCTTAATTCTGACCCAAGACATTCTTAAGATTTGCTTTACATTTTGGACTAATGTATGACAATTCAGTGGCAGAACAGTGTTGTTTTTGTTGTTGTTTCTTTTCTTTTGTTTTAGAGGCCCCAACAAATTTACTAGGAATAGCAAGCTGTCTTTTCTGAGAATTCTAGCTAGCAACTACATACCTTGACCCTTGATAAAAGAAACAGCGTTTTTGGCATGTGGAGAGAAAGCAAAGGACAAAGCATTTTCCCTCAAAGATTAAGTGAGAGGACAATGTTTGCTCCAGAAAGCACATCCTTTGAAGCTAAATTGTTAAAGGGTGTGGCACAGGCGCTTGAAGGTTCTTCAAAAGAATTTTCTTCCAGATTTACCTGCCTTATCTCATGTAATGACCACGTCCAACTGAACATTTTCTTTCATGAAGAAATTCACTGACTATGTTTTGGAAGGGAAGGCTTCAAGATTTGATGTTATTTGGAAAAATGGGATCCATGGAAGAAGATAACAAATCCTTAGCACAAAGAATTGTACGTTTTGTTTAACTGGTTCCATGTAGGATGAATACAATATGGGTATCTGCAGCATGCAACACTTGTGCAGCAATGCAACAGTTTGATTTTAAAATCCCTTGTATTCTCAAGAATAGAATAATACAAATTAGGGAGAAAATAAAATTATTTCTAGCTCATATTTAAAGGATGTAGCAAGACAAAGAATAATTTCTGACATTGGAGAATACCCTATCTTTCACATCCTAACATCTTTTAGGTTGTTAATAAGCCACAAATGAAAATGTTCATAAGAATGTTCTGGTGCGCTGGATATGTGGAAGTTTTTGAAAATACTAACTCTTGAATTGTTGACCGGTTTGAAAATTGCTTAGAGACAGGAAGATATGAACCTTGAAAAAGGCTATCAAACATTCTACTTAAACTCACCGGCACCCAAAGGTTGTTTGTAACAAAGTTGTGATTCCTACACAGAAGAATATGGTCCCAATCAGCTGGCTGGTAGCCCACTGGTCAAGTCCCACACACATGGCATCTGCTAGTAAGAAGGGCACTGCTATTGTACCACTAAAACAGGTCAGGTAGTGCTGCAAATACAGAAAGAACAATCTTGTTTACACCCAACATAATTTTCTCCAGTGTTTTTCATACTCTCCGATCATGTTAAAACTACTTTCATTTCATGATTGATCACCTATGAACAATTAATTATGTTAATATTTGCATCCAGGGACTAAAACTGTTTCTGAGGAAAAAAGATAATTCTTTATGACATGTTCCTGATAAGGTACAAAAGCAAAAATGGATTTTATTTCATTCCAATTCAAACAATTTTTAAAGCATTGTTCTTAAACTGTACACAGTCCAGTGAGGCAAGGTTCTTTTCATCAGGGCAGTTCAAGATCTTTTAGATTCCAAGCCAGAAAATCCAAATACCATCACACTTTCTTCAATTCTAAGGGCAGGTTATCCTGCACCAGTCTTACTGAAACAAACGTTTGCAGTTTCATTTATTTCAAAGAGTTTGGTGAAGGATCCTATCTTGTATAAGTTCCATTAATGGGTTAAAGCCATCTCCCACTCTGCCAGCTTCGATGATGCCCAAAATCTTACTTTATCTCATGGTGGGTCCACTGCTGCTTCACAGACAAAACCTGTGGTTACAATATGCCAGCTCTTGGTAGAACAGTGTATGGTTTACATTTATGATTTGGACCTAGCAGTCGGCTACCCTGGGGATGTTTTGGCAACCTGAATCCTGTGTAGAACTGTGTAGAAACTTTCTATTTAAGTAGCTGGCACAAAAGCATCCCTGCTTTCCAAGGCTCCAGGAGCAGAACATGCGCAAAGTACTCAGGTTTTCATATACCTATCCTTTGCGGCTAAAATGAACTGATATAAAAGCAGAGGTGACTTCTCATCTTCCCAACACAGTTTGGTAATTAAAAGCAGTGAACTAGAAATGACGATAACTGGTATCTGTAGTCCAACATCTGTGCTGCAATCTTTCATTTCTGTGCCAGGTGCCTTTTTGCCTGCTGAGAAGCATTTAAAAGAATTGAGACTTCCATACCTTTGTCATGATATGTTTTTAAATGTACCTGTAAGCCCAAGAATATGCAGAGGTACCAGGGAGGAACATCCTCAATTGTGTATATCATGTCCATTCTTTGTGCGTCTAAGCTCCCACTGCTGTCCAACGTCTCTGCCAGAGAACTCTGTTGGGGAAAATAAACCAATAACCATTTAATATTGAAGAACAATCTACTCAGATTCAACATGCTATGCAAGTTGGTTTCCAGGGTGCCTTTGATAAAGTCTCTAGTCTTTCAAAGGCAGCATCAAGAAATGTATTACCTTTCAAAATGATAGACTGTGCAATTCCTTCTTTCAGTAAACTACCTCTTGCCTTTTCATATAAGTAGGTCTTTATTTCAATGCTTGTGATATAACCGTAGAAGATTATGCCAAAAGGAAGATTATGATGACCTACTGGATTACACAAAGGAGGAGGAGATGGCAAGGATCACCAAACCACATAAGTCAATAAGGGACAAACAGCTAAAATTGTATAAGAGACCCAGATTTCACAATATAGCATAGTACTTCTGCTTATTGTGGGGGTTTTTTTCTCAATATATCTGAATGAGAATAAAGAAAGATTTAAATTGGGGCTCCTTCAGAGGCAGAAGAGTATAAAATCTGACCACACGCTATGTAGGAGAGATCACTTCTTGGTGGAAAAAAAATTGAGATCCAAACATTGTTTTCTAAACAAACAAAAAAATAAGGTTCTACTTATCATTGCAAAAACATTTCAGAGCTCAATAGAAAAAAACATTTTCAATCAAGGATCAAGCACTAAGGAAACAAAAGAAAACACTTTTACATAGCTAGATGAACTGTGCATCTTTCAAGATATTTTCAAAGAGTTTACCATTATTGCTCATTCATAGTAAAGTGAGAGATGCCAGTTGTTCAACAACTCAGGAATCCATAGGAAAAATTAGCAAGTGTACAAAAGATCAGCAATCGTTATCTTGGGAAGCAATAACTGAGTGAGATAGGCAGGAAAAAAACCCCAGGGTTTTAGAAAGGACAGATTGAGATAAGTACATACAGTAAATGCAAAAATAATGTGGAAGAAATAAGGAAAAATTAAAGATGGGCTAAAGCAGTTGCTCAGCACTGATCTGAACAAGCTAAATCTTTGAAGAAAGCCACAATCCCTTTCCCAAGAAGCTGTTTTAAACCTTTAGTAATAAACAGCCAAATAAAAAATATTTTAAAAGCAGGCTAGTTATAGGAAAACAAAACATCTACTTAATATAGTTTATTGGCAACAACACTCAGAAACAAGAATATACTTGATTTGCCCATCTCACATTTTACAGGAAGAAAAATTTATAACAGATTAGGTGCTAAACTAATCCATACTTGGCGTCAGGAAAAATTCTCTTGACGAGAACCTCATGACTGCCTGAGACACAAAGCTATGTATAGTGAATTTTCTACCTGTGTTACATCCACTTTCTAATGAGCTAATTTTGTGTTTAGTGTTAGAGAAAACAATGATAAATCCAAACATATTACTGCTTTACTAGCAAAGCATACAATGAACTCTACAGGAATTCCAATAATTATGTAAAAAGCAACAAAAATGTCTTGGCTTTATGAACATATTTAAAAATTCTCCGTGTGGCTGTAACTATTTTGGTCATGGTAAGCGTTTGCAACTGAAACTGCCAGAAGGCCACAGGGAATTGCTTCAAAGGACCTGGGCCAGGCATGCAGGATTGTGCCACACTGCACCAATGTCACAGTTCTCCAATGAAAAAGAGGAATGCAGGTATCTTGGGGGCACAGGGGAAAGCAGCATCTCTTTTCTGTCTCTGTACTGCAAGAACCCCACCACTCACTGTGCACAGTCTTTTTGGAGTGTAAGGCATCCCTTCTTCCTTGCCCTGTGATACAGACACTGAAATCAAGGTTGATGCTGGGAAAAAGGCTCTTTGGAGTCTCTCTCTGTTACCTACTCTGCCATCTCAGAGGCTCTCCTTTTGCACAATGAAGTGAACACAGGTGCTGTCTGAATGTAGACATCTGAGTAGAAGACTGCTGGAGGCTGTTCCAGCTTGCCAAGGATTAAACGCACTGAGCAGATTTTAGGGCTGAGTGAAGTCAAAAAGGCTAAGATTATGTGGACAGGTTACAGCATTTTTTCATTTGAACTAGTTTATTCTGGAAAAGACTCAGCGGTTAACTCCTCTGCATGCTGAGAGGGTTTCAAGATTTTAAGGTTCAGGGAGAAGAGCAAAAGCATCACACTGGCAGGGCTTCTTTTTCTGGATTTCTAGCCTGTCTCATATTAGGACACAAACAGAGCAAACAGTCCAAATGCAGATTCAAATAAAAAGCTTAATAAAGAACTACCCTCCACCCCTTAATTCTGAGTTCATAAAAGCCAATCTAAATACAGAATTCTACAACACTTTCAGGAGCTGTTAGTGAGTCTCTGACATCCTAGAGCAGTACTAGGAAAATCTCAAATACAAAAACTAAAAGATGAACAAAGGAGATGAACACATGGTCCATAACCTGATTTAGGTTCTATGAGGGAGGACCCCAAGTAACAAAAAAATTGGGGTCCATGAGGGAAGAACCCAAGTAACAAAAACTTCAAGACAAAAGTGGCAAAGGTTATATTATATTGGTCTCTAGCACCATTAATGACCTCAATGTAGAGGAGCCCCAAATCCCCGAATCTCTACTTTCTGCCCCAACAGGACACAAACAAAATTAGGGCAGGATGAATTCATACTGCTCCTTAAAAAAACATTCCACTATCCATGTGGAAGTTATCAGGGAGTCTGCAGGGCACAGAAGTATAAAGGAGACTTCTTTAAGTAGACTCAGTGGGGTGTGGGGTGTAATGGATAGGGTTGAGATGTGGGTGACTCTCTTCCATAGGGAGAATAATACTGTAACCCACCATGATCCATTAGATAAGGGGCCAGAAATAATTTTCCCACTACCAGAGGCGCACAGCCAGAACTTGAGACTTCAGACACACTTTCAACTGTTCTGTGTTTAACTGTTCTGTGCTATGAGTCAAGGACTGAAGAACAAGCAAAAATATTACTTTAGGCAGATTAGTCAGTCAAAATATATGCTTTGGAATCTGGAGCCCAGTAACCCAGTTGTATAACTTTATCCTATTAGTTACACATGCCGCTGTTACTTAATCCCTTTATGATTGTAAAAGGCAGCAATCTCAAAAGTAATCTAGGTGGTCCAATGCTGGCATGGTTTTCCTTCTAGCTCCCTGGCTGCCAAAATTAATCTCTGAAACAAAGGTAGCATTAGGAACAGAAGTACTCAGGCATTTTGCCTTCCTGAATAAGCTTAGTGTTCACAACTGGTCTATGAAAAAAGGTTTTCTGCAACTAGACAATTACTGATATTGTAAGGCTGCATATCAGTCTGTTTACCTCAGAACATGCAATCATATAAAATGCAATATAATCCCCCCAAATTTACTATTATTATTATTATGGTTGATAGCATGAAAAACACCTAGTTCAGGCATTCCACTTTGTGTTTTTGTCTAATAATAACTTATATTCAAGCAAAACAATCCTGACTCTATATTGTTGTAATGATCATCCCAACTGAGAAGGGACACAGTGCTGAAAATAAATTAGGTGCAGTGTAATTTTTCAGGTCATCTGTATTACACAGCCTGCATTTGTCTCTGAAGTCCTGAAAAATTTCAGCTCTTTGATTAAAGATTTTTCCTGCACGATTCCACATTGACGCTTGAAAATATAATGAAAAAAAGTGTTAAGGAGTTCTGAAAAGAATGAGCTCAAGGAAATGAAATTTGCTTCCTTGCATTTTACACCCCCCATTCCTTGCTGAAATGTTTTCAGCTCTGCAAAAAACAAATATGGAATGAACATGCGAATTCAGCACATTCATAGAAAACGACACGAGCAGCATAATTCATTCTGCTAGTACAATTTAGGGGACTTGGATGTTTTGCTGGCTTTTATCATATCTAGACTTGGTCTTTGAGCCTTAACAAAGGGATGATGCCAGGAATCACATGGAAAACAAGCTAGAAAGTAGAAATGCCAAGCCACGGGAAAGAAAGAGCAAAGAAGAGCCAAGAATCTAGATCAGCCTTTCCCAACATTTTTACCATTGAGAAATCCCTGAAACATTCATCAGGCTTCAAGAGACCCCAGAAATGGCACAATTGTGCAGAATATATGGGCAGCATATCACCTGATAAACGTTTACATTTTTAAAATATAGATATAAATTAACTCTTACCCTTCCAGGATTGTCAAGAAATCCAGGGTTTCATAAACCCTGGTTGAGAAAGCCTGGCTTGGATAGTGTTGAATACCACCATTGGTAAAGTAGTTGAAGTACAACAGATAGCAAATGTGAATATGAGGGACGATTCACCCCTGCCTCAGGAGGAGAAATATTTATGGTGCAGGCATGAGGCCCTTTTGAAGGATGAGCAGCAAGGTACATCCCATGAGGTGGACAGCTGTACACAACATAACAGCATCCAAAAACACACTGTTCCTGCTGCTTTTAAGACTTGCCTTTCAACCTTTTCCTTAACTTTAATTAAAATCTGCATAAAACCCTTTAGGATTAGAAATAGGGTACTGGTGCCACCATGCTTTCTTTTTAGAAAGATTTTTACTATATTTTATATCTTACTAGGGGTAAAAATGGGCAGAGTAGGAGCCCGCCGAAGGATGGGCAGGCCCCCCCCAGAGGCGCGTGGGCGCAGTAGAAGGCCGGGGCCAGTGTCAGGCGTGTAGGCTGCCCTTGGCCAGTCTCTGGTGCAGGTGGGCAGCTCAGCAGCGAACGATCCGTGGCCATGGTGGCCCGAAGGATGGGCGCATGGGGAAGGGAGCGGCGGCCGCGCAATCGACGGCAAGAAGGCGGCAACAGGCGGGCAGGTGGGCCTCCCTCCCCGGCTCACGAAGGTAGGAAGGCGGCAGCTGTTGGTGGGCGCGCAGGCAGCCCCCCCCTCCCTGGCGAAGGTGGGTGGTCCCGTGGGTGGAGGCTCCGGGCAGCCTCAGCGGGCACGGGCCGTGGGTCTTGGGCAGGAAAGGAGCAGGCCCGCCGCATCCCCGGGTCCCTTCACACTGGGGAAAGGAGCAGGGACATAATCATAACACCTAGGTATTCCTCTCACATGTCCTTAAATGGCCCCTCTGACGAAAACAGGTAATTAGCTGCAGATTGTTTCAGAGTCACAGTATTATTCTGGTAGATTTGTGAGTAGCTGTGATGGTACGAAGCAGCAAATTTTGAGTCGAGTAGCACCTTTGAGACCAACAAAAATTTATTCAAGGTATAAGCTTTCATGAGCAAGCATCCTGAGTTAAATGAGTCAGGAGGGTTAATTTGGCTACGGCATTTCCAATTATACTTTAGATTGTTAAGATACCTTTTCAGCAATTCCATTTTCTGTTGTATATATTGCCATAAGCTCCGTATCTTCTGTGTCTTGATCACCACTAGATGTTGCGCCACCGTTTATAACAACCTAATAAAAAGAGGAGTGCATTATTTTACATATATGGACATTTGCCTTTTAGAATGAAGATACATATTATAATAAACAGTAAACAACTCTTTACGATACTGAAGATTTGCCAGATTGTAGTTAAACTATACAAAATCTATCACTGGAAGACTCTTTTGATTCCCTATCTGGAAGCAAGTTTTGTGGTTAATGTTTTAGGATTGTCTGGAAATTGCCTGATTAATTGATTGATCAGCTTAGTAAATATGCACTGGCTAGGCAATAAGGAAACATAGGAGGAAGAAGAAATTGCTTTAACTTGCTTTCCTCATACATACACATGAAAAATAAGCTTATCTTGACTAGAAGTCCTGAGCATGTGCTGAAGAGACAGTCGCAGGAAGATACTGGAGTGGATACAGCCACTCTCCTTAACAAAGTTTGATGCCATCTTGAAGGAGCTTTCCTTCAACTTAATAGCTCTTCCTCTAGTGAACCTTTAGGTCTATTCTCACTGAAAGCAATGGAAGTGTTAGTCTTAACATCTGGGCCATCTGGCCAGGAGGAGCTCAGAGTGGAAGTTAAAGAGATGCAATACAATACTCCAAGAAACCAAGTTTGTTCTTGTGCTCTCCAATGCAGCAGGAAGCATAACTGTGGATGTCTGATTGCCATCTTTGAGAAGATCTAACCTAATTATATTCTCTACCACAGAAGTGAACAGCTGGCCATCTTGTAGCTTTCAGTGGGTGGAGTAACAGAATTAAAGTCACAGCTCACTTATGGCAACCCCACAGGATTCTCAAGGCAAGACAGATTTAGAGGTGGTTTTCCATTGCCTGCTTTTGTGTAGCAATCCTGGCATTCCCTGGCGGTCTCCCATCCAAATACTGGTGAGGGCCAACCCTGCTCAGGTTCTAAGTTCAGTTGACATTAGGCTACAGGTTAGTCAAACTGTGGCCCTCCAGATATCCATAGACTACAATTCCCATGAGCCCCTGCCAGCATTCGCTGGCATGGGGCTCGTGGGAATTGTAGTCTATGGATATCTGGAGGGCCACAGTTTGACTACCCCTGGGCTACCAGGACAGGACAAGCATACATACACATTATTTGCTACAGTTGATTGTACAGTAAATGGCATCTGGACAACAATGCCCTTGTCTAAGCAGCCTATTTACTTACTTTGCTAGCCAAATCCCGGCATGTAGAATCAGCCTAGCACCTCTGTAGCTAGCAAAGCTATACATCAAGCAAAATTATCTTAAGTGTATTATAATATTTCTTAGTGGTTTTGCACCTATGACATTAAAGGTCAACATTTGTATTATTATTTACAGTCCATCTTTCTCAGAGATTCAAGACAGATAACAAAATATAAAACTGAATTAAAACAAAGACCTTCCATAAACAGTGCAAGTAGGACTAGGATTTCAGAACTGGAAAATAATGCAAACAAGAACTGTTTAAAGACTGACTTACCGTAATAAAGAAAGTAAGACACTAAGACAGAAGACAGAAGAGTATTTTACTTACCGGTAGTGTGAAGAAAGCAGGATGCTTCGGTTCATCCTCATATTTACCGTCTGTTGAGCTTTCAGTTTCTACAGATTTAGAAGTGGTGTTCTTGCCAATCCCCATTGTTTCCCCCAAATGCTGAGGAAACTCACACAGTTACTGAAGTTGCCAGTACAGAAGTTTTCAATAAAAAGGGCAGCACCTCCAACAGTCAGAAGAGCATCGTGGACCATGCAACATTAGGTCCTGGAAGTCACTGTAGTTTATATAGTATCTAGAAATGAAACAAAAAGAAACCAATAAAGTATTTTTATAGTGTGACTCAGCGCAAGTCAAGATTATGACAAGTTTATTATATTAAAAACTTCTCTCAGTTAGGAACTGTTACCTACAAAACACAGCCACTTGTTATCTACCCCCTCATTCACAACAGAGCTGAAAAACCTATTTTGATCCTAGCTTCAGGAATCCAAAATATTTTTTCAGCTGTATACAGGAGTGATGCCTAGATGCTCAAATATAACTTTCTCTGCAGCTTTCAATTTAGTATTTCCTTTCCATTAAATTATCATTAAGCAGGTATATAACTACTAAACTGAACACACTTTCTCCCCCATCTTCCTTGCCTTTCCTGGTAGCTGAAGTTTAGATTGTGGAAGGGACCAGTCTGAATTGTATTTGTAAGGAAACATGATGTCATAATAAATTAGTAAGAGAACTGACAGGTTAGTTGTACAGAAGCTTGGGAAGCCATGTAAAAACAGAATTACCACTAGCACCTGAGTTAATGAAGAAAAAAAAGTTATTTTTTTATACCCTACTTTTGACTTCCAGAAAGTCTCAAAGCTGCTTACAGTTGCCTTCTCTTCCCTCTACCCACAACAGACATCCTGTGAGGTTGGTGAAGCTGAGAGAGCTCTGACAGGACTGCTCTGTGAGAACAGCTCTTAGCAGGACTGTGACTAGCCCAAGGTTACCCTGCTGGCTGCGTGCAGAGGAGCAGGGAATCAAACCCGGCTTGCCAGGTTAGAAGCCACTGCTCTAAACCACTATACCCAAGCTGGTGTGGTGTGGATAAGCAGTCAGTCCAAACCAGGGATGATTTATATTAAAACTGTCTTTAGGTGGCCTGAGGGGGGGGGGGGGGGCACAAACAAGACAGAGAGAATTTCCATGCAAAGACTCATTCATTCATTTCATCCATTTATTAACATTACCTTGCAGAACAAGCTGCCCTAAACCGTCTTATTTATGAAATAAAGTTAAAAGGAAAAACTACTCAATTAAACATTGGTCTGATGAAAGTATTTCAGACTGATGAAACAGAACATTAAACCAGACAAAGTTCACGTGAGCAAAAAAACCCAAAAAAGACAAAATGTACTATATTATATGAGAAAAAGTCCTTTGAATAAAGGCTTATTTATAAAGCATATAAAACTCATATACAAGTATCATAAGCAAAAAAGAAGAAAAATAGGCTGCTTTAAAGAAAAAAAATATTCCAGATTGTTCCAATGATTAAGCAGCATTTCAGGGTGTGCTTTCTAATTCAGCTGCTGAGCTTGATCTACGCAACTGGTTTTTCAATTTCCTCAAGCCTTCTTACAATTGCCCCATAAAGAATGACCATTGGTGACTCACCGAGAAGACTCCTTTTCCCCTTCCACAACTATGCCCACATAAGTCTCCCTTGGTTGATAACTCAGTTTACACTGCCTCCTCTGTCTTATTCTTGCATGACTAGGTAAACTGCCACTGAGTAGATCTCTATCCAATAATAGTTCCATTTATATTCGCTTATGGTCAGAACACTAATGTGAGGCCAGCCAGTCTTTCAATAAACTTAGCATGAGGCTAATATTGAAGCCCACAGTTATGAAGAAACTAAAAATTTATTCCTGTAAAACCTGTGGGGGGTAGACTGTCCATTAATGCAGCTACTGCTGTAGGCAATAAAGAATACGTATTCTAAAGTTAAGGTTTTTCAAAAGTTGCAATTAATCTTGAATAGGAAAATTATGAATTAAGCAAGGGTTAAAAGGCCAATTCTACTGAATTCATTGATTGTATTACTTGCACGCTAGTTGAAACAGGTAATGTTTCCCTCTCTTAGGGCCAGTGTGGTATAGTGCAGGGGTAATCAACCTGTGGTCCTCCAGATGTCCATGGACTACAATTCCCATGAGCGCCTGACAGCATTTGCTGACAGGAGCTCATGGGAATTGTAGTCCATGGACATCTGGAGGACCACAGGTTGACTACCCCTGGTGTAGCAGCACTGTTCTATAAAGTGGTCCAGAGGTAGTGAACAGGGCAAATTTTAAACATCTAAGACCCAGCCAATAATGCAAACATAGACTGTAGTTTCTGAAAAAGTTTCCTTTAAACAATTTCTTCCCTCCACTTGCAGGCTCACAGTTCTCTCTGTGTTACCAAAACCTCATTCTTTCATAGTCAATTTACCTGTTACCTTTGGGAACAAGGAATGACTATTTCAGAAAACTTTAGAACCTTTATACAGTCTCTTCCAAAACCCCACCTGCATGCTATTTCACTGTACCCCACTCTACACCATGTCTACCAGTTTTATCTTCATAACATCAAACAAATTATGTCTAAGATTATAAAACATTTTTTTATTTTACAATGCTTTACTCACACTGGTTGAAACAATTAACTTGCTTTACCCTGTTACTATATAATGAACAAGTATTATTATTCCAATATTGCAGATAGTTGGCTGATAAAGACACTAAGGCAAGCAAGTCCATGGCTGAGGCAAAATTTAAACTTTTCCTGTTTTATAACCCAGTCATTATGTGGCACTTAATTTATTAAACCAGATTCACAAGACAGTGTTAATGTCAGTATACTGTACTCTGAACACTGAAACACTCTAATGCAGACCACTTCTGAGCTAGTTTTTTAAAACCTCTTCAGATTAGGAAAATCCAGATGTACCAAGTGATAACATTTTCAAAAGTCAAACCACAACTCTGTCACATAACCCACAGATAAATTAGGAGTCCGTAACTTTCTAACTGAACTTTTGCTTTGCATTAGTTAAATTCTTCATTTGATTAATCCATTTACCTCAAAAGTACCAGGACTGTAGCAAAGCTCCAGTTTCATCTGCTTTCTATCAGCTCAGTTGAAAAGATGATGGTTCGGTGGCAACACAGACATGAGAAAGGATTTTTTTACAATACTAGAGATTGTATAACAGAATAACTGTTTTTATATTACACAACTGCTAAAAATACCAAGACATACCACATGGTCACAAGGCTTACTACATACCTCTGACATAGCTAGAAAAGCAAAAGCAATCATTACAGTAGCAATAAATACAGCTGACACCTAAACATAAAGTTGCAGAAGTGCTAGATGGGCCACAGATCATGACCTGATGTATGTATCCTGAATACATACAGTAGGAATCCACTGAAGTAGCCTTATCCTTAAAACATGTAGGTGCTGAAGAACTACTGTCACGTCAGTAAGCCTTACCTACTGTCAATTGCACTTTACACAGTCCAATCCATCAACATTATTACTGAAACTGCAGGTCATCACAAAAAAGTCACAACCATAAAGCTCAGTTATAAAGTTCAAGAAAGTAGCATCCATACAACAGCACAAACTACTGATTGTAATCATAATTGCTAATGTGCAATCTGGACAGAACAAAAGTAGTCACGTTTTATTTAGCTAACTAGAATTAAAGCCCATTTTATGGTGAGATAAAATGGGCGCTAGGCAAGAGTGGGCGGAGAAGCGCGGCCGGGAGAAGCAGGAGAGGGCTCGGCCATACCCCCCAGAGCACGTTCGGGGCTTCTCCCGGCCGGTCCTGCGGCCGGAAGAAGCTGGAGAGGGCGCCATCGGGGGACGTGCGGGGCTTCTCCCAGCCGCAGGAGCAGAGAAGGCAGAAAGCCCCCCACCCCACCCCGGAGCAAGGCTGGGCCTTCTCCTGGGCCTTCTCCTGGCCGCGGCGAGGCCGCTCCTGAGGCCGGGAGAAGGCAGAAAGCCCCCCATCCCGGAGCATGGCTGGGCCTTAGACGCGTCGAGGCCGCTCCTGCGGCCGGGAGAAGGCAGAAAGCCCCCCACCCCACCCCGGAGCAAGGCTGGGCCTTCTCCCAGCTGCTGGAGCGGCCGGGAGAAGCAGGAGGAGGAGCAGGCCGGTCAGAGGACTCACCGCATCGGCTGGCAGTTCAGTCTATGCGGTGATTCCCCGACCGGGCGAAGCAGCCAATGGCAGCTTGGCCTGGAATGGACACCCCGGGATGGACACCCTCTGAGTTTTTATCCCAGACAGGGCCCGCCCTAACTCCTCCCAGACAGCCCTTACTCTATTATTTAGTCGCGCCGCGGAGCTGTTTAAAGATATTAAAACTTCCTGTCTACGACTTACTAATTCAAGGAAGCACTACGGAAATAATCTGTTGTTGTAAGTAGGTTCTGACTATGCTATTTTAGCATTCATTTAACTTGTCACGTTCATACTTATGCTTTGCTCCACCTATAATTGGTTCCACTTTTCTACATGTCAAATCCTATTGCATTTTCAATTGGATGTCTCATGCTGCGGTTTGTACTGACTTATTCCGTTTAATCCGCCTTAAATCCCAGTGAAAAGGTGGATTATAAGTAATGTAAATAAAATAAATAAATTTGGTGGCCTTGGGCAATTCACACAGCATGGTTGGAAAGGAAAAAAGAACAAAAAAAACCCCTTGAATTCCTTGGAGAAGGAACAGAGTACAAATGTCTTTATTTTTGATTCATTAAGAAACCGACTGGACAGCAGTCCAATTTTGGAAATCAAAATGGAGCTTTGAGGCTTTTGTTGAGATCTGCGATGGGAGTATAAAAAGATCTGTTTGATTATATTTACAGGAAGAGTCAGTCCAGAATGCAATATTTTTTCACATAGCACCCATAGTTTCATTTTGGTTTTTTAGCCAAGACTATTTGATGGCAAGGAAAATCAACACCAAAAGACAATCCCAAGCCAATAGTGCCACCTAGCTTCCATTTCCAGTGCCCTACATCCATACCTAAGAAGAACAAAATAGCTACAAAAAGGATCCATACTTTACCAACTGCAGGAAGACATATCTTCTTCAGCTTTCTGGTAAACAATGGTGCAAGACCATTATAATGGAAACAATTAACACACAAGAACTTGCTTCCATAAAGGACATACTGAGTCCATGAGTATCTCTCTTTTCCTAGAACTTCAGCGATGTACATTGTAGACAAAGCAAACCAATAATTTTCTTTTAAGGTATACAAGAGTAGAGGAGGAGAGACAACTGGATTTTAGGAGCAAGCACACATATAAACATATGCACACTCTCCAACCAAACACGGTTAAAGGTAAAGGTATCCCCTGTGCAAGCACCGGGTCATGTCTGACCCTTGGGGTGACGCCCTCTAGCGTTTTCATGGCAGACTCAATATGGGGTGCTTTGCCAGTGCCTTCCTCAGTCATTCCCGTTTACCCTCCAGCAAGCTAGGTACTCATTTTACTGACCTCGGAAGGATGGAAGGCTGAGTCATCATTGAGCCGGCTGCTGGGACTGAACTCCCAGCCTCATGGGCAGAGTTTCAGACTGCATGTCTGCAGCCTTAGCACTCTGTGCCACAAGAGGCTCTAAACAGGGTTAGCCACCTCAAAAATAATGAAGATAAACTTCAGATGAAATTAATTCCACAGACTAATACCTAACATGTTGCATTTTTAAGGTTGCGATTTTAAACAAGCTTGCTGAGAATGTAGAGTAGACATTCTAATCGCTGTAAATTATCTAGGTTCTCACAGGAACATGCAAAACATACCAATGACCACAAGAAACAGCTTTAAGAATATAATCTTTATAGTGTTTTACTTCTGCTTCAACAAAGTAAGCCATTTGAAAATTGTTAACTGCAATTTAGTATTGTACCAAGTACAGTGTCCAAAAATCATTTTAATGAATAAGTACACCAAGTTATCATTTGTAGTCCTTAATACTGCAAGAAAACTTTGTTTCACTATGGATTCTACACTGCTTAAGAATGTGTAATTATCAAAGACTCACACCATAATTAAACCATGCAGATTTAATTGCCTACTGCAGAAGAGTGGCATTGTGGTAATGGATTTCCATTTTGTTGTGTAGAAAAAGACACACATATTCAAAGCATCAGTATTCGGGGAGTACCTCCACCCCTCCACAATATACAAACAAATATCCACCAATCATAACTTTGGAGCTATTTAAGGATTATTTGCAACAAGCTTCAGTACAATGTTCAAAATCTAGCACCACCCTCAAAAACATTTACCAGTCAGCTCACTGGCATATAATGCACCCCAGGGAATCTTGCAAAATAGTCTGGCACATGAGATCTATTAGCAATCAATGGAATTTGCTTTCAATTTCTTTGATAATGAAAGAGAGACATATCAGAATGCACATACAAGTAACTGCTAATCAAACAGCCCCCCAGGAACCTCTTTCCCGAACTATAACACAGCAAATAACATAACACAGTGGCTTACATCTGGTCTAAATGTTATGCTTACTCCATTCATGGGTGATGTGCAGTGGGAATAGTTGCTACATGGTTGTTCCCTGCAGATGATAATATGCTTTGTAAGATGAAAAGGATTTTAAAACAAAAATCTTTTTTCATTGTGATGCTTCTGGAAATTCCATATCCTCATGACTCATTGCTAACTCTCTAACTTAAACTGCAGAATCTATGTCCAAAGCCAATTCTTCAAAGAAGTGCAGAAGGCTAGACAGTCTCCATTCTTTCTCATCATGTGAAATCAGAATATCGTGTCCAGCCAGTTTATATGACAGTGCTGAAAACATCATCTTTCGTGAACATAACACAAATGTCCAAAATGCCACCAGCCACAAGAAGAACACATCAAATTATCATGGAATTGGCAGGTAGATTCCTGAGATGACAGACTAACAACTCAACCGTATCACGCTTTTCTCTATGCTTATTAAACTCTAATGGTTGGTAAAACATGATTTAAGCCCATATAGTCCAGAATGCTGTTTCAGACAGCAATCAACCAGTTGTCCTGAATGGCCAAAGCTTTTAGAGCCAGCTTGGTGTAATGGTTAAGAGCAGAAGCTTCTAATCTGGAGAGCCAGGTTGGATTCTCTGCTCTCCCACATGCAGCCAGTTGGGTGACCTTGGGTTTACCACAGCCCTGATAGAACTGTTCTGGCTGAGCAGTAATATCAGGGCTCTCTCAGCCTCGCCTACCTCACAGGGTATCTATTGCGGGGAGAGGAAAGAGAAGGTAATTGTAAGCCGCTTTGAGACTTCAGGTAGAGAAAAGTATCATATAACCAATTCTTCCTGCTCTTCCTCTTCTTAGAATCATAGAATAATAGAGTTGGAAGGTACCTCAAGGGTCATTTAGTCCAACCCCCTGCACTACACAGGACACTCACAACCCTATCGCTCATCCACTGTAACCTGCCACCCCCTTAAAGCTTCACAGAATCAGCCTCTCCATCAGATGGCTATCCAGCCTCTGTTCAAAAATTTCCAAAGATGGAGAACCCACCTGAAGCTGCTTCCAAGGACTGAGATTAAAGGTTAGCTGCCTCTGTATATGGAGTTACCCTTAATTCACAAGGCTGGTAGTCACTGATGGACCTATCCACCATTAATCTGTCTAACATTCTTTTAAAGCCATCTACCCTCTTTTAAAGCCATCTAAGCATTGTCAATGAATTCTGCAGTTTAACTACTCTTGCCTGCCCATCAACTTAACTGTGTGCCCTGAGTTAGTATTACGGGAGTAAAAGCTCTGCCTTTCCACTTTCAACACTTCATGGATAATTTTATAAACCTCTATCATGTTTCCCCTCAGCTTTCTATAACAGGTAGTCCCAGATTCATAGAAAAGATGCTCTAAACCCTTAATGAATTTGGTTACCCTCATCTATACTTTTGGCAGCTCTGCAATATGCTTGTTGAGATATGGCAACTAGAAAGGTGTACAATATTCCAAATGAGGACACAATGTAGCCCTATATAAGGACACAACAGACAATACTGGTCTTTTTATTTTCAACCTCATTCCTAATAAGCCACAGCATGACGTGCCTTTTTCTCTGCTTCTGCATCCTGAGTCAACATTTTCATCATGTTTTCTACTACAATCACTGGAGCTCTATCATTCTCAGTCCCGGTCAGTTCAGACCCCAAGAGCATATACATAAAGTTTTTTTTTTAATGTTTTGATCAACACTATCAACAGTAAACTTAATTTACCAGGTTGTGGCCCACACACCCAACTAGCAGATAATCTCCAACAGTTCTTCACAATCCACCTTGGTTTACAACACTCTGAATAATTTTGTGTCATCTGCAATCTTGGATTTACAATGCTCACTCCAATTCCAAAAAATGAATGAGCATAATAACAGCACTCCAACCCTTGTGGGACACTACTGCTCACTTTCCTTCACAGCAGGAACTGTCCATTTCCCCCCTAATATCTGCTATATAACCTATTTAATCCACCCTATTATCCCATGACAGCTAAATTTATGCAAGAATCTTTGGTGAAGTCCTTTTCAAAAGCCTTCTGAAAGCCCAAGTATATAACATCCATCCGATTACCCTTATCATCTTGCTTGTTAACCTGTAAAAGGTTAATGTAAAGGTATCCCCTGTGCAAGCACCGAGTCATGTCTGACCCTTGGGGTGACGCCCTCCAGCATTTTCATGGCAGACTCAATACGGGGTGGTTTGCCAGTGCCTTCCCCAGTCATTATCGTTTACCCCCCAGCAAGCTGTACTCATTTCACCGACCTCGGAAGGATGCAAGGCTGAGTCAACCTTGAGCCGGCTGCTGGGATTGAACTCCCAGCCTCATGGGCAAAGCTTTCAGACGGCTGCACCACAAGAGGCTCTTAACCTGTAAAGGACATCCCTTTACAGAAGCTGTCTCAGTTCTTCCACAGTAGAGCTTATTTTTCTTTTGTGTTTAAGAATTCTCTCTAATAATAGATTCTACCAATTTATCTGGAACAAACATTAGCTAACCCACTTGTAATTTCCTGGATCTCCTCTGGATTCCTTCTTTAAAATCAGTATTACATTTGCTATTGTTTACATTACAATCCTCTGGAAGCTAAATAGATTTTTGGGAATAACTTGTTTTTAGGTGATAACTTTCCATTTGAGTTCCTTAAAACTGCGGTGTATGCCATCATAACCTGGTGACTTTTTAATTTTTTAATTATCCATAAACCCTAGAACTTCATCTCTAGTCACTAGGAACAGGTAAAATGTCCCAGAAACAAGCACTATAAGCCAATAGTGATAGACTAACTCAGATCTGGCCAGCAATTTCAACTACGGGAGTTGGCTTACCTGTTGTATTTTCTCCATTGCCATCAGCTGGCAACAAGTGAGCTGACACCAATTGTTGGTACCACTGACCAGGCCATCTTACAGAGCAGGAGTGGTCAAACAGTGGCACTCCAGATGGCATGGATAAAATTCTGGCAGGGGCTGGTAGGGGCTCATGGGAATTGTAGTCCATGGCCATCTAGTGAGCCCACAGTTCAGTCACCTTATAGAGATTAAGACTGGTACAATAAACAAACCTATTTTAATTGGAGGCAAAGGATATATTGATGCATTTAGGATGTATGTGTACAACCTAAGTACCTATGAGCCAGTTTTTTTCCATTGCTTTGTTTTGGGTGGAACTTGTAACAGCCACTGTAAATATTACATGGTCTTTTAAAGGGCTGAAAATTTATTTTGCCATAGAAACAGTTTTTTGCAGAAAAGGATTAGCTGAAAAGGTTTAATTTCTGTTTTTCTATAAGATGGCATTGTATTTTAGATTTCTGACATTGTCTGTCTGGTAAAATGCTATTTTCACAATTAAGAGACCACTAAAGAAGACTACTAAAGTTGAAAAAGCATTATATCTGTATATTTGAGTTATCTTGATCTTGTGTTTGTTAAGGAAGGTAGGTGACCTTCAAGATAACGATCAATTGGGAATTTTTCCTATAAGTTGAATAGCCAATCCATGCCAGTTTAGTCACCTTTAGATGAATTGGTCTTTCTGGCATCCGTCCTTAAAAACAGAGCTGTGTTGTAAGTAATCACCATACACAGTGAATACAGCTAAGAATGATTCATTCCATTTCTCTGAGATGTCCCAGTCCTCCTGGAGCAATCCTTTCATGTCATCTAAGAACTCTACTGTCTCCCTAGCCAGTTTCCTGCTTCCAATGCATTGCAAGAAATTCTTTAAATTGGGTTATAAACACACTCCATCCAAACAGTCAACACAACACAAATAAAAGCCCTGAAATCTGGGTGTTTGGCATTCTGAAAAAACAAACTAAAGGAGGTCAAATGTGCACTACTAGGAAATATGCCATTATACATATTGTTGTGCCATCAACCTTGATGTATCTAGTACTTCAACAAATTTGTCAACTGAAAGTAAGATTATATTTTTTCACATATTTGAGCTGAAGCTATTATTAAGCAAACTCAGTTGGCAGATAAAGCAACACAGGAAGAGGAAGAATCCTCTAAACAAGAAGACTCCAGCACTTGTCAGTCTTCTATATGTTTATCATACAAATTTTACCAAAAGTCAAGTGTGAAATTCTACAAATTCCTAGATTGGGAACAGTCTCCCACTGACATTTGCCAGCTCTGGAAGTGGGAGGAAAGAACATCCCAGTAGAAGAAGAAGAAGAAGAAGAGTTGGTTCTTATATGCTGCTTTTCCCTACCCGAAGGAGGCTCAAAGCGGCTTACAGTCGCCTTCCCATTCCTCCCCCCACAACAGACACCCTGTGGGGTGGGTGAGGCTGAGAGAGCCCTGATATCACTGCCCGGTCAGAACAGTTTTATCAGTGCCGTGGCGAGCCCAAGGTCACCCAGCTGGTTGCATGTGGGTAGCTTGAAAACTGCTTTCATACCCATTGTGATGACTATCATCTGGGGTGGCATTGGGTGAACAATCTCTATGAGAGGCTTTTGAATTGCAGAACTCAGTGAACTTTTCAGTTTCTAGATGATTAAACAAATGAGGGAAGAATTCTGAGTTGTACAGAGAGAAACAGCTCCCATCTGTTCCACATAATATATTTTGGGTAAGGGCTTGGAGGAGGACCATGTCTTATGGCTTAAGTGACACTCAGTGCTTAACACCCACTCAGGGCAGCTGTCCCACCCGTGAGTGCCTCCTCCTCCAATCGGCTTGCCTGTCTGTCCAGTGGCCAGCCAATTGCCTTCCGTCCCCCACTCCTGACCACCCCCCTCCTCCTTCCACTTCCATCCAAGGCTCAGAGGCTGCAGATCCCTGCTGCTTGAGAGCTGCCCCTGCCAGTGAGTTCCCTAACAGCTGCCTGCGGCCTTTCCAGGTCCCGGGGGGGGGGGTAGAAAGAGGCCATCCGCAGAGTTCTCCCCCCCACACACACACACACACAATCTAGCACCTGTTATATTCCTGAATGCAATGGGCTTGGCCCCTAGTTTTATACATAAGAAGAGTATAGAGGGAAGGAAGGGAGATCAATATCATATTTTTGCTGTTTTCAGTTTACACACCCTCCTCCATCCCCTTATAACCTCTGTCCTATATGATTGTGAATTTCTGGGACTGGCAACAATGCAAAGCCACTCAGGAGTTGAGGCAAACACTGGGGAAGCAGAGAGCGTATCAAATAAATACTATCCTCCTCATCCATAGCCACTTGCCACCAACAGATCATGGTCCCTTCCGTCCCAAAGCCCCATGTTGATATTTTACACAAGAGCAGTGAGAAGAATATACACCATCCTTTCAGGGACTAAAGCTGCTCGAATGGACTGAGGGTAATTTCTATAAATTGTGTGCCGGTTTTGACAATATTAACAGCCCAATACAGCTGCAGCTGAACAGAAATTAAAATAGGCTGGCTGTTAGCTGCCACCCTCTGATTTTCAATTCCTGTGACAGTTTTACTTAATTGGAGGCAAGGGTGGGGCACAGAGAAGATGTTGGCAGAACCATGTGTTCTATGATCAATACCTTGAGCCATATTATTCATGCTTTTATTGGTTTCCCAGGGAGTCATAACTGTATTTGTATAAATAGTGGCATGCATTTGTGTACACAGAATAAAACATGGTATATGGGGACAGCTAAAAAAAAAAAAAGGCCTGAAACAGATAAGCTGTAAATGTTAACTGACACAAACTGCATATTATATCACATCAAGTTTACCATTAACTATTACAACACAGAACTTCAAAAGCTCCTAAAACATCTGCTGCTGCAACCTTCAGCACGTAGAAGGATATCCAGTACACAAAGGAATCACCTTTGTGGTGCTCACTGACACTAATTATTATTTGGCTTTTGATCTACTATTGAGCAACCAGCAAGGAAGACCTGTAGGAACAGGCACTTCCCACAGCCACAGATCAGTTCTGCTGAAAGGCAGCCGCTGCGGAAAATGGATGTGGTCGGAGAAAATCAACATAGGAATGAATAAGGTGGAGGTAAAAGAAATGCCCTAGGACTTTTTTTGTTTGGCTTTCTTAAAAGAAAAAACAAGGCTGAAAACAGATGAAGATTTCTTATTGCACTAAGCAGCAGAAAATCTGAAACAAACTGGAATGCAACAGCTCCGTTCCTAGCTTCTTCGGCATCCATCGGTAACTGAAGAAAGACGCTGAGGCTCCATCCACAGCAAGATGAGAACTCGGATTCCCACACATATCTCAGAGAAGATTTTAAATATATTTATATATATCCCACAAGAGCCTCTTGTGGCGCAGAGTGGTAGGGGAGCAGACATGCAGTCCGAAAGCTCTGCCCATGAGGCTGGGAGTTCGATCCCAGCAGCCAGCTCAAGGTTGACTCAGCCTTCCATCCTTCCAAGGTCGGTAAAATGAGTACCCAGCTTGCTTGCTGGGGGGGTAAAACGGTAATGACTGGGGAAGGCCCGTATTGAGTCTGTCATGAAAATGCTAGAGGGCGTCACCCCAAGGGTCAGACATGACTCAGTGCTTGCACAGGGGATAACTTTACCTTAATATATATCCCACACACAGTGGAGTCCATTTAAAAGTTTGTACTTTGCATGTATACACACGTGCATTCTAATCACTGTATCACAAAGAGTTATAATATTTCTCATAGTACTTCAGAGCAGTGGTCCCCAACCTTTTTATCACTGGGGACCGGTCAACACTTGACAATTTTACTGAGGCCCGGGGGGGGGTAGTCTTTTGCCAAGGGACGCCACCACCACCTGAGCCCCTGCTCCACTTGCTTTCCCGCCGGTGCCCCTGACTTCCCACCACCCGCTGGGGGGTGCTGCCAGCAGCAGCTGCGCAGTGCCATGCCAAGGGGGAGCTCCAGCCATGGCAGCCACTGGAGAGCACCAAAGGTGAGCTGGCGGCAGAGTGGCAGGGCAGTCCCAGAGGCAGCAGTAGGGAAGGAGGACGAGGAGGAGCCGCAGACCAGTACCAACTGATCTACGGACCGGTACCGGTCCCTGGACCGGGGGTTGGGGACCACTGCTTCAGAGTACTCAAAGTGTTTCACATACATCACCTTATTGTAATACTCAAAACAAATTTAAAATTATTATTGGTTTGATCCTCTCTCCCTTCCATAGAGCTCAGAGTGGCATACATGGTGTGCCTCTTCTCCTTTCCCTTTATCCTCACAACAATCTTGTGAAGTAGGTTAGGCTGAGAGAATGACCATCACAAGATCACAGAATAAACATTGTGACAGGACGCAATACTGGAAGTTCTAAAACATCAGACACAGACAGGTCCAATTCAGGTTATCTCCCCTCCACCGGTTTCTCAATTGGAAATGGTCCCAGGGAGTCACTACTGACCTCATCTGGGTAAACATGCAGAAACCTGCATTCTTCCCTAACAGGGCAAGCTATAATTCCTCAAAGCTGGTTCTGGCTGGAAAAATTAAAAACCCCTAGAACCAGGGCCCTCATTTTTAGAGTAAAAGTTACACAGGACGCTTCTCAGAATTCCCAGTAACATATCTACCTGAGGACCAAATTAGACATTATGGCATCCACAAATCTGACCCTTGGATACTGGCAGTTTAGAGCTGAACCTGGATGATTCCAAAATGCTGCAGGGGACCTACTGGGCCTGCAGCACAATGGGACTAGGCTTTCTTATCTCCCCACCCTGCAGTGTACCTGCCACTTCCCCCCACACCAGGTTTTCTTATGGAAAAATTGGAAATCTGGGGAAGTACTGAAAAAAGCCCTAGTACAATATTTTGTCCTTTAGTGAAATGCTGTGAAATGCAAGGTGCATTTCAGCACCTAGAAGGATACCTGATCTTCATAAGGGCAGCATGCAGGGTTTTCTTCTGTAGCCCTTTCGGCCTGACTACTGCCTTGGCGCTAACCACCTCTCCTTCAAACCACTATGACACACATACCCACAGATGGGGTATCACCTAGCTTACTGCCCCCTACCTTGTCAGAAGGACAAAAGATCAGAAGTAGGTGGAGCAGAAATTGCACCAGGGCCTCAGAGAAAACCTTTGAAAGTTTCACTGAATCCTGAGCTCTCTCTAACCAGCAGCTACAGAAGGAGGGGGCATCTAGCAGGAACTACATCTAGCTGTCCAGCGATTATCATTGACTCTTTGTGTGACTCTTTTTTTCTGACCAAATAATATATATTTTGTTATTTAAAACAAGGGTTGTATTTTCTGTTTCACATTTCCCCCCTACTTTTCAGATGGCAAAAATAAAGATATGGCTTGGCATTGGCAGTAGCATGCATGGTTGGCTGCTCAAGAACTCCCTTCCACCCTAGAAGTTAGTGAAAATCAAAATCTGTCACAAGGTTTTGCAGGATGCTGGACAGCTGGGAATACCTGAAAGATTCTGGCACTTGGGAGATCATCCTCTCCTTTAGGGTTTGCTATTGCCTGCCCCACCTCTGGCTTTGACCTAAGTGAAGCACAATCAGGACAGTGCATGGTAAAGTAGAATACAAGGCTACAAAGATGTATCCAAAAATAAGAACAAAACCCATGCAAAAGGTTTTATTGGGAAAACATGGAAAGAAAACATGGTACAAGCTTTTGAGCATTCCAGAACAACCATTGGTCTCTTACTGTAGATGTCCTTCTCCTTCTTTAGCCTGATAAGGTCAAAAGCTTGCAGTACCATGGATCAATTTGTTTAGTCCTAATAAAAGCTATTTTAAATATCTTGTTTTCCAGATTTTGTGGAAACCAATATGGTTCATACAAAACTTTTTTTCTACAAAACATGCATGGCAACTAGACAAAGGACATTTAAAAAAGAAAACCTTCAAAGATTCCTGTAGGTTAGGAAGAGATTCACCTTTTGAGTTCTGGATAGTTTTCAGGAGACAAGCTGAGAATCGCTATTGGAGCAATGGCAGCTATGGAGCAACTGGAGCAGCTAATCACCATCTAATACATGTATCTTTTATAGGAAACTACATTCTGAGTTCCAAACACCTGACTTAGAAGTGTCTAGACCAGGGGTAGTCAACCTGTGGTCCTCCAGATGTCCATGGGCTATAATTCCCATGAGCCCCTGCCAGCAGGTTGACTACCCCTGGTCTAGAACACATCCACTTGTAAGTTGGGCATAAGTATTCTTGTTCAGAGTGACTAGATGGAAATAGAGGACGTGGGGGGACTCTAGCCCTCACTTTTGTCCTGCACTCCAGAATCATTAAGACCACCCCCCTATTAGGGCTGCTTCTTAAATTTAGCAGTGGGAAATTTAGGTTTGTCTCTGACAGAACTGGGACAAGCATGAGAATATCTATGTAATACTTGAGTTCTCAAACCTTTTCATGTTTGCATGTATATATCTGATAAGCAAAGTGCCCAAATCAGCCTTCAAACCTGAACTAGATATCTAGAAAACAGAAGATTCCTAATCCCTGGATTGCTTGTGAAATAGAAAAACAGGAAGGATTTTTTCTCCTAAGGTGGAGGGGGAACAAAGGAAAAGCAGGATAAGGGTGAAGCATATTATCTCCTGACCACCACTTCTCTCTGGCAAATGATCTTCTCCACTCCTACCCCACATTACATGTGGAAATCAAACACAGGATCAGGACTCTCAGGTTTGCTACCAACCATACAGTTCCAGCCACAGACTAGTGCTAAACCTTGGCTGTCAATACTGTCCCAAATTTCCAATTTCCCTGTTAAAAAACCTGAAAAAATATTCAAGGGAAAAAGCATGGGTTGAGATTTCTGTCTCTCCCCCCCCCCCCCCCCGCCTGCATTCACATATTTAACTGGGATATTATTCTATCTTGAGAAAACCTGTACATGTAGATTTTCTCCAACTACTTCCAAATCCAGGGAAAAATTAGATTTACCCTTCTTGGAAGAGACCCACATGCTGTGTTGCCTCCCAGTGATTTTCTAGACATCTACAAATTGCTTGTTGACACAACAGCTTTCTGAAGAAACTAATTTTGATTATATTTAGCAGAACAGATGCTTTGTTCCAAGACAGAAAAAGTTATTGAATGATGTATAAAAACAGACATAAGACCATACTGTAGAACAAACAAACAAAAAATAAGTACGTAGGTAAAGTGCTCTTTTAAAAATAAATTCTCGTGGTGAAACTGCATGCAGTCTTCAAAGTTATCTTTAAGCTCTTTCCAAGAAAAAAGGAGTGATGTGCTAATCAAGTTGTTCACCAGCAACACATCATGTATCAAGAACCACACTCAGAAACAGCACCAACATCCAAGCAAAGCAAAGCAGAAATGTGTCAAAAGTGATGGGCCAGCTCTCACAACAATAAATTATTCAGAACCAAGACAGTCAGTGCTTAGAGAAGTCAAACTAGCTGACTTTGACACTGTATATATTACATTCATTTCAGGAGAATGTATTGATCTCTTTTCCCAGGCCATCAGGATACATTACATAGAAAATATTTCATTCAGCCCCAATTTTACAGCATAGCGGGATTACAAGGAAAATATGAGATCTTTTCAAATGCAGGTCAGATGCAATGACCTAATAAAGACTGATTATGCAAGCCAGTCCTTGGCTGAAAGATACACAGCTGTCTTCCCAAAAATGAAAATGAATACATAATCACAACCAACCTTGTTTGCGTTATTAGACAACTCAGATGAAGACACAGCATCTTGGGAGTAAAATCTGCCAGTGGTGAAATGTGTCACATAGGAGGTATTTCTTTATTTGCTCAACTCCACCAAGGCCAGATGCTGACAGAGAAAGTCCCACCATGGAGGCAAGGTAAAGTGATTGCCACCTGCACCCAATGTTGGGTCTTAGTGAAGGCAGCAAAGTGAAAGGCAAGGGATTCAGTGCATGAAACACAGCCAATAGAAGGCATATTTAATGCTCAGGCACCCCAACACTTTGGAACAATCCTGGATACAAATTGCTGTTTTTTACAAATTCTACAAAAGACATTTCTACATATGCCAGAGGCAGCAGCCTTCCTGCTTATGTAAAATAAAAGCAAAGAAATGTGTTCAAATTTCATATCTGTGAAAAATGTAAAGTCATAACACTTGATTAGCACAACAGACATAACAATTATTTCAGTATTGTTTTTATTCCAGAATCTGAGATGCATAAATTCATGTCATAAACTTCTGATAAAAGCCACATTTTATTCTGAAGTATATTTCTGCATTCATTAATATTTCAAGATCTGTGCTTATTCTAAACTGAAAAAACTGTGGTGATGAAACAAAGTTAGAAGAGTTAGCAACAAGCATATCTTACAGCTAGCCCTACTTTACCCAAATGATTTTCTAAGAAAATTGTATTCCACTGCTAAAACAAGCCCTACTCCACAGCTATTAAGTAGCTTAGAAACTCAATATAGATTATTTTAATGAGAATGTAACCCCCTACCATCAAGAACATCTCTCAAGCATAACACTTGGACTTCAGTACTGTGGTTTTCTGATCTCCTAAAGTGGCACATATACTTTTTCTTTCACAAATTATAATATCTTGAGTAACATATATCAGAACATCAAGAAGCACCATACTTCCAGTTGAAAAGCAACCATCTACAAATCTGTACACTGCTCGGGCAGCAGTATAAATAATTGGTTAAGGGGGGGCAGGGTGTCTAGGCTACAGAACCCCAAGAGGCCAATCGGAAAGCATGCGCAGAGGGGCCCCCATTGCCTGGAAGTCGCCGCCAACTAGTATTGTTACAAAACATTCCTCTGAACCTACAGATTTAACTTTAAATCAGAATGCCTGTCTTCATCATTCAGTAAAGATTTGTATGATTGATGACATTCACTTGGTAGGTCAGCAGCTGATTACTGAACCAGTAGAGGTGACTTTGACAGTTATGTATTGCTATACAAAAACCATAGGGCAGACAGGAAGCTGGACCAGATTCCCAGAAGAATTTCCAACCCTAGATCCTTTTCAGTCCAGACTATGGGACAGAGACAGTGCCTGTGGCATAAGTACATGACCTTCATCTATGGACAAAGGCTATGCTTCTCTGCTGCTTTTCCTAGACTTGTCAGCAATCCTTGACACAGAGGGCAATGCCATCCTGTTGAGATGTTTAAAGGTAGAAGCAGGGACTAAGGGATGTGCTTTGGATTTGTTTCAGTCATTCCTCATAAACAAGATTACAGTAGGACAAGTTTTCTATAGACCTGCTTTGGGGTTCCACAAGGTTCAGTATTATCCCCCATGCTATTCAATCTTTCTATGAAGGCCTTAGAAGAAATAATTTCAAGGTTTTAGAACAGGGTACCATCAATATGTTGTTGATACCCTAACTCTACATTTCTTTAACCACATTGCCTAACAATGCTATAGAGCCTCTGAACCCACTGCCTGACTGCCATAAGGATAAGCAAGCTGAAACTCAATCTTGACAAGATAGAAGTAATGCTGAGTGGAAAGGCCAAGACCCTAAGGGAAGACATGGGGCTCCTAGTACTCCTTTCTGTCACCAACTCAGTTAAGAGCCACAGGGTGACTCTGGATTCAGCTTCATTGCTGGAGAAACAAAAAAGGTGTTCTACCAATTCGACTTAGCTTGAAAGAGGACCTCCTACCTTCAGGTGACCTGGCCATGTGGATCCATGCGATGGTTATCTCAAGGCTTAGACTACTATAATGGACTTCACATGGGTCTATCCTTAAGGACAACTTGGAAAATCCAGTTGGTACACAATGCCACAGCCTAGATCTTCTTGAGAGTCAAGCAGAATCTGCATATCTCTCCCACTCTGCAAACAGGCAAAATTGCATCTCACACATATACTCCATGGTGGTTTCCACATTGTGAAACAGCCTGCTTGAGGCTGTTAGGAAGGACCCCTTGCTTCTATTGTTTAACAAAATATGCAAATAATTTTTTTTGTCGAATGAGAAGAGCTGTAGAGTAACGAATCAGCTCAGCAAGTGCCCTGTGTTTGGGATAATGTGTTTCCTCCCTTAGTGTTCTTCAACCCCAGCCTCATTGAGGAAAAGTTGGTTCTTATATGCCGATTTTCTCTACCCAAAGGAGCCTCAAAGCGGCTTACAATCTCCTTTCCTTTCCTCTCCCCACAACAAACACTCTGTGAGGAAGGTGAGGCCAAGAGAGCCCTGATATTACTGCTCAGTCAGAACAGCTTTATCAGTGCTGTGGCCAGCCCAAGGTCACCCAGCTGGTTGCATGTGGGAGAGCGTGGAATCTAACCCAGCTCGCCAGATTAGAAGTCCGTGCTCCTAACCACTATACCAAGCTGACGTAATGTTTCACTAGGAATCTTCAAATGTCATCATATTTTGTAATCAGTTTACTTGCTGGCTAAGTAAGTTTATCGTACTTGTAATCTGCTTTTAGTGAGAAATACAGTCTAAAAATGAATATAATCTTTACTCATCAAATAAACACTAAAATCAATGAGTTAGACAGGATATTTTGTTATCAGGCTTCACAAATCTGTATTAGGGGCAAACAGCAACAGAGACTGTACTTTTATAGAGCTTCTTCCTTTGATGAGCTCAGAGTGCATATGTTGTTTCTCCCTACCCCTTTTATTTTCAAAACCACCTTATGATGTACTTAAGAAAAAGTGAGGACGTGAACCCGAAGTCTCCTTCATCTAAGAAACTACAACACTTTAATCCCATTATGCTTCAAGTACTCCATTTTATTTTTTACAGTGCAACCCTATGGTAAGTCAATGTCAGTGAACCACATTTTTGAAAGAGCCAAAAACCTTTTGGTCTCAAATGCTAAAATTATTTTCCAGTTGGGATCTTACAATGTCCCCCTTGAACATAATTCCTCCAAGAAATGCTTGATCAAGTTTGTTAATCAAAACATCAATTTCCCTCTTCACAGAAAGGGGAGAGAAAGTCCTGCCAACATTATCACTAATGATAATCAAGATGCTGACTTGCATACAATGTGCTGTTCCTGTGGCACCTGGGTTCATGGAAATACTCTCAAATATCCCATAGAAGCAGGAGTAACAATGACTGTTGTACACCATGCCATTGCTGAAGTAGTCGTTACAACTGGCATATGTACCATTAGTATGCTGATAACGGTCAGAAATGGTTGTAACTACAGAGCTCAAGCCATTACTCCTATGTAACTTTAAGCATTAACTTCCTTAAACAACAGAAAGAGGAAGTCTGACTCTCTTACTTGTTTCTCTTTCTTAGGCAGAAAAGACTAGATATGCCTGTGACACTATAAAAATATGAGCAACAAAGTTCAAAAAGTGCTAGGGAAAAATATTTTATATTTATATAGTATTTCATGCCTTGCTGTTCTTGGCTTTGAGAAATGTGGACTTGTCAAAGAAATAAAGACTATCCTCTGATTTACCATGAAAATAAATTTAATCCTCAGGAGTACCATACCAACAATCAGCCCAGGCCTATCTTATTACAATGCCTGCGAGGCAGATTTAGATCTGCATTACTTTTGATCCACTTTAAATAACCCCAACGTTAGCAAGATCACTTTGGGGCACTGGAACACCGTGTTATTGGAGTAGCTGGTACAAAACTAGATCTGGTTTGAACCAATTTACCAGAACTTAAAAATGAAGAGTTCACTGCATTCCAAATTTCAAACAAAAGAAAACATGATTTTCTGAATGTAACTGCTGGAAACAAAAACATGAGAACATGTCACAACAGACTGAGAATAAGGCATCAAGATCCAAAAAAACAAAGTCAATTTTGGCACTGGAAATTTAAATTCCAAAATTTAAGGTTAAGCATTTTTGTAAATATTTGCATAGTGGTTTCAGGGGGCAGATGCTACTTTCACAAAGTTTTGTTGATTCCATGTGAATGTTTTGCTACAGTTTGGCATTAAAAAGAGCAGTTTCCAAAAAGTTTCTGCACTTGTGTGACTGCTTTTAAATTTAATCTATTAGTATGATTTCTGTAAAACATCTATTTTCTGAGCTCATTCATATCACCTAAAAAAGTTAAATTTTAATCTCCAGCTAGCCCTGCTGAAGTTGCCAGGGGAACTTCACACCCACAAACATACATTTCATCACAAACTGTTGCATGCCTAATAACTGCTGGTTTCCGGTGTTGATATAAAACTTTAAACAGGCAAAAAAAATTAAAAATTAAAAAAATTATATATCAAATTTTAATTATCTCCAAACCAATTCAGTATTTCTAATTTAAGGTCCAGTGATAATTTTATTTTGATAATTTTATTAAATTCTAAAAACACTGAATTCCAGAAGACATTAATCATGAAACCATACAGAAATACATTTCATTTGAACTACAGCTCCTCCAACAAGTTGCAGAGGTAGCAATATACATTTCACTGATCTTCACAGGTATGAAGTACCACCT
This sequence comes from Paroedura picta, assembly GCF_049243985.1. NCBI lineage: Eukaryota > Metazoa > Chordata > Lepidosauria > Squamata > Gekkonidae > Paroedura > Paroedura picta. The sequence continues at coordinate 24,685,156 of NC_135380.1, forward strand.
ATACAATATGTAGTGCCCCCTCTGTGTAGTTTGAGCACCACATATAACAATACAAATAAATGATGCAAAGAGCTATTCCAATCAGTCAATCATTGTTCGTATCCTTTATAACTGCCTCAAATGTTTTAGTTATAACATATTTACTTTATTGAGGCAGCTTGGACTCAAACTTGAATAGGTCAAAGTTGTGAAAGATAAACAGGCTTCTATTCTAAATACTGAAAGCACTATTTATCCAAAATACTAGCAATAGTCCAGGAATATTTCTGATCCCACCTTTATGGTTGCCTGGTGGGGCCTGGTGTTCTAGAGAGATCAGCTCACCTGGAAAAAACAGCAGCTTTGGATACTGGTATGTATCTATTCTATGGCATTATGTCCCCTCCCCAAACTCTGCTCCCAGGGAACATCTCCAAATCTCGAGGAAATCCCTAAACCAGAATTTCAACGCTGCCCACCCTTCAGGAGACTACAGGAGCTCCATGGAAAAGACAGTATGATCTTCAGAGGTATGTGTTCATAGACTGTGCAACGCAGACCTTTTATATTTTATATTAGCTTTAAAGCCTGTTCCTAAGAACGAGCTTTGAAAGGGACCTCCCTTGGAAGCGGTCAAGGGGGGGAGGGGGGAAGAGATCGCTTCCTTGGGGTCCGGCAAGCACAGCAGGCGCTTCAGCAGAGGCGCCAGGTGTGCTTGCGGGGCCACAGTGAAGGGCCCCCCTCCTCTGTGGCTGCAGAGAAGTGCTGCCTTTCCCGGCCCCCTCCCCGGCAGCCTGAGCGCTTCCCCGTCGCCGGGAAAGCACAATCGGTGCCTCGCAGAGGCGCTGCGTGTGCTTTCCCAGCCGCGGAGAAGCGCTCCCTCTCCCCCCCGGCGGCTTGAGCGCTTCCCAGCCACGGGGAAGCGCTCCCTTCCCCCCTCCCACGCCCCGGCAGCCGAGCCTCTTACCTGGAGTCCTGGAGCGGCAGAGAGTTACAGACGTGCCTGGCTCTAGCAGGCAGGCATGTCTATGAGACGAGGGCTCGGTGAGGAAGGGCGGGAGCTGTAGGGGCAGGGCCAATCAGGGTGCACCTGGCTGTACCCTGATTGGCCATATTCCAGCTCAGACAGCCGGACTGTTCATCCCCCAAGGCTGTTTCACAAATATATATAGGCACCAATGGATAAAGATTTTTAAAAGTGTCAGAGCATGACCTCTACCATGCTATTATTAAAGAGAAGGAAGTTGAAGTCCAGGGTTTGAATCCTTGCATAGAGACAATCTGAACATATAAATATCCTTTTAAAAGGTGAGGCATAACTGATAACACAAGGAAATTTTAACCTGACAATTCATCTGCTGCATCACATCTTGGATTCATCTAATACATTGTCTTTCCACACTAGATGACTAAATGGCCCAGAAAGGACATAAAAGCAAAGTCTTTCCTGTGGCTGCCCCCCAGATCATCACTGTTTGGCTGTGTAAATCTCAAGGTTTCCCCACAAACCCGCATGGTTAGGAATCCCAAATTGGTAGAGAGGAAGCAAGCTCAATTTTACTCAGCCACCTCAATTCATATGTCACAGCAAACTGGAGTTTGACTGAAGGCTTCAAAACCTGAGAGGAAACAGAACAAAGTTCACAGGTATGGAAGACAAGCAGAAATTATGCCCATTATGAACAAAGGTTCATTGTGACATCTGAATATGGTCACAGAGTAATTTGTGAATATCTATATATAGCTGTCTTCTGAACGACAGGAACCAATGATTCTTTTTAATGACAAAGATTTCTACCCCATGTTCGTAGTAAAATTTACTATTGAGACAATGTATAGCTTTTCAAAAAAAATCTACTCTAGCAATATTATTAAAACCCTAAGTAAAACTGATTTAAAAACCCTTAAAGTCAAAAATGAAATAAGAAGTTGTAATAATCAATGCCTAAGGACACCCTGACCCAGATGGCCCAGGCTAGCTCAATCTTGTCGGATCTCAAAAGCTAAGCAAGGTTGCCTGGTTAATATTTTGATGGGAGACCACTAAGGAATTCCAGGGCTGCTACACAGACGTAGCCAATAGCAAACCATCTCTGTTAGGTCTCTTGCCTTGAAAACTGTACAGGGTCACCATACGTTGGCTGCAACTCAACAGTACTTACACAACACTAGCGGGGCAGGAAAGAAAAAAAACACCACAGGAACAAAAGACCTAGGAAATAAAGATGTTTTTATCAGGAGCTTATAGTCATTTGAACTCTACAGTTTCCCCACACAAAACCTGCTGGACAGAATATTTACAGGACTTATTTAAATTAAAGATGAGCTTCCTCACTAAAATAGGTTCGTCTTTCACTAAATCAGGGCATTGAAAACAGCAATGGAAAATGGTAGCAAGGTTAACTTTTAAATCTACTCTATTATTCCTGACCTTCTTTATATAATAACTAGATAGAAAGCCCATTTTAAAGAGCAATAAAATGGGCGCTAGGAAGGCGACGGTGGCCGTATGGCTTGGTGGCGGGCGGCGGCATACCCGAGGCCGTAGATGGGGCGGCCTGAAACCCTCCCCAATGGGCTGGCGGCCCGGGCAGGCCTCCCCCCAGCGCGGGCCTTACCTGCTGGATGTCAGGGCAGGGAAGAGACATTGTTGGGGCTGATGGTCGTGAGGAGCGAGTTGAGGGGGCCGTAGTTCTTGGCGCAGTTCCAGCGTTGCGGCCAGCAGGTGTGCCGCCGCCAGCCGTTCCCGGCAGAGGGACTGGCGGGGTGGTCATGGCTCCCATTGCGGGCGGGTCAGTCGTAGCTGGCGCGGCAGCGGCCGGCAGCTGCCGGAGCCTGGGCAGGGCCGCGGGGAGGGCGAAGCTGTTGGCGCCACCGCCATAGCTGGGATCGGGGCCCCTGGGGCGGGGGAAAGCGGGGGCGGCTCGGCCGCAGCAGTGTGTGCCGGTGGAGGGGGGTGCGTGAGCATGCGGTAGGCGGCTGTATCGGCAGCGACTGTGGAGAAGCTGCGTGGGGCGGTGGCGAGGCGGGCTGCTTGCGGCTTGAGGCGGTGGTGGGTCCTGTTGGAGACGCGTCCATATCGGAGGCAAGCGGTAAAATGGTGGATATGGGCAGCCAGTCCAGGGCGGGCCAAGTGGCCAATAGGGAGGCACGCTACGCGCACCTCCCAATTGGCCACTTGGCCCTCGAGTGGCACTTGGAGGGGCCCAATCAGGAGCCGCTTTGCGGCTCCTGATTGGACCCCTCCAAGTTTTTATCCTGGACGGGTCCCGCCCTAACTCCTCCCCACCAGCCCTTACTATTTTATTTAGTCCGCGGCGCCATGGGCGCCGCGGGACGTTTAAAGATGCATCCCCGTACTTATCTAACTTAATATTACCTTATTGCAGATTCTGAATTAATAGTGTTATCAGTAGACATGTGCAAGGAAAAAACTTCCCATTTGATTCAGATATATAGCGGACCTGAAAAATATTAATATTTCCTGATACTCTTGAATCCCAGTACCGGTATGTTATTCAGATTCAGTAAATATTTGGGATTCCTAATTTTGAGGGGGGGTCTATCATACCCTATGGGGACTATTAAAGTCAATGGCAAATCTATCCTGGGACATACTCAATGGTCCTGGGGAGGGGGGCAGGGTGCAAGCATCAAATTGTCAGCATAGTTTCTGGAGCTTCTCTTCAAAAGAACCTCCAAGTTTCAAGGGCTCAAATGCTATGGACATCAAAAGAAGGTGCCACCATCCTCCATCGTTTCTAATGGGGGGAAATCGCAAGTCAATACAACCCCAAAAGAATATCCCAGAGAATCTCTGCAGTAGAATGAAATGTGGGGAACCTTTTTGCAAAACCAGCAGCAGAACCAGTGCAATGTGACCAGCAGAACCAATGCCACTGTGACTGTGCTAAACCCCAACAGGACTAAGATCATTTCTAAGAATATCTGAAGTAGAAACTGGGTGGGGGGAGGGGGTATTTATGCATGGCCAGCCATACCAGTACAATGTACTAATGCAAGGACAGCAGAAGCAGTACAACAATACCCAGTAACCCAACACAGTTCTAATGTGGCAAGTACAAACCCAACAGATCTAACCAATGTGACATCAGAGAATCTCAGTAGGGTGTTTTATTGGTGTTGTTGGTGGTTTTAACAAAGCAAGAGCTGTAGAAGTCCAGCAGAACACTCAAAAGTGCAGGGAGGGCAAGCACTTTTTCTAGCCCTCCTGTACCAAGGCCAGACCAATACACAGAAGCCAAGTGACGTTTTGTTTTCTTCCATACACCATTTCCCCAGGGAAGCTTCAAAAAGTAAGAAGAAGGGGGTTGTGTCCAGTAAACAGCAACCATCCTTAAGGCCATCATGGGCTCTCCCTTTCCCACTTCCCACCCCTGCAAAGAAAAATGCTTCATAGCAAATTAGCTTAATTATTCATGGTGCTCCTGTGGATTCTGCTGCTTTCTGTTTGGCACACAGGTTGCACTATCCTACTGTAACCTTTCATCTCCATCAAGAGGAACAATTTTTGTATTGTAATTTCAGCATGTAATTTTGCTTCCAGGTGGCTGGTGAATCAGTGAATAAACCTGAACACATGGCCTTCAACATCACCCTGTGCAACACTCTTACTAGGGTTCTGTAGAGATATTTTGGTGCAGGTGGATTCAGAATGGCAGTGGGGAGATTAGTGGAGCATTTATGTGCCAGTCCAATGAGTTAATGGCCCTGCTATTTCTTTTTTGTCTTATTTTAATTTTGGAAACATTTTATCCCAGCTTTCTAGCACAGACTGAGAGAGGATGCAAATATAAGTATGTGTTCACTTCAGTCACCCTCAGAGTCCAGGACTGGGTAGCCAAACAGTGGCAAGTTGACCTTCATGAGCAATATGAGCTGACTATGTCACCTGAATGGGGGGGGGGGAATTGCTCAATGTGCACGCTCATCAGAGGGCATGAGAGGAGCCTCTGAGTCATGGCAGAGCAGCAAAATCATCTCCTTCAAGGCCCAGTAGCTTGGTAGACTGGTGGCCTGCATGTAAGGCTTCATAAGCTATTCCCTCACCAAGACCTTATGAGCCATTTGGATCATGTGGGAAACCAGAGTATCTCTGTGTTGCTCTTAAAGGGCCCAAGAACTTCAACAGTCTGAGAGATGTTCAACCATTCTTCCTAGGTAAGCTGTCTTCCTGAATTATCCCAATCTCAGAGATCAGGGCAGGCAGCAATCTCTTCTGCTTCACCAAGCACTTGAGCATGGCACAGGTGAAGTTCTACCAAATGCTAACATCAATGATCACATGGTACAACGGCATGCCTGTCACTGTTTGCTTTTTGCACAGAAGATGGATGCCATACTGCAAAAGAAGCGACCTGTGATTTCTAGAGGAAGCATTTCTGGAGATGGCTGAATTCACATATCTCAGCATCCAAACTTGGATTCTCAAAAGAACCAAGACCCAAAGTATCCTTAATCACCAGGTAGAAAAGGTGGGCCACACAGTTAAATGCACTGGAGGCCCAATGTCTGTGCCACTGCCCCCATGTTCATCCCATAATAAGTTACCATTAGGCCCATGGAGAGGTCCCTGGTTATCCATGCCACTGTTTTTCGATGGTGGCTGAATTAATGTCCACTCTGTGCACCCTGTCAAGTACTTCAGTGAGGAGCATAACCTGGACATAGCCACCCGAGCAGGTCCCACCATGCCTAATACTAGTTTCCCCACAAGGGTTACCACCAGTTCACAGACAGCAACAGATACGCATTGTGCACCTGAGCTGAGGTCTAGACGGCAGACATGAAGAACACAGTTCTCCCACAACTGCCAACAACCTTGCAGGTTACAAACCTGCAATGCCATGCCATTTGCAAAATCATTGCAATGGCTAGCTCTAGCCCCCTAAGATACTTTTGCCTTTGGGTTGCACAGATGCCTCTCCCTCTTCACTCCAGTTGCCCTGCAAACCAGTGCAAAGGTGGGAAAGACCTCTAGAAGAGATAGAACTGAAGGTCGATCTGCAGCCTCTTAAACCTCTCCACCAGCAGTCATTTGGTATAGACAAATATAACCCAAAAGCTCCAATTTTTAGGATCAACTGTACTGGTGACCATTCAGAATCTCTAATCTATATTTGGCTTTTAAAATACTTGAAAAAAAACAGGTAAAGTATTTTTCAGGTTTGGGGGGGGGTGGATTGGATAGACTAGAAGTAATCTCCAAGTGACAGAGATCAGTTCCACTTGAGAAAATAGCTGCTTTGGAGTGTGGACACTATGGCATTATACCCTACTAAGGCTTTGCTCCTCCCCTCCCTTCAAAGGCTCCACCCCCAAACGCCCAAGGATTTTCCCAACCCAGAGCAGGCAATCCTGTGAATCAAACATAATGTACATATTACCTCCTAAAACAACATTTCATGTGTGGTTCTTTATTCAAGAATATTAGTCAAAAAGTTTCGGACAGAAAGTTGGCTTCACTTCCAATAGGAATGTCAATATATTTCACTGGTTTGTGTAGTTGTTGGAATGTTACTTACATGGAATTACAATCACAAACATTGATAAATACAGCTTTTCAAACCTGGTCATGCATCTGCTGATGTTGACTCCATTTACATTACAGTTAAAGTGATAAGAGCCTTCATACTCAAAAGTTAGCCATCCCTGGTTTATAGTAAGCATTTTCTTATAATGCAAGCAAGACTGCATTTGTAATACAGGTGAAGGAATGCTGACAAGCACGGCCCTTCCACAGGAGGGTGAGAGAATGCCACAAGCAAAAATATGTTAACTCACCAGTGGCACGTTAAAGATGTACAAGATGTATTTTGGCATAAGCTACATGCATCCCAGATAGCCCAGGCTAGGCCTATCTTGTCAGATCTTGTAAGCTGAGTCAGGTCGCCCTGGTTAGCATTTGGATGGCAGACCTCAGGGGCAGACAGTCAGAGCTCACTTCACCTAACGTATTGAGGTGCCTATCCATTATACTGATTAGATCAGTTTTTACAGTAATTCCACTTTGCCTATCTATCAACAGCTGGAAATGGTCCACACCTACTCTGTGGCTTGATTAAATCTTGTTTTAAAATGGCCCCTCTTCATAACTTTCCTCCCTTCCCTTCCTCCCTTAAAAAATGGGCTTTGAAAGGGGCGGCAGGAAGAAGGGAGTGAGAGAATGGCTGCGGTTCCCTTTGGGCCGCAAAGTGGGCTAAAGGGAGTGGAAAGTGACCCCCCCACCGGCGGTGACAGGGCTTTGCGGCCCGCAGGGAGGCTGCAAACTCCCCACCCCCCACCCTGGCTCCCTCCCAGCAGGAGTGTACCTGCAGGCCGCAAAGCCCTGTCGCTGCCTCTCTCCTTGTGGGAGACAATGGAGGCTGCAGCCACAAGGCTTCTAGCAGGCAAGGAGGAAGGGTGGGAACTGAAGGGGGAGGGCCAATCAGGGTGGACCTGGATGGACAGGGCCCCGGACAGTCTCATCCCAGGAGGTTGCTTCCCAAATATATAAGGGAGCAAAATAGTGTTAAGGATGTGCACAAGAGTCACCAACCTTTTCTTTAATCTATGAATAGCCCTAACCTGGTTAGTCCAGGCTAGCCTGATCTTATCTGATCTCAGAAGTTCAGCAGGGTTGACCCTGGCTAGTATTTGGATGGGAGACCTCCACGAAATACCAGGGTCATAATGCAGAGGCAGGCAATGACAGACCACCTTGGAATGTCCCTTGCCTTGAAACTCTACAGGGTCTCCATAAGACAGCTGTGACTTGGGGGGGGAGGGGGGGAAATGGAATTGAAATAATTAAAATTATCCCAAACTACTTTCCTCTCTCCCTGGCCTGTTACTAACCTTTGTTCTGTTATAGATACAGACTACTGACTTAGAAGAACGCCAATAAAGCTATTAGCTAAGCACCAAAGAGAAAAATCCTATGAACTAAAAGTTTTTTAAAAGATTACAGCAGATTGTTTCATGGATATTCAAAGGGATACACAAGCTACCCTACAGCAGCAGAAGCTTATACAAGTTACCTGAAAAATACCCCTGCTTCAGTGTATCTGATGAAATGAACTCTGATACACAAAAGCTTATAGCGGAATAAATTCTCTTCAGCTTTAGTTTACTACTACAGGCTAATTTGGCTACCCATCTGGCATTATCAATAGTATTACCATAGTCAATTGTTCAGCCACTGTCTTCATATATCACTTGATCTGGTGTCATTTGATCATGTATATGAGAATTTAAAAAGGTAAAGGTATCCCCTGTGCAAGCACCGGGTCATGTCTGACCCTTGGGGTGACGCCCTCTAGCGTTTTCATGGCAGACTCAATACGGGGTGGTTTGCCCCAGTCATTAACGTTTATCCCCCAGCAAGCTGGGTACTCATTTTACCGACCTTGGAAAGATGGAAGGCTGAGTCAACCTTGAGCCGGCTGCTGGGATCGAACTCCCAACCTCATGGGCAGAGCTTTCAGACTGCATGACTGCTGCCTTACCACTCTACGCCACAAGAGGCCCTTTTATGAGACTTTACATTGCCTAATTTTAAAAGCAAAGCCATGGTTTCTTAAACAACTGATGCAAGGCAACAACTGAGCTTCTGCGATTAAAGGGGAGCAGCTTATCTGCTTGAGAGAGAAGGTGAAGCTTCCAGACATGATTACCTGGTAACAACTGAACCTATTCCAAGATTTAAGGAAAACGATACAACAGGATAGTAATAGACGGAGGGCAACCAACTGAGGAAAGAGTGCTATATTTCTACCATTTTGCATTATGCTCTCAAATACTGCCACTGTCTCCCTGCCATTATCCTCTGTTTACATAAATAAATCCAAAATTGTGAAACTTCTGTCTTTGAAAAAATTCAACCTGATACTAGCAAATAAGTAAAAACGAATCGCCCAAACAAATCCATGCACTATCTGCTTTTGTCCTCCAGCTTTGTCTCATGGAAGGCCTCTTTGTTAACCAAATGGAAACCCTTGATTCTTGTCCTTGGAATATCTTTTGTTTTGTTTCAAAGACTAAGCTTCCAATAAGTAAATGGTCCTTTGCATACTTGGTGATATTGGAAAGCACCCTGAGGGAATCTGATCTTTTTCTGTGCATTTCAGTATACAAGTCATAGATTATGATTCCTCTAATAGCCTACTACTGCTGCAGAGTGGGTAGAGTAGACATTGAAGGCACTACTGTATATAAACAAGTCACCAGGATTTCAGGGTAGTGTAGCATTCTACCTATCAATTCCTAAGCTACCCATCATATATTTCCAGTCAGTACTGAGCTAACAAATGAAGTCATCACTTTGGAAGCAGAACAAGATTTGGAGAAATTTTGTGTTTTGTTTTGCTAATCTGTTGTATTGTTTTACAGATTGTGTAAGCCTTCTCAAAGGCCAAGCATGGTCAGACAGGAGAAGACAAATATTTAGCTGAATAAAGGCTATGCAGCTGTTTGAACCACCACCTCCGAACATGCAAATCTGTTTGTACTAAACTTCTGGTTTTCTTCACAATGTTCCTAGCCCTTGGGAGTCCCCCTGAACTTGCAGTTTTAAGGGAGGGATCAAAGCAATAACTGCATAAGATCCAAATACCCCTGGCAGGCAATACAATTGGGTCTTACAGAGGGAATCAATTATTCATCATTCAAGGCAAATCTGTGCCTAGGAGACTCAGTTTCCAGACCCTTTCTTTTCTAGACAGGGCTGCACGGTCAATGAAAAAGTGACACACTTGTGCGAGAACTGCACAAATAACTTTGAAAATTGAATGTGGTAATTAGTCCTGCATTAACAGACATAAATGATTGCACACACAGAACACCAACATTGATTTTTTTTAAGTGTTAAATCTCCAGGGTCTGATCTACCTTGGTTCAATTTGAAAATGTTGCTTTATCCAAGAATCTTCCACAGAGTCTAATTATAACCTCTACAGTACACTAACTACTTGCCTCAGAAATTATGTACTTCTGTCCATGAAAAAAACAAGACTTAGGAACAGATCAAGGTTGTGTGAAGCGCTTATCTTTGGAGACCAGAGGGATTACAATGTCAGTTTCAAAATAAAGGAATAAAAGGCAAACAAATGTGTGCACTCATTATTCAAAAGCAAGGATATTAATAAAATAACACCGCTAGGCATCAGCTTTAACAGAATACATCTGATCTACAAGTTGGCTACATTATCTTCATGCTCCTGTCAGAAAGAGATCTTACACCGTTAATTCCTAGCCCTCAAAATGAAAATTAAAAAAATATTAATTGAATCAAGTTTTCAATGTTTTGGAAGGAGAACACTGTTTTTAATCCACACCTATCACAAATCAGGTTTCATCATGTCACCCGAAAGGAATCAGAAAAGGAAAGCAGCCTAGCTCTTCATACATTAGCCTACATTTACAAGACTCACACACCCATTTTGTTCCAAAGAAAAGCAGAGATGCAAGTGAGTGAGAGAAGTTACATCCATCAATGTTTTAAAAATGGATCTCAATCGTAATTCAACTGAAGGTTCTCATTGGGACTAACTCATTTCAATCCCTTTATCCTTTCTAACAGATAATTTGAAAGCAGCATCCCCACAGTAATTAGCTAGATGCTTGCTCTTATATCACACAGAGAAAGGCTACGATGCTATTATTAAACCTACGAACGACAAAGGAGCAAAATGAGCCTAATATCTGATGGAAAACTAAAAATCAATGCTGTATGCATATAAATATTTGCCAGGAAAGGGAAGAGAGAAGAGGCAAAAGCAAGCAACCTACCAGAGGACAAAAGGTTTTGGGGTTAGATTCTGTTGGTAGTTAACATTGTGGGTTAATATAAAATAAAACAGAAATGCTCCAGTGACCCTCAGCAGAGGAGGCAGGTTGGTAAAAGTAGAAAACGAGAATTATAATCAGTAGGGGAGGTGGCAAAAGGAACTAGACACTGCTTTTTTTTTGGGGGGGGGGGTGATGGGGCAGTAAGTAGTGCCAGAAAAAAATATATAATTTGGCATAAGTCGCTCTGGCGTTTTCAAAACCTGCTGACAGAAGGAGGGATGCCATGACACCCGTGGTTTGGAGGAGAGATGGGATAATAAGCGTCCGTAGCCAGCCTGTGAACAGCAATTTCAATAGGGGTGGGACAGCTCTGCAATGCCATATCCATGCATGAAGTTTAGCAGCACACCAACAGATGTGGGGGAGGGCTTCTTTTTTCCCTTACGGAAGCTTTTATCCCCCACAAGATTCATACTACTGACCCAGGTGAGGACCAAGCGATGCACATTCAGATGGGGGTGAGGAAGTGGATATTTCCCAGGATAATAACAGGAGAGGAAACAGAAAGAACCAGCGGAAGAAAGGAATGTGCAAATATACGGGGCAGATATACAATTGCGCGCGGGGGAGGGGGGGAATCAGCATTAAGGTCGGGGGGCAATATTCTAAGACAAAGCAAGGCTTAGAAGGATGGAGACAAAAAAAGGAACGAACTGTGAGCGACGGGGGGCAGGAAGGGACCTTGATCCAGAAAACGACGCGAAGGTCTCTCAATAGCCCAGGTCCTGCAGGCCAGGGTGATGCTCGGGGGCAGGGAAGGGACGCGGAGCGGCGGAAGACCGGACCTGGGGAGGTCTCCCCTCTTTCTGCAGGTGAGCGGGGGGCGCTCCTAAGAGCGGAGGGGCGGGGAGTCTCCGCCACTTGCCCTTCTCCGCCCGCAGCGCCCTTTCCTTGCCCGGCGTCTCTCACCTGCCATGGCTGGAAGCGGCTGGAAATGGCGGCGGAGGGAGGCCTGTCGTCGGGCTGGCGCTGCGCTCCTTCAAACGGCGGCGGCGGCGACCGGGGCGGCGCGAGCGGGAGCGCGAGCGAGCGCAGCTGAGCGGTTCTGGCGGCCGCGGCGTGGAGGGCAGACGGTGGTGATGCTGAGGGGGAGGAGGGAGGCCGGCCAAGCACCGCCCCTCGCAAGATGGCGCCCGCCGCGGGTCCTCAGGCGGCGGGGGGAGCGCTCGGCCGGGCTCCGCTTTGTGATGGTGACCTGCGGCGGCGCGTTTGGCCCGTCGCGAGGTTCTCTCGCCGCGTTTCCTCTCTTCCCTCAGGCGGCCGCCGCTGGCGCTCCAGCAGGGAAAGGCGACGCCGGCCTCAGGCTCGAACTTGCGCGCCTGAGGGTGGGGTTTTTCTTGTCTTAATCGCGGCTAGTTGGGGGAATTCCCAGGTCAGCCGAGGCGACGGCAGCTTAAAATTTGCCTCCGTCGAGGCTTAAAGAGTCGAGGCCTGTTATTTTTCCCTGGAAAGATGCCGGAGTGATCGTGGACAGCCCGAAATTCAGCAGCCGCGGAAGCAAGCACACGAGCCCACTGAGAAGCAGAGGCCGCTTGCATGTCTGCTTGCTAGAAGGCGAGGGGGAGCCGAAGGGGCGGAAAATGCGACTTCTTGTGAGACGAACTAGAGTTTCGCCCCTTGCTAAATAGAGTGCGGAGTCTCGGGAAGTCGCGTCGTCCGAGCTTTTTGGTCCGTCGAATCTCGTGGTAGCACATCTGCCGTAGCCATCCTCCCAGAAAAGAGGCCAGTAGCTGTGACAGCTCAGAAGCAATGTTCAAGGTTGGGCTCGAAATGTTAACAGATCCAACATGCATGCTGTGGTAAGGCATGGCTCGTGTGGAGAAACACCTGTCAAAATTCTTCCCTCAAGTCTGCAAGCTTCACCTGGCCCAGAATTCCTACACAACCTTTAGGTCTCCCAGCCTAGGTTGCATTTGTTCAAGACGCAGGTACTGCACAAATAATATTAAGCCCGTCCCCCTTTAAAAAAGAAGCCTTGCAATGAAGAAAAAATAGGCAGCGGGATCCCACAAGGATAATTCTCGGGACTGTTGTTATTTAATTTGTTCATGAATGATCTGGGGGTGAGCAACATTCTTCAGGACGGTGAAAACCATGGCCAACTATGAAGAGCTCAGGAAGATTTTTCAGATCGGGTGAGTGGGCTAATTGAGTGGTAAACTGATGTATGTTGGAATAAGACATTTCAGTGTCAAGGGGGTCTGAACATGCTGAGACCACAGGAAAGAAACCTTGGGGTCACACAATGGATAATTCAATGAAAGTATCAGCCCAATGTACCCCAGCAATGAAAAAGACAAACTCTACATTTGGGATTATTAGGAAAAGGATTGAAAATAAAGTTGCCACTATTATAATGCTCATTATAGATCTATAGTGTTACCTCATTTGGAATGAGGTTCTGATCACCATATCTCAAAAAGAACATTGCAACGTTAATATAATATAATATAAATAAATAAATAAAGGCGGTAACAAAATAATTAGAGGGTTAGAGCACCTTTCCTATGGGAAGTGTGGGGGGTTTGATTTAGATAAGAGACAACTAAGGGGAATAGGATACAGATTTATAAAATAATGCATGAGGTAGACAACAGACATATAGAACTTTTTTCTTCAAAATACTAGAACTCAAAATCATCCAAAGAACTCAAAATCATCCAAAGAAGCAGATCGACTGTAAATTCAAGACAGACCATTCTTTATACAACAAGCAAAATGTGGAAATCACTGCCAGAGGAATGGAGCAATGGCCACCAGCACTGACAACTTTAAAGGGGGCTAGCACAGATTCATGGAGTTTAACCATGGTGACCAAAGGAAAACTCCACATTCAGAGTCAGTAAATCTCTAAATACTGGTGCCAGAAGGCAACATCAAGGGAAGGCCTGTTCTTGGATCTCCTCCAGAGGAACTGGTTGCCCACTGTGTGAGATAGGATGCTGGACTAGGTGAACCTCTAGCTTGATCCAGCGGTGTTCTCCTTATGTTCCTATGACCATTTCTGAGCATTCCATATGATTATAGAATATAGTATTGCACACTAAGCAAGTGAGAAATTGTCCTTTTTAGGGCAATTCAGTCCCAAATACTCGAAAGTATACTTTCAAGTTGCACAAGAGAATGAAAAGTCCAAGATAACCTCTGATTTGGCCCTTCCCAGTTTAGCAGTACTCTCAAAGAATCCAGTTCAGTACTGATCATTTCCTCTAGGCCACACTTGAGGCGTTGTTTTCCAAGGTATATTTGACTTACTATATGGCTGACCAGCCAAACAGGTTTGGAGAATTCCATGTCTGAGTGCCCTTTAGCAAATGTCTTAATCTGTATGTTGTATCTCCTGATTAAGCCAGAACCTACCCCATTGTTGCTGTTGAGCTAGGAGGTGAGGCAGCCGTGATATCTCACACTCATGAGCTGCATGCCATCATCTTGCAACAACACACCCAAAGCCCTCTTTTTTACACAAGGTAGAAGTGGCAGAAAATGGGTTGGAGAAGCTAGGGCTGCCTTCTTTTCCAATTCAGCCAGAGTAAAGGTAAAAGTGAACATGTCAGTTATCTGAAAGGTTGGGGTTCACAATGGAAGATGTGGTTCATATTCTTCATAGCCATTTGAGCTATGAGGGTTGCAGTCCTAAATATACTAGCTTTGAATTAACTCCATCCAGTGGGACTTACTTACAAGTAAATAACCGTAGGATTGGAGCACTCCGTAACAGGGGCGTCCTAAAAGAGTTACACCCTTCTAAAGCTATTGAGTTCATTGACTTCAGCTCTTTCACTGAATCTGCCCTTTGATGTTCTCTTATCTGTGTTTACTAGATACTAAATCAGAGGCAGATTCATCACTGAGGAAGAGTACACATAATATAATCTGAAGCATAGTTCAAGTGTTCTTTCCCATGCAAGTGGTATAGATATGGCACTTCATAACAGCCTTTTGTGTTGGCTGCTCATTAAGCACCACAGTTCAAACAATGCTAATTTTCATACTTCGATATGGTCTCTACAAAGGAGTTGTGATATTTGAAATGGCCTTCAGGAAACAAAATAAGAAATGCTCTCTAGGCCAGTGACACTCGTTTCAGTCCACAATGTTATTTGATTCTAACATTCAGTTGATCTTTCAGCCATTGCTAAAGGCTTGCTGTTGGCAGAGAATAAAAATCTTCACAACAGACAGAGAGAGAGAAGATAGCAAAAAGAGATGGACAGATCTGGTCAGCTTGAGAGCCAGATGTGACCAGAGGCCATAGCTATCTGGATATCCTCCTCCCAGAAAAGGAAGAGAATCTCTCTAGTTGGATAACACACAAAGTATACACAAAAGGACCTTTATGTGATGTCATATGAGGAACAATCTTATTCTCGAGTGTGATCAACTGTTGTGCAGTACAGTTAATTGCAGGCGCTAAGGCTGCTTAACAGTACATAGAATAATATCTGCAAGGCCTATAATTAGGGATTCACTTCTTACAAACAATTGAGTTGCTGGGTATCCAGAGGTTGGGAGTCCGGACCATGGACGATGAGGTCATCAGAAGCAGTATGTTCCTCATCTCTGTTGAACAGGAGATATGGGGCAAGTGACATCTGCAGGGGGAACACTATTTTATAAATCAAAACAAAGAATAATCCACACTGCATATATTTGTGCAGACATCATCAAAGGAGTATCTGCATTGCATATTGCTCCAAATATTGCAGGGTTAAAATGCAAATAGCAGATTCTAACTCATCTGCACTGCCAGTATTCAGTTGGGATTGCATACTGACAGAACAAAAGCAATTTCTTCTGGACTGAAGACTGATTTGATTACTAGGTGGGAAAATTGGCAGTCAAAAAAAATAAAAATACTGCTTACCATTTCTACAACATTATAAGAATCTTTCCACGCACTCTGAGCTTGATCATCACATATTAGACGGCTCAAATCAAATTCATTTAAACTTCCCTGTTATTGCCTGATTTTATAATGCTTGTTCTCTTTGTGTGTGTGTGCCTCAACAGAGGACTGCATTAGCGTGTGTCTGTTCTAAGGAAAAGAATGTTAATTTTCATTAGCAAGAACACCCTAAATATTTCAAGTATCATTTCAAAATCTTACCATCGGTTAGTATCCCATCAAACACCATCAGCTAAAACCGGAAATGCAGGTCTATTTTTGACCCACATTATTAACCAAAACATCAGAATAATCTGTTACTTTTTAATTCAGTTAATTCATTTGAGTGGGGGTAATAAGGTAGTGTGTATGGTTATGTTGTCTTTTATAGCATTATTTATTATTATAGTAAAAATTTTATACCTTAACAAGTACAGTAGAAAAATGTAAAAATACACTCCAATGTTTCAGGTTTTATGTTTTATTTTGGTTATTATTTAGTTGTCAAAGTTATCCTGTTTTTTAAGCTTTTAAAAAATGGTTTAGTTTTACCATATGGAGGAAGAGGTAGACCATATTGCTCAGGATAAATTAGAATGCAGCTGGATTTATAGATAGATAGAAACAGATGTTTCTCTTCTCAGTAGATATAAGCAAAGAAATTGAATAGATAAATGACCATAATGATAGGTTTGTTTTGGAGACTGTAATGTTTCTATACTTGATTAATTTTTGGAAACTGTTACCTTTGGCCACACTTATTGGGATAAGCAATAATGGGCTCAAATTTATTCCTTATTCTCCATGCACTCACTTGGAAGTAAGTATCATTAATTTAAGTGAAAGTTATTCAAGCAAATCTGCTGAGGACTGCATAACTTGGGAGGAGTTTTATTAAACGGATGCAAAACCACATCAGTTCTTCTGTATAAAAACACATTGTCATGTATTAAAATATTTATATTCCACATCTTCATTTAAGGCAGCGAACAAACAAATCAAAACAGCAACTCCACAGAATCAAATGGTAGATCTGGAATAAAAAGCCATGAAAACAGCTTAACAAAAACAACAGGGACTAACCTCAGCCAGGGCTTGTGGCAAAATAATTAATCAAAACCGTCATCTTCTAATTCAAGCCACTTTCTGTTGGTAGGATGGCATTAATTGTGATACAACTGCACTTTCCAATAATTACACTAGGATGTTTTATACCAGTCATGCACATCTACAGTTTTTAAAGAAAGAAATCTGTGGTGTATGGACGAGAACAATTCACCAGACTCTAAACTCTTTGGGGAATGGGCAGGATAAAAATCCAGAACCAAATTAACTGTAGTGAGATGAGAGAGCATTCTGAAAATCCTAAAAATTATAATAAACATATATGTAGGTATTTTTTAAAAATCGTACAATGAAAGGAATCAGAATTTTTATGGCCTGTACAATAAAAAGGGGGAAAATGTAGTAATAGATCCATTGTTTGTGCAAAGAATCCTTTCACCAAAGTTTTCACTGGTATGCCCATAGTGTTTAGTCCTGGATGGGCTGGTGGTGGTAATCTCCATGCAGTGCATCTATCAAGATGGGTGAACTGTGTTCTCATATGAGGACTCTTGCATTGCAGTTGGTGTGCTATGATTAGCCGCCGAGTTAGTTGGAATCCTGTTCTCCAGGGGTGATGATGAGGAGCAGAAACACAGAGGAGAAAGTGGAAGACAGTTACCTGGAACTATCCATTCACTGGAAAGGGACACCTCAACTTCTGCAGGCATAATTTTGTCCTGATGAAGCAAAACTGACTAATCTAGCAAAATGCTTTGAAGAAGCTTTGTCTCCCCTGCACCAAGTCTCCAGATCTGTCCGTTTGCCCTTCTTACATAGGCCATTCTGTTAGGGTCAACTACACCAGCAGGTCACTGTGGTTTGCAGTGTTCCCCTCTGCAGGGTTATTCATGTCTAAGCTTAATTAGACTACAGCAACATTTTACAGAATTCTACTAGTAGTATTCATACCCATGTCAATCTAGCCTAGCTCATGGTTAATTTGACATCCTGAAAAGAACATTTTGTGTCTAAAGGTCTCCTAGTAGTTAGGTAGCAATCAAGAGATAGCCAAATGTGTTATCTCCAGTCTACGGGTAGATAAGTGGAGACGGAGAGAGTGTGGCAGTTGCCAAATAGGAGACAATGAGATTAGGCAGGAGATGCCCTGCTTATTTCCCTCAAGACAAACACCCTTATAGTAGCTTTTTGACATGGGGAAAAGGCCACTGTGAAAAGCACTTTCTGCTGCAAGTAGAAGCTTCAGGTTGACAAAGTCAGCTTGGATTTAAAAAACAACACCCTGAGTCACCGTGACACTTCCGTCAGAAGCTGGCCTTTATGATGACGCTGCCTTAACCTTATGGACCAGGCAATGCAGGAAAAAGAATTCAATAAAGCAAGCAGCAATAAAATTTGCACAGTTAATTGATTCAAGACTCATGGGTTAAATGACAGGAAGCAGAGAGCAGGGATAAATGGACAGTTCTCAGAACAGAAGTCAACTTTGGGGTCTGCCAGGGATCTACATTAGGACCAGTGATATTTAATTTGTTTATAAATTATCTGGAGCCTGCAGAGAACAAGGGAGTCAAGACTGTGGATGACACCAGTTACTTTGGATGGTGAAAAGCAAAATGGATTGTGCATAGCTTCAAATCAATCTCTTCCGATTAGGTGTAAAAGGTAAAGGTAAAGGTACCCCCTGTGCAAGCACCGAGTCATGTCTGACCCTTGGGGTGACGCCCTCCAGCGTTTTCATGGCAGACTCAATACGGGGTGGTTTGCCAGTGCCTTCCCCAGTCATTACCATTTACTCCCCAGCAAGCTGGTACTCATTTTACCGACCTCGGAAGGATGGAAGGCTGAGTCAACCTTGAGCCGGCTGCTGGGATTGAACTCCCAACCTCATGGGCAAAGCTTTCAGGCGGCTGCCTTACCACTCTGCGCCACAAGAGGCTCTTCCGATTAGGTGAGTGGGGGATAAATGATGATGTCTGAGCAGGCATTGACTAACCAGGAGCAAGATCTCGTGGAGAGGATCATCCATGGAATGTTGATTCAGTGAGAAAAGTCAACCTTATCCTACATTTTATGACAATAGAGACTGTATTATATTGCTTTTGTAAACCGGCGCCACCTGATGAGATCGGGTCCCCCTCTTCTGCAGTCCTTTCAGGCTATCTCTGGTCTCCTCCTTGGGTAATGTCGCCGTATTGGGTTGGTTGATGTGTTTATGTATTAGCATGGTTTTCATGTATTAGGGTTTTTTAGCGGGGGGGGGTTATATGCTGTTACCCGCCACGAGCCTTAGGGGAATGGTGGGATATAAATCCAAATTAATAATAATAATAATAATAATAAATGACATTTAAAATACTATTCTGGTCACTAGAAAAGGTGCAGGAAAGAAAAGTGGAGCCAAAACAATCAAGGAATTGGTATACCTTCCCTATGACAAAAGGTTAAGGAAATTGTGGCTTTTCAGTTTTTTAAAAAAGATGACAAGTGGTGGACATAACAGATGTTTATAATATTTTATTTAGACTAAAGCCATACAAAGGCTGTAAAATACACAAATCACACAATATTACAATGAAATGAAACAGCATAAAATAAATGTTACTGCTGAAAATCTACACATCTCTGAGCCTCACTTATGATATGGCACCTTCAGGGCTGAAGCTATAAAGGCCCTGATTCTTGTGGCCATTTCTTGCATTATATAGGTGGTAGATAGCAACTAAAGCAGCACCTGTTTTGACTAGCAGCAAGGCTGGTATAGAACAAGATAGTTTCTCAGGGCTGTGGGTCCCACACCAAGTAGAGAATTAAAGACCAAAGACAGCACTATTTGAGCCCAGAAGAAAACAGGCAGCCAGAGGAGGTTATGAAACAAAGGCTTGGTGTCCCCTAATTGACATTGTGCACTAACTAAAGATTTCAAGGCATCTTAAACCACCTTGTAAACTTGCCATGAGCCACTAGTCCAGGAGTGGTGGTAAACAAATCAAATCAAATCAAAAAAATCAATCAATAAATGAAGACTACTCCATGGTAAATGCACTGCAATAATGCAGCCTGAAAGTTTAAAAAAAACAGGGAAATTTAAACCAAAATAACAAACACTTTATCTTCTATATCACTGCAGGTATGGCTATTTCAGTGTAAACTACCAGATCCTTTATCTGGACCCAGTACACACTTGTAACTATGGCCAAACAAATCCTAGCCATATGATATCATGTTTCATGGATGAAACATGTCTAGTATATTTCAGAAATAACATGTGGAAGGAGGGGATTTCTTAAGGGCACCGAGGAACCCAAGCTATTTTGGGTTTTATAGGCCAAGACCAGCTCCTTAAACTAAGCTTTAAAAGCTAAAGGAATCCAGAAGAACCTCTGGCCCACTGGAGTCAAGTGCTTGAGGACCTTCCTTTGCCATGTTCAGTGACACTTCGGCAACTGCCAACAAATCCTCAAGGGCCAACTATGTTTTATTTATTTAAATCCTATCAATCCAGTTCTTCTAGTCCAGACAATTCACAGGATTAGCAAATCAGCACTAAAAATAATTGCAGGAAGGTAGCTTTGTCCGTTGGTTACAACCAAAATAAACAAACTAGAACCAGTATCAACTGCACACACCAACCCATGAATAAAATTCAAAGTACATCCAACACAAACATTGTTTTTTCTGGGGGGGTGGAAATTCTACAGCTGTAAACCTTGCCACTAACCTTCCCACTATTATTACTGTGGGCAGCTAGTTGGCCATTGCTGCAAACTGAGTGCTAAATGCACCCTTGGTCTGGATCCGACATAACTTATGATGTATATCTGGGTCCTTTAAATGAGACCATAACTGGGCAAGAAGGCATTCCCACCTGGCTGAGAGAACATTTTAATAGCCCAAGATGTAATGTGGGTTTCAGTTCTCTAGGAAAGGCCCTCAAGATCTTCCTACCTGTATAGTACATTTTGTTCCCACCCCGCTCCAAGGAATTCAGGATGGCATATGTTGTTCTCCCCCATTTTATCCTCACAACACCCATGTGAGGCAGGGTTAAACAGAGAGGTTAGGTCTGGTAGCATTGCCAGCTCTGTGTTGGGAAATGGTAATAATGGGAGATCTCCAGGTGCTGGGGGGATGTTGGCAACCCTAGTGACTGGGCCAAGTTTACCAAGGGAGCTTGACAGATATGAATTCAGCTCTTCCAGGCCTTGCCTGCCGCTAGCCACGATACAATAGCAGTTAAATAGAACCTCTAGAAGGACATGAAAGAAAAGGAAATTCATTTTAATGGTTTCTTTAAATGAGACAAAGAGGAAGCAGCCAAATGTCTAAGTGCCAGCTTGTGGTGGTTAAGAGTAGTGGTTTCTAATCTGGAGAGCTGAATTCTTGGTTCCTCCTTATGCAGCCAGCTGGGTGACTTTGGGCTAGACAAAGTCCTATTAGATCTGTTTTTGTCAGAGCTCTCTCAGCCCCGCCTATCTCACAGGGTGTCTGTTGTGGGGTAAACTGCTTTGAGACTTCTGGTAGTGAAAAGCGGAGTATAAAAACCAACCCTCCATTCTTTTAAAGGTAAAGAGTTCATTCCCAAGGAGACCAGAAATAGCACAAGGGACTGGAAGATTGATAAGATTAATATTTTATTTAATGAGATGAGACAGAAAGCAACAAAGTGAAGCAGGAAGGGGAAAGAATATGAAGAAACACCAAGAACAGCAGAAAATTTTAATTTCAAGGACCAGAACTCATATACCTGCAAATAGGGTTCTCTATCTCTGACATAAGGAAAAGTGAAGGAGGGAGGTTAATAGCCACTTGAGGGTAAACTCCCTTATTTTATCATTTGGTATGTCCCCTGGAGTTATTTCCCCCAAGTTTCCCTTATTCTCATTCTGGGAGAGGAAAAAGCCAAATGCAGCTTTTCTAGAGTGTGATAAATCATGGCCAGTTCCATGTAGTTCAAACAAAGCAATTGAGAGACTGGCTGGCTGCCTTTTGATGGAAAAGGTTTCTCAGCCGAGCTGACTTAAAAGTAACACAGCCTGATGTGGCATGGTCTGCCAAAGCCAATAAAGCAATACAACAGAACTGTCACCTCTTATGTCTTATGGAGGAGTCCATCAGGTGCTGAGAGTCAACAGTGCCAAAAACTTTACAAGCAAGCAAGAGAGGCAACCAGAGCTTCTTGAACTCTGAAGTCCACCCCTTCTAATTTGGATTGTATTTTCCAATCCCTCCAAATATATATTTCGAAAGACCCTGTGAACAATTCTATGTGTCTGCAGCCCACTGCTGTGAATGAAGATCTCTGGGCCTGGAGGAAGGAACTATAATCTTCTGGAAGGAGGGGTTCCCTTATCATCCTTATCTGTGTGCACAGCTGAAGTTCTACTCACTAAAGATTGCTTCAAATATCATCTAGAGATTGCTCCTGACCCATCTTGCCATTTATCTTGCATGCATGTTCACAAATGCGCAGACGCTACTTTGAGAATGTTGGGTGTAAATAGTAAACTTTGGGAAAGGAACCTTGAATCTGCATGACAGCAATCACACCAGAGCTCCTCTTACTATCAGAAGAATCAGAGGCGTTGGTGATGCTAGGTAGACAGAAGCCAGTTTGCCAGAGAAAGCAGGCTATGATCTCTCCACAATTGTCTCTATATAAGAAAGTCAGGCTGGCTTTGAGATTCATATAGTTTTTAGCACATGCTATAGAAACCAAGGCCCTGACCTCTGGCTAGCTCAGGTTTGCCCAATGCTGTCAGATCTCAGAAGCTAAGCAGGGTTGCCCCTGGTTAGTATTTGGATGGGATCCTGCCAAGGGATACCCAGGTTGCCGTGCAGAGGCAGGCAATGGCAAGCCACCTCTGAATGTCTCTTGCCTTGAAAACCCCACAGGGTGCCATAAGTTAGCTGCAACTTGACAGCAAAAAGAAGCCCAGGCCCTGCAAAGGATGTACATGATGTCACTCCAAAGGCAGAGTACAACTGCCCCTTTAAGTGTTCCACCATTCTTACATTGTGCCAAGTCTTTAAACAGCAGGGGGATAGCCTGTTTATGAGCTTTGGGTCTGAGCTGGAAAGAACATGAATGACTTTTGAGTCTGATCCATCAAGGCAATTCCTGCATTCTTACTGAGTCACTATAATCTTATTTGCAGCATGATTATGACCCCCTGAAAACTACAACTCCTACTCTCTGTCTTCTTGGAAAGAAAATATCCTGGATGATCTAAATCTGTACAGCTGCCCACACTGCTGCACATTGTGTTGAGATGAAAACCTATTTTTCAGGAACTGTCTATAACTCCCTACCCCTTCTGTTTCTGGCCACTCAGAGAGAACAAGGAGAAACAAGGAGGCTCAGTGGCAGACTGCTTGTGGGGCTATGGCTCAATGGTGGGGCATCTGTTTTGCATGCCAAAACTCCCAGGTTTGATCCTCACCACCTCCAACTTAAATTATCATGAAGTAGGTGAGGCGAACTCTTGAGAGCCCCTGTCAATCAAAGTAGACATAACTGAGTCCGTACAGGGCAGTTTTCACATGTTCAAGGGCAAAAGCTGTTTGTTGCAGTCTTCTCTGTGCAGCCCATGCTAAGTCTTCCCCTGTTACCTGATGGAAATTGGAAGAGTGAGTAATGTCAATGCAGAGATATATAAAAGAAAAAACTGAAACAGATTCTGCAGCTGTCTCTTTCATTAATATTATTAGTCTGTCAAGTACCTCTTCCCAAACAACCACAAAAGCTCCAGAAAGCACTATTATTTTTGATGCTCTCAGAAGGACCTCAAAAAAGGGGGAAAGAGTACAATCTGGTGGCCTGAAATGTAACAAGAAGAGACAAGGATGGAGTGCCAAGTCATCTTTTCCTGTCCTCCAGGTTTCTGTGTCCTTATTTATGCAGAGCAAAATCCATGCTGGCTTTAAAAATAGCTGCCAGGCTCTCAGCCCATGATGGCAAATAGAGCTAGATATGACTAATCACCAGCTATAAAACACAGGCGGTCCTCCATTCAGACTTTTGTAAAGGGTGCCAGAAATGTACTCTCTAGATTAGATTTTGAGTCATTTGCTTTCTCAGAGCTGCGTCTAGAAATGTTACTGCCCTTACCTAGGAGCAGCACCATACCATGTGGAAAGAGCCCCTCAGCATCCTGTGTGTTGGGTTATATGAAATCTGACCCTTTTGGATCATTTCACTGTGTCCTTGAGAAATGATCTCAGGAACATTAATTTATGTAAAATATTTGCTAGAAGGCAGCTCATGATATTAATAAAATACCTCCCAAACATTTTTTCTAAAAAAAATCAAAATATTGGTTTAGGATTGCTTTAATTAAATGCAGGCTTCAATACTGCGGTCTTCTGCTGGCTCCTAAAGGTTGAAGGTGAGGGGGCTAGGGACACCTCCCTGGAAAAGTTGTTTCATATACAGTTGAGCCAACTCCATCCTGTCCTCAAAATCCTATCATTTGTGGCTTGTTCTTTCCATAATAGCTGAAACAAAACTTCACCCACATTTTATTCACAGATACCCTTAAAGTATAAAGGTATACTTTCATTGCAACCTATTACAGATATTAAAACAGAATCAAGGCAGCAGCAATAGCGCAGAGAACATAAGCAGCAAAAAGCTATCATTCTCACAAGTGTAGGTCACAAGCAGTCTGAAGTCCTGAGTCTTGAACAGTCTGTGGAGAGAACCCAAGGACAGGTGAGCATCACCAGGGAATATATTCCACAGCATTGGGGCTATATTGGAGAAAGGCCGTGGCTCAGTGGTAGAGTTTTACATGCAGAAGGTTCAGTCCCTGGCATCTCCAGTTGAAAGGATCAGACAATGTGAAAGACTGAGATGTTAGTGAGTCACTACCAGACGGAATAGATGTCAGTTACCTTGATGGACCAATGTTCTGAATCAATATAAGGCAGTTTCATGTAACTATCTAAAATGCCCTGCTCCTGGAAGATGTGCTGCCAGCAAACTTTAAAGAGCAGAAAGGTTCATATGGGAACAAGCATGTCCAGCCAGCTACAGGAGAAACACCCATCTTCCTAGCCACTTCTGATCAGCCCAGTGACTCTGACTCAGAAACCAAGGAGGAGGGTCCAAACAATACAGAGGTGACTGCTGATAATGCTTCAGCAGCAGCTCCACAGGCCACTCTTCCAGAGCCTGCAAGAGAAATTTCATCATTGGCCTCTCAAATACTCACCAGGCCTCTACTGGGCAGGATGTGAACATGGGGCCCATAGCCCCCTAGAAGCCATTCCCACTCTGCAAAAATGGCAGTAGCAGAAGTGCCAGATTGGCTGCATGCAACCCTATCCCAGAGCCACGCAGGGAAAGCAACACTTCTTCTCAGGATCATGGCCAAAGCACAGCATGCAGCCACAGGAGCTCAGCATATGCCAGCAATGCAGCTGAGCCTATTTACCTCCCAGTCTATTTGGTTTAGGCTTCCACAGCTGCCTTGCTGGATCACCTGGTCCACTAGGCCCAAACCCTACAAGCCCCACCGCCCAGTATCCTCTCAAGGCAGCCTAACTACAGAGAGTGAGGGCAGTGCTGTATGTGGAGAGCTTCATAGTCTGATAAGGAGGCAAAAGAGTGTTGCTGAAGGCTGACAGCAACACCAACCACCTAGAGAGCATTAATACCAGAAGCACTACCACAGACAGCCAGGCAAGCTGCAGGAAAGAGCCTAATATCAGATACTTCCTTGAGGCAGCAGATAGTAAAATACTCTTATCGTCTGTGTCATTTCAGCTTTAAATTGCATTGCCTACATTTGAGGTACTTTGATTTCCTATCCCTTTGTGCAATAAAGCCTGTTTGTATTTTGAGTCCTACTTATGAAGGGTAAAAGATTATCAGAGTCTGTGGATTTGTACTGTGTTTTCCCCTTAGCTAGGACTGGTGGAAGTTGATGGATTAGAGACACTGCTAATTTTACACCCTTCATTTCATTAACCAGCCCACATCCCATAATGTTGTTCTTCAACTGGGGTTAATCCTGGAAGGAGATTGACGCCCAAAGCCCATTTGTCCAAAAAGACCAGGAGAAAACAGAGGGCTCTGTGCCTCACTCTTTCCCCCTCTCTCATCTGTACTTTTGCTCTGCAGCCTATACCTTAACCCAAGGAGGCCAATCTCCAGTTCTTTGTGTCTTTATTACATTACTTCCCAGCATGCTGCGAGGGTTGGAAGCCTGACTATCTACATCTCTCCTGCTCATACCGGGAGAAAACATTACTTAGCCTCTTTTGCAAGCTCTCTTCGTTGTTGTTGTTGTTATGTGCGAAGTCGTGTCCGACCCATCGCAACCCCATGGACAATGATCCTCCAGGCCTTCCTGTCCTCTACCATTCCCCGGAGTCCATTTAAGTTTGCACCTACTGCTTCAGTGACTCCATCCATCCACCTCATTCTCTGTCGTCCCCTTCTTCTTTTGCCCTCGATCGCTCCCAGCATTAGGCTCTTCTCCAGGGAGTCCTTCCTTCTCATGAGGTGGCCAAAGTATTTGAGTTTCATCTTCAGGATCTGGCCTTCTAAAGAGCAGTCAGGGTTGATCTCCTCTAGGACTGACTGGTTTGTTCGCCTTGCAGTCCAAGGGACTCGCAAGAGTCTTCTCCAGCACCAGAGTTCAAAAGCCTCAATTCTTTGACGCTCGGCCTTCCTTATGGTCCAACTTTCGCAGCCATACATTGCAACTGGGAATACCATAGCCTTGACTAAACGCACTTTTGTTGGCAGGGTGATGTCTCTGCTTTTTAGGATGCTGTCTAGATTTGTCATAGCTTTCCTCCCCAGGAGCAAGCGTCTTTTAATTTCTTTGCTGCAGTCCCCATCTGCAGTGATCTTGGAGCCCAGGAAAATAAAATCTGTCACTATCTCCATTTCTTCCCCATCTATTTGCCAGGAATTGAGAGGGCCGGATGCCATGATCTTTGTTTTCTTGATGTTGAGTTTCAAGCCAACTTTTGCACTCTCCTCCTTCACCCGCATCAACAGGCTCTTTAGTTCCTCTTCACTTTCTGCCATTAGCAAGCTCTCTTACTACCCCCAAACCAGCGTTTCCGGTCATAACTTCCCCTAAAGGTCAATAACTTTAAGCATTGCCCAGCAGTGATGCTGCAAGTGTGAAGGCTGAGTCATCTCTCTGAGGTCTGCTTCTCCTACCTAGAGCAAGAGTGGCCAAACTGTGGCTCTCCAGATGTCCATGGACTACAGTTCCCATGAGCCCCTGCTGGCAGTTTGACCACCCCTGGTCTAGAGGGGCCCTTGGCCACTTCAGAGTCAAGATTTCCAGTGAGAAAGTCTGGACAAATAGCAGGTTGTGGGGCTTGCTTATTGCAAGTCAAACTATCCTAACCCAGTAATGGCCTTGGAGGCTCCCAGTATTGACATGGAAAGGCAGCCCATGTGGTATAGTGGCTAGAGCATTGGACTAGTTTCTGGAAGACTCAAGTTGAACTCCCCACTCTGCCGTGGAAGCCTGCTGCGTAAATACGGGCCAATCACATTCACTCTCTAACCTACCTCACTCACAGAAGTTGTTGTGAGGATAAAATAGAGGAAAGGAGAATGATGCAAACTACTTTGGGTTCCTGCTGGGGAGAAAGTCAGGGTACAAATGAATAAATAAGCTGGCAACTGAGTTGCATGCTGTTTACACTGGCTTCTTTTGTTCATTATTTAATGTAGGAGTGTTATGACATTAAGCTCTTTCATAGGCCATTCCCAGTTTTTTCCATTTAAGAATCTCTTCCCCCCCCCCCCCACAGACTTCTTCTCATGAAGCGGACGTTGTGCAGCTTGGCTGAAAATGCTGATGGGACCCTGACTCAGCAGTATGGATCAGCTGCTTGCTTGTCCTTGCCAGCTCCACTCCCCGGAGTGCTTTTTGCTCAATGACTTGCAGTCATCATGCCAATAAAGCAAAAGCATTTGGGAACCAGCACTGAGATCAGATACGGGAAAAAGAAAAGAGGCATGAATGGGAAAAGTAGGTCAATGCGATGCGGTGGCTTGCGTCATGTTTCTCCTTCCTAATCATAGACTGAGGCAGCAGAAATACTGCACCTATTTCATCAATCCTGCAGCATGGAGACTGCAACGACAGCTGCATTAGGGCTGGTTGATGATTCTCCACCCCATCCAGGCACCCTCTCAGTATTTCTCAGTTTGTGGGTCTTGAAGCTCCTGAAAGGGGGGCTGCAAGCCAGCCTTCCCTAATGGCAGCTCATGCCGTTTGCCTCCTTCTCTTTCCTTTCTCCTCACTGACTTTTCAGTTTCTCATCTCTGCCTCCCGCTTTGTGACGACAAAGGGAGGGAGAGGGTAGTCATATAACTAGAAATGTCATGGTAGAAACTGAAAGGTGTGTGTGTGGGGGGGGGGGGTTAGAGACTAAGTGGGAGCTGTCCAGCATATAAGAGAACAGAAAGAAGTGTAAGTGGGCTCTGTCTTGACACTGCTGTTTAAGCAGCCCAAACCTTTCCCAGCAGTGCCTCACCACTCTCCACCTGCTGGGGGAGATGTACTGCACCAAGCACCTTGTCGCTAACCTCTTCAACTGCCATCTGCGATCTTCACAGATCTCCTTAACCCAGTGCACCCCAAGCCACCTTCCTCAAGCTCCAGCTCTGGCCCAGCTGGCAGAGAGGGAGATGAGCCCCCATTTGCTTGGAGTTCATAATGAGGGCAGCTGCACCCTTTCTGTAATGTTTGTTTTCTCAAAAGCCTCTGGTTGGGCATCATAAAAATGGACTAGATAGGTGCTAAGATCATTCAACTAAAGCACCAAAACACTGCATGGGTCACCATACCATGCACCAAGGCTGGGAGCCACTGTTCTAAGTAACAGGCCCAGATCACTCGGGAAGTTAACGGATTCCATATTCACACAGAAAATATCTTCTTCTCAACCATGCAGACAGAACCTACAAATTAGGATGGATGCTTGGGAGCATCCTGACCAACATTGGTTACCAATCTTCATGGATTTGTCCAGGACTAGCAACTGTTCGCCCAGGGGATCAGTCTAGCCTCTACAGGCTTCCAGCCTAGCCCTTAATATCAAAGAACTTCCCTTCTCATCATGCTCAGTTGGCCTCTCCCATACAAATAGAGACATTGAATTCATTTCTATTTAATAGCACAGTTCCAAGTGCTGGTTTAAATGCCCTTCCCAGCCTAGGGAACTCTTCTTCTTCTCCTTCTTCTCTAGGGCCTTCATTATTATCATTTCACTGGTGTCACTAAAGGGGACCTCCATATTCAGAGTTAGCAAACTTCTCAATTCCAGCGCAACATCTGGAGAAGATATCAGCCTGTATGCCCTGTTGTTAGACCTTCAGAGGACCTCATTGGCTGCTAGACTACATGGACCACTGGTTTGATCGAGCAGGGCTCTTCCTATGTTCTTATGAGTCTGTAAAATGGCACTCTTCCACTGAGCATATGGTTGAAGCTAAGGCCAACATTCGTTGACATCTGGAATTGGGGCCCCCTTCTCTCCCCCGCTCCATCTAAGCCTGGGTGGTAAACTCCTTTGATTCATCTGTCACCAAGTTTTAGTGACAGGGCTTGTCTTTCTTTAAAATGATTGTTTTAAGTGTAGTTGGTTTTATATTTTATGTATTGAATTTTAATGGCTAGTTGCCTCAAGACTGCTGCCAGACACTGCTGTGTCCTTCCACTCTGGTGCTACACTGTTAGCCACGCTGGAGTCTGAAGAGATAAAATGGGTTATAAAGGTTCCAAATAAATAAATGAAACTCCCTCTCATCGGCTTGGCTGTTCTGTGCTATGCCTGCAGATATCAATGAACATTTGTTTATTTAGAAAATGCATGCCCCCCTCCCCGTATTTTCTCTAGGCGGCTCCCAAAATTAACACAAAATCAACCGGCCAAGTCAAGAAAAACCAACCATGCCACTACAATGTCAATAAAACAAGCCAAGCCAATAAAATGAATAAAACCAAACCAAGCCAAAAGGTTATCTACTGGCACTGCCTACTGAATAGGGCTGTGTTATTCATATTTTTAGGGGCAGGCTGCCAGAAAAGCCATTGTGGGAATGCTTGCATCCTTTCTCCTCTAATAATCAAGGTCTGTTATCTAAAAGCAGGTGGGAGTGTTTCACACCCATGCTGATGCTTGCTGTTTGGATCAGATCTGGTTTTGAACCAACCCGTTCCTGTAAAACCCACCCCCTTTCATTGTATATGTAAATCAGCCCATTGGATTGACATTGCAGTGCATGTGATGAAGCAACCTCTGACTCAAGCACTTGTGCTGGCATAAATGTTATTTCTGGTAGGGTGCCACTGGACTCGTGTTATTCTATAGTACAACCTTTTTGTTACCAAGAGTATAAATCCACATCAGTCTGGAACTGCAAAAATTCTGACAAGCAGGTATAGGTAAAGGAGAGGTGCAGAAAGGGGTCAGGGGCTGTGATTCCCTTTCAGCCATAATCATATTCCTGCTGGAATTAGGGACTTCAACATTCTCAGCAGCAAGTATGACCAACTTTCATATATATGTGCAACTTGTCAGGTTCTGCCCATGGTCAGGAGATGTCACTTCTTCCTTTCCCTTCCTTCTAACTAGGGGTTTGTCCTAAAAGGCTCAGTGATGGAGTGTCTGCTATATATGCTTAAGTTCCCAGTTAAAAGGATCAGGAGTTAGGTGATCTGAAAGACCTCTATTTAAGACTAGAGAGCCTCTGGCAGTCAGCATACAACAGCCTTTCTCAACTTTTTAACCACTTAGAAACCCCTGAAACAGTCTACAGGCTTCGAGAAACCCCAGAAGTGGCACAATCATGCAGATTATGGTTGGGAAGCATAGCTGTGTCCACGTCCACCTGGGGTCCCTTCCCATCACACCCCATCATTGGCCATTTTGGGAGGGAGGGGGGCCGTTCAACATGACTATATATGATCATATGATTATGAGATATGCCTACGATGTTCTATGTAATACCCCACAACGTTTCATGTAAACTGCCCTGAGCTGTATGGGAGGGCAATATAAAAATCTAATAAAATAAAAATTACAAAAAATGTTTGACAAATTTTAAAAATATATTTAAAAATAATTAATTTTAACCCATTCAGGAAACCCTTTCAGGGCTATCAAGAAACCCAAGGGTTTGACAAAAACCTGGATGAGAAAGCCTGGCATAGACCTTCATGAAGTTGATCAACCAAGATCCTGACTCATGTGTGTAACAAGAGAAATTATGCTCATCTGCTTAACTCGGATTTTGTTGCTGCACTACTTCAGTGCACACAGGACTACAAGATGCATAACATCTGTACCACATGCAAGCTAGGACATGAGATCCCTTGCTTTCCTTGCTGTCCCTTACCAACTAGCTGGTGGGGTGGTGGGGGAGATGTATCTAACTCCTATAACATTGTTCTCTTCTCTGAAATAAGTAAATACAAATTTGGGGGCCTGAATGGATTTCAGCATCTCTCACTGATTCATCTAAAGCCAAGCTTGAAGATAAACAAGCCATACTTCTAGTGCACAAAGTGCTGAAAGTTAAGGTCTGCTGAATTTTCTTGAAGTAGAAGAAAGTCCTGTGGAACTTCTGAAGATCAGGGACAAGGTCTTCTTCTTTTCCTGCTCCGTCAGTGATCCTAAACCCTCTTGTGTCTCTTGGTATTCCTCAGCAAGGACACTGTATGAGACCTCTTGGGACTAAGAAATTAAATGAACACAAGGTCAAATAAAATGTGATCTTTATTTGTTTTAAATACATATTCTGTAACTGCAGATTAGAACAGTTCATTACATACATATACTTTCTTCCACTCTATATGCTGAAAATGGAATTAAAAAAACCTGATGCCGAACAATGATTTGTATATACACAGCGAAGATTTCCCACACATCTAGTTCAGGAATATTGCATAGCATTTAGGCAGTGACCACAACAGGGGGCAAAGCAAGGTCCTGCCTGACCATATACACTGAAGTCCACTGAAAAAGGAGGCTTGGATGTGACCCTTGCCACATGGCTGTAAGGCCTGCCAATAACCTCATCCTGTTCGGCATGAAACTCTGGTGTATTTTGCATCAACCACAGTCAAATGGTAACCCCCACCTCCCAAAGATTTGCTGGCCCTGGATATCACACTTGTGCCTTTATTCATGATGGCAGGGGCTAAGCAAAAGCCTTTCTATGAGAGTCAGGGAACAGGCGGGATATATGCCTGTGTGGCAAAGGGCTTGATTTTCTACTTCAAAATACAAATCTGATTTTACTTTCTATTTGTGTTTGATTTACTTTGAGGTCTTCCCTGAGCCAGTGCCCAGGAAGGGATCAACAAACAACTCTATTGTCTTCTACTGGTCCCAACCATGCACCGAGTGTTAACCTGCAGTGACCGCAATGCCTGGATCCCATCCAACTGATTTATCTGAACAAATATTACTGAGATGTAGTGTTGCAGGTGTCCTGTTCTAATAGCTAATATTCTTTAAAAAAAACACCTAAGAAGAAATACTATAGATTTAATACCTGAATTCCTTTTTCTCACTCACATCTGGGCATCCATCCCATTGGGCAACAAGCACAGCTGCAACCATCAAAAATTTCCCCTCCAAAAATGAAAACATTTCCCCAGACAGCTGCTCACCAGTTTCCTTTGCATAATGTAACATTCTCAGCTAATCTTTTCATCAGAAAGAGAAATTATACAGAAAACCAATGCCAGTGTTTTACAAAACCTGTCAAGTGCATTGTGCAATAACAGGCCTCTTTGGCTAAATTAGATGCTCAGGCTTTTATTTTATTTGCTCCTTGGACCCAATTTGCAGTCAAGTTTCCAGAGCACAGAACTTTTGACATGTCCTCATTCGGCAGTATCTTCTTAATCGTCAAAATCTGGGATATCATCGTAGGAATAACCCCTGTAGCCTTTGGAAGCAAAATACGCAATGCGCAAATGATAGAAGCCCGGGAGGAAAACCAGGATCCCAATAATCAAGACAGGGATAGCACGGTCTGTTGCC
Source organism: Paroedura picta (assembly GCF_049243985.1). NCBI lineage: Eukaryota > Metazoa > Chordata > Lepidosauria > Squamata > Gekkonidae > Paroedura > Paroedura picta. The sequence continues at coordinate 24,717,974 of NC_135380.1, forward strand.
TGGAAAACAAAAGGGTAGGCCTAGTTCACACAGGGGCATGCATTTCTCAATCTTGCTAGGCTTGGCAGCTGAATATCTGAACTGACAAAATGTTGCAATTGATATGTTAAGTAAGTACACTTCTGAAAATGCTCTCTGTGTTGTATCTACAAGGGACCGTTCCTCACATGCAAGTCACCTCTGGCTGCTGCACCCATCAGCTGAAGAAGCTGCAATTCCTAGCTGTTCAACACTGCAGCTGAACGTGGGCTGCATTAAAAAGCACATAACAGCTTATGAATGCAATGTTATCTCAATCAGGAATTAAAGTATTGATACAAAATGAGCAGGCAACAAGTAATTAATAGCTTGTGCAAACCACCCCTTAGGAACTTAGGTCATCAAATCCATCTTTCACACATTGGCCTGCTTTCCATAGCCTCCCACATAACCTCATCTCCAAAGCAGGTGTGCAGAAAGTACATTGCACAAGCCAGCTGCATAGCAGAAGCCCCAGAGGCTTCACACAATTCTTCCCTACCAATGTCAATCACATGGGAGAGGGGAGTACTGGAAATGCCACACATCATCCATTCTCAACTTTTGGACTATGGAGGTACTGCTGAAATATTTCCCAGGCTTTCAGGTACCAGGAACTGAGAACAGCCTTGGGCGGCAACAGGTTAATGGCTGGGGGCCCTCCTCTTCCCAGCCCCTCCAGGCCCATCAATGGCCACTTTGGGAGGGGGTGGGTCAACTTGCCCAAATAAGAATAGATCTTTTAAAATTAAAAACTCTTTTTCTTTCACTGCAGTACTGCAGAACCATGGTTGGGAAACCCTGCCATATGTGATGACCTTCTTATGGCTATAAATTGTCAGATTCAGCACCCTCATAAAGAAATGTACTAGATACAAATCTGTATCATGCAGCACACTGATTTCCCCAAGAGTAGAAGGGGGAAAATACCAAGATCAGCCAGTTAAGATTTTTTTCTTTTCTATTGTAGGTTAGTACATCCTACCGAGGAGACTGGCAGGCTCACTTTCAGGCATCTGAAACACACTTGGGAACTTTCTTGGGCTTCATGTCTCCCCTTTGCCTATTTAAAATATCCACAGTTGCCCACAGAATGGCTTGAAGGCCCAGGTCACACAACTTAAGCAGGACTGGCCCTTCAGAAAGAGGGAATTGCTCTTGGGGAGCCACTTTGGAAGAAGAGAGGATCAAATAAACAGAACTTCCTTGTGGCCACAGTGGTCAATACAGAAATGCACTGGCAAACTGAAGTGCTTGTAGCAAGAGCTGCTCCAACTTCTGCATTCAAAATGAATTCCCTGCTGCATCCCCCATGTTCTGATAAATTGGACCAGGCCCTGTTTTGTACATGTGCATATGCAACGCATGCTTTGTGAGAATTATGGGACACCGTTACATGCAACAGAACTAAGCAACTTACTCCCTTGCTGATGTATCCTGCGAGGAGGAGGGCTCCAATGATAATGAGAAGGGTGCCAATCAAGAACAGCACAGTAGCCAGTGCAATAGCCTTGTAGGGGATTTTTGGAGGGCTCTTCTTGAACTAAAGAGGAAGAAAAGGCAGCATTAAAAACTTTCACTTGATGCTTTCAGCCATTATAGTACCAACACGGCCATTAAGGTCCAGAATCCACTGTCAGGAACACTGATGGTCACTTGATCAAGGGGCTTTTAAAAACAGGTCAGGTCTATCCTGTAGCAATTTATTATATAAGGTGGAATGAACTCCCCCCCCCCCCCCCAGGAGCAGCACCAGTATACCTCTTTGATCTTGGGATGTTGAGGACAGACCACTGGGAGTTTCTACTTCCACCATACCCTTGCTGTGAGTTTCCAAACAAATCATGGTGGCAAACATTAAAGTACAGGACATTGGACATTACCCGTCTTGTGTAAGAACTGCCCTTCTGGATGAAGCCAACCTCCCACAGAGGCATGCTTTAATTGGAAAAAAGCAGCTGGGAGAGGGAGCAGGCAGAAAAGATTCCATGAACACAGAAGTGGGAATCTCACACCTCTAGATAAATATAGAATAGCTTTTCAGGCCTAATGAAGTGAGACAGAGTAATCAAGAAGAAAAGTGGCTTCCTGGCCTCAGTTAAGCTGCTCGGATCAGCCCTCTGTGGAGCACTGAGACAGTTTGATTGCGGGTTAAAATCCCAACTGATGACTCCCTCTGGTGGGGTAAAAAGGAGGCCATCTCTTCCAGCTGCAGCCACTGTTCTCGAAGTCAGCCTGATTTGGGGATGCAGCAGAGAAGCAGAGCGGCTGCAGGCAGGAGGTTCCAGGTTCAATCTCTGACATCTCCATTGTACAGAGTGTGGTACTCACAGGGGATCATGGGAATTGTAGTCCATGGACATCTGGCAAGTCACCCCTGGTATAGAGAATCTCAGGTAGCAAGGATCTCTAGATGAGAGATCCTAAAGAGCTACTGCCAGATGGGAGTGACACTGCTGGACTAGGCTCAGTATAAAGCAGATTCGTATGTTCATCCAATCCAGACACTATAAAAGGGATGAAATGTTACCATAGGGCTGATTGCCCATCAGTGTGCCACGTCTGCCTCCTAGTGGGCATCCTATGCTGTATCTTCAAACACACACACAAGCACACGGCATAGAAAACACAATATCCCTCGTATGGGTTTTGAGAGCAAATGAAGTGTTCTGGCTGCGTTGTCCAACGTGCCCTTTCCCAGACCTGCATCCAACCCCACTCTTCTACTAGCCCTTGAAGTTATTGCTTTTGCTTCCATTTCATCCCAAGACGGAAAGCACTGCCTACACAGGTCAATTTTCCATCTACCTCTGCTTCTACAGTAAATAAGGGAACATGACAGATGCTCCATGCTGGCTTGGAACCACAGCACAACAGAGAGCTCTGGGGAGGAGGACTGGTATGCTGCTGGAATCCTGCTTGCCAGAGAGACAGGGCAGTTTTGTCTGGTGAACAGTCTTGTGGTTACTCAAAGGACACTCACCTATATTTTAGGAAGGCTGGTTTTGATAGGTTTTGAATATTTTAAATCTTTATTACTATTGAGTTGGATTATTATCATATGTTTGCATAGCCTTGTTAATGAATGTGAAACTGATCAGTCTAGTATACTATCTTGCATAACAGATTTAACAACCACGCCATAAGCAGCACAAGAACAAAGGACAAAGATTTGCAAAAATGTTAATTCCACCAAGGATATCAGAGGCCTGCACAGAAAGGCCAACGCCTTCTTTCTATTAAACCAGGTCTCACCTATATTAATGCATATTCCACCATCTAAATCTTTGGGGGTCAAGCCAAAATTGAGACATCATCTTATTCCCTAATCAAAAGATTCCAGAACATTACTTTTGGAGGCAGAACTTTTAAGCCCCCCCCCCCCCCAACAAGGAGAAGATATGACATATTTCAGTTATCTCCTGCATGCATGGCAGGGGTCACCTGGTTGTGGGTGATGCCAAAACTTCCACTAATGCTTTTGTTATATATTAAAGTTCTGATTCTGATTATAATTTAAAGATAATCCCCTAGAGAAGAATCACCACTTGTGAAGATGCAAAACAATCAAATGCCTGAGATTTAATTTGCGAATCAGTAGCAGGGGGTGCCCATATTTGTTCAGCTGTCTTTATAAGAAAAAGTAGACTTGTCCAAACTAAACTAATAGTGTAGATGTTTTTCAGATGCAAAAGTAGCATAGCTAGTAGCAAGCAAAATAAAGCAAGGTAGTGAAATATTTACTCAAGAATCCCTAATTTTAAGGAGGCAGCAACCCAAAGGCCAAAGATCCTGGAGAATAAGGGATATGCATATGACAATAATGGCTTTTTTCATCTTGTATTTATTATTATTATTATTTCGATTTATTTTGATTTATTTATAATAATAATAATTATTATTATTTACTGCATTTATACCCCACTTATACCCAAAGTGGTTTACATGGTTTTCTTCTCCTCCCTTTTATCCTCATAACAACCCTGTGTGGTAGGTTAGGCTGAGAGCATGGGATTGGCCTAAGGTCACCCAGCAAACTTCTACAGAAGCGTGGGGATTCGAACCTGCCTATCCCAGATCCCAGTCTGACACTCTTAACTGCTACACCATGCTGGCTCTTACTGTAAGATGGCTAAGATAGAAAGTACCAGGAATACCAAAATTATCAACCCATCAGCAGAGCATTTTTCTGGGACAATGGAAATCCCTGCTCCTGGGCTGCAAACCATATTCTTGCTCACCTTTATTTCAATGGGGCCAACCCAGGAGAATTTCTCCAGAAGAGCAACCCCTTGATTAAGAGTGGAACAATTTGATAAATGGTTCTAATGTCTCAGTATGAATCAAAAGGCACGATGGTTTGCCTGATATAGTAAGTGCCTGAGAGAAACAAACTTGATAGCCTGACATGTCTTATAAGGTCGATATTAGGCAGGATAAGGGCAATATATTTATTTACTTCATTTATTTGTTCTGCTTTCCTCCATTGTATCCGTACAACAACCCTGAGAGGTAGATTAGGCTGAATATGTATGACTGGCTGAAGGTCACCCACCCACCAAGCTTCCTTGGCAAAGTGTCAAATTAGGATCTCCCAGATCCTAGCCTCTGTGCATACAGGAGATGAGTTAACAGGATCAAGGGGGGTGCTACTTGGTGACTGAAAAAGGGTCAACAGCACATTATAAAGAGATGCCACTGACAGACCACCCTGGATCACCTAAAGAATGATAAAAAATGAAAAGGCTGTCATAGTAGACAAACGTATGTTCCTCGCTTCAACTATGCAGGAAAGAATGACATAACAGGTGAATGAGTGAACACAATCTGGACATTTTGAAGAAACATCATCAGATGATACCTTTATGACCAACAAAGATTTATTCTGGGCGTGAGCTTTCGAGTGCAAGCACTCTTCCTCAGACACGTGTTGGTCTTACTTAAAGGTGCTACTGGACTCTGATTTTATTGTGCTACTTCAGACCCATTTGAATCCATCAGATGACAGATATCCCTGATGGCCTATTCACACAGACAAGTCTCCAAAAGATGAAGAGCCAATATGATATGGCAACTCAGATTGTCATACTAGGGCAGAGGAAGACCTGGGTTTAAGACCTCACCCAGCTGAGAAACTCAACCTCTCTCAGCCTAACTTGCCTCACACAACTGAAGGAGGGATAAAAGGAAGAGAGAAGAACCAGAATAAAAAAGGGAACTAAGGGCAGGTTAGAACTGTAAGATATAAAACAGGTATGCATAAAGATGTCCTTGATGTGCCAAGTTCACAGTTCCACAGGAGTAGCATAACAAGATAGCCAACTACAGGGTAGGGCTGAAAGCCCCAGGAATCCCTTGTTTGTGGATATAGGTGTGTGCCTCTTAACTAAGCAAGCAAGCCTTAAGAGTACAAGAATGCAAATACTTTTCTATTGCCCTGAATTCTTCATTCGACAATTGTAGCGAACAGCCATGTACAGATGCCTGAAGGGCAGCCCACCGAGAAGCACAGGGAGCAAGGGAGGATGGAGTGCAAGGCAAAGCTATCTGGACATTCCGCCCAGCTTCTCTCTCTACCTGCAAATCAATGTAGCCTTCATCAGTACTGGCGAGCTTGGAATATTTCACTTTGCTACTAGGGATTGAAGCAGCAAGATTTGTTCGGGTTGGCATCTTTACCAAGAAAAAGGGTTAGCAGGAGGAGGAACCTGGAACAAAGACACAAGAGCTCTCATTAGGATGGGAACCAACCAAAGGTACAGCGTAAGCAACTTTTTGGAAAAGAAGAGCAGCCTGATTAGTCAAGTCCCTGCCACTAACCCACAACATGTCACTTAATTAAGTTTGCAGCCACACCAACAGGCCTCTCCCCCAAGAGGCCACATTGTAATCACATATAGCAGTAGTCCCCAACCCCCGGTCCGGAGACCAGTACTGGTTCGTGGATCAGTCAGTACCGGGCCGCAGCTCCTCCTTGTCCTCCTCCCCAGCTGCTGCCTCAGGGGCTGCCCTGCCACTCAGCTGCTGGGTCACCTTTGTTGATATCCAGCAGCCACCATGGCTGGGGCTCCCCCTCAGCATGGCACTGCGCAGCTGCTGCTGGTAGCGCTCCCCAGTGGACTGCCGAAAGTCAGAGGCACTGGCGGGAAAGCAAGTGGAGCAGGGGCTCAGGCAGCAGCGACGTCCCTCAGCAAAAGACTACCCCTCACCCCGGGCTTCAGTAAAATTATCAAGAGTTGACCGGTCCCCAGTGATAGGCTGGGGACCACTGACATATAGGACACGAAAGAGAAAGAAAAGGGAGTGTCTGGCCTTATTTTTACTGATATGGCAAGCCTGTTTCTAGGCTACTGCCTTTGCAGGAGGAAGCTTTGCAGGAAAATGTGTTGCATTTTTTTTAAAATCTTCGCATATAGAATCCTGTAACAAGAAGAGCTGTAGCCTTGCTTTTCCCTATGGTGATCTCCCGGATTTTTGTGCACAGCTATTTTGTATTGGAAACCACTGAAGGTTAGAAACTGGTTAGAAAATGAGAACTAGACCCCAGGGTACAGATGTTACTTACTATTAACAGGATTGTTAATATTATTATTGTTACTCTTCACAGGGTTGTTGTGCGGATACAATGGAGGAAAGCGGAACAATATAAACTACTTTGAGTCCTTTTTGGGAAAAATGGTGTGAATATAAATGAAGTAAATAAATAAATAGAGTATCCTCATCCTGCCTAATATCAGCCTTATAAGGTATGTCAGGCTACCAAGTTTGTTTCTCTCAGGCATTTGATTGGACATGCCTCCCTTGAAGAGAGGTGGGAAACACCCACCAGGATGTCCTCCTGGCCAATGGGAGAATGATCATCCTCCCTGGCAGGGCCTTGGTGCAAGCATAGTCCATTAAACCTGGATCTCAGTACCAGCACAGCTCTGTCTTCCCACAATTCTGCTTGCTAAGCCTCCCAGGCAGACTTAACTGTATACAGACTTCGGTCAAACAAAGCTAGTTCTTTTACACCCAGCTCTTCCATGATGACTTGCAAAATAAGCGCAACCCCAGTCAAAGTGAGAAGAGAAACACATCTACAGTGGAATCCTTTATGAAAATTCTCCAGTTCTTTTTTTAGGGGGTGTGTAGAGAGACTACAGGACAATCAATCCAGCTTAAAATCAGGTCGTTTCTAATGGATTGTGCCTTTGGAAGTGAAAATGGGGCCAGCAAGACAGCTGCTTTCTGGAGGAAACGTCTAAGGAATAAGAGTCCTGCCCTTCACCATCTCTGCTATATTAAAACTACAAAGACGGCAGCCGTTCAATCAGAGTCTTTATTTAGCTCTGTTGCCTTGGCAGCTTGGCTGTCATCCTGCTATGAGTCAAAGCCCGTGGCTTTTATGCTAGCGGACAGGAGAGCAGAATGAGGCACTCACCGCCACAGATCAGCCACCCTGCTACCAGGCAAAGGGTAAGCCTGCATTGATGACTTCTGCTTTGGAAGCACAAAGGTAGGGGTCAAAGGGCTGCTCTGAGAAGGCATCCTGCCTGAATAAGGAACTCACTAACTGTGAGACTCCCACTGCCACTCTCTAGATCTTCCTCTGCTTAAGTTTGGCTACCACCATGTGGAATAGGTTCTCTGAGATGGTGAAGCGGGGGAAATCATGGGCTGTTTTATTTGTGAGAGCTTGTAATAAGATTTAAGCTGCTAGTATTTTCTTGAGAGAGGAAATCAGTTTATTGCTATATTGAATATATGTGGATACCTAAACCCATGAATTGAAGCCACGTGAACACTAAACAGATTTCCTGTAAACTTAGGAATCTACCTAAATTTGCAGAAAAATCTGAAAATATTAAACAAACAAACAAAAAAAACCCCAACCCTCAGGAGTTTAATCCCCCCCCCCCCCCGGGCACCACTCTTACACTCCCCGAGAGAGTGAAGCGACAGGTAGTTGGGGAAGTAGTTGGCACAAGCATTAATGCCAGGTGAGCAGCTAAGGCACAAAAGAGAGCAGGGGCAGAGGGTGAGGGGCACTGCTGCCATCACTGAGCAAGCAACAGGCAGCAATAGCAGTATCGAAGCAGCACTTCCAGTTACCAAGACAGCCAGGAGGCTGGGTGAGCAGCCAGCAAAGCTGGTGGGGTGGATAAACCACTACCATCATGGCAGTGAAACAGCTGGGTGTGTGGAGGAATCAAAGGTAGGGCAAGTAGATGGCCACTCCTGCAAGTTTCTTGTGAGTCCCCAGTTGTATATTCTACTAGCCAAATCAGTCACACCCAGTGATTAGAGCTATGAATGGGCAAAACAGAGCTTTCTACAAATGTGAAAACTGACCTAGGTTTGCAGAAAAAACTGAAATCTTAAAAAAAAAATGATATGGGGGTTTTAAACCCCTAAAAATTATACAAGGAGAGTCTGTAGCTTTAATAAACACATTTCCTCAATGTCAAATTGCTAGGCAGCCACAGCATTCTAGGCTTGGTTTCTGCAAGTAAAAGGCAGGGGGAGAGAGCAGAGTTCTTTTCAGGGCTGTTTTGACTTTTGAGGGGAAAATTAGAGCCAGGCATGGACCTGGCAGCAACCACTGAGTGACCTCATATCACCCAGCTGGCATAATTCAACTAGGCCTGGGTGCTTCCTACTATTCAGGAGCAGCTACCCTGTGAAAGACAGTGAGGTGTATTTATTTATTTATTTATATTTTTATACCGCCCTTCCCTACGGCTCTGGGCGGTTTACATAAAACATTTTTCAACATTCACATAGAACACTATCAAAATCAATATCAAAATCAATATCAAAATAACAATATAACAATAACAACACATATAAACTGAAACAATTAGAACGGCACTTCAACAATAACTTGACAATCCCTCAGTCAGTTCGTTCCCTCAGTCTGGGGGGCACCTGTAGGTGTTATGGCTCAGTCCGCCCCACCAAATGCCTGGTGGAAGAGCTCCTTTTTGCAGGCCCTGCGGAACTGTGGAAGTTCCGGCAGGGCCCTGATCTCTTCGGGGAGCTCATTCCACCAGGTGGGGGCCAGGACCGAGAAGGCTCTGGCCCTTGTTGAGGCCAGACATGCCTCTTTAGGGCCAGGGATCCGTAGCCAGTTGGAGGTGGCGGAGCGTAGAGCTCTTCTGGGGGTATAGGCAGGGAGGCGGTCTCTCAGATACACTGGGCCCAGACCGCGTATGGCCTTAAAGGTGATTACCAAAACCTTAAGCTTAATCCGGAATTCAACTGGGAGCCAACCAAGTTCTTGAAGTACCGGCCGGATATGTGATCTCCATGATGTCTTAGTGAGAATCCTGGCTGCGGCATTCTGCACCAGTTGTAGTTTCCGGATCAAGGATAAGGGTAGGCCTGCATAGAGCGAGTTGCAGAAGTGTAGCACTTAGCGCTTCACAGCAGGGTCTAGGAGACCCAGAGTTGAATTCCCGTCTTGCTGTGGAAGCTCACTAGGTGATTTTGGAACAGTCACACACTTTCGGCCTAACCTACCTCACAGGGGTTTTTTGAGGACCCAAAGGAAGAAAGAGGAATAATGTACACTGCTTTAGTGCCAACAGTGGAGGAAGGTAACGTGTAAATGAAGTCAATAAATAATATATATAGCTGCAGATGGGAAGTGGATAAAAAGTAGGTTGACACATGGCTGAGAAATGAGGTAGGGAAAGGGGAGCGGATATAGGGGTTGCCAGAGGAAGGGAACAAGGAAAAAGTACAGGGAGGTAAGAGAAAAGTGTGGTGTCTCACCACCAGTCCTTGAGGGTTCCCAACCATGCAAGTATCTGGCCCAGTAGCCAGCATCCACAACTGGACCATGATTTTACTAGCTAGAGGCTGCTGGGTGCGGAAAGGGAAAACCTAAAGACAGAAGGGCAAATAAAAGAAAGTTGGCTGTTGGGTGGGAAGCAGGAAAAGGGGAGAGCCTATAAGGATTTTCATGAAGGGAAACGAGAAAACAGTGGGGGAGGAGAAAATTAGATGCCTCTTCTGTGTTCCTGCTTGTTTATTTTTAATCTTGGGCCTTAAGCCATAAGCTAAAGGAAAAGTATCTTTATTTTTAATTAATTAATGTTTGGACATGAACCCACCCCCAGGTTCAGAGGAATGTTCTCCCCTCTTAGCAAAAGGGATACTTACCTGGTCTGTGGCCATTGGAGAGAAAGAAAGGTATCAGGGAACACCTGCTTGCTAAAGGCAGAAAAGAGAAGCTACAGGAGTCAGCAAGCAGATGACTGCAGAGTGACATCTGAAGCAGGGACACAGGTGAGATTAGGCAAGGCCCAGGTGTAGGGGCTATTGAATGGGGAGGGGCTCCTTAAGGAGGTGGGAGTAAGACCAGAAAGGGAACTAAAAGGCCAGCTTCACAGACAGGCTGAGGATTGTACCAAGGGAGAACCTGCAAGGCTCAGCCAGCATCCTACCTTTCTCAGTTTTGAGGCTTATGGAGCTCGAATACAGAAGCCATGACAGAAGAAATGGAGGATGGGGAATGTGATCTCATGGCAGGAAGTATTCATACTTAATGAAATTTTTCTCTACTGCAGGACTTCATTTGGAAAGCTGGAAGTCAGAGCACTAATGGAGGGCTCCCAGGAGCCCTGTACTGGGCAAAGCCAGCACAGAATATACAAGCAGGCAGTAATGTAAGTGAGAAGGCAGACCTTCCAACTATGAAATCACTAGGAGACATTAGGTCAGTCTGCCACTTGGTCTCTGCCTGCAATTTATGTGGAAATACAGAGGTATTTGCCATAAGGATAATTGAACTCAGGTATGTAAATATCTGAAAGAAGTAACAGTTGCAGACCTCAGCAGTCTTGGCTGAGCTATACTGTGATGTTAGAATCATCCCTCATCAGCTGGGCTCCTAGTGGCATCGCCTTCACTAGACTAGCCTTCCCAGAACAGGCACAGAGACCTAATTATTTCTCCAAAAAGAATAGCTTGGATATCTGACACTGCAGCGCAAGCCCAAAGACTCTCTTAAACGAGCCTCAGATGCACATTGTACTTTGTTCTTGGCTAATCCCAAGGGGTAGCTCATATTTCTATCTATTTAAAGAAGATGGAAGAAAAGACTATTGCACTGACACTTTCAGGAAAGAGTCTGGGTTTGCTTCTTAATGGGAAGAAAAGCTAACATAATTCTCCTCCCCTCCATTTTATTCTCACAACAATCCTGTAAGGTAGGTTAGGCCAATACAGTGTGCATGGTCAACCAGTGAGCTTCCGTGATACAAGTATGGACTCCAACCTGGACCTTCCAAGTCCTAATCCGACATTATTAACAACTACACCCTTACAGCCATAAACGATAAATCTAGATTTTTGGAAGGCTAGGATTTCACAGAGAACAAAAGCATCTTAAATCTACATGATTCTCCTAATTGTCAGAAATTGCATGGAAATTGGGGGTGAGATTACAATGCAGGACAAGGAAGAAACTCCATAATACCACAGGGGACAAGCTGGCTTAGACTGGTGGGAGAAGGAACTCATAACACAAAGGCCACATTCTGACAGAAGTAACTGTACAAATTCAGGACAGACACAATTGAAAGTCAAAGCTCGTGTTAGGTGAGAACATGATATCCTACTTAACAGGGTGATTAAGATAATAAATCAACACTTACGAAGAATCTATTTCAAAACAAAAATTCCCCTTCTCACGCAGGCGCACAAAGCAAAGAGCACCACCAAACTGGCCAGGCATCCAATTCATCTTTCTGCCTCTGCCGCCTGTCAATCACGGCCCCTTTAAAGCGTCACAGAGTCTCCCTTAACAAATTATAACCGCCTCGCAGTGGAGGGTTTTTAAGGTAAAGTACTTCAAGGTGAGGAGGGAGGCCAGTGCTTTCTTTCACTTTAAAACCAACGGCATCCATTCTAGAAAGCAGAGACAGGTCTCCCTTACCTGGATGCAACAACCCACGGGACCCGATGGATTAAAAAACAAAGCAAGACAGCTGAGATTCGGCACGTCTCCCGCAGGCTTCGATCCCAGGTGTCCCTTCAGAAAGCCCGAGAAGAAGGGCAGACAGAGCAAAACAAGCCCGAGCAGCCTTGCTCCGATCTTAAGCGCAGAGACCGTGACCCACCTGGAAACGCTTCTGGGCGTTGCACACGTGGCACAGAAACGAGCCCCCTTGGGCTTGAAGCAGTCTATCTGAAGATCAGGCCCATCACTGTCTGGCCAGGACGGCCGTCTCTCCCCCGTCTCAGTCGCCCAGCAAACAAGGAAGTTTACGGTCTTGGCGAGCTCTTTCCGCTTCCGGGGCACGACTCTTAAGCGCCCCCTCCTACCCGACTGTTCTTGAAGAGCACCGACAGAGGGCGCTCCTCGACGGTCTTTGGATGCTGCGACCCAGCAAAGCGCTAAGATCATGCAGTCTTCCAACTCTTCTGGAAAGATTCTAACCCCCAGGTGACAGTCCGCCGAAATACAAGCACATGACAGGAAGAGGAAAAGCCTGTCATGACATATGGTCTTGACCTTTAGGGCCCTGCGATCTGAGGGACCACCTCTCCCAGCATATTCCCTGGAGAGCATTGCACATATTGAATTGCACACCTGGTAACAATCCCTGGCCCCAAAAGTGTCTCCGCCAGAGCCTTTTCAGCCTGCTGGAATAAGCCACCAGTTGAGACTCAGGCAGAGTTCTGCAGAGCCTGCAAAGCATTGCTTTTCTACCAGGCCTATGGTTGCAAGTGAAGCAGCTCAAATATTGTGGGCCCCCTCCTTTCCACCTCTTACTGGTATATTGACTAGAATGCAAGCCCGCTCTATGTTAAATACAGCAGGTGCTAGCCTTGGGTGGGCAAGGGAGGGCTGTCCCGCGTCCTGCTCAATGCCAGGGCCTCAGCCTGGCCAAAGGGGCAGTCCTGCCACAACAGATTGTTTTATAAATCACGTCTAAAGATATGGCACAGCAACACATTTTGATTACTGTATACAATTCTGCTGCATGCCATCCCTCAGAAAGTATAGCAATGGAAAAGAGCAGCGATGATTAAGGGCCAGAGCACACCTTCCCTGTGATAGAAAACTAGAGGAGCTAGGGGACATTTCTTCACTCAAATATGTAGACGTTACTGCTACAATGCATCATGACTGGTTTATTCCCAAAGAATGACCCATCAATGACTATTCACCACACTAGCTAAAATGAAAACCACTCACTCAGAGGAATAGTACATTAGTTTGAGGTACCATTTAAGGTTTGTTGAAGCAGGCTATTACACCTACCCCTTGTGTACTTAGCTGTAAGCCTTCAGAGATCATCGTCGCCTGCCCTAATTCTTTAGAACAGATCTCCTGAAACGTTCATGAGCTGGTCATTTGTCTTGCTAGGTATGGCCAGGCTTCAGTGAACTGAGAACTAGGCTGCACACACATCCTAACTGCTGCATGTTCTTGCACAACAGATCAATGCTCATTGGACATACTGAAGTAGATTGCTCCCGGTTACAAAGGTATGCCTTAGACTAGCGATCCCCAACCTGTGGGCTGCGGACCACATGTGGTCCTTCGACTAATTGGAGGTGGGCCCCGAAGGACGCCTTCTCCCCCCCCCCCCCGAACCCTTTACTTCATCCCCCCCCCCCCAGCCCTTTACAACACACTTCATTGTTGTGGCGTGTCTGTATCTTATTTTGAAGGGATGTTTAAACATTACCATAGCGATCAGAGAGCACTAGGGCAGTGGTTGAGAGTAGAGGAATAAACTACCCCCCCCCCCCCACCGGGCCTCAGTGAAAGGCGTTGAGTGGTCCCTGGTGATAAAAAGGTTGGGGACCACTGCCTTAGACCTTAAATATGCAAGTTCTATTTCGTTTTCAAGAGTGTCCAGATTTCACATCTTTAACAACTCTTTGGGTCTATTGGCAATGCACTACCTGCAATGCCTGAAAAATATATTCATTGCAGTAAACCCAGGTATGTGAATAAGTACAGGTTCAAGTTACAGCAACTGCTCACTGCTTGATTTTCTTTTAAATGAAATTCATTTTTACTGTCTAATTTCGGAAGTTAACTTTGTTCGGTGAACTTGCAGAAGTCCATTTTATCTTGCAGTAGAAAAGGCCCTACCAAATGTTAACTTTTACTTAAAAAGTCTTATAGTTCCACCTTACCAGTTCTAAATATCTGAACTACTGAAAGAAAATATGTAATAAAAACACATCTGTTAAAGACAGAATCTATATATTTGTTATCTGAGCAGCACAGAATCGCAACCAATGCTGAGGCAAGGTAAGAAATTGAATATTCTTTATTGACATGTGTTCATTTGTCAGAGACTTCCAGCTTCAAAACAAACCATTAAAAACAGATTTCTCTTAACATTATTTTGGGTGTCACCAGCATTTCACTTCAAGGAGGCTGCCATTCATGTTTTAAATATTGCATCACCATTTCTGTGAAACATAGTAAAAGTTCAGTAATAAAAACAGGATCTAAAAAAATTGGATATAAGCTAGGTACAAAAAGGAGAAGATATTACAGAAATGGTATTTGCATAACAAGTGGAAGAAATATTTACACAGAAATATCTACAATAGTGCCTAAGACACAAGTATCAGCTCAATGCCGCAAGATTGAAAAAACTGAATGGATGCTGGCTTTCAGCACAGATCACTTCTTGCAAAATCTCTTTTCCCCAGCTCTTAAGATTCTTCTTGGTCTTCAATCTTTGGAGCCAAATAGTATTTCAAGTGTCCCATGTCTGCTATCTTATACTCCACCACTGTAGAAGACAAGATACAACAAAGTTCATACCTAAAGTTTAGAACCAAGACAGCCAATGTAGTTTTGCAGTCAGAATTTCCTGATGAGACAACTTACCTAGTGGCACATCTGCTGACATACTCAGTGTTACGGTAGGAGATAGTGGTGTTGCTTTGGTAAAGAAGTTCAAGTACCTCAGAGCAAATGTCAGCTGGACAGGCTCATTCATCTCTATTGTAACCTATGGCCAAGCAGAAGAAAATTAAATATTGTGCAGCATACCAGACTAAAAGTTCAATGCAAGCATTTCATAATTCAACGTCTACACTCTTTGGGTTACGAATTACCACAAGGGAGAGAAGCTATTTCATGTGAACATTGTAAGTAAAATATTGTTATGGTAAAGTATAGAAACACTCCCAAGTTTAACTGATTAACTTACAGCTTCTTCTTCTTTATCCACATCATTCGTTTGGGAGAGTTTGATGTTTCCACTTCCTAGCTCTCCAGTAGCAGAGAATTTAACACCACCCTTAGCACAAGAGATTATGACAGCGTCTCCAATATGACTAAGATCTCTGCAGATACGTGCAAATTCAGCAGAAGGCATTTTCACCACACAGCTGTATTCTTGTTCCTGTAACAAGCACACAGAAGTTTATGTAATCAACTAGTGTTTTCAACTTTTGCTTTTCAGAAAATTCCCATCTCATTCTGCCTTAGTATTGTGTGCACGTCTCTTCTAATTCAGCTTCACAAACTTAATTTTGACCACATATTTAGCTCAATAGCAGTATTTTGAGGGTGAATTACTTACAGGAATTCCAAGCTGTTCAACATCCAAATCCATTAATTTCATTTCATAGTCTGAAACTTTCTCCTGATCTAAAGAAGCAACATGAACAAGTCAAATATACTACATAGCTGATAGCTGATTTGCCAACCAAGCACTAAGTTTAAAAAATGGAAAAATATAAACAGAAATTTTCCAGCCCAGATATTTTTCACTGCCCTATGTTTGTACTATTACAGTACATACACACAACTACACCCCTTTGTACTAGTAAAACAATTTCAGCCTTCAAAGTTGTTCACAATTATATTTTTACTGCATATATATATATATATATATATATATACCATGTTCTCATTAGACTATCACTCAAACACAACTTGAGTAATGGTTCACAAGCACTTTCTTCTGCAAAAAGGAAACTGTTTTGCTCTATAAAAAAATGGCACAAGTAGGTATTTGGCAACTCTAACAATTGGGGAAGGGGTGTCCAGCCGTGTCAGTTGATACATTTTACCCAGAATATTTTGATTATTCTTGGACAAGGACTAATCTTAGCAAGCATAAGGTGCTAACAGCTACACTAAAGGCATTTGAAATTCTACTTACTTGGTGTCTCAAAAACCAGAACTAGTGTATCAGCATTATCTTCTGCTCTCAAGGTGATTAGGTCATCATTACCTGCACACTTAAGAATTTTGGACATACTAGGAAAGAAAAGAAAAGCATTAGGTTCATTCCATGAGGCACTTTATGAGATTATGTAAATACTGGTACAGTGAAGCTATCATTTAGCCATATTATTATTATTATTAGATTTATTTCCCGCCACTCCCTTGCGGCTCATGGCGGGTTACAGCATCTTAAAACCCCATTAAAACAACAACTACCGTCTCGGCATTCTTAATTAACTAACTAGCATGGCAAGATCGGCTAATCAACTTTCCCCTCCCACTACTGGCAGGTGGAGAGGGGATCCTGATGGTACCAGTCCCAATCCTAGTTCCAGATTCCGGATCCGGGGGGGGGGGGCATAAGTGTTAGCCTTGGCCTCAACCGTAAACCTTGGCCTCAAACTGTATATACACTTCCTGCTCCACCATTAATTTTTAGTGATCAGAAGCATCATTTCCTGACTTCTACAAACCATAATATGAAATAGCTTTCCTCTGAGCAGTTATCCCTGGCTACAAGCTCATTGACTTTTAAGTGCAAGGAAAATATATGCACTCTAGATGTGTTTCTTCCTTCTTGTATAAACATGGCGATTGGTTTAGCACCTTTATGTACCACCCCTACATTACTCTATTCATTCAACTTTTATTGCCCATTTATGGAGCTTTTTTGTAAACATTGTTGTTGCCCAAGTTTATTTTTCTTGGTGCTACTGGATTATGATTGCCTATGTTTTCACAGTACCATTTGCTTCACTGATTTCATAATTTAGATAATAACCTGATGCAGGAAGTTGTTTCTTGTGATGTAGATCCCCCTTTTTGGCTGGCTGTTCTGTACTAACACTTGCACCACTAAAGTGTAAATATCCCCAGCTACATGTCTTTCAAAACACAGAAACGCATTAACCCACATAGTGCAACAAAACCAAATCAGTTTCCTGCGGTTTAATACCTTTGTTATTTAGCGGGGGTGTGGGGGTGGTAAGTGACACATCATTGGGGTACATCCTCTGCTTTAGGCCCGCAGCAGAAAATGACACGAAGTGGCTTAGAAAAACGAAGTGTGGCATGTTCCCAGCCTAAAACCCTCGCGATTTGGAATTCGCAATTGAGGGGGAAAGAGGGACTGAATTTGCAGTCTCCCGGGCTTCCCTAGTCGGGGCAAACTGCACCTACGAAGGGCCAGCATCGACCAATAGGGTTGGCAGGAGAACGCCGAGGATAGAAAACTAGCCAATCAGCTCGCTGCAAAGGGAGCGCGCGCCAAGGGTCTTGACAGGCAGGGAGACGCGCCACGCCTCCCCGCGCCCTCTTTTCCCGCCAAAACGTCATAAAGAGCCGGACGCGTCACAAAGGCGACCGGCGCGAGCCCGTTCCGCTCGCTTCCCGGAGAATTCCCGCCTTTCTGCCCTGACAATCGCCTTACACAAAAGTGCCCCTTATTCCCCCCCACACACTTTACCCCTGCCGCACAAGAACTCTATGGGGACCCGTCCCCGCCCCCAGTACCTGATGAGGTTGACCCCCATAGCGATATTCCGATCACAGCGATAGGTGTCGAAACCCTCGGAGCGCAGCGTTAACTGCACCAGCGAGACGTGCGAGGAGTCCATGCTCTGCAGGCTGATGCCGCTGGAGCCCAGGTCCCAGCAGGCTTCGGTTATGAGGTCCTTGAGGGCCTCCAGGACCTTCTTCAGGACGGAGCCTTGGATGAGCCTGGCCTCGAACATCTTCGCAAGAAACGCGGAAGAGGAGCACTGAGATTCAAGACACGCGAACACCTCGACTCCCGCAGAGAAAGTGGCGACGGCGCGCGGAAAATGGCATTTATAGCCGCCCTCACGCCCAATCACTGCCCTCCGCTGCGCTTAGTCCCGCCCCTCGGTCCTGCACGGACCAATCGCCGTCGGGCATGAAGGAGGGGAGGCTTCTGTTCGCGCGGCGCGAGGTCCCGCCCACAAACAGATGCCATAGATTGATCCCGCGAAAAGCCTTCGAATTAGCGGGACTCTGTTGCCGAGTCACGTCAGGCTAGCGTGAACCAATCGGCATTCATGATTATTGCTTCCGGGTCTTCCTAGGCCTTGTAGGGACCAATCAAGATTAAGGAAAGTCCTGTCTGTCGGTCCGTCTTCCCCGCCCCGGCGAAGAGGAGGTCTGGTGAGTGAATGGAGGAAAGAACTAACGCGTGACACGTGGGTAGCTGCAAACCCCGGAAGAGTGCTCAGCTTGCTCATTACCTCTGAGCTTGCCTGGGCATGTTCTCTCTCGTCTGTAGCTTATAGGCGCCTTGGTTAACTGTAAGACGTGGCGTTTTATACAACGATTTAGATCCGGGATTCCCAACCAGGAGCCTTAAGGGATTCAGACACAAGCTAGGGAACCAGCCACTTCCCGTGCTCCCTTCCTCTTTCCTGAACATGAGTGGATTCTCTTATGGTTTGTGTTCCCCATGGGTGGGGGCGGAGCCTGCACAGCTACTCCCACCTTAAACCACCTTTTGTCTCTCCATCACAGGTGGTGATGTCACTTCTGGTGGCATGTTACTTCCGGGGGAGTGGCAGGGAGGTGTGGCCAGCTGACATCGCTTCTGGGGCACCTTGATGTCTGAAAAATCTTTTCAGCAGGTCCTCCATGATCAAAAGGTCAAAAAAGGAAGCTTCATGTGTTCAAGGACAATATGTTCTAAAAACAAATATGAAAACAAAGGAAAAGTTTGTTCTGGATTAGAAACCAGTACTTTCTTAAAGGTAAAGGTATCCCTGTGCAAACACTGGGTCATGTCTGACCCTTGGGGTGACGCCCTCTAGCGTTTTCATGGCAGACTCAATACGGGGTGGCCTTGCCAATGCCTCCCTCAGTCATTGCCATTTACCCTCTAGCAAGCTGGGTACTCAAACTTAGAGCCAGTTTGGTGTAGTGGTTAGGAGTGTGGACTTCTAATCTGGCATGCCAGGTTTGATTCTGCGCTCCCCCACATGCAACCAGCTGGGTGACCTTGGGCTCACCACGGCACTGATAAAACTGTTCTAACCAAGCAGTGATATCAGCGCTCTCTCAGCCTCACCCACCCCACAGGGTGTCTGTTGTGGGGAGAGGAATGGGAAGGCGACTGTAAGCCGCTTTGAGCCTCCTTCGGGCAGGGAAAAGCGGCATATTCCTCTTCTTCCTCCTCTTCCTCCCCTCCCCCTCGGAAGGATGGAAGGCTGAGTCAACCTTGGATCTCAGGTTTAGAAAAGTAGGAAGCCTGAACAGCCCACACTGAGCCCTTGCTATAATTATAGTATATCTACTTGTAACCTACCAAGCTGAAGGCTGACCATAGAACACAAGTCCATGCTTGCAACCTACTAGCTATACCCTGCATAAGTAATTTTTACAAGCTGGAAGAGTTTCTTTGCAGAGGGTAGTAAGTGAACACATAATTGGGTGAAAAAGAGCAAACATGTTAAATTCTGAAAGTGCTATTATAAATCAGTGAAATAATAAATAAGATCCTTGTTCAGCAGTTTCTTGCTTATGCACATTTCTTCACAAAGTTCATTCCATGTTGTTCACTGAAAATTACTCCAAAGAAAGTGTGCACAGAATTTGAGCCTGTGCCAATTTATGTGCACCTAAGTGTCAGTTCCAGCCATTTTCTGACATCCTAAATAACAATCCATGTTGTCATGACACAGATTTTCACAGGCTTCTGGTGCAAATTATTTTTCAGCTTTAGTTGCATTTGTGTGTGACCCTCCTCTTTTAGCCATCTATCCCAACCTACTGTTGGGTAAAGGTAAAGGTAAAGGTATCCCCTGTGCAAGCACCGAGTCATGTCTGACCCTTGGGGTGACGCCCTCTAGCGTTTTCTTGGCAGACTCAATACGGGGTGGTTTGCCAGTGCCTTCCCCAGTCATTACCGTTTACCCCCCAGCAAGCTGGGTACTCAAGCTGGGTACTGTTGGGTATCTGTACATAAAACCCACTTTCCTCTGTAGCTTGTGTATATATTTATGTACTAAATGGTGCAATCCAAGACTGGGCCACTTAGAAGTCAGACCCATTTAATTCCATTGTTCATTCTCAGAAAAGGGAGGAATGCAGCCCAGGGTGCACAGAAAAAAAGAAACATTATTTTTTCCCTAAAGTGTGAATGAGGCCAACGCAGAGCACATACCTATACAGAAGGGGTAGTCAACCTATGGTCCTCCAGATGTTCATGAACTACAATACCCATGAGCTCCTGCCAGGAAATGCTGGCAGGGGCTCATGGGAATTGTAATCCATGAACATCTGGAGGACCACAGGTTGACTACCCCTGCTATACAGGATACAGCCAGTGTGGGCTTGCACGATGGCTTAATAAAGAATCGTCCCAAAAGCGACCGCTGCTTTCCAAGGCTACCGAGGTCCAGTCACCAGTTCAGGCGAAAGCTAGGCTCTATCATCACCACCCCCTTGCAAGACTTGCTCTGAGGGGGCCAGCGGCCCATACTCCATCCAGCCTCCGCTCCCAGAGGGGGCCAGTGCCTAAGACGCAGCCACCGATGCCTAAGCCCAAGCCAATCAGAAAGGAGAGGGTGACCCGCATCCGGGCAATCCGTGGTGGAGGCGGAGTTCGGAGAACGTCGCAGTCCCTCGGGGCGAAGGTTGGCGCGCACGCGAGCGAGAGCCCCGCCCACTCCCCAGAGTCTAGCCTCCTATTGGACTGGCGCCTTTTGGGTCCGCCTCGATTCCCGGGCCTGGCGAGCTTGCGGGGCGGCGCGCGCTGTTGCTGCTACTTCGTTGTTGCGCGACTGGCGGCTGAAGGGGCAGCATCCGCGCCTGTTGTTGGGGGCCCTCCAAAATGTCTGAGCTCAGGCAGAGGCTTGGCCGGGATGCTGATGGACCGCTGGACTCCGAGGAAAAGGTAGCGAGGCAAGCAGGAGGTCTGTCCGGAGGGAGAAGATCGCCAAGTGGGAATGCAAGGCGGAAACGGCTGCGCGGGCACGGCGGGGAGGCTTGCCGAGTTTGCACGGGATGAGGATGTCTTGTGGGGAGAGAGGACGGGGGATCCACTGTGGGAAGAGGGCCCTAGAATAGGAGGAGGACCGCTTCGCATTGTTGAGAGGCTGATCTTACCCTGAGGAGACAGCTCCACCCCCACCACCTGGGGAATACTTGTTATAACGGATGCTGTGCTTTCAGTGCGCTGCCAGCAGGTTGCCTGCGTGCAAACGGACGCGTCTCCCTCTCTTCTAAATGGGACTGTCAAATGTCCCACCCTTAAGCTTACTTATGCGTTGTAGAACTAAGACGGCTTGAAAGTACACCAATTCTTGTTTCAGCATCCTAGGATGGCTGCCTCTCCGGATCTTTGAAAACGATTGTTGTAGAATCAATTATTTTCTGTATTTTTCAAGATTTGGTATGTGACTCATGAGGGCTAGAGCTGCAGGGTTTCGTTTTTTGAGTCAGCACCCAAGAAGGCTTGCATCTGTAGCTGAGCATTCAGTAATAAACTGAGCAATCTCATCTACAGAGGCTTGCTTCACACAAGCTCCGCACAAGGCTGGTTTCTAATCTGGCCTTGCCTTAAGTGCTTCTTGAAAATCGCCCTAAATAAACAGCTCCAAATTCCATCCTCATTTCTCACCAAAGGCCAAATATGCATCTCCAAGCTCTGAACTTACGCTTGCTTACTTGAGGTTGGGCTTCATAAAATACAGTTTGTTTCTGAGTAAACATGCACAAATTGAGACTTGGTTCATCTCAGGCCGATGGCCATGCTCTTTACTGCTGGTGCTTACTGGTGCCGCTTGATGTTTCACTTCTTGAATCCTTGCAGGAAGCCACTGCAACTGTCTAAGTGTATCTGAAGTGTGACAAAATCCCAAGTGAGTGGAAATGGCGTAGTGCGAAAAGGATTGGGGGATAATTCCATTCAGTAATACCGTGATTGGAAACCCCACCTTCTCCTTATACAGCAGTCTGTAGGTTGTCCCCAGTTTGAAACTTGCCTCTTCCATGAGCCTCACTAGCTGGCTGTATTCTTGACTCTCATTGGTCGTGTAGAGTTAATGCTTTCAGCCTGCTCTACAAAATTGTTGGACAGATTACTGGGATAATATCCCTGAAGGTCTCTGCACATTCTGATGCACCATATAAACAGCTGTGCTGTAAATGTTTATCCAATCCCAGCAGAGCAGTGGGCCTACTAGGGTGCCTTGATCATGTCACAGCAACTCTAGTCTTTATGTTCCCTGTAGTTGATAACAGAGGCTAAGTGCAGAAGAAGGTGCAAGTTCCCTGCCTTAAACATCTGGGATGGGAAGACTATGCCTCTAAGAACAATGCTAATGCCAAACTAAATGAAAGGTCAGCTCTCAACAACCTATGTCCTGGAAGCATGCAAAAATTGCCAAACTGGTTTGATGGAGAAAAGGATAATTCAGGTATTAGTGGAAGGTTTTTCCCCCTAAGGACACTGTAATAGCAGTGCAAGGTGCTGGATGACATTTGATTCAGTGAACTGGATGGCTTTTTTGCTGCTCCATCTGCTTCTCTTCCTTATTTCTCAAGGTGAAGCCCAGAACAACCTCAGACCCTTCCCAAAGGGCTTCCAGCATTGCTTGAGTGGCCTCTTGATAATTTCCCTACCACTCCTTTCTGGGTCAGTTTGAGTGCATTACCAAAGATGTCTTTTTTGGGTACTGTGGCATTATTTATTTAGTGCATTTTATCTCGTACTTTCATCAGAGAGTTCGGGGTTGTATCTGGCATTCTGCCCTTTCTCTTTGTAATCTCTGCACAACCCTGCAAGGTGGGCTAGGCTCACACAGAGTGACTTGCTGAGAGTTGCTCAGTAAACTACTTAGTAGAGTGGGGACTTGAACCTGGGTCACCTTACCATTAAGCCAGATGGCCTGTCAGTAATGTTAGGGGACCACTGGACCATGCGGGATCCCTTGGGGGCTGTATGATGCTGCAGGTTGGGCCCCTTCTGCAGTTGGCTGTGATGAGAGAGGGTTGTGTCCCATTGTACCGCACCACTGAAAGGCTACCCGAGGCACTTCTCTTGAGTTATATCATGCAGCTAACATGGAGTAACAAAATATCTTGGGCTTGGCCAGCTGAGCTACCACTTTAGATGCTGAGCTACCACTTTAGGAGTGGGAAGCTTGTGAAGTCATGTGCATTTTTTCAAACTTCACAAACCTTGGTTATGAATGGGAGACCCCAGTTGATGAAAATCTTTCTTTTATATGGCAAGCCATGCATGCTTATGTTGGAGTCCCATGGTACTTTTTTCTTCCTGAAGTGAAAATATGCAGCCTCTGGTACTTAATTTAGTAAAAGATAACCTCTTTTTCTTCCTTTTGAAAAAGTGCTGAAAACTAACTTTACTACCTTGCCGCATGAAGAGACTTAAATGGTGACTCTGTGTTTGCTGACAAACAGGAGGTTGTTAAGGGATTCCTGTTCTGTTAAGAGAACCCAACCAGTTCTTTCTGTTATGATTTTTTTTAAATCTTCAGTGACTAGAATTTACAGGGCTGTATTGGTAGGAGTTCACTGCTGATGACTATCAGTGGGGACAAAGCCTCACAGATGCAGCTGTGGGAGCTGGCTGTGCCTTTGCAATCTGCGGTACGTTTGTGGCCAAGAAGGCTCAAGGACTGTTTTAAAAATAGCATTTAATTTCTCAGGTTTTTCCCGTTGGGAGCTCTGTTAATTCTGCCTGAGCATGAGGTCCTGCTTCCTGTTCGAAATATCTGGCCAATAGAGAACTCTGCTTTCTCCAAAATAACTTTAAGTCAACAATACAGAAGCCAAAGAATAACCTTGCTCACTACAGAGCTACTTTGAGCAACCCTCTTTGATGCTGGACACAGCAGTGTTTCATTCCTGCACAACAGCTGGTTTCAGACTTGGTACCTTGGAGCCCATCTCCATATTGATGTTGTAGAATCCACGCAGGTGGTTGCTGATGATTCTGGAGCATACCTGGTTGTGCACACTCTGTTCATTCAAGGTACATCCATCAGATTTATTCACGGTACTGCCGAGATCCATCAGGCCTCTAACATGCTCCATGTAAATTCAGAGCTTGTCTTGACCTAGAGGTTGCCAAGCATCTAGGTTCTGAGGGACTTATAGTCCATGAACATCTGGAGGACCACAGGTTGACTACCCCTGCCTTAGAGGACAGGGTAGACCATCCTTTTAAAATTGCAGTTTTGACTTACAACATAGTTCTGTGACAGCTGCTGCTGGATCATTTCTCACCAGTAAACATTGTGAATAGCTGCTTTTGACAGTGGTCACCATACATTTCTAGTTTATGTTTGAGTTTGTATAGAAGTGTCAGACTATACCACTTCCAATTCATTGCCCCTTGACTCTGCCATCTGCTGTTCTTTTTCTCTGTTCCTGTATGTGTGTCTGTGTGCAAATATCTGCCAACTGAGGCATCAGTTCACATGTGGACTGTTAACGATCTGTTATCCTTTTCTGTTTTGACATATTGTAGATTCCTTTGGGCTTCCCTGAACTTTGACTTGCAAAGAGAGCCCCAGTTGCACTCCAAAGGTAGAATTGCTGCAAGAGGGGAGCTCCCTGACCTGCTGTGTTGCCCTCCCTGAACTCCTCCCTACCTAAGCTCTCAAGTTTATTGCTTCTTCTTCTGGGCCTCAGGAAACGCATTTGTGTTTTGGCAGGATGTTGTGCAGACCTGACTCTCAAGAAGAACTCCCTACAGGGATAGCATCCCCCCCTTCCACTGTTGTTGTTTTGACTTTCTTTTATGTCCACGACCCTGATTATCATCATCACCCTACAAATAAGGTAAAAGTTGAAAATCAACCTTGCCCTGTGGCTTAATGGTCTTTCCAGATCAACAGCTTTCTGCGGTTGCTGCCCAGAATATTGTTAGCACAGATAGCATCATTGGAGTACTATAAGCAAAACAACAACAAAAGGCTGCAAAACCACATAAGTCCCCAAGGAGCTTGCACTTTCAATGTAGACAGTAGGGAGAGGCATGATTAATAAGGGATTTGTATGTTTAAATGTAGTTCTGTTTCAGTTGGGATGAAAATGTGGAACATGGCCTTAGCAAGCGGATGAGGCAGTTTTGGGACTTGGTTGCTCAGTTTTTGTAAAACTTCTTGCTTGTAAAAAAAACCAGGGCTATGCATTGCTACTGATGCCTCTGCTGCTGCTACTGCTAGCGTTGCTAGCAGACTGTTTTCCCTGCTGTCTCCTGACTTACTGTCCGCATTTCTCTCTGTTCTTCATGCCATTAGGGTCAGGTCACATAAGTTTCCAATGCTGCATTCTAAGGGACAGTTTTCCTTTTAGGGTGTTGTGTTGGTTGCCCTGGATCAGACCTACGTGAGAAAATAAAGCCAGGCTGACTGTTGTTCCAAACCAGTGTAAGCTAAAAATACAATGAACTTTTTTTTTGCACAGTGAAATCAGCCCTGATGTGGCAGAAATGAAAGTGCTGAACCCTACTTTTCCCCCTCTTGCTAGAAAATGCCTAACAACAGGGAAGGTCATGGGGAAATAAATATTTATCTCTGGCTGAAGGTGTTGAATAGATTGCTGTAGGGATCTGGCTGTTTTTTTCCTAAAAGGCTTGTTTGGAGCCAGAAAAGAACATGGACCAAGTATGTCAAGAAATTGTATATATGCCATTGCAATAGTCCCCCCCCCCTTTTTTTCCCCTCTCTGCATCCTCTATCTTTCATGGGTGCATACATGTTTCAAATGTGTTGTTCTGTCTCAGCATGTTGCAGCCGTTCTTTTGAAGCGGGCCACCTGAGGCCTTTGACTGTGCTGCCTTCATTGTGATCAGCCTTCCTGTCCTTTGCATGGCTTGTCCTCCCATTTTGCCAAACTGGCAGCTGTACAACCACTTAGGAACATTGTCTTCACAGTAGAGTTTTCCAGATTTCATGCACAGAGGCCCCTTTTCCAAACTTATTCTGCTTTCTATCCCCCCACCACCAATCCAGAACCATTCTTCTGTTCAGCAGCTGAACTGTCGGATCTGTCTTAGTAGGCAGTTGTAAGTGTGCAACCGGTCTCTTTCCAGCTTCCAACTTGTCAGCTATTGAGTGCTGGGAATTGAATGGAAGTAGGCAGAAGGGCCAAACTTTATGCAACCGAATGCCTCCTCTGAGTTGGGGACCTTTGAGTTGGGTACCATCATCTTTTCAGAGCTAGTGAGAACCAGGCATGGGTGGGCATGTATGTAGCAGCTTTCTGAGAGCCATTGGTCCATGGTGCAGTCTGGTAGGCCACTTGCCAGCAGCTTGAGGACCAGATTAATACCTTTCACAGGTGATATGTATCATGTCCCCCTGGCCCAGATTTGTCCACCTCTGACCTAGGCTGTCAGAAAAAAAGTCCAGATGGTGATTGCTGACTGAAAGGGCCAGTTGCTGTATCTCTTTGTCTCTTGAGGACTCCCCTCCTCTCAATATGGTAAGACAGAAATATCTGCTTCATATTTTACTGAAACAATTAGGTCATTCTGTGCCTTATACTAGTTTTAGGACAGTGGGAAACCTGATGTTTGGTGCCTGTTTTGGTACATGTGAATGGTGACCTTCTGTCTGCATTCAGTACCAGTCTTGGGTGTGAAATGATAGATAGATGCAGATAATGCCGATAGGATATCCTTGGAATGTGGCCATGCTTGATAAAATTGGAATGGTGGCACACAGTGATACTAGGATGTTGTTTTGGGGAGGTTGGTTGTTTGAGTGTGGAGCTTCCAACATGTTCAGGATTGGGTAACAGCTGTCAAAGGTCTAAGAGGCTGGCTTTCAGCTTGTTGCACACATACCGCTGATAATTTTTTTTTTTGCCATCTGAATGTTGCCAGTATTCTTTCTAGTTCTAGGATAAAAACATATATGTCTCTGTCTTCCACAAAGTTTTGCAGTCTGGGCCTAACTCAACCCTCATTTCCATCTCGGAGTCCTATTCTTTTGGTCTTTTGTGTATTAGCTTCATATACATTGGTCTGAAGGACTGTAATAAAGCTTGAATCTGAATCCATCTTGGGAGTCCTGGTGTGTGGGACTGAATTTTCCAGAAATCTACCAAGAGAGTAAAAGTCCCCTTCAAAGTTTGATTCTCCAAGATAGGAGGACTGGCAAATAGGACCAAAGTCCTAAGAATTACAGTATGAAACACCAGTCCGTGCCTGGGGCAGCTGCTGTTGTAAACTGAGAGCTGAAGGAATGTCAGAAAAGGAAGGCAAAGGAGCCTGTGCAAAGAGTTGGAAGACAAAGTGGGAGTTTGTGAGCCAAAAACCTTCTCTCTCAACAGTGATTATTTTAGTGCTAAATTATGAGTCTCTAATGAGACCTGTGGATAAACTCCCCCCCCCCCAAGATACAACAGAGAGAATTGATGCTATAAAAGGAAATGGGTTCATACTGCTATCCTTCTCAAAGGTTTATAGGCAGTCTGATTTGAGTACTTGTGAAACTGCTGGAGGAAATGGGCGCAGAGTCAGTGTTGTGGCAGTCTTTTTTGCTTGTTTCTAGATTATGCTTAAGAAAAAAGGCAGCTGCTTTTCTGGACGTGCAGTGAGAGAGAGGGCAGATCAACAAAGAAAAGATGCCCTAATGACGATGAATTGGAGCAGTTGCAGTGTGTCAGATTGTGAAGGGATAATCATATTGTTGTGTTATACTAAAACGAAGATGCTTGTGGTAGCTTTAAAACAACTCTGTTTTGGCACAGGTAGCTTAAAAACGACTCTGTTTTTGGCACAGGTATTGTAGTCTAGAGTGTTTAATGTAATTTCCCCCCCCTGCTGGTCCTATCTTTTCACTTCACGATTCTTCTACGCCTTCAGTTTAGCCATCTTCAGTTTAGCTGCGGCTTTCTTTGTTGTTTCCACAGCAGTTTGTCAACAAACTGGCAAAAGTGGAGTGGGTCTGGAAGCAAACCTTGCCTCTGCAGGTGTGATTCATCCTAGAGCGGAAGAGGCTTTCAAAGCCATACCTGTGCTCTGGGAAGCTGCTGGGAATTGTCAGCTTTCTGCAGGGCCTTTAAGATGGAGCTCTTCCACCAGGTGTGTGGTTGAGGCCATGATGAGCCTCAAAGTTTCCATCAGTGGATCCCTCCGCATTGGTACATCTGGGCCCTCTCTCCCAATGAGCTCTGGCCCTCTATACTCTGTATCGCCATCTTTTAATGCTTAGTGTTAATGTTAATTCTTAATGGGTTTTAATGGGGTCATGCTATTTTTTATCGTTTTACTGTGAACCGTCACGAGTATGAGCGGAATGTGGTGGTAAAAAAGTAAAGGTACCCCCTGTGCAAGCACCAGGTCATGTCTGACCCTTGGGGTGACGCCCTCCAGCGTTTTCATGGAAGACTTAATACGGGGTGGTTTGCCAGTGCCTTCCCAGTCATTACCCTTTACCCCCCAGCAAGCTGGGTACTCATTTTACCAACCTCGGAAGGATAGAAGGCTGAGTCAACCTTGAGCCGGCTGCTGGGATTGAACTCCCAGCCTCATGGGCAGAGCTTCATGTCTGCTGCCTTACCACTCTGCGCCACAAGAGGCTCTAATGTGGTGGTATATAAATAAACAAATAAACAAACAAACAAATAAATAAATAAATATTTGTTCTCACTGGGGCTGCAAGCCTTTCACTGGACTGGATTATTTCAGAAAGCAGGTGGAACATGCATGACCAAATGTTCCTGCTTGACACAAAATAGAAATTTCTTTAATTTATTTATACTCCGCCTTCCTCCCCAGTGGGAACCCAAAGCAGATTACATCATACTCCTTTCCTCCATTTTATCGTCACAACATCCTTATAAGGTAGATCAGGCAATATGGCTCTCAGTTTGGTGTCATGGTTAAGAACAGCAGCCTGTAATCTGGAGAGTTGGGTTTGATTCCCCATTCCTTCACGTGCAGCCAGCTTGTGACCTTGGGCTAGTCACAATTTTCTTAGAGCTGTTCTCACAGAGTAGTCCGGTCAGAGCTCTCTCAGCCCCACCTACCTCATAGGGTATCTGTAGTGAGGAGAGGAAAGGAAGGCCACTTCCTTCTTCGTTGTCTTTGTCGTCTTCATCTTCTAATTTACCATTATTGTGTTAATCTGAGAGAACAAATGACCGCAAAGTATGTTAAAATTGTTGGATATTGTGGCTCTTCATGCGATATCTAACAATTTTACCTTGCTTTGTGGTTATCTGTCCTCTCAGATTAACACAGTAATGGTCAATGTTAAATAGCTGAAACACATTCTACGCCACCTCCAAGTAATTTTATCTGACCGCTAGTGACCGCATCCAATTTTCATCAATTTTTAAAAAGTTTGTCCATTTCCACTCTAAAGGAAAGCAAAAATATTCCCTGTTTCCATTGCGTCTCTCTACTATTCTTTGTGTAGTATTTCCCTTATACTTGAGTATGGATGCTCTGAATAACAAAACTGTCCCTGTACATGGCATCAGTCCAGCAGATTTATTTTTTACAGGTTAGTTTCAAGAAGCGGATCAGCAGCACAGGTCTCCAGGCAGACAAAGGAGAAACCTGACTGAGGCACATAACATTTAAACTAGTTACAGCTTCAGAGAGTGGTTTGCATTTCCCCTAATGCTTTCAGGTGCCAACAGGCTTTTACTAACTAGCCACTAGTTTGGTTCCTCTAACCCACAAAGAATTCTACCCACACCAGCCTTCTGTTTCCCAAGAATCAGTCTAAATTGTACAAGATCTGCCCTTTATCCAAGAGAGGCCTACTAATCCGGTGCTTTATACTCTCTCAGAGGTAGAGCTAAACCACTCTGCCACACTGACAAGCAGAGCTATCCTTTACTCTGCTCTTTTTCCAAGCCACACCTGAACTGGAGCTGAGGCAGGACTCAACTTCCTCTGTACCTTTCCTGAGACTGACTTGAATTAACTCCTGCTGTGCTTTCCTGTGACGTTTCATCCCCCTCTGAAAAGTAATTGGGTGCTGGAGCAGCACTCCCGTAAGGCTCAGCTGAGTGGCAGGTTTCCTCTTCAGGGTCAGGAGAGCCTCCTTCCATGACAGTGCCATGAAAGTAATAGCTTGGAAGCCTCTAACATACAGAGTAGCTTGTCCAGCTCTTAAGCAGACAGCCAGCCAGCAGGGTGAGTAGCACACCATCAAAATCCTAGTTTTATTTCAAGCTCGCAGCATCAAGAATCAAAGCTTCATCTTCTGTCCTCTTGTGCAGTGGTCCCCAACCCTCGGTCCTGGGACCGGTCCCGGTCCGTGGATCAGTCGGTACCGGGCTGCGGCTCCTCGTCCACCTCCCCCGCTGCTGTCTCGGGGGCTGCCCTGCCACTCTGCCACTGGCTCACCTTTGGTGCTCTCCGGCGGCCGCCATGCCCTCGGCGTGGCACTGCGCAGCTGCTGCTGGCAGCACCCCTCAGTGGGCGGCGGGAAGTTAGGGGCAGTGGTGGGAAATCAAGTGGAGCAGGGGCTCAGGCAGTGGCGATGTCCCTTGGCAAAAGACTACCCCCCCCCCCCGGGCCTCAGTAAAATTGTCAAGTGTTGACCGGTCCCCGGTGATAAACAGGTTGGGCACCACTGCTCTTGTGCAGCCCCACGTTGGGACTGTGCTTCCTGGGATCATGGTGAAGGGTAAAATCCACAAATATTAGGAGACAGGGTTCTGTCGCCTTCCAACAATTTAGAAAGAGAAACCCACAAATTTCCAACAAAACATGATTAGGAGGATGACAGTGCAGTAGGAATGCAAACAGGCTGGAGGCCATGCAACATGATCAAATTGAGGGCCACAAAGAAGTGAATCTGAGAGTCATGAATTCACAAATAGTGAGGATCCACATTAATGCCTGAGCCCATAGGTAGATAGTGAACACTTATTATTTTTAATTATAATTCTGATTTCAAGCGCAGTCTTGTTTAAATTCTCATCGTGATTAATGGTGGTTCGTGTCTAACATCCCCAGACAGCAAGATTATAACACTTCCCAGATGTAGGTTATCGCAATTTTGTGTGCAAATTGTCAGTAACAGGGGAAGCGGAGATCATTGTGGGTGTGTAAGAGAAAGAGAGTGAGCAAGAGGTGGTTGCCATAGAAACGGCTCCGCTGGACCATAGTTCAGCACATCCGTAAGCAGCTCATTTGGCTTTCTGAAGCTGCTGGGTTGACGATCGTCACTTGTGATTTGCGTTGGAGATAAAAAGATGGTGCCAATTAACAGGCCGTCCTGCTTCCTCTCGTCTCCTCCTCCCACCCTGCATTAAGAACTGTGTATAGTTGTTAATGCCGTGACTTCCAGAAATCAGTGCTGGAGGAGTTCTCCCCCTTTCATCTTCATGAGGCCTGTGGCGGTCACTCATCTGGTCTCCTTTTGCCACCCACTCTATTACATAGAGCCATCTGCAAGAACTTGGAGCAGGTTTGCCCTGATCTGGCACACAAGTGTGCAAAAGCCTATCAACATTAGAATTTTATATTTTGTCAGCTGCGTTGTACTGGCAAATATTGCCAAAGTTCTGATGGTAATAGGAGGTGGGGAAGGATATTTCATTTGTGCCTTTAATCCCGTTTCAATCCCCCTTTCCAGCCAGCAGTCTCTCCAAAGCAGCTTACATAACCAATCCAATTAGAATGCATCAAAGTTGTAATGAAAATACCACAAAAATCAAGTGATGGAAGGTGGGTACTAGTAACATTCCCAGCTAGGGCATCGCAAAGCTCTAGGGGAGACACAGGCAAACCGAAGTAAGGACAAACAAAAGCAATTGATTCCTAGCAGGGAAAACAATTTAGCCACAAAAGGCCCAATAAATGTAATTAATGATTTGCAAGACTAGTCCCCCCCCCCAAAAGGATACTATAAAAAGGGGAGTACCTTACATTTCCATACATACTAGTTATTCGCTAACTGGGTAAGAGCCCTGGCTGGGCAAGTTCTGGCCCCCAGGACTTATGTGTGATATCCACACATGGATTGCTTGGACAAAAAGCAGAAAAACACTTTTTAAAAGATGTTCTTTGGGCAAAGAGGATTGTTTGATGCAGACTGTTTCTTTTACCAAACGTAACTTTTACAAGGGAAACTGTCAAATGGGTATCTACAATTGCGGCTAGCAAATAATCTCTAAATTCTGACCCTGAATGAAGGAGGCCTTTGATATTGCTGATGGCATAGCTGCAGGAAGGTCTGTTAATCAAACGGAGAAATCGTTTTGATAAGGTTCTATCATCTTGATACCTGATCCCCATAAAATATTTGTGCTGCCATTTTCCTCCTAAACTCTTAGACTTAAGAAAGTTATGACCTGTAAGAACATATTGCTACTATTACAAATATCCCCAAGCTAATGAATTTATAGCTGTCTTTCTTCCCCATATTGTGCCTTCTGTTTCCTCATTTCCAAAACCCAAAGCCTCTGAATGTCCATTTCTTTGTCCGCATCTTGTATAGGTTTGTGGGTTTTTCTACTTCAGTGTTTATAATTCTGCTCTTCAGATTATCTCCCCTTTTCTTTTGTCCTTCCCACGCTCACAGTGGACTCGGGTAAAAAAAATGAGGTCAAAATCTAAAAATAAGATCACATAGTGGGTGGTTCTGATTTAGAATCTGATATTTTTTAAAGTAAAATTACTAGTTTTTTGGTAGCCCTCATCTCACAGGCCTCACTGGGGCTTTTATGTGAGTGAAGAAGGAAATGCTGCACCTGCTGTTTATTTGCAGTAAAACCTTTTTCTCTTTCTATGCAGGAATCAGAGTTGGAAAACAAGCTGGATGGAGAAACTGCATCTGACAGTGAATGCAAGTCAGAAGTAGCCCCAGCAGCCCCAGTTGATGACACTCCAGAAGTTCTGAATAGGGCACTGTCTAACCTGTCATCAAGGTAGCACAAAAAAAAATTCAGCTTTTTTTGGGGGGGTGGGCAGGGGGGTTGCAAGAATTTGCTTGTCTTTCTATGAACCATAAATTGCACTTCATCTGATCAATGTAGTACAGTTCTGTAGAGCCACTGGGTGCCAAAATGGCAGGGGTAGGCTTGTGATTTCACCATTTTATTTGATAAGGTATCATTGTAGAGCAGGGGTCCACAGCCTTTTTAAAACTTCAGGCTCCTTTGGAATTCTGACACAGGGAGTTGGGCACAACCACAAAATGCCACAGGGTGGGGATATGCATTGTGTAGGCATAATCTCTCTATGGCCAGTCAAGCTTCACTGAGCAAAACCCCCTTCCTAGCCCCGCCCAATTTTTTAAAGCAGTTGGTAGGTGCCAGAAAAGTTGTTGACAGACCATGGGCACCACACTCTGGAGCTCTGATGTGCATGTTTGGTCTCAATTTGAGCAACATGCCTTAACTACCTTGTGCTTAGAGCAGGGGTAGCCAAACTGTGGCTCTCCAGATGTCCATGGATTACAATTCCCACCAGCCCCTGTGAGCAGTTTGGTCACCTCTTGTTCGAGGATGCCCCATCTCCAAATAAATGTTGCTCGGAAGCTGTTTCACCACCAACACCATCCAAGACATTTTGGCTCCTTAGGCACCAGATTCTTCCTCTTTGAATTAGTGACCATGGGGCACAGTTCATGGGGAAGCAAGCAGGATCCCAGATCTTGCACTGTCACTCCTGTGCGAAGTACTGCCATGTATTTCATTTGTTTCTGTAAAGCAGGGCCCAGAGTTCCTAGGCAGGCATCTTCCTTAATTTGTCCACCCAGGACCTTTTCCCTGGTGATACTAAGTTTTGAAAATAAAACCATGTTTTCCCATAGATTAGAGGGCTGCTCTAGTGAATCATGCCCAGTGAGTCAGAATTGTCTCTCTCTTATTTTGGTGCTTTCAGTGGTGATGCCGATTGTGAGTTCTTGTAATTGCCTGCCCATCTTTTCACCTTCTCTTCTTCATGCAGATGGAAGAATTGGTGGGTGAGAGGCATCCTGACTTTGGCGATGATTGTCTTTTTCTTCATCATAATCTACTTGGGGCCCATGGTGTTGATGATGATTGTAAGTTTGTGCACACTGTCTCTCTTATTCTTTGTAAACCCCCCCCTCCCCCGGGAGACCAGTCTTCACCCTCAGGAAATCACCCCCATTTTCTGGTCAGGACAGGAAGCATGCGATGTGCTAGACAAGATTCTGCTACTAAGACCAACCGCTCACAGTTCAGGGAAAGGCAGCTACAACAGCAGTCTTGTGTGACGAATCTTTGACACCAGCAACCAATCCTTTTGTGGCAACAGCATTTGACTAGGGAGAAGAGTGCTTCTAGCAGCTCTGACATTCTGAGGGGTAGCTATCGACGGTTCATACCCTCCTTGGGGATGAGGTGCAATCCCTTCTTTCTCCTTCAAAAATAGGAAGGGAAATGTTGACATAGTGAAATCCCTGCACTCAGTAGAGGCCAGGGAATGCTTTCATTGCACACATGGGCATTGTGTGAGACAGAAGGGTGGTGTTTCACTGAGTGACCTCTCTCCCTTTCTGACTTTAACATGATAAAAGACTGCTTGCTGATGTTGCTCCCTTTGTGATAAAATGAGACCAGGGATCTTGTAAAAAGCCTGTGGTGTTTCTTGCAGGTGATGTGTGTACAGATCAAGTGCTTCCACGAGATCATCACAATTGGCTACAACGTCTATCACTCATATGAGCTGCCTTGGTTCCGAACGCTCAGCTGGTGAGTGGAGCTACATTCCATTCAGTTCTGGTGACTTCACTGGCAGTCTTGTTACTATTTCCTTAAGAGTTTCATGGAGGTATGAACGGGTTGTGTTTACTTGGGCAGCCAGAGATTGTCAGTGCAAACAACTCTCTCCGGTCCTTGTACCACTGTGACAGAAATAGTGCGCGAGCCAAATGCTAAATGCAGCGATGCTGAACCATCCTTAACCTTTCCTTATTATTGGGCGAGGCCATGGCTCAGTGGTCAGCCATTTACCTTGCATGCAAAAGATCCCACTTTCAGTCCTTCAGTTAAAAGGATGTAAAAGATGTCTGCTTACAGCTTACAGAGGAGCTGAAGACTTGGTAGCCAGATCTCTGGGGAAAGAAACCTTAAGCTTTTGTATTGAAAGGCTGGGTCTTTCTTTCCCTCTCTCTTCAGGTACTTTCTGCTTTGTGTGAATTACTTCTTCTATGGTGAGACGGTTACCGATTACTTTTTCACTCTGGTCCAGAGGGAGGAGCCCTTGAGGATTCTCAGCAAATACCATCGCTTCATTTCCTTCGCTCTCTACTTATCAGGTGTGTCCCCTCCTTCCTTCCGTCCTTGATTTCTGAGTGTTCGTTCTTGGGACATTGCCAGAGCGTTGTAGACGTACAACTTGCCAACTGTATACCAGAAGACAAGCTGAACCCTCCCTATAAATTCTAGATAATTGGCAAACATGTGATTTCCCTGTGACCAAAAGCCAGTGATACAAAAGGCGGGACAGCAAACTGTGCCATGGCTGTAGACCCGGCAGAATAGGCCAAGGTTTCAAGAGGAGGGAGGTGTGGCAGGGTCTCCGTAAGTTGAGGTTAGCTTTTCATTGGGTCAGGCTTAAGTTGATGGGGACTTAGAGGACAGGGAGGTGCTTGGATGCCATGATAATTCTGCACTTCTGTGTCTGTGGAGAGCTGGGGCGAAATTCTGCACAATGCCAAGCTCTCATTGCGTTTTTTTGTCTCTCTCCAGGCTTCTGCATGTTTGTCTTGAGTCTGGTCAAGAAGCATTATCGACTCCAATTCTACATGGTAAGAGCAAGGAAAATGGATTTTCCGCTTTCTGAATTGATAGCTTATGGAGGCAGAAAAAGAAAGAGATAAAGATGAATGGACTGCTCATTACTTGGTTTGTAGCCATGCAAAGCCTTAAAGGCATTCCTGTGTTCCACATGCATTAAGACAAGGCGTAGGAGAATGGTAATTCCAGGCAGCCTTAGACACCCTGCATTTCATGCTGCTTTGGGATTTAGTGGTATGTTTTCCCCCTTTAATGCCACATCCATTAAACAGTGAATTTCCGGCAATGTTAGAGCTGAACATCCCAGTGCCCAAAAAATAATGAGCATTTTACTGGCATGCACCAGCTGAAAATATTTCCGGTAAAAGATGCTTGCTTTTATCTTCCATCGTGCTAGATAAAAATGTCAGGTGACCTTAATGCTAGTGAAGGTTTTGTAGCACAGTGCTAGAGAGGCAGAAGATCAGCTGCAAGCTACCATGTTTGAGGAAGGGGGGCACACTCCAATGCTGTTTACCCCACTGGTTTCTCTTCCGCTTATGATCCCTTATACCGGGAGTGGAGTAGGCCTGGCCTCTCATGCATGGAAGCTGTGCTCCATCTCAGAAGGACCAAAAGTCTAGTGTTTCTCATTTAGCTCGGATCTATCTGCTATGAAACAAGGCTTGAGTGGCTGCTGCGTACACCATCTCCCTTCCATTGGATTAGAGTGCTAGAGAAGAGACGGCTGAGATAAGTCATGGTATGACACGGTGATAAGAATGGCAAGAGGTTTTGGAAGGTTTACTTTGCAACATCCTCTGACTCTTTACTGGAAGACTGGACTGTCAGGTGTAAAACCTTCAGGGGTACATTCAACAATGTTGAAATCGACAGAGAAAGAAAGAAAGAAAGAAAGAAAGAAAGAAAGAAAGAAAGAAAGAAAGAAAGAAAGAAAGAAAGAAAGAAAGAAAGAAAGAAAGAAAGAAAGAAAGAAAGAAAGAAAGAAAGAAAGAAAGAAAGAAAGAAAGAAAGAAAGAAAGAAAGAAACCCCGAATGCCTTAATGAATGGCATCTACTAGACCTGATTAGTGTTGATAATAACTTACTGGGGATGGAGCATCATAAACTCCTATTGTACAAGGAACTTGAAAGCCATCTCACCCCCCAACTTAGCTCCTGATTCCAAGGAACACCACCCCTACCCACACTGCCTGTTCATAGCAATTTGTTTCCTCCGATGCTGAAACATGAACAGCCTACCTGTATGAAAGCCAACAAGAGCAGTTAGTGAAGCCCTCCCCACAGAATTCCCAAAGGACACGGGGAGATGGTCGTGAGCAGCTGAAGCCATTGTTGCCAGCAGAATGATCCCTGTTCATGGGGTTTGGCCAGAGCCCTTAGCAGTTTGAAATGGTCCCAAGCTTCTGTAATGTTCTGGAAGTCAGCTGGTGAAGATTATTCTCGCAAGAAGGTCATGACCTAATGCAGGGGTGGCCAAACTGTGGCTCTCCAGATGTTCTTGTGCTACAATTCTCAGCATGGCCAATTGGGAATGGTACTCCATGAACACCTGGAGAGCCACAGTTTGGCCACCACAACCCTAGTGGGTTCTCTGTATCAGGGGTAGTCAACCTGTGGTCCTCCAGATGTTCATGGACTACAATTCCCATGAGCCCCTGCCAGCAAGCGCTGGCAGGGGCTCATGGGAATTGTAGTCCATGAACATCTGGAGGACCACAGGTTAACTACCCCTGCTCTATATGATAGCACTGGGAAAGGTATGCTACTCCTGGGGAGGGAGGGGGATGCTAGTTTAGCACTGTCACACTAGAATGTTAGGTGCCAAATTTTCTGAAGGGTCTGGGTGCTTTTTTTGCTGTGTCTGCTTTTGTAATATTCTTAATCAGCATCTTGGCTTGTTGTTTTAAAGAAATGTTGGGATTTCTTTTTGGCAAACTGGGACTGCATGCTGTTCTCTCTTTCCAGTTTGGTTGGACCCATGTGACATTGCTAATTGTTGTTACCCAGTCGCACCTCATCATTCACAACCTGTTTGAAGGAATGATCTGGTGAGTCGGTACTGCGTACAGATCTCTCTAGGCATGTGCTGTGCGGAACGGGCCGCTGGGGTCAGTCTGAGGAAGGCTCAGCATGGGGGAGGGCCCTCTTGCATGCAACTGCAACATGGGAACTTGACTGACTGGGAGTCCAAAAAAACAGAAGCGGGCCACGCATTCAGATTGTTCTCTCACTGCTTTGTGGTCAGATTTTGGGTAGAGTGTCCCCTGAGATGTGCATGATGATAGTCCTGAAAGCTTTCCCTCGTTTGGAAGAGCAGATGAAGCATGGGATTGTTCTAGGCAACATGTGAATGCCAGTGATCCCTATTAAATATGAGAGCATAACTCAGAGGGCCTTGAGTTGGAAAGTAGCTTGCTCACTAAAACCAATCGCTCTCCTTTGTTCAACAAAACTTGAGCATGTGAAACCTAAAGCTGAGCATTTGCTTCAGTTGGGTTTTTAATGACAAGGCAACATGCATTACCAATTCCTGTTCCATCTGCTTATCTTCAGCACGAACAATAGGTGCCGGTGTTAATGGAAATTCCTTCCCTAAGAATATGCCTTTAGATATGATAGGATCCAGGCTTTCAGAGTCTGGAATTAACTAGGGAGGGGTTTGTTTGTACTCCTTCTGTAACTTGTAAAGGAGTTGTAAACTATGAGCATAGGGGGGTGATGTAAAAAGGAACAAAAAACTGCAAGTCATTCAGAAAGCCAAATGACACATTGCATGTGTCACAGCATGTGATGCATCACAGCATGTGATGACTAAAACTCACAAGAACAAGCCCAGCCACATAGAGCTGTGTTTGCTGGGATAAGACAGATGTAAGTAGGAACCACCTGTTCTGTACCAGCATTCAGAACTCAGCCTTGCTGGGGAAAATTCCCCCAAATACATCCTTCCAATGCTTTGTCCTCATAGCCACCACAGTGCATGACATCGAGAGTTGTAAGGGGATACAGATCAGTGTCGGTACATATTAATTGGGGGGGGGGCAAACTGAGGCCCTCCAGATGTCCATGGACTACAATTCCCATGAGCCCCTACCAGCATTGGCTCATGGGACTTGTAGTCCATGGACATCTGGAGGGCCCCAGTCTGTCCATCCCTGGTCTTAATTTTTAATAACATGCCAGCACAAAATGCTAAGATAAAATAAAGAAATATTAATAAAATGTCAGGGTTGTACAACTTACAGTTGGATTACCTGTTCACATCGATATGATTTAAAGATTCAGATGACATTTGTTTCTATGAGGAATTGCTATCTTAAGAGTTCTGTGGTGGGTTTGCAAAATTGGCTTCTGGTGTGTCCTCACCCCACCCCCATTTTCATTTGTATACAAATTATTTTATCTTTTTGCAAATCAGACCAGTATTCTAATCCTTTAGGGAGGAGAGGGAGGATTTTCCACATACACTGGCAGAAAAACAGCCACTGGCTTTAGATTTTCTCAAGTTCAGTTCCTTTCTGCAGATACAATGGCATTGGTTTAAAATGTACACATCCCACCATCTATGATTGCTGAAGACATTTGTTAACTAAATACTTCGACATAATAGGGACTTGATCACATTATCAAACTATTTCTTGAAACAGTGCTTGAGTATTATCCTAGATAAACATCATGAGTTTAGTTCAGAACAAATATGTTCTTGAATCACATTCTCAATTCAAGCCTGAGTACCTATATTCTTGAGGCCATGAAAATAATGAAAAGAAATCCATGCTTTGCAGCCATAGTTTAAAAGTTTTTATAGCCAGAGATCTTAACAGAGTTCAGTGGTGGTTGCTCTTTTAAATAGACAGAGAGAATATGTTCAGTCCCTTTATAATGGAGAGAATGCATTTTGACTGGCAAATCTTTCTAATATTGGTTTCAAAATAAAATTCAGAAAATTATCCTGGGCACTGGCAGGGGTAGTCAAACTGCGGCCCTCCAGATGTCCATGGACTACAATTCCCATGAGCCCCCGCCAGCATTTGCTGGCGGGCGCTCATGGGAATTGTAGTCCATGGACATCTGGAGAGCCGCAGTTTGACTACCCCTGCAAGGAATTAAATGTCTTTGGTTACCCTGGACAAGAGCAAGTGGGAGCACAGCCCTGTTGATTCTCTTATACCTGCCTGGCTTTGGACAGTAGTGGTTTGGCTCGGTCAGATGGTGCAGAACTGCAGAGGTCCCCTGAGTAAGTAATTTCTACTTGCTCATCGGAATAAACTGGAGAAACAAAGAGTTGAGTGTCAGCTGGATATCAATACCACCGTGAGGAGTGATCCAAACCCCCAGGGACTTCTAAGGCTTTCCCAACAGCAAGGGGGCAAGAGAGAACGAGTACCAGAGTTTGATCACTATGGCCTGTTGTCATTTTCTTGAATTGTCTTCTAGTTACCTTTTGGGTCCAGCATTCTCCCCAATTTTATCTTTGCAAGAACACTGTTACATAGGTTAGACTAAGATTGTGTGACCAACCCAAGGTCACGCAGCAAGTTTCCATGGCAGAGGGGTTTTGAACTTGGGTTTTCTAGCTCATAGCCCATCACTCTAACCACTGCACTGTATGAGTGCTCATCCAAACTAGTGCTTGCATGAATGAGCTTACAGGCCCACATACTGAATATCTGTCAGCCTGTTCTAGATGGGATCCCACTGCTGAAGAAGCAGCTTGAGATACTCTTTAAGTTTGTCCTTACAGATGGAAGCATTTATTCTCTCAGTGGCTCCATACTTTGCCCAGTTTTAATTGGTATCTCAGCTGCAGACTTGATAAATACGTTCTGACTACAGTGCTGGTTATTAACAATTTCAGATCACACTTTTTAAAGAGGCCCTTCCTGACACATAAGCCTGCCTAGCAGTTAAGATCATCTGCAGAGGCCCTTGTCTGTGCACCTTTTTTGCATTGGCACTTATTTGATGGACCTTTTCTTTTCAGACAGGACTTTTATGGCTTGTAAAGGGGCAGGGCACACCAGGACTCTTGTCACTGTAAGCCTAACCCACCTTGCAGTCTGCACCATAGGGTTAGCTGCTGCAGCCTGTACATAGCAGCATTCCCTGAGCTGTAGTTTCTATCATGGTTTGAGCCCTGACCTGGAGAGGGCAGGCAAGCCCGATCTTGTCAGATCTCAGAAGCTAAGACGGTTGACCCTGGCTATGATTTGGATGGGAGACCTCCAAGGGACATTAGGGTCATGACATGGAGGCAGGCAATTGCAAACCACCTCCGAATCTCTTGCCTGACTGCCCAGACAGTCCTCGGATCTCCTGGCTCCACCATGCACACCATACAGTAAAGAACCTCATGGTTTGAGATCAACTGACTGGGATCCAGCACTTTCCAAGTGGCCAATCAGAAAGGCCTCAGGCCCTATACTGTCTGTCCTTGCAGGACAACTTGTAATCTAGTAAGGACTTTTCCTACACTGAGGTTGGCTGTCCTCTTGCCTTCCTTTGCCGAAATGAGCCTGCCCTCTTGGGACTTGATCCTTGTCTGCCTTGGATGATGGTTCTTGGCTCTTGTTCTTTGCACTGCTCTCTCAGGATCCACGAGCATTGGTCTGATCTTGGCTGTGCTTCTTGCCTGTGGTCCTTGCACATTTAATTGCTTACTTGGACTCCTGACCCCCACCTCTGGCCTGGTTCCTTGAACAGTCCTCACACTGGGGTGCTTTGGCGGTTGCTATTTTCACGGCTGTTTTCATTTATGCTAGCACTGGAGCGGGGTGGGTGGGTGGTAATGGGTTAGCTTGTCATTCTTAACTTATATATTCAGTGTTAATTCTCTTAATCACTGTTTTGCAAGCCACTTTGCACTGTTAGAGATAAGAATATATTTGTGGGATATAAATATTTTAATTCACAAGGGGAGGGCCTTCGGGATCTTGGATGCCAGCCAAAGTGGAGTCTCCTCCATGTACATTCAGTTGCATTAGTAGCTGATCGAAGGATAGGTTCTCCAAGCTCCCTTTAAATCAGGGGTAGTCAAACTGCGGCCCTCCAGATGTCCATGGACTACAATTCCCAGGAGCCCCCTGCCAGCAAACGCTGGCAGGGGGCTCCTGGGAATTGTAGTCCATGGA
The DNA here is from genome assembly GCF_049243985.1 of Paroedura picta. NCBI lineage: Eukaryota > Metazoa > Chordata > Lepidosauria > Squamata > Gekkonidae > Paroedura > Paroedura picta. The sequence continues at coordinate 24,760,049 of NC_135380.1, forward strand.
CATCTGGAGGGCTGCAGTTTGACTACCCCTGCTTTAAATGTTCAGTGACTCCTGAACTCTGGTAAGCCGATCTCTGAAGTAGTTTTCAACAATGACTGCTGCACGAAGAGGGACTGCAAAATACGAACTCGTGTTTTTTTTAAATCCGGACGACTGCTTTGAATAGCTTCCTTGTCTCTCTTCCTGTTGCTTTCCAGGTTCATCGTCCCAATTTCGTGTGTCATCTGCAATGACATCATGGCCTACATGTTTGGGTTCTTCTTTGGCCGCACTCCGCTGATTAAGGTTCGTTGAGATACGGAGGTTTTAAAAGACAAGTCGTACATATTGTCAGCAACCAGACTTTGGCATTAAGGGAAGCTGCTGAAACCCTTTCAGTGTTCTCTTAATGGAAGCTGACCTTAGCAAAGCACCCCGGCAGATGGTATAAGTGTGTTATATGGTGCTTATTTTATCTGTGTTTGCTAATGTAGTGATTCCTACTTAGACCTTCCAGTTACCTACCCAGGGCAGGGAATTACCAGCCCCAATTTCTCAGAAATATGGGGAATAGGAGAACAAAATGGCCTCTACCTACTGACTCTCTAGGACAGGGGTAGTCAAACTGCGGCCCTCCAGATGTCCATGGACTACAATTCCCAGGAGCCCCTGCCAGCGAATGCTGGCAGGGGCTTCTGGGAATTGTAGTCCATGGACATCTGGAGGGCCGCAGTTTGACTACCCCTGCCCTAGGAGTTACACGAGTCTCCATTGTGAAGACCATAGAGACTAGGGGAGGCAGCCTAGAGTGTCACCCAGGAGTAACACCACATCCTTCCCAAACTCCAGGCACCACCCCCAGAATCTTCCAGCATTTGCTGAAGCAATGTTGTGAACCGTAATTTTTGCCATATCTTATAGTTCCATGAAACCTATAACAGCCTGTCTACTTTAATCTGCAGTCTTCTTTTAACCATTCTTACCTGTGATTTTACCTGCAGCTCTCCCCAAAAAAGACCTGGGAAGGTTTTATTGGAGGGTTCTTTGCCACCGTTATCTTTGGCCTGCTCGTAAGTGTTTAACTGATTTTTCTGCAAGACCTGACAGGGAGGGTGGATATCAACATACATACCCTTCCTTGCATACCCTGGGAATTGCTAATTGCCACTGTGGGATGGTAGGTAAATTTCCTCCAGGCCAGACTGGATTCTGGAGATTTTTGGTGGGGGAGACCACTTGGGCATGAAATTGTGATGACTGTGGGTGGGCAGGTAGTTGTGAGTCTTGCCTTGTGCAGCGGGTTGGACTAGATGACCCTAGAGGATCCTTCCAACTCTATGATTCTATAATCTTGGCTGGTGAGCTAAGGGCAGGGGCAGGTGTGAGGTGCCATTAACCGTGGCAATATGGGAGGTGTTCCCTGTCTGACAGACCTGCTGTCTAACAGAAAAACCTTTTGTGCAAGACCCGCCAAAATGAATCAGAACTGAGAAAGACAGTGGTGAGTTGATGCTGTGAACCCAGTTTGTAAGTGCAAGGAAAGAGCTGGAAAATGGAAAACTGGAATGCATGCACTAAATGTACAACAGCACTCTTCAAGCTAGAGGGATAAAGGAAGAACAACCATTGCAGTATAGATGCAACCTTCAGAAATAAAGAGATCCCCCCCCCCAAAAAAAAAGCTGTCTGATGGGTCAATTTCGATGTATACATATAGAAATTCCTTGGAAAGAGTTAACCTTTATCTCTCTCCTACTTCTCTTCCTAAACCAAGCTGTCATACGTGATGTCCGCCTACAGATGCTTTGTGTGCCCTGTGGAGTTCAACAACGACACCAACAGCTTCACTGTCGACTGTGAACCTTCCGAGCTGTTCCAGTTGCAAAAGTACAACATCCCATCAGTGCTGCAGTCTGTCATCGGCTGGGTAGGCACCCCAATCCTGGCTTTGTGGTTTGGATAACCTCAGTTTATGAAAGCAGATGACCATGATAAGTGAATAACTGAATGCCTGCCCCCATGCTACGATCTTGATATTCCTTGGAGGTCATCTTTCCAAGTGCTAGCCAGGGCCAACCCCGCTTAGCTTCTGAGGTGTGACAGCAGTGGGCTTCGTGTAGAATCAAGCCCCAGGAGAATTGTAATAAGAACTAAGAATCTTTCCTAACTGCAGTCTGACCCTACCTATTTAGAATGCTTGGAAGTGTTCAGAATGCAAAGGAAATCATTTGTGACATTTGAGTCCACGCGGAAACCTTCCTTTCTAATGGGAACTGTGACGCCTGCTATCTGGTTTTGATTTTTCGGCTCGTGGGGGAGAGGGAAAACATTTGCATGATGGAGTTGTTGGGAGCAGGACTGGCGTTTTTAGCTGCGTTTCCTCTTTCCATCTGTCACTTAATCCTCTCAGTGGTTTGGGAATCCAGATCCCTTCCCCTCCACTTGAAGAGCTCAGGAAAGGGCAGAACAACTCCGACACGGGCCTGTACCTACTGTCCAAGTGAGAAAATAGTTGTGGGTTGAACCAACATGCCTTCTTTAACTTGCATGAAAGTTGGGAGGCCAGCTTCCTCTGACCACTGCAATTCTGGAGAATTTAATCCTGATTGCTGTGGAGCGGGGGGGGGGGGGACTTAAAATATGAAACAATACCACCAACACAAGGGAATCCCAACAGTGGGGGGTTGTTGTTTTTTAAATATACACTCCATCTCAGAACCACTTTTATTTCTGTGCACTGTGGCAGAATTTATTACTGCTGACATTTCCCTGCTTTTTTGTCCCCTGAAGTGATATGCTTGTTGTTGAAATGGCTGATCTTTGTCTTTCCCCTTTCTCCAGAAAACTGTCCGGATGTATCCCTTCCAGATACACAGCATTGCACTCTCCACCTTTGCTTCCCTGATCGGTCCCTTTGGAGGATTTTTTGCCAGTGGATTTAAAAGAGCCTTCAAAATCAAGGTAAAGGGGAAATTCTGTGCCAGATAATTCAGCCCCTTTTGTTCTAACCAAGCCTGATGCAGTTTCACCTCTTGAAATAGGCAACATGGAGTGTGTGTGCGTGTGTGTTTTTAAATTTCCACGTGTTCTAAGTCAGGGGTAGTCAACCTGTGGTCCTCCAGATGTACATGGACTACAATTCCCATGAGCCCCTGCCAGCATTTGCTGGCAGGGGCTCATGGGAATTGTAGTCCATTGACATCTGGAGGACCACAGGTTGACAACCTCTCTTCTAAGTAATCGGTAATCAGAAGAGCTTAATGTACAGTTGGCTTAAGTCTAGCCCCAGCATCTCCTAAGGTGCGGGAAAGGTAACAAAACATTAGATCCATAAAGCACCAGAAACAAGTAAACCCTGCCCAGTATCCCTGCTTTTCCACTAGTATATGGTCCAACCGAAGGGGAAGAGGTTTGTTGATGGGTCTTCCTTCTGTTTGCTCTACCTGGTGCAGATATGGTAGAGCCCAGGTCAGAAATCCACTAGCGTTTTAACTGCAGAAGTTGTGCTGAATCCTACAGAAGGAAGAGCCGATAGCTCTTCAACCAAGCAGAGAGAGATTGAAACTGGAATGTGAAGGGTCTACAGGTGGATTTTGAACAGTCAATAAATGTCTGCCTGCCAGGCTTTCCTTATACAATGTGCAAATGAATGTCGTTTCCGCAAAAATAATAATAATAATCTCACTAAAGTGGTAATGCTTTTTGTTTTTTTAATTGCACAGGATTTTGCCAACACGATCCCAGGGCATGGCGGCATAATGGACCGGTTCGACTGCCAATACCTGATGGCCACTTTTGTAAATGTGTATATTGCAAGTTTTATCAGGTGAAGTATTGTTTAATTATTTACTTCTTTGTAGATGCCTTTGCTGTTTTCCTTTTGTGCTATCAACAATAAAAAAACATTAAAATCCATTCACTTTCAATGCTGCTATAAAACTCAAGTGAAATTTGAAATCAGGCCTGAAACAGAACAACAGGAAAGGCGGGGCGGGAGAGGGGGGGGGAGAAATGCACTGGATTGACTCCAATTGAAGAGGGAATTTTGTAATCATGGTGCGTGTCAGGAACCCAAAAGTTGAGCTGCAACAACAAAATCTTTACAAATCTTTATTAAACTGCACTGATACAATATATTAAAAACCTAGTAAAAACAACACATATCTAACTGAATTCTGTCTTGTGCAGTTGTTTTTACTATGCTTTCAGGGGTAGTCAAACTGCGGCCCTCCAGATGTCCATGGACTACAATTCCCATGAGCCTCTGCCAGCATTTTCTGGCAGGGGGTCATGGGAATTGTGGTCCATGGACATCTGGAGGGCCGCAGTTTGACTACCCCATAAATATATTGAATCAGTGCACTTTGTTTAATAAAGATTTGTAAAGATTTTTAAAATATTGTTGTTGCAGCTCAACCTTTGGGTTCCTGACTTTCTGTTCAGGTTGGGTTTCAGTTTCCTTTTTTGGTTTTGCATTGTGCATCAGAAGTTGAGTTCTGGAAGTGGTGGACAGAGGAGAAATGGGAGCTGGCATATTAAGAGTTCTTTCCTCAAGAAGAATCTGCCTGAGACAGTAGGGGGATGGTTCGAAGGACCAGGTCAGATGCTACAGTCCTGTGTGTCTGTTCATTGTCATCCAGTTGCAGTCAACTCATGGCAGCCCCATAGGGTTTCCAAGACAAGAGATGGACAGGGGTGGTTTGCCATTGCCTGCCTCTGCACAGTGACCCTGGACTTCTTTGGTGGTCCCCCGTCTAAGTGCTAACCAGGGCTGACCCTATTTAGCTGATGTGATCAGGCTAGCATAGACCAGGGGTAGTCAACCTGTGGTCCTCCAGATGTTCATGGACTACAATTCCCATGAACCCCTGCCAGCGTTTGCTGGCAGGGGTTCATGGGAATTGTAGTCCATGAACATTTGGAGGACCACAGGTTGACTACCCCTGGCATAGACCATCCAAGTCAAGGCAACACAGTTTAGCCAGGCAATTAACTCAAGTCGCAGCATGAAATTGAGTCTGGGTTGGCTCCAGAACTGAGAGCCTGCCCTGCCCAGGTTTTGCCACTGGAAATGTGATCCAAATGCCTGTTTTTCCTCACTTCTTAGGGGTCCTAATCCAAGCAAACTGATCCAGCAGTTCCTGACTCTGCGGCCAGATCAGCAGCTGCACATCTTCAACACGTTAAAGGCACACCTGGTGGACAAGGGCATGTTGGCTGGTTCCAAAGACGCATAGGCAGCTGTGCCATCAGGATGTGACTGAAAGTGGGCAAGTTTCCCCCACCCAAGGAAATCCCCCCTCGGTTTGCCTGATTAAGGACAAAAACCAGGCCTCCCATCTCTCCTTTGCTTTCTTTGGTTTCATATAAAAGGTTTGCATTTCTGTAACTTTTTAAAAAATTCTATTTATACGGCTATGGTTTCAAACAAACGTATTGAAACTTTTAGCTGAGAAGGAGCTAGGGCGTCGAAAGAGAAACCTGACTGTCTTCTGGAAGGTATCTGCATAGCCCCTTCGATTTGCAGGGTTGTCTTTTTTTCTTGTTTTAACTTTCCAAACATGTGAACTGAAAATTGAATGAGGCTGTCATTCCCCCCACCCCCACCCCGGCCCTTTGGGGCTGGGTGGAATGGCAATGGGGAAAGAAGCAGAGCAAGCAAGGGGGGAGGCGTGCTGAGTGGCATCTCTGCAATGCAGATAGATGAGCCAGCGTCCTACATACGCATTTCACATATCCTGGGGAAAATCCAGCACATGCTGCAGTTGACCCAGAGGTCTCATGAGGGCTTTAGGAGCCTTGACTACTGTCTAGCTTGACATGGTGAGCATTTCTTTCCCTTTGCATCCTTGAGGGTATCGCACTGTGTCCATCGATCCTCTGTGGCACGCAGTCCTGATGGTGATGGTTCCCACCCCCAGTTGCATGAACGGGCTTCATTCCAGACATGGATGCGGCTCGGCATCTTGGAAGGCTGGTAGGGAGCGAACAGAGCTGTACTCGTAGCAAGAGCCGCTGGGCCCATTGCCATGATTCTGCAGCCAGGCCCCAGTCGGATGGGAGAGCGGCTCCCTGCTTGTGACCCAACGGCAGGAACGCACAGGCCTTCCCCGCTGTCACCGTGCCCCTGCTCTGTTTCTTGCAGCAGTGAAACTTCGTTGGCGCCAAGGAGTTGAAACCCAGTTGCTGTAGGGCTGTTTTGTTTTTTTTTAATCCTCCAGATTGGAGAGAGAATTAGCAGCTCTTTAACTTTTCTGAATCCAGAGTGAGCGAATTGTTCTGGATGGCAGCTGAAATAAAACCAAAATGAGTATTTTCTTCGGGGCAGGGAGAAGCGTTAGTTTTTGATTCAGAAATCCTACTCAGTCATTTTAAAAGGCTCTCTTCCTTATAGTAGAATTGGGAAAGGGGTACGGAGTATAAAATTATATAAATACTGAAGCAAGCATGAATCTAGGAAAAAGAAACTAGTTGTCAGCCCAGCCCACACAGGTTGTCATGCATGACTGTCAACATTGAGTCACTTGCATCGCATCCTCTGGCTCTGGGGTTCTGTTTGCCCCCGCTCCACACTGGATTACAAGCTGTCTAAAGGGTGGTTGAAACGTTATGCCAGCGAGATTGAAAGAACATCCATGGGACATTGCATTCGCACTGGCATGCCACATAGTTGCTTGGCATAGTTAACAGCCCCGTTTAAGTGAGTCACTGCACATACATGAGTGAGTTGTTCTACCTCTGCTGGCAACATGTTTAAATCAGGTCTTTGTAAGATAGAATAAGGATACCTTGGATTGACTGTCATGGAATGGAACCTCCACCTCCAAGGTCTGCCTCCAGTGCCAGCCTTGACTGTGACTGCGATGGTGGTTTTGGGCTCAGCGAAAATAGTTGAAGACGGGAGACCGCCGTGCCAGGTTGTGTCACGTTCTCCAGATGTGGGTGGGTGGATGTGCACAGCAAAGACTTAACCCAAGTAGGCCCAATGGCCAGAAGGCAGCCTTTCACCGGAGGAGTGTGTGTGATGCTGTCAGTGCACAGTTGGGTATAGTTATTCTTCCTGTGTGCACCTTCAGCGCTTTGCCTGTTCCAGCTTGTTCTGTCTCCTCTTCCCTTTTTCCCTCACTGGACAAGGGTGGGGAAATCCACTTGGGGAAGGGGGGATTTTCAGGGTGGAGCAGGCAGACAATGAGTTGATCCACTCCCTTCCTCACTCTTGTATTCTCGATCTCCTCCAAAAGATGGCGGTGACATCACAGGCAGTTGTATCGCTTGGGTGTTGTGCACACACACACAATCACTTTCCCTGTGTGTCCCGTCTGGTCATGTTTGCTGCAATGGTGACTTAGCAAGCATCAGGCACTCACATTGGGGTAACTTCCCAGCTTGACTTGGAAACAGCTGGAGCATTCTGAGTTGTTGCTCTCCCTTTCTGCAAGTCTGAGCAAACATGACCTTGCGACTTGAATTTAGCCACAGTGCAAAAGCAGTGAGCTGTGGACCCAGTACATTGCATATCTGATTTCAGGCAGGGAGTAATTCTAAAGAGTGATTCAACCTAGCAAGCAACGTTCAGGATCAAACTGTGCTGGTTTTCCTCCTCGTCTCTATGCTGCTTTGCCTTCTGTATATTGTGCTCGCTTTGAGGAACACATGGGTTTGTTTTAGAAGTATCCATTTCTGAACCCTTATTTTTGAATATCCAGCTCTCTCTGAACGTGCCGTTTTTAAAAGGTGTGACGTCTGAAATTTCAAACAAGATTTAAACTGCGAGTTTGTTCTGCATTGTATGTAGACCTCGTGTATCTGCAGCAGCCAGGAACATACATAAAGGTGCCAAGTTTACACACTTATTCTTTTTGTACCCTCATTGATAGGTCTAACAGCAAGTTCCTGCAATCGGCATAATCTACAACACTTTTCTGGGTACCGTTTTGAGATTGCCAAGTGGAGCTTGCGTTTTCAAATGCTCCTTTATGAGCTAAAAACCATGCAGAAAAACAGGGCATTGGGAAGAGGGGTCTGTCCTAAACTTTCCCCTAAATCCTTCCCCTTTTTTTCACTGTTTCTGTTAATTCATTGAAGAGCACCCAAAAACAGACCTTGTGGTCATAAGTGGCACACTTCAGGAAGAGCTTTGCTTTTTGATTTAGCCGGTTGCCTAAACCTGCTCTCAGACAAATTAGTGGTGGAGAATTTCCTCTCTGGATTGAGTGATGGAGAAAAGGAACCAAAGTCTCTCTTCCAGTCCAGATGACACACCTGGCATTTTGCTTTATGCTCCGCAGGCTTTATCACGGAATTTTAATACAATTAACGTTTACAACCCATGGAGGTCTCTTGTGATGGTTGCTTCCACATTCCACCTGCTGTATGCCACAGTCTGCAGTGATTGTCCTGAGGGCCCCCTCCCCCACCCTGTCCAGGAGCCACAAGAACCAAAGTGGGCCATTGGGGCCCAGTAATCAAGGACTTTTGTTCAAAGACCAAACGACACGGAGATGTTGAGGCCGATGGGGGCGATCTGTGGTTGGAATGTCTTGTTGGCTAATAGGGAAGACTCCATTGGAGGCATTCTCCTTGCAAATTCTTGGGAGTCGCAACTACTGGGGGGAAATTAAAGTAGTGGTTAAGTGAAGCTTCTGCTTCTCAGTGACAGAGACCAAAATTGTTCGGACACTTTAAACTGGCCCTCGGCTAGAAGCTGTTTTGTAATCCAGAAATAAGTAGGTGGTATTTGTGGACCCTGGAATGAATTAAATGGCCCTGGAAGCTAGTGAATTGCTTCCAAAGAGGCATGTTGACAGCAGTGACCCTGTCTCAGCAGAGTGTTTTGGCACCACAGTTACTTGCCAGTGGTCTCTGGACACTGTATTGTGCAGAGCTCAGGAAGGGCCGGTTCAAGGGGGCGTTTGCTTCTAACAAGCTTCTGTCCAATGCAATAGGATTGATTTTGGGGATGGGGTTGGTTCCTGATCGAGCGTAGCCTTTTGAGCGGCAGTCACAGCCGAACTAGTAGGATTTGTTCCGTAGAGTTGTTAACCAGGGGAGAAGCGAGGCCCACCATGCCAAGGTGCTGCCACATGTGGGAGGCAAGAATGACTGCTGCATGCATTTTGCTAGCTCTTGAAAGAAAGCTTAGGAAATTCAAAGGTAGCAATAGCCGGAGAAACAACACAGCCCCACTCTTGAGGCTGCTTCATGCACTACTTGTGGGACTTTGATGGCCCTGTACATGATCACATTGAGTGGTTGGTCAGCTAACAGTTCAGGCTCTGCCTGTGAGGCTACTATGTTGGTGAAATGGTAGTTGCTGTCGGGGCATACTGCCTGATAGCTGTACCATTTTACTGCAGTTCAGTTTTTCAGCTGTTTTGGTTATGCCTTTCAGAGCTTGGATGCTAACCTGCCTGTGCAATGCATGCATCTGTCTGCATGAAATGTACACAAAGGTAATATGAATTACAGGGCAGAGTTGGGAACTGCTGTCTAGATTCTGGAACTCTGAAGTTTATGGATCTTTCAGAGAGTCAGTAAAGCGGATTGTTCACAGCAAAGACACAGGAGAGAGCCTTTATAGAGTCCTTTCAAGGTCACCACATCTGAATGCACAGCCAGCCCTGCTTGTTCGTGTAGTCAGTTTTGATGCCAAAACATTAAAAGGTGGCATTTAAAAGTTTGATCCCTTTAAAAGCAAACAGCATTTTAGTTCCTGCTTCGTGCCACTTCTAAGAGGAGTGGGTGATCAGGCAACACCTTTGGAAGAGGGTTGGTTTCATCTAAGTTTGGAAGGTGTTTCATACTGCAGTGCCAACTGTAGCCACTGGAGGGGAGTAACGGTTTCTCAGAAGTCTGCTCAAGAGAGGACAATGTCTTTCCTGTCCAAATGAGGAAAGGTGTGGTTCTCACTGATGTTCGTGTGCAAACTCTCTTGGCTCAGTGAGCTGGCAAAAGACTTCTCCTGGTCAGAAAGCAGCTGCATTTGCTGGTAAATACCTTCAGATGGCTGGGATTTGTGTGAATTATTCCCCATCAATTATTGAGGAGGGGCTAATACTGGTATTCAAGCTTTAGGACTAGATCACCCCTCCCTGACCAGACATGTCTAATTTCATGAGCAGACTGGTCCTTATCCTTGCCTCAGGAAGCCCCTTAGAGCTATACTGCCAGCCTGGGAGGAAGACTAGATGTGTGGGAGATCACTGGTCTCCCTCAGTCAGGAAGACAAATGCCAGCTGTGCAAGTTTAGACTCCTCATCTTTCATCTTTGCAGCATTTGGGTAACTGGACCTACCTGTGTTGCAATATTAAAGGTATCTTTGTTTTCATTTTTTTTAATGAACTACAACAGGACCGGGAACCTGGTTTCAGTGTGCAAAACTGCAGGTTCTGAAAGGGTTTAATCCCCCCAGCTCCTATTCCTGCTGAACCCCAATACAATTTGTGGCCCTAACAGTTGTAATTAAAGTTTAGAAGATGCTGAAAAGACCTTGTTGGGCTCTCCCAGTCTCCCATCTCTTTGGCCTCTGAGCTGTCTGGTTTCTAGGCATCTACCCAGTGCTAGCTTAGTCAGCAACAGAAGAATTGGCACAGTGGGCAGAACTCACCTTACAGAGTTAGGCCTGGGCTCTGGACTATCTAAGAGAGACCTTCCATTGTCAGTGGGGTGGGGGGGAGGGGAGAAGAGACATGCCATTCTCCTTGGAGTATTTCATATTTCTTTAATTCAATCCAAACATATTTTTTCAAGCCCAGTTAGGGTTAAAACAAGTACAAGGGAGCGATGGACTGGGCTGTCTTAAGGCTAGGCTGCAGGGGTAGTCAAACTGCGGCCCTCCAGATGCCCATGGACTACGATTCCCATGAGCCCCTGCCAGCGAATGCTGGCAGGGGCTCATGGGGATTGTAGTCCATGGGCATCTGGAGGGCCGCAGTTTGACTACCCCTGCTACAAAGTGAACACATGAGGCCCAGCAGTGACATTATAGTAGGATTTGCAAAATTCACTGAGCGGAGTTGGGGGACATGGAAGAACCTGGGAAGTAGAATGTGGGTTGCAAATTCAAATTTATTCCTCCTCTACAGGTTCTGCAATACATTCATTGTGACTTGCTTCGTAGGTGAACGTGTGAGACTAAGATGATGGCATTTGGACAGTTTATGTAGTACTGAAAGGGGGGGGGAGGGTTGGTGTTTAGATCTAGTGCTCTGGAATCCTTGGCCCCTTTGTGGCAATGGAAGCAGCAGTCCCCAGAATGAACCTGACCTCAAAGGCCAAAATCTAGTTTGGACAGACTTCTACATTCCGTAACTGATGATAGACTTTCCGGTGACTCAAAGCAGTCTCCTGGCCATGCTTCGGACTTCCATTTTTGCCCCCCCCCCCATATCATGTTGGTAAGAGTCCCTTCCCCTCCCAGAACCTTCTGATACATTTGGAGGGTGATGTAGCTTTATAGAAACCCACATAGACTCAACATCTACAGCTGACAACGCTAGTTATTGGTCAGCATGTCTGTGTCCATAAGAGCTTGTGAAGCTTGTGATGCCTGCAGACCCCTTGGGCTCTATGCTTTGTGCTTCTGTGGCCCTCCCTCCCTTGGGTTACGACTCTCCAGATCAGATGTATTTATTCTATCCATACCACTTGCTTATTTCTCTGTGCACTGTCTTTTATGGGGGTGGGGTGGGGGGGTCAATGTCAATTTTGCGACACACATAGACTTGCTCTTTCTTTTTTTGACTGTCAGAATGTGAAATATTGTATAAAGGTATTTTACCCCTATTTATATACCGTATGTTATTGTTAAATAAAAATGTATCTAAATTAATTGCTTGTGTGTTGCGTTTCTTTAGGACTGGAACCTGAACTCCTATAGGGCTTGCAGCGTTGAAACCTCATTGGTCAAATGTTGGGGAGGTTCTGGGATTCAAACACAGTACTTCTGTTTCTCTCTGTCTCTGTGATGTGATTTTGTCTCATGAAACATCAGATGTCAAAAGGAGATGGAATATTTAGGCTCATCTGACTGAGCAGTCTTTAAGGGGCCATCAGACTTTATGGGTACAGTTATACAGCAAAGCTGTGTTGGTTTTCTATTGGAATGGCTGCTCAGAGCAATGGCTACGGGGGTGGGGGGGGAGTAATTAATCTGCATTGTAAAGATGCCATATAAAAGCAAAAGCAAATTGTGCTAAAAAAAACTGAAGTGGAAAACAAGGAAATTCAGAAAGCTGCTGTTAAAAAACAAACCAAAAACAAATATGCATTTAGCAGAGCAGGTGGAACATTGGGCTGATCCTGCATTGAGCAGGGGGTTGGACTAGATGGCCTGTATGTTGCAGACCGAAAGCACAAGACTGAAATAATGAACATTGTCGTACAGGAGGGGACCATTGCCTATGAAGTTCTATGTTTAAAGGCTAAGGAGTCTTTGTGCTCACCCCCAACACAAAAGAAACTTTAAGTAGTGCTCTTCAAACATTCCGGTCCCTTGAGCATGGCCCAATGCTGGAACATCGAGCAGTGAGCTAACCAGAAAGTACCAATGGATCCTGTGGTCTTTCTGATTCTTTGTCTCCTAGAACAGGGGTAGTCAACCTGTGGTCCTCCAGATGTTCATGGACTACAATTCCCATGAGCCCCTGCCAGTATTTGCTGGTGGACCACAGATTGACTACCCCCGTCCTAGAATACCATAGAACAGGGTCTGGAGACCAGTAGTTCTTAGGTTCTATTACCTACCTCGGGGTGGTCGAGAGATCCTACAATCTGACTTCCTTTGGCATAAAGCAGAAGACAAGCGGCTGGGATTTGCCTGTGCTGTGCATTAATTAATTCTAGAGAAGCTAAGCTGTGCCAAACACAGACAAAATACAGGGTGTTATTTTCCCCCTGAGTGCCTCACTAACAAAACCAAGAAGCCTACTTCCTCAAATGCACGAAGAGACAGCATATTCGTGCAGCACAGTAACTAAACCCACAGGTTACGGTGGCTAGAAAGCTCTTTTTCAGTTGTTGCATCCTGGAATGGATCACGATGCAGTTAGAGGAGTTCCTGGGATTTGAGGGGCTCTCCAAATTTTTTTGGGGGTGGGGAGCTACAAATACAGACTTGCATTGCATCAAAAATAATAAAAATAAAAGCAGATGGAAGGGAAGTACTCTGTGGGCTTTCTCACAGAGGATCAAACTGTGGAGGAGGAGGAGGAGGAAGTTGTTGGCAAACCAACTTCAGCTGAGGCACGCTTTTTTTTCAAAGCACAAGATCTCTAGAGGCAAGTAAGATCAGCCACTCAGCTCCACAGACCTTCAGGCAGCCAAAATGTCTCTCAAGCTGCCACGGAACTGGGATTTCAACCTGAAAATGGATATGTCCAAAATAGGTACTGTTACCATTTCCCTCATATTCTGCTCAGCCTCCTGGGTGTATCCAGGTCCACTTTGGTACCAAGATGTAATTTCTCCTCAGAAGTGAAACTCTGTGTTCTACCCATAGGCAAATTTGAACTGTTAACACAAACTTTGCATAGCCAGTTTACGCCCAGGTTCAGCTGAGATGTAACTGTTTGGTGGGGAGGGGAGAGGAGAGAGTGTGCATTTCCAGAAAGGTTTCTTAATTTCTTTCATGATAAATTTCAGATACCTAGGCTTTTTTTAAGAATGAGGAGGCAGAATTTTTAGGCCAGCTAGGTTCAAGTGGAGTCATTTTTGTGCTCTGAATGGTTGCTTTGCCCAGTTTATGGTCTTATTCTTGTTCTTTCACCTCCATGCTTCTTAATGGTCTTCTCTCAGTGTCGGTGGTGGAGAGGTCCCACATCCCATCTGCATTAATCTATTTCCCAAGAGCATCTCTATTTCTGGCCAACCCAATTGGATCTGAATGACTTGTCCACTAAAGTTCTGCTAGTCTGCCAGTACTGACTTCATTCTGAAACATGGGAGATCATATGTGCGCTAATATAGCTCTTTAATTTGGGGTACAACCTTTAGGTATCTGGGCAGCAGACACTTTACTTCAGTTTCCTGCTCCTTGAGAACTTCTGCTAAGATAACAGGCAAATCCAGACCTTCCTATTGAGGGATTGATCTGTTTAGTTTCTTACTGGGTCACATTGGCCCTTACCAGGAAAATTTCCAGTGGGTCAGTGGCCTTGCAGGGCGTGAGCTGAGCCCCAGTGATACCGGCAGCCTCAGTTCCTGCTTTCTCATGCTTATGTGATTACTTTAGTTGATACGGGGCCAGAAGAGGGGGATGCTTAAAGTAATATAACCAGAAACTGCTCTTATCCCATGTTTTGACCAGCCCAGGCATAATGGGGTTAAATTAAACCAAAAGATTCCATCCTTCACAAGCCGTTTCTGCCTTCTATCATTTCTGAGGAAGTGTGCATGCACACAAGTGCTTATACCCCCAAATAAAACCTGGTCTTAACAGTGTCACCGGATCCAAACTTCGTTCTAGCCCTTAAATGAGCCACAGAAGGAGTGTGAGCCAGGCAACGTCATAAGGACCCTTTTAAGTCTTGCTGCTTCTGCCTATGTATGGGGTTTGTATTCAGTCCTATTAGAAATTTCCTAAGGTTTATTAGTGGTTCTTTGGCCAGTTAAGAGTTCTTCCACACACAGAGCTCAGCGAATGGCAATGTTTCTGAAAGCCACTGGCAAGCCATGCAGGCAACAGCCTAATTTTGTTCTTTTTTTCTGTAGCATCTGGGATTCACTTTGGGTATTTGACTTTTAGGGTGGGCATTCTATTGAACTCTCTCACAACCATTATAGTTATTCCCTTTGATGTAGAATATCATTACTTTCATCAGTGCATTTCAAACTACTGTTATTTCACTTGCTGTGGAAATAGCTGGGGAAAATATATATTGAGTTTGTAGAAGAAGAGTTGGTTCTTATATGCCGCTGAAGGAGGCTCAAAGCGGCTTACATTCACCTTCCCTTTCCTCTCCCCACAAGAGACCCCCTGTGAGGGAGGTGAGGTGAGAGGTGAGAGAGCCCTGATATGCCTGCTCGGTCAGAACAGCTTTATCAGTGCTGTGGAGAGCCCAAGGTCACCCAGCTGGTTGCATGTGGGGGAGCAGGGAATCAAACCCAGCTCGCCAGATTAGAAGTCCGCACTCCTAACCATGACACCAAGCTGGCTCTCAAACTAGTTCAAACTAGTATTTTGGAAATGCTTGATGAATGGTGATGAGAAAAAGTTCGGCAGGGTAGATTCATTCCGTACAGAGATGGGTTGTCATTTTTTGAAAAGGTTGACTCATTAGGGCTCTGTTCCATCTTTTGTGTGTTATGTGTAGCCAACCCCTTTAGTATGAACACGAGATGTGAGCATGTGGGAATGGTTAGAACAATGTCTGACTGGGATCTGGGAGACACAGACTGGAACCCCCGCTCTCTCAGCTCAACCTACGATACAGGGTGGTTGTTGTGAAGGTAAAATGGATGACAAGAGAACAACATCACAAGTTGCTTTGAGGTCACATGATGGGAAAAGGTGGTATACAAATCTCAATAAACATTCTGTGTGTTGGAGGGAGAGCTTCAGCTTTTGTAAATCTCAGATTTGTGTATAAGCATATTTCAGATGTATTGATTGGTATCCATTTCTCTTACTAGTTTCCTTGTAAATTTTTTTCAGAAAAAAAATAAGCAGAGTAGCATGTTTCAAAGTGGACCTGAAACAGTAGGGGGTTGTTTGCTGGTGTGTGCGCGCACACATGCTCATGCAAACGCACACACCCCACCACCACAAACATTGCTATCGGAAAGCTTCTTTGGACAGATGCTGTGTGCAGTCTTGATTTCCCCCTTGGCCTATCCTAACAGACGGGAGCTTGATGTGGGTCAGCCAGACTTTGTGTTATGCAACTTCTTAGCTAAAGTTCTCAGGATTGCTATGTTATCATCTGTTGCCACAGATTTTGCAAATCTGCCTTTGAAAACAAAAGAGGAAATGGGGTGGCAGAGCAGAGAAGCATGAAAGGAAGGTGGCATTAAGTATATCATGTCGAATTGGAATATACTCTCTGTTTTCCCCCTTTTAACTAGAAACTAAAGGTGGCTAAATACAGATAAAAAGATTCAGATGAGTAGCCATGTTGGTCTGAAGTAGCACAAGAAAAGTCCAGTAGCACCTTTAAGACCAACAAAGATTTATTCAAGGCGTGAGCTTTCAAGTGCAAACACTGTTCGTCAGACTTAGTGCCTGCACTTGAAAGCTCATGCCTTGAATAAATCTTTGTTGGTCTTAAAGATGCTACTGGACTCTGATTTTCTTGTACAGATAAAAAGAATATGGATATAAATCACCTTTAATCCAGTCCTCAGCAGGATTTCTTTGTTGTTAGTAAAAATGCCAAAGAAGCAGCTGCACATGCCATCACGTTGCAACTGCTTTATGACAACCCCACAATGGGGGTGTCCAGGCAAGAGAGGAGCAGAGATGGTTTGCCTTTGCCTTCTTCTGCACAGCAACCCCAAGACTTCTTAAGTGGTCTTCTGTCCAAGCGTTAACAATTGCCAACCTGGTTTAGCTTTCTGACAAGCCCAGGCTAAACTGAGCTATTTTGTCTGCTATTGAATGCCCTACATGAAAAAACAGCACTCCAGATAAGAACTTTCCATAGGTATATTTATGATATATGCACTACCTTATAGATTTCAGGTGTCTTTTCAATGAAGACCCTAGTTCAGCCAACGCGTTATGTGTTATGTACATAGACCGGCCAAGTTCCTGAGCTTGAGGTCTAAAGCAAGATTGTAATCCTGCTTATCATGATTGGCCAATGTGCAGTTTGCTCCTGACTCCCAGATCCAATTAGTTTGGATGGAAATTGACCACTAGTGGGAATCTGCTATTCTAACCTGTATATAAGTTGGTGCTTTCAGGGGGGTTCCTCAGTTCAGTTTTGGTTCTCTGTATCTTAGAGCTAGGGTCAATAAAGAGCTGAAATGAACTCCCAATGTCCTGGTCTCTGAACCCATGGATGTAACAGTTATGCTTTGTCCACCTTTGCTGTGTGTGTTATTTTTTCAAGGGCTTGAGGAGAAATCTGGGGTTTCGTTCTCAAGACAGGGAGAGCAATATAACACGACTTTCTTGAACTAGCTGTTGGAATCTGTTGAAAGTGTGGATAAGCAGCTTCCCACAATCTGAAAACACCTCCCTCGGGATGGTTAGATCACCCCAGTTAAAAACTTGAGTCATGTTGATCTGCAGTGAAACCGCTAGACTCGGATCTAGTTGCCCCTTAGACACCAACAAGGTTTTCAGAGTATCAGTTTTCAAGAGTCAAAGCTCCCTTTGGCAGGAACCCAAGGGAGAAGGCTCACTGCCTCTTCTTCCTCCTGCTGCTGCGGAACACTTGATGGAGCTCAAAAGGGAAGGTAAGCCAAACTACTCAGTTTAGGGAAGGGCTTTTGTGTTCTCTTCCTCTCCCTGGGTAAAGCAGAACAGCTGGCTGACCGAGAGGGGAAGGGCCAAGAGGCAGCTGTGCTAGAGGGCCCCTGGCATGGACTTCCATCCTCTCCTGCCATCATGCTGCATTTGGGAAACCAGCCATATATGTGAGATCCATTCGTAAGCCATTTCTAAATTTAGTTGGCTTAGTAGTTGCACACCCAGATACCCTCATAAATAACTATATGCGTATGAAACAGCTTTATGAGGAGTCATTGGCCTGTCTTGCAATGTGTTGTCTATGTGGACCAGCATCAAAGCTTGGAGACTGTGTTGACTGAGGTTGAACCTCGGGCCCGTGGGCAGTGTGTGTGCTCCACCTCTGAACTCAAGTTTCCTTGTTATGCAACATTTCTCTCACACTGTTGGAAAGGCTCAGATATTTCCAGTTTCAGCACACTGTGTCAACTCCAAATTGGGAAATTCCTGGAGACCTGGCTGGGACTTGAGGGGAGGACCTCAATGGGGTATAATGCCATAGGATCCACTCTCTGAAGCAGTTGTGAATTTCCTGCATTCTGCAGGGGCTTGAACTAGAATGATCCTGGAGGTCCCTTCCAACTCTATCATTCTACTTGGCAGAGCCAAATGCACGTGTGACTGCCCAGGCAGGCCCTTTGTGAAAGCAGTTTGCTCTAGCAAGTTAGTGGCAGAAGATGCAAACCAGGGACTTCCTGAATTGTAGCTCAGCCTCTCAAATCAGTTTCATTTCCACTTTAACATCCTGTTGCATCACTGTGGTGTCCATCTGTCCTGTCTCCCCCCCCCCACACACACACACACAAAGCCCTGTAAATAAAAGAACTGAGCAGCCTGAATTAGCAGTGGAAAATGCAGAGGTGGAGCTTCACCTGACAGGTACAGATGATATTGAGCCCCACTTTGGATCCCAGCATTTTCTGTGAAAGGATTTTCGTAGAAGGGCTGGGGAAGTCCTTTTGCTACAGAGCTGAGTGCTCGTAGGTTACAGTCTGGGAAAGATCTTTACTGATTTGCTAACAAATTAAATGGATATTGTACATTGAAAACAGAGAAAACGCTGAAATGTACGCTCTGAGACAGGTGTGACCTCTAGATTATGTTTAGTGTTTGTGGCATGAAAGCCCTCTAAGGGTAACCCACATGGTAAGAAATCACTAATGCTATGCCCTAAATATTACTTTCCCACCCTTAGTTACCAGATATGTTGCTGTAAAAATATCAGGAATGAGCACTGCCTCTTGGTCCTGCTCCAGAAAATTTTGGCAGGCCTTCACCCAGCCCCACCCCGCCTCACTAGACCAGATTATGAAATCTGGACCGGACTCCCACAGTCCCCTCTGAGCATGCTGCAGGCAGTCTAACATGGCTTTGCACAAAAGGGCCTCAGGACAACTAGTGGCATTACCACCTCCCTGTCACAACTTCAGAGGCCTCTGGCCACATGTAGCCGCGACCTGGTATGACAGGGAGCATCAGAGCTGTAGGAAGCCTGCATCTGGTGTGTGCTGAGACGGCCAACTCTAACAAATGAGGTGCAAGAGAGGGAGGTAAAGTCCAGTTCTTTTCTTTTTGCAGAGCGCTTTGCGATATGCTGAGCTATCTAGGCAAGGTAGACAGTACAGGGAATTGTATGCCCAAATGGATGATGTTGTTCTTTAACTAAGCATCTGACGAGGGCTCTTTGCTGTATTTCCGGCTGGGGTCTACTGTGCCTAAGCAAACCCAGTCACATTCTTGCACTGTGCTGGGCTGGAGCAAGTTCTGCTCACTGTCGTGTCTCAGAATCCTTCTTTGCAGGAAACTCTGATCAGAACAGGAAGTCAAGAGACCTCATTCTAAGCAAGGCAGCTGGGGACATGTATCTTCTCTACTCTGTAGCACAGGCTGCACTGGTTAAATAATGTTCTGTATAAGTACATTTAACAATCCCAGGATCAGATTTCAGTGAAAAACCCTTGGGTCCAAAGGAAGGCTAGACCCCCAAGGGAAGCTTTCCCTATATGTAAGGTGACCAGATTGTCCCACTTTTGGAGGGACAGCTGGGGGCACCTGGCAAATTGTACTTATGTTGAAATTAAATAAATATATATATTACAATACTATTTTTGCATTCTATGTGTCCTATGAAACTTTTTGTTGCTCCATATAGACCAAAATTTTAATCAAGAACCCCCCCCCCCCGGGTCAATGGTGTCCCGCTTTACCAATGTTAAAATCTGGTCACCTTACCTATATGCGTACATGCATGTGAAAGCTTATACCTGAATTAAACTGTATTAGTCTTAACTTTGCCACAAGACTCAAACTTTGTTGTTTCCCCCCCAAACACAATATATGTGATATCTATAATTTAATCTGGAACCCCTCAGTCATTCATACCACTTTTCAGCAGTGGGATGTAGTACTTACATCTAGACTTTAGGATTTGAAAGAGTGAAGTTCAACAACCCACTCAGTGTTCAAATAGGCAAGCATTTCCATAAAGATGCAAACTGCAGACATACTGTTATATGGCCTCACTCTGCCTGCGCACTATGCAGGAAAAGGAAGATGGAGTTTAATCCTTCAACCTATGCCTAGACTTGTTATTGAGAGCCATCATAGTGCAGAGCAGCAGACTGTAGTCTGGAGAACTGGGTTTGATTCCCCATTCCTCCACATGCAGCCAGCTGGGTGACTGTGAGCTAGTCATAGTTTGCTTAGAGCTGCAAAGCAGTTCTCTTAGAGCTCTCTCAGCCCCAACTACCACATGGGGTTTCTGTTGTGGGGAGAGGAAGGAAAAGGCATCTGTAAGTTGCTTTAGGACTCCTTTGGGCCCATTATGCACGGAGTGGAAGGTCCGCATTCGGGGTGGAATGGCGGCGGCTAAAATCACCAATTATGCATGCTGCAAGCGGCAACCGGGCTCAGAGTCAATGTATGCTGCCAAAAAAGCTGTGTTAGCAAGATGTGGAAGAAAGTGGAGCTTCCCGGGACCAGGGCGGAACCCGAAGCGGCTCAGGAGTAGCCGCGTGCATAATCAGATACTCTGGGTTTTGCTGCCGTTGCGTTCCGTCCCGTGCGTAAGCGGTTTGCTTCGCTTCTTCCTCCTCCACGTTCTCCATGCCGCCGTTTCAGCAGCCATGCATAATAGGCCTTGGGTAGTAAAAAGCAGGGTATAAAAAACAGCTCTTCTATATAAAGCAGGTTTTTTGTGCTGCTGTTAGCAAAGAAAAAAGACATAGCCTTTAAAAAACATGCAGTTTCTCCATTCAAAGCTTAATAGCACGCCTGCTATTGAATAGCAGAAACCAAATGCCCTTCCCTGCACATTCCAAGGCAAACTTGAGGCTCTACAATATGCCTGCATTTGTATTTCATAGACAGGAGGAGATGCTGAGCCCTTGGCCAGTGAAGTTTGTGAGGTCAATGACTCTTTTAGCCTAACGTACCTTGCAATGTTGAAGAAATGTGGAATAAATCTGTCATTCCTTCTTGGAATGTCATGACATGCACATTGTGAGGCATTCAGTGCACCTTGTGCAGCTCCCATTCCTTTCAAAAGTCTAGTCAGGGGTAGTCAAACTGCGGCCCTCCAGATGCCCATGGACTACAATCCTCTGGCAGGGGCTCATGGGAATTGTAGTCCATGGACATCTGGAGGGCCGCAGTTTGACTACCCTGGATTGATTTTGCTAATGTTAAAGAGTGGAAATCAGCCCCTCTCCCTAAATGACATGTCCTTGGAAACAGCTTGGCCATTTTCAGTGGGTTGTACCAATCTGTCCTTCTTATTTTCTACAGCAGCTGCTTGCAAGGCCAGGGCAGTCCACACACCCCTGTGTTCCTTCACACACAATAGCACAGTGCCCTCTGGGAGCTATTTTTGTTTCTTTTTTCACTTTTGTAAAGAACAATATCGCCTACACAGGAAAAAGGAAGTCCACTGACAAATAGCTGTGGTAGCTTCCTTTTTAAAAGCTGCTCCCCACAAGGCGTGGGCCCAGCAGACAGACACTGCTTTAAACTGTCAACCTTTTGCTCGGTTCAGAATAGAATCCCTGGTGACAACCACAGTGCATTTTCCCTCCTCAATTGCAGATGTGGTTTCTGACCAGAGGCTGGATTGTCGTCTGTTTGTTCCGGGAGCCTCACCTTCTGCTTCCCTCCTCTCCCCAGTTCGCTCCCAGAGCGTGATGGCCTTCGACCCAAAGGATTCCTGCAGCTGGCCCCATTCCCTTAGCCCTCTGGAGCGCCCTCTGAAAACTGGCTGGTTGAAGAAACAGCGCACCATAGTCAAGAACTGGCAGCAGAGGTACTTCGTGCTGAAAGGGCAACACCTGTCTTACTACAAGGATGAGGACGACAGCAAATTCCAGGTATCTACAAGGGGCGGGGCTTTGATAATTTGTAGACACTGAGAGCTGAGGGGCCTCCTCAGCTGGTTTTGGTTTCAGCTTTTAAAGCCAGCGGCGCAGTAAATGTCCAGTCAAGGTTTTTACCAAGACCAGAGCTGTTGGGGCACCTTCAGACTGTTCTTTTAACTAAATGAAACTAAACAGAACAAATTGTATACTGAGGTATTCTCTGGTGTCCCCTTCTTCTTTTGAATATTGTGACACAATTTACAGATTGCCCCCCCACCGATCAACCAGCGAGCCTAGTGTAGCAACATACAGATTTTCAAGACTTTAGGGGATTTGTTTTTTTTTTTTACAATGAGGTCTTTGGGCCAGGATAAGGGAACAGAGATGGTATCTATCACAACCTTCCACTTATGGAAGAGATGCACCTCCATCCTACCCTTTCCTTTGCCGACAAAATTTAATTTAGGAGCTCTAATAAAATGTCCTCCCTCCTCCAAATAAAATATTTGCTTTTGTACAATCCAAAGGCCTTTTATTAGTAAAAGAGAAAAGTCTAGGAAAGAGACTTGTTTCTGCTGTCCTAGAAAACTAAAGGGCCTCTGCATTCAAATCCTTCTGGATACCAGATCAAGGTCATATAAACAAAATAGTACAGACACACTGGGAAACCAATATGGCAATAAAAAAAATATCCAAGTTAGATTTATATAGAGTTGTCTCTCTTCAGTTTCAGTTATTCTTTCATTCTTATTTCATACAAGTCCCAACGTGTTTCACCTACAGCTTTTTCAAGGGACGGTTTTTATATTTAAGGACCAACTTCAACTCATTAAAAAATTTCTTGACAGAGTATAAGGTCATACAATAGCTAAACTTGGCGTGTGGCGTTTCAGACCCCTGGTATAAAGCATGGAGAACAGCTTAACTTCAGGCCACGCTTGAGAAGTTCCTGAAGCCAGCCACTGTCAGAAGCAGAATGCTGGACTAGATGGAGCCACTTTTTCATGCAAGGTTCCCCCCCCCCCAACCAATTTAATTCCTAACCATGGTGGAATAGAACACCCAGACCCATCTCCAAATAGTCTCAATAAACGGCAGTATGCTTTTAAGATATTCTTGAGAGACACTGTGGAATACTGGTCAAGAGTGTCAGACTAGGATTTGGGAGACCCAGGTTCGAATCCCCACTCTGCCATGGAAGCTCACTGGGTAGCACTCAGCCAGTCACACACGCTCAGTCTAACTTACCTCAGAGAGGGATTGTGAAAATAAAATGAAGGATGTAAGGTGCTCTGGGCTCCCACCGAGGCTGAGTACAAATGAAACAAACAAGCAGGTAGCCATATATTGCCACACCATGTTCAAGGGTGCTGCACTAGGCTCACTGGTTGATCGGGGGGGGGGGGGCAGGGGGAATGTCCCAGTCTGCATGATGTGGCAGTGGGGAGGGAAGGGGTCAGAGAGCTCGTGGGGGTATGGAGTTCAGTCTGCTGTTTAAAGGCACAGGCATACGATCCTGCCGACTGAAAATCTGACAGCCCTGTCCTGCGCCTGCTTCTAGTTACTTTCCAAATCGTTTTAAAGTTCCTAGCCCTTAAGGTTTATGTGCCCATCCCCTCCCACAGTTCCTTTCTCCACATTTTGCTTCTCACTTTCTCACAAGCTCCTCTATGGCCTCTCTTTATGACCACTTTTATCTCCTTGATCCTTTAAGATTTTTGCCACGCTGTTTCCTGTGGCAGAAACTATTTCTCTGTGGGTATCTCTCTCTCTCATGCACACACATACAGAGTTCCTCCCTCCTGTTCTGCCATGCATAGATTATTATGCCCACAATTTATCATGCTCGGTACAACCGAGCCTTTGGAAAGTGCAACGTCCTCAAACAGCTATAAAAGACTTGCAACTGCCCTCCTGTTACCCCTACGAGCCAAGTCATATGAGCTTTCCTCGTGACTGGCCTGATTCATGACATGATGTTGGGGCCAGGCTGGCTTTTCTGTGGGCATAAAGAGAGGCAGCATGGGAAGCATCTGGCCAGGCAGCATCTGTATCTGCAGTTCTCAGATTCTCCTGCTTATTGACATCAGTTATTTATTTATTTTTTCGGAGACTCCTTTGGAGTCAAGATACAAGTAAAAATCGAGATACAAAACAACAGCTCTTTGTCTTATAGTAGTTGTTTGCAATAGTTTTAGCCTCCTTCCAAGAAAGCTTGGGAGTAGTTTAAGTCAGGCTCTGGGGGCCCATAGGTCTCCTTCCCCAAAATGCAGGGTTTAGAGCAGGGGTGGTCAAGCTGCGGCCTTCCAGATGTCCATGGACTACAATTCCCATGAGCCCCTGCCAGCTGGCAGGGGCTCATGGGAATTGTAGCCCATGGACATCTGGAGGGCCGCAGTTTGACTACCCCTGGTTTGGAGTGACTGCTTAGACCAGTTTAAGATTTCCATGCTGGCCTACTATTTAACTGAGCAAAGTATGTTTCCTGACCACAGACCCACCCTCCGTATGATTTGCGTGCCATCAGACCCTGTAGCCATCAGAGCTGCTTTGTCCCTTCAAATGCCTCATTAATTTAGAATAGGTGCCTTGATTCTCTCCTGCCGTAATCTGAAGCATTTTAGGAGAAGTAAAGCTAAAACAGATTGCCCAGACATCATGTGGTTTAATTAAACCAATTATGGCTGTGATCATAAGGACACAGGTCACTTCTCCAACGGTGGTTAGTCTGAGTCCTTCGAGACAAGGTATGAAACCGGGATTTGCAGTTGGCTGTCCAG
Source organism: Paroedura picta (assembly GCF_049243985.1). NCBI lineage: Eukaryota > Metazoa > Chordata > Lepidosauria > Squamata > Gekkonidae > Paroedura > Paroedura picta. The sequence continues at coordinate 24,784,610 of NC_135380.1, forward strand.
TAATGGTTCTATGTGACACCTGAATGAGGACATCCTGGCTTGTTCCATGGAGCCACCTTCACCATGATGTAAGCTTAGGAGATGAACTTGGTCTCCGCTGGCAGAGAGATGGGGCAAGGAGCAACCAACATTTCCTGAAACAATGAGTACCTGCAAGCCAAATCCTGTTTTGGATTTGAATAAAATGCATAATGTCTTTGCAGTATTTCTGAATTGGAGCCACTATGTGTATAGGATCAGAGACTGGGCAAGTAAAAAAAGGAGATCCTGACCCTGGAGTTCCTAAAATGTTCATAATTATGTCACTAGGTAGATGGGACAAAACCTCTGTCATTATGTAGACAGAAAACAGGTGTAGCACATCACCTGCTACCTGATTCTTTTTACCAGGGATTGAACTGAGGACCTACTGCTCACAACCAGATGCTTTACCTCTAGGTTGTGACTCTGTTGCAGATCAAGCAGTTGCTTGGCTGCCTGTGGAACTGGGACCACCCCTAAAGCAGGCCCATTTTGGACCGACTTGTTTCTGACATTTTTTTGCCTAGGTTATGTCACTGCCCTCATGAGAACTTCAAGCAGGCAGGCAAAGCTGACTCTCGGGCCTCATCAGGGGGCGATTCCCCTGTTTCAAAAGAGAACACCTAGCATGTCCAGTTGTCAATGGACTTGTGTTTTAAGGTTGTTTCAAGATTGTTCCTGTCTTTGGTTGCAGGGTGTGATCCGTCTTCACGGCAGCACTATCAAGGAGGTTGCCGCCACCTCTGATGAGGGAGGGAGGTTTATCTTTGAAGTCATTCCAGGTGAGCATCCATTAATTAACCATCAATTGCACTTGCTTGGCTAGGCTCCAGTCTTGTGCTGGTTTGGCTGTCTTTCTTGAGCTATGCTGGAATTCCTGTGGCCCTTGGGCATAACCTCTTGCATGAAATCATGACTCTTCATGGCGTCTGAAACAGATTGAAATGTTCAATGTGGATATGTTTATAATGGAAGGAGGAAAGTAATTTTTAAAGTATCTTGAAGTTGGACAGTTGCTGGGGGAAATGGGCAGCCTTCCATTTTTTTCTATATTTTAAATTAAATTAAGGAGTGGACTGACACTTGAACTTACTGGGAAAAGTTTTGTGGGTTTTCATCTGCCAGGACTAAGCAAAGCTTCAATGGTCACCAAGTCAACATTTTTGGTGGTGGAAGACAAGGAATTTGGAACAGATATTTGTTCTCCTGGACTTGCATGATAAAGCAAGCAAATACTCTCCTTTAGCCATTTTTTAAAATCTAAAACTATGTGTGGGGATAAAAGCAGTGGTCAGTTTTGTGTCGTGATGTCACAGACACCACTTCCTACAGACCAAACTCATCATAAGTTAAATTTCCAAACACTTCTCTGCAGCTCCCTTTACACCAAGCAGACTGGTTCATACAGTAGCAGATAACTCCTGAGTTGCTACAAGCTGCTGAAAAACCAATTGGCCATGGGGGGAGGGGAGGGAGGTGTATTGCTTATGGTTAAGGAAAAGTGAAAGAGCTTTGGTTTAAACAGCCTACCTTTCAGAGAGGTTGTGAGAATCAGTGGTAAAACCTTAAAAAATTAAGCAGGATCAATTCTCCTCCAGCAGCAGCCTGTAGGTGAAAGAATATTGTTCTAAATGTTTGGTAGAAATGGCTGTTGATTTGCTACAGTATTTCACGGAGAGAAAAATCAATGCATAACACTTTCTTCTTCTCCCTGTGAATAATTTTGCTTTTATTATTATTATTATTTCCCTGCAGGGATCTCCAGAGACCAAAATCGAACAGGACAAGACTCTTATTTACTGATGGCCAGCTCCCAGTCGGAAATGGAAGACTGGGTGAAAGTGCTCCGAAGAGTGGCAGGGTCCCCATTAGGAGGTAAAGACACAAGGCCACACCTCAAAAAAGATATTACCGAATTGGGAAAAGTACACAAAGAAGGGCAACTGAAATGCTTAAGGGGAAGGAACACCTTTTTGTGAATAAAAGTCAAAGTGGCTGGGGCTTTTTAGCTTGAAGAAACAATGACAGAGCTTTACAAAATTATGCATGGGATAGAAAGAGAAAGCATTTATTTTCTCTCTGTCTCTCAGTACAAGAATTCCTGGGAACGCAATGAAATTAATGAGAAGTAAGCTTAGAATAGGAAGCACCTCTTTGCTCAAAAGAATAGTTAGCACATTGCGTTCTCAGGAATTCTTGTACCATGCATAATTTTGCAAAGCTCTATCATTGTTTCTTCAAGCTAAAAAGCCCAGCCACTTTTCCCAGTGCGGTAATATCAAGGCCCACTAAGATGGCCTTTTTGTTGCCAAAGCCATTCTTCTACTTGATTTTTGCTTTATATACAGCTCTGGAGTCAAAGTGGCATACAAATAGCATACACAAATAAAGAGCAACAAGGTAGGGATGACTAACAGGCAGCAGGGGAGCTCAATGCAACCCCATATGGGTTACCTATCCGGCTCTTACTCAAGTCTCAGTTCCTAAGGTACACATCTCTTTTACTGCACCTATGGAGGGATAGAGCTTATTGCTGATATCTAATGGGAGGAAGAACATGGAGATGTGTACCTTAGGAACTGTTGTCATTCTTGACAAACTGGCAGGCTTCAGCCTCCCTGGTTTTAAAATAAGCGGAAAGTGATGATGGGCACTGCTGTGTCCTTTTACAGAGACTTGTTCTCCACAGGGCATGTTAATGTTGCCAACACTTTCTACAGCTGTGTGAGATAGGTTGATGTTTTTCTAAAACTGTGCCGTGATTTTCATAGCAGAATGTGTGGTTTGACCCCAGGATGAACCAACCTGGTGTGTGGTAATATTCTGGAACGTGGTGATTTCATCTGGCATTTGTTGTGCACCAAGAGAAGGCAGACATGATACAGAGCAATTCATACAGGCTAGAAAGGGAGATTGCAGAAATGCAAGTTAAATTCCAGGGAATTGATTGGTTGTTTTGGCAAATAATTATCATATGGTTATATTTGGATGTGTGACACAGTTTACTAATTTAACAGAATTAATTTTTTGCTATATATTCCCACTGTCATGTAGGGACTTCTTAGTCTGAGGAAGAGTGCTTGCACTCGAAAGCTCATGCCCTGAATAAATCTTTGGTCTTAAAGGTGCCACTGGACTCTGATTTTATTATGATATGGAGCAGGAATCTTTCCCTCTCTCTGATCAACTTTCACAGTATTAAAGAAAGTTGTATACTGAAGCAATCAGAGAAAAAGAATCCATTTACTATGTACAATGACAGGTTTATGATGATTTCTTGCAAGCCAAAGAGCTCTCTGTAAATGCATTGAAAATCCTCTCCACCCACCACCACAGATAAACAAAAAGCTCTTAACAGACCTCTGAATGGCAGGCACTGACTGGCCCCTCCGAGGTTCCAGAAGGAAAAGAAGCATAAATATTATGCTGGTTTGGAAAGGACAGAGACTTTCCCTAGGATCTGGAGAAGCTGCTAAAAAATCAGCACTATCAGGGATCCTTCTACAGTGTTTCTGGAGCTGGCTGGAAGTTGGATTTTCTCTACTGTTATTTCCCTGACTGGGCACTGGATGAAGGGCCAGGTGCTAAATTCTTGCTGTCCAGCTCTGGAGATGCTCTTTTGCTGGGAGTTTAGGAAGACGAAGCCTGTTTTCCAAAGGAAAGGTACTGCCTTGCTTAAATATCTCAAATTATTGGCACACCATAAAGTGCACAGCAAGAGTTTTGTTTGGTCTGCTATTCATTTAACTATTCCTCCCAGGCACAGCTTAACTTGCGGGACTAACACGTGGGACTGCTGTTTATAGAGAAATGATGCAAACAAATCCATAACAGTTGTTGCTGTACCAAGCCACAGTACCTTAACTGGTGAAGGTATTTAAAAGCCTTGCTCTCAAAAGCAGCTACATGGTTTTAATGCTGTAGTCTAGTAGCCAAAAAACCGATCAGAGAAATCTTAAGTCAGTCCTTTACTTTGGTCATGAACTTAAATGGCCTTAAGCAAACTGGTTTCTTTGTCTGCATCAGACCCCCTCTGCAACATGGGGACAATAATACTAACGTGCCTGTCAGGGTGTCAGTAGGGACTGCTGGAAATATATGCAAAGCACTTTGAATGATCACAAGCCCTGTATATTGGTGAAGTATTTTATTTAGTTCGTCTTTGTTTACCAATTGAATGTAAGTTTAGCTAAATGCATAGAGCCAGTTTGGTGTAGTGGTTAGGAACACTGACTTCTAATCTGGCAAGCCAGGTTTGATTCTCCGCTCCCCCTGGATCACCTTGGGCTTGCCATGGCATTGATAAAGTTGTTCTGACTGAGCAGGAATATCAGGGCTCTCTCAGCCTTACCTCCCTCACAGGATGTCTGTTGTGGGGAGGAAAGGGAAGGTGATTGTAAGCCACTTTGAGACTCCTGCCTCTCTTAGGGCATTCTTCTTCTGGATGATTTTGGATTCTGGCTCTCTTGGGACATTCTGAGAAACACTTTTTCTTTCTCTTCACTGTGCTTCTTCTTTTTTCACCCAGTGGTTTTTGGCCAACAACTGGTGGAGACCATGGTATATGAACAGCGGTTTGGGCAGCATCAGGTTCCCATCCTGGTTGAGAAATGTGCAGAGTTCATAAAGAAGCATGGTCTCAATGAAGAGGGTATCTTCCGACTTCCGGGCCAAGATAACCTGGTGAAGCAGCTGAGGGATGCATTTGACGCTGGAGAGAGGCCATCATTTGACCAGTATGTGTTGTAAATATTTCTCAAAAATATTTCAGGCCGCAGGTTAAATTAGTCACTATGATGAATAGATGAACAAAGGAATAACCTGCCTTTGGGGAGATATTTATTGCAATCCTTTAGCTTATTCCAGAGGGATCGTGAACTTTAGTTGTCTTTTGTTTTATGAGAGTCTATAATGAAGTGAAGCCAGAGACTTTGCCTTCAGGCTGAACAGCTAAAACCAGGAAGACCAAATAGCCTCGACATAACCTTCATCCCACCCCAGAATACCCACCCCAGACAGATTAGTGAGGCACTGACATGATTTTCATTCGACAGACTCTGTCATTTTTTGAAGCTTTTCAAGACTGAATGGCAATTGCTGTTTTAATTTGGCTTTTTTTGGTGTATGATCATTTCTATTTTGCTGCCCCTGGAGCTTTTTTTTTACTTTATTTCTTGTTGGGTCTGCTTAAAAAACAACAACACCCTGATCTTATTGTACACTGTTTTATAGACTTAAGTGGGAAAGCTTCCTATACATTTTTAACAAATAAGAAGATGTAGTTTGACCGTTTCAAAAGTGGTCAAACCAACCCATTTTGGAGATACTTTATGAGTTCTTTAAACTTAATTAAGTAATCTGAAAAAGACTTCACAACCAAGATCAGGCCAGATTTTGGTCATTTTGCTTCTCAGGATGAAAATTCTCCAAACCATCCTTGAACACTAATGACAATGACGTTTTCCAGGGTGTAAGTTTTCTTGAGGTGAAGCTCACTTCATTAGATACAAATGGAAATGAAGATGCACTATCCCTTATATCCAAGGCAGAAGGGGAAGGGTGTTGCAAAGTCAGTTGTTGTTAGGATGCAGAAGTCCAATGCAAAGTTGAGGCGGCTTGAATAGAGACAGGAAATATGCTTAGATATGAGAAATACAGAAAATTAGCATCTGTAACAGGATAAGAATCCTATATTCCTATTCAGGCCTGGGAAGGAGGTCTATCATCCTGCATTTGATAATGAATTCTAGTTAAGCCATCTCATGTAGCAATCTCCCTCTGAAGCTTCTCTGTCAGAGAACTGCCTCTCTTAGGGCAGCCATAGAACATCCTGCAAGTTTAAAATATTCTCCCACTGTTTTCTGCCTGTTGTGTTTCTTGATGTCAGATTTATAACATTCTGAAAGAATCGCTGGAAGTGTTTCATACCTTTTCAAAGAGTTTGCCAAATCATCCCCTCTTCTTTTCAGCCATTTTTAGAACTGATCAGCTGAAAAGTAATGGATAAGGGAGTTATAATGTAAAGGCATCCTAATATTTATATAATCCTATTTATATTTTTTAGCATATTTCTGGAATTTCCTTCACACCGAACCCAAAATTGTCTGGATTCTACTTGTCACTATTCCCTAGCTCTCAACTGATTCTATAGGGAAATAGCTCTGTTTCCTGGTACCATTTTGAGGCCCTTAACTCATTTTGAAGCTTTAGGGACCTAACTTATCCTTGTCTTACAGAGAGACAGATGTACACACGGTGGCGTCCTTGTTTAAACTCTACCTCAGGGAACTTCCTGAGCCAGTCATTCCATGGACCCAGTATGAGGACTTCCTCTTGTGTGGCCAGCTTCTGACTGCTGATGAGGCAAAGGTATGATTAAGTAAGGTTTCCCTGGTCCTAGCAGGAGGACTGCATGGGAGAGGGAGAACTAAAATGTTGTTTCATATTCTTAAACCATTTATAAAGCATCTATTTTTCTCTCTCTAACATGCACACAAAAACCTTGCTAACAGGAATCAAATCAATGCATCTTAAAACATTTTATCTATATCTTCTACCTAACTATATAAAACACACACACACACACACACACACACACACACACACACACACACACAGACATATATCTCCAGCACTAGATTTTGCAGGTTTTGACAGGTTAGAGTTGAAACTTTCCTTGCTTCCTTGCTTCCTTCCTTCCTTTGATTTTTAGCCTGCCACTCTCTGGCAGGCTAGCAGTGTTGGTTATGACCCTCTAGGACAGTGCCATTTGTGACCTCCTAGTTTTTAGTCCTGTGGACTTTGTGATAACCCAAATCATGCCTAGGTCCCTTGAGAAGCTTTGAAGAGGGAAGGCTCCCTTGCAAAGGCTTTCTAACTCAAGGGGGCATCTGGAGATCTCCCAATACAATGGTTGATCTCCAAAATCAATCCACCTGGAGAAACTGGCTGCTTTGGATTCTATGACATTATACCCTGTTGAGATCTCTCCCCAGGCTCCTCCCCCAACATCTTTGGGTAGTTCCCAACCCAGAGCTGGCAACCATATTGCAAATTGACTTGGGGCAAGTCTTCCTTGGGAATTGACTTGGGTCTGAGAGTTTTAGTGGGAGGTCAACACTACACCATGCTCTCTTTCAGCCCTCCCACAATGTTTGGTTTCCTCTTTTCTCCCCTTTTAATTGCCAGTTTGATAAAAACAGCAGCAGTAGCCATGGTGCAAATAATGCTAGTATTTATGCTAGCTCGAAACACTTTGCTGAAAATCCACGTCTATATTCTTCCAGGGCTGTCAACAGTTAACAAAGCAGTTGTCTGTCTTACCCCGAGACAATTACAACCTTCTCAGTTATATCTGCCGGTAGGTTCTCTTCTCTTCCTTAATGCTTTTGTAGCACAGTATTTTAAACTGGTGAAAGTGAAATGGTTACATACAAAAGAACTTATGGGAAAATGGAATGTTTTAAAACTCTGCTCCCCAGTATTCCAGCCTACTGCTTTAATGAACAGTGTGCACTTGCAGAATGCCCAGCTTGTATGATTAGTGTTTGGGGAGGGGGGCGGAGCATGCCAGACCCTTGTAGGGCTAGAATGTAGATCTAGGAGTTGGCAGACATAGATGTGAATCCCCCTTTGACCATGGAAATTTACTGGATTCGTTTAGGCCTGTCACACTTAGCCTAATTTACCACACAGGGATGTCCTGAAGATAAAATGGAGAGAAGCCATTTTGGGTCCTCATTGTAGGGAAGGGTGAGATACAAATGAAAAAAGCAAAGAAAAACCAGATCTCAGATCCATGGAAGGTAGGGCAGAATTGTGCAGTCAGGCTCCCCTCCCCCAGGTTCAAATGAAATGTCCTCACAGCACTAGAGTAGACTCCATCCATCACTTCTCTGTTTTATCATTGGATCCTGGCAGATTCCTGTATGAAATCCAGCAGAACGCCAGTACCAACAAGATGAGTGTGGAGAATCTGGCAACAGTGTTTGGCGTGAATCTCATCAGACCAAAGGTGGAGGATCCTGCGGCTATCATGACAGGTGCAACAGGGTGCTGCAAACAGTTTGTGTTATGCTGTTTTTGTTTGAATGGGTGCTCCCTTTAGGCAAAAAAGGCACATTTCGTTTGCAAAGTTACCTGATCTTATCCTGTCCCACTTGTGGTGGTGATAGAAAGAAATAACTCAATAGAAAATTACAACTATATATTATGCATGCTATAAATAAGCGTATGTTATTCCAGGGCTTGCTTCCTGATTGCTTTCCCTCTTTTACTGCAGGCACTGACCGTATCAAGAAAGTGATGACTGTCATGATCAGCAACCACACAACGCTATTTCCTGTCTCCAAAGATGTGCTGCCTTCTCCACCCCCCCAGAAGCATGATCCCAAGAAGGCCCCAGTGACCCGCAGTTCAGTAGGCTGGGGGGCCGTAGAACGACCGCTGTCATCTAGAGGAGGGAACAGAACCCAGTGGCAAACAGTAAGTGGACTACGACTGGCTCTGTCATTTCTTCTATGGATAGTTCCAGTCATGCAACAAGTTATAGGGTGTGTATCGGCTAGATTCAAGTCCTGCAGCATCTTAGCAACCAACAAGATGGAGGGAGTTTGGAAATTTTTGATGGTAAATTGAAGTCTCCATCCACATTTTACCTGTGAACAGGAACAGCAAATACCTCTATTTGAGGGTTGCCAAACTCCAGGGGCTTTTCTGCACACCATAAATTTAACATCATACTTGCCCTCTGAAAATGCTATATTCTGGCCGCTCCGCATGACGTCACTAACCTCCTGTGTCTGGCCAACCGCTTGCTATATCCGCCATTTTAAAGCGCAAGTTGTTGAATCCCAAAAAGTGGATTGACCAATCTAAAAAGTGCTATCCTCCAGTGGACAACCAGCAGGCCACCAGCAAAAGAAATGTATGGAGGCGAAGAAGTGCTACCTCTGCCTTCAATGCCCTCCCCTCGCACCCACCTTCCTCTCCCTTCTTACAATACTTTTTAAAAATGGAGAACAGCCTGGAGCAATGAATAGGCAGACAAGCGTGCAGGTGATGCCAGAAATAAAACTATTTTTTTCTAAAGTAGTGACACAAAGCATGCCTCTCTAAAGTCCCCCCCCCAAAAAAAAATCAGGAACAAGATTAATGTTTAAAAGTATTTAAAGACTCATGATTCCATAAGAGGCAGCATTCAGAAAGCACTATGCATCTATGTATAGGCATTTAAACAGAGAAGTATGAATTTAATAAAAAATTAGTAGGTATCGCAGAACCTCTAAAACATGGAGAAAGGGGATTGGCTGCCTGGCTTGATTGACAGGTGGAAGAGAGTCGCATATAAACCGCGTTGCTCTCTTCCACCATTTCCAGCAGCAGCGAAAAGGCGGCAGACGAGAGCGAGACAGCAAAAAGTTGAAGAGTGGCCAGGAGGCGTGATAATATTTAGCGCTACGCCATTCAGCTGGCGTAATGCTATTTTTACCAATATGCAGAAATGCCCCAGGTCATACCTGGGAATATCCTAGGATTATAACTGATCTCCAGCTAACAGATCTCAGTTCACCTGGATCAAATGACTGCTTTGGAAAAGTGGAGTGTGTGACATTATACCAACTGAAGTCCCTTCCTCTGCCCAAATCCCTTCCTCCTCAGGCTCCGCCCCCAAAATCTAAATCTCCAGGTATTTCCTCCTCTACTTTGACCCTAATTAAATGTAGTGAAGTTACCTCAATGTCTTTGTTCTTGCTTTGCAGAAAGATGACTTAGAAGCTTCCAGCTCTGAGTTTAATTGTAGTCCAGATCCATCAGCAGAAGATAACGGGGAGCTGCAGCCTGAAGACCTCATAGGGATGTGTGTGGCTAGGAAAAGAACTCAGACCCTTCCGAACAGGAAGTACTTTGTAAATAATCCTCAAAACAGATGGAGGCAAGGCGAACTTTTCAGCAGTGACTTTTGGTCATCTTCTTCAGTGGTCCAGTCCAGCCCCATTTCTTCAACAGGAAGTCACAAAAGGACCTTGTCAGATGGACTTTCTAAGCTGCTCACTCTTCCACATATTTCAGACACTGACAACTTCTGTAGTTCCCCAGAGGCAAGTGGAAAGCAGACTCATGAGAGCTCTTTGGCTGTAGCTGCTGATACTTCACAAAAGGGTCAGCTACCTGGGCAAAATGGGGCCACGGTTCAAAAACCCAGTGCTGAAGGTGAGAGCTCCCCTCCTGAGGAGGAACTTGAGTCCCTGAGAAAAATTATTGTCGAGCTAAAACAAGAGATGGAGATACAGAGAAAAGATTATGAGGAGAGAATTAGCAGGTAATGGAGAAAACTCCACTGATCTTATTTCTTTCTGTAGTTCTGTAGAACCACTGCCTCAGTAAATGGCATTAGATCTTGACTGACCAAAGGTCCTGTTTTGCATAAGTCAATTTCTTATGTTCAGAAATCTGCTTCTTTAAAGGGAGCAGTTACACCAGATACCAAGAAGCCCTGTCAGCAGGGTTTGCACAACGGGGCTTGCACAGGTGACATTCCAGGAGAATTGTACCCTACAGGTTAGGCCTCTTGGCTTCCCACTCTGTTATTCTTAATAGTATCCAACATTTATTATCTACGGCTATCTATTGTGGCTATCTACTGCAGCTCACGGTAGGTCCACCTCTGGCTGCAGAACTTCTAATAAGGGTGAGGGGAGAAAGTCTTAGATCTTTTCCCTCCGCTCGCTGACATGGACACCCTCTTGGAAAACACCTGCTCATGTTTCACCCTGTTTCTCTTGCAGCCTCGAGAAGGAAAACTATGAGGTCTGGGCCAAAGTGGTAAGGCTAAACAAAGAGATTGAGAAAGAAAAGACTAAATCTGCAGAACTGGAACATAAGCTTCAGGATATAGAGCATTATCGAGATGATATTGAGAACAAGAACAAACTTCTAGAGCAGGAGATCCTGGACTCCATGAAATCCACAAACCAACCTGAAACAAAAAGCAAATAGAGAAAAGAATCTCTCTTTGGATGCAAAACCACAATCCACTGGGCAGAGGAAGGACAAGTGGGTAAGTCCGAGTGCCCAGTGTCTGCTCCATCTTCAAAGAGATGTCTGGCAGTGCCTTTTGGAAGGCTTGGAGTATTGGGATGTATTCCTGTGGCCAGAACACAAGACCTGTCCTCTAGCTGAGCCATAAGCCAGACTGAAAAAGGTTCATGGGCAGACGTGTCCTCCAGGAGTTGCTCTGACACCACCTGCCCCAGGAAGGGCAAATCGGATACTTTCATTTTCTTGCATTAAGGGAGTGCTTTTGCAGTTGTGGTTGAATTACAACCCCTTTCAATGCCCGTGGAAAAAACTCCTGCCAAGGAAGATGAATAATATTTCTGAAAGAGATTCTTATTGGAACTCTGCTAAATTGTGTCAAACAAGGTCAGGGATCCAAACTACAGGTAATGGCTGAGCTGCCCCTGTTACAGTTGATCTTCAGCTGATAGATACCAGTTCACCTGGAGAAAACGGCAGCTTTGGAAGGTGGTCTCTGTGGTATTATACCCCACTGAAGTCCCTCCCCAAACCACACTCTCCTCAAGCACCTGAAACGACGGCTGCCTGATCTACTCCCATGGGGGCAACATGTCAAAATGCTATATTGTTGTAAATATTGTCTATACACTTCCATACTGACCAGCTGTCTGTATCTCTAGATTCGAAGAAATTGTTCTATTTCTGTGTCAACCTGACAGGTATCCAATGAAGGACTCTAATTAAACTTTAAGGCTGGGCCACTTATGCCCAGCAAAAAATACTGGCCCATTCAAACCGAACATGTCCGCTGAAATGAATTCTGGTAAAAATTGATGCTGTTGCATACCTGGCATATAATGAAGGCTTTTCTGATAGCAATCCAAGGTGCCAGAGTTCAGAGAAGCTGTGGAACTGCAACTAAATTGGGGTCTCGTCTGTTAATGGTCAGTTCTTGCAAGGAATCCCAGGATCACTATCCAGAGGCAGGCAGTGGCCAACCACCCCTGCTAGTCTCTTGCCTTAAAAACCTTACAGGATCACCATAACTCAACTGCAACTTGACGGCACTTTACGCAAACACACTGATCGGTGGTTTGGGAGCCAAGTGGCTCTTGGATGTGCTTTTCTGGGTACTGTCCCCCAATGTGCCATCTGCCCTGTGTTTCAGGATGGTGGGCACAGCCCTCACCTGGTATGCCTTGTGGTGGGCAGGCAGTCCCCACCCTGAAACAGTTGCCTCTGGAGGAATGTGAGCCTCCTCAGACCACAGGCATCATGCCAGGGATGGAGTTGGTGGCAACTGCAATTGCTGCTCTCAGTTAGCAGAAGAGTGTGTTCTGGATTTCCATAAACAGAAGCCATGGAATGCCTTTACTAGGATTAATTAAAATGACATTGAACTGTGTGCAAAGCTTTTAAGCTCTCCAGACCTCTTCGTCAGGCTGGATGTCAAAAAAGAGAGAGGGGAAGGGGAGATGTTGCAGGCCATGATCTTAAGGCTGTCATATGCTCCTTGTGTAGAATGTTCAGCAGATTTCCCTGGTGGGGCTGGTGTCAGCAACGAAAGCTGAATCTCCACCATTGTTAATCTTACCAAATTGCCTCCACCCAGCTTTTCAAGGGACCCATGCATTCAATTTGGTGCTAGAAGAAGAAGAAGAGTTGGTTCTTATACGCCACCGTTCTCTACCCAAAGGAGTCTCAAAGCAGCTTACAATCACCTTCCCTTTTCTCTCCCCACAACAGACACCCTGTGTGAGGTGGGTGAGGCTGAAGGAGGAGAAGAAGAAGAATTGGTTATTATATGCCACTTTTCTCTTCCCGAAGGAGTCTCAAAGCAGCTTACATTCACCTTCCCTTTCCTCTTCCTACAGCAGATACCCTGTGAGGTAGGTGAGGCTGAGCCCTGATATTACTGCTCAGTCAGAACAGCTTTATCAGTGCTGTGGCGAGCCCAAGGTCACTCATGCATGTGGGGGAGCGGGAAATCAAACCTGGCTCGCCAGATTAGAACTCTGCGCTCCTAACAAATACACCAAGCTGACTACAGAGAAAGCTGGCCTTTATGTTTTTTCAGCTGTCATAGTAGGACCCTAAGGGAGGGGGAAATCCCAATCTCTGGTTCTGCTGCCCTCTCCTATAACCTGAGCACCAGTTTTGCCTTCTTCAAAGTCTATGCATGGGATGAAAGTGCTTTTAGCTTTTTTGGGAGAGGGTTAACACACCAGTTATTTTTTTTAAACTGTCCTTCGTACCAGGATTACAGACCCCGGCATTGTACCTGTGTCTAGCCCCTTCTTGCGTCATTCTTTTTAATCCATGGAGGAGCCATCCCTTGGCCATTAGATAGAAGGATGGGTCCATTTCTATCCACTTGGTTAATCTTAGTCCTTTTCTAAAGCCATTTCAACCAATGGGCACAGCCATATCTTGGGATAAGAAACGCTATGTGCTAATGCAATGCGATGTATGCCCTTGGAATCTTGCTCAAATGCTCCGTTATAATTTGTACAAGGGACTGGACTCCATCGCATAAAGCTTTGGAGGAGCAATCACCATCCCCGGCGGGCTGAAACAAATTGCTTCATTCATGTTTCTAAATGCATGAAATTGCTTCGTTCATGAAATTGCTTCGTTCATGTTTCGAAAGGCATGAAATTGCTTCGTTCATGTTTCTAAAGGCGTTCCTTAGCAGACCAGTGATGCATCTTCATTACAAGAGAGAGCTTGGCTGGGCAAGGAAGGTCTCTGAGAGCAGGCCAAGCTAGTGTCTATTTAATATAAACTAGAAATTCCACCATTTCCTTTACAGATAGGCCTGCGTCAGACCATATCTGTTGCTGAGGAACAGGGTTAACCTCCCTGAATAATTTCTGTGCCTCTCAAAATCCTCAGTGATTATAAAAAAATCCTATGTAAAGAGTTTGCTTTAAAGACTGAAGGTCAGGCCATTGCAGCTTGAACTGCTAATAGTTGTATTTATAGCGAGGGGATTGTTTGGTGTCATTAGCCTTATTCAAACATGCACCACAGCATCTGGCAGATGAAAACATACCCTCCAATACTATGAAGGTTGTATATATTTTTGCCTGGATTCTTGTTGAGTGTCAACCATGGTTGTTACAGACCAAGTGTATCTGAGCAGCATATTCTCCAAACCTATTCAGCCAAATTTCTTACTTCCCTGCACCATCAATTAACTTTGTGGATTTAATTCTGGAGATTTATAAGCATGAAATTAATATTTAGGGGTGACATTTGCCTAAAAGGAGAAGCCGAACTGACATTTTGCATTCTGTACGTGGAAGGATATATGTAATCGTGTAGCCCTCATGGGCAACTGCTGTTTTTCATTGTGCCTGTATCGAAGGACTTGTTTGCTAATCCTTTTGTAAACTTTTGTACAACTGCAACCATTCTTTTCCCATTTGGCCATTCCCTTAGCACTGTCAGCCAGTGCAACGATGCATACGGTGCAGATTTCCCCGCCCCAAAAGAGAGGTATGTACCCAACATGGCGAGCAAAGGAAATTCTACGTGCAGGGAGCACAGTATGGTGGGGCATTCAAACGTTGCAACCCCACTGCCTTCAAACACTTGTAGCCTGAAGTGAGACATGCCTAGAAAAGGACTGTACCACTTTATTTGGATGCATATACAAGTGGGCCCTCTGTCTCCGCACATTTGGAATAGCAGGCTGCTTTCTTGCACCCAGCAATATCATCTGTTGCAGCTGACGGAGCTTGTGCAAATTTGACTTATCATGCGTAAAAACATGATGTGATATTTAGGCCCTCTTGACACAATGTACTGATAATGGGAGTTGGGAACAAGGGAACGAGGCTTAATCGCTTCTGCTGGCTGGCTGTCGCTGCAGCCAGAGAGCTATTTTTGAACTAGTGATTTTCTCAAGGCCGTGTGTAAAAACAGCTGGAGCACGAGTGAGAGGAATGGGTTCATTGCATGTTTTTTTTAAAGGATATGTAAAGAAATTTGGCATTTCCTTTGCTGAGCGTATGAGCTGCTAATTTCCTCCTTCTCCAGGCACACTATCACACGTCTTAGAATCATAGAATTATAGAATAACAGAGTTGGCAGACCTCCTGGGTCATACTCTGGGGCAAGAGAGAACATCTCTTCTCCATCCTCTATATCAGGGGTAGTCAACCTGTGGTCCTCCAGATGTCCATGGACTACAATTCCCATGAGCCCCTGCCAGCAAATCTCTGTGCCAAGGTCCCAGGGGCTCATGGGTATTGTAGTCCATGGACATCTGGAGGACCACAGGTTGACTACCCCTGCCATAGAGAACAGAGAAATTCCTAGAACATTCTAGGAATTCCATTGACTACAATACCCATGAGCACATGCCAATATTTGCTGGCAGGGGCTCATGGGAATTGTAGTCCATGAACATCTGGAGGACCACAGGTTGACTACCCCTGCTCTATATGGCTGTCTTCATTGTTTCATGAGTGGAACTGTTCCATCATGTGCCTGTTTTCTCTATTTTTCTTTCAGTTTCTAATCCATGGTGAGGTCTTCTTTCTCCACCTTCCCAGCTTCCTTCCCATTCTTTGCCAGACTTTCTTTTACTCTTCCTCACTTCCAACATTCCTACAGATTCTTCTTTTCCATTTAATGGCCAAGATGCTGAGTTGCATTTTGGAAAAGAAATGTATTTAGCCTACTGCAGACGTCAATTATCGCGAGGTTTCAGCTGTCTAATTTGAGAATTGGAAGATATGCTTTTTGTCCCTTGCTTCAAGTGTCCATTAGTGAGCAAATAGGGATGTGTACCAGATTTTGAATGTCTAACTTGTGGGTAAGTGCCCCCCTAATTGGGTTGTCAGCTCCAGGTTGGGAAATTCTTGGAGATTTTTGGGGAGGAATCTGGGGATGGCAGGTTTGGGGAGGGGAGGGACTTTAGTGGGGCATAATCTAACTTGCAAACCAACTATTTTCTCCAGGGGAACTGATCTCTGTTGCATGGAATAAAGTTCTAATTCAAAGAGACCTCTAGCCACCAAACTGAGGTTGGCAACTCTGGGAACAGCAGCCCTCACACATACCTGCTCCAGAGGGACATTTGGGCTGGGCATTAAGAGAGCCAGTTTGGTGTAGTGGTTAGGAATGCGGACTTCTAATCTGGCATGCCAGGTTTGATTCTGCACTCCCCCACATGCAACCAGCTGGGTGACCTTGGGCTCGCCACGGCACTGATAAAACTGTTCTGACCGAGTGATATCAGGGCTCTCTCAGTCTCACCCACCTCACAGGGTGTCTGTTGTGGGGAGAGGAAGGGGAAGGTGACTGTAAGCCGCTTTGAGCCTCCTTTGGGTAGTGAAAAGCAGCATATAAGAACCAACTCTTCTTCTTCTTCTTCTTCTTCTTCTTCTTCTTCTCCTCCTCCTCCTCCTCCTCCTTCTCCTTCTTCTTCTTCTCCTCCTCCTTCTTCTTCTCCTTCTTCTCTTGCAGTGGACAGCCCTGCTTAGGCACTGCTGAGTCAGGCAGCTTGACCAGGGGCTGTGGAGCAAAGGAACAAGAATGAGGCCATGCTCCAAATTTGCCACCAGTGACCCCAGAGGTACTGGTACTGTCATGGCCAACGAACGAGTGAGTCAGTCACAGGTATCTGGATAGGACCAGGGAAGTGTTTGCAGGTCTCCTAGCAACTACAAACTCCTTCGTGAGGTCTTCTTTGAGAATGGCAGGCCTAGTGGAAATGAGATAAGGCTGAATATTAAGCTGTTTCTCATCCACTAGAACCAAGTGCTGTCGTTATACTGAGGTAAGCAACACCCTTCAGTGGAAACATGAGGGAGGAACAAAATGGCATGTTTCTAGTCAAGTGGTGCTGGGACCTTGGCACAAAGTCAAGAATGCTGCACCAACTTGTGGGAAAGAAAATATCTGGTGATCACTTTACTCTTGCTCACGTTTCACTTTTTAAAAAAGAGGCACAGAGAGGGGCCAGGCATGCAGCCATTTCAAGGAGCTTCATGTAATAAACAAGGAAATCCTAATTTGATAAGGTGGCAAAGAAAGACACGCCTACACAGGGTGGCCAACTATGTTGGAAAAGTCCACTGACCAAGTATGGTGTCCGTCAGAACCTCAGCAAGTCCCCAGTTCTGGCTGCCTGCCTGCCTGCCAAAAAGGGTACGTTGTCCACATTATACAGCTGGTAAGATGACCTATGTCCATGATGTCTTTGTGGTACATATGGTGTATTTACTTTGCCCTACCAGGTCTTTAACAGTTTAAATCCTAGATAAATGAGGTAGTGGAGTCCTGAGCTGATGGTGAGGATTGTACCTCTTCAAGATGCTGATGGGGACTGCCATTATCTAATCCCACTCTCAATTAAAAAAAAATATCCCCCCAAATACAAATCTAGATCAAGGGTAGATATTCTGGCCCAGACTGCTTCTGGTTAGGCAAGTCTTCTGTTTGGAGATGTTTAGAAAACACAACATGGGAACATTCAACAATGGTATTGCCCATATCTACCGCATAAAGTGGTATAATCTACATTACTATCTCAATCTGCCACTTGCCAGGCTTGTGTGCAACTCATGCAGCAAAGGGAGATGGTCAAGTTCTTATAGAAATCTCAGCCTACCAGGTGGGGACCTGGCCAACTCCTGAAATTACAGCTTATCTCTAGACTATCGGGATCAGTTCTTCTGGAGAAAATGGCTGATTTGGAGGAGCAGACTCTGTGGCATTATACCCCACTGAGTTCCTCTCCCCCCCAAGCTCCATCCCCAAATCTCTAGGAGTTTTCCAACCTGGACTGGGCAGCCCTGCCCCCCCATCTCCCACCAGTGGTTGGAAGGAACCTGGCAACCCTGTTCCAAGGCAGTATCACTCCAGAAGGCAAGTGGAAGATGCCACTTTTCCATGCTGCTTTCTAAAGTCTCAGATAAAACCCTGCTACTTCAAGACCTTATTATGGCAGTGATTGAACCTACAAGCTTCAAGATAAGGCAGCCTGAGTGGAACCTGGGGAAGTAACTGAAGTCTAGGGAAAGCTTATGTATTAGCAATGCAAAGCACTCTAAATCTTGGGTCCCAATTGTTAACTGCATAACAAGGGGGCAGATAGCATAAAGCCTGCCCTCTGACCATTACCTAAACAACTAAGCTTCATAACTCTAAAAACAGTCACTGTTATAGTGTTGTCCCTATCTCTGGAGCTCCTCAACCCCACAAATGAACAGTTATTGCTGCCTTCTGTCACATTAAATCCATTTGCAAATCTCATTTGTATCTCCAGAATTGTAAGTTGATCAGCTGACATTTCTCTTCTTTCAGAACTGGCTCCATTGTGTCTTCCTTGTAGAACTTCTTTCCTTTGTAGAACTTCTTTCATTGAGGGAAATGTTGCAGGAAGCACCATGCAGTGTCATCTTAAGAAACCTATGTTTCTTTATTCTGTCTCTGCACATAATGGCTTTAGGTTGAGTTCTGGTACAAAACATCAGTCTGTGTGCTTACTAAGATGCATTATTCATCCTGTTAACCCTTCCTAAAGCTTGCAAGTGCACCTAGGCACCACTTGCCTCTGACCTTTTTTTTGGTGACATTAAGCATGTTAAGTGAAAATGCACAAGAGAAGAAGGAAAACTGGACTGTGGGGGCAAGTCCCAGATCAGTCCTTGCCCCTTTGTTAGCCTGGGTGTTAGATCTGGGCGCTCAAAGCTTGCGTAATAGGAGTGTCTCATATGCACAGTCTTTTTAGTACATACGGTAACCATTTTGTGTGAATGTACATACAAATTTGGTACATGCAAGTGGAATCTTGGAGTTTTGAGGCAACACATTTGCATATGTCGAAGAGCTACATGTGTATGTAATGCACGTATAATCTTAATCACACAAATCGTCATATGCGCATAGTTGGGGAATCATGCTTAGCTCTCATTTTGTGCTGTTGGAGTGTCAAAACTGAATGTCAAGGAGGAACTCTTGTGTGTATTTATAGGGGGCATAGGCTTATCTGTAATCAAGTAACTGATTTTTCAACTCTCTTGGTCTACTGGATAGACACTATATACACATAGTATGTATATAGGATAGTAAACATATATGGGTAAGATCTGTCTGTAGTGGAAAATCATATGTGTCCTGATGCCATTGGAAGGGGGCTTGCAACATTTCTTTTAGCAATAGGCCTCTCGTAAACTTTGGACTGGTTATCTTAATGCATTTTCAGCTGATGAAACCTTAATTTGATAAACAATTCCAATCTGGAAGGACCATCATTCATGTGGAGGAATTTTTGATAACTTCTTGCATCCTTTTCTTTTTGCGCTCCTACAACTGTCTCTGGAGCTTCTCTTTCTAAAAACAGATACACAGCCAGATCCTGTGCCTGTTTCCTGGGAAGTAAGGCCCCCTGAGTTCAATAGGGCTTTTACTTCCCAGTAAACAAGCTGCAGTGAGTTTTGGCAAATAATGGTTCTACCTCCTGTGATAGCAGAGAAGGAAGCTTTGTGTTCTGTCTGAAATTTAGCCCAGAGTTACTGGCGGTGCAATTGTATTTGTGCAAGTGTAGTTTTATCTCGCTTCAGGTTTTGACTTTGTTTTAGCTAGTGGTGACAGCTTAGGAAATGGATCCCACAATAAATCTTTGCAACAAGTGATCTGAAATACTCTAATCTCTGGGAAGATAAGGAGTTGCTACAGCAAAAGACAACATAAACTTGAAAGCGATGTATGCCGGGAATGTTCATTAGCTACTGTGCTCGATGTCTGTGGAGACCACCCTCCACTTGAAACTCCTGCTTTAACTCAATGCAGAACTTTTCAACAGAATCATTCCCTATTTTAACCCCTTGGTGAAAGCACCAGTGACACTGGAAGACTAAGCTACCATGAGATTTCAGGATATATGAAAGGCTGCAGGAATTTGGGTCAGGCTGTTGTCAGAGAAGGAGAATCACAGCGGGCAACCCCTTCCATTTATTGATCCAGGATAAAATCCACGAGGACATTTCCATGTAGTTTTGTTTCTCCTAATAGGGGAAATTTCAGCACTGGAGGAACCGTGTGAGTTCAGCAAATTTTGCGCTGGGATAAGAATTAAACTCTCCCTTCCAATCTCATCTAATTGGAGCCGAAGAGTCCTCTATTGTTAAGCAAAATTCCCAGCAGGCTGAGTGAGGAGCATGCAAAACTTGGAGAAGGTCGGGAAAGGTAACTTTGCCTCCCCCTCTCAAGGGCACTCAGTAAAGGTCAGGCAATAGAGTCAAGACATAGTGGTGAGCATTAGCAGAGATGGTTTTTAAAAGGTGGTTAGACAGATTCATGGTGGAACTTGGTCCATCAATGGTTACTAGCTTGGGTGACTAAAGCTGACCTCTGTTGGCACTCTTATAAATAGAGGGTTTGCTTCTCCAGATGAAACAGAGCACTCCATGTTGCCTCAGTCTGTAATTCTTGAAGGTACTACTAAACCTTTTTGGTCAGAGTTTTCCCCCCCTCCCATTTTGGCAGTCCTTAGATGAAAACAGGTGAAGCAGTGTTATAAACAAAGCTTCCGTCTTGGGCTGTGCGTGTTCCCAATATAATAAGTGACCTATCATTCTCAAAGCTCCTTTCCCGATAACAAAACATTACACTAAGTCATAGAAGAAAATTGCTGTTAGTCCACAGCTGCAACATTTCAAGCCAAGCAGATACTTCGACTGTAGAGTTTCTCTGAGATAGTTTCAAACAGTTCAGTGTTTCATGTAAATGATGAAAAAGAGGTCAACATAAATTAAAGATGGCCCATTATTCCTTGGTACATTTTTTTGAGCTTCACCTATCATAATTGTTAAGAAAATGAACGGTGTGCCCAAGATACTTCTTGATCCATTCAGTCCTATAACTTATAACATATGTTTACAATAATTTAAAAGTCAATTTAAACATTTAAAAAGTTTAAAATGCCAGTCTAAGCATCAACACAAGTTGATCATGTATCCCATACTAACGTGGTAGGGTATTCATCTATAGGATCTACTCTGAGACAATTATGGAGACTCATATGGGATTTTCAGGCTTAAAGATGGTATAAGATGTAGAAGTTCCTATAGAATAAGTACACTTCTCATTCTTTCTGCTTTCCTGAATTGCTCTTTGGTGACATGTTTTGAAGATCTCGGTCCTCACCTCTCTCTGCTGGTGATGCAATATACTCCTTCATTAGCAAACCAGCTGGACATAGTATTCAAATGGTTGTGTTTAAGACAGATGAATTGGTTCGGGTTACATGTGATTATTTAGCACGTCTCTCCTCTGACTACCATTAATTACTGGCTAATTCTTTTTGCTCTGAGATGGTGTGATGCACTGTGGTTGCCTAGCAACTAAAAGATGCTTCCACCCACCATTTACAAATCAAGTTGGAAGTGTTTGGGAGAAGGCAGCTTACAACACTTGGACAAAATTTGGCAATGGCATCACTTTGCCATTCTTCATAAATCTGGGGGATGTGGGACAGGGAGTATACATGGATATAGTTCCCTGCCTGTGTTATCCAAGTACCTAATGCTAGCCAGAAAAAAAAACGCTACTATAAACTGGATGTCAATATAGTTTGTATTACATGGAGAAATTAGAAAAAAAAAGGACAAAGATGTATTTACAAGGAACCGAGAACCCCTGTGCTTTGTTGCAGCAATTAACATCCAGCTCTTACGGTTTGATACATAATATTTTCTAAATGTGTTTTCAATACAAGCACAAAAATAAAACATTTTGTATTCTACAGTATATTACAAGGACAGCAGTCAATAAATAGATCAATAAATAACGGCTGTGCGGATGTAGGTAAAGCTGGCTTGGATGAGTCCTTGATGGTGTCTTTGGGGTAGTTTCCCACGGAGAGTCATAGTCCGTTCTCTCAAAGACAAGTCCCTTATCTCGTTCTGGGAAGATAGCTGTGCCTTAAAAGTGTAAAATGTAGGCAGGAGACAGTGCAGTCAACTGTAGTTAAGGGCAAAAAGTCAGCATCAATTACACTTTGCAAGGAATCTGACAAATTTCCAGCTTAGTATAAATAAAGCATCAGCTCTATTGTTTCTCAGCTCCGACACCTTCTTATCGCAGCGATTTGTTGGGGAAGAGTGGCGGAAACATGACATGTGACTCCATCGTATATGACTGAAGTGGAGCAAAGGGGGGGAGGGAGAATGGCCCCGCGAATTTCTAGCTTCACCATCCACACAAGGAGTCCTTTTCTTTGTCTCTAGAAGGGGTCCATTCAGATTTAAGCAACGGATGATCGTGCTCTGTATAATTCTTCCCTTTTGGAAACTTAAAATGCAAAGACGATTAGTTGGTTGAGGGCCATACATTCCTAGTTACGTCTATTTGTTGGCCCAATGCAAATATACTTGGTGGAAACTGTATGAGCTGCAATTTGAGATCATAATGTTGCTGGATGTGACCAAAGGTTCATTTGTTGCAGAATTCTATTTCCAACAGTGGGTAGTCAGAAACCTTTGAAAATCTAAACAGGGCATCAAGATGATCTCCGGTTGTTTGACTTCCAGCAGGTGGTATTCAGTGGTATTCTGCCTCTGAACATCATAGAGATGAAGCAGAGAAGAGATTGTAATCCAGTGGAACCTGGATCTCTGAAGGGAGAATCTTAGCAAAGGGGTTTGCGTCTGCAGTCTCTGGCTTAAACACTAGTAGATACTTGTCAGTAAGGCAGTATGAACCACCTGCAAACTAGCCCCCCCCCCCCAGTATATCTAATTTTGTTGTGCAGGCTGCTTGTATGCCATTGATAATGAAGCAAAGAAGACCCGAGTTGGAGAAAGGAGAAACTGAGATATTGCAAATTGAGGGAAGGCTGTGGCTCATCTTCTCTTAACACAAAAATTTCCAGGTTCATTCTGCATAATCATTTTAAAAGATCAGATAGTAGGCAGTGTGAGAGACCTCTGCTTGTGATCCAGGACAGCTGCTGCCACTCAAAAGAAACAATACCGATCTGGATAGACCAATCATCTGATTTACTATAAAGCAGCTTCATGTGTGGTTCAAACCCTTCCCTCCCCACTGATAACACATTTTCAGTTCAGATCACACACCTCATAGCTGCTAATTACCAGTAAAAATTCTAGTTCTTATTGCATCCTTCCAGTTTATGAGGACCTGTTAATTGCTCTTCAGATGCATGTGTTAAAATGGACAGAGAGTGGGAAATAACTCTCAGCATCTCAGACTATGGAGCTTGCTTTATGCAATCTGCAGACTCCAGCAGCATCCCCCTTTCCCCAATTAGGTCACTTCAGACAGGGGGAGTGGCATATTAGAATGCTTCCTGGCCTTCTTGGGGAGACATGCAAAAAGTATCCCCATTTACTCTCTTGGGTTGTGCACTTATAAAACTTAACACAGTGTTGTCGCTGGGTTCTGGCGATTGTATAAAATCACATGAAGGACAGCCCTGTTCACCCAAGCCAAGAAGCTAGCCAAGGGCCATTTCGCTCAATACAAAGCTCTTTGTGTTGTGAACTTTGAATTGTGTGAATCAGCCTGAATATACATCCCCTTTAATCTGCTGTCTGTTCTTTCTGCTTCATATTATCTGTACATGCCTCATTTAAATACACTCATTTAAATATGTACACATCAAAACTGTACAAATTTACAGAGGGGAGAATTAAATACTCAAAGGCCAAAGGTGCCATGCAAGGGGGGGTGAACTACTACTATCGGCAACCACATTCTAATACTGACATGTCATCATAGTTTAGCTTGTAGGTAACCACACCTTTATCTAAGTAAAGCAAAGAGATGGGAGCCAGCTTGGTAGGCACGCAACAGGCTGGAGAAGCTTTCTGGGGATCGTTCAAGTGAATCAAAGTCCGGGCCATGGCATAGGTGGTTGTGACTTGATCATCCAAAGGGTAAGAGCATGCTCCCTTACACTGGTATGCTTCGTAGGTTTGTGGGGCGATGATCCAGGAATCCCAGCCAATCTCTTTGAAGTCTACAAGGAGCGAAGTCCTTTTGCAGCTGCTCCCAGCGTTTCTTCTTATGCGGGAGGTTGAGTCATAGATAATGTTGGACTTTATCTGAAGAAGCTTCTCTTCGTTGGGTCTGGTATAAAAATCATTCATGTCCAGGTCCTGCAGATCTTGCATCTCCTCATGGTCGATCATCTCGTTCAGTTCATGCTTCCCCTCTTTCTTGTCATGGCCTTGGTCATCTGAAAAGACAACCAATAAAGGCTCATGCTTGGCCTCCGCATTGATATCTATATCTACTTTTCCTCGTCCGTTGGGCTCCTCTCCCCCTCTGTTCTCAATCTGCACCTCTAGCCGATGAGTGGTTGAGTCTGAGTGATGCCATTTCCTGATGGCCTCTGTGACCTCAAATGTTTTCCATTCATTGTCAGTGCTGTGAATGTGTCTGGATGCCAGCACTTTCATTTTCTTCTCTCCTTTCTTTTTCCCTTCTCCATGTTCATTCTCCAGCACTTCAAGAATGGTGATCTTCCTTTCCGAACCACCATAAAGCACACTTTCATCTTCCCCCAAGGTATAAAGCCTCAGCTCAGCCACGGTTATCTTTTCATGATGAGGGATGGAGAAGTTGAAAAGAAGAGGGTATCTCCGTATTCCTTTAAAGTGGACAGGATACAAAATCTGCTCTGGTGATTAAAAATAAAGATTTATTACACCTCTGCCTTGTAAATTTATGAACACAAGTACCCAGTAAGGAGGCTGTATACTTACGGAATGTACACTACAAATTTAAACCAAATTGAATCTACCTTAGCTATCATTCAAAACCTTGAGCATAGTAGTTTAACAGGAGTGCTGTTAGAAAATTATCAGAATACTTTTTATTCTGCTTTTTTGTTCTCCAAAATTTTTGTTTCATATGATCTTTTGGGTGGCCATAGGGAAAGTGGAATATGGTCAATGCAAAAGGAAAGTGGCTTCTTAAACAATTTCCACTAATTTGTGTCAGAATTGCCTTAATAGTTGACAATGGAAATTTCTACAAGGAAGCTGAAGTTCCTTGAAACTTCTGTTTGCCCCACAAGGGGTGGACTTAGAGATACCCATGGGGCAAAGAGCCACTGATAAAGATAACTAAAGTTGAGAAAATAGCACAAAACTTTCTGTCCCCTTTCCTCAAGCACACCCCTGTTGTTATCTATACTTTTTTTAAAGCTTCTGTTCACAGATATGAGAAGATATGTCTAGTTTGGCCTTGTTTAGCAAAACTCTTATTGCTCTCTTACAAAAATCAGTACCTAAAGAAGGATTGATTGACCTTGCTTTTGATTATGATTTAGAGTACTAGGTTAAGTCATATTAGAAAGCATTTAATGTCATGCTATACTATTTATTTTTATTTGCTAATAACAGTCTATATTACAAGCCAATTAAAACACAATGCTAGGTTTTAAGCCAGTTTAGTTCCATTGACTTCAGCAGTCCGCACAGAAATATTCTATTCATCATAAAATTCTCCCATGTAGAATTCTAGCATTACCACCATCTAAGACACATTCATAAATAAAATATGCCATTCTCACAAAAACAATTTTTTGTTAGTGAAATCCTGATAACTGTTTACCAGTTGAATCCATCATTCTTCTGTTTCCATGCAACAAGACCTTAAACAAAACCTTCTGAGCCTTCCTTCCTTTTTGCCCAGGTATTTAGCTAACAGGTTTTAAAAATCCCTTTTTAACCTTTTTGTCAGACATCATCCTAGCCATGTAAACACCAATGTCAGGTAACATTAAAACACTGTTATCTATAAAATCTCTACAAATGCAGTTAGTGGATGCAAATTTGATCAGAAGGCAACGTCCAGTCAGTGAACACAATCCTCTTGGAAGCTCTTACCACCAAGATCTATCGAAATCAATGGAAGATGTGCAAGATGACAAAAATGGTCTTGCAAGAAACTCCCTGTGATTTCTATAGGTCTTATGCAGGAGAGAATTTCTGGGTGGGTTTTCGTCATTGTGGTTCCCTTTGGAAAAGATTAAAAAATACTTCTGTAGTATGAACAAATTAGTACACGAGTTAGATCCCTTTACCCATTTTAGATTCCAAAATCTAAGCACCAGGCATCCAAGATATTTTTTTCAATTCAGAGGGGCCACACAATGAAAGGTCTAGAAAACAGTTCCTGCCTCAAATAGTTCCTACTTCAAATGGTTTGCAGTATGAAGTTCAACGGGCTGAGCATATCAGATGCATGTTTAATCATAAAGCAAGGAAGCCCACTAATTTGTGTTAACCCAACCATTTTGTTATTGTGTCTCAAACATTCCTCTTGACCTCATCAAGGTAACAATTGTTTTCTTTCATCAATACAATCTAGTCATAATCTGATTATTGGAAACATGGGGATTAAAATAGTCGGAAAAAAAATGCTTGGTCCTCTGAGTATCTCAGAACTTACCTTCATTTTTGAAGCTTCTAACAATGTTGGCAGATGGCATAGACGTCTTATCAGTTGCAAACCTGTTATAGAGCTCTAACATATATTCTGGAGGGTCCACCTTGACTGCTTCTTGCGTAGGAATGTCAGAGAGGTTAAGTGCCTTCAGCAATGCATTTTGCAAATTCTGAAGAAGTGCATCCTGTTCATCAAAAAATGGCATGTCTTCCTCCAAAAGAGGTACATCTAGGCTCATTATGGGACTACAGTTTGCAACGTGGACCAAAAAAGCAAGCGTTGCCCAGATCTGAAAGGCTCCAGAATCCATTCCTTTGTTCTAGCTGGCCACAGTACTCAACAAGTTTTTGCTCTGGTGCTGTCTAAGTGGCTATTGTATCCCCAGCGATGGATATATACGGCTTGTGTCAAAGACAGTTGACAAGTTTGGAAACTCTTTGCTTGAAACTTGTGATCAGTCTCCCTCCCTCTGTCACCCCCCCCCTTCACTGAGGTCTTAGTAATTGGATATGGCTTGCTCTGTCTTCTATGGTAGCTGTCCCTTATCTCCTCCAGTGTAAGCGGTTCACCAGCTTTCTGTTGCTATCTCACAATCCTTTCTCTTAATGAGCATTTTGTAAACATTCCATATTGGGATGCTGTGAAATAAAACAAGTTTTCCTCTTCTGCAGAGGATCTGACTCTCTTTTCCCTCCCTTGCCGCTTGCTTTGTTTGGCCTGGCTGGCCATTTTTAAGCCATGAATCTTTGTTGCCATTTAAACTAGATATGTGTACCACACCACATCCATGCTCCATGTTGTTAACAAGTTCCTGCTAGCATAACAGAAACACATTTTTAATAGAAGTAGGTAGACCTTCTTTGAATCATTTTGGCTCAGGGTCATCCATCTCATCCAAGAGAAGGTCACAAAAAGCCTTTAAAAGAGTATCAAAAGAGGATGGTAAATGTCTGAAAAATGGAAATGGG
This sequence comes from Paroedura picta, assembly GCF_049243985.1. NCBI lineage: Eukaryota > Metazoa > Chordata > Lepidosauria > Squamata > Gekkonidae > Paroedura > Paroedura picta. The sequence continues at coordinate 24,812,056 of NC_135380.1, forward strand.
ACATTGCACAAGAAAGAGGTTTTCATTCAAAATAAATGTTCCCTGTTTAGGATGAATTAAAATCACCAATGGCCATTGTAGATACAGATACAGAAGTCTTTATTGGCATAATGAACAATACAAGTAGGCAAAGGCCATTGTAGTTATTGAAGGCTCAGTGAATTGAGACCCACATGTAGTTCTTCCATGAACTTCCTCCTGTTCCAAGAAATTGCCTGGTATGCCATTGCCCATTAACTAGGGTTGCCAACACTGGTCTGGGAAAAACCTGGAGACTTTGTTGTTCAGCCAAGAGTGGACAAGATTTGGGGTTGGGAAGGATCTCAGTGGAGTATAATGCTATTATTGCCTTGCCTCATTCTAGTCAGTATCTGATAGAGACCAGAAGGAGTAATGTATTTCTGAAAGTATCCATATCCCATCTTGTCTAAGGCAGCTTTCTGTAATAATTAAAACATTGCATGTTATAACACAAGTAGAATAGAAAGCCCAAAATACCCCTCACCCACTAGAAAGACACCTACTGTTCATAGCCCTGAACAACAACAGCAAAAAGCCAACCCCAAATGCAAACCCTAAATGCAATACTTCTTGAAGCTCTCTACTGGAGAGGTTCCTCTCACCTCTTCAGGTAGTTCTTTCTACAGAGTGAAAGGCATGATGGGAAAGGCCTGGGCTCTGGCCAGTACTAATGAGACCACCCTAAACAGGGGAACAGTCAGCAGAAGATCACTTTTGTTGCACAGGGACATATGGGAGGAGTCTGAGGTCTCGAAGGGCTTAAAGGTGATAACCAGCACCTTGAACCAAACTCAGAAACCAACTGGCACCCAAATGGTCCTTCCACTGGCAGCTGCTAGTCTTGTTGAAGGAACAGTGAAAGACTAACAGATTCCCATGAATAAGCCTGTTGGCAAAACATGTAGGGAATTTTTAGCTGAGTTAAACACTTTTAACTTCAGTTGTACCAACAGCTTTGGCTGATGCAGCCCTTTTGTATTCTCCTAAAAATGAGCAGCATATGTTCCCATCAGTCGGCGCTGCTGTATTTTGGACCAGTGATAGTTTCGCGTTCGTCTTCAAGGGCAATCCAGTCCAGAGCACATTACAGTAATCCAACTATGATTGGATAGTAATCCAACTATTATTATTTAATTAATTTATTAATGTATATACTGCCTTCTCTAGTGGCTCAGGGTGGCATTGCAAAAGCATGGATCCGTGTGGCCAGATGGACTAAGCTTAAGAAAAGAGGGTTGGTGACCCAGATGTAGCTGACGGTAGGCACTTGTGGCCCATGAACCAACCTGGTTTTCAAACAACAATTCTGCTCCTCTTTGTATCAAGTGTGACTGAAGAACTCCATGGATTTCAGGTGCAAAGAAAACATTGGCTCTCACAGGGACCTGCTCGTTCTAGTCTTTGCTCTGAGCTTGCCTCCTTTCCATGCACCGGAATAGTGACTTATGTAAACGTGGACTCCTCCTATACACTCTAAAGTAATCCTATTTTGGGTGTAAGAGAGAAATGTGCCTCCCATGATACAAAATGGGCCTCAGTGATCACAAGTTTGGGACGCAAATTCTGACCTTCCCAAATTGGCTGGCAAGATGCAACGTTCATATGTCTCTCGGATTGCAATGATATTTATGCCTATATATGTGCTGCTTTCGATAATCACTTGAAGATGACCCATCCTTGCTGAGTTCCTTGAACTATGGGTGGTATGAAGCTTTCCAAAAGATGTGCTTGAAACTGGAGAAATTCCTCCCATTGTGCGTTAGCAGAAGCTGGCTGATGCATGACGTAACCGCTGGATGCGATATGGGAGATAAAAGGGGGATGTGACAGGGACAGTGTGATGAGCATGTGGTGGGCTAACTAAAATTAGTTTCCATTTCTGCATCTCTTGGAAACTGACTTCCCATCTATTGCATTTCATAGCTGGACTCTGTTATTTCTATAAATGGGCCATTCCTAAATTTTTCTGAAGGGAACCATTAGAGATTAAAACGGCCCTGGGCAAATACAGAATAAGAAAAGCCAAAAGCCTCCGATGCTTTTACCATTAGTAGCCCTGCAAAGCCAGCTATTGGGGTGTGGAGGGGGCAGGATGGGATCATACCTGTTGACCATGCCCACAACCTCCACATACTGGCCAGGTATTCTGTACAGGGCATTCATGTATGCAGGGCAGCCTTTCTCAACTTTTTTACCATAGAGAAATCCCTGAAACTTTCTTCAAGCTTCAATAAACCCCAGAAGTGGTGCAATCATGCAGAATATGGTTGGGCAGCATAGCTATGTACAAACCCACCAGGGGCCCCATCCCTTCCTACCTCTCCAGGCCCATCATTGGCCATTTTGGGAGGGGGTGGGTGGGTTGCCATGACCATATATGGTCATATTACCCAATAAATGTTTAACAAATTAAAATAATGTATCAAAAAGTAACTAACTCCCACCCATTCAGGAAACCCTTCCAGGGGCATTAAGAAACCTCAATGTTTCATAAAACCCTGGCTGAGAAAGCCTGATATAGAGTCTGTACAGAAGAACCACTCCATGTGTGAGGTCAGAACACACAGTCAGTGGGCATGATTTTCCTCCTTCATGCATTGATTCTTCCCAGGTCTGTTGGGTCATCTGCACAGGTCTTAAATGTTGACAGCACAAGAGACAACAGGGGGAGGAAAGAGAGATGAGAAGAACACAAGGAAACTGAGGGCCTGTGATTACATAGTGAATGAACTGATGCAACTCAATCAGCATAACAAATGATTAATGGCCAAAAGGGAAAACTTTTCCTTTAATTTACTGGGAAAAGTTCCCAGTGGGCTACTGTCTTTGAGGACTGTGGCCAGCCAAGAGCAAGCTGAGTCAGGGTACAGGGGGTTAGTAATAGGAGATGATTAGATTATATCTGGCCAGCCATCTAAGCCATGAGCAGCAGGATCTTGACCAATGGATCGTGCCACTTGAATGGGCCACAAGTGGTCAGGCTGTTTGACATTGACCTGATAGGTGTTGGCACAAGAGAAGGCCACAGGCAAGCCATGCTTGCTGTCATTGCTGGTGGTGATCAGAGGCCACTAATCTTGCAGCTGGGCCATTTTAACATTCTAATCCAACCCTTACAGTAGACGGCATAGAACTGTGTTTCAGTTTTCATTTGGGATTATTTGAAGCTCATCACATCAGTGGAAGATCTTATAGCAAAGAAACTGTTTTTTTCCTTGAAGTTCTTATTGGACATATTTTGAATTCTCTTGTTGTCAACCCATGATTTCATTGTAACTTTGGTATTCATTTGGGTTTCAGATAAGCTGAAAAGAGGATCTTTTATGACATTGACAAAAACAAGGCAACAGCCCAAACTCTTTTCACAAATTTCAAATGGATTGCCTGCCCCCTTTGACTGTCGTGCTATTTCAAGTTTCACATTCTTATTGTTAATGAGAATTCCAATCCGAAACACTATGAACTCTTTGGTATCAAAATTCCCAGGAGCAATTTTTCTCTGTCTCTATAGCAAGGCATGTGGAGGTTTCATTTCACAGTTACTTGTTGGTTGTTACTGGTTTGACAAAGGGGTACTTTGGTGTATATTTTAACTGTTTTGACTCCAGTTGTCAATAGCGAATATTTAAAGAGAAATAAAAACCTCCAACAGAAACAATAAGCTCTTGGTAGCATTCTGTAAGGCAATGAAAAATTAGGCTAGAGAAATTGTGTTGAACATGATCATTGCCATAGTTTTTAAAAAATCAAGGGGGCAAAAGAGTTTTCAGAACAATATCTAGAATTCTCTGATTAGTCTGCCCTGTGCGATTAGCTTATTTACATCCTGGCAACAACTAATGCTCTTTGCTAGAATTGACTGATCGGTGCTCCAGGTTGGTTGGCCTTCCTCTGTGATATTTTGCATACTAGCCAAATAGGCATTGGGTAGAACATGAATCTGTGGCAGGGAAGGCAGCAGTCAGGTTGCCAGCTGTAGAGTGGGAAATACCTGGAGACCTGGGGGGGGGGGGTGGATCCAGGGGTATGTGGGATTTAGGGGTGGGAAGGGACCTCAGTGAAGTATAATGCTATGAAATCTTCTCCCCTAAGTAGCTCCATGGGAACTGATCTCTTTTGTCTGGAGATGATCTGTAATTCCAGGGGATCCCCAGGTTCCCCCAAGGTACTGGCATCCCTAGGCTACAGCCATCTCCCTAAAGGGCAAATATGCAGTCTTTGCTAAGCTGGCTAGAAGGAGAAGGTTTCTGCTAGTGGGTTCTAGATGAAATCAAACCTGAACTCTCCCTATATGCTAAAATGACCAAACTGAGTCTACAATATTTTCCTCACATTGTAAGAGGACAAGAACAACTGGAATAGGCAATGTGCGGTGCAAAATTTAAGGCAGGAGGACATGAGGAAGACCCAACTGGGGGGGGGGGGTAGTTGGACTCAATCAAGGCAGCCATGGCTCTCTGTTTGCAAGACCTGAGCAAGGCTGTTGACAACAGGACATTCGGAAGGACATGGATTCACAGGGTTGACATGAGTTGGAAGTGACTTAACACACACAGCCACCCACTCTCTTCTTTCCTAGGTTCCCATCCCAACACTGCGCCTACATCTGACAGTGAAGAAATGTCATATTGCAAAGCAGCATCTCCCTTGGGGAGGGGGAAAATACAGCCCATATTTAGCAAAGCCCTGTCCTCTTTAAAAACAGCACAGGATGCCAAAGAAACCCTAAGTCCTGCAACTCTCATGACATTCCTTCTTGTTAAAACAGTTTGACTGTAATCAAACGAGGCTGCCACAGATACCCAAGTGATCATCAAACTCTCCTGAGAGCAAGGACTCACATGAAGGTTATGGAAGTACAGTGGAACATGAGACATTGCTTGCTGTGCAGTTTTGAAGGATGGCTAAGGAGACAGGGCAAGTCCTGGGCAGAGCAGATGCTGGAAGTATGGTTGTCGTAGTATGGCAGGAAATTGGCAGACTCGGGTGGAAATGGGTAGGAATGGCATTGTGCGATGCTGTGGCGCCAATTCTGACTCTGTAACCAGAAGTGATGTCACTGTAGTAGGCAATGTGCTGTGGCAAAACCATAGAGCACGGGTAGTCAACCTGTGGTCCTCCAGATGTCCATGGACTACAATTCCCATGAGCCCCTGCCAGCATTTGCTGGCAGGGGCTCATGGGAATTGTAGTCCATGGACATCTGGAGGACCACAGGTTGACTACCCCTGCCATAAAGAACAGAGAAATTCCTAGAAGATATCATGATGTGAAAATGGCACTGCATCACATGGTTTCCTCCCCTTTATCCACCTACCACTCCAATGAGCACCCATGGGGGAACAGGGGGTGCAGGAGGCACTGGCAGAGGTTACCCCTCCAGCACTGGACATCTTGCAACTATAGGAAGGGTTTTTTATTTTTTTAATCCCCTGAGCAGGTGGTTGTTCATTTTTTTATAGTATTAGCGTTTTTCTGAATTGAGCTTTTATTCTTGATCATAACCCGCCGCGAGTCAATCCTGAGACCGGCAGATAGAAACATTCAATAAATAAAGTAAAGAAAAGACAGAGGTGCTGGTGAAAGTGGACTTGGGGCAGAATAACAGAACCAGCACCCATTACAAATGCATCATCTGATCAAATAAGCTCAATACGTATCCAGTAACACCAGACACATAGACAAGCAACCCAATCCTTATTTGCAAACAACGGGGTTTCCAGTTTTAGCTCGTTTGTGCGAATGGCCCTCTTTGCGTGATTCTATAGGCAGACTGTGGGTACTGCCTATTGGCCGAGTACACATTGACTACAAAGTGGGTGAGTGAGCAGGGGGCTTCCTCCTGCCTCCTCGCTCCGCTTCTTTCCCCCCCTGCAAGCCCGCTTGGCAGTTAGAAGTGCTCTATGAAGTGCGGAAGGCCGTTTATCTCATGGAGTACACGGAGCAGCCTCCTCTCCTCCCCAGCAGCCTCTGGTGTCAAAGGGATGGGCTTATCTCCAGAGGGTGCCACAGTGCCTGGCTTAGCTCTCCCTGTAATGCCTCAGGGACATCACATTGATGTGTTCCTGTCAAACACCTCAAAACATTCCTTGGGGAAACGTGACAAGCACCAGTGTCGCACTAGAGAAAGTTGCACCTGTATCCGCTATGTGCTTTTGTTATCACCATTAATATATTGATTTGATGTTGGAAAAAAATTACAAAAATGTGTCAACTTTTGTGAAGCGTTGCCCATGGGGATATGCAATAGGAATAGAGTAAAACACACTGATTTTAACATGTTGCCAGACAACCTAAAGAAGCCACTTACAATGCTCAGGTAAATTTAATGACTGTGTGATGGTTTTTGTTACCTTTTGCAATAAGTGATAATGTGTTTCCATTTGCTTTTTATGAATTATTGCATTTTTTTTGAGGGGGGGACTTTTAGCTTATTCTACATCTGCTTTTCTAAAGTAAAAATTCTGCCTGATGTGGGCGGGAAGTCCAGTGTGGAAAGCACAGAGAAAACTGCAATAGCATTCTCAGGGGCAGGATGAGGAAAGCAGGAATTTCCCCTATGTGGAAATCACTCCAGCATTTCAAAGATGGTCAGGGGTAGTCAAACTGCGGCCCTCCAGATGTCCATGGACCACAATTCCCAGAAGCCCCTGCCAGTGAATGCTGGCAGGGGCTTCTGGGAATTGTAGTCCATGGACATCTGGAGGGCCGCAGTTTGACTACCCCTCAAGAGACAGGGACACAGGATGCAGTGAGAAAAGAAGGGGAGCCTCAAAGGAACACTCAACCCTGGGCCTCTCCAGGATCTGCCCGAAATAGCTCAGTAAGTAGTTTTCGGTTCTCTTCCTCTTGTAATCACTTGCCATCTAGTGGTCAACAAAAACAGATTTATTCAAGGCGTGAGCTTTCGTGTGCAGGCAATCTTCCTCAGACAAAATGGAACAAGGATCATGAGAGTACAGATATATAGAAAAGGTAAATCAGTGGCAAATTAGTAAACTGTGTTGTAGTATCCAAATCATGCCATATTATGCCATATGATAATTCTTTGCTAAAACAGCTAATCAGTCCTTTTATTTGTTTATTTGTTTATTTGTTTATTTAGATTTATATACCGCCCTCCCCGAAGGTTCAGGTTTTGATTTCAGTTGTAGTTCACAAACACATTGGAGATATAAAACTGTCCGTGTTAGTAATTAATGGCAGACACTTTCCTCGTTGTGAAAAGAAATAGTTAAAAGAGACTAGTTGCTTGCCCCATCTGTCTCCACCCAGGCATGGAAATATCCCTGCAAGTGACAAGCTGTGCTGGCCAGATCTTATCCTGAGACCACAGAGTTAGATTCAAAATTACATTGCATAGTACTAACATCACATTACAGTCAAATTGTCCCAAATAAAATAAAATAAAAAGAAGAGGGGATTGTAAGGAATGTGGATATAAGAGTTGAACGAGGTTAGCAAGCATAGTGAGATAAAAACCCTATGTCCTTGTTGAGTCCAGGGTATGCCATTGTTTTGCGTGTTGTAGTAAATTGCATTTCTGCAATCTCCCTTTCTAGTCTGTTCTTGAAGTTCTTTTGCAATAAAACAGCTACTTTGAGGTCCCCAGAAAACCCCAACTAATACACAGAGCAGACACTAGATCTCCCCGCCCCTGTCCACATTTGATTTAAACTGATTGGCTAGATTAGCACTTATTGATTTAAACTGATAGGATCAGGCAGACTGGAACCTTGCTGTGCATGGGTCAGTTCCATGTTTGCTTGGATCCTGCTTCGGACCTCAAGCTCAGCCCTCAGCAGACTCACATACACAACAGTTTTCTTCTTTGTTCTCTAGAGCAGGGGTAGTCAACCTGTGGTCCTCCAGGTGTTCATGGACTACAATTCCCATGAGCCCCTGCCAGCAAACGCTGGCAGGGGCTCATGGGGATTGTAGTCCATGGACATCTGGAGGACCACAGGTTGACTACCCCTGCTCTAGAGATTCAGCTGAGTAGCCATGTTGGTCTGAAGCCACAGAACAAAGCCTGAATCCAGGGGCACCTTGATGACCAGAAAGTTTAATTTAGGGGTGAGTGCTTTGGCGCGGTTCGGAAGCCTCGGCAATCACCAAAGCCCGAGGTGGCCAGTGCTGCGGCACAGAGCGGCAGTGGTGACAGTGATGCACCAACTGGCGGCCACATGCAGGCACAGAGCTCTGCACCTGTGAGCAGGTGCCAGCTGGTGCACTACCACCGGCACTGCCCCTCCTCTCCACGCCACAGCGCTGGCCGCCTTGGGCTTCGGTAATGGCCAAGGCAGTCGAACCACACTGAAGTGCTCATTCTGCATTCATGGACAGCACCCTCAGGATTGCAACCCCAAAGATCTGCCTTCTAGGTTTCTCTCCACCTGTACTTTTTCTAGTCAAAAGCCATTGAAGCCAATGGGGGCAAAGAACATTCTGGCAAGTTGTGACCTCATATGACATAGTAGAAAGTCTGCCATGTTGATTTCTTCGCTCTGCTGTCAAAACGTCTCGGCCTGAAACCGGCTTATCTTGCCAGCATTCTAAATAGTCAGTTCTGCTTCCGGTACTCACCACAAAATCTAGATCCTATTGAGGCCTGTTGTTAAGCTAAAGGGAAGGGCCAGGGAGATAAAGGAAAGGTAACAATGAACAGCAGAGGTAATGGAATCTTAGCCACTGGAAGGGTGACTAGTATGTTGATTTAAGGGACTACGAGTTGATAATAATTCTGTTCTCTTTGACAAAACAAGAAGAGGTTTTTTTTTCTGTTGCCAGTTTGATATGAACCAAAGGAAAACAGTCAACAGACTTATTCTTTTAAAGTAATGGGGAATCCCAGCAATTATCACTTTATCCCATCCTTTCTCTATGGAGCTTACAGCTGTGTACCTCTCTTCCCACATTTTACCCTCACACAACCATATTGTAACATAGGCTACACTGAAAGCTGGGGACTGGTCCAAGGTTCTCTGGTAAACTGCATGGCAGGGTGGGGATTTGAACCTGGGTTTGTTTAGTCATAATCCAACCTGACTTTACAGTTGCTACGTCACACTTTCTCTTGTTAAAGCTTGGGATGTTGTGAAAAGTTTTTTGTTATTTGCTGATGTGTCCTACAACTCAGGATGCTCTGTTATGCAACAGTTTGAGGGGACCTGAACACTCAACAGGCAATCCATCTACGTTCAAACACGCTGGGTCACAAGGAGAAAATTACCTGCTGCTTTCTTGCAGCTGCCCTTGCCTGCCTCCATGTTTAGCACTGCTACTGACTTCAGCTGAAAAGACATATTATGTTTGTGTTGAGACTTACTTCTCTGATGTCTCTGTGTGCCTTCTTATGACAGTATCCCCAGCTGTCTCTTAATAGCTGCTAAGTTGTCTTGCATTGTCTTATGCTGCCTCATGAGAGTTGCAGTCTATTTTGCTTTTATCCTGCATCTTTTTTATTATCAAAAAATACTAAAGGGATGCATGTCAGGGTTTGTTGCAACACAATGTTCCTGATTAGGAATGCTCAAACCCTACCAGTTTGCCTCCTTTATTGTACATCAGTCACCAACAGGGAGCTGATCTTTCAGTGGACCATTTGTCTTCCCAGTTTGTTGTTTGACAGGTGACTTCTCTTAGGGATATTTGGTTAATATAGCAGAATTTGCCCAGTTTTAAGTTTCTTATCAGCAAGGGCAGAGGTGGGTCATAAGACCCTTTAGATGGAGTAAATTTGGTGGATTTCCAGCCCAGAGGCCAGCACTTCCATGTTTCATTTCAACCTCAACCATAGGCCTGGTGGAACAGCAGTGTTTCGTTTCCCTACAAAATTCACAAAATCCCTATTCTTGGCACGCAGCATCTGCATTAACATGACGATGCAGCTGAATTTGTCTGTGCAATAATAAATGTTCTCAAAGAGGGGACAAACCGCGAGTGCCTGAAATATGGGCTACTTTACTGACCAGCCCATGACTGGGAGGTACCCATTGTCCTCTGGAGACTGAGAAAATCCTGTCCACTGCTTGTGCTGACCCCTAAGCAGCTGGCAGATGCAGCACAAGAGTAAATGAAACTTACCTAGTAAGGTGCAATTGAGCCATTGTGCTATAGTAGAAGTAGACACTGCACAGCTGCAAAGATGCTTGGCAGGTGTTTTGAGTTGGACATTAAACACCCACCTCCAGGCAATCTGGCCAGGCAGCTTGTCCTTGCGCATACGTGAACATTTCGATCAAGGTATGTTTGGTTGTCTATCATGCTCGCACTGAAATTCTTAGCTTCTCTGCTTATAGCCACAAATAACCCATAGCCATTCATGCTAGTGTTTATAAAGGGTGTCACTTTCTCAGGTCTTTAGAGCCTCCCAGTGGAAACACAATGACTCTTTTAGGGGAGAGAACTTTGCACTTGCCAATTTGTGGCTTTCTGACAGCCAATTATTAATGAAGAATAAAGATGGATAGCTAGTTAAGCTAAAGGTTCTTAGTTGGCAGGCAGGCGGATGGCTGATTGATGAACTCTGTGAACTTGCTGGGCAAATGTCCTCAGTGGGTATACAAGAAGACTGGAAGTGGGTATGGGTCAACATCTGCAAAAATTTAGTGCTCCACGTAGTGGTAGAAGTTAGCAAATTTACATAGAAATTTGAGTGATGTCTGCTTGAGATGCAATGCAAGAGAAAATTCTCTTTTCATGATTTTTGGTCATCTTCTGGTATGAATACATACTGCAAAAACTTCTTCAAAACACACAATATTGATCTTATTATGAAATTCGACAGAGGCCAAAGGTCTGGAATGCTAGCTCTTTCTCTTTGGATTCCCCACTCCTCCACCATATGCAGTATATAAAACCAAGCGGTATATAAAACCAACCCTCCTCAGTTATTTGGGGCCAAAATGTATTGGGCATCGCTAGAAAAATCTCTGTATAGACAGCTAGATCACTGAGCCAGGGGTAGTCAAACTGCGGCCCTCCAGATGTCCATGGACTACAATTCCCATGAGTCTCATGGAAATTGTAGTTCATGGACATCTGGAGGGCCGCAGTTTGACTACCCCTGACTGAGACTGTGAGCAGGGGTACACTTCTTAACTCAAAAGATATTTACTGAATGTCAAGAAAGGGCTATGATGATATTTCAGAAGCCCAACATTGCAACAGGAGTTCTTAATTCACAGAGTCATGAATTAAAACTGGCCCTTACTGGAGAACGTGGACTTCACAACAAAAGCTTTAGGTGATACATCTTCTGTTTTAAAGTTTGCCATTCTAATTCACATCCAGTTTCTTTAAAGATAGAAAAGCAGTCAATGAAACACGTTTGAATGGGAGGAAACCCCGGATGCAAGCAGTGCAGAGGATCCGGGGTTTAGTTTCATGGTTTTGCCAAAAGTGGTGAGGGTGTCCATTGGTGATCGCTTGGCATTCCTTCCTTCCTTCCTTCCTTCCTTCCTTCCTTCCTTCCTTCCTTCCTTCCTTCCTTCCTTCCTTCCTTCCTTCCTTCCTTCCTTCCTTCCTTCCTTCCTTCCTTCCTTCCTTCCCTCCCTCCCTCACTCTTTCCTTCCTTCCTTCCTTCCTTCCTTCCTTCCTTCCTTCCTTCCTTCCTTCCTTCCTTCCTTCCTTCCTTCCTTCCCTCCCTCCCTCCCTCCTTCCTTCCTTCCTTCCTTCCTTCCTTCCTTCCTTCCTTTTTTTCTCCCACTCCAGCTGGAAGATGCCAAAGGAAACACTCTTCAGTCCTTCTGTTTCCACCATGGCATTCCCAAATCCACCGCTTTGCTCTTGTGGCTGTCAGCACCACATACTTCACATAGATTCCTTCTCAGCACTCAAGAACTCGCCTGCCTGCCGCTGTGAGACAAATGCAGCTACTCCCTGGAATATGCCACCCAGCACCCATTCAATGCATTAGCTACCCCTCCAGTTGTTTTTCTCTTTTTTTAAGGGAAAGAAAAGATTTGTAGGCTTCATAATTCCAGAACTCGTTCAGGCGGTATGCTGCCCAGTTGTGTTGGGTTACCAGCAAAGTTAAGCAGGAAGGACCCATGGTTATGAAGCACAATCTTCTCCCAGTTCCCTAAAACAAGCAGGGATGGGGCGGGGGCAGGGGGGGAGAGATGCCCCAAATGCCAATCATTAAGATTCTGAGAGCAGAGCTGCCTCTGGGGTGGCACCACAAAAATGAAGTTGGTTTTCCAGAGAGGTCCATGAGACAATATCTCTCAGATTTATATTTATCTCCACAGGCTTTTAATGGTGCATTTTAAATGTGATGTTCCCACTGGGTGGTGGTGATTCAGATCCAAACTTATGCGGCATTTGGGGCCATCTTTTTGGTATGATGAGCCAGTAGGGTGTGGTGGGTAAGAGCAGCGGCCTCTCATCTGGAGAACCAGGTTAGATTCCCCATTCCTCCATGTACAGCCAGCTGAATGACCTTGGGCCAGTCACAGTTCTCTTAGAACTGTTCACGCAGAGCAGTTCTCTTAGAGCTCTCTCAGCTCCACCTATCTCACAGGGTAGCGGTTGTGGGGGAAAGTGTTTGCAAATCACTTTGGGACTCCTTTGGGTAGTGAAAAGCAGGGTATTAAAAACTGTCTCTTTTGTATTTATGTCTGTGATTCAGTGAGGGTTTTTAAAAAATTGTACTGCTCACTTAGAAGTGCTCCTTAGAAGGCCAGATCCTGAAGATGAAACTCAAATACTTTGGCCACCTCATGAGAAGGAAGGACTCCCTGGAGAAGAGCCTAATGCTGGGAGCGATTGAGGGCAAAAGAAGAAGGGGACGACAGAGAATGAGGTGGCTGGATGGAGTCACTGAAGCAGTCGGTGCAAACTTAAATGGACTTTGAGGAATGGTAGAGGACAGGAAGGCCTGGAGGATCATTGCCCATGGGGTCACAATGGGTCGGACACGACTTCGCACCTAACAGCAACAAACAACAGCTGCCCACTGAATTTTTTAATGGGAAGAAAGCAGTTAATAGCATTTATAAGTAAATGAAACACTTCAGTTCTGAATGCTGCATGCCAGATTTTCAGTCCATGCAGCTGGTACCCAGAGACAAGGGTTCCATCACCCTTTGTTTTGTCTCTCCAGAAGTACCATGTTAAATTTAATTTTTAGCAGTATGTTAAGGCTACAGTCCTCAGTGTTCTGATGAGGAGGTACGTCAACTTCTAGTCTCTGGGTTTTATTTCTGGGTAAATATATTTTGGATTAGACTGTAAATCCGTTTCAAACAGAAGATAAGATTATTCACCAACAATTTTGAGTTGGGATGAATGCCAGCTTGGAGCAATTTAAGAGCTCCAAAGTTTCCCTATCTTTTTGCACTTTGGAACCACTGATATGGACATCATATATATATTTCCACGTAATGTCTGAAATGGTTTTACTGTGTTTTGAGGCATTTCTGGCAGGTGGATAAAATGAAGTTCCTGGTAAGTACATTTTCTTGCTTCATCAAAATAACATTTTTATTTATAGGGACACAATGCAAAAAATATTTTGCTCTTAACCCCCCAGAACGGAAAACAATAACGGAAAACAATAGAAAAAGTGACACAAATACTTTTATGGGGTGGGGAGGCATCAACTGTGGTGCAGAAAATAATATGATACCCAGATGTGCCTAAGCTTTTTGTCACCAAGAAGTCACATCTCTTTGGGTCTGTTAGTTATACAGGCAGGGTGTTTATTATATCTGTGGTCTCATGGTTATGCCTTTATTTCACTCATTCCTTTATATCCCCAAGAATATGGCAGGGGTAGTCAACCTGTGGTCCTCCAGATGTTCATGGACTACAATTCCCATGAGCCCCTGCCAGCAAACGCTGGCAGGGGCTCATGGGAATTGTAGTCCATGAACATCTGGAGGACCACAGGTTGACTACCCCTGCTCTATGGGGTAGGTCAGTCTAGCCCAGCATCCTGTTTGCAATGATAGCCAGCCAGATGTTTTCAGGAAGTTCGCAAGAGGAGCAATTTCTCTCCCCGTTGTCTGTTCCTGAGGGACAAAGAAATCATTCTTCTGCGAGAGTTGGATTTAGTTATCAAAACTACTAGTTGAGGATCAACCATGAGTTGCTCTAACACCCTTTAAAAACATTTATACGAAAAGAAAGGGTTTTTCATTGCTGAGAGAATTCGAGCCACGAAGCACGGAGAAGGATGTGATGTTTTTGTGGTCTTAAATGCTTCAGCTTCTGATAGGTCTCTTGAATGTTTCAGTTTCTGAAATGATTATGGAGTATTTTCTTGTCCTGGCTCCAATTTTAAAGAAGAGCTCATGAAGCTGACTTAAACCAGCCATCTTTACAAGTTATAATGGCATATATTTAATGGCATATAAAACAGATTGAAATATTCAAATATAGAAAGTATAAATATAACTGATATAAATAATAGTTAATAGGATAATTTGATAATAATGATAATATTTTAAAAGATTCACGCCATGACTTTTCGTTGACGCAACTTTTGTGGCACATTGAAAAAAATTGCCACGTCATCAATGGTATCAGGAATGCAGTTATTCAGAAGGAACAAAATCTTAGAGGCATCAGAAAGTCTATTTTGATTTACTAAAAAAGGATTAAAGTATTTAAAAAGAATTAAAATTACATTTTAATTCTGTCGACAGGGTACACATGATTATGTTTAATGCATGCTTTGGGTAATTCTCATGTTGCATTCAATGTGTGGTATAAACTACCCATTTTGCCCCTTGGTTTTTGTTGCAATGGGAGCACACACTATGTGTATGCATGTTCACTATAACATGTGGACAGGGCCACTAATTTAAACCATTAGTCTGTCTAGGCCACCAATCTAATTGGCAGCAACTATTTAGCATCACATATTATCTGGTCCTTTTAGCTAGAGATACCTGGGACTGAACCTGGAATCTTCCGTATGCAAAGCAGATACTCTATCACTGAACCAGGCGTGGTGAGCTGAAATCTGCACATCTCCCATAACATCCAGACCAATTCACCACACTAAAATCTCATTGTGATGACTACTATGTAATCTATGTAAACTGGTAATCTGAATTGTTATTTCTCATAGATATACATTGCAGATTAAAAAAAAAGAAAAGGACATATTTTTCACAGAAGGTGATCATTCAATGGATGTCATGCATGACCAGTCCAAACATGGACTTTTCATTTGACTTGTTGTGCATAATATCCATTTTCTGTTTCTGGCTGCTGGGTGGTTACTGTTTAAGACAAAAGAGTAGTCTAGGTGGGTCCTTGCCATGATAAATCAGAGACTTCCAATTCTTTCCGTCCCTTCAGTTTGCAAACCCAGGAACAGGTATTCTGCTTCTGTCTCTGGGACTCCTTCTCTAAAGCAGTGGAACTGGTTTCTCTTTCAGAAAGCCCTTGCTGCATTTTTTGGAGTTGTCCTATCTCGGTCTTTGGCCAGTGAAGTAAGTCACCATTTTTAAAAGTGGGAGGAAGGAGGGGGGCTGGACTGACCTCACATGTAGTTTTGGCAGTATTTTTATATGCTCCAGTGCCGAGTCTTCATAATGGCCTGATAATCACAAATGTAAAGCTTTTCCTGGCATGGATGTGAATGACAATCTTTGAAAAGCTGTTCCTGGGCTATTTGAAGCATTTTTCCTGCTTCAGTGGTTTGTAGGATTGCAAGCTCCAAGCTAGGAAATACTTGGAGATTTCAGTGGTGGAGCCTGAGAAGGGCTCAGTTTTTGGGGAGGGGAGAGACTTCAATGGGGTCCACCTTACAAAGTGACCATTTTCTCCAGATGAATTGACCTCTGTCACCTGAAGATCAGTAGTAATCCCAGGAGATCTCCAGCTACCACCTGGGAGTTGGCAAACCGAATGAACTGAAATATTGTTCTGCTCAGAAGGCATTCAGCCCAGATAAGGGGACCACCCAAGAATACATTGTGGTACCTACAGCAAAAAAAAAAAAAAAGCCAGAAAGGATGTCCTTCCTACACACTCTGTCTAATAAGAACCCACCAGCAAATTGTTCTGCACAGGAGATGGACAAGAAATGTACGGACAGGTCAGATCAGTTTGCATCTCTCAAGGCTGCCCTTATTGATGACCCGAAATCCAGTTCCTGAAGAGGTGGCCACTATGCCACACTTCTGCTTTCCCTACTGAGCGATCTTAATTCTGGTTGAAAGATGGCTGGAGAATCTGTTGCCTGCTCATGACCATGTTGGCCAGAAGGTTCCTGCCACGTAGCATAACTGCAAGGCTCTGTATGTCCAAGTCTTCATCGGGCTGCTAATTAGCCTGGAGGGGGGGGGATGGGGAAGTCCTTTTGCCTTAACAGAGGCTTAAGGTGGCGAAGTGGTCAGCTGAAGGTTTTCACGGCATGGAGGTAAACAGTACTGGGATATTTGGTTAATATAGCAGAGTTTGCTCAGTCATAGGAGCGTGATACTTAATGGAGTAAATACACCTCCCGAGAAGTATATTGCAAAGAAGGTAAACTTACATTAATAAGTGGATCCAGTTTGCATTTAGGTTGCAGTCAAAAGGAGAGGAAAAAAGCCTAATCGAAAGAGTAATTTCCTGTCACAAATGGCCAGCTAATCCAGCATTACGTGTGTGGAGTATAAGGACTTTATATCTACAGGAGAGACCTGCAGAAACATATGACCCCATGGAAGGCCATGGTAGTAAAAGGACATACAGAGAGCATGTGGAAGGGTCAGAAAAAGAAAGACATCCTATTCAAGGAGATAACTCCTATACATCTTTAGAACGGGGTAAATGCCAGGCATGTTGAGTCACTCACTCAAACACCAGTTATTTGCAGATCAAATTGATATTAGAAGGAAAAGTTTGAAGGACCAGTTTAAAAATTGACAGCTCTAATAGTCTTTTGTTGTCCTTCTAGATTTGAGTTTTGGATATCCCTGACCTAGCTACTCTTCATTTGCACAGGACAAAGAGAGGAAGGGAAAATCCCAGGAAGACAAGTTGGTTTCTGTCTCTCTCTCTTAAATGTCTTAGGGTTAAATAAATGTTTTCTTTTTCTTCCTATGAACGTTCACCTGCTGTGGTACAACCCCCCCCCCCGCCCAAGAAATGGCCAAAGATCACCTGCCTCCCAGTCATAGCAGAGTTTCATAGCTTTATGACATGTAACCCACCACGAGCCAACTTGGGAGTGGCAAGAAATAAATGTGATGATGATGATGATGATGATGATGATGATGATGATGATGATCTTTCCCCAACCTGCTAAGTCAGGGGACCCCCCACTGATTCATTCCCATCCTTCAGTTTGGCTTCCAGACAGACGATGTGAGCAACCAAAGAAATGTTGAAAGCAACACCCACCAAGCTGTGAATGTCAACCAGCAAGACCAGATTGCCACTATTCACAATTACCATGGGTGGAATGGATGGGATGCCATCTGGGACTACAGGAAGGCAAGGCAATACCCTTCAGTACCCAGTAATTACTTTTAGGACCACCACAGTCTTGGAATTTCAACTTCCAGCCTGGGGTTGACAGTGGCTTTGTTGTGTTGTGTTGCAAAGGGTCTTTTTGCTACCAGGCTGTTTCGTAAGAGGGCTTGTGTTGTGGCAGCAATGGATCTGAAGACATTCCCAAGGCTGGAGACACTCAGCAGTTTCAGAGGAAGCAAGGTAAGATGTCACTGGTCTGCAAAAACCAAGCAAACAAACAAATCAGGCAACTGAGCCAAGAAAACTTAGCAGCTTTGGAGTCTCCCTCTTCTCATCTCCCCTGAGGCCTGGGTCTCTATTCCTATCCTCATCTGTTGTGATGAGCAGTTGAACAACTGGATGCTAGACAGGCAGGAAAAGTTAGGTGGAGTCTCCATCTGGGAATCCCAGGGGATGGGCCAGAAAGTTCAGCACATCCAGGCTTCAGCAAACTGATGATGACTTTCTATTCGTGCTTTCACCTTTTCCTCCCCATTCCAGTTTGGAAGAAGGATCCCTTTGTCCTATGACTCAAGATTCTCAATTGGCAAGACCCATGTCAAAAACCTTGCCCAGTTCAGTCCTGAAATTGAGCAGCTGTGTAGGGGGATCCCCACTTATTCTGCTTACCAGGAACAAGGTAGGAATCATTTTTCAGCAAATGCATGGGAAGAAGCCAAGATGGCTAACCCATGGTTAATCATGGCATGTGGTTTGAAATCAGCAGTGGGAGGAGGAAGTGCCCTCACAGCCTCTCTAAATAGCACCCTTTCTGGGGAGCATTGGCACATCATGCTGCATGTGTCAGTGCATCTGGAGCTGATGGCACTTTGAAGGGGGAAGGCTTTACAATAGCTGAACATACAGCTTGGGTTTAAATTCCTTTAACCAGTTACATGTTCAACAAAACCTTGAAGACCAACAAAGATTTATTCAAGGCGTGAGCTTTCAAGTGCAAGCACTTTTCCTTATATGTTGTTATATTTGTATGCCTGCATGTGTTGAGCAGGGGGTTGGACTAGATGGCCTGTATGGCCCCTTCCAACTCTATGATTCTATGATTCTATGGCAAAAGGGGTCAATATCATAATATACCCTCTGACCTCCTTTAACCTACATCCTACAAGGCAGACCTGGCTCTGCAGAGCTGAACTAGCAGCACATTTCTTGAACTGCCAATAGCCTTTTTCAGATGTTACAGGCACACATGTCAAGATCCCAGCAACTGCACATATTGGAAGGGCTCACTACTACCATTCTCCTGATTAGGGATGTGAGTCCCCTGGTGGGACCTGGAGATCCCCAGAAATTAGAGGTCATCTCCATACTAAACAGTTCCTCTGGGGAAAACGGCTGCTTTGGAGGCCAGATTCCATAGCATTATATATCACTTAAATGTCTCCCCACCCCAAATCCTGCCCTCTCCCTCCCAAAGTCTCCAGGTATTTCCCAGCCCAGAGCTGGCAACTTTACCCCTGACCTATGCAGTTGCCATGTTGTCTGAACAGGGCGACGCGTGTATTTTGCAAGCACGCACAGCTTCAGCACAAGCAAGCTGACCAATAGATTTTTCAGGATTCTTATTTGTGCATGCCGAAGTTATATGTGCATGTGATGTGACCCCAGTTTAAACTTCATGGCAACATTACATATTGGGAGCATTTAAGGTAGCGTCAACATGCATGGTTGCTGAGTTGCTTGTTAGAGTGGATGTAACTTCTGAAAAGAGTTCCTGTTTCTCTCCAAAGGAGACCTGGACATTGTTGTCCTGTAGAAAGGGAAAGTATTGCTAGTAAAGAAATCATAGAACCATACAAAAATACAGTTCCCGGGATTCTTTGGGGGCAACCATGAGAGCTCAGGTGGTTCCAAAGCAATTTCAGTGTGTTGTATAGACATGTGGTCTGATCCGGCCTTGTAAGCAGTGCAGGATATAGCCTGCTAGGGACATGGGACAGGCCAATTCCTTGAGCTTAGCAGTCGACTGTGCATTTGCTTTTTGGATCCTGATTTTTTCCCCCTTTACAGGAGCAAATCTTCCGGCATTGAATCCAGGTTGTACAAATGTTGGAGTCCTGAACTTATTTGGCATCTATCTGTGTGGTAATATTTCCAACTGCTAAGACTGCCACAACTTCGTGAGCCCTCGGTTTCACCGTCCTTCTCCTCAGAATAGTCTTGCTAATTCATCATTTGATTTTCCTAGTTAAATGTCCTTCCTGACTGCCAACTGCTAAAGAATAATAAAAAAAGCTTTCATGTGTGAACGCTTCATGATGTTTATGTCCTTGGAGTTTTAGGTAAGGTTCCCTAGTGGGCAAAATGACACAGCTTGTTTGATGTAGCTGGGGGGAGGTTTAAGGAAGCAGGCTTTCCACTCAGGTGGAAATGTAGAAGACATTTCAGGGGGTGACAGCCCTAGACCAGTTTTATATCTGACAAACACCTTCAAGCACATTTTATCCATTTATGTACTGGAACTTCACTGCCACAGCTCCCATTCAGGAGTACAAATTGGGGGTGGATGAGGTGCACCAGGCCAAATGCTCCCCCATGTGGGTGTGGGAAGAAGTGGAGCAACCTGCCATGACTAAAACTCCAGCCTGCAGCCCAGCATGGAACCTCCAGTGCGTAAACGGTCCTTGACAGCATTTCCCATCTTTGAAGATGGCTAATTCATCAATCCCACAGTGTTCCCATGTAGATATGTGCCCAAGATTGCAGCAACCCTGTAGGATTTTCAAGACAAGAGAGGAACAGGGGTGGTTTTGCCATTGCTTGCGTCTGCCTAGCAATTCAGGCTAGCATGAGCTATCCAAGTCAGGGTGCTCAGGATGTTACAGATGAGAAACACAACAAGA
The DNA here is from genome assembly GCF_049243985.1 of Paroedura picta. Taxonomy (NCBI): domain Eukaryota; kingdom Metazoa; phylum Chordata; class Lepidosauria; order Squamata; family Gekkonidae; genus Paroedura; species Paroedura picta. The sequence continues at coordinate 24,832,398 of NC_135380.1, forward strand.
CGTATTCACTGGAATACTTAGGTGGCATGACTCCCTGTCTGAAGTCCCCAAAGGGTTCCAACACCACAGACTAACCAAACGAAGAAGAAGAAGAAGAAGAAGAAGAAGAAGAAGAAGAAGAAGAAGAAGAAGAAGAAGAAGAGTTGGTTCTTATGTGCCGCTTTTCCTTACCCGAAGGAGGCTCAAAGCGGCTTACAGTCGCCTTCCCATTCCTCTCCCCACAACAGACACCCTGTGGGGTGGGAGATGCTGAGAGAGCCCTGATATCACTGCCCGGTCAGAACAGTTTTATCAGTGCCGTGGCGAGCCCAAGGTCACCCAGCTGGCTGCATGTGGGGGAGGGCAGAATCGAACCCGGCATGCCAGATTAGAAGTCCGCACTCCTAACCACTACACCAAACTGGCTCTCACCAAACAAAACACATACAAGTAACATCTCTTAATTTGTACTTTGCTGTCTGTGACAACATGGGGGCTGAAACCTAATAGCATCACCAAAACAGAGGGCTCCTGCTGTGTGACTGGAGAAAATTCTGGAGGGAGAGCTTTTCCTGTTGCCATAGCTCCACGTAGGAAAAAAATTCTCTGCATTTCCCCACGCTTGTTGAATTTGTGAAGGCGGCCATCCCTTCCTGAAAGAGAAGCACTGGGGCTAAAACCAAGTCCTGATCATAGACATGGAGCACCTAGTTCCTTACTCATGTGCCATCAGGCCTATGGTTGAGGTCCCCACATAAAAGACAAACATCTGAACACCCCTTCAGTTACCAAAACGGAAGCACTTTATTATCCCCTCCCTCTGGAGAGAAGGCAGTGAGTTCCTTTGGGATTTAATGGCATTTTGATTATTTTAAATGCTTAAGATGTGTTGATCTTGCTTATGATGCACTAAAAGTCCCCCCTGAGAAAGGACAGTATATACATTTGAAAATAAATAAATAAAAGGCATTCTTAGCATAATTGCAGGGACTCTCTTCTTGGGTGTTATATTGCAAGTGCCACAGCTCAGGCAGGCACTCAACATGGGTTTCAGGGCAAAACCCTTGGATATTGGGGCTGAAATGTGGTTCTGTTGATAGCAACACATGCTATCATAGTCATGGTATCGTACAATGTAAAATGGGGAAGGAATTATCACCCCTAGGTTACAGATGCATCTTCAGTGGGCACAGATGGCCCACAGATATCTTTTCCGATGAGCAGCAATGGCTTTTCCCATGAGCAGCGATGGCAGGGGCTCCTGGGAATTGTAGTCCATGGACATCTGGAGGGCCGCAGTTTGACTACCCCTGCTCTAGAGTCAAACCATTTGTGATCTGGAATGAAGCCAGCAAAGGGACAAGAACCTCTCTTTTATACTTGGTGCAGTTCTAAATACTCACTTCTGAGCGACCGGATGCTTGCCCTGCACATCCCTTCCCCATGTTCAGCTTCTGAAAAGAGACAGATCCCACCGCCCAGATGCCATGAGTCTGCTGCATGTCCTTCATGGAGAGACTGATCCTATTTAAAGGTCGCTATCCCTGGAACTTGCAGCTGCTCAAGAACGTTGGGAGCTATGAAGTAAGTGTTTTTCCTTCTTTGGTCCAAAGCACTCTCAAAATTTAAACACACACACACACATGCAAGAGACTTGGGAAGTAGATCTTTATTAGTAGCCATTGGATTTGAAGTATTGAAATGAAATGCAAGAGAGCTTGAGAAGCTTGAAAATTGAGATCATTTCCCAAATTCACAATGAGGTGGAAAGTTTCTTGGTTGGGAAGAGACGCAGCAAATGACGTCCTGATCGGCTCACGTTACAGGTTGATATCGCCACAGATTGAAATGCCCAAAATGCCAAGGATACCTGCTTTGACACATCCTCCAGCACCTGGCGCTTCTAGATGAGACACAGGAAACATAAATGGATTATTCATACATGCACACATTAAAACACACTTCAGACTCAAGATTTAAGCTGTTGTTTCATCACAGACAGAACTTTCATCCACGTGTGGTGGACACGTAAAAAGCAAAAAGATATTGGAATGAAATACATGCAGAAATGCAGAATATATTAAAATTCGGTTGCCCCATGGAAGCCAAGCATATACTACTAGGTATAATCATTTGCCAAATATTTTGGAAAAGATATTAAAATACAAGGTGACAGCAGCTGGAATTATCTATGCAGAAACAATCATTTTCTCCAGGTGAACTGGTCTTTGTCATCTGGAGATTGAGTTGTAATGGAAGGAGATCTTCAGCTGTCACCTGGAGGCTGGCAACTCTAGGTCAGATAGTATCACCTTTAATAACCTCTTTCCCTTCCCATCCTTTTCTCTTTCCTCATCCCCACTCCATTCTCAGTTTTGTGTGTATGTGTTTATTGGGAGAGAAAGGGTAGTTTCACTCTTAATTTTACTCGTGTTGTCATATTTGTGGTTTTAAATGTCTGCAATTTTAGTCTGCCTCTGGTTGTGTGTCTGAGTGCCAGTAAATAAATCTACTGACAAGGAACATCCATATAAGGGGCGAGAATCCTTGTTCCCTGACCCCTCCCTCCTCCCCTCCACCCCCTCTCCTTACCTGGTGGTGGGTCTTGCTTGCCTGGCCTTGCCCCTTCCTGTCTCCCAAGGCTGGCCCCATTCTCCAAAGGGTGGGAGCAGCCTTGAAGGCATAGCATGGGTGGGGCCAGCTCAGCAGGACACAGCTCTGCCCCCACCAGTCTCCTGAGGCTGCCACCACTCTCTGGAGGGCAGGAGTGGCCTTGGAAGACTGGCAGCGGTGATGCCAGAGCATTAAACACATCTCACTGCTCTAGTGCTGCTGCCCATCTACTGGCGCGGTCCCTGGGGGCGGGACTACGGACATCATGTCCATAGACTTCCACTAGGGGGACTGCACCAGTAGATGTTCCACATCAATACATGTTTCATTTTGTTTGAATCAATTGGTTTCTGTTACTATTTCTCTTGGGAATCTCTCAAGGAATAAAACTTCATATCCACTGACAAAAAATCCTTTGTTCATCTGGCTGGAGACCCTAGAACAAGCTAATTTCCCCTCTGGGTCCAGTTTGGCTTATATCAGTTGCCTCAGCCTGCTTTTGATATGGTAAGAAATCAGCCAGTGACCCGAAACAGTTTTTAACCCTCCAGAAAGCATGGACTTCAATGGGTGTCCTTTCTTCTTGGAAGTCTATCTCTATGGAATACATCCTTCCCTCTATTCCACCCTGTGTACGTGGCCATTGGCCCACTGCATTTACAAACTTCCAGAAGTTTGGGTTGATAGCTTGCAGCTAAAATTAAAAATAGTGGAGGTTGGGCAATGTGATTAACTTCTTATGAGCATTACAATGGTGACTTACGGAAATAGTGGTTAAAAATATTAGAGGCTGTGCATGTCTCATAAAGCAATGCTGCCTGATTCATTGTTAGTCCTGCATAGTAACTGTTCCAGCAAATCTGCTATTCTAGGCAGCAGGGTTGTTTAGCTAGATCCAAATTTCCATCATACTTCAGCAATAAGTAATAGAGGAAAGGCTCCGTTGTAAATAGAGGAGCCTCTGGGCTCTTCATACTCACTTTCAACTCTTTCAACTTTGTAAACAGGCACACCACTGCAGAGCTTCTCAATTGAGCTTCCAAAGACAAGCCACTCCTTGATTTCTCCGAAGAATGAATGACTGGGTACATATTTCACCCATATATTTTTGGGGGAGAACATCTTTTTAAACATCTGAAAGAAGAACAGGTTAAAAAGGGAAATTATGAGGATTTTTTCCCCCAGCATCTCTGGACCCATTGAAACTGGGATGGTGGCAGGGATTTTGAATAGATTCCCTTGCATGTATTCTTCCTGCCTTTTATCCTCCCCCAAACCCAGAAGACAGATATTGTGTTTGTTAGCCTCCAGCCAGACAAACCAGGAATTCATTTGGTTCCTGAAGATTATTTTCTGTCACCCGCAAAGAAGTGGTTGTCATCCTGTATCTCATGCAACATATTGTCTGAATCTACTTCCAGTATTCTCACAGTGGGCCATGTTTGGAGGAGGAAGGAGTTTGATTTGGGTTTAGGCTCAAAGACTTCCCCCTAGCAGTCCTGATCCTGGGTCTTCAGTTCCTTCCCAGTGATCCAAGGCCCTTATATCAGTGTCACCTGTTCAAGCTACATTTGTGGGTACAGTAAAGTTCTGTTGTGTGGCAGCAAATCTGGATCTGAGATTCAGTCCTGACTTTGGGAGGGTTCTGGTCTAAATTGCAACTAAATCTTTTCCTGTCTGCTATGGCTGCTAATAACCCATCTGCATCAGCCCAGTATCCAGACATCGACTGCCTGGCAGGCACCAACATGGGACGTATTTACATCACCGATATCAACAAGAAAACAGGAAACTGTAATGCCGGGATGGAAGGCTATAGAAATCCAGCAGAATTCACAGCATTCTTTAAAAATTACATTTCCCAGAATTCTTTTGTGGCAGCTATGAGTTAACGGTATAAGATCAAAATATGTCTGCAATATGCCCTTATAGGTTTCTCAACCCTGCCCCGCCCAGCAGTTACCTGTTTCTCATAAGCAAGACGTCCAATCAACTCCAGCTCTGGAATGTAGCCTTTTTCCATCTGGTACACAAAGCAGGCACGGCGAGAAAACAATCTCGTGGCAATGTATCCCTGTCATTTACAAAAGCAGGAAATAGCTGAGCAGGGGTAGGCAACAGTGAAATCTTGAAATCTGTCCCTGGTACAGTTCCTCACCCTGCCATTGTTTGCTGAGGCAGGAATAAATATGGGTTCTAGTGGCATGAAGGCTGAATGAAAGGAGTATGCTGGGAAGATAAAAGTGGGTGGCACAAAAATGTCAAAACCCAGTGCAATTTTGTAAGAAATGTTGATGCCTTTTTGAGTGTCATGTAACTAATTGTTGCTAGTCAAACATTCGCTTACAAATGCTATTTCTTGTGTAGCACCCCCCCCCCAAAAAAAGCCTCTCCATTGCTTACAGCCTACATATGAGCTCAATAAATAGTGTTTATGGGTAATGCTAAAATCAGATTCATATACAATCTCAACATAGTAAAATTAAGCTTTGTTGCAATGTCTGTTTGACAGACAGCTGGATCCGTCTAGGTACGATTCACAATGGACTCCAAAGAGTCGGCATAAACAGAGATAATTGTAAAGAGAGGCTGATCTTTAGTTAACTTACGTGTTTGTAATCAAAAATCGTATCGGAAGAGCATGTTCCGCTGTATATATGGATATTGGCTACTTGATTCTCATTATCGATGGACACTGTTTGCTGGGTATATTCACCAGTGTCGTCGGGGATGCTGTAAATCTGTGAATAAAAAAAAGACACACTATTTTATTTTCTATGCTTCTTCCCAGAAATTGAGCACAAAGAAAGTGTGTTGCCTGTCACAACTGCACAGCACAGCGAAGCCACCAGAGTCCCATTAGAGTCAGTGGGACTGTCTTAAGGCTGTGGGTCAACTTTTATTTTATTTATTTATGAATGCCACTCTCCGCCATGCTGACCTGAGGCGGTTTACAGATAACACATAAAGCAGTATAAAATAATACATTATTGGCAGCACAATCCCATTTGTTCCCTCCCAGCCCACAGCTCAGTCCCCGTTCAAACCACCTACTAGATTCCAGTGATGTCTGTCTGCCCAGATGGACGGGGATCTAGGGGGCTTCTAGAGGAGGGACCAAGATCTTCCTTAGCCAGCCTCAACTAAATCCCTGGCAGAAGAGCTCTGTCTTACAGGCCAGGTGCAACTGTGGTACCTCTGTCAGGTGCTTCAGCTCTTCTGGGAGCTCATTCCACCAGGCTGGGGCCAGAACCAAAAACACCCTGGTCCTGGTTGAGGCTAGGCATGCTTCCCAGAGACCGGGGACCACCAGCAAACTCAAACCTGCAGAGCAAAGTGCCCTGTGAAGGGCATAAGGAGACAAGCGGTCCCTCGGATACACTCGGATACACATACCAAAGCCTTGAACTTGATCTGGTACACAATTGGCAACCAATGCAGCTGCCTCAGTGCAGGCTGGATGTGGGTCCTCCAAGATGGTCTCGTGAGGCCCCTAGCAACTGCATTTTGCACCAACTGTAATTACCAGGTCAAAGACAAGGGAAGGCCAACATAGCGCAAGTTACAGAAGTCTAGTCTGGAAGTGACCATTGCATGGATCACTTTGGAAGAAGATCTAGAGATAAAGGAGATGTAACTCTTGTAACTAACTCCATGTCTCTCCTTAGTGGCAGTGATCCAAGAAGCCTGGGGCATGTGAAAATGCAGAACAGATTCAGAAAAATGTGGGAAACTGTAGCATGTGCAAATTGTAATCCTGTGTTTCCGTAGCTTCTAATAACTGAATTATACTTCCTTTGTAAATGTAAAACTTTGTGGGCACATTGCATTCTTATGCTTTAAGAGAGCATGCAGGAATTCTCCATCCTCACAGGAGCCATCCAACTCCTTATACTTCTGCCTGCCGTAGATCTGGGATTTCCTCTTCTGAAGGAGGCAAGCCCAGAACAGTAACTCATCCAGAGATACACCAGGAAAAGTCATTCTTCTGACGAATTTCTGCATGTGAAGTAGAACCAAGCTACCCAAAGAAGATATGTGGCAAAATAATCTGCAACCTCCCAATAGTGGTTGATTGGGAAAAGAAAGGCAAGAGCAGTTTCATCATGCAAAAATATAGCAGGCAATTTTCTTTGGGCTAATAGGAGCTTCCACACGTATGCCCTGGTGCAAAGTCTGGAAATTTCTGTTTTAATAAAATGTGGAAGCGCATTCTTGTTCTTTCACAGTTTCGGTGATGCTGTGGAGACAGCCTGCTGGCTTTCTTGGACCTTGTGCCCTCTCTCTTGCTTGTCTACCCATTGCCCACTATTTTCCCCTCAGATATACAAAACAGAACATAAATTTCATAATTTGCTTACCTTGAAAGATGCCAAAGCCGGACACCAGAATACCCCCAGAACAGCAACTAGTACCAGCTGGAAAAGAAGGAAAATGGCCGAGTTATTATTCCAACAGAACTCTGGACCACAATCACCTTTTTTTTTTATGGGGCTCTTCTAAATTTATGCTACACTCTGACTCCACCTGGCCTCGGGTTACCATCTCAGGTTGCCAACCTCCAGGTGTGGCCTGGAGTCCTCCTGTAATTACAACTGATCTTTATACTAAGGAGGAGAGTTCCTCTGCAGGAAATGGCAGTTTCATCACATCCCTGCTGAGCTCTCTCCCATGACAACACTCTGACATCTTCAGGAGTTTCCCAAGCCAGAGCAGGCAACTGGAAAACAGCCTACACCAATCTCCTGTTCTGCTGGTGAATGTGGAAAACTCCTTGCAGGCAATTGGGTCCATGTAGCTTGCTGGTCTCTGCAGAGATCTGAGGCACAGAATAGTAGGTGGGGCAAATTGGACCTTTAATTTACCAGACAAGTTTCTAGTGGGCCACTGCCCTGGGAACTTGCTAGCAGTAGGGCTGCCAGCTCTGGGTTGGGAAATAACTGAAAATTTTGGGAATGGAGACAAAGGTGGGTGGGCTCGGGGGGCAGGGAAGGACCTCAGTGGAGTATAAAGTTATGGAGTCCACTGTCCAAAGCAGCTGTTTTCTCCATGGGAACTGATCTCTGTCACCTGGAGAGAAACTACAACCCCAGGGGATCCCCAAGTCCCACTTGGGGCCTGGCAACCCTAGGTAGCAGTTAAACCAAGTGTCATTGGCATGATTAGAGAACCACATGGACCATTCCGCTCTGACTTGGCCAGCAGCAATATCAACTGTGGTAGGCACATCAAAGAGGTGCATCAAAGAAGCTCATCAAAGATGTGCATTGCACATTTTTCACTGGTTTAAGAATTTGCACTATGCTTAGAATTGGTGGCTTTTTTTTTTAAGTTGCATGATAAACATTTATGCCTTTTCTCTCTTGTTTTTCTACCTTCTGCAAATTTTACAATATGAATTAGTAGCATTAATACATTCCTCTGGAAATTAACACCCCACCCTAAATAATGTACCGATTTCAAACCAAATAGGCCCTGTCACAAAATGGCAAGGCCAGGCAGTCAATATGGGGTGCCAGCAAGGGTAGAAAAGTGGGAATCTGGCTGGTTCTGAGCCACAAGTTATAATCCATCAACCAATTGTGCATGAGCATTTCTGTGTCTGAGTGCAGCTGCTGTTGACTTCAGGGAGGTTCGTGCAAGAGAATTTGCTGGCAGATTGTGCTCTGTGTCAACATAGGGGATTTTATATCTCAGGAACCAAACTGTTTGGGGCTGATCTTGTATCAAGATCACAGAGTATGTTCCTGCTGTTATTTAACTATCCTAAAAAATACATGCTGTAGTTACAGAAATAAGTCCAGGCTAAAAACAGCCTAATACTCCCCCGGTGAGAAGACCTCCCTGCTCCTGGGAATCTAAAGGCATGTATATTTTGGCAAGGAAAACTGGCTTCTGTCCTCTTATTATACTAAATGAATGATGGCATTTGATTTATCTAAAAGAGTTCTCCCTCTTACAGAGACAATCCACAAATATCTCTAAAGACATTCAATTTTTTTGTTGTTAAAGGAAAGGAATGTGTCAAATATACTCACAAGCCTGGTCATTTTTCCTCAGATAAGAGCGAGAGGCTAATAAGAAGCAAATGGAATAAAATTATGGAGACTTCGGGTTTTTATATCTTGCCTGTAGGTGTGGGAAACACTTCCCAGAAATACGCCTTGTGAACTCAGCGATTCCATATCTGTGGGACACACCACAGTAAACGGCTTTATCTGAATTTTAGCCTGCGTGGATAGCCAGGCCCTGATACTTCCAGAGCTCATTAGCAAGCCATGAAAAATTCCAGATTGGTCATTTGGCAAATATCAGTTAACTCCTTCAGGTTGTTTCTGGGTCCTATGTGGTTTCGGGAACACCAGTGACATTTCTGGTTTTGTAGCAGCAATAAGGACAGGTACATTTGGAAAAAGGACTCCAGAATCCCTGAGCTGGTGGGCCCCAAGCTCAGCCTGTAGGGCAGAAACAGGCCAACTGCAGGCTAAGGGCTGGGGGCCACTTCCGGCTCTCAAGCTGCTTAACAATTTGTCAGGGGCATCAGTCTGCTAGGGGGCAGATCCTGAACAACAGCTCAGGAGCCATGAGGAGTGGCTGAGAGAGCCACGTATGTGTCTTGGGCCATTCTTGATGTCTCCAGAATTGGACACTGCAGTGTCAGCAGCCAGTGCTGGAAAAATCAGCATCCGATTTAAATCCCTCAAAATTATGCCATCAGGCAGCCCTTTGGCGTTGTGGAGCAAAAGGATCCTGCTTCCTAAATTACCTTGGCCATAATCCACAAGGGAGCTTTTAAACAATTGATTTCCTTTTAGAAAGTATCCCCCCAACGTAGTCTTGAAGATTAACAGCAAGAGGTAATATGTATACTATGACATTTATAAAGTGGCTATGGAGTATTCTAAGCATTTGCACACAAAATGTTGTAGTGCCTATATGACAGATGCCTATATGACAGATCAGGATTAGCATCCCACTCTAAAGGAGGGGTTGGCCAAAGATGGCCTCATGAATTCATGGTGGAGGCAAGATTTAAACCAAATGTGCAGTTCAGTAGCATATTTACATCATGAATGGATGTTGGAGAAAGGGGGACCCATCTTGCTTCCCTCTGGAGTCAATATTACTAAACTGCTCAAGAATCTGTTTAACATTTTTAGGGTCACCCTCTCCCCTTCATACAGCATACAGGTGAGCCAAAGTCACGCGTGTTGACTTTTTGTAAATTGCCAGTGTGTTTCATTCACAAGTGCAAAAAACCCCCAACAAACAATTCTTCCTGCAAGATTGGAGGGAAATGCAGTAAATCATAGAATCATAAAACCATAGAATTGGAAGAGGCCATACAGGCCTTCAACCCCCAGCTTAATGCAGGTCCAACCTAAAGCATCCATGATCATTATCTCTCCAGCCCCTGCTTAAAGACTGCCAGTGGGGGGGGGGGGAGCTTACCACCTCCTTATTTTTATTTATTTATTATATTTCTAAACCGCCCTCCCCGGAGGCAGCCAGAACTACTCTGACTGTGATTCTCTCTCCCCCCCCCATATCTAGCTGATATCTGTTCATACAGTCAGATGGATTGGGATCTGCTGTTCAGATGGCAACATTTGGTTTAATTTTCCTCAATCCTAGGGCTTGATTTCCAGCTGTTGCAAATGCCCAATATATTTTACACATAAAGGTTATATTTGCATGGGAACCACGTTCTACCCCTCTCTTTGTGACTTTCCTAACCCTTTGAGGAAGAAAGTGCTTTGATTGCTGGTCTCTGGAGCTACAATGTTTGCATTGCTCTGCAACTTGCTATGAAAAACTGGAGTCAGTTTCAGCAACTGGAATAGTGGGGATCTAAACAGTGCAAGCCTCAACAGAATTAGACTCCTCTGACATCAGATCAAGTCAACAAGATGAGAAGGGTGAAATTCTGCTTAGAATTATAAGGTAAAAGTGCCTTCAGCTGAGGCATCTTCCATCCTGCACTGTCTAGTCTGATGAATGCCCCATAGCGACCCATGACTTTGAACTGCCTCTCACTTGTAATTGTGAGAAAAAGCGGCGAAGACTTCGCTGAAGCAGACATGGACGCGGCGGAGGAGCGGGCAGCAAGAAGACACGTGGGGGGGAGGTCTTATGGCGGCGGGGAGGGCGGCGCTGCGCGAGAGCGTCAGGCCCCAGCATTGGCGCCTGGGCGTGGGCTTAGGGGCGCCACGTGGAGGAGCCCTGCCTCTTGGCGCCAGGCAATGCCCAAGCAGCTTGTCTGCTCGCGGCATCGGGCGTCGCTAGGCCAGGGAAGTGCCTGGGTTCTGGCCTGACTCCCTTGCCCAGAGTGGGCCTGGCGGCGGAGCTGGAGACCAGCGGTCTTCTGCCTAAGGGAACTCTCCTTCGGCGCCGCTGCGCTCTCAAGCACCCCCCACTCCCATCGAGGGTCGTTTGGGTAGACTTACAGAGTAGCCCAGAGGCTCCAGCTTCCCGTGTGCTTGCCGCCTCCGCACACGCAGCCTCCAGCGCGATCCCTGCGATCAGGACAGCCGGTCACCAGCTAAGAGCCTTGCCGGAGCAGGACGCTCAGGAGCCCTCCAACTTTCTCAGCTGGATCCTCGTGAGTTGCGGTCGGGTGTCCCAAATGACACACCCAGACCGTGAGTGGAGGTTCTTCCTGCCCCGCAGGGCATAGGAGTTAATGGGCAAAACAAAACAAAAAACACCCCTCCCATTCAGAGGGGGATTAAGGGAATTAGGGAGGCCTGCCCCAGGGCGCTTGTCATTCACCTCCACCAGCAGAGCGGAGGTGAGCGAGAGGGGGATGGGCTGCAGGGGCTGGCTGGCTGTGTCTTTGGGCTTTTCCAGGGCCCCAAGAGAGCTGGTTTACAAAAACCTTGGCAGCTCTCATGGCAGGGCCATTGGGAATGCTCCAAGTGAGATCTCCAGGACAGCTGGGCCGCCAGCACTCCCAAGAGGCACTTTGCTCAGGCTTCATCTGGCTGGGAGGGAACTGTGCTTCTGGTTGCACTCGAGGAGTCCTTCTCTGGGACCAAATCAAACAAACTAACAATAAAGAAAGGAAAAAATGCCTGTGGGTATTCAGAACGTTGGAGTTAGCCTCCAATGTCATCTAGTCCAACCCCATGCTGGCTGTGGCAGGCACTGTGCAGATAACACAGAGTTGGCAGGTGCCTCCATGGTCATCTTGTCTAACCCCCTGTTTCTGGCAGCGCTCCTGTTTTGTAGAAGCTCAGAGTTGGCAGGGACCCCTCGGGTCACCCAATCCAGCCCCCAGCAGCTGGCAGATTCCTCTTGTAGGGTCATCCAGTCCAGCCCCCTGCTTTGAAATGGTATTGGTTTTGCAGGGGCACAAAACCGAAGGGTACCTCTTGGAGTCATCTAGTCCAGCCCCCTGCATCAGGCAGTGGTATTGGTTTGTGGAGGCATGAAGCTGGCAGGGATCTCCAGGGTCATCTATTCCAACCCCTGCTGCAGTCATCAGTTTTGGTTTGCAGGGGCACAGAGTTGGCAGGGACCTCCAGGTCACTTCATCCAACCCACTGCTTTCGGCAGCAGCCTTGGTTTGCAGGGGCACAGAGTTGGGAGAGTCCTCCAAGGTCATCTAGTCCAACCCCTGCTCCAGGGAGTGGTTTTAGTTGGCAGGAGCTCCAAGCTGGTAGGGAAATCTGGGGTCATCGAGTCCTACCCCCCCCCCCCCCGCTTCACACGGAGGCAGGCTATTGCACATTGACTCAAGACAGTCCCCGGTTGGGGAAACTTGAATGGATGGCCATTCGTTTGCTGGCATGGGGGGGGGGAGCAATGGCCTCTTCTGCAACAGCCTTCACAGGGACCCGCCACTGTCCATGGCTGTTTGTCCTTGGCCTGGGTGGGTAGGTAGGGATTACTAGCACAGGTGCATTTGTCTCCAGAGCCTTGTGGCTTTTCCAGGGCAGCAGGGCCCCCGTTTTGTTTAATGGGGATTTTATTTTGTATTAACTATTTATGTTGTAAACTGCCCTGAGACCTATTTGGAGAAGGGCGGTCTAAAAATTAAATAATAAATAATAATACATTTTGTTTAACACTAGTCTTGCTAGGGCAAGCAGCCAACAGCTGGGTGCAAGGCCCTAGGCTTTACCCTTGGCAATCCTTGCCATGGTGTTCGGCTGCGCATAAGGGGTTTACACACACCCAGATCCTTGGAGCTGCAGTTCAGTAAGTAGTCATGCCTGATATTTCAATCCTGGCTCAGGCTGTTTGCAGTACATGCTGTGGTGGGGTCCCAACACCCCCCCCCCGGGGGGGGGAGAAAGGGCACGACCCACCCCCTGGGCAGGGAATGGGGCACCCAGAGGCCCTCTGTGGTCTTGTGGTCAGAGGCCGCCAGCTGGGGCTATACCATTGTTTGGGCCAGGTGGCAGCACTTACATGCCTGCAGCAGAGGTCAGGCATTGCCTGATGGCTTCAGGGCGGGTCAGACCTTTTACAAATGGTGTCAGAGTCATCACCTGGCCTTGGCAGGGTGGCCAATCCCAGGTTTTTTGTAGTTGACGGGCCAGACTGGCTTATGGGGAGGGACTCTTTGCAGGTCCGGCATGGAAGTGTGATCAACGTGGATGGGAGAGCAATGCTGAGGGGCTTCCGGAGGCTTGCGCTTGGCACGGAAGTGGCTGCGTAGGAATGCTATGCAAGGTGCTGCATCCTAGAGGCCGGTGGAACTTTTTGGGTTGGGAAAGAAATAAAGGCACTCACAAAGTAAGGTGCTGACCTCAAGGGGAACATCCATCTGGTATATAGTCCCAGTTACGACAGGCTGCAGGTGAGTCAGCGCCTGTCAGGCCATTTCTTATGTAGGGACTGTTTCATCCCATTCAGGAATTCCCTGGGTTCATATTTGTGCAGCACAGTTTGCCCATCTCCCCCGATTACGTTGTTGCCAGCACTGTTTCCAGTTGGCAGGGGCAGTGTGCGCATTAAGCTCTGTGGTTCAGTCTCACCTCTTCACATCTACACACTTGATCTGTCTGGTTGGCCTCATCAGTCTTCGGGGCTTTGCACGTTGCAGCCCGGGTCCGTAGGTATCTGAGATACTGTCTGACCAGGCCATCCTTGTGGGAGGAGGTGGCTGCAAACCTGCCACACATCCTCACCCCCTTACCACATGTCATGGGGGCTCAGGGTTGCTCAGATTCAAGTCCTAGGAATTATGGGGTTCCCTTTACTGGGTTGTCCAACTTCAACTGGATGGCCTTTCAGGGTGGGTTGCCTATGTCTGGGGCTTGGACAGACAAGTAGTTTTGGGGGAGTGTCGCATGGTCAGCACGAGTTTGGGGACGTAGCTTGGAAACAGCCTGGGAATGTGCCATGAGCCCTACCTGCCTGAGCATTGGGGACAAAGCATACTGCAGGTTCAAGGGGGCATTTCTGGTCTGGACTAATACCAGCTCCTGTCAGGTCTCCGATGCTGGCATATGAGCAGGACATCTGGGGGACAAAAGGTGTAAAAACATTGTAGAGTTTGCCGCAACCTGGTTTAACATTTGAGAGTCTGGTCAGCCAGCAGCTGGGGATATCCCAGGAGGAAGGGTCCCATTACTTTTTAAGCTGGCACATGCTGCTGAACTCTGGCCTTTACTGTCTCTGCAGGATTGGAGTGATGGGGGCCGGGCTGCCCCCACTCCAGCATTTTTCTAGGCATTTGGCAGCCTCTGGAACTGGGGCTCCTCAGGGCAGTTTGGGCGGACCGTGCACAGCCTAGTGCAACTGCTGGGCCACAGGAGGCTACGTGGCTTTAGCTGGCATTCTAGTTGAACCTAGCAAGGCTTGGGGGTTGGGCCAGGATCTCGTAGCAGCAGGTCAGCACTGCTGGCTGGCCAGGACGGCACAGCACTCAGGCGGCAGGAGGCCTCCAACCACAAGGGGACTGCCTACTAGGTCCGGCGAAGTATTGGAGGGCACCAGGAGGATTGGGGCTGTACCAATCATGTGCAAGGATGTTTTTTCCAGTAACAACCTTTTTGATTAACTACAGGTTGGCAGTCAGAGGGGATGCGGAAGCTGGGAATGGAGTGTGTTGCCAAGCAGCGGAAGGATTGCATGCTGTAAGAACAGGAAAGAGGTCCAGTTCGGGGGCCCAGAGGCATCACCTGGCGCAGACACTGCAGTGGGAAGCATCTGCTTTCCTGGTCATCGTTGTGACGGAGGACTTCCCATGCAAGAGTGCCGGCTGACGTCTGTGTTCTCCAAAGCATAGACTGTCTGTCATGTCATACTGGGCCTAGCTATGGTTGCAATGCGGAGCTGAGTACCAGGCCATGTTTCGCTGTGGTTGCTGTTTGGCACTTTGACAGCCTTGGCAGGGGCATGGGTGTTGAGCCCTGCTGGTTTCAAGGGGCACTTGCGGTTTGGGCTGTATGGCTGGGATGCCACGTTGCAAGAGGCTCCCACGAGAGGCCCCACTGGGCTGGGCAGACATTCACCACAGAATGGCCCATGGTGGCAGGGGTGGTGAGTGGCCCATTCAGCGGTCACTTGGAGTTTTGTGATATCGGTTGGAGCAAGGGTGGAACTCAAGCCTGAGTATCGGGCTGAGTTTGGAAGTGTGTGACAAATGAGAGCCCCCAGGGTGGGGTGCTTGTGGTTCAGGAGTGTTGGCGGGAACGAGGCTGGGGGGCCTCGTTCTGGTGGCGGTTTTGGCATGGGATGGAGCCTGTTTGGGGGGAGTTCGGTCTGCGCATCGGACTCTCCAGGTTGGGGACCTCCCTAAGAGGTGGCAGGTCTGCGGGCAGGGCCGACCCGGCTGGGGGGGCTTGGGGCTCGCAGGGCCAGGTAGCCCAGGGTGGAGCCAAGAAGGAGGTGGGCACCTCTACTTGGCACCCCAGGGCTTACAGTGCCGGGTGGCCTGGGGTGGGTCCATGGGAAGTGTGCGCTTCCTCTTGGCACCCCAGGTGGACAGTTCCCTATGGTGGGAATCCAGTGGCAAGGGGACCCGCGTTCCCGGCAGGGGAACCGGGTGGGCCCCAGGGCGCTGCCGGCTCTTCCCATGGGCGGGATCCCAGCAGCAAGGAGACCTGTGTTCCTAGAGGGGATCTGGATGGGCTCCAGGCTGCTGCTGGGTCCGGGTTCTTGTGATCTCACTGCAAGTCAGGCTCCCTCTCCCATGCCGTGCCAACACTCCTGGGGAGTATTAATAAAGCTGTGGCCTTGTTTAAGCCAATGTAAATGTGTGCATATCTTCCTTGAGCCCAAAATGCCCTCCTGCAAGTCAATATTTTCAAGTAAGGCAACTGGAAACAAGCATTATAAGGAGAGGAATTCCTTATTACAAGCTTTACAGCATCACCACTAATTTATGGAAGGTGCTACTTACTCCTGAAGTAAGGGTTCACGATGGACATAGAGTTGCCAGCTCTAGGTAGGGAAATCCCTGGAGACTTGGAAGGCGGAAAGACTTCAGTATGATATAATGTCATACTCTCCTCCCTCCAAAGTAGCCATGTTCTCCAGGTGAACTGATTTCTGATTATAATAACGAGATCACTGGCCATCACCTGGAGGCTGGCAAATCTATTGAAACCACATGCCACTTAGCTTTCCAAAACTGCATGGTATAAATTTCCACTCACTCTGTAGATATCGAAGCAGCCAGCTAGGATAGAGTAATTAATGTCTTTGTAAAATTTACAAAGAATAGATGGATCTCAATAGGCTGCAGAAAAGGGGCCAAGCAAAGGTCTACAGCAGACAGAAGGGAGTGTCATTCAAAATGCAATCAGAACTCTTCCTGTGACTCCATATCAAGCACACACCTTGGAAAACTCACCCTTTCCCTTATTTACAGGTGCTAACAGAAGCAGCTCCTGCCTTTAACAAACATTTCTGTCCACACCTCCATCATCAGCTAATATATTAATTTAAAGGGAGGAGAAGGGAATACAGAGAGTTTTGTTAGGTGCTTCTGCCCTAAGAATGCTTATTTGCACAATTTAAATTGAGTCCACGGCCTTAAATGCCTTGATCTGCACATATGCATGTAAGTGTTTAAAGACACACATTTACCATCTCTTTCTAGCAGGGCCATATTTTGAACTAAACGGAAAGGTCCAAGAACAAGCTTTTTAATCCATTCTGTTTAATGCAAACAGCATCAGGGACTTTAGATACATGGGGGCACTGTCAGCTGAAGATGTTACATTACTTCCTGGTGAAACCTGGAAATGACATCAGTCTGCTCTAGGAGTCACTGGAAACGCTATGGTTCCATAGATTCCAGCAATTCCTAGAGCAGGCTGACATGACCTGCAGCACTATAAGGTTGTCAACTAACAGAAATTTTAAAAACCCTTTTTGTTTCCCTGACGGCCATCAGAGTAGCAGCAAGAAATGGGAATTGGAGGAGCGAAATTCTCCACCCCTGACAAGAACTGGCATCCTTACTTGGACACCAAATAGGACCCCTGTACATATTTGTAGAGTGATGACATGAGGACTCTGAATCATGCTTAATTAATGTTTTGTGTGCCCCAAACTCATATGTGTCTTTTTCTTCTTGAGACAGTGAGGGGAGAAGCATTGGCCACCTTCCCCTCAGCATTGTTTCCTACTCCTTAAAACATTCTGTGGACCCACGACTGGCTCTGTTTGCTGCAGTTCTATGGTACAATTTAAGAACATAAAACAAGTGCAGAGGAGAAGGTTGAATTTTGCAGTTATCCATCCCCACATGTGACTGAGGAGTTGTGGGGGATAAAGGGACGGTGCTGACAGGGTCTCTGTCTTCTTCCACCATCATTTAGATAGGGTTGCCATTGCCAGCCTCAGGGAGGGCCAGAATACCGTGCAGATTTACAACTTGTTTGCAGAGATCAGTTCCCTTTGAGAAAATGGCTACTTTGGAGGATGGGCTATAAGGCGTTATATCCCATAGATCTATGGCATAAATCATGGCTAGATCTCTGGCATAAATCATGCCTCACTGCCATTGGTAGAGCTGGATCTCCAGCCAAAGCTACCCAAGCAATTGCTTAGGGAGGCACAGGAAGGTGGGCATTGATACATTAATGGAGCTCGGCTCATTACTAGCCCTCAGTGACATAGATGGTGATTGGTCTCATCTCTTAGGTCTTGGAAGTGGGCAGCAGCAGCAGCACAGGCCTAGGAGTTAAAGGGGGAAAACAAACACTGATTTTCATCTACCCTGTGCCTCTATTTTATACATCCTTGATGAAATGTAATGTTGGCAGAACTTCTAGTGTGTGTCCCGATTCTACCGTATGGGGCCTTGTTTGTTTTATGGGCTTAAACTCTGTCTAAATTACGCATACTTTTAAAACAAAAAGGACATATCCCACCCATTTGTTCTGTGTAATCATCTGTTATTGATTATATCACTCCCAGGTTATCTTGTATCTACTAAGTATAACTTATCTGTAGGGTGTCACCCAAGAAAGGCTGTGCTAGCTGTAATTCCAAAGAGATAAGGTACCATATCTCAGCAACCTGTCCGCACCTACGTTTTGGAGAGCCATGTATATATAGTGTGGTGCGGAACTCTGACTAGTCCCACATCTCTTCTAGCAACAAAATGAAGCTGATTGTGAGTATACTTTAAAAAAACAATATTTTCAAAATCCCTGGAACATTTGGACTGTAGCCATTTTTTTTAAGTTTTGAAGCAGGGGGAACTTTTTAATTAAAAAAATGATCAGGAAGCTTCCTTAAAACCCACAGTACTTAGCTCAAGGAAGGGCATTTGGCTTTCTGGGTTGGTTTTCTCTTTAACTATTCATTAGTTCACTATCTAGGGAAGTCAGTTGGACCCACTGACTTTAAACAGTTGCATGGAGATTAAAATCTCTGTGACTGAATGGAGGCAATATATTAACCACTAGTTGAAATCCAAGCTCCTGTGTGTTCTTTGGGAGAAAATGCATGTATGTGCACACACGCGTGCACACACTTTCATGCAGACAAATACAAAAGATCTGTCTGTCTCACCCCCCTTCCCATGGTTTATTTCCCCACATGTTGCCCCCCCCCCCCGCTTGGAATGTTAATGAAGATGTTTCAGCATATTTTGAGAGCAGAGAAAGGGGAAGGGAAGGGGAGAGTGAAGGAATTCTTTTGGATTGTCCCCAGTGAACTGCTTGTTGAGTATTCCCTTAATTTTTAAAAAAGCAATTGCCGAAATTGGGGGGGGGGAAAGGAGGGGAAATGGCAGTGATGACCCCTTGGGAGATTTTCTCATCTCCTGCATGAAGTAGATTTCATGTTGAAATTAACCAGTTAGAGATCTTGGCACAATGTTGGTGCTGGAGGTACAGCTGGGAGTGGGGGGACAAAATCCAAAAGATTCACATATCTGCCCCCAGAAGAATGTGCAATGGGTGTGAATTTCTCCAATTAAGCAGAGAAAATCCACTCTCAGATTTGCCAAGGGATAAGTGAAGTGACTCCATGGTGGTTCCTGAACAGTGCAGACTGAAAAAAAGAGCACATAGCAACTGTGTGGACACCAGTGCCAGGTGCAGATTGATTTTTAAAAACTAAGCCAAATGAGCTTCAAAAGCCCAGTGCATAGTCGACCCAGATTTCACTGAATTCTAAATATGAGAGACACTGATGGGTCTGATGAAGTAAGGCCAGCTTACACAGATGCTATTACATGGGACAATACATGTCTTTCCTGAAATTTCAGGTTTGTTTTCTCAAAAGGCATGATATAATGTGCCTCTGAGCATGCTCTGCTATTATATTCACAATAGAGGGTTTTTTCCCTTGGGTATTAACAGCTTCCTCTAGAGGGTTCTGCGCATGCGGTAGAAGGAAGAGGTCGCCTTTTTCCCCGCTCCGACAACAGCTTCCTCTGCTTTTAAAATACCGGTTAGAAGATGGTTCTCAGAAAAAGTAAACATAATGTTGAACTAGACAGCCATAGGGTTGTCAATGAGATTCTGTCTAGTATGAAATTTGATATTTGACTCAAAAAATCCATTTGTTTGAGAGAGAATCTCAACTTGTGCCCCATATGTGCATGTACACATTACGGGCTGAGCACAAATGTGAATCTGGTGCAAGTATTCCACTGTATGGCTACCCAGTGGAGAGTTGCAGCTGGCAATAGTTCCCTGGTGCGTTTACAACAAGTACTGACATTGTGAAACAGATTTGTCAATGGGCGTTCTTGAGCCATAATGGATCGACCCGGTAATGGGCTTGAGCAGAAAACTACTGATTTCAGTGGTCCCAATTTATTCGGTTTGTGGTCTTAATCTACAGAATGCAAAGTAACCCATGAACACCACCAGGAAATAGCTGCATATAAACATATAAATTGTTGTATTTGCAAAGGATACAAATTCCCATTTTGAAGTTATCTGAAGAGATGAGCATTTGAACCATTTAAAGAATCCCCACTATCTTTTTCCCCTGTCCAAAATAATTTATTGGAGAGTGTATGTTTGGATCTATTCATCCTCATAAAATATTGAAAATAACCCTATTGAATCACTATTTAATTCTGCCATTTTTCTGAAATCCATTTCAGATTTTGAGTGCTGCTCTTCTGGGAGTTTTTCTGGCCCCAATCTTGGCCACTGATGTAAGTACTGTGACAGTTCATAGTTATTGCTCTCATGCAAGCATTTCACATTGTGCTTAGTTATTCAGTAGAACTTACATAGTAGAGGTAGGGTTCTTGTACGATCAAGTGTGGCCCAATCTGCAGATATCAAAATCCACAGATTGGGAACACACTGATTGTAAACAGACGGCTCTGCAAACTTAAAAATACATTTGTATAGCTTAAACCCCCTTCATCCTAATAAAAGAGTTTTGTCTGCACATGCAAAGACAATGGATTTATCTAGTTCTGGAGACGTGGTGGCAGTAATAGGAGCCTCTCTGGGCCTGGACCCAGGCACAGGAGCAGCTGAGTCCAGGAACTGATTCTGGGCTTGGGAGTGGTGATGGCAGAATCCAGAAGCTGTTCTGGGCCCAGAAATGGCTGTCGAGTCCTGGAGCCAATCTGGGGTCAATGATTTTGAAGTCAATAGGCTTAGAAGGGTGTCACTGTTAGAACTGCATTGCATGGTTTTTTTAATTTTTTTAAACCTCTTTCTTGGGAGCTCTAGAGCGCTGATCCTTTTCTTTCTCTTTCTCTCATTATTTGTCCCTTCTGTTTCCCATTCAAGAATGTCAATGTAAATAACTCGGGAAATAGAGGAGGAAATTCCCACCAGTCCGTGGGTATCAACAATCAGAAGAAGGTGGTAAATGTCGACAATAACAACGGATGGCATTCATGGAACACCGTTTGGGATTACGGCAGTGTAAGGCACCTGTGTGCATGTTTATTTCTTCACTTCACATACCATTGGGTTGGTATTGTTTCCAACAGGTACCCAGTAGATTTGCACTGATGGCTTCCCATATGTGCTATAAATTAAGGCTGGCAGCCATCTTTAGCACACTTATGAGAAAACTCATTCCTCTGAAAGTAACTTCACCGTCTTGTGTGCAAGCATATTTGCTTGATTAGATTCAATTAGATTATTTATTTACAGCCATTGACCAGCACCAAAGTATAAATAAAACCACATGCATTGTTACAGCATTTTAACAGCCAGGACACTCAGCATCAGAATATAAACAAAGCCACAAACATTATCAAAGCATTTTGATAGCCAGGTCATATGTGTATTAAATGTAGAGACAATGGCAACAACACATTCATGATATTATAATGTCTAGTGTCTATGCAGTGTTCAAAACTTGCATGGCCTCTGTGATCCTTACAATAGCCTTGCAAAATAAGCAATTTTAGTCTCCATATAGGAGACTAAGAAAGGCTGCCTCAGAAGTTCATGTCTGAGGGGAGATCCAGATCAGGACCCTCCCCCCCAGGCTTCTATACCTAGTTGCTATGCTACAAAAGTCCTCAATTCTTTCAGTGAAATACCTTTCTCCAAGGAACAGCGGAATTCCATACATGTCCAAGCAGCAGAATCTGATCCTGATGGATTTTTTTTTGTTTGTTTATTGGGGAGGGCCAAAATTCAGTGGTAGGGTTTGTGGGGCTGCATGCCAAAGGGCACAGGTAAATCACTGCAGGTGGTTTTCAGATTCCAGAGCTGGAAATAACCTCACTTTATTTTGGTCCTTGGAGAACCAGCCAATCAGACTATACTGTGGGGCAAGATGGGCCAGTGGTCTCACTGAATACAATGTTCATTAAGTCAGCCAAGGCAAATAACAGAAATATACATAAAACGAACAATTTCTTTCCTGAGTTCCTCTACCACTTGTACCTTGTGGGTGATTATCATATTGTTTGAACAGGGCTACACAGCAATCCGGGT
Source organism: Paroedura picta (assembly GCF_049243985.1). NCBI lineage: Eukaryota > Metazoa > Chordata > Lepidosauria > Squamata > Gekkonidae > Paroedura > Paroedura picta. The sequence continues at coordinate 24,854,336 of NC_135380.1, forward strand.
ATTTTCTAAGAAATCCTGCATTATTGCACCTCTGAATAAACATGTAATGCCAGATGTCACTGTCCTTCCACAAGCCATCAAGGAAAAGCAGGTATGGTAATGTTTTATGTATTTGGGGAATGGGTCACAATGGAGTCATTTGTTTTGTTTAAGTGAGACAAAGTGGAATATTCAGTATGGTAGGTAGGACAGCCAAAAAAAGCTCCTAGAGATAATTCCTCATGAAAACTCCACATAGAGGTGAAGTGTATTTCTGAACCCGAAATACTAGAGCCATCAACCCTTCCAGGGATAGCTTTCCAGGGACATCTGACAGATTTAAACCACAAGTTTTCATCCCAGACATACATTGATGTAATATTAAATCAATCACTAGAGGGCGCAAAACATTGCTCAGAAAAGAAAAATAGCAAGGAAGGAATACAAAAGAGATGAAAATGCAGAAGAGACTGTGGGCCATAAAATCCTGATTTCCCCACTGCACAGTCACCATTCAAACTTTATTGTGATCATTCCCGAATCTCTGAAGTAAAGCAGGTTTGAGAAAGATAGGAGAAAAACTGGGGAAATGCACCACTGTGCTCAGTGTGGATAATCTGTGCAGACGTGAGCCAGGACTCGCTCTAGCAAAGACAAAAACAGAGGCCTCCTGGCCTGGTTCCAACACTACATCCACAGATCAGATCAACTCCAGTCTTTAAATGCTGTATTGCTATTCTGTTTTTTCCTTCTTCCTTGCATTTAGAAAACTGGTGCTCAGGCACCTCCAGACAAGAAACTGACTTACACTGTCTCCCCAAATAAAATCACTGACCTCAGCGCATATGGAAAGGACATTGAAAACCTGTGCAGAGGTGTTCCCACTTACCTTGCCCATGAAGTTAAAGGTGAGCATGACGGTTGAGCAACTTTCCCAAATTTACCTGTTTTTGCAGGTTGCAAACAAGAGTGTTTCTTTGTTAGGGAAATGTGGTGGTTTTGCCCTGCTGCCCACCTTATACTTGCAATAGTGTAAATCCTGAGGAATGGGTCCTGTAGAAGAAGGGAGGGGGGAGCCACAAGCATTAAACGGGAACAAAATCAACTTGCATTGCTTAGTGTAGCTATAAGCTGCAGGCCACTAAAAATGACATTGCTCTGCTTCTTTCCCAGTGTCCATCTGACAAGGCTTTTTTCTTTTTCAGCACCAAGCTTTTTCTACTACTCTGGATCTTGTTTCCAAGCTAACATCCTTTGCCTCCTTGGAGTCAGCTATTGTGGAGAAACCTTTGCAAACTGATAAGCGTCTAATGGCTCTTCTGTGGGAACTTGCTCAAAGTCCATCTGTGCTTAGATAAAAATCTCCTCTGGGTTTTATTCCTTATTTTTTGGTTCCTTTCATGCATGATGAATAGAAAAATGTCAAGTGTATACAGGCTGACGGCCTATTAAATGTGCCTGGAATGATCAAACCTCTGGTAATTATTGATGTATGAAGAAAGGTTGGGGGAGCTTGATCTGTTTAGCCTGGAGAGGAGACGACTGAGAGGGGATTTGATAACCATCTTCAAATATTTAAAAGGCTGCCATATAGAGGATGGAGCAGAATTGTTCTCTCTTGCCCCAGAGGGACGGACCAGAACCAATGGGATGAAATTAATTCAAAAGAAATTCCGTCTAAACATCCGGAAGGAGTTCCTGACAGTTAGAGCAGTTTCTCAGTGGAACAGGCTTCCTCGGGAGGTGGTGGGTTCTCCATCTCTGGAAATTTTTAAACAGCCATCTGACGCAGAGGCTGATTCTGTGAAGGCTCAAGGGGTGGCAGGTTACAGTGGATGAGCAATAGGGTTGTGAGTGTCCTGCATAGTGCAGGGGGTTGGACCAGATGGCTCATGAGATCCCTTCCAACTCTATTCTATGATTCTATGACTCTTCACTTTGATATCCTGTCCTTTCTCCATTTTACCCTTCCAACAGCCCCTGGCTGAGAGAGGCTGACCACAGAGGCGGCTAGAAACATCCCATTCCAACCCTATCCTCTTCTGCTTGAGTTCTCCACACTATACCAGAACAGCACAATCCTCACTCTGTGCATATCTTGGATATCTTAATAAATTATTTTTTTTAAACTGCATCCATGTGTTGGACACAAGAAAGCAATATTAGCATGATTTCCCTCTGTTACCCCCCCCAACACCTTTCACTGTAACCTCAGACATCTTTCACCACACCCCTCATTTCTGCCTTGCAACCAGCAGCACTTGTTCCGTTCTCTTGTATTTCTTCATTTTATTGCTATGCTAAGTGCCCCTTTCTCCCGGAGTCACAAAGTAGAGGGTGCAGCACAAGTCAATTACACAGTACAACTCCATCGCCAGGGCGGGACAACCAGTGAGCAGCGGGATACGGCTAGGATTACGGAGATCTCAAACAAGTCATGGAGTATTAGACATGATATTTCAAACAATGCTGAAAATGTTATTACAGAATCAGAAAAGAATGCAGCGAGGGAGGATAATACAGATGATACAAGCAGAAAATACATACTATATTTAGTCTGGAGTCCCATTCCGTTTGTTGAAGTGCCTTCTTGAACCTTTACATTAATTCCTTCCCATTTGTCACTGTGTCCTCTTTATCCCTGTCCCCATCCACATTCTGGTCTCTTGTCTTGCCGGGCCAAGCTACACACCCCTGACAGCATTCGAGGGTAATCCCTGGGTTGGAGGGAAAATCATAATGCGTAGTTTGGCCCTTGTTTCTTCCCTCCCCTCAACCTTTTGCTATTGCTTCTGTCCCCTGCTCTTCATGACTCCTTACTCAGTTTGGGGGCAACAAGGCTCTTACTCTCCCATATCTGATAAAGAGAACTTTGACTCAAGGATGCTCAAATCTCCATTGCTGCTAGCAAGTTACCAGGCTCTCCCCAGGCTCTTTCTACTACATCATGAAGACGTTCATCTCTCTGGTCTCTCAATAAGGATCCTAGTTCTGATGGGAATATATTTCCAGTCTCATCCCTGAAGCAAAACTCTGTGGGGAAAGATGCGATGGACATGGGGGAAGCAAAAACCAACACAGCTCAATTACAGATGTACCGCTCTAGCCTGGGGCTACTTGCATATTTCCCCATGCTGGTGTTCTGCTGACCCAAGGTGATTTCGGGGGAGAGGGGAAGGGAAGGGATCACATCCAGTTCTCAGCTTCCTTGCAAAACTTCCATTGCCAGGATTCTTTGGTAATTCTTGTCTTTTAAAATAGATTGATTTATTTTATGGAATGCAGTTACACTCCATGAAGGCCAGAAACACACCAGTTTTGCTTTATGATATACCTCCCCCAAAAGTCAATGGTGTATTTTAAAAACAATCAGTTTAACATTTCAGATTAATAGAAGCCTTAACCATGATGAAACTGTCTGTAAAGATATATCCCATCACTATATTTATTAATAAATTGGCTGCCCCCACCCCCCTTGTGTAGCCCAGTCTAGCCAGATCTCATCAGATCTCAGAAGCTAAGCCCTGGCTAGTAGGTGGATGGGATACCTCCAATAAAGATCAGCATTGTGAGATAGAAGCAGAAAATGGTAAGGCACCTCTGGAATTCCCTTGCCTCGGAAACCCCTAGGTGTTGCCAGATGTTAGTTGTAACTTGACAGCACACACACACACTGCCTGTCTCCCTGTACACAACTGGGTCACTGCAGACAAGTCTACATACCTGAAGACTGTCCCAGTTATGCAGAAAAACAGGGACTTTGTAACTTAGTCAATAGACACAGCGCTCCCTGCCAAAAGACATTCCTGATGAGGAAGAAGAATGGTTGTTATATGCCACTTTTCTCTACCCCAAAGAGTCTCAAGGTAATTTACATTCACTTTCCCTTTCCTCTCCCCATAACAGACACCCTGTGAGGGAGGTGAGGCTGAGAGAGCCCTGATATTATTGCTTGGTCAGAACAGCTTTATCAGTGCTGGGGCGAGCCCAAGGTCACCCAGCTGGCTACATGTGGAGGAGTGGGGAATCAAACCCAGCTCACCAGATTAGAAGTCTGCACCCCTAACCATTACACCAAGCTGGCTGAAGATGCTCCAGAAGCATAGAAGACCAAGAACTATGGCATGCCAGTTTAAAGGGTGTGTGTGTGGGTTGGGGGGGGGGGAACTGACTGAACTGGCTTCCTGAAACTCTGAGACATTACAGAATTGGGGGAGGAACATGGGGGTACTTTCTAAATTATGCTCCCCTTCCATGATTCCTTGTAGGGCCTCAGCTTCTCCTAATATTAAGTTGCATTTTGAAAATGTCCCTACATTACTCCAGAACTGCATTTAATCATAACAAGTAAGAATAGGTGGTTGTACAACTGTTAAATATTTGGTTTTTATATATAAGGGATCATCTGAAGTGAAGCTATCCACCCTGGAGGATAAACAAACCTGGATTTCTCCATCTTCTCTGGGCAAATAGTGGGTGACAGGCATTTCTTAAGTCGAACTTCAAAACTGGCTCTTCTTAGTCCCATAGTAAATATTGACCATGCCTGTTCTCATGACATTTGGAAGTGGAAAAGGACCATGAGACCTGCTAGTATCACATCCAGGTTCAAGATTGGTTCACACAGCCCTGGATTAGGAGCGTTCCATGCTGAGGTCTGGTTGCACTGCAGCCTCATATGTTCAAATGTATTCCTATTTATTTACTTCCTTTATGCTGGCTTTCTCCTCAATGGGGATCCAAAATGGCTTACCTTGTTCTCTTCTCAACACAGCCCTTTGAGGTAGGTTAAGTTAGTAGTACATCAACCCAAGATCACCCAGAAAGCTTACATGGCAGGGCAGAGATTCAGAGGATATCCCAGGTCCTTGTTCAGCACTCTAACCACCAAATTATGCTACCCAAATTGGTATACACGTGTCAGGGCCATAATGTGCAAGGGCATCCAGCTGCTTACATGGAACAAATACGTATATTTGGGGGTTTTGATGGCCCTGGAAGGCTTTCCTGAATGGCTTAATTAAGTTTTTATATGTTCAACCTATATGACCATATATGGCCATGCTGACTCCACCCCCCCCCTTGTAAATGGCCAATGATGGGCCAGGGAGAAGGAAAGGCCCCGGTGGGCATGTCCACAGCTATGCTTCCCAACAATATTCTGCACGATTGTACCACGTCTGGGGTTTCTTGAAGTCTAAAGAATGTTTCAGGGGTTTATTAACCCCTAACATAACACTACCTATATATTATGGTTAATGGCAGAAATGCGAAGAGGAACTAAAGAGCCTGTTGATGCGGGTGACTAGCTGACCTGACATAAAAATGGTTTCTCCCCATCTGTCCCAAGTATCCCCTGGCAATAGAAGCTTCACGGTTTAGTTTATCTAGTCATGACAGTGTCCCAAACCGGCAATTTAAGCTGCAATCTGAGGTGTTCAGTTAAGTGCGGTCAATTTAGCAGAATGCAGGGGGGTTGTGATATTAATGAAAATGGGGCCTGACACTCAGGAGAATTTAGGTTCACTATTACCTCTCCTGTCTCAAGGGTGTCTGTGAGAAGCTCAGGACAAATGCCATACGTGTGGTCCTGAGCTCTTTAGGAAAGAGACACAGTACAAATGTCTTAAGTTCTGGGGGATGGGGTGGGAAAAGGGATTGTCCTTCCTGAATTGTGCTGGTTAGGAGGTCTCCTCCCAAAAGGTTTTGATTGGGGGCGGCTCTAATCAGAAATGGATAAAAATGAGGGAAAGTCAGTGAAGAAGAGAAAGGAGGGCCCAAATTGCAGCCCTTGATCAAATAAAGAGGAGCAAGAGAGAGAAAAGAACAATACCAAACCTCATTGGTAAATATGCAGCACAAACTGTTTTTCTTCTGAGATCCAAAATGAGAAAAATAAATATTTTATCAGGAAGGCTTTTATTTGCCTGGCTCTCATGGGGAGAGGTATATAAAGGAGAAGGAGGAGACACAAATACATCCCATCACCTTGATCTTTCGCTTGCGTCTGGCCCAGGATCAGAATGAAAATCCTTGTAAGTAAATGTGTACGTTTCAACGTTTAATGTGAGGCAGGACATGGAGTGTAGTGCTCAGAGCTGCAAGGGGCTGAAATGGTGCTTGAAAGTCAGAGGAAGGAGATTAGACAAGGAGCTTCTGCAGCAATTTAATAGGCACGTGCAAATGGACAGTTTTACAGGAAGAGGAACCCTAGCACTGTCATCCCTTCTTTTCTGTCCTGTTACCTTTTGCAGAGTCTGTGAGGCGTAGCCCATCCCAGCCGAAGGGTGGTAGGAGCCGTCCAATAAAGCTGTTACTTTTGGCCAGTCGTTCTCAAACTACCTACTGAGCCATAGAACATTTTTTATCATTGATTTATCTACTGAGGAACCCCTGAGCATCAGACATGACGCCACATCCATTGCAGAGGGCTTGGGCAAATGTTCCCAGGAGCAGCCAGGCCTCTGTAGTTTCACTGTCCCATTCCATAAATGGAGAAAATTTCCTGGGATGCCTCTCAAACTCTCTTCCCACTAGACAAGGCAAAGCAACTTGGAAGTGTGGACTTTGGTCAAGAAAGGAAATCCTTTCTGAAGAGTCCCAATGTTTCCCAGAACACAGAAGAAAAATTAGGAGGGTACACCGATGCAGGATATGTAGGTTGGAGCCAAGTCGCCCCACTGCTTCTGCCTCCTGATCTTAAAGGTCTTTCCTGTACGTTCCTCGTGGAGTTTCCAGTGCACAGTCACAGAACTCTTTCCAGGACTTGAACATCTACAATCTTTATTAGCTTATCTATGGCATGATAGCTACAGCCCATCACTTGTGCACCTCATCAGCCAGCTGAATCCATTTACACAGTAGGGCAGCTATGGGTCTAATAGCTCAGTGCAATTATAGACTATATACCTCTCCTTCCGTTGAAGTGTTTTCTGCTTGGGATTGCCTTGTGAATGTACATCAAGGGAGAAGTGCTTGCTTGATTCTTAACATTTCATTTCATAGGTCATAGACAATTGTAAATCAGGCAATTAAAATGGAGCTATTCTGGAATTAACAGAGTGAAGTGACCTTTGAGTTAATTAAGGGAGACCATGTCAATAAGTAACAATGTGGTTCCACCTTCTCCTCCATTCTAACCTCACAACAACCCTGTGAGAGAAATTAGGCTCAGTGTAGGTGACTGACCCAGCAAGCTTCTACAGTACAGCAGAGATTCGAACCTGGGCCTCCCAGAGCCTTGTCTGACACTCAGATAATGACAAAATGGACAATTATTGACTTCAGTGTTCTGTTAAAGTTGTTTCTCACAGTTGACTGTATGAAAAATGCAAAGGAATGTCAGGTCCTGGATCTCATTCAACTGCATAACATTTAAGGCCATGTAAAACAGACCTGAACGTGACTGTTTTATTTTCATTCCATTTTCAAGATTCTGGCCGTCGTACTGGTGGAGCTCCTAACAGTCTCAGCCTCGGAGAGCAATGTAAGTAGCCGGGCAGGCTTTGTTCTTTTGCTCGGTCCTTAGCCCTGCTTCCTCTTTATGTATGGCTTAGTTCAAAAACAGAGAGGAGCCAGATGCAATCCTGCCTGCAGTCCTCTTCTCTTGCCACTGCTGCCCGCAAGAGTTAGCGATGACCCAGAACTTGCTGAGTGTGTTGGGATCAGACTCCATCTCAGCCCCGTCTTTGCCACAATGAATCCATTAACAAGCCTTGGGCAGATCATTGTCTCAGACCTACAAGGATACTACGATAAACTGTGGGGTGTCATTTCAGTATTTATGAGAAAGACTGTAACATATCAAATTACTTTTGCATTAAATCCAGCATTTGAACTATATGGCCAGATCTTATCTTTCGAATCCTCTTCCTTTGGCTTACAATTGGGAGTATCTTAACAGCTAGGATGACTCAAGATATGGTGCCCGGGATAGAAAGTCTAAACAATGAAGGACCTTACTAACATGAAGGGCAGAGACCCATGGGCACTGTGGTATTCTTGCTCTCGTGAGCTTCAATGAAATTTACATTGGGAAAGCTTTCTCATGGATTGTGTTCCATGGATTGTCCAATCTCTAGGGAAATGGATCTTGAGTGCATCTAAATGCTACTTGTATTGAACCAGTTCAGTTATATAAATATCTAGGTGTCATATTTGAAGCTTCAGGATCTATGAACTCGAGAGATGGACCAATGATCTGACATGATGTACATTTTTTAGGCTATTCAGCTCATAAACAAGGGAAACAATGGAGGAACGGTCTATCAGACAGTGAACATCAACAATCATGTCAATGTTGCTGCCTTCAACACCTACTTTGGAACACACTCCACCAATGCAATCATTGACTACAATGCTGTAAGTGTCAAATCAAATCCTTATTTTTTAGGTCAGTGTGTGTGTTTCATTAGTGGGGAAGATGAAGTAGGCATCTCCCTTTATTCTCTCAAGCATCCACCGAATTTCTCTGAAGGGCAAGGCTGTTAATACCAAAAAACAGAGTCTCGGATAGAGATGCGGGGTTGGATCCAAACTACATTTTCTGCTAACAAAAAGACACTTCCATCAGCAAAACATGACTTTTCTGTCTCTCCTTCATACTGTACACCCTTGATCTCCCTGAAATGCTGGCTCTGGAGGACAAATAGTGGGGGAACAAATTAAGGGTCTGCAACAGAAAGGAGGAATTGGTAGAAATCATACCACACCTGCCATTAGCAGAAAATCTGGTCTGGATCCAACCCAGCATCTCCATTCTTTTAAAGAAAAGATCTAGAAATAAAGTGCCCTAAAGAGAAAAGTGGTCTGCAGTGCCAGCTCTAGGTTTCTGGGGCAAAATTCTTACGATGTAAGATTGTATTATTATTATTATTATTATTATTATTATTATTATTATTATTATTATTATTATTATTATTATTATTATTATTATTATTTAATTTTTGTACCCCCCCTCCCCTGCCCAGTCATCAATTGAGATCAAACAAGAGAGTGTTGATCCTCCTACTGAGCATCACTGCTATCATCTGTCATCCCAGGATGGAACAATACATGGTTATGGATGGCAACAAGTCATGTATTGTTCTACCATGGGATGGTGGGGCACCTGTAGATGCAGAGGGCTCCAGTCGATGGACCTCTGCTCGGATATTTATGGGCTTCTAATTGTGCCACTGACTGATACAGGCACTGGGAATAGATGGAAAGGCAATGGCACTCCAGGGCCTATTCTACACACAATAGATAATGTACTTTCAATGCACTATACAAGCAGATTTTCCTGTTCTTCTAGTGGGGCTTTTAAATTTTCTGTTTAGCTGTGAACATCAGGGGATGAGGAAGAGTAACAGAGTTGATGTTTTCATGTCTGCCACAATTTTAGGCAGTTTGTATCATGGTGTTTATTGTATGCATTGTAATACATATAAATTAAGTCGGTCAGTAAATGAGGGGAAAAGGAAGAGGAGCTTGATTGCACCCTAAGTTTTATGAATGATGGAGGCAACGGAAGGATGAAAGACAAGGTTAGATGAAAACAAATGCAGGATTGGGCTTTATTTCTGTTTGGGAGTAAGGACTGAGAGAGAGTGTACTTCCTGGCTTTCTATATAAAACACTTTTATTGGCTGGAAGCTTTATATTGAATATAATCACCAATGAAGAATTTCAGCCAGGAGACTGATCTCATCCAGAAGTTTGAGAGAACCTACAGCACAAAACATAACTGAATGGCGATAAACCTGTTTCTAACATTTCTCCTTATGTTTTACAGGGGTTGATTGTTTATCAGATACCCTACAAGAGGATCTGTGTTGTGTCCCGGATGAATAGAAGCACCTTTCCAAGCATATCACAGCTTGAAAACCTTATTCATGAGGTATTTGATGAAGATACAGAACCAGGGTTGGCCCAAGACATATGGGTGCCTGAGGGGGGAAATCCAACAGCGCCCCTTACCCACTAATTCCCAGTACAATCCAGTGGAGAGGCCTCCCATATAAAATCCATTGAAAGTAATTAGGATTATGCAAGGATCTCCTACATCTCTCCAAGACTAGATGCCCTGGTGCCAAGATAATATAGATAGGATCAAGAATGACAGTTGACTAAAACTGGTCTGGAATTTTGAGTCAAACATGGAGGGTTTTTCTTAGGTCACCTCCCACCTGTCTACCACAGTGGTATCTCACCCATGAAATGTTAAGAGAAGCAAAAGGTGTTTGTATTGCTATAGGGTAGCAATACTTTTGGAGAGCCTGCCTCATTGCCCACCTCTAGAGAGCCAGCTTGGTGTAGTGGTTAGGAGTGCAGACTTCTAATCTGGTGAGCCAGGTTTGATTGCCCGCTCCCCCACATGCAGCCAGCTGGGTGACCTTGGGCTGGCTACAGCACTGATAAAGCTGTTCTGACAGAGCAGTGATATTAGGACTCCCTCAGCCCTCACCTCACAGGGGGAGAGGAAAGGGAAGGCGACTGTAAGCTGCTTTGAGACTCCTTCAGATAGTGAAAAACGGGATATAAAAAACAACAGTTCTTTTTTATTGTTGGGGGGGGGGATGATCAGTCCACTGTCTACTGCTACAATCTGGCAAGTGGATGTTCCTGGTAAATAGTTCAGTGGCTCTCAATGGTCAATTCCTTTGGGTAGAGAAAAGCGGCATATAAGAGCCAACTCTTCTTCTTCTTCTTCTTCTTCTTCTTCTTCTTCTTCTTCTTCTTCTTCTTCTTCTTCTTCTTCTTCTTCTTCTTCTTCTTCTTCTTCTTCTTCTTCTTCTTCTTCTTCTTTCTTCTTCTTCTTCTTCTTCTTCTTGGTATGAAGGAAACTAATACCAAAAACAGAGAAGAGTAGGTAGAAGATAGCTCTGGCAGACTAATTGTTTTGTTGTCAACAATGTATATATATACACACACAATTTACCTGAATCACAGTCCATTATGCCAAGTGGCTTATTTTCCATTTCTACTTTTTTGTTCTGCCACACAGGAGAATCCAACACTGCATGCCCTCCACCGAAACTATGGTATCTCTCGCAAGGTAGTCAAAAATCTGTATCAGCTTGGAAGTCCCGCCCAAGCCATGTGTGGAGGTTTCACCACCTACTGGGCCACAGAATTCCAACGTGAGTTTGCCAAAATTTCACAGTGTTCCTAAGGGCAGGGGTAGGCTTACACAGGTTGGTTGATTCCCTAGCAGGGGAAGTTGTCTTGCTGAACTGGTTGAGGTCCAACAGCAAGAGGTTTATTCAGCAAAGATTCTTCAACATCAGCCTGCATCACTAACTGGGGACACAGGCAGGCTGCATAGTCCATTTGACTGATCTGCATTGTTAAAATGAATTGCAGTGGGGCCTGTAAGTTGAATAGAAAAGGATGTCTGCCTTTTCCCAAGGGCACATCCCACCCTCAATGAAATACCTCACAGTGAATCAGGAATGATATCACCCAAATATGTTCTCTCAGAGCTCTCTCAGTCTCACCTATTTCACAGGATGTCTGTTGTGGGAAGAGAAAGGGAAGATGATTGTAAGCCGCTTTGAGACTCCTTCAGATAGTGAAAAGTGGGGTATAAAATACAACACTTCTATCTTTTTTGTTGGAGGGGGGGAGATGATCAGTCCACTGTCTACTGCTGCAATCTGGCAAGTGGATGTTCCTAGCAAATAGTTCAGCAGCTTTTGATAGTCAACTGATAAGATGTATTTAAAAATGGTGGAAAAAAGAGGAAGTAAAAGGCCTACATGCACAGATCCTCAGACACCATGATATTTGCAAATCCCCTTAATAAAGCATTTTTGATTGCCATTGCCCATCAGAACAATATTCCGGGAACACTGTCTTTTGCCAATACAGTTATCTAGTTATAAGACAACATGTTGGTGAATGCCTGTCTGACTTGCATTTTCTTCCATCTACAGAACCAGTAGCCGTTGAAAGCAAAGCCTGTGCAGACGTGCACCTTCTTATTCTTAACGTGAACCTATGTGGAGGCATTTCGCTCTTCTAGCCAGGAACAGATGTCCATCTCCCAGCTGAACTCCATTTGGCATCCTCTACTCCAAACCTACACACCTTGTGACCCATTGAAGCAAATGCAGCCCTCCCTCCATTTTTGTGGCCTGACAAATATCCGATGGCTTCCATTGTACCAGCCCAAAGAGGCAGCAAAGAGAGGCAGTTTATGAAAGTCCCAGGGAACTGCCCTGTCAATCAAGTGGGCTCTATTTGGATGGATGGGTCACAATCTGTGCATCTGACCTACTCCAGCATTCTCTGTTTAAATCCAATGATTGCCCATGGAAGCACTAAAAAAATTAAAGACCAAGTATATAGAAAAATGTATTCAAGTGTGGACTGTCAGTAAGCTATTGCCCACATCTAGCTACTTAACAAATGTGAAAATCAGCAGCAACAAGCACCTGATCAGAGAGATGAGGGAGTCCGGCTAGAGTTTCTACTACTTCCAGAAGGTTTGGGTTCTTTCAGGATGGTATGTGGGCAGAGTGGAATGTGATATCATTTCTGAATGACACACTAGGCTCTTTAACACAGAGACTAGGAAAAGAATCCTAGAGGTTATTTTTGTCTCCAACTCCTTGGGGCAGGAAATTGGGTCAGGGGGATGGCAATCCCATGTCCCAGGCAGATAAATAGGAGGCCTAAGATTTAAGGTCCACGCTTAAAGTTTAAGGTGAGAAGAATGGTCTCATGTTCACTGAGTCCTTTCAACAGGTTAGCAAGGGTGACAAAACAGAAATTTTGTAAGCCTACCATCTATTTGTCTGTCCCAGTCTGGTGCTGCGGTCCACACATAACCTTGCATGCTACATACAGAGACCCAGCCCCGGGAACTGTACATGCAACACTTTAGGTCATGCGTACGACTTCATTCGGCAGGTTTGTGCACATACAGAAACTTTTCTTCCTGGGCATATTGCTCTTATTGAATCACAATGAACATTATGAATATCATACTTGAAAATATTTAATTTACAGCTATGCTGTGAAAGTACCAACCTGACAAGGCAACAATGCTTATATCTTAACAAAACTACTGTTTTCATATCTGACATTTCCTTGGTGGATCAAAAGATATTAGCTAGATGAACAGTGCCCTTTCAGGAAATACTTTTGAAGAAAGAAGAAAGCAAAGATTATTTTAGTGAAGTATATTGTTACCTCTTTCTGGAGTAAGATGATGATGCACAAAGATTCGTTGCTGGAATAATGCTGCTACTAAATTTCAAAGCAAGGATGGTAATAAATTAGTTGATGGAATGATGGTGGCTGTTCGGTCTCAAAACAATGGCGGAAGTGAATTTGTTGTTGGGATAATGAGGGCTACTCAGTAGTGAAGCAATCAAGAGATTTACTTAGTTCATGGAAGGATGACGGCTACTCGGTCTTGAAATGATAGGGAAAGCGAATAAGTTGACGGAATTATAATGGTGACTCAATATCGAAACAACGTCGGAAGAGAATTAGTTGTTGAGGTTATATCGACTACACTGTCTCAGAACAGTGGTATAAGTGAATTTGTTGTTGCATTGATGGCTATTATGTATTGCCTATTAGTTGATGTGTAATGTGACTTGGAAACTGATAAAGAGATTAAACTTGCTGTGTGCATTCAGTAAACCACTCTGTGCTTTGACTTTGCAAATTATGATGGGCGTCATTTCAAGAGCAGAATGATGAAACTTGCTAGGCATTTTCAAAACCTTTAAAGTTCAATTCACCAAACCACTCAGAGAAAGATGCAGAACACATCTCTCTGTTAAACATGACATTATTGCAATGAAACTAGGTGTGTGCAATTGTCACATTTGTCTGGAGTTTTTGGGTGGGGGGATCAGTTGGGCATGAAACTGGGGTCACTGTGAGTAGGCAAGGGGTTGGACTAGATCACCCTGGAGGTCTCTTCCAACTCTATGATTCTATGATCTACATATTACTGACAATGGCCTGATCAAATAAAGGCTCAAAGAGGGTTGGAATGATATGCATGCAAAATGATATCAGAGTTGAACATTGCAAGTGGAACTGAAGCCTATTATGCAGGGTGTTTCCCATCACTTTAGCTATACAAGTCTGTTGGGTTTTCTTTGTCATTCTGCATTGACTTTCCTCCCTTCAGTGCTCAGTTCACTGTTTACCTGGGTTTTCTGAGAGTGATTTTGTGTAAATTTCCCCCTTGTTTTGCTTCCAAGATGATGGTAATTCAAAAGTGTATACATTCTCTCAAATTCTCCCCCCCCTTTTGCTTCCCCTTGAAGGTCACTCTCTTCTCACATTGAGGTAATTCCATTCACTCTGCATCTTTCACCATACCCCCCCCCTTCATTGGGGTGCAAGCTCCATTTCGCCTCATTAATTTTTTTAACAAGGAGCCAATGGTATGAGATTGCTGCAAATCTCAGTTTGCTGATTTTTTAAAAAAATTAAATGATGGGGGAATTTTAAAAGGAGATGCAGATCAGAGAGGAGGCAAATAGCAGTGTCCCCAATACAAAAGGGGGGGGGAGCCATTTCAGTGCTGCATGCAAACAAAATAAAGAAGGGGGAATCATCAGCACAGAATGAAATTGAAATGAGATGTAAAGAGAGAAAGACACTGGGATGGGAAGCCTAAAGCTTGCAAAACATTTCCTCGTTTAATGCTTTAGTGAACAAAGTTGGGGTGGGGGACAATTTTGGCAGTCTTTGGAAGCCTATCATTAAAATAGCAGCTGAGCCACATGGACCTTCTGCAAACCGCCAAATTTAAGAATCCCTTTGGATTTATTCATTCAGAGGAAGAGTGCAATCCGCAAAAGACAGGCTTTTAAAAACTGCCAAGATCATGACCAGTGTGTAGGATCGAATTAGAGAATCTTGAAGAGAAAACCACACAAATTTGCAAGGAAGGGCAGGAGATTAGCATTACTGTGCAGCTGTGCTAGAACATTGGCAAAAATACTCCTCATTTGTTTTTCAAAATGCTCCTCAGAGCTTCTGCCAGAGGAATCCTCCCCCATCCAAATTGCAGCCCTGCGCAAAGTGTGGTGAAGTTGCAGTTGACTTTGCACAGGAATGCCCACAGACACAGCTTGCCAACAATCACAGCTTGCAGCATCATTGGAGTATACGATGCATTCTGTACGCTCAACATGTTCCCCCATATCACGAGATTGTGTGACTCCCATTTTTTACAGTGGCTGATAACACAGCAGAGAATCCCCTCATGCAAGACAATATGGAACCCTCCCATTGCCTGTGTTCCTTTCTAATGCTAAAATTTTTGAGCAAAACCTGAACCATGAGGATTTAAATGGAAAGGGACTTGCTGGATGTTGCTTTGCAACTGCAATAGGGCAATTGTGTAATTTGGGGGGGGGGAACCTTGGAAATCACCCCCCCACACACACACACATGTCCCAAGTGATGTTCTACCCTGTTTAGAAAAGTGCAGGGTTTTTAACTGTAGTTTCAGAAAAAATACACCAGAGGAAAAACAATGGTCCATAAGGCAGACACAGAATCCAGTCAAGTTTAAAGGCTTACTGCTCTGAAAATCTACAGTTAAGGCATGCATGTGTAATGAGCCTTAGTGTGAACTTTCATTGCTTAGGTGTTTTTTAAACCCATATGTTCAGTCATAATTGGTAGGATGAAATGGTATAAGGATCCTTTCTGCATTGTTTTCATAACTATGAAAATAAAAAGAGGCTTTTAAAAACAATAAAAGAACGCAACTGGCCAGGTTTCTAATTTTATTAGGAATAATGAAGCTGGTGATTCAAAGGTGCAGGGCTAGATTGTATTCATACCAGCTGGAATTTCCATGATTTAATCAGGAATTGCCATGATTTACCTAATTTTTAAGGACAATTCAAATGACACCATGATCAGTGCAGTGCATTCCCATAATTTCCGTTTTGTTCTGTGTTTTGTCAAGCCTTTTTTTTCTAGTCCACAAGATCCTGAAAATACTGGGGAGTGCCTGTACCACTTGTGTTGGTTCCACTTCATTAAAAAAATTCCCTGGAGTAGATAGTTTATCACTTAAAAGCATGTTCTTATCGTCATCTCTTCAATTCCACATGTATTTATGACATCCTGCAATGACATGACTTTGGAACTTGGTGGTAGCCAAGCCAAACATTCTGCTAATTCACAGTGCCCAAAGAGACCTATTAATCCACTTCTACAAAACTCTCTGGCTTTGCACTGATCTTGGTTTAAGGGCCCATGCCAAGATGCCAGTTTTCACTGCTAAAGTCTCTAACAGTCTGGTCCCAGCACGGTCTAGAATTGTGCTTCTCACACACAAGTCCATGTGCACTGAGGTAATGCGAAAGGGGAGGGGATTTTTAGTATTTAAAAGCTATGGTGCCTGCTGATTGTCATCTTCAAGGAACACCTGTGCCCCTGTATTTCCACAGTGTAATATTTCAATGTCTGTTTGTAGAAATAAAATCTATAAATTCTCAGGAGGGATTTCCTCCTTTGTGGTATCTGCACTGTTAAACTCTTGGTCCAAAGCAAATCCTCTGGCTTTTTTCCCTTATAAGGCTTTTGGTGACTGGTGAAAATATTCTTGTCTTCATGAGCTTTCTCTTCTGTCAATGATGATTTTTTTTTCATCTATTCTTTCTCAACTGCTGTTTTAATTTTAAAGCACAGTCTTTAGCATGATTGTTTGGAATAACATCCAACTTGGTTCAGCCCAGGATATTTTAAAGTAAGTATACATTAGTTTTATATCATGCTTTTATTTTTATTGGCTTTTATATTGAAGGTTATTGTTCTGTTAAACCTTTTGGTTTAAGCCAACATGAATACATTTAGTATAAGAGGAATCATCAGGTTAAAATGAATGAATATCTCTACCACCAAAAGGTCCGTGTAAAATATTGAGAACCTTCAGGACCAAACTCTGCCTTGTGGGATGAAAGACAAGTTTGTTTTGCTTTCCCGGGGGGCATTCCCTTTCCCCTTTTTGTCAAGAACAGGCCTGTTACCATAGAAACCACAACTGTTGTTTCAGGAAAGACACGGCTATAAGTGTAGCTGCAGGATTTATTTATCATAATGTTAGGGACCCAAGAGAATACAGAATGCCAAAAGAATTGCAGGTGTGGGACAGAGTTTGAATATGCAGAGAAAGCAGACCACCAGGCTACTTGGAGAATTAAATAGTTTTATTTATGAAGAGAAAGAACTATGGAGAGAGAGGGAGGGAGAGAGGGAGGGACGGACGGACGGACGGACAAACAGACAGACAGACAGACAGACAGACAAATTGATCCCCAAGATGCTTCAGCCAACTCACAGGGGCACCTGTCTGCTTCCCTGTCTCTTCTAGCATTTAAACTGCTGCTTTTCCACATATAAGTACATGTCTTCCTTCTTCCTTCAGTTGGGGGGGGGGGGTCTGTGTCAGCCCTCCAAGGCATAAATGAGTGCTTGGACAAAGCCGTTTAAAACTCCAAGAAAATCCAAGCAGGGATGGGAATGAAATAACAGGCCCAGAGTGGGCTGACTCAAAGCTAACTTGAGTTAACTTCTGAGTTTCAGAGAACATTTTCTCAGAGCCAGCTGTAATCCAAAACAAAAGAAAAATCTCAGGATGGGCATGGAGGGAAATAAGGCTGGCAGCAGAGGGCAACCATCAGGCTGCAAAATATTGTTCACCAAGCTCTTTGCAGACTAGTTGATAGTATACCCAGTTCAAAAATTGCTCGCTGGTGGGAGGTGTGCTCGTCAAGGAAGCCACTGGCCACTCTAAAAGCTAGTGGTTATTCAGATTTATTTCTAGTCTAAACCAGAGCATCCAGTAAGGCAGAATGCAGCAGCATCAGAAGGGGAGGGGAGTGGGGCAAGCAAGCCCGGTATAAAATTGTTTTCTGATGTTTAAAAGCCAGTCCTCAAAACAGTCATCTACAGCAGGGGTAGTCAACCTGTGGTCCTCCAGATGTTAATGGACTACAATTCCCATAAGCCCCTGCCAGTGTTTGCTGGCATGGGCTCATGGGAATTGTAGTCCATTAACATCTGGAGGACCACAGGTTGACTACTTCTGATCTACAGCATCAAATTTACAAATACATTCTTACAAGGAGAGCAAATATTATTTCAACCATTTGGTGTCGCTCTTGAGTGCTATGTGATTTCTGGGTGTTTGTTTTAAATGCTCATTCTTTCCTATTTAGCTAAGGAGAAGATGCTTTCACTTGCTCCATTTTACAGCACGGAAATGTGAACTTGAAAAGGTGGGTTTTAAACTGGGGGGAAAACTTCATCTGCTGGTGGTCCCAGCCAGCTCTTAAAATGCAGATGTTAGAAACTATGGGGGGGAATTATGGAACTCATGCGTTTATTGCTGCTCACGGGTATAAGTGGAGGCAAGATTGTAAATAGCCTTTCTTGCTTTTTCCAGCGGTGGGTGGGGATGTAAGTAAGGAGAAGTGAATGGAAAATCAACAACCTCCTCATCAGTATCAGAGACTTTCGCTAACAGATGTCTGGTGAGTCTTTAAACCAGGGGTAGTCAAACTGCGGCCCTCCAGATGTCTATGGACTACAATTCCCAGGAGCCCCTGCCAGCTTTCGCTGGCAGGGGCTCCTGGGAATTGTAGTCCATGGACATCTGGAGGGCCGCAGTTTGACTACCCCTGCTTTAAACGCTAACTTCTTTATAAAGCCCACCCATTGTAAGCTTTTCAGAACTTCTCTTTAGCCAAATTCAAGTGTAGCTTATGAATCGTTTCCACAAGTAGCATCTGTATTCCATAAGAACTGGGATGCTTTAAAAATACTTCACATTTAATAAGCCTCCAACTGTGATCTTTAAGCACCTGTAGGTTCATAGGCTTTGTTGCTAATAGAAAGATGTATTTCAGGATCGCTTAAGGCAGTGGTTCTCAACCTGGGGGTCGGGACCCCATTGGGGGGTCGAATGACCCTTTCACAGGGGTCGTGGCAGGGCAAGCAGCTTGGCCTGGGGGGGGCATCCACACAACAGCCTTGCGGGTAGATCGAGATACAGCATTCATCTGTCTGGAGCAGTGGAAAAGAGCAAGATTGGAATGGTAGGATGAGGAAGAACTGAACTGAGAAACCCCGGGGGAAAGCCAATTTATATACAGTCATGAACAATGGATCTTCATGCCATTGGTCAGTTTAGGTTTAATTTTTGTGAACGAACACTTGCATCATTTTATGGTTGGGGGTCACCACAACATGAAGAACTGTATTAAAGTATTGCAGCATTAGGAAGGTTGAGAACCACTGGCTTAAGGGGTGTATCTTCAAAATCAGCTCTGCATGAAGAGACAACCAAGCAGGTGGAAGTTCAGTTTTTGAAAAATAAAGAATATTCCTTTTCTAAAATGAAGCCTTAAAGAGGAATGTCTCCGAGGCAGTTAGGAGACATTGAGCCATAAGGAAAACTGGGAGGTAAATACTTTTAATAAATAAAAATGTAAAAAGCTTGCTTTTGAAAGCTGGTGCTTGTTGGAATACATACGATCTGTAGTGTGCATGATTCAACAACATATAAAGAATATTTTACAGGTGTGCAGTTAACCTATTTAGATTAGGAACTTCCTAGGGATGCCAGCCTCCAGGTAGGACCTGGTGATCTGCCGGAATTACAGCTTGTTTCCAGACTACAGAGATCAGGTCCCCTGGAGAAAATGGCTGCTTTGGAGGGAGGACTCTGTGGCATTGTCTTCTACTGAGGTTTTTGTCCTCTGCAGACTTCATCTCCAAATCTCCAGGAGTTTCTCCACCTGGATGTAGCAAAACCCCCACCCCCATTATTACTGGAAAACTGGGGACTTGCAAAGACATCACCATTATGCAAAGTATAAAAGGTAAAGGTATCCCCTGGGCAAGCACCGAGTCATGTCTGACCCTTGGGATGACGCCCTCTAGCGTTTTATTGGCAGACTCAATGCAGGGTGGTTTGCCAGTGCCTTCCCCAGTCATTACCGTTTACCCCCCAGCAAGCTGGGTACTCATTTTACGGACCTCGGCAGGATGGAAGGCTGAGTCAACCTTGAGCTGGCTGCTGGGATCGAACTCCCAGCCTCATGGGCAGAGCTTCAGACAGCATGTCGGCTGCTTTACCACTCTGCGGCACAGGAGGCTCTTTATGCAAAGTATACCATTTTTAAAAATAAGAAAGCATCTTCATAGCTCTAATGGGAATTATTGCCGGATGCATTTCCTGGCAGCAGCGGTTTTGCGAGTTCGCCGGGCAAGCGCCACTGGTGGGTGAAATCCGACGCTCTTCGCCTTTCCCGCGGCGGAATTCGGCGGCGCGGTTTCGCCAACTCTTCCACCACTAGATGGCAGCCTTGGGACTTGCTTGGGAAGCCAGGAGCCCGGCCGGAGCCCACTGCCCGCAATAACAACCGTAACGATGGAAGGGGGGGAGGGAATGAGCCTTCCCACATTCTCTGAAATCTGGGACAAAGCAAAAAATCGCCCGGAAGCTGCTTTTTGCATTGCAGGCAGAAGGGATGTTTCCTTCTCGGGGCTGTGAGCAGCGGAGGGAGCTGGCTCTTGGGTAGGGAGGGCAGCAAACAGCATCTGGAAACCCGAAACCCGGCGAGGGCTCGCGGCCGCGTCGGCAGGACCTCTCTCCACGCGGGGCTCATGCGAAGCCCTTGCCTGCCTGGGCACAAGGCGGCGGCGGCGTCCGAGTGAGCGGTGCCGGGGGCGGCCATGGCCCTGGCCGAAGCGCCGCGTTGGGCTCTGCGCTGGCTCTGCTTGGCGGCGGCGCTGCTGGGCGCTTGCGACGGCCAAGGCGGCAGGAGCCGGGAGAACGGCGGCGCCGCCTGCTACGGAGGCTTCGACCTCTACTTCATCCTGGACAAGTAAGTGGCGCCCGAGCGGAGCGGAGCGGGCCGGGCGCCCTCTTGGGGACCGGGATTGTTGATGACTCTTGCAGATTCCGGAGTGGGAAGGAGGCCGGCTCCCCGGTCCCTCGCCTCCACTTTTTCTCGGACGGCCCCCCCCCTCCCCCGGCACTTCTCTTTCCCAGCCCGTGGTCTGTTCGGCCCTGAGGCTCGGACATTTGCTTGGGGGGGGGGGGGGGAGCGAGGCTGTCTTTGTCAGTTCGGATGAGTATAGCGCCAAGTTTTGGGAAACGTCTTGGAAAGGAGGACGGCGATGGGGGCTGCTCAGCTGGGTCCCTCTGGAGCCCAACGTTCAGATTCCCAAAGAATGGGAACCTTCATCTCTGGTCGCCCCCTCCCCCCTCTCAGCATCCATACTTTTAATGCAAACCTGGCCCAGAACGTCCGGGCAGCTCAGCGCGGGAGAAGCCGGGAAAGGCAGCGCCGTGCGGTTTGTTTTGCTTTCAGGTCTGTCTCCTTGCTCAGGTCTGAATCCCTTGGTCCCAGTTAATGACATGCACATCCAAACCGCCCCCCCCACCACCACACACACACACTGCTGCCGCCGCTTTCTCTAATAGTATCCAGAGATGATCCAAAGTGCTTACTCATGTTATTTACCCCGCAGTTGACGCAAAGCCATTCGTTTGCATAAGTGGCTGCTTTGTAGTGAATTTGGAGCGCTTTGGCCGGCTGTCTTGGTGCCCAGGAATGAAGCAGTGGGATGGTCTATAAACCAAACAGCGAATAGACACATCAGGAAACAGAAGAAAAAGAAGCCTTTGAGGAGGCTGGGTGCCAAAAGAGCCACTTTAGGGATGCTGCAGAGGCTTGGGCGCTCAAGGTTCTGACCCTCTTTGCTTCCAGGGGCTGCCCTCAAAGGGGTCTCAGTTTCCAAAGTAGTTTGCCAGTCAGGGAAGGCCTACCTTTTGGGAAACCTAAGCTGCAAATCCCCATAGGCAGGTAGGCACAGTTTGTGGTGTGGAATGTGGATTGTCAGTCTGAGCTGTTAAAAAATGTCAATTGCATAGGAATCCCACTTTTCCTCCCAAAAAGTCAAGGGAGCTGTTTTATCTTATTTGTAGGACAGATCAGATCGAAAGTAGAAGCCAGGGTTGCCTGATAAGCATGGTATCGTAGGGAGATTTGGATTCGAACCCAGATCTTTGTGACGGTGGTGCAGTCAGGTAATTCTGAACTTGATGGCTCTCTGTCAGATGCTAATATATATTTCAGATTTGAAGTCTGACGGCAGCCTGCTGTCGGATTCAAACGGAACGTTTTGCCTACTGATGGACATTGGCTCTCCTTTGTTTAGCTATACCAGTTTCACAGGTCAAATGTTTATTAAAGTTATGTGGTATTAGAATTGCCTGAAAATTGTTCATTCAAATATTCCTTGGATGGATTTTGCCATACCTCCCAGATTTCATTGTTTCACTTATTTATTTTTGGGTTGGAATGTTAAGAATTTATATGCCACTTTAGCAGACCAGTAGGTCAGCCTAGGCTGATCTTGTCAGAGCTTGGCTGCTAAGCAGGGTTGGCTGCGGTTAGTACTTGGTTGGGATACTACCAAGGAAGATGGGCGGTTGCTGTGCAGAAGAAAGGCAGTGGCCGACCACCTTCACTCATCTCTTGCCCTGAAAGCCCCATGGTTGCCATGAGTCTGATGCAACTTGATGGATCACAATTATAACTCATTTTTGTCCTCCATGGAGACCTAATGCGGCTTCCAGCATTGTTCTCTCTGCTAGTTTGCCCTCACAACAACCCTGTGAAGTGGGTTAGGCTGAGAGAGAGTGGGAGACTGGCCCAGGATTACTCAATGAGCTTCCATGGCAGGGTGAGGGGTTTGAATTTGACTGTCCCTGATCCTAGTCCGACACTTTACCCTCTTCACCACTCCAAATGCTGTGGTTACAGGGCTCAGTAGAAGACATCTCCTAGTTTGGGCCATACTTGGCTTCTCATCCTGGTTTGAAGGGCAGATGGAATTACTCCAGTGCTAATCTAGCTGCTGGTCCTCGTTCCAGCCAGCAATTTCTTGCAGAAACTCAGGAGACACATAGGAGTAGCTTCCTTCATTGGTCTTCACAGCAAGCTTGTGAGGTAGAGTGGGTTGAAACAGAGTGACTGGCCAGAAGCAAGGATGCCAGGCAGCCTCCTGGCACATACCCCACTCAACTGTTTCTGAGCAGGGCAATGGGAGGACCCAGCATTGTGCAATGTGGCTGAGTTGGGGTTTTGACCCCAGATATTTGAGATTCTAGCCAGACCTGCTTCCATGGCTCTCATTAGTAGGGTACTTTATGGCAGGGGTAGTCAACCTGTGGTCCTCCAGATGTTCATGGACTACAATTCCAGCAAATGCTGGCAGGGGCTCATGGGAATTGTAGTCCATGAACATCTGGAGGACCACAGGTTGACTACCCCTGCTTTATGGGACAGGGGTTAAGGACTTGGCCCACTATCCCACCCTTTTCATGAGGCAATCCTCTGGGAAAGCTTGCTGAAGCCCAGCGTACCCCTAGGGGCTGCCTCCAGTTGGAACTGATTGCGGGCTAAGAAGCTTAAGTGAGAGAAGTCCTATTCACTCCTGGAGAAAACAAGCAATCTGGGGGATAAAGTGCATGACCCTTCCTGCTCCTTAGTTCAGCTGCTACCTCTATCTTCTTCCATTGGCTGCTTGAAGTTTGGTCTAATTGGGTCCTTTTGAGTGTCCAGTTTCATGCTATTTCTTCAGGGGATGACGAAGGCCCACCTGAGTTATTCACTCTGCCAAGCTTCACATGCAGTCAGGCCAGGGAAACCCAAGTTCTCCACTTAGAGTATATCCTGCCAATGAACAAAGCATTTGCTGACTCTGGATAATGGGCTCTGTTTCTAGCAGTCATGTTTTGCAATGCTTGAAATGTTGGAGACAGTTTGGAAATGGAACAGCGGGACAGCAGGAGAGAGGGAAAGGTATGGAAATGGACTAGGCTGGCCATTTCCTAGGTGTCCAAGACCAGCAAAGGATCCCGTCCCCTAATAGCGTTACCATTCTGACTTTGCATGCAGCAATTTAAAAACAATCCCAGACAAAGGGAAAGGATTCCCAGTTTGCTCGCCTTGTCATTGTCAGGCAAAGGGTCTGTGAACTCTGCCAGTGGCCAAAAGGACTCCAAAATCTGACACAGAGTGCAGACCCATCTTCCATTGCAGGCCTTACAAGCGTAACCCTATAACTGCTGGCCCATGCAAGATCTGCATGATTCTGCAGTGTGTAAAGTGGGCAGCAGAGGAGCTGTGTAGTTAGCATAGTTAGATTAGGAACTTCCAAATATTTTTTCAGATAGACCTCTCCAATGTCCTGTTTGGCTCATCTGGAGACTTCCTGTTCATTTGACCTTAGTTCTTCCCAATTTGCCTGCAAAACCAATTGAATGAATTCAAAAACAACAGTTATACAGTTAGGGCTCTCTCTCTCTCTCCTCTTTCTATACAAAGTATGTTGCTCTCCTAATAAAACTATTTTATTCTTTTAAGCAGCTAGGTGTGTGACTCTCTTTGTTCCTAATAGCTGAGGCTAGAATAGTTGTCTGCTAAGAGAGAACTAAGGTCAGCACTTTTCTGATCTCTCTCAGCTCTTTCTGCCTGTCTCCTGGGAATCCTGCAGTCAAGAGTTTGGCTTCTACAGAGCTACTTTTCATGGGACAGATCTATCCCGTAGCCTATGGGCCCGTGTCCTGGTATGGAGGGTCATCCCTCTTGGCAGCAGACTGAGGCTGGAAAGGCCAGGGAAGCCTCTCATGTGAAGTACACCATGTGTTCATGGGGAACCTGGTGGTCAGTCATTCATAGACAACCTGAGACTAGTTCATCAGTTTGTAGAAGCAGCTATTACAAACTCATTGTATTTGCACTTGTATGTTTTGTATTCATCTCATAAAGTGTGATCAGATTATAAATCTGCAATGGTGTGTTTCAACATCTATGTTTTTGTCTTTGAGCCCATTGACCCATTAAATATTTAAGTGCATACCCTTATTGCTCACATGCACTTAGAAGAAGTGTGAACGCAAGCAACACATGTAGCAGCAAGCCTGTCTGTCTCCCATGTACACTTGTCAAGGAGCCATGACTGGCTGACTTGGCAAAGCAGGGTTTGCCCTACATATACTGGTAAAAGTCCTTGCCCAACCACTTTACATTCTCCTTAAAAGTTCTTGGGATAGCTTTTTGCTCAGGCGTTCCCCTCTGATTTCAGTTTGGTGGAAACTGCAGTCTAAATACACAAAGCCATTATACACCTGAGATGCTGCAGATTTGCGTAGCTTTGTAACTCAGCAGGTCAGAATTCAAAGAGACACATGAGCTCCAAAAGAAAACAGAGGGCGTCTTACCTTCGTGCTCCTGGATGTGCGATTGGTTGGGCAAACCCCAAGGACGTGCCTGCACAGGTGAATGTGGTTTAAAAATATCTCTTTCCAGTATAGCAAGTCAGTGGGCCAGATGTTAAGTAACTTCATGCTCACAAAACACCACAGGCCCTGTAGGATCTGCTTCCTCCTTCCCTGATGCTTCCTTGCTTTTCACTGGCTGCGACAGTATTGATTCAGTCGTGTCATTAGCCACTCGGTTCTGTACGCCTTGTATATCCCAGGAGAAGGAAAGTCAACCTTTCTGTAGCATGGTAGCTCTTCCAATGGGATAGAAAACCCTCCAGTTAACTTTGTGGCTAACAGCCTCTTTGGGCTTCACACTGTGGTCAAGAACTAGTGATGGTTTCCCTTAACCAAGATCAGGCAAGGTGTGCAAACTGAGAATTCCATACTTGATTGGTCCCCTGCCCTAGTTTAATGCCAGTCTTGGAGCCTCTGGAAACACAAACAGATCTTGCTACCCTTTGGAGACAATTTTAGTAGGCCACATTGTCTAATCTATCCAATTAGTTTGAAAAGAAGTGGGTATCTGATTGTAAATATATGTACTTGTAAAGATGCCACAAAATATAACAAAGAAACTGAAATCAGATATGGCATTTATCCAGTATGCTATGGTGCTGTCCTGTAGGAAATGGACAGTATGATTGGTCAACCTGATTGATTCAGTCTTGAACCTGATTTTAAATTTTTACCATCAGCAGCTTCCTATAGGATGGCTCCAGAGCTCAGCAGGGAAGTCATAGAGTTAGCAAATGCACATAGAACATTGCTGGCTCTTTCTAGGGGTTCCCATTAAGGCATCGTCATGGAAAGTCAAAATGGTAGCCATGGTATGTCCTGTGTTAGGAGAAAAACCCTGCCCAAACTTAAGCTGGCACAAATTGCCACTTGGTGACTAACAATGTAAATATATTTATTTTATATATTTACAAAATGTATCATTGGATCCTACAAGGCAGCTAATTTATCCCCAATAAATCTCCATAGGATGGGACATAGTATAAAGATGAGTTAAAATACAGACACAAAACATTGAAAACAAGTAATTCTCAGACCACTGTCAGACGTCCAAGTTGATATCTACCAAATGTCAGTGAGCTGATTCAAGCATAGCCCATAGCATTTTGTACTGGAAAGCCATGTGCTATTTGATTTTCTTGACCTTGGTATTCATGTGCTTCTCCTTCTCCTTCTTTAGTCCTGAGGACGTTCCCTGTCATTGAGTTTTCAAGCAGTCATTGTTACAAACAGGTAAATTGGCCCTTAAGTATGACCTATTGGGCTACTGGTTGGGAGCAAGCCAATGGCACCAGCAATACTACCAGAGTCATTCAGCTTGAACCTGGCCAGTGGGAGTAACCATGGATAAAAGTTCTTCCATTGTTTCTTTTGTGGCACCACTGGTTGGATCCAAGCCATGCGTCCTGGCTGATGGTAGCATAGGAGGAGGGTCATGTGAGCCTCCATCTGTCATCACCACCACAACCCCTGGGTCTTACTATTAGTCCCTTGTAATGCCTCAGCATGCCCTCTTGCTTTAAACCAGGGATGGCCAAACTGTGGCTCTCCAGATGTCCATGGACTACAATTCCCATGAGCACCTGCCAGCACAGGCAGGGGCTCATGGTTACTGTAGTCCATGGACAACTGGAGAGCCACAGTTTAGCCACCCTTGCTTTAACCCATTGCAGTAAAAATGTACTCTCAAAAGTTTTCATAAGTGTCATTTAAACCAGGTTTAGTTTGTTGTGCTTCCGATATCATTCAGGGCCTTCTAGATCAGACGATGGAAAATCCATGAATCAAACAATCCACCTATCTACTAATATGAATCAGGCCACTGAAGGAAAATGAGTAGGTTTAATCCTTCCCCCAACATGTTTTTTTCTGATCAAGTTGACACCCCCAGGCTGTTATTAGCTCTAGAAGGGGGAGGGGGAACGATGGTGCTGATGGGGCCGTATGACTGGAGGCTGTTTCCATTTATAAACCTCCAAGAAGATCCATTCTTGGGTCTTTTTACCTTGTGCCTAATTGATCCCTAAATCAAATTCAAATATTGCAGTAAGTAGACTATACAATAAATCCAACTAGCAACTGTCTCTTTTCCATTTTAAAAACATTCTTTATTTTACAGAAACAGAATAAAAATGTGTTACAAAATATATACACAAATTCTATTGAATTGTTTGTCTTTCCAAAACATTCTAAAACATTGCAGACCATCTATCTGCAAACCTACCAGAATGGGACCCAAAGTCTCTTAAAATTCCATGTGATGGTTTCTTCACACTTTGCTTATTCCAGCCACATGCAGATACATTTTTTTCTTGTGCCCTGGAAGGTTTTTCTGTGCTGGTGCATTAAATTACAGTGATATGTCCAGTACCAATGTTAACCTCTAGCAATATGTCAATTACATTTAGTAATTCCTATAGCTTAAAATTGGTAATTGACATGTTGCTGTCACCTAATGCTATAGTGACATGCTAAAGAATGAGGAAACATTTTCCATTTTCTAACAAGCAGAAATGCATAGTCTAGAAATCAGGAAATTTTGCTACTAGTTCCTAATCAGTATCTACAGTGTCACCTTTCAAAAAGTCTACCAAGGTAACCATTGGGTAGCCATTTACATCAGCAATTACACCAGAAATTACGTCAATTACATCAGAAATCAGGACTGATTCCAGAAAGTTTGGATTTTTGAACAAGACCAAAATATATTTAACAGCGCTGCTTATGGGTTAGTACATATCCAACTGGTACTGGAATTATGAATGCACAAGCCAGTGTGTGTGGTGTCAAATGCAATTTATAAAGTCAGACGAGACCAAATTGGGTGGAATACTGACCCAAATCCAATTTTAAACATCAGACTGGATTTCTTTGTTCAAAATGCTCCCCAATTTTTTAATGACATTCATACATGGGTTTCTTTGACTGCAAACCTAGCCGTTTCTGGAGAGTAGGCTCTAAAGAAAATGGGCCCCCCTTCTGAATACGCTTGTTTAGGATTGCTCCCTTTGTCTGGCAGCATGACATAAAACTTGGCAAGGCTTCTGTGGCAATCAGCCTTAAAAGTCTCTCCTCTCCAACAGGGCTCTGAACCTGTTGTGATTTAGGCCTTAGTCAAACCCATATGATTGTCAGCCAGTCAGAGCCCAAGGAATTCCATTGGATGGGACGAGGTGAGCCGGCCTCAAGAAGGATGAAATGTTATAATCCAGCATGTTTTGTCGGTCATTGACTAACTGAACTAAGCTGAGTTTTGATTGAGGTGTCTAGCCATGTTGGTCTGAAGTAGCACAACAAAATTTGAGTCCAAGGGCACCTTTAAGACCACCAAAGATTTATGAGAACTTGAGTTCTGTATGGGGACCAACAGTGGTGTTCTGTTGTCCTGTCTGAAGTCTGCTGTTGTTAGCAGTGAGGCAGAAATGAATAGAGCAGCCTCTAATTTCTGTACCATGAATGCTTGCATTGAATTTCGGTTTGATTCATGTCCTTTATTCATTTGGTCGTCATGTTACTTAATTTTCTCTGCTTTTAGCGTATGTGGATTTTTTCTAAAGAGCCATACAGCAAAAATAAAAGATTTAAAATCTATTCCTCATCCAGTCATAAAGTCTGCCCAGTATCCTATCATATGGACATCACCAAATAAATGCAGAAATGCATAATTATGTCAAGAGTGGGCTAATAAATTACTCGAGAAACCATAGTTCTGCATTGGAGGTCAGCTAAAGAAGAGGTGTGAGATCTTTTAAAAATCACCTCATAGGTCCTGGAAATATGAGAGCAGTGCCTGAGAAGGGCGGGGTTTGAGGAGTGGGGATGCCACTCTAGGCTTCAATTTCTCCTAGAGTCTATGGTACACGTCACTCTCTAAAGCTGCCTTTTCTGTCTCAGGAACTGAAATTAGTAGTCTGGAGAACAGCTGTTGTTCTGAGAGAAATACAGGCCCTACCTTGAGGCTGGTAACTTTGCTTCTGCTTTGAATTTACAAAGTTCTTTTCCTCTCTAAAAGAGGGTGTGACTATTAAGCCACTGTCCTCCTGTGGTTTAAATGTGTGTGTAAATTATTCTATAAAACACCCTTTCTCTCGCCTGAGTGAAATGTTGCTGGATGTCCAACAGCTGCCTGAAGAAACATCTGCAGAACATGAAGAGACTGACATGTTCTCACCAGTGAATTTCCCAAAATAGCCACCACACACACACACATCTGGGACTGCAGGGCAGAACTTCCATGGGGAGGAGATCTGGCTCCCAGGCGGAATTCAGCGCCAGCTCCTCATTTGGCAGAAATGGAGTGTTTTCTGTGTTTGAGCTGCCACTAGTTCTGCAAGATCATGCTGGTTGGAGAGGGACAGCCTTGTAATGCTCAGAAGCAGACTTTGACACCAGGCTCATGGCGAAGAAAGGGCACGTTCATGCCACAGGATGAAAGTGGCTTAATAGTTGTGACCTCTTTCCAGGGAACTCTGAGAGAGACAGTTCTGAGTGGGCTTGCTTTGGGGGTTTTTAACATAGAAGTCTCCACACTCTGAGCAAACTGTAATTCCCATCAGGTTTCTTTGAAGAAAACCAGGAGACCTGTACAAGTTTGTGTGGTGTCATACCTGTTGGCAGAGTTTGAATATAAATGAAGAATGCACGACATTTCTTAGGGGGGATCTCAGAGAGAGATTTATATTTCACCGAGGACCAGGAAGACCCTTTCGTTTACCAGGAGCCCTCCTTCTGCAATTTCCTTGAGGATTTCTGGTGACCAGGAGCAAACCAAACTAGGCTACCAACTTTGGTTTGAGAGATTCCTGGGGAGCTGGGTGTGGTGCCTGGGGATGACAGCATTTCTTTTTTTGGGGGGGGGGGTTGATGGAGCTCAAGGGGAATATGATCCCATAGAGTTCACCTAGGGTGCTAGGTTGGTCAGACAAGCCAGTGGGGGATGGAGAAGGAAAGTTTGCAGGAATTAGAAGGGAAGAACCAGTAAGTGAATGCGAGATCCCTGCATCACTTGGAAGCGGCATAGGGATGTTGGTGGTGACGCTCTGGTTTGTGGGCAAAAACGTCTACAGCAACATAGCTTCTTACCATAGAGTTTTGCCTAAAACCAGAGCACCCCCCCTCCAGATGTGACTAATGTTCATACATCATTTCCTGGTGATACAGGCATGTTGTGTTTATGGTGGTTCCTTCTCTGTGCCTGCTGAGCTCCCCTGGTTTCCTGGAACCTTAACATGGGGGCAGAGGTTCCAAACCAGTGGATCCCCTGGCCCCAACTGAGGACTGACAACACTAAGCTGACATTTCCTCCAAAGCTGACATTTCCTCCAGGGAAATTGATTCCTTGGTCTGGAGATCAGTTGTATCTCCAGGAGAACTTCAGGCCACGTCTGGAGGTGGGTAGCCGTGGGCTCCATCCACACAGGCGAGTAGCCATGTGTTGGCCACTCATCTCTGACCTGCTCACTGGGGGTGTGGCAAGAGGTGGGCCGATTGTTCTGCTGATTGCTCTGCCGATTGTTCTTGCTGCTGCTGGTGCCACAGGGTCTGCTCATCTCATCTGGATCTTAGGCTAAGTTATTGTCCCAGTCTGTCCCTGCCTCTATAGGCCTACTACAAAGGCCTGGAGATTTTCATATGTCCACGCCCCACATGGCATTACAAGCAGGTCTGGAACTGGACAATGGTTCCCCATAGCTTCAGTAAGTTCCAAATGTGGCATGTTACACTGACTGGGATTCAATTTCTTTCTTATCTTGCCTCCCCTTCCACTGTTCCTGATAGCAAAGCATTTAATGGTGGGACATATACAGGATTCTGGATTGGCCTTCATTTTCTGATTCCTTTTGGCTACCATTAGAATTTGGAGGGGGAGATCTTTGGGATCTTCCCTTTTGGGTTTTAAATGTTGTATCTAGAAGGAGGAGAATGCTTCCTCTTCTAAAACTAATGAGTTTTTTCTTGTTGCTGGCATCAAATCTAGTGGTGGCAAAGTTTTTCTGTGTGAAGAGATGTGTGGGAAGGTTTCATGGAAAAAAGAGCTGTAATTTTAGATGTTTGGATTCTTGTTCCAAGGGGAGAAAAAAAGGCTCGAATCTGTACTTATGTGGCAAATTTCAAAAGTGGTGTGCAACTGAGCAAGGCTGTTTCCAAAACCGCTGAAATGTTAAGCCCTCTGTCCAGCTGAACCCCAAGCTGCTACAATAAAGCACACGGCAAGGACCGGAGATGGTCATGCCTGGACAGCAGATGTTAACAAATGTGTAACCATGCTAGGCTGGGGAAAGGGATCAGGCTTTCTATACGTCATGACTGTTTCTTATTCTCCGCTGCCTTGCTATAGAGGAAGGAGATGCGGAAACTCCTTTCCACTCTGATGGGTTCTGCAGGCCAGGATCAGACACTGGCCTGCAATTTCCAGTGTCATGTTCCTGATCCAGAGGAAAGGAGAAGATGATTTTAAACCTTCCACAGGCTGGAAGGTTTGGCACTCACATTGTTATCCTTCATGCACTATCTTGCCTACCAGTGTTCGCCTCATCTAACCAGACTGGACTATTATAATGCACTCTATGTGGCGTGCCTTTGAAGGCATCTTAAAAACTCCAATCCTTAACACGCCCGTGGCGCCACGGGCACCGTGGACTAAATAATTCGTTAAGCCCTCAGGGGGAGGGCTTTGTCTGTGATGAGGAATGGGCCTGATCGGCCCCTTCCTCCGGACAGACCATCGCGCCTGCCGATTGGCCCGGCCAATTCGAAGCCTGCTGAAGGAAGCAACTACGAGCCGCGCAGAGCGCGGCTCGCAGTTGCTTCCTTGAGTGCGGCCTGATGCGTTGGGAGGCACGAAGCGCCTCTCGCCGCTTCAGGCCGCCCACAAATTTCCCAGGTTTTGTAAAGATTGGATTTATGAGGTTTAAGTTACCCTCCCCGCAGGAAAGTGCTTTCTGAAGAAATGACAGGTTTAGGTTCAGGCATATAGAGAGAGGGTTCTGTGCAAGCTAGAGACATCAGCCTTGCAAGAGACCACCCTGGATGCCCCTCTACATGCCCTCCAAGTTCCGCTTCCCTGTTGCTTTCAAGTGTGGTAAACATTTAGATTCAACAGGGATAGTCTGTCTGTAAATGTGTCCATTCACAAATGCACAAACAACTGGAAGGTTTGTGGAAAGTTTGTGCTGCTATGAACTTGAATTTGCAATAATAAATAAACAAACCATGAACCAGCCAAAATTCATCACAAACTTTCATTCGTGATCTGATTCATGCCCATCCCTATCCCTAGTTATACATAATTCTCTCCGTCTCTATCTGAACAGGCCACACAAGCCAGATTACCTGCAGATAGGTATGTTGATTCCCCCACACACTGCAGATACTGTCTTTGGGCTGGGACAAACCCAGACTTGCCCTGCCCTGTATCTTACGTAAAGGAGTTTGTGGCTGGTATCATTTAAAAAATAAATGTTTGTGGCCTTCATTCCGAAGGCAGTAGATTCTCTGCTCTCTCGATTCCGTATCGCATCTCTTACCGAAGGGCAGATAGGTGGGCTCTAAAGCTGTGTTGAGATTGCTGTTTGGTAAAAATGTTAACATTCATTGCAGGCTTCCTGTGTGCGTCTTGCCAATCTTCTCTTCATTTGTGCACCGAGAACTGGAGTTAAAAACTAACCTTGCTTACCTGTGACATACAATGCAGGCACACATGAGTTAGCCCCCCCCCCCCAAACTGTGATTCAAAACTGGAAGAGAATTAACTCCGGTTAACTTTTCTATGTGCATTCATGCATCCAAGGAAGCTGGAGTTTGTTTTTAATTGGGATTGCCCATGTGAAAAGGGAGCGGGGAGAAGTGTACAACCATGCAGATTCATCTGCCTAGTTCTTTAACTGTGGTTCACTATGATGTTTGCACAGAGTACGTTTCTTAACTTAGAGCGGCTTCCCTTTACTATGGACCTTCTGTAGCTATATACGGTACTGTTATGCTCTTCCCACTTCCTTGAACGATGAAAAGTCTGAAGAGCAGCCCTATCCCTTCAGAGAAGAGAGCGACTGAGCAAGCATGAAGCATGTATGCATTTTTGCTTTACTATATAAGCTTTGCACAGGGGAAGATGAGAAAGTGCTCCTACAGGGTGGCTGCATTTATTTATTTGTTTGTTTGTTTGTTTGTTTAGATTTATAGCCCACCATTCCCAAAAAAGCTCATGGCAGGTTACAATATATAAAGACGCCCAATAAAATTCCCCTAAAAACAATATACAATCCACAAAACCTATATAAAGAGCCAAGATATAATGCGGCGAGATGAACAACAACAACAAAAAAAGACTAAAAATCCCCCCAACTAGGACCTCCGGGGGTGGACATGGGAGAATTGATCTTCCCACTGCCAATAAGATGATTAAAACTGCTACTCCAACTCAGCTCCCCTCTCCCCTCTGAGATTTTGCACCCCAGGGTGCTTCAGCCAACATACCGCAGTTCTCTGCCCCTTCTTTCCCTTTCTCTTCCCTGATTCAAACCATTGTTTCTTCACAGACACATGCTCCGGGGTCTGTGGAGCGGCCACTTCAAGGCTACCAGTGCCACAGGGACCACTGGATTTGGCTTGCGCCTAGGCCATTTGAACATCCCATTCAGTGTGCCAGAATGGGCCATATCCCTGCACATTGGATTCCATTGGTGGCCTTGGAGAGGCTGCCTAGCTGTCCTGCGGGCAACTTAGCCCCAGGGAGCTGACGGCAGTTCTGGCTCCTGGGAAATGTGCTTTGGCAGCATGACTGGCAGCAGGCGCAGGCTCCTCCTGCTGTCAGATCCAAGTTGTCCCTGCAGCGCAGCTTGGGCTGTTGTGGCTTGGCTCCCGGTGATGTTACCATTCAGTCCAGGTACCTTCAAGGACCACTCTGTTTCTGCCAGCCTTTGTGTTATTGGTATGGTAGCCTAGGTAAAAGTCTGGCAAGGTGGTTCAGTATTCTTGTCAAGAAACAGTCCCCAAGGCTCACCCGGAGTATAAATCATATGCACAGGGCTTTGCAGAGCAGCCCATGAAATATGGGTATTTCTCCCCCCCTCCTTCCAAGAAAACACAGGCGGCATTTTTAGCAGCAGATCAGGTTTGGGTGTGATGAGCTGCACAGATGTCCCGATGAACTGAATGGTAATGAAGCAGCTGAGGTCCTCTGTGTTTCTCTAATTAAACCAGTATCCCCTGGAACAATTTTTTTTTCCAGATCAGGAAGCGTCCTGCACCACTGGAGTGAAATCTATTACTTCGTGGAACATCTGGCTCACAAATTTATAAGGTAAGAAATGACAGCCTGATGATAGCGGAAGCAAAAAGTGGGAGATTGGGAGAATCTGAGAGGCAGTGTGTGGCATGCACATTTTCCGACCAGGGCCCAGTGCAAAGTTATGCATGCGTAAATTAGCTTAAGATTCCAACTCTTACTAGGGATGAAGTCCTTTTGGACTTGCCCCTGTGTAAATGGGCATAGAATGGGCTATACTCAGCTGTGACCTTGATGATTAATTATGAATCAGAAGAGAAGTCGTTACACAAAATCTTTCTGGGTTTGGTTTTTGCTTGTTGTCCATGTAAATTCAACCCCATAGATTTTCATTCATCATTTCTGTGTTTATTTTAGTGAATCCATATATATCTCACTTTTTCCCCTGATGGGGATCCAAAGCAGCTTATATTAGTTTCTTCTTTTCCATTTTATCCTCACAACAACCCTGTGAGGTAGGCTAGGCTGCATGTGTGTGCCTGACCCAAGAAGCTCCCATGGCAGAGTGGAGATTTGAACTGTGTGATCCTAGGCCAACACTCAAAGCAAAACACTCCCTAACACATCATCATCCTGACAGCTCTTTTCACAGCTGAGAAGAATTTTGAGCCATTTCCCAGGAATATTTATTTGTAGATTTCAACCCTTCCCCATAGTAATTAAATATTAATCTCAGTTTTAAAACTCTACAATTTAATTCTTTTAAAATACAAATCCAGTTGTACAGAAACCTGGGACCACCCGTTCTTTGCACGAAGCATTGAAATAGTTACTGGACCAGGGGGAGGGGGCATATGGAGTTCTTAGGGAGTTGTCTATGGGTAGAGTTTTGAGCAGGGAGCCCAGCATTATCTTGATGTTATTTCTAGGCCTCCGCCTTAGGCCTGGTGGAACAGCATCTCTATTTTGCAGGCTCTGCATAACTGGTTAAGGTCCTACCAGGCCAATTTCACTTCTTTGTGGCCAGGGACCCTGAGTAAATTTTGGTCACTAGATCTTAGTGCTCTTGGTTACACAAATATGCCTTGGGCTTCTCTTGGTTCCTTGCACTGGATCTCTTTGGACTGAACAGATTCTTTGTTTTCAGAGGACATGATTTTCTAAATATGCATGCAGTCCCCAGTGGGGCAAATAGCACCCCAGAGCTGTTTGGAGTTGGAAAGATGTCACAGGAGAGGAAGTTCCTTTTTTCCATGCATTGTGTTCATTAAATCCATGAGTACAGTAAGATATGAACACCCCAGTAACCAAAAACTTTGCTGGAACCAGTAATACTGAATGACAACAAGCGGAACTGTGAAACTTATATACACTTTTGAGGCTCCTGATTGGTCCTTAATGGAGGCTCATGATTGGTTCATAAGTCTGTTTTTGTGGTTGCTTAAGAGTCTGGGACCGATGAATCCTGAATGAGGGCTCAGGATCCCAGTCTTAGGTCCAAGCTTGAGGTTTCTTACAAGGTCCTTTGGGAACCACATACACAACAGTGGTCCTGCTGACCTGAATTGTGGCCCTGAGTATTTGGAAAGTGATTTCCCAGCAGGGTGACATGTGACTGATAGACTCACAGTCTGGTTAGGGAACATGCCTGAGATTGTAATATGTCCCTTGGTCCTTCACGTGTTTGACCAGGCATGCTTCTAGTCCTGATGGCATGTTCATGGTCCTTTAATGCTGGTGAACCTTGATTGCATACCAGTGTTGCATACAGTTTCTCTCTAAGAATCCTGGTAGTTATGCACTTTGGCAAGGATGATAAGTCTCTCTGAGATCCCCTAGCTTGCCTTAAGGTTCCCCGTGGAAAGGGAAAGACCATTCATTAGTGGCATAAATACGCTTTACCATCAGTGGTTTTTACTGAATTCGGGACTGCTTATTGGCGGTGGTATTATTTATACTACCCCTTATCCCTCAATGCCACAGAACAAATCTAGCCTCTGATTATCCAGGCTATCTCTATCTAGTATCAGCCTGGTTAAACACTAAGCTAAGAGCCATAGACACTAAGCTGGCATAGAGATGGGTAGAAGTTTATGTAGACGTTTTGTGGCTGTTTGCTTTGGGCTTGCTGTATTTTTGGAGTCCTCAATCAAAGAGCTCATTGGGTTGCTGAACGTTAGGCATTCAAGTCTGGCTTTGTTCATTTAACAAAATAATATCCACAAATAAGGTCAAATGTACACAAATGAGCTTGTACACAAATGAGCTTGTACATTTTATTGTTGAAACATTTCCCATGCTTATGGATGAGGAGCCCTCTAGTTGGGTACAGAGAGCTTTTGTGACAGTCCGGGAAGAGATTGTATGAGTTTTGGAAGTGCAGTCGGACTCACTTACCCAGAAGTACTTTGCCAAACTCACACCACAAGGCTGTGAATTTTAAAGGAACAGCAGCTTGGAGTGTTGAAGGATCTGGAGGGAGGGAGAACCAAGATTAGGAATGGAGGGTTAAATGAAGAGTTCATCACGCAGGTGTGAAGAAGCCATCATAAATATGGCTCAGCATGCACAATTTCCATGTCTCCTCAACTCACCTCCATGCTTTTCAGTGAGTGCAGATGTGTCTATGTTCACTCACCAGAAATCAAGTATGGAGGAATCAAACCATGTACATCCAATCATGTGTGAACCAGGACAGAGACTAACTCTGGTGCTTCCTTTATGCAGCCCCCAGCTGAGAATGTCCTTCATTGTATTCTCCACTAGAGGTTCAACTCTAATGAGACTTACCGAAGACAGGTAAGAGGGGATATAACAGTGAGAAGGTACTGAGGTGGACTGGGCAAATGGGATAAAGCATGTTTCTAATGGTAACACATCCAAAATTTGATGTCTACGAGCGTACACTTAGCCCATGGCAGGAAAGCAGAGAAATTTGACTCTGCAGATCTAGTACCATTTTCCAGTATATCAAACAGAGCAACCGGTCTGAGTCTGGAGAACTATCTCAGTCACAGTTCCAGAAACACTTTCGAAAACTTTTACACTGAAAGCCAAAAAAAGGAATGTCAAAAAGCAATCAAGGATAGATTCAAGTGGGTAGCCGCATTGGTCGGAAGTAGCACAACAAAAATAGAGTCCAATAGCACCTTTAAGACCAACAAAGATTTATTGAATAAATCTTTGTTGATGAATAAATCTTTGTTGGTCTTAAAGGTGCTATTGGTCTCTATTTAAGAAGCAGTCAACTACCCTTTCTCTCAGTGGACTAAACAGTACCTAGCCGTGCCATGGTTCAAGCCACATATCCATGTGAGTTAGACCCGGGCTATTCATGCAATAGACTCTGCCTGTCTAGACTTTGGAAGCCCCCCGCCCATGAGAGGAAAAGAAAGGGGTGATAGGAAGAGCTGTTTATCTCTCTCCTTAGCAGTTAATTTTCTCTTGGGTTTAGGAGGGGAAGGAGCAAGGAAAATTAAGCACAGATGAGCAATGAAGGGTAGAATTAGGCCCAGTGGTTCTGGCTTCCTGGTGAGTTCGCTTACAGTCCTCATCAGAAATCTGATCAGGCACAGATCTTTTTCACTTGGGTGAGCATGCTCTTGCACATCTGCCTAATTTACTATACAATCTACAAGCAGATTCCACCTGACCCAGAGCCCTCTTAAAGAGCCTGTCAGGCAGCTGTTTCAGAAGGCCGAGTGAGGCAGTTCCCTTCAATTATATGCTCATCCCTGAGACAGTAACAAATGAGGAGACTTGGAGTTGATCTTGCATAAACCTTGTTGGAGCTGCCTCCAGGGAGGAGATAGGATTTCACCTGGTCTTTCTGCAGTGAAGGAGCAAAAAAAGGGCACTGTGCTGTGTATCACAACCTTTGTTGGGATGGGTGGAACAAAAATGCCCATGGGTTTTGGATACTGTGCATGAGAGGTGCTAATTCTAACTTGGTTCCCAGAAGCAATTTCTCAGTTGCCAATGGATTGCAAGTGTTGCAATTGTTGCCCATATCTCCACAATACAAGATCCTCTTGGGGAGTTTAGCACCATCTTGCTTCTTCTGGGGAAACATGTCACATGTTTCTAAGTCCCTTTGGAGACCCCTTCCTTTTAGTATATATCAAAAGGCCTAAGTATGTGTGCATGTGAAATCCATACACAGCTTTTCTCTCATGAGAGTTATCCTCCCCCTTGTTCTTGACCGGGTGCTGATTTCAGGCTGAATAACAGGGCCCTGTTAGCCAAAATCTAGTTGGGACCTGGGAAGTTTTTGTTTACGTTGGCAGCAGAAGCAGCTTAATGTGGTTTACTTGGCAAAAGGCACTCCTAATCTGATTTCTTGTATCTGGGTGACAGCAACGTGCAAGGGCTTGACCGAATTACAACTCTGTTTCCCCACCCTCTCCTTTACACAAATAAACTTACTTGCGAGAAAACTTCCAGATAAATGTCTGAAGGAGGGTGGCAATGAGTGTGCTTTAGCCTTGGTCTCAGAGAACAAAGCAGAGCAAACCTGGATTATTATTGCTGTTGTTGTTGTTGGATTTTCATACTGCTTCTCTCCCATAATGGTCTTGTGGTGGTGTTACTACAAGGTTGAAATACATAAAACAGTTAATGCATTTACATGTAAGTTAAGATTTTGAAATTTTAACCCTCAACTCATCAGCAATTAAACAATTAACTATCCAGGAGAAGGCAGCTCCCAGGTTAAAACATCCCATTCAAGGAGATAACACCTTTGCAGACTTAGAGTGACATAACACTCCTCCTATGCTTAGGCATGCTGAGTCAGTCACTCCAACACTTAGCCCCTCAGCCCATTCTATGGATCCAAGTAAAGCCCATCTGCTGTTGATGGCTACATAGTCAGACATGTCTGAGCCTATCTCTTCTCCTCCACGTCCCTGCAATGATGGAGCAATCTGTGTCTGTCAAGCTCTTTGTTTATATTTCCCCAGATTACATTCCCCAGATGGGCTCATGGTGGTTTACAATAATAAAAAAATAAAAGCACAATAAAACCCCACAAAAACTTCCCTCATAACAGACAGCAATTAACAATTAAGGAGGCAGGCGATAAATAATCCACCAAATTATCCCACCCATCTCATCCAGGCCAAGGCCAAGCTATCTACCATTGGGAGTGAGGTGCCAGATCTAATAACACTATGACACTATAGGGGATCCTCAGGTTGAATATCGGGACGCCGCCTTTCCCTGTTGGTAAGGCACAGAAGCCCTTATTGGATCAGGAGTCAGCAGACTTTATTTTTTGTACACCTTCAGATCCTCTTTCAGCACTTGAAACACAGGAAGGGCCTTTCCAAAATCATGTCAAACTGTTTTATATTTTGGAGAGGTAGATCCTTTGTCTTTGAGCCAAAATGAAAGCCAGAACTTGAGAAACTTCCAAGGAATGTTAGGAAATCAATAGCACATTCCAGAGGTGTAGCTGTGTCTGGCGAAATGTGTAAAGGAGTCCTGTGGCAATGTAAAGGCAGATACCATGGAATGGAATCCACCTATGCAGATGCACTGACATATTGACTCAGTTGCCAGGCTGAGTTATTCATAGTTTGAAAAGAAGGAAATGAAAATTGGGAGTTCTAAAGGCAATACAAGGCAAGAGTCAGGCACTTTGCCCAGCCCCTTGTGTAGATGATGAATAAAAGGCTTTCTGGTTGGCAATAAACCATAGTTTGTTGTTACATCTGAACCCACGAACCATGCTTTGTTTCCTGCCTGCAAACTAGGATTAAGCCATGGTTTAATTCTTGTTTAATAAGGGATTTCCAACCAGGGTTCTGGGGAATCCTGGGGTTATGCGAGAGCTCTCCGAGGGTTACACAGCCTTTCCTAGAAGTTCAGACGCCTGCTGATATCACTAGATGTCACTGGAGCCTACTTCCCCTGTTGCTCTATAGGCCTACTCTCTTTTTCTACAATGGAAACATAACAAATGATCAGTTGTTTGATTGGATCCATCTTACTTCTGCACCCACTTCTCTGAAAGGGGATGTCGCCCCTTCTGGGGTTCCTTGAAGCCTGAAAAATATTTCAGGGGTTCCTCCACAGTCAAAAGGTTGAGAAAGGCTGGAACCAGTGAATGAGCTCAAGGACTTCCAAGGCTCATTCATAAAAGGGCAAAGCATAGTTCGTTGTTTCTTCTAAATGCAG
The DNA here is from genome assembly GCF_049243985.1 of Paroedura picta. Classification (NCBI taxonomy): domain Eukaryota; kingdom Metazoa; phylum Chordata; class Lepidosauria; order Squamata; family Gekkonidae; genus Paroedura; species Paroedura picta. The sequence goes on from NC_135380.1 coordinate 24,895,057, forward strand.
CCTCCGTGACATTTTGCTGTATGGCCATGGAAAGTGCTGTCAAGTCACAGATGATTTATGGCAACCCAACAGAGATGAACAGAGCTAGTTTGCCATTGTCTGACTCTGTATAGCATCTCTGGACATCTTTGGTGGTCACCCATCCAAGTTCATAGCACTGGTAAATTTTGATAGCACAGTCTCTCTAGTTTCGCTAGGTTGATTAGTGTACAGTGATGTTCATTAGAAGAGTGTTACTCTGTTAGGAGTGCGCAGATAGTGAGTAAGAAGTATCATGTCTTTCTTCTGTTCTTAATGAATACTGCCACTTTCTGATAATGTCTCATTTCATTGTGCTTTCTCTTTGAAGGCTTTTGTTTGTTTGTTTGCTGCTTTCAGATCAGTCCATAATGCAGGTATTCTTACATACTATCTAGGTTGTAGTCCACAGAGAGGTCTCAGCTTCTTGTCATTGAGCATTAGAAGCAGGGCCGACACCTCCGGCGAGAAGGCAATTAAGACAAGGTTTCTCGGGCTTCTGACCTTAGAAGCAGTCTTTGTCTTTCAGTTAAAATCTGAGGCACGCTTTGCTCTCCCAAAATATTGTAGAAGATGTCTTGAGTGTTCCTTGTGGTTAGTAGTTTAATCTGCCCTGCTTGGTGTCTTTAGGTCAGGGCAGGTTAGTCATCAAATAACTAACTGAAGAGGCAAAACCACATTAAAATGTTATTGTAGAGATTTCAGAATCCCCACAAAGCAAAATGCTTGGAGCTTCCGGTGGACCAAAGGAAGGGGAGCTTGTCAACAGATATCCGCCATTGGCTCAGTTTACTAGCTTTGGGGGAGGCCCACACATGTGGTGGCTGAAATTGTAATCTAGTTCCCATGGCGATAGTAACAGCATGAGTTCATTCCAAGATAGTGCGTGCACCACAAGGCATGGTGTGAAAGCCTCCTGAACTCAACTTGGCTCTTAGGAGTTGGTTTTCACAGCTGAGGGAACAGGCAGCCCAGCCCACCCTGTTTAGCCTGTTTCTAATCTATCAGTGTGCCTGGGTTTTAAAAAGATTAAATTGAATATCCAGAATGGTAAAACTCTTTCCCATGAACTCATTAATCTTGAGATGGTTTGGATGGAAGAAAATAAAATGAAAGGGGGAGGTACATTCAAATAATGGAGTCTGAAGGTTATTCTGAAAATGTAATCTATGTCACATCCATAGCTCTGGGATTCTGTTCACCTTTGGTGACAGGAAAGAGTCTGAAGAAATCTCATATATTTCTCTCTTGATGTGTCACTAAGTGCCAACTTCTGGTTGTTCTCTCACTTGGTGGTCCAAATGAGATCTGCTACAGCTCACTCCATCCCCGTAGTGTCTCCCACATTGTGAAACAGGCTCCCCAAAGAGATTAGAGAGCACCATATTTAGAGGTTTTTTGGAGGCCATTTTATTTGCGAAGGCTTTTAATAAGGTTTGACTTGAAGGCATTTTCTTCGGGAGGAGGGTTAATTTGAGTTTTGTTATATTCTGTGTGTGTCTAAATCCTGGAATTGTAAGCTGGTCCAAGTCACCAAGGAAAGGCAGAGTGTAAATATTTAATAGATAATAAAATTAAATACATATCTTGACTTTGTACGAGAGCAGGGAAAGTAAGAAAAGGTTAGCAAAGTGCACTTGCATGAAAACTCAGCTGGAGTTGGGAACTCCTCTATTCTGTTGGCTTCCTCCTGTGCTTTTCCAGTAGCTGGATGCATGCATGATTAGACTTGTTGGGATAAGCATAAAAGGTCCATCTAGCTCACATTTCTGTTTCCAACAGCAGCCCACAAAGTCATGAGCAAGGCATTAAGAAGATGGCCACCCTCTGTGTTTCTACCCAGCACTCAGGGGTCCCATTTAGTTACCATGGCTAGCAGCCATAGGTAGACCTTGCCCCCATGAACATAGAATTGTGTCTGATTTTTAGGTTGTACAGAAATCAAGCAGGTGCAGTTTTTCATATCCTTTATTTCCATGGCGATTTAGTTCCATGGAGAAATAGATAAGATGAAGTGATAGCTTTCAGAATAATCTCTGTACCCACTAGAGCAGGCTTTCTCAACCAAGGTTTTGTGAAACCCTGGGGTTTCTTGATGGCCCTGGAAGGGTTTCCTGAATGGGTGGGAATTAATTGGTTTTTTAAATACTTAAAAAAAATCTTAAACATTTATCAGGTGATATGACCATCTGTGGTCATGGCAATCTGCCCCTCTCCCACAATGGCCATTGATGGGCCTGGAGGGGGTGGGATGGTGAGGGGCCCCAGGTGGGCATGTACGCAACTATGCTTCCCAACCTTCTGCACGAGGTTTCTTAAAGGCTGAAGAATGTTTTAGGGGTTTCTCAATGGTAAAAGAGTTTGAAAAGGCTGCACTAGATAGAAGATAGAGTGTATATGTTATGTCTTTAGCTTATCCATAGATTATGTAGTAATTATGGTACTACTGTATTATGAAAGAGCAAAAAATTAGAAAGCAGACCATTCATCTACTTACAGCGCCATCCTATGGAGAGGCATGCCTTTCTAAGCCTATTGATTTCAAGGTACTATCTCTGCCCAGGGTTGCACTGTTAAATTCTGGCTAGGGCAAGATCCTAAAATGGAAAGAGTGTTTGGGACTAGCTGAATAAAGGGCTCCACATTTATAAAAGTTGAAAGATTTTTAATACCCGAAGAAGTCACGGATTTTTCAGATATCAAGGAACTGTCCCAGCACACAGACTTGCATAGCTAAAAGATCATCGAAATGTGGCATATCCTCGTTCTAGATTGTCTCATAAATTTAACGTCTTGCAATTTAGAAAGGCAGTAACTGTACTATCTTACCCGAGTTGTTCTGCAGATTATTTTGACACCAACTATCTAAACCAAGCGTGTATTCTAACATTGCAGGGAACAGATACGCCAAGGCTTGGAAGAGCTCCAGAAAGTCCTGCCCGGAGGAGACACTTACATGCACGAAGGATTCGAAAGGGTAAATAAGAACCCAGTTTCAACATGCATAGAAGTAGACGAGAAGGAATACTGTCCACTAAGCTCCAAGTTGGGGCTTTTAGTCAGCATTGCCTCAGTATCTCTGCCCTCCTAATGGCCACGTATTCTTCCATTTCAGGCAAGTGAGCAGATTTACCATGAAAACGTTCAAGGTAAGAAGGAGTCTGAGGGCTCGTAAACAGCAGCAAGGCTTTGCTTTCTTTCTTCTGCTTCGATGTTTTACATCTGCTAAATTCCCCAGGGAATAAGTTCCTCTGTGCAAGCAGAATCTTACCATACAATTCCCTGGCTTCTTAGCAGCCAAGGCACTGAAGGCATTTGGACACATCATTCTGTCTTGAAATTGATTCGTTCCTGAGTATGGGTATTAGCTCTGGCTTGCAGGGAAGGAATTATCCATTGTCAGTCCCTTTCAAGACGCCTGGGACATATGAGGTGGTTGTATTTGTTTACAAACTTTTAAATCCAGGAACCTGCCTGAGGTGGCTTACCATTAAGAGATACTAATTAAAATCCAGCATTGGCCAGTGGGGAACAGCCCAGCATAAAACCATACGCTGTAAAAACAGATCACAGACGGTTTAAATAAGTTTCCAGGCTAAAGTAGTGTTTAAAATAATTTACCCTTTAGTTAAAAACCTGGGTGAACAGTAACGTTTTGGCCTGGTGCCTAAAGAAATCCAGGTGGCCCTTGAGGGGAAGGGGTCCACAAGCGACGGGTCACTTAGTGTAGAAGGAGTTCTATCTCAGGTTACCACCAGTCCCAGCTCTGCCAGGGAGGGGGGGGGGCAGAGAGAGCAGAGCTTGTGAGTCAGATCTTAACTACTGATCTGATAATCCCGTTGTATCCTTTTTTGGTGCATTGTCCAACCTCCTTTTGCCTATCTGTTGCCTTGATACTAAAGAAAATCCTTTCTTAGGTCTTATGCCCAGCTCTTCTCCAAAACACACAAGGTCATAGTTTTATACGATCATAAAATAACTTTTTATCAGTTCTGGTTCTCCACTTGCAAAGTCATCTGTGTTCTTCCTCATCAAAAAGCAACTGAACACTGCCAGGATGTACATAGAATTCCCCGCCCCTTCTCCAGTAATGCAGGCAATTAAAAACACAGCTGGTCTTGTCAAATGATTTAAGATACCTTAAAGAGTCTGACAATTACCATGGCTTTAATTTGCTTAGGCTTTTTCCCCCTCTTGAGGAGATTATGTTTAGCTTTCATAAAAGTGAAATGTCAGCTGCAATAAGGGATACCTGATTGCAGAAGTCCTTCAGATATATTGTGAATTGTTGACAGCAGGAATCCCAATTAACTTTAATTGGTTCTGTTTCATGATGGCTGGGTGATTTTTTAGCTGACACAGATGACAAGCCTGGGCCATGTGGAGATAAAGATAACAATCTTCATGTGATAAGAGTGCATTTTGACAGTAAATTTGCTCTCCACTGGTGGCGCACTGTAATCTGGGTGATAGCAGGCTTGGCTCTTCTCTTTTTTTTTTGTGCACTTTTTTTTTTCTTGCATTGCCACCTCCTCCCATCTGATCAGGGGTCTCTGAGCATCTTCTGGCTGCTCTGAGGACCAAACTAAAAATCAGTATTTCATATCTGCTTTCACCAAAAACCAGCAAGCTAGTTCTCCCATCCCCCTTTATCATGTCTAGTTTATGTCTGGACCATGTTCCGTCTTGAGTGACCTTCATTTCTTGGATTTAAATGGCAGGTTTCATTTTACAAAGCAGATGTATATTTTCGGGGTCTTTTGACACTCTGTAGTAAGTGATACTGAGTGAGCCTAGAAGAAATTCCTTGTTGGGTGTATCCAAGGTTCACCTAATCCAGGGGTGGGCAAATTGTGGCTCACCAGCTGTCTATGGACTACAATTCCCATTAGCCCCTGAAAGGTATAGCCCCTGAAAGGGGCTCATGGGAATTGTAGTCCATGGACAGCTGGAGGGCCACAATTTGCCCACCCCTGACTCCTAATCCATTAGTCTTTGCAAAAATACCAGCAAGGAGCAGGTGTTAAAGAATGTATCAGAGATTGGACAGTATTCGTCCAGTGGGCCACAATCTGCCCACCCCTGGTCTAACCAAACTTCTGGTGTTAGTGAAGTCATAGCATTCTTCCTCATCCCCGATCCACATCATTGGCTTCCAGTGTAAATACAGGCCATTTCTATCATGACATGAGGGGCATTGTGATTACAATGTGGAAGTCACTGCCAGAGGTCATACTGATGTCCAGAAACATAGCTTCAGAAGAGAATTAGAGAAATTCATGTATCTACTAGCCGTGGTGACTGAAGGGAACTTCTGGGCTCATAGGCTGTAAATGTCAGAATATCAGCACTAAGACACAACACTGAGAAAAGGCCTCGAACTCTATGCCCCGTCGTTGGCCAGTCACTGGGTTAGACAGGATGCTGGACTAGTTGGATTGCTTGTCTGATCTAGCAAGGCTCTTATTGTACTCTGTGTCAGCAAAACCTGTGTTTACAATTTTTGGTGGCTGCTGCACATTTACAATAACATTTACTTTGACTCTGGAGCTGAGGGTCTTGTCATATGTTATTCTCTTTAGATGTATGCCTAAGATACTTTTTATGCTTTTGTACCTAAAAATGTTCCTCAGTTAGTCATCACTCAGTGTTCACCCAAGATAGCTGTTGGATAGCCATCTGACGGAGAGGCTGATTCTGTGAAGATTCAAAAGGGTGGCAGGTTACAGTGGATGAGTGATAGGGTTGTGAGTGTCCTGCATAGTGCAGGGGGTTGGACTAGATGACCCAGGAGGTACCTTCCAACTCTATGATTCTATGATTCTATGAATGAAATCACAGAAACCACCAGTGAGGATTCTCATGCTGCACGTTGTGGAATGCAACATTAAGGACCAAAATCCCACAAAAAACCTATCCTATTTGCCTAGAGAAGGTAATAGTGAGTCAAAAGAAATAGAGGAAACAAAGTCAGAGTCCAGTGTCACCATTAAGACCGACAAAGTTTTATTCAAGATAGAAGCTTTCATGTGCAAGCACACTTCTTCAGATATAATGGGGGGAAAATTGCCAGCCATACATAGAAAAGAAATAGATGTGTACTTTGAATGCAACAGTATCTTTTCCATACAACTACGGTCTGTTTCTAGGCGCTGATCACTTATAATATCTATGACTGGATATTATATTCCATTTCTCCCTTCCCCTTAATAAAATATATTCTGTCTCCTCAGGTTATAGGACAGCAAGCGTCATTATTGCACTGACGGATGGCGAACTTCATGAGGATCTTTTCTTCTACGCTGAACGAGAGGTAAGACCGTAAGAGGCTTGTGGGGCAGAGAATATGCCACAAAACCCATATGAAGAAGAAGAGTTGGTTTTTATACCCCACTTTTCATGGACCAAAGGAGTCTGAAAGTGGCTTACCATCTCCTTCCCTTCCTCTCCCCACAACGGATACCCTGTGAGGTAGACGATAGGTGAGAACTGTCACTAGTCCAAAATCACCCAGCTGGCCACCTGTGGAGGAGCGGGAAATCAAACCCGGTTCTCCAGATTAGAGTCCACAACTCTTACCCGCTGTACCACTCTGGCATTAGTACAAAGGTAAATTTAGTCAGTAGGGAAGAGCTTGGGCTACCCTACCTTTTTTCTTTGGGGCATGTAATCGGAAAATAAATGTAAAAGCTTTTTAAAATTTGAAATTGATGATTGTATTTGCAAGGGCATATAAAATTCTTGTTTATGAGACTGACTTTTTATTGTAAACGACACAACCTCAGTGGCCAGATTCAGTTTTCGATTCAGGCTCAGTGTGAATCGGAAATGTGAGAGTCAGAGTAATGCTCTGGAATATGAGAATTTGAGACCTTCTTTGAGCAAGCCCTTTTCTTTCTCCTGAAATGCCTGCCTAGCTGTTGTTACCTCACCTTAGGGAGTGTATTTTCTAGATCCAAGGGTGTGGCATCTGTACACAGGTCTTGGCACCTTCCTCTGAAAATTAAGTTTTAAAATTACCACTCTTACTGGTGAGGAGGATGACTGTTCAACTCTATGGCTTAATTACACATTACATTTTCCATGGGTCTGCATAGTCAGGTGTAGACCTGTAATTCTGTACTGGAAACTCTGTTTCCAGGTGAGCATGAGCTTTATTTGGATTGTCATCTCATCATGGGAAGGGAAAGGGCTTCAGCCTTCCCAACATGCTTTTTTCCAGACCTGAAATGGCAGGTGGACAATGTGGCCCTTCTTTGGGTTTTTTTGAGGAAACCTAGGTGTATCCCGTCAGTACATATGGAGCCTCCATTAAAGCAAACAGTGGGCCCCTCAGGGCCATTTCAGGTTGACAAAATTATGTGCTTGTGGGAGGAGGAAACTGAAGCACTCCTTCATGTGCTGCGGCTCCAATCCAAATCAGACCATCTGTGCTTGGGAAACTGCAAGGACCCAGGAGAAACTGTAGCCTAAAGGGACAGTTATTCCTGATTCACAGATAAAGGATTTTCTTCTCCCATTCTGTTCCTCCTGCAGAAATGGGGGTATTGAAATGCTGCCGACACTGTGCACACTTTCATTTCAGTGTTGCTGTGTAGAGCAGGGGTAGTCAACCTGTGGTCCTCCAGATGTTCATGGACTACAGTTCCCATGAGCCCCTGCCAGCATTTGCTGGCAGGGGCTCATGGGAATTGTAGTCCATGAACATCTGGAGGACCACAGGTTGACTACCCCTGGTGTAGAGTTTCCAGATTGTGGCTTGTATCCCCTTGTACTTTGTTCACCCAAGAAGCAGCTGTGGGCTTCCATATTTGGGCATGATCAATACGTATGCATATAGCAGCAGGTGATGTTTCTGTCTCAAAACGCCAGGAACAATCCAGAAAGACTACATGGTACTGGCTCTGGGACCATTCAGATTTACCAAATTTACTGCTTTTAAACAAAGACCTATGCCCACTGTGCACTGTAGAAACCTCAGCACTTATTAAAAACAAGCTGAATCAAGACCATAAAAGGGCTTTATCTCTGTTTGTATCTTTCCTGATCTCAGCCTTTTAGGGAGTTAAATTATATGTCTTATCTTCTTGCAATGAATGCCAGCGCTTTATATCTCTCTGGGTTCCCCCGGCCAAGAAAGGAAAGACATTATTTCTGTGTAAAAACCCATTCATTTATCTTGCGGTGCTGCAGGAGAGAACTATGTGGCTGATGGGATATCTTTGCACTCTTAGATCTCACGTTTTTCTGTCTGACTCAGTCTGGTGCTCAGGATTGGCATGTTCTTTGAGCAAGCCTGACAGGAGGACTGTGATTGTTTTCTGGAGAGTCAGACAGACAGGGGAACATTGTCCAGACAAGCTAGAAGCCACAGACAAGGGTTCATTTCACAGACAGACGCAAGTAAAAAAACAGCTAATGCAGGGTGACATCTCAAGCACCCAAGTTTGCAAAAGAAAAAGATCAAAATAAATCTCTAAGTGGGGACAATCTGAGCCGTAGAGCATCCGTGGCAACTGCCACCAACACTGGGTCGGGTGGTCTCCCCAGCTGTCCACAGCCCCTGCCCCCACCAAGGGGGAAAGAAGCCGCCATTCTGTATGTGGGTGTGCCTGCCTCTCTACGTTCGAAGAGCACTGGGTGGCCAGCCCATATCACACCCCCTTGCTTGAGCCCGTCTGTGCCAAGCCCCTCCCCTCAGAAGGATTTTAATTACGAAGAGATGATTTTTAACCTACGTCAAATTTAATTAGTGTTTTGTGTTGTGACTTGCTAAAATATTGTATTGAATGTTTGAATTATGTTGTGACCCACTCTGAGCCTACTAGGGAAGTTGTTGTTGTTGTTGTTGTTGTTATCTTTGTGGTGGTGGTGGTAGTGGCAGTGATTCTGAGGCCAGATCCTGGAGTTTTGCCCAGGGAACCAGAATCACTAAGACCGTCCCATCGGTAAGCTTTGTTGAACAAGGTATTGTGGCAGAGCCCCAGAGCCCCTGGCCCATACTCCACCTTGAACCCCCTGAGGGAACAGGAGCTGGGTTGCCACAGAAAACAGTATGCCCATATGAACTCTGCCTTTCTCGCTTGAAAACTGCGTTGAAAACTGGGCCATATTTCAAATAATTGGCTTTCTCTGATAAAGTTAACAAAATACATGATATGACAGCTTTGTCTAATGGTTAGAGAGATTAGGATGGGGGAGATCCATGCAAAAGCTCACTGGGTGACCTCATGTTGATCACTCTCTCTCCACCTGACCTGCTTCACAGAGTTGTGAGGGGAAAATGCAGAGGTGGAAGCATGCCAGTATGGGTCAATCCTAATAAGAAAGAAGCCAAAATGATACTTCTCACCATCTGATTTAAATACTTACATACCCTTCTACTGTCCTGAAGGAAATTTGTTAGTTTCATACCTGGGAAAATGGAGAGGGGAGAGCAACCTAAACTGACCTCATCAAAGGAGCAAGAGAGAGCTTCCCTGAACTTGTCAAAAAATGGGCAGAATAAAAATGTGGGAGACCATAAAATGTATGGCTAAGGAGAAATGGCAGAAAAGGTCTTTTCCCATTACTTTTCTGTCCCTGTGAAAGTGAATCAATCAAAGGCAGTGTCAATGTTTGTCATAATAACTGCCATTTGTGCTCTGTGATGCAGCTTCCGTCCTTAACTATGGCTGCTGCAGTCATTTTTAAAGGAGGCAGTCAACAGCATGATGATCAGTATGATGCCTCCTTTGGGGAAAGAATCTCAAGCTATCAGGGAGAACAGCTGCTAGGGTTGCCAACTCTGGGCTGAGAAATAAGTGGAGACTTTGGGAGTGGGTGGGATTTGGGTTGGGGAAGCACCTTAATGGAGTATAATGCTGTGGAGTCCACCCTCCAAAGCAGCCATTTTCTCCAGGGGAACTGATTTCTGTTGCCTGGAGATGAGCTGTAAAAACTTGGAGATCCTCTTGGCCTTCCTGGGGACTGGCACCCCCAGCTTGGTTTTTCCCCCAAGGAAAAGTTGTTCATACACCCCCTGAAATTTTGCTCTTCTGCAAGAAACAAGCACCGCCAGTTCAGTTACCACAGAGATGCGAGAAAGAAGGGCAGTGGGCATGAAGTTGATTCTGTGAGAGAACTCCAGGCACCCATCATGGATGAAAATGCCAGTTGCTCTGAGTATCCTAGAAAGAGAAGTCCAGGATTAGAATGAATTGTGATGCTCAAAGCAGAAACCCCACATTAAAGCAGGTTCTAGAAGAAGTTAGGCAGGTGATTGTGGCCTTTGTAGGTCCCACTTGAGAAATTATTGTCCCAAAGCACACGTCTTGCAGTGGGTGTGTGTAGTACATAATGAACTGTAAGATGTGGTGACAGTCGCTAGCATGAATGGCTTTAGTCAAAAATCGCAGAGTAGAGATCTGTCAACAGCTATTAGCCATGGTAGTTAAATGGAAGCGCCATGCACTCAGGCAGCATGCCATTGGTATCCCCGTTCCAGATGCCCATGACAAAAAGCAAGGAGGGGCATCATCTTGTTGCCTTGATTGTGAGCTTCCCAGGGACATCTGGCTGCCTGCTGTTGGAAACAGAATGCTGGGATAGAGGTCTGGTCCAGCAGGACAGTTCTTGTATTTGCCTAGGACTCTGCCCAAGGGTCATGGATCCCTGCAGAGCAAACACGGTCAGTGTTGGGCTAATTGGACTAGAAGGCAACTCAGGGTCAGACAAGACTGACATTCAGCCATGCTGGATACATTTATGAGTCCTGGAAGGACAAAAAAGTTCAAGTGGAGATGGAAGGCTTGGGAGAACCGGTCACCAGTCTCCTGCTTCGAAACTTTGTTTTGCTTTAAAAGCTTTTGCTGTGAGATCATCCCAGTGTGGTGTAATGCTTTACATTGATAGAATGCTTTCTGTGATTCTTCTTGTGGATGCACTTAATTTTTATTCCAGCAGTTCATTCTTGTCTTTAGTCCAGGGGCCATGACTTGTATTCCCTGGTCAACAAACCTTCTCAGATAGACCAGGCAGCTGGGCGCTCCAAGCAAGAAATCTTCCCTCTATTGTTTAAGGGTGTTTTTTTTAAAGGGTGGAGTGGGTGTCAAGGCTGGGAGGCATCATATCTGGACGATGACGTTGCTCCCTACATTAATTTTGTAAAAGGATATGATCCCCACCCCTTTGTTGCCTTCCAGCCACTTAGAAGAAAACAGAAAGCAGAAACATTAGGGAGAGCAAGACAATTTTGTCAGGCCTTTAAAGTGGAATTTAGCTGACAAAGCATTTAGCAGACAAAGCGGTCAGAAATGGTTAGGTTTTGTTTTTCAGGATGAATTCTAATCTTGAACAACATGATGTCATGACGGTTATGTCTTGTGCATAGTTTATTGGCCCTTGCTAGGAAATTAATATTTTAATAAAGGTGACTATGCATCGGCCCAAGATTGAGAATACTGTTATATCAGATAGCTGATGAAGTGCAGCTTTGAGAGGGGAAATATTTGGAACCATTTGGATTAGAAATTGGCATGAATTGTTGACTGTTCCTGTAATGATGACAAAAATAATGCTTCAAGCCTTAAACGATGCAAAGACTGCTTTCGAAGCATAAAAACTAAACTGGTCCAAGGGAAAAGGTCACTTTAAGCAACATTGTTAAGAAATTCAGAAAGGGGGAACTAAATGTGCATTTGCAAGAAGGGAAGACAACGTCCATCATCTAGGTCTTCTAATGGTAAGCTTCATGCTCAGTCTGACCTTTCTCTTACTAAAGCAGTTGTCAAATGCTTAGCTGTAAACCCATGGCATCCTGACCAGTGCCTGAACCTCTGGGTGACCTTAGAATTATGTCAGCCCTCCTTCTTCTGGCAGCTCTGGCAGAAATGGCTTCATGGAGTCAGGGCTGATTCTCTCTAGAAGCAGTCAGGTGGCATAATAAAGAATCAAGCGAGGAGTCCATCTGGGAGCTACTCAGAATGAGCAGCCAGGTTTGTAGGGCCAGATGGAGCTCCTCAGGTCACTGAATCAGCAGAGGACAGAATGGAAATTGTCCTCTGTGCTGCTGACATTTTAGCATAGCCAAGATCAGATCATGGATGGCTACCTGGTTCACTTTTGCTTGCTAGATGCCAGGTTGGGGGCAGAGAATTAGGTGCCTTGAATTCCATCACCAGCATCTCCATTCAGCACCTGGAACCTCACACGGTTCCCAAGTGTACACAATGTCATTGTGAACATTACCAACAAAGAGAAAAGTAACTTTAAAAGTAATATTACAATTTTAAACACAGTAGACCTCATACTGCCATGAGATATCTGCAGTGTTTGCCTCATGTAAAGCTCTGGCAAATAAAATGGCCTTGCAGTGCCTTCTAAAAGCATCTAAAGATGGCGCTTCCCTCACCTGCTCTGGGAGCCTGCTCTTGAAAGTGGGAAGTACAGTAGAGAAAGCCTGGACTCTCGTTGATGCCAGGTGGACTATTCAAGTGGGGAAACACCTGGTAGGTGGCAGTTTGAGGACTAAAGCTGGCACAAGGATGTTTGGGAAGAGGTAGTCCTTTAGACACGTGGTTCCCAAGCCATAAAGGCCTTCAAGGGTCATAACCAGCACCTTGAATTATCCAATTATGTTGACAATTCACAATAGCATTTTTAGTAGAGTTCTCTGTAGTGGATAAACTTGCTTTGCGGGGAGGGGGACACATTAAAAGAAGAACCATAGTGACAATGGCAATTTCTCAGTCTCAAAGCACTGAGTTATACCATTAATATATTTACATAATTGCATTGTCTTTCTCCTCTCACTCCAGGCTAACCGATCCCGTGATCTCGGAGCAACCGTATACTGTGTTGGCGTGAAAGATTTCAATGAAACTCAGGTAACGGAGTGTTCATTTCTTGAATGAGCTTTTGGCAATGATGCTTTTATGTGTAGGGTGGGTAGATTTCACAGCCTGAGGGCCACATCTGTGTATGCACCTGTTCTTGAGGGCTTCGACTTGGTCGCTGGCTTTTCCTGTGTCCAGCACCAGCAGTGCCTTAATGGCCAATGATGGCACTCAGCCCTTGAGTGGTCTAGCAGTTTTCTGGGAGAATCAACCTGGTATCTGACTCTGTTGCTGGGTGTGCTGATGGTTCTGATAAATTGTTAAGCAGCTTGAGACTTAGAGGAAAACCTCCTACAGCTATAGTTTGCCCACCTGTGCTTTATGTTCATCTGAAAATTGGCTGCATTTGCTGGCAGGGGCTCATGGGAATTGTAGTCCATGAACATCTGGAGGACCACAGGTTGACTACCCCTGCTTTAGACGTTTAGTTGGTTGAGGTGGTTAAAGAAGGCAGATGGGTGAGAGTTAGAGGCAGTGTGGCAGGATGACCATTGCTTGTAGAGGGTGTGCTTTCGCAACCCCTTCCTGCTTCCTGGTTAATTCCCAGGGTTTTATAGTGATTCAAAAGCCTGCAAAGTCTGTTTGGTCAGCAAATGGAAGTGAGACAACGGGGTGCATACGCATTCCTTGATTATATTTCCTTCAGCGTTCTTAAAAACTGGCCGAAGCCTTAGCACACTTGATCCTGGACCAAGCTTTGTAGAAAGCCGTTCTAAAGTCATTGTTTATTGGCTGATTGACCAAACTGTCTTTGCTATCACGCCAGCTGGCTCGAATCGCTGACAGCAAGGATCATGTCTTCCCCGTGAATGATGGCTTTGAAGCACTCCAGGGGATCATAGACTCCGTAAGTATTACTTGCTATTGTGTTCCTTTTTCATTTTGGTGAAATTTAAATCGCGACTGCCAAACCCTACATTTATCTACTGTCTGCGATGCCTCTTGTGCAGAAAGCAGCAACAGGGTCCGAGACGAAGAAGGAAGGGAGAAGGGTACAAGAGAGACGTTCAGCTGGAGATCCAGGGCAGGGGTAGTCAACCTGTGGCCCTCCAGATGTCCATGGACTACAATTCCCATGAGCCCCTGCCAGCATTTGCTGGCAGGGGCTCATGGGAATTGTAGTCCATGGACATCTGGAGGACCACAGGTTTGACTACCCCTGCTCCAGGGCATCATTTGCCCAGAGCACAGAATGAAGAGTCACTTAGAAGGAAGTTTTTGGATGTCAAAGATGTTGGCAGTTTTCTGCTCCGCAACTGGCTGTTGTTGGCTGAGTATTTGGAGACGGTCCAGGGTTGCCAACTCCAGTTTGAAAACTTCCTGGAGATTTGTGGCTAGTGCCTAGGGGGAGTGCAGCTTTGGAGGGGAGAGAATTAAGCAGAGATGTGTTGTCATAGAGTCTGCCCACTGAAGCCACCGTTTTCTCCGGGATAACTTGGCTCGGTAGTCGGGAGATCTGTAGCAATTCTGGGTGATCAACCTGGAGACTGGCAACTCTAAGGGAACTGGAGGGGGGGAGCAGGGGGTTAATTGTGCAAGGTGCTATACAGTTGAACCAGTTCTGAGGATGATTTAGACCAGTGGTCTCCATCCTTTTTATTACCGGGGACCGGTCAACGCTTGACAATTTTACTGAGGCACGGGGGGGGGGGTAGTCTTTTGCTGAGGGATGTCGCCACCCCTGCCTGAGCCCCTGCTCCACTTAATTTCCCACCGGCGCCCCTGACTTTCCGCTGCCCGCTGGGGGGCGCTGCCAGCAGCAGCTGCGCAGTTCCATGCCGTGGGGAAGCCCCAGCCATGGCGGCCACCAAAGAGCACCAAAGGTGAGCCGACGGCAGAGTGGCAGGGTGGCCCCTGAGGCAGCAGCCAGGGAGGAGGAGGAGCTGCGACCCGGTACCCATTAATCCACCGGCCGGTCCCGGTCTCTGGACTGGGGGTTGGGGACTGCTGATTTAGATGTGCATACTCCTGTTTGAGCTGTTAAATAGGGGATGTGCCGTACTACAGAGCATTTTGGAACTGAGTTGGAGTGTGGCAGAAGTAGAGGGCAAGGCATTTGAATTTGTCCATTTTATCTGAATAAGAGAGTGTCTTTTGTTGGGAGAACAATCTTGTTTCTGTCTGGTGGCTCATGGAAAATGTGCTCTGTTTAGAACCCGGAAGCTGGTTGGTATCTGGAAATCCAGTTGTTAATAGTCTCGTTCTGTCCTTTCCAAGGGACACAGTATCGAGTCAGCAAGATGAATTCCTTCTAGCCTGTGCTTCTTTCAACACCATTTTGCACCCCACTTAGGAGACTGTATCTGTTGTGATGTTATGAATGACCCTGCTCTTGCTCTCTCGACCCTGCCCCCTCATGGTGAAGAAAAGCTGAATGAACTGGGATGCTTTTATAATCACCTGATCCTTCTTGACTCTGTATTTTAAACATGGTTAAAGTCAGGGAGATCCTATATTCAAATAAACATAGGATCTTTCAGGCTAGGTATATGATGAGGGCACATATGTGTCCAAGTCTTGCTCCTGATCTCTGCTGGTCATCGATTATAGGGGGTGGGAGATATCTGAATAGGAGGGACCACAGAGTCACTTTTTCGTTAGTGTGGTTTCTTGCAGTGAAAACTGGACAGTGGCCTTCCTCCTAGCTTTCCTAACTTTTCATCTGGCCTGACTTGTGTATCTAATTATGTTGGGCCATCAGGTGTTCTGCAGTTTTTAAGGAGAGTTGGTTCTCCAGCCACCATGCTCTTTGCAGCTGTGCTTAATGAGTTCCAGAAGACTTTTTCTCTTTGGCCCCCTCTGTGCCTCCATCTGTGTATGATAAACAGAGGAACTCACTTTGGGGCAGCTTAATTTAGAACTGAGCTAGGATTTGGTTGGCTGCTGCCAAGTTTAATGACAGCAATCAAGGCTGAGAAGGGTCAGCTACATGACGGAAAGGTTAGGAGGAGAAGGAGAGGAAAGTTGCCGAACAGCAAGAAATAACTTATACAGCTTCCTCATGGATCTATTGCTCCTCTCTCCCCCTCAAATGGCAGCCATTGTTATTTGGGCTCCCAGGCCATGCTTGTCATCCATTAGGCAAATTTTCAGGTCCCCCCTCCCGTTCTGCTGTTTCCTTTCCTTGGAAGATCAAACCCAACATGATTTTGAGGGAAGAATGGACAAGAAGGAGGCAGAGTTCCCTCCTGCCAGATCCGTCCCTATTTCCCCTCAGCTTTGCCATTCCCTCCCCCACTTTGGGTGGCTTTGAAGTGTTATTTATGGGTATATTGCACGAGTATTAAAATATAATTGTGATATTCCTGCTCCCACTTATTTTTTTCCTCACAAATCCAAATTATATTGTTTTGCACAAGCTGGCGATATCATTCTGGGGGAGCCAGCATGGGAGCAAATGGCTTCCAAACACTGAAAACTGGAGAGCACAACAAAGGGAGCTGCAGTGGCCAAAAAACCCTCGTAGGCCTGGGGTCCAGATGGCTTGCGTGGGGTGAACATTGAAAGCAATGGGCACAAAGCAAACCGGCCAAGAAGACGGAGGATTTGGGAACTTAGTCCATATATATGAGAATCCTGTTGAAGATGGCCCAGAGTGCTAAAATGCTTTAATTTTGTACCACGAAAAACTCAATTCTGTCACATTTATTTATATATTTGTTTTATTTTCATAATGTATATCCCGCTTTATCTGTTCAGAGTTGGTTTGCCATTGCCTGCCTCTGTGTAGCAACCCAAGCTAGCCTGGATCGTCCAGGTCAGGGCATTTATTTACTGACTTCATTTACACTTGACTTTTCTCCGTAATTGTCCTCAGCTGCCCTGTGAGGTAGATTAGGCTGACAGTTTGTGACTGGCCCAAGGTCATCCAGAGAGCTTCCAAGGCAGGGTGGAGATTTGAACCCTGTATTGCACCCTTCTTTTGCGATGCTCATTTCTGTAACTCTTGCTTTCTTTCTTTTTCTCTCTTGCTTGCTTTTCTCTCTGGCAGCTCCTGTTTTCCCCTGTCTGGACTGGACACCTCTGTTGCTCTCTTCCAGGTTCTACCTCTCCTTTTTATGCTGTCAGTTGATTAGAAGAACATAGGCTTGTCTTTTTCTCAGTCCCCTGGGCCATGTAGAAGCCCTGAAGCTCTTTTCATCTCTGGAGACTTTTCAGATGGCCTAATTCCATCTACACCTTTTGCAGGCAGGTATTTGGGTCAATTGAGAGGTCATGACTATTATTGGTCCTTTCCCCCTTTTTCCCTTGGAAAGGAGAATTTGTCACAAATGTTTAAATATAAGCACTGGGTATAAGTATTTGACAGTATCCCTGATTTAAACACGACATTCAAATGAACCCTAAATTACTTGTGATGTGAATGAACTTGCAAGTTGTCTAGAGGGAAATATTTGGGATGATGGAGGCAGGGATTTCAGAATTGTTTTTCTTTCCCTGTTTCTTTGAAGACCTCTTGCGTGCATAAATATGTTTATAAACTAAAAAATGTATACTTAAAGGTAAAGATATACCCCGTGCAAGCACTGGGTCATGTCTGACCCTTGGGGTGATGCCCTCTAGCATTTTCATGGCAGACTCAATATGGGGTGGTTTGCCAGTGCCTTCCCCAGTAATTACTGTTTACCCCCCAGCAAGCTGGGCACTCATTTTACCAACCTCGGAAGAATGGAAGGCTGAGTCAACCTTGAGCCGGCTGCTGGGATTGAACTCCCAGCCTCTTGGGCAGAGGTTCAGACTGCATGTCTGCTGCCTTACCACTCTGTGCCACAAGAGGCTCTTTGTATACTTAGTTGCCCCCAAATCTGCTTCCTACACTGGCTGCCTGATGCTGCCTCATGTTACTGCCCTTAGGAGTGCTGTCACACAACCAGGGGTGTATCTAGCTGACTTCATATGCCTCCCCACAGAACCAGCAGCTGGGTGACATTCTGTATATGTAAACCATCAGCTTTCAAGCTGGCACCTCACACAAGGTAACTGTCAATACTTTACCATGTGTTTATATCCAGACTGGTAAAGTTGCCTGTTCAACAGAATCTCAAGGGTATTTGTGTGGGGCAAGTAATTAATAGCAGAACAGTAATTCCAGCCTATCAGCTAGGTGAGACATGGGCCGCTTTTGCACATGATGAGTAATGCATTCTCAATGCCTTGTACGGTTGTTGGAAACAGGATTTCCCATCATCTTTCCAAGGGGGAAAAGGATGGTGGAATGCATAGAAAGAGGGATGCTTTACTATCATTGGGCGCACTGAGAGTACATTATCCAATGCTAGTAAGACATCTCTGCTTTCATGCATCCCAAGCGACCATCCCAAACGAATCGTCCAGGAGAGTTCCTGGCCAAGGGCCTCACATGAGCATTTTGGGAGGAGGGAGGGCACTTCTTGCCTCAGTCTCAGTACGTTTTTGCCAAATGTTTTGGCCTCATGAAGAGGCTAAAATTGCTGTTGTGAGAACAACCCATGAGAGGGTGAGGGGAAAACTACCTGGGCTGGTTCCTCAGCCTGTGTGTGATTTTGCTGTATAAACAGAACTCTGTATCTTACTGAACAACGTCATTGAGATTCTTTCTCTCCCCCCTCCCCCCTTCTAGATTTTGAAGAAATCTTGCATTGAAATCCTGGCTGCGAAACCGTCTAGTATCTGTGCAGGAGGTGAGTTTCAACCGGATTCTTGCAGCCCTTGATGCCTCCTATGAAGGCGCTTCTTTCTTGATCCCTGAGGGAACGCAGATGCCGATGTCAGCCCTCTTCCTGCTTTCCTTGGGAGGTTTTCCAGATGGAACTTGGCATGAAATACTAGAAAATTCCATTTGTTGTATGTCTGCTTTTAAGAAGTGATTCTGATTTGATCTATCGTAGGACCGAATTATAGTTTTTACTGTGGGACAAAGGCTATGGAATCTCAAAAGGCATCCACCAGAGTCAAGAATTCCCTATTTGCTGAATGTGTTTGTCATTCAAGAACTCTTTTTCATCCCTTCCCTGCTCCCCATCTGCCTCGTTTTT
This sequence comes from Paroedura picta, assembly GCF_049243985.1. NCBI lineage: Eukaryota > Metazoa > Chordata > Lepidosauria > Squamata > Gekkonidae > Paroedura > Paroedura picta. The sequence continues at coordinate 24,913,964 of NC_135380.1, forward strand.
AACCTCCAAATCTACAAGGAGTTATATTCCAGTCCCACATCTTGTCCTTGGCTTATTCAGATAGATTTTCCCTTGGGAAGTGACTGGAGGTGGGACATACTCTTATTTATTTTTATTTTGTTCATAATTGTATACCGCCGCTCTCCATTCAAACTCATGGCAGTTCACAATAAAACAATAAAAACCAGTATAACCCCTTAAACCCCTTAAAAACACTGAACATTAAAAGATGTTCTAACCCCCTACGCTCTCCCTCTGTCCAGCTGGGGGCCAAGAGCTCTCTCTTGCTGGGCCTCATTTAACCGATACTAATGGATCTGCCAATGGAAACTCCAGGACCCACCATGGCCTCAACCATACGCCTGGTGGAAGAGCTCCGTCTTAAGGTCCTGCTGAAAGTCTTGTGCTTCTCCTTCCCTACTCCTCTCCTTGTGAGGACAAGTGAATAACTGAATGGGGCAATCTTGCTTGGAGTGGGAGTAATGAATGTATATGGCCCAGGGAGAGATGAAACTAAGGTCCAAACTAGATGTTATGGTGGCCATGAATTTGACCTGTGTAGCTGCCATCATTTTAGGGAAGATTTTGACCATTTGAAAAATGCTTTGAGAGCCCAATCCTGATAGGCCCACAGGATGGCGTGACCAGGCAACCTTGTCCACCCCCACACCTTTTCAAATACTGAACTGCATTTTTTAAAAATGGTTATATTTATTTGAACGTGAGGTGGTGATTTGCACCCATTAATGGGTCATGAATAGTTCTGAAGGTCATAAGTTTTCCACAGTGTCCTGTTTCCAGTGCTGTCAGTCCATCTGTCCGGGGAGTGGGAACAGGGGTGGTGTCTGAGCATGGATCAGCACAGGGAGCTGTCCAAAGGACTGGGAACCTGGGAGGCAGTCAAGAGCCCGGAGGGTCAGCACCAGCACTGTCCAAGAGCAGGACTCCTCTGGCTGACCTGCAAAAGGCAAGTTTGGCCTGAGGAGTCTTATGATGCTTGGCTGTCCCACCCTTCCTGTTGCCCTGAGTGGGGATCCTCAACCTGTCCAGGTTCTAGACCAGTTCTCTCATCCTAATTAGGGCTAGGCACATGAATACATGAAGTTCCCTTATTCTGAACTGGACCATCAGTCTATCATGGTCAGTTTTGTCCCCGCAGACCAGCAGTGGCTCTCCAGAGTCTCTGGTGGAGGTCTTTCACATCACCTACTGCCTGATTCTTCCAATTGGAGATATTGGTGATTGAAACTGTCACCTTCCACATGCCAAGGACATGTTCTGCTCTTAAGCCATTGACCATTGGCTCAGCAAAATATCCCAGGCTTCCCAGCATCCCCTCTCTTTCTGATTCCCCATATGCAGCCAGCTGGGTGACCTTGGGCTCATCACAGTTCTGTTAGAGCTGTTATTGCAGATCACTTCTGCCAGAGCTCTCTCAGCCCGACCTATCTCACAAGGTGTCTGTTGTGGGGAGAGGAATGGATGGTGATTGTAAGCCACTTTGAGACTCCTTTGGGTAGTAAAAAGTGGCATATAAAAACCTTCTTCTTTTGATAGCAGCTTCTGCTTAATCTTGTAGCCTCCTTTGTCAAACACCAAGAGCAGAGGATTCAAGGGCTGTGCTCTGCATGCCTGTCTCACCCAGTTTTCATCGGCTATTTGGGGGAACTGGTCCAGCAATTGCACTGTGCATTCAACATGCATGCAGAGCTTTACTATCAGGCATTTACTGCAAAGCAGTGTTGGTCAGTGCCAGGAACACAAGTGCATTGACAGAGTGAGGGATAGTCTGGGAGGAACTGAGGAGTGTTTCAGTTGTGTCTCTGTGTGAGTAACTGTAAAGCCCTGGGAAGCAACTGCAAAAGCTGGGATTTATATAGGAGGGTACTAGAAGTCATTGGCGGCTCCTGATCACCAGGTTCCCCACCTAGAAGGGTTCTGCCAAGGGGCTTCTGCCTTGAATCACTGACAGTTTCTTCCCCAAACCAATAGTCCTAGCAGGGCACTCAGGTTTCTACGAAACTTGCACAGACACAAACAAAGGCTGCTTTCCCCCCTGCTTGCCTCTGTTGATAGAGCACCTTTTGCCTTCCTGTTACTTCGCATGCTTTCTGGAATGAGCTCACCGGCCTGCAGGGATAGATTTGCCTGGATGGTGTGAAGCTGATCCTTCTAGAACAAAAGAAACTGAGGCTTGGAGCGCAGCCCAGATTCCAGAGTCAACTTGTATGCTTTGCAGAGCTGCAGAGCAGCATCCCCCTGAGGCATGTGCTAAGAGAGGCAATGAGTGGGCCGCGTCTGCTAAGCGCCAGGGAAACTGTTGATTCAGCAGAAAGTGGGGTCACTCTCACAGCAAAAGACGCTTAAAGTGATAACCCTGCTGTCTCCTGATTGCCTGCTTATTTCGACCTGCTTAATTACGTGCACTTGAGGATGTAAAGTGGGAAGGACACCTCTAAGCAGGGCTACTGAGAAGCATGTCTTTCTGGGGCTTACTCCCAAGGAAGTGTTTCTAGGATTGCATTTGTTAATCTCGCTCTGGAGAGCTTTCTTGAGTGCTTTTAGCCCTGCCTACTTCCCAGTCATTTTTCTTTCCTTGTAAGGCAGTTCTCTAGATCTGAATAGGTGCAGCCAGTAGGCCCAGTTTTGATGTATCTGTGGAGTTACCCTAAACGAAGCAGACAGATCGTTGGATACTGTCTGCTTTTATATTGTTTTGCTCTTCCCAAGCAATAGGAAGATTCAGGGCCAAGCTAGATGTGACGGCAGCAGGGGGTTCAACCCTGCCACCGTTTTAAAGGGCTTTAGAAATGCTGCGAGGGCCCAGCCCTGTTCTCTTGTTGCTGTGCCTCTTCAAGGGCTGAAATGGCCAGCGGTGAGTGGATTTGGCCACTTGAAAAGGCATTGGGGAAACCCCTCAAGCACCACTCTGCAGGGTTGACTTGGAGGATTTTGATCTTTTTATATCTCTGTAGAATTTCAAATAGGGGCATTGAACTTGGAAACACTCACCTGCCCCCACAGACAGACTGTGCTAGCTTTTAAACTTCACTCAAAACAAGAAATTGGTTCCCCTTTCAATCTTGCATCCCCAGCTCCTTCTTACTGGCCCACTGGACAACCCCAACCCCCCCCCCCCAGATCTCTGGGATTCTAGGCAGAAGAGCGAAAAAGGAAACGTAACATGTGCTTCCTGCTAAGTATGCAAATAAAGATGAACAGAAATGAGTGTGTGCTCTATAAAATTCAGATTTGCAGACTTTTAAAATTCAAGCTGTATAACAGCTGTGTAGTATCTGGGACCGCTTTGCAGAATGTCCAAAAGGAACTAAAAATCGATGGGAAAAGGCACTTGGAACAACCATTATCTATTACACTTTTGTTTTATCTGTCCCCCAAGCAGTTCACCCTTCCCACAATTTATCCTCACAACAACCCGGGGAGGTAGGGCTATGCTATGAGAGACTGGCCCAACTTTTTCCAGCAAACCTCATGGCAGTGTGTGGGGATTTAAACCCAGATGTTCCAGATGCTCATCTGAGTCTCTAACCTCTAACCCAGAGGTAGTCAACCTGTGGTCCTCCAGGTGTTCATGGACTACAATTCCCATGAGCCCCTGCCAGCGTTTGCTGGCAGGGGCTCATGGGAATTGTAGTCCATGAACATCTGTAGGATCACAGGTTGATGACCCCTGCTCTAACCTCTACCCTATGTTAAAATTCTTCATCAATGAATTGCTTTAAAATCTTCATTAAAGAATTGCATTTATTTCCACTAATAATATGAAGGAAAGTTTCTGTAAGATGTCATGCCTTACTTCTCAATGGTTGAACCAAATAAAGGCAATGAATACAAAGTTCAAGATATCTGATTATCCTCCCATGGATTTAATCTATATGTGTGGTAATAGCTTAAAATGCAGGAATATTAAGCTAGGTTTTTTTCAAAAAATGAAGCAACTAATCATTGAAGGATTCGTGGTTTCAATTGACATATTAGATAAGATTCTGTTGAAAGATAATCTTTGACTTTGCTGCTAAAATCACATTTGCAAAAAAGAAAAAAAAATAGAGCATGCGTGGGGGGTGTTAACTGGGATAAAAGCAAATGTTACAAAATATGGAATGAACAGGAATGAAAGACGGAAGGCAAAAGAGAGAAAACAACAATTGCCTCATTTATTGAGTTGTAGAGAAAAAACAGCACATCGCTATAAATGAGTGTTTTCCAGGTCTGTGATGTAAGTTTGAACCTTTCCTTTCCCTGCGGTTTGAATTGTGTTGACCACAGTTTTGCATGCCCTTTTATTCATTCATTTTTAATAAACATCTTGTTTTGCTTTAGAGTAAATAGAATAACAAGAGGTTTTCTATAATACATGCCTATGATATGTCTCAAACATAAACATTAGTAGGATAAACATACTATATGGAATAATAGAGAGCCAGCTTGGTGTAGTGGTTAAGAGCGGCAGCTTCTAATCTGGCGAGCTGGGTTTGATTGCCTGCTCCCCCACATGCAGCCAGCTGGGTGACCTTGGGCTCGCCACAGCACTGATAAAGCTGTTCTGACCAAGCAGTGATATCAGGGCTCTCTCAGCCTCACCCACCTCACAGGGTGTCTGTTGTGGGGAGAGGAAAGGGAAGGCGACTGTAAGCCGCTTTGAGACTCCTTCAGGCAGTGAAAAGGGAGGCATAAAAACCAATTCTTCTTCTCCTTTTCACCCCTGCTTCAATGAACTAAGTAAAATATAATATTAGATATTAATATTATATCAATCCTCACCTCACTAAATTATTATATTAGTCTCCTACTTCCAATATAGAAAGCTATTTCAGTATGTTTCATTGCCTTCACAATAATTCAACAATAATGTTTATTGGTCTCTAAACACCCTCAAGTATCCGTTGACACATTTTACAGTATACATTGTGGTACTTCCAGTATTTAGCACAGGGGCAGTTTGACTACCCCTGATTTAGCAAATAGAAACCAAATATCTACACATTTTAAAGCTGACCATGATTTTTGTTGTCCATTGTTGTTATATATATTTATAAATTGTAGCCTTATTCCTAGTCCACACATAAGGTAAAGGTAAAGGTAAAGGTAAAGGTATCCCCTGTGCAAGCACTGGGTCATGTCTGACCCTTGGGGTGACGCCCTCTAGTGGTTTCATGGCAGACTCAATACAGGGTGGCTTTGCCAGTGCCTTCCCCAGTCATTACTGTTTACCCCCCAGCAAGATGGGTACTCATTTTACCAACCTCGGAAGGATGGAAGGCTGAGTCAACCTTGAGCCGGCTGCTGGGATTGAACTCCCAGCCTCATGGGCAGAGCGTTCAGGCTGCATGTCTGCTGCCTTACCACTCTGCATCACAAGAGGCTCTTAGTCCACACATACCAGACTTTATTGAACCGTTGCCTCCGTAGTGGAGTTATTTGCTGCTTTCACTTCTGAGCTAAGGTCATCTTCGCTGCAATAACCAGTTGCTGTAAGAGACTCTTATAAGCCCTGATCTTGATAGCTCAATCAAGCCCAGTCCCATCCGATCTCGGAAGCTAAGCAGGGCCAACTCGGGCTAGTATTTCCATGGGAGACCTCCAAGGTGGTGGTTCCTCTGAGGAACACTGGGGGTCATGATGCAGAGGCAGGAAATGGGAAACCACCTCCGAATGATCCTTGCCTGGCTTCCAGAAAATCCTCAGATCTCCTGACTAGACTAAACACACCATACAGTTTTTTAAAATGCAAGCGAATCCTCTGATTCTTTCTAGCTGGGAATTCACCTAACAGAAAGATCCTCGGCACTGAATCACAACACAGAATAGCCTCTGTTTCTGTATGAACTCAATTCCAGAATTTTGGAACAAATGTGCAAGGCTACAAAAAGGGGAAGGACGTCACCTTCCCATCACTTTCACACCATAACTCTGATTTGAAATGTGCAAATAAAAATATGGTGCCCTCATTATCAATGGTGACAATGATTTTTTTCTTGGGTTTCAGAATCGTTCCAGGTGGTCGTGACAGGAAATGGATTCCGGCATGCCCGCAATGTCGACAGAGTCCTCTGCAGCTTCCGAATCAACGAGACCGTCATTCTCAGTAAGTGGCTGTTGCTGGTTGCTGCGCCCTTGGTGGGTGACGCTTGACTGTGTGTGTGTGTGTGTGTGTGTGTGTGTGATTTCTTGCCCCTGACTGGCTGTGGCCGAGGAAGTGGCCGTGGGCCGCCTTGAGGAGCTGCTCAATACTATTTGAGGGCAACACAGATCTTTCTAAACTTTGTGCCAAACGCACGGATATTTACAGCATCCAGTATGGGACTTTATTAAGTCGTTCTTGTATGCGCACACAGAGACGTATGCCCCTACCTGTCCTAGTGATGCACATTTTGCTGCAAGGTTCCCACAGAAGGTGGATGGGCTTGGCACTGCTTGGGCCAGCCTCCATGAAGTCACCCAGATGTGGTCAGTCCCCGGAACAGTTTCACACTTTAAAAAAATGTGTTCACAAATTCAAAGTCATGTGGCACTTTCAACAATAAAAAGGAGACAGCCAGACCAAAGCTTGGAGGTGGAAGGGCCAAGGATAATGGCTGGGCCCATGTTTGATGCTACTATGCTTGCCTGACATTATCGCTGTGTTGTTGGGCAGAACCTAGTCTCACTTTATAGCTCAGGAATCCCCCCCCCCCCACACACAGAATTCTCTATTTTGGTTACCTTGGTTTTTAGCCTAAGAGTAAAGATGCTGGACACCATCAAGGAATAAGTTTTAAGCCAGTCGGTGGTGTCATGATTCACCCCATCATGTGAAGGCATGGCCAGGCTGTGACTTGCCATGTGCTGTCTTCACAAAGCGGACCAAGCCAAAATGGGGTGATTTCAGCAGGCAGAGAACTGTGAATTATTGTAGACTGTCAAGATGCGGCATGGGCCTTTGTGTGTTCAGAGTAGTAGCTAAGGAGCTTCCAGCTTTACAGTGCAATGTATGGCTGAATGCTAAGGGTGCCACTTGCATCAACTGAGAGCAGCAACTGCATGAGAAATCCTGATTTAAGAGTGGGTGAGCCAGTTACCAGCAGTACTGGCCTTAACTTACTGTGAATTTTTTTGGGGGGTGCAGCATTCTACTCTGACAGTGAGATGTCTGGGCAGGGATCTTATCAGTGCGACAAAATAGCTGGTTATGGGATCCTTGTGTGTTGCCTGTTGAGTCGTTATGCTGATGGATCAATCCTGAACAGAGTTAAACCATTCCGAATCTTAGAAGGGTGTAGCTCTGATGAAGTGTGCACTGCCTGCCATTTAGATGGCTTTTCACCCTTCAAATGCACACTGCTACCTCTTTTATGCTTGGAATATCCTCCTGGAAGACATATGAACTGGCACCTCTCTTCCTTCAAGCCCCACCTCCAAACTCATCTTTTTAGAGGAGTTCAACTATAGAAACATCTTTGTGTGCATTTATCACTGGTTACTTTCCCTTCCCTTCCCCCCCCCCTCCACAGTCTATCTCTCTCTTCCTTCATTTAAATTATCATTTCCCTGAGATGTGTTTTGTTTTTTGCTGTGTTCACTGGAGCCACTATGAGTAATGGTTAAAAATAGTAACGGATAGGTTGTTGGGATATCTAGCATTTTGGTAGATGATGGCTCTGGGCAGGAGAAATCTGAATCATTTTGGATTCTACTGTTGAACTCCAAGGTGAATCCATTAATTTTTTTGACATGATAGACTGGAGAATACTCTTCCCAGTGCACTCCCTTTCATTAGAGCATGACTCCTAACCAGATTCCAGCTGGGAGTGGAGAATGAAAGGCATTCAGGCAGCATATGCCCTCGAACCTCTGCTAGGCATCACGTGAAACTTGCAGTTGTCAAGGGCCTTGCTGCTGGCTCTCAGCAGGTCTCTGGATTGGGTGCCAACTTTGCCCAGTGGCAGGACGTGTGCTGGATTAGAAGAAGAAGAAGAAGAAGAAGAAGAAGAAGAAGAAGAAGAAGAAGAGTTGGTTCTGATATGCCGCTTTTCCCTACCCGAAGGAGGCTCAAATCACCTTCCCTTTCCTCTCCCCACAACAGACACCCTGTGGGGTGGGTGAGGCTGAGAGAGCCCTGATATCACTGCCCGGTCAGAACAGTTTTATCAGTGCCGTGGCCAGCCCAAGGTCACCCAGCTGGTTGCATGTGGGAGAGCGCAGAATCGAACCTGGCATGCCAGATTACAAGTCCGCACTCCTAACCACTACACCAAACTGGCTCTCATTAGCATGGGTGGCTTCTCTGGACATGCCAGCTGTTTCAGCTTCAGCTGCAAGTCTGTCTCCAGAGTTGCCCCAATATCTCTTGCAACACATCCTATAAATCCCAAGGCCAAGGGACGTTATTGTCTTGGTATAATAATATCAAAGAGTAATCATCCCATTCTAATTTGGGACATGATCTGCTTTTGATCATCCTTAAAAAAAAAAAAACAGAGACTTGGCCTTCTGAACAAATATATTTAAAAAAAACACTTCTGGCCTAGGGCTGGAACACATCAAGTCTTCCTGGAGTTTGAGGTGGTTGGCATTTCCCAAGAATGAAGGGCAAAGCACCAAAGTTGTTTAGATTCTGACTAGCTGATTCAAAATGAACAGGAAATGTTTGTGAGCAAGGGGTTCCGGAAGCTTCAGGGCTATTGCATGGAAGTCCCAAATTTGTCAGTTGTAGGGTAGGGAAGAGCCTGGCTCCGTGCAGGGATTTGTTCTTCTGAAACCACTCCTTATCCTGCTTCTCTTGGCTTTTGAGATAGTGTACAGAATCCTACAATAAAATAGCACAATCCTAAGCCTATTAAAAGGATGGAATACTATTTACCTCACACCCTGATGCTGTTATCCTGACTATTTCCCTGCACCTGATACATGTAGTTGGTTGCTGGGTAGAGAAATGGGAGCTACGGGTACCACAGGGGACCCCCTGGTGTAACTGCTTAGGTAATCACTGTGAGGCTACATACCGACCTGGGAATAAGCATGATTGAATTGAGTAGAAATGGACAGGATTGGGCTCTGGAATCAAGAGCATCACAGCAAGTGGACAGAATGTTAACACTGACTTCTGGATTTTTAACCTCATGTAATACTTCTGTTAAAGCAATCCCAGCAATTTCCTGAGAATACAGCCGGCTTCTTGTAACCTTGTATCTTTGCACTGTTTGAGTTAATATGTAGAGGATTTGGAGCTATCTTTTGAAACTGAACAGCTGGCTTGGGGATTCGTTGCCAGGTCAAAATAGCAGGAGCTCTGCTGACTGTGTAGCTATCCGAATGAACGAAGGGATTTATCTTCTGGTCTGCAGGAAGAGATTGGTGTGGTGCCTTGGGGAGGCAGGGATAGATAGTCCTGCAGAATAAGAAGGATCTGGCAACTTTGGGCTGTTGGAAGGAATGATTCTTACAAAGGCGGATGACGCCATCCTTGAGGGGAGAGAGGCAGGGATGGGCCACCTTCTGCAGAGCTCAAGGCCACTCTTTAGGTACTAATTCTGTGTGCATTTTGCCAAATAATATCATCCCTTTATAGATGACCAGGCTTGCTATTCAAACAGCTACCTCCAAATGTCTTTTATAGGGAGATAATCAAGAAAATATATCTGCTGGTCCTCGTGGTGTCTTCCGTTGTGTTAACATTATTATTTTCATGTTTTAAGTTAATATTTATGTCAAGGGGTAGGGTAAAAATGACCTACATAGCCCTGACTAGCCCAGTCTTGTTAGATGTTAGAAAATAAGCATGGCCTTCAGGATGAGGTTCAGGGGGGTGGCAGGTTACAGCGGATGAGCAATAGGGCTGTGAGTATCCTGCATAGTGCAGGGGGTTGGACTAGATGACCCAGGAGGTATCTTCCAAGTTCCAGCTCTATTATTCTGAGATTCTATGATTCTATGATCTCACCTGCCTCAGACACTATAAACCTACTTGGTGGCCCTGACAGAGGCAAATCACACATTATTACAAGATTCACATGATAAGAGGTCCTTTAGGTGGCCCATTCACAGGCTATTTAGGGCTTTCTGTGTATGTGAACAAATCGAAAAACAAACTGGCAGCCACTGGCATTCTGGCTGGGAATATTCCTTAGCGTTTGCTCCTGTGTTTTGCACCAATGGCAGTTTCTGAACCATCTTCTTCACCAGCCCTATGTAAAGCAAGAGTACAGGTTTCCAAGGAAGGCCTGGCTAAAGGTTAAATGTGCATTTTCATTGGTAGGTATTCGGCTTGAGCAGCACCCTTGAGCTGCAGATTAGATCCTTTAGAGAAAGTGCAGCCCTTTCCACAGGCTGTATCTCTGATGAGCTCTGTTATGACCAACAGGGCTTTATTCTTAAGTCTGTTGAGCTTCTACTCATTAGTCCTCACCCTGCCTGTTACTGGCTCCAGGCATCCACTGCCTCATTTGACTCTGCTGAAAAGTATCCATGAAGATATTGCAGTAAAGTTCTTTCCTGGCGAAAAGGAGTGCGCTCCTTGCGTTGCCCTTGGGCTGTGCTCAGTCCTACCAGCGGTACATTTGGCTGGTTCCATTCCTACATTCTTGAAGGGGTGTTGCAACTCTTGGCTGCAGCAGGCTTAAAAAGCAGAATTAATTCACTTAGGAACTGATGGGAACCGTATGCAGGCTGCATCGTGCAGGTCAGTTCTTTTGGTGACGCTTCCCACCCTCTAATCGCATCCAAGGAAAGTGGAATGAAGCCATGCTTAGATTAGTCCCATTCAGAGGCAGCAGGAAATAGTGAGGGTTTTTCCCCGCAGGTCACAGAGCTACATAGATATACGATTATTGATACAGGGAGGAAAAAGGTCAGGGAGAATCCACTTTTTAGCGTTTAAAATTCTACAATGAGAGAGAGAGAGAGATTCTTAAAGACGCAGAAGGAAGTGCTACAGATTTTAAGATAATTCCCTTTTAAAACTAGTGTTAAGGCAGGTGTATTTAAACTGCGGCCCTCCAGATGTCCATGGACTACAATTCCCGTGAGCCCCTGCCGGTGAATGCTGGCAGGGGCTCGTGGGAATTGTAGTCCATGGACATCTGGAGGGCCACAGTTTGACTATCCGCGTGTTAAGGGACAGATGAACAGATAGACGCATGAATGTCTAATTAGTGCTTTATTTTAAAAAGAGAGCAAAAGGCAGGCTGTCAGCCTGATGGACAGGTGGAAGAGCAATAGTGGCAGCTGAGCAGACATTTCATTCCCCAATAGGCATGTCTGTATTTTTAGCTTTATATGCAGAAGGTCCTAGGTTCAATCCCCACCATCCCCAGTTGAAAGGAGGCACGTGGTGTGAAAGGCCTCTCCTTCAGACCTTGGAGATTTGCTGAGAGTTGGAGTGGCCATCTACCGAACTTGGTAGATCAAGGGCCTGACTTAGAATAAGGCACCTTCATGGACTCAGCTCTTAAATTGAGGATTTTGTGGTGAGCCGTTTCTCTCTTTGGCCATTGACTACAGATTAGGACATTCCTAGAGAGTGGGGGTGGAGCCTGAGGAGTGCATGCCCAATTTGGGAGGGACCTCAGCAAGGTATAGTGCCAAAAATCTGTCCTCCAGAGCATCCATTTTCTCCAAGGAAACTGTAGTCTGGAGATCGGTTGTAATTCCAGGAAATGTCCAGATTCCACTCGGAGGTTGTCAACCCTAATCTCCACCTTTTGTTTTGGTCAGGGGCAAGAAACCCTTGCAAGTAAATGAAGCTCCTCCTTATGGTTTCTGGATATCTTCCTTCTCTCAGATATCACCAGGCACCGTCCATAAACTTTCCATCATGTCTTTGAAATGAAAAGGACTAGAAACTTGTCTTTCAAATAAAATGAATCCTGAGATTCTTAAGGTATTGGTTTCTACAAACCCCACCATACTCTGTGGCTGTGTCAAACCATGGTGTGACAGCAGTCATGCCCTCTTTTCCCCGGAGACTGGTAGAGTACAAAGGCAAGGCCCCCCTAACCTACGGCATCTCCTCTGAAGCTGGGAAGTTCTTCTTCCCTTTCTTTCATCAAAGTCATCAATAAACATATCAAACGGGGGCTGGGCTGAGGGTAGTGGAATGGCCTCTGTCTACAGAATACCCTGACAATAATGATTTAATCTCCTCATTTCCAGAATGGTTTTCACGTCCTTTCATCCCTGTGGAATTGTGTCCAAAATCCTTACTGAAGATAAAGCATATGCTGTCAATTTAAAAACTTAACTGCAACAGAGGAATCCATTAGGGAGAAGATTCTTTCCAGCCTCCTTCACCATCTATACAAATAGCTAAGCCTATGACATAACTGTCTATATTATTAGTCTTTCCCCACTCCTCCTCTACCCCCACCCATCCAACCGTCCAGCAAAATCTGCCGTAAGTAGCTTTGGCTGGCTGACTGTGAACGATGGCTGTATGCAAAGCAGGGAAAGGATAGGATGATTTCAGCATGGTTTTCATTACAGTGTTAGCCAAACACTCATTTCTCATTTTGTTGGGTTCTTGAGCAGGCAATTTTGCTGGCTTGGAGAACGCAGCAGTGGTGTCTGTCTCCCGGCATTCTTGCTTCCCCGCAAAATGAGTCTGAGTCCTTTAAAAAGGGGCTCTTTTGTTGGAGGGAAGATTCTGCTTTGCTGTAGCTGGAGTAGGGAAAATATCCCTGCCAGAATAAGCAAATACCTCTGGATGGTGTGAAGATTTCCAAGATATTCTTCCTGGACTGCTGACTTTATAATAGTGATTAGCTTCACAGGGTGGACACTATGAGCTTCTGGCCCTAAATTTCCCACCTCCAAATCTCTGGGAATTTCTCAACCCAGCCTGTAAAGAATCATTAGGGGCTGAGGGAAGACCAACCCTGCATCCCCTGCCTGCTCCAAACAAAGACACCAAACAAAGAATCTGAAACCTGGAGTGCGCCTAAAGAGTTCCGCCTATTTCCAGGGGCCTATGGAGTGAGGGAGCAATCAGAGCATTGGCATGAGTTGTGCTTTAGAGAGAAGAGGCTACAAGTCTTAAACTGACATGTCTTAGAGACCTGATGCTAAGTGAACCTTCTTTCCTGGCAATGCTTGCCACTGTTTGTCACTTTTGAAATTTTGTAAGCCATTTCAGATGCTTGTTTTGTTCCCAAATGCAATTTTCCAGGAAGGAATCAGATGGTTGGAATCAATTAGATGATTTTATTTTTTGTTTGCACCAGAGGAAAAAAAAAAGAGAAAACAGCTCATGTTTGTGTTAAAGCAAACAAAACAAAACAAAACAAAAGCCAAGCAAAAGTACCCTTCCCCCATTTATCTAAACCTGCACGGCATCCTCTGAGAAATTCCAAAATCGGAAAGGGTGTCTCAAGAAGGGCAGATTTAATGCAGGAAGACAAACAGAAATCTTACGAAATATTCTCAGAAAGTAGAAGCACAAGGCCTTGAGTCATTACAATGATAAATGAGCCCTATTGGGCTAAGGAAAGGCTAAGCTAAGGAGTCTGTTTGACTGGCACCCAAGATAGAATTTTTAAACCAAGACTTAGATCGTCCTCAAATTCACTGGCTGTAGGCAGTGAGCCTCAGTTTGAGCCTCAGTTTCCATCCTGTAGAACAGTGGTCCCAATCTTTTTATCAACGCTTGACAATTTTACTGAGGCCTGGGGGGGTAGTCTTTTGCCGAGGGACGTTGCTGCAGCCTGAGCCTCTTCTCTGCTTGCTTTCCTGCCGGTGCCCCTTACTTCCCACTGCCCGCTGGGGGGTGCTGCCAGCAGCAGTTGCGCAGTGCCACGCCGAGGGGGAGCCCCAGCCATGGTGGCCGCTGGAGAGCACCAAAGGTGAGCCGGCAGCAGAGTGGCAGGGCAGCCCCTGAGGCAGCAGCCAGGGAGGAAGAGGAGCTGTGGCCCAGTACCCATTAATCCATGGACCGGTCCCAGTCTCCAGACCGGGGGGTTGGGGACTGCTGATTTAGATCAAACAGATACTCCTGTTTGAGCTGTTAAATAGGGGATGTGCCGTACTTCAGAGCATTTTGGAACTGAGTTGGAGGAGGGTGGTGGTCAGGGGTGGGGGACGGAAGGCAGTTGGCTGGCTGCTGGACAGACAGGCAAGATGGTTGGAGGAGGAGGCATTTAGGGGCAGGACAGTTGCCCTGAGCGGGTGTTAAGCGCTGAGTGGCACTTAAGCCATGAGGCATACTCCTCCTCCAAGGCCTTACCAGAAATATATTATGTGGAATAGATATATATTTTACTTCATTGTGAAGGCCTTTGGCCAATATAATAAAAGCTTTCTACCACTACTACATATTCTGTGCCTTGTTCTGGGGACTGCAGGTGCTTAGCTCTCCTATATGCACTGAAGTAGCACCAGTCACTTCTCCTATTCTAAAAGAATCAGCCCTGTAGTAAAATGGGCTTTTGTAAAGAACAATTAAAAATGAGCACAGTTTACGTACTGTCTGTTACCTCTCATTTTTTAAACTCATGAAGCTTATCCTATGAATCTGTAGAAGTGAACAGTTTTGTTTTTGTATTCTTTTGGCCTATGAGTGTGAACAAATGAAATGAATGTAAAAATGAACAAAGTATGAAAGAAAATGTCCTTTTGATCCAGCAAGAGTGGACATTTTATGTATTGCCAAATGTTGAGGCATATCATGTCCAAAGCAGATATGTAAATGTCAGAACAAATTTTTATCTTGTTTTCCTGAAGCCAGGGAAGTGTTATATGTTTCTTTAAACAAAAATTGTGGGACTATAAAAATCAGTGAACTGAGACAATTCATGTTCTTAGGCCATCTTCCACTGCTTGAAAAACACACTTATTTGGCCGTCTCCTGGAACGGTCTTAGCCTTTTTGAATGAGCCAGAGAAGAGACAGCGAGTGATTCACAAAATTCTCTGCTACACGGTCAAGAACTCTGGTCAGATTTGTTGGCTTGAGGACCACTTCTGGATGATACCCACTTTTGCAGGCCGTGAGTTGGACTCTGAGTCGCTCTGACAATTCAGTGGCTTGAAGCCTGGATATAAAGTGCTGAGGGGCTTGCTGTGGTCCAGGTGGGCTAGAGAACTCTGTTTAAAGCCTGGAGAAGATCAGGACAGGTGAAGATTTCATGGAAGTTCAATGAGGCTGAGGATGTCTTGGCACGGCTGCCAGACGGCCCAGAAATCAAGTGCCCTGTCCTTTTAAATAAAAGTTTTAATGAGTGCAAATGGGCAGATACAGCTTTTTCAGGCATGAAATAAAATAACATCACTTGATCATTGCTCGTAGATCTAATTGAGGTTAAAAGGACTGCTCTTGGTGCCAGTTAAAAAGGTGTCAATCCTAGGTTTTAAATAGATTCCTAGTCCTTCACTGCTCCTTCTCTTCAAGCCATTAGAATGTTAAATGGCAGAGCTGGGCTTTTAAAGGGGGGAAATGCATTGGCCGCTAAGCAGCTGTTGTTAGCTAAATTCTTCTTCAAGGGACCTGCAGAGTGCAGTTGAGGATCAGTGTTCAACCACATCCTGCCATACCTGAGATGAAGGCAGAGATGCACTTCTATCGCTTACTCTGCTGTATGGAGATACTACAGATTAGGGCTGCTCTAATGGTTGCTGCTCAGTAATATTCACAAATACCCACTGAGTAATAACAATATGGTTGCCCACTCTGATTTGGGAAATTCCTGGAGATCTGTGGGTGGAGCTTGTGGAAGGTGGGGTTTGGGGACAGGAGAGCAGGCATGTCTTGCCGTTAATCTACCTTTCAAAGCAGCCTTTTGTCCAGAGGAACTGATCTCTGTAGTCTGGAGATGAGCTACAAATGTAATAATAGCTGTTCTTAGCCTTCTCTCCTGCCACCTCCCAAAAGGGAGGAAGAATCAGAGAGCTCCCAGACTGACTAAGCCAGCAACAGCAGGGTCTCAGGGTCATTAATACTGTCTTGTTAACTGTTTACATTATTTTGTTATTTTAACAATTTTATGTACACATAAATAAATGTTGTGAACTGCTCTAAGACACCAGTTGCGATACGGGCAGTCTAGAAATGTAATGTGGATGGATGGATAGATGGATAGATGGATAGATGTAGGTAGGTAGGTAGGTAGGTAGGTAGGTAGTTAGGTAGGTAGGTAGGTAGGTAGGTAGGTAGGTAGGTAGGTAGGTAGGTAGATAGATAGATAGATAGATAGATAGATAGATAGATAGATAGATAGATAGATAGATAGATAGATAGATAGATAGATAGATAGATAGATAGATAGATAGATAGATAGATAGATAGATAGATAGTCCAGGGAGAATGCCAGTCTCCAGCTGTAGGTTGGTAAGAGAATTTCCTTCAGGTGACCAGGCATATATGCAAGGAGTGGGCAGGAGAACTTGTTTAAAAAGGCCCAGTGTAGATCAGTAACTTTTAAGGGCTTCGATATAGTGCTGTGCCACCTATTATGATTATAATTCATAAATGTACTATGGAAAGTATTCCTGAATAAAGAAACTGAAAAGACTACTGTTAAACCCGTCCCCAGACATATCTCACTAGACCTTCTTCTGCCATGAGGCATAGACAGGAGGTCTGCTTTATTCCGAAAAACGACTGTCTGGACAGAACTTTTTATCTGGTCCTCAACACCCTTTATTACAAGATTCTCTGGATTCTAATATTATCACATCTGATCAAGGGTCATGTAGGACTCACTCAAGAGAAAATGGAAAGCCGATTTTTGGGATTAAGACTGCTGTTCTGGATTGTTTACCAAAATCAAAGAGTTTCTCGAAGCCGAAGATTTAAAAGATATTATTCTGCCAACTCAGCCCAAGAAGGTACTACAGCTTGTTTTTCTGCCGCAATGAGATGTTTCTCAGTACAACAAGGAGTCTTGGAGGGCTGAGGCTCCAAAATGACGCTATGGACACACGCACTTGTTACACTTCAGAAGGCTGGCCGTGAAGGATCTCAGGTGGATGTTGAAAAGGTTGAGGCCTATGGTTGAGGCCAGGAAATAATATCAAGAAGATGCTGGCTTCCCTGCCTGAAACTCCATCTAGTCAACTAAACCTTCCACATGCGTACCAGTTTTTAATTTGTAAAGAGGCGATGGATTTAAATGTTTTCAAAACCTAAATTAAAATTTATAATTTTGATTTAATGTTTCATTTATGTTGTAGATGTAATGCATTTGTCGGGTTGTTTTTAACCCTGATGTAATCCCCCCCGAGCCTGCCAGAGAAGGGTGAAATACAAATAATAATAATAATATAATAATAATATAATGTAGTAGTAGTAGTAGTAGTAGTAGTAGTAGTAGTAGTAGTAGTAGTAGTTGTTGTTGTTGTTGTTGTTGTTGTTGTTAAGATCCTGCATACTACTTAAGGGTTTATAAAAAAGAGAGTAACATCTATACATACATAAATGCATACATGCTTACATACACACGTATCTGTATCTATATCAATCTATCATTCCCTATGGTCTGGCAGTGAAAAGTAATACCAAGGATCAGTCCAATGGGGAAAGATCAAGTTCCAGAACTGAATGAATGTCATATATGACAATTATTTCCATCTTATTTCTGTTGTTCACACCCGCAAACCTAAGGACGCTTTTTAAGAAGTAAACCCCATTGAATTACAACAGTTTGAATCATAAGGAGACCCACTTGGGATTGCACCCTATGTTGCCCCAAAATGCTTCCATTGATCTCAACACCCCTGAAATTCTCAACACATGGAAATCACACATGACAGTAAGGTCAGTCCAGAGTTTGAATAAACTGAAGCTCAATACAGACAAGATGGAGTTGCAGATGGACCTGTGGTGGGGGAAGTCTCACTGCCCTTTAAGGAAGGTTTATAGCTTCAAAGTGCTCCACAGTTGAGTACTGCCTTGGGATATACAGGTAATCTGGTAACCGGAAGTATGTGCTTTTCATCTTCAGCAGGTATACAGGACTTTCTAGTGCTTGTGCTGTGGAACTTTGCCCTAGGGTGAGCCATCAGACTTCCACTATCATTATGTTTAGATGTTTTAAAGGTTTTGTTCTGTCAGGACTTTGAGGCTTCTTGAGGTTTACTGTGACATCTACTATCTTAATTGTATGGTTTTTTTAATTATGAATTTGGAAATTTTAATGGTGGTTTTGTGAGATTTTTGTTTAATCATAGAAAGTGACTTTGGAGACTTCTTGGCAGAGGGGCAAAGAAGCAGGTCTAGAAGTGGAAATGTAAAAAAATGACCCATTGCCCACAATGATCTGGAGCCGCCCTTCTGCAACCTGAGTAACATGAGTCTACACTAAAACCTCAGAATACGTCAAGAGAAGGGATGTTTTCCTTTGCTTCTGTGGCAAACCTCTCTACTGAATGAAGCGGATAATCTGAAATTAAGATTCCCAAATGCAGCTGAAGAAAAACCTTCATCGTAGGACAAGAGTTTGTCCCAGGAAAAAAGAAAATTCCCCCTGTGATAAGTAGGGAGCCAGAATGTCATTCAGTGCAATTTAAGGAGAGGCATGATGCTGATCCATTTTACACTGGTCAGCGATGGAACTGGGGGGGGGGGATTGAGCGGAGGGAATTCTTGCGGCATGGGCTGTCTGGCCAGTTTAAGGCAGTGCATGCAGTTTCAGAAGCCTGCATGGTTTTTGCAAGACGTCCAAGCCAAAGTGGTCAACAAAGTCCCACCAGTCGTATTGAGGTTTGTACGCCTCTAATTACAGTGCAGCTTGGAGGTTTATGGTGCTCTGTAGGCTGCAACTCTGACACAACATGGATACTGAGAAGGAGAAATGACTGCATTAAGACAGCATGATAGAGGCTGCAGAGGATTACACGGAGTTCAGATCCCTTCTCTCTTCTTTATTTCTGCGTTTATAGAAAAGTTATTTTACAACCAACACAATGATCTTTCAAAGTACCGTTACCGTTATTATTGGTGTTGAGCCTAAAACAGAGGTGTCGAACTCATTTGTGATGAGAGCCAAGTCCGACATAAATGTCACTTTGTTGGGTTGGGCCAAGCGTGCCATAAAATATAATATAAACTTTATAAAGGACACAGGTAAAGCCAATTGACTTTTTTTAAAACTCAAAATGCAAACATGCTTAAACCCTCGAGTATTTCCTTAAAGTATCTCCCTGGTGCCCACCCACCTACTTCCACTGGCCATTACTCTTTAGTGCTGGGACAGTCTACAGGGACATAATGCATAGCCTGTCATTTGGCAATAAAGGTTGCTCATGGGCCAGATAAATGCTCTGGATGGGCTGGTTCTGGCCTGTAGGCTGTGTGTTTGGCACCCCTGCCCTAAAACATCCTGGCAAAGTGATTACTTTTCTGTTCTCTTCATTCTTGTAGAGGCGTCATCTTCCCCCTCCCTCTTACCTGAGTTGATGGGAATAAATGGAGGTGGCCTTCTGTGTCTATGGAGGATTGTAGTTTTTAGCATTCACAATTTTAGTGGGTGGTCATCTTGGTTTTACCCCTTTTTGTTGAAAACTGTTCTTAGGGACTAGGTTCCTCTCTGATCTGAACAAGATGGCATAGACATGGGCCTTTAACACTGTTAATGGATGGGGTGATTTTAGCATACCCCTTGCTGGATTCAAGGCCACTGGGAGACACCAAATGCTGGAATGCCAATGCATGGCATGGCCAATGTCTTCTGCAGACACCCTGTTACCACTTGAAACTATTGTCTCCATTTCTCTTTCCAGATGAGAAACCGTTTGCAGTAGAGGACACCTACTTACTGTGCCCTGCACCTGTATTGCGAGAAGCTGGCATGTAGGTTTGTTTAACAGAACAACTCTTCCCATTTTCATGATATAGTCTGCTTTATTTTGCACTGTTGTTTGTCTTTGCACGTCCTTTCACTGGGATTTGGGGGTGGATTCTTTTCTGTCTTGAGGGTGGGGTTGCCAACAGGCTAAGAGAAAAATGTTGGGTCCCTTTAATAGTCTTCCATGGCAAGGAAATTAATGATATTAACAGGTAAATAACATCCCATTAAACCTCTGTTAAAGGAACAGGGCACCTTTTCTCCAGACTGTTGGCAACTATACTTGATGGGCTTATACTTAAAAGAAAGAACCAAAAAAACTTTTGGACGGGGTAGAGAGGAGTTCCTTTATAGCTACAGTTGCCAGCTGCCTGGAAGAAAAACATGCCTTGTTCCTTTAAAAGAGGTTTAATGGCATGTTACTCACCCAGTGATGTGATATTCCATTCAAAGCTTCGTCTGCCCATTTCCACACACAAAGCCTTTCTTAGAAGTACAGCACATTTTTCTCCAGGCAACCCTGTGTGCAGTTCGACTACAGTTCATACCATTTCCCTGTGAGAAGAGAGGTCTGGGAACTCTATGGTATTTTTTTTAATTGTTCATCTACAAATACATTGATCATGGGAAAGAAAACCAACATCCAGACAGACATCAGTTCCCCAAAAGCAACAGCTTGTCCTTGAAGATCCTCCTCCTTACGATCCAGGAGGACATGTTGGTTTCTTCATAGGCTGAACTGAACCTCCCAAATAGTTTGTTCAGCCACCCCACCCCACCCCAACAAATGGTGTGTGTGCTAGGAGTAGCAGCCTGAAGCCATCATAGGCCTTGCATTGGGCTATACTCAAGCACCAAAAGAGAACAATTGATTCACTTGCCCCAGGACAATAGCATGGGCATTACAAAGGAGGTTGTGAGTCCAGCTCCATCTCGGGAAGCAACCTTTTAACACCTTCCATCTTTCCAGGCAAGCTGCTCTTCAGGTCAGCATGAACGATGGCCTCAGTTTCATCTCAAGCTCCGTCATCATCTCCAGCACGCACTGTGTAAGTGATTTGCTTGAGCCTTTCAGTTTAAGCATGCCCAAGTGCAGGTCATGAGCATTCAGCCATCTGCTGTAAAAGTTCCACCTTTATTTTCCCTGCATGCATAACTAAGAAGTCTCCTATGGTAGGTTTTCAAAGTCTGGCTTTGTTTTCTGAAATTGTGTTTCCATAAAAGATAAGCTGGACAGCTGCATTGTTAGGCACTGAGGACTACTTTGGGACAAGCTGACCCTGTACCAAAGAAACGGGATCTATTTGAAATGGAATCAGGTGGCTGCAGCTTATGGTGAAAAATATTGCAGATGAGCTTTTAAATGAACTCCTGGGGGAAAGCCAACAAGAGCTAGAGAGCGTTTGGATTAACGTAACACGTCTCTAATGGTTTGGATCAGGGGTAGTCAAACTGCGGCCCTCCAGATGTTCATGGACTACAATTCCCAGGAGCCCCTGCCAGCGTTCGCTGGCAAGGGCTCCTGGGAATTGTAGTCCATGGACATCTGGAGGGCCGCAGTTTGACTACCCCTGGTTTGGATAATCTAGATGGAGATAGGTATGAATCTAGCAGTGAGAGGGGCCCAGAAAAGCACAGCTGTTTAAGGCGACTAAAGAACTGTAGGGGAAATGTGCATGCCAACGGCACTTGGAGAAGGATACAAAGTATAGATATAGACAATAACATGCCCAGGACTTCCTGAATAAGGACCTTATAAAATTTGCAGAGAGACATTGGGGATCCTTCAGCACACACTCATTTTGATCCCTTATCATAGCATTGGCATTGCTGCTACTTGATTTATATAATGCTAAAGTGAACTAAAGGTTGCTCTAAGGCAGGGGTGGCCCAACTGTGGCTCTCCAAATGTCTATGGACTACAATTCCCATGAGCCCCTGCCAGCATGTGGAAAGCCACAGTTTGGCCACCCCTGCCTATGGGCTGCCGTTGATTGAGCCCCTCTGGTAGCCAGCCGAAGGGATCAGCATCTGCTGGTACAACCTGGGGATTTCCCAACTTGAACATGTTTACAGCTGCAGATACTGAGGGTCCACCGGAGGAGACTTGCCAGAGGAGGGTGCAATGGGTAATGGAAGGGATGCCCAGGCATAGCCCTCTGTGCTCCACTTTATGCCCCAGACTGACCTAGTTTCTGACCAACAAAGTCGATTTTCCGGCCAGTTCTGGATGTCTGGCAAGCCGATGTGGTTAAGCAGTAACCAAGCAAAATTTCCCTTGAAATCAGTGGGTGTTTCACCCACGGGAAAGCAGCCAGATTTATCTCTCTTTTTTTAAACTTCAGAAGGGTTTAAAATATATATTGACAGGCCTGAACTATTGTCCCTTTTCAAATCTGTCTAGCATGTAGTTGTGTGGATTATAGAAAGAAGCCAACTGCTGCCAGAGCCTGGTAGCCAGACCATGGAGCTGCAGCCCCCAAGCATTAATGCCCAGGAATTAGAGGGAACTGGATGTGTCGTCATTCAGTTTTAATAACAGCTAAATTGTCCTGAAGTCACCAGCATCTTGGGGATGATTAATGAATGGGTCAGATTTCCAGTGCTGTCAGAGACCTCACTTTCTGCTGGGTTTTGCAAAGACAAGAGTTCCAAAATTTATTTTCCCTTCCCTCCAAGTATTCAGTATTTTCAGCTTAATTCACTGGTAGCTGGGTGATGAAGGTCTTCTTCATGCATAACTTTTTTGGAGAGAAATCTCCATCTTGAGCTCTCTCATCCCTTTGGCCATGTGATTCCAGGAGAGAAAGCAAGGGATGAGCTGGCTAAGCTGTGTTGATTTGGCCAGAAACTGAACTGATCCCAGGTTCTGGTGCCTCTGGAAGTCAATGGAGGAGAAAAGGGGGCAATGCTATCTTCTTGGTGTAGTAGTTAGGAGCACCACCTTCTAATCTGGCAAGATGGGTTTGATTCCTGGGTTGACCTTGGGCACATGCTGGCAGGGGCTCATGGGAACTGTAGTCCATGAACATCTGGAGGACCACGGGTTGACTACCCCTGACCTACATCACACACAAGGGGGTAAAACTGTTCCTCGGGGCAATTGCATGACTGAGTGGCCATTGTGCAAAACAGTTTTCCGCATACAGAAAACTGGCTTGTCAGAAGTAAGAGTTCTAGTCTAGTTTTCTCCCTGTGTGGCAGTTTTATATGTGCAGGAATTTTTTTAATGGAATGTCATGAGATCTCCCAGGAGCTGCTGTACCACCCTGTCTGCTATGTGAATCAGCCCTAGCTATCTCAGCAAGGGGTCTGTATGGTGTGTTCAGTCTGGATTAGGTTTTGGCTTACCTGAGCAGACATTAAGAAATGACATTTGCAGTGAGCTGCTTCCTGCCAGTGCAGCTTAATTTTACCTTCTAGTGTGGTAGAGTTCATGACTGGAATCCAGTTGGGCTTTGGCTGCCATAGTTTTGTGACTTGCCCCTTTCTCTTTACTAATCAGCTGGATGTTTCGTTCGGCTGTGCCTCTGCTAAGTCCTTTTGGCTTAACTTGTCAGCCAAAATATCATCTCACGAGCATCGGGAGAAACTTGCTGACGACAATAAGAGACTGTCACAGCATAATAAAAGGAATAGGTTAATCTTTAGAAATGGAAATCAGCACCTCCTTTCATTTTAAGAGCAGAATTGGCTGAGCGATGAAAGCTGCACTTCCAGATGTCAAGAGTACAAAATCATAAACTATCAGGAGTTTTGAGTCCTGATGAGTTGGCATGATCCATGTAGCTGACTGCATCTGAATGCTGGTTATGTTCCAGGCTGTATTCGTTTTAGTCTAGTGAGTTACTAACACCCTGGGAGAAATTCAGAGCTGGTTAAGCTGCCTCATAAGCTCCCAAGGTATAGTATTGTTAATCTCAGCTCAAGATCTGTATCACTGAAAAAGAAAACAGATGTAGGATTTCTTGAGCAGTCACAGCAGAGTTCTTTACCTGCCATGGGAACTGCCTATGCAGCTTTTCAAGGAAACAAGTCCGTCAGCAAGTACAATGCTGGGCTGGTCACCATAGATGAAGCCCTTGGAGAGAGAGAAACACATTGCATTGGGGCTCTGGGACTTGGTCTCTTTTTAAATTTCAAAAGCTGCAGTGAGTGGGGACTTGGATTTGGGCTGTGCCATGGGTGGTGGAGATGGGGGTTTAACCCTTTCCCCCACACCAGTTCCTTGGTAGAATGCCCTGGTAGAAATATCTTAAGAGCAAGTTGCATGTGACCTTGTGTGGGGGGTAGTGCAGAGTAGCCCATACAGTAGACCCACCTGAGCATGACTCAAAGCGTTCCATCTATGCAAGCTGGGGGCTGACATTTGAAAGGAAGAAGAGGGTACATTGATTGTCCTTTCCTTGAACCACATGTGTTAATAGGTTCAGATCTTCTCCCTTGGAGCTTTATAACCTCAACAGAACTGGAACATGTTTTCCAAAGGGCTTTAAAACTTATGGAAACTGAGTTAGTTGGGCTCAAGTTAATATTTTGATTTCTGTAGCTTTTATGAAGCCGGAATCATGCCCCAAAGCTTGTGCAATTCTACTTTGGGTGCCATTAAATCCTGTGGTCTTCCCCTAAAAATCAATCATTTGCTTGCATTACTGAGGAAGATGCTGGGTTTTCTTTCTTGAAAGCCTTCAGAGGGGACAATTTTATTCCAGCAGTTTCCAAGTAATGAATTGGGGCTTGCCAGTGGCTTTAAACATGCACTGAAGTTAGGCCTCTAGACTACCTGGCAATGCCTTTGGAGCAAAGTGGCCAACTGGCTGAGTTGCCCATGTGACCTTTTGAAGCTCAGTCAGTCCTGTCAGAGGCCTTTCAGCCTCACCTACTGGGGAGAGGGGGGGGGCGATTGTGGGGAGAGGAAGGGGAGGCAATTGTAAGCCGCTTTGAGACCTCCGTGGGACCTTTTTTGCACCAGCGCCACCACAGCGGGCTGCCGCTGGGTGTTTCAGCCAGGTCAGGTTGCCCCACCTGTTCCTGGGTCTGTACGGGGCAGCATTTTCTCCGCTGGACCTGGTCCACCCTGGATTTGTGCCTCCAAATGAAGCAGCTGGGGCAGCGAGGTTCTGCTGCATGGCTGCACCGCATGGGGCATTCCTTTGTATTTTTAAGAAGGTGGGATTGTGTTACAATGTAATCCCACTTTTTTAAAAATAAGAAAATACCCCAAGCAGTTCCTTGGTGTTGCGTAGTGCCGCGGAGCCACCTGGGGCAGTTTTTGTCCCTTCCAGGATGCCATAGGTCAGGCAAGGGTGTGGAGGAGTCAGGCCATCCTGGCCTGACTCTTTGCTGCCATACAGTCTTGGCCTGACATAGGCCCTTGTGGTAGCTGAATTCCCCATGAGGAAAAGGAATGGGTAGTAAAAAATGGGGTACAAAATACCAGTTTTTATTCTTCTTCATAAAGGCATGGTGACTGCTTATTGTCTCCTGTCACTCCCAACTCACAGCACAGTTCCTTCCAGCTAACGCAGCTTGAAAATGGCACAGGATTCTCTTGTCTCACTTGCCTCCCTGCACAAAAGAAAAGAGCCCTTTAGAGTTCTACTGGAACATTTGCCTGCCAGTTGCTTTAGCACAGGAGCCAGAACCTCTTCAGCCATGACGATTGGTCCAGGGGAACAATGTAGTCATGGTCAATAAGGGCTCTGGCTTTTGATCATCTTGGCTGTGGAGCACATTGAACATACACATCCCAGTGCCTCCCCTGCTGGCAGGCAAGTGAGAGAGCAGCTATTGCTCCCCCTCCTTATCACTGCTTACTCTGTCTCTTGCTTGCTGTGCTCTAAGGACAAAGGGGTTCAATCTTTGGACAGCGAGTCCCCTGCTGAAGTGTCATGCCTACCAATGCCAACCCCTGATGGCTACCACCGCCACCCCTGGCTAAGATTCTGGCTGCTGTCATGCTTGCACACGTATAGAGGAGTTGAGAAACTCTTTGGTAGGAGCTCTATTTTCAGCGAGTGCCTTGAAGATGCTTTTCAACAGTGAGCCAAACTGGGAAAATATTTGCCCATACAACTCAAGTTTTAAGTTGCATTTCTGGCCCCCTGTTGCTTCACAAACAGTCCTCCTGTGTCATGTACCTCTCAGGATAAAAGATAAGCAAGTCCTGTCTGGCAAAACAAGTTAAAAAATGAATAAAATGTGTGTATTCAAATAAAAGTGGGTAGGGGGTGAGGTTTATTTTGTAACCAAGGGCCTTCAGTGATCTCGATGCTTGGATTGTTTTAGGAAAAATTATGATGTATAAATAAGAACTTTCTTTGGCCCCTGGCTGAATTTTGGTGCATTAGTTAAAGTCTGTGTATTTAAAAAAAGCCATCCAGCTATTTTAGAGCCTTGGTTTAAATAAGCCAATAGGGGTTGGTGGTTTAAGAATTTATTTTTATTTCCTCTCTGTTGGGAATATTGCCAGAATGGGCGAGGAGAACAGCATGATGTAGGAAAATACAACTGCATTCTAAGGAAAACAGGTGGGACTACTTGGAAGGAGAGACAGGATACCCATGAGGGCAGCAGAAGTCCCGACTGAGTTTCTGTGCTGGTGCCAAACCTCACCTCTTGGCCTCCGTTAATCTTTCTTCTAGGTCTAAGTTTTCAGATTCTAGAGGATCTTTCCTACCCTAGTCATGGCCCTCTCCTTCCCCCCCCCTTCCAGCTTGGTTCTGAGATCTAAGCCAGGTGCCTTGGCTTATATTTTTGAAGTCTTTCTCCAACTGGCAGCCTTCTCCTTCAGTGAGAGGAACCCGGAAGCAAGTATTGGGATGGATTTCCTTCTAGACATGCAGCCAACCAAGACTTGGGAGGTGGAAAGACCAACTTATTTCACTGATTCAGGATTGTCCAGATTGAGGCTGGTCTTCACCACTCTGCCACCAGTTGTATGTGCCAATGAACTCTGGCACCCTCTGCACAAAAATCTGTATCTCCAGAAAGGTATCTCTTCTCTTCAGAATCCACTATATCCTTATTTTAAACCAGGATCTGAAACCATGTCTTTCCCTCTCCTGCCTCTGTACTCGATTCAGCTTAAAACCAAATTGGCTTCTTGGAAATTTGAGGAATGAAAACGTGTCACAGGAAACCTGGCTGGATGCTGCTTTATGGCACGCCCACAAAAGTATTAAATTTAAGAGCAGAAAATCCATCTGCCTAGGACGGAAAACTGTTGCTTAGAGGCATGTGGCCTGGAGGTGGGCCAGGAATTTTGCTCTTGCACATACCCCCACCTGCCTGGCGAGAGCATGAACCTGGCCATTAGTAACTGCTGGCAGGTGAGCATTGTGAAGACTCCTGTTCATGATGTGACTTCAGAGATAGCAGCAAAAGTGAGATCTCTGGCTCTGAGCAGTACAAAAAGAGGAGGGAGGCTGAGTGTGCCCAGGCAGGCCAAATAGATCCTTAAGGGAGTTACGTGTGTTTTTTCCATTCTCTTTCAGTGTACTGAGCCAAAGGACCAAGGAGCCAACAGTAGCTGGCAGAATTCTGAAAAATCTCTTGGCTTTTGGCTTCTATGTATTCAACTATTGAATAGTTTAGCCCGCCTTTCCCTCCAGCCTGGAGGCATAAGGCAGCCAGTATTAAAAGATTATTAAAAAATACAATTGCCTGCTTGGAGCCTTGTTACTGTGAATTGGTCATTCCTATGGGCTTGGCTCTCAAAGGGCATGCCTAGAAGAAGTCAAAGCCCAAAGTGGATAGAGAGAGGTTTGTTTTGCTGTCCCATAATATGGGAACTAAGGGGCACCCAATTAAGTCGATGGAAAATAGGTCCAGAACAGACAAAAGAGGGTAGAGGGAGGCTATTTTAGGTGTACTTTCTGCTGGCCTCAGCCATAATCCCGTTGGAAGAGCTCTGTCTTGCAGGCCCTGCAGAACTTAGGCAGCTCCATCAGAACCCTGATCTCTCAGGAGTTTGTTCCGTCAGATGAGGGGCCAAGCATATCTCCTTGGGGCTAGGGACCCTCAGACAGTTGGTGTTGGCTGACCACAGTATTCAGAAAGGCTGTCCCTCAGACACAAGAGTGCCCATTTGCTTGTTCACACATTTAAAATGCTAAAGGTATTTGGGGTCTCCTGAAGGCCTTGAGGCCACCCCTTCATTTCCCACTGTGCAGCTGCCTTCCACTGCAATTTGCACATTTTCAAAAATGCTTAAGCCCTGGTTCGTTGGGTTAGATTTTTCATTGAACTTCTTGTGCCTTCTTCTATTCTGTCTGTGTCATGCTCTTCTACTGGTCAGGCAATTGTTATGACAGGGTAGGCTAGTCAAAAGAAGATGCGGTTACAATGCTGCTCTCTGATGTTCAGCTTTCTATGGGCCAAACTACATGTTACAATGTATGCATATTTGCCGCAGAGACTTGCAGCTGTACTGCAGCTCTGAATTCCTGGTGGATATGCCATTAAAAAGGATTCATATTGGAAGCATGGCATGGAGGGACGGTGTACACAGGGACCCCAAACAGAGCAAATAATGACCCCTGATGGCAGTTTGGAGCAGGAAAATATCTGCCTAGCCACTGCCTGTAGACTGCCAGTGAGGGGGAGCTTGCCACCTCCTTAGATATCCTGTTGCATTGCTGAACTACTCTGATCTATGAAATCCCCCCCCCCTTCCGATACCTAGCTGGTACCGTTCTGCACATAGTTTAAACCCATTACTGTGGGTCCTATGCTGGCAACAGGAACCTTTCCCTGCCCTCCTCCAAGTGACAACCTTTCAGATACTTAAAGAGAGCAATCGTGTCGCTTCTCCGCTTCTTCTTCTCCAGGCTGAACATTCCCAAGTCCCTCAGCCTTTCTTCATAGGGCTTGGTCCCCAGGCTTTTGATCATCCTTGTTGCTTGTTGCTCTCCTCTGCACTTACTCAATTTTGTCCACATCATTTTTGAAGGGAGGCCTCCAGAACTGCCCACAGTACTCTAAGAGTGGTCCAACCCAGGCTTTCTCAACCAGGGTTTCATGAAACCCTGGCGTTTCTTGACAGCCCTGGAACTCTTACTTCTGAAATGTGTTAAACATTTATTGGGTGATATGACCATATATGGTCATGTTGATCTCCCCCAAAAAAATGGCCAATGGGGGGGGGGCTGTAGTGGGTGAGAAGGCAAAGAGCCCAAGGTGCGCATGTACAGAGCTGTGTTTCCCAAACACATTCTGCACGGTTGCACCACTTCTGGGGTTTCTTGGAGCCTGAAGAATGTTTCGGGGGTTTCTCAATGGTAAAAAAGTTGAGAAAGGCTGGTCTGACCCATGAAGAATACAGCGGGACTATGACTTGTGCAGTATGCTTGTGAGTGCTCCTGGCAGACTTGCATGTGTTGTGAACATGTAGTTTGGCCGTAGGTGTGTGCTGTTTTCTACGTGTACATATTGGATTCCATACATTATATTATGGCTCAGATAAAGCAGGTATTTTATGAGATTCTATTCTAGCAAGTTTGGCTGCTTTTCTAGAAACCAGTAAAAAAGTTGCTGGAATCTGAATCCAAGAGACAGTCTATGAGTTTTAATTTCCTTTTTATTAGACCAAGTTGATTCTGTTATATTAAAAAAGAACCCCGAATGCATATGATAAAATGAATGCTAGATATTCTGTGCTGCAGGGAAATCTGCCCCAGGGAAGCCCCGTAGAATGGCTTTTGTGTGTACATTCTTTAAAATAAGAGAACCAGTGAGTTAAAATTCACCCAGACCATGTCCTCAGTACAGGCTTAAATCATTTTAACATCAAGTTGAAGCCCCGTTTTATTTTTCCAATTTACGACATGCCTTCCTCAATGGAGCTTTTAAGCTAGGGTCAGACATGCTGATCCACACCACCTTCATCATGCATCTCATCATTAACGGGGATTAATAGGTTTATTCTACACACACACACACACACACACACAATGCTGCAGGGTACTTTCTTAAACACTCACTTTGTAGTGGGGCCACTAGGCTTGGGGAGAGAGTATAGCCAGGAGCCTTACAAAACGAAGGCAGCTACTGCCCTGCAGGCTGGAGTGGGGTCTAGCCAGGTTCATCAGTAAAGAACCCACCACTGTTAGGGACTCTGGTGGGAGAAAGTCTCCTGTGTCCCACATTCCTACCCAGTCATCCTTGAGAAGGAACTTGGGCAGTGGTAGGCAGGGAGGGAAGGAGGCGGATCCTGCCTTGTCTGTCTCTTCCTTGCCAGGCACTGCCAGCCCAAAAGACTGATGTGGAGATGACTCTCCTCTCTCAGCTGCCACCTTCTTCCCTTCCTGGCTGCGTTCTCTCCCCAAGCAGAGTGGCCCCATTTCAAAGCAAGCTTTTTTGTTTTAGCAAAAATGGGTTGCAGCATAACTTCCCTCCCCTGGCCACCCACTTGTTCCCCTACCAGCTGAACTGTTTCCCCTAGCAGAGCAGTTCCTTTGGGCTCTACCAGGTGTGGCAAGCCCACAGGAGCTGCTCTTCTTGGGGAGATAGTTTAGCTGGTAAGGGAAGAAGGGGACAACTGGGGAGGGAAGCTACCTCTCAACACACTTTCATTTTTAGAAAAGCTCATGTAGTAATGAAGCTGCTCCATTTGTGGAGAGAATGCAGTCAGAAGGGGAATGTGGGAAGAAGAGGGTGGCCAGAGGGGGGCAGTCATCCGTGGCCCCCCGACGTCAGGAAAGCATTTCACCGTCCCAAGCGGGAGCATTTTTTAAGAAGAATCTTCACTGATACCTAGCTACATTGCCCAGCTCCACACAAAAAATGCGGCCTCACCGCAATACATTATAATGTTGCTTTATATTAAAGGGAAAGAATTGTGTCCTAACATAATTAAGATTAAGGGTATTTTTAAATGGATATCTCAGGAACAACTGGGTGGGGGTGAGAGGGCAGTAGGTGGGTGAACACACTCCATGATGCCACAGAATGGCAGCATGGTGGGAAAACATTCGAATTCTGGATTTCCTCACTTAGAAATCGCAAGTTGCAATCCAAAAAGAAAAAAAAAAGCTTTGCTGAAATGGAGAATTCAGAGAACGTTGGGTAAGGGAGCTTGAAATTTGGATCTACTCTTGGGGAGGCAAACACCAACGTGGGAGGCTCCTCTTGTGCAGAGATTGTCTTACTGAAACTTCCCTTCCACCCCTGCCCCCAGGCCCTTTCTTTTTAGGATGTGAAGGCAGCTCTCAGACCTAAGCTTTGCAGATTTGCTTCTGATGACCAACATGTGCTAGTTATCCTCTGCTTCCTGCTTCAAAACACCCACTTGAGGTTGTATTTTCATTTGTTGGCACAGATTTAGGCATACACGAAATGCTGCAAGATCCTCGAAGTCCAGCGTCACCCTAAGCAGGCTGTCCTTGTAAAACAAATATCTGACGAAGTGATGTGCATGTGACTCAGGAAGGCTTATAATGAAACAAATGCTTTTAGTCTTCAAGTTGCCGCTGGAATGTTGTTTCATTCATAGGGCTACCCTTTTGTGGTTCATTCATAGGGCTACTCTTTTGTGGTTCATTCATAGGGCTACCCTTTTGTGGTTCATTCATAGGGCTACTCTTTTGTGGTTCATTCATAGGGCTACCCTTTTGTGGTTCATTCATAGGGCTACTCTTTTGTGGTTCATTCATAGGGCTACCCTTTTGTGGTTCATTCATAGGGCTACCCTTTTGTGGTTCATTCATAGGGCTACCCTTTTGTGGTTCAGGATTAACATCAGGATTGCCCTTGGGCAGGTACAGCTGCATGTTGGGGTGATCAGCATCTGTCGGTTCCACAGGGCAACATTAGGGTGGAATTCAAAACAAATCCTTTCTACTCCGCCCTACCATGGGAGTGACTAGGGAAGTCTGGCAGAATCCCCTCTTGGTGTCCAATGAGCAGCACTAGAGAGAGTCACATTGCCACCTGTGCTGCACAATTCCGTGCTGCGTGTGCTCCAAGGTCTCTGGCATGATAAAAGACTGTATGTGTGATGGTATAAATGCAGCCCTAGGACATTCTCAACCTGTATCTTCCAATCTTTTTTCCTTGATAGATCTGGAAGTCAACAGGCTTCCTGGTCATACGAAGGCACTGGGCCATATGTCTCTTTGGATGGCCTTTCAACCCCACAAAGTTCAGTATTGCAACCTGGATTTCAGTGATGGGGAAACACACCAGTACTACCAGCATGTAGGAGTCTGTCATTCGTTTTATATACTTGATTGTAAACGTCATTCTTTTTAGACACAGTCATTGAAAAGGCAACTGGGAAATGTCTCCAACGTGTAGCCTACAAGGTTTCCTATTAAGAAAGTTAATTTATGTTCCTTGGTGTCTGCCAAGGGTTGTTTTCATTGTTCTCCAGCTGGCAACAACGCTATAAGCAAAAGCTTTTGGCCTTTTGGGGTTCTTTGGCAGAGAAAAGCAGATTTCCAGGACACAGTTGACTTGCTTCTGCAGTTTTTGGTTTTGTTTTTTTAAAAAAAAAACATTGGCCAGAAACCTCCTTTTCTATGAAATGTGCCACAGAGTTACAGTTAATGTGAATTATCTTTTTTTACTGTAAGGTTTTTGTAAAAAGCCCAAGAGGCAGGAGACAAATCTGCTCTAGTCATTGTGTGTGCGTTGCAAAGTATCAGTGAGTGAAATCCATATGTATTTTTAGTCCAGCCTACTGTTTGGCCAGTTAGAATGGCCGCATCAGACAGTATGCAGGTCAGTCCTTTGGGCAGCTTTATTTGCATTAACAGATGCCGACTCTGCTTGAGCCACTCCACCACGGCCTCCAGACACCTGACCAACCAAATAGCTGGGTGTCATCATCGTGCCGATAGCAATGCATCTCAAAACTCTGGATCAGCTGGGCAAGGGGACATCTATAGATGTTAAATAGCATCGAGGAAAGAGTGTGTGATTTGGGTGATTTGCACCCAGCTGCAGCTCTTATGACAGATAGAATCCATTACTGATGTTGTTTTTATTGATGGATCTCTTTATTCATTCATATGTTTATTATATCCAGCTTTTCTCCCTTGTGGGGAGACCCAGATCAATTAACAATATCATTCTTTCCGCTTCTATTTTATCCTCATGACAACAAACCAGTGTGGATGATTAGGCAGACCTTGTGACACATGGCAGAATAGAGAATTGAACCTGGTTTTCACAGATCCTTCTCAGACAATCAAACCACTGCACCATGCAGCTTCAGCTTCTGAACAGTCAGGGTTAAAAACAGATCAAAATAGTATTTATATAAATAAATAAATTATGGTGAAGGGGACATGGGGAGGGGGTAGTCTATCAGTATGTGCCTTCTAAGACCAGTGATAATTACAATTATAACTAATGTTCAGGCACATGGACTGCACTGATGGTGCGTTGCGCCCTGCACAAAGCACAGAACGGTAGAATCTGATGCTTTCAAATTTGGTGGTGGGGATAAAAAACTATGGAAGTTCACAGTGCTTATGTCAATCTGCTGTGATTTTTCCCCCACTCTGTATGACTTGATTAGACTCTCTGGAGAAGTATTCGAATCCATATAATTGCAGGGGGAGCCGTCAGTTCAGTTGCAGCTCTCAGCTGGGTTACAGCCAAATAACATTAGCTTGGTGGACTGGGAACTTTGAGACGTTTTCTTTAATTAGATTGTATACATTTTCATTTATGCAAATAGGTCATCATATCTATAAAACTGAATGACCTTTACATTAAGGTGTCAAGCTTAAATTGGTTTAATAAGTACGTTAATTAACTGGCAAGGCAATCCTAAACAGAGTTCCCACTTCCTAGGTTCTCGGAAGTTAATGGGTTAGAAAACTGTAACTCTGCTTAGAATAGCACTGTAAGCCATTCGTTGGCTGTATCCACACATTGTTGGCTGTTGTGTTGTGGCTTGTGTTGTTGCCGTCATTTGTCTACACAGGATGATCTGTTTGTAAATAACTGCTATAACACTGCAGTAGTACAAAATCCACTGAAGTGTGAATGCAGCCGTAGATTAATGAGGCCAATCTTAGTTTAAGGAATTAACTAGCCTTTTGAGAATATTTTGTTTCTTTAAGTAAAGATAACAGCAACCATAATAAAGGGGGACTTTCCTTCTAAGAATGAATTTGAGCACTGCTAAACTTCTATCTCAGAAATATCTGTTTCACATAATATATTTCTGGTAAGGCCTTGGAGGAGGAATGTGTCTCATGGCTTAATTACCACTCAGCGCTTAACACCCACTCAGAGCAGCTGTCCTGACCCTGAATGCCTCTTCTTCCAACTGGCTTGCCTGTCTGTCCAGTGGTCAGCCAGTTGCCTTCCGTCCCCCACTCCTGACCACCCCCTCCTCCTTCTACTTCCCTCTGAGGCTTGGAGGCTGCAAATCCCTGCCATGTGAAAGCTGCCCCTGCCAGTGAATTCCCTAACAGCTGCCTGCAGCCTTTCCAGGTCCTGAAGGGAGAGGGAGGCCACCCCCATAGTTCTTCCACTCCACCCCCGTAATCTAGTGCCCGTTGTATTCCTGAATGCAGCGGGCTTGGTTCCTAATTCCTATAATAATTGACATAGAGGTAATATACAGATGTAATTGACTTGGTGACCAGACGTTGAAAAGATAGATGATTAATGATCAAAAAATTCTTAAAATCAGTTGAGACTCCTAGCTGAAATAAGTACAAATGGTTATGCTTTTCAAAATGTAGAACAGTGAGTCAGATTTCCTTCCTGTGATTTTGCAGGTGATATATTGCTAAATACTTGAGTTTTTGTTTTTATTCAGACATATAATTTAAATGCATGTAAATGAAACATCTGAATGCAGCCTGTGAGTTATTTATTCAGGCAAAACTGCCTTTGTTAAGCAGCATTGATGTAGTGCGGACTTCAAGGCTTGGCATAATCCCAAATTCATTCTGCTGCACTGAGATTCTTTAAAACATCTGGCAACTGGAGATGCCTTGCAGCCTAAGCAGATGTGGCACAGTATTGCAGAGAGGCCATTTCTAAACATTCCGAAAGCATATCTAAAAATAACAGGATTTTTTAAAAGGCAATAGAAAAAGCTTTTTAATTTTTTTCTTTAGTAGTTACAAGACTTTAGACATTTATTAATGAGCAGGATCTTTTCAAAGCTAGAGTTAAGGTTTCCTGCTGATGTTTCACGTTTTTGGAGCACAATCTGCACCTAATTGAAAGCAATTGTAGAACGTCTGGCTCCTTTCCAAGATCACATTCTGTTTTTGTAAGTAAAGCACTGCATGAGTACAGTATTCCAGAAGGTAACCAGGCCATATATCTCTGGCTCTCTGTATGAGGAATGTTGCAAAGGGCGAATATGTTCCTAGCCTCTAACTTGAAGCTTTTCCTATATGCAGTTCTGGGCACCGTATAGCCAGACGAATATTGCTAAGTTGGAAACTGGTTAGATGAAACCTACCAGGATGATAAATTATAAAGATACACACACACAAATAAAGACTCAAGGAGCTGTAGGTGCTTAGCTTAGAGGACAAAAAGAGAGGGTTAGTAGGGAGAAAGAATCTTGGCAGGTTAACAACATTTGCTTCCCAGATTTGTTGCTGAAAGAAGTTTGCAGATGAAAATAAAACCCACAGAGGCTTTGTTAAAGGTAAAAAAATATCATGGAGAACAAGAGAAGTTTGTGTCAACAAAAATCCCTCCCTATCAACCAGCTGATGGGCAGCAGGGAGGCAGGGCCTCCCAGCAGGTAGCCTTGCCCCAGGTCTGGTAGTTGAGGCAGCTTCAACTGATGTGAAGGCTCTCGGCTGGTGGTATCTCTGCTGTGGGACTGAAGGGGGAGGGAGGCCCCTTAAAAGGGAAGGAAGGATTTTACCTCGCCAAGACAGCCATCCCCTATAATGAGCTGGCAGGCAGGCTTCTAGGTCTGCCTCCATAAATGAGGGTTCGGGCAGCTGAGGAGGAGGGGGGTAGTGGTAATTGCTACTCATTGTGTGGGAGCAACCTTGGCTTGATGCTGAGAAGCCTCTGAAAGTCAGAATTGTCAATGGACTAGTGGTCTGGCTCGGTTTGAGGCTGTTTCGTGCGTTCATGACTCCTGTCATCACCCACCAGTCTCAAAATGTGGATTAATCTATACATGCATATGTGAAAGTGCCTGCAAACCTCATGTGTTCCAGGATTCGTGCAGCAATTACACGAGAGGTAATCCACATATGTTATGTGGTTAAAGGGGGCTTGGTTGGTTGGTTTTGTTTTGTCTTCTTTTGTCTTTTTTTAACTGTCTGGCTCTTTAAACCCAAATCCTTTTCTCTGAACTCCTGCCAAACCTAATTTTGCTTGCTAGCTGATCCCAAAAACCTGAGGACACCAGCAAGGAATGGCTGAGAGATATTAGATGGTCTCTAGAAGCTAATGGTCCATACCTGAGATTACATTTGGAAGCTGCTCAAAAAAGAATTCATTTTAAGAGCATTTGACTGACTTAGCAACATTGTTAGCATGATGGTTCCTACTGCGAGGTGACGTGTAATGAAGGACCGGCCCTGGGGAAGCTTGGCTTCTCAGGCTGATGAGTGAAAACGAGGTTTTGTTGGTGGGGGCTGCCCCGAGGCCTGCCCACCCTGGCCTTTCAAGCCTGTCATGGTCTCTGTTCTGAGCTCTGCGTGGTTGCATACCTTCAGCTTTTGGATCCTTAGTCATTTACACAGCATGCCAGCAATGATATTGACATGTGACCCAAAAGAACAGATGTGGAAACATAATTTAATAAGCATTTTCATAAATCTGTGGAGTTTTCAGTGTGTTCTAAACGTGTTGTGTCATTTAGCTTTACAATAACCCTGGGGATTAAAATGGCCCCCAAATAAACTGTGCCCAATAGTCTTGATGGTGAGTGTAGGCCTTCTCCTGTGCTGCTGCTTGCCTGGTCCAAGCTAATGGGCCTGCCCCTTGGCTTGGGTGGGACCCAGCTGGTCGTGATGCAGGAGGCGGTGATGGGTGGGCATATATGTGTCCTCACAGCTGGCTGGCCCTGTGCTCAGCTTCCCTTACAGTGTTTCCACTGGGGCTCAGCTTGCTGCCAGCAATCCTGCAGGATGACAGCCCTGGAATCTTCCAACTAAGTTGAAGGGCCAGTCAGACTTCGCACGGAGACATAATTGAGGGTAGTTTGGAAGCATGATGTAGATTTATCCCACTTTTGCCTCTGCTCATACAGGTTTGTCAGGGTTGTAGATGGTTTTTGTACAGTTTCAAGACTTGCTTGCTGAGAAAAGCTAGCAGGACAAGAAGTAATGTATTTATGGGCAAACAAAAAGCAGTCATGCCTCGGAGCTATTGCTTCCAGTTTCCTCAACCCCAATTGTCTGTTCCCATCTAAAAGGAGATTATTGAACTCCTCTTGTGGATTGGGATTAGGCTGAGATAAGGTGGCTTGTCTAAGGCTGCCAAGTTGGAGCTGTGACCTCTTGAGTGAAAAGTCTTCAGGGACAGATGCTGGGAAAGATGTTTCTCTGCCTTAGAACCTAGAGAGCTGTGGCCATCCCAGGTAGATGATGCCAAATTACGTGGACTAGTGGACCTATGCAGGTTTGTTGCTGTCTTGAGACGAACTGTGGACTTCTGAGCTCACATACTTCTAGTACAATATTAAACAGGACTGCAGTCTTTAAAATCCATCGAAGTTAGTGAGTTTAGATGGTTGTCGCTCCATTTTGCATTTCATTGTTAGCCACTGCAATTCTACTAGTGTCTATTGTGGCAAGAACAGAACAAGGGAGCTGCATTTCTTTTTTTAGAATTTCAGCAATGCAGGTGAGTGGGGATTCCAGATGGAATTTGCTTCCTTGGACATGCCCTGTTCTGCTTTTGTCTTTCAGTCTGATGGGACAATTCTGGCAATTGCCTTGCTGATTCTTTTCCTCCTGCTGGCGCTGGCTCTCCTGTGGTGGTTCTGGCCTCTGTGCTGCACTGTGGTAAGTCTTTTTCACCCGGCTCACACTTTGCTAGTGATTGTGCTGGCACCTCCATGAGTGTCTCACCACCAGTACCTCAAGATGAAAGAAAGCATACCCATTCCACTCCATAGGCTTTCCTTACCATCCATCTGAAGTGCCCACTTGT
Source organism: Paroedura picta (assembly GCF_049243985.1). Lineage (NCBI taxonomy): Eukaryota > Metazoa > Chordata > Lepidosauria > Squamata > Gekkonidae > Paroedura > Paroedura picta. Next base: position 24,951,843 of record NC_135380.1, read on the forward strand.
GTGGTTGAGGCCAAAGATGGTTTGCTCCCTACAATACATAATCCCAGCTGGTCAAGCAGTATCTGGCCTGTATCATCTTTAATCATCAGGCTGTAGGATGTTCTGCTCCCTCCTTGACCTTCTCCCTTCCAGGCACCAATCCCTTCCTCTGCTCATCTGTTTCTTTAGATCAGGGGTAGTCAAACTGCGGCCCTCCAGATGTCCATGGACTACAATTCCCATGAGCCCCTGCCAGCATTTGCGGCCCTCCAGATGTCCATGGACTACAATTCCCATGAGCCCCTGCCAGCATTTGCTGGCAGAGGCTCATGGGGATTGTAGTCCATGGACATCTGGAGGGCCGCAGTTTGACTACCCCTGCTTTAGATAGTTCCACGTGAAGATGCTTGTTGATGAATGATCTTTACCACACAATTGCTATTTATATCTTCCCCATCTCTTGTGGGGAAAGTCTTCTACTCCCGTCCTGCTCCGTCCCACCCACAAGGCACACCTGGTTCTTCCAAAGCTGGCCAGTGCTACGTCTGTTCTGCCTGTCTGCCACGGGTGTATTTGGACAGCCCATCCAATTTTTTTTTGTGAAGACAGAAATGTGTGTTTAAATCAGCTTCAGTCAGGTCTGCCTTCAGTTAAAAAAAATGCATATTGGTGGGGAGATGATCTTGGACACAGCAAAAAAGCAATGTGACGAATTCTAAAGGAAAATCTCCTCTACCTAAATCAGAACAAGTAGTTTAATAGAAAGATATTACATGGGTTTATTGGTCACATCTATTCTGAAAAGGGAAATTGCTGTTTAAGGAGCTGTAATGCCCATTTGATTAAATCATGGGTTTAATAATGAACATTGTGAGATAATTAACATTTTAATAATTAAAATTAAAATTATTAAACATTGTATGATTCAATGAGGTATTGCTGTGCTACTTGTTCCAGTAAAGGGCCACTGACCATAAAAAGGGAGATGAAAGGGTGGCAGCCCTCCTGTCCCCCCTTCCTACAGCTTTAGGTTTATAGTTTAGGCTGTAAAGGAAAGATTGGAGGTGGTTTGAAAGAGGGTTTTGTTCATCCCATTTTAACCTGTGGCCAAACAGGTCTGGCAATGTGTTTTTAGTATTTCTCAAACCTGTTTGATAAGAAACACTTGTGGGATGCATAAGATCTACAAGTGAACTATGAGAGCCTGTAGAAAGTAAAGCACAGTAGGTCTGCAACAAATTAGTAGGAATCTGCTTGCGGAGTTTTGTGCCTAAGACCTCTAGATGTGGAATTTGTAGCCAGGGAAGGGAAGGGCTGCTTTTCCAGTGCTGGAGATGAAGTTTGGGCAGAAGTTTGGGCACACTAAAAGAGTGTCCAGCCAAACCAAGGACTGCAGTGGGATATCTGTTCCAGGCACGATCTCTGAACTTGAAACAACTTCTACCCTTGTTTACATCATTGCAAATGAAAATTTTAATGGCTAAATGCCTTCTTTGAAGCCCATGAAATTAACTCCAGAGTTCAAGAGTTACTTGCAGGTGTTGTTATTTGGAGGAGAATCTTTAACATTTGGTAAGATAGTAACCAGGCCATGACAGAAAGGCCAAGGAAAATAACAGTGAAAGGAACTGCTGTAAACCTTAAACAATTTTCACATCTTCTCATTCTCCTCCCGTCCCTCGCCTTCTGTTGAGAATGGATGTAGACAATTATTTTGCTGCATTCGCAGTAAAATTCTGCTTAGTACTTGGGAAGATTGACCCAGATATCCTTCTGTCATATATTTTACTACACAACTGCAACAGAAAATTAGCTACCTGGTGGAGAGGGGGGAGCCTCATCCTGGGTTCAAACCGGTGACATGCATAGTATGGAAAGTTACTTCGACACATCCAAGGCTATGTGAATCCTATAGCAATAGTTACTCAGGAAAAGGACTGTAAAGGCTGAAGACGGAAGGGGTGGGAGATTCCACTTTCAGCTAATCCAAGCATTAACTTTGAAAGGAACAGGTTTCTATCCCTCAGTATACACTTAAAAATGTGTGACGAAGGCCTGCTGAGAATTCAGAAGCCCCAGGGGTTGCTGAGCTAGGCTTCCAGTGCTTGGAGGTAGGGCTACAGAACTTTGCAAAGATTGTCGCCCTGCAAAAATAAAACAACCATGTGGATAAAATAAGAGAAAACATTCGAAGTTGCATAGCTTGCCTAATTTACACAGCGCACAGAATCCAGCTTTACTGAGGAAAAAAGTTGCATTTTTTCAAGTTAAATTTTTTTGTTTGTTTTGGGTGAACTCACAGTCCAGATTCTGTCTATCTTAAAGATCAGATAAGAGGTTCTGTGGGGCCTGTAAAACAGAGCTCTTCTGCCAGGATTTTGGGTGGGGCCAGTAAACGACTCATGATACTACCTAAATGGGCCCTCCCTAACAACAGCCCATCCTATAGGTTGGAGGGAAACAGAAATCAAGATTTTTAGCTGATGCAGATTTGATGAAATGTTATCTATTTTCAGCTGTTTTAGGTATTTAAATTATTGTGTGTTTGATTGATGTAAACTGCCTCAACTAGATAACTAAAAATTTAAATATATGAGCCTATGAGCCTCTTGTGACGCAGAGTGGTAAGGCAGCAGACATGCTGTCTGAAAGCTCTGCCCATGAGGCTGGTAGTTCAATCCCAGCAGCCGGCTCAAGGTTGACTCAGCCTTCCATCCTTCCGAGGTCGGTAAAATGAGTACCCAGCTTGCTGGGGGGTAAACGGTAATGACTGGGGAAGGCACTGGCAAACCACCCCGTATTGAGTCTGCCATGAAAACGCTGGAGGGCGTCACTCCAAGGGTCAGACATGACTCGGTGCTTGCACAGGGGATACCTTTACCTTAAACATATGCCTTGTTGGAGGAAATGTACAGGTATCATCTAAGCAACCCACACTGTCCCCTGTGGAAGAATCACAGCTCTAAAAGGCATTTGAAGTCTGAAAAACAACCTGTGTGGAAAGAGTTGTCCCTCCTCTTCTCCACATCATGTGGTCTGAATATGGATTCAGTCTTCTGCAGCTGCTGTTTCTGGTGGGAAATTGTTGTAAAGACCCAGTCACAGGTTTTTGCCTGGTTTGAGCTTTGACTGTCAGTTTAGTGGGATCCAGAGTGGGCTTTTCCTTAATTAACACACATGCTTCGGTTTGAAAAGAAATTGCTCCCATCCCGTTCTGCTTGCAGATGAGATAAACTGTCAGTGACTTGAGACTGGGGGCAATAAATTAGACCCAATGCTTCAGTGGATGTGTGCCATAGATTCTTTTGGACCACTGGTCGTCTTGGCATCCATTCATCAACCCATGTTGATTCCAGATGTATCACTGTTATAACTCCCAAGCTGAAATATGGAAATCATCATTTAGAATACATAAAGGTCAGTCAGTGGTCAATCAGGAAATCATCTTTTTTGTGTTCTGACTTCGGCAGAATTCCTTTCCGCTTCTGAGCAGCTGGTTCTAAACAGGTGAATGTGCCAGGACTTGGGCGTATGAGGAAGGAGTTTCAGCTTTCCCCTCAGACCATTTTCCCAGCATGAAGCAGACTTTAGTGATGGTGCTATTAAGCCTTTGGGGAAACCCACATGTACCTCAGGGGACATGGGCTTCCTCCAAATAGTGGTCCCATGAGACTGTTTCAGGTTGAGAAAATGTAATTGGGGGAGGGGAGGCCCGAAGTCTCTATTCTGACACGTCCTGGGTATCGTTCACACAGGAATTGAGAAGCACTTGCAACTTGTGTGTCATTGTGTTACATTTGACCCAACTTGTCTACTTCCTAATGTACTATATAATTTGAGTTTAGAAGGGTTAAAAAGAGAGCACAGAGAAAGAAATGTAGAAAAAATAGTTTCTTGGTTAACTTGAATCCTAGAATGTCATAAGTTTCTGTCAGAATGGTGCCAGGTACATTTCTGATTTAGAGGTTATGATTAACCAAAGTTCAGTTATTGTTTCAAATGGCCAAACACCTCACAGTCGGTTTTCTGGAAGAAAACGTAACGGAAGAAGCATTTCCTGGAGATCCTTGTTACTCGTTCTATATTTCAGTTTGCCTCAAGGATTTTAAATTTTTGGAGAAAGTAGAGGAAAGTATTTAAACAAGCGAGGAGCAGGCTTGATTAATACAGAGGGTGAAGCCTGAGAGGAAACACAGGCCCTCAGCTCCAACCCCAAGGAGCAATTAAGATATAACTTACACATTTTCCCATCAGTATGGAGGAAATATAATGAGGCTCAAAATTCTTCAACCGCCACCCATTCCAGTGGGGGAGATAAAGGCTGGCACCAATCCTCCATCCTATTAGGATGTTCTCCAATTCTTAAAAGAGGAGAAAGAATTACAATAATGAGAAATCATCTGAGTGAAATGCTCGTGATGGAATTAGAATGACGTCTGTTGTAGCTCTGATGGCCAAACCCATCAGAATCCACTGGGAAGTTTTCCAGCACAAACTCTATAAAAATGAACCACAGGAGAACTTGATAGTGGACACTTTCTAGGGTAAAATCCAATAATACTGAGGGTGGGCCTGTAGTTTTCTTGCAGTGCATTCCTATGCAGAGTTACTCCAGTCTAAGTCCATTGAAATCAATGGACTTCAACTGTAGGCGCTTCACGTAGGATCTAATTGTCAGAGCTTTAAACCTCTGTTTTGACATCACTGTGGTTTTATTTTGAGAGAAGCTGTTTGTTTCTGCAAACGGATTTAATCTCGGCATTCTGAAGCTAAATAGGCAAGTCATTTTGAGGCAACACCTACTGAATTTGGCCCTACTTAACTGTCTAATGAATGACGATCAAATGTGCTGGGCTTTTGTGGACCACATTCCTTATGGAGTGGTGGTGGCTATCCGTATTTTGGGTGAAAGAAAGAAGCCTCCTTTCAGTCTCAGTTCCCATCTGTGCAGGGATGGACGTTGCATATTAAATGAAGTTGGCTGCATGCATATATTTCCTCTTGGAGCAGAATTTTAAATCTAAACATTAGACTACAACTACCATGGCCAAAAACTTGGATGTAGACATATCTGTAACAAATGAGGGGTCCTGGAAGACCCTGGGAAGTGGAGGAAGAGCCTGAGAAAGCAACTATTGAAACAAACCCTTGCAGGGACTTAACTTGCAGGCAAAGGAGAGGAAGTAGCCCAGCCAACTAGCTCTTGAGAATGTTTCCTTGTTGATGTCTTCAGATACTGAAGTTTCCTCCTTTGAAAGTCCATCTGCTCCAAGTACTCTATCTTTGCCCTTACACCATTCTTACAGACCCATTTTGCTAGAACACATACTTCAGAAGCAGAGCTCTGAGGCCTGAGCCAGACAAGACTCTGGGAGCTCGATGTACAGAGCTCCTGGTATTTCTTTCCTTTCAGGTAGCTTGGACATGGTGGTCTCAATATCACTGTGGTCCCAGTACATTGCCTATTGAAAAGACAAACAAAAGACAAACAAAAAAAAGACAAACAAGGCTGCGAGATCCATGTACAGGAACCTCAGCTTATAATTTGTTTTGGCCTGAAAGCTGCTGTTCCGCAGGAATGCAGGTTCTAAAGCACCTATGTCCTTACAGATAAGGGTAGTCAACCTGTGGTCCTCCAGATGTCCATGGACTACAATTCCCATGAGCCCCTGCCAGCATTTGCTGGCAGGGGCTTATGGGAATTGTAGTTCATGAACATCTGGAGGACCACAGGTTGACTACCCCTGCTTACAGACATACTTCTCTCTTGTAGGATCACTGTATTCTGTTGTCTACTAAAAGATAGACTAGAACTTAACCTATATCATCTCAGTAATCATCACAGACCTGCTGCTACTTTGATCAAGGTCACTGGACCAAAAATGATACCGGGCATGTGCTGGGCATACTGTTCAGGTTTCTGAAAGTGAGTGGTCAGTTCCTGCAGAAGTCCAGGAGATAGCTGAGCAAAAGTTTCCAGCATTCAAGAGGTGCACTGTCAGGGTTACACAGCTCCTTAACCCTTTGTAACACAAGTTAAAGTTGGGCAACACTGTAAAAAATGCTCAGTGGATTATGGAAAACAAGGGGAAATATGCAAATCCTCAATTTGCATCATTTATACAGGTTGCAAAAATCATCTGTTTTCTGGGACATAAATTGGGTTTCTTAGAGCCAGACTAAATGTGGTGTTTGGCATGAGACAAGTCTGAGGTTCCCCCAGCCTGACTTTGATTATGTCACAGACAAATGTGACATGTGGGGAACAAGAGTCCCAAGCATAGCCAGGGCCCAGTTCCACACCTGCATCCCCACAGGGAGTGTTTCTTTTCAGGGGAATGGTGCAGGGTGAAGCCCTTCTCCAAGGTGTCATAGTTGAGCCCAATCGGGTTCTGGTGCATTTTTTAATTTTGTTTCCTGCATGTACCATTTGGCTGTGACACAATCGGGTCAGGGAAGCCCCAGAAGCGACATGTGCAAAATGTCATGTCTAGTTTGTTCCTTAGATGCAGAACTTTACGTACTGGCTTTGGTTCACTAAACATACAGCCTTGGAAATGAACCACCTGCTCACACTACAGCGTGTGAGGCGGATGGGTATCTGTGCATGAAAAAAGAAATGCTATGCCATGTGTGTCCTTCACTTTACAGGATAAGGATTTTGAAAAGGTTCTGGGCTCAGGGGAGATGCTGGAGGTGCCTCTCTGTTCCAGCTTTCCTGCTGGAGGGCCTTCTGTTGCTCTTGGAGAGAAGAGCGGCAACGTTTGCCAGCTGCTTGCTAAGCTGGAGATGCAAAGTTCTGCGTGAAATAACAGCCTCACCCCACATCAGCTCTGTTCCTATGACAAAAGTGCTGCCAATGGAGATTTAAAAAAAAAAATCTTACCCATGTTGCCTGCTTCTTTCCCCAAATGCTGGAGGGACCCCTTCACTGTGCAGGCATTTTATTACTGAGTTTGTGGGGAGAGATGCATCTATTAAAACGATGGACCGAATACAGCTCCCTTGTGTTGATGAGGAAACAGCAGCATGGCTCTGGTGGGGATGAGCGTTTGGTACTACAACTCACTCCAGAGCCACAAGAGCCCAGCTTCCTGATTGTATGTGAAAGTTGGGAGAACCATACACACCACCCCAGCCTCCTTGGAGAAAAGGTGGGGGAAATGTGGCAAATAGAACTGAGCATCTATATCAGGGGTAGGCAAACTGTGGCCCTCCAGATGTCCATGGACTACAATTCCCAGGAACCCCTGCCAGCTCCTGGGAATTGTAGTCCATGGACTTCTGGAGGGCCACAGTTTGACTACCCCTGATCTATATAGTATGTTTAGACGGTTCCAAGTGCTTCAACTTACCCAAGTAATTCTTAAACCCCCCCTTGTAAGGTCAGGCAATATCTTATTGACCTAAGAGCCAGAGTGTCAGGGACAGTGGCTTATATAATGATTTTTGTGGCTAAGGTAAGATTTGAACAGTCTGGCCTTACCAATGCCTTAGTGTGAGCTGTGACGTTTTAGTGGAGAAGGAAGATCACTATGCACCTGCTTAGAGGTTCTTTGTTACTATCCCACATGCTCTAGGGATAAACCCTGGCTTTGTTTAAATCATGCCTGGAATACAGGACCCTCTATTGATTAATGACTAGCATCCTGGATTTTGCCTGGAGAAAGCTGGGTGTTAATTACCACACAACCACGAAGTTCCCAAGGTGACATTGGGCCATTTATTCTCTCTTAGATGAGCCTCTCTTGCAGAAGAACTGGAGTGATAAAGGGAGCAGGGAATACCTTTGTACTACCGAGAACTCCCTGGGTATAAGGCTGTAGACCAGCGGCCCTGACATTAACCTTCTGTGCTTATTGTTTATTCCTTCTAGATTATTAAAGAGCCACCCCCACCCCCTGAGGAAGACAGTGAGGTAAGAGTCTTTTGCAGCATTCTGTTGTGGTTTTGTGTGTTGTTACTACTGTTTTTTTTTTAATTATTCCTTTGTGCCTTGAGATACACTTCTTTTTCTCAAACCCACCCCATATTTTGTTCAGAACTAGCCCAAGGATTTGGGGAGCCCACTGCCCACCTGCCTCACTCCCTTCCTCCCAGGAAAACATCATCCACTGTCCTCATCCCTGCAACATGGTTGAGGGGAAAAGGCAGAGGGCCCACCAAGTTGCCTCCTAATTACCAGGTCATGGCAGCAACAGGGATGGTTGGTGCCCATTCACCTCTGTTGTCCCGCTAGGGTTGCCGGCTCTGGAATGGGAAATCCTTGGAGATTTGGGGAAAGGGCAGGTTTTGTGGAGGGGAGTGTCTTCAACAGGGTATAATATCATTGAATCCACCCTCCAAAGCAGCTGTTTCATTCACGAGCTCATCTCTGTGGTCTGGAGACCAAAGCTCACCTGTGGAAAGAAAATAGTACATTTGCACAGAACAGGGTGGGCTTGTTCTCAAACGGCCCACTCTGCTAGTAAAATATTGCGTATACTTTCAACCATTGACAAAATTCGCCTTGTTGGCAGCCAATGAAACCGTGTATCACTCAAAGACAGAGCAACTCAGTAAAACAATAAATTCAAAGAGCATTTGAATCCCCTAAGTCAGTGGTCCCTAACCTTTTTATCACCGGGGTCTGGTCAACGCTTGACAATTTTACTGAGGCCCGGGGGAGTAGTCTTTTGCCGAGGAACGACGATGCCTGAGCCCCTGCTCCACTTGCTTTCCCGCTGGCACCACTGACTTTCCACCACCCATTGGGGGCGCTGTCAGCAGCAGCTGTGCAGTGCCATGCCGAGGGGGAGCCCCAGCCATGGCGGCCGCTGGAGAGCACCAAAGGTGAGCCGGCGGCAGAGTGGCAGGGCAGCCCCCGAGGCGGCAGCCGGGGAGGAGGATGAGGAGGAGCCGCAGCCAGGTACCGACTGATCCACGGACCGGGACCAGTCTCCGGACCGGGGGTTGGGGACCACTGCCCTAAGTGATTGACAGCTACAGACAGGCCCTAAGTGATTGACAGTGACAGACAGGCCTAAGTGCAACAAGGTTAAAGCACGTTGCTCTCCTCGCTTTTCCGGCAGCGAGTGAGGAACACAAAGTAGGCAGGAAAGGCGAGACAGCTCTAAGGTCTGGAGTGCCGTTGAGGCGTGATAAACTATAGTGCTTTGCCATCTAGTGGGAATCACGCTATTTTGAACAATGTGTGGAGAAGCCCTCAGAGTTGACAAGACTTCGCAGCATATCATGCCTGACTTCAATAAACATAGGACAATGTAACTGTACATCTGAGATGGTTTCTATTGCTCAAGACACACAAGAACAATTTCTTTCAATCCAGGGAATACCTTTAAGCCTTCCTGTGTATTTGGCTCTTGGGAGTGAATTACATCTTGCCCAAAGAATTAAACTTCTGTCTTTGGGATTTTTTATAGTAACAATAGTGACCTTGATGAACCAGAGGTCTGGATCAATAGAAGGCATGTTTGTTGGCATTGGCAAGGGATTGTTATTGTGGGTTTTTAATTCGGTGTTTTCTTTTTGTTTTAATTGAGTTGGTTATAAGGCACTGTAAGTCTGTGATCAGGGAAAGCATCTTAAGTAAACAGTGTTAGGGTTATTCATGTGTGATTTTAGTCTCCATAGAGAACCCCCCCCCCTCCTGTAGTAATTATAGCATACTGTAAGATAGCGTTCAACCACATTGCAATCTGTCCTTTGTCATGTGTTGAGAATCAGCTAGGTTTTCACAAGGACTGTATGCTTGTGACTGAACACTTCTCTGGAGCTGTCAGATTTTGCTCTGAATCCTGAACCCAAATCTTGATTACAGCCTGACTTAAGCTTCCGCCCCAAGCTGAGAACGTTGGTTTGTTTTGGGTGAGAATGAAATGACCAAACAAAGGAATGGGTCTCCTGCCAGTGAATCTCATTTGCTGCCCTGATTTCAGTTCTCAGTTCTCTTGAGTCTGTAGGGATCTGCCCACATGGCAGTAGGGCCAAGCCACCCACCAGCCCATAATTGAATAATCTGATGTAATCTTGCCCACATTATAGAAATACAAGGATAGACTACAAAGTCTTGGATGGCCTGAGTACTTAGCAGCATGGCTGTAGTTTAGAAAAGGTGATTATTACCTCTGCAAAGAGAAGTGGCTGTTTGCAAAATCTCAGCCGTCGTCTTCTTTGAGAAACTGAGCTCCTACAAGCCATTGCTCAAGGGTCAGACCTCAGGCATTGGTGATGTTGGCCTGGTTTGATCCTTTGTGCCGTAACCCCCTCCCCTTGCACCGGGGTTTCATAATTAAAGACCAAGAGGCATTGAAATAGGCACATTAGCCCATAATCTATACCACGTCCTAATCTCAGTTTTCGTCTATAATAAAGGGGTCAAGCGTTTGGTGATGTTGTAACATTACAACATTGTTGTAATAGATTGTTATAATGTTATAGATCACTTCAATAACCTAGCTATTTTGAATAGCCTGGAAAAAGCCACAGAGGGTGGTGGAAAGGAGTGTGTGTGTGTTTGTGAACATCCATGTGGATGTTCATGAACATCCAGTTGCCACTGTGAGTATATCTGCATTCACAGCAGCATTGATAGCCACACCCAGAAACATCTCTGTGGGGAGCAGTCATTATGAAAGTCTCCTTTCACAACAGCTTCTTTATATTGAAGAGCTGTTTTTTGTGCCCCACTTTTTACTACCTGAAGGAGTCGGTTTACGATTGCCTACCCTCCCTCTCCCCACATCATGACACCCTGTGAGGTAGGAGGGGGTGAGAGAGCTCTGAGAGAACTGTGACTGGTCCAAGGTCATTCAGCTGGCTGCATGGGGAGGAGTAGAGAATCCAACCTGGTTCTCCAAATTAGAGGCTACCGTTATTAACGACTCCACCAAAATGACTCTTAGGAATTTATTTTGAGGCAGTGATCAAGATGCTTGTTTTTAATTCATAGTTCCCAGAAATTGTGAGTTGGAAGAACAATTGCTTGGTGGAGAACGTCACACTTTACAGTCAGGGCCTGCCAGATTCTGATACCCAAGAAAGGACTAATCACCTTGTTTTTCCTTGCTTTTCCTTAAACAATATGGTCCTTTTGGTCACAGCCTTAAGTCTAAAACTAATCTTATAATTAGAATGGTAAAACTTAATAAACTCACTTGTAATTCTCTTCCTGGATAACGTATGAATTTAAAAGCAAATTCTGGCCGGCTCTGGTTCAGAAGTAAGACAAAGTACGCTGTTGGATTTAACATACGAGTCAGAACAAACCCCAGTAGTTTGTTCTTGAACAGTAGCTCTTAATACAGTTCCTTATCTTCACAGTTGACCGCAGTCATTGTCCAGTGCATCTCTCCCCCTTCCCAAGTGCACACAGGCAAGCAAACACACACACACACACACACACACGTTTATGTTACCGTGATAGCAGATTTGTAATCCGCTTTTCACAACTGGAAGAGGGCAAGGTGATTCATTCCCCCATGTGTGTGTCCGGTTTCACAGAAGAGACTTGGCAGAATTTCTTCTCCACTGCAAAGTTGCTGGTGTAGCTTTTATCAGCATTCAGTAATCTTTTCCAGATTGTTTCCTCTATTCTCGTCTTGCAGGATCTCATTGGCAGATATTTTGAACTAAACCTGAGCACAAATTGCTGAGCTTAATGAAACAGGAAACATATTATTATTATCCACAAATCCTCCCACGTCTCATAGTATGGGTAGCATTGCACAGGGCTAGTAACCCCTTTCCTCCCTCTCCTTTTGCTAATAACCCTGGCCTAATGCCTCTGTTGTAGAGAAAGCAGGAGAAGAGAGAAAGATCTTACTGGCCCAGCCAGGAGTCTGAAGGGGAGATTGTGTGGCTTGTAAGGAGTCCCAAACGTTATCGGGAACAGAAGAGAGCAGATTCTGAGCCTGGAAGATGAGGATCTGGTGGCGGGAATTATACAATTGAGGACTTAACCATATATTATGCTTCATACAGCCCCACCGCAGGTCCTGTTGTGTAAACATGCTCTGGGAGTTCCTTGCTGAAAGATTCGCAGATGTATTGGGGCCTGATTTGTATTTGAAATGCAGCTTGTGAAGAGAAACAACCCACCCCCTTTTCGCATGCAATTTTCCAGACTGAAAACTATCTTGAGGAGCCAGCGTTTGGCCCACTGGGGACATTTGCATGTCACCCATCAATACATATAAGTTTCCTTAGTGGGGCAAATAGCAGCCCCTTGAAGCCATTTCAGGTCAGGAATTTGGCATGAAGGGAGACTTAAGTCCCCTCTCCCTGTATGCCATCTTGTCAAGTCCCCCCTATTGTAAGGTGCCCCATACCGCAGTCTGGTTCCGGGAGACTGGGAAAAATCTGGGACAATTCATGCTGACATTCAAACCAAGTTGTTGTTTAATTGAATTTAAAGTTCACATTTTAACTATCTGTATATCTGAATGGAAAAATGTTGTACACACCGCTGAGACATCTCGGTGAAAGGAGGGTATAAAAATTAAATAAATAAAATAAATAAATCCAACTTGGGCCCTGCAGACCTGGGAATTAAGCTTCAACAGAAAACTGGCAGGACACGTATGGTTTGAAAGGATGTGGGATGGACCTCTGGACAAGTGTAGCATTTCATTAGACCAGCCTTTCTCAACTTTTTTTTATTTTAACCATTGAGAAACCCTGAAATATTCCTCAGGCTTTGAGAAACCTCAGAAGGGGTGCGATCGTGCAGAGTGTGGTTGAGAACCATAGCTGTGTGTATCTCAAGACACATAACTCATCCGAGGCCCCTCCCCCTCCCACTTTGTGGGGGGTCAACATGTCCATATATGGTCATATCACCTGATTAATTTTTAACGGATTTTTAAAAAATAATTAACTCCCATCCATTTGGGAAACCCTTCCAGGGGTGTCAGGAAAAAAAATCAGGGTTTCACAAAACCCTGGTTGAGAAAGCCTGAGATAGACCTTCGGTTAGAGCAGTGTGAACTGGAGAAGCAATCTGATTAAAACTATAGGGTCATGTGCTTGGATATCTGAAGAAGAAGGCGGGTTGGTTTTTATACCCCGCTTTTCACTACCTGAAGGGGTCTCAAAGCAGCTTACAATCACTTTCCCTTCATCGCCTCACAACAGACACCCTGTGTGGTAGAAAGGATTAGGAAAGCTTTAAGAGAAACTGCTCTGTGAGAACAGCTCTAATAAACAGGACAGTGACTAGCCCAAAGTCACCCAAGATGGCTGCATGTGGAGGAGTGGGGAATCAAAACCGGGTCTCCAGGTTAGAAGCCACTATTCTTAACTACTACACCAAGCCAGCTTTCTCTTATCAGTATTTTAGAGCTATATTCTGGATTTGGATACACATTAGAGAATCCCTATCCTGAATATCCCTGTGAGTATCTAGGAATGTCCATGGGTGGCATTATTTGTGCTAGCATATACCCTAGCTTTGAGTGCAGTGTTAGCTGAAGAAAAAGATGTCCAAGCATGTGCTGCAAGGGCTGTTGATGGCCACTGTCTCTGATGGCTTCATGCTCTGATGCTGATGGTCTTGAGAGCATCTCTCTGGCCATTGATGGAAACAGGATGCTGGAATAGATGGGCCTTGCCTTGATCCAGAAGCGCTTGTCCAATGTTCCTGGAACTCAGTATTCGTAACACCACTGCTTTCATCCCCCCCTCCCCCCAAAAAAGAATCTGGAAAGCGTGTAAATGGTGGAGAGTAAAATGGTGGAGAGTAAAAAACAGTTCTCTTAAGAGTAAATCTTATCCAGTACAGTTTGGTCAGTCACGAGAGTAAATGAGCTGAGATTGTTGTTTAAACTCTTCCCAATACATTTCAGTCCAGCACGAATGATTATCCCATGTGTTCGAAATAGTCCCTGGTGACCAAATTTGCTCTGTGTTTCCCAGATATGATGCGCCTTCAGATCAGGAGGGATGAAGTCCAAATTTGAAATGCAGGACATGTTCCAAATTTGTAATGCAGAATTTGGGAACGGGGGGAGGGTTGTTATGATGTTACTTACAGTGGCAGATCTCTGGCTCCAAAAATGTACCCAGTTTTTAAAAAGAAAAGAAATCCTGATTGCAAATGACATAATCCTGTTCCCTCTTCCTGTTCCCACCACAGACACCCTGTGAGGTAGGTGAGGTTAAGAGAGTACTGAGAGAACTGTGACCGGACCAAGATCACCCAGCTGGCATCCCTGGTCACAAAAAGGCTATGTAATAATGAATCCTTCCCTTTTCCAAAGAAGTGCGAAATAAATGGTGGGGTCCATTCAAGTTCACAAACAACAACAACAATGAAAGAAATGCCGAAGCATCAGTACGGGAATTCTTTTTGCAGAACATGAGTTGTAAGCCCACTGCATGGAAAAGGTCTGGGTGACCTTGGGCCAGTCATATACTTTCCGCTTAACCAACCTCACAGAATCGTTGGGAGGATAAAATGGGGCTGAGGAAAAGGATCTAAACCGTTCTGAATCCCCATGGTGGGAGAAGGTCAGGTTATAAATGAAATTCTTAACACTTTGTTGCTTACCTTATATTTGGGCAACAGCTTCCTGGGCAGAGAATGTCCGGGGCCTGTCCAGGCTGTCCGGACTCTGCTTCCGGTCCCTGGAGGCCAATCAAAAGATATACAGCTTGCTGTGCGCCTCCTGATTGGCTAGCCCCACTGAGGCCCACCCGCCACAAACCCAGCAATGCCATTTACCTCCATTTGGCAACTGGACATCACTGTGGACAGAGGTGGGTTTTCGGGAAGCTCCCAGGGACTGAGGGTCAAAGTACCTGAATGCCCCAGCCTGGCAAAGCCTCATAAGGCCGTGGCAGGCCTTTTGCATTCAGGGGCGAGGGGGGCTAAGGGACATGCCTGCCCCAGCCTGGTGAAGCCTTGGAGGCCATTCCTCCCTCACTCCCCACCACCCCGTAGATCCCCATGGAGAGCAGCAGAGCCAGCTGCAGTGCTTCAGGGGGCTGGGAAAGGTGCTGGCCATTCCCCCTCTCTCCCTGCCACCCCCCAGAGCCCTCTGGAGCACCTCGGAGGCAGCCACAGGGATTTGCTAATTGCTAAGTAAAATGATTCAATCTGGGACAGCCCATTGGCATAAGTGGCTTATCCCAGGTGGCTGGTATAATGCTGCCAGATCTTAGCTAAATCCAGAACCCCTTCGAAGGGCGAGATAGTGAAATCAATAGAGAGAGAAGACATTCTGTAATGGAGGGTTGCATGAGATGTAAGAAGTCCTGTAGGGCAGGGGTAGTCAACCTGTGTTCCTCCAGATGTTCATGGACTTCAATTCCCATGAGCCCCTGCCAGCGTTTGCTGGGAATTGTAGTCTATTGACACCTGGAGAACCGCAGGTTGACTACCCCTGCTGTATGGTTTCAGAGACAAGGTGCTCAGCCCCTTCTCTGGGGGGGGAGGTGCAGCCATTAGTAAGAAGCCCACCCGCCTCCTCCTGTGCCTTCAGCCGGAGTCATTATTTGGAGCCTTTTCTGGAATGGAGCTAAATAGGACCATTGGCTAACTGCTGCAGATATCTAGTTTCAGTTGCAGATACTGACATTGGTCTTTGGAGGACCTAAGTGAGCTTTCCGCTGCCTAAAGTTAGTCTTTTCCTTATTGTGAAGAAGAGGGGACAGGGAGCACCACCTTCTTTTACACTGAAAGACTCCTCTTTTGCTTCTCGTAGCCACAAAATTTGCCAGCGTCTTCTTTCCAAATGTTTCCTTTGTTCATGTTGCAAAAATGGAGTCTGTAAACACATTTCAAAGAGTCTGATCCTGTTGTGGGATTGTGCGATTCTTCTTGTGTTTTCTTTCTCTACGGTTTTGTCGTTTTGTGCCTGTGTACCCTTTTCTGTTCTGGCCCACTGGCTCCTCCTGCCTTGAATCTTAAATGGCTCGCCCAGCTTTTAAGAGCCTGCGGAGAGTTTCTTAAGCTTTGGTATTTCCTGTTGTGCGAAGGCCGGGCTGTGCATTAACAAAGCGAGGAGCGAAGGGAAAGAGAGACACAGAAAGAACTGCTGAAGGAAAATATTTGGATGGCTTTGATCCCAGATTTCAAGCAAAAAAAAAAATCCCTGCAGAAAATTCCATGCAGGGAGAATATCTTTAGTTGCCATGATGGATCTCTACAGCTTTAGCTCGAATGAAAGAGAAACTAGCAGAGGAGGAACGCAGACTGTCTCCTGGCAGCAGAGTCCCCTACAAGCTCCTTTACTTACATATTTTATTCTGCGCTTAATTTTTTCAACCTCCCTGGGATAGCTCAAGTTAGCCTGATCTTGTCAGATCTCAGAAGCTAAGCAACGTTTGAATGTCTTTTGCCTTGAACCTTATAGGGTCATCATAACTCAGTTGTGGCTTGATGGCAAAACACAAACTAACAAAATTCTTCAAATACAGTGCTGAACCAGGAATAGGGGCAAGCGCCTCTGTCTGGGTCCTTCAGATGTTGCAAGGGATAGGGAGCTGATTTAGCACTCCAGGGGTGCTTTCTCACACGGTAACTAATGCAGTTTCAATCCACTTCAGTGGCTGTTTGCAAGTGGATTTTGCAATTTAACACAGTAAAGCCAGTTGCAAAGTACATTATTTGGGGCCTTTTCGCACGGGGATCTTTGTTGCAAATTGTTTGCGGAATGAAAAATCGCCATTCAAAATAGTGGAATTCGTCGTTATGCATACCTGCCTTTGTAGTGGAATCAGTTGCGCTTTTTAGCGTTTCCCACAGGCTTCCGGTCTCGGCAGAAATCGCTAGAAAGGAAGCGCTATTGCCGAGCTCATCCCGCCCCTGGCCGTCAAGCAGCCAATGGGCAGCCGTTAGCATGCTCCCAAACAGCCCCTTTCCCTTTAAGAAAGGTTTAAAAAAAAAAAAAACAGACCCATAGCAACGAATCTAGGTAGATTCGTTGCAACAGAGAGACCCATCCAGCTGCCTAATGTGAGCTGTCGTTTGATTGTATGATCGTTGGCACGCTGCCTCGAGTGATAAAAAAAAATCCCCCCCCCCTCTCACGGGCCCGATTTTCGGCTGAATTAATGTGTAAAAAATAAAGGGACTTTATTTCAGCAAACGGGCTTTTATGTGGTTTGTGCTTAGTGACTAAAGGTGAAGGACTGAAGCCAGGGAAGCCTCTAAACAGAAAGAGGCTCGCTGGTGCGTTTATCCCCGCTCGCTCGGAGAAAAAAAAATGGCGATCGCTTCGCCGGAAGTTTGGAGGAGAGAGCCAGGGGGAGGGACTTTGAAGAACCCGCAACAATGGTAACGCACAGGTCTTTAGCGCTATTGTTGCAGTTTGGTTGCAGGAGTGTATCGCTATCCGGAGGGTGAATCCACTTTTCTGGATTCCCCTGAAAGCGCTACAACGAAGCGCTTTTTGCGGGTCGGTTTCAGGATTGTTGCAGATTGTCTACGACGTCGTGGGTTATGGCAAATTAGTAGCGTTTCCAATTAGCAACCATTGTGCTATTTTGAAGCCGTGCGAAATGGCCCTGAGTGTTCGTCAATATACCTTCTACACATTCACAAGTTACAGTGAATGCACATGAAATCCACATTCAGTGTACACTTGAGTTTTCTTTATAGATGGGTCGAGTAATGCATTTATAGCTTAACTCATGATTTAAACACCCCTTCATCCATGTACTGGCCCCACAGTTTCTTTTGTTGAGTGAATAGTCATCAGATATTTTTGACAAACAGGTATATACATGTACATGCATGTTGTCTGTGCATTTACTGCAATATGTGAATCGGGCTATATTTTATGTATGTTCACTATATGTGAACAGTTCTGCCACCTAATCTGGGAGAGAAATTTCAGGAAGCAACACACAAGCAACAGTTTGTTTTGGAAATTTCCCCTCTCTCATGAAACAAGATCTCCATTGGCTGGGTATGCTGTACCCTGCCCTTTTTATTTTCTCTGATGAATACATACTGGAGAGATATTTCTAATGTTTCTTCCTTCAGCCTTCATATATAAATGCAACTCCCTGGCCTCAAGTTTATGTATCTTGGAGATAACTGACTGCATTCCATGCTGGCGGCTAGGATAAGGAAGTTGGGAACAGCTTCTGAACTAGCTTGAAAGGCCTGGATGTTAATTTTGCCTCCTGCAGCTTTAAGAGGAGAAATGGCCCTCTGCAACGCTCAACATCTTACTGAAATAATATGATCCTGTGTTGAATTCTGAGTGTTTTCATCGCTTCTTGGTCTTTGATCAAGTGCACTGTTCGTATAGCCATAGCATACTCATGTTTTTTTTTAATTCTCTTATGCCCAACATAGTTCTGTCACCAGTACTCCGAGGCTGAATCCATTCTTCAAGGAGCAAAACTAAACAGGATAACAAGATTTTATTCTAACATGAACTTCAAAGACTGGATGAATGTTTCTGACGAAGCAGACCCACACATGATAATCCTATTTTAAAGATGTGTACAGGATCCTTCTTTGTTTGATGTATGTAGGACAGATGATAGCCATATTCAAAGGAAGCAATGAGAGCCAGTGTGATGGAACGGTTGGAGTGCTGACAAGAATCAGAAAAGGCCTGATTTGAATCCCTGTTTTGCCATGGAGGGTAACCATAGGCCTGTCACATTCTCCCAGCCGGACCTATCTCTCAGGGTCGTTGCTGTGAGGATAAGGTAGAGGAAGGCAGAACAACGTGATAGCCACGTCAGGTTCCCATCAGGGAGAAAGAGGGTGTAAACAAGCATTAAGCATTGTCTCTTTAAATACCAGAAAACAAGGCAGAGTCTTGTTTTCATGCCCTCCTTGTCAGCATCTCATTGGATCTTGCTGGCCTCTGATGGAAATAGACAGGGCACTGGTTGAATTTTGGTCTAACCTCACACCATTCTTCTATTCTTAAAGTTTAAAATGTTTTTAAGAGCAAAAACTTAAAGCAACATTTTCTACCAATGCAGGGTTTGGGGTTTTCTTGGGGTTTGCTACAGTGTCTATCACAGTATTGATATATATTTATTAAAAATCACCATTTGATGTAGATAGCATTAAATATAAGATCTGAATTTCGGTCTTTCTAATAGGGTCTCAAAACAGCTCTTAAAATTGTTCTTCCTTCCTCCATCTGTATAACACCAGCCCCGTGAGGTAGGTTAGGCTGAGAGAATCTGATGAGCCCCAGATCACATGGCAAGCTTCTTTGGCAACATAGGTCTTTAAACCCGGTCGTTGCAACCTTAGTCTTCCTCTGTAGCCTCCACAAAAACACCAGCTTCAGCTGCTTAGTTCTCTGCCTCCTGTTACCTAAAATTTTATGGAGACTCTTTCTCAGTGGATCTTTCTCGATTACCTTTTTAGGAAGAAGATGATGATGGACTTCCCAAGAAAAAGTGGCCCACAGTGGATGCTTCCTATTATGGTGGACGTGGCGTTGGTGGTATTAAGCGCATGGAGGTAAGTAAACACAACTCTTCCATGGTTGAAAAAAAATAGTTTAATGTTATAGGTTCGGCAGAACACATTTGGTGCTCCTAATATATGCAATTGCAGGTGTGCCCAGATTACCCTGATCCTGCACATCCGGCACAGGGAAGAAAGGTAGTGCAGGCCAGGTTGGAAGAATAGACTTGCCAGATCTTCTTGTGACTCTTATTATTCCCATGTGATATTTGCCCTACCTCCTCTAGCATTCAGGGTGGAAACCCAGTGAATTTCTGTGAGCCAAAGGTGCTCCATAGTTGGACTGAAACATGTGACCCCTTCTAAATGATACCCATAGGCTGTGAGCATCAAACAAAAAGGAGCATTCAATACCATGAGTAAATGGCACGGAATCTTGCTCTTTTTCTTTAGGTTCGCTGGGGAGAAAAAGGCTCCACTGAAGAAGGTGCTAAGCTAGAGAAGGCCAAGAATGCCCGAGTCAAGATGCCAGAACAAGAGTATGAATTCCCAGAGCCCAGGAGCCTCGGAAACAGTATCCGGAGGTCCTCTTCTCCCACAAAGTGGTACTCTCCGATTAAGGTACATCTTTATGCTGAATACATGGTAGCCATTCAATATTGTTATATCCCTGGAAACACATGGACTCATAGAGTTGGAAGGGGCCATACCTTCTAGTCCAACCCCTTGCTCAGCGTATAGTCCTTTGTTCTCTTTCCATGCAGGAGAAGAGTGGGGAGGGAACGTTTTATTCATGGTGGTCTGATGTCAGGCTGGTTATAGACTGACCACAGTCATTTTTGATGGCATTAAATTGGTATTTCACACCATGGGCGTGGATTACTTCCCAGAAGAGAATGGGACATACGAAAAACAGACAAACACTCCATGTTATGGATTACATGGCAGATTCCCAAAACTGTGTTCCTCTGAATCTGTCTTTTTGAAACTTTTGTACACTCCTACTAATCAACAAATATCCCTGTTTTTTGGATAGCTGTAATTTGCTATGATTTTCAAACAAGCTAACTGTGGTTTATGCTTGTCTAGCAGGAATGAATCATAGTTTGCATTCCAAATTTGTCAGGTAAGCACAAACCTTGTTTTGTCCGCTTAGATGTAATTTACACAATTTGGAAGCATTTCTCTCAGATGTTTGGCCCAGCTCAGGTTTGAGCCAGCTGAGTGACTTCCCTGGGGAAAGCACAACAGAAGCCCCATGTGGCTAAATAAAGATGAACAACATTTATTCCAACGTGAGCTTTCATGAAAGAGGGCTCAGAGGCAATGAATAGGAAGAAAATACTTTTGCTAGTTTTATCCTATGTCATTAGAAAGGAAGATATTATGGCTAAAGCTCACTTACTTTGGACACATGCAATCAAACTCGCTAGAAAAATCATTAATGCTTGGCACCGTCAGCGGCAAAAGGAAATGTGGTTGCCAAAGGATCCGCTGGCTCGACACAAAGCCAATACAGGGAGGACCATGAACCAACTAAAAGAAGCAGTCAGAGACAGGGACGCACGGCGAAGACTTCCTATAGAATCGCCTAGGGTCAGACACAACTGAACGGATGACATCATCATCATCAGATTTATCCAGAAATTATGAAGGGGAGTAGAAAATTGATGGAGTTGGTTATAAATCATATGTAATTCTCTGTTAGAGACTTGAATGGCTAAACTGTTATACATAAGGGATTATGAGAGAGCCTCCCTTATTCAGTGAAGATAAGTGCAATAAAGTTAGCTAAATTACACACTAATTAAGGAAGAGGCAGCCTGAATCAATAAAGGATTACAACATGTTAAAAACAGTCTGTCAGAGTTTCCAAAAAAAGTGGCTCCTGTTAGGTTATAGAAATTTTAGTGGACTTGAAAGCTAAATTTACCGGGGGCCCAACTAATCTTGTAACGTTTTCAAAAACGTTTTCAAGTATTCTTCAGTAGAAGTGCCAAAAATCTTTTAACGAACACACGGGTTGAGTGCAAACATAACACGAAACTGCGGTTTACTTTAACTAGAGTTACATTTGTGTAACCAGATTTGATTTGCAGACTTTCACTCAGAACCTCATTTGTGTCCACCAGTGGTTTCTTTGCGTTCCCCCTAGCCAGACATTTCTGTAACTGGGGAGAATGTGAGGAACAAAGAAGGAGGCCTGCAATGATACGTTATGTGAAACCATAATTAAGACCAACCATGATTAGTAAACTTAATTATTCCAGATCCTAGTCTGATAAACCCTAGTCCAGGGGTAGTCAACCTGTGGTCCTCCAGATGTCCATGGACTACAATTCCCATGAGCCCCTGCCAGCAAATGCTCATGGGAATTGTAGTCCATGGACATCTGGAGGACCACAGGTTGACTACCCCTGCGCTTGCCAACCGTAATCAGTGGATTGGCCTGCAGTTGGACAATCTCATTAACCGTGGTTAATCAAATGATAGTTCCTTATTATGTCGGAACTCAGCCGCAGCTGCTAGAGTCAGGTCATGTGCAGTTCACATATGACTTAGTCCTGGGTGAAATCCTGCCGACGTTTGTTCCGCCTCCATCTGCTTCCTTGCAGCACAGGTGCTTCCAGCATGCTGAGTTTCACCACAGCCTCTGTTAAGAAGGAAGCATTCTCATTCATCCAGGCAGATCTCTGGCTTCTTTCAAGGGACAGGAGGGACTTTGTAAGTCCTTGGAGGAAGGAAGCTAGTGTGCGTGTGTGAGTCGGTGCTTGACATACTTGTACTGTATTACAAAACAGCCACAAATGCTGAATGTTGTCATCAGCCAGTTCAGATCAGAAGTGGGTTCAAAACAGTGGGGGAGGGGGGAGGTTGCTAGGGAAGCCTTGGTCCCCATTGGCCATTCCCTCACTGCCAACTGGTTGGATATTTCATTCCGCCCCCCCCCCAACAACTGTATGAACACAGGCCAGGAATCTCTGTACTTGCAGAATTGCTCTATGTAGCCATGAAATTACAGTGGCATTTGAGACTTCTTGTAGTCAGGGCTATGCTAAAAATACCAAAATTCTGCCCTAAATTAACCCAAGGTCTGTAACAAGAAAAGCTGGATTATTCAGCCCGCAGAGCAAACTGTAGCCACATTTGTGTGATGTCCTGCTTTTGCATAATTTATTCTGCTAATCATTGCCTGGAGCAAGGAGCTGTGTGAGGCACTCGGTCTCAGACCAGATTCGTCGGGCATCGCCTACAACCTTTCAAGGATATTTTCACAGCCATACTCCATAAGGGATAAAAACTTGTTTTCAAGATATAAATCAAAGTTGAGATTAGAATTATTTGCATGGAGGCCCCTTTTTCTGCAGCAGTAACACATGCACAGCCCTGGATATAGCCTACCAGCTTCACAGGTAAGGCCCACACGGTAGCTATGTTCACGTTACCCAGGGTTTCATTGCTGATGGACATCCTTCTCTGTTTGCCATGGAAAATGGCCCCATTCTGGTCAATAAACTGGAGAATACACTATATGTGGCATATGTACTCTGCACATATTTTCAGCCAGACGCCAAAAGTCAAAACAATGCAATAGCAGGAAATGTGAATAATATAAGCTGTAATTTTAAGAAAGAATACAATTTGGTGCCAAATCCTGCCTTTAAAATTCAAAATGTATGCAAACAGTACAAGAGTAGCACAGCTGGTCTTCTACCAGGTTTGCCAAGCCAAATTACTAGTGCCCTACTTGGCCCCGGAACACCTAGCCACAGTGATCCATGTGACTGTCACCTCCAGGCTAGACTTCTGCAATTCGCCTTATGCAGGCCTATCCTTAACTTTGATCCAGAAACTGCAGCTGGTCCAGAATGTGGCAGCCAGGGTCCTCACAGCAACCATAACTAAATACCATCTACTGGGCCTCAGACCTCCCTCCCTTGAACCCATGTGACAGACTGAACCAACTATGTCCCTGTTAGATTGTTCACTGTGTTGAATATTATTTCTCTTATTGCTATTACTGTTATTTTTCATTCATTGTAAGTTTGATGGTATTGTTCTGTTACATTCTATGTGAACTGCCTCAAGTCTTAGGGGAGGGCGGGATACAAATGTAATAAATATATAAATAAAATTAGAAAATAGCAGTAATTAACCCCCTGATTCCTAAGCCTGTCTTTTGATATACATAAAGATGACTAAAGAGGTTTTGTTGGGGGTTAAATATTCTGGAGTAAGGCTGTAACCAATTTTATATTATAGCAGTGTTCTTCCAGTCCTCTAAGGCAGGGGTAGTCAACCTGTGGTCTCCAGATGTCCATGGACTACAATTCTCATGAGCCCCTGCCAGCAAACACTGGTGGGGGCTCATGGGAATTGTAGTCCATGGACATCTGGAGGACCACAGGTTGACTACTCCTGCTCTAAGGAACTTATGAAAGTTTACTTCCCCCCACTTCCCTTAAAAAACCCAACAAGGTGAATTAGTCCAAGAAACAACAGTAACTGACTCAGGGTCATCCTGTGAGATTCCTGTCTGAGAGATCTCAGCCTAGGCCTTCCTGTTTGAGGACTGATTGTATCCAGTACCCTAAGAATAAAAGGAATATATTTACCGGGTAGATGCTGGTGAATACCACATGTAAATCAAAGTATCTCTAAGCACGCTGGGCAACCTAGCTACAGCCCAACTGCTTTTGATGTTTCCACCACAGCTTGTTCAGTTGCATAAATCAAAATATCCACCCATATTCTACTAAAGTAAATTAGGCAGTGGGGTTTTTCAGAGCAGTCGTTTTTTTTGTTCATGTTGATCCCTTGCTGCATGCACAGAAAGCACCAAGGGTTCAACATGAACAGGAAGTATTGCTGGTAATTGCCCTGCAAAACCCAGGTGAGTAATTTACCAGGAGCAGTGTCAGACTAACTTGGGCCTCTTGATTTTAAGACCCTTTGGAAAATGCAAACCACTATTCTCAGACCAGTGATTAAGTCTGCTATCGGTTTGACTCTTAACTATCTACCTGTTTTTCAATCAAGTAGTCTGAGAAATCTGATGTGAATGTTTCCAGATGTCTTCACAAAGCATCAAAAAAAAGATGTAAGTAGACTAACAAGCTGAAATATACTTATTGCCATTCCAGGGAAAGCTGGACGCCCTCTGGGTCCTGTTGCGGAAAGGTTACGACCGTGTATCTGTGATGAGACCCCAGCCAGGAGACAAGGTACTGCTGTTGTTCTCCGGTTACTGCTTTTGCCCAACACTTTCTAGAGGATGGATTTAAGGGCCGGAAAGGGTGCTTGAGTCAATGTTTGCCATTCGTCAACATGCTTTGCCAAAAGACAAAGACATGGTATGTAGGTTTGCGGTTTTGTGCTTTCCAGAAGAGATTCAGTGTTAGTCTCCTGACATTGGCATGCAGCAACACACACTCTCATCCCTTGGAGCAGCAACAGCTTCCATCACCACTTTCACACCCCAGTTTCAAAGAAGGTATCATGAAATGCAGGGTTCTGCCCCCCAAATGCCTCTTTAAGAACATCAGCCTTCAGTTTTGCCAGGGTCTCATTGGGCCAGACTGTTGGTGAATAAGTAGAACTTGTTACTCTTTTGTCTCCCGTTTGGGAACTGGCAATATTTGATGGTACCATTACTTTTGCTGTGCTCTGGCCACTAGAACAGTTTTTCTGTTTCTTGCTTTAGGGCAACCTGCTGTTGTTTCTGGCCTCATACCTTTGACTGTTTTCCACTGCTCGGGACACACTTGCTTGTAGGGATGTGCACATCAGATTTTGTGATTCATTTCAGAACTGGATTTGGGTTGAACGTGTTTTTCATTATCCTGGTTTTTCTGAGACTCTCCTTGACTTTGGGATTGTTCTCAGGAATACCTTATCAATTGGCCACTTTTTTTTTTTTTTGCCTTGTAGAGGCAATAGGAGCAGAGCAGGCAGGAGGCATAGAGGGGAATCTGGTCTTACCAAACAGCTGGTTGGCAGCATCTCCTTCCCTTCAAACTGTAAGGAGCCATTATTTTCTAAAGGCAGACCTGCTGAGAGAGTGGCCAGGTCTACTATCCACAGGGAATCATTGACGTGATTTAAAAGGCCAGGTCTTCTCATGAAAAATAATGGTCCTTTAAAATGGAAAGGGTGATCCTGCCAAACAGCTGTTTGGTGGATCAACTGCCTCCATTTTCCCATCGGTTTATGGCCCCGAAACCCAAAATACTCCCAAAATTCTGGGAGATAAATTCTTTGTTTCTCCCAGAATTTGGGAGTGTTTGGGGTCATTCTGGATACCTGCAAACCGACCTGAAAACAGCTTATTTTCAGTTTACTTTTGGCTTGGGCATACTTCTATGTGTGTTACTGACATGATGAAGGTGTAATGTTATGTAATATTTGTACTGAAAGATACAAATCTGATTTGGAATAAAGTTGTCAGAAAGTATCTAAGGTAAATATCCTTCACCACTGAAATTCTAGCTTAGCGAACTTCATCTCAGAAGGTCTGCTAACGTGGCTGGAGCATTTTTCTTTGTGAATGCAAATAACGCCCTCACGCAGGACACTTAGGAGTTAAACACACCTCCCACCAGAAAATCCCCCCTTGCACCAAGAGGAGCAGCCGCATTCCTGTGCCGCTCCTGGCTTGTCTGAGCTTCCATGTGGGACGTTTCCTGTTTCTTTAAACGTTGTTACATTGCAAGGCTCCTAAGGGTCCCTGTGCGGCAATGACATAACTGGAAGGGTGATGTAATAACAGCTGAAGCAGTGCAGTCATACTGGAGGCTTCTGTGCTCAAGGAAGGAAGGTAGGCAGGTGGTTTTCTCTCTCTCGTTCTCTGGCGAGAGAGTTGGAAGCGGTCTCGTGGATGTATCCTTGCCATTGGTGAACCTCCCTGTTGTCCGACGGCAGGTTTACCAAAGGCAAGGATGAGACAAGCAGCTGCACCCGGAGCAGCAATCATTCTTTTGAATGACCTTCAGCCTTCTGTGAATAATCAGTCTCTCCCTCTTTCTGCTTCCCCTGTGCTTTCCCCCCTTTTCCCCACTACATGCTTGTTTTCTTCACCTCCTTCCTCATATGGGGCCGTCAGACCAATGCCATGTGAGTTCTGTGCCTGGAACTCAATTCCCAAGTGCAGGGGTAGTCAACCTGTGGTCCTCCAGAGGTTCATGGACTACAATTCCCATGAGCCCCTGCCAGCATTTGCTGGCAGGGGCTCATGGGAATTGTAGTCCATGAACATCTGGAGGGCCACAGGTTGACTACCCCTGCCCAAGTGTGCCTGTGTGTGTGGGGAGGGGGTTATCTTGAGGGAGGGGATTCACATGGCATGGAGAAAAGGAGATCAATCTACACCTCCTTGCCATTTTCCCATCCTGAAATGGACCCAGGGCGGTCCTGTTGCCTCCCTAAGGAAACTTGTGTGCAGCTCCTCTTTGCCTGTGGTTTACCTAATGGAGAAGCAGTTCCCTGTGGGAATATGGCAGTTTGGGAAACAACATGGGTGGGCAGAATTTGCAAGCACCCTTTCCTTGTGGCGGTCCCGTTCTAACCAGACCTCTGTGTCTTTGGGAACTGAATTCCAAGCATGGAATAGGCAGCACATGTTAGCTTTTAAAAAAACATTTCTTTTTAAAACGCATAATTCTGTAGTCATAATTCTGCCAGAGTGAGGAGGCAGAGGAAATTTGGCATGTTGTTAGGCCCCTCGCTTCACTTCCTGCAAACAGAAATCCAAATGGGTCAAACACAGTCATACTGAGCATCGAGTCCATCTTTTGAAGCCAGTGAAAGAGGCCATTTGGAATCAGATCCTACTTCTAGCTGCTCCTTTGTCTAACAAATAATTAAGCACAAGTATCTTAGTTTGTAGTAGTAATTTGTTTTTTTAAAGACTCTTGGAAGAAAATTACGCTTCTGAGATTCATTAAAAAAAAAACACAACAACAACCCCCAGCTGGGGAACCTTCAAAGAGAAACCTGGGAGAGCTTCAAAGTGCCACAAAAATGCTCTCTCCCTGGACCAAATGACGCATTCACTTTGCAGGCAGCATTGCCCTGCATTACATGAAATTTCCATAGATATAAACATAACATACAGCAAGAGTCCCTTGGGCAGGAAGGAGGCATTAGGCGGTCTGCAGATTTGCTGCCTGGAAAGCACAGATCAGATTTCTTTTTAAAATCCATAATTCTGTAGTCACCAATAAATTCCTCTTTAGGAGAAGGTTGAGATGGCACTCCCTCTTGGATCAGATAATGTTGCTTTCCAATGTAACTTACTTAAGCACAAGCACACGTTACTGTGGTGCTTACAGTGAGGGTAATAATGGCTTAGAATAGGTTGGGTGCTTGGCTGTTCCCTGATAATGTCGCATCTTGCAAACCTCTAGTTTGGAAGCAAAGAGGTTATCGCTGGGATCCAGATGCATGCACAGTGCTTAAGAAGAGCCCTTCTGCATCAGACTAATGTCCAGCATTCTGTTTCTAATAGTATCTTGCTAGGCAGGAAACTTGCAAGCAGGAAAATAAAGGTCACTGTTGTCTCCTCCTCTCTATTCCTGGAATTTGCTATTCAGAGATATACTGCCTCTGACCATGGAGGTTTTCATGTAGCTGTCATGGCCATTGAAGGACAGATGCACATAGAGCCAAATTAGAAAGGGGGGTGGGTGGGGTTGATGAGAGAAGCAGCAGGGCTTTCTCAGGAGTCCCAGAACTTTAGCCTCATATGTCATTTGATCCTTAGAATCATAGAGTTGGAAGGGGCTATACAGGCTATCCAGGCCAAACCCCTGCTCAATGCAGTTTTGGAGTGACTCAGTCTATAAATGTGTCAAGGCTGGTTCCTAGGTTCCTTACCTAGTCAGAGGTCTTTCTGCTTCAATTCTCAGTTAGACCCTGCAATTGATCCCCTCCAATTTCTGTGGGGGAAGGGGGCTGGGTATCCTGGCAGCAACGAGTCTAAGACTGCACATTATGCAATTCTTTGGGATGGAGAGTTTGCTGCAATATCTGTGGAGAATTTCATAACTTCTAGCTGAAAATACTTTTCTCATGTTGTTTTCATCGCACAAGTTGTTGACACACACGAGAGACAGGTACCCAAATGTTCTGGCCTGGGTGTGACCATCAGTGCCTCTAAAGACCAGCCTTGTGGCTCTTCAAGCAGAGAGACAGCTAAACCCAGCCTTATATTGTAGAAATTCAAACGGGGCACCAGGTGTAGGCAGCCACATAAAAGAAGGAGACCCAGGAATGGACCCGCATGAAGCTTCCTTATCCTGAATCAGACCAGTGGTCTGTCAGGGTCAGTACTGTCTACTCATGCTGGCTATGAGTCTTCCGTGCCTCAAGTCTTTCACATCACCTACCAGCCGATCCTTTGTTCAGCTGGAGATGCTGGGGATTGAACCTGGGACCTTCTTCATGTCAAGCAGATGTTCTGCTACTGAACCACAAGAATGACTCCCAATTATGCATCTTTCAGACCTTCATCAGTCCCTGATTGGCCCTCCCTTGTTTGGTGTAGTGGATAGGATTGCGGACTCTAATCTGGCATGTTGGGTTCGATTCTGCACTCCCCCACATGCAACCAGCTGGGTGACCTTGGGCTCGCCATGGCACTGATAAAGCTGTTCTGACCGAGCAGTGATATCAGGGCTCTCTCAGCCTCACCCACCGCACAGGGTGTCTGTTGTGGGGAGAGGAAGGGAAGGCGACTGTAAGCCTCTTCGAGCCTCCTTCGGGTAGGGAAAAGTGGCATATAAGAACCAACTCTTCTTCTTCTACTAATTCCTTACCTTTTCCTTGGATTTTCTACCAAAGACCGTCTATCCAGACAACTTGCTGCTTGCTTATTTTTCTCTTGGCTTCAGTTCCCACCATCGCTTCCAGTTTTCTTACTGTACTCACAGATGATTTGAAGACGCTCCTTGGCAAGTGTACGGAGGGGTGGGGATCAAAGCAAAAACGACGGGGCAACATATGGACGGGGCTCCGGCCGACGCAGCCATTGTTCGCTGGCCTGTTTGTTTGTATACTTTGTCTTATTGATGGCCAGGCAAGGCCAAGGGCAAAGCCTTGTTTCTAAGTTCATTCGGGAAAACTTGGATTAACAAAAGAGGTTGTGAAATTTCTTTTCTCACTGTCAAATCTGAAAATGGTCTGAGGTTACCAGCAGGCACAGCTGTTTCCAATAATGCAGAGGGAGGCCAAGGTCACATGGGATTCCTGTGGTCTTCTCACATTCTAAAGAGACTAGGTTTGCAATTTTGGCCGGCATTAATGAGGTTATTTTTGCATTCAAGATAAATGTCCGAATGGAGGGTATCATTCCCTCCCCCCCTTAAAACGAGCTCCTATTTATCCCAGAGGATGCGGCACCCATTAATATAAAATGCTCATTAACGGGAACGGGAACTGGAGACTTTTAATTATAGCGGCGCCCACTTGTGGTATTTTATGCTTGTCTCTTGCATTTCCATCATAAACATTGCTTTTTTCAGGAATTTACTAGCCAGCTATAAAGATGAGTTTCAGCCTAAAAACCAGCCATAGGGGAATCTTTAAGCTGTCAAAAAAACCCATGTTTACCATTTTTTCTCCCCTCTGCTCTTCATCTTTCGTGCTGCTGATGACACATGGTTGCATAATAAAGATGTATAAAGGAAGTTTCTTTTATTAGTAGCTATTGTGTTTGCATGTACACAGAAATATATTGCTCGTCCCTATAGAATCCGTGCCAGAGAAGCTCAAACTACTCAGCTTCAGGGACAAATAACAGCGATTCCTGGTCTTATTAGAGTCAGACATAACACTGAGATCTGGAATTTATAGAGAGACAGTCTAGAGATTACTTTTCACTACAGAGAGACAGCATTGAAGCATAGCTTTGCTTTTTCAAGCTGTGTTTTAGCCTTAAGATCTTTTTGGGTTTTTTTTTTACCAGTCCTTGCTGTTGGTGATCACTTTGTAGATCAGCTTTGGATTTACTACTGTAGGCTTTTAGGGTTGTAGCAAGAACTGCTGCTGATTGGCCAATTATTATTTTGTTGGATGACAAATTTTCTATGCTTTAAAATTTTTGAGGCTGTCTTGTTTGGGGCATCTTGAAAAAGCACAGCATGCAGGCAAGTAAATGCTGACTTTCCGTGTATGTGGTAGAGCTGTGTACAAGCAGAATGTTTTGGGGAAACAGTTTGAGTAGGCTAGTATCCATCCAGTTTGGTAGCAAGCTAAAAGGAAAACTTGTTTTGCTTAACCATGTCACATCTGTACCCTGAGAATATAATTTTGTAGCTTTTATTGGTCAACAATAGACCGACTTCCAAACATTGGCTAATGTTGGCCTAAGTTGCAGCTGCAGGGATGAAAACAGGGTGTCCCTCTGGGATGTACTAGGGATGCCTGTTTTGCAGGAGGGAGTTCTCACTGGGGAGATTGCATGACAGGGCCTGATTTCAGTAGGCACCACCACAATTCAGGCGGAGGAGGGGCATCTCTCCAAGACAACAGGACTCTGCCCTTGGAACTTTAATTGCTAAGTTTATTTAGTCTTAGACCAGAATGCAAAAAATAAACTTTTATCTTGGAACTTTTCTTAGCTCTCTGACCTAGTTTGGTCCCCAGCTCTTAAAGGATGATTGCTAAGTTATAAGCCCCTAAAGCAAGAAGTTTAGAAGAGTGTTACTCTGGTTAGGATGGTAGTTACTTTTTCTCTGCATCTGTTAGAGTGTTAGTGAATATTCCAGCACACCACAGTATTTTTGCCAGTGACAGTGAAGAGTTCATAGGCAATGGTTAGGCTGCAAGTATTCAGTTCTAGGCGAGAGCTGCTGAGTTTGAGAACATTCTCTTAAAACATTTAACAGCTGGTTGAAAATCTGATCTCTAGATGGTCATAAAAGCACCCTTTTTGTAGCTCTCTCTCTCTCTCTCTCTGCCAAAGAGAGATGGATGTGAGTAGGATAATGTTTTATTATCAGGCACAATGCCAGGAGCTGCCCAAATTGTCCTGATGCTGCTGTGAAATTCAATATGTGTGGAATTCATAATATATTGTTGTTGTTGTTCTTAATTAAGAGGCTTGGGCAACTGCAAGGTACTGTGCTCACGTGTGATATTGCTTCCTAGCCTTTCACTTTTTAAAAAAGGCACTTTTTAAGTAGCCAGGGTGCTCCACATTCTATCTAATATAAGGAGCCCCATAGGCCCCATCACAGTCAGAATGAGTGAGAGGTGGACACCAAAAGCTAGGATTAAGTAGACCTAGAGTTGTCAGCCTCCAGATGCTCAAGATAGAACCGTCGATTCCTCAAGATGGAAAGCGAAGAATAAGAACCTTTGGTTTCAACCTCCAGATGCTGCCTGGAGATCTCCCAGAATTAGAACCTATCTCCAGGTGACAGGTATTGTTTCCTCTGGAGAACATGTTTGCTTTGAAGGGCAGACTAATATGGCATTATACTCCACAGAGGTCCTGCTTCTTCCCAAACCCCTCCCTCCCTAGATACCACTTCCAAAATCTCCAGGTATTTCCCAGGCCAGAGTTGGCAAACTTAAGTAGGCCAGAACTTGATTCAGAGGAATCTCACAACAGCACATCTGTGAGCAAGAGGACATAAAAGAAGCCGTATTGGATCAGGCGAATGGCCCTCCCAATCCAGCATTCTGTTTCAGCCAGATGTACTGGGAAGGCAGGGCACAGGAGGCAAAATCCTTCCCCACATGATTGACCCCCCAGCACTGGTACATCTGCAGGAAATCATTCCAATGCAGCCTTTAATAACAACAACTATTTATTTCTATCCTGTCCTTCCCTGGTTGGTTCAGGGCAGGTAACAACTGATATGAGCATATATGGTCATGTCAACCTGCCACCCCCCCCAACCAAAATGGCCAAAGATGAGCCTAGAGGAAGTGGAAAGAAGAGGGGTCCAAGTGGGCATGTACACAGGTCTGCTTCCCAACCATATTCTGCATGATCACACCACTTCTGGGGTTCTTGAAGCCTGAAGAATGTTTCAGAGGTTTCTCAATGGTAAAAATGTTGAGAAAGGCTGGTTTGGATTGCCAGTTGTTTTTTTCTTGTTCCCCTTCTGGATGTGCATCCAGGTCTGGACATTAAACCAGATAAATTGCTCATGCAGAGATGCAGTGGGCAGCCTCCTCTGTGTGTAGGCCAGAAACAATGTAATGATCCAAACATCACTCATTGGAAAGATGCACCACAAAATACTCCCCTGACCAGCAGAGAGTGACTGGAAGTAAATAAGGCTGGAGCATTTTCACCTTTTTCCGGCATTTTCTTTGAGTAAAGAGGATGTTTAATCTCATTTATGGCAAACCTGGGTGATGTTTTTACTATGGGCTTCATAAATCCAACTGCATCAAATAATGTAAAATGTATATAGTTATTAGCAAGGGTCTTAATATGAACAGTTAACATGTTCACTGGCAGTCTTCAAGCAAAGGTTGGATACACATTTTTCTTGGATGCTTTAGGATGCTTTGGGCTGATCCTGCGTTGAGCAGGGGGTTGGACTAGATGGCCTGTGTGGCCCCTTCCAACTCTATGATTCTATGATTCTATGAAATGTTAGGCTTAAAGCACAAAACAAAACAAAAAAAATTCCCCAAATCTATACAGGGTTCCACTTTATGCAGAATCCTGATAACATTAGGCCTACTTACAATCTTAAAAACAAATCTGAGCATATCAGAGGATTTTTTAAAAGTTTAAATCTGTTATTTTTATGAGTACTTAATGCCTGTTTACTATTGCAACTAAAATTATATATCAATTTGAATACATACCCTTAGTGAATATAACTCATATTACAAATGCCGTGGGCCTGTTAAACATGCCCCAGAAAGAAATTGTGTTTACAGTCTTTGTACAATCAATGCAAAGTTATAAGGATGGAGCCCTGTTGGCAGTGAGGAAACCTAGGGCAAGTTTTGCAAGCTAAGGGCCACGTCGTCTCTTTCTGCTTTCAAAGATTCAGAGTGGGACCTCTGCAACCCCTGTTCCAGTGTTGTGCAGGAAGAGCCATCATTCACCCTGAAGTCTTCAAAAGCCGCCAGAGATTGAGATGCAACCCTCTCTTCTCACTCTTCTTAATGGCACTTGGCTCTCCAGTGGTTCACTCATGGGAGGGGGGAATAGGTCCGCAGGCTGAAGCTGCAGCCTGGCAGGATGATGCCCTCAGCAAATTGTTATGCAGCTTGAGAGATCCAAAACATTTTAGTCATGATATCTTATTTTTGACTATGCTGCCACATTCCTTCGTTCCTTCCGTGGCCAGACTTCCCCTGTGTATTCAGCACATAAGAATTTTGCATACTTATCAGCTCAAGGGATTCTTTCTCCTATTTGCCTGAAATTTGATAGGAAAGCTCCACTGTGGCAGGAGCATAGCCCCTGAACAATTTCCCCGTCTGAACAGAGACTAAAAAACAGAGAAAGAAGTGTCTCACTGAAACAAACAGAAATGAAAAAAATTGAATAAGTAATAACAAACATAAAAAGACGAAGATAATTAAAAAAAAACTAATGAAGTATGAGGAATGCTACTATTCCTTTCGCTGTCACCTCTTTCGCATCCTTGAGACAACCATTTTCTTTTAATGCCAGTGTGTGGCTCACTAGGTAAAGGTAAAGGTATCCCCTGTGCAAGCACCAGGTCATGTCTGACCCTTGGGATGACACCCTCTAGTGTTTTCATGGCAGACTCAATACGGGGTGGTTTGCCAGTGCCTTCCCCAGTCATTACAGTTTACCCCCCAGCAAGCTGGGTACTCATTTTACCCACCTCGGAAGGATGGAAGGCTGAGTCAACCTTGAGCCGGCTGCTGGGATCGAACTCCCAGCCTCATGGGCAGAGCTTTCAGACTGCGTATCTGCTGCCTTACCACTCTGCGCCACAAGAGTCTCCTAGCCAGACTCATATAAAACAACTGGTCCAGGAGGCTTTTCTGGTCACTTTCAGCCCTATCATCTCCGGTGCCCCACCAGGAGTTTGATCAACCTGTTTATGCAGCCTCACAAGGCTGGGTCTGTGGCCCCAAGCCACCCTAACAATCACTTGAGGGGGCATAAGGTTGAGAGCCCACAGGGGATTGCTCCTGGTCGTTGGTAGCATGGGAGCTGATGGGCATAGCCTTTTGGAACTGCAGCACCATCAATCATGGTGGGCTTGCCATGGACACAAATTTTATGTTTTGGTTTGAGAGGAGGCAGTGCAGGTACCATGCTTGAGGATATCGAACAGCCTGAACCAGTTCTGTGCCCACATGGGACTACAAAAGTGGGTTTGGGGGATCAATATGCTTGCCAGCCAGTCATTGGTTGGCAACTGGCAGGAGTGTTTGGGAATGCGGAAAGGGGCGCTGTCAATGTGATGGTGTTACATTTGGCTTGCAGGAGGGCATTATGTGCTGGAATAAGACACGACACACCAATGCTGGATATAGACAAGGCTACAGCTTTATTATCTCCCCACAGGAGGGTTGGCACAGCACGGGAAAAGGAAACTGACCTAGCAGTCAGCGGACTGCACCAATACCCCACAGAGGCCAGAGGCTCCCTGGGAACCCGCACTGTTCCCAGCCAGGAGAGCAGATCCCCTTGCCTACTGGAGTCTGCCACTAAGGGAAGTGGCCTGTGCAGGGGAGCCAACAGGCACCAACCTCATTTGACTGCCCCTAGGCCACCTGGCAAATGAGCCCGTGGCTTCCCAGCTGGGTAAGCTGCACTTGTATATGCACCGCCACTAAGGGAGGCCCTGAATCGCAGGAAGTCTGATCACACACCTCACTCCCTGCCAACAGGCTCCATTCCATGCAAACCCGCAGCTGTGACAAATTATTGACGGCGAAACATCCTCCTCAAGCTCTGAACAAGGGTTCTGAACACATCAACATAGGTTGGGTGGGAGGGGAGCTGTTCCCGTGGTGCCCCAGGCAAAGAGGGCAGGTCCCATGCACGTGGCACGTTATATAGGTGCTGTGGGTCCTGCCTTCCTTGATGCTGTGCGAGCCACGTTCCTGCAGCGCTCACCACTAGCGGGCCTCTGAGGCAGTAGCATCAGCCTCTAGCAGGCTCTCTATGACATCCTAGCATCAGCCTCTAGCAGGCTCTCTATGACATCCTTAGCATCAGCCTCTAGCAGGCTCTCTATGATTGGCTGCAGTAAGTCTCGGCTGTGTTTTCTTCCTGGGGAAACTCAGAAGATGTCACATCCCTCTAGGAATCACTGACAATGCAGTCGTTTTAGCACAGAGTTTTCAACTATTCCTAGACAGGCATGATTTCACTTCCAGGTTTTTCCTGGAAGGGATCTAATTCAGTTGTGCCAGTGACTATTTTTGCCCCATTTTAATTTTTCCCCACCAGCTACTGGAGCAGTGGTGGGTACTGAAGCTGGGGTGGGATATCACCTGCCCGCAGCAAGCAAATATGGTATGCCTACAGCTCACTATCATCATGCCACAGTAAAAAGCTGTTGTTGTTTTGACAGATCATGTGCTTTTTAATGTATTGGAGTATCCTTTAATACATGTATACTGCACTGTCAACAGAGCTCTTGAGTTGTTTCCCAGCACATCAGTAAAATATGCTAAAATGACAGAATTAAAAACATAGTTCAAAAACAGCTGCCATAGCAAAATGGTTAATGTCAAAAGTTTAAATTAGAAGGGGCTGAAGGAAGCAGAGAGATTGTGTAGTAAATGAAGAGAGACAACCTCCCCCACCTCACCCCATTAGTTAACAAAATACCAACCATACACAAAGGCCTGGGCAAACAGTCAAGTTTTAACGTGCCAAAAAAATGATGGATTAGGGGCCAAATGGAGGGTTAATTTATGAGGCCTGCTTTCCTGGGAGTCTCTTTCATTCCTTGTAATCCAGGATCCATCCCAGCAAGAGCCTTGTATGTTTGAAAAATCTCTGACTGTAATGGAGACCCATTCTGCACACATAGGATAATGTACTTTCATTGAGTTTTGGCAGCTGGATTTTCCTGTGCAGAACAGGAAAATCTACTTCTAAAGTGCATTGAAAGTGCATTATCTATTGTGTGCAGAATAGGCCCTGCTATTCTTCTTCGTTATTATCGTAGGTCATTTTCTATTAATGTCATGGAAAAATGAACTGAAATATTGGCTGACTAGAATTTTATAATACTCAGAGCAAAAGTCATCTTGACAGATCTGTTCATGGGTCACTTCAGATTGAGATTTCGAAAGACAACGCTTCAAAATGCTATGCAGAGCCTAGTTTGTGCTCCTGAATCCCCCCCCCCCCCCCCAAAAAAAAACATCCTGGCCTTTTCTCCTTACGATTTTAGTAAGTATTGTTCTTCGACAGAACAGCTTTTACAGCTCCTGGAAGACCCAGTATAGTCACAGCTGTTGGCTCATTTATAAATGATGCAAACCAATGTTTATAAACTTTCAAACCCTTCGATGCTTATTAAAAGCACTTTATTATTCTGGCACTGAGGTCAAATGAAACAGTAAAAAAAGAGGTGTATTTAACAATAACTCAGATTACATGGGGTTTTTTATTATGTATTACTGTTTTTTAGCACAGAGGGGAATCTCTACAAGGGTAATATCTAGGCAGGGTTTATCATAACTAATAGTTGTGTGGACTTATCTACCAATTGCTTAATGTTGGATTAGGCCTACACTGACAGATACCAGGTCATTCTGTAAAGTTAGGGAATCCCCCAGGTTTGCAGAAAACTCTGAAAGTGGGAGGTTAAATTCCCCTCCAAACCAAGAGTAGTCTTCATATATGCAGACAAAGCTCCAATACTCTTCCTTCCAGTAGAAGCTGTTTTTTTGTACCCCAAAGGAGTCTCAAAGCAGCTTACAATCGTCTTCCCTTCCTCTCCCTACAGACACCCTGTGAGTTAGGTGAGGCTGAGGGAACTCTGACAGAACCGCTTTGTGAGAACTGCTCTAACAGGACTGTGACTAGCCCAAAGTCACTCAGTGAGCTGTATGTGGAAGACTGGAGAATCAAACCCAGCTCTCCAGAGGATGAGCAGGGAATCAAGCCTGGCTCCCCAGATCAGAAGCTGCTGCTCTTAACCGCTACCTCACCAAGGTAGAAAGGGATAGGGTGAGGGAGGCAGAAAGAGGAGTGACATTAAATACAGGAGACAGAGAAACAGGAGACAGATAACATGGGGGTGGGGTGGGGTGGGAGGAGAAAGAGAGAGACACTGAGAGGAGAGGGGAAGAATTAAAGGTGAGGGGTCTTGGGTTGCAGTTTGCTTGCAGGTCCCTATTTTGAACAGTTCTTACAGAAACTCTAATACACTCTTCAGAACTAATTGGAAGTATAAATAAAATATATACTGAATTTTCTCTCAACTTTTGCATCAGCATACAGTAGCTATTACTCTGTCGGGGGTCATATCTTAGATGTGCGATGTTTTGTGTTTTGCTGTCCATTATTCCATTTAAATTAAACTCATATATTTATTTAAGGAGGGGGTAGAATGCAATACCTCAGAACATTGGAGCCCTGTATTGTAGGAGAATATATGAAATATAAAGTGGTCCACGTTTGGAGGGAAAGTATTTTAACTATTGTTTTTTTTTAATTATACAAGACAATATAAACAATCATTAAATATTTGCACATCCCATGTCTGTAAAGAAGCTGAATATTTTTAAAAATGTAAACAGATTTTGTCCAGAAGTCAAAAGCTGGCCTTCCTGATCTGCTTCATTCCAGGGTTTTGTGGATTTTCCCCCCACTTAAAATAAGGACAATTTACCTGATTACTATGTGTCATGGCTTCACCCAAAGAATCCTCACAGTTCATTAAAGCTGCTGAAAATTCCCAGTTGGACAAGCCTTGTTGCTCCTACAGTTCCCAGGGTTCTCTGGGGAGAAGGAATGATCAGTAAACCAGTTTAAGCCTGTGGTGTACATATGACCTTAGATTACGGGATAAGCATGTTTGGGTTTCTACAGTAAGCCTCTTATAATCATGAGGACCCAGCCAGGATGTTTCCCTTTCTCCAAAATATACCAGAATTTCATGCAAGTAAATGTTGGAGCCAATCCTAAAACAGCAGCGACTGCAGCTTTCTTAGAGGGTAAAAGGCCGAATGTGCAGGATTAGCACAAAGGAGATCCTGGATTCATTCCTTTAAAAGCATCTCTGCTCCAGCCACTCTACACTTCCTCTTTTAGTTATTTGGCCCCCTTGTTCACTGTTCTGTGCAGTCTTTATCTGCTTGGTTGTCAGATTTTTAAATGGGAGCCAGCTTGGTGTAGTGGTTAGCAGCATGGATTTCTAATCTGGTGAGCCAGGTTGATTCTCTGCTCCCCTACATGCAGCCAGCTGGGTGACCTTGGGCTTGCCACAGTACTTTTTCTGTTATCTGATAGTTTTATAACTTGATCATGGGAAAGGCTGGAGACACAGTCGTAGACGGCTTCCACACAAAGGCTTTATCTGCTTCTGCTTGTCAACTGAAGCATTTCCATCCATCATGTTCTAGTCATCCTCTTTCTATATTTTTATCATCTTCAGTATCCTTTTTCTCATCCTTTTTTACTCCAATCTTTTATGGAAGAACCCATTTGCATGACAGTATCCACTGGCAAGGATCCATTCATGCAAGTGCCATTTTCCTGCATCTGCCCCCACTTGACTGATATTTTGTGGCATGAGTGCATTCCACTGGGGCAGGACCAGTCTGTTATTGCTTGTACCTCAGTGTTCCTAGATGTTGAACGGAACCAATATCATTCAAGTCATCTGCAATGTAGTGCCCCTTTTTGTATGTTATATACATTGGATTTGATTTGCTGCTTTTGTGACCTAGCAATCTGCTCACATGCGATTTTAGGTTAGGCTTCCGGCACATTTGAAATGAGATTTTATCCTGCTTCATGAAACATCTATGCTGCTTTAATAACCTGCTCGTGCCAAGAGCTGTATACACTACAAATGTGCAAGACTTAAATCACTTTCTGAACAAATTAAAAAGCACTAGCTCTAATACTGCCTTCTGTAGGATCCCAGTATTCCATCGACTGGGAGACCTGTCCAGTTACTCATGTTTGCTCCTTCTTGTCATCTAACCCAGGGGTAGTCAACCTGTGGTCCTCCAGATGTCCATGGACTACAAATGCTGGCAGGGGCTCATGGGAATTGTAGTCCATGGACATCTGGAGGACCGCAGGTTGACTACCCCTGATCTAACCAGTTTCTGATCCATCCACAATTTATTCAGGGGCCTTTCTTGAAGCACTTCATCGTCAGCTTTTAGAAATCCAGTCACCCTTTGAGGAGCAGCAACATCTGCAGCTTTGACAAGGGAGATTATCCAAGGAAGAGATCTGTCAAACCAGATATTAAAGACTGCACTGTTGACTTTACCATACATTTTCATTTTTCATATGTCCAGTGGACAAGTCTCCACAGCCACTGGAGATTTTTGGCTTGGTCCCCTATGAGGGAGGTTGAGGGATGTCAACATTGCTGACCTCTGGCATTCATCCCCCCCCCCCTCCATGTTTCTTTATTCAGTATTTGGTATTCAAGATACTTTTGTGTGACATAGAGGGTTCTGTTTATATACAGTTGGTCTGCTCCTGGATGCTATCCACATTTGAGGAATAGCAAATTTAGAGTCCAGAGGCACTTTAAAGACCAACCAAAGTTTTATTCAAGGTATGAACTTTCAAGTGCAAGCATTCTTCCTCTGATACAGTGACCTGGGATATGGGGTAGCCATGATATTGTATCTGAGGAAGTGTACGTGCACACGAAAGCTCATACCTTGAATAAAACTTTGTTGGCCTTAAAGGTGCTCCTGGACTCTAAATTTGTTCTGCTGCTTCGGACCAACATGGCTACCCACTTGAATCTATGTTGAAGAGCAGTTTAGTGTAAGTCAAATTTCATTGAAGTTAATTCTACTTCTTAGTTCTTTGAAGAATTCTGCCCATGGCAAGAGAGCCACTTCACCTGCCTCAAACTGGTGAGGTGTTTGTCATGGTCTCAATGAAGCTAGTTTTGTGGGGAATTTCTGGGACTGATTATCTCTGCTTCTCAAAGCGACAGAATTTGATTTTACTCTTGAGGAATGATTTAGGAAAAGCATCACTATGGTACTCTGGCCTCCAGGCCTCCTTTCACAGTGACATTCATTCTTGCCCTCCTAATATATTATTATGGCAAACTGTTTCTTCTGAGGCACAAGAATTTCCTGAGACATCTCATTAGATCCTTGTTATATATTTATAAATTTTAGCCTTATTCCTAGTCCACACATAAGGTAAAGGTGAAGGTATCCGCTGTGCAAGCACTGGGTCATGTCTGACCCTTGGGGTGACGCCCTCTAGCGTTTTCACGGCAGACTCAATACAGGGTGGTTTGCCAGTGCCTTCCCCAGTCATTACCGTTTTACCCCTTTTTTACCTGGGTACTCATTTTACCGACCTCGGAAGGATGGAAGGCTGAGTCAACCTTGAGCCGGCTGCTGGGATTGAACTCCCAGCCTCATGGGCAGAGCTTTCAGACTGCATGTCTGCTGCCTTACCACTCTGCGCCACAAGAGGCTCTTTTAAAAAAGTAAATATTAATAAATGTAGCCTCATTAGCACCTATGCTCATTAGCACCTAGAAGCTCCCTCCTTCCCCACCACCATAAAAGTTCTTGGACCAAGAATCTTATAGCTTGAATTTCTAGAATGTGAGATAACAGAAGATATATAATAAGGGATGAAAAGGCAGTTCTGTAGATGAAGGCATTGTTTCCTGAGCCTTTGATTCTACTTATCTATTAGGCACCAGTATGGCAATTAGTGGTCCTGTTTTTAACCAAACCAGGCAACTAGATCTCAGAGTCTGAGATGGCAAAGAGGAGTCATGTTCTGGATGGCTAAGCCTAGCTGAATAAGCACTTAAATTAGTTCATTCAAAAATACCTCCGGGCAGAAAATGCCCCTGATTATTGGGGGTGGGTTGAATTAATTGCATATTTTATTTGGTTCTTTATTCATTCATTCCTAATTCACCATTCTCACAGAAAGTCACCTTTTTTTTACTTACTCCACTTAGAACTTGCCTTTCTCAGTGATACAAAACAGATTACAAAATATTGTTTTTTAGTGCAGCCAGACCGTATGTGACACCCAAGAAAGAAAACAGGGCTATATTTACAAAATAACAGCAAAAAGGTCAAAGAATGGTATGCAATATACAATATGGAAATAACTATAATCTTATTTACTGTTCTGTATTTATGTGTTTACAAAAGCTGTGAATTTTGGGTACCCACTTACAAAAGGTACTCCCTTTCTCCGCCCATGTCCAAGAGGGTGCCTGCTATGATGGATGTCATCTAAGAAAAAACAGGGTGTGCTTTCTTCCCATTTTACAGGTGGGGGGGGAGCATGTATGAAACCATTATGTATTTAGTCAGAAATTGAGCCCTACTCTCATTCTTTGCTGAGTGCCGACCCTGATGGCACTAAGGAAACATTTGGGCAGAAAGCATGGATTGCTTGTGGATTCAAAAGCCATCCGATTCAAGATGTCTGGCTCTGTTTACAGCAAATGTGTCAAGAGACACCATCTTCATTAAATGTGACCTTTTGGGAATCATTATTTATCATATCGCTCACGTGTGTCATATAGCCAGGAGATCCTGATTGTTTGGCTGGCAGGCAAGAGCTGCTCGGAGATGGTTTGCCATTGCTTGGGCTATCCTTGTCGAGTCAGTTTCTGGAAAGCATGTGTATTCCTTTGAAGCAAGAAACAAACTCAGAATCCTGCCCCCAGAGGCTTGTGAGCTAGATACCCAATATGCATATTAATTTCCAGTTTGGCATGATTTCTCCTAGCAGTCAGGGCAGAGGGGCAAAAGGCTATGATGCACCAAAGCCCTGGAGCTCTGACGCAGCCACCTTCCAAGCACTAAGTGCTCACACATTTCCAAGTATCTCTTTACAAACATAAGGGCTGAAAACGTATGTTTTAGAATGAAAGCTTGATTTGCACTTTTCTCGCACCTCAGTCGCATTGCAGCCTGCACACAGGCCTATTTCTAAGGTTTCAAAGAGTGGCATCCCCATGCTGAGTGATTTCTCTTTTTCTTGCTTCTCTTTCAGGGTCGTTGCATTAATTTCACCAGAGTGAAGACTTCTCAGGCTCCACCAAAGTACCCGCTCAACAATGCATATCATCCCCCGTCTCCACCCCCTGCCCCCATTTATAAACCTCCACCCCCTGCCCCAATCTACACCCCCCCACCACCTAGCACGCCAACACCACCCACTCCATCCCCACCTGGCACCCTCTCACCCCTCCCACCACCTCCTCATGCTCCACCCCCCAACCGGGCTCCACCCCCTTCGCGGCCCCCGCCTCGTCCCTCCTTCTAAAGAGCAAACCCATCTCTCCCAGCAGCATTTCTCAAGCCATTTTCAGCAAGACTGTACCAATTCTACTACAGGGGTGGCTTTAACATTCTGGGTGACAAGAGGGGAAGGTCACTTTGATTTGGATTTTGTTTTTCGTTTAATAGCCCTAATGCATCGATCAGCTGGAATGCTGAATTCACTTGTGTAATGTTCAAAAGGAATTTCTCCCATTTAGCACTCCCCCCCCAAAAAAAGGGGGGTCCTTTGGGTGACGATTGGCAGGGAATGAAAACCACCCTATGCATATCACAGTTTACAGTCATCATGTACTGAGAATGGATCATTCCTCAAATGAATGGTGGGAACCTCAGGCTGAGATGCTCGCTGTAAGGACACCAACCTCAGTAGCTCAAGCTGAGGCCATTCTTATGAGTCACATCTCTATTGCTGAAGCCTTCCATCACATAGAAGGGATTTGCAGGGATTTGATATGTTGCTTCAAGGAAGATGGTTTCCACAATGAAATGTCGATTGACTTAAAAGAAGAGGAAGGGAAAGATAGCTAGAATGGGAGACTTCTGGTGCTTCATCCTTTGAAGAACGTGAAATGAATTAAAAGCCATTCTTCACAACGTTCTCAGGTGCTAGAAGAACAAAGTAGGCAGAAGACTGTTGCGCATAGGAGGGACAAAGCACTTGTTAAGTGGCATCACTTGGTACCCAAGGGTATGATGGCCCTGCCCCACACCACAGTTAAATTTTCAAAAAACATTTCTGGAATGCCTGAAGTTACTCAAGAACATAAAACTACAATCACTGCACTTTTGAGTAGGCCTAATAGAGCTCCCAGTATACTTCTAGATAAGCTCTTACAATATCAGGCATTTGGGTGCAGGTCGGGACTCATATGACTGTTAGCTGACCTGGAAACAACACCAACCAATGAGGGGAAGGATGGAACAGAAGGTGCGCTGTACACGCATGGATTGTGGCAGGTTTGGCTTGACTTCATGTCAGTAGTTCAGCTGCACAAACAGCCTTACAATCATTGTATGTTGATGTCACCAAAAGTAGACTTTTTCATACTGAACTGATCCTGTGAGTGGCGCCGTATGTGTCTAGATTGAGAATGAATAGATTCTGGTTCAGACA
The DNA here is from genome assembly GCF_049243985.1 of Paroedura picta. Taxonomy (NCBI): domain Eukaryota; kingdom Metazoa; phylum Chordata; class Lepidosauria; order Squamata; family Gekkonidae; genus Paroedura; species Paroedura picta. The sequence continues at coordinate 24,995,783 of NC_135380.1, forward strand.
GACTTTTCTACGACATGTTGAGCTGCACTATAAATTGTGCATTCAGACAGAACTGCAAGGGTGAAAGAGAGAGAGTGTTAAGAATTGAGTACTAGGGAGATGAATCACAAATAGAAGTGCTAATTGAAGGAAGGGCAGTGTTGTTGGACCATTCAGCTCAGTATATTAGTACATCCTCTGAAGCAAGCAGCGTACATCAGCTGCAATATGGACATGGGATTCTGGTCTCACCATCTTCCACTGTTGTCTTGGTTTCTGCTTCCCTTTCCTGGCAAAGGAATAATTCAGAGGGCCACGGAATGTCTGGTGTCTGCTGAAAATGCTCATGCACATCAGCACCGTCATGTTACGTGTGAATCAAGATTTGGGCAGGTTAGGAGAACTTAAAAGATTACTTTTGCAGAGGTCTGCCAAAATCTGACTTTACTATGTAACAGGTGTGCAGGACCTGGTAATCACAGGCAGGAAGTGTGCATATGTGCACACAAAATCACATGAAAAACCCTCGGTAAAGGGGGGTGATGAATCTTCATAGTCGGTCCTGGCCCCTGCCTGGTGGAATGAGCTCCCGGGAGAACTGCGGGCCCTGCGGGACCTCCCATCGTTCCGCAGGGCCTGCAAGACGGAGCTCTTCCGCCAGGTTTACGGTTGAGACCAGGCTTAACACCTACGCCCCCCCGGGACCTGAGGATTGGGATTAGACATGAGTACCATCAGTATCCCCTCTCCACTTGCTAAGGGGGAATGGGTAGTTGATTAGCCGCTCTTGCCAGGTAGTCATTAATATTGACATGTTAATTGGTTTTAATGTATTTTATGGGGTTTATACTGTTGTAACCCGCCACGAGCCGCAAGGGAGTGGCGGGAAATAAATTCAATAATAATAATAATAAAAAAAAAATACATACAAAATGGCAGAAGTTAGTTAACGCTCTCAACTATGTGAGGCCAAGACAAAAAGCAGCCTCAGTATCCCAAGAGCGTCACAGGTTGCATTTTACCGATTGCTCTTTATTTATAGGATCTAATCCTGATTGCCAAGCTTGCTTCTGCACAAACATCTGAAAACATGCTCCTGTAGCACCCATGTTAGAAACCAATTAAGACAGTTGAATTATTTATAGCTGTACTTCCAGATCTATGACGCAACTGCTAGGATCAGTTGTGCCAGAGGAAAGTCAGCACCCTGAGTTTTTAAACTTTTCAAACCAACTCAGTTGCTAGAGGTCTAATATAATGCCTTTTCATAGAATAGTTTAAAACATTATTTATTGGGCTGACCAATATTTTTAAGGCTCACCTTAAAGGCAGAGGACCCAATCTAGCCAAATGGAATTGCTCCCAAATTCCATTCAATTTTTCACATTCTGAACCGCTTTCCAACAACGTGACTAGATGTGCTTCATTTTGGCTGACTCAAGCCCCAACCTTTCATTCATTTCCAGTGCAGAAGGTCCAAGCAAGAGCTGAACTGGAGCATAACTCAGAGGGCACTTCTGTGAATAGGTCAGCAGGATGTAGATGATTCTGATCATAAGGTGCTAGTTCTTGCAGATTGCTTGAGTGCTCTGGGATGTCAAGAAGTGCACAGAAAATCACAGGGATGCAAAGTTATGCTTGTTTCCACTCCGTGCCAACTCTCCCAGTAATGGAACTTCGGCATCTATGCTAAAGACTTATGGATGGAGTGTAGACCGTTTACGGGCAGAAGCATGAATTTGTCAGCTGTTTTTTTAACAGATTCACAGACCCATTCACCGAATCCATCGGTGGCTATTAAAGAAAGGCTAAACAGAGCTGCCGTATTGAGGATACAAAGAACAAACAACGGGACAGTTGCCATATTTGAAACCATTTGGGGTCTTTGGAGAGACAGTTGTTTGTCTGCCTTTGAAGGCCCAAATAACTCCTAGACATTACCCAAGAGGGCAGTTCTCATGTTTTTACCTCATCCAAGTGTGTTGTAGTCACGTGCCACACAAACCTACGATCGTCCTCATAAGATCCTTTGGATTCCTGCAGTAACTTAAAGTATCGATCCTTATTAGCTGTGCTCATCATAGAGTGCCTTTCGAAGGAGAAGGCCCAGAAATCAAAGCCAAGTTGACCAGGCTCCTGGGCCAGGATTCTCTCCTTTTTAGGAAGATATTTGTTAATAGAGGCCTTTGGGAAAACATTTTTATTCCTTGATTTTAAGAAGTGCTGAAAAGACTAAACCAACATGGAGTTCAGCTGCCATTGACGCAACCCCAACAGCTGCTTTATCTGCTGGCAGTACGAAGCAGCCGCTTGAAAGAGCAAGGCACCACCCAGATGCGGCCCTTGTTGCAGGCCTCTCCAGAGAAGAGCCACTGGTTCTGGTTTACAGGTAGCAGTCAGGTCAGTCACAGAAGACTACTTTGCAACTGTCGGGGAAGCCCTGACAAAAGATTTGGCTGGATGCCAGTTAACAGGGAATGGACATCACTGCGCTAAAGGCGAAGCATGGCCAGAGGCCAAGAGCCCAATCCACCCAAGTCTCCAGTCCCTTAGCACAACTCCTGGTTATCACAGCAGGGTTTGAGCGGGAGAATTCCCTGGTGGGTTTTGCCCAGAAAGAGCAAAATGGATAGGTCTAGTCCAGGAGTGGCCAGACTGTGGTTCCCCAGGTAACCTCAGATGGGACTACAATTACTGTACCGTAGCCCATGGACATCTGGAGAGCCTCAGTTTGGCAACCCCTGGACTAGGGTAATAAAGGCATTTGGGATAAAGTTTTACTCTTAACAGATCCTTGAAGTTGCTCAGAAGTATGGGGAAAAAATGCTTTTCTAAATTAAAAATGCCAATTTGATACCTTTTAATATTAAATGAGCAAAACAAATTCAGAGGGGGGAAATGTATTTTACTGCCTCTGTTTTTATCCAAAGGAATTTTGTTTCCCCGTTCCTGAATTCTAAAGTTTAAGATATGAGGGTAGGGGAAGTGGGGGGGGGGGGAGAGAAAAACTGTACATCAGGCCAAGGAATTACGTTTTAAGTACACTAAAATTCTCTGCACATGACTTAAAAGCAAAATTCCAAATCTGTGGTGTATATATTATTGCATGCTTGCCATATTTTAAGTGGAAGCATTTCCTATCCTGTGTGGATAAAAGATCTCCTTTTTCAAGTTGTAGTAAATTATTATAAAGCCAGTGATATTTCATGGCATGTTATTGTATCAAGCTGTGCTTGTTTTGTTTTTTTATTTTTATTCTTCATGGTTTCATTGCTTTTATTAATGTATAGAAGATAGAAGATATTTCCTGTTATTGACGAGCACCTCCTTTACAGACCATTAATTGAACTCGAAAGGACTCTTGGTGAGGACTTCCACTTGAGCTCTCATGAGAGGCTCTAAACAGCAGGAACCTGTTTAAATGAAGGGACAATTAGTACAGTGGGCCCTATCCACCAAGCACGGCAATTGCATAACCTCCTTTGGCAACCTGTGGTAATGTGAGGCTGGGACATTTTGCCACTCTTAAATACCACATGATGCCAAGGGACACAATCCACCAGAAAAGTATCCTGTCCAAGTCCTGCTGCAAGAGCATCGCAGTTTAGCCGCAAGGTTCTCATTCTCTTCTGGTAGGACAAGCTCAGAACTTCCTGGTGGACTGTGCGTGTATATATGGGAGGAGGTGCCGTTTGGATTTTCTGCTGCAGGCATCAACCCATTTCAGGCTGGCCCTGGTAGGGATTATGCCTTACATTTCACAAAAGATGTTTTAAGAGAACTTAGAAGTGGAGATGCCCATCCAGGGAACGCTTGCTTACTTGCAGCCAGACCAACCCTTTCACGACAGACCGTCGCCAGGTTTCAACGCTTAAGGCCCCTACATTTGATGAGTGGTATTTTATGGCAGGGGTAGTCAACCTGTGGTCCTCCAGATGTTCATGGACTACAATTCCCAGGAGCCCCTGTCAGCAAATGCTGGCAGGGGCTCCTGGGAATTGTAGTCCATGAGCATCTGGAGGACCACAGGTTGACTACCCCTGTTTTATGGAACTCTGAAGCAATTCAACAGGTAGCATTGCTAGTAATGTAATTGTTTGGATGGCCAATGACATGTGCTTCTTAAGAGGTCAGTGCCCTTTAGCCATAGCTACAAGAATTCTGTTGGCTATAAAGCTCTTCCTAACAGCTCCAATCCACACATCTGTTCAGTGGGAACTTTGGGGGCTAAATACTGAGGCTTAGGAACTCTTCCAGGAGTTCAACAGAAATGGCTCCTAATACCACAGCCCCCTGTGGCTCTTAAATGGGGGGCTGATGCTGCACCCCTGTGGGAGACCATAGGAAGGCCTACAGATTACAAGTGCCAGGGACACTTCTGCAGGGTTGAGTATATAGAAATGCAGCTTTAAGCAGCATTTCTGTCTAATTCTACTGAACCAGTCGCAAGCCCAAGATGCTTTGGTGCCTGAGAGAGAAAAGCCAACAAGGCATAAATGTGCTTAACTTTGGCTGGATGGGGCCCATAGACTTTAATGCTAATAGATCTTTGAGACAATTAATGTTTAAGTAAAAGTGAGGTTGAACTGGCTGGCATACTATATACAGACATATAAGACTGTATATATGTATCTTCTCTTACTATAAAACTCCAGGAGCTCATTATTACAAATATTCCAAAACTAGCAATTTCTAATCAAGAGTTCCTTTATAGGCCAAAATGAAAAGCAAAGAGAGTAAAGGGAGCTGCCTCTTTTCCAAATCTTTTTTTTTGGGGGGTGGGGAGGAATACATTTTCTGTTTTGTTTATGGTTTGTGTGTTCTGACTACTTCATTGGCCCAGATACCACAAGGGTTGAACAATTCTTGAAATGTTAAGTTATGGTGGGCCACCTGGCTCAGACCTCTTCATCTCAGCAGCTCTATGAGACAGTGGTCAACCACATGTCGCATTTTAGAGTGACTGGCTGACCTGGAATTCTTGCTGGCCTCTGCAAGGAAGAGGAGATGGGAATGTAGCACCTGATGGAGAAGGAAAGAAAGCTTTTCTCTGGTAGATGTGGCTACCTCTGGGACAGGAGATGAGCAACTGATTATTCAGGCAGCAGAAGATTGTTATTCTGTGCAATTGACTTGTTTGCATGTGTCATTTTTAGATACTGTCATTACTCTCTTTAACAGTTTTGATGTTATTAAATACCTACTTCGAACTCCGTTTCTGAATATTTTATTTACAAAATAGGGAACAGGAAGCTATGCAGTACCCAATGCTGAGGTGAGTTCTAACAATGAATGGGCTTGATCTGGTTTGTTTTTGTATTTACTTAGTGTAGCCTTTCTCAAATTTTTTACTGTTGAGAAACCCCTGAAGTGGCACAATCATGTAGAATATGGCTCGAAACCATATGGCTAGAAACCATAGGTGTGGGTATACACACCCACCGGGGCCCCTCCACTTTCCTCCCCTCCAGGCCCATCATTGGCCATTTGGGGGGGGGGGCAGGTTGACACAACCATATTTGCCCATATCAACTGATATATGTTTAACAATATATTAAAAATTAACTAACTTGCGTGCATTTGGGGAACCCTTCCAAGGCTGTCAATAAACCTCAGGGTTTCATGAAACCCTAGTTGAGAAAGCGTGACTACGGAAATGGTTTGCAGAGTCACTTCTGTGAGAGAAGGGAAAACTGTCAATTTGGTTGCAATGAGTCACACATATGATGACAAGTTTAGGATTAGAAAGAAGTCCAGGCTTGTACAGAAGCCAATGAGGTAGAAGATAATGGATTAACACAGGAAGGTGAAGGAAAGGTCAAAGGAGAAGGAATCTTCAGGAAGAGCAAAGAAAGTAAGGTATTTAGAGAAAAGTATCTGATCGTTTTTAGAATGAGAAGGACATTTCTCAGAGACTCGAGATGGACACTAGAACTGGGTGAAATGTCAGTACAAGCCTGGAGTGAAAAGGTGACATGCATTGCTAGCAAGAAGGAACTGAGGAGATGTGAGGGAGGGAGCCAAGGAGGCTTTGTGTTGCTCGTTCAGACCAGCAACCTCTAATGTCCCTTGTTGTCTTAAAGCATTGGGATAAAACCCAAATGTGTTACATGAACAGGAAAAATCTCATGGAGCTCCTATCCAGTTCTTGCCAAATTCAAGTCCAGCGGCATCTTAAAGGCCAACCCAATTTCCAGGGCATAGACTTGCATGAGTCTCATCAGAGCATGTATCTTGGAGAATTTTGTTGGTCTTTCAGGAACGACTGGCCTTGGGTTTTGTTCTACTGATTAACATGGGGCTACCCACCTGATATTCCCTATGAGCCACCAGTCACTTGGCCTCAGGTTGATCAGACATTTGCTTAAGCTTCTGGCCATGGCAAACTTTGGACACAGCCTTTCCCTTTCTTGGGAAACTGAAATCCAAGCAGCACTGCTTCCCCCAAAGCAAAACACCTCTGCACCAAAGAGAAGCCATCATTTGTGCATCTGCAGGAATCTGCAGGAAGCAGCAATTGCCTTCCACATGAGATACCACTAATTTTGGAATTTCTCAAAATGCTATCATTGGTTCTGGCCTCATAGCAGCCATTTAGTGGTGGTAGCTATTACCATATCTCAAAATGTCCATAGGAAAGCCCTAGCGTAACCCCAGAATGGGGGCAATTCTACAGTTACAGCTTACGTTACAGCACTGTGACATGTGGTGGGGGGAGAATGAAGGTTAAAAAGTAGCAGATGAGCACTAGGACTTGAACAAGCCTACCAGGTCCCTGGCAGCAACCTCTGATTCCAGTTTATAGCCTGGCATTGGGGTCCTTTCATCCTGGTGGGCATGAAGTGGTTCTCCCCCCCCCCCCCCCCCCAATGTGGAGAGCTCCTGCTGCAGAAGTATACAGGTTGAAGATGAATCCCACTGGGGGGGTTAAATCCATATATACAGAAGTGCCAACTCTTGAAACCAAGGCTGACAACTGATCACAGAAAAGGGAGGAAACAGCTGAGAAGTAAAATCTTCCTACAGGCAATATGCTTTAAAGACATTTCTACGTCAAGAATTATGTCATAAAAGCAACCGGCAGACTAAACACTGCAGATCTAAGAACAGTGGTCACCACAGAATTCAAATCAGCAGGATTTTATCCCCTTGGTTCTCACATTTGCATACTTGTGCATAAAAGCAGCTAGCGGGAGACAAGTAGCTAAAGAGAATTTGGTGTTCTAATTCACAAGTCAGCCTGCAGCTTCCAAGTCTCTTGTTAGCAATTCTCGTTCTTGGAGGAACATTAAAGATGCAAGACCTTTAAGCCCAAGTTAGGCTGGACATGTCTTTTTATTCAAAGAGCAAGATACAAAAAAAAAGAGGTAAGCCAAGAAAACATATATGTAATCAACAAACATCTACTGACAACGTTAAAACGGTGTGGAATAAACATCACAAACCAAATACAGAATGGTCCCATAAACCGAGATGAGCTGTGTGTTTCAGAAAGACAAACAAGCAGGTTAAAAAAACCCTTACATTTGCCAGCCTGCTGTAGTTTTACACTTACCACCTTTATTCTTCAGGTAAGGGCTAGTAGTCAGGTATGTCAGTTGTATTCATCAGGAGAAAAACACAAGACCATGGGTATCTAACAAAGGGCTCAATCATCGCCACATCAAATGCACTAATGTCCAAGCTTTGGTGAATTGTTGAGTTCCTTGAATTCACCCTGTTTCAGACCTCCTAACTCCTGTGCTCGCAAACAAGCAAGAGGGGAACTTTACTTGGAAAACTGATGCCAGGGAACCTCAGCAGCCTGCAGTTTCTTAGACCTTTCCTCGAATATCGCTTCCAACTACATGAAATGTCACTTGCCAAACAGTTTTTTTTACCCAATGAGGTCTGACCAGCCCATCTTGAGTTGAGGTTTCCCTAATACATTTAAACAGAAATGGAGTGATGCCTTCTAGACACATCCAAAAAGAATGCTCTCCCATTTGGGTCTTCTGTAGCTGGGTTTCTCCATCTCAGAAGGGTCTCCAGTTAACCCTAGCAAATAAGACATTTTTAAGAATTCACAACCCTTGATGCAAAAAAGTCCAATCTCCTTGCCTAGGCTACCCTACTGGAAGTTCAACTGTATATCAAATGACTATCCAGAAGGAAATAATTCCAGCTTTAGGTAACAAACATTTACAACATGACTTGACAGTACATATGGTTACCCAGCATTCAACTGAATTTTCAATATGTAACTGATTGGCAGCCAACATTTCGCTTCTGGCAAATACAATGAGGGCTGAACACAAGAATTCATAATGATTGAAATGTCCACAAAGACATAATGTGGACCACACCCTGTCATCCTTGACCATATAGATTCCCATTAATGGACAGTGCAGGAGACACTACAGCTCAAGAACTGTTCCCCGCCACTGTACAAAGTAGTGAAAAAGGATCCACAGAATTGCCCTGACACGGAATCTTCAAGTGCATTACTTCTTATTTGGCAAAGTTTTTTTTGTCTCATTTCTGGACAGCTTGCACTTTCACCACCCTACAGTCACAACACAGAAGGCAATAGGCCAAAGGGATGGCATCCACAACTTCCCTCTTCTGCTTCGTCTCACAAGTGTTTTGACATTGAATCTTACATGGTTTCTCTAAGTGATGGAGAGACAACACGCATCACGTCACAGATGACACCGTTCGGTGTCAAGGAAGGCATAGTCTGGTCCTTTCAAGAGCCTAGGTTTGTCATATTTGCATAATTTTTTATGAGTTTCAGAACTGGACAGCCCTACTGTTGCTCTCTTTCCTACAGGTCATCTTTGGTCCTCCTATTATATTGCATTGCTTTCTTTATCCTGCAGCACTGGGGCATACATTTAAATCTCTTTGACGCCCTCTTAACTACTTTACACATTATCAGGAGTAATTAGAAGAATGTGCATCTGTTCTCTTTTGGAGGCAATACTAGCTTGTTCCCCACTGACTGGATTAGCAGTGTCTGAAGTCCAAGCATTTTCTCACTTTTGGGAAAAGTGAAGGGAGAACACAGCCTAGACCTCCCATTCTTTGACCAGCTGGATATCCAACATCACTGACACTTTGCAGACCCCTTCTCATCTTACAGAGAAAAAACACTATACATAGCAGCACACCAGAAACTTTTACTACTAAAATTATTTTTCACATTATACATTAACTGCCGGGCACTTCTCCTGCAAGCTAATGGGGTGTGTGTGTGAAAAGGACCCCCACGTTCTTAAGGTTTCTCTCAATCATTACATAACCTCAACCAATCTGGTGGTCTAGGGAACATGGGATCACTTGGTGCTTCCTGTGAGACAACAGAGTCCAGTCCTGTTGCCTGGAAAAATAGGGATGTCTTCCTTGCAATTGGCAAACACAATGGCCCTCTGAATCCATTAAAAAAGAGAGGGCAATATTTACAAGGGGCAAAGTTTTCATGAAAACCACCACCATCTCCCACTTTGATGAAGTACTAGTTTCATCACCTATCCTGTAAACCAGGGGTAGTCAGCCTGTGGTCCTCCAGATGTCCATAGACTACAATTCCCATGAGCCCCTGCCAGCAAATGCTGGCAGGGGCTCATGGGAATCGTAGTCCATGAACATCTGGAGGACCACAGGTTGACTACCCCTGCTGTAAACATCCCTTGCCCTCTACATAATGACGGAAAACAGCAACCTGACCTAAACCACCGCTCACATGGACTGATCAACTGGTGTGTATTCTGACTCTTGGGACTGATCACTGCAATACATTTATAGATTTAAGGCGGTAAGATAATTCAGCAGAGAGCTGTAAAGGATAGGTAGCGTAGAGACAGCACATTTGGAATAATTTCATAACAATACCAATTGGTACCAATAATTTCACTAACAATTTCTTTGCCGTGAACCAACACACAGCTTGCACAACAGTTCGCCGTGAAATAAGAACAAGGCAACACTGCATTGCAAAACTCAGAACATGGTGGATTTCAGCTGGATTTCCCCACAAACTCCCCCAACAATTCTGTCCTTGCACAATAGTTGGAGCTCAGATTCCCTTGAATTCTTTCTTCCTCTGGCAAAATTCCAGTCTTACCTGTGCACACAGCAAACATCACTGCACTGAGAATATTTCATCTGCATGCATATGATGTTGTGAAAGAAGTTCCTTAAAAGTCAAAGGTTACTTGGGGGGGGGTAATATGCTGATTTCATCTCCCCATCTCACAGTGACTACGTCAAGCAACTTATGGAGACTTGGCCACACCAAAGATGGACACACAAATTAGCTCCCAGGCTAAGCTCCTTTTTTGAGGGCTTGAAGAACTTCAGTCCACTACAGTTGACTTTATTTGCTATCGATGTATAGCGGAACCAGGCTGATGGAAAGCATCCATTTGTGAGGAATCAATGCCACTGTGCTTCTCTCGGCAAGCTGCAGGAATCGTTTATTGCTGGAAGCCTGGGAGCACAGGCGTCCACAACCATGAGAGGCCCTTCAAGTCAGTCCCCCATGATGACAGTGAGTGGGGAGTCTCAGCATCTGCACCTGAGCCTTCTAAAGCTACTTTTTACTGAGATCTTAGCAGTCTGAAAGTACTACAGTCGATGCAGTGGATGCAATTCTCTCTTGCTAGGGAGGCCCGAACAATTTCACCAAGCGTTTACCTTTTTCTAATAAGAAAACTACTTTGAAATTATCACTCAACAGTGCTATTGGCATAGCTACAGATTCAACTGTCACAAACGCAACAGAATTAAAGATTATCGTACAAAGAGAACGAGATCTGATCAAAGGGGTCTTTTTAAAATCAATGTCCTTCAGAACCGAAAAAAAAAAGTGGGGGAAGGAGTCTCTCTCATGACCTCTGCCAAAATTCTTGATGTGAGAGATATTCTATTCAACTGTAACAGATTTTGCAAGATTTCTTGGAAAGTCAACCTGGAAAAGAAAAACAATATAAAACCCCCGAGTAAATAAAAAGCACTGGACTGTTTTAGCACTTCATGTGTTTATACTTCACAGTGCATATTAAACACAGTGGACTCTCCCTGTTAAGTTTGATTTGCAAGCCACCAAAACCAATACTTGAACCACCTTTGTCCCACTCAAGCTGATTGGCTCAAACAATGAAGAACGGCAGGTTTTAGATGCTTGTGAACCGCAATTCTCTCCTCTTCTATAAGACAACAGAGGGATGCATTAAATGCCTTGTTTGACTTTGTGTGTTGTATGACTAGGGCCTCTCTTCCTCAGCTCCCATCACCAATACAAGTGGCAGGCTTATATTTTCAATCTTTTATTTTCAGCAAGGACTGATCTTGTTCCTAAGTCCTGCCGGAGCTATCTTTCAGCCAAGACATCCTGTCATAAGGCAGAGACTCTTACCCACACCGTCTTCTGTTTCCCTATGACCCAGAACATTGTATTTCTTCAGATTAGGTTAGTAAATTGAAATTAGTTTAGGAAAATAAAAACATTTTCAAACAAGGTTGCCCCTGAAGCAACACTCTAGAATGACTGACATGTGGATTGTTTTCTAAATTCTCAATACTCAAAATGCCAGCATGCTTCACTGTGTAGTCCCTGCCATGCATATTAGTTTTATTTTTAGAAGGTGCCCAGCCCTCTAAGGAAGTTGCTCAACAGTTCGCCATGAAATAAGAACAAGGCAACACTGATCTGCTTAATGTAGCAGCGACAGATTTAAGAATAAAGTGCAGTCAACTAGTATCCTTTTCAGGACAAAAGATCTATGTTAGGCCAATGGATTGATCTCTCTTGGACCCGAAAAACCAGAAGCCAGACTTGACTTCCATCTAAATGATCCTCTATTAATGCTTGTCAGGGAAGCAGTAAGAGTGACCTAATTCACGGAACTAGTGTGACGAGGAAAGGACAGGGTGAGCTACAGATATTGTTGAGTGCAGACAACTTACATCGTAGCCCCTGAGGACTGCCAGGTGGAATGCCAGAAGCTGTAAAGGGATAACACTCAGGATCCCCTGCAGACAGTCCACAGAGTGAGGGACTTTGATTGTTCGCTTGTTGTTTTTGATGGTCTCAATATCTTCCTTGTCACAAATCACAACAGGTCGTCCCTGGAAGAAGCCAAAGCATCAAGAAATAAGTTGCAAAGAAATTCTGTTCTCGGGAGCAAGGTGAGGAGTTCTATTTCTGCCTGCTAAAATTGGGTCAGCTAAGTAGCACCCCTTTTCGTTGAAGTTCAAGGCAGAAATTATATTGTCATGTAAGACAGAACACCAGTTAAATCAACTGCTTAACTTCCAAACCCTGTGCCCCTGTGTTGCATCCATCCAAGTAATACGGGGTGATCCTCAGCAAAGGAATATTTTCCTATTTCATCCAGGCATGGTTCTTAAACAGATATGGTTCATATTTTTTTACCATAACCATAAGACACTATTCAGGATTTACCACCATTCTCTTGGTTCATTTTGTATGTTTATTACCAACCTTCTGTACAGGAGCAGTAAGGGCAAAGCAGCCATCAAGGTTGGGTTTTTTTTGGGGGGGGGGGAGGGAATTATGCTTTTGAAGGGGGAAATGACTAATTTTTATAACAGAGGAATGTGGATAAAGAAAAGCTGACCCCACCCACTGCACAAACCCCTTTCATTTCAGTCCGTCTCCACAGCCCAGCTTGTTCCCAACCTGTCTCAGAAGTTAAAGCACCTGAGGCAAGCAAGCACCTGAGGCAAGTAAGAAGGGGGAAATAGGGAAGAAACATCTCCCTTGAACATGCTCCCCCCCCCCACTCCACTCGGACAGGAACTCAAACCACCACTGTGGCAGCTACCTCTACTATACCTAGCTTGGGCCCAAGAAAGAGATACAAGGTGGTTAAGATTCTTATAAGAAATGCAGGCTAGGCTGTACAGAGACACGGGATATGTGCACGTCTACAGTTTGTCCATTCTTGTCTTGAACTGACCAGATAACTGAACATTTGGCATTCGTTCCCCAGAGATCTAAGAAAAATAGTATCCACCAAAGTTAAATAAAAATGTAACTGCAAGGGCAAATTGCAGAGAATCCCTAAATCAAGAATAGGTGGGAGGAAGAAGTGGATGCCTCTTTTCACCTATCAGCTGTCATTATATTTTCCATTTTCCCCATCTAATACTTTACACCTGAGGAATAATGCACTTGGCTCCTCTCCACTCAGGGCTTGGAAAACCCTGGCTATTGGTCACTTTCACTCACCTGCCGAGCAATCACTTGCTGCAAAGCATTCTGGCACTTGGCATACGTGTTGTCCCTCATGATGATCATGATTACAGGCATCAGCTTGTCTACCAGCGCAAGAGGGCCGTGCTTCAGCTCACCAGCCAGAATACCTTCTGAATGCATATATGTGATCTCTTTGATTTTCTAGGGAAGAGCACCAGTGCATTAGTCCCTGATCAAAAAGATACTTTATTCTGTTCTAGGCTCTCAATGACTGCTATGATGAAGCAGCAAAGTCTACAAAATATCACACTGTATTCCTCCCGAGATGGATTTCCAGAGGCAGTGGGGGCTAAGGACAGATTTCTTAGGGTTGCCTGTATGGCTTCTGAGTCAAAAGCAGCCCATTAGCAAGAGACTCCATAAACTTCTGCATAGCACAAAGACCCAGAAACTTGGTTTTAAAGTACTGTATTTGACGGCATATAAGACGACTGGGCGTATAAGATGACTCCCCCAACATTTCCACTCAAAATATAGAGTTTGTTACATTATATTACAGTACTATGGGCCACTATGGGCAGCTATGTCTATCCCAACTGAAGTGCACCCAGCGTATAGGACGCCCCCCCCCCCACTTGGAGGCATGTTTTTCAGGGGGGAAAAGTAGTCTTACACGCCAGCAAATACTGTATACTCTCTCTCTCTCTTTCTAGTTTCTTGTCCAATCCCAAGTTTACCTATTTATGCCCTGCTTTCCTCCCCAGCAGAGGCCCAAAGTGGCTTACTGTTTTGTCCTGCCCTTCTCCATTTTGCCCTTGAAACTGTGGCCTTGGCTAAGCCCTTTCCATCCACAAAAGAAAAAGGAGGCCCCTTACCAGAGCCCCTTCCAAGCACGTTGCATAGTGATAGCCGCGACCCATAATGAGGACAGACTTCTGGTGGTAAAGCTCGGTGGCCAGTTTCTGGATCTCATCATCCATGCTCAGGACTTCTTTAATTAAGTCTATTGTGAGGAGCAAAAGACAGACGATAGGCAAAAAGACAGATATGATTCCACGCAGAATTACTTGCTCATTGCACAAGTTACAGGCATTTGGGGAGATTTGTTTTCGTACATGAAAATAAAATTGTTTACTGTATTTAAAACCATAATGCAAGCTGCACGTCAATGTGTGGCTTCAGAGTCTGATCATAATCAGACGTCTCGGAGGATTTTAAAGGGACCTTTAGTCCGCACTAGATATTATGACTGGAAGCTGCTGCCCTAAATGGCTCAATTCATGTCTGAGCACTACTGCTGTCTCATTTATGGTGGTATATATCAGGGGTAGTCAACCTGTGGTCTTCCAGGTGTCCATGGACTACAATTCCCATGAGCCCCTGCCAGCAAATGCTGGCAGGGGCTCATGGGAATTGTAGTTCATGGACATCTGGAGGACCACAGGTTGACTAACCCTGGTATATATTATACCTGCCCTGACCTTGATGACCCAGGCTAGCCTGATCTTGCCAGATCTTGAAAGCTAAACAGGGTCAGCCCTGGTTAGTAATTGGACAGGAGACCACCAAGGAAGTCCAGGGTTGCTATTCAGAGGTTAGCACAGGCAAAACACTTCTGTTCTTCTCTTCCTTGAAAGCCCCATAGGGTTGCCTGTAAGTTGACAGCATTTTCCACACTATTATGCCTACCTTGTCCTCATATAATATCATGCAGCTTTGAGTGATCAGGGGCTAAATATATGCAATGTTTACTGTGGAATATTTGCTTTTTTCATACACTAAACTACAGTCTGTAGCCAAGAAATCGAGGTGGCCAACATGATGCCTTTTTGGCTACTAAAATGGGACCTCCCAACTTTCTGCTTTCCTAACCTCTCACTCCCACTATGATGCTCAGTTCCATGAGCCAAGATTCCCAAGTGCCCGACAGTGGCGTGCATTTAGATATTTCCAGGGTGAATTAGCACCCCGGATTCCATTCCATTTCATAAATATCCAGAAGGAAGCAAAGCAACCTCGCTAAAAGGGATTTTTTTTTGGGGGGGGGGGGTTAGGACTGTTTTCAGAGGGTGGTAAAGTGTCCTCCAGACCAAGATCAAGTCTACTGATACCCAATATTCTCAACACCTCCCCCCTCCCCACAATTAACCAAAACAAACTTCAGAAACCACACCATTATTTCTGGAATTTTGGAAAAATAATAACCACACCCTTTCCGATACATGAAGGCAAATTAAAGCAAACTTTTTTGAAAGCACACAAAACTTTTCCCCTTTCCCTCAGGCCTGCTTGCCACCAGCATAGAACCCATTTTGAACCACCATCCCCTTACACGAGGGTAAGAGGAGGTCAGGAATAATTGATGAGGGTAACCGACAAACTGGCCTGTTGATTCTAGCACATCCCGGCTCATCTATCAGAATAAAATTATCATCCCTCTTCCGGAAATGTACCTTGAGGATCTCAAACAGATATGCTCATGTCCTTCTAGAACCTATTTGCCCTTCCAGAACAGAAGCAACTGAGATATGCAGAAATTATTGTCTGGCTCTTAATTCCCTCCCATGTCTTCTGATACCAACAGGCTCAATGCAATTATGAAGGGACGTCCACTTTGGCCTTGCTTCGAAAGGGCTGCCCTTTCTCATTTCACAGTGAGGCATTTGTACATACCTGGCAGTAACTTGAGGCCTCGCATTATTTCTTTCCGTCTTTCTTGCATAGAAATTCTATCGTCGCACATCATGAGGGCGAACATGACGAGGGAAACAAATTGGCTGGTGTACGCCTAGGGAAAAGAAGCATCACTGTGGCTGGTTGACAAAATCTTCCAAAACATTTTGCGTTACCCGAAACCTGCCACTTAAATCAAACGGACCGAAGATCCTCTGAAAGCTTATCTGCCTCTGGCCCACCTCAAACTGTTCTCCCCTAAAGCCTATCAGAAAAGGAAGTAGCTCTTCTGTAGAGAAAGGAGGTATCAATCCCTCAGGTAACTGCACCCCATTTTACCTTGGGTCATGGGGAACTACACCAAGGAAAGGCCACTGGACTCAAACTTTGTTCTTTTCGAAGTAGTGTGGGGAAATGTCACGCGAAAGCAGCTCCCACAGTGGAAGCAGAAAGAGTATATCAAGCCCCAGGAGGACTCTGGAGGGGCCTACATGGAGTACTTGGAGCACACTGGCAATGCCTATCCACAAGGGGTCAAGACAACAAGTCATCATATGAAAGAACTCCGGGCTGCATGCTGGCCAGGGCAGGAGATGAGGGGGTTAATTTTTAATTAATTGCCATCTTTTATGTCTGGGGATTTTAAGGGTGGTTGTTTTATTCTTTATTGTAAACTGCTGAGAGTCTTTGAGAGCGGCGGTATACAAGTTAAAATATAAATAAATAATGCTTTGCTAATGCAAGTCCCCAACCTTTGAAAGGACAGAAGATTTGGGGGGGGGGGGGACAGTATTGCAGATTCTGACTCTAGCAGAGTCACTTCAGTTAATTTTAGCAGAAATCCACCAGAGCAGATCGCATGTATCACAATGTTTGCTGGGGCTATTTTTCATAAACTCTGAATACATATCAAGTACAATAACTGCTGTGCCAAGACCTCAGTTAACTGCCCTTTTCATCAGCCTAGCCTAGACGGCTTTCCCTGAGCATTGTCAGCTCCTTATCAAGAGCTGTGATTACACGCTCCAGTCAGGGGGAGAAGGATGCTGTGTTCTACATCTGGTAGTTCTGGCACTCTTCCGGCAGGCTTAGGAACACACACAGTTGCATTATGAAGTGCTGCCACTAATAAAAGATACAGCTTGATACTGTCCCAGAGCAAACAAACACAGTAAAATTTAGAATGCGCTGCATACACGCTAATGGAGTGTCGAGGATGGAGTGTTGGTCACAGAGCCCTAACCTCCAACCTCCAATCCCAGTTCAGCCCAGATTTGCTCCTGAGTAGCTGTGAGCAAGTTGCTAACTGACCCAACAGTTATGAAGATAAACTGGGAAATGCCCATGCAGGGCATTCTGAGTTCCTGGGAAACTCGGCCGGATACTAAAGTGAAACCATGAATCAGGTTCAGACTTAATGCTTGCTTATCCAGGGTTTAATTAACTTAACCACAGTTAATTGGTCATCTGGATGCAGGCAGTAATGTGCATGCACACAAAAGTACACACCCTGAATGAAACTTTGTTGGTCTTGAAGGCGCCACTGGACTCAAACTTTTTTTCATAAGCGTGGTTAGTTGGAACAGCTCAAATCAGAATGTACAGCTAGTTTAACAACCAGACTTTAGCTTAACCATGATCTAATGCAGGGGTAGTCAACCTGTGGTCCTCCAGATGTCCATGGACTACAATGCCCATGAGCCCCTGCCAGCATGTGCTGGCAGGGGCTCATGGGAACTGTAGTTCATGGACATCTGGAGGACCACAGGTTGACTACCCCTGGTCTAACGTAATGCACAAGTGTGATACCCTGGCCAGAGTGACCCAGAAATAAAGTTGCCCATACTTTGAGCCAACCCATGCTCACACATTGTGTCTCCCCAATTTTGGCTCTGGGTCAACCTAGAAATGTTCTCCACCCTGTCTTCTTTGACCCAGCAGTGCAGCATGCTTTGCTACTTCAATTCATTCCCAAGGGGGGAAAGCGGCATCAATGAAATACCAACTACCTGGCACACTGGGTTGTGCAAGCACCCTATTTACTCTTACTCCACAGAGACAAGTACATGGGAGGGGGCTGGATGGAGAGAATCCCAAGCAGGGCTACTTTTCAGTGTTCACACCCATTCAAGGCTCCCTGTTGCTTCTCCCATGAAGATAAGCATATAATTGGGAGGGGGGGGAGACATATTGAATCACTTGGCACAGTGAAGGACAGCTTGAAATTTTCACTGTGAGGGAGATACTGGAATCAGCAGCAGAGGGCTGTTTTGCCATGGTTATTAGCATGGAAATGGATAATATGACAGCTTGTAGGCTTCCTTTGCAAGTCTATGAGTAGAAAATGTAGCTCAGCAGCTGCTTGGTATGTTGAGAACTGTTATGCAGTCAATGCATATCTGCCAGCCAACAACTCTGTTAAGCAGTTTGAAGCAGCCTACAATTGATGTGAGTGTCCTGATAGTGCAGTGGGTTGGACTAGATGACCTATGAGGTCCCTTCCAACTCTATGATTCTATGATTCTAATCCAGGTCACCAGAAAGGAGGTGGAGGAAACACTGATGGAAGTTTAAACCAAGCGTTAGTAAAAGAAAGAACGGACTACCGTTTGTGAGCCAATTCCTGGTAACTAGCCACAGTTTCATTAAACCTTGGCTTAGATTTACATCTGAATTGATTCACTAAATGGAAGGCTGACTAAATGCATCTTTGCACAAGCAACTGATCATAATCATCCACCCGATGATGGTCTTTTCTGCCCTCCTTGCCTCCGTGCTGGTGAAGGTTTCCTTTGGGCTCCCGAGAGTGCGTTGAGTGTCACATGTTTCTCCATAACCTCCACAATCCCTTTCCACCTTCACATGGACCCCTAGCTCTGAGCTATACATGGGCCTACAGCCTTAGCAGAAACTTCACTGCATAAAGCCCTAATGCAGGGGTAGTCAAACTGCGGCCCTCCAGATGTCCGTGGACTACAATTCCCAGGACCCCCTGCCAGCATTCGCTCATGGGAATTGTAGTCCACGGACATCTGGAGGGCCGCAGTTTGACTCCCCCTGCCCTAATGGATGCATGGCTGCTATCCAAACTCAGCCCGCCACTAAGGCACGAATCCCTGCTTGTCCGACCACCCCCACCCCCATCTGTTTCCCAAGTGCTAATGTACTCTAGTGATGTCCCACAGTTTTCCAGGGATTACTTCAGACCAAAAGCCCTCAAAATCTAAACAATGGCTGCTTACTTGAACCTAGGGAAACAGAAAATAAGTGTTAACAAATGGATCCTGAAACTTTTAACCTTGTGTATCGCAGCACAGGCATTTTTCAAGAGCTAACCTAGACTGAAATAACTTGGACCAGCGGCTGCAATGAAACCATTTCACACCTGAACCAACAAGTGAACTCACGCAGTTGCAGCTAATTTAATATTACAGCAATTCCCCCACAACAAGCAGCTGTTTCCCTAGGAGGAAAATCTGGCCCAAGACCATCTATTTGCTAAATATGCCTCAGAAACTATAAAAAAGGAAATAACTTCGGCATCTGGGGAGGGAGGGCAAAAGACACCTGGGAGGGCAAGACACCGGATTAAGAGAAAATTAAGGGAAACAAGGAAAAGAAAGATAACCAGACAGACAGCCGTGCAGGAAACAAGAAACTCAAGAAAGAAGGAGTTACTATGAGTGGCATCTCACTACAGATGCACTTCAAATAGGAACCAGAAGTTAGAGGGCTCCTGGAAGCATAAGGGAGTTTCAAGAGGAAGGCTCAGTTAGGAAATGGGCATGTTCCCCCTTTCGGAGACAAGGAGGGTACCTTCCATGTCACCTATATGTGTTTAACTGGTCAGAGACTTCTCTAATAACCAGAAACTGAAACAGGACAGAGGGGGGTGGCTCCAGTAATTAGAATCATAGAATCATAGAGTTGGAAGGGGCCATACAGGCCATCTAGTCCAACCCCCTGCTCAACGCAGGATCAGCCCAAAGCATCCTAAAGCATCCAAGAAAAGTGTGTATCCAACTTTTGCTTGAAGACTGCCAGTGACTGCCAATTCCTCAGAATAAAATTTAATACCAAGTACGAAGTTGATAGCACTATTCACTTGTATGAAAATGTACCTTAAGAGATTTAACCAAGCATTTTACATGTCACTTACGATGCCTTAACTATTATTATCGCTATATTCCGATCTCACCCAACACCCTGCTTTCGACATCTGGAAAAGTTTCCTTGAAAAAACAGCGAAAAACACTGGCAGTCTTCCAGGAATGCTCCGTGACCAACAGTACAGATTAATATCTGTATTGGTTGGCAAAGAAACAACCTTTCCTTTCCCAGATAATAGGTAGTATTTACCTAAGCTTGAATTCTTAAGTTTAACTAGAAATCACACAACATAAAACAAAAGTATGAACCAACTGAGGTGGGGGGGGGGGAGCTGTGCAGATAAGGAGGAGGGAAATGGCACCACAAACATGCACAATGGGAGAAGAGGAGGAGCTGGTTTTTAATACTATGCTTTTTACTACCTGAAGGAGTCCTGAAATGGCTCACTAGCACCTTATCCCTTCCTCTACCCACAACAGACTCCCTGTGAGGTAGGTGGGGCTGAGAAAGCTCTCAGAGAACTGCTCTAGAAGAAGAGTCATAAGAGAACTGTGACTAGCTCAAGGTCACCCAGCTAGCTGCATGTGGAGGAAGTGGGGAATCAAGCCCACTTCTCCAGATTAGAATCCACCACTGTTTAACCACTACACATGCAGCAAAATGGGCACACAACATCTGCAAGAAAATAGCCCTCTTGATACAGCCCTGTAAAGTAGACCAACCAAAGTGATTTACACACCACAACATTCTAAATACACAGCATACAAACTATTTCAGTTGCAAAATGTCGCAGCTGGTCAGTTAGGCCCATTATGCACAGCCGCCGAAACGGCGATTTTGGGTCACATGGAAAACGCGGAGGGGGAAGACGCGAAGCACACCGGTTATGCATGGGATGGGGCGCGACGGTGGCAAAACCCAGAGTAACCAATTATGCACGCGGCGATCCCGGCGCTGCTTCTGGTTGCACCCCAGTCACCCGGAAGCTGCGCTTTCTTCCGCGTTTCGCTAACGCGGCTTTTTCGGCGGCATGCACCAAAGCTGCGGCCAGTTGCAGCCGGCACCGTGCATTACCGGTTATTTTAGTCGCCGCCATTCCACCCCGAATGTGTGCTAAAACCCCCGTGCATAATGGGTCATGGTGACACAAAACAAGCCCTTTCTCCTGCAAGGCAGATAAAGCAACAAGAGGGTTCCAGTTTCAACAAGAATTTATTCCTTAGGTACAAAAGAGCTTGAGATGTGGCAAATGAAATATGGAAACTGATACAAAATGTAACCTACTGATAAATTATCTAAACTTGGGAATTCTCAGGGGAGTGGGAGAAAGTTAGCATTGTTAGAGCTTCTGATTTTCTCCTAGCTTCTTTTCCTGTTTTTCATATTTTTTCTACAAGGAAAAATAATTGTGCTGTAGGACATTATAAGGACTTGGGATAAAGGTGACTGAGGGTTAAAAATCAAGCAACATTAAAAGCTTGGTTTTTTAAAAACCTAGTTTACTTTACCAGTTAGTAGTGGTAGACACAATAAAGTCACAATAAAATGTTTTCCCAGGTACATCTGAGTTGGCTCCACAACTTATAGCTTGTTCTTCAACATTCTCATGAGCCCAATTTAGATCAGAACCCTGGTGCATACAGGGAAGGGGCTCAGACCTCCCACTTGCCCCATTTTCCTGACCTGAAACAGCCCCATGATGCCCATTTTCACAATTGGGGAAACACAAAGTATGCATTAAGTTCCCCCAAGTACATGTGGTCACTACACACATTTTCCCCACAGGGCAAAGTAGTAGGCTCCTCCGGGTCAGGAAAACTGCATGATCTGATCTAGTCCTAATCCGAATCTGGCTTGTATGTGCCTTGGAACACAGAACACTTGCTGACTTGACTTCAGAAAAATGTATTATTAGGTATGGATGATATACTGTCAGTGAACAGTGAGATATGGTGGCTAAGAATCTTATCACGCTTTTGTTTTATAAATCTCAAGATACATTCAAATGCAGGATTCCATTGCGTCAAGTGCATTAACAAGACGGTCAAGCTTACATTTATCCAAACAAAAATTAGACATTCCGGAGTACAGAAGATTAACGTTTCTGGCTATGCAAGGAATCCTCACCTTTGTGCTGGCAACACCAATCTCTGGCCCAGCATTGATATGCACCCCACAGTCTGTCTCCCGAGATATGGAGCTACCGACAGTATTTGTGATTCCTACAGTGAGAGCTCCTCTTTCTTTACAGTACCGAAGAGCCATCAAGGTGTCTGCAGTCTCACCTACTAGGACAGATGGAAGTGGCTTGGTTATAATCCTGAAAGTTCTATATTTCAACAACCACCCTCTCGCAGGTCCCTAAATTTCAAGAACGCTGTTTCTGGCTGCTGTGGGTTTTCTGAGCCATGTGGCCCTGGTTTCGTAATTTTAATTCCTGACATTTCATCAGTAGCTGTGGCCGGCATCTTCAGAGGAAGGACACGGCAAAATGGGAATCTCTCCATGCGAGATTCCGTTCCTGCAGTGCCCTACTTCTGGAGATGCCAGCCACAGTTACTGGCAGAATGCCAGGGACCAAAATTACCAGACCATGGTCACACAGCCTGAAAAAACCACAATAACCAGTTGAATCTGGCTGTCAAAGCCTCCGACAATTCAACAATGTTTTTGTTCAGTTCCACGAACAAAATGTTCCCAGGATACAGGAACAGTGCAGGAGACATTTCAATGACAGGTACATTGTAAACTAGGTGCACATGATGGGTGGGTGCATTTGTGGACTGAAGATGTTAAACAGATAATATACAATACCACAGTGGAACTGTTTGGTTGGAGTGTTGTAAAGCGTTCCTATAAATTAACAGCTAAGGTACAAGCCCAGGAGCACCTTAGAGATCTGAAGACGGGAGCTTTCACTCTCAGCAGCTCACACCCTCAATGTTGTGCTGGTCTCTAAGGTGTTATTGGACCAGCTGTTCTACTGCAGATAAACACAGATACTCTATGAAACAAATCAATGAGGTGTGGCATGGAAACCAAGGAGACAACCCAAGATGCGTTCTTGAGTGCATCTTGTATTTCTTTGAGCACCAGGACTAATTTCCACAGAAAATAAATGGGACACGAAATCCTTTGTGTTCTAAAAATATATTTCTTTCTGCTGAGACTTCTATACAATTCATTGCCATGCAAGTGATTTTGATAGATCCCTCTGCATGTGCATGTAATTTTGCAGACACCAGCTTTACAAGGACCTAT
The DNA here is from genome assembly GCF_049243985.1 of Paroedura picta. Taxonomy (NCBI): domain Eukaryota; kingdom Metazoa; phylum Chordata; class Lepidosauria; order Squamata; family Gekkonidae; genus Paroedura; species Paroedura picta. The sequence goes on from NC_135380.1 coordinate 25,019,010, forward strand.
AGGATCTAAATTTGCAGCTAATATCTGAGGCTTAATATTAAAGTCCAAAATTCTGCTTCTCTTTGTGTTTTAAATGTACTTTTCTTCACTACATTTACATAGCACTTCCTCTTTGGTTTCAATATTATTCTTGGATTGAAAAATGCATTTTGTCCAAGGAAAACTTGCATGTGTCAAGTTTCAAATGTGCTCTAATCATTAGTAACACTTGAATCGTGCCTGATTTTTTTTTAAAGGCATTGTATAGCAATGGGATGGTGAAGAAGTATGCCATATCAAGAACTCCTGAAGATAAAATTTTAACTAGGTATGTGTTCCTGAGCTCAAATGGATCACAACATTCCTCTACAGCAGGGGTGGTCAAACTGTGGCCCTCCAGATGTCCATGGACTACAATTCCATGTAGTCCATGGACATCTGGAGGGCCACAGTTTGACCACCACTGCTCTACAGCATCCAGAATTAAGATTTATGAGTTATACTGGCTGATCTACAGTAGTAAAAGTTGTCCTTATATTGTTCCCAGTCTGACTTCCTTGTACCAGTATGCCCCATGAAACTGAAGGTGGTCAACCAACCCCACACTTCAAGGACACAGGTCTTACCTGACTGGCTGATGAAAAAGCATACGTCATCTCTAAAGACTGGAGTGTTTCGGTCCAAGAAGTCACTGGCAAGTTCTACCATGACAGGCAGTTCAGTCAATTCTTCTAGCACTTGACGTGTCTGGTGAAAACAAAAAGAAGAAAATTACAAACTCCCCAGTCTTTGAAGCAACCTACTTCATGTGGCAGATCCCATAAGGAAAAGTAATGCTGTTTGACTTTTCAATGCTCCCCCACCCTGCAAAAGTCACCACATCTTCAAGTCTAACAATGTTCAAACATTCCCATAACTGGAGATTCTTTGGAATACAAAGCTTCAAGGACAGGAACTTATTACAGATTAAAATGTGATTTAATCAAGTTCCATTACTTGAAAGGGGACTTTGATCTTGGTCCAGCACAGACATTACTTGCACACAAACAAGACAGATGCTCAGTGAAGGGTATCTTTCTTGAAGTTTCTTAGATTATAAATAATCACTTCCATAGAGCCTTCAGAGGTAACATGGTTGTATAGTCCTTCTATGTAACCACCCTCAGAGTTGGACCACCAATGTTCCCATTTCAAAAATGAGGGATTTGGCTTTGGCACTATGTCAGGGCCAAGACTCCACAGTGAGATTCCACATATTTCTACATTGGCCTCTCTCATCACTACTGAGACCATTTGTTCACTGATTCCTTCTCGGTAATTCAAAGAATCTTCTCAATCGCCATGTTCCACTGCCTACTCTGTTGCTTCATTTCACATCCTCAAGTCCTTCTTTGTAGCAATTTGTAGAGCTTCCAGGGCAACTAACTGCAAAACAAAGCTCTCCAGTATGATCTATACTTTCACCCGGTCTGTTTCCATACAGAGGTGTGAAAAGGAGCCCACACAGTGAAAGCAGCAGTGGGTGAAGGAGGAAAAGTGAAGCCTAGATCCCCCAGTCCCCCAGATCAGCTACTGGCAGAGCTTCCCTCCCGCATTTCCCTGTCTGAAGCATATCAAAGCTAAACACTGAAACCTCTGAAGTCCCAGGAGTCATGACCGGAATGCAGGGTTTAGTTGCTTTCTGTGCAGGGAAAAATCCCTGCATGCAAGCAGCACTGGTCTGGTTTATGATGCAATGGTGTGGAATCCTGTCCCTCTCGGGAAGATTTCACCACCCCTACTCTGCTTTGTAGGTTAGTAAAGTGGTTTCTGCAGTTTGCCTTGCCTCCTCCATCCTCAATACGTGCTGAGGGACTATGAACAGCCCCTGGCATGAACCATTTCTCCCCTCCCCCAGTGTGGGCCTTATGCCAATGGGGGAGTGGTGCACCTGAAAAACAATCTCCCCTGCTCCTGCAGTCTGACTGTCTGAGTCAAGGTCAGGTCAGAGGAAACCAGACCTTACACACAACTAGTTGTAACACACAGCTTGAACTTCAGTCATCTTGTGTTATGAGCAGCACATTTATGTTGTATAAACATGGAATGAACTGTGAAGGGTTAACGCCTAACAAACCAAAAGAATTTGAGTGGTTAATGTCAGGTGAACAGAAAGACTTGGGAACTGATTGCTGAAAAGAACTTTGTGTTTAGCCCTGACGGAAAGTATCACAGTAGAATCAGACTGACTGAGGGCTGGGGAAGGCTGGAATGAGAGAGTGGGTGGATAAGTGAATATCCCCACCCAGGGCAGGAAAAGGGATGCATCTGCTAGTTAGGGGAGAGATTCCCTGCCCAGTTGAAAGGGAGATGGCTCTAAAGAGTGGGGTGATCCCTGGTATGCTCAGAGAAGGAATCTGGGTGCTTGGTAGTATAGTTGAAGAGTCAGTTAAACTCAAGGAACTACACTGGTTTATTTAGGAGACACTGAAACAAAAGCCTCTCATCTAAAAGATTCTAAGACTGTGTGAAAAGTTCAAAACTCTCCATTGCTGGTAATATATGGCTTGTAGTTTGTAGAAATATTAAGTCACCTCAGAGTTCTTACACATTTACCTCAGACATTTTACCCCTGATTTTACCTGACCTTTTACCCTTTACATTGAATAAAATGTTTCATTTTATAAATCCTCTCATGTGCCATTTCAGAAGTTTAAGTTAAGAGCATGTCTCTTCCCTCAAGTTCCTGGGCTAGCATCAAAACACAATAAAATGACAGGGTGGGACAGCCACAGTTCTTCAAGAGGAAAACAGATAAAAGGGCTGCTCAGTCAGAAAGGAAGAGAAAAATGGAGAAAAAAACCCTGTGTCTAAACGAGGGAATGGGGCTAGGTTGTCATAGTCATTAATCTGGGGGGAAACTGCCTGGGGGGAATTCCCCTGAAGGGCTAGCTTGCTCCTATTAGCCCCAGGCAGTTGTTATGGCTAGTGGAAGAACAAGAGGAGCCTAGACGAGCCTGCTGGGGAAGCCACTCTCCAAAACAGCTTGTCACCATCCGGAAACATTCTGTTCTTCATTTCTACCTCACATCCAAGCCCACTGGATTATGCTGACTGGTTAAATGCGTTTGACTGGAAATAAGGATGGAGTTTCATGATTACTACACACAAGGAACCACCACCAGGAAGCAACTCTTACCCATGGGTCTTCTAGGTACCCTCTCCATGATCAGATTGACCATTAATTGTAGCCTTTCTGAGGCAGTGTACACGTTAAAGCTACTATTTTTAGCATGCCGTTCTATTATCAAAATGGAATCAACTAATGCACTTGCAAAACAAAATGTTCAGTTGTTATTACAAATATGGAGATTTGTGTCTCCATATTATCACACTAGCTTGTTAAATATGCCGGAAATCCTACTTTAAGATCCAGGCCAGTCACTTACTGCAACTCCAGCATGGTAACTTGTCCCACAAGCAATAAGGATCAGACGTCGACACCTCTGGATCTCCTTAATGTGATCTTTTAAGCCCCCAAGATTTACTGTTACAAATATAGACAGAAAGGCTTAGATATTATTTCTAGCGCAGAAAGTTCACTGAAAAGAAATAAATGTGCATCAACAATGATATTCAAGGTTATTGGTTTAAAGATGCTAATATCTCTCCCCCAGCTATGGGGAAAGGCCTAATATGATTGGTTTCAGGAGATCCCAGGGAAGATAAAGAGAGAAAGGTGCTTATTAACTGTCAAGCAGCTTAGTATCAAGTGTAGCTCTACCTATTAAAGAGCCTGTAGGAAGAGATAAAGGGGGGGAAAAGGATGGATTTTCTCTCCCAGCTAGTGTAAAAAATGTATTTCTCAGAAGAAGTAAATGCAGTTTGGGGGTGGATTTCCCCAGGTGGAAAATGAAAGAGAAGGAAAGGGTTAAATGTCAGTCTCCTAAAGCAATCTATTTTTGCTAAAGAAAATGCTGTTTAAAATAAATATAAGAACAGGTGTTAATATATATCCATCTCTATCTCTCCATATATTGTGAACCTCCCACCCCCACAAACTTACCAGTGTAATCATCAAAGTTGACTCTTCCTCTCATGGTGTTTACAACAGATTCTGGCTGCTCAAAGATTTCCTTCTGCATAAATGAACTGAAGTTACCTTTAAGAAACAAAAGATTCACTGTGTGGGAAACACAACTGTAACTTTGATTCTGTTAATATCACCCCAGCACAAGATAATTGTGGGGGGGAAACCCATTTCACTGTCCTCCATGATAAGGCAAAAACTAGACCTGAAGGCTGGATGTGTTCAATCTGTGTTAAAAAATGAGCCTAAAAGAGTGGGAAGGGACAAGGAGGGTGCAGCAATTCTCCTCAAAACTACTACCAGAAATGAAAATATGCTTGGCCACTGGGAGGAACAATGCTCAGCTCTCCTCCCCATTCTTAACTCACAAGTGGCAGGAAGTGGTCTCCCATTCAAATGGAGGAAATCCACGACACAAGATTCCCTTAAGTGGGGTGCCAAAAGAAAGCCTGCCAGAGACATGAGGCGGGAGAAAGACTGCCTCTGCCTGGTCCCTCTCACACTCAGATGAGCTTGGCCAAAAGCAAATGAAGAATCCATGGCTGGGAGGGCAAGTAAACAACAGGCCAAGGAACAGAAGGATACAAAGGGGACTGGGTCTCTCTGACAGGAAGTTGGAAAGTCCCAGTGACAAAAGCATACCCTTCATGATCTGCTGAAGCTCCATCTGCAGGGTCTGAACAGCACGGCCAGGATGGTCACCAGCTGTGCGCTTGATTCGATGGATGGAGAGGCGGCCATCCACAACAGCTGCCACATCGTCATCTTCTAGAAAAATCACTCTATTGGTGTGTTCAATAACTGCACTGTAAGAAAGTGAAGAAGGGTGCAAGATGGTGGGACTGAAAGGGAAGCAAAGCACAACCTATAATCTAATATGGGATTTCATTGTAAACCACCTTTCAGCTCCTATATGACCCCCGGGGTCACTTTAGATGAAATGAGCATGATTACATGTCTGCTCTCTTGATTTATAATAATTTCTCCTTTATCTGAAAGTATACCAGATGCTGGAGGAGTTCGCCAACTAGGTCACTGTCAATAAAACCTAAATTTTCTTCAACATAAGCTTTTTCCTCTTGTATTGCTTGAGATCGCATTCTTATCTTGTCTTTGAGGATTTCAGAGTGACATCCTTATAAGCTAAACATGAGCTTTGCCTGAGAATTAACCGTTTGCTATATAGCTGAGCATGGATTTGATCCCTGGGGCGTGTTCAAGCCCTACTGTGTTCCAATTATTAATTAAAGACTGGTTTGCATATGTAGGTTAATGAAATGGTAGAGCTCTGAGGTACTTGGGGGGGGGGGAAGGAGAGGGTGCTGGTTCCATCTTTGAATGCTTCTAGGCATAAAAAACTCCATGCAAACAAAAAATTAGTTCAACAGATTTAAGGTTGAGATCTCTTGATCTTGGCCTGCTGTGTTGATTTTTACCTACAGGGAGCTTTTTAACACAGAAGATCATGGCGAAATGTGATGCTCCATACGCAACCTGAAGTGGTAGAGTCCACCTCACTCTTATCTCATTCTCCCACATGGGTCAATCAAACCCAACTCTCAAGTGATATGCGTATCTTAGTTATGCACCAATGGTAAGGGTAAAGTTAAAGGTATCCCCTGTGCAAACACCGAGTCATGTCTGACCCTTGGGGTGACGCCCTCTAGCGTTTTCATGGCAGACTCAATACGGGGTGGTTTGCCATTCCCTTCCCCAGTCATTACTGTATAACCCCCCAGCAAGCTGGGTACATTTCACCGACCTCGGAAGGATGGAAGGCTGAGTCAACCTTGAGCCGGCTGCTGAGATCGAACTCCCAGCCTCATGGTCAGAGCTTCAGACAGCATGTCAGCTGCCTTATCACCTTGCACCACAAGAGACTCTTTGGCACCAATGGTATAAATTGCATATTAATAATGAACCTTTGATTCGCATTATATTCTCCTCCTTGATCCTCACTGCTAAAGTGGCCCACTTCTGCATTAGCCCCTTGCTCGACCTCCACTCCAGTACCCAATACAGAAAGCAGCCAGAGGATGATTTTTGTTCACTAAGGAGGGAGTCACCGACCTGGCATCAGATGCGAAGTAGTACTCCACAGCTTTCTCTTCAACAGGGAAAAGGCAGGTAGTGCTGTCGACACGGGAGAGACTGCAGCTTCCTTTTTTGTCTTTACCTGCAGTGTTGGAAAGCTTCATTAGCTGTTGTGACTACGCGCACCAAGCCAAAGTAAACCAGCACACATCCCATGGATATGATTTGCCCTAAGTCACCAAGTCACAGTACCAACATGAAGCTTTACTTTTTAGGACACCCCTGGCATAACTCACTAGGAATATCATCTGTACAAATTCTACTGAAAATAAAAAAGAAAATGTCAATGATGCATAATGCACAAAAGGTCTTTCAGTGCATTGGGCTTTGGGTCAAAATAAGGAGTAAGATTTGGCTGAATGTGGAAAATAAATGCACCCTTCAACAGAGAGATGATCTACTCATTTTTAAGTGTGCATATTTAATCCATGTGTCCAAATCCAGGCCGTCAGAAGCACAATTCTGAAGCAGTTTAGCAATATTAGAAAACGTTATTAACTGTGGTCTAGGTCTAGGATGTTGCCAGTTCAAATCTTATATCCACAAACACACCAGATGGCCTTGGGTGATTGCCCCTCACTTTCTGCCTAAGTCCCTGATTTGTAGTATTGAGATAAAAACAATGTCTTATATTACAAGGCTGATCTATAGATTGTTCAGATAACATACCTAAGCATTTTGAAGTACTAAGCGAATAATAAACATTAGGATGAGTTCTTCACTTGTGGATAAAAGAAACAACACATGAAATCCTCATTAAGTCAGGGGTTCCCAGACTGAGATTCATCTTAGCCTTGGCAATTTTTGGCTTCAGTTGTTGACTCTGGCTGCCTTTGAGGGTGCAATCTTCCAAACCACTTGTACCAAGATAGTTTTGCTGATCACAAGTGAGCTTCTTTGAGTATTCGGCTTATGAATCTCATCTCAGCAGGAAGAGATGATACTGCACTGAACTGGCGAACAGTCGATTTTTAAAAGAAGAAATTATCAAAACTTTTAAAACTTTCCTTTTAAAAAATGAGTGATAACAGGAAGCTTCCCTCAATAATAAAGATTATGTAGGCATAAAAAAAGCTTAAATATTCTGCTTGGCCTTCAGAGCCGAATAAAATACTTTAGTGCTCTGTGAAGAACATTTGTATACAAAGGGGTAAATGATTAAGCTGCTCTAATCAGCCTAATTTGCTCTCATTTTCTAGTTAGCCTTAAAATAAAGCTATCAGCATTCAAAATAATTGGGCAAACAAATTTTCAAGGTTTTTATTAAACAATGCTTTCATGTTGATACTGCCAAAAATACTGAGCCAGGTCCAGGATCCCAGCATGTCAGAACTCCTCATACCTTAACGTAGGGCTGCTTCCACATGGGAACCTTTCTCAATGGTGCTCTCTTTACTGCTGCAAACCCAGAGGCATTTGCAGGGGGCAACAGTGCTCACAGTTTCCTTTGCACTTTATTCGCCCCAATGCCCTGCAGCTGCCATTCCATTCCTTGTATTCAGAGGGCTTTTTTCAGACTTTAAAAACAAACAAGGTACCTGCTTCCACACAGGGGTATGAAGTGACACCTCTGCTGTAAATGCAGTAGGCAGGGTGGGTGAGGAGGGGGCACCATCTTCAGGCACAGTACTGCTCACTGCTGTCTCTGAACCCTTTTCAACTGGGCTCAATAATGTCAGCTGTTAAGGCAGACACCCCCCCCTTTTCTATACCGCTGAGCTACAGTTAAAGGAACACTGAGATTCAGCTGTGAATAGGGGGGGGGGAGCCTGTAGAAAGTTGGAAGGAGAAGGAAAAAAGCAACACTGAATTCTGTCATTTTGAAGATAGACTTGCTGTTTAAGACAGAACACAGGATGATTTTCCTTTGCTTAAACATGAATCCACAAAAGCCCCACAAGTTACACTTCAAGTGATGATGACATCATTGTGTGGAAGTTCCCTCCTGCAAAAAAACAGCCTGCATGGAGCAAAAACCCTGCTTTTATGTTACCAGTTACTGACCTATAGTGTAATAAAATCAGAGTCCAGTAGCACCTTTAAGACCAACAAAGATTTATTCATGGAGTGAGCTTTTGAGTGCAAGCACTCTTTGTCTGACGAAGGGTGCTTGCACTTGAAAGCTCACATCCTGAATAAATCTTTGTTGGTCTTAAAGGTGCTACTGGACTCTGATTTTATTGTGCTACTTCAGACCAACACGGCTACCCATTTGAATCTGACCTATAGTGTTAAAGCAAGGACAGTAAAATATTGACTAGTGATTTTTTTAAAGCCTGAAAAAGCCCTCTGGTGGCAGATGGGGGGAGACAACAGTCATTGGGGACTAAGGTAAGGGAAATGGAGCTGAAGTGGGCAGGCCCTGCAAAAATGCACACCTCCCCATCCACGTGGCATGGAAAGACTGTACTACTTCACAAAAGAGCCTACCAAACCAGGTTTGATAAAGGCTGCAGCAAAGCAGAAGGAGGCACATCAAGTGAATGATGAGATGCTACGTGGGAGATCTCCCCACAAAATATTCCACTTTTCTTTAGACACAGAACTGGAGCAAGACGTCCGTGTGGAAGCAGCCCAGGTTTCCAACTCAAATCAGTAGAAAGCTGTGAAACCGGAAGAAGGATCAGAGACCCTTTTGTTAAGTGAAAAGCCCCAACCCACCAACACTTGATTATCGCATGCAGATCACTGCCAGAAAATCCAACCCTTTATTCCGCTGCTACTGCTTTCCATCAAAACAATCTAATCTTCATTCGGTATCTTGTTGCACAGGCACAAGAACACTAAGTAGCTGAAGGGGAGTATGCTACAGAGGGGCAGAGATTCATATCTCCTTTTGCATCCTTGAAAAGGACCTAAAAAACTAAGCACCTGGCCAGATTGTGGTATTACTAGTGCATTACAATTTTTGAAGATTGAAACCCCTCAGCCCTTATAGCTGCGACATTTACTCTACTAATTTTTTTAAACCACCAATTAAAAACCTAAGTAATCAGGTAGCAGATTGTTCATTGTTTTTATACAACAGCTCTGGGTGGCAAGACCCATCTTTGAAGAAGCATCTCTGCTTCTCTCTCACGCGGGAAGAGAAATACCTCCTCTAGAGCGATGCTGCAGCATGTATATGCCTTTCTCAGTTGTATAGCTTTGATTCAGGTGCATGTGTTACAGACCTAAATTTACCGGATGAGTTTTAACTAATCACTGCACAGAATTTTTAAGATCAGACGAGTGCCCTACCAAGCGCACACACTTACACTGCCCTTGAATCTTGGAAGAATTTCAAAAGCCATTCAGGCATGCATGTGTGTGCTCCCCCTTCTCAGGAAAGGACAAAGCGATGCTGGCTGACGAAAGACAGGCTTCTCTATGGCCCAACTAGAGATTATGTGGAATCAAAGGACATCAGGCTATAAAATAATCACTCAAACTGTTAATTGGTCAGTCTAATACTGTTGTTCTAATGAGTAGAAGAACAGAAGTGACAGGACTCCCTGACATGCAAATGAAATACATCGATGTGGAGATTTTAAATGTATTCCATGCAGCTTTCCCTCCTTTTACAACTTACTTATTCTTTAAACTGACTTCTGCAGGCAATGCTCACAACAGAAGCTTCTCATTGAAGTAGAACGCCACCAATCCAGATGACAAGAGTGATGCTCATATGTTGCCAGAGAATAAACTGAGCTATGTAGAACTGCAAGAGGGGCTTACTTGATGTCAAAAATAGGGACAAAACGTGCAATGGGAAATATGGCCATCCTTTTGAATGGAAAGCAGTAAGCTACAAGTTACAGAGACAGGGATCAGTTTAATTCATTTTCTGAGATCAGGACAGCTTGTAGAATTAAGTGTCATGTCATAGGCACCTTCCTCCAGTTTTATGGATATTCCATCAAAAGAATGATCTACAAATTGTGTGGCTGAAATTGTAACATGGAAAACAATTTCAAAGTTATTGGTAACAAAAAAGAAATGCTCACTTTAAAAAAGCACAATTAATAGAAACAGAAAGCATACTTCAATTTAAACTCAGTTCAAGTATTACTTTTTGCTGCTTAAAGTCACAGTGGGTATTTCACAGTCATCGTGAACAGTGATGACAGGCACCGCCGTTACCCAGCAGAGGCAAGGATGACTCTTACACAACATCTTTAGAGAATGTTTGGTACTTTAGCATAAGTGCTTGTTCCTTGAATCCTGTAACAAATGTTATGACTGCAGATGTCAGGCAGTATGAAAGACAGCACTACAAACAGAACGCTGGAGATGAACCAGGGGGATCAGAACAGAAACCCCTGACTCAACCACAAAGCTTCCTGCATGAGGCTGGGCCAGTCAATCTCAGCCTAAGCTATCAACCCAGGTTTGCTGCAATGATGGCATGACCCTCACCGGCCCCTTATCTATTGTTTACTGAGCTCCATCCCAATAGAAGGGCTATAACAGTTTGCTAGACGTAAAGCCTTACCTACAGCCGTTCTTGAGGGCAAGTATAAGATAATCCCTTGCTCTGAAAGATTATGCCAATGTATAATGGGAGAGACAGAATCTATAGGGCATGTTCTCCTTCACTGTCCATGCCATAAAGAGCCAAGGGCTAAGTTTATTCTCCCATTCCTGGGTGAACTCCATGATAACTCAGAGGAGACTTGCTTAGATAAACTATTAAATGACAAAAACCTGTCTTTTTCAAGCCAAGTGGCTAAATTCTGTGCTTATTTGTGCAGAGTCCAAAATAAAATAGCTGATGGTAATAGTGTATTAATATTATGTTTTATGCATATTATGTTTTATGCTTAAGCTTCATATTCTTTTATGTGATTTTAGTTTATTCAGAAGGCACCACGATATGGAATGCACAGCTGGTATCGTCATACCTTTCCATCTCTGTAGTATTTGCATAAAAAGTAGGCATAAAAGCCTTGGCTCACACATTTACCTGTTCTATACAGTATTGGAATGTGGTCAGTAGAAAGCTTGTGCTCGCTTCGTACGCCAATGAGCAAGGGACTTCCCCTTCTGAAAATAAAATATCCAGCTGAAAGTGGCAGTGAAAAGAAGTTGGTGTAGCATGGTGGAGGGAGAGCATGTTCCCACTTGTGGCTTATCCATGAGCAACTACTGACTGCTTAGTCTAAGCACAGCCAAAAACGAACAAACCTCGATACAAATGAAGGGCAAAGAGAGGTAGTAAGCTCAAAGTACTGCAGGAATAAGGAGTAATATTTGCATTCAGGACCAAGGTGGGTAAGCTAAGAATATTATGTTGGACCCAGAGGTAAGTGCTAAGCAACATGCAAGTTGAGAAGATTACATGATGGAAAGTAGCAAGCAAAATTACTCTGTCGCTGCAAACAAATTCATAGCTGGACAGATCTTATGCTGGGATTGGATTCAAAATTAAAACATTTTCACGACACTTGAAAACACAGCTCACACTGGTGGCCTAATTCATCAAGGGCCGAACACCTTATATAGGGTTTGACTGGCAAATAATAATACCTACATATAAGGGAGCAAAGCTATACCACAGATGTTGTTCCTTCACCTTCTGAGAACTAATTTTATTTGGTTGGGGGGGGGGGTTGCTATGAATTCCTAATACTAGGAATTTCCAAGACCTTTGGGAGATAAATTATGACAACTGAATTGGTGTAAAACAAAATCTGTCCAATGGCACCTTTAAGACCAACAAAGATTTATTCAAGGTGTGAGCTTTCATGTTCACACACATGTCCTCAGATACCCTTCCTCAGATATCCTTCATAATATTGAATAAATCTTTGTTGGTCTTAAAAGTGCCACTGGACTCAAATTTTGTTGAGTTAATTCAGATCAACATGGCTATCCACTGGTATAAAAGAGTTTTATAAATATGTTCTGGTTTGTAGCATTTCTGGGCTGTAAAATGTTAGCAGAGCTTGTAATGCAGAAAACAGGAAACACAACCAAAATGATAAAATCAGGTTCCTGGATAGGGCAGCAAGAGTTTGCTGACTTTTGGCTAAACTGTCTGGAAAGAGCTACCCGTATGACAGATCCCAATAACTCAAGTGGATAGACGGAGAAGCATACTCATGCGGTATTTACCTGGTACCAACTGCTTGACCAGGATAATGAACAGCTTTGAATACAAGAGCAAATGCACCTTCCTTGTGGAGAAAAAACAAATGATTCAGTTATATTTCAATCAAGTTGTTCAAGAACATGCATACAATTTTCTTATAATTCAAAGGTTTTATAAATTACATTATGTCAATAACCTCATGATGGCTGCATGTGTTACACCGATACTGTGTAGTATAGAGCTGAAAGACTGGAGAACTCTGGCCAAAGGCTCACGTCAGTTAAGGAAACCATGCACTACAGAATGTTGATGGCCAGGTGAGATAAGAACAAGCTCAGCAAAACTAAGCTGAAACCTTGCAGCAGCATGTTCCACAGGAAATTTCACATGCTCTTAATATTCCACAAAACATCAAACAGAAGCGTTCAGGAGGAAATTTTTATAATAGGGAACATGACTGCCTAACATCTTTTAAATTTAGTTTTCATTGCTCTCCTCATCTTAAAAATATATTAACGCTGTTTATTCCGTTCATCACCCCTTTTTTGCAGTTCAGCGCTGTCACATTGCTTATATGTATTATATTGGTTTTAGTGTATTGCTCTCTAATTTTTGTTATCAGGTCTTACTCATTAACAGCTCTCTGTCATTCTTATCCCATCATTTTAAATGGTGTCATCTGCATTTAATCTCAACAAGAAGGGAATTACGCATGTAGAAAAAGCAAATAAACACATTTGAAGAGTTAATCCTCACATTTATACCTTGTTGTCTTAACCGTTACCCTTAAAAGTTTATATATGCACGATACTAGGAGTGGCCAGACTGTAGCTGTCCAGATGTCCATGGACTACAATTACATGGTAATTATAGTCCATGGACATCTGGAGAGCCACAGTTTGGCCACCCCTGCACTATACATAAAAACTCATACATATGAACATTATCACACATTAGTAAAAAAAAAATTCTCCTTCACGCAGGGTTTCCTAAACTCCTTCATTAACCTGCTTGAGAGACAGAAACTAAAAGTATAGCTCACATTGCTTAGTGAAGTAACAATGAACAAAAGCATTCCATGGTACACTGACAATCCAGCCAAACAATTCCTGAAGCCCCAACATGCATTTAGCAAAATGTGGCATTAAGCTGCTTTCTATGGGTCAGGAATGCTTTACTAAAATCTTGATTTACCAGCTGTTGGATGACTCTTTCTACCAAAGTGGTAAAACTGATATCATCACTTTCACGGTTGTCATACATGTACTTGACAAGCTTAGCAATCGTTTCTGTATCAGTCTCAGACTCAAATTCATACCCTTTGCTTTCCTGAAATAAAAATAAAGGGGATTATTACCAGCCAAAACAGAGTGGTGGAAAAGTCTTGCAAGCAGTAATCATATGAAACACAATGATGTAGTTCAGATGGAAGGAAATCCAGAACGTACTATTGTAACGGTCGCACTATAAACGTAGTTCCTCAATTACTCTTCTAACAAATATCTTCCACTGGTTCATTTGACTGTGCTATCCATAAAACCAGAACACGGAGAAAAATACTGGCTTCTACTGCTCTTCCATTCCTTAACTTAAGCCTAAAGACTTCCTAATTTTGCAAGCAGAAGGTCCTGATTTCAACCACTGATGTCTTCATTTTAAAGGAGGCTTTGTCTCAGACTTGGAGACCTGCTGCCAACCTATGATGTGATTTGCTACTAGACAATGTCTTGTAGCCCATTACTCTAGTGTACATTTAATACAAACAGATACTTTAGCATGGATGAGCCTCTTGTGGCGCAGAGTGGTAAGGCAGCCGTCTGAAAGCTTTGCCCATAAGGCTGGGAGTTCAATCCCAGCAGCCGGCTCAAGGTTGACTCAGCCTTCCATCCTTCCGAGGTCGGTAAAATGAGGACCCAGCTTGCTGGGGGGTAAACGGTCATGACTGGGGAAGGCACTGGCAAACCACCCCGTATTGAGTCTGCCATGAAAACGCTAGAGGGCGTCACCCCAAGGGTCAGACATGACTCGGTGCTTGCACAGGGGATACCTTTACCTTTACCTTTACTTTAGCATGGAAGGCATGAAAGCCAAAATAAGCTACAATTATGGTAGTATTTGTTTTAATTACTTTACACCATTAATGTACACAGCACTTTTGGTTCCCACTTCATAGAATTTACAAAGTACTTTACCCTATACTTAATCCGACACTTTAAAGGTATCTATTGTACCAGCTGAGTCACACAAGCACTTTCCCTCCCAGCATCCAAAGAATTTTGACATGATTTGGAATAGATACCAAAGAAAAAAGCAGATCCAACTTTTAAAATTTACACCACAGTGTAGCAAAATAAGTTTCACTTACCAAGAATTTTTTCAGGTCTTTGTAGTTTGTGATAATGCCATTGTGAATAACAATAAACTCTGAAGGAAGGGAAAGGAGACGACACATCAACAACTTTGCTATTTTGCCATGTCCAAGATCAAAGCGCCTCTGTTTTTCTCTTGCAAAACAACCAGCAGCTGGCTTGTTCTAAGGCAAAACATTTTACACGTGGCAAACCCAGCAGCAGAAACCAGAAATCATGAAGCTAACCGAACAAATCACAAGCACACCTAATAAGGACAATTTGATTTCATAAAGTGATAAACGTCTGGCCTCAGAACGTCCCCCATTTGATTGGCTAACTCTGAACTACTCCATGCTATCCGTTGTATCCAAGTGCAACAGTAATGTACTTTTATCCTATTTACAGATCAATGTCCTAATGTAAAAGCAAATGTAAGCCATCCTCTCTGTGAGCCATTACTCAAAATGGTTTTCTGTTCTAAAACAGAAATTATAATTGAGGATATTAAACAGTCTGTGTTAGCAAAGACTGAGGGTAAACCACAGTTCAGTTTCAATTGTGTTCTTAAGAGTTTGGACGTTAACATATTTATAATGTCCATTTATTTTCTATGAGGGATTATTTCCCATTCTTGAGTTATCTTTACTGCAGTACCAACAGATTGCTACTACATGGCAAATTACCACACCCCAAATTACAGATTCACTATCTAATCACCCAAATGTAACCTTTTAAAAAGAAATCTCCAAAGGATTTATTCTGTAATCATATTTTTAAATACTTTCCATTTAGGAAATTGCTACATACAAGACTAGACTTTTGTTTAAATATGATTTAAAGGTGAAAAGCTCTGCTGTTTTGCTGACATTTGGTTTCTTGCTGCCCTGAATTCTATGGCTAGCCCTCTCTATGGCTAACCCTCTAAAATAGTCCATACCATCTTATGCCAGGCCAGTAAAGCCAGCTCACTCCCAACACCCAGAGAAAGATGCTGACTGACCAGGCCTATATCTCACCATTGTTTTTATCTGAGCGCTGTGGATGGCTGTTCACTGGGTTGGGTTCCCCATGGGTGGCCCATCGAGTATGGGCAATTCCAAGATGTACATCAAATTCAATGTCCAGGTCTATATCTTGTTGTTCTATATAGAGAAAACAAAGCTTCTTTACTCTTGAGTCGTCTACTGTCCTTTAATGAAGCAATTTGGTTGCAACCCTATGCTTAAGGAGGCTTGCTGAAGCCTACTACTGGAACATAAATGTATTTTTCCTTCCTGCACTTTAGAATCTGGCCAAATTCTACCAAAACATGCATTGTAAGTGACAGTGTTATTTACTCATGTCTTGCATTCTCATGTCCTGCATTCTCAAGGTAACGTCTGATTTTATTTACTTAAAAACAGCAGAACGAAATGGGCCACATCAGTTCTAAACTGGTACAGCTCTTAGCACCACTTAAATTGCAAAACAAAAACCCTGGTTCATGAAAACCTGGTTGAAAAAGCCTGATGTAGAGAGTGAAGTATCCTGGACCTTCAAATTTTGCTCTCAAGAAACAAGGCAGGTCTACAGTGAGAAGTAGTATATCTAATATATTGTGTAAACTGCATTTTTAAAACACTTCTATTGCATGGAATGGTTAGGGACATGGTATGTGTTTCTTCAGTGTACTCCAAACATGTTCCTCAGGTTTAATCAGAAAGGAAGCTCACCAAGAAGAAAAAGGCAAAGAACTGCATAGTGCTATACTTACTGTTCACTTCTTCATCCAGTGCCTTCACTTTCCCTTTCTTTTTGATGAGTGCAATTTTGCAGGCATTTGCCTCCCAATCTTTATCATTGCCTCCATCAATTCCCACTCCTAAAACACAGAAGGCAATGAGATAGAGAAAGGTCTTGAAAGGTAAATAGCCGTATTTACCAATCCCACCACAATAGCTTCTACACTTGTTGCTGCCACCTTTGCTTCAGTTTATTTATATGCTTCTACTGTCAATGAAGGTTTTTATTGTATCTTATTGTTTTTATTATAGTAACTGCCAAGAGCTGCCTAGCCTGGGAGTGGCAGTAAATAGATCAAATAAATGCAATTGCTTTTCCATAGCAAAATAAATTAAAGTTATGGCCTCACTGGTAAGATTTCTAAGCCAGGAGTGACAGTTGTACTCAGCCTGGAGAAATCCATAGTTAAACCCACATTATGGCTCAGTCTGGCAAATTATTTTAAAAGTGAGTTTTCAAATACAAGCCATGCAGTCATTGCTAAAAGGGCAAACTATAGATTCAGGTGGGTAACTGTGTAGTTATGAAATTTGAGGACCAACTAAGTTTTATGCTCGGTATAAGCCTTCATGAGCAAGCACAGTTCTTCAGAATGTCTACAGCTAAATAAATTGCGATCGTATCTTTCCAGTGCTTAAGGAATGCCTAGTGTGTATGAGAGAGCAGTCATACATAACTGTTTTAAGTAAATAAAAACTCACTCCACTGACTTCCAGTTAACTGCTGGGCTCAATTTGAAGTGCTGGTCCTTGCCTTTAAAGACCCAAATGGCCTAATGTCACCCCCCAAGTCTTTATAAGGTAGCCGACATGCTGTTTGAAGCTCTGACCCTGAGGCTAGGAGTTCGATCCCAGCAGCTGGCTCAAGATTGACTCAGCCTTCCATCCTTCCGAGGTCGGTAAAATGAGTACTCAGCTTGCTGGGGGGTAAAACGGTAATGACTGGAGAAGGCGCTGGCAAACCACCCCGTATTGAGTCTGCCATGAAAACGCTACAGGGTGTCACCCAAAGGGTCAGACATGACTCGGTGCTTGAACAGGGGATACCTTTACCTTTATAACTGACAAAGGGAGCTTTGACTCTTGAAAGCTTATGCCCTAAAAATCGGGTTGAGCTCTAAGGTGCCACTAGACTCAAATCTAACACTTCTGAAGCAGACCAACATGCCTACCTTCCTGAAACTGTTAGAAATTGACCCACATCAAAGTTCCCAGTGAAAATAATGCCAAGTGATAACTTACCTGCAGAATCATATCCTCTGTACTCTAGTCTCTGGAGTCCCTTGATAAGGGTCTCCAGGATCTCCCGCCTTGTCCGGGGCACGTGGTAGTTGAGGTAAGCAAAGATGCCTGTTAAGATTGATAAAAGAATTGACTAGCACACAATTTTGTAACCCACAGTATGAACAAAACCAATTCTGTGTTGGCTTTCTATTGGCCCAGTAGCACAGCTCAACCATTCCACTGCAAAGAAACATTACTGCCTTTTGTTTCAGTTCTCCTAAGCAGCTGTTTTCCAAGAAAAATACAATTGTGCGTTAAGAATACAAGAGCCCTGCCAGATTAGACCAGCGGCCCATCCAATTCAGCATCCTGTTTCACACAGCAGACAGCTAATTCCCCTGGAGGGCCAACGAGCAAAGCATAGAGGCCAAGACCATCCAATGATGCTACCTTCTAGCACTGGCATTCTGAGCTTTCCTGCCTCTGGACACAGAGGTTCCCTTCCTGGCTGACAGTCATTAACTGACCAGCTCTAGAAAGTTTAACAGTGGGGAACGAAAGCAGACAAGATCTCAAGGAGGCAAGAACTGGAAAAAGGGACAAATGGAATAAGTTGTCATGGATTGCCCCAGAAGGACGACTCCTCATTGGAGGAGGAGGACCTGCCTTGCCCTAGCAAATGTGAGGCAGAATCCGTAATGCCTCCCCAAAGGAAGTTCTGCCAGCATTTGCTCTGCCCCCCTGAGCCACCAGAACTGCCAAGCCAGGAGGTACCAGCATGGACCCTGCTACTACCAGATCTGCCAGGAGCAGAGAAGGTAAAGAGCTGGGACTAGGCACAGGAGCATATGCCTGGCAACCCAAAACACACTCTCTGCTAAAGAAGCACCAGAACAAAACAGTAAGTTTTGCTCCTGTTACAAAACAGTAACAGGAGCCTGGCCCCCACTCAGCTTGTAAGGTGTAAAGAAACTTCCTAAATAAACCTGCAGGGAAGCTGGAATGAGCGTGGAGAGGTAGCTTGGTGAGCTTACTAGCTGCTTCAATATGACTGGAGCCCTGCCTGCTGGGGACTGTTACCATGGTCCTTTTGGGCTGCCCAAGACCTTGCCTCCAGCCTGAACAGGATATAAGTGATGATGCAGTTATAAGTATTTAAATTGATTAGTTGGGAATGACACTCAAGAGATTATTGCAAAGGTGGCTTTTGGGGTAGGATTTGGAGCAAGAAAGAGGTGCGAACACATGTGGTCTTATATATTCTAGTCCTAAATGCATTCTTCTTGTGTGCAGCTATGATCCAAAGAAGCATGTATAGCAGGGGTGGAAAAACAGATATCAATGGACTACAATTCCCATGAGCCCCTGCCAAAAGTCCATGGACATTTGTAGAGCCACAGTTTGGTCATTCCCGATGTATAGCGTGCAAAAAGATGACACCGCAGTTCTTTTCACATCATTACTCTGTAATTAGCAATACTAACAGATTAGTGCATGTAAATAGGACTTCTTCTCAGATTCGTGATGTTTTATTAATGTATACAGCTTGTTGAGGTATAACTCATGAATTTCTTTCTCAAATCATAAGGTTCATTAAATTAAGTGGGAGAGGATCAAGTATTCTAAGTTACACTATGAACTGATACATTGATTTGTTGTTTGTAGCAGATGGGTTAACTGAGGCATCCATTCATTTCAGATGAGTTTATTTTCAGTGGTAAGGGATGGCTAAATTGATTTGTCTGCATGCAGGTGCGGGAATGAAGTTATTATATTGTTAACTGGTTACAATTCCATATTTTGCAGAACTGGAAAATCCTTGAAACTAAACTCAAATAATAGCACATTAGAATACAAATTCCAATAGGTTATTTTAATTCCTTTGAGGCTAGGGCTGAAGATAATCTCAACCCGGGCTTCTAGAAAATCTAGCTGGCTTTGGCTGATTGCAAAGTCTTTGCACCCAACCCCTACCTAGTCACAGGATTCTGCAACTTAACTTCTCCCCACCCACTACCCTCTGTTGTGCCTTTTTTAAAAAAATGTAAATACGGTATGTTGTTGGTCTGAGATCTTTGCTTTTAAATGTGATGACAGGTGGGTTTTGTATGGTTTTCCTATACTGTAACAAATACTTCTTGGTATCTATAGACAAAACGTGCACATTCCTTTTTAACACCTGGCTTTGTTATC
Organism: Paroedura picta; assembly: GCF_049243985.1. Taxonomy (NCBI): domain Eukaryota; kingdom Metazoa; phylum Chordata; class Lepidosauria; order Squamata; family Gekkonidae; genus Paroedura; species Paroedura picta. The sequence continues at coordinate 25,038,774 of NC_135380.1, forward strand.
AGGAAACCCAGGAAAACAACAGATGGAAAGAAGGCATGGTTGGTTCCTACTTCTCAAATATAGCAGGTCCAGCAGTCAGTAAACCATCACAGTGAATCTTTGCTCTTCAGTGCTTTTCATTATTTTGCTGACCTGCAGGAACTGTCTCATTTGAGGGAATTGCTGTATTCCATACAACAAAGATGGTAACGAAGGACAAACATCTTATAAAAAAAAATCAGGGAGGGGAAAGGTGACCGTTGAGTCATTCATAATAATCTAGTCAATCCAGATTACTAACAGGTTATATGATCCCTGTCAACGAGGAAACTGCCTATAATAAAATAACAAGGTATATCTTGAAGCACTAACTCAAGGAAACACACTTCACCACCTTTCAAGTATGGCTAATTGAAAACGAAGGAAAAAAAGAACACGGGCAGGGTATGTGAAGCCCCCTCCCATGCCTGTGATATTCCTCCACATTTCTCCCCCATTCTGTTTTTCTTCAACGAGCTCTAAGGAGTCACCTAGGAGAAAAGTACTCTTACTGGTCAGTCTTGGGCTAGTTATTTACCTCCCAGTTTAGAAGAAGAGTTGGTTTTTATACTCCACTCTTCACTATCCAAAGGAGTCTCAAAGATGCTTACAATCACCCTCCCTGCATCTCCCCATAGCACACACCCTGTTAGGTAGGTGGGGTTGAGAAAGCTCTGACAGAAGTGCTATGTGGGAACAGATCTAACAGGACTGTGACTAGCCCAAGGTCACTGAGCTGGTTGCATGTGGAGGAGCAGGAAATCAAACCTGGCTCTCCAGATTAGAGACCACCACTTTTAACCATGACACCAACCCATCTGGTTCTTCACTTATCTCAGAGTTTTTATAGCAATAATATTGATGGAGTGAGGGGTGACAAATTTCTCTAACTGCTGCTCAGATAGTAGAAACAGGGTACGATTTTGGCTTCCAGATTTTTTTTTAAAATCAGAAGGCCTAGTTTGCAGAAAAGCATATACTTGGCTACCTTTTGGAATGCTGTTTTAGATAAGCTTGGGGCAGAAGAATCCCTATAGCCAATGTTGATGTTATGATTATGATTGACCTAATCTCAAGGCTAAAGGAAGAAGTTGCTATTGTTTATGTAAACCAATGGAAGAAAGCATGAGTTTGTGCTATTCCTGTAAAGGTGTGATCCTGGACAAGAGACTTCACCTGCCTCATGGAATATAACACCATCTCCACACCAGGTACTAATTGATGTAAAAGACACGGTGAAATGAGCCAGCTATAAAGAAAAGGTTCCAGAGACATCTCTTTGGTACATAAACAGAACAATTGTGGCTTGTACAATTCAAGCCTTTTCTCCTTTTCAAGCCTGTTAAAACAGCTATACAAATAAGCTCCTCGGAATATTTACCAGCTCACTTGCTCATACACAAACTCAAGTTGATATAGCCTAGAATAAGAGAGCCAGCTAATGGCAAATAACTCCTTTTTCCTTGGGCACCTCTAAATCACCACAGGTGCCTGGGCAAGTGGCTATGAAATGGCCCTGTATTGCTGAAGGTACAAAATCCAAGCCCAGGTTCTCACCCAATTGCTGAATTCCCATTTTCCCAACCCACTTTTCCCTTCCAGCTTTCCAGAAGGTCAGTGCTGCATGATTTGCAATGGCAGGTTTGACAGCATTGCAAATAGTTACTGAGACACGGCATCTCCCTCCCGTGGGAGAAAAAATAAATAATAGAAATAATAAAGTACAATCAATACATTCAACATAATGATGCACCATGGAGTGTGCATGCATGGCCCTCAGCAGGAGACAGCCTAAACCAGGACTGGGGCAGGTCCAGCTTACTCCTTGGATATTTGCCAGAGGCAACTGTTACTCACTATGAGTACACTGCAAATTCCTTAGCTGGACTTTCACAGAAGAATTAAAGCTTGGCTAATTGTGTACCATTGATGGATTGTTCCCATTCAAAAGCGAAAACAGAATTGTAGTTTTCCACTGCAGGGATAATATACGTATTTGTAAAGCTATCCTGCCTTTCAGCTTTACAAAGAGAACCCCGTTGGAATTTACAAATGCAATCATTTTCAGCCACAGTCACCACTAACTGTATACAAATTCTCAGCTTCCATACAAATCATTGCCTCTTTTAGTAAGCAGATCAACACAGGGGGCTATATTCTTCCATTAGTAATATATACTTGGAAGGCAAAGAAATCATGTACATTTCTTTAGCTTAATGGTGGGTTCTGCCATCATCCAATGGAAAGCATAGCATCTGTGTAAAGAACGCATTTTAGTGTAGATTTTAACTTATGCAGCTTCCTCTGTATTTACATAAGGTAAAGGTTACAAATAAAGTAGTAGATTTGTTTGCTCAGAAGCTAGAAGTGGTTTTGCAGCAAGCCAGCTCACTAACTTTAGTTGTATATAAAAACCAGAAAAGAAGAACAGTGCACTGGGTACAGCTTTTCAGTTAAACAGGCAGGGGGGAAAAGTGGTTCTCCTAGAACTGGCAAGTTTGGAAATCCTATTAAAGGCCCTCCTCCAGCTATTAAAAAAACTGAGAAGTCTAAAGCATTCCTTTTACTTTTGAAAAGTTCCAATAGCATACTAATTAAATGTACATTAAATATTTTATAAATCCTCCTTCCTTTTCCCTTCTGCAGTGAGTTCAAGCTAGCCGAAAGCATCAACATATTGGAAGTAGCAAATACAGCACACAGCTGCTAAACTGGTTTTGGCTTGCATGCCCTGCACTATAGGAACGTTTCTCCCTGGCTACTGCTGACCATAAATCATCTGTTCAACTGAAAAAGTTGTTCAGAGACATACAAATTGGAAGCAGGAAGTTGAAAGTAAAAAATTAAGCCAGAAAGGCTGTTTTCCTTCCAGTCCCACCCCAAAGAGACTGATATACAAAACGTTGTTCTCTCTAATTCCATAGGAAGAAATCCAAATATCTGATAGCTTTATTTAGATATATTTAATATGATGTGTTTGTAAACAATGCTCAAACACAATATGCCATAGCATCTGCAAGCTGCATGCATCACTGAGATCCTATCTGCAAAGAGACATTCATGCTGAACTTGCAGCAAACTATTTATAGCACAAATTGCCTCATCTATTCTTAGCTTTGTCCCACTTTCCATTTTCTGAGATAAATATACAAAATGCATACAAACACAGTTCTTCTTTACCGTAGTCTGCTGAAATCTATTAAACAGGAAACAACCTGTGGTTCTTGTCAAAACCCTAGCACACTGGTGTCTGGTAGGAAACATTCCTGAAAATGTTTAAAGTCTTGATTTTAAATCTAAAGAAGTCAAAGGAATAGCTAGAATCTGCAATCCATAATTATGTGGAAACAAAGTAAGAGTCTTGTTGTACCTTAATGATTAATCAGTTAAATAGCAAACAAGAACACAACAGATGTGTACAAATTGTGAGATAAGATGCTCTAGGGTCACAGATTTCATGAATCCACAAGAGAATCTCCCACAGATTTTTTAAATAGCCACGGGCCTCCCCTAAATTAGATGTGTAACAGGAAAGAGTGGACAGCCTTCCCAGTCACACTGTGGTGCCAATCTAAATCACCCCCTGAAGTATTATACTACCGCCTACCATCTAATCTAATTTGATTATCACAGAAACCTTTGTCTTTTTGCCTCAACTCCACTCCACTAAAATTTCTGACCTACCTAGAGCCTCTTGTGGCGTAGAGTGGTAAGGCAGCAAACATGCAGTCTGAAAGCTCTGCCCATGAGGATGGGAGTTCAATCCCAGCAGCCAGCTCAAGGTTGACTCAGCCTTCCATCCTTCCGAGGTCGGTAAAATGAGTACCCAGCTTGCTGGAGGGTAAACGGTAATGACTGAGGAAGGCACTGGCAAACCACCCCATATTGAGTCTGCCATGAAAACGCTGGAGGGCGTCACCCCAAGGGTCAGACATGACTCCGTGCTTGCACAGGGGATGCCTTTACCTTTACCTTATAGGAGTTTTAGTAAGGATTTCTAAGTTAATGAGTACAAATGTTAAAACACCAAGGATGCTGATCAACATGCTGGACTCAGGGCAACAAACACTTTAGGCATCAGTCTGTACGTATAACAGAGGTTTTTAAGATGCCTCACATAGGATCTCCAGGTCTCCACGCCATAGGGAAAGATGGTTTTAAAAACTCAGGTGAGTTTCAACAAGATATTCCAAAGTGGGAAGGGATGTTGCAATTATTCAACAGAGAAATTAAATATTACTGCAAATTCTATAAGGGAATGTAAGTTTCAGAACTGACAAATATTACAAAGTCAAAAAGGAAATACCAACAAGGAAACAAGTATCCTTTCCACCTTGCCAACACAACCTCCCTTGGCAAGTCTGAACTTAACCACTAGGTGTCAGAAAGGCAAATGTGGCCTGAAGCATTCGACTTGGGGAAGAGGAACACCTGAGCAGCTTATTGCCTGCATCCTTCTACTCAGACCGCCTTACCTACATCCCTGCCTACCTCTTAAATTTCCCAATGATATATTAACAGTCTCAAACCACCTTGGGCATTACCAAAGAGGGCAAGTGTGAATTCAAAATTCAGCTCCTATGTCCTATGCCCACACATGATTTACATCTTGACCTGCTTCCTCAACATCTTCCCGTCTGTTTACATCATTAGGTATCTCCCCACCGCACTTTCTCAGGCACTCATTCCCCTCAATTTATTTAGCATCCATTCAGGACTGAGACCGGAATCTCCTTCACTTTGCACAGCCCTACAATCAACAACGGGGATCATATAAATATAAATGCAACACATTTTAATTATTAGAAACTATAGGAGCCATGGTGGGGCTTGGCATGATTAATAACTGCTTGCCAGTTCTTGCTACATACAAGCCTTCTTCACTGCATCCCCACTGACCACCAGCCACCCTAACAGCCCCAAGAATGGCTCAGGTTACTAACTGATCAGAATTCCAGTCTCCTTCCAATATATTGGAATAGGAAGGTGAAAGGGAGGGGGGTAACTGTGCCACTAGCGTTTTCATTATTTCCCAAATCTGAATTTTAAAAGAGAAAAGATGCGGCATCCGCGCACAGTTGACATTCTGTTTTCATTAAAGCTGTCTTGCCAAATGCAAAAGGCACTCTGCACATGCTTAAAAGCCAGGCGTTCCCTGGAGAACCAGGAAATGCTGGCAGGTATGTGGCAAGGCACTCGTTCTCAGCCCAGCCGCCACTGAAGGATGGCTTGGCGAAGGGAAGCCGATGCCCACTCCGAGTCACACGGACTGCCCTTGGGGGATGGAGAAGACGAACGGGAGCGACCAAGGGAGAGACAGCTCTGCCCCATGCACTCTTCTCTCCGGCAGGCACACTCTGCACACGCTCAGGGGCACGGAGAGCACACGAGTCAATGCGTATCCTCACCCCGCCGTGGAGGAGCCTAGCGTCCCTCACGGAGCCCCTCCAGCCTCCTCCTCCTCCTGCTCGCCCCTCTCGCCTCCAAGCCCACCCGCGCGAGCCCCCCTCGGCAGGGGCCGCCTGCCCGGCCCCCCTCTCACCGCACATGGTGGCGTCCTCTGGGGCGGAGATGGCAGCCTCACCGGGCACGGGCGGCCGTTCACGAGTCGGGAAGGCTGGTCGGCGGAGGCGACGGGGGCGGCTCCTCCTCTCCGGGTAACGGCAGGAGGCGGAGCGCGGGCCAGGGACGCAGGCTCCGGCCTCAGCCCGCCATTGGGCCCCGCTCGGCCGGCTCCGCCTCAGCAGGCTGGAACGCTGCCGTGGCGCTTTGGACGTGGCAGGCGGATCCGCATCCGCTAGGCCCGCGCGGGCGGGCGGGCGGGGAGGAGGGGGACAGGCGGGCGGGCCGGTCCGCCCGAGGCTCTGCGGAGCGCTCTCCCCTCAGGAAGCCGTCGGGAGGCCTGCCTTGTCCTCCATCTTTGGTCTCAGCAGTGATGCGCCTGAGGGGATGCCCCAAGGTCGGGACCTGCGCTGAGGGCGTTTGCTCCCTTCCCATCCACTGGGACTGATGGCACTGCGGGGCCGCCGGGCGCTTTCTCTTGCGGCTGCTCCCCGCAAATAATTTAAAAATCGCCAGGCGATGTAAACGCAACGAATAACCGCGAATAATGCGGCAGAAGCTTTGAGGAGGGAGAGTTTGGCTCAGGAAAGGCTGCCGCAAAAGTCGCGTGAAGAGCTTTTTAAAAATGCCACCAGATGGTTGGGTGCTCCGCGAAACCCGCTACCACAGGATGCGCCTAGGCGGCTTTGTGGTTGTCAGGGGGACCCAACCCGTTTTTCTGCCCGCAGGTACAAAAAGAATTTCGGGCAGGGACTGCAGTCAGGAAGCAAATTGGGCGAGAGGGAGTGGAAAATGCTCAGGGGAATAGTTTCCATAGCTATTAAATAAATGGAATAGAGGCAAGATAGCCCCATTTTTCCAAAGAAATGGACAAAAAGAGAAACCAACATGTATTTTTTAAGACTCCCAATGGCTTACTAGCTGGTCATACTCTGAAACAAAATTGGGCTTGATGAACCTTTGGATCTACTTCAGCCGGCAATTTGGTGCGGTATGACTGGATGACACGAAAGAACAACTGGCCACGCTTTCATGAGCTAATGTGGATTAGAATTCCCACTGATATGTAAAACAATAGGCAGTGTATTCTTTACTACTTTGTTTTGGTCAGCTCTCGAATAATGTTAGAATGACCACACCATGTAGAGCTATGTCCTGACACCAAAGGATTGTGATACATTCACAAGATCACTCTTCAGCTTACTTCAGAGGTTGCTTGCAGCCTTTGTGACAGCTCAGCAACGCAGCCTGGGACTCTGATGATTCTACTGGACTGCTTGACAATCATTCCATACCATCAGCTATCCTTGCAAACCATCATAGTTTGGGGGAAAGGACAAGACATTTATCTCACAGCACCATTTTCTGCTAGAAAAGATATGAAACGTTGCTAGGGAATAACATTCATCTCCATGCTGTTCAGTGTTCATTTGATGTCTCTGGAGAGGTTTTGAAGTAAAGCAGCATCAGTGCACTAATATTCAATTACCATTCCCCTTTCCTCCAGCCTCTGCCACTTTGGGCCTACTCTATGGAACACTTTACCCAGAATGGTGCACTTAGTTTTATCAGTTGTAAAAAACCGTGTTTATCTTACAAGTTGGCATTCTAGACCTGTTTGCTTTCAAATATTTGCATTTAAATGTTTTCAATGCTGTTAATATTTTTTCTCAATTTTTTCATAACTGCAAGAGTAGGCTGAAACTACAGGACAAAAACGTGAATAAATAGGGGTGTAAAAACAAAACAGTGGTGCCAGTATTCATCTATGAAGTTGTACCAATTTCCACCCACTCTGGACTTGGGAGAGCCCTGAAAAACAGTGCTAGTATTCAGTACAAATATGAACCATCCCTCCCCACAACCCTGGTCATAACACACCCTTTTTGACAAGAGTTGAGCTCCAACCATTTTTGCCTTGCTCATATTTAACTGCCCTGGCCTGATCTCATTAGATCTTGGAAGCTAAGCAGGCTAGGTTCTGGTTAGCATTTGGATAGGAGACCATGAAGGTAGTCTGGGGTTCTATGCAGAGGCAGGCAATGGCAAACCACCTCTGCTCGTCTGTCATCTTAAAAACCTTACAGGGTTGCCATAAGTCGATTCTGACTTAATGGCACCTTCCATCACCCACCAGTTTAGCACCATGTGAATTCCTGTACAAAGTGAGCAAAATAAATCAAATACAGAAGCAGGCTGGTATATAATTACTACTAACCAAACACTTATTCTGCTTTCCAGGGCATCCTCACATTAAATAGATGTCAACTGAAATCTACAACAACTTCCCACTATCTCTACCAGATGTAGACAACCATTGAGAAATAATTTAACTCAAAGTTGACCTCTATTTTATATCCCCCCCCCTTTACAAGATGCTAGAAATTCTAAATAAGGAAGCTTCCAATGTCCTAAAGGATCAAATTACTAACTTTCAGGTAACAGGGTATCTTTTTTCATGCCACTACATTTAATAAAACACACACAAGGAATGCTGGTTAAAAGGTTATGTTTGCTGATTGTATCTTATTATGCAATGTGATATTATCAGCAGTGAAAGGTAAAAATGTAAATAATAAGGTCTATTATTTCAGGAACTTGGAACAAGCTCATCTTGATAAGGAACTTTACACGTCAACTAGTTCAAGCTGTCTAGAGCTAAGGTAGCCATGACAAACAAGGAACACAATCCCCTGCCTGAGCAAGAAGAGCAACAACTAGGCAAGGAAAATCTTACACAGTAGCTCAAGTGGAACCCCAGCAGGCCATGAGGAGAAGAGCTTAGTTACAGCTGCATCTTAATATCTGTTTAAGCCGCCTGATCCTTCAGCCTTTTACCAGGTCATCACAGAACTAGCTCTAGAAGGCAGCCCTCCAGAAAGCCGCTAAAGTCCTGCCCTTTGCATGTCCAATGTACAAGAGATTCCCCCCCCCCCCGGGCTGCTGCAGCCCTTCATTTTAGAACAAGGGACCTAGTTCTCTGATATTCTGCCCCAAACAACATGAAGGGAAGAAAAAGGACTTTTTTTATCTAGTGGTTGGCTGTGCACTCCTGCAATCTCACTGTCTTACACAACAAAATCTGCACAGGCAGATTTTGGTGCAGCAAGATAATAATTTGTATTTTTTTAGATCCTGGCTACTTTCCTCTTCATGTTTAACTGGCTGTTTTATTACTGACATCTTAACAGCAGTGGATTATTTTCTTGATCCAATTAAGCTGATCTGAAATACAAGTTGTAGGATACAAATTTCCTGAGATATATAAATGGGTGGAAGCAAGTAAAGAGATGTAGTATAGAAATCCAGTTTGGATGCAGGCTAAAGCCAGTTCTGAGATGGCAGTACTCCTAAGCAGTGCTTAGAAGGGCATAACTGTTTAAGATTGCATTATAAATCTCTACAAGGTAAGCTAAAAATGATTGACTAGACACTGCATCATACAAAAGGAACTAATAACATTTCATATTTAATTTGTCTTGCCATAGGACAGTGTGCTAGTAAGAGAACTCATAATTAAGCCAGTATTGCTTTATTTTGGAAAAAGCAAAACACACCAGCTATTTATGTACTTTGAAGACTCCAATCAACAGTTTTTAAATTGGAGAATGCAATACCTTTTATTCAGGAAACGGTAATGTCTTGTGAAATATTTAACTACAAGCTATCATGTTTTTGTTCCCAGTGGGAATTCTAACTGCTGCCATGTTAAATAGTTCAAACAGCACATAGATTCTATCTCATGGTTACTTTCTCAAATGATCTTAAAGGCCATCAAATCTGTTCACTAAAGGGACTGATCTTAAACATCCTGTCACATGCTCACTCAAAATACAAACCCAGCCACTTGGGCAAAGCGGTTTGACATTTGCCTTCACTGAAAAAGCCAGTTTTCCTAAGGAGTTCCAGCTCCTGTAAAGTGCACATATTCTTTCATTGGCACATAGTTGTGTAAACCACAGTACTTTTTAATTACCTTGCTATACTCAACAGTAGGGTAGTTAAGCACAGTAAAACCATTTGTGGTATATTTACGCTTTTCAAGTGACACACAAATCCACATTAAGCTTTTTCAGATGAAATACAAATTCTTATCCACATTAATAAATGTGACTACACAATCAAGGTGGATCTGTCCTCACATTATATTTTTCACAGCACTGATAACTTCAAAATACAGCTGCAGGTCACCACAAAAGTTGTTGAATTCCAAGAAAAGGAATGCATTTTAGAATATTGTATTTGTTTGAACAAAAATTCTTCATTTTTCTTGTGTTCGCTAAAAAAACAAAAGCCCGAACAGAAGATGGATAAGAATACTCTTCACTTGGAATCAATGATAAAAGCAGTACACCAAACGTCTGGAAAAGGATGGTGATGAAAGTTGCCTCTTTCACAACAGGCTAACTTAGGCAAAGCCAGGTGGAAAATAAAGTCCCAAGCTTTCACTGACTCAGGCGGAGTTTGCTGCTTCTTTATCATCGTCAACAACCTGAAAGGCAACAGGCTATAATTTATTATTTACTTAAAACATTTAAAGGCTGCCTCTTCTCCCAAATAGGTGATCAAGGTAATGAACATCAACTTTTCAAACAGCATTTAAAATGTGTATGTAAATATTGAACACCACAATAAAAACATGAAGACATACAAAATATGAAGGCACTGGACCGAGTTAACTTCAGAAATACAAAATGATATGTTAGACCCTCTAAAACTAGCTTGAGGTTTTATTAGGTGAGCTACCAGCATTCAGGATAATATAGCAGAACTGTATTTATTACAAAATGTATTAACAAAAATTATATAGCATAATTGTACTTAGAGTAACAAAACTCTCAAGGATACTGTTATACACAATGGCTTCCTTCCTTCCATATTTAGTTTGTCACATGATCTTCAACCCATAATTTACTGGTGAAAACAAAACAGTACTTCCCCAAAAAAATCCCAATTAGAAAGTTAACATGTCATAATTTAATGCTGCATGTATGGGACAATACAATGACAAAAGAAACCCTCTTAATTAAGAAGAACTGGGATTTTTTTATACCCTGATTTTCTCTCCTGGAGGAGTCTTAAAGCTGCTTACAAGCACCTTTTCCTTCCTCCCCCCACAACAGGCACCCCATGAGGTAAGTGGCATTGAGAGAGTTCTAAGATAACTCCTCTGCGAGAACAACTCTAACAGGACTGTGACTAGCCCAAGGTCACCCAGTGGCTGCATGTCACAAAGTGGGGAATAAAACCCAATTATGCAGATTACTATCCACCACTATTTAACCATTACACCACACTGGCTCTCAAGGACATCCCAAGAGTGCGAGGCACATTCCTCTCACTCAGCCCTGGCCCCCATGCCCTGTCTGTGGCTATCCAGAGCAACTGGTTGGCCAGTATATGAAAAAGGATGCTGGGCAAGATGGAGTACTGGTCTGATTCAGCAAGGCTTTTATGGTCTTATGAGAACGCAATGACACTGAGCTCAAAAGGTAGCTTTATCCCTCCGACTGACTGCAGAAGTATCTAAAGCAACACATCATTTCCCTGCTTCTGCAACTCCTTTGCCTGGTCATCCCCCTCCTGCCACATAACTCAGTTGATTTCCATTCTCTAAACAAACAGATCCCCTATTTTCAATTTCAGCCGTGACTTTTACAAAAAATTATCTATTTTATAAACCTGTTTTCCTCTTAAGAGCCTCATACATTTTAAACCGTCATTAGATTTGGACACTTTTTTAAAGCTTGCAGAAATATTTTGGGGTGTTTTTGAGAAGGAACTTTAAATTTTAAGTATAGTGTTAAAAATTCAGTGCACTCTTTAAAATGTGCTTACCTGTTCCACACCTTCTACTTCTGGAATATAGAACTGCAGCATATTTTGAATTCCATTCTTCAGTGTTATGATGGAACTGGGACAGCTAGTGCATGCACCCTGCAATTTTAACTGCACAATTCCATCTTCAAAACCCTTAAATATGACGTCACCACCATCTTCCTGGACAGTTGGCCTGAGGGACATTTAACATATATTTGAAAGGTGCAGGATAAAACTATTAGTGAATAAACCATTTAAATACTCAAGGCCGCTAAATCTAGAGCAGTGGTTCTCAACCTAGAGGTCGGGACCCCTTTGGGGGTCGAATGACCCTTTCACAGGGGTCACGGCAGAGCAAGAAGCTTGACCGGGGTAGATCAAAATAGAGCATTCGTCTGTCTGGAGTAGCGGAAAAGAGCGAGATTGGCATGGTGGGACAAGAGGCAGAACTGAACTGAGAAACCCCGGAAAAAAACAATTAATATACAATCATGAACAATGGATCTTTATGCCTTAGTCAGTTTCAGTTTAATTTCTGTGAAAGAACACTTGCATAATTTTATTGTGGGGGTCGCCACAACATGAGGAACTGTAATACAGCATTAGGAAGGTTGAGAACCACTGGTTTAAAGGGAAAGTTTCTATCCAAAAACCTACATTTCATACTGAATTCTAGAAGTACTGTGCAAATTCAGTACCTTTGCATATATTTGTTGTCCGAGTTTGGGTAGGGGGAAAAGAAGCTAATTAGAGCACTAAAATCTTTCCTCCTGACGGCTCTTCTTAGGCTCCCCTTGACTTCTAAACTTTTATCACAATTAATTGGAGGCTACAGTATAATGGTAATGACTGGAGAAGGCACTGGCAAACAACACCATATTGAATCTGCCATGAAAACGCTAGAGGGCATCACCCCAAGGGTCAGACATGACCCAGTGCTTGCACAGGGGATACCTTTACCTTACAGTAGAATGCAACAAGGTAAATATATTAATGTTTGTGCTTCTGAATGCTTCATCTTTATTTCTACAAGCAAGAAATAATTGCTTTTTACTTTATTACTGGGTTTTAGAGACTTTTTTGTTCCAGTTTAATGGTAACTACTCTTCCACCCTTCCAATAACATTTGCGAATCCTTCCAAAATTCATATTGTCATGTGCTGGCCTCCCTTATAAGCTCATCTTGGGTCTAATCCTCTAAACCCATGGGTTTGACTCTCAGAGGTAATCCATCCCAGTTTCCTCCCATATGTAAATAAAAAATATTAGTATAATGTCCCAACAACAACTCTCTAACATACTGAAAAGCCTCAAATTCCTTAAACAGAACCTCTACACAGTAACTTGCAACTCTAATAAATTAGACTCTGCTCATAGTTATCACTACTACAACTACCATCTCCTAGCAAAAGGGTACTTCAGAGCTCCAGCCGCAGATACCTCGCAAGAAATTCAGCACCTTCATTTCCCACTTGCCCAAGGTGTTTGCTTAGATTTCCAGATGTTTTCAAAAAGAAACAACAAACACTCTGTTTGTGGAGCTGGCATATGAAGGAAGGCTGGAAGCATTTCAGTGTCAATATTGACAGAAGCAACAAAATATAAATGTAGAACTGTACAGAAGTTCTTCAAATGTCTTTCTGGCTAATGCTGGAGGACAAACAATTTTAACAGAAATATACTGGGCATAGAATTATACAGCTTTAAAATCAAGGAAACATGTATCTATCAGCACTAACATTTTCAAACTTGTTATCCTTTCCCCATTTTATACATGTTTGGAAAAGCTCAGCACCAGCTCTGCCTTTTTAGGTCATACACCTTTTCCAAAAATTTATAAAAGGCTCAAGGGAAATAAATGGGGTGTCAATGCTATCCACTGACAAGCCTAATGGACTAGCAGAATCACCAGATCACAATGAAACAGTGCTGCTTTCATACAAAACTTTTTTAAAAATGCAGGCTTGTCTGTCAATGTGCCAAACTGACTATGCTTTGAATTATATATTCAGAACTCCCTCCACCCCAGCAACACATGTGATTTAAACTAGCAATGTTACAGCAAGCAAAACTTGCAGTTACCTAATTCGAGTATCCAGCAGTTCTTTTATCATTAATACAACTTCATCATCTTCTTCAGAGGATGCTTGAGTGGTTTTCATGAGACAAAAAGAAAAAACATTAACTGTCATTCTAAAGAGATGGCATATATTCTAAATAAATAAGAAACAATCATGTATCTTATTCCTAAACTGGATCCCAGAATGAAGAATCGATAAAATCAATGGGGGTAAAATCAATAAATACTTAGTACTGAAAGGTATAAACCAGGATTACAGCAGAACATCAAGGAGACAAATGTAATTAATAGGAAATTACACAACTTTAAGGTTGACAATGAACAAATTGAAAATATTCAAGATTTTCTATTCCTTGGCTGCATCATCAACCAAAAGGGAGACTGCAACTAAGAAATCATGAGATTGAGACTGGGAAGAAGGGCAGCCCTGAAGAAACTAGAAATTATCCTTAAATATAAGAATGTGGCACTGGTGAGAAAGATCAATTAATGCAATGGTATTCCCCATTAGTATGTTTAAGTATGAAAGCTCAATGAAGAAAGCTGATGGAAAGAAAGTTGATTCATTTGAAATGTGTTGGAGGATAGTTTTATGGATATTGTGAATCACCAAAAAGACAAACGTGGGTTCTATATCAAATCAAGCCTGACTATTCTCTAGAAGCTAAAATCACTAAACTTAGGTGTGACAGTCTGCATTTTTTAAAGTTTAGAAGTACTGTACAAACAGGTAAAAGGCTGTGGAGGGTTAATTCTTCATGGAGCCAGAGAGTGTTGAGTGACAGGCTGTTCCAAGAGATCTGATAGGTTAGCATCAGCTGAGCAGAGAAAAACTTCTGAAATGGATGCTGAGAATTCAATCTGAAAAACAACTCAAAGACTAAATCCCAGACTGCTGACAAGACCACCCCACAACTTTGATTAACTCACTTATAAAGAAGACAAGAACCTTGCTGGATCAAGCCAAACATGCACCTGGTCCAGTTGTCTCCACTTGTGGCCAGTTAGATATTTCTTGGAAGGCCACCACAGGGCATGAAAAGGATGGTTTTCTCACTGATATCCTAGCATCTGACACTCAAAGATATACCATTTCTGATCATGGAGATTCCATGTAGCCATCATGAGCAATAGCTATTGAAAATCTTCTCTATGAATTTGTCTAATCTTGGGACGTTTACCTGTGTCTGTACGAGGTGCCTCTTCAGTAATAATAGGTAATCCAGAAGCATAGAAATCCATTATGGTTGCATAAATATCTGGTTTTATTAAGTTCCAATCAGTATCTTCACTTTCCTAAAGGTTTTTTAAAAGAATAAAAATATATGAATATTACCTATTATTTATTGACCATATGGCATATGTGCAATTTAGCCAGGAGATCCTATGATTATCTGGCTATGAGGCAAGAGATGTTTGGAGGTGGTCTGTCATTGCCTGCCCCACATCATGAGCCTGGTATCCCTTGGAGGTTGCCCTTCCAAGTGCCAGTCAGGGCCAACTCTGCTTAGCTTCTGAGATATGATGAGATTGGCCTTGCCTGGACTATTCAGGTCAGAATATATGAATAGCCTTACTCGATCAGACAAAAGTTCAACTAAATCAATGGTCTGTTTTCAACAGTGGTCAGTGAGATGCTCCTGGGAAAGTAACAAGTAAAATATGAAGGCACCAGTCCTCCTGTTGTATGTTCCCAATATTTAGTAACTAGAGGTAGACTGCCTTTGTACACAAAACCTCCATATTTAACCATTTATGGCTAGTAGCTCCTGGCAGATGGGCCCCTCTATCAATTTATCCAATAACTTTGCAAGTTGCCATGACTATATCTGATAGTAGCAAATGCCATAATTATGCACTGTTGTAAACAAGCACACACTTTTCTCTACTTGAACCTACTGTAGTCAATTCCATTGGGCGACCATGTACAGCATTTTGATAGGAATGCTGACAGCTGTGATGTTTAAAGATTTTTTTTTATATTGTCAACTTGATTATCTTTTAAAGCTAATTTACAATTATTTACAATTATTTCTTATTTCACCATGTTGTTGACTACTTGAGGGAAAAAAGGCATACTATCAGAAACTACATTCCTATGTAAATTCATTTCAGAGTAAATTCTACTTAATTTAGCAGGTTTTATTTCTAAGCAAACACGCATGCATGTGACTGGGCTTTAACAGTTATTCCAGTCTAAACCCATTGAAATAAATGAGCCCATACTGGAATAATTGCTTAGAACTGAACTGGAGATTTAAGCCAATTTCATTGAGACAAGCTTACACTCTCTCTCATAATAGCGCTATCATCCACATGAATCCCTTGTGATGGGACTAAACACAGTGAAAATAAATGCTCAAAAATTGCTGTTTAAAATTCTAAACACAAATAATATTTCATAGAAAAGGAGAGAAGTGAGCACTTTTAATCAGTAATCATGTCTAAACATTTCTGGCAAATTCAAATGAGAAGGCAGCATGTAGCTTCTGCTTAAATTTACATAGATCTTCTGTACTGTTTATTTTTAGAATGCTTTAAAGAAAGATTTTCAGCAAGCACTAAATTATTCCAGAAAGGAGCATAATTCCCTTATCACTCCCTGCAGACTTGCACAAACTTCCAGTCATGTTTAAAGCATTAAAATCTTATTTCAGACTTACCTTTGTTACAGTGATGAAGTCTGTTCCAAAGAACACACTTTTAACTCCTTCAATCCTGAAAAGCTGCCTACAGGGGGAAAATGAGAAGACTGGAAATAAATTCCATCTTTGAATCCTTGTCCATCATGAACTTCTTGGTGTCTTGGGATTAATCATGCAGGCATCCTTGTTTGTCCATAACAGCATAACCTGTCTTCTTGCATGCTATGAACAAGTTCTATGAGATAATCTCTGCATACTTCCATTTGTGTAAAATCAATGGTTTTAAATTAGTCCCTGAGCAAATAAAAGTGACAGCGTAAGAGGCAGCATGCTCTATGGTCCCCAACCTTTTTATCACCGGGGACCTGTCAACGCGTGACAATTTTACTGGGGCCCGGGGGGGGGGTAGTCTTTTGCTGAGGGACGTCGCCGCCACTGCCTGACCCCCTGCTCCCCTTGCTTTCCCACCAGTGCCCCGACTTCCTACCACCCACTGGGGAGTGCTGCCAGCAGCAGCTGTGCAGTGCCACGCTGATGGGGAGTCCCAGCCATGGCGGCCACTGGAGAGAACCAAAGGTGAGCCAGCGGCAGAGTGGCAGGGCAGCCCCCGAGGCATCAGCCGGGAAGGAGGACGAGGAGGAGCCGCAGCCCAGTACCGACTGATCCACGGACCGGGCCCGGGCCCCGGACCAGGGGTTGGGGACCACTGCTTTATGGCACAATGTTGCATGCACATAAATTTTTCACATGATACAAGCTGCAAAATGAAGCTTACTAGCTTTAAGAAAACGTGTGCACAGAAACTAGTTAAAGTTATCTAGGGTTGCAAATGGCCACTTGATTGGCCAAGTAATAGTCCCCTTCAGACAACTCCACCAGAAAGATTTCATAAGCTACAAAACAGGTTTTTATCTCAGGACTAATTCCACAAATAACCAGCAGAAAATGTTGACGTCTTATTTGCAAGGCTGCGCTAATCCAACATAAGACAATGTCAACATTATTACAGATGTATGTTGTAGCAGCCCTTTACTCTCACACAAACCCTTTGTGATAGACAATTACCTTAAAAGGTCAGTGAAAGCTCTTCTCACTGCACATAACATCAGTGAAGGAATATCGAAGGCAAGGTCTTTGTGGTAAATGAATGACGTACACAAGACTCTGCAACTAAGTATAATGAATCAATGACAGCTCCCTGTTTTTCGTGATGCATCCTTGAAGGCGGGGGAACACTTTTCTACATAGAAGAAACGGGTAACAGTCCTTCCTCTAACAATCATGGCCCCAGTGAAACTACCTTTCAGATCACAAGATTCCAGACCAGTGCTTGTCAGATAAGCATGGCTTTGCATGCAACATTATTAGGAGTAAACAATACAATGTTTCATGGAAAAAATGCCTGAAAGGGGAAAAAACTACCTTGAACAAACATGACATTTCCCTCTACTGTGTCAGAACATTGGTCTGTTAGTTTGGTTTACCCTAACTAGCAGCGGGCCTCCAGGATCTCAGGCCAATGGTTTTCTCATCACCTGTTTTCTGATCTTTTAAGTGGAAATGCCACGGACTGAATCTGGGAGCTTCTGCATTCCAAACAGATGCTTGACCACTGAGCCCCACTGAACCTTCACCCCTCCACCCCCTTCCACAGGCACTCTACAATAGTAATCCCCAACCTGTGGGTCGCGGACCACATGTGGTCCTTCGACTAATTGGAGGTGGGCCCTGAAGGACGCCTTCTCCCCCCCCCCCGGCCCTTTACTTCATCCCCCCCCGACCCTTTACAACACACTTCGGGTGTCATAGTCCCATCTGGGAGTGATGGGAGACAATCTCGTTGCAGAGAAACAAGCTCAGGGTTCCCATTGATTTGTCATTGTCATGAGTTAAAATTGCCATGAAAATAAAATTTTCCTTATGTTCATTGTTGTGGCGTGTCTGTATCTTATTTTGAAGGGATGTTTAAACATTACCATAGCGATCAGAGAGCGTTAGGGCAGTGGTTCAGAGTAGAGGAGTAAACTACCCCCCCACACACACACGGGCCTCAGTAAAAGGCATTGAGTGGTCCCCGGCATTAAGTGGTCCCTCGTGATAAAAAGTTGGGGACCACTGCTATACAAGACACGGCATTGGTGCAACATATAGCTTACCTCTATGTACATATAAATAAATTATTGCAGTCAAATTACAAAACACACACCTTGCTAAGGGTGAGCAATAAGTGGAAGCCGGAGAGGTGAATTCTATAGTTCTAGCCTCCAGGACTGGCTTGCCTGGGATAAATTTCAAGCTGTTTGGGTTTGGAGTATCCTGTGTCTGAATAAACATAGACCTTACTGAAATAAGAAAGAATTATTTATTTACACCTAGATATACACAGACACAAGCCATTTAACACAACCCATTTTCAAACAAAACATAAAGCACAGTGTAAAAAAGCCCTGCTAGATGGAAATAAAGGTCCATCTAATATTTACTTATTCACTTCTGTCATTTATCATCCACCTTTCTCACAGAGACTTAAGGTGCAGTAGAGAATTATAAAACAATGTCACGAAGACCAGTATAATACTTTTTTTGAGAAAATAATATATGAAGGAGGGGTTGCCTACCATTTTTCATAGACAACTACAACCTTATGCCCTTTAAAAAAAATGCTCTCCTGGACTAATCTGTCCCACTACCCCCCACTATAACACACATGTGATGCTTCTGGAAAGTAATGACTTTTGCCTGCTGAAAAGTAATGACTTTTGTGACTAAATATCTGGTACTCAGAAGCACTATGCTTCCAAACAAGGGATCTGCATTTCCCTACTGAAGCTGATAACCAGTGACAGATATATTACTTCCCTTTCTCATTGCTCAAGAGTCCTATGCAAATAAAGAATTAGCTAAGCACAGTAGCTAATATTTACATTTAAAATCCCTTGTGAATTTACATGCATACATATTGCTATTCATTACTTGCAAACGCAGCTACTCTCGAAGGATTAAGTTAATATGACAAGGAGAAATCACTTCTGTTAGCATCAAAGAAACAAAATAAGCCCTAAGCATTAATTTTATAAAGTTTCATTCTATCCTTATCTAACAAATCAAGAAAGTAAGAAATCACCAGACTGCTATTGCAGACATATGTCATGACAATAGCCATTTTGTGTTAGTACATACTTTTAGCACACTCAGATCTTTAGGAGACAAAAATTCAAACACCAACATGGAAGTATTTCTAGGACAGAAGTTCTCAAAGTTAGTCCATGTGATTCTTACAAGTTAAGAAAGGCCTATTTAACCTCCAACTGCATCACTACATGTATACTCCTGTGCTGTTCACGCTGGACTTATATTGGTACAAAACTTAAGCACTGAATATCTAGTAAATGTTATACACACAGGGGTATGCTAATGACACTGGATCCAAATTAACCATCTTTTATAATGGAAAATTGCAATTCGATAGACTAGATCAAGCTTTCTCCACCAGGTTTTCATGTTGACCCACCCCTCTCTCCCAAAATGGCCAATGGTGGGCCTGGAGGAAGTGTGAAGGGGAGTGGACGTGTACACAGTTGTATTTCCCAACCATATTCTGTACAATTGCATCACTTCTGGGGCTCCCCAAACCTAAAAAATGTTTCAAGGGGGAAAAAAATCAGAAAGCCTGAGCTCAATAAAGCCATGATTGGAAGAGTCAGAGATACATATGCTCCAATCTCTGTTATTGACTAAGGTGACCAGATTTGAAGGGAGGTAAGGAGGGATGCGGTGGCTCCCCTCCCTCCGTCCAACTGGGCTCACCATTGCCTCCCGAGAGTGTCTCCCGCGAGCCCGTTGGTTACCTGTCAGCTTGGTGTAGTGCTGAAGAGTGCAGACTTCTAATCTAACTTCATCATGTTTCACCACAGAACTACCCATGCTAACTTGAAGGACAAAGGAACAAAGTTTAAGTCCATTGGCACCTTTAAGCTCAATAAAGTTTAAATTGGGGCATAAGCTTTCATGTCCATGCACACTTCTTTAGGTAGACTGAAACAAGAGTTCCTCAGCCATTACATACAGGTAGAGACAGGGAAGGGATCATTGGAGTCAAGATACATATGTAATTGAGTAATAAGTACAACTAAGTTTGGATTAAAGCAATTGGTAAAATAAAAGATTAATTTATCTTTATTCTAATTCATTATCAGATACTCTTTTATTATCTGTGTATATATATGCTGGCTTGCTGCTATTCACAGGTCTTACCAACTGCTTTAATCTAATGTGAGCTATACTTATCACTCAGTTACCTATGCATCTTGACCCTCATTGTCCCTTCTTTTTCTTATATTTAATATATAAGTGTTGTTTCAATGTATCTGAAGACGTGTGCATGCACACAAAGACTTATACCCAGAATTCAAGTTTGCTGGTCTTAAAGGTGCTACCGGACTCAAACTTTGTTCTGTTGCTTCAGACCAAATTTAGCTATGCACCTGAATCTACTTTTAGAACAAAAATTACTTACCTGTTCTCCATAGTGCTGTAGAAGAAAGGAATGGCTTGTGTTGTACAGCAAGGTGTAGAGGTGCTTTAGATGCTGCATTAACTTCTTTCCTTCCCCAACCAGAGAATCTCGAAGAGAAGACCATTGTTATCAAGAATAGCATTTTGATAATAAGCAAAAACAATGTTATTTAGGTAAACATGGGGACTCAGAAAAAGTCCTGCTGCTGCCAATCTTTGCTTGCTTTTGTCTCTGCTGTTATGAGACTGGTCTTGGGATTTGTTTTGCTGTGGTTTAATCATTTTATTCTCATTTTTACACATTTTAATTATCCTGAGAGAGCCAGCTTAGTGTAGTAGTTAGGAGCATGGACTTCCGATCTGGCGAGCTGGGTTTGATTCCCTGCTCCCCCACATGCAGCCAGTTGGGTGACCTTGGGCTCCCCACAGCACTGATAAAGCAGTTCTTACCAAGCAGTAATATCAGGGCTCTCTCAGCCTCCCCTCCCTCACAGGGTGTCTGTTGTGGGAAGAGGAAAAGGAAGGTGAATGTAAGCCGCTTCGAGACTCCTTCGGGTAGAAAAAAGCAGCATATAAGAACCAATTCTTCTTCTACTTCTTCTGATTATTTTACGTAGTTTATAAGTGCTGTGGACTTACATAAAGCAAAAGGCAGGGTATAAATGTTTAAATAAACATTCATAAAAATATTCTCATCTCCGGGCTAACTACGGAATAATATTTTCTTAAGTTTTTTACTCTCACACGAAGCGTGGTTTACCATTGAGCTAAAAATAAGTTGCTCGGGAGCCCTTAAGGGCAGAGGATTTGAAGTCAAAAGTTTTGATAATCTGTTCACAAGAGCTGTTCATTTGTGCTTCACTGAAGAATATGCAAATTTTTAATCTCGGCCAAATGGCGCCCAATATTGCAACTAGCTCTATACAGAGCTACCCTTAAAGCTGCTCCAGAAGCTTCAACTGGTCCAGAACGTAGCTGCAGAGGTTCTCACTGGGACCCAATGAAGAGTCCATATACAACCTGCGCTCTCCAAGCTGCTATGGCTCCAGATTGGGGGCCGGATCAGATTCAAGGTTTTGGTTCTTACCTTAGATGTTTTGGGACCACTGTATCTGCGGGACCACCTCATCCACTATGTCCCCCATAGGCCATTAAGGAGCAGTGAGCAAAATTTGCTCAGGAACCATGGCCCCAAGGACATCAAATTGGCCTCAAACGGGCATTTTCAGCTCCTGCTCTGACCTGGTGGAACACTGCCAAATGAAATCAAAACTTCAGTGGTTCTGCAGGGCTTACAAAACAGAGCTGTCCCATGTTCATGGTTAGGGTCTGAAGTAACATGGAAACCACTGGCCTCTCTGCTTGACTTCATCAAGCTAAAACTTTTAATGGGGGTTATTTTGTATGACCCCCACGCCTATGCCCCATATGAGACACAAAGATTTGGGGGCAATTTTAATAATTAATCTTGTGTCTTAATGTTTTGACATTTTAATGTTTAATTTACTATTAATAAACCTAACTTTTATTCTGAATTTTTGAAATTTTATATTATTGCAATCTGCCCTGACTTTCCAAGGATAGGGCAGAATATAAATTCCAATATAATTATTTTAATGGGGTTATTTTAACATAAATGCTGTCATACAAAAGCACAGTTGTAAACAGCTGAGGTCAGGGCTATGCAAAAATAAAAAGATAAAAATGCCTCTGGGCGGCAGTTACTACCTTGCTATTCAGCATAGCCCATGGGCAATTCAGTCTTTCCCTTCCCTAGAAGAGCTTAACAGAAAACTGGTATCATTAGAGCTTTTGAAATAGCATTTATATACATGCAATAAAATATTTCAGTGACTGCCTAAGATACCAGTCATGCAATTTTCAGCCAAATTGCACCCTGAGTCCACTGACTTCAATGGACATAGAACAGCATAAATTTTCTTAAGATTGCACTGCAAATTAAAGTTGTTCTATAGACAGTTTCTATGGTGCCATTGGAAGGTACCCAGGAAACAAATGAGATAGTATACTGTTTTGCTGGCTTTACTACTGTGCCTTTAAAGGTAAAGGTAAAGGTATCCCCTGTGCAAGCACCGAGTCATGTCTGACCCTTGGGGTGACGCCCTCTAGCGTTTTCATGGCAGACTCAATACGGGGTGGTTTGCCAGTGCCTTCCCCAGTCATGACCGTTTACCCCCCAGCAAGCTGGGTACTCATTTTACCGACCTCGGAAGGATGGAAGGCTGAGTCAACCTTGAGCCGGCTGCTGGGATTGAACTCCCAGCCTTATGGGCAAAGCTTTCAGACGGCTGCCTTACCACTCTGCGCCACAAGAGGCTCTAACTGTGCCTTTAGCAATGGTAATTAAATAAGTAGCAGTAATTAAACAGATAGTTAAGAATATGAAAGGTTAAGTTGGGAATTCCCCAGTTTAAAACTGTCTCCAGCTACAAAATGCATTAAATGGCTTTGAATAAGTTGTTGCTCTCATCTTTCCTCACTGCAGGGTACAATACAGAGATAAACATACTGAGCAATATCCTAGCTTCGATGGGAGAAAGTTCCTTCAGCCTAAGCAGCCTTCCTTCAACTTAAGCATCTCTTCTCTTTATAGAGAAGACTTAAAAAACTTCAACCTTTATTCACTGAATAGAGTACCTGTGTGCATGAGATCCATGGGCTTAGCATTCATTTCATCCACCACTTTCCTCAAAAGGCGTTCACTAACGCTATCACTATTAATTTTACTGAGAGTGAAATCCACACCTTGCACTTCCCTAAGAATGTGCCTGTTCCTCCCCCACCCACCTCCATTTCACAGATGCAGTTCATGCCTTATTCATCCTGCTTTTCGTTTGTTAACTGTCTTCTGGATCCATGTAATATTTTGTAGCCGGAGGGACAACAGGGCCTGTTTCATATCTGGTGGTATGTATTTCCATGTTTTAAAGTTTTAGAAATAAAAATGTTCTAAGTAGATCTTGTTCTAGCAATACATCCAACAACTGTCAGGTATTGGCGCCATGGACTGTGCATAAGGCAGGTTTTGCAGAAGATCTGTGTCCCTCCTGGCGTTGTAAGGCTTACTTTGTTTTCAACATTTCTCAGGGGCCAGGTGCTGCGCATGCCACATCTGGTGAGAAAGTCTGAGAGAAGCAGCCAAGCCAAAGAGGTGTCTTCTGGCACCTTAAAGACAAGCGGATCAGCTGAAGAACACGGGCTCCTTTTCAACAACTCTGGTCGCCTTGCCAGTACAACAAGACTCCTCCTGTCCTGGATATGGCAGTGATCCCTTCTGGGCACCCACCACCTTGGGATTCGGCTTCCTAGATACAGATACGAAGAGAGCCGTCAACCCTTCGTCAGAGAAGGCCTAACAAGTCCCCTGCTCATAACCTTTGAAAATAGTTTCGCCCACAGTCCCCCTTGCAACCTCCTCACCCAACGCTCAGAAAGGAGAAGAGCTGGTCCTTTTATGCCGCTTTTCTCTATCAGGAGGAGTCTCAAAGCGGCTTACAACCGCCTTCCCATCCTTTCCTTACAACAGACACCCTGTGAGGGAGGTGAGGCTGAGAGAGCCTTGATATTACTGCTTCATCAGTGCTGTGGCGAGCCCAGGGTCACCCAGCTGGCAGCCTGTGGGGGGGGGGGGCGGGGAATCGAACCCAGCTCGTCGAGTCAGAAGTCGGCGCTCCTAACCACAACACCAAGCTGGCTCTCGGGGGAACACAGTCCCCTGCCCTGCCGTGCGCTGCCTCAGCACTCCGAGGAGCAACCGCCCCCTCCGCTTTCTGACCCTCGACGTGTGCGTGTGGGGGGGGGGGGGTTCACGGTCACCTACCGACCACCCAGCCCCGCCGCGGCCGCTCCCAACCGCCGCGCAGCTGCCATCGCCATCTTGGCAGCTCGCCGTTCAGCCGAGGCAGGCCGCGAGAAGCAAGGACCCCGGCAAGGCTGCCTCTCGCGAACGCCTGTTTCTCGCTTCGCTATGTCTATGGGGCATTTAAAAGGTGCGGGGAGGGTGCCTCTGTCGGCCAAAGTGGGGAAGTGCAGCTCGAGCGATGGGAGGGAAGCGTTCTTATCTTCTTGCCTATCCTGCTGGCGAGCGTGCGCAGATAGGAGGGATGGGCGGGCGGACGTGGAGCTGCCGACTCGGCTGTTTGGTTCATCCAGGCCAGGGTCGCCTTCTCCAGCTGGCAGCAGTTCGCCAGTTGTACAACTTTCCTATCCACTCCGTTGTCCGAACTGGGGAGATCTCCGGGATGAACGGTGGGATTTCTAACTGCATTCAGCTCCAGCCGCACGTAAACTGTCTGTCCCACTTGGTGTGTGGAGCGGGCTTGAACCCTGTGGCCAGGTCCTATGCCTCATTGTTTTAAAAGGATTCAGGTGAGAAGCTATGTTGGTTTGAAGCAACAAAGTAGAATTCTGGATACACACTTTCTCTTTTTTACAAATCATTTTTATTGTTTTTAAAAATTAAAAACTACAATGCTGAGAGTGAAAGGAATAAAAATACAAATATATAAAGGAAAGACTCCTGATTTGTCTTATCTATGACAAATATCATTTACACACTCATCACTTACTTTACGATTCTATGCAGGCCACCCCCTTCTTTCCCCCTGTTCTCTAAATACTGTTTTTTTAAGTTCTCAAAATCACAAATCATCAGTTCATTTTTCTTTTCCCTGCAAAAAGTCGACAAGCGGTTTCCAATTTGTCATAAATGTAGATATTTTCTTTAATCAAATAAGTTTGCCCATCTCTGCAAATTCCATCATCCTGGGTATAAACTTTCTTGTGCACACAAAATTAAACTTCGTTGGTTGGTATTGCCACTGGATTCATACTTCACTTTTAAATGAGTGATTTTAATTCAGTTTTTAATTATTACACTGAGCTACCCTTAGCCCATTTCGTTGGGAGAAAAGCAAGGTAAAAATCCTCTAGGTCTAAGTGAATACCCAGATGGTAAATCAGAGTGTGTTCAGTGTGGCTTAGGATGGAACTCAGCTGGGGAGAAAAGTGAGCGGAGAACTCAGATCAGAAACATATTTATTTGTTTCCAAGAACAAATAAATGTTTATGCAGCTGGGGAGGGGGCTTTCAATGGAAAAGAGACAGGGAAACAAATGTGACTTGCCATTTGACTTGAATGTAGTCAGGACTGGAGCAGCCTCCACCCTTTAAAACTATTAACTGGAGCAGGGTGAGCATCCTAAAAACACCTAGAACAAAATGCCGCACTCCCCCCCCCCCGGAAAAAAACCCACCCCTCTTAATTAAGAGCTGCCATGCTGGTCAGACCAAAGATCCATCTACAGTATTTGCTGGCATATAAGACTACTTCCCCCCCCTGAAAAACATGCCCCCAAGTGGGGGGGTCGTCCTATACGCTGGATGCACTTCAGTTGGGATAGACATAGCTGCCCATAGTGGCCTCCCAGTGTCCATAGTGGCCTCCCAATGCCCGCCCACCTCATTCTGCATACTATCCAGTATTGCGCGGTATCCAGCGTGGCCACAGCGGTTAATCAGCGAGGCTGCAGCGAGCATCAGCAGCGAGACGGGAGTCAGCCTTTTCGGAGTGACTGACCCGTTCTGCTCGGCGGGAAGCAGCGGTGCTCCAGCCCGCCCCTTGTCTATGCAGAGCTCGCACATGCACACTTGCACACTAGCGCCAGTCACAAGGAGATGCAGGGGCGGGCCGGAGGCGCTGCGGTTGCGCTGCGGCCGTACAATGGTGACAATGACAGGTACTGTAATGTAATGTAACAAACTCTATATTTTGATTGGAAATGTCGGGGAGTCGTCTTATATGCCCAGTCGTCTTATACGCCGGCAAATACGGTAGTTCAGTATCCCAGTTTTAAACAGAGGCTGGCAGATGCTTCTGAGAAATGCTCCAGCAGCACCACAGCAACTGGAATTCAGGCATATTAGTTCTGGAGGTTCCCACTGGTCTTATGCGCATCATAAATTGGTCTAATCCTACATAGAGGGAAATGAGATGTGCTACATCACTCTGGGCAAATGAAGGCAACTGGGTCTAGAAGCTGTAAAGACAGCCAGTTTTTACTAAACAGTCTTTTCAGAGCGCGTTTTCGGCACTCCCCCAGATATTCGTGCAAAATAGGAGTAGTCCTCTGCTAGTTCCCTGGTGTTTGGGCGTTAAGCAATTTATACCTGTGTATACAGCTTGCATTCAAGCACTTAGAAACACATACAACAAAAAAAGCAGACACAACGATATGGCATTCTTGAATCAGATACTTTTTATTATTTAATAAAGCATATAAGAGTTTCAGTTCTAACATTTCTTCATAAAGACTATTGCAACCAATGTGAAACAGAACTCCAGACAGACTCCAAAGAACTTAGCAAGTCAGAGAGGTATTTCCAATGGTTAAGACCTGACTGTTTCAAGAGAAGGTTGGAGTGTTCTTATAAATACATGACCCATAACTGCACAGACAGACAATTCCACACCAGCAGGGAGAGGGGGGAAACACCCCCTCCCCGACTTATTTGTCCTTTTCCAGCTGGCACTTCACTAAGGACAATTTTGAACTGCCTTTTGGAATGAGTCAGAACAATGCTTATTATCTGAATTACACAAAATCTGAACCAGCATTTCCTTCTTCCTCCTGATCCTAACTCTGGTTCAGGAATTTAGACAAGATTACCACAATCTGCCTTCCCTACAAGAAATAATCCCTTAAAAATTGTCTTTCACAGATTGCCTCGCTAACGTCATAGCTGACAAGTCTTATTATTAACGGTCAGAAAACTTCTGGCACACAAACAAGCAAAAATAAACACAAAACAAGAAGCGACCAACTAAATGAACTCTGGCTTATTTAGGAGCCACAACAGCTAGGTAAAGATTCGAGAATAGATACAAAGCATAGGTACAAAACAGGGTACAAGATTATGTTGCATCAAAATACTTGGGAACATAAATATTCCAGCTCTCAAAAAGACTAGACTGATTTAAAACCACACACACACAGAGGAAAACACAACTTTCCAGCACAAGTAATCTTTGGTGGGTGCTGAATCCATTTGTATCTATTTGGAGCAACTGAACATTCATTGATTTACGCAGAGTTTGTGATGTTACACAGAATAATGTGGTGGACACAGAATATATTGTGATTTTGGAACATGAATGAACTGTCATTTGGAAAGCCTTGACTAGCCAATAGTAGCCAATGCTTACACTGATGCTGAACAGGGGTATAAAACCCAAATCCAGGTTGCAATCTAAAAACTACATGCTGTGCTGAGCCTGAAAACATCCTGGTATTGAGGCAAATAATCCAAATTGAATCCCTGCTACAAAGTAAAAATGGAAATTGTTGATTTTCTGCCTTTGAATTGCACCCGAACATCACATTCTCTCTTCAAATAGTAGAGCTCATCTTGGTTACAGGAGAGTATCCCAACAAGTAGGGACCCCAAGTGCTGAGCCCAACAGAGGTTATATTATGCGAAACACAATGGCCAGTTTTAGGGAGACTGTGAACAAATAAAAGGGGCTAGTTACCCTTAAACATCTGCATAATGTCTGCTTCATGAGTAAGATGATGTTAAGTCCCACAGCTTACAATACTTGGCTGAGAAAGTTCCTTGCAGTATAGTTCAGCCTAGGTTTGGGAATACTGCAGTGAGCTAAAAAGATATCAGATTGGCAGTAATCCCAGAAGCTCTTAACTGGGTTTTTCAGAAAACAGCTTTTTATGAAAAGGGAAATGGCAATCACAGTCCAAGATTCAGGATCATTATACTCTTGCCTGGAGAAAACTGAATCAGCAAGTTGTTACTTCTGAGACTGGACATGAAGGATGAACACAAATAGTGCTCCACACCCCATGGAAAGGCCAAACCTGAAATGAATCATTGGGATACAAGCCAACACAGAATCCCATTGGATTGCCCTGCATGAATCAAGCTGCTGGAGTGTTTAAAAACGGACTGTAGGTATTAAACATCCTCTGACTAAAAGTCTTGCTCTCACGAAGCTTCCGTTCTTGCACAGCTCCTACATAAGCCTTACACAAATCCACTGACAAAGGACAGTGATTGGCAGATTGTTCCCAAGCTCAAGTGCTCCAAGATACAAAAGTGTTTTGAGAGGAGCTGATTATATGAAATTAAACTTCACTCATTTACTTTTGGAGTCACTCAAGTATCTTCAGATTGTCAGAATCAGCTGCCCTTAAAAACAAAAGAAATAATTCAAATCTTTTTCCCCCACTGCAGAGGAAAAATTAAGACCATCATGATGATACTTCAAATTCATGTATCACTATTTGATTCAAGTTCTAGCTTGTGTCCTTGAACAATGGATGTATTAAGTGGCAAGATCATACCTATGAATTAGAACTCAGCCAGGAACACAGGAAATTGTAAAGAGCTTGCTTAAATAATATTAAACAGACATGATAGTGTTCAGATACTATGTCTGGGGCGCTCAAACGCTGGAGTGAATGGGCAGCTGATACTTCTATACAGCTCCACCTACGTATCAGAGCCCCCAGTAAGCTTCAGATTTCGGCTGTGTTTATAGCAACAACTCTACAGAGTACCATCTGCCTGATATAAACAATACATGTGCAACAAGACACTGATACACTCATTTAACAAAAAAATAGAATAGCATTGGATTTTGGGACAATTTAAAAGCAGCCAACCAATACTCAGTGGCAATTCCATTACTGATTGCAACAGTGCTATGATTTATCTTAGCAGTGTCCAAAATAGACCTGGAAACACTACCTGTCACTGGTTTAAAAACATCCTATTGAAATCTAAATATATTCCTGCTCATTATACAACCCTGGGCCATACCAAGTTCAGTGAGGAGCTGTATGCTCTCCCCAGTTAGCATTATAGGTACAGTACGTAGCATATTTTATTCCTAAATTGGTATCCTAGATGCCTTAATACTGCAAAGATAAATTGCCCTGCAGTTTATATAATTTGCTCAAGCAGGTCATTCTAACAATTCTGATTCCTTATAGTCCAGTTCTAACCCTTAAGGTTTATGTTCTTAAATTCCAACACAAATGTTCATATGATCTAGGATGGAGTGAAGAACATTGGAGATAAAAACACTATGGTTTCAGAAAAGTAGTGCTGTTTAATTTGCAATAATTGTGAAAACATAGCATATAAGCAGTCCTTGAGTTTTTTTGTGGAAGAAAAAAAATGCAAAAACCAGCATGATTACTGGTTTTCCAGAGTGGAAGTGCAAAGTTTGCATATGCTTTCAAGAATTCCTCCTCCCCAGGGGGGGTCTCAGAGTTATTTAGCAATTATCAAGCTCTTCTTAGCTTCTACCTTCAAGCCATTATTGGTTGCACAGGTTCAACAACTGGCTTAAAAGAACAAAAACACAACATTGGCCAAAGCAAAGAGGTAGATACGACCCCTGCTTACAGACATGTCATTTCTCTTATCTTGCTGTTGCCCAAATTTATTATGAAATCTTTTTTTTTTTTTTTTTTGTAATGCTGCATTTTATGATCAGTGACTAAGAGCAAAATCAGTGCTTTAATTCATTAAAAGAGAAGCCAAAGCCCAGAAACTGTGGCTCTAGGAGCAGAAGTGCTGGGCTGTGTAAGTTGAGAAAAGATTCTTCCATACACGCCCTGAAGTACTCCAATGCAGCTAATGCACAGAGGACTCAACTCCTGGTGCCTGGTAACAGTAAGCGCTCTGCACGTGTGCAGCTCCCTCCATGCAGTTCTTCTGCATTGTGGAACGTTTTAATAAGTAAAATTACCAGGTAGCTGCTAACTTGGTTGTGCTTCCTCTTTAGGCTCCTGCAAAGCAGTTGGTTGGATGAGGCCATCTACACTGCTAGATAGGATCATCCTCAAAAGTGCAGTTACTTCTCACTTTGACAGTAAAAGCAGGGGACGCTGATCCAGTGATCCAGCATTAACACACTTTAAAACTAGGCACAAACAGAACATCTGGAAAACAGGGCAAAAGCTGAGGACTTTCACAGTCATCTTACAGCCAATTAGGTCTCAGCAACAAAGCAAAGCAACAAGCACATCCCTGTCTGCCTTGCCTTGTGCCCACAGTCCAGAATGCTCATTTGCGGGAATAAAGTGCTAAAGAGCTTGAATATCAGTACCAACAACGGATTTCTGAATCTTTAAAGAATGCCTTGAGGTCTACTGAAGCCAGCCAGAGTCCAAAGACTTTGGCGTGGGCCCTTCATATAAACACATCTGAGCACAGCACCCCCCTCTACACACCAAATTGCTCATGCATGGTATTAGCCAAGCCCTTTAAAAGAACAGACCTACTTATGACTCACAGCAATACAGTCCCAGGACATTGTGGTGCCCAAGGGGAAAAAAAAAAGGAATGCATGGGTGGAAGTTGCCCAATACAGAACAGTGGAAATATGCATTTCCTATAGAGCTTACACAGTAATTTTTCTTGATAGCCCACGTCCAATTCTGCCACTCGCTCCTTAATAGCATCCAAGATCTGTTTTGCCTTACCGTCATGGTGGGATTCTCTCTTACCAGGAGGCAGACAAGCCAGTCAGAAGGGACACGTATAAATTACTTCTTGAAGAATATCAAGGGTTTTTTGTTTTTGTTTTTTAAACAGTGTTAAGGAAACATGGCTGGCAGGATATCTCTAAATTTCATATATAGCCACATCCCTTGTAGAAACACAGTGACACCTTTCTTTAAAGACAAATCAGCTTCCCATAAATGTCTCTGCTTCACAAGAATTTCAGTCATAAACAGCATGTGCTATCTTTTTCATCAGCTTTTTGGACTGTCCGAAACAGCTGGGGGAAGGGACTCTTCCCTATCATTCGTGCATTGATATTCTGTAGAACCAGATCTTCAGCTATCAAAAAGTGATCAGCGAATCACAGACATCACTAAGAATGATGAGGTCATCATTCCACAATAGTGATATGGAATACCTTTCAAGATAAAAGAATTGTAGCTCTTCTTGCCAGATGTACAAAATGGAAACAAGGGCTACTATGTGAACACTAAGCTTCAAGTACAGTTTTTTAATACACTGGAGTGATTGCACCAGAGTTTATGTTTTGTAAGGACATGTGCATATAAAAACATGCACCATAGGTGACCTTCAGATGACGTTCCAGCT
Organism: Paroedura picta; assembly: GCF_049243985.1. Taxonomy (NCBI): domain Eukaryota; kingdom Metazoa; phylum Chordata; class Lepidosauria; order Squamata; family Gekkonidae; genus Paroedura; species Paroedura picta. The sequence continues at coordinate 25,070,574 of NC_135380.1, forward strand.
CCTTGGAAAAACCTCTCCGGGATTTGTCAATTCAGGAAAATTCAGTCACTCCGACCACACTTCCCTAAAAGATGCTTTCATCCACCCACAACAGATACATACCGCCAATTGTTCTAAAAGTACAATCACAGCTCATGTAGGTGGCAAGCATCAGAGGAGCATCCATAACCTGACTAGGCCCTGGCAAACTACAGAGATTCTGTAACAGATGTCTGCAGATAAAAATCAGTATGGAATGGGTTCTCTGAAGGAAAATCAGTAGGAAGCTTGGGAAACAACATGACCCTGAACTTGGGTACGATTATCATGATCAGCCCAATTAATGAGAATTTTCTTTATCGCAGGAAGTGTTGAACTTTCCTAAATCCCTCTCCCCTACTGAACTCATTTGAAGCTGACTCCCAATTCACAACTGAAAATGACTTTGCACATTACAGCATGAAGCAAGCAAAAAGCCAAGCCTTCCTTTGGTGTAAAGGGGCTTCCACCGTCTACCTATCCTCCTGCATTTCCATTACTTCTTCCACACAAAAAGTAACAAAATGCCCAACAGCCTCATGCTAAGCATATTCATTTAGTCCTTCTGAGTCCCAAGTACTTTTTGTTCAGGATGCCTAAGACAGAAGCCACACTGATTAGGATGCTGTTTCTCCAAACCCTGAATCAATGTAAAGTCTTTAGAATTAATGACTTCCGTTTTTTAAAAATGTTCACCTGTATCGTAGATTAAGATCTCTGTTTCAAACTGGAAGTTTCTGGTTCTGTGGTGGAATTCATTAACTGGAAGAAGCTGGAAAAGTCTATGTCCTATTTCCCAGATTGTCTCTTGAATAGAAAAAAAAAATGAAACCCTCTTCTACCTCAGTACCAAGGTTTTTTTTCCTGAAACATTGCTGACAATGTTGATATTCTCTGTAATCCTTAGCAGATGTTATTATCAAGAGGTAATTCCTTCCTGCAGTATATTCACCCTGCGATTACCGGTGTGAACAATGATAAAAAATACTGGAAGAAAAGAGGCTTTGTGGGGAAGGACAATATCTAACAAGCATCCTTATCCCCCCAAAAAAAGTCTGGCAGTTAAGTAGCCTGGAACCAACTCCTTCAATATGGTTCAGGTGAACAGCATACCACTTGGAGTTCATTAGTTATTGTTAGGGGCTTGGAGTGTCATTCTGTCTACGGGCTTACAAATTCAAGAGCAACAGATCTGAAGCCATGTGAAGTCTTTCACAGTGGAAACTAAGGTTTCTGCTTCCCCAGTTTGGAAGGAAAGGGCGCTGATGCAAATGGGTCAGCGGTGGGCAGCTCTTTAGTTCTGTAGGAAAGAGAGGCTATGGAAACAGACCCAGCTATGGCTTGCTTGTTGGTCTGGGATACCACTTTATAAGCTGCTATAGGCTGAGCTTCCGTGCACTGACTGCCTTCTGGACCGTAGTGACGGGAGTATTTTGCCAATGACTGTGGGCGGAAGGGCTTTCCGGCCATGGTGCCCAAGACAGCTTCGTGGGGAAGTGTGTGTCCTTGGAGTGCATCGTTAGGAACACCACCCAATTCTTTCGATGCATCTTTGGGAGGAATGGAGTCTTGACCTTCCCCTGCCTGTGGAGAATGTGGTGGAGCAATGGATGACTGAGAATACAAGGCTGCAGGATATGGAGGAAGAGGTGAACTGTGTATTCCTGTATCCAGGTTTTGGAATGAAGGATTAGAAACATACTGACCCCCTCCACTTAAACCCATGAAAGCTGCTACAGCAGGAGATTCCTTAGCAACACTGCACAATGGCAGCTCTTCCTGACTTTTCTTTTTTGTGAACGGGGCCCGAAGGAACACATCACCCTCATCAACTGAGTGACTTTTGGAGACAAAGGGCGCTTTTGCGAAGATGTCCAGGTCATCATTGAAAGTTCTGGAGCTTCGGAAAGGCGCCGTGGCAAAGACGTCGCTTTCATCACAAGTTTCTGCAGGGTCATGTTGGAAGGTATTGGGTAGAATCTGCCCCATTCCGCTCTGGGAAGCTGGTGGGTTCAAGACTTCCTGGGAAAGTTTGGTTCCTTCCTGAGGTGGATTCATCTTTCCACTCTCCTCTTCCTCTTCAGAATCCATTAGCAGAGGCCTGGACCCACTACAATCCAAGATATCTCCCTCATGGTCTGTCCCTTCCCCCTCACTGCTGTGAAAAGAACCATTGCTTGAAGGGCCATCTCTTGCCAGGTAGTCAGCTTCCCCTCCGGGTTGGTTTTCTGTGTCCAGTATCAGCAGCTGCTGTTTGTTCAAAGGGAAGGAGCCAGCAGTGGAACACTCATGACCTTGGTCAGCTTTTACCACAAAGTATACAGTCGGATCCCCTTGCAGACCTACAAAGTACAAAACAAAAACATTATTTGTTGATCTGACGACTGTTCCTGGTAGAACTTAAGCACAGATACGTTATGATGATAGATTCAAAATCATTATCACACGTCAAAAAAAAAATGAAGGAGGAATACATTACAAATGAAATAAAAAGTATGCAAAGATGAAGCCAACTACATAACAGCACACAAACCACAACTCAGAACTTCCTCACAGGTTCAGGACTCCACAAATGTCATGTTAGGAGATGAAAGATGTTATAAATACAAAACATTCAAGCTTCATTCAAACCTCTGAATCTTACTGAAAGGGGGAGGGGGCTGGTGACGGTCTCGAAATCTGCATGACTGTAGATGACCGTCACACAAACTTCCCTTTGATTTACAATGAAAGTCAGCTTCTACTCTCCATGAACGAAGAGGGAGGGAAACTGGGAAGGTGTAGGCTCTTTCTGATAAAAGTTGAGAAACTGGAGCAGTAGCATGTGTTCAACCCACAGTCTGCAGCCCTTGACATGGTTCCCAGTGGCCTGCAACTTGATAGTGTGCTGAACATTCCTTTCCTGCATCATGCAAGGTTTTTTTTTAATCCAAACTGTATAAAGCAAAATTAAGAATGCTATCTAGATATAAGCAAAACACACAGCATTCATATGAATGCTTCCAGCCTGGGTTGGCTTTTCTGCACTCTACACCTAAGAAAGAACAGTTAGCACTCACAGTGGATTTCACTATCTGAAGATGCTCTGTCCTGCAATCTAGTAAAATTCACCTGAGAATCTTCCCTAGTAGGTGAAGGATCAATCACTGGGCTGTTTGTTGTTGTTGGGTTTTTTTTGCCAATTTGCTCAGAGAGCAATAGGTACAACATAAGGAGTGCACAGTGTTTAGAGCCCAGCTTGGACAGTTCAGGAAATGGAATAAAGGCTGCTTGCACAAACCATTTTGGTTCAATCCAGTCAAAGTTTGCATGGATAGTACAACATCAATGCTTGACTAGCAGAAAAAATAAGGCAAAAATGGGAGAGCTTTCTCTTGGTATTCTCATAGGAAGAGCTACAAATCAATGTTTTTGGTGGTATTTTTGGCTGAGGGGTCACACATACAGTTATCAGAACACAAGATAGCTTACCTTCCAAGGAACAGTAGCAGGTTATCATGGCATTGGACTCATGTTAGCAAGAGGACAGGAAAAAGGTACATGAAAACTAAACTGTAGAGAACCCCAAGGCTTCGACATTTGCCACTATCAGCGGGTCAGGAAAAAGGGCCTTGATTTAGGAAAAAATTATATTTTATAAACTGCCACAGATATTATCTAGATCGTTTTCTGATAGTTTTACCTAGCTCTTGCTAGTTTGGGAGACACTTCCAGAAAGGCCTGATGCCATACAGCACTTTATAAATGCTTCCAGAAGAGGACAGACTCTGAATTAGTAATTCCTTAACTTTTCCAGTTTTAAAGCATGAGTGCAGATCTGGTATCTCTTAAAAACACCTCGGTAGACCCTGAGGATTCCAATAAATGAGAAAAAGGGTAGAACATGCAAGACTAAAAGTGCCCAGTGCATGTGTCTGAGGCTCAATACTATGGAAGAAAATAATTGATCTCATAATCAAAGCCAGCACACTAAAGATAAGCAACAAAATGAGTTTATTGAGAAATTGTGAATTTTGATACATTACACAGTAAACACAAAGCCAAGTGTAGATAAAGGATGGTCATTGTAACATGCTATACATTATTTAATAATGCTGCTTTCTCACTTTTATTTTAATTTCCCTTTGCCCCACCAAAAAACCATTTCTGTCTTCCCATCAATCATTCATGTTATCTTGAACCAGAGCCTGAAACAAAAAAAGATGAGCAGAAGTAGTAGGCTAGATCAGTTAAAATGGGGTTACACTTACCTGCAACCCTTGTTAATTGAGTGACCTTCTGTGCAGGCACAGATAGAGAACTGCGTGAACACAGGTCAGCCATGGAGAAGAGCTTCTGAGATTTTTTGAAGATGCTTCTAGACTCGAATGGTCCCTCTCTCCTCTGCCTATAGAGGTCCCTTTTCCCATCAAAAGGGGCACATGACAGAGGCAGGGCGAGCACTCTTTCCCTCAGTTTCCTTCGCCACAGTGAGGCGGCCCCTGTACATTTGGCAGCCCACAGCGGGGAAAGGAGGGAGGGATGTGTGCCTGCACAGAAGGCCACTCAATAAATGGTTACAGACAAATGCAATTCCGTTTTCATTGTGGTGGCTCCTGTGCAGTTCCACATGGGAGAACAGTAAGTTCACCTAGCCTAGGAGAAGAGTGTGGACTGATTAATGGAAAATCACTTGTAGCACAGCTTTTCCCATTGCAATTTCATTTCTGGAGTCCCTGTCCATTAGTGCTTGATGAACATAAAGGAAGTAGACCAAGCCGCTGCCTTGCAGATGACTTCTTGTGTCAGTCTGGCACAGAATGGTGCTGAAGACTCCTGAGCCTTTGTTGAGTAAGCTTTCAAGGACAGTGGGCAAAGAGACCTTAGCCTTGTCATAAGTGGCTTAGATCAGGGGTAGTCAACCTGTGATCCTCCAGATGTTCATGGACTACAATTCCCATGAAACACTGCCAGCAAATGCTGGCAGGGGCTCATGAGAATTGTAGCCCATGAACATCTGGAGGACCACGGGTTGACTACCCTTGGCTTAGATTGCACAGACCCCCTAGTGGTTATGCAGTTCTCCTTTTATTTGACAACTTGAAACATAAGACCAATTTCTATCCTTCATGAATTCTTGTATACTTTTTAAATAAAAAGGATTGTTTTTCTTACATCTAGTGTATATAGTGTTTGTTCCAGGGGTGATGTAGAGGATGGAAAGAATACTGGAGTCATGATACCTTGGCTGAGGTGGAATTGTGACTTCACCTTAGAGAGAAATTCTACACTAGGTCCGAGTACTACCTTGTCTGAGTGGAGTATGAAAGGAGGGTCACAGTGCAGTGCAGTTCAAAGTGCTTATGCATCAATTTTGAAGGAACTAGGGACAAACTTCATTAAGTAACGGGAGGTACAACAGGTGTGACCTTTAAGAATCATTTTGGACTCTGGAACAGAAAAGACTGACTATAAAGGTAACCTTTATAGATGAGGTCACTAGATCCTCTTCTTGCAGTTCCAGTAGGTAATCAAAGATTTTGCTCAAACTACATGATTGTAGATGAATGCCATGCCTGTCACTCCAGTGCACAAACCTTTTCCATTTATAATTATACAAACTTCTAATTGAAGGTTTGCAAGAGGCAATTACAACTTGTTCAACCCCTGTGAAAGCCCCTCTATAGTAGGATTAGCCAAGCATTCATATGCAAGGTTTGTACTTAAGGATAACAAACAGGCCCTATGTGGGGGAGATCCTCCTTTGAGGGCAATGTCATGTATTACTTTGTGGCCAGCTTCCATAGTGTGGAAAACTACTCTTCTGGGTCCAGAAGGGGCTTGAAGGATGCATGATGATTGGTTTGCCTTTATCTTGAGATCGGTCTGCCCGTATCTTACTCTGTGGAGAAAACCAAGACACAGAAAATAGAAGAGGTTGCCATACCATTACCGCTGGAAGACATCCCCCATAGAACGCGTGTTTGCGGCTGTTCTAGATCTGGTTGCCCTTTGTCAAGTGGGTCCATGGGAGGTACCTCAAAAACCTTTTCTTTCAAAGGATCTGGGAACCTTGATACCCTTTTAGATAGAAAGGGCAACTTTGGACATGAAGAAGAGTGGACAGCGAGCCCCAATGGCAAATTGTGGCACCAGGAGACTTTCATTTGAAGATCAACAGTGTTGATGCTTGACTCTAAGGAGAGGCTGATTGTCAGGGTTGAGAGGATTGATTACATTGACTGGACGAGCTATGATCCCATGGTAATGGAGACCATCGATTCCAAGGAGAGTTTCAACAGCGCTGACGCAGTGGTGATCTGGCTGGACTGCAATGTGTTTGGCTGTCATTTTAACCTTTTTTAGAAGTGGTTCTGATGCCAATCTCAGGTCAGAGACCTGAGTTTGCAGCTCCAATAACAAGGGCGTCGGTGCCCAAGTCACCAAAGGGGCCCTCACACCCTTATCTGGTTGGGCCGATTTTTCCTCACTGGAATATGGGAAACCCAGAGCTTTCCCCTAAAGTGTAGCTTTAAGTCTTGCTGCTTTCCCATCACAAACTTTAGGAGTAAGGTGTCTACAAGCTGGGCACGTGGCTGGATTGTGATCTTCTCCCAGACATAGGGGGCATGAGGAATGGTAACCATTTGGGGCCATTTTAGCACCACACTCCCTGTACTTCTTAAATACAATCATCCTACCAATTTTTAGGTGAAAGTCTTTATTGTTCTCCATGGAAAACCTTGTTTTATTCCTCAGGCACCACTAAGTAGCAGCTTAGAGACACGTCCTCTCCTCACAGCAGCAAGAAGAGAACTGAGCAAAGAAGTGCTCCATCGCTGTCACATGACCCTGTGAGCAGGAAAAGGGACCTCTACGGACAGAGGGGAAAGGGAGCACTCCAGAGCCTAGAAGCTTCTTCCGAAAATCTTGGATGCTTTTTCTCTGGCTGGTTTGCAATCACACAGTCCCCCATATGGGACTGCATAGGAGCCACAATGATGGACTGGTTGCAAGATATGTAGATTTCTGGAATTATCCATGTTGTACTTTTAGGTTTTACAGCTGTCCAGCATCCAGATGCCATTTTGCTGAGATGTCAGCACACCAGATATCAGTAAAGAGCCTTTAGCATTGAGCCCTTCTTTTGGTTTTATATTGATCTATACTAAATATCAGCTTCTTATGTCCGCTTTGCTATAATGCAAACCAATTACTTTTATTGACATGGCAACCTGCATTTGGTTTCCAGGCATGAATATAGGTGTGATTTGAAGCTAGAAATTCTTGCTTCTGCTAGAAATGGGGGCTGGTTTGCTTCTGGTGTAAATAGGTGTTTTGCTTCTTTCCCGAGCCGAAGAGTTGTGTTACTTTAAACACCTGTTGTTGCAGTTCTAAGGATGTGTAACCTGCAAAATCCCTAGGGATAACACACCTCTCATCCTCCAAAAGAAGCAGCCCAAAATTAGCCATGTTTTCACCATCCTTATCCATGGCCTTATCCATGAGCATGTATAAAAATATGTTCAAAAGCAGCTCCTGTGCATGATTGTACTAATTCTTTGTGTAGTAGTCAAGAGCACTGGCCTCTAATCTGGAGGGCCGGGTTTGATTCCTCACTCCTCCTCATGCTGTCTTCTGGGTTGCCTTGGGCCAGTCACAGTACTGTTAGAATTGTTCTTGCAGATCAGTTCTGTTGGAGCTCTCTCAGCCTCATCTATCTCACTGGGTGTCTGTTGGGAAACTGAAAGGAAGGTGATCGTAAGCTGCTTTGAGACTCCTTTGGGTAGTGAAAAGTGGGGTATAAAAACCAACTCTTCATATCTCAAGGCAAGCCAATATTATCTCCATAGTTGAGCAAAGGGTCTGAGGATGGGATTGGGGTTGGCTGAGCAAGGAGACTCCACATGGCACTTCCTTAGCTACCATGGGTCACCAGCTCTCCAATTCACAAAGCGGACAGCACCAAGCAGTGTGAGAGGCAGGCACCAACAAGCTACATCTGATTGTTTGAAGGTCCCACAGGGTCATCCGAAGTCTATAGCGAATCACACTTGCAGCAGTGAAACCTTCAACACAAAGGGGCGAAGCCCTGTAAGACAGCTTGACTGCTCAGGCAACTAAACGTTTTGCAGCCCACGTTTTGTGTAGTGGAAGGATTTGGCTGAAAGCAAAGAGACAGCAAGCCAAGGACAGTAAAGAAGGGCTCACCCAAAGCACTGGATTGACAAGAGAAGCCCAAAGGGCAGGTAGAGGCTTGCAGAAAAAGTAGGCTGCCAGGTTAAGAGCAGGAGGGACCACATGGGGAGTCAGGGATGGAGGTCAAGAGATAAACTGATAACAGTGAGAGAGAACAGGCCCAACTATGGGCTGGACAATTCCTGGAGATTTGGGGGAATGCCTTGAGAAGACAGAATTGGGGAGTGGTGGAAGTAGAGTCAGAGAGTGCCCCACCCCCTCCAGCAGCAATTTTCTCCAGGAGAACTGATATCGGTTGTAATTCTGGGGGCTTACTGTGACCCATCTGGTGGTCGGCAACCAGGACTACTAGAGAAGCCAAGGGAGAAAGCCAGACTGAGGTAAATAGCATACACAGGGCCTGGCTAAGATAAGGAGCTGTACACAAAACAGGAAAGAAGGAAGTGAGCAGGCAAGGGATGGAGCCACAGAGGCCAGCATCCAGTAAGCCTAACAGCCTGACAGGAAGTTTGCCAAATTTGGCTTATTCTGTTGCTGCAGTAGTGACACATGGAAACTCTAAGAGGACAATGAAGAAGGGTGCAAGTACTGGCAAAGCTGATAGAAACATTTCCAGGCTTCTCATTCATTCATTCATTCATTCATTCATTCATTCATTCATTCATTCAGAATCCATTTGAATGGGCAGTCAACCAGGCATTTCCCACACAAATCTACAGCCGCTGGAAAGAAAAATAGCGCTGCTGGTGCTGGAGGCTGGCAATCAAAGCAGAGCTGCCTTGCTTTAGCAATGGTGTTAAAGAGCAGAGGTTTCCAGCTTGTGAGAAAAGGAACAATGGCAAGCTGAAGCAGCCAAAGTGACCTATTCAACAGCTGACTGGACTGTTTCCAATGAGCACAGAAATTTAAGTGGCAAAGTGGAATATACATTTTTAGGTTAGTTGCCAGGGCAAATCTTTTTCATAATTATTTGATCAGAGTTAAATGTGTTTGATTATCCTTCTGCTTGCCTGCCTAAGAGTTGTTCAACGTGATATTTTGCCTGGCTTTACTGGATATGCTGTTTCTAAGGTATCCCCTTCCCCTGTTGTGGTCTCTATACAAAGACAGCTTTCCCCTTTGCATCTGGACTACAGACTACTTAGTTTCATAATGTCATCTATTTCCAGTCATTCAACCTTCCACTCTCAAAGCTAACACAGCAGCTCTCCCATTGACTTGGCATCTCTACAGCTAGACCAGGGGTAGTCAAACTGCGGCCCTCCAGATGTCCATGAACTACAATTCCCAGGAGCCCCCTGCCAGCGAACGCTGGCAGGGGGCTCCTGGGAATTGTAGTCCATGGACATCTGGAGGGCCGCAGTTTGACAACCCCTGAGCTAGACAAAGGCTTGAAAAACTATTCCGACATATCCTGTAGTTTTATAGAATGGACAGACCCCTCCCCCAAAGCCTCCCCCCCCCAACTTCTCTAACACCTTATTGTACCAAGATAAGTATGCCCGTCAGGAAACAGCCCTTTATAGAAAAAATAAACAAACAAATTATTGTTATGTACATTTCTTAAGTATGCATTGTAATAAACAGTTAAAGATTTTATTCCTTGAAACATTTACAGAAGTGTTAAGTTATACAGAGCCACATTTTCCTTCTATACAACACTTGCATAGCAGTGTTCAGTTGTCTACAATTGAGCCAAAGGAGAAGGTCTCCAATGGATATGCAGTTTGCTTTACCTTCCTTTAAAACACAAGATAAAAGCAGAAAAAAATATACAAACTTACAACAGTAGGATCTATACAATACCTCAGCGTATGATACCCAGACACAGCTCTAGCGGATGCAGCCATAGAGATTGGAGGCAAAAGGAATAGTTTAACTCAGAGTCGTTACGGCGGTTTTGGAGTTACCAAATCCTCTGGGGATTCCTCCTTCATGAGAATTGATAGCTATGTAAGGATTCGATTCCCGTGCAGCTTGCACAGGAGAACTTCCCAGTGGATTCTGTTTAATCTATTTGCATAGATGAATAACACAAAATATATAACATCTGCAGACATGAATGGAGGATGGGGTAGTCAAACCACTGAAGGTGCACAAGTACACTGCCCAGTTAACTGCAAGAAACGAAATATGAACGTATGTTGAACGTATTTTCAGCAGACTGCAAGATCTGATAATGTCACCTGGAGAGTTCTTCCCCTGTTAGTTTTCCAGAGTGCTGCAGATCCTAAAGAGAGCCCTAATAAAAGACGTGCTGCCTTGTGGGAGCAGAACCACAACAGGGGACTCTGCATTTGGAGACAAGTGGTCCTAAGGCAGAATCCATAGCAAGAGAAACGCAAGGAGTAAAGGGCCTGAGAAGAGGAAAGGGCAGGACAGTTTTGATCCCATTTTCTCCCTGCTTCCTATGCTTGAATGAAACAGAAGCTTTCTGACAGTCTGTCACAGCATTTCTAACCATACATATTTACAGTTCTGTAGCTCTTGCAGTTTCTTGTTTTTGTTTGGTTTTTACCTCCTTGCCTTGGGATGGATTGCTCTTTTAACTGGTCAAGAAAGTTTCCAGTGGACTCAGTGGTGGCCAACAGCAGGCCAAGCCAAGCTCCCATGGTACTGGCAGCAACACAGAAGCCATTAGCTAAGACTTGGCCCATGATGTGGAAAGAGGAAATGGGTGAGTCTATGCTGGGGGGGGGGGGCTGAGAATGTTTTCATGTTCTTCAGGACTCCAGAAAAGCTGAGTTTATAACTAACCCAACACTGGAAATTAAATGCAACCATGGATCCCAGACACTAAAGTGCATCAACAGAACTATCATGGGTGTTAGGGAAAGTGCAGTGGTTGTTGTGTCGTGGTTAACACATCATACTGGTAGTAGTGGAAAGTGTGGTCAAGTCACAGGGGACTTAGTGACCCCATAGGGTTTTCAAGACAAGACAACAATGGTGATTTGCCTGGGCCTGCCTCTGCATGGTGACCTTGGACTTCCTTGGTGGTCTAACCAGAGCTGACCCTGCTTAACTTCCAGGATCTGACAAGACTGGGCTAGCCTGGGCCAAAATACCAAACTAAGGACTTGACTTAAATTCTCTCATCATGGGTTGCTGGGGGCTTTGGGCCAGGCCCCCCCTCCACCTCACTTATCTCAGGTGGCAGTTACAAAGATAAAATGGGGAGGAGAGAACCAAGTATGTCACATTTAGGTTATTACAGGATAGGTAGTCTAATAATGACCATCAATGAATTCAAACACAGGAACTTTTTACATGGTTAGTTGCAAAAATGTAAGCTCTTGTTATGAAGTTTAGGCAAACAAGACACGACATTTTAGAGATCAAGAGTTAGGATGTTCAGCAATGGACTCAAAAACCCAAAATTTAAGAGTTGCACCATATCTTCAGGCTTAGATTCTGTAGCACAACCTGAGAACAAAGGGGATGACCGTGGCAAAATGGGGTCTTAGATGGTGAGGACCGAAAATGGCACCTAACAAGGTCAAAGGATGAGTCTATCTGGTTCTGTAGCCACAGGAGCACAGCCTGCCAGACAAGGAGGTGGATCAGCGCCAAAAGCTCTCCAGAGAAACTGAAAATTACTCCTTATTCTGATTAGAACTCCTTATCCAGAGATTTTACTTCTTCCCTTCATAACCTAAAGAGGACTAAAACTGTGATAGCTTCAGGTCAGATCATGAGACCTTGAAACTCAAAAGGTTTTGTATAAGGGGTCAGACATTCAAGCATTGGTAGAAGTCAATTAAGAATTAATTCCCTTCCAAAGAATCTACCTCAGCAAAAAAAATTGAGAGACACCAGTGTGTTCATGTGCAGACATATCTTCATGCTTCACTGTACCCTACTCAGATTGGTATTGACCAAAAATCTGGGACTCCTGCAAAGGTAGCGGTGTTATCAGTGTAACAAGAAGGGGTGAAAAGAAGGCTTAATTTTAACATGGAAAACCACAAGGTGGCAAACATAGTGGGTTGGGCACTCACATTAGGGCTTAGAATTCCAAACACTAAGAAGCAGAGGATTAACAGTATAATCTTATTCAGTTAATCCAGCCTAAACCCATTGAACTCAACTGTGGAAAATCTGTAGAGAATCGCACTGTTAGATACTCATAACTTGTGCTACGTTTTTCTCTGACTGCATATAGGTTGCTTTTTAGGAAGAGCATGACTCAGTGATTATGAGAATGAGAGACTCAGGCTGGGACTAAACCTTCCTGGAAAGGAGAAGAATTAGGCTTACTAAGGGTTCAAGGTCTGTGGCCAGAGCTGTGTCTAATGTGCATATGTCCCACTGCAACTCCATTGGTTCTGTTCCTAGACCACTTCCTTCTTAGAGCCCCAAAAGAGACGTATCAAAAAATCATCTCTTCCAGACCTCTTATCTTGACCCTTGGAGAAGACAGCAAGTTCTGCATTCTACAAAGTATTTGGACGGCTAAACATCACACTGGTTCTTGTATGTTACTAGTTGTGCCCTGAACATAGTCCTGAAAGTTTAAGATTGATTGTTGCCTGTTTGTAACACAGTGATTTTTTTTAATCATCACTGGGCTGTAGAGTTTACTCTGAACACATGTTATCAGCCAACTTTCATGATAACCGCCTATTTATAATAAAGTTGCTAGTCTATTCTGTTTGCATTCGTGGACAAAAGACTCCAGCTCACTGGCCAATTCCTGCGTGCCATCTAGGGCCCTCAGATTGCTGAAATTCTGTTCTGCTGAAATAGAAAAATATTGGCCTGATTCTGCCAGGTGTGTTCACAGCTCAGTACAGGGTTAGTCTGTGTGGGATTGCTGAGTAACTGCAGGATTGCCCTATATGTTGTTTAAGCAAGAGCACAGGTTTAGGAACTCTCACAGTTAAGGCATTCTTTATCTGGTTAGGCACTCTTATTTTATAGTTGACAAGAATACAGCCCCATGTGAGGTATTCCAGTTATACAAAGGGAAAAATAGACCATACACAATTCAAGTCAGCCTATCCTCATGATAAACAATAAGGTATAATTCAGACAAAATCGCTACTCTCTAAGAACTGGTCTTCATATTTCCCAAGAGGAGTCAGCATCCTTATAGTGAATCCCCCCAATCTTGGGTATACTGCCAGAGAGCACACAGTGTGAATGGATTCTATCATGTTGTATGTTTTCCCAGCTTTGCCCCAAGTCAGTATCAATGGTGGACACCAATAATGGTACTCAACTTGTGGTGGCCCAAACTCACTGAGTTCAATAAGATGACATGCTTAGGCTGGAGCAGGAGTTCCCCCCTGGGGAAGCCAATCCCAGGAACAAACTCAGCATTCTGCCCAGTATCACAGCTTAGCACCTCCAATAATATACAGATAGGCTGAGGGAAAAATAGCTTGCTGAAGGAATTTTAAAAGCCCCCCGTTCCCTATTACAAACACAACAATTTAGTCCTTTCTTCTACGATATCAGGATTCCAAAGATACCCGAGAGACAGAAGACATTTGGGTATCCAAGGCAGAAAATCCAAATTGTGCTCCCCTCCAAGGTGGGCAGTTTTGCTGTCTATAATGGTACCCCAAAATATGTCAATCAATATAGGGTGCCCCATACTCCACTTATGGTAGAACTGGCCTTAGAATACCCATTTGGTTACCACAAAATTTGGAGAAGTGGCATGGAGCAGCACGGACTGCTAAAGCCTTTTGACTATCCCCTTCTGAAGGTACCATCACTTCTTCAAGAGGTACCATCACCAGCAACAAACTAATAATATCCATCATTCCCAGAATTTCAGTCTTGCACTGTTTATTAGAGAATCTGCTACATGTCAATTCAATGATCTTGGATCAACTTCAGAAACTGCTGTACAGAATAGATTTCCACTGTCTTAGCTGTGCCCTTCCAGATGCATAAGTAGTTCAAATCCCACCACCACCACCACATTCACCATTGCTTAGTTAACTGCGCAGATCTTGAGCAACCAAGCACCTTCATAATTCTGCTTTCAGAACTCTTCAACAAGTTCAATTAGACTTAAAATGTTACACATTCTTGTAAAAGTACTTTAATTCACAGAAATCAGGTGGGATTTTTTGTTTCTAATATACAGTAGGTGGTTTCTTCGTTAAAAAATCCATTCTTTTTTCCATATATTTTCAGTATCTGACTATACAATAACTTTCTATCTAAAGCTCCCCCCTCCCCACATTATCCAGCCTCAGTTGCCTGTGCTTTAGTAATCAAAAAACCAAAACAACCCCCCAAAAATATAAATATCTATCAACAATTTTACTAAGATCATTTCCCACAGTTCTGTCATGTAGATCATCCGGAAAGTGCTGTAGAAACACGCAAATGGACACAACACACATAAGCAATACTTTATCATGAAGCGTGTATGAAGATTTTTTAGAAAGATTCATACAGAACTGAAAGGACAGTTAAATTCCTATTTACAGAATTTGTTAAGCTAATTTCTGGTGGGGGAGAGGTTTGGATGAGATATGTAGGGGGAAGAACAGAGAAAAATACTTGGGGACATCAAAATGTCTTTCCTTTTTCAAGGAGAGCCTGATACACCTAGAAGATTAATCATTCATACCTTCACACATGGGAAAAACTGCACTTTTTTTTTTTTTTACTAATACAGCTACATACACATACACAAAGTTGGCATTAAGCTATTATTCCACTACGGAGCAAGGGTGGTCCTTCTCTTCAGAAGAACATCTTGAGTGACAGTTAACTGTGGACTTGAAGATCAGAAGTCAATGAGAACAAGTTTACTATATCCAGTAGTGTGACAAACCAAGCATATCAAGGTGGAAAGAAAAGGTAAAACCCATTCAGGTAACACCTAAGCTGGAAAGCACTTACTCTCAACTGGCTGACAAGGAGTGCATGCTAGCTCTACAAAGACTGAAGGATCTGAATAAAGGTTACAGTCATTTTGTCTACTGGGAAAAGGAAGGTTTGGCTCCATGTTAACACTATATGCAGTTACAAAGGGAGACAGCAAAAACCCAAAGGGATGGAGGAAAAACAACCTTTAACAATTTTGACTATATTGCAGGAATCTGAAGAGGGGGAGATACTTTCAAGGAAATCTGATGTACATAAAAGTTTAGCGTTCCTCTACAGCAGGGGTAGTCAACCCATGGTCCTCCAGATGTCCATGGAGTACAATGCTCAGAGGAATTGTAGTCCATGAACATCTGGAGGACTACGAGTTGACTACCCCTACAGGACAGAACCTGCAAGTGTCTATCTGTTGCCACGATGCCCTCTTCAACTGAGCATTAAATTCAACAGAAAAAGACCTTAGCCATGCTTTTTATATGTTTTACACTTGTAACTTTGTTTGCATGGGATGATTTCCATAGGGTTAATATTTTTTTTAAAGCACAGTCCATTCCTAAGTAGGTTGTGGAACACTAAAAGTCAGGGAGCACACGTTCTCTTTCAAAGTGCATGATCATTTTGTCTGTACTTGGTAGGTCACATGATCCTGATTTTGATAGTGCCCAAAGTTGGGCCAAAAATCTTCCCAACAGATGCCCTTGCATCAGAGAGGGACAAGGCAAAACTATTTTCATTGTCCTTTTTGAATGAAAGAAAGATAGACAGTTTTGTTCCACTAGACTACGGGTGGGGAGGGGAGAGTATTAGTCAAAGGCATTCTAGCAAGGTTACATGTATTTCATTTTCAGGGAGGATTTTTGTGTGGCGCTACAGGATAAGTTGCAGCAATGTAGTTAATGAACAGTAGCACTCCTTTAGAAAAAGGGGCTAGGAGAGTGGGGTGCATAAGGAGCTGCGGTAAGCTGTATCAAGGACGTGCTGTAAAGAAGTATAGAGAAGTCCCAATAGAGGGCTCTTTCCATTTGTAGGGTTATTTTAAATAAAAAGCAAAACCAACGCCACCCAACAACTAAAGATAGCTCCTTTGGGGGCACGAAGGGGAAAGAAAAAGAGTTGGATTTAGGTACATTACAGAAACCGCATCTGTTACTGATTGACTGCTACAGGTCTATGAGTTGATCCACTAGCAGTAGAGACCTGGCTAGGTTGGGAAGACTGGATTCAGAGCTTCCACTGTTGTTTCTAGAATGCCCACCTGAAAGTGTGAGAGATAGCAATTCAGTATTGAGCAAGAGACAAATAAGAAGTTAGTATTTTTTTAAAAGATATTCACAAGCAAGCAAAAAAGAAAGAACAAGCTAAAAACTAGAGAAAGCAACTCAGAATCTAATTAGGCTATTATTACGGTGGTAGATGCAGAAATTCCCCAATTTAATTCATCAGATTTGTTAGTACCCTATTTTACAAGGAATTCCAATTTCTCTGTTCACATTTGTATTCCATAGCAAAAATCATGGATGACATCTAGCTCTCCAGTGCCCCCTCTCTTACAATCAACTTGATTTATCCTCATTTCTCCAGCAGAGGGGATATTAACAGGACCATAATAATGATCACATTACAACATTTTCTTTGGTCTGGGTTCTTTTTAAGTGTGGAAGAGCTCAGAAAACATATTGCCTGCTCTTTCATTGGCAGAAGAGGTTCTTGCCAACTTTTCCCATTCTAAAGATGCTACTATCAACAGATTGAGGAACAGGATAGGATAGAGGCAGATGGAAAGAGAGTTACTCCTGTGTGTGGCCACAGGCATAACAATGCGTATGTACATGGCCAGAGGTGGGCAAATACAATTTCCAGACTAGACACGCAGCCACTCAATAATTGTTTAGAGGGCTATCATATGTTCTCCTTGAGATATTTCTTTGAAATCTTTTGTTTCCTGTTCTCTACAGCGCATTTCTCACTGTACATTCTCTGTACAAGGGATTTGGTTAATGAACTTTTCAAAGCACCTCCACATCCCATATTCTCCCAGCGTTTACAAATTATGTTATGGTGCTTTGGGCCATCTTGAAACTGGAAGTCCTCCCAAAAAAACACAATGCAGAATCAAAAGGGGCAGGAGCCCTGCTCTGAACGTTGACATCTTTTGATATATGACATGAAACTGTGTCCCTCTATGCCTTTCGACACCTGCCACTGCAAAAACATCAAAGAAAGGCTTTTATTCTGCAGGTACTCCAAATTTAATTGTGGTGAGGATTCAAAAAAAATTGTGGAGTTCCATGTGCCCAAGCATGGGGAAGAAGGTTCAACTAGTCTCTCTCAAACAACATACTACAAAGGCAACTAATCTGAAATTGGTGGAGCTTTCAATAAAGGGTAAACAGCCTCAAACTCCCTGTAGCAAGGAGCCTAACTGAGTTTTCACAATCTGTTTATATATCTCTGTGGCAGAACTTGAGCTCCACATCTTGGTTCTTCTGTGGCTTTGGGTCAAAGTGGAAAGGCCCCACAGAAGATGATTAGAGGCAATTTTTAAGTGATCCAGAGAGACAGTGGTGACAACAGCAACACCTCATATTCCATTTAAAGTCTCAGTGACTGAAGATTGAGGGCTCCTAGCCCTCTTAGTAGATCTGTCATCTCTTCATTCAGATAAGGACCAAGAGCCTAGAGCCAATTACTGCTATCCTCATACCACTGAAGCGGAAGGAAACTGAGCTCAAGAGTGGCATGAACCTCCCAGCCATTATTAACCTTACATCGCCATTATTAGCCAGACATATTACCAACAAAGGCGCTGCTTCGAGATCTCAATTTGCCCCACTCTTTCCTGCTTACCTTGTGAATTTTTGGATATCAACACAGGGATGGGGTCAAATTCATCTTCTGTCACTTTTTCAGAGCCCTCTGAGAGATCAAAGCCCGAGATCAGGTTAGTATCTTCTGCAGCATGATGGGGAGGGATGGTAGTAAAAAAAGGGGAGCAAAAAAGATAGAGCAGAGAAAGCCAGTTAGGTGGTCACCAAAACAACTTGCATGTGTTTTGTTGGAGAAGCATTAGAAAGTTAGAGGGTAAAACCTTTCATGTATGGGAAAGGGTCTGCTGGATAGACAATGGATAGACAAAAAAGCAGGAGATAACATAAGAAGAAAACACATGCACAACAATGACTGTGAGAGAGAATAGAGCCAAACTGCAGCAGACAGTTGGGAATGAGTATTTCTGTCAGGGACTCAAGTTTGTAAGGCTACAGAGCAAGGCTAATGACGAAAGAAAGAAAAAATACATGTCCAGTTTCAGACAACTCTACTGTCCTTTACGCCTAGCATTTGGCAGGCCTTGAAGAATTTACACAGAGGCACCATTTGTGAGAACTGTTGCTTTGTGCCACTTTTTCAAAGTAACACAACTGCACAAATCAGAACAACACCACACATACACACTCACGTGGAGCACCTGGTTCTCCCAAATAGCTCTACCATAAGAGTATCAAGAGCCCCATGATTGTTGTGGCTTCCCTGACACTCATGGTATGGGGACAGAAGTTATATGGCCACCTGACCCAGAGCCAAATCACACCAGTTATAATTCTGATGCAGATGTGGATGAGATACCCCTTATTTTTTTCTTAGTTTCTTTGTTCATCTCAAAGCCCTGTAAGAAACTGAATCTCCTTTCAAAATGCAGCTGGCTGTTTAAAGGAAATGGATTACACAAGATTTCACTTCCAATTTCTCCAAAGAGTGGTCACCATGATAAAAATAAGTTGAAACTCTTCTCAGTACTGTCCTTTGAATAAAATTAATCACCTCAACGCTAAGCAATCAGACAAAACATCTACCTGGACCTGTTTGCATCTTTTCACCTTATTTGCCCTTGTCCCTGGATTTCTACGTGATCCTGAACTGTGGGATAGCAGCCCCAAACAATGTAAGAGAATTCCACTAAACACAATGGGACTTGTTAGGAAACATGCTTACTATCAAGTTGTGACTGGTTTCATAAAAGTAGATCAACAGCATTAACTCTTTGCTTCTCACTACTACTAACAACACGGCAGCTCCATTCATACCAGATGCTGATACAAGTAATCCTTGTTTGTAATAGCTTCCTGTATGAAACTGCTTTGTTTTGCCCAGTGTAAGAGGTTGACATTGTAACAACTTCATGCACATGTTTCAAACATCAGAGGAATATCTGGCAGTAGTTCAGTGGTAAAGTGCACACACTGGCCTGGATCCCAACCGTTTTTCCAACTGTGCCCCAGCAATTCCTCTCTTCTCTGCAGCTCACGGACCACATGGATTTTGTTCATCAAGACATCATGAACCTCAGTTGCTGGGAATTCTGTTACGGTGGACACAAGACACCCCTCCTCCTTCATTCACCAGTGAAAGCCCTAGTAGGATTCAACCCATTGCATGTACAAAAAGGGGGAGGACCAGGATAGCTTATCACAGTCTAAAAGGTAAAGGTAAAGGTATCCCCTGTGCAAGCACTGAGTCATGTCTGACCCTTGGGGTGATGCCCTCTAGCGTTTGCATGGCAGACTCAATACGGGGTGGTTTGCCAGTGCCTTCCCCAGTCATTACCATTTACCCCCCAGCAAGCTGGGTACTCATTTTGCCGACCTTGGAAGGATGGAAGGCTGAGTCAACCTTGAGCTGGCTGCTGGGATTGAACTCCCAGCCTCATGGGCAGAGCTTTCAGACTGCATGTCTGCTGCCTTACCACTCTGCACCACAAGAGGCTCTATCACAGTCTACACAGTACTAAAGCAAAAGATGGACTAGTGTCCAGGGAAGCTATGTTTAGAAAACTGGGATGGAGGAGAACACAGGAGAAGATGGGGGTAAGGGCAAAAGCTAACAAAGGATGAATGTTGGCAAATATATCGACCCGTATTTAGGCTTCACTATTGTTGGGGATGAGGTTCAAAGTGTTTCATGGAAGAGGTACATTTTCAGATGGGTTTTAAATTGAGTGGGGAAGAGAGACAGGCCCAAAGCAGTGTTTAGGTCTCCCATAATTAATTCCTAGCATTTATGATTAAATAGTGCATGCTTGAGTCTTGCCCTCCTGAGTCACAAGACCCACTGCTTGAAATATGCTAGCGAGTGGTTTTATTCAATTAAAATATGGATTCTTCAGACTGCATTGCCAATAGAGAAGGCACATGTATCCAGAAGATGCCGAGTCAAAGAGGACACTCATGGTCTGGTGCCCCAATTTAAATTCATACATTTTCATTACACTTTTCAATATATATTCTCTCCCCCTCCCTCTGCCCCACCAACCTTATAGCACAAACCAATGTACACTTGCTCCAGTCTAATCCCATTGCCATCAATGGACTCACACTGGGGCAACTTTAGACAGGATTCCACAGTTAAGCCTCTGTCAGTAAGAATGCCAAGTGGTACTTTACCTTTGTGAGTTTGGGACGAAATGGCTAAAGGAGCAAACTCATCCAGAAGGTCAGCAGCAGCAGGGTTAGAAAGCAGACAGCAGTCAAGCAGGGAGTCTTCCCCAGTGACAGAATCTGATCCCAGTTAGCAAGAGACAGCATCAGCAGCAGAGAACAGTAGACAGAAGAGCAGGTTAGCATCCACACCTGTGCACCCAACTGGATTCCCCAACCCATTCTGAGCCTTTGGCTAGTGACACGTTAAAAGAGGGGGTGGCCAAACTGTGGCTCTCCAGATGTCCATGGACTACAATTCCCATGAGCCCCATGGGCATCTGGAGAGCCACAGCTTGGCCACCCTTGAGAAGTGAGAGCAAAATTAGTCATTTCTGAAATAGCATATGCAGGAGTTCAAACAAGTTACTTACTCATCTATTCCGTGGGGGGGGGGGGGGGGAGAGAATCAGCAACATTTATATTTGAAACTAAACATTCTTCCTTAAGAACTTCAAACCAGACTGTCGGCCATTCACCAGTTACCAGCACCAAAAGCCCTTAAACAGAGTGCTGAAACATCTATACTTCAAAAGTATTCCCCTTTGTTACTTATATTTCCAAAAGGAACTTTATTCACAAACTTCCACAAAATTTGAAACAGTGTGAGGTGAAATGGACTGGTGAAATGGCTGCCAGCCGTTTAAACCTAACACAAGGGCAGGTCCATTTGTCAGCTGTAGATCTGGAGTTTTTTAAAATCCATAACATTATAAGACAAGTCAGTTGAACATGCAGAAAGACCCAAAGTAGGAAAGGCAAACAATATCTCCCATTTCTTCATAGTCCAGACTGTTCTCATTGCCTGTTTTAGAATACTGCATCCCACCAACCTGCTCTGTTTGCAGCCATAGTATCAGTCTGCGATGATATACACTGGGGAATGGGTGCCTCAAGGCCTGGTATGAGACTGTCAACAGTTAGGTCTGCTTGTCCTTTCCGAAGGCACAAAAGAGCAGAATAGAAGCCACAAGTTAGGTCAAGTTCAGCAGAGGCAGCCGAATACAAAGATAATGCAGAAGGCTGAACAGATGAGATGTGGATAGGAAGAGAAGATTTATATCTGTATTACAGCAAAGTCTGCAGGACACAAATTTACCCTTCAGATGTGTTTACTCCTATGTACACAGATGTAACAGGAGATCTGGAATTTCATTCACCAATGTATTTCCAAGTCTATTTTAGAGTCCTGTATTTCAGTGAGGCTCCAGTTAATAAGAATGTTAAGAACAGCCCGGCTGGTTCAGATGAATGGTCCATCGAGTCCAACATCCCGTTTCCCACAATGGCAGACCTGTTGCCCCAAAGGCCCACATGTATGGCATAGACTCTATTGCCTGCCTTCCACAACTAGTATTCACAGGTGCTTCCAGTGGCATGTAAATCTCTTCCCAATGGTGGGGTATGAACACCTGTCTTACATGGACAAATACATAGGTTCCTTCTCCCAGAGTCATGAAGGAGGGCAAAGGTTACATGGGAAGAGGCAATTTAGCTGGCCTCTGATGTACAGCCAGCAACCCTACACGTACCACGCAGCAACAGATGGTGCCCTTGTTAGATAATGGCTCCCATGCAAGTGAAAGAAGTGTGTCAAATTCACCACACCCCACAAAACGTAACATACCCAGACATGCCTAGAAAATGAATAGGCAAATCAGACTCTAATGATTCAGTTGATCTGCAGTTCTGTTTTTAGCATGAGGTGGTGACTATTACTTTGCCCCCCTAACTAACAAGTCGTTAGCTATTAATTACCTTAGCACCATGCTGTTTAGCTTTTTAAAAGACTAGGCTGCAACAACCAAAGCCTGAAACTTTAAAAGCATGCTGTTGACACCGATGGAATTTCAGCATGTCTTTCAAGATCTTGGGGTTTGGAGAAAAAAAACTTGTCAGTTTCATGAATGCAACTTAATGGTCAACTTTAATTCTCATCAGGGGCAGGGGGATGCAAAACATTTCTACAGAAAGAGGCAGAAATGAGGCTGTGAATTGGACTGGACGGTTTCAGAAGATACATTATTTTGAACATTCCTACGGAGGAACATTTTCCAGAAGTCAAAAACTCACTCAAGAGGGAGATACGTAGCCTAGAACAATTACATATGCTTCTCTTTTTAGCTTGCAAAAATGTTTAGAAGGGTACATCAGCCTGCTCCAACACTTTAGGCCTACCATCCTCATCAGCCACATGCACACATTGGCCTAAGGCTCCCTTTTGGGCTAAGCAGAAAAACAAGGGAGAAGTGTGAGGTTACTGCAGGGGGGACCAGTTTGGGAGAACTGAAGTTTGATGTGAGTTAGTTGAGGGAAGGAAGAAGGGGCCAACACTTTTCCTGGACAGCTTTGACGTCAAACTCTTGGCCTGGATTGCAGATGATTCCAACCCCGTGGCCAGCCACACTAACACACCTCTTTGTCAAAATTAAAAATTTGTAGCCTGTTTTTGGCTTCCCTTTGCTCACATGCCGCTTACAGTTCAAAAATGCCCTACTGATGAGTCAACATGCAGGGCAGAATACACCAGAAAGGTTTTCAGGATTTTACCATTCACAGCATCACAGGTGCTACCGAAGGGATCTGCAAGAGGCAGGATATCAGGGAGCAGAAGTGCAGGTTCAGGAGATTTGAGACCCTCAATCAGTTTTTCTGGCAGGGGACAGAAAAGCAGGAAAACAGGAAGGAAGGAAGCAGGGGAAAAAAGCAAAAGAACACAATTTGTTAAGAACAAGAAACAACTTGTTGAACAGGGTAAGCTTGCAACCAAAAGAGTTTCTGTTAGGGGCATTTTTAAACACATGCAATACTATATATTTTTCAAGTTGGTAGGCGGATGGAACTTTTGGGTCAACATTAAAGTCTGAAATATTGTGGATCTGCTTTGGGTTGGTCAGCTCTCACTTACAGAATGCAACATCATTTCAAGTGACATGAATGCAGCCAGACACTCTGTGTTCAGGATTTTCCAAAAAAATTGGATTTTAGCATACCTGTTCGTGAAAATGGGCCTCAAAGAGGAAAATTCACAACCGATACTGAGCTAAATTATATAAATTAAAGGAACTTTACATAGTTTGATAACATTTAATTCAGTTTTTTCTGGACACATTAGATTTGAGTATTGCAGGGTAGAAATTCAGCTACTGGCTAAACAGGCTCAGGATAACTCAAACGTCTGCACACTGCTTTGTGCTATTTTGGTTGGCCTTAATAAAAGCCATTACATGGCTTTTGTTTTTTAGATTTTGCTTTGGATCAGCGCCCTTCTATCACTGCCAGTTGCAATAATTGTAACTGTTTACTTTATAGGCATTCCTGCAACCAGGGCCAAGCCCCACATATCCCCCGCTGTCATGATTCAGCATCAGCAAGCCCCGTTTTAAGTAGGGATTGGTAAAGAAGCTGCAGAATTCTAAATTAGAACATCCAAGGAACACACAGAACAGCACACTGCACGTTCCAGCTTCCACACAGATGCCACGGTTAGTTCACAGAGCATTGGCAGTTTACCGTGCTGGGGATTAGCTGCGTCAGTGAACACCCAGACACCTTATTCAACAATGTTTTCAGGAGAAAAGAACAAGGAGCAAATGAATAGGTAAGATTCAAAGAACTGAATTAGGAGTGAACTGCTCTTAGTTGATCAGTTAAGCCGAGGAGAGGAGAGGACTATGATCCCGCAGCAAAAGATGCCCACTGAATTCAGGCAGGTCAAGGTACCTTGCTGTTTCTGAGCCCGGTTTGTTCAGGACTCTGGAAGACATACAGCAGATGCATAGAGCACTGAACTGGGACCAGATGCTCGAGGGTGTATAGTGCAAGACAGCATCTGAAGTGCTAAACACATAATATGTGTAACCCTCCCCCCTGGGATGATTTAATACAGTCAGCAGAATCTCCCCTTGTTTACATTAAAGCAAAAAAGCAGGTGCAGCTCTGCACTGGCTACCCTTGACTTTCTCTCATTGAAATCAAGAGAACACATCTCCGTTTGTGACCCTTACATCCCGCAAGACAACATTAAATCTTTGCCTTCTGTCCCCAAAAGCCAAAATGCATAATGCATTATGCAAATTGGGTTCCTGGAGGTCTGCAATTAGTTGATTTGCATGAAGAGAGCTTTGAGTATCTCCACAGCTGCGTGCAAATTTTCTTTCACTGATTTGCTGCATGCATGTTTAGTACCCACGATCTGCATTTTAAAAAAAATTCTCAGAGAAGAAAGCCTGAAAGGGACACAGGAAAAAATCTTGAGAGAAGAAACCAAAAGGGACGTTCCCTTCTCTTTATAATGGAGCAATTCTTCACCGAGTGCCATAATGATGCTTAAGAGGTATACTGGGCAGCACCATATGTGCAGAGTCCACACTGGAAGAACTACAGCCCAGCCCACCCTATAATTAAAGAATCCATCACCATGGGCATTCCATACTGTGTGAATATGCCCTGGGAAGATGGTTTTTAGATGAACACATGGGGTATACTGTAAATGGGAAGTCAACAAATGCTTGTTTCCTTGCAAGGATACACTCCATAGCAAACATGGGCTTGACGTGTTGTAAGGAGGTGCGGGAGGGGGGGCATTTCAGGTCATTCTTCATAAGCAGTACTACATGTTTATATGGGAACTGAATTAGACCACTGGTGCATCAAAGACAGTACTGTCTACTCAGAGTGGCAGCAGCATTCCAGGATCTCAGGCAAAAGGTCTTTCATATCACCTCCTGGAGATGCTGGGGATGGACTCTGAGCCCTTCTGTAGGACATGAAGATGCTGCTGCTCCTTCTTATGCAAAGTAAGAGCTTCACATTTGCATGCTCTGTGACTGGCCCAACAATTTCTATTTATGGTTTGACTTTTTGCCTGGGAGTTCTTAAATAGGCTTTGCTCTGGGTAACAGAGGTCACCCTCTGCATCAGAAATGTGGGCAGAAATTAAAAAGAAATAATTTCACGTCACTATCCTTGCCTTCTACCGAAAAGCAGTTACTGTCAGATTACGTAATGTGCTGCAGTTTTAACTAACGTGTGTATTGTGTGTGTTGGAGGGGGTGACTCTCCCTAGATGGCTTCCTCTGGGATCACAGCACAAGGCAGCTAGAGGCTTTCTAGTCCCCTTGAGCAGTGGTCCCCAACCTTTTTGAGGCTGGGGACCGGCAGGGCAATTGCCCGCCCGCGCATGCGCGGCCGTGCATATGCACATGCGCCATGTGCGGCCGAAATTGCCGTGCATGCCACACATGCACGATTTCAGCCGTGCATGCGCAATGCGCAATACGCGGGCGCAGCCCTGATTCCCTCCCCCCCCCCCCGCAGTAAGAAGCTTCCAGGGCCGCAAGCTTGCGGCCTGGGAAGTTTTTTACTGTGGGGGGGGCGGGGAGAGGGAGCCGCAGCCCGCCGCCATGGCCTTTGCGGCCCGGCACCAGGCCGCGGCCCGCGGGTTGGGGACCACTGCCCTGGAGGGACTGCTGGTAGACCCAGGTCTACTCCCTTCTACAGCACTTCCAGATATAAAGGAAGGAGGGCAAGGAATGAATCAGCCTTCGGACATGCTCCCAGTGGGAAAGGTTAAGCTTCTACAAATAAACTTTAAGACTGGAATTCAAAATTTCATTACACTCACACATGCAGGCACACAAGTTTTGTTTTTTCATTCCACCCCATGCGGTCAGTGTGCCCTGGCTACAAACTCCAAATAAGCAAACAGCTAAACATTACAGCAGGGATCCTTCGTTAGGCAGAAAGAGAGAAAGAAAAGGTGCCCAAGATCACTCGAAAAAGTCATTTGGAATCGTCAAGAGTTGAGACTCGAACAAGCAATGCACGCTTTCGAGCACGCTACTCACTCATGGATCACGTAAAGGAAAGAAAAAGGTAGCTATTGCAATAAAGAACACGGCCGTGGAGTCCTTTTTTCGGGCATCAGCTAGAAAGGAAAACCATCTATTAAGAATCTGGTCAAAGAGTGCAGTTAGAACAAGACTCATCAAGCTGTACGGCCAGAAGTGGGCATCCAGGATCTTCCCTAGCAGCTATTCTAGGACCAGAAGGTAGGATCACAGAATCATAGCGTTGGAAGGGGCCATACAGGCCATCTAGTCCAACCCCCTGCTCAACGCAGGTAGCTCTCAAATAAGGCAGCTTCACAGGTTAAGTGAGGCATCAAAAGGTGAACCTCAAGCTCTTAATATTGCCAAGTCCTCTAAAACCACAATACTGATTTAAGGCCACACATTGCAAACAACTGCAGTTGTACAAGTGCTTTAAAATATTAGGATTGTACACTGAAAGTTTAACATTAAAATTTTACACCTTAGCGAGCTCTCTACATCTTGGAACCTGGATTATACAGGCAACATAAATCATACATAATTTCTCCTGCGATACATAATTTATTCTGCCATTTTTTTATTATTTTGAATAATTTATTTTGTTTTCCTTTGTCATGAGAAGGGGCAACGAGCACCGCAGGGCACTTAAAGTTCATCCCACTAAACTACAGGAAACCTTCAGCCCCCCTGCCCATACACCCCAGCCTTCTTCTGAGATTTTAGCAACCTACTGCTCAGGTTGGATACACACTTTTCTTGGATGCTTTAGGATGCTTTGGGCTGATCCTGCGTTGAGCAGGGGGTTGGACTAGATGGCCTGTATGGGCCCTTCCAACTCTATGATTCTATGTACTTTGATTCTATGATTCTGTGTGTGTGTGTGTGTGTGCATGGTATATATATATTGATATATATATATATATATATATATATATATATATATATATATATATATATATATATATATATATATATATATATATATATATCAATTTTTTTTCCAGGAAACTGAATTCTGCACCATCAAGTATAAGCATTGCCTTATATTTAAAGAGCCCCTAAAAGTTATCAAAACACATGTCCAAATAAGCCCTGCAGCACTTCTGCAGTCCCCTACTATTGCACACCAACAGCCCTGCTGGAAACAGTCATCAAAGGAGACTGAGGAAAGCCTGAGCAAGAAGTAGGAGAAAACTGCTTGGGTGTACAGCCTGAGGGCAAGCAAACAAGGTAGCAGAAGGTACACCAGTTGCCCCCGCTTTCAACACATAAGGCCATGGTGGCAAAGCTGGGTCAGAAGGAGAAAGGAGGACCCCTCAACTTCATGAAACTTGTTTGCATATTTTTAGGGAAGGAAACTACACCTAGCTGGAAGAATCCACTGTTCCAAAAACTGGCCAATGTACCTCCCTCCCTGTGAACTTTCCCCTATTGAGATCTTCCACCCTCCACTGTCTGAAGTGGAGATCTGACAGCCCTCTACCTCTCACACTGCTGCCCTCTTGGTGGTATTCCCCTGGTTCAAGAAAATAAATATGCAAACCACCTGATCTTGAGTCATGTCTGGTCTAATGCAGTACGGACCAACTAAGAGAAGCTAACCTCTGGTATATGAAAATAAACAAAAAAGCCATTCATACCCAAATGAACACCTAAGGCTGCCTTGTAGTGAATCTGGCCATTGGTCCAATAAGGTAAATACTGTCTACTCAGACTAGCAGCATGCCAATGAGAGGCAGCACCACTGAATCATGGTCTGCTTACTCCATGGGTCAAGTAGGGAAGAATATTAGAGAGACCTGGACTCCCAGCCCCTCCAAAAGACAACACGGTAACTCCCTGGAACCTGAAGAGTCCAGATTTCAGTGTTCTAACATATGCCACAGTGTCATCTTGTCAGTCCTGGTGCAACTACATTACCATTAAAGATCTTTGCATCGTGCACAAAAAACACATGAAAATCTAAGAGAATGCTGCAGGCTGCAATTCACTGGAATGCGTCCTGTGAAAATCCACTGAACTAAAAAAGCAAAGCACTTGCCAGGGATTAAATACTTTGAATATGTAAGTTGGCTAATGTTAATTTTCTATCAGCCTCCTAAGGTGACATATAACCATGCTGACATAAAAACAGAGAGAGAGAGAGAGAGAGAGAGAGAGAGAGAGAGAGAGAGAGAGAGAGAGAGAGAGAGAAATGGAGCTCATCTTTGGCCCAAACAGCTTGCTAAGAAACCTAAGAGACTGTCTCTATCACCAGGCACTTTCAGCCAGACCCCAAATGCCCTCTTAAGACGACCATCACAACCACAAGGGCACAAAGAGCTGTGCCAAACCTCGAAGCCACGAGACCTGTTTATTCCAGCCATCTTTTGCCAGCCAAAGATAAAGGATGACAACCCTAAGTGATTGTAAAGGAAAGAAGCTTGTGTGATCAGCAGTTGGTGCCCCTTTGGGACAGGCTATATGGTTGGATAAAGCAAACATGGCGTGCCCACTATGGTGACAATTCTGCATTTATAAACCAAGATAAATGCCATGGCAGAAAGAAATTAAGATTCCTAAGAACCTCAACAAAATATTTAATTACCAATCTGACACACTGCTGAAATCATTATTCAGGATGCCCACATCCATTAAGACTCTGGGGTTCTTTCAGCCTTGCCTAATGAGTTTCAGACTGGGCTTAAAGCATTTTGGTTTTTAAACCTTAGAAAAACAGTAAATTCAGGCCCCATTCATCAGAGCTAGGGCAATGTCGTTTAGTGGTAAGAAAGAAGAGCTGGGTTTTTTATACCCCCGCTTTTCACTACCTAAGGGAGTCTCAAAGTGGCTTACAAACACCTTTTCCTTCCTCTCCCCACAACAGGGGAGATAGGTGGGGCTGAAAGAGCTCTAAAAAAGTGCTCTGCAAGACCAGCCCTAAGAGAACTGTGACTAGTCCAAGGTCACCCAGCAGGCTGCATGTGGAGGAGTGGGGAATCAAAGCTGACTCTCCAGATTAGAGTCTGCCGCTTTTAGCCACTACACCATGCTGGCTCTCCAGTCAGACTAAAGGCTAGCAACATCCAGATATAAATTCCTACCTCATCAGCTTTGTTTACTGGTTGGCCTTGAACCAGGCAGTGTCTCTCAGCCTAATCTACTATACAGGGCTGTTGTGAGTATTGAATGCCAGAGAAGAAACTTAGAAATTGCCTCCAATTCCTTGAGAGACAATAAGTGTGTAGGTTGTACATGCTGAAGAAAACTGGTTCAATGCCAACCCGTGTCCAGATTATGAAAACATACGTAATTTTAATTCCTATGTCAAATGGCTTATGGTGGGGGACAGGGAATCAGCAGGCAAATGGCCCATATAATCACTTGACATAATTTGAGAAGCAAATATTTGGATCCCTGGCCATCTTACTTTGCAGTTTTATCAGAGTTACCTGGAGTATCAGATAGTGGAAGAGGAATGAAAGGATCTGGAACAGCCAGAAGTGGTGGGCTAGAGTCCAGAATATCTTTTGTTTTTTCAGCTGGAGAAGCAGCAATGGATACATCAGAAAGAACAAAAGGAAAGGAAGGAGGAGGGACAGGGAAAAAGAGAGAAAGAGAAGGTCAATCAAAGCCCAAAAGATCAAGAGCACCTTTAAAAAGCAGTTTAAGTGCACTTCCCCTCCCACCAAAAATGCTGCAACCAAATGGCAAACAAAATAAAATTCAAGAGACACCAAAAACAATTGTTATGAATTCTTTCAAGACAGCTGCAGGCCCTGAGAAGAGAAATCCAAGGATATCAAGGCTACTCCACCAACTCTTTACATTCACATGATTACTTCAAGAAAGTCGATCTTGCTGGGAAAGAGGTTAGGCAGCTACAGCTATGCTTTTTGGAAATGTGGGTAACGCCCTTAGTTTGTGGCACAAAGCCTCACTGATAATACCTTGGAAACTGTCCTGCAAACACAATAATGTCATCATCATTCCTCCTTCATAATTCGTTAAGGGGTAAGTGGGCGGAGAGTGGGTGGGACCAGTCCGGGTGAAGAGCCAATCAGAAGGCGCAAATTGCCTCCTGACCCGCTCACTTGCTCTTGGCCGCGCTTGAAGGGAAGCTCCCGACCTCTAACTACAACGTCAGCGCCCCTGCCCACCCCCCGGGGAAGCACGTGGCTTCAGAGGAGGGGGGAGGTAGAAAGCTTCCCCAGCCCCGCAGACCACGCCCACCGCCTCCCAGAGGCAGCGGGTGCGCTCCGCCGGCCTGGGGAAGCACACCAGCGGGGGGGGGGGGGAGGTTTCCCCGCGCCCCCAGAGCACACTCGCGGCCTTCTTAGGAACGGGCTTTGAATCTAGTTTATTATATTTCAGAACAAAAATAAAGTCCATTCTCACTTTAAAAGACCAACAAGATTTCTAGGGTATAAATCTTCCGAGAGTTGGAAGATCTTCCGAGGCCTTCAGGGTGTTAATGGACTCGATTCTACTGCAAAACAACATGGCAACAAGGAAAACTATTTACTGTATTTTAACTTTTCAGCCAAAAAAACTGGCACCTTAAAGTAGTTTATGGCAACAAGCAGCCAATATGAGTATCTTTAATGAAAGAAGAAGGGCATTTTCAAAAAGACAGTGTATATAGTATGACCACTGTATATACTATGCATTGTCTGTCTGGTTGTATGTATCACCCTGCTCCCATTCTACTTATGTAATACCATTTTCTGCACTGAATCAGGTAGGCAACCGTGTTGAGCTGAAGCAGAAGAACAAAGTTCAAGTCTAGTGGCACTTTTAATAAGACTAACAAGCACATGAAAGCTTATACTTTGAATAAAACTTGGTGGATCTCGAAGGTGTTTCTGGACTTGAACTCTGCTCATTTTCTGCACTGTTTAACATATCATGTCTAACACCTTTTGCTGAAAATCTCTGTAATGCTAGTCTGATTGTTAAATGTCTCATCAAATTGAGTGCATTGAGTTTCACTTGAGTCTCAGTGAGAAAGACAACCAGTGTGTATGTGTGCGTGTATCACTGGTTTGTCTCTCTCCTCTCTCATAAACCTGCTAGGCAACCTTGCTGATATCACTACTGCTCTTGGCCTAAGGCAGATAGTACATGGAGGAGCAGGCTGGGAATGGCTCTCTGCTGTGTACAGCCCTGGGTGCAGATAACACAGCAATAACAGCAATCAGCCTGTGTACCATAACTGATCTTTCCACTGGTATACATGACAGTGCAGGACTGCTACTATTAAAAATCAAGAGTGCAGATTTAGAAGTCTGAAGAAAGGAAAAGATGCCCATTACCATTCTAGATCATTTCAAAAGGTGCAAACAACAGTCATTGTAGGTCCTAGTATGTCCCTGCAAAACAACCTGTGCCAAAAAGAACTATGATCTATACTCAGTCCAACAAGCAGCGGCCCCCAAATTCTCAAAGTGGAATGGTGAGCTGCAACAAGCTGAGCTTCCAGTCTATACAGAATGATATGCATGTGTCCTAGAACATGTTCCAAGACCCTCTGCAATGCATATGCATTCTGTGACAGACCCAAACGGAATGCATTCTCTGAGGGAAGATAGCATTTCAGTTGCTCCAGACCTTTTGACCTATCTTGTGAAAACTGACTGGCCTATTCATTTAGACCAGTACAGTTCATTTAAGCATAAGCCACATAAGCATAAGCATAAGACTCCTTGAAGAGTCCGGAAGTCTCAGAGCTTGTTTTTTTCTAAGAATGGATGAAGGGAATGTGTAACAAAAGCTTGTTTACTATTCTTAAGGCCTATCCCTCTTCGGGGTGGTCTCAATGTATGATAGAACCTTCTGCAGCTGAAGGATTTGGCCTGCTCAATAAAAACACAGCCATTTCTCATAAGGTTAGAAAGAGTGGTGTTCCTCTGGGAACATTCAAAATAATTGGCTTCTTCGAGCCTACAAGAACATATCCAAAAGATTTTGGAGAATTCTCTGGCTGGAATAAAAATTACAACCAAACCCCAGGTTTTGTATTCACTGAGCGCTTTTGCACTGAACCCCATTAACTCCCATATAAATCATGGCATCTCCCAGACATACCTGGTACGGATGCAAGAGATGACCCAAATGCATCTGCTTGTGTTGTTGAAGGAGCCGGCTGAAAACCTGGTATCAGGTTCTCTGTGGAGCTACAGAGCTTCTCTGGAAGTTTACCTGAAATTTCAAATTCCTAGTTTTAAACTGGATCTCAGCATCACCCAACAGATAAATCTATACACAGAGTGCACACATGTTATCAACTCACTATGCAGATTCCAATTATCTGCACTTAATTATAAACCCTTCCAACAACAACTTCTTTAAGGTCAAACAAACAGAATCTACATATTGTTTTTCTCACTGGTCTTATAGTGGAATTAGTCCAGATTCTGAATTGAGAGGGGGAAAGGGGCTAACGCATTTAAAATTATATGGAAGTGGCTCAGTTTAGTGCCCCTAGAGCAGGCAGGAGGCTCCTGGGAATTGTAGTCCATGGACATCTGGAGGGCCGCAGTTTGACTACCCCTGCCCTAGAGGGCCAAAAAGGTGGATACAAATCCAAAAAATTCATACTGGTGAATTTGTTTTTAAAATGTACATAAATATAAGGAATACACATCCATTAGTGATTCCTTTTGTCTAATGTCACTGTGAGCTCTATGCTTTTTCAGAGTTATGCCTTGGCTATTATAGATAATGGACAAAATTTTAACCAGTCAATTTGCTCTTTCATTCCACGGAAGAACTTGGGAGAGTTTTTAGGCTAGCGTTTCTCCAAAAATCCAGTTACTCAGTTCCCAAACTAACCATCGCTTAGTTTTGCAAAATCCTTGTTCAATAATTCCTCTGCTGTGAGCTTGGAGAAGTTGTCATCATCAAAGGGATTCCAGGTGGAGACATCTGGAGGGTTGTAGACATTTTGCTGAGAGGTTCTGGGGGAACCAGAGGGTGTCGTTGAAGCTGACCTAGGGAAAGCCATTCCACAAGGAGATTTAAATAATTACCCATTTGCAAAACTGGAAACAATATCTTTAAAAACCCCACCACTTCCCAAGTCCTTGTGATGGCTGCAGACATGGCAAGTGATGTGATCTTGGAGGGTCCCCGTCAAGCTATTCAGGCTCGAAATTCAAGCACACAAATTCAGAAACAGCAACCCTTATGGAATACGCAGAACATTCCTAAGAGTATGCACATAGGGTTATAGTTACAGATTTCAATGGGCAATGTATTATGTAGCTGGATCTGGCTTCCCTCATTGAAAGAAACCATGTTATTAAGCACTAATATTGTACCACACTACATCATCATGCATGTGGAAACAGGTAATTTATGACAGACGGCTCATCCTAAGTGCTTCAGATATATTTGTTTACATTTCCTTTTAACACACAGAAGTGACTGGTTATTATGGCATACGTTATTCTGAACAACAAAGCTGGATAGTGCAATATTACCTGGCTCTGTTTTGATAAGCTTCTGTTATGGAATAAATATCCATGTAAACTGTGCCCTTGAGATAGGGCAGGGTATTTTTTAGAAAATCAAAATAAACTGTAACATCCTTTAATCATTACACCATCATTAAGTATTTCAAAAATGTTTTCAAAGAAGGGGGATTGGAATTTGAGGGGCTCTCCCCACATACTTGGATTTATTGAGGCTGGCTTCAGCTGCCGCAGCCTGGAGGAGCTGAGTCGATTTGCTTGCCGGGACGCCAAAGACAGCGCTATGTGTCACGTCGCTCAGGATCCTCCTGTGTCCAGCTCGCTGCGTCTTGGGGGAGGAAGGGGGTGTGAGGGAGCCCACCTTCTGCCCTTGAACTGCCGAGGGAGGGGTAGTTGGGGCCTTTTGTTGACGTGGAGGTGCTTGCTTTGAGGAAGAAAAGAAAATCTAATTTTAAAAGGTTGTGGAACTTCTAAAGTTGCTTCTACAGTACCTTACTGAGTATCAGTGCCAGACTCTGGGATTGAGCTAAAACAGCCTCTCCATGGGCAAAAAATGCATCTTTCTCAGCTTTCCCCACCTACAGCAGCCTGAAATGCTTCTAAAATGCTGCCCTTGTTGCACTGGACTCAATCCTTGGAAAGAAAGTGTGCTGTACTGGCTGCAATGTCAGACAAGGACTGGAAGATCCCGATTCGGCCCTGATCCGTATGAAGTCACACTCTATCTAACCTACCACACAGGATTGTTGTGACAATAAAATGGAGGAGAAAAAAATTGCATATGCCATACCATCCTGAACTACTTGGAGGAACAGTGGGATAATCCTGACGAGGATTACAGAATCAGAAAACAGTGCAAACAGAAAACTGTCTAGGGCATGACATACCATAAACAACGTAAAACAACATATGTATTATGTATTATGAAAGTATAGGGTAGTGCAGTTAAAGAAGGCTGACACATACAACAAACATCCAATTCACTTAGAAAAACACCCTCCTGGACAGTTCTGCTGTACTGCAATCCTTTTCCTTTTATTAAAAACGCCCCCTTGACCATTTCTGTTTTGTACATTCTACAGAATGACCAAAGTGCAAGAGCTTTCCTGACCTCCTCAGGCAAACCACTGTCCCATGCGGGAGACACCCCAGCAAATGCTGGCAGGGGCTCATGGGAACTGTAGTCCATGGACACCTGGAGGGCCGCAGTTTGACTACCCCTGCTCCAGAAGCTCTGGATAGTAATGGAGCTGTGGTGTTCTAATTATTATATGCCGTTGACAACTTCTCTTAAGCTTCCCTGTGTGTATTTCTAGCCCTTCTAGCAACACAATACTGCAAGCACCAGTGTACATAGAACACAGGATGTGGTTGTGAGAATTAACAGAGATCAGCAAAAGTAGGTTCCTGATTTAAATTTGCCTTCTTTAGGTGGGAAAGGAGGTGATGGTGGACAGGGAGCCTCACTTATTTTTTCCTCCTCCTGGCGGCTCTCTCTTCTAGATACATTTTTGAAACCAGATGGCAACTGATGCACAAAGCTTTTTGGCATTAAGAGAAGCTATGTGGCAAAGAGAGCTGGATGCAAGCATAGCCTTGACTAGAATACATATAATTTCTTCTGCTGCTGGGTGCCTTTTTCGTTCTTTTTTTAAAAGCTAGAGAAGCTGTACTTCAGTTAAAAAGATACAAAGGGGAATGATTACACTTGAATAGTAATACAGTCTGCGTTTGTGTAGGGGAGACGGACGTGAAATTTCATTAGCAGCCATCGGCAGTGATGGTAATGGGGGATCCTTGGCAAATTTCCATCCCTTTTATACTGTAGGCAGCTGCTTCACTTGGGGTGGGGAAAACCCTGATTCTCCTTAAGTAAAGAGCACTTGTTTGGGAGGAATGCATACATTATAGTAGCAAAATGGATTATTCATTGAAAAGCAAAAGTCTGCTTGAACAAGGATTTAACCTTCAAATGCTGCTCTAATTTGCTTCTCCGGATCCTGAGTTGTGGACAACAGGAATCAGAGGTCCAAGATCCAAATCCAAAGAACCATAAAAATCAACATAATTCCGATATGAAGACTCATGCAAAGATGGCTGACCCTGATGGCATCCCTGTTTCATCCCTAGATGAGAAACTCCTTCCTTAGCTGGTTACAAACCTAATACAGTACATTGCAATCCTCTTATGGAGAGTAAGACTTAAAAGGACATCAAGCCATGCCCAGCTGGAGGGTTTTGGATTTTATTTATGTATTTGATTAATTTATATCCCACATCTCAAGAGCCTCTTGTGGCGCAGAGTGTTAAGGCAGCCGCCTGAAAGCTTTGCTCATGAGGTTGGGAGTTCGATCCCAGCAGCCGGCTCAAGGTTGACTCAGCCTTCCATCCTTCCGAGGTCGGTAAAATGAGTACCCAGCTTGCTGGGGGGTAAACGGTCATGACTGGGGAAGGCACTGGCAAACCACCCCGTATTGAGTCTGCCATGAAAACGCTAGAGGGCGTCACCCCAAGGGTCAGACATGACTCAGTGCTTGCACAGGGGATACCTTTACCTTTACCTTTATCCCACATCTCTTGACTAAGTCATCTCGAGGAGGCTTACAACAATAAAACTGCATACCCCATAAAAATATGGACAGAAATAATGTTAGAGAGGAATTCAAAGCTCTCCAGTCTCTCTCCAACAAACCCCTTAAAAAGGAGAGATATGTTTCTAGGGAGCTTGCAGTGAAAGTAAAAGCGCTCAGATTTGCTATGCTAACCCTGCTCATAAGGAAGACATTCATAAGGAAGATATTCCATCCTTTGGGGAAGTTTGTTTACAAGACTTACCCCCCTTGCAGTACTAAACCCAATCCTTGCAGCAGACATTAAGTGTTTCTACGAAGGTTCAGTGTGAAAGCATGTAGGCAGATTTAGCTAAGGACACTCACGAAGCCTAAATATACTTTTTCTCTGAATGCAGAGCAAATGATATAAGAACTACCAGGCCTGGCTTGCATGCTGAAGAATATGAATTGACCCTGGCAGTGCAACCATCTTAAAAAGAGACCATGCTTAGTAGATGCCTTCCCATTCATATTTGTCCCTAGGCCTTCCTTCAAGGAGCTCAGGTAAGTTCTCACTTTAGTGCTATGCACACTGAGAAGAGCTTGGAGCAACACGCATGGCAGAGCTACTCCAATCTACCTGCCCAACAGGGTTAAGAGACAGTGACTTGTCAAGAATACCACAATCCACACTACAGGTAGCTGTACTCCAAGAGTAAGAATGTAGGCCCTTGGTGTCAAACCCACTACTCTACACATGCTGGTTTTACAAGCCAGCATCCCTTATTGGCTGCAAGCTTAGAACTGCTATTCTTTCCACCCCCAAAAGGCTGTTAGGCAATAACTTTCTGAGAGCCAGTATGCTTCAATTCCAAAGTTCAACCTCAACGCATCCAGTTCATCAATATGATAAAGTAAAGGTCCACAGCTAAATTCAACAGAGCTAAATCTAGCCCCAGGAGCCTTGCTACCCCCTTCCAATTATCTCCCCTACATATTATAACTATGTGGAGGATGCAGTAGCTAATGGTAGCAGAATTTACTGGCAACAGATGGTTGAAAGAACAATTTTCAGACTTTTAGCCCACCTTTCCCCAAAAGGTCAGAGTGGGTTACAAAAAACAGAGACACATTCCAACATATAAAATCTTAGCTTTGAATTAATTATATAAAATAACTTTATAAAAAACAATAACATTCAAATAGGAGTTGGAGTGTACGCTACTCCCCTATCCTTTCCTCTTTGATAATTTGGGGGAGGGATGGGATTTTTAGCCGTCATGTTAGTAGATTGATGTTTTAATGGGAGTTTTAATGGGGTTAGTTGTTGTGACCCGCCTCGATGGAGTCCAGACAGGGATCAGGGCAGGGAGGCTAGCTGAAATCAGATGCTTCCCAGGCTTCAACCACAG
The DNA here is from genome assembly GCF_049243985.1 of Paroedura picta. Classification (NCBI taxonomy): domain Eukaryota; kingdom Metazoa; phylum Chordata; class Lepidosauria; order Squamata; family Gekkonidae; genus Paroedura; species Paroedura picta. The sequence goes on from NC_135380.1 coordinate 25,108,348, forward strand.
GCCTGGCGGAACAACTCTGTTCTACAGGCCCTGCACACTTTTTTTTCCCCCAAGGAATGGCCTTCCAGAAAATCTGGTTCCTGATCAAGGTCAACACATTAAAGGCACAGCATTACCGAACAGCTTGTTGATCCTTACCGGCTGATCCTGGGTAGAGGCTGGCTGTGTCACAGCCTGCTGTGCCTGTGGCAGGATCTGAGTTGGTTGCTTCTGCTGCACGGATGCTGCGGCTACAGCCGTCTTCTGCTGTACGGTGGCCTGCTGGGTCAGTAGCTGCTGCTGCTGTTGCTGCTGCTGGATGTATTTCTGCACTGGCGGCTGCTGCGCTGTTGTGACCACTGCCTGCTGCCCCACTGGGAATTGTGGTTTCACTGGCTGCTGAGGTGCCTGTGGCTTCGCTTGCACCTACAATATCATTACAAACATCTGGAGCACAGCTTTGTGATTGGTTGCAACCTTGCTTTGGCATATTAAAATGTTACTAACTACAATTCTCTTTTTTCCCCTTATTCAGCAGCCATCTCAAAGCAACTTGAACACTGTTTCATGCTATCATTCTGTTTTTTTTATTATTTTATTAAGAATATTCCAAAAATACCCAACAACACCACATAGCTATTTTAAGCATATGTGGGCAAATAGAGACCTTCATAAGTCTACAGGTACTCATGCTATCCTTTACAGCAGGGGTAGTCAACCTGTGGTCCTCCAGATGTTCATGGACTACAATTCCCATGAGCCCCTGCCAGTGTTTGCTGACAGGGCTCATGGGAACTGTAGTCCATGAACATCTGGAGGACCACAGGTTGACTACCCCTGCTTTACCGCTTCTTTGTCTCCATTTCACTTGCTCATGTATTTGCCATTCATCTACATCAGAAACACCATTTCTGTAGTTCTCCAGACACCTCACCCTCCTCCTCTGCTACCGGTGGCTGGCAGATAATGACCAATTGCACAGGAGCCTACTGCTTGAACTAAATCTGCCGAGACACAGCTTTGGGCTGTTGGAAACTCAAAAGGATGGGCTGCTGACTGGCCAAAGACCCCTCTGCATCAACACCAGATTTTTGTTTGAAGTCACTTTATATTCTATAAAGCTTCAACAGCTGAGCCAATGAATAGAGAAGGTTCATTTCAGTCAACACAAGATAAAGCAATGGCACTCATTTAGTGACTTGGGAAGCACCTATGTCTCTTCGCAACAATGTTTCCAAAGTGGCACCTGCTTCATGTCCCAGGAAAGTGGGCTAGGCCAGTTGGAGCTTGTGACTGGCAGGCGGCTCCCACTGTGAAACAATAACAGCTGGGCAATGGGTAAGTTGTGAGTCTCCTTGAGACATAGCCCTCATGCCAGTGATGGATGTAAATGAGAATGTCTTGGTTGATGGAATTGTAAATGCAGCTTTCTGCTGCATTTGCAGAATTAACACTACTGTTGGAGGTTTCAAAGGCTATATATCCTGTGCAGGTTGGAGTGTGTATATCAAGTTTCTCTGATTTGTGGAACTGGCAAAACCTGCATATTTCCCTACAAATACAGGCATCATCCACTGTTGCCATAAAGCTATGACGTAAAATATCATCACATGTTAGCCTTGCCATAGCACATGTCTCTGCCCTGTGTACAAATATGTGTATATATTTCAACTGCCATTAGTTCAAATAATGCAACTCTGCAGTCCTACACAGACTGACTCCGCATAGGGCAGCGGTGCAATTTTTGGATGGCTTACTGCTTTCTATCTGTGTGAGCAGATTCCTTCTGGTTTCAAAAAATATATTTTAAAATTCTGTAAGCAGCCATGCCTACAGAACCACTCCGTGAAATGTTTAAGAGTGGCAGCCTCTGATCTGGAGAACTGAGTTTGATTTCCTGTTTCTCCTCCATGTGCAGTCAGATGGGAGACCTTGGGCCACTCAAAGCTCTCTCAGCCCCACCTACCTCACAGGGTCTCTGGTGTGGGCAGAGAAAAAGAAGGTGATTGTAAGCCACTGAGGCTCCTTCAGGTAGTAAAAAGAGGGATACAAAACATTAGCTCTTCTCCTCTTTCATTTCAATACAAAAATCAGGGAACCATAAGACCATAAAAGGTCCTGCCTCGCCTTGCTGAACTTCCCACACCCCATATTGTGACCCACACCCTCACCTGTGTTGGAGCTTGTACTGGTTGCTGGGCTGCCGGTGGGTGCTGATAGAATGTAGCCTGTGGCGGGGGCGGCTGCTGCTGCTGCTGCAGCTGCTGCTGTTTTAAGAAGAGCTGGTGCTGAGGAGTGGCTTGGGGCTGAGCAGAAGGGACCTGCGGCTGGCAGGCGGCAGCAGCAGCCGGCTGTACGGGAGCCGGCTGCTTCGGCTGAGGTTGAGTCGGCTGAGGCAGAGCTTTCGGCTGTGGGAGACCTGCAGGGAGCGAGGGCTGACTGCTAGCCAAAGACGCTGGCACGGCAGCTACAGGGTGGAGAGCAGAGCACGGCACTCAGGTCAGATGCATGTACACCAGTTACGCTAGTATGCTTTTTTAAAAAAGGCATTTCCCCACAGAACGACTACTGAAAACGTGAGCATGCTTCATTTAGCAAGGAAAAGGAATACAGGAAACGTGGCAGGGGGAGGATGATCATATTCACTCTTCCGTATACTGCAGCCTAATCAATAGAAACTATCGAGGGGGTTATGTAATGATCTGATTAACTGAAGCCTGACATGCAGGCTTTATCTTCGGTCAGGAAGGAACAGACAGGCACAGGCCTTGTAAAACTTTTTTATTTTTGTTTGCTTTCAATGCAGGTTCTACACAAGCCACTTTAAACAGGAGTAATACAACTACTAACGATAAAGGGCAACCAGCAAGTCAATAGTTGACGTAGAAGGGACTGTCAGAAAGACACGAGCCTTCCGAATCAGGTCTGTGGCCTAAAGATTAGTAGGAGGCATGCCTCCAAATCAGGCTCTGGACAAGACTCCAAAGAGGTTGCATGGCTTCTCAGCAAGACAACAACACATACAACTGAACTTTGCAGAGAGCTTTAGGCACAGGGGCATGTTCCATTATATTGGTGCCAGTTCCAGAGTTGTCTCAGCACCAAGGCCTGCTGTTGTAGCCCCACCTCGCAGTTCAGTTACAAGCCAAGCTCTGTGTGACAGCTGGGAGAGAAAGGGCTATCCTTGCCCATCATCACCTCTGCCCTTGTTACGTGCTGTGGTAGTGTAAGCTGCTGTGGCCTGAGGGGCAGTCTAGCCTATAAACTAAACTCGGGGCACAGCTTTCCCACAGGAGCACACAAGGTAGTACTGGCTGAAGAATTTGGCTCCCTAAATACGTCAGGCTTCTTTTGTAAACAAAAAGGGCCACATTATAGTCCTTATGGACAGCAAATATATGCTCAAGAGGCTGTGGACAATGGCTGGTAAGATCTCCAGAGCCAGGTAGTGGCTGAACATGAGTTTTTGCTCCCTGGAGCAGGTCTTCCCCATGAGTAGCAGAACCCAAAACTGGTTGTGAAAAGGGTACCACAATTTTATACAAGTCATACAACCTAGTTTGTCTTGTTTTGTTTTTTGCATAAGGTACAGTGAGTTCTGGCAATAAAACATTTCAAACATGCCTCCTGCCTCCTCCCCAGTAACCCACCAATGACTCCAGCTCACAGGAGCTGCCCCCATAAAAAGCCCCAGGCCATTTTAAGACCAGAGGCCTCTCACACAGATATCCCCATGGGCTTTATTTTTATGAGTAGTTATTTCAGTATGTGACACAACCTGTAGATCAGGAAATTCTACCACAGCCCTTGAAAGTTCACCCATGGAATGGTTCAAAGGAGGAAATTAACTGGCTCGCTATGTGTTCTGCTATGAGGGTCTCAAACATGTCCCTCCCAACCCACCTCATGGCTGAGTGTTCTCACCTTGTGGCTGGACAGCGGCTTGAGCTGTGGGCCTTTTCCTAGGAGTCAGGGCAGGCTGGATGGGCAAAATGCCTGGATTAGGTTGTGTCTGCCCAGCTTTGGGTCTTTGGCGTGGGGTGATGGATGTTTCTGTTGTAGGAATAGGATCTGTCAGCCTGGAAAGAGGGGAAACAAACCACAGGATTTAAAGACACAGGCAACTTTTAGGACTCTCTCTCCACAACTGCCAACCATTTTCCATGTGCTCAAATTTTTCAACCCTTCCCTTCCAGAAGTTGGTTCATGATTTTCCTGAATAGCAAAACCTTTTCTTCCCTGTAAGTGGGGAGGGGGACCCACAGCCATACACAAAAGATGCCCACAAATCTCCAAATTATACAGAAATAACTGCTTCAGTTACATATAGCATGTAATTTTAAGCAACTCTGTGCACATTTTCCCGATTTGCATAATTAGTTGCAGCTGCAGCGGTCCTAGAATTTTTAAGGGCAGGATCCCAGGTAGGCAGCTCAGTCCCTAAGAGTCACTAACCAGTACTAGTGGAATCAGGAGGCAGGAGAGGCACCAATAAGGGGGAGGGGGAGAAGGAAGCAGCAATATTGACATCAAGAAGGTGATTCTGGGGAGGGCGGCAGTGGGCAGCCATAGATCTGGAGGCTGGAGTGGCATGAGAACACAAGTGGGATCAAAGACACTCAGGGCAACTGGGCAAGCTGTTATGCATATGCTGTGTGGGCAGAGTGTAATTTCAAGCCCCCAGACATGCTACCACCAACAGGAACAGAATACCATCAAGGTGGAAAGCAAGCATTCCCGGCTTTCCCCTTCCAATCCAGGAGAGCAAGAATATGTCAAAATAACTCGATGCAAACAAATACTGGAGGCCATTTAAAATCTGCTCTTTTAAAATACGTTTGCAGAAGGAACAGACAAAGAAGGGACAATAAACTTGCTTTGCAACAGCTGGCAGCCTGAAGTACAACTGTTTACACTGGTGTCATTAAAAAGCACAATTCTGGTCCCGCTTCAGGCACTTTGCTTCAATGGCTGGCTGAAAGCTGTTCCTCAGAGTACGACTGTAAAATTATGCAACCAGGAGGGGACCCAAGTTTGAACACTATTCACTCCCCCCCCCCAACCGCAATCCCCTCCCCAGTCAAGACCACACATGTGCTGTGAGTGGAGAATGTACTTCAGAGTCAGGAGGCTGCACTGGAAGGAACAGGACGGAACAACATTGAGGTGTCCAACAAGAGCCCCCCCCCCACTCCCAGAATACAAATAGTTTTGCAAGCAAATGCATATACCAGTGTACCAGTGCGTAACAGAATCAAAATGCACTTCATGGTTTTAACTGTTTTGTGCTTTTCACTGTTGTGCTTTTGGATATGATGTTTTACCTTGCTGTAAACCGCCCTGAGCCAGTACACTGGAAGGGGTGGTCATATAAACCCAAATGTAAATAAAATAACTGAATAAACTCTATAGCCAAGAAAACAAGACAAGCCACACTAGAACAGAAAGGTCAACAGCTGGACTGCTCCTCTAGTACTGGAATCAAATGGAAGGCCATGTCCATCCTGGACCATGGCAGCCCAAGGATAACCCAGGAAAAATTTGCAGGGGACAAGCTAGGTGGGAAAGCATGAAAGTACACAGTGCCTGAATAGAAAAAAAAAGTTTTATGGAGGCTGGTAGTCTGTTTGCTTCATTTATCCTCCACTTTCCCCCCTAAATGGGGACCCAAAGCTGCTCATAATAATTTCTCCTCTTCTCCATTTTATCCTCACAACAGTCCTGTAAGGTAAGTTAGGCTGAAAACGTGAAGCTTTCTTGGCATAGTGGGATATGAATATGGCTCTCCCAGGTTCTAGTGCAACACTTTAACCACTACAGCATTAGAATGCCTGTTGAGTACCCAGCTTGCTGGGGGGTAAATGGTAATGACTGGGGAAGGCACTGGCAAACCACCCTGTATTGAGTCTGCCATGAAAACGCTAGAGGGTGTCACCCAAAGGGTCAGACATGACCCAGTGCTTGCATAGGGGATACCTTTACCTTTACCTTGAGTTAAATATTCCAAAAACCAATAAACAGACACTGTGCAACACGTTCCACTTGAGACACACAAGGCCAAAGAGGATAGAGGAGAGTTGCCTATCCATGGGGAACTGACAAGTCCCCTACCCATACAATCTTAAGCAGAACACTATCCCTCCAAACCTATTCCAGTCAAGGTGTAGAAAGGTACAACTTTGCTTGGGCTGCATTGCCAATCTCTAGACAGCAAATATCCAAAAAGGTGATCCAAAGTAAAGGTAAGAGCTATGTCACGGCAGACGGGAACAATGACTGCAGCGACGTAGTTCGGACTATTTTGGGGATGGAGTCTGGTTCCAGTGACAGGGCCAGAGGTTTAGTTCCAAACAAAAGATCATTATCTCTACAGCCTTGCAAAGAAGGGAAGGGGCAAGGGGACTTGAAGCTTTGCCCCGAATTGACTGAGGAAGAAGAGGGAGATCTGGAGTCCCAGGAATATTTCCAAACAAGAAAACTGGGGGAAGTTATTTGAGCAGAGAGAGATGTACAGTTACAAACAAAAAGTATAGCATCTGTGTCTTTCCATCTACTTGGTATTACTCTAATGAACCAGTCATATACTTTATTCTCAGCTACAAAATCTGCCTTGTATCTTTTACATATGTTTTCCAGAAAATATTTTAATATTGCCATTTCTACATTCTTAATATCATGTTGCCATTTCATTTTTTGTATTAAGTGTGTTTATTATCTAATGCTGTCTTGAAAATTCTGCAAGCCAATAAACATTACTCTGTTATCTCCTGTGAGATTGATCATTTTATCTTTGCAGCACCACCTTGTGTGGTCAGTAAGGCTAAGAGTGTACTGTCAGACAATGTGCCACCAGCAAGCTTACATGGCTGAGTGGGGTTTTGAACCTAGGGTCTGCCGGATTTTGGTCTACCAATCCACCCACAGGGATCCTCAACCTGTGGTCCTCCAGATGTTCATGGGAATTGTAGTCCATGAACAACTGGAGGACCACAGGTTGAGGATCCCTGCACTACAGCACACCAGCTTTTAAGTCAGGGAGAAAGGAAGGAAGAGAAGGCAAAAGGAACGATGGAGACTATGCCCTAGAAAGCATTTGCTGCCTTATAACCCCTGCAAAATTTCTGAAATCAAGTTCTAAGGTTGCCACATGAGTTGGCCTTAGGTCTCCAGAAGATAAGCTCTTCATCACAGCTAATATTTGCTAGATTTTGCTGGTCAGAGTCAAAGCAGTCCTGCTTAACAACAGGTGCTCTTACCTGGCTTTTGGCTGGGTCTTCTTAGCAGCAGCTTCACTTGCTTTCACTGGCTCAGGAAGCTTGGCAGGGATTGGGGAGTTCTGCAAGCGGCAAAGTAAGCATTCGCTTTATTTATGCTTACTGTTCATTCACGCACACGGGGCAAAGTTACAGAGGCCTGTCGATAGCCAAGGAGAGCAGGCCAGGCCCAAAAAACAACAGCTGTCCCTCTCAGTAGCCTCACTATTTTTATTTATTTATTTTTCAATTTATAAAACAGTTAAAATACAATAAAACAATCCCACCCACTGTGTGGCAAGCCCAGAGCATCTCAGTTTCTGGTTTCGAGCCGGGGGGGGGGGGCATCCGCATACAGGGGGCCCAAGATATTATGCAAAATGTAAACCGCTTGGCTTCAGTGGACTCAGAAGGATATAAATCTGCTTAAGATGGACTGTTAATGACCACGTAGGCAGGAGGGGAGAAGCGGTGATGGTACAAGTCATTTAGGCATCACAATCCCAGCCAACATTTCTCATCCAGAAACACCATTGTTTGTTACCTAGTGCTATAAGAAATTGTTTGGTGGGAAAAAAGACACAGAGATACCAGCAGTGTCAGGGCCAATACATAGGGAAGTTAATACATAACTCTGCTTTGCCACTTCATTTAAGGAAGAGAGCCTACAAATTATGGAAGAAAATCAGAAGAAAGCAAGAAATGTTCCCCATTGTTATAGGGTTACCTCCCTTCAACCTCTGGGGTTCTGTCCTCACGCACCTGTACATTCTGGATTGGGCATTCCCTCTTAGCTAGCTTGAATGCAAAATAGGAAACCTGGTAAATGTCTGGTCTCTTGTCAGGGTCTGGTTCCAGCATATACCCTAAGAAATGGAGAACATGTTAGACTTTCAGTTGTGGAATGTCTGGAAGAACTGAGTCAGGAATCTTCAAAAATTTCAAAATCAAGAAGCATACAGATTAGCAACAGGAGGGCCCATGAATGTACTCCATCTCTCAGAGGTGTGCCAATCAGCCTCCAGTATTGTTCCAAAAACCAGGATCCTCTGCTTTGACATATAATTCAGCTACCCACAGAGATGCAGACAAGTGACTGCAGCTTCAATAGCAGTGGCTCTTGTCAGAGACAAGCCTTCTTTTTACCCAACTGGTTGGGACTGGATAGGGAGACACATGTTAGTTGATGGAACCTCTATTCAAGGACAGCTAGCCCTGCCCCAATTGAAAGATGGTCCCTGTTAAAAGTTAGCTGCCCATCAGGACCTATGATGGAAGTAACCATCAGGGTTTTTTTCTTTTAGCTCTTCCTTGTAAGATTCAATGTTTCCTTGTAAAAGCCCATATGGAGAACTTCAGAGATCCCAGGGCACTTAGAGTCAGACCAACCCTGCCAAGAGAAATGCATCTGACACTGCACAACTCATTCACTGTAGTGAATCTTCTGGTTGTGATTAGCCTAGCTTTGTATTTCCATTCATTGAGCCACAAGTCTTTTCATATGGATTCGAGGCCCTTTGAGATCAATACATAAGCAGGCAGACTTGCATAGAAGAAAAGCACACAGTTATGGAGGTTCACATGTCTTCAAAGTCAGTTCTAAGAATATCAAGGGAGTACCTGGACTGGGAATCCTGGGGTGCAGGGCAGAATAAATCAGAGAAGCAGCTCGTCAATCATACTGCCACCATTTCCCCCTTTACTTTTATTTACGTTTAGACTTATACCCTGCCCTGCCCCCAGAGATGGTGTCTGGAATCTGTGAAAGCCTTCCTGAGCCCCTGCCCTGCCCCCAGGGGCTCAGGAAGGCTTTCACAGATTCCAGACACCATCTCTGCTTCAATCAGAGCCAATTTTGATTCATTTACTCTTCCTCCCCCTCCACATATATATATATTTATATCATCATTATAAATATGTTTGAACCTGCCTTAGCAATTCATTGCTAGGCTACCTCCTCACAAGAAACCTGAAAGGTATTACACATGGAACCCAAATTTCTACATCTCTATGTTGCCGAGGGACTCATGAAGCCTACCCCCAAATTGCCACTATCATTTCTCAGTGGACATCCCCGACTTCAGCCTCGAAAGGCGGGTGGCTGATAGATGTAGCCTCTGGTGGGAAGTCAACACCCAGCTATGTTTAAGGTAACGAGCAAGATAGAGGCCAACGTGAGACACAAGGTGGGTATCTGAGCATCCCATCATATTCCTGAACGAACCTTTGGAGAATTTCCCATCAGACAGCAGGACCAGGCAGCAGTGCTTGTAGAAGTCATGTATTCAGCATGCACACTGGGAATCAGGAGTGCAGCACAAACAAACTGACCAATCAGAGCCAGGAGTGAGCAGCAGTGCCTTCCTGCAAGTGGCCACACCAAAAACTGCAGCCAAAGTTGCCCAGCAGAAGCATGTGAGGGGGGGGGGGACCAATCAGAGGAAAGCTGAGGCTCCCAATAGCTTGTAGGTTGTGGAATAGTTCTACTCTGCCTGTTTCTTTGACCTATTGCTACTGTAGATTGAATTCCCCTGCCTGAGAGCCAGCTTGGTGTAGTGGTTAAGAGCACTGGCTTCTAATCTAGTGAGCCAGGTTTGATTCCCTGCTTCCCCACATGCAGCCAGCTGGGTGGCCTTGGGCTCGCCACAGCACTGATAAAGCTGTTCTGATCAAGCAGTCCTATCAGAGCTCTCAACCTCACCTACCTCACAGGGATTCTGTTGTGGGGAGAGGAAAGAGAAGGCAATTGTAAACCACTTTGAGATTCCTGGCGGAGAAAAGTGGCATATAAAAACTAACTCTTCTTCTGCCTACAGCTCCTACATTTTGCCTTACAGCCTACAGCTACTCCCCTGGTCTCCAGCACTCAGGAAGTATTGTTGCTGTGTTGGACCTGGCCTCTGTTCTTTCTGCAACTACACTGCTTGATTCTGCTGTTTTAGTCTGCTGACCTCTGTGGCTGCCTTAGTGGAATCCAATCCTGGCTCATCCTGACCTTTACTGACACAGACCCACATCTCTTTCTCCAAATTGTGCAGATTCCTGCCCCCTTCCATGACATATACTTACTTATGAGGCAGTGCATGTCTTGGGAGTAGCGAGAGTTGTCAGGAATGGTGAAGTTCCCATCACAAATAGCCACCTGGCTCTCTCCAAACGGTAAAGTGAAATAGCAGAGTTTGTACAGCAAGCAGCCCAGAGCCTGAAAAAAGATCAGGGCATCTTTATAGAGTTTTACAGCCACAGACAAAGGAAGCCTCCACTGTCATGCATGGATCAGCCACTATCAAGCACCAGGCTGTCTTATGTTTTCTACAACTGAAAGCTTACTTGTCTCAGCAACATGATCTACTTGGTACTGAATCTATAGATCACTGGTTCTGCACTCCTCCACATGAAACCTGCTGAGTGACCTTGGGCCAGTCACAGTTCTCTCAGAACTCTCAGTCCCACCTGCTTCACAAGTTGCTTGTGGGAGGAGGAAAGGAAGGCGATTGTAAGCTGCTTTGAAATTCCTTAAGGTAGAGAAAAGTGGACATAGAAAACAACTCTTCTACTAACTTTCCAGACCCCAGAGCTGTATAACTTAGGCCTGACTCTTTTAGCTCAAAGACTGCATAAACATCTTGGGAATTAATTATCCCTTTCCCTCCCACTATACTCTCATACAAAGCATGGAACAGCAGAAGATCACCTTTGGGTCCAACCTGTTGTGGCTCAAGCAGAGTCGTCTGAAGCTCAACCCTTCAAAGACGGAGGTCCTGTGGCTGGGCAAGAAGGTACCAAGCGAGGAAGCGCACCTACCAAACCTGGATGGAGTGTGTCTAAAAGTAGCCCACTCTTCCAGAAACCGGGGGGTGATCCTCGATGCCTCCCTCTCACAGGTCACAAGAGTAGCACGGCTGGCCTTCTACCACCTACGCCAAGCCAAGCTACTAACACCCTACTTGGCACTAGAACACCTAGCCACAGTGATCCACACAATAGTCACCTCTAGACCGGAGTTCTGTAACTTGCTCTACGCAGGCCTACCCTTATCCTTGACCTGGATACTGCAATTGGTGCAGAACGCAGCAGCCAGGATTCTCACCAATACAACCGTAGAGATCTCATATACTTCAATAACACAAGTGGCTCCCAATTGAATTCCGGATCAGGCTTAAGGTTTTGGTTCTTACCTTCAAGGCCATATGCAATCTGGGCGCAGTGTACCTAAGAGATCGTCTCTCTACCAATACCCCCAAAAGAGCATTACGCTCCACCACCGCCAACTGGCTGGTGATCCCTGGCCCCAAACAAGCACGTTGGTCCTCAACGAGAGCCAGAGCTTTTTCCGTCCTGGCCCCCATCTTGTGAAACGAGCTCCCTGAAGAGATCAGGGCCCTGCCTGAAAGGTGAGCACCTAGGGCCAATGCTTATATTGAGCTTAGCCTTCTCCTTGAACTGGAACACAAGAATTTGCCCTTCGGAACAATCCGCAAATGTTCATCTTGATTTACAATACTGTACTAGTCACAAGTACTTGGGGCAAGGAGCCCTCCCCACCCCCATGATAAAAAAGAAAAACTGCAACATATAAAGACATTTATATATTGCTTATAAAATATTAAAAGGCAAGCACATCTATACAAATGCATTAATAAAATATAGTACTAAATATACATCCCAGCCACAAAATGGAAAATTCCAAAAATGGAAAGTTAGCCTACACAACACTGAGAAAGCAATCTAGGCTTGCAGGAGATGGAGAAGAAGGAAGTTCCACTGTTGGGGAGCACCCACCAAAAAGGTCACCTCATGTTGCCTAGTGGGCCACTGAAATAATACAACCCTTTGTTGTAGACATTAGCAATGAAATCGGACCCAGGATAAGCAGCTCATATACTACAAGGAACAGATGCTTCCTAGAGCTCTTTTGACGGCAGGACAAAAATAAATGTACAGGTAAGAACAAGGTCACTTAATTCTCCAATGCAAACAGGAAACTGTGTGCAAAGAAGCTGGGTGGTAGGTGGGAGATTGGCCCTTGATTACCTAATTAAAATGTATCTGTACTCATCACTCACTCTTCCCCTGGGAAACAGAGTAGTTCAGAGGGACCAGGCCAAGTTCCTTTTAGCTTGACTCATGGCCATGTCATAGGAAATGACTTTTTTTAGGTTCTTCAACAGATTGGACCACTAATCAAAGAAATACACTACATTTTTAAAAGACCTTTTGAGTTTAGCTCCAGTAAAATTATTTAGAAACTCTGATGTGTTAAGAATGTTTGTATGCCACATTTCCTATAAAAGCCCTTAAGGAACCTTACAACAAGCAAACAGAGAGGGAATGTAGAAATGGATTTTCTTTGGTCACGCATCAGAGAGAACAGGAGGAGGCTTGCTGGCTTGAGAGCGTGAGAGAGAGAGAAAAGGGAGAGAGACAGACTTGGCCAATTTAATTTCTATCACACAGACAGCAGGCCACAAACGCCCAAGCAATTTCAGCAAACTTCCTACGTACCCATATATCTGCTTTTGTAGTAATCAACTTGCCACTGTAAAGGTTGACCATTTCAGGTGCTCTGTAGGATAGTGTGGTGTACCTATATCAAAATCAAATGCATAGTCTTAGGCATAATGGAATTAGATAAATGGTAAGCAACTGCATAGGTCTTTCCCCCACAAAATATGAATTTTGATGTGGTTGGCACATTGGGAAGTAATTGACATCCAGATGATATTGTCCAAAAAGATTTACATCAGTAGTCAAGAACTGTAATTCTGGAATATTACTGATTTAAGTAACTACACACATAGTGACCAACCAGGGCGGAGGGATCTGTTCTTTTCTGCCTGTACCAAAGGCTGCATATTAAACCAAATTATGTGACACCCCCCCCCCCCCATTACAGAGGTCACAGGTGGCTGTGTAAAAACCAAACTATATTAGATACCATTTTAACTGCCATGGCTTCTCCCAGAGGAATCTGGGAATTGCAGTGGGGGTGGGGGGCGATGCTGAGAAGTCTGTCGGAGAGGTCTAGCCATCTCCTTCTAGAGCTATAGCTCTCAGGATGCCCCATGCATGAAGAGGAAATCAGCAATAAACGAGTTTAACGCTGTAATGCTGACAGGCCCCCTTTGAAAACTCTTGAGATGAGTCAAGTGATGGAACATCCAGTGATATAGTCTATATCAGGGGTAGTCAACCTGTGGTCCTCCAGATGTTCATGGACTACAATTCCCATGAGCCCCTGCCAGCAACTGCTGGTCTATATGTTCCAAGCACACAGTAAAGTGTCCAAATGTTCAGCAAACAAGTGAATATCAAGGAGAAACAGACTTGGGCCCCAAGAATCCCGGTGACCCACAACTGGGCCCTTTGCTGCCTCAGGCTGCAGATGGACAGCAGGAAGACTCCTTGCCTGTGTACTAAAGGTTGTCACAATACCAACTGTGATATAAAATGTCAATAACTCTTCTCTACTAATAGCACTGGAGAAATCAATATCTGAGCAACAAGACAAGAGACAGGACAGTGTACGTCAGGGCACACATCACAACACACACACACTTGCTTACTTTTTTATCTCTTCTTCCACCGCGTTTACTCCTTCAAGCTGAGGGTTCTGGAATTTGTTGGTGGCACTTCCAAAATCACACAGCACATAATGGCCACGATCATGAAGTAGGATGTTTTCCACCTAGGAAGAGAATGCAGTATTCACAGTCACACTTGTTTATCTATTTTTGTTATGCTATGCTAACTGTACATTCCAAATCCATTCCAGAATTGTTTCTAGGCCCACAGTATGCACATGCAACAGAACACAGAGTATACTTATATAAGCCGATCAGTGAGCCTCCCTTACTCACCTTGTTTTCTTTTAAAATAATCCCAAACTGGAAACCTGACTTTTACAATATTTTTGATCATTTAAAAATATTTCATTTTGATTAGAGAATATCCATTACTTTGAGGGCAGAAATTGGATGCAATTGGTCTAAAACAAGAGGAAGGGAGACCTTATTTACCCACAAAACCTGCATAGCAGAGAGTGAACGTTTTATGCTGAATAACGAGGGGACATTCAGAAATGAAGCCCCCCCCCCACACTTTTGCCTTCAGCCTGAAATGATACCCTCCACAAAAAACCTTTACTATTTATTCTGTGGGCTGTATAAACTGATCTTCAAAATCCTGTCCAAGGAAAAGTGGTTAATTTCCCATGCACTCCCTGATCCAGATTCAGTGCAAAACATTTCAGTGCAGAGCAGGAAATCTAGATGGGATCTCCTTTGTAACATGTGGCACAATCCACCGAGGAGTTATCCTAAACAAGCCTCACTGAAATAAATGGAAACTAAGCAACAGTGCAATGGTTCCCTTCCTACAGTGCTAGAACTTTTGCTCCTTCCTGTGATTCCATAGTAATCTGAACTCCAATTCAATTCAATGCATTACCTTTATTGGCATTCCATAGCATTACAACGTATAGGTGAGAAAAAGTCAAACAGCTGGAGATATATATATAACAAAACAATTCCAGTAAAATGCACTAAAAGGGCTTAATTCTAACTTTTTAAACTTCCAACAAAAATTCTGCAACCGTAGAATGCACTTTCCCCATTGACAAATCCCTTAGAATGCAATAAAAGAAGAAGACGTTCTTCACAAGGGAACTCCCGAAGCTGGCAGAAGAATGACGCGCTGGGTTGAATCTGGTAAATTTGCAGAGTATAAACATAACATAAACATAAGGGCTGATCCTGTGTTGAGCAGACGGTTGGACTAGATGGCCTGTATGGCCCCTTCCAACTCTGTGATTCTGTGATAACCTCTCCTGAAATGGAATCTTCTGATACTTCCCGGCTAGCAACTCAGAGGGAAAAATATTCATCCTAGCCATGATGAAAGCTCTACCCTGGCAAGAGTTGGACCAAACTCCTTGCCCCACTACAGCAAATGACTCCTGTTCATTCTAATCAGCAGATTGTGCCCCCGACAGATTATATGGAGGGTCTCCAGATACACTCACCCCAGATTTCTCTAGAAGACAGCCATTACTTACCTTCAAATCCCTATGGACTATGGGCAGTTTGCACTGGTGCAGCCTGGCTACAGATTCACATGTGTCACAGAAGATCTGTAGAACTTCACTTTCTGTAAAACCCGTCTGCAAGTGCTGATTCATCAGGTTCACGACCTGGCCTCCTGGAAAGGGACAGAGCCAAAGGGCAATCAACAGTACTCAAGCACGTAAATTGTATCTTCAGAGGTACCATTAAGCAAATGGATTGCAAAGGGGACATGAGCACTTTCCCCACTGTGGCCACCCTGGTAAAAGGAGGATAAATGCTCCAGCAAAATGAGTAAGGCTGTTCCCAAGAAATCCCTGTCACCATGAGGAGATGTGCTGCATGGAGATGCATCAATCAGATCCCCTGGCAACATCATCAATGAAATCTGAGGTGTGTAAATGCTTTGTTCTCCCCTCTATCCTATTCATGTATTTGTTCAGAAAAACCATTGTGCCATAGAGGCAGGTTGGTTCTAAAAATGGCTCAGGACTTTTGTTGGGATGACTTAATGTCTGTCAAACCGTGTATCTTTGTTCACTGCTGTTCTGACTAACAAGCTCAGGGTCCCTGGTTCTGGCAACAAGCCAGACAGCTATCTGGCCACTCACCTAGATGGAGGACTTAGGAAAAGGAACTTAGGAAACAACCCATAGAAAGGCTGGATCTCCACCACTGCTTCATTCCTCAAAACATGCTGAACATGCCTTTGAGCAGCATTCTATAAATCTAGCCAACACCTTTGTTTATCTGAACTACTTGAATGAATGACTCTCAGGAGTCCTACTGTGCAAGTTCACCATATGGGTACGCTGAACTTTTACATACCTCGGCAAAAATCCATTAGAATTAAAACTTCCCAAACATCCCCACTGCTCACAGAGTTTATACTGGAATCTATGTATCCAACAATGTTCTTGTGTCCAGCAAGATCCCTCTGGGGGAAAAAATAAGAGAAAAAGATGTATGTTTAGTGCAAAGGGGCACTGTTTACTACAAGCCACGAAACCAGGAGACTCTACATCCAAGACAGGAGACTTCAAGAAGAATTGCAATTCCTGAACAAAAATATTTTGTTATCCTTTCATGCCCTTCCCAGCTCTGCTTATATACCCAGTTGCTTTCATGTCCAATTCACTCCATTGTCATCTTTCTTTTCTTTATTTATTCTTTAATTTCTTGCCCCCCCCCCCCAACTACAAGTCAAATAGAGGGAGAAGCAGAGTTGTTTTCTGTTGCCCCAGAGGGTCAGACCAGAACCAATGGGATGAAATTAATTGAAAACAATTTTTGGCTTAACCTCCAGAAGAAATTTCTGACAATTGCAGACCCTTCTTTTGCCAGAGATCCTGGAGAACTGCCAGCAGTCAGAGGAAAAAACACTAAATTAAGCAGGCCAAAAGTAATAAAGGTAGCTTCACTTATCCAGCATGCAGACCTAGCTTTTCAGTCCACGCATGATATGAGAACTTGGGGATTCAGCACTGACTTACCATGATCTGAATTTCCCGCTTGCAGACTTGCAGGTCGTATTCATTGTTGACATACATCCTTTTGAGGGCGCACTTCATCCCATTGCTGGTCCTCACCAGGAACACAATAGCAAACCCACCTGCAGACATGAGACATGGATAACTTCAGTCACTAATGCAGAGAATGATCTGAAGGCACACAATGTGTTTTTTGCAGGTGAAGCCAGATAGACCAACACCCATGAGTCCCTGCATCCATGGGTCACCAAAGGCAGTGCTTAAATTTCCAGCTGGCATCTATAAAAACAAAAACTCCGAAGTATAATGGGAGTATTAAGAGAATTTTATTTTGAGCTACTATGATGTGTTTGTTACAGCCAGACAGAGTGCCTCCTTCTCCAACCAGGTTGCCTGTTTGCCCAGCGGCCAGCCAATTGCCTTCCGTCCCCCACCCCTGACCACCCCCCTCCTCCTTCCACTTCCCTCCAAGGCTCAGAGGCAGTAGATCCCTGTTGCGGAGAGCTGCTCCTGCCAGTGAGTTCCCTGCCCGGGGGCCTCCGACCTGCAGCCTTTCCAGGTCCTAGGGGGTAGGAGGAGGCCACCCACAGAGTTCTTCTACCCCACCCTCCAATCTAGCGCCAGCTCAATGCAATGGGCTTGGTCCCTAGTATAAATATACTACTACTAATAATAACAACAACAAAAGAGCAGGGCTTGCGAGGCACATCTTAAACTATAGGCTGGAGGATACAGGAGGACGTGGTCCTTCAAGTACCTTGGCCCCAAGGCATTTAAGAGCCTTAAAGGTAAGAATTGTGCCCAGAAGCAAATGGACAGTCGTTTGTAAGGAAGTAGCCAAATCTTCTGTTTATCATCTCCTTCGTCCACACACTCCTCCTTCCTCCATATTGATCAGCAGCCACCACATACAAGTATTGTCATTTTCCCCCCAGGGCTGTGTTAAAAGTTTGTTTCTTAAATATTTTTGTCATAATCAGAAGAATTAAAGCCAAGAACATATTGATAGTAACAAGCAATTATGCAAGATCGTTACTGTGTCACATCATGTTCTGTTGGCTCATTAATTCAGCATTATGCAGAGGAACGTGGAATATAAATGAGGATAACGCCTTCCATATAAAATCAGGTGGCCATCACTGTTATTGTGGAAAGTGAAGTTATATTAATATACAACCACCTGGGAGGAAGGTGCCCATCAAGGCAGGATAAGGAGCTTGGACAAGGGAGACTCAGCAAGGGCCTCACTTAAGTGTTGACAAAGTTTAAATATGCAAAGGAGAGTACAGCACTAGCTGCTTAAAGAATCAAATAGTTTTATTAAGCAGTGAAATAGCTTGGTAAGTAAAGAGAGGAAAGTCGCCTAACTGTCTAACTGTTGTGCTTCATCAGGAGGCAATCAGGGAGGAAATGTGCTCAAACGAGCAGGGTGTCTCCAATTAAGCCAGGAGATTATTTGAAAAATACCAATAAGTTCCTAACTAGATATGCCAATTATACATCCCTTCCAATGATGCGGTTCAGTCATGCACACCACAGTTCTTGCATATTTCAACATAAGTAGCCCTTATTTCTCAGTCTCTGCTTCACATAATCTGCAGCAGAAGTAACAGTGACTGGCATCACAGAAGGATTAGAAGATGGAGAGGCAAGAGGAAGAAGTGAAAGGAAAGGACAGCTTGGCCTGCCACAAATAATCCCCATGAGTTTGCTGAACAATAATAGCTGGGAACCAAGTTTTAGACAACTTCATGGAATCTGGATTTCAATCTGAACCAAAATCTTTACAGTCAGGCCACAGGAAGTGTGCCCAGCTCCATGTTCCCCCTGCATAATCACATAGTCGTTAGCTGGATGCGCCATCTAGAAAACTACAGTAATGATGTTCCACATGCAACACAATCAAGTATAATGTTTAAAGTTTTCTTTCCTTGGTGAAGAATCACGGTGCTTTTATTAAAGCATTTTTATATCAGCTGTCATCCCTTACATACTTAGGGCCAAAATATGTCTCTCCTGGTAGTTCCAGGTTTGGAATTCCCAGTGATTTTTTTAAGATGTAATTTTCCATCACATGGGGGCTCTGATCTGGATTGGGGCACAGTTTCTTCCTTGCACTGTTTTCCTGCTTTTAAAGAATCCTGGGATTCCACTATTTCCCCTGAAGTTAACTCCATAGGGCAAAGCAGCAGTGTAACTCTGGCCGTCACGGGTAGCTCCAGAAGGTCCTACAATGCTGGAAGGTGGATATACCTGGTAAAAAGGGACCATGGGCAGTGGCACCACGCTTTCTGGCAGCACTTCTTGCCTTCTCCAGAGTGAAATTGCAGTCGTGCCGTGGCAAGGAGCGCGTACCAAGATGTTCTCAACCCAAAACTTTTCTCAGCCTCGCCCCAAGAGACGCATCATCCCACTGTACCCATTTCCGAGACGGCCGTTAGCAAAACAGAACACAGCACCCCAGAGAAGTATGAGCAGTTTACATCTATTACATCTAATCAGTGGTGAGTATGATGCAGGCATACAACAGACCTATCACTCGGGATACTGGCACCATTTGTATTGAGTGCCAAGCAACAGCTGACAGACCCTGTGAAGACCTAGAAATCTGGAGCCCAGGTTTTCTAAAGAAAGGTCTTTTCCTCTATTGTGGCTTATGCATTTAAATGAGAAATTCTTGCATCAGATCCACATCACTGAAGATCTGCTCGCTTCCTCCTCTCCAGGGGTTTTACTAGTACAGGTAGGAGAGAGACCTTCTGTTTCCCAAAGGGAAACCGGAAGCCATTCACCAGGGGGGGAAACCCATTTCCCAGATGCTCCTTCATAATGGGAAATGTCATGCATATGTAACCGCAGCACCTGTCATGCTAATCCGTACATTTCATTGTAGACTTATTTGTATGCTGAGAAACCAAGACGCTTAAGGAAAAGGGATGGGAGAGAGATGACTGCCACAATATGGGAAGAAGGAAAGAAGTGTGCTGCAAAGGTAATTGGGAAAGGATGTGGCCAGCTACTATTACATTTGTATGCATATTCCCAATATATAAGATGATGCAAAAGAAAAATCCCCAAAATACAGCTTTTTTAGAGCGGAGGGATATATATCCACATCCAAGCAGCATCTGTTCCAATGATGTAAAGCCATTCACCGCAAAGGGGGGGGGGGTATATCTGGTGGCAGACAAGAGCATCTAATCAAATAGGGAAGGGATATACTTTATGAACCCTCCCGCACATTCGTACACACAGTTCCACAGCAAAACCTATCTACAGGGCATACAGATGCCCCATAGGGCATAAAGATGCCACACTGCAACAAAGAAGGGACTATAGCTGGAACGCTGTGGTGTGATCTATAGAGAATGAGTTGCTCTATCAACTTCCAGACCTCACTCAAGGGACTCTGACTTATTTTACATCAGCTAAAATACCAGGTGAGCTTCTTGATGTGTTTGACCACAGATGAATAACCCTCTGGGTTTGTGTTTCCCTTAAAGGAAAAGCAAACAAATATTTCTATACCAGCCCAACTAAATGCCCACTGCAACACTCATTATTTTGGAGTTCCCCCTATCCTCCATCTCGGTCTTTACAAATTGCGTGCAATTAAATATATCCAGAGCCTCATTTTTCAGCATACAGAGCTCCCTTCAGCATAGCAGATTGTCTGGCATTTTGGGGGTGTGGGGGGGAAGTAGCTATGACTAAGCAATATACAAATACTTGTGAACAAAAGGTCTCTAGTTCAATCCCGATTGTCTCTAAATAAGGGTTGGATCCAGGCTAAACTAGCGATTTCCACAGATTTCCTGCTGAAGCACCCTCATGACATTCCTCAGGGCCCCCAGGAGCAACATTTCTTAGAGGTCAGTGGGCTGTAGGGTGCATTTCATTTATTATCATAATTGTATTTTTATTTACTTCATTTATAAACTAGGGGCCAAGCCCATTGCATTCAGGAATACCACAGGTACTAGATTGGGGATGGGTGGAAGAACTCTGCAGATGACCTCCCCCTCCCTACAGGACTTGGAAAGGCTGTAGGAAGTTGTTAGAGAATTCACCAGGTTTCATTCAACACAGATCTGCAGCCTCCAATCCTCGGAGGGCAGTGGAAGGCAGAGGGGGTGGTCAGGGGTGGGGGAACGGAAGGCAACTGGCTGCCTGCTGGACAGACAGGCAAGCCAGTTGGAGGAGGAGGCACTCAGGGGCATGACAGCCGCCCTGAGTGGGTATTGAGAGCCAGTTTGGTGTAGTGGTTAGGAGTGTGGACTTCTAATCTGGCATGCAAGGTTCGATTCTGCGCTCCCCCACATGCAGCCAGCTGGGTGACCTTGGGCTCACCACAGCACTGATAAAACTGTTCTGACTGGGCAGTGATATCAACGCTCTCTCAGCCTCACCCACCCCACAGGGTGTCTGTTGTGGGGAGAGGAAAGGGAAGGCGACTGTAAGCCGCTTTGAGCCTCCTTCGGGTAGGGAAAAGCGGCATATAAGAACCAACTCTTCTTCTTCTATTAAGTGCTAGCCACGAAACCAGATCCTCCTCCAAGCCCTTACCAGAAATATATTATGTGGCACAAATACTATTCTGCCACTGGAACATTTAGTCTGGCTCTGTCTAAAGTATCTTGAGTAGCAGGTCTCAGAAAGACCTTTCTGAGCCTGAGACCCTGAAAAGCCGCTGCCAATAAGAACAAACGGTAGCAAGCAAGGAGGACTCATGGTCTGGCTTTTTTAAAGACAGTCTCATATATTCCTATATAAGGTTTCTAAATCTAGGGCTTCCGTTTTAAAATCATACAAATAAAACATGCCTCTGCCCTTCTCTGCTGGAGAATCAATATTCATTTGTTTGAGGAAGAGAACTGCCAACTTCAAAACATTCTCCAGGCAGAAAGTCATTAGAAAAATTTTTATTCAGACAAATATAAATTATCTGGAAGCCTGCCAAGGCCATCTAGTCCCAATAAACCTCTTCAATTAGAGTATCAGAAGAAACCAAACCTTTTCCAGTAGTTTGTTTCCAAGGAAGGGTAGGATGAGTTGATCAGATACAACATACTGGGGTGAAAACTGAAGCAGAAAGGAATGGCATGGATAGCAACAGTCAAAGGAAAAGTAGCATGGTACACTGGCAGGGGTGTTGGGCTAAGCTCGGGGAGACCCGGGTTCAAATCCCCACTCTGTCAAAGAAACTATATAAAAACTTTTAATGGCATTAAAATAACAATAAAACTTACAACAAGTAACCTTCACAACAGAAGATTTTACCACTAGAGCAGGTACAATGATGTAAGTATATATCTAATCAACAAGACAATCTAGAAACCACAGAAACTTGTTGGGTGACCTTGGTCTCATCACACACTCGGCCTAACCAATCTCACAGGGCTGTGTGAGAATAAAATGGAAGACAAGAGACTTACGTATGCCATCTTTGGTTCCCTTTGAAGAGAACAGAGGGGTATAAATGAAGTAAATAAAAAGAAGGAGCACAAGTGAGTGTAGGTAGTGGAGTCTACCCAGAGAAAAATCCATAACTTAGTACATATTTAAAATACTAAACCTGCATTTGAGTTATACCAGTTCTGCTACAGACGAGGCAGTCTCCTGACATGATAGCTTTATAGATGGGAAATTACTGAGTAGATTGGGAGGGAGGGCAAAGTCCATCTATTTTCAGATCTTTTCCCTGCAGGGGCTCTTATCAGCGGGGATGGTGCTTCCATCTGACATTGAACTCCAAAAACTATATTCCATAGAAAGAGGAAGATGCTGTACAATAAACACCATCTTCTACATCTGGGTTGGGTGTTTCTGATAAGTGGTTAGCTCTCCCAAGAAAGCTCATATCTTGAAATCTGATAGCCTCACCTTCATTTCCACATTAAAATAATGTTTCCAGCAAAGAGAAAATTCCACTACAGAAATGGGCAAAAATAATTTTTTAAAAAATGGCAAAAATTTCTCTGGCATACTATTCACGGTGCTACGGTCGGGCAACATTGACAGAACTAATGGTTCTTGAAAGCCAATCTTGAGTCAAAGGGTTTCCAATTAATCAGTATGTCAGCTGTATGCATTTAATAAACTAGTGTATATTTTTTAATTATACTATTGTAGATCCCAAAGTACTGCTGGTTGACATAACTTACAAATTTTGCTTTTGAATTTGTTACCCATGCTAGCTAAATGAAAGTTCCATGCTAAGAGGCAATTTACCACTGAAGACCAGACTCTAAGTTCAAAGAGAAACAAGGGCTAATCATCATCTCTGGGCCCCACTTGCAAATTTCCAGAAACATCAGTTTTGTCCCTCTTAGGAGACAGCTACTGGATTAGATGGACTGAGCAAAACTGGTCTTACCTACAAATATGAGAGATGAGGGATGTTCTTTTAAGGGGAAAAAATTCTTACTGTATGAACTCAGAAATTGCAAATTATGAAGAACGATATCACTTTTGCTTAGCTGCACTTTCTGCCTTTCTTTTTACAATTTTAGTGACCATGTTTTTGTGCCCCCACATATCCCCCCCAAAAAAATATCTATTTGGATTTTTTATTGCCCATGAGGTCTCCCAAATGTCTAAAACATACAGAATTGCCACAAGAAATGAGTGCACATCTGACCAGCATATTGCCAACCCCTTCTAAATTGCTGAAGACTTGGTGTGGGGTGGAAACCAGACTGAGATGATAAAAACTGTGGATTTTCTGCAGTAGGGACAACCAGCTAAAAAGAAAGTCAATATCTTGCCACTGATGGTAGGAACTAATTTGTGGTTTCAGAGAGCAGGAGAGAGAGAAATGAGACCCATGGGACTCTGCCAATGCCACCAACTTCCATGTTGCATGTCATGATGGCCAAACAAACTTCCAGAATCTCAGGTTCCTTGAAGATTCTTAAACTTTATATTTCCATGGCTAAACAGTGCATATCTATTTCAAAAACTTTAAAAAGTGCAATAACACCCTGACCCTGAAGTGAATCGTCTACAATTAATCAAGATAGGTAATTCCAAACTCCACCTACTTTCCTTTGCATTCACTCAAAAGCATTCAAGAAATCTGACTGCCTTGGTATGACTAAGTAACTCCTAGAACACGGCTGCTGGAGTAGGTATTTTTGGAAGCCATTACATCCTGCCAACAAAAAAAACATTCAGAAAACAACACAGTAGTCAGTGATTCAACAGCATGGGTAACCCGAGTTTTGAAATTCTGGACACCGATTTGGCCAGCCTTCTGTTAACATCACGATCTCATAGAGCAAAAGGCTTCAATGTCAAAATGTTGGGCCTACGGCATCCAACCTCAACTCTTCTCTCTCTTTCTCATCTCCCTTTGTGTAATTCTATTCCCATTCTCTTCTTCTCCGTTTGCTGTGCATTAGAGGGATACGTAACTATGTTTTGGCTCCTCATCATAATTCCTCCAAGGCCAATAGTCCTCCATGCTTCCCAAAGTAAAGTTTAAGATCCTATTCATACAAGTGGCATCACTGAGTAGCAAAGCTTTCCCCAGCGGATACCATTTCAATGCACATATTTGTAATACCCCAATCATCAACAAATATTCCATGCATATAAAGAATTAGCATTTCAGGGAGAAGACTAAGCAGAGTCTGCCTCTGAAATGTCAGTTTTCTGTCTGTAGAAAGAATATTTGTTTTACCGGGGGGGGGGGGGAGAGAATAACATGCTCAAACTCTGTGCCCTTTATGGATTGTACTGCTCAAGAAAACTTCTGTCTCTTGGTTTTACTGACAGTATATTCACAGAGAAGGAGAGGAATCACAACAAATAGAATGACCACAACGAGGGGAATCCAGTCTGAGCAATTATTCTAGGAACACCTGAAAACTGTGACCCTGAACGACCAGAGTGGGTCAGACCCTACCAATTTCACGGGTGTCCAATCACAGATAAAGCGCTGCCTGGAAACCAGTCATGCATTAGGAAGCTTTTTTCCCTGCCAAGTTTATTCCTATGCATCTCTGTGCTATTTTCAACAATGTCTGGGCCTTTCTGTGGCTGAAAACAACTGCACAGGAGCATTGTCAGCGATTCAGAAACAGGATATCCAACTTCTGTTTTCCTAATGTATGCAGCTAGTTCTTTCTGCCTCTCACAATCACCCGCGTTCCATGCTACAATTCCTAAACGCATACTGAGCAAACAGTTTTTGTTACGTGAAAATAACAGCTTTCAAATCTAACCACTTGGAAGCATCCAGGTAAGAAAGACAGTCAGCTAAAATCCAGGGTGAGCGGGGAATGTAGCACTCCAAATCAAAAAATGTTAAGGATTCCGTTATAAGCTAGGTCTCAAGCAAAAGAACAAGCACCTTTGCGTGCCCAAGCAAAAGGAAGGCTTCCCTAAGGATACACGGGTGATGCCACGAGAGAGACAATGCCCTCTCTATTCTGAGCTCTTTATCTGACAGGATAGTGTGGAATGTGAATTTTATCCACTCAAAGCCCCTTCCCAACCAGCAAGACATGCCCCTTGAGATAACTCCCCTCCTCCATAAAGATCGATCTTACATACAGACATGCTCAGGTTCAACTCCCTTGAAACATAACTACAGAAACATGTAATGTCAAATGCCGACTAAATAGAATTGAAGTTTATTGTGATTCTCAGGCACTTGAGCATTTTACTTTAGATTTCAATATCTTGTATGCAATGCATGCTACTAGATGCTTATATTATTTGTTCTTATGGTTGTTATGGCCCATGGCTTCAAGATTAAACCTATTATTCACGCATTCACTGCTGTGGTGTGCAAAGGACATTTTATTGGCCAGAGTTAACTCAGGTTATAGTTGACGTGTTCAACAGGGATGGATTGTGCGGGGTTTATAACCGGCTCCTCCTCTCAATGGCTTATGTACGATTCGGACAGCTTCCAAGGCCTGATTGACTCATCTGTAGCAATTTGTGACAGGACAAGATAGAATCTTAGCAAGAGCTACAGAGCAGGGGGATGGAGCAGTAAAGGCTAGCCTTGGTTTCTGCTGGCAGACCCAGCTGTAGAGCACCTTCCCTCATTTTTCTGCAAGTACACAGGCACAGTCTCATGGAAGCTGCTACGTGCACTACTTCTAGTTGTCAGCAGGGACTTTTAATTGTTATATCATTCTGCAGAGCCTTATCAGGGATCCAATTCCCTTTTGCTGGCCACTACAAATTTATTCAGGCCACTGGCCCGTCTCACTCGAAACCACGTGTGTGGCACACACAAGTCCCTGGCCCATCTTCACTCCAAGCAGGAGCAGAAATCATCTCAGTCACAATCTGCAGCGAGGGTGTTTCCATGTCAACTAGGGCAAGTGGGTTTTTAACGCTTTCCCACGTTAACAATCTTCCTGCCAATCAGAAATAACCAAATTAGAAAGATTGCAGCCAGAAATGTCCGCTTCTGTCGCGCGGTAGATAGGCAAGGGGATGGCAGACCCGGGTTCAAGCCCTACTCAGTCATGAAACTTGCTGAATAGCCAGATTTTTCAGCCTATGCACCATCACAGTGTTGGCATACACTGCCTTGAGCTCTATAAATGAATGACAGGGTACGGCTGAAATATTCAGCAACGATTTTCTGTTCTGACCCTTCCCCTCCAATTACTATTTTGACCACATTTACCCTCCCCAATTGCTATATGGTGCACAAAAAGCTTGTAAACAGAAGTTCACCTGGTGGAACAAGAATTGCCTTTAAGCACAGAAGCAGGAACCTTTTCTAAAGTGAGAAAGATTTTTGTTCTGTGTTTCCCCCTGTAGCAATGCAGGAAGGCTAGAAAACAAGCACTGGGGATGCAAGACTGAAATATCAATTGCAAAAGGACCTGAATGATTTCACTGCCTATTGAAGGAGCCTGCCACGGGCCACAATGTTCCATGACACTAACACAACATTTTGCTTCCTCCATCCAAAGCACTCCACATGTATTACTGCAACATTTCTTATCAAAAGGAAGCGCAGAATGACCCATCAGCCAAATAAAATCAAGAAGAAATTGAAACTGATGATGGCAGAATACTTTAATAAAGTCAAAACCAGTTCCAAGGTAATTCCTTGTTTTTGTTTCTTCCTCAGAGACTCTTATGTTCAAAATAAAGTGATTTTGCTGTTAAAGTTGTCTAAAAATATCAACTCAAACAGTAGGATTTTTACTCTCAAATGACATGGGGGATCTTGTTGTCACAGCCTATCTGGTTTTCACTGTTTGTGCAGTGGAAGAGGTTAGGGGCTTAAAAAAAAACACTAAAGGGGAAAATGCAGATGAACTAGCGGTGAAACTGTTTTAACACTATGTGGAGATGTCAGTTGCCAATGTTTTTTTTTAAAGCCCCCAAATCCCTCCAGTCAGGGGTAGTCAACCTGTGGTCCTCCAGATGTTCATGGACTACAATTCCCATGAGCCCCTGCCAGCAAACTCTGGCAGGGGCTCATGGGAATGATAGTCCATGAACATCTGGAGGACCACAGGTTGACTACCCCTACCTCCAGTGGAATAGTAGCTACATGCCCGGGGGTGGGAAGGCTGAGGAAAAGAAAGCACATGGGCAAGTTACTGTGTGGAAGCTCCACTGCCACCATGAATGCCTCTGCACTTGCAGGGGCAATAAAAGCTACAAGGGGAATTGCCATTGTGTGGAAGCGCCAGTTCTCTTCAATGAAGAAAGAACTGAAAGAGAAAAGGACAACTTGGCTCACCAGAGTTCTGAGCTTCAGGTAATGGCAAGCTTCAGGTAATGGCTGGAGATCTCCCACTATTATAATTGATCTCCAGGCAATAAAGGTGAAGTCTATGGTATTATACCTCATTTAACTCTTTCCTCCCCAAACATTGCCTTCTGCAGGTTCCACCCCCAAAATCTCAAGGTATTTCCGAACCTGGAGCTGGCAACGCTATGAGCAGGCCTTTGTAACCTGATTTTTTTTTTTTAAGAACAAGCTTTCCTATTTAAGGGAATTAGTTTCTGCCTTTTCACTTTGCAAATCACATTATCGCCAATACAGCCTTTCCCTTCTTTCTCTGAAGCCCAAAGATATAAATTAAACTTGTCAGTTAGGTTCTTAGGCTCATGCTACATTTTCAAAAAGAGCTTCCCCTTCAGTGTGGGGCATTCAGAGCCAATGGCTTTGTTCTTCTGACACCAACATAGATCTTGAGTCAGCTAAACAACACAAGAATTGAGAAAATACTGATAAGCAACTTCAATTAGCAAGTTCCAACTTCATTGATTTCACTAAATTCAACAAGCACGCTGGGTAGGAAAATGCCAGCCCCAATCCTTACCTCCAATTGGTCACTCAAGCCTAATAATTCAGATCCAGCTTGCTTTTAACTATAGCACAACTTCATGCCTGTGTTGGGTCATATTTCTAAGCCTTTTATTTCTATAGCACTTCCCGCCCCTCCAATGGAGACCCAAAATAGCTTCTCGAGTAGTTTATTCTCTTCTCCACTTCATCCTCACAACAAATCTGCAAGTTAGTTTAGGCTGAGAGAGAAGGACAGGCCTCAAGGTCATACGGTGAGCTACCACAGCAGTGCAGGGAACCAAGCCCAAGTTTCTCCGGGTCCTGCTCTGACACACTCATCACAACACCATACTTCCTATCTTGAGGACTAAAGTATATTCTTCTTACCAATCTTACATGATCAACCCGTGCCTAGCCTACACTAGGTCATACTTCAGTGGGGTTCACAAGACAGGAATGACGTTCTGTATCCCATACACACCAAAGCACCCTCTACACAAGAAACTAGATGTCCATATAAACAATGAATCAGTCATCTACTTGAGAGAAAGCATCTCATCAATTTAGGGGGAAAGGGAACACTTACATCACAAGTACACAAGTAGAAGCTATACAAGGGACAACTATGAAACCTTCTGCACATCTAGTACAAAGGGCCCTACATGCATGCATTTACCTGTGAAAGTATAGATGTACTGGTAGCAAACAAACATGGCTCTTACAGTAATTAAGTAAACATGCATAACTCTGAAACTGAAATTGTAGATGCCAGAACTCAAGACAGTTCAGGCCCGACTTGGGTCTTCCAAAATAAATTAGCAAGTGATTTTGGGAAAATTTCATTCCCCTCTGCCTTCTCACCTACCTGGCTATACGTTTATCTTTCTGCTTTGGTTCCAAGATACTTTATCTGACTGATCTATGTGCCCTCAAATAGGCCATCTCACTTTGAAAAATGCAGACTCTCTGTCCATATGCCACTGCTAAATGCCAGTGGCCAAGAAATGGCAAAAATCACCTTTCTCTACTAAGACAAAGGGAGAGTATTTCAACCCCACCATCCTGCAATCTGGACCAAACGCTTTTGATCAGTACACTTGGGGGGGGAGCGTATTTTCCAGCTGCTCCTAACGTCTCATAGAATCACCTTGGGAATTTTTGCCTCTCTTTGCTGTTCTATCAGCCAACAGAGCTTGCTGGGAAACATTCAGAAATTGTATGGATAAGACAATTTCCCTCTGACACCACATGGTGCCCAGTGGCTTATTTAATTTTACCCCCACCACA
This sequence comes from Paroedura picta, assembly GCF_049243985.1. Classification (NCBI taxonomy): domain Eukaryota; kingdom Metazoa; phylum Chordata; class Lepidosauria; order Squamata; family Gekkonidae; genus Paroedura; species Paroedura picta. The sequence goes on from NC_135380.1 coordinate 25,137,701, forward strand.
TACAGAGATCGCTTCCCTATCATTTTAGGTTTCAAAGCAGACTGAGCATTAAAAGAATCTATTCAGAGTGACACAACCTCACAAGCAGGTACAATATTCTCATTGTTTTCTTCTTTCTCTCTTCTTTGGTGTAAGGAAAAGGGGGGGACCGCTCCAGAATTCAAATCAGACTGCTGGAAATGTTACTTCTGACAACACCCAAGTTGTGGGGGAAATGTTGGGCCAAGACAAGGCAGTTCCAAGTGGATTAGATACCAAGTCTTGAATTATCCTCTAGTCAAGCAAAATCAAACATTTGCGTAGTTTTTTACTGTGTCTGTGTTTACCGTTGAAGGGATAAAAATTGAACGGTTAACCCGAAACAAAATCCTCTTAATTTGCTTATGTTTTGAAGGCTGCCCTCCTTACTCAAAAGCACTGAAGTAGTATCCAAAACGTACAGTACACTTAAAAATAAAACAACCAATCTACTGATGATCATTCGAAAAGAATGAAGAAATAAATAGCAGCAAATAAAGCCTCAAACATTAAAATGCAGATAGGATTAATATTCTCGCTGCCTAAAACTACGTAGTGAAGAACCTGAGACTTATCTGAAAACAAACATCCAATAGAAAAGGATCCTGTTCCAAGAACCACAGAGTTTGGCCTCATAAGGAACACACAAAGCATTGATTTGTCCATCGCTCTCAACGATTCAGAAACAGGCTTACCCAGAAGAGATGAGTACACTTAAGCCACTAAAGGATTTTATTTTTTAAAGTCTTGTATCTCAAAAAGAGTAGTGCAGCAGCATCTCGGCATCAGCTTACCAACCATCAAGGAATTGCTGCTGATCTTCAAACTACAGAGATCAGTTACTCTGAAGAAACAGCAGGTTTGGAGGGGAGGCTCTTACAGATCACCAGATGTAGCATCACATCCCCACCAAGCTGCCTCCTCCGATTCCCATAACTGCAATCATTTCCCAAGCTGGGGTTTGCATCCATAGCTCCATTGCAGCCCCAGCGTCACATCCAACTTTGCAGATTCAGCTCTGGCCATCTCCCCCCCCCCCCCCACGTTAAATGGACCTAGGCTTTTATCAAGTTGGGAAGGCTTGCTTGGGGCTGTGCTAGCTTCAGATATTTTGCTGCTGGACAGGACACAGGCAGCATAGGCTGGGCAGGCCTTGGTCCCCTTTCTCCCTGAATGGCACCTCTGCTGCATGAGTGGATGCTAAGCGCCACCTCTGAGGTTGACCACCAGGGGGCAGAATTGCAGATCAGAGAGATGAGGAATCCGGTCACACCTGTTACTTTCTCTCCCACCACCAGGTGACAAGTGAGGCACAGTGGTGCTACCAGAGCTGTTGGGGGTCATCTCAGACCCAGACAGGAAAAACCATTATTTGTTATTATATTTTCATTATATTTCAGACATCTATTTAATTGTATAAGCCATCACCTTATTAAGGTATGTTGGAAATTTATTGAATCATAATATAATTCATTTATTTATACTAATGATAAAATTATATAATTATTATTTATAGGAAGTAATCACCGAGGAAGCATTCCTGTTGAAAACGGGCACTTACCATGGACCCCGTTAAGAATACTTCTGATTACTACATTTGACTTAATAAATAATACAAAGAACAATTATTGGATTGTGAAGAATATTTATTAATCAGCCACAATATTTCCTTTTTCTTTTGCTGGGACACTTTGAGGAATCAACAGTTCTTTGGCCTGGGCAGGAAAAAGGCAGACCTGGGAAGCAACGCCGGGTCCCAGTCCCATCGGATGCTTCAACCCACACTGCCATTCCTGCCTCTGATTCCAGCACCCTAAGTAGGCTCTTGGATAACTTGTGCAATGAACTGGCCCTGCTTCGAGAAAGTCTTGCCAACATCAGATCTAGGCAAAACAATAATTAAGGTTCAAGCCTCATTAACATCTAATGAGGAGGCAAGCCTTTGCCTCTGCTGAACCATTTCAGACCCGTGGGTTTCTATGCAGAGGGTGTGAAAGAATGCCCTGCACACTCAAGAAAATAGGTTCTAGTCATCGCCTTGCATAATGCCCTATTTCCCTTAAATGACAGCTAGTTATTTTCCATATCAAGAAAGGGGGCTAGCACCCTAAATGCACATACAAGTTAAAATTTGTATACAGTAATAAAAAAAAAGTTTGTTTTTATACCCCACTTTGCTCTGTCAAACAGAGTCTCAGAGTAGCTTCCCTACCTCTCCCCACAACAGGTACCTTTTGAGGTAGATGGGACTGAGAGAGCTCTGAGAGAACTTTGACTGGCCCAAGGTGAGCCAGCAGCTTTGATGTAAGGGAGTAGGGAAACAAACCCAGTTTTCCAGTTTAGAGTTTGCTGCTCTTAACCACTACACACCGTGTTGATTACATATAAGCTACACTACAAGTTGTATATAATGTGCTTTCAGGGGATCATCTTACAAAGAAGGTCACCTTCCTTTATTGGAAATACAATATTTTCTATATACTACATACACAAAATACCTTTATTGGCATAAAGCAGATTAGTAAGATAAACAAGATAGTCAAGATACAACAGTCAATTTAAATTTAAAGGCTGAAGACAGAAATTCAGCCATAATAAAAGTGACTGTATGTGTATGTGTATGTGTATGTGTATGTGTATGTGTATGTGTATGTGTATGTGTATGTGTATGTGTATGTGTATGTGTATGTGTATGTGTATGTGTATGTGTATGTGTATGTGTATGTGTATGTGTATGGGGAGGGCAGGATTATATGGAGGTGTGTTCAACAGAGTGAGCCTACAACTGTAGCCTGAAGTCCAGAGACCTCCCTCTGCTGCTTGTGACAGTCAGGGCCAAAATGTTCTTAAAATTCTAGGTTATGGCAGGAAGATGAGCATCCATTAAATGTGTCAGAGTGACACACATGCTTGCAGGAAGTGAATCACTCACAGCTGTAGCATTTCCCTAGTCTCTTCTAGGCCATTCTCCATACCTCTTATGTGACATCAAAGTGTGACTCAAGACCATTTCATATCATTTTGTACCACTTAAATTAAATATGTCTAGAAACAAGGTGGGCTGGTGTGGAGTCGCCAAAAGACTCTGTCAAACCTGTTTTGCCCTGCTTCCCCCACCAAAAGCTCTCCCTACCTGTTCCATACTTTTTCTCTGCCAGGGAAAAGCATTCTTGTCAACTGACTAGATTTACCCCTTTCTGGGCAGTTGCCAGACAAAAGGTTTGTCATAAAACTGATGGGATGGGGGAACAGGCTCTAACCATTTAAAGCCTGACAGCATGAGGCTTGCAGCCATTTTTAATTTCCATTTTTTTATCTCGGTGCTTCAAAAACAGCTTCTCTAAAAGCAACTTATGGCTGTCTTTTTTGTTTCCCCTTTCCCCTGACATCTCAGCCAAAGAAGGTTCGGGAAGATAGAGTACTGCAGACCCCAAATAAACTAGCTTTTTCTATTGGCTCCACCCCTTAACCAGTCAGTTTTGCTCATTCCTTGATCTCACTAGGCAAAACCTTCTGTCCCATTCTTTGATCTTGCTAACCAACTCCCCTCCGAAAACAATATAGTCCACCCCGGTTTTCTCCCCTTTACTATCTCCCAAAATCCATATGCTTTATATGATCCAAAGAAAAATCCCAAATTCTCTTGCTCATGGTATCCAGCTCTACCTTCCCCCTATTGTCCTAAGGGTGGGTAGTGTGTCAGACTAGGTTCTATGAGGCCTAGGTTCAAATCCACACTTTATATAATAAAACAGAAACCAGCCATAAACCTGCCTCTCTCATCAATGGAACAATATCAAAGCAGATAGGTGTGGCATGTAGGCTTTGTGGTCTCTACAAGCCTCAACCGCAGCCAAGTCAAAGCATATCCAAAGTAATGAAAATCTAAAGCTGCACACTGAGTTTTACTGGACTGTTCACCCCTTTTAAAATTGTGGCTTGGTGATCAGTGCACTTGGTCTGCAAGGCCACCTGTGAACAGAACAGTAGGTAAAATACCACAAAACCATTGTTGACAGTGTGCGATGCTTGGCAGCAGCCCCGTGTCTCCCATCAAGGCTAGCTGAGGCAAAATGGCAAGTAAATAAATAAAACTTTGCTAGGACTTTACTATGCAGGGGTGGAGTCACACAACTGAATACTTCCCCAGTATCACTAGAAATTGCCTGGACATAACAAAATAATCACATCAGGGAGAAAGCTAGGCTAGAAATCATGAAAACAAGTGGAACCAACTCTGTTTGGTAAGAGATTATGGGTGAGGTCTCGGGATATCTGATAGACTGGGATTAGGATGCTGCAATTCAAACGTTTTGAGCCCTTGGGGGGGAAATGGTCCTCTAGGACAGTGGTCCCCAACCACCACCACCCCCGCGGCCGCAAACACACATGCGCGGCCGGTCCGCACATGTGCGTTTGCAGCATGCACGGCCGCACATGGCGCAAACACGCATGCAGGACGAGCCGCGCATGCATATTTGCACATGCACGGCCGCTGGATCGCCCTCCCACACCCACCAGTCCGCAGCCTAAAAAAGGTTGTGGATCACTGCTCTATGATATTTTTAATACTTCCTTTGAATTAAAAACATATGCAACCCCACCAGTAGTGGAGACTATTAGAGGCCAAATCCAGCACTTTATCTCAACAATACCCACCACCAAACCCCAGCATGTACTAAACTGCATTCCTGCAAACTGAAATATGGGCAAGTGTCTGATTAGCAGCCTCCTTGCTGGAGTCAGAGTAGCATGCAGTTGCAGGATAGATCCTCTGTTATACCTCAGCTGCTCATTCCCATGTATAAGTTAAGGACTTAGGGAAAAGCCAATGAGTAGCTTAGGTGTGTAATAATGGAAGCACCCAGATAAAGCTTTCGTTGATCACCACACCGGACAAGAAGGGGTTAAAAATAAAGTGACCAGATTTTAACATTGGTAAAGCGGAAAACCATTGACTGGGTGGGTTCTTGATAAAAAATTTGGTCTATATGGAGCAACAAAAAGTTTCATAAAATGCATAGAACGCAAAAATAGCATTGTAATATATATATTTTTAATCTCAATGTAAGTACAATTTGCCAGGTACCCCCAGATGTCCCTCCAAAAGTAGGACAATCTGGTCATCTTAGTTAAAAAGCCCTTTGTCTATATGAACTTCTCGGACCATGAGTGGAATACTTCAATCCTTGTCCCATGGAAAACAAGTGCCTTGTTTTTCTAAAATAATAAATTACAGCTGAACATAGTTCAAAAAAGTTCATCTGGAGCTCCAGGCCCCATGTGCTGAGCAGCTAGCCAGAATAGAAGCACAACACTCCACAGGCATGCTCAGAAGAAATATCTGCACATAGAACTTGGTCCTGACTTGGAGCATGAAACCACATTCCTCACTCTGCTTCAAAGGACCGCACAAGTGGACATCACAGAAGCATTTTATTACTCCTTTCTGCCACCTCTTCAGTTACTGTTCATTAGGAAGGCAACTTCAAGCACCACTGTGAAAATTTCAGCCCATGAAGCCAACGCGCATGATAAAATAAATGGTCTGAATGAATGTATAGTAGTCAAAACTCCGCAGTGCTCCCAAAACACACAGTCTGCTTATTGGCCAGCCTAGAAAATGTGCACCTTCCAGCAGTCACAGTTTCAGAGGGCAGCTAACAGCATCAGAAGACCCATTCATCTCTGAGCAAGGGAGGTGGTTGCATAAGTATCCCAGAGCAAGGCTGCAGAGTGATCCTGAGCACAGATGCCAAGCCAGCAAGAAACCGCAGTGGCCAATGCAGAGAAAAAACAGCCTTTGCCAGAAGGCAAAACAGTCAAGAATGTGATTTCTGGAAGAAATTGCTATACTGAGAAGATAAATGTTGTTTTGTACGTTTGCTGAACTCAGAAGGACACCTGAAAAGGCAATGCAATTCCGAAAGAACAGGCAGGGCCGACAGAAGGGGAGAGGAGTCACTTGGCATGATTGTCAAGCTCAACATGGGGGGAGGAGGGGGCTTTCAAATTTAGACACTTGTTAATATTTGGCATCTGTTTCACAACTCGTTTCTATGTGTAGCTCATCAGTCCAACAGGAAACACACTCTCAGCTTAAACCTGCAAGTCTAAAGCAATAAGTGGGTCAATTTGATAATACAGATTGTGTCATATTAAAGAGATTTAAATTTTCATAAATATTAATAAAATAATGGCAGTTATGGCTAAGGAGCCTAAAAAAAAACTGCAAATAGGGTCTCTCTGAAAGCCCAAGAACAAGCAGCACAAATCCTAATTCTGTTTCACATAATGCTCAGATCACACCCACATATGTTTTTCCCTACCAGCAGCCCCATCAGGTAGGCCACTCCATGCAAAGGCAGCAGAGGTCTGCCGAACCCCATTTAGCAGGTCAGTGGCCAGGGGGAGAGTCAAATCAGGAATGCCTCACTCAAAAATCCCCATTTTGTTTGCCAATCTCTTCTGCCAGCACTTTCCCAAAGCAGGTGGTGGTAAGCAATCCCTATTGCGACAGTCAGGAGGAGGGTGAGCAGAATTGCTGATAGAAGAGAGCCTAAAACTTCTGCATAAAGCCACTAAACACAGAGAGATATGCAAATTGCCCCCTTGAGCCAGCAATGACCTTTTCAGCTTTCAAATCCCACCAAATGCTCGATTCTGCTGTCACAGGAGGTCGCTATCAGGGAATTTAAAACCATGAATAGGCCTCAGTCCTTCCAGACTGCTACTCCGGTGGAATGCAGAAGGCTTGTTTACATGCTCAACGATGCTAAGATGACAGCCCCTTCAAGCTTTTGTATGTTGTTAGGATCAAGGGTAAACCACAAGGTTGGCAGAAAGAATCGAGGATAATGTGGTCTCAATCCACTGTGGTCTCTGCCTCACTGCATGCAACACCCCAAGCTGTGTGTAAAAACAATGCCACGGTCTCTACCTTGCCTAGGCAAAGATGAAGGTCATTCTACGTGACCCAGGGAGCAGCTTCACACATCCCTCAGAAATATTCCGTACAAACAGACTACTGGCAACACCTGGCCTTCAAGTCCCTGGGAAAACTGTGGGACTGCAACACCCCACAGCTGGCCTGGTGGGTTTCCACTTCAGCCGGAAGCAGACTTGACTCCAGCTGGCTGCATCATAGTGAGTGGGAGGGGAAAGATGCCAAGGTCAGGACCAAAGAGGCCACGGCTCACTCAAGTACGTTCAGCCTCTGACACCTCCAGTCTGAGGATCATAGGACAGGCTTCTCCCCAAGACTTCTGTTGATGGTCCAAGTAGAAAACACTAGGCAGGATGATGTTAAAGGAAGCTTCACTCTGGGAACCAGCCCTGGTGGTGGGTTCTTCAGCCCAGGAACTTGAAGCTCTGCTTTTCTGACCAAGATAAAGAAGGTGGTCACAGTCATGGAATGTTTCTTGACCTGGCCAATCCAAAGGCTTAAGGTGGCCTGTCAATCACAATGGAAAGCACAGCACAAGCACATTGCCTAGATCAGGAGTCCACAATATGGCGCCCATGGGTGCCATGGCACCCACCAAAACCTTTCCTGGTGCCTGCAAAGTGCTTTTATATAGTGGCAAGGCTGGGTGGGGGTTCTGTCCAGCAAAGCTTTTGACTAGACACCAGAGATTTCATCGGCTGTGCCACCACAGCTGCAACCACAGCACAAGGATCTTAACTGTGAGACCGAAAGTTAACCCTGGCAGACATTTTGTGGCTATACCCACAACACTGTCAGAATCCAAAAGGCGCTCACAGATCAAAAAGGGTGAGGACTTGTGGCCCTAGAGCATTTAGAGGCTTCTAAGCTTTGGTGGATCTCAGTAGTTTACTAGGTTAGTTTCTTATCTTAGACAATCATGTTCCAAGTTCAAATCATATAGTTTAGTGCAGTGGTTCTCAACCTAGGGGTCAAGACGGTTGAGAACCACTGCACGACCCTTTCACAGGGGTAGCAGCAGAGCAAGCAGCTTGGCCAAGAGGGCGCCACCCACACAAAAGCCTTGCGGGGTAGATTGAGATACAGCGTTTGTGTGTCTGGAGCAGTGGAAAAGAGCAAGATCGGCATGGTGGGACAGAACTGAATTGAGAAACCCCGGGGGAAAAACAATTTATATACAAGCATGAACAATGGATCTTTACACCATTGGTCAATTTCGGTTTACTTTCTGTGAAAGAACACTTGAATCATTTTATGGTTGGGGGTCACCACAGCATGAGGAACTGTATTAAAGGGTTGTGGCATTAGGAAGGTTGAGAACCAGTGCTCTAGTGCTATAACCAGGATCTGGAATCATCCCACTCTCTGCCACAAAACTGATAGGATTTCACAAGCTGCTTTCATTGGGTATGAGCCACAGCTCAGTGGTAGAACATCTACTTTGCATGCAACAGCTCTCTACTTCTGTCCCCAGGATCTCCAGTTAAAAGGATGGGTAACAAGTGATGTGAAAGATCTCTGCCTGAATCCCTGGAGAGCTGCCGCCGGGAAGATAGACAATGCTGACCTTAGTCGTATAAGGCTGGTTCATGCAAGCAGCAGAGGGTAGGAATGAGTGCTGATTCTGAATCTACATCTACACACTGCATAATGCACAAGCTTGTGATTATAATTCTGCCAGTTTGTATGCGAGAGTCCAAACTTCAGCCACCACTTATCACTGTATCTCATCACCTCCCAGAGGGTGAACTGCAAGGAGAAAAATCTGCAGTCCCCTATAGTGACACAGTAAAGGTAAAGGTAAAGGTATCCCCTGTGCAAGCACCGAGTCATGTCTGACCCTTGGGGTGACGCCCTCCAGCGTTTTCATGGCAGACTCAATACGGGGTGGTTTGCCAGTGCCTTCCCCAGTCATGACCGTTTACCCCCCAGCAAGCTGGGTACTCATTTTACCGACCTCGGAAGGATGGAAGGCTGAGTCAACCTTGAGCCGGCTGCTGGGATTGAACTCCCAGCCTTATGGGCAAAGCTTTCAGACGGCTGCCTTACCACTCTGCGCCACAAGAGGCTCTTAGTGACACAGTAAGTTACCCTATAAGCAGCCACAGGTTTTGAAGAAAGAATGGATGAGACCAACCCAAATGTCTTTCCATTGAGGGGTAGCCATTTTGAGCAGACCGATGAAATGACCCAAAGGAAGAAGACAGCTATTTGTCAGTTCCTTTCTATTCAGTCAGGATAGGCTAAATATAAGAAGCTGCCTTATTCTTTGGTCAGACGACTGACCCATTTAGCTAACTACCATTACCCAGCAAGATCTCTACAAGCTCCGACTACAACAAGATCTTTTGTCAGCAAGTACTAGCTCAGGACATCTTTTTAAAAACTAGAACTGCCAGGGATGGAATCCATGAGTACCATGCTGGGCTCAGAACCAGGAAACCAGCCCCCTGGGGAAAGCCAGCACAACAAATCTTCCTAGAAGCTAAAATGGTTAAATTGAGGCTACTGTACTTTGGTCACATTATGAGAAGAAAAGGGGCGCTGGAAAAGGCAATAATGTTAGGAAAAGTTGAAGGAAGTAGAACAAGAAGAGACCCAACATGAGATGGGTTGATTCAATCAAGGAAGCCACAGCTAAGAACAGCTCTTATTGATAGGACATTTTTGTTACAAGAGTGGATCCCACTAGCATTTTTAAAGACTCTTAGCTTTCAAAGGCTGGTTTGGAGGCCACACATTTTCATTAATATTCTGGAAAGACTAAACATAACTCTGCAACACAATCCACACCTCCAGAAACTCAACAATATTTGGAGTCACACAGCTAGGAACCAGTTTCTACTCCGGGTGCAATCCAACCTGCAATTTGTAACCTTTCATTAACAAGTGATTAAGAGAGATGTTCATCTTTGGAATCTAGGGGAACTGCATAACATGCAGCAGAAATTCAACCCCAACTAGTCTTCAGAGTAGTTAACTTTTTCCTCAGCTGGGGTTGGTTTTAGCTCTCCAAACCTTAAATCAGCCATATGTTTATTTATTTGATATGGTCTAAGAGCAGTTTTGAAGGCTCATCTTTAAGATTTCTTCATTACATTTTTAAGCATACATCCTAAAACAGAATGCTGGTCTAACAGGGGATACTATTAATATACATTGGGTAGCAAAATTCAGAGCTCTAGCTGTGTAATGTGTGAAACACCTTGTTAATAACTTTGGCCAATCATGTGATCTCAGCAGCACCACCATGAAGCTATCAGATGTTGTCGGCGGGCTCTTTTCTCCCCTCTTTATACACATGCTGTTTGTTAGAAGACAACCAGAAACACTGGGCCCCACGTATTCCCAGAAGAGACAGAATATTTAATGGTTGCAATGATACAAGTGCAATGATACAATAAGAGTAGCGTTGCTTAAGTTGAGGAAAGGTGGTGGCCGGGAAGTGCTTTGGACAAATTAATATAAAAGAAATGTGTTGTCTTCATATACCGAAAGGCAGGTTTTACAAAACAGTGAGCAAAACAGTGCTTTTTTGCTGCACGTACTTTGTGGGGCAGAGGCGTGTCTGAAGAAAACATTCAGTACTCTTGCATGGATCACATTCTTTTAAATAGGGTTTGCGTGCTAGAAATGCCTACAGGACTGTACCCACAGATACTATCAGGCCTAAAAGCTGGATGCTGGTCTCAAAGGAGTTCAAATAGTTTTATAGCCCTGAACCCTGCTACTTCATTCCAGGTATATGTCACAGTACATCTATAGCAGAAGAGGCGCTTACAGTATCTGGAAGCCTGCGAGGCAAAGAACTGATCTGTTTAAACAGTGCCTATTAAACATTTCCTACACGGTAGGAACCTGATCTAACAGGGCAATCATTTCCTAAACTCTGTGCCGCAAGAAATAAGCTAACAAAATTATCACAAGCTCCTGCAAGGGCAAACTGCTCACCCACACAGAGACTGTCTGACGCCTCCCTGCACAAGCTAATGCTCCGCCCTCAGCTTCTTCCAGCCAGCATCTCCTAGAGCAGGGGTAGTCAACCTGGGGTCCTCCAGATGTTCATGGGCTACAATTCCCATGAGCCCCTGCCAGCATTTGCTGGCAGGGGCTCATGGGAATTGTAGTCCATGAACTTCTGGAGGACCATAGGTTGACTACCCCTGTCCTAGAGAATACCAGTTCTGTAAGAGCAGTTCTACCTGGGCATCATTCGGTCTTGCAGCAGGTGCAGCAGAGTCATTCAGGGTTACCAACTCTGGGTTGGGAAACTCTTGGAGATTTGAGGATGGCGTTCTACAAAGGGCAGGGACCTCAGCAGGGTACAAAGCCATATGACCTATCCTCCAAAAGCAACCATTTTCTCAAGGGGACGGATATATCATTTGGAGTTTGTTATTCAAGGAGGTCCCTGGGCTCCACATGGAGATTGACACCCCTAGAATCACCCACTCCCAAGAGAAACTGCCCATTGCATGAAGCACTGCTTTTGGCTTGCTTCCTCCAGTCAGAAAGCACAGAACACAAGGAACAAAGTGTTCAGAGGGCAGGCAATTCTTACTGTCAAGTGTTCCGGTTTATTAACAGCAAAACACACCTCCAGTTTAAAGTTTAAAAACTGCCTTGGCCCTCAGAAGTGCGTGAACACTGTACTCTGGTGTGCAGTAAACACAACTCATAAAATCCAAAACACAGATCTGAATGCTCTCCCTTGAAATCATAAGAAAGTGCACTGAAAATGTCAAAGAAGAGCCACAGGGAACGTGCCACAAGGTCCCCAAGTACAGTTCAGCTGGGGAAAACTCATGAAATAGATGCACACAGGAAAGTGCTCTGCCCTCACTGCCTGAATCATTAAACTTTCAAGTATTTAGAAGGAGTACATCCAAAATGGTCCCTGATGAAGCAATCGATCTGACCATGAGCTTGCACGCTCCCTCTACCTGCCCCTTTCTGGAGCAGTTTTTAAATTATTTTGCAATCAGGTTTCAGCCAATTAATGTTGACCTTGTGGGGTTCTCAAGGCAAGAGACATCCAGAGGTGGTTTGCCATTGCCCACCTCTGCACTGAGACTCTGGTATTCCTTGGAGGTTCCCCAGCCAAATTCTAAACAAAGCCAACCTTGCTGAGCTTCCAGCTTAAGCTAAGGTCTGAAACTGGTTTTGGCTCTTGGGTAAGGAGGAACTGTGGTTAGTTTTTAAATATAGTTAACTTTGATACGGATGCAACACTGAAATTCTGAAAATGCTAACTGCTGTGGGAGGAGGAAGAACTTGAACCCCAGCTGGGAGAGGAGGGAGGAGGAAGCATACAATTCCGCTACCTGCCTGCATTGTTTACCCATAGTTACACATTACACATGCACCTTCACATACAGAGCACTGGGTTAATCCAGCCAGGATAGTATTTAGGCATACATGACAGTGGTCAGGTCTGACTTTTCCAGGAAGACCTGCAGCTGGAGAACCAGTTTCAGTTGGCAGGAAGAAGGCCCTTCCAGTAATTTCCATCACCTTTTTGTCCAGGGATCCATAGAGCATCCTTGAAACACAAGGCTAGCCTTACAAAGGAAGCATAGCTCCTTCCATCCAGAACAAGCTGTAACCCTATTCTTACCCCTAATCCACAACATCGCCATCTACGCTGCATTAAGTTTCAGACTGTTAGCCCTCAATCAGCCATTTGAACTAGCCGCCAGGGCTGCATCTCAAAACAGAAAAGAAGCTCTTTAGTCTAAAGGAACTTTAGTTTTTCCACCCCAGCTGCCCAGGTTCCTTTATATACCTGCCACTTGAGATCTTTATACCTAGAATTTTCTGGATACAGAGCATCTGCTGTCCACCCACTCCTTCTGTATTTTAAACTGCATACCCATCCCACCTCCACTGTGTGTATGATGAAACACAAGCCTACTCAAAAGGCACAGATCTTTCTTTCACGTAATTTGGCCCATCAATTCAATCTGCAGGGTAGGTTGTTAAACAATGTGAAAGCCTGAAGGGAAGTGGAAATATTCAGGGGGAAAGGGATTCTTCCCCCACTCACTCCCCAGTTTATTCTATATGGAATTGTTTAGGAAGTACTAAAAACCCTTCTACAAACCATCTTTTTTTTGGGGGGGGGGGAAGGGATGAATGAAAGTCTATTTTAGACATAGTTGTACTCACTCAAAAGATGTAGCGCGAAAGGAATATAAAATCATCTACCGCATTAGATAATGACAAATCCTATGGATACGATAGACAAATATAACGTTTTAAAGGATACACTTAATTGTGAATGATTTCAGCAACAATTCATATGATACAATGTGTCTGATGATGATGATGCATTAGTGTTCAGTGTTCTCAGCATTGTGCAGTTTAACTTGATAAGCAACCATGCTGGAAGTACAATGCCTACTGGGATGGTAGGAGTCAGTTTCTATCCAAATATTTACTTTATTTTGCATGCTACAGTATTTGTTTTCCAAATAAATACTTCCTAATTTCCACTTTGTTTCCTGCATCACAGATATACATGAGCTAGAAATGCATGGTCAGGCTTCTAGGAAGCTGGGCAACTCTTCTCCCCACCACTTGCCTATGCATCGGATGAGCTGTGCCTGCCTTGAGCTCATCTGGTTCTTGACCTTCCATTCATGCTTACAATACCCTCTCCCAGAATTACCTTGAGGCTGCCTCGTGCCAAATCAGACCACAGGTTAATCTTGCTTAGCATTGTCTATGCTGACTGTTAGCAGCACCATGACAAGCCTCTCCTGCCCGGCTACCCAAGATCTTCTGGGGTTTGTTTGCATATAAAGCATTTTAGTAAACTATAAAGCCAAGCAGAATCAGACTCTTCTCTCAGCTCAGACACGAGACCCTTTATACAGTGAACCTGGGATCTCATTCATACATGCAAAGTGTGCGCTTGATTTCAGCACTGGAACTTTTCCCATTAGCCTTTCTGGGGCCCTCTGATCCCACGTCATTTCTGTCGTGACCCAAATTTCTTCAAAACTGGGAGGAGGTGGAAAGAGTTGCTTAGATACAAGGTCCTCATTTACACATATATCTCTTGATCACTTGCAAATGGACTCAAGCGCTGAATTTGAGGTGACATTAGATAATGTGAAAGTTCTTTCTCTGGTGTAAGTTGGCCACTGCAGACCCACACATGCATGAGTCATCACTGAACACTGCAGCAACAAAGGGCTGGTTCACACATGCATTTAACATCCTTCTATCTTGCATCTTTCAACCAAAATGGTTCTCAAGGTGGTTTACGACAGATCAAAAAACAACAATGACCCACATCACATGGAGAGATTCAAATGAGTAGCCGTGTTGGTCTGAAGTAGCACAATAAAATCAGAGTCCAGTAGCACCTTTAAGACCAACAAAGATTTAATCAAGGCGTGAGCTTTCGGGTGCAAGCACCCTTCGTCAGACTATGATCTTCTTACATGATCATAGTCTGACGAAGGCTGCTTGCACCCGAAAGCTCACGCCTTGATTAAATCTTTGTTGGTCTTAAAAGTGCTACTGGACTCTGATTTTATTGTGCCACATCACATGGACTTAATACTAGAATAAAGTCTACAGTAACAGCTTTAAAAGCTGTAATAGAAGAGTTTGGTAATCAGCAGGTAGCAGTGTTGGTAACAAAACCAAGAACACAAAAATCCTGCATGAAGGTATGTGCTCACACATCCCTACCAGTACAAATCAATATAAGGTGTCACAACCAAGAAGGTTCTGTCATTGACTGTCTCACCTTACATAGTGTAAGGAAATGGAACAGGACCTCTCAAGGGGCAAGCAGGTGGTGCAAACTATCCCAAGTCACTCAAGGCTTCACTGGTAACACCCATCAAAAACTCTCTCCATTGACCTGCCCAAAGAGACTGTTCAAAAACTGAAAGCAATGAAGAGAATCTGAAGGAACACATAACACAGGAGAATTAATCTACCAGGAAAACCAAAGCAATTCCTGTTCCAAACCCAGGTGATAAACTAGTCTGAAATAGCATTGACCAGATATCACTGGCTCAAGACAACTCCAAACGAGGATACTCACCACCATACAATAGCTCAAGTTCTTGGGTCCAAATATGGCTTCTTCAGGAAGAGTTCCACAACCTTCATGGCAGCTGGCATTCCTCTCTTTGGCTAAGAGGGCTTTACTGTCTCCTTGACTCACCTGGGCAATCCCTCCCTGGCTAGCAGTAAGTCAAATAAAGGAAAGCTGAGGCCAAACTCCTCCAAGCAACTCACCCATGTCCTCAGGTAACAATAACTGAAATTCATCCAAGCAATTGAGATTAGATGTCTCCAATAACATTTTGAGATTGAACTAATGGAACTCAAGTCCGTTGAGTGATTTTTATCAGTAAGTGCCTTACGAAGGTGTCACAACAAGCTATCAAATGATCCAAGTGTACATCAGTGGCAGAACTCACCACTCAAAATAGCTCAGAAAGACTGCTTTGTATAGGCAAACTGGTAGAGAGGAGAGCCAGCTTCACCACCATACTTGCTGCTGAGGGACCTCTAGGCTACATTTAATCACAATAGTTCTGAGTTTTTCAATACTTGCATTCTAGTTGCCCACTAGCTCGCTGCCACACCTCAATAAAACTTGGAGTTTAGTGGGTGCTGTGAGACAGATAAAGGCACTTAGAAATGACTATCACTTTCGTGGTTCATTCAAGTTCCAACCAAGGCTTTTAACAGGGATGCCAGATGGAGACTACCAGAAAGTTATCAACAAATCAGTCAGAATTATGAGCTTAGGCAGGTCGGTAATTTCTGCAGATGTTCCCCACCCTGGCCATCCCTGGGAGCCTGAGAGACAAATGCAACAGTCTTACTAGATAACTGTGAGTCCATGACACATGGACCAAAGAAACATCCTTCACTAAATCATTAAAAATAACTAAATAAATTTAACTCCATCCTTACAGAAGACCAGAACCAAGTCCCACTGCATGAGCAAAGTGCCAATGTTGTGTAATGGCCACATAGCAGTCATGGCAGACATTGCTCTTGGCCCTGCACATCAACATGCATGCTGAAGTTTGCTTAAAGTTCCTGAATGCCAGCAACCTTCAACAACAAGTCTAAGAACAGCTCTAAGTAAGGAGTTAGGCAAACCATTTGCCCGCAAAGGAAGAATCCCTAACCTGTCCAGTGATCACACCATCAGATACATACAGACACTCAAAACCAGAACTCTGCCATCTGGAACACCTGAAGAGGATAAAAAAACCCAATGGAGAACAGCAACTTCCCCCCTTCCAAACCTTCTAACATTAGCTAACGTTGCCATTCATCAGTAACTGGCAGTTGCCTTCAACGTGAATGAGACTTCACAGATTGATCTCTGCAAAAGCAAGTCATCGATAATTTTGTGGCACTAATTTATCCATTCAAAGCTGCCAGCCATCAGGGGCACAGTTATTGCAAATGGAGCCTCTCCAGATGGAGCATTTCTTCCCATAGAATTCAAGAGAGCAATGGAGAAAACATGAACCACTATTGCGCAACGGCTCTAGAATAGGACCAGCACTTGGGAGAACAAGTGCAGATTTCCTATTTTGCCATGCAGCTCCCTGAATGACTATGGGCAAGTCTCAGCCAGACCTACAATAGAACATTGCCCAAGCTGCAATCTAAAGTAATACATCTGAGACCTTTAAGTCAGTATCTGTCTTAAGTATAGTTTCAAACCTTCCACTACAGATAAAGAGAAAACAGGGAAACAGTAGCGGCCACAGATTGCAAACAAGATAATGCCAGTTGTAATAGACTGACATTTCACAGAATTACTTTAACACATACTTCTGGTATGATGCAAAAGTGCATTCATGTGCCATGTGACCTGGCACTATTTACCACAACAAACCCATTTTTCTTTCCTTCTAGTACCAAAGGCCAATAAACCTTCAGACCCACTGCAGCAACATCTTGTTCTACAGGACTGACCTTATTCATAGCCTCTGTCCATTCTTTTGGCATCTCATTCACCCTGACTGCAGTTCCCAGAAGCAAGCCAGCATCCCCATTCCTTACTGACAGGTTGCTAGGTTATAGCCTGCGAATCGTGGGAGCACTGGGGAGGGCAGGGACAGGCATGCTGATGTCACTTCCAGCATAACCTGGAAGTGATGGCGTGATCAGGGCTGCCAGGCCCCAGCTGAGGATACAGAATCTATCAACCCCAGAAAGTGCTTCCCACCACCCTCAACTGAACAACAGAGGGAGAAATGGCACCAAATGCAGGGACAGTAGCAGTGCCCCAACATCAGTATGTTGATACTCACGTCACTCCCCATGTGTCCAACCATGATGTCAACTCCAATGAATCCCCCCACCATCCAGTAAGTCCCCACCCACCAGTTGCCAGGAGGACAACCGTAGTCACAATGTGAAGGGGGGGAGCGCTAGTATTTGCAGATATTATGTGGTTAAACTGTAGTGTTTTGTAAATCTCAAAGCATTCCCATAGTCATGACATCACTTTCATTTTTTGCGGGAAGTTCCATCAGCACACCAGTGCATTGCAGGTGCCAGCAGGTAGTGGTTGGGCATTCCAAGAGGTCTCCCACCACAGCTGGCGCCCCGGCAACCTCCTCCCTCACCCCATGGCCCACCACCAGCTTATGATCTGTGGAAAGCACTTTCCTGACTAACCCGTCTGACATGAACAAGTTAGCATGCCAATAAGGTACACAAAACAGAATCTCAGAGCATACCCACGGAGCATTCTCTTACAGGCCCAAAGCCTGAGCTAGTTTTGAAGCAATACTCTTTCATAAAGGCAAGCTTAGGCACAAAGTTATGTTTCTGATTGGATCCAGGCGGTGTTAACTGATTGCAAGTTTTGAAGTCTCCACTTCGAATCTCACCCTACCTGATGGGTTGCTGTCAGGATGACTGAAATAATGAGCCATATGTATTGTCCCACTCTCACTGCATTGTTTTATACTTAACGTAACACCATTTTCTGTTTAACATATCACATCTAATGCATTATGCTTTGTCATTTGATATCTCTAATCCTACTCCTATTACACTACTTATTAGATGTTTCATCCTATTGACTGAATTGACTTACACTGTATAATACACCTTGAGTCTCAGTAAGAAAGCAAAACTATAAATAAATAAAATAAATATATGGGAATGTTTGCAACAAAACTAGAGTATTAAGTTAGACATTTTGTATGTGAGTTTCCTTTGTAACTACCTGGTTCTTTATGGACCAGTCGGCAGAAGCCTATTATAGATAAGGCCCCAAGACACAGAGTGTCATACCTGCTCTAGGTTATACAGGATGCTCACAGCTGATCATGAGTTTGAACCCATGGACCCAATTTCAATAGAATACAGACTCTCAAGAGGCAATTATATCGTTGTCACTCATCTAACAATCGCTTGGCACTTGAAAGCCTTTTTAAAAATACCCCTTCACCTTTTATTACAATGGAAAGGCACCAAACTCCTCTTTCCATCACTGTTTTTCATCTCCTGCCCTCTTTTTAATCACTTCGAGTCATAAGATTGGAGGCATAAGGATGACCCAGCAAGAGCCAATAATGGTGCAATCCTAAACAGAGTTACACCCTTTAAACCAAATGAAGTCAGTGGAGTTAAAAGGGTAAACTGCCCTGTAAAATATGCATCGCAGTGTCCAAATACCAGAATGACTGTGTCACAACTAACATTATATTGAGTGAAACTCTTATACCAATCAAGGTAAGGAACCATGGCTTTGCTGGAGACTTGTTACATCACTACTGTTCTGGGACAATCTTGGATCAGGGGACTCCATTTGTTTTCTTCCTTTAATTCATTCCCTCTGCAATGGCTTCTGCAGACCCCCAGACAATGCTGAAACCACAGGTGGACCTTTCTGCCAACCACTTGCCCTTCCAAAGGAAACAGAGATGGCTCTAGATCAGTGGTTCTCAATCTGGGGGTTGGGACCCCATTGGGGGGTCGAATGACCCTTTCACAGGGGTCGTGGCAGGGCAAGCAGCTTGGCCGGGGGGGGGGACCATCCACACAACAGCCTTGCGGGATAGATCGAGATAGAGCGTTCGTCTGTCTGGAGCAGCGGAAAACAACAAGACAAGAGGCAGAACTGAACTGAGAAACAGTGGGGGGAAAACCCAATTTATATACAATCATGAACAGTGGATCTTCATGCCATTGGTCAGTTTCGGTTTAATTTCCGTGAAAGAACACTTGCATAATTTGATGGTTGGAGGTCACCACAACATGAACTGTATTAAAGGGTTGCGGCATTAGGAAGGTTGAGAACCACTGCTCTAGATCATGCTCTTCCATGCATGATCCTGATATTCATAATTCCTCCCTGGCAACACCACTCTGTGACCAGGAGAATCCCAGGGAACAAAGCACAGACTGTACCATTAAGGGTAAGAAGAATGACTTCTCTAGGAGCAGCATGTCTCAGTACTAGCAGGAGTGCCTTCCCAGCCTGCATCATCATCAAGAGAATCTGCTGGCAAGTTACTTAAATCATCTTCAAAGGAAGTCTTCTCTTTCCTGCAGCACATTTCATGTAGACAGCAAGAGGAAGGCAGGACTATCAGCCTAGTTGTAGCTTAGTCCCAGGATCACTGCCTTGATAGGGCCTTGTTGGCATAAGAGAAGCTAAACACCTAATAACTGTTCACCTCAAGTAGCGCCTCACACAACAGGAGATTATCATTTTTATTCATTTTGTTGTTTTGGATAGAGATAGGAGCTGGCCTCCTGCCCACTGTCTCTGTACTCTGTGTAATGCCTGCGGCAATTCACCATGACCAAACATTTTGGTTACCCTGGGTCAGAACCAGCCTGGCTATTCAAGCATCCAGGGACATCTTTTCCAAAAATCCTCTGTGCAAAAATTGGCATAGTGAAGTCGGCAGTTTCATAGCATTACCTTTAGACAAGGATAAAAAACACAAAGCATGAATCCTGAATCCAATTTTGCAAAACAGATTCCCTCTATCTGGATATTTTGGTCTGCCACGTTATTAACACTAAACTCTTCCTTTTCTATTCTTCAGATAGATGTGGCTGCAAACTCCTCAGTCATGAACAGGCCTAAAGAATAGCATGAATTTGAAGGTCAAGGATAAGGTTACATATATTTTAAAAGCCATTTGAAGTGGTGGGAAGAGAGAAAAGGGAAGATCAACTTAGACATTAGGTAGCATTTTAAGATTCCACGTGCCTAGACTGCACCAAACCAGCATAAAATAAAGGGCCATTGGCATCCTGTACTGCAAACTTTAAGTGTCTAGATTACAGGGCCCTTTAGAATCATAATGTAACTGTTTTTTTAATTTTTAAAATGTAACCCAAATCTCAGAGCACCATACTCCAAACACACACATTCCAGGAATGTGTTCTGCATTTGCTATGTAAGAGGCACTATCAATAAAAAGAAATTTACTCCTGTATCTACAATGACCACCTTACTTAGAGTACTCAAAATACAGAGGGGGAGCTAGAAAAAAATGAACTGCCTCTCCTTATTAATACTTGCACCAATGCAGCCTAGCTTGTTACATAATTTCATTGCTGTACAAAAAAAAATTTCCCCCAAGTGTTCCAACTTAGGTGCTGAGAGATGCAGTTAGCCTGAGCAGCAGTTTCTTCTTTAAGTTTCTAGCCTGATTATTTCTCAACATGATAACTTAAGGTGGTGGTGGGGTGTCAATGAAAGACAGGGACACAGCAGCACCGTAGGCCATCTATTGTTGCTATGATCCAGCATTTCAATGAGCAAAGTGACATGGTGTTTTGTGGCATCACATTCTTCCAAAGACAATGAAATAGAGAGGGGGAGGCACATCTGAGCAGGGGTAAAGAAGCTCATTCACTAAACTGAGCAAGCATTAAAGGGCGTGAAGGAAGGGCGGAGCAAAAGCATCATCTTACCTTCAGCTAGAACCTCATCAACTGTCACCTGATGCCTTCCGATATTGAAAACCCGGCCTATATATCCACTGCCTGGTCCAGTGCTGCTGCTGCTTCCCCCAATGGTACCAGAACCAGCTCCAGATCCCCCCTGCTCTCGCCGAGAGTCAAAGAACTTCTTCATTGCTCCGAAGTGTGTTGCTTATAGTATCAGCTTAGCAAGTTGTGTGTCACTTCAAATATATATATATATATATGTATGTATAGAAGCTATAGATATACACACACTATACAATTCTTCAAGTCTTGAATCAAGCCCCCAAAATAATAATCCCTTTGCAGCAATAGCTTGCTTTTTTCCTTAAAGGTCAAACGCTTCTTCCCGTCCTGGAAGGCAGAGCAGAGCTTGGGAATTATTCACGCCTACAGAAAAAGAGAGAGAGAGAGAGAGAGATAAAACAACAAGCTTCCATAATTTACTTCAACGACGCCCCAATGCCGCCGTCATCGTGTCACAACATCACCTTTGGAAGATAGACACACCACAAGCTCTTCGGTGTGTGTGGGGGAAGAATCTCATCTTACTGCAAAAAAAAAAAAAAAAAAAAGACCCCCCCCCCCCAAAACCACCCAAGCCAACCCCCCGTCCTCCTCACCTTCCCCTCCAAAAATGTCAAATTAGAAAAGCGGGCGGCGGAGAAGCGGGCGGCCGTACCGTGCCGCGTCTCGTTGCTCCTGCTGCCCTGAAGGTCCCTTCGCGCGGAGAGGCAGAGCGGGCTGGCCAAGGGGCTCGTGGAGCATCTGCTGGGCGCGGGCGGGCGGGAGAGAAAAATATCCCCGAAGAGAGCCCGCGAGTCGCCCGCTAGCTGCCCGGCCCGGCCGCCCGCCTACCATCGCGGCTGCAGCGCCGGCCCTGCAACATCGCGGCCAGGGACCATGGCCACTCCGGCGACGAGCTCCCAGGGCCGGGGGGGAGAGCGGGCGAGGAGGGGAGGAGGAGGAGAGCGGGCGGGAGCGAGACCATCCCCTGCCCAGCCGCCGCCGCCGCCGCCGCCCGCCCCATCCAACCAGGAAATGAACTGTCACAGGAAGTCCCAGCTTCCAGGGCGGGCGGGGGGGAGGGAGGAAGAGGGGGAGGTAGGGCCTTCCTCTCCCCTCCGCCGCTTTCCCCGGGCAAGTGGGTGGGGGCCGTCCCCGAAAAGGTGGGCGGGGGGGGTCGTGTATCCCCCGGCCAGCAAAGAATGGGTTTTGTGTCACTTTCTTCTTCTTCTTGCGTTTACCACAGACGCACCGGGCGCAGTGTGTTCTGGGAATCGTAGTCCCGTCCCATGCTCCGCGGTCTCTCCCAGTCCGCGCGCTCGCCCCATCCCAGGACTACAGGGCCCAGGAAGGTTTGGGCGGAGGGAAGGCTGTGAGTCGCGGATTAGGGACAGGCTTTATTTTTGTCTTGTAGAGCGCCTAGATCGCTGAGAGGGAGGGGCTTCTTGAGTTTTTAAAAAAGGCGTAGTTGAGAAAGGGATCTAATATTCCGAACTCTTGCTGCTGCCGTTGTTATGCACATGTCAATTTTAATAAATTTAATTACTTCCTTGGATATTGGTTTAGGAACTTATACTAGCAACGCTTCACGACCTGCTACTGCTCAAGTTGTGCACTTCCTATTGACATCTCGCCTCTCCCCCCCTTCCTGCTTTATTGAATTAAGCAAGTTAATGGCACAGGGGTTAAGAGCGGCGGACTGTAATCTGGGGAGTCCGGTTTGAGTCCCTACCCGTATGTGCTGCCAACTGAGTGACCTTGGTCTAGTCACTATTCTCTTCTTAGGGATGTTTTCGCACAGGGCTCTCCAAGCCCCACCTACCTCAAAGGGTGGCTGTTGTGGGGAGAGAAAAAGGTATTTGTAAGCCCCTTGAGAGTCCCTCTAGTAGTGAAAAACAGGTTATAAAAAGAACAGCTCTTGATGTTGATTCATTTTAAAAACGAGGAATTCCCCCCCCCCTTGATGTAATCCTGGGACTGTAGTTTACACAGGGAGGTCTGAGTTTGCTCTTCATGGGAAAGAGAAAGAGAATGGTAAAACCTGCCTATCTAGATTAAATTAAATAGTCAGTCTGGCTCCAGCACCACCCTCATCTTTCTGACAGTCAAAACATTCCTCACTCCAATACTGAGTAATTTAGACATGGCAGATATGAGCATCCATATAAAAGGAGGTGAAATTATTCAGGTGGAGTTGATATAAATTCCCAAGCCAGGTTGGACAAGTGGGTCCAGGAAGTTCACAGGCCACTATAAAACCATCTTTCCCTCCTTGTTTGAGCATCTGGTGCTCAAAAAACTGCAGTCCTAAACAAAGTTACATCCTTCTAAAACCACTGAAGTCAATGGGGCAAGAAAAGTATAACTAGATTGCATCAAGAGTACATCTGAACACAATTTTGCGACAGGAAAAAAAAAACCTGGCTTGCTAAATTAGATTTCATTGCTCCATGAAATCTTATGAAAAGGTAAAACATATGCTGCTAATAATTTTATATACTTCCCCTTTTAAAACCCACAAATGTTTTAGCTTTACTTTAAATGCTTTTGTTTCAGACCACATATGATGATTCTTCAAGCCTCTATATTGTTGTTGATAGGTGCGAAGTCGTGTCCGACCCATCGCAACCCCATGGACAATGATCCTCCAGGCCTTTCTGTCCTCTACCATTCCCCGGAGTCCATTTAAATTCGTACCGACTGCTTCAATGACTTAATCCAGCCACCTCATTCTCTGTCGTCCCCTTCTTCTTTTGCCCTCAATCGCTCCCAGCATTAGGCTCCTCTCCAGGGTTCCTCAATCGCTCCCAGCATTAGGCTCCTCTCCTCTCCTTCCTTCTCATGAGTTGGCCTAAGTATTTGAGTTTCATCTTCAGGATTTGGCCTTCTAAAAAGCAGTCAGGGCTGATCTCCTCTAAGACTGACCAATTTGTTTACCTTGCAGTCCAAGGGACTTGCAAGAGCCTCTATATACCTCTGTGTAATTAGCTGGTAGTACCATCCTAAGCAGCGTTATGCCCTGCTAAACCCATTGACTTCAATGAACTCCAGAGTGTGGAACTCTATTAGAGTGGTATTTTTACTGCCACCCTAAGAACACTTTCCTAAGAGTAAGCCCTACTGAATAGAGCTGAGTAGGATCCTGAATAGACTTATTAGGATTGCTTTTTCAGTCTACACACAGGCTGCCATCCAGTGCATATTCAGTAAGAAGTCCAATGAAATTCAGTGTAGTGTAGTGGTTAAGAGCAGTGGCCCCTAATCTGGAGAACTAGGTTTAATTCCCAACTCCTACTCCACTTGTAGCCAGATGGATGATGTTGGCCTAGCCACAGGTCTCAGCCCCCCCTACCTCACAGATTATCTATTGTGGGGAGAGTAAGGGAAAGCTATTGTAGGCCACTCTGAGACTCCTTTGGGTACTGAAAAGAAGGGTATAAAAGCCAACCTTACATCTGTAAGGGTGTAACTAAACATGCTAGCCTCATGTTCCCCACAAGGACTTCTGATCATCTGCACCTGCTGTTCCTTGCTCGGAATTAATTTCCCAGATGTGTGGGAACCTAATTTGGACTGCGACTGTAACCTATGGGGAGGCAGGATTTTCACCTTTTACCATTTCCCCAATCTGAGATGGTCATGGGGAAACAGCAATTTGCCCCATCAGGGTAACTTACATTCAACAATGGGCTCCATGTTCATTTCCTAACTTGGTGTAATGGTTAAGAGTGCGGATTTTTAATCTGGCGAGCTGGATTTGATTCCGCATTCCCCCACATGCAACCAGCTAGGTGCCCATGGGCTCGCCATGGCACTTATAGATCTGTTCTGACCAACCAGTAATATTAGGACTCTCTCAGCCCTATGCTTTGAGACTCCTGGTCGAGAAAAGTAGCCTATAAGAACCAACTCTTCTTCTTCTTCAGTAATATCAGGGCTCTCTCAGCCTCACCTACCTCACAGGGTATCTGTTGTGGGGAGAGGTAAGGGAAGGTGATTGTAAGTCGCTTTGAGACTCCTTCTGGTAGAGAAAAATCAGCATATAAAAACCAACTCTTCTTCTTCCCCACTGGGGCAAATAGCAGTTCCCTTGGGTTGTTTCTTAGAGGAAGAATGTCTCCTCACGTGTCACAGTCCCAATTTTAATTAGGACCCCACAAATTTAGACAGCTGCTGAAGTCAGACCCAAGGAGGAGGTGAGGATAATATCATTGAGGCTGTTGTTTGGCTTATGTGATTTACAACTGTGGACAAAGAGGCAGCCAAAACAGAAAATGTAGTAATACATGACTTCAAGTACCATCATTATGCCAGAGTAAATGCAATTGGGGTCAGGACAAAGTGACAATTTTTCTAGATATAATAAATGACTGTGACTTAGAATAGATCTTAGCAGAAGCATTCTCTTCTAAAGCCTACTGACTTTGATGGATTTGGAAGGGTATAACTTTCCTTAGGATCACATATGAAAGCATCGAGAAACCGCCCAGAGCTGCAAAGAAATGAGCGGTATAGAAATCTAAACAAATAAATAAATATAGAAATCAAAATAAATAAAGTGACCTAGAGAGGAGGTGACTCTGGTGGACTTAATCTACAAGGTGCCCATGACCCCAATGCAAGATGTAAAAGTTGTCATGCCAGCTAGGAACAGTGACCCGTATGCTATTAAACTCAACATCAGTAAGTGGAAAGATGCCCAGAAAATCTAATGTGGTCACATTTGATTTTCAAAGAGGAAACTACTCAGAAAACGAGAGGATTAGTTAGAATGAAGTTGAAAGGGACAGTTAAGAGAGCCAAATCTCTCTGGGATGCTTTGAAGTTATTTAAATCCATGACAACTGAAGTTGAGGTAGAAAGTATACCTGTAAAAGGCATGCAGATCTCCCTTTAAAAAATGGAAGCCATGCCAAAGGAGGAGAACGAATAACAGAATATTTGCAGTTGTTTGTCAAACAGATATGTTCACAAAGTTAAGGAATAGATTGTCTGAATTATTTCAGCAATTGTTTTAAAAGTACATCAGAAACAGAAAACTAATTAGGACTATTACATAAGAATATAAAAGACCAATGGCCCATCCAGTACAACACTCGTCATGCAGTGGCCAAAAACCAGGAGCCATCAGGAGGCCAACCAGCAAAGCCAGAACTCCAAAATCCCTCCCACTGCTGCTCCCCCCCCCCCCACGCACCTAGAATACACTGCATCACTACTCCAAACATAGCATTCCATCAATATCTTGTGGCTAATAGCCACTGTTGAACCTCTGCTCCATATGATTTTTGATTCCCCATCTGTAACTGTCTATGCTTGGAGCAGCCACAATTTCCTGCATTTCCACCATTCCACATGTTAATTACTGTTTGAGTGAGAAAGTACTTCCTTTTATCTGTTCCAAGTCTGCTGCTCATTAATTTCATTGAGTGTCCTTGAGTTCTTGTACTGGGAGAAAGGGAGTAAAATACTTCTTTCTCTACCTTCTCTATACTATGCATAATTTTGTAAAGCCCTATCATATCACCCCACAGTTGTCTCTTCTCCAGGCTAAAAAGCCTTAAGGTCTTGAACCTTTCTTCATTTGGAAGATGTTCTGTCTTTGTAATCATTTTACTTGCTCTCTTCCGTTTAGTTGCCCTTTTCCATCTTTGAGGTTCAGGGACCAGAACTGAACACAGTATTCCAAGTAAGGCTACACTATAGATTTATACAGGGGCCTTGTGGTACTGGCTGATCTGTTTTCAATCCCCTTCCTAATAATCCCCAGCATAGCAGTTGCCTTTTTTATTGTAATCAAACAATAAAACAACTGAACAATTTAGTATCATCTGCAAAGTCAGCTATTTCACTCCAAATAATTCATGAACAAGTTATAAAGCACTAGACCTAGAATTGAGCCCTGCAGTATCCCAATACTTACCACTTTCCACAGTGAAAACTGCCCATTTATACTCACTCTGTTTCCTGTTAATTAACCAGTTTTTAATCCACAAGACAATTTGTCCTCTTCTCCCATGACTGCTGAGTTTACTTCGGAGCCTTTGATGAGGAACCTTATCAAAAGCTTTCTGAAAATCAACATCGACTGGGTCACCCTTGCCCACGTTTGTTTACCCACTCAAAGAACTCTGAAAGGTTATTTGAGGTTCAAAGAACAACACAAGTACTTAAGGGAGAAAGTTGAGATGCTGAAGTAATTTTTGTTTTGCATCAGACTTCATGGGGAAAGGTCAAATCCATGTGTGTGCAGTTTTTTCCTCCAGGAAGTCCACCTATAGAACTGTAATGGATTGGATTCTGTCTCCTCCTTAGGCAAAGAAGGAGGCTGAGTTCCCGGCATCATCCCAAAGGAATAATCGGAGACCCATCCAGAAGCTCCTTTGATGTCCCACAAATCTGAAGAGACTGCTCTCTCGTACCACGATACAGGCCTGACTTCCTACTTCGACTCCAAACTCCAATCAGCCCAGAGCCTACTGTTGTCCCTGAGATCAATTCCCAAACTCTTCACCTGATTGGCCAAAGACAGCCAAGCGTCATCTAGTGTTAGCAAATCAAGAACATCATTTTCCCAACCAACATCACATGGATTCAATGTGCCTGGATTGAATGTTCATTTTTTCATCTATATGTACTTCACCCAAGCACTCAGACACAGGCCTAGGACTGTGATAGCCGCTTCTAGAGGCTTGGTTGATGACAAGTACAGCTGGTATCATTGCCACACTGATGACACAGAACTCCAGAGCTCTGCATTATTGCATTAAGTAGCTGAATGTAAATATTAAAGTACACTGGAACACAGCTTTTAGAAATATGTTATTTTAGGTTCCGAACTGACACTTCTTCAGCCTCTCTCCTTGGGACCATTTTGTGTATATCCTGACCAAAAGGACTGGAAGCATCAGAAAGTTGTTCCTGTAGTCCCTATCCTTTTCCATGTGATCTGGCTCATAATATCCAATGCTGCTGACAGATCTAAAAGTACTCACAAAGAAGCATTGCCTCTATCCATTTGTAAATGGAAATCATCCACTACAGCAATCACAATTGTCTCTGCTACAAGTCTAGGCCTAAAGCACAAATGAAATGGGGCATCAGCAGATCTGTTACCCAGGAATACCTGCGTTTTTTTTTTCAGTCATTAGGCGCCTTTCTCCCTTGTGGAACTCAAAGCAGCATAACATATAAATAAAACATTACAAAAACACAATAAAAACTGCAATTATAAAACCCATTAAAAGTCACAGTTTAAAAACTCCAACTAAATCAATCAAAGGAAGTCCTAAATAAAAGTGTCTTCCACTGCCTCCTGAAAACCAACAATGGAAGGTCCAGGTGTACCTCCCTGGGGAGTTCTATAATTGAAGGATTCTCATGTACCCAAATGGAGGGTCAGTCAGGAGGGCATCTTAATGCCTGAGCAAAAGCATATGGGAGGAGATGGTCCTTCAGAGGGCCCTGTCTCAAGCCATAGAGTTTCTCTACCATCACAACCCACATTCTACCATCTTACTCAAAATGGAAGATTCCACAAAGGCATGTAACTGGTAAAGCCTTACAACCATCTTAGATTTCCCTCTAGCAGAAAAGGACTGCTTGTTCTGGAAAGAAGGCTGATATTTTATCCTGGCAAGATATAAGCAAGCAAGACAAGCAGGGATCTAAACTGAAGGTGGTGGGCTTTTGTAGCTTCAAGGATCAGTCAGGATGTCCAAGTCAAATTTCAAACTATTTGTACAAAAATGACAAGTTGATTTCTTTCACAATTGCTCTGTAGATAAACCCAGTATCTAATTTGAGCCTGACTTGAATAATCCAAGAGTTTTGCAAAAACATCACAGCTTTAAGTCAAACTATGAAGGGGATTGGGTTAAAGTATGAAACACCTTGAGACCATGAAAGTTGGGCTGGACAGGATTCAACCAAAGCTACAAAGTGGGGGTGGGGGCTCTGTTTAGTTGTTGTAGGAAAGAGGATGCTGGACTGAATGGTCTGATGCAGCAGGGATTTTCTGATTACAAATAAATCTACGTTATTAGCCATGCATGCCAATGGCACAAGTTAAAAGGGGGGAATCTAGACCATGTTGACACTACTGCTGTAATTATTAAGGCATATAAAAGTTAAACCCAACAAATACTGCTGCCCCCCCCCATAGGCAGCCTTTTTGCAATTGAATATCCAATGTATCCAAGAGGAACATTTGGATTTTGCTGAATATTATCCCTATCTCTTATGATCAGAATATATTTAGAAAGCAATAACACCAGCCATTACAAATACCTTCATCATCAATCAAACTGCAAAAGGCAATGCCACCCTCCTTACATCGGGGAACTGGGAATGGCTCTTCAGCAGCTGCCTCTGTTAAGCTCCCCTGATTCAGCAGCTTGAGCAGAATGAGTCAGCAGAGTAAGCGATGTAAAATTTAAAGGGTTTATTTGCAAGGCACAAGGGAAAGGGATAAGATTAGAGAGAATGAAGAATGAGGTTACAGACTTGCTGATATCTTCAAGGGATTTCTCTTTACTCCTCCATCCCTTCCCCGCTACTTCTATTCCTGTTTATACTGCAGCTCTACTGCCTCCTCTGGTGCCTTCTCCTAAATACCTCTAAATGGAAAAGCACCAAGGTACTCATTTCACTTCAAAATTCTTAATTAGCTTTGCAGAGCAATAAAAATATCTTTGTTTTTAAAAACAAAGTTAGAAAACATCAAATATCTGTCTGAAATTACTGTTTTTTTTAACTTGGCATTTAAAAAGATTAAAAGAAAAATTAAGGCTTTTATGGAATGCCTTCTGCTAGAAGTCTGGTTTCTTGCAAAGGGGGATCCTGAGGAATGAATTATTAAGAGATATTTCTGGATTACACAAAAATCCGCTCTTCAACTTTATCTGTTCCAGTTTGCTGGGATTGATTTTGCTTTTTTAAAAAGTGGAGGAAACCAACAAACAATCAAGTAATCTGTAGTTTGAATTCCAGCTTCTAGTTTGGATAGGCACACCAATCCATCATATGCTCAGACTTGGGAATTAGATCTGGACAAAAAGTCAGATAAAAGAGAATTGAAAAAAAATCATGGCTGATTGCTGGGGAATTTAAAACAAACCGCTTGGTTTTGTGTTGGCTTATTTTTACTTTTAATTTATTGTGGAAATATTCTCCTTGCTTTTTCCAAGCTGTATATCTGATGAGTAGTATATTTGCATTGCTGGCCTTGGCTTTGCATTAAGACAATGTGTGTGTGTGTGTGTGTGTGTGTGTGTGTGTGTTTATCGCCAAGTTTTGCAAAATGGAGGCATTACAATGATTTGACGTTTTCTAGCATTTTTAGTTTTGCCACCCGGAAATTGAATGTGGCATTCCAAAAATTCCATTCTGGAATTTGGAATGTGAATTTTTACTTTATGCCTGTCATACATGGCTCCTAGTCTGTTTCTTGGCACAATTCAAGGAACTGGTTGTCGACCTTTAAAGCCCCATACAGTTGGGACCAGCACTTCTGAGGGCCCACCAACTGCCTTAAAAACCTACCCAAACACTCTGGTCATCTTTGGAGGCCATGCTTCAGGTGCCCTCACCTTATAAGAATTGATGGGTAGCAACCTTGGAAAGGGCCTTCTTTGCCATGGAACCAAACTCTCTTCCCAGGAAGACACGTGTGTCCCCTCTTCTCTTATTATCTTCCACCAGGAGGTGCTTTGTTTCATTTGGCATTATCTTAGTTATTCCTGCTTCCTGTCAACCAAAGAACTCCTAAACACTGTAAAGTGCAACTGTGGCTAGAGGGGTTGAGCACAGGTGAACTGCTATGGATGCTGTAGTCTGAATACACAGACACCTGATGCTCCTTATAGAGGAACTAGATGATCATTTCATGCAAAATTGTTAGGAGTCATACACGCTTGCCCTCCTTCCCGACACTTCTTTCAGCTGTTTGAACAAGGGTAGCCAGAACATTGGATGAAGGGGGATGGGAAGAGTTTGGGCAAAAAAAAACTTTGACAGATTTATGCATGGCAGTAGCACGCTGGGCTGCCATCAGTTTCTGCCACTGGTTTCCTGAGTACTAACAGGAAGAATTCCTCCAGCACACACAGTACACCCCAGAGCTGTGCATGTGCACACACACCTCTGGGGCAGGAAGGTTCCACTGCTCCTCAACATGGGGTATTGGAGGCCCTAAAATGGGCCAGGGCTGGGAAGGGGCCAGGCTGGTGGCAACGTAATGCTTAAGCAGGGATTCGTCCCACTGTCATGCAGGTGCTGGCCCAGCCTCCTGCCACCCCGACGCATAATCAGTGTTTGTTCCAAGAAAACTGAATGAGTGGGAAGTCAACAACTTGTAGCATTCTCATAAAGACCCACATCCTAGCAGGACATGACATCAGCAAACTGGAAACCAAATCATCTCCACTGAAGAGTCACCAGAGAAATTCCCTGCTAGCTTTGCTGAGGACAGCACATTCTCAGAGGAAATGATCAACAGAGCAGAGTGATACCTCATGAAAGCCCAAGAACCACAGAACCATTTCAAAACATTTGAGGGATTATTGACACAGCAGAAATTGAAACTCTGGGAGGCAAAGTGTGCATTGGGGAAATTCTTCCTCTGTTAGTACATGGGAAACCAGTGGCAGGAACCAGTGGCAGCCCAGCATGGCTGCTGCCGTGCATAATAATAAATAAAAATAAAATAACAAGAAATCGAAGTCCATGTTGACAGCTTCTGTCCACTCTTCTTCATTTCAGACACTCCAAAAGATGCTTCTTTATGTTACAAGGATGTTGAAACTTGTTGTATGGCAAACTCCATTGGTTGTTCTGAACATGGTGAAAATAGTGTCGGGAAAAGCAATCACCAAATGCTTCAAGAAGAAAATGTGATTCTATTTCGAATTAGCATGCAACATTCAAAATAAATTATCTCTTTTTTTAACTTGAGAAAGTTATATATTCTTTGTTATTTGAGCTATGTAATATATAATCAATCTATATGGCTATTGTGTGCTGTGTTTCCAGCCATAACTGCAAACATCAGACATGACAGCAAAGGGCACTGTTGACACTTTCAAAGATTACGTCTGCAGACCTTTTGATTACCTGCTATTCAAATTCAAATTCAAAACTCTTCATTGGCATATAAAAAAACATCTGCACATAAGTAATTATAAAATTACAAAAACTGAGAGAAAAGCAGAAATAAATAATAACCAGTGAAGCATTCCTCCATAATATGCTCGATAAATAATGGGTTACATAAAAAGTAAATTCCAATGGCCTTGAATTATTTCTTACATATCTGATTTTCCTTTTGTATCACAGTAGCCAGAAATTTGGCTATTGGTTCTGCTATTTCCAGGGACTTATCAGCTAAAGAATATTTTCTCAAGTTTTTTTTTTCCTGTGGTGTGCATTCTCTCTGGTGCAAGTGACAAACTAAAGTGTTTTGACTTTGCTAATAGGGTTCAATGAAAGAATAAAGAGAGGATCATAGAATCATAGTGTTGGAAGGGACCTCCAGGGTCATCTAGTACAACCCCTAGCACAATGCAAGAACTCACAACTACCTGCCCACCCACAGTGAACCCTATTTCATGCCCCAGTGATCTCCCCACCAAAAATCTCCAGAATCCAGCCTGGAGGAAATTCACCTGCCATCCCACAGTGGTGATCAGCAATTCCCTGAGTATGCAAGGAAGGACCACAAGAGACAAACACTGGCACATCCCTTCCTGCCCACCCACTCAAACCTGCCTAAGTTCATAAAATCAGCATTTCTGTCAGATGACTAGCCTCTGCTTAAAAACTTCCAAAGAAGGAGAACCCATCACCTCACAAGGAAGCCTGAGCCGAATACAACTTCCCAGAGAACTTGCTGTAACTGAACACCCCAGCAATAAGTGTCGTGTAATTGCCTGCTTGCATCTCACAGAAGCTAATGCCAGACCAGGCCTTAACCTGATGATTGTTCAACATGATGATTAACATGTTTGTCCGCCGTAGCAAAACAAAACCGAAAAACCAGGGGCACTTTAAAGACTAATGACATTTATTTCAATATGTGCATTTGTGAATCGCAGCCCACTTCATCAGACGGGTGGTCCTATCGACCTGGTGAAGTGGACTCAGGAAAACTCACATTGAAATAAATGCTACTAGTCTTTATGGTGCCATTGGACTTAACAGCATGACCTGAAAACAAAAAAAAATTGTTTGCCACCCTTCCGTCTTGTTAAATTTTGTAATATCCAGCCTAATGATGAGCTCTGGTAACCTTGAAAGCTTGCAGTGTTTTGTGTTAATTTGGTTGGCTCTAACAAAAGGTATTTACTTGCTTTTGGAGGATTTCGCCTGGACCAATATGACTGCACAACTTTTTCTAAGAGGGTTTCTGCCAGGGACATTGGTACATTTGTGGAGCAATACTGACCTCTTGTGACCATTTCTCGGCATTATCAGAGCACCACAAGATGAAGGTATCAATTTTCAGCTTTTAATCTTTCCTCTAAATTACAGTATCAAGGACTCCCATTCTCTAAAATACCTAACAAAAGGAAGAACATATCATCACTCCCCATTTCTGACAAAGTAGATCAGCTGTTTTAGATCTCTCTTGCCTCTCCAGCATACACTAGTAGTACATGCATACCTATAATTGCTTCACGTTTTACCTAGAAATGTGAATTTGCAATTTGTCCAAATTACAGGGTAAGATTATAATAGAGACAAGGGGGAAAAAAAACATATGAGTGGAATATTTGGTCTAAAATAGAAATCCCTTTATCCCAGCACTTTTCAAATATACACCGTCCCATTCATTGGTCTGTCAAAACACAGACAACCAAGATGGATTCTGGGGTAATGTAGGGAACATGCATGCTCCATTTAAGGTATCAACACTCCCTATAGCTGCCCAAATCAGGATCATCAGTAGTTGTGAACCACACCATTGCTAACCTCCAGATGGCGAAAGAAGAAAACTCACTGTGTACTACTACACAATGGGTTTTCTTCTTTTGTACAACTGCAATACACTGGGTACCCAATTTTGTATTTTTAGCTCGCAGATAGGGCCTGGCAGTCTCCCAGAAATGTAACCAATCTCCATACAACAGGGATCCATTCAAGAAAATGGCTGCTTTGGAGGATGGACTCTATGGTGTTATACTCTGCTGAGGTTCTTCTCCCCACCCCCCTGCCTCCTTCCAAAACTGCCCACAGACTCACCAAGGTTGGGGGTCCTGGATTAGAACATCTGGCACAAGAGAAACATACTTTGTTAGAGAAGAACCTACTTGCCTTCAGAATTGTCTTTGGTAGATATGTGCATATTCCAGCAGCGCCTTTGCTCTCACCCTTTAAAGTGTAAAGGGACCTGCAAGTTCTGTATGATGTCTAGGAGACTGTGCAGCCCCGGCAGCCACATCCTCCTTCTTCCACAGTGCTCAAGACAAAGTCAGCAGCACACCAGAAATATAGCATTTTGATTACTTCACACCTTTCCAGCGCCAGCTCCTATGGGTGACGGTAAGTCCAGCCACTTCACATCTCAACATTCTCATTTGCTCACATCCAGACACTGGGGCTGCTTTCCCAGCCTGAGTTCTTCCCCCAGATCATTAAGCACCTGTTTCCTATGCCCTTTCTGCCCAGTTAAGCCCGGGGGGAAGCCGGTCTGCTTGAATCAGGTGGGGAAAGTTCCTTCTAGCTTCCTTCTGGAACAGGAATGTTGTCTTCTGAGTGTCCAGAAAACACTATAAAGAAATAGAGTAAACAGCACTATTTCATCTGTTTAAAACCATCTGATATTCTGGCCATGAAAAGATCATGGCCTGAAACTTTCTTACCAACCAACCAGTTTGACAAAGTTCTGGAAGAGGTAAAACCTTTCCATGTTATTTTGTGTCATTTTGTTTGCTTTAATAATAATAAAAAAGTTTTATGGGGCTTTTGCTTAAGGACATTACCCCTGCCTTCCCCATATTTTATGGAGATTAATATATTTGCACTGGGTCTCACCTTGCCTAACTGCTGTACCTGTTTTATTTGGCACATTATTTCACACTATTGCAAGTACTTTTTGCAGTGCTGATGAATGCTTTAATATCTTGTGAGTGAAATTCACTGTGATCATCAAACTGCCATCCATACGTGAAAAATCTCTCGGTACAGCCTGTGTCATCACATCCGGCGGCTGCATTCCTAACACTGAAGAGGCGCTGTGGCCAAGACCTGGCCAGGATACCAGCAAGAGAGAAAGCTTGGTATAGTGGTTAAGAGGGGCAGCCTCTAATCTGAAGAACTGGGTTTGATTCCCCATTCCTCCACATGAAGCCATCTGGGTGGCCTTAGTCTAGACAAAGTTCTCTTAGAGCTGTTCTCACAGTTTTATTAGAGCTCTCTGTCCCAATAACTTCCGCAGGGTGTCTGTTAAGTAGAAAATGGGGTATAAAAAACTATTTCTTCTTCTTTTCATTGGCCTAATACCAAAAGGTTGATGTTGGTGAGGAAAAAGGCAACAGGTGAGCTAGCACCTAGTATGGGCTCTAATGGCTAGGTCTGAACAAAGCAGACCCTGCAGTGCAGGCTTGTAACTGAGACTAACCAGCCTGGCTCATTCCTGGATATTTTGAGAGCCATTGTGATGTAGAGGTTAAGAGGCTCTGGAAGACCCAGGTATGAATCCTCACTTGTGCCATGGAAGTTCATTAGGTGACCTTGGGCAACTCACACTGTCTCAGTCTAAAATACCTTGCAAAGTTGTTGTGAGAATAAGCTGTAAGAGTAGAATATTGTAAGTTACTCTGAGTCTCCACTGGGAAGAAAGGCAGGGTTCTAAATGAATTAAATTAATAAAAAACTTCTTGGCAGGCAATTGCTTGTCAAGGCTATTGAAAAATGATGGTCAAACTGAATGGATTTATTCCAGAATCTATTTCTAGAAAGCAAGCATGCAAGTTTTCCTGTAAAGGGAACTTTGAAAGCTCATGCTGGAATCCACATCAGGGGGTAGCAGTATTGGTCTGAGTTTGAGTCTAGTGACACCTTTAAGACTGACAAAGTGTTATTCTGGGTTTGAGTTTGCATGTAAATGCATACTTCCTCATGTTTATTGAAAGTCACCAACCATTACAAA
Source organism: Paroedura picta (assembly GCF_049243985.1). Classification (NCBI taxonomy): domain Eukaryota; kingdom Metazoa; phylum Chordata; class Lepidosauria; order Squamata; family Gekkonidae; genus Paroedura; species Paroedura picta. Next base: position 25,173,778 of record NC_135380.1, read on the forward strand.
GAAGTAGAGAGCAGGTTGCATAGAAGAGCTAATTAGAGTCAAGATTCATAAGTAACTGATCAATAGATATTGCTAATATTGGATTAAGGTGGCTTGTGAGATCTGTGAATAACAGATGCAAGAACTGAATGAGGTCAGCATGTGTGGTGAGATAAGAAACCAATATCTCTGTTCAGCCCTGGGGGTTCCATTGTCCAGAGCAGACTTTCTCAACCAGAGTTTTGTGAAATCCTGGGGTTTATTGACAACCTTGGAAGGGTTTCCCAAATGGGTGGGAGTTAATTGATTTGAAAATATATATTTAATCTGTTAAGCATTTATTGACCATATTTGGTCATGTTGACCCAACCCCTTCCCCAAATGGCCAATGATGTGCCTGGAGGGGGTGGGAAGAGGAGGGGTTCCTGATGGGTGCCTGCATGGCTATCTGTCCCACCCTTATTCGGCTGGATTATGCCACTTCTAGGGTTTCTCAAAGTCTGAAGAATGTTTTGGGGGTTTCTCAATGGGTAAAAAGTTGAGAATATGGTCCAGAGTGTTGTGATAACTTGTAATTTATCAATCTGCCATTCTACTGTTTCTGAAAACCTTTTGCAATAAAACAGCTATTTTGAAGTCCCCTGAATAAATTTTTGTTGGGCTTAAAGGTGCTACTGGTTTTATTGTTCTCTAAGTTTCTAATTAGTCCTTGCTGGCAACACCCCCCTCACCCTCTCCTTATATGTAGAATCATAGAATCATAGAATCATAGAATCATAGAGTTGGAAGGGGCCATACAGGCCATCTAGTCCAACCCCCTGCTCAACGCAGGATTAGCCCAGAGCATCCTAAAGCATCCAAGAAAAGTGTGTATCCAACCTTTGCTTGAAGACTGCCAGTGAGGGGGAGCTCACCACCTCCTTAGGCAGCCTATTCCACTGCTGAACTACTCTGACTGTGAAAAACTTTTTCCTGATATCTAGCCTATATCGTTGTACTTGAAGTTTAAACCCATTACTGCGTGTCCTCTCCTCTGCAGCCAGCAGAAACAGCATCCTGCCCTCCTCCAAGTGACAACCTTTCAAATACTTAAAGAGGGCTATCATGTCCCCTCTCAACCTCCTTTTCTCCATGCTGAACATTCCCAAGTCCCTCAACCTATCTTCATAGGGCTTGGTCCCTTGGCCCCAGATCATCTTCGTCGCTCTCCTCTGTACCCTTTCAATTTTATCGATGTCCTTCTTGAAGTGAGGCCTCCAGAACTGCACACAGTACTCCAGGTGTGGTCTGACCAGTGCCGTATACAATGGGACTATGACATCTTGTGATTTTGATGTGATGCCCCTGTTGATACAGCCCAAAATGTAGTGGTTGGTGACTTCAGTTTCAATGCATTTGAAAAAGGGTGCACACACATGAAGACTAATACTCATAATCAGACTTTGTTGGTTATAAAGATGCCACTGGACCCAAATTTATCAGACCAGCATGGTTACCCACTGATGCGGATTCCTGAAAAAAACTTGGTTGGCTTTAAAGGTGCCACTGGACTCAGCTTTTGTTCTGGAATCAGCTTTGTTTGACTCCAGGTGCCTGTTCGGTTCCACTTTCAGGACACGAATCTTTTTGGGACCTCTTTCTTTCTTTCTTTCTTTCTTTCTTTCTTTCTTTCTTTCTTTCTTTCTTTCTTTCTTTCTTTCTTTCTTTCTTTCTTTCTTTCTTTCTTTCTTTCTTTCTTTCTTTCTTTCTTTCTTTCTTGTAAGCAAATCCGAAACCAGAACTAGGCATATTAATACGGAACGCGGTATTACATTTGCCTATCCCCAAGTCGCCAACGGGCAAAGAAAATGGGGAGATCTCGAGCAGAGCTTTCCGGAGAACATGATGCGGAGAGGGCGCCGCTTAGCAGCCGCCAGCACCGACCCGCTCCGCTCCGTCCCGGCCCTTCCCTCCTCCTCCTGCCGCCAACTCCCCTGTCTCAGCCGCGGCTCCACTCCCATCCTGGCGGGGCTGAAATCTGAGCCGCTGCGGGCAGGGCCCTTTCGCCACCTCCTCCTCCCGGCGGCCGCCCTTCGCAAGGCGGGTCTGGGGCTTATAGGCGACGCGGGGCGGCTGCCGGCTCTCCAGACGGCGCGCGTGCGGGCAGCAGGTGAGGGGCCGCGGCCAGGGTCTCGGCAGGGAGGCGGGCAGGGGATGACTGGCTAGCGGGGCACTGGCTGCCCGGTCGGCCTTGGGGGTTTCCTCCCATAGGCGCGGCCGGAGCCCCGCGCTGTTGGCAAACTTTTCGGCCGCGCCTGAAGGGCGACTCCCAGCGGCACCCGGCTGCGCGCTAGGAGGAGAGCAGAGCGCTGCCAGCCGCTCGAGGGCGTCTCGGGGCGCCGCTCGCTCGCTCGCTCGCTTCATTCCGCCTCGGAGGAGCAGGAGGCGGCGGGGAGCAGCGTGCGGCGCCCGCGCCCTCCTCCCTGGCTTAGCGGAAGGAGCGACGGTGGCCGGGGAGAGTGGCCGGGCAGCCGCCCCCCGGGGGCCTTTCGGGAAGGGGGAGCCGGAAGCCTTCTCTCGGTGCCCGGCCGCGGAGCTCGAAGGAGCGTTAAAACTCCGCCAAGTCCCCCGCCTTGAACGTGTTCGGTTCGTGTAACTGTGGGAAGCGGACTGTCCTCCGACTGAGCCCCTTCCTGGGAGAAAGGCCGCTGGATAGAATCGGTCACGTTTCCAAACAGACCTGCTTAGGATCGCTGCCATATTTTGTACCAGCAGCGCCAATGCATTGGAGGCCAGGAACGCCACAAAGCTAACAAAATGCGCTCCCGCAGAAGCTTTGGCCTTGAGCTCACTTCGTCCGGTGCAGGAAGTGGGTTAGGGAGGGAGATTAATCGAGCAAAACCCAGGTGTCATGTGGATTGTGGTTTGTTTTTGGATTTTGGATCAGGACAATTGCAAATAAGTCCTGTGTCATAGAGCAGAGTGCCTCTGTGCATAGGTAGAATGGCTTTGCTTCTCTGCTGAGTTCTTAAGGTGGGCACAACATTAACATGGATTCTTAGCCATTCACCACAATGGGTTTTAGTGTTAGTGTAGGCTGCTTTAGGGGCACATATATGCCAAAAGGCAGGATGGATTTGCTTTAATACAACCAATGTATAAATAAATAGATGTGTACACCTTGGTTGTTCTTGGTTTCCCTGGGAGGTTCCCCATTTAGAGCACCAGTTTTGTTGTTGGGGGGGGGAATTTTTAGAGGAGGAGGTGGTGGCCTTTTTACTCCTTGTGTAAATGCAAGTGCACACGGGCACTAAATGCTAGGTTGTCATTTCCCTTGTATATCTTCTCTGAGCTAGTTCTCCAGTTGCTAAATCCTACAGGCCTTTTTGAGTGGCAGCAACTTGGGGAACCAGTACAAGCATTCATATTAGTGATATGAGATGCACTCTTAAACAGGTTCTAAACTTTAAGGCAGGAAGCTTTTACAATCTGTTTCCTAACTGATGCGTCTGCAATCAAGATGTCGCAAAGTTTGAGAGCTGTGGAAGCGCCTTCAGTGGGAAGGTGGGAGTTGAAACAGTGTGGCAATATCCCTCCTGGGAGAATCAGTGCCCTGTTTTCACCTGGGACATGTTGGGAAGTACATTCAGACCAGTTCTTCCTGTCAACTAGAGCAGTCGTGGCATGCACCAACATGCATGGTGGTTTGAGTGTCAGACTAAGAAATGGGAGACCCAGGGTTGACTCCCCAGTTTGCCATGGAAACTTGATGGGTGACCTTGCTGGGTGGCCAGTCACATGGCCTATCTTGCAGTGGTGTGGATGAAATGGAGAGGAAAGCCGCCCTCGCTGGAGAGGAAGGCAAATGAAGTAAAGAAATCCAGTGTTTCACTAGAATAATCTTATGGGAGTCACTGGGCCCCATCTGCCCAGATTGTCAAGCATAACTGCAGTCTGGTCTATCTTACAGAACGAGAAGGGAGAAGAAAGGGCTGCATGAATTCCGGCTGTAGGAAGGGAGATCACATTCTGAACACTCCCCTGCATAAAAACGCCCTGCGAATAAACATTGATGACCTTGGGCTGAAAGGCTTGACCCTCCTACCCCTTCTTGTAATTGTGCCTTGCCTGAGAACCCCATCCCTTCCAGAGGCTAGTTGCCTGCACCTCCTGTGGGTCTGGTGCCCAAGAGGAAAGAGCTGCCTATGTACAGGTCAGGCTGTGCTTGGAAGAATTTTATTAGGTTGAAATGTAAACTATCCTTTTTGGCATGGTATATATGTTATTTTTAAAAGCTAGTTTTATGTGCACGGGGTCAAACGGTGTGTAATAAGTAGCCCAGGTGATTCCTTAAATGACAACTGCCAGCAGATCCATTGCTTTCCATGCCCTGTGTAAGGCCCACACAAAGAAAGGCATGCTTCTTAAGATGCTTGAGCATGTGTCTTGGAAACTGGCTGGGCTGAAGGAAGCCTCCAGGCTGTTCTACGAGTTGTTCTTGTGCCACGCCCCGTTTCTAAGGTAAAAGAAATGTCTGTACCCAGCAAAGCTGAGTCTTCTGATCTCTGCTAGCTATGCAAATTAAGAACACTGATGTGGTTTTTCAAAAACCACGTTGCCCATTCTATTATAGTTTGCTGGGAAGGGTTGAAGGGTCCACCATGCGTAGCATTTTCTGACTGCTGAGAATTTCATTCTGCAACCCCTCTGGCTTAGAATCGCCATCTTAGGGAAGCCTGCACTTGTAGGTCAATTTCACTCTGTTTGGGGATCAAATATGGGGGCTGTTACTTTGATGTTTTTATTTGATGGTGTACCTTAGGCACAAGACTTTTCTGGCTTTGGAAATCTTGCCCTCACCCACTGCCGTCCGTCCTGCCCCAGAATAAGAAGCCAGTATCTTTTCATTGGGTCAAATACCTTTTCATCCCTCCCAAATGAAGAATAAGAAGAGCTGGTTCTTATGTGTCACTTTTCTCTACCAGGTGTCTCAAAGCAGCTTACATTCGCCTTCCCTTTCCTCTCCTCAAGACAGACACCCTGTGAGGTAGGTGTGGCTGAGAAAGCCCTGATATTACAGCTCAGTCAGAACAGCTTTATCACTGCTGTGGCGAGCCCAAAATCACCCAGCTGGCTGCATGTGGAGGAGGAGCATTTTTGAGAGGTGCTCGAATCAAGAAGATACAACCAGGGAGTGTAAATAGCACATCAAATGCTCTGACAAAGTAGGAGGCCTTCAGTAACGGGAGTTTAGTTGGAGAACAGGCATGTAATAGGGAACAGTGTTTCTAGTAAACTATGGGCTTATCTCTTTTCTGTTTGAGTTTCAATGGTCTAGTTTCGGTTGTCTGGCCTCGTCAGAGAACTGAGAACTCCACAAGCAATGGTGTCCCTAAGCCAATGATCTAGTGTAAGGGTGGGGGAGGGGTGATAATTCACTGTTGGATTCATCCTCAATGGCTCCAGTTCGAGAGTTAATTCCAACATGAGGAGGCTATCACAGTGCAAGGGAGCAAAGTGCCCTGGAGGAAATAAATTAAGCTGTACTATTGGGTACATCCACCAGTTTGTTCCCCTTGGAGCACTGACCCATCCCCTTATCTGGGAGGGGGGATTCAGGATGTTGGTGCTCTGGAATCTCAGAAGTGCTACCAATGCTTAGAAGCACAACTCCATACCTGAGTCGTGGCAGATGCAGTGAAGAGGAGCGTGGGATGCCAGGAGGCAATCTTGCTTGGGATTCTCTTGCAGTTGACTAGAAGCTGGCTTGCTCATTGTTCTGGGAGCTACCGAAAATTGGGCAGCCAAAAAAAGACAAATTCAGTGGGTTCCAGGAAGCTAGTCCAGGGAGGTGGAGCCTTAATTGAAAAGCCCAAGTCTAAGGTTTTCTCACTTCTGCATGGGATGGGCTATAGTGAAGGTCTATTGAGGAAATTAAAGCAGGAGACTGTCCTAGTGATATGGAAGCTCTGTAGAAAGCTTGACTGAGTCATGTCAGCCTTCATGACTTTGTGTGTGTGTGTTTTGTAATAAGAAGATGGAAGAGAAAGTTTCCACTTCTTGTTTCCTATAAGTCACTGGAACAGTCTGTTTCTTGTTACTCTGGAACCAAGAAAGAGAGCTTCGGGTTTGGAGAGAAAATTGCACGGGAATGCTGGCTTGGGGAAAACTTAGTGTTTGGACTTGTTAGAGAGGAGATTAAAAATACATTGCTGGTAGTGCTGTTAAATCCAGCTTGGGTGTGTCCCTGGAATGTTGCGTCCACTTCTGACTGTCTCATCGCAAAAAGAACCAAGTTAAAAATGGAAAATGGCAGAAGAACCTTGCCCTATGTGTGACAACCCAGGGTCTGATCCACTGCAGAATTCTGCATTTCCCAATTTAAGCCCTACATAAAGTTGGCTGCAGTCCTACATTTTCTTGCCTAGAACTCATTGGACCTTCCATTAAAGTAACCATGCATAAGATTAGACTGAGAGAGGCTTATCAAAATGAAGTCATTAGTAGTGGTCAAAAGTTCAGCATCTTCTCATTGTACTGGCAATTGGGATCCAACCCAATGAAGCTAATAGACTGTACTTCACACAACATAGCTATGCCTTCAGCAGCGATAAATTCATCTCTGGACAGTGATTCCCTGCTGACTTTGCTGGATCTATTAAAGACCTAGAAAGGAAGTACAAATGGAGTTTTTCCTGGTCAGTTCTGCTGCCACTCAGGGCCATGATGGCTGCTGCCTTAGATGACTTTAAAAAGGAGTGGACAGATCCATCAATCACAGTTAGCCATGCAAAATGGAACCTTCAGCTATGAGTGTGCCTGAAATGGGGGGGGGAAGCGGGGGAGGGGGAGAGTGGGAAGCAGGGATTTAACCAAACACACACATCATGCTTCCAGCCAAGCCAGCTATTCAAAGAAGTTGCTGATTTTGTTTTTCCAAGTGAAACAGAAAGGGGAATAGGGTTAAAACAGTAAGCAGGACACTGGTGTTATGTTTTTCCATGGAGTTGTGCACTGCTTTTGCAAATTGCATGCAAAACAAATGGAAATGATACCAAAAGAAGCTGATGAGCTTGGAATAGTTTGAGATTATTTGAATAAACTGCAAGACAGGAAAACCGAGAATAAATTCCTTGTTCCGTGATTCTTTATGTACTTTATTTAGGTGACATATTTTTGGGAATGCAATTAATTGTGGATTGGGAGATATTAAACCTGGGTGGGAGGGAGTGGAGTTGAAGTTCATAGAGAACTTTCCCTTCTGGTTTACTTTTACAAATAGAATTTAGTTCTGAGATATACAACTGGGGTTCTTTAGAGTCTTAGGGTTAAACCAGATATAGGTTTCTGGGGCATGTCCCATTTGTAAGTCACATACAAAGGGAAAGTATAACTTTTAACAATAAAGGCACATGTGGGTGAACGATGCTTAACCTTCCTCTTTCCTTGCATGTTTCCAAGATGAGATAAGAGTGCCTGGCACAGCCAAGGGATGGGGGTGGGGCAGGTTTCACCTCTTGGGCTAATTTCCCATCCATATAACGCATAGACACACCATTCGTTTGAGATATGAATGCAGTGATGGCATGGATAATGGCATCATTTCGCCCTCAAATTTCAATTTGCTTTCAATAAAGGATTTTCAGTTCCTTTGTCATGTCCTGTTCCTGGGTCATGACTGTGCCATTCTGCCCCATTCTCCTTTCTGTAGTTACCAAATTGCTACTTTGGGAATAAATATGGTTGGTTTAGGCTTACCTTTGACCATTCAGGGTCCATGTGCATGTTTGATCTTAAACACTGACAAATGGGGCTTGTACTGTGTCCGTCCTTCTGACATTGCAAAACTTGAAATGCTTCCCCCTTCCCACTATTGTGTGACTTATGATCTGTTTAGTATTGTCTTAGAATACACTAGACCTTTGGTCTTTCTGTCCTCTGGTTAGAACAACTCTTTGTTCCTCTGTCACAAAAGGGGATGCATCTTCACAGAAAGCCGCTTGTCTGTTTTGACTGTGTTTGGTGCCTGATCCTGGAAAATCAGATGTCTCCCAACTGACAAGCTTGCTTTAATGCTTTCGGGGAGTGGGATCTCTCAACCAAATGTTATCACTTTCATTGTTCGTCAACCAGTGTCATCGGATTATGTGCATCAGAAACCTACCCATACCATTGCAATAGCATTTTTTGGGGTGGGGGCAAAGGATCCTGTGTCAAGGATGTTACAATTAAACTACAGTGGACAGAAGGGAACGTAGCCAGGGTTGAATGTGAGCGATGTTGTGTAGGTTTCACTGGGCAGGTAGCTAAGGCCAAAGCCCTCCCTTGAAAAGGTGGAAGAGAACTTTATCTGGTCCCTGAAACAGAGCAGAAAACAGTTCCAGCTCCTTGTTTCCTTGCCCTTCAGGATGGAGGAGGATGCCGGGATTTAGGCTAAATGTCTGCTGACGCTATCAGCTCTGTATATGGCACATTCAAATTAATTTCTCATTTGCAAGATTGCAAGAGGATAGTTGAAATGCCACATGTACATCATTTGAATTCTCAGATTTGCCAAGCATGCTCAAAGCAGCTTGTAAAGCAAAGGGAGTTGGGCTGTCAACACTGGAGAAATTATGTGGAGGAGGAGGAGGGTTCGCGCTCCTCACCGTGAGGTCTAGCCAGATGGTGTCTTGTGTTGCCCGTTTGGTCAAAATCACCCCAAGGCATGGTGGAGCAACATATGTGCTATAGTGTCAGAATGCCTGAAATCTAGTTTTGCATGATCTACATTTAAAAACAAACAAATTCCTATTGGCAACTGTGTGCTTTAAATTCATAATACAGGAACACATATTCAGAACCTCCTGACGTTTAAGGCAGGGGTAGTCAACCTGTGGTCCTCCAGATGTCCATGGACTACAATTCCCATGAGCCCCTGCCAGCAAATGCTGGTGGGGGCTCATAGGAATTGTAGTCAGTGGACATCTGGAGGACCACAGGTTGACTACTCCTGGTTTAAGGCATGCCCAATCAGTGTTAAGTAATTCAGAATCAGCCCACTTGCTTAGGTCATGTGGGTTGCTTCGTGAATCAGGCTAAAATTGGTCTTGTTCAGCATTCCTTGCAAGAATCCCAACAGAAAAGAGGAAGAAGAGTTGGTTTCATACCCCACTTTTCACTGCCCAAAAGAGTCTCAAAACATTTTATAATCTCCTTCCCTTCCTCTCTTCACCACAGACACTCTGTGATGTAGGTGGGGCTGAGAGAGCTTCTGACAGGACTGCTCTGTGAGAATAGCCCTATCAGGGCTGTGACAAGCCCAAGGCCATGCAGCTGGCTGCATGTGAAGTACCGGGGAATCAAAGCCGGTTCACCAGATTAGAATCTGCCGCTCTTAACCACTTCCACTTACATCACGCCGGTGAATTTTCTGAAGTTAGTCTGTGCTCTACCAATGGACAATGAACTCCCTTCTGCCGGCTGTATTAATCATCTTGGGCTCTGGATGTAACGTGGCACGTTTGCCAACATCCCTAGTCACAGCTGAGCCAGACAACCCAGTACAGCACAAACCACTCTTGCTTGTGTCATTTTCCATGGCTTCTGCTCTCATAATTCCAGCCCTGGAAGAAAGCTGTTGCCAGAAAAGACCAATAGGAAAATGTTTGGAACAGCATGTTCCATGGTGGCCACTCTGTGGCCTTAGAAGTCAGCTGCTCAAAACGTTCAGGTTTGTAAAACAGGATCTGCTAGCAGCCTGTGCCAGATTGCCGCTGTATTTGTTGAGGATTGCAGGGCAGTATTTGCAGTGCTGCTTTCAGTGTTCTGGAGCCCTTGGCAATTGGCTGTGCACTCCTAAGCAGAGTTATACTCTTCCAAGCCCATTGATTTCAACAGACTTGGACTTCAAAGGGTGTGTCTAGGACCTCATTGTAATTATGATGATGGTTTTATTTATTAGCTGCTCTGCCTCATGAGAGTCAGGGCAGTTTGCAGTAGGATAAAACCTGGAATTAGTATAAAAATATAAATTTAAACAAATGCATTACATTATAGTATTCAAAAAGATATGGCAAGAATTGAACAAATATTAAACAACTGCCCGCTCTCTTATCATGGGAGAGAAACTGGGGCCTTACGAAGATGGTCCACTGAGCTTCGTTGGTAGGTTCTGACAAGGAAGCCAATAGATCAGATCGTTTTAAGCCTCAACCATAGGCCTGGCAGAACAGCTCTGTCTTTCAAGTCCAGCGGCATTGGCTTGAGATCCTGCAGGACTCTGAGTTGGCAGAGCATACCGTAAGGCTGGAGCCGGGGCCCTGTTTGAGGCCAGTTTGATCTCTTTGGGGCCAGGGATCCTAAGTAGCTTCTGCTGGCTAAATCTTAAAGTGGGAAAGGCAGTCCCATAGATACGAAGGTTCCAGACCATTTAGGGCTTTAAAAGTGAAATCTAAGACCTTGAAACTGTCAAGGCTTTTTAAAAGTGAGAACTAAGACCTTGAAACTTGATCCAGTCTTCAATCTAGAGCCAATGCAGCTGGGTGAGGACTGTCATATATGAACCCTTCAATGGACTAGTCAAAGCTTCCGGATCAGTATCAAGGGCAGCCCTACATAGAATGATTTACAGTTATTCCTTATATGGTGTCTTCTTGTGGGGTGTATAATCCAGTGTAGCAAAGATACTTTTCAATTTCCCTTAGTCTGAGTAGACAGTTCTCCCCTGGCCATTGTTGGGGGAGGAGAGGTGCCAGATCCAGGTTGGGGAACTTCTGAAGAAGCCTGAGGAGGAGAGGGACTTCACTGGGGTACAATCCTTAAGAGTTCAACCTTCAAATCATCCATTTTCACCAGGGAAACTAATCCCTGTATCAGAAATCAGAATTTCTTCTTTTGCAGTCCAAGACCAGTCATAACAGAGCATGGCATGCAAAATATAAAACAGTGTTACATAGATTGATAAAACAATGAGTAAAATATATCACTTAGTATGGGGAGTATAGAACTATTTTAAGCATTGTTTCCAAAGCATCATTGCCAGGCAACCAAACTTAGCTACTTTAAATGTAGTCTCTGGGTTTTCATCCTCTAACATTCTAGCTCAATAAAACGTTCTATCTTTCCCGGGTGTTTCTAGGTGGATAACTAATCCCTGTAGTTTGGAGCTGAGTGGTAATTCCAAGAGATCTCCAGGTCCCATCTGGAGGCTGGCACCCCTAACTTGGTATCTCTTAAATCCCCAGGGCCTTGCAGCATTTCTCTCTAATATTAGTAGGCAACAGGAACCTTGTCTTGTAACTTTCAGGTAGGTACACGGACGTTGAACTCTATCAATGATTATCTAAAATTGATTCCCTTCCTCTTCCCTTATCTTACAGAATTATCTGGGAGATTCAATATTAGGAGAATACTGAGTCTCCGTTGTGATGGTGAGTACTTTTGTTTGCCAGGCGCAGGCTGTGCCTGGTATGCTCACAGCCCAATAAACAGGGTTATTGGTCTGTGATATTGACTCAGGGAAACGAAACATCAGCCTTTGCTGACTTCCTCATATCAGAGCAAGTATTATCTGATCTTGCTGGTGGGGGGCTCGATCTTGTGCCAACCAAGTGTAATGTTGTATGCTGGAAGGCAGAAAAGTCAGTGATGAGAACAGAAAGAACATGGTCTACTTTGGGCTTCAGCATGCTGGACAGAGCTGCAGGTCCTTTTGACTTGAAAGGGGCTATGGCTCAGTGGTAGAATATCTGCTTTCCGTGAAGAAGGTCCCAGGTTTAATTCCTAGCCTTTCCAGTTTGAAGGACGAGGAAGTCAGTGATGTGAAAGACCTCTTTATGAGGCTGGAGAGCTGGTCTGACTTATTATTGGGAAGCATTATGTGGCAATGTGTTCAGCCTTCTCTGTCCCTGTACGTGTGCCATATGTTCTCTAGTACTGCTGAACACAGTCTTTGGCATGCAAACATGTGCTCTTCCTCTGAGCAGTACATTCTTCCCATGTAGGAAAGGGGAACCAGTGGAACTAAATTGTCTGAAGGCAACAAACAAGTACCACCTATTCAGCCACCCATAGCAAATAAAATATAACCATCTAGCTTGCTTGGCAGTTGTGAAATTCATTGAGCATTGGGCATCTTTTGACAATCTGTTCCAATGTGGGGATTGCAAATTTAACTGCTTGAGTTTAGCTTGTATGGAGCAACTGTTGTACGGTGTCCAGCTTCAGTTTGGAAATTCCTGTAGATTTGGGGGGTAGAGTTTAGAGAGGGCAGAGCTTAAGGAGGGGGGCACTTCAGCAAAGTATAATGCCATACAGTCCACCCTCCAAAGCAGCCATTTTCTCCAGGGGAACTAATCTGTCATCTAGAGATCATGGTAATTGTTTGAGATTTCCAGGCCCTGCCTCTGGAGGCCCAGCAACCCTACCCTGTCTCTACACTTTTTTTTTGAAGGCTGGAAAGCTACAGTTATGCTTAATCTTGTCCCCTGATCTGTTCCCTATTTGCTGTGGAGGATTTTGGTGGAAGTGATGGTCTAGAAGTACAACTGTATCCCCCCCCCCCCCAGTTTTATGGACAATCAAACAGAAGAGGGCAAACAAATGCAACCCAAAATATTTTAATTTTTGTCAAGAAGGTTAAGTTACAACAAACATGAATATGGGGCATAGGACATAGTCACCCACCAGGAATGCTTGTAAATTATGTAATCTGATGATATCCAGTCCCCTTATAAATTTAACTTTGTACGTACACACTGCATAATAAATATTTCATTTGTTATTTTATTGGTGGTAGCTTGATCCTCTATGACCAAACATCTTGCTCATGCACTAGATCTCTGTTCCTCTTCTATATGGTATGCTGTTTAACCATTGACACCCTGTGGCCTTTAGGCAGGAAGCTGGAAGGGTTCTTCTTCCTTCAGTGCTGAAGAGGATGCCCAGAAACTTCGAAAGGCTATGAAGGGATTGGGTGAGTGTTCTCCTGTGCCTCACTAATTCTTATTCAACTCTGCAGAAGGCTCCAGCATATTCTCTGCCCACCACTGTGGAATTTTAGGACTTCTGCTTTAAGCTGTTGATTCTTGAACAAGGCAGGCCATTAGTTCTGCATGAAAGGAGATGACTGTTTGAAACTTCCTGAGATAGAGGGCCTTGGTTACTTGGCACGGAGGGGAAACCAGAAGTCACACTGTGCTTGTCTAAAATGGATGCTATAAACGGTGAATTGAAATTGTTGTGTCAGGATTTGTGTCTGCTGGTCTAATCAGCTCTTTTGTAGATTAATCCACAGGCTTTGCTCTTTCTCTGAGCTGATGGCACAAAACGGTGCAAACGAGGTCCACCAAAATAATGATGCTTGTAGAGCATATCAGTAGATGGCCTGACTGAGTTAAGGACTGCGGGCTAAGGAGCTGGAGTGCAGAAGAGGATTGTAAAAGTTGGAATAGTCTGGGAACACTGGAATCTTAGTTCACAAGCCTTAGGGGAGGGCGGCATATAAACAAACAAATAAGCAAGCTTAGCGCCCAGACAGAGCCTCTTGTGGCGCAGAGTGGTAAGGCAGCCGCCTGAAAGCTTTGCTCATGAGGTTGGGAGTTCGATCCCAGCAGCCGGCTCAAGGTTGACTCAGCCTTCCATCCTTCCGAGGTCGGTAAAATGAGTACCCAGCTTGCTGCTGGGGGGTAAACGGTCATGACTGGGGAAGGCACTGGCAAACCACCCCGTATTGAGTCTGCCATGAAAACGCTAGAGGGCGTCACCCCAAGGGTCAGACATGACTCGGTGCTTGCACAGGGGATACCTTTACCTTTACCTTTAGCGCCTAGTAATATATTTGTTATGGAGGTGTTTTGGAACAGAAAAACCTTTGCATGGTGCTAGAGGACAATATTCAACAATAGTTGTTGAAAAGGTTGTTTTAAGATCCCAACTCTGTTCTGTTTCCATGGGAAACTGTAAGCCAAAATTTCTTTATTGCCAGAAGCTGGTTTCTAGCAGAAAAACGATTGCATTTCCCTTCCATTTGGGAGTCCTCCTATTTAAGTTTCCAATGCATTCTTTGTTTTCCTCATTTATCCCAGGCACAGATGAAGATGCCATTATTGAAGTTGTGACCAAGAGGAATTTGGCCCAACGACAGCAAATCATAACGGCCTACAAATCCACCATTGGCCGGGTAGGCAGCATCAACGTTTTTGACTTCTGCATTTGGCGAAAGGAAAACTCTTCTAGCCTCACTCTAAAATAGGCTTCCTAATGTGGATTCCTCTGTGAGGAAGTGTGCGGGGAACACAGATACCTTCATTCAAACCTGGACCTATGGATGTGTGACATTATCTCCTATAGACTGTATTAAATTATGGGGGGTTTCTTTTATTATTCTCAAATCTGGCCATTCATGCTGAATAGGAATCCTTTTCAGGCTGCCAGGAAATAAATGAGTTTTTAAATGTAGGCTACCGGTGACTTACATAGGTGTGCTGACATGCAGATGCTGGTGAACTACTTACTAATTTTGCAGAGTTTATATGCAGGGTAGAATTTTTGGGGCAGAATATTGGACAGGGGGTAAGGTTTGTATGGTTGATCTGGTACTGCTGGGTTCTGGGCAAATCACTTAACTTTGACTTCAAACTCCCATTCAGAACATGGGCCATGTTAGGCATTGTAAGTTGCTGTGAGGGCAAATAAGCAGACTTTTGCAACGATGTCCTTATTAGTAAATATTGCTAGTGAAGCTGGCTGTCTTTATGATCCTGGGATGCTTTTCAGACAATCAAGCAATATTCCCATACACAGACCATAATTATACCAGCGCCAACCCTTGAAAGTGTTTGCTTTATTTTTATTGACATCAGGAAAAGGAAAAATGGCTGGGTCCTCGAGACAGAGAAGGTAATGATTTGCTCCACTGTAGATCTGGTCAATTGGTTTTCTTGCATGACCGATCTTAGTTCATGAAGCAAACTGCATTTAGTTTCTTCATTTATGCTCTGCTTTGCTTACTGAAACTCGGAACTCTGGATCCGTGAAATTCTTTGAGCCAAAACACAATGCTCCTTGGCTTTTCATGTCGAGAAGTGCTTCCCAGGTCCTCTAACCTTTCTTGTGTTAAACAGCATAGTTTATTTAAGCACGTTGATCTTATCCTCGCTTTCCTGTTGCAAGGGGGGATTCTTGTCAGTGTGCTACTCTCAGTCGATTCTCCTAGCTGACTCTGTGTGTGATGCAAAAGGTGATGTATTATTGAGCAAGAACATCTCTGTCCCTCTTGCCCTACAGGACTTGATTGCTGACCTGAAGTCTGAACTGAGTGGGTATTTTGAGAAGACCATCATTGGACTGATGACCCCCATCACACTGTATGATGTTCAGGAACTGAAGAATGCGATGAAGGTTTGCAAGTGTTTTACTAGACGAGCCAGTGAATTTAGTGCAAGATGCACAATTCTTACACAATTGGCCCAGGGACAGTATGGCCTGGAACCAGAACCGTGTGAACTCTGTACCCAGGTTGTGTAATTATTATTAGAATAAATAATGTATGTATTCTGCTGGTAGAGTGCACACTTTCAAAGCATTTGCGACTGAGATGGCCTGGTCACAACAATGCAGCCCTAAATAGGCAACTTAGAATGCTACTCTAGTCTATGCAGTGGGTTTACTCCCTAGAAAGTGTCCTTGGGATAGCACTGCAGGAGACTAATGGATGGGATTATAGGCCCAATAAGAGTCCAGGGTAAGAAATAGTCATAATATAAGAAGCTCTAGAAGAATATCTAGAGCAGCCTTTTTCAACTTTCTGACCATGGAGGAACCCCTGAAATAATTTTTTCAGACTTGGAGGAACCCCAGAAGTGATGGCACCTGGCCACGCCTCCCTGCCATGCGCCCTGGAAGTGACATCACCACGCGCGTTAACAGGCAGGCTTCAGAAGGACTGAGGGGGGAGAAGCAGGTGGTGGTTTAAGGAGGAAGTAGGCATGCAGGCACATAAACCAGGAGAGAACTCACTCATTCTCAGGAGGGGGGTGGGGAGTAATGGAAGTGGCCCAACCCTGTTTAGTTACCAAAATCTGATTAGATTGGGCTAGCTGGGGCCATCCAGATCAGGGTTGAGCTAAATTAATATCGTTATATTTTTTTAAGATCCTGGAATCCCTTTTTAGCTCTGTTATTTTGTCTTTTTTACTAAACCTAAGATAGTTATCTCAGAGTCCTGTTTCTCTCAGTCTCTCACCTCTGCCTTTCTTTGTGGTAATAAAGTTATATCTGCGTCTGCTTAGGGGGCTGGGACAGATGAAGGCTGCCTGATAGAAATTCTGGCTTCTCGTACAAATGGAGAAATCCGACGGATTAATGAAACTTACAAACACCGTACGTATTAAGACTTTGTTTTGGCTTGTATTTGATGCTTCCCATGTATCTGTATTTCAGCAGAGCTTGTTCAGTAAAATTTGTCAGTAAAATTTTTCAAACCCGGAAAATGTTCTCCGGGTATCAAGTCTATCTTCTCTTAATAGTGCTGAGGATCAGGTTTCTGAGGCACTGCCCTTCCTTGGTGTTGGATACCACCTCGGGTTTGAAAGTGGTTATGCAGTTTTTCAAAATATGAATGTAGCTGCTGTGTTTTCAAATGCACTCCTTTAAGAAAATAACTTAGGTTTTGTGGTCTCGACAGAGTATGGAACCCACCTTGAGAAGGACATTGTCTCTGACACGTCTTCGATGTTGCAGAGAGTTCTGGTATCTCTAGCAACCGTAAGTAATTTTGGTCCTGAAAGGGCATTTACTGGGTTTTGCTTCTTTCTAGTTCTGTGTCCTTTAAGGTCCAATGCCGTAGATTACCACCTAGCTTACTTCTGTGGTTGGGCTGGCCCTGAGAGAGCTGTATTTTCCATCTCAGGATAGATGCTTTTAAAATGGTGGTAGGCTTCTAAAATGCAGGATTTCAAATGTGGATAGGAGGTATGATTGCTAGTGCTGCTATTATGTATATGTCACGGGCTCCTTTCTGATGTCACAGTAAATAGTGGCTTGCCTCAAGTCCAGGTAGGTCTATGAGATGTGTGTAGCAAAACAAACCTATGTAATAAACCACAGTTGGGGCATAAACTCTGGTTAAAATTCACTGCTTGCATCCAAGCAGATACTGTCCCAAGTGCACTGGGACTTCTCAGCAGCTGGCAAAGTCTCACTTTGTTTGTAGGCTGCTTACTATGCCAAATAAAAGGAGTCAGGAAGGGGATGTCAAGATTCTTTGGAGATCTTCAAGCAACTCTTGACAAATCTGGTTCTGAGTGTCCCTCTGGCTTCCTACTTGGCTGTCTTTCATCACTCAGCTCTCCCTTTCAGTCTAGCCACTTGGCTGCATTTCCTGTGACTTTCCCATTTGAAATAAAGAACAAATCTTCTAAAATTTGAGAACGTCTCATGAGAGCCCATGTGGTGTAGTGGTTAGAGTGTCAGGCTAGGTCTAGGAGGCTTAGATATGAATCCCCACTCTGCCAAGAGAGCTATTTGGGTGATGTTGGGCTGGCCACACATTTTCAAGGCACATGCTACAGGCCCCACACTTCCATGGGACCTGTCTGTTGCCTTTCCCCCATAGCCTCTCTCTGCTCCCCTTTTCCCTCTTTAAGGACACTTAAAGTGATATTCCTTTCTACTCGAGAACCCCTCTGTCCCAGTCTGGCTGCTCCTGCTGCAATTGTACTCTGCTTGGGTCCCGCAAATCTTTAAACTGGTTCTGGTGCTATGGGCCCTTCAGATCCTTGAACCACTCTTGGACTAATGTACCTCATGGAGTTGTGAGGACAAAATGAAAGAGGGAACAAAGATATTGTAAGCCGCTTCCTGTCCTCATTGAGGGGGAAAGTGGGGTATAAATAACTGATTGGGTCACACATTCCTGGGATAAAAATAGTTTGAAAGGGAAGCACTTTTTTTGTTGGTTGCATCATCTGCTCACATGACTGGACCACTACATGGGCTTGTTATGGGAAAAGGAGAAAATGAGAGAGATGTGATCAGGCCTAGATTGTAGAAGAGCTTCTGCACCATTTAAATAACCCAAAGGTGCTTCATTTCTTTCTTCTCTCCCTTCTGTGTCTGTTCATCCGTGCCCAGGTGGCACACACCCATATGCATATGCAAAGTTCTCCCATGGCTCGTAAGCTGTCTTTCTTAGCAAACCCATCTCACAAGCACCCACCATGTTTTCTGCATGTCTCCTTGCTAAATGAATTCAGGCCATTTACGCAGTCAGCTGGGTGTACTTTCCTACCAAACACCCCACAGATTATTCTCCCACTGAAGCAAAAACGTCACACATTAATCATGAGATTGCCTGTATTTGCGAAGCTTGAAAAACACTTTTAAAGCATGGTGCATCCACACCCCTTCCCAGCAAGGATGTCACACAATGTGAGCTTGCTTTTGTGCTCGAAGAGACATATGCAGTTTGTGTGCAGGTACATGCATGCACAAGTACACTCAGCAACCCATATTTTTCTGTAGCAACCAAATTATATGGGAAGGAAAGTACAGCAGTAAGCAGGTTGTGAACCACTTTTAACACAGAGTTTTTGTGGGGCAATTACTGTTGTGTGTGTTGGCAAACTGAATAAAAGATTATGATCAAGAAAGATTTCGTGTCCTGCTGCCTTTTAAATTCCCCTTTTGGAGAAGCTGGAACTCCACAATTGTGTTTGGTGAGTCATCACTATCAGGAAGGGATGTGTGTGTGTGGAGAGAAGGCATGTGGGTGAGCAGACGGGGTGGGAGGGCGTGTCCTGAGAAAGACTCAGAGATAGTAAAATGTCACCAGAACTGCTAGGAATTTTTAGCTATCCTGTTGCGAATTCTGTATCTAGGTGGTGCAGAAGGGGCAGAGCTACTGAACAAACTGGGATTTCAGAATTATAACAAATTACAGCTACTTATTAGTTATAAGGAGATTATCACCCAATAACAAAAATGAGTTTTTCAAGTTTTGAGGAAGAAGAGGGAAAAGCTGCTACGGTCTTATATAGAAATTTGGTTCTGGGTTTTTTGAAACGAGGACGAGAATTGGGACTATATTATCTAAACTAGGCTGAATCTAACAAACCCATTTCATTCCTAGGGCAACAGAGATGAGAGCCACTATGTTGATGAGGTTCTTGCCCGGGAAGACGCCAAGGTCTGTAGCTTTTCACCCAAATTGACTCTATTCCCTTTCCTCTCTGCTTCAGGCTGGGAAGATAGCTTTAGAGGAGCCATTTTTGCCAGTCCAAAGCTGACAACTTCTTAGTCAATAAAGAAGTTATTAGACAGATTCTGTCATCCCTCATGACTTAAACAGTGGTGGGACAACTATTAATCGTTTTCTATCAGCTTCAGTCCTTTGGACCTAGGAGTAAACTCCAGTCCCTGTTAAAAGGGACTTTTCCCAAAATGTGTGGGTGGTGTGGTGCTACGTTAGAGGTCACTGTTATAAGACTTTTCTAACATGCCTTTGGCAACCAATTTAGGAAATGCTGCAGGCTTTTAAAGTGGTGGGGAGATGTAAGCCCAGATCCACAGAGGAGGCTGCTACCTTTGTGCCTCACTTGTGAAATTTTGGGGCATTTGGTTAGCTGCTGCGTGAAAGAGGATGCTGGAGGAGATGGGCTTTGGGCCAGATACAGTAAAATGAAGTCTTGATCCTTTCAAAACTAGCACTTTAAAAAAATGTACCTTTATTATGTTTAGTGCCTGTACGAAGCTGGGGAGAATAGATGGGGGACAGATGAGGCTCAGTTCATGACTATCCTTTGTTCCAGAAACAAAAATCATCTACTAAAGGGTAAGATTTCTGTTGTTCTATCTTATTCTTCTAAAAATACTTCTTCAGTTGGGGATCTGTGATGCATTAAGACAAATAAAGTGTACTGTCGATACTATACATAAAACAGGAGGAAGAATTTTCCATCAAGCTTTGTCTCATTTCCCATATATTAATTATCTTCTCTGGAGGATGCCAATTAACTTTTTGACAGCGGTTACACAGTTCAGGCCTCACCTTGTGCGATCTAGCCTAGGGCCCTCGTAGGAGTCTTTCCATTTCAGCCAGTCTTGCAGAATTCTCTTCCCGTTTCCTTTTGGGCCTGTTCCAGCATAATTTCCTTCTTGGCGGAGGAGATGCATGAGATATATTGGGCCTGAATATTTTCATTTCTGACATAAGCCTCCAGATATCTTTACAAAGATAGTAACATTAGCATGATCTCTAATTTTGCTCTCCTCCACCCCCACACACCCTGCTCCTACACAAGTGTTCAGATGAATGAAGTGTTGTCATTCAGATCTGAAGATGGAATGCCACACAGATGGAAAGGTTGCCTGAGAAACAAATCTGTGAGTTTCCTTTCTTTATGACCTCTCTGTCCTTTCTTTAGGAACTTGGGAGCCCTTCAGTATTTGCCACACTAAAAAACCTTCTCAAAGCCCCCCCCCCCCCCTGAAGTGACAGTCTGTACAACCCAGAGCATGCCCTTGCTTCAAGATTTGGTCCAGCTTCCTGAAAACAACCAGGGCGAATGCAGTGTTTAGAGACAACATAAGTCAATCAAGGAACTTGAAAGCCCATGGTTTCAGTATCAGTGGGAAGGCACCAGGAAACTTACAGCAGAAATGAGCCCATTAAGGCCCCATATGTTTCATGCATCTCCTTTAAGGACAAGAAAATGATGTTGGACTCAGCCCAAGAGGAAACTGGAAAATAATTTTGCAAGATAGTTTGAAGCAGTGAGACTCCTCTATCAAGGCAATCTGTCATAAATAAAATTAAGACTGACCCAGTAGAAACTTATATCTTACACCAGGGGTAGTCAAACTGCAAATGCTGGCAGGGGCTCCTGGGAATTGTAGTCCACAGACATCTGAAGGGCCACAGTTTGACTACCCCTACACTGTCTATCTGTATCTACATATACACCCACATAAACACAATGCTTTTTGTGGACTAAAAAAGGGTGTGCTAATACTCATAGATAGGGTAGCATTGTTTTCTACCAGTTACTCTTCAGAACTGGGGAGAGCCTCCCCCCCCCCCCAAAAAAAAAAAGTGCTGGCACTCAGTACCAGTAAGGAGAAGACACACAAAAAGCCCTGTATTGAAACAATACAATGAATGTACGTACAGGTATGGATTTGTTTGGTGGAGATTCAGCTTCGTAGTTTGCAGTTTACCAAGTCTGTCTACAGAAAGGTCACTGATTTCTTGTCATTACTGCCCTGCTTTGTTTGATATGCAAACACATTTGAACTCTGACATATCCCAAAATAAAACACGGGCCTTGCTGAGGATGCCTCTTGCTTTGATCTGTTCGGCAGAGGAGTGACTTAAGAACAGCAGGTTGTCCGGGGGCCAAACTGTATACTGCATTTTCCTTACATCTTTTCCAGATTTGTCAGGAGGACTTTTAATCAGACATGTGCTACAGCAAGTTCCATGGTGGGAACTTGCGTCTGATTGAAAATATTTGTGGTGGACCAGGAGTAGACATAAGGAAAATGTTGCCATAAGCTTGCCCCGGGTCGGTGCATGCTTATATATGTTTTGCATGTTTGAGTTCATATAAAGATTGTTACTCTTCTTCATGCCACCACTGCAAGTTAGAAATCCAACCTTCTGCTCTAGCTGTGATTTGGGGGACACTAGTAAAGTCTGCCTCTGTATAAGTGCAAAGGGCAAAGTTTCCCACTTACTTTGGCTTGTCTCCTGTGCATGCAGATGAAGGTGTTTTGATGTTTATAAATTTAAGTTCCCTTGTACATACTCAAATTTCAAAAGCTTACAAGAATGGACATTTAAGAATCCCCAATTAGTGTTCTCAAATGTTACTCAAGTTTCAGGAATTGTAAGCCTCTGATATTTTGATTCAGAATTATTAGTAGATTTATATTCCATCCTGTCTCCAGGGATTCACGGCAGATTACATCAGAAATAAAATTACAGATATAAAATACAGATACAAAAATAGGAATTTAAATTGAATTAAATTAAGGGGGTATATGGGTCCATTGTAAGTTGCCTTGGGTATGTGCAGTTAGATTTATAAACAGGGATGACCTCTTTAATCTTTTTGCATTCTGTACTATGCAGTTCCCTCCCCACTTCCCGTTTCTATAGCCAAGTAAGCCCTGGAATCCTTCTTCCTTCGTAAAATATGGAATGTTTATCTCAGAGTCACATTAAAAATGGGAGTACTACTTTTCAGAATGTTTCTTGCACGTAAAAATACTCTTCTTCTTGACAGTATTCGATGAGTACAAAACAATTACTGGCAAGGACATTACAGAAAGCATTAAGTCTGAGATGTCAGGGGACCTTGAAGATGCTTTATTAGCAATAGGTAAGTGTCACTAAACTGTACAAATGGATTTGGGTGTTGATTTTCTATTTCTGACCATTTGTGACAAGCCCAAGAGCAGAAGCGCTTGCCTTGGTTGTCTTCTTAGGAGGTTGGTTTGCTGTTATTATGCTTGTATCCCCACCTCACTCATCCACACTTTCCGAAGAATTTGAGACAACACACGTATTATCCCATTTTTATCTTCACAACCTGCCTTTGGCAAGTTCAGCTGATAAAGATTCAGGCCCAGAGTCACTCAGAAAGCTTCATGGCTGACAAGGATTTGAGCATAGATCTTCCCATTGTTCCTTATTGACTTCCCTGGGCTAATGGCAGCTTTTGAACTAGTTGCTATGGAGAGGTTAACAGCTCTTCTGCTAGACCTTTCCAGCTGGCAAAGTCCTAATTGAACAGAATGCTTGCATTTCCATAGTTTACAGTGACACTTTGATGTTGCAGTGCAAAATTATGCTTGCCTGCATATGCATGTGTTGCTCAGGGAGTACTGACAGTGGGTGAGAGTAATTGTCACTCAAACTGAATGACAAGCTGAACATACCTAATGAGCTCAGATTTTGTGTGTTGAAGCCGTGAGATGGCCAGAGTGGTGTAGTGGTTAAGAGCAGTGGCCTCTAATCTGGAGAACCGCGTTTGATTCCCCACTCCTGCACACGCAGCCAGCTGGGTGGCCTTGGGCTAGCTCAGTTCTCCAATAGCTATTCTTGCAGAGCAGTTCTGTTAGAGCTCTCTTAGCCCAACCTTCCTCACACGGTGTCTGTTAGCAGGAGAAGAAGGGAAGGTGATTGTAAGCTGCTATGAGTCTCCTTTGGGCAGTGAAACCAGAGTATACAAAACAACTCTTCTTCTTGTGTCAGGTCATATTTTGCTCCAACTAGCTTCAGCTCTGACCACTCTGCTCTTGACTGCTCTGTTATCTCTTGCTTTGCTAACCTTGCTTATTTGTCTTCTTACAGTAAAATGCATGAGAAATAGGAGTGGCTACTTTGCTGAAAGACTGTACAAATCCATGAAGGTAAGAAACCTTTGTGTATGGATCAAACCAAACTGTGTCCTTAGAAAACCCCAAATGTTGCAACTGGAGGGACAGATACATTTGTAATGTATTCATTTGTAATGTATTCATGGTTTGTTGTGATGGGATCTGTGAGACTTTAAGAGGGCTTCTTAAGCACCACATCACATAGAACAGGGAATCCCGAACCATTTGAGCTTCTGTAGGGGCACCTTCGGAGTTCAGCCACAGGATAGTGGGAGCCACTAGCAAATGGCTGCTGCAGAAGGTAGGGCCAACCACAAAATCTCAGGGAGTGATATTATGCATCGCTCTGATAGTAACTCTTCAACATTTCATGCAGAAGTTTTGCTTGGCAGGATGGGTTTTTTTTTAGAGGAACATAGTTTTTTAAAAAATGTTTTGCTTACAGCAGGGGTAGGCAACCTGTGGTCCTCCAGATGTCCATGGAATGCAATTCCCATGAGCCTCTGCCAGCATATGCTGGGAATTGTAGTCCATGGACATCTGGAGGACCGCAGGTTGACTACCCCTGGCTTACAGTGTATCTTCACACGCACAGTGAGGATCTGCTGCTAAATCAATGTTCGTGTTTGTGTCTGCACAGAATCTCAGATGTTCAGTGGCAAAACAGAAATCCTGGAAGGTGAAAGTCCTCGGCCACATCCCCTTTTTAAAACACTCAGCAGGCGCCACATTGGGGACCGCTGGCATGAAAAGGGGTTGTAATGTAGACATAGAAAGGGAGGCAGCATAGAGTGTTTGGGAAAAACTGGCTCATTCTTTTGAGTGAAGACGTACCAAAACCCAGAACTATTACAACTTTACGCAGTATCTCTGTTTTCTAAGAACAGACCCCACGTCAGCAACAGCACACTTTCAAAACGCTTTGTTTTCATTCTTCCCAGAGATGCATTTCAGTGTTTTCTGTATTTACATAATGCATTCTTGTTGCTTTAAGCAACATCAAAAAAGGCAAAAATAGATTCCTATTGCATTATAATTTCAAAGTGTGGTGAATTAATTTAAAAAGCTCCTTCCCTAATATTTGGGCACCAGGAACATATTTGCATGTAGAACTTCTAATATAGGAAGGGAGTCTACTCCTGTTCTCTTTGTGGCACCCTGCTCCTCATTACCCAAATTAATATCTCTAAGGGTTTGGGGGTAATTGAGGAAGAGGTTTGGCAGGGAATCTGACTCATTGTCCTTTGTGATTTTAATGTGAAACACCCAAGATCCTGCCTTTCTTAAATTCCAGCATCCATTAACTTTGATTACCACACAGCAGATCTGTGTACATTAACCCATGTAGCACTCAGGTGCCTACTTAACCCAAGACAAGCACTGAAAGTGTGTGTATGTGAATTACTTCCACGTTACCTAACAAAGATTGCAGTCCTATACATGCTTTTGTTTGGGGGGTAAGGCCAATTGACAGTATCAAAGGGCAAAATAACAGGTAGCTAATCTATGATCTTGAATATGTACTGATATTTGCTGCAAAACTTAAAATTGATTTGATACCTCTAATAGCCATGGCTTCACCCCAAAAATCCTGGGAATTTTATTTGGATGAGGTGCAGAGAACTCTTTCAATGACCCTTAGCAAGGTGCATGTTCCCCCCTCCCCCCCCCAAAAAAAATCACCATTCTCAGGATTCCCTGGAAAGAATGAATAATTACTTTAACCTATTTAAGTCTACAGTGTAAGGTTACTTCAAATTTTCTTTTCTCCTCCACCAAGGGTTTGGGGACTGATGACAATACGCTCATTCGAATCATGGTGTCCCGCTGTGAACTTGACATGATAGATATTAAGGCCGAGTTCAAACGGATGTATGGAAAATCCCTCTACTCCTTCATTAAGGTGAGTTTGGTTTTCCTTGTGGGAAGCTTTATGTTCACCTGGGTATTTGGCCATAGTTCAGCAAGCCAAGGAACAAAAAAGGCTCACTAGAGCAGAAAATCCTCCTGTGAAAGCTTTGCTGCACTGAAAGGTAGCACTGTGGTGGTCTTGCACATCTTTGCAGGGCTGCTAGAAGACATTTCACTTACTAGAGTGTGCTACAAGATTTCAGAGGCCAACAAATGAATAGTGATTTATATTTCTCTTCCAGGGAGATACCTCAGGAGACTACAGAAAAGTTCTACTCATTCTGTGTGGTGGTGAAGATTAAGAAATCAAGTATCTGTGTCCCCTGCTTTTGGCACTGCCTGTAGTTGACCTTTAAGTGGTCTCAGCCTCTTGCAATAATGCTTTTATTTCTTGGAGACTGCTTTGATGTAAGCCGAGTGTCAGTTTTGCATTATGCTAAACTGAGATTTAGCCAGCTAGAAGATCTGTTCAAATCAGCTTTGTTAAATTATCACCTCCTTGGTAGCAGGAGGGAACTATTAAATATAGGAAGGATGATTTTTAAAAATCTGTTCTTTTTCTTTGGGGTCCTGGCTTTTCATCTGTGCTGCCGAAAAGCCATGAACCAGAAACTTTCCTGTTGCTCCTTTCAACAGTGGTTGCTGACTGCACATCTTGCTGTTGGTGACATTTAATGGAGTTCAGGTTTGTCTCTACGATACTTTGGAGATCCTGACTGCTCCATTTTTAAGTGCTATTCCTTGCATACTGGCCAGGCAAATATGAAATATTTGCAAAATTTAAGTTTCCACTGAATAGATGAATCCTTGCCCAGTGTGTATGTTCCTTTTTTGTCGAGGTGAGAATGGGATAGGGACAATAAACTTTATTTTTCAAACATGCAAATAAGTGCCAGATTGTAATGTAGAGACATGCCTAGTTCTACTCGGGTTTGGGGCCCTTTCCCATTTATGTTTATGGGTAAGTCTCTGATACAAAATCTAATAACCCACAATGAATCCTGTGATTTTTTTTTAAAGAATATGCACCTAGTCCTCATATTTACGGGGGTACCCAGCTCTCCTACATGCTTTAGAAACTAGAGGGCCTGTAGGACTTCTGTTCACTAAGGAGATTTTCTCATTACAGATACCTCTGTGTTCCTGCTACTGACCTCTTGCAGGATATTCTATATTTTCTTTCCAAGCTATATTCAAGAAAGCGGACAAATTCCAAATGCATGCAGATGTATTTAATGTCAGCCAGAATACTGAATGTTTGTGGCATATAATTTAGAATTCGGTACTCCTGTACTTATCCTGATTATGTTGTCGACTGTTCGCAATATGTAAACTTCTTGCCTTTTAATATATGCAAATTCTGACACAATTTTGTACCTTTTCTACAATATGGCAGAGGTAACCTTGAATTGTTTCTTAAGCCTGAGTTTTTTCATGTGGGAATATTGCTTTGGAGTGAGCATAATACTGAAAATTTAATTCTGTGTACTGTAAGACTTGCTCTCCATCAGAATGGAACCTCAACTTCAATCAGGACAGGAAACCTTTCCTTATAAAGTGGGGTATTTGTCAGGATAAAGCAATTGTGAATGTGTGATACATTAACTTGAGGAGAATATTCTTCTGGCATAAAGGGTAGATCAATACACAGTGACCATTTGAAGTGTAAAATGGTGTTTGATGCTTGCTTTGCAGTTCAATAAACCAAAAGTGCCTCTGCTAGTACAAGGTGTTTTGTTTTTAATCACTCTTTTGCTTGGCTTTGCCTATATCAAATGGAAATTGTAATAACCAATAACAGTAAACAGAGTTGGAGGAGATGGCTTCTTAAACCTTTTTGGAAAGGATATAGGAAAAAATGGTCAAGAGGTAGACATGCAAATGAACTGTAGTCAATGTTGCATCTCAAATGAAGGACTTGATGCCCTTAATTAGAGTTGCCAGTGGGTAATTCTTGCACTTTTGGGGGGTGAAACCTAGCACTGGACAGGAAACTTAACAGGTTATAATGCCATAGAATTCACCCTCCAAAGCAGCTATTGCCTCTGTCATCTAAAGAGCAGTTGTTATCCTGTCGATCTCCAGACTTCACCTAGAGGTTGACAACCTTACTGTAACCACACATATGAATATATAGAAATAGGTAAAAACTGGGAAATGCATTCATTTCATGGTTTGTGGCATGAGCCAAGAACCACCCCCAATGTTTAAGAGCTAAATGAACATGTATATTTTGAGTAGTTTGTGAAGTTGTAGGACCACTCCCACCACCCCCAGCATGCTAGAAACACCAGTCTCCCAGAAGATCTCTGGATGATTCTCCTCTACCTGCTCTCCAAGTCTGAATTTACATGGTCTTAAGTTACAGTGCTCCAAAGAAGATGCCTCCATCCTCCACTGTTTCCAATTTAAGGCAAAAAGAGCAAGGACTGTAGAAGTCCAGCAGAACAGAATCAAAACCCCAGAGAATCTCTGCAATACAAACTGAAGGTGGCCACTCTGGCAGTGTAAACCCAACCAGGCTCACTGTAAGCTCATTGCAAGAAAAGGGAAATTAACACAAAGGAGGTGGGATGACCCCTCATGAAACTGACATGACTAGTTTGAAACTAACTATAGTGTTTCCAAGGCTTGAGAGTCTCCCACCCTCCCTTTGAAGTTTTGTAAACATTTGGATTTACTAGATCCTACAATGTAGTGGGTTATATGACCAAAGGATAACATTGGAGCCATATATTTATTTAGTTGATAAAACATGTTTATTTAGTTGATAAATATAACCTCGAATGCCTTTCCACTCTAGTGTGATAGTTGACACAGTTACCGGAGCTGTGAGGTGTGCTGTGCTTGATGATAGCCATGTTTATTAATTTGACGTTTAACACTTAACCCATCTTGTAAGCTGTGTGTATGGACCACCTGAAAGGAAATGGAATTGGCATTCTTAAAATCTAGATACAGTCCTGTTGTACGATAGAGCCTTCTCCCATGGAGTATAAGGAAGCCTGATTGTTGTGTCTATTTGCATCACAGCTCACTCAGATGCCCTCATTCCCAAGTCTCAAATGTCCCCTAACCTTTTTGTACCATCCTGGAGGACCCCACCCCCGCAGAAGAGAGGATATGGTAGTTTTGCTAACATTGTATTCTTATGTTTCATTTCATGTCTTTGTTACTGAGATATTGCAGCCATAACAGCATTTCATGTCTGAGGAAGAGTGCTTGCACTCGAAAGCACACACCTTAAATAAATCTTTGTTGGTCTTAAAGGTACTACTGGACTCTGATTTTATTGTGCTACTTCAGACCAGCACGGCTACCCATTTGAATCTAGCATTTCATGTCAATAGCTCTACAACAAATTTCAACATGCACCAAAAAATGGCACCTTTCTTGTAGCGCAGAGTGGTAAGCAGCTGAAAGGATGTCCGAGAGCTCTGCCCATGAGGTTGGGAGTTCGATCCCAGCAGCCGGCTCAAGGTTGACTCAGCCTTCCATCCTTCTGAGGTTGGTGAAATGAGTACCCAGCTTGCTGGGGGGTAAGCGGTAATGACTGGGGAAGGCACTGGCAAACCACCCCGTATTGAGTCTGCCATGAAAACGCTGGAGGGCGTTACCCCAAGGGTCAGACATGACTCGGTGCTTGCACAGGGGATACCTTTACCTTTTATACACATATACATATGAGCATAAGTAGCCTATGAGCATAAGTAGCCAAGAGCCTTGTGCTTTAAAGACCAACAAGTTTTGAGCCCGCCATAGGCTTTTGCGACTTCAAGCCCACTTCATCCTCCCATGAACCGAATTTTTCCTCTCGAGGCCTTTTTCCACGAGTAAAACACGCATCAGCCACCCCCGCGTTACTCTAGTCTCTATGGTTACCGCTCACTAAAAGGACAACGCCGTCCCACGCGGCGCACGGCGGCGGTTGCTCTGCGGCGCATGCGCTTTCCAGCGGCCGCCTCGTTATGGCAGTAATGGCGGAGGGTCCGCGGTGTTAACCGTGCCTGTTCACTCTCCCCCCTCCCCCCGTCGCGTTCGCCGAGCGTCGCTGCCGGGCTCGGTCCCTATGAGGAGGCGGCGGCGGCGGCAGCTGGGCGGCCATGGGCTCGCTGAGCAGCCGGGTGTGGCGGGGGCAGGGGGGAGCCCCGCGCGGAGGGGCGGCGGCGGCGGCGGCGGCTGTGGCCGGGAGGGCCGACGGCAGCGGCGGGAGCAGGGGGAGCCGCGGCGGGGCGGCCAAGCGGAAGTGGGGCGGCCCCGGCGATGGCACGAGCGACAGCGATAGCGACGGGGAGGGCGAGCGGGAGGAGCGGCTCCTGAACACCCCTAGAAGGTATCGAGCGGGAAGGCGGAGCTGCGAGGGAAGGAGGGCGGGGGGAGAAGCGGCCAGACCCCCCCTGGAAAGGTGGCAGCCAGCTCGTGAAGGGAAGCGCAACTTCGCGCCTGGTTCTTCTCTCTCAGCTTCGGGTTACACTGCTCCTGATCCTGGAGGTTCTACTTTGTTCTGTAGACTCTCTCCTGCTAGTAGTCACAAGATGCACCGCCTTGGCCACCCAGAAACAGCATCGGAGACACACACACTTTGTTATACAGGAAATGATGGTTCCGTAAATGAACCCCAAAGGGTGATGGAAGACCCTGGATGAGGGCTGAACTTTGCACCCGGTGTTAAAACTGTTGAGATCAGTTAAGAGGGTGAAATGGAGAGATGACAGGAAATTGGCTAGCTCAAACCCCTAAATTTATAGTATTCTGGTGTGGTGGCTGAGTGGGATTCTGATTATTTTTTTCCCCTCTGATTTGTGGGAAGTATCTTGATAGCTCCAGTCTGTCTTTAGTAGCATACATGCAGGGCATGAAGATTGTTTTGTTCCCAAAACTATGTGCTACAGTGTCTCAGTAGATAGATAGATGCCCTTTGTGGGCATGCCTCTTCTCCTTTATGAACATGTATTATAGCTTTAAAGACCTATAATTCAGTGGCTACTGTGGCCAAACTAATCAATTTTTGTTGCACATTTTGGAAAATTCTTATATTTTTTCTCCATTTATTTGGAATAATTTTTTTCAAAGTATCTGCTGGTGTATCAACGTTCCATCTTGTCTGCTTATGGTGGAAGCCATACATGTAGTTTTGAGAGGACAGCTGGTGGTATGGGTTTTCTGGGGGGAAATGGATTTCTTTTTAACGCTCTAAATAAAGCAAGGCCTGATTTAACATATTTATTTCAACTTGCATTTAATAAACAAAATGTAAAGGGAACCTACGTAAATGTTACAGCCTGTTAACAACATAGACTTGAATTGATTTATATGATTGTTAGGAGAAAAAATTATAATAGGGTTTAAATGTTGCATTCAAACAACTCCAAAGCATTTTGTGGAAATTATTTTTATTGGAATACTACTAGTAGTTCCCTTACATTGTATAAGCCTAAGGTAGAGGGGACCCAGGGTTACTTAAAGCTGTTTGTACACCAACAGTAGAATCCTATGGAGAGTTTCTAGTCCAAGTCCATTGAAATTAACTCTTTATGGGATTGCATTACAATTATAGCACTCCCCAACTTACTTGGTTGTCTGTTTC
Organism: Paroedura picta; assembly: GCF_049243985.1. Classification (NCBI taxonomy): domain Eukaryota; kingdom Metazoa; phylum Chordata; class Lepidosauria; order Squamata; family Gekkonidae; genus Paroedura; species Paroedura picta. Next base: position 25,204,598 of record NC_135380.1, read on the forward strand.
AACAGAATTTGACTCTCTTCCACAGAGGTCACTGAAGCAGTTCATTTTCACTGTTATTCTGTAACATAGTTGCATTACATTGTTAGTTCCTCATGAGATTGTATGGTCCAAAGCAGGTGTGCTTAGAATCCTATGGGTCTTTTCAGCAGAGCCAGTTTGGTGTAGTGGTTAGGAGTGTGGAATTCTAATCTGACATTCTGTACTCCCCCACATGCAGCCAGCTGGGTGACCTTGGGCTCACAAGGGCACTGATAAAACTGTTGTGACCGAGCAGTCATATCAGGGCTCTCTCAGCCTCACCCACCTCACAGGGTGGAATAAAACAATAGAGCAAAACATATAGCATTCATATAAACGAAATCTAAATACATATATTAAATGGTTGTGTACGGTCAAATCAATTAGATGAACTGATGATATTTTACTCAAATTTTTATATTATCTGTGTTTTTACCCTTTCCCTCATTACAGATCAATAAAACATAGATGTACTCTTTTAAAATTCTGAGGGATATTTACCTAACAAAACAACTTTGGAACGTTCCAGTTTACCTTAACATTGTTTTGGCAATTTCACCTGGGTTTAAAAAAAAATCTTTAGAATTGGAAAACTCTAATTTCCATTAGAAAATAAAAAAAATAAACCACTGCTCACCATATCTGACATCAGCGCTCCCATGTTTTTGTCCTCAGTAGTTAGTAATAGCTATCTCACCACACCTAGTGGTAAAGGTATCCCCTGTGCAAGCACCGAGTCATTTCTGAGCCTTGGGGTGACGCCCTCTAGCATTTTCATGACAGACTCAATATGGGGTGGTTTGCCAGTGCCTTCCCCAGTCATTACCATTTACCCCCCAGCAAGCTGGGTACTCATTTTACCGACCTTGGAAGGATGGAAGGCTGAGTCAACCAGGCTCATGGGCTGAGCCTCAGACTGCATGTCTGCTGCCTTACCACTCTGTGCCACAAGTGATAAACCAGGCCTAAAGCAACTGTTACTAAACCTTGGGGCTATTAATTGTATTGTGTGAAGAAACTCTTTTTCACTGGTTAGCTGGAGCAAACATTTCACATGCATATCTGAAGTTCTTGCCATGCCAGTCTTTGAAGTTTGATGCTGACATGCTCACAGACACTGGTTTGATTGCTGTAGGTACTAAGATTGCAGCTCAATTCCATGGTCTTTAACATGGGGGATATTGGAGACATTTGCCATTCGTAACATGAATTGTACATCATTAGTTGTGTGTGTTTTCATGGATGGTTGGTTGTTTAGAGAGGTTGTGAGGGGAGAGTGAGAGCCATATATAGTAAATAAGTAACAGCCTAAACAGGGAGAGTTGCAGTCAAAATCTTCTGAGATTTTTTCCAAAGTAGCCTTGATGTATTCACTGTTACCTAGCCCCAAGCCTACCATCTGAAGAATGGGAATAATTACATTTTAAAGTAGTAGCCATATTAGTCTGTTGCAGCAAAATAAAATAGAAGTCCAATGTTACCCTAAAGACTCATACCATTTATTTCAGTACTAGTTTTTGTGTGTCTCGGTGCACTTGATCAGATAGAAGGTAAACTATGATTTATAAAACCTTGTGTTGAAATAAGTGTTATTAGTCTTTAAGGTGCAACTGGATTTTTGATGTATATAAATATATTGACTTCACAGGGTTATTGTAAGGAAGACAAAGAACGTGCTTTTATACCTAATTCTCTATTTTAAGGAGACATGAAACAGCTTAAAACTGTCTTCCCTTCCTCTCCCTAAAACACGTAGATGAGGCTGAGAGAGTTCTGTGAGAACACTGATTGACCCAAGAATACCCAGCAGGCTTCATGTGATGGAGAGGGGAATCAAACCCAGTTTTCCAGATTAGAGTCTGCCAATTTTAACCACTGCACCACACAGAACAACTAACATATAACAAGTACTGGGAACTAACTGTTATGAAGTAGCGGTCAAATGTATACAATATGTTGGCTGGAGAAACTTAGAAAAGAGAAATGCTGGCTTGTCTTTTGTGATGGAAATGTATAAAATTTAACATGAAAATATTGAGTTATGTTTTATTATTCTATGCAAGCCCCCTGGGGGTCCTTCTGGATTGAAAGGTGCGTGCAGAAATCAGATAAATGAAAGACCTCAGGCCTCTCAAGAGTAGACAGTGCTGGATGAGATGGCCATTGGGTGGACTGACAGCAACTCCTTGAACCCTTGTGAGATTGATTCTGGCTAAGCAAAGCAGCCACAAATATTTGGGAGCCGTTAGCTAAACAGGATATGTGCTGCTGCCATCACATTTCTAAAGTATTCAGAGTGGTGCAGACTCTTAGAGACATATGGCTGTGATCACTGGGTACCTTTGTTTACTAAAAAAGTTAGATTGGTTCCCACAATTGTAGTAAATAAAATCATTTGAAATCAACCTCAGGTCAGTTACAGAGACATGTTCTATACAAAAATCACATATTTCAAAAGGGTTGCTTGCAAGGAAAGTTTATTTGTTCAGCAGGCTTCCAAGATGTTGTGTGTCATTGATACCACATATCAGCATTCAGTACTTGTGTTTGTCTTTTTCTTAATCTAGGAAAAAACTAAAAAGTACCTCCAAGTATATTTATCAGACTCTGTTTTTGAATGGTGAAAACAGTGATATTAATATTTGTGCCCTGGGAGAAGAATGGAACTTGCACAAGATATACTTGTGTCAGGTAAGAATAAACTATTTTTCCCAAGCAAATCTTCCAGTTTTTCCTTTGCTTATAGCTAGAGTTACAATTTTAAAATATCTTTAAGAGCAGCAATACATAGTAGAATTATGTTCTGCATTCCATTTATTTTCAAGCTAAAATATTATGGCAGCACATATATGGAGCTGATTACATACAAATGAATGCTTAAGACCAGACCACAGTTTCTTTTCATTTTTATGCTCATCCAAGTCACTTTCCCCCTCTGTTCTGTGTGGAGTGGCTACAGTACTTCAAGATAGATACAAATAGTAGTGACCTCATTCAGAATCAACTGCAAACAGTCATTTGCATTCCAGACTGTTTTTTCTGCACTGGAATTTTGTCTTAGCCCATAAGAAATTTGCTTCCAACCATAGAATGCAACCCCAAAGCTACTTGGGTTCAGTTTCCATTAAAAGAACAGAGTCCAGTAGTCAAGGGGATGTAAGAATGAGTTTCTTGGTTCAAAGTTCAACGATGACCTTTGTTGGCTGAGACAAGGCCCTATCTCTTATTTCTCCCTGTGTAATGTGAGGACAAATAATAATAGCTGATGGAGATGTTTGTAAAGATGCATGAAATAACATGTGAGATCCTTTGAACACTGTGTTTTTATGTTGCATTTTTTCCTAATTATTGCTAACTATTCCCCTTCCTTCCTTGCTGTTCAGAGGATTCAGCATACAGTGTGAAAGGAGAGTCCCTTTCACTAAAGCGCTGAATACAGGAGACTGCGGAAATGTTATGATTCATATACATCCCTCAATATTTTGGGGTTTTCCTCTCACTACATAAAGGGTCCTGCTTTAATAGCAAGCTTTAATAGCCCTCTTCCAGTAGAATATTATCCAGCATCTCCAGAGAAAGGATCATGAGTAACAGATCTAGGAGACACTCTTCCTGAGACTGTGGAGAGCTGCCTCTATAAAGCAGTGCCCCACCTTAGTTGAGCAAGGATCCCAGAAGTTTGGGAAACACAGTGCTGTTGGAAATGGAGCTCCTCATGCATGTTCCATATAGTTCTTTTGCACTTTAGGGTAGAGTTTATTTCTTTTCTGTGATAAGGAAGGCTGACATAGTTGCCTTTCTGCTGTTTGCATTCTCTCCAGCTGTGTAGACTGACTGTGATGCTGTTTGCCAGTGCCTGGCTTCCTAAGTGATATTCTGAAGGGTTGCTTGTTTTGGTTCATTCAGCATGGCTGGGTGGTTGGGTTTTTTTTCAGGGGGGGATGATACAGTATTGAGTATGCGCAAGTAAGTGTCTCGTTCCTGAAAAAGTTAGTGATGGCACTGTATAATATGAACTCCGGGTGGTATTTGGATAAAAGACTTAAATATTTGCCTATGCAAATCAGAAAGCTTTGGTATTATAGCTGTCTGTGCTTGGACGTGGCTGTCAAGAATGTCAGGTGATGGTGTATTTCAGTTGGAAAGGAGAAAAGGAACATCTTATATAGTTAGTGATGATGTGACTGCAGTTTGGAGACTACCATGTTCTGAGAAATATTTTTCCACGCTTCTTCATTTCATGCAGAACGGGCTTAGTAGAAATATGTTGTTGGTCACTTGCTGATTTAAGCTTTCTGAATAAAGGATCAAAAAGTGGCTTTACTATGGGTGCTAGAAATTAGTGAAATGCTGTGGAATTTTTAAAATTAATTTAAATGTATTGATTTTCCCATTAGTATACTTATGGTTGCTTCTACACAGACACTTTACTGAGGCCAGATATCCAAATTGCAGCTGAGTTTTTGACACATCCAGTGCTGGCCCCTAATTGTCCATACTCCAGGTCTTCCTCTGCTTTTATACAGTCTGTTTTTGTTGTTCTTAAAGATTTTGGCAAAGCACCTATATGTGTTATGTGGTCAGAAAGGTGTGAAGAAGTCTCTCAAATATTGGCACCATTAGCCTTTTTAGAAGTCCATCAACCATTGGTGCCATTTTTAAAATTTTTGGAATTGTCAATTAGTAGATCATTTTAGCTCAATAACATAATTATTTATTGACATTCTACTAGCTCCTCTGAATTCACGTTTTTAAAGGGAACCATATAGAACATTGCAGAGATATAAGTGAAAGGAGAAAATTATATTTGAGAAACTTTTCATACGTACTTGAAAAAAAGAGTGGTGACCCACCAAAGCTCACATTGAATTTACTGTTAGTATTTTTATTTTGCTCCATGAGACTTTGCTGTCATCATGGATGTTTCATCACCATTGCAAATGCTTGTGCTTTTTCAGCAAGAATGACAGCTATCCAGATAATTGTTCTTGTATGGAAGCAGTTTAAGATGTCTAAGAAATGCAAAGTTGTATGAAGGAATTATTGGCCTGCATCACAGTTCCAGATATTTAAGGGAACCTAGGATTTATTGAGTGGGTGGCAAATCTCTGACACATGCATGCACGATGCATGCAGGTCCTTTTGTTCCTGTGCAGTTTCGAAGGATCTGCTGATTTCCTAGGGGGAGAAGATCAGAGGATTCTGTGAAGCATTAGCCAGAAAGCATTCAGGCTTGTGTGGCTGTGTTCTGCTTCCCCTCACATGCCAGGATTGAAGACCTTTTGTTTTAGAACTAAGTGCAATTTACTGTGACAATCAAATCAGGCACTTTAACAAATTATGACTCAGCTGTCATGGCAGATGGAAGACTTTCTGTTTAAGAGTTAACCATAATCCTGACATGCCAAGGAAGAAGGGAGCCTTTGTACAAGCCGCAGCATTTGTGATGTCTGAATGTAGCCAGTGGCATTTTTGACTTCATGGAATGATTGACCACTGTCAGATAGGTGAGGCACAGGAATTAACATTAACCTTTAATCATAATATGCTTATCAAATATTCCACAGCAGTAAAGAGGTGGAAATTAACAACTAATAACATACATGTTTGAATTAATTAGATCAATATTTTTCTTCCTTTGATTAACAGTAGTCTGATTAATGGTCTAGGGAATATGTCGCTATACAAATAGACTTTATTTTTTTAATCTCTCAGGTAAACTTCAGTGAGTGATAGCGTCTCATAATGGGGTCACCACCTGCTGTGATGGAAAATTCTAATAAAGCAGTATTTTTGCTTCATTGGATGGAAAACTAGCTATTTCTAGTTTTATATGAATTACACTTTAATAAAAAGGTATTCTTAAATGGCGTACGTGTATATGTGTATTAATTTACCTACACCTAACTATATGTATACGTATAGCAATATATGTGTGTCTGTAGTATGAGACCACACTTGTAAATTAATTTGTACGTCTTGCATGCAGTTTCTTCTCCAGTTTCCCTTATAAGTTGGTACCTGCAGGAATTCTTGTTGAGATTATATATAGCCACATTGCAGACAGTGTTATAGACTCTAGGTACTTTTGTTACTTGTTTCTATGTTTAATACTTAATAGATTTTGGAAATAATACATACTTTGAAAATTGCTTGGACATGAAAGCAATCCTCTATAATCCTTAATATACACAGTAGAGCAGAATTCTTTTGTACCTTATTAACATGTACATTGTGTATTTTAGTTATATTGTAAATGTTTTAAAATAAATCTGAATTAACTATGTGCATTTACTTTTTATAGTCTGGCTACTTCTCCAGTATGTTCAGTGGTTCATGGAAGGAATCAGGCATGAATACAATAGAATTGGAGATTCCTGATCAGAACATTGATGTAGAAGGTAAGCAAAGAATCTGTTTGTAATTGCTGTTTTTTTAACAGAAAATCCTGAGAACTTGTCACATCAGCCATTAAAAGAAAAAGTTACCTAGAAACACTGCGAGTTAAAATGAGCGGTAATAACTTTGATGACCTGGGATGCGTAGTTCAGTCATTACAAATTTATACTGGAGCAAAACTTATTAAATTGCCATATACTAAACTTTGTTCAAGGCGAACAAACCGGTCAGTCCTAGAGGAGATCAGCCCTGACTGCTCCTTAGAAAGCCAGATCCTGAAGATGAAATTCAAATACTTTGGCCATCTCATGAGAAGGAAGGACTCCCTGGAGAAGAGCCTAATGCTGTGAGCGATCGAGGGCAAAAGAAGAAGGAGACAACAGAGAATGAGGTGGCTGGATGGAGTCACTGAAGCAGTATGTGCAAACTTAAATGGACTCCGGGGAATGGTAGAGGACAGGAAGGCCTGGAGGATCATTGTCCATGGGGTCGCGATGGGTCGGACACGACTTCGCACCTAACAACAACAACAAACTTTGTTCATATGGACACTTTTATATTTACCCTTCTATGGCAACTTGTATGTGTAGGGAATAAGTTGGAAAACTGTTTCTCCACTTGGGAGCAGTGTTAAGCAGGTTACAGCTAGGGAGATCTTTTTTAAAGTTGAAAGGTTGATGAAAGCCTGAGACGTGTAATCTTCTCAGCATAATTTTTGCTACAAATAAGTAGAAAATCATTATAAAAAAGCATGTTTTCCACTATATGACAAACAATAAATATTAGCATACAGAAGCTGGTTTCAGAAATTAAGAGTATTTCATATATTTATTGATTGACCTGTCTGTCAAGCTCTTTTTTTCCAGGGACTCCAGGTTCTATCAGCAGCATAATTTCTAAAACATTTTTCTCATCAGAGTTTATTTATATTAAATGCTTAGTTGCTGCTGAGAAGTTGTGGCTCATTGGTAGTGTATCTGCTTATAATGCAGAAGGTGCCAAATTCAGTTCACAGCACCTCCACTTATAAGGTTCTGGTAATAGGTGACATGAAAGACTTTGGCCTGAGATCCTGGAGTACCATTGCCAGTCTGAAGAAACAGTACTGACCTTGATGGTCAGATTCCATATAAGGCAGCTTCATGTGTGTCCATGTGTTCTGTTCTGCTTGTTTGCATGACTGCTGGTAACACTGCTTAAAAAAAAACTTAATGATTTTAGAGCTTTTTTGGGTTCGTGCTTAAGCAGCTCGCAATTTTTAAAGTGTGAAGATGGAAGTCTCCTATAATGGGATTTTTGTTTTAGCTTTACAGGTAGCATTTGGCTCACTTTATCGAGATGAAGTATTAATAAATCCCAGCCGGGTGATTGCCCTCCTGGCTGCTGCCAGCATGTTGCAATTGGTGAGTAAAAGTAGCTGTGCCTTTTAGTTTATAGACTCTAGGGCACTTACATTCAGTTTTGCAGTATGAAATTGGTCTCCATTTCTCTGTGGCAAGGTATGTTTTACATACGTAAGGTTTCAAATTCAAGGGTGTTTGGGCGAAAACCCTGGGAAATGGTCTCTTAGCCATAGCAAGATCTAATACAGGGGTAGTCAAACTGCGGCCCTCCAGATGACGGGGAATACAATTCCCAGGAGCCCCTGCCAGTGAATGCTGGCAGGGGCTCCTGGGAATTGTAGTCCACGGACATCTGGAGGGCCGCAGTTTGACTACCCCTGGTCTAATATGTTATTTAATGTTTTGAAACCTGTTCCAGACTTTGAGGGTGATTGCTACCCTTCAGAATTGAATATTGGGATTGCAGATGTTTTACTTATCTCTCTAACATAGTGGTCTTCAATTTTTCCATACCGGGGGCTTACTAGAACTTAACAAATTCAAGCTTTTCTCAGTGTGCATCCAAAGATTGTCTGGAGGTGCCCTTCTGTCTGTGTGTGTGCTTTCAAAAGGTAGGGGGAAAGGGGCAACTCTGATTGTTCATAACCCGACAGGTCAAGTTCACATCCCCCCTGAGGGGTGGGTAAAAGACCCCTGGGATAAGATAACTAATCATATAACTACTGAATCTCGTCATCTTTGCCTGTCTGGAAAATGGTTGTAATAGCTTCCTCCAACCAAGAAGGGTTGGGACCTTCAGAAATTTTACCGGGAGGAGTGAATCTTTTAATCTAGACCCCTCAAGAGGGTTACAAACTCTTGCAGATGAAAAGCTAATTGGGTTGGGTGTGTGTGTGTGCTGTGAGGTTTGGAACTAAACAACATCATCCCTCCTCTTTTGTCAGTCGGTCAGCCAAACATCTGTAGGATTCAGCTCTGATAATGCTATTGAACAATTCACCAGTCATCTTGGTGTTTAGGTTGGCCATTGAAAATTGTGTATGTGAAATTTTATATTTACAGGATGGCTTAATTCAGCAGTGTGGTGAGACTATGAAGGAAACAATCAATGTGAAAACTGTGTGCAGTTATTATAATTCTGCAGGAACATATGGACTAGATTCTGTTAAGAAAAAGTAAGTATAAGGATTTTGGCTTCTGTACTGAAATAAGCCTTTTCTGAAGGGGAGAGCTTGTCCTGGGCCTTTATCTTGGGGATATCTAACATGCTGTCTTTATAGTTATGCTTACATTTCTTTTGCATGGATGTGGGGGAAGTAAGGGCTTAATTTTAGAAGACAAAGTAGAAACTTTTGTAATAGAAAATGTCTTTGGAAGGGGTGTCAGCAATCTGTTGTCACTTCTTCCTGCAACAGGGCAGTTGGGTGAGTATTCAGTGTCACAGTGGTAGGCAACAATAAGAGTGAATGAGTGACACAGATGGTACAAAGAATAGGTGAAGTGACACTTTAGATCATGGCAGCAGGTCGGGTATATAATGATGTGTGATTGCAAGTAAAAATTTACCACTAGAAGCTGTTTAAAATGTTTGTCTTATGTCTTGAATTGTAATATTTTTCCAAACTTGTTTTGGTGTGCTACATTGGGGACTGATTTGTTTTATATCTAGGTGCCTTGAATGGCTATTGAATAACCTGATGACTCATCAGAGTGTGGAACTCTTCAAAGAACTCAGGTATTCAAATTTCAGTTGTCTTGGACTGAAACAGAAGTCCAGTGGCACCAGTGAAATTTCTTCCAGCATCAGTTTTCATGATTCATAGTTTGTTTGTTTTTCATGCGCCTGATTATATGAGTTCTCACTCACAGGAACATAACGCTGGAATAAATCTCGTTGGTCTTTAAGGTGCTACCGGACTCCTATTTTATTCTGCTGTTGCAGCCTAATACACCTGCTCATCTGGAACTGCCATCTCAGACCGAGATATTGTGACAATGTTACCTTAATAAATTTAAATAAATCTGTTTGTGAAATAAATCTGTTTTGTTACCTTAATATATTTTTCTTTTCCAGCATAAACCTCATGAAACAGTTGATCAGTTCCTCTAATCTGTTTGTAATGCAAGTGGAAATGGATGTGTATACAGCTCTCAAAAAGGTATTAATCAAGAGCCTCAATTGCACTCTGAAGTGGGTACACCCAGAATAGATTTAGACAAAATCCAGTTTAATGATCTGTTAGCAAAATGCCTTTTTGCATAAATATGTTCTGCATATGACATTCTGTGGTGCCTGTATCAGAATGTTCCAACCTAAATAATTCAGTAAAAAATTAAATGTAAAATTCATACTTTGCCTAGTAAATAATTAAAAATGAGCCATTTGTTTTTATTTAGTGGATGTTCCTTCAGCTAGTGCCTTCTTGGAATGGATCACTAAAGCAGCTTTTAAGTGAAGCTGATGCCTGGTTTTCAAAGCGCAGAAAAGGTATTTTTGCAGATAAATTTGTGAAAGAGTTTGCATGGTGAAAATTAAATGTCTTTGAGTGTAAGTGTCTTCAATCCTTACTTTTCTTCCTTAAAACAGTTTGTCCTTCGCAATAGAATACATATAGCCCTGAATACTAAAAAAGAGAGGATTTAATGGTAGATGAAAATAGATTCTCTGTGAGTCCAGAAGGGTAGCCTCATGACAATTGATACACAGACAGAACTATGCTAATTTGCAGATCATTTCTTCTATTGGAAAGTAGTTCCACAGTCTGTGCCCTGCCTGCTCTGCAATGACTAGCTCTTCATAGAGCTCTGTTCTTTCTCCCCCTCTACCCACTCACACACAAACATTTGAGACTTTGCCCCCTGCATCTTCTCTTTTCCTTACCACTTAGCTAAAAGGGTTGGGAGAGTGCTGTCCAAAAGAAGTCCCTTGAGATGACCACAGTTCTGCCATCTATTTTATGCCAGCTTCTAAAGGTATGGGTTGAGCAACCTTATGGATCCCAGAAGAAAAGAGGGCCTGTGGAGCTTGGGCAAGAGTTATCTACATTGGCCCAGGTGGAATCAACCATGTAAATATTGAGGTCTGTGATTCCAGAGAAACTGGCCTCCAAGGTAGTCCCATAGAAAGGTAGTTCCTGTTCTGGTTTCTATTTATGGCACCAGACTTTAAGTATGAACAGCAGTCATAAGTGATATTTCCTTCCATCCCCTGCTGTACAGTATTGAAGCTTTGTAGGGGAACGAAGAAACACCAGTGCTCTCCTGTCTTCTGCATTCTTTTATGCAACCTCCTTTCACCCAGACCTTGTGCCTAGTAACAAAAGCAATTTAAATTGTTCTCTGGACTGACTTCTGTGAAAAGGATATGAAAGAGATGAAGGGGGGGGACAGTTTCTCCAGTTTGCTGGAATCTAAGTTGGGGTGTGTGCATTTTTTAAAAGCCCATATGAAGGCAAAATTCCTCAAGTCCCCAGTCCTTGGAGAAATTGGACTGGGTACTGCTTGCCCCCCTCAACTCTGCAAAGGGGAAAGAGCATAGCAAACATACAAAGCTTTTTAAAAGAGCCCTGCATCCCCCCCCCATTCCCATAGAAAGTGTAATCTCCCTTGTTTCTCAGTGGGAAATCATTTTGCACCTTACTATCTTCAGGAAATTTTTATCTGACAAGGAGGAAGGGAATGGTCAGTGGGAGTGAGGTCCAGTCTGCAAGTCCCTCCTTGTAACTGAAACAATTTTTGGATTGGTCAGTTTTCCAGGTAGAATTAAATGCCTGTTTTCTCTCATTGAGGTGTTGATTGATCTTGTATAGTTTGCCAATTATGTGCATAATGAAATTTTTATTTTACCCTTGTTTACTGCAATGCAGATTTAGAGGATGGCATATCGTTCCTAGAATCTGAACAAGGACGTGCATTTCTGACAGTGTTCAGACATTTGAGGCTGCAGTACATAGTCAGTGACCTGGCATCCGCAAGAATTATTGAACGAGATAATTTGATACCAGCAGGTAAGAATGTGTTATTAATTTATGTTATGTATAACCCACTTTACTCACAGGAGGAGACCCAAGGCAGATTATGTGTAGTGAGTTAATACAGTCAACAAAATGGGACTTTCAGTAACGAATTCATTAGAATTTTAGAAGCCTGGAACCACCAGAAAGAACAGAAGCATAGTGTAATTATTAACATGAAATATTAAATGATAAAAAATTAAATAGGATTCTGTAGGATAATAGACCAATGTACCGTAAACTAGTCTTGATGTTACTGTGTCATGGATCCAGCTGGCTAGGTCAGCCATACCAAGGTCAAGGGTCACCTTGCAGGATAGCTTGAGTTGGTAGAAAGTGCATTAACTTGCTGATCCAGTATAACTGTGAGGCTTTTAGCTGAGTTTGGATAGTGGTAAGGATCGTCATAGTTATGACTGTAGTAGGTAGCTCAATGAAAGGGTCAACCTAGTTTGCTGCAGCAAAGAAAAAGGCAAATTATTAGGAAAGGGGCTGAAAATAAAATGGCCAACATTATAATGTCCCTGTATAGATCTATGGTGCAGCCTCATTTGAAATACTGTGTACACTTCTGGCCACCATATCTAAACGATCTTTTATTTTGCTTGAACCCTTAGAGGAGGAGTCTGTATGAAAATGGAACCTTTTCTTTCCTTTAATTTTGATGATATTAGCAAGAAACCCAGAGACATGATGGTAGATGGAATGAGTTTAAAAGGTTATACCCAGAATTAACTTCGTTGCCCTTAAAGTTGTCTCTGGACTCAAACTTTGCTCTGTCATTTGTTTGTTGTACATATCATTTGTTGAAATTGAGATTAGCTGTTTAGCTTTCATGCCCCTTCTGTAGAAGACTTATTTTGATCTTTTTTTTTAGAGTGGCTGTCTTCTGTTTACAAACAGCAATGGTTTGCCATGCTCAGAGCAGAACAAGACAATGACATTGGGTATGTATACCCCTTTCCCTGCAGTTGTGTTAGTGCTTCTCGTTCTCTGGTATATATATCCTGAGATGCTTCTTCCAAGAAGAATGAAAAGTAAACATAAGCTAGAAGCTCTTTACACTCAGGAGGTCTGGTGTGGTATGTAGAGCCTCAGAGTAGGGCCTGGGATGACTAGGTTTGAATCCCTCACTAAGCCATGGAAAGGGGGCAAAGGGGGACCTTGGATTATTTTTGCTGATGGCCTGGAGAATGGGTCTGAGTCCCTAGTGGTGTGAATTTGTAGTGCAGTTGGGTTTTAGTTTAATAAAAGTGAAAAATGTTGCGAGTTCTGTACTTTTCCTTTCCATACTTGTTTAAGCAGTTCCACCTATATCCACACAAGGTTGTATCCTAGACTTAAAGGCAGCTCCAAGTAAGTCTACAGAAGAATTTATCCAAGACATTGCTTTGAAATGTTTAGCTTTTTGCCTAGGGTAGGGGAAATACTGTTGAATCAGGGTTGGTGTTAAAGTCTAGCTTTTCTGTCCTTGGTCCTTGGCTGCAAAATCAACAAAGTGTTGTCTGAAGGAGACTTACAGCCTTCTAAGTGAGATGAAAGTGGGCTTAGAAAGGGTATACTGGTTCAGGATCGCACTGAAAGCCATGGAAGCTGTTCTAAGATTAGTTAGTTCAGATGACCTCTTGTGAACACATTATAAGATTTGGGGCACTACAACCATTTTGTGATGCTAATGAGGCAGCAAACAAAATATATCAGTTGTTTGCTTCTAGCAAGCCCCTTTTCCTCACTTTGGTATTCCCTTTATTCTTCTGCTGAGCAGCCCAGGGGAATTTTGCACTTTCATCCTTGCAGCCATTTTGGAAGGTGTCCTGGGTACTCTGTTTGGGGTGTGGGACAGTATGTGTCTCCCCAGTAAGTTGTTAACTTTCTACACATGCTACTTTTATTTGCAATGTACAGCTAATAGTTAAAAGCTGAAGTACTTTGGTACTGCCAGTCGCTGATGTCCTGCGCTGAGTCTTTTTAGTTTGGAGAAAATATTTGTGTTGGAGAGGGAAGTGATTGACTAGCCCCCCCCTCACAAACTGGTGGTAGAGAGCGTCACCCCCCACCGTAGATGAGGATGCGGAGAGCAAATGAGTAGGCTACGCCATCGCTGTTACAATTATTGTAAATAATTGGTTTTTATTGTCATTTTATGGTTTTAGGGGACGGGTTTATGTAAGCCGCCTCGAGCCTTCGGGGGGAGGCGGGGTATAAATATAAATATAATAATAATAATAATAATAATAGATCTCTACTGTATTTGGTGCATAGAAAGTGGGTAAGAGATTCCCATCTAAAATTTTGGGTTCACCTAGACCCATTATGCACGGGGGTTTTAGCGCACATTCGGGGTGGAATGGCAGCGACTAAAATCACGGATAACGCACGGAGCCGGCTGCAACCAGCTGCAGCTTCGGTGCATGCCGCCGAAATAGCCGCATCAGTGAAACGCGGAAGAAAGCGCAGCTTCCGGGTGAGCGGGGCGCAACCAGAAGCGGCGCCCGGATCGGCGCGTGCATAATCGGTTACTCTGGGTTTTGCCGCCGTCGCGCCCCACCCCGTGTATAACCGGTATGCGTCGCGTCTTCCCCCTCCGCGTTTTCCATGTGACCCGAAATCGCCGTTTCGGCGGCCGTGCATAATGGGCCCAACTGAGATTGATAATAGATTTACAGCTGACAGGAAAGGGGAAGAAATTGTTACAGTGCAGAATTCACTGCAAGAAGCTCTGTCAGCCAGTGGCTTGGATTACTTTAAAAGAAAATTCAGCAAATTAATGAAAGGTCAGGCAGCAGCTGTCAGCTGTGATAACAAAATGGAGCTGCCTGGTTCAAAGGCAGTAAACATCTGAATACCAGTTGACATGGGCAAACAGGAGAATATCGTCACCTTTATGATCTACTCTTGAATTTCTTTTGGGGCATCTGGTTGACCACTGTTTGACTAGATAAACCCTCAGTCTCATCTTTTTGGCTTTCTTAGGTTCACTCATACAGCAAGTAGCTGATATATCCCATTGAAATGCTTTCCACTGTCATGTGTTTTAATGGCTGTTTATCAAGCCAGAATTAAGATGTTTTAGTCAGCTAATTTTACTTTATTTTAGTCTATAATATAGCTTATTTTACCCTATTATATTTTTACCCTGCTTGGCTGTATTTGCCTCTTATTGTTAAGCAAATAAAGGTCTATTATTATAACTTAGATTGTCTACACATTGTAACAGGTTGCTTCTCTTATTCTTTCTTTGGACAACATGTTGATTTTTAAATGTCCTTTTGACCGTTCACAGGCCTCAGGAAATCAATAAAGAAGAACTTGAGGAAAACAGTATGAGATGTGGCAGGAAACTCTCGAAGGATGGTGATGTGAGTCCAGATATTTCTCCATGCTTCTCTTAATTAATTGTAGTCAAAAAGTGTGTGTTAATGTAAGCAGAGTTCTTATGAACAGGTAAATCTTCTTTCTGCAAGGGTTTAAACTGCTTTGACTGACACCTGGAGAGTATGCAAGTATTATGGCAACATGTCACTGTTCTTAATGGTACAGGCTAGCCTGATCTTGTCAGCTCTTGGAAGTTAAGCGGGATCTGTCCTAACAACAACAAGCCTTTAATAGCATATAAAAGTGCAATATAAGGAGGGAAAGTGCAAAAGGATCCACTGCTAGAGAAAACAAAGGCAAAGATCATGGTAGGAAACTACCTTGCCTTATTGCTCCTTATTCCTTATCCATTCAAGTATTGTTGGCGATGGACTGGATTCAACTTTGGCTTTGATTTGCTGGTCACATATACAAACCGTTACATCATCTTCAAGCGCAACACACTGAATCAGCCATGCAGCGGCTCAGTCAGTTTGCAGCCCCGGAGGAACATTGCTTTCAGGTGAGTGTGGCATGTCCGTTACCCTCCAGGGGCCCGGAATGTTGAGGAAAGCTGAACTTCATTAAAAGGGGGAGGGGGTGGAGATTTGGCCTACTCAAGCCTTTAACATTTTACAGTGTCCTGAAAGGGAAGATTAGGACTGAAAGATTTGCTTCCGGTTCAGAATGCTGTGCATTTTCAGTAATAGAAAATAAACTTAGAATAATTAATACAAGAGCAAATTGCATTTGTGTTGTGGATTTATTGCTCGATCAAAAAGAGGAACTCATGGTGTTTAACTAGATAGATGTTTTAGCTACAAACCTTCATCAGTATGAATACATTCACCAGGTTCTTCAAAACTCATTCATCCTTTTTGTCAAAAAGCATCTAAATTTACCATTGGCTACAAAGAGCATAATGCAGGAATAATAAAACACAATGTGGACGTTGGTTCCCCAAAGTGCTACAGACAATCCAGCTGTGATTGTCTCGGCTGGATTGTCTGCAGCCCTTCGGGGAACCTAAGTCCATGTTGCATCTGATTATTCCTGCATTAGGTTGTTTGTAGGCAATGTTAAATATAGATGCTTTATGACAAAAAGGATTTATGGGTTTTGATGAACCTTCAGGGAAGATCTTGGAAAAAACATGCCCTTTGGTATGTAATCCAGTTTTCTTCTCATTGAACAGTTCTTTCGGGGTTGAAGGGTGGCTGATCTCTCTGACTCAACATATTGTGACTAGGCATAAAAGACCAAATGTTTTCCCAGGAAGGGAAGTAACTGTACCAGCTTCTTTTACTTAGGCCTAGGCCTCTTGGAGAAGAAGCCCAGTGTTTGCTGTTACGCTTCTGTTTCCTTGTCCTCTCCACTTCCCCTAGCTACCAAAAGAAGCTGCATAGGATCAGGCAGCTGTAACGAGGATCACAGCAGCTTATAAAGAAAGGCGACACCCTATTTTTTTTTCCCCACCACTCTAACTTTTCATAGATTTCAGCTTTCATAGTGTGACCTCTTCCATCCGTAGGTTGCGTCTGGCTTCTTTTGATAGCAGCGGAAAGCTTATTTGCAGTAGGACTGCAGGATATCAAATATTAACCCTTGAAAAAGATCAGGTATGTTTTCTAATTGTTTTGGTTTATTTCAGATTCTTGTGTAGGGGCATGCATCCTTAGAAAATGCTGTAAACATATAGGAAGAAACAAAATCAGAAAATGGGATTTCTTGAATTTCAGTGCTGGGCTGTAATGAGATTATTTCTTATGGGGTTGCACTGCATTTGCATTTGCAAAGGTGCTGAGCCTCAGAGTCCATGACCCAGCAGCTGTTTCTTGTGCTGCATTGACAGCTGATCCTATGACAACAAGGCATCATTTGACATGTATTTATTTTGTTTATTTAAAAAAATTTATTCCCCTTCTGCGTAATCCTTCTGAAGGCAGGTTAGAAGTAAAAACACGGAATAATTAAATGATCAAATATTAACAATATAAAAAAAGAGCAAGCCAGATTAGAGCAAGCCAGAGACTCTAAATGCAGCATAAAGATATCCATAGAACAGGCCTCTGGGAGCTCTCTCTTCCCCCTGCACACTTACTTGGACCCAGAGGAGCATGTGGCATGCTGATGTCACCCAAAAATAACATCAGCATGTTGGAGATGCTTGGGGGGAGGGAGTAACACTCTGGCTTTTAGGAAAACTGTATGATAAATTAGTCTCAAATCTTAGAGTTCTGTCCATAACTCCAGTGACCCCAGTATGTTGACATCCCTTCCATGTGACGTCAGCACATTAGGACATTCTTCCTGGCCCTATAGAGTGCAGGAGGGGGCCTGCTTGGGGGGCAAGGATCACCATGAAAGCTGCTGTTTGGGGGAATTACACCCCCCCCCATTTTCTGAAACCCCCATAATGGAGAGCAACACCAAAGCAGAGGTTTGCCAGTCCCAGCCAGGACCTGGCATCCCTGTGGGGCAGGAGGTCACATAGCATTGGGGCAGTCTGCCAGTTGGTCTTCCCATCTGAATGTTCTCCAGATGCATAGGGCAAAAGCAGGCTAAATAATGTTGCAGCGTTTCTCACTTTACTTGCCTAATGTGAAAGGAGTGTGACTGGTACAAAAAGTTGCGGGATGAATTACTGTGTGACAGAATGAAAAAATACAGTTTTAAGACCAAAGCAGCTGGAAGTCAGAGGAATCTGCTTTGTTTCAGTTTTGTTTTGAATGTGAAATGGCATTTGTCGTTCCTTTAGGACTCCTTTTGGGCATCATCCAACAATGCTTTCTTTTCAGCTAACTAGGTATTTGCTTTATAGGAACAAGTAGTGATGAACTTGGACAGCCGACTGTTGATCTTTCCTCTGTACATTTGTTGCAATTTCCTGTATACTTCTCCAGAAAAAAGAATGGAGAATGACGGGCCGCCAGACAACCTAGAAAACTGAACATTATCTTTGAAACTTAGCACTGTTAATCTGTTTCCTTGAATGCTTTAATCCATGTGCTGCATTGATGCACAGAAGAAAAAGTAATTTTAAAAAGCCTTATGTACTGTAACAGATAAAATGCAATTTCTATTCTGTATGTATTCTGTATGTATACATTCCTATGCATTTTTGAAACATTTACAATTAGGTATGGCAAACTTGTGTTTTTATAAGCATTCTTCAGAGGACCCTGCACACTTGGAAATCAGACTTTCCCCCTTGTTTAGTACAAAGTGGATTGCAGATGGCCAAACTGAGCCTGTTTAATTGTTAATAGTGCATTTGTATAGTCCATGATGAACTTAGGTTGACTTCTTTATTTCTGCTGAATGGTGTCTAGGTTTTGTTCTGTCTGGCCGTACATTTTATGGCTCAGTTGTTCCTTCACTGATTTAAACAGATTTTTCCCCTCCTGCCTCCAGTATTTGTGCTCTTGGGTGGGGCACACTTCGACCCCTTTGAGTTTTTTTATTCATTAAGGCGTTTTGAGATGGGATTGAGTTGAGTCCTTTTATATGTAATATATATATATGCTTACATGTACATTTTACTTGTTCTCAAGATAATTTTTTTAAAACATCGGATGTATTTTTAAAGTTTGATTTGTGGCATACACAAAAGATACATCTAGCTGTTACGGTCCTGCAATTTTAGTGCTGCTGCAAAAGCTGCAGCCTACCCACAATTCTGCTCAGGCTCCTGCCTCAGTATTGGGAGTATTTTTCCACAGAGCACAGAGCATTCCCCAAGCACAGAGCATTCCCCAATGCCGACATGTATGAAGAGGCTCCGGTTGATAGGATTGCAAGCCCCAGAGCATGTCCTTCCTTTAAGAAACTAATATTCTGCCCACCACAGAATGTCTGTTGTGACATTTGGATCGTGTGACACTCCTAAAACGCACAAGAGGCCTCTCGGGTTCTGAGCCTAGCAGCATTTTTTAGACGAGTGTTGGAGCATGGATGGTGGTTCAAGTGCTTGAGAAGTCCTTAAGAAATGATTTTGAGATCCTCTCCATGGTGTGCCTTGCGCCTCCTCAGTCCTTCTTTCCTGAGCTTGTCAACAAGTTTCACATTGAAGCCAGAAGTGTGCCAAAAATAAGGTTCTCAAGCATGATAATGAACTCATGCACTGGAAGTAAACATCCTGGTTATGCTCAGGAACTTGTGACCTTGGAGTGCCTTTTGAGTATTTGGACAGTTTTCACATCACTTAAGCTAGGTTGCAGGATTCAATACAGAAACCAAGATAATAGATGTCTTGGGGTGGTATATAAAACATTGAGTGATCCACTAAAGGCAAGATGTAAACTTTTACATCCTTTGTATATACCTGTTTTTTTTTATTTGCTGTTGAATCTTACATTTTTGTTGGTAACCTATTTTGTAATATTACTTTAAAAAGTACTCTTTTATGCTATAAAGATTTAAAAAAAACATGTTCAACAGTCCGTAACTGTTAAATTGTGAATAAACATCTCCAGTTAATTTCTAGATCAGTGTTGGTATCCTTTTGTTTGCTCTTTGACATTGTGCTGGTCCAGGAGACCCACTGTGAGGGGGCGTTACAAAAATCAGCCACATGTAAACTTAAGAAGTTTGCTTGGTTGAATTTAGTAACACTCTACTAAGCCATGGTGCTGAGTGGATGCTCTCTGCTTCCTAGTTAAAAACTTTATTTTAAAATAACAAAATAAAAAACTTCCAAGGTTTATAAATTACACCGATGCATGTAAAAGCAGCAAAGACCTGCAAGGAGTTCCATGGGCATCTGACTTCCCTGAAAGCCCCTATAGCCAATGCCCTTTTCCTGCTTCATTCTCTTTCCCGCCCACCAGCCAGCCTACCCTTATCTCTCTCCCCCACTCCATCTTCAGGTCCTGGGAAAGCTGGCCTGGTTGCATAGGGCCCAGTTGTGTGGTGGGGAGTATGCAAGGATTTGCAAGGGCCACTTCACTTTTCCCCATATCTCCTTCACACACAATTTCTTCTCCTTTTTCTGAGCAGTCCCCATATCTTTACCTTTCCTTACTACTGCTCTCCTTCCCACCCACCCACTGAACCCACCATCCTCCTCCCCTCCACCTCCAGCTATATTTATTACTGGAGAAGCAAGTTAATGTAGCTGCAAAAAAAGTTTGCTACCAACTCAGCCTAGCAAGTAAGATGGCTCCTTCCTTTTATATGGTTGGCCTGGCAACTTTGATCCACACAACTGTAACAGTGAAACTAGGTGACATTGGTGTCCCCTCAAAATCAGCTTGAAAACTCCAACTGGACCAGATTTTTTTTTTATTTGATTGGATTTCTATACCACCCTTCCATATGGCTCAGGGTGGTTTACATACAACATCACAGGGTTTACATGGAACGAGACAACATACAACATAGTCTATATACAACAATAACAACCCAACAGAGGTTCTAAACAACAACTTCTGTGGTCCCAACAATAACAACATACATAACTCCCTAGAGAGGTCAGTCTGCTTCAGGCCATGGAGGGGATGTCAGAGGGGGGGGGGGGACCTGTGTTCGGTCTCAGGCAAATGCCTGGTGGAGGAGCTCCCTTTTGCAGGCCCTGCGGAACTGGGGGAGTGCCGTGACTTGGCTATCAAGAGGAACTTAAGGAACATACTGCCATTCTGTGGAAATACCATTGACTGCTCATCTGCTACCAGGATTTGTTTAAGATCTTGGCTCTCACAAAGCCCTTCATGGCCTTGCCCCCCCCCCTTTCCCCCTGCACTCCAACACAACAACTTTGCCCATGTCAGCAGGGGCTTCTGCTAGTGCCAGCCTGCAAATGGGCAAAATCAACTGCTCATACCTGTGCTCTCTCCCTTGTGGCTCCCATATTGTGGAATGGCCTGGCCAAGGTGGCCAGGAAGGCATAGAACAATTATTCAAGAAGGCTTTTCTGCTCAAGTAAATGGTCACACTGTATAGAAGGATTCACCAACTTGGGACTGCGGTCCGGACTGCTGCATATAGTTTATTGTAAGTAGGATCCTATTGTTTAATTTCTATACCACTGAAGGTCTCATGTTAATGCTTATGCTTCAGGGTTTTTTTTTTTCATGGTTCCAGATTTCTTGGAAGAAAAGATTGCTTCGGTAGACAAAAACAGGGTGCATGTCCATTTTGTTGATTATATGGACTCATTATGCGTAATCTTCTTTGAGTCACTGTGAGAAAGGCAGATTATAAACAATGTAAATAAGTAACTTCCTAGCTCTTGCTGCATTTGCCCTCTTCCTTGGGTATAATACCTGCCTATTCATGCCCATCTTTCTATTACCTTGATTACCTTCTATCGTACGTGCCGTACCCATGCCCACTGGAACAAGAGAGGCAGATAGCCTAATGCTTCCCTTGCATTCTGAGTCACTTTCTCCCTGCTGCCTCTGTTGTGTTCAGCTTGTAGCATTCAGCTCAACACCCCCTAGGTCTTTGAGACTTGTGTGAGGTTTCCAGTTCTCTAGGAAACATGTATACACCAGCATGGTGTCAGGTTAGGATCTGGGAGACACAGGTTCGAATTCTACTCTGCCATGGAAGCTTGCTGTATGACCTTGGGCCAGGCATACACCCTTAGCATTGGCTTACCTCACAGGGGTATGAGGATAAAACAGAGGAGGGGAGACTGTTGTAAGCCACTTTGGTACCCCACTGAGGAGAAAAGCAGGGTATAAAATAAGGAAATAACTACAAGCTCTGGAAAACTCTATTTGCTGTCTGGGAAGAAAGAATAGCAATAATGATATTGTGGTTCCTTTAAATGCCTTTTTATTTCTTCTGAATGGTTGCCTCCAGGTTTAAATTATGGCAATTTTCGGTGCGTGATGCCTGCGAAATGAGAATTGCCAGTCTCCTATTTAACGCCGGAGAAAAGAGGACTGAGATGAATAATCACAATTAAGCTGAGCTTCCCTTTGTGGCTGCCAATATGTGCGACCCTGTCAGACACCTGAGATTTGTTTGTTGTTGATGTGCCGCTACAATAAATCCCAACAGTGCTAATGTAAATCAGTCCCGCTTAATCCTTCCTCGGTCTTGTAGGCAACTTAATTCCAGTGATTTTGAAGCCGTATTATGGTGTAAGTTTTCATGAGCCAGGGCCCATTTCATCTGGTGTATCAAATACTGCATTCAGTTGGCAAAGAGATTTAATACCTGGAGTTACAAAGAGCAGAAGGAAAGAAGGAAGAAGCAAGGAACTCCCAGTAGCCCAAAAACTTGCACCTCCATGCCAAAAGAACACTTTAATTCAATTTTAACGTAGACCCTTAAAGTCTGTAGCTCTTGGTATATAATTTCAAATATCTTCTTCAAAAAGCACATGCCTTGGCTCCTGCCTAGTGGAATAAGCTGCCAGTAGAGACCCAGGCCCTGATGGAACTGTCAAAGTTCCGCAGTGCGTGTAAAATAGCACTCTTCCACCAGGCCTATGGTTGAGGGCAGGATGAGTGAGGGTCATCTATGGGCCCCCCTCCCTTCAACATGCCCATCTCTCCACTCCAGTGACCCCCTGCACCTGGGAGATTACCTTACCATGGTGTAAAACAATGTATGAAAATGGTAACGGAAACGGTGAAATGTTAATTTTAAATTGTTTTATTGTGGTTTGAAATGGTTTTATTTGAATGCTAGAATTAAAGCCCATTAATACGGGCTTAATTAAATTAAGCCCATTAAATTAAAGCAAATACAACAGGTGCTAGCAGGGTGGAGGCGGAGAAATTGCAGAGAGACAGAGGTGGAAAGAAAGAGGGCCAAGAAGCAGGGAGTAGAGCCAGCCTTCCCCCCCCCCCATGCACCCACCTAGGGGCTGGGAAGCGGGGAGTGGAGCCAGTACCCATGGGCCAGGAAATGCTCCTGTGGCCTGTAGGGGAGTAGACCCAGCCCTCCCCATCCTGCACTCCCCCAGGGGCTGGGAAGCGTTCCTGCAGCCTCTGCAGCCTCTGTGAGGCTGTGGGAGCACTTTGCGGTCCATGGGGGAGTGGAGCCAACCCTCCCCACCCCGCACTCCTCCAGGGTCCAGGAAGCACTTCAGCAGCCTCTGCCCCTAGTCCTCCCTCTGCCCCTCATGCCTCTCCTCCTCCTTCCCCCCCTAGGCAGCAAACACGGCTGGGTGGACCCGACTTCCCCTTCCCAGTCCCTGGGAGCCTCACAGATGCCCACTTCTATCACCAGTGATGCCTAGGTGACAAAT
Source organism: Paroedura picta (assembly GCF_049243985.1). Lineage (NCBI taxonomy): Eukaryota > Metazoa > Chordata > Lepidosauria > Squamata > Gekkonidae > Paroedura > Paroedura picta. The sequence continues at coordinate 25,227,931 of NC_135380.1, forward strand.
GGTGGTGATGTCACTGGGTTTTGGGGAGTTGGGCCTGAGGGGGGGGGCAATCCCCAGGACCAGGCCGGACAGGCCCTGAACAGTCTCCGCCCAGGAGGCTTCTTCCCAAGTATTAGGTGAGCAAATAGTTAAAGATGTGTTGTGAACTGCCCCGAGCCTGCTTGTAAGAAGGGGCAGTCTAAAAATGAAAGTATTATCTGTTCCACATAATATATTCCTGGTAAGACCTTGGAGACCTTGGACCTTGTCTCATGGCTGGAAGCTGGCATCCCATTTTTTAATGTGTTTGATGCTCACCAGAGAAGGTGTTAGTGGACATTACGGTAGCCACAGACACTACGTTGGGAACTTCTGCACTGCTATATATGTCCTTGCAACGTGGTTGCTGCATTGTTCATTGCCTTCAACCCAGGAGATAAGGAAGGTTTTAAATAAATAGTGTCTTGGGGGGCAGAGGAGATTATTGTTATGCAGATAGCAATGACAAGATATTTGGAAGAACATCTAAAACTATATGGGGATGTCCATGGAAGGTGTTCATTTTCTCTGTTTTCTGCTCCTGAGGTTTGTTTGTGTGCAGCTCACAGTGTTCACACCCCCAATCTTTTCTGCTGTGGTTAATTAACTCTGAGAGAGGTTAGGTACCCAGCTTTTCAAGCGCCTGACTTTTTAAAGAAGACAGGTGAAAGCCTATTGACCTTAAACTTTCTGTGTAAGCTGTTTATTATCTTGCTGTAATTGGATGCATTTTATGGCTGTTTTAGTGTACTGGGTTTTATGTTTAATTGAACATTTTAATTAATTTTTAAAGCTCCCTGGAGTCGAGGAGCAAAGGAAACAATTTACATAAATCTAGCCTTGTCTGTCACCTACCATTTGAAAAACACGTTAAAAAGTACTGCAGTAGAACAGACTTCAGACTATAAAAAAGTTATCCTCCTAACCGATCCATAATTAAAATAGAGCCAGCCCAAACATTTATCACCGTAGTCACCCACAGTGTTCCTGGACCTCTTGCAGCATCACAGAAGATTCTAGGATCATGCAGTTAGGTTATAGGCAACTGTACTCACTCCCAGCATTATCCATAATGTTGCTGCAAAGAATATTGACAGTAACCATCCGAATCTTGGGACAAATAAAAAAAACCTTCATGAAGAAGAGTGGAGGACAGTTTGGCAGGTCCAGGAATGCCTGTGACTCTGGCAAAAATCAACAGAACAAGTGGGTTAAGGCACCACAACAGACATGCAGCTATGAGATGACTGAGTTGACCTTTTGTCCCTGTGTTCCTTTCAGGGTCTCATGGGATGTGCAGCTGATTTCTGTGAGCTGTCATCTGTGCAGAAGGTCTAGGATGAATCCCTCCTATGGCAACTTTCCCAATCAAGGGCTCGGTTTCAAAACACAGCTTACAAAGAAGAACAGGAGCACCATGATAGCAAATATATGTAGACCATGAGATGGTAATAATAGCCAAGTCTGAACCACTAGATTAGCTATGGCCAGTCAAGAGGGTAGAGCCTACTGTAAGACAACAGTGTCCTTTTAGTTTAGGATAGGGAGGGAAAGTGACGTAACAGATCCTGATCTCGTCAGATCTGAAAAGCTAAGCAGGGCTGGCACTTGCCTGGGAGACCACCATGCAGAGGAAAGCTAATCCTTTGCTTCTCACTTGTCTTGAAAGGCCCTTGCTGGGTTCTCCATGAGTCATTTGCAATTGGATGGCACTTATAGAGAGCTTAGCTCCCTGGTGTCTTCATAGCAAGCTGGAGGGGATCTAAGGGTAGACTAAAAGGCGTGGAGTGTTATACCATGGTTGTGCTGAACCTGATGACGGTGCTGATTCATCAGATAAGGGCCTGCCCCTCTACTTTGTGCTTTCCATCACCTGCTATGCTTTGGTTGCCCAAGTGGAGCAACCTACCCTGAGGTCTCATTGCAGATATGGGATTTCTCTGCAGTCTCACTGAATGGCAGAAATGTACCATTCAGAAATGTTTGTTGCCCAGATATTTTCGGAGTAGATGCTGTTGGTAGGGTTAAGCCTTAAGGTAGTGAGTAATCTCCTTAATGTTTCCATCTGTATGTTGGCATTTTCCCAGGGAGATTGGGAGGGTATTTAGTTTGTCCTCCCTATAGGTTTAACTTTCATTGGTTGTCCAGTACAGCAGGGATTGACCACGCTTTCATTCTGCTTCATTTGCCCTCAGTGATACCAGCACACATCCAAATCTTATTGGCTGTGTCGCACCATGATGTCATTGTGTGTCCCCTGATTGGGAACATTCCTTGAAGGAAAAAGATTCTGTAGAGGGTAGGTATTGTTCCTGGAGAAACAATAGATAAAGTGAAATAATGACTGCAAATAGTTTATTAAAAGATGAATACATATGGAGATTTTGTAATGAAATATTTTCCCCTTTTATTCTCCCCCACCTTTGGGAACAGCTACATTCTCCAGAAATCAAAGCAAACAAATATTTGGCATCCCTACCCTTGAATAAACTCATTTCAATTAAGTGCTTGTTTTTTTGTGTCATCTGTCCACTAGGCAGCATGGCCTTGGGAACTCTACTTTTTGGGTCACTCACAGCAGAATGACTTTTGCTTAGGTTACGTGACTACTGACTCCTAGTTCCAGGTTCTCTACACTCAGTTGGCCTTGAGCACGTTGGCCCTCCTTCCTGTGGATGCATTTTGTTGATCCTACTTTGATTCTCTCTACGTGCTGGCTGTCCTGTTTGTCAGTCAGCTCATGGTTCCTAGAGCTGCAAAAGAGAATGGCCATGAAGTTTTTCTTGAAGTTCTCATTCATAAAGGTGTAGACGACAGGGTTATTGAAGGAGTTGGAGAACCCAACTGCTTGGACAATGGCAAAAATAATCTTTATGGTGATTTCACTGTAGTTTTCTTCAAGGGTATCTGTGGATAAATAAACAGATGAAATCTCAGTTTATTAGTCATGTATCTCTACAAATAATTTCTTTTCTCAATAATCCTCTCAGGGGTGTCACATATTTTACCTTACTAGGTAATTGTTTGACATACCAGACAAAGTGGCTCAGAGGCTAAGCTTTCTAAACAAATAAAACAGATCAGGCTCCTGAATATTGTACTGAATCAGAGCATTGTTCTGTTAAAGTCAATGCCTGCCCTTATTGACGTTCTCAGGTCTAGGTCTTTTACATTACCCAATTCTGTTAACTGGAGATGCCAGGGATTGAGCCTGGAGCCTTCTTAGTTCAAGGCTGCCACTGAGCACATCTTTCATGTGCTGAAGCCATCATGGAACATCTGCTAATGTTTAATTAAAGCAATGGTATGTTTTATCAATTAGACAATCTACAAACTGCATTGTGTGTCATCCCCAACAGGTGGATCCTATTCAAAGTCCCCAGAGTTGTGATTGCAGGGTTTACAAGATAAATTGAAATATTAATTGCCCAATAAACCTAGGCTCCTAGCTATAATCTAAATGAATATGCATTTTCATGATGTTAACAATACAGGCAGGATAATGACAGCAAAATATCCAGTTACATAATTCTGCAATATAACAAAAGTGCCTTGATGCAAATTGCTCTGTGGGTGTTCTGCAATGATGGATCAGAAAAATAATAATTTGTATGGCGCGAATTGTTAATTGTGTTTGTAATTTTTCAGGAGACTCTGTATTGAACAACCAGGATGGCTGTTTATTTTGATCACTTTGCTCAAGACTACTGATGTGCAATTCGGTCCCGAATCCGGTCTGAAGCACGCATCCCTAGAAGCAAACTCAGTTTGCCTACTATCCTTACTGACTAGATCAGGACTTGTTTCTAGCTGGAGTCCTGACAGATTTCAACTTTTGTTTGATCAGTCTGAAACTACTTACTGTATTCAAGCAACATGCAGACTACATGGAACGGTGCCCAACAAGCAGAGAAGAACAACACAACGATGACCAACATCACCACTGCTCGTTTCTTCTTCCTGGGGAAAGGCACAAGGGGAGAGGTCATGCTAAAATGGCCAGGTGGGAAAGCTCAGGCACTTTCCTGGGAACACAGAAGCTTCACCCAAGAGCATTAAGCCAAAGATAGAAGCAGGCTGGTACCTGCCTCCCAATCCCTGTGGGCCAACCCAGATGCCATCCACCCTCCAACTGGGACAGATCTTCTCCATTCTAGCAGGTTTCTCCATGTACCCTTGTTTCATGTACGTTCATTTTTTGTCTAAACACAGAGTTTTAAGTAGGTTCATTACCTTGTTATTTTAGCCATTTCATGGTGGCTGAGAGTACTCAGCACTGAGGAGTCGCCAATCCTCTTCTTGATCCACAATTCATATGCTATCATGGTGTAGAGGAACAGCATGACTGTCAGAGGCACCAGGAACAAGGCCACCAGGATGAAAATTGCATATGCACGACGCAGCTGATAACTGTGCCAGGATTCCAGACAGCAGACATGGTGCAGGTTATAAAGAAAGTCATATTTCACCTGACAGAGAGAAAAATCATTTAGAAATGTAGGACATTGTTGTTGTTGTTGTTGTTGTTTAATTTATTAACCACCACTCCCGAGTGGCTCATGGAGGTTTACAAAAAGTCCATCTAAAAGCCCATTATAATGGACTATCACAACATCCATAACAACAATCAACAACAGCAAACATGGTGGAACCCTCACCCCCCCTCCTAAATTGCTACCACTGCAAATTCCAATTCTATTTTAATGTTTCTGTTAAAGGAGTGGTTCAGCCATGTCTGTTTCTTACTTGCTTACTGTAGTATCAAGTGATGAGTTGCAGATTAAGCAACAAACTTTTTTATTACCTGATTGCTAGCTCATGAATATGTGAACAGTCTTTTCTACATTCCAACATGAATACAAAACTCTTGTGCCTTATTTATTCAGAATATCTAGCAGCTACTTGTCCATAAAAAATGGCCAAGGAATCCCACAAGCTGAAAAACAGGACCATACCAATCAACAAACAAAGAAGACAAAGAAAGAAAAGAAAAGAAGAGCTAATGATGCTGTGGGGCAGAAAGTTTACCAATAATGTCACAAACCCTATGCATTTTGCACTTTGCTTTACTGGGGATCTGAGGTATTGTGTAAAGAGATCCTTTAGGTTGAGACATGTTTCCAACCATAATTCCACTGGCTGTTATTTAATGAGCATGCTTGGCTTCTTGGGTCAATGCTGCTTTTCACTGTGGCTTTGACTTGGCTATGATAAGCAGCCAGTGTAGCTTCTCCCTCTTTGATGACTGCAGATTTTCACAGTAAGTTTGAAATTTTAGGTGACAGCCTTTAAAAAAAAGGTATTTTGGTACTTGGCAGCTGACATCCTTATGTTTTCTACAGCCACGTTAAATTTTGGGTTGAATACAGCACGGTGACCGTTTATGCACTGGGAACTTCACTGAGCATGTAGTCTGCAAAGGATTAATTGTTGCCAAAGTTGCTTATTATATGTAATATTAAATTGTATTTACATTGTGTGTCTTCCTAACTGCATTCTCACCTGCATTATATGCTCTGTGATCACTTTGGTATGGGCTAAGTTGCATTGTATCTATGTAATCATCGCAAAACACCAAATCTTATCGTTGCAATCTCCACTACTTTTATACTTTGTTTAGTTATCTTCAGAGGTTTGCCTTTATTCTGTACCTTTTGTAGAACAAAGCCCACTCACTGTCCTCTCTAGAGCAGACATACACATAGATGAGGTTATGAAGGAAAAGAAATTGTAAACTTCAACATCAAAGGACCACGAAAGGTAGACCGTGCAGGGTGAAATGCATGTAAAATTCAAATGCAATCAAGAAAAGCACAGAGGCTATTTATAATAGCAGTAACAAGCAATCTCCCTGAGTCAAACACCTAGAATTATTAAAGAATACCAACTCTCCTTGAAGTTAGTATTAGACTTTTTGATGAACTCCAGTTCAGCTGTTCCCTGCTGGTGTTTCCCTTTGAAGTTCTTTTGCTGGTGACTTTTAGACTGCGACTTGTGCAAGACCCACTGCTTTCTGGGTTCTGCTGTTTTTTTTAAATATTAGATCTGTCTTGGTATATTCTTTTGGCTAAGGGGTTGTCTGTGCATCCTACGTAAAGAGCAGGTGGGTATTGTTGCCACATGGAACGGCACTGAAGGATGAGCAAGTAGGCTCATTCAAGATGGTGCAGCTCATGTCCAGCAATAATATTGCCTGGGGGTTGAGACCTCTTTGGGGGTCGAATGACCCTTTCACAGGGGTTGCGGCAGGGCAAGCAGCTTGGCCTTGTGGGGTAGATCGAGATAGAGCGTTCATCTACCTGGAATAGTGGAAAAGAGTGAGATCGGCATGGTGGGACAAGAGGCAGAACCAAACTGAGAAACCTTGGGAAAAAACCAATTTATATAAAATCAGGAACAATGGATCTTCATGCCATTGGTCAGTTTTGGTTTAATTTCTGCGCATCATTTTATGGTTGGGGGTCACCACGAAATAAGGAACTGTAAAAAAGGGTCGCGGCATTAGGAAGGTTGAGAACCACCGCCTTAGGATCTGGCTTTGTTGCAGGGTCTGATGCCTGGATTTGTCTCCCGATTAAGTAATCTGTTTGCTATTGGCAAGGATCTGTTTTGGGGGACAGAGAGAGGCTGTCTGTAAGCAAACAAAATGTCTGCCACCCACGGCCTGGGAGAGATATCAACCCAGCCTGAACTATAGTTCATTGTTGCCTGTTGGACAAGTGTGAATTGGGAGCCTTGGAAAGTCCCTGGAGGGAGCCCCTTTCAACAAAAGCTTAATATAGAAATGGGCCATTGAAGGTTTTCATGGACATGGGCTGTTGAAGCTTTTCACCTGGTAACTAAAGAGACCAGACATTTTTTCCCCCTCCAGGTTGTTGGCAACCCTCGTTTTTAATAATCTTGTAAATATCTGCAAAAGACAGTCCTGGGTTTTCCTTGTTCCTCCTCAGAGATTTACTGCACAGCTCTTCCTGCTAATGAGCTGTTTTACAGTTCTTGGCGCTGCACACTTAAAATGGAAATAAAATTCCTCCACACCCAGCAGTTGGGATAGATTAGCTATGCTTTCTAAAGTGGAAAATTAGAAACTGTGGTTGTAAATGAGAAGAACTCATCTCGATGGATAAAAGCGCTAATGGATGAGGTGTGACTTCCTCTGAAGAGGCGTGGAGCTGAAGGAAGATGAATTGAGCCTCTCTGTACCTAATCTTTTCTGGCATGAAAACTAAATTACTGAAGCTGGAAGTGTCAAATTGCTTCCTCTTGCCAAGTGGAAAAGAAGGGACCTTTTCTCACCTGTGTGTGTTTAGTTAGATCAAAATACTTCAGAGTAAATTATGGGATACATACTATCAGTGTTACTTCTCTCTGTCAGCATATTCCCTGTGCAAGGAAGTGCCATGCGGGGCTGTGTAAACCTTTCCAGTTGTATTGTTGTAACTGTCTACCATGTGATGACATTGTCCCACACCCATTAAAATTTTTTTGTGGTGTCAACCATGATGCCAGGACCGTTCACTGCAAAAATGCTATTTATGCTATTCCATATTGCTTTGAACAGGAGAAAATCCCATGTTGCTTGATTTGTTTGTAATTAATTTGGAAGAGCTTCCCAGGAGAACCCCTCAGTGAGTATAACTTGGCACAACACCATCTGCTTTCTCAGTCTTTGAAGAATTTGCATGTTTTTATAGCATAAACCTGTAAAAAATCTTATACATTTAACTGCATAGGTTTATAGATGAAAACAATAACTATTGCTCAGTTATATAGCCCTACGGAATTCCTCCTATTTTAAATAGTTTCAGAAAGCAAATATTGCACATGTGTTGGATCACAGAATAGAGCCACTGGAAACAGTTTCTGATTTACACGAGCTGTTTAACTTTGAGATGCATGTTAGGGATAGGGAACATTTATTAAACATACAAAGGAAGGGAGCAGCAGAGATGTAACACAGGAGAGGGGAATGGAAAGGAAATCTCAAATAATACAAATGTCAAAATCCCACTATATCCATGCACGAAATGTGTTACTACCCTGTCAAAATATTGTACTGTTTACAAATCTGAGATGTGTTTTATTGAATTAATGAGCATCTGGCTCCACAAACAAAGGGTTGTTTTAGAAAGTAATGATCTCTGTGACGGGACCCAGAAGAGGGGATAAAAGAAAACCCAGGAAAAGGGAGAGAAAATAATAATAAATGCAAGGTTTATTTTTCTCTCTGCAGCTCCTGACCCATAAAGGGCTAATGCCAAGCAGATTCAGCATATTAGACTGACAGGCTAAGAGGGGACGAGGCAAGAGTGAAAAAAGAGAAAGAAGACTCGTCATATTAGAGGTGCTAGTCTGAAAGGAGGCGAATCAATCAAGGGAGAGGTACTCAAGCAGGAATGCTTGAGGGGAAAAATCTGGATTCAGGGGAGAAAGGACCATTCAATAGCCTTGAGGGAAACTGTATTAACCTGAGGGGATTGCTTCAAGGCTGTGAAGTTTTCCCAGAGGAAAAAAGTACAACTCTCTCAGCCTCACAATAATCTACTGAAACTTCATCTATTTAAGGACATCCATCCATCTATTTAATAAAGTTCAATTTCTTATTGTTATCCTCTAAAGAGTCAGCGATCTGACCTCTGAGGAAAACCTGTATGCCTAAGGCACACTTTATTTCTGTCAGCCGGTTTAGAAATCTTTTTCTATTATAAGGGACCAGTGGTGAGACAATTTGAGAACTATTTAAAAAATAACATGCTACCAGGTGGACCAGCAAGAACAAAAAAAAAAAAGAAAAAGAAAATTAGGGAGCTTCCGTATTTTAAAGAAGACAAAGTTGTGTGTGTTAGTTCCCTGCCCCCTTCTTTTATATTTGGGTCCAAAAAGGGATGTTGTCACAACCTCCTTTAAAGACAACATGGACCAATGAGAGTTCAGGACAGACAGCTTTCTCACCCTGTTTAAGGATGTTGTTGATGGAGCACTTTAAGAAATGCATTTTCTTTCATTGTGACTGCCACTTACCTCTAAAGTCTGAACATAAAGCATAGGTGATCCTACAATGGTTGCTACCGTCCAGACACATCCTTATGAGAGAGAGACAGAGAGAGATGATGACCTTGAAATCTGCACGAATGTCTCCAGTCTGAGTCTACTTCAGACTTTCAATGTAATATAACAGAAGATAGAAGTTATGCAACTTGAGAAGCAACAAGAATTGATTTTGGTGCATCAGTCATGCCGAGCAAGTGCAAAATTGTAGAAGGCTTCTAGCCTTATTGAAAATGTTGCCAAATCCAGTCAGTTCCTCAGAACAAAATCTGGTGATTTCATTGAATCCATTTGGATGGGAAAGTCTGGATCATCCCAGCCTTGCCCACCCGGTGCCATTCCCAGGCACATGAGGGATTTTTTTTGTTTTATTTTGGCAATTGATTTTGGCAATATCATTCTAGGATTTCAGCAGTTTATATAAGTCTTCTGAATTCATTTCCCTTCATTTAGCTTTCATTCTTTTAAAAAGTAAGTATCTCTCTCTTTTTGTTGAGATCTACTTTCCCCCTTATATCACTACAATGAAAAGGGGCTACAGGTAAACATGAAGGAACTTACTGTGTGGAAGCTGGCTGTGCTATACCAGAAGCCACAGCAGTAACTGAGAAACCCCGGAAGCTGATCTCTGTGAAAGTCTTCAAGCACAGCCAATAAAAGGTTGGGAATATGAATTCCATTATGAATTGTTAATTTCACAATGGTGCCCATAGCAGGCAGTAACACTTTTCCTGGTACCTACCAAGATGAGGGATTTGGCAAGCAGTACTTCTGACTGACCCTGGAAATCTGCTTGGCTGTACAGAACTTTAAAAATGTTGCTTTGGCAGCAGTTGCTGCCACTGCACAAGAATCCTGACTGCATGACTGAAGGTAAGCAATATGTATGCAAGAAAATATTGTAAAAACAATATGTTCCTTTAAAAGGCATCCTGTTAAACAGAGCTTCTGCCTGAAATGCTGAAGAGTTACTATTACAGTTATGCATAATCAGCATTGGCACCTGGTCATTGCTGACATGCGTTGGATTTGAAACAAATGCTTGCTGGCAAAAAGTTGTATCCCACTAGCTTTGGTCCCTCCCAGGGTATATCTCATGCAACCAAGTCATACCAAGCATTTTGTAGGCTCGCTTATTTGTGTACTGCCTCTGGATCTTCATGGGGTGGACAATGCCTTGGTACCTCTCTATGGCGATGCAAGTCATGGTCAGGGTGCTACTGACGACAGCCGTGGTCTGTATGAAGGGGACCATCTTGCACACAAAGGGGCCTGGGAAAAAAGAAAGATACCTTTTAGTGTGCCGGGCAATCCTTTCAAGGAGCTAGGCAGGAATGGTTTAAGGATTTGTGGGGCCTGTTGCACCAGAGCCTGTTTAAGGATTTGTGGGGTCCAAGTAGAATATAGCTGTGGCAGGGACAGCCAGACTGGGGGCAGAAAGTCCCTCAACACAGGAAAGAGGTATCATTCTGCATGTCCTTAAAGTGGGAAAAGGGGAGGAGGAGAGAGAGTTACACGTGCTACATGGATAAACCAGCCCTGGAGCCAGGAGTATATTTATCACAATTGACTTTTATAATGAAATCTTTACAAGGGATAAATAAGTCAAGCCTTACTGAATCAGACCAGTGGTCCATCCAGTCCATCACTCTGTGTCTAACCAGATGCCACTGACGAAGCCTGTTGTTTGTTCCCAAAGCCTGAATTTCAGAGGAGTGTTGCTTCTTAACATTCATTCATTCATTCATTCATTCATTCATTCATTCATTCATTCATTCATGGGGGTTCCATTGAACTATCATGGCTAAGGGTAGTCTAGTAACCTGACTGGTGCTCTATCTACAGTAGCAGGCATCAGTTATTGTATTTTGGAGTGTTGAATTCCATTACTTGTTTATGCATTGCCTAAGGCAGGGCTTTTTATTGTCAGTTTTGAGTCTGTTGGCTGTTGAGTTTCATTGGGTGACACACTCTCCCTCATAGAGTTCCCTCTCAAAATATAACTGTTAACAATGGAAAACTACTTAGGCCAATTTGGCTTTACTTTGCATCTTATGGTTGGTCTAATATTCTTCTAGGATTTACCAGACATTTTAAAAGCCAGATTTGTTCAGCCTGGCTTTTCTGCATTTTCATTTTACTGGCTGGTAAGTTCTTGTTTCTTCAGAGTCTTTCCGATATCAAGCAGCTTTATTTCCAGTTTATCTCCCTGCAGTTTAAATCCATCATATGGACCCACCATACAGAGTAAAAATTGGTCATGATGCCAGACAGAGAACATTGACTGCTCATGTAAGCGGCTTACTAAATGTTACCAGCAGGAATTCACAGAGGGACACAATTCTGCTTTAGCTGGGCCACATCTCCAGATCCTTCTAATCACAATGGTGAGTCAAAGAGATCTTCCGTTGATGTAGGTCAACGACCCATTATGCACCCCCCCCCGTGCATAATGGGTCGTTGACCTACATCAACGGAAGATCTCTTTGACTCACCATTGTGATTAGAAGGATCTGGAGATGTGGAGAATAACGATCTGGAGATCTGGAGAATCTGAAGGATCTGGAGATCTGGAGAATAACGCACATTCGGAGTGGAATGGCGATGACTAAAATCACGATAACACACGGTGCCGGCTGCAACCGGCCACAGATACGGTGCTTGCTGCCGAAAAAGCCGCATTAGCGAAACGCGGAAGAAAGCGCAGCTTCCGGGTGACTGGGGCGCAACCAGAAGCAGCACTGGGATCGCTGCGTGCATAATCAGTTACTCTGGGTTTTGCCGCTGTTGTGTCCTGTCCCGTGCATAAGCGGTTTGCTTCGCTTCTTCCCCCTCCGCGTTTTCCCGAAATGTGACCCGAAATCGCCGTTTCGGCGGCTGTGCATAATGGGCCAACATGAGGGATCTCACAAACTACCAATGTGCAACCCCAGGAGAAGCATTCTGTGGACCACCCAGGGGGATAAAATGTGATGCCTGCCTCTGTTACTAAGGCAGAGGGAACCAAATCCATATTCCTACACTCTACTGTGTTCTCAGTCTCTTGTATGCTTATGGCAAATAAGACTAATGTCATAGCTGTCACAGTAGCTCTCAGCTAAAGGATAAAGCTTATCTTTGTCCTCATGTATAACGTGTTCAGTTGAGCTTGGTTTACAGCCAGAACCACACCTGATTTGCTTGGGAGCTCTCCTTGGTCCTGCAGAATCCAACTTTGCAGTGTTATCAGGATTCAGCTACTGGAATCCTGACATCTGTTGATTTGCTGACATGAGCAAGACTGGATTGCCCACAAAGTGCCCAGTGGGGTTTGCATGGAGCTTGGCTGAAGTGTACACTAAGATGGCCAGACTGGCCAGTGAGGTAGAGCAGGAGGGACACTGGTGCATGTGGTGACCAAGTGAAAGGAAGCCCCCCTATCCCTATTTCAAGAGAAAGGAGTACAAACGTGGTTGCATCACAAAGACTAACAAAAATTGTAGCCGGGAATAAGCTTTTGTGATTTACTGCTCACTTCTTCAGGCAGGTATTTAAAAAAGAGAGTCGTGACTCATGAAAGTTCATATTCTGACACAGTGTTAGTTTTTAAGGTGTTTTCTGCTGTTACAGACAGACTAACACAGGTACCCATCTTGATCAATCTCTTGAAATTCCAGAGGCAGCGAAGGAATCAGGAAGCTTTTGTTATTCTTCTAGCAACACTTCCAGAAGGAAAGAAAGAAAGAAAGAAAGAAAGAAAGAAAGAAAGAAAGAAAGAAAGAAAGAAAGAAAGAAAGAAAGAAAGAAAGAAAGAGAATGCATCTTTGAGTCACTTTTCTCTGCATTCTGTACCCCCCCCCCCCGCCATTACATTTATGGTACACAGCATATTTCTAGATGAAGCTGTGTGAGAGGATGTGTGAATTTGTATGTCTCTCCAAGAATAATGCTTAATTGCTTGAGATCTAGTGCTTGCACCCTTAGAGAGGAGACATCTCCCCCTCCCAGACGACATTCATCGATGGAATCTGCCTTTATGCACGCAACTGGAATTTTCATTATGCACCTGAGTACTTCAAATGCTGTAATGAGAACATCTTTTGTTGGAAGGAAAATATAGTTTTCAGAATAAACTATAAGGAAGGGTGGCCTATAAAAACATTATTGTTAGTAGAATTATATTGTAGGTACCAGGGGCAAAGCTCCTTGTATTTTAAACTACAATGGGCGCTAGCATGGGTGCCGGTGGGGTGGGGGCCTCACAGGGCTCCTTGTGGGCCCTCCCGCCATGCCGTCCCCACTGGCCCCTCCCCCCCGATTTTGCAGCCTCGGGGCAGCAACAGGAGCTCTTTGCACCGCGGCAAAGCCTTTCCACCACCCCTCCTCCCGGGCTCAGCATGGCGAAAGGTGCAGGCCCAGCACATCTCTGATGCACCAGGCCTGCTCTTCTCGCCACACCGATGCGTTTCCCCCTCCTCCCCCTGAGATCCTGGTTTCGGCGTGGCCAGAAGAGCAGGCCCACCATGTCTCTGACACGGTGAGCCTGCTATTCTGGGTGCATCAAAGCCTTCCCACTACTGCCCTCCCCACCCAGTGTCCCGGCCTCGACACTCGGACGGGCCAATCGGGTGCCGCTTCACGGCTCCTGATTGGCCCCTCCGAGTTCTTATCACAGACTCGCCCCGCCCCTTTCTCCTCCCACCTAGCCCTTACTGTTTGATTTTTACAGATATGGTGCAGATATGGTTTACAGATATGGTGCAGCAACAGCAGAGGGTGGTGCCTGCAATCAGTCCCAGGCTATGAGCAATTAGACCAGGCTAAAACCCAGACAAAAGCAGCACTCTCCTGAAGGCTACAAGGATCTACTTGAGCTCAAACTCTTTGTTGTTGTTGTTGTTAGGTGCGAAGTCGTGTCCGACCCATTGTGACCCCATGGACAATGATCCTCCAGGCCTTCCTGTCCTCTACCATTCCCCAGAGTCCATTTAAGTTTGCACCGACTGCTTCAGTGACTCCATCCAGCCACCTCATTCTCTGTTGTCCCCTTCTCCTTTTGCCCTCAGTCGCTCCCAGCATTAGGCTCTTCTCCAGGGAGTCCTTCCTTCTCATGAGGTGGCCAAAGTATTTGAGTTTCATCTTCAGGATCTGGCCTTCTAAGGAGCAGTCTGGGCTGATCTCCTCTAGGACTGACCGGTTTGTTCACCTTGCAGTCCAAGGGACTCGCAAGAGTCTTCTCCAGCACCAGAGTTCAAAAGCCTCAAACTCTGTTATCTCACAAAGCAAACTCAAGCAATGCTTCCTAGTAATTCAGCAGTTTAGGAAAGGCTAAAACCCCCCCAAAACAAACAAAAACAAAAAACACTTCCCAGAAGCTCTCTCCTGGGTTCTGTCTCCCAGTCCAGCTGGCTCAGTTCTCAAAATGTATTGGTAAAGATTGATTGATTGAAGTATGAAAATGAGTCTTGATTGGTGAGGGAAATGCCACACCTGGACCATTTATGCACTGGAGGTTTCATGCTGGGCTGCAGGCTGGAGTTTTAGTCATGGCAGATTGCCCCACTTCTTCCTGCACCCATACGGGGGAGCATTTGGATTGGTGCACCTCAGCCACCCTCTATTTGTGCTCCTGCATGGGAGCTGGGGCAATGAAGTTCTCAGTGCATAAACGGTCCTGTACATGAAGAATAAACCCCATCCTTTCTTGTGCACCTGAACTGAGTTACATGAATAGGTGATGCGCCAGTCATTTGATATAAGTATTTTCATTAAAAGCTCACCACTTTTGAATGGTTCACTTGAGTGGGAAAAATCAATTTGAAGCAAACTACCGGAAACAATTACATACTGCCAGTGGTGCAATTTTGTATTATCAGAGCTGAGCAAAGTGATGGGCTGAGTCTACAGGCTCACCTTGGTTTTAAAGGAATTCCATTAATGCCGGAGCTCTGGGAAACTTCAGAATGGAACTGACTATGCAAACTGCCAGGCATCTAAAGTCATGTCCTGAAGGAATGAACTAAAACACAACTATTACTGCAGGGACTGCAAATTAAAAATAAGATAAGTTGTTGCTTTTGTTCCATTTGTATGTAATGCATATTACAAAGCTGACACGATTCTAAATGTTGGCATTAGCATGACAATCATGTCTGAGGAAAAGTATGAAACAGTAATAATAATAATACCATAAATTAATACATTTTGACAGCAATAGCAGAAGGAATGTGAACCAAGTCCTCAAGAGGTGTTACAGGACTGTCACCCATCTATGCTTCTCCATGGTAACATCTTCTAAAAGAAATGTGTGCCATGATGTTATAATTTCCAGCCCCTGCAATTAGCAGACAAATCAGCTGAAGAGCACTCAGGAAATGACATCATGTGACATGTTTATTTGTCAGGGAGACAGGAGATTCAAGTTTATGGCAAATACATGTCTTGAAAACATCTAGTGAGAATCTGCTAATGATGAGCTATTGTGTACAAAGATATCTTAAAAGCAGGGTGTCATCTAGTTATATCATCCCCATTATTCTGCTTGGCAGTAGAAAGCAATCCAACACAAGAGCAGTTTTCCATTACGATCTTTGCTAGACCAGCCATAAGCCGGAGGTTAGTGAGAGTTAGGTCAGTTTCCATTTTACATGTGATTTTTTAAAAGAGGTATATACTTATTTTAAAGTATACACCTAAAATATCATGTGTGAATGTGACAAGCATGTATGATACAGATATAAACCAATCAAAGGGCTGGGATAGGTTTTAACTTCTTTTTTTTAGGGGTTTGCTGCTATTAGCAGAAGTGAGCCGATTCCATTTGTTCTACTCCACGTTTTGTGGGTTTGTTATCTTGGAGAGCTTCTAAAATAAATGTTGGAATTGTTTCATATGCAGTTTGCTAAAAAAATTTTGCATTTACATCTTTTGTTCCCTTCCGGGTTACCAGTGCATGCACATTGATATGAATGCATCACAAATTTTGTGCTGTGATTTAATCAATAGATATATCACATATCCTCCCTCCAAAGGACGCACACTTAATCACTGGGGATGGGCTGTTCATAATGATTGGCAGCCCTGAATGCCAAGAAGAAGAAGAAGAAGAAGAAGAAGAAGAAGAAGAAGAAGAAGAAGAAGAAGAAGAAGAAGAAGAAGATGCTGCTTTTTTCTATCCAAAGGAGTCTCAAAGCGGCTTACAGTCGCCTTCCCCTTCCTCTCCCCACAACAGACACCCTGTGAGGTGGGTGAGGCTGAGAGAGCCCTGATATCACTGCCCAGTCAGAACAGCTTCATCAGTGCTGTGGCCAGCCCAAGGTCACCCAGCTTAGAAGTCCGCACGCACCTCACAGGATTTCTGTTGTGGGGAGAGGAAAGGGAAGATGAATGTAAGACGCTTTGAGACTCCTTTGGGTAGAGAAAAGTGGCATATAAGAACCAACTCTTCTTCTTCTAAAAACTGATGTACATGTTGTTAATTTTCATCACAATATTAAAGCTCCTATTACTATGATTGCCACTCCTGTGTGTTTTATCATGGTAATAGGGAGAAAAGGAGCTACTGTTTCATGCCAGAGGTCTCCGTTGATTCCTGGCCCACCTGACATGCACCTTGCCTCGACCAGGGCCTGGGCTTTTTTGGTCCTGACCCCTACCTAATGGAAAGAGCTCCCAGAAGACCTAAGTGCCCTGCCGGAGCTATCACAGTTCTGCAGGCCTGCAAAATGGGGCTCTTCCACCAGGTGTCTGGTTGAGGCCGGGATGAGGAACATCTACTGAGTCCCTCCTCTGAGCACCCCTCCTTGTGGCCCAGGGGGCTGGTAGGGGGCCATTGAGTGGACAGGAGAGAAGACGGTTGGGTGGGTTAGAGTTGGTGTATTCGGGTTTCGTGTTTTAAAGCTTAATATAAATCATCACGAGCCAGCTAGATTGGGAGTGGCGGTCAACAAACAAATAAAACAGAATAAATAAATAAATAGATATGATGATACTTTTTTTGCAGGGTATTAGCTTCTCACTCCCAAGAAGTTAAATGTATATTTGCCAGGATTTTGAGCAAAGAGCATGGAGCCTTTTAAAAAGCTTATATAAATGGGGAAAAAATATAAAGACATTGCAACAGAGGGTCAATCGCTCAACTCAAACAGTATAAAGATCTATGTCATAATATAATCAGTCTGATAGGAATTTCCACTCCCCCCCTCCTGCTTCAATGCTTTCACCAGAAGCCTGCCACATCAAGGATCAAGGGGAAACCTTTCTTATTGCTTTACCTCTCCATCTCTTTGAGTCCCTTTGTGTGAAAAGTGAGGTAAACAAATACACTGCCTTCTGGTTTGGGGAGAGATTGTTGCTATCCAGGATGGACCTGTGACACCCCCCCCCCCCTGCACTGCTCTCATCCGCACCCTGAGGAGGGCTCTGCTGGTGGCAGGCAGATTGGTTGTTAAGCAGTCTGGGTAAACATTTAAAGTTTTTGACTTTATTCTGTCATCACTTTTGGCCAGCTTTAAAATGCGCAAATAGATAAATACCAGGAGCAGCTTCACTTGCTAATTTTGTGTTTGTCTGGCTGTTATCGAAGGCACAGGAGCAGAAAAATGTTGGCAACCTTAATTCAGGGCTACGTACTGTAACCCAGGTGTAGTCAACCTGTGGTCCTCCAGATGTCCATGGACTACAATTCCCATGAGCCCCTGCCAGCATTTGCTCATGGGAATTGTAGTCCATGAACATCTGGAGGACCACAGGTTGACTACCCCTCCTCTAACCAACACAGTAAATCCACCTAAAGATGTGCAGGTTTCATATCCTGCAATATATTTTTAGGTGCTTATAGCGGCTGCTCCAGCAGCATTTTCATTTTACAGACTCATAGCAATCCTAATTCTGGCAATTCCAATGATTGGTTCTGCACGGTGGCTCAATAACACCTTCCCTGCCTTACCTTGTGGTTCTTTGCAATGGCGTTCTACTTGCCTAGCCAGTAAACAGCAGCATAGTAGGCAGGTATAATGGGGCTGCAAAGAAGCCTGGCACAATGAAAGTAAAAGGGCAAGCATTTCTCCCTCTTGTATGTCCGTGGCATTTTAGGTCCCTTTGGGGGAGAACTACCAATCCTGTCTTGGTTGCATTTGCTGTAACAGGTTGATGTGGTCACACTTCAAGTTTCTTTGTGAAGCAGATGTTCGTCATGGAGCCGGCCTTCCCTGGGAAGGTAAAGCTGCTCCTGCCCCCAGCCTTGTCTCCTCCTTCCCCACCTGTAGAAGCTGCCTGCAATGTGACCGATTCTGGGAAACTTCATTAGGTTGCACAGAACTCCTCCACCCCTTGGGTGCAAAAGTCTGCCCCCAAGGTTCCCAAAAGGATATTTTCTATTCATCAACCATTCATGCTGTCTAATGGTTGCTGGAATACTGAGAGCCAGAGCAGGAGTAGGACTGAGGCAGGCCTGGGTTCACATCTCAGTTAACGCTCCTGGATGCTCTTGAGCCATTCATCATCTGTCAGCCCGATCTGTTTTACAGGCTGTGGAGGAGAGAATGTTAGCGGTGAGGGTTGAGAAGAGATGATAAAAATACAGAATAAAGCTCTTCCTATCAGGACTAAAGATATCGCTATGTGAACGGCGGACTTGGGTTCTTATCTGCCCTTCCGTACCTCCCTTTTTTGGGATAGATATTGGGAATTTATATGGTTTTTTGCTTCATCTTGTTTTCTCTCTATCTGCTGTATTTTTTGTCCGTGGTTTTAAGGGGAATTTTACTGGGGGGTTTTATACAGACGTTTGTAGCCCGTCACAAGCTGTTGGGAGTGGTGGGTAAGAACTATAATAATAATAGTAATATTATTACTATTGATGATGATGATGATGATGATGGTGATGATAAGGGTGCCACATGAAATACACATACCGCTAAAGGAATAAGACTGGAGGAAAGCCTTAACAGGAACCATAGATCTTAATGTGGCAGTGCAATTTCTTTCCTGGAATTTGTATGCAGGAGTGGAGAACAATTTAGGGACACTGCAAGAATCTGTGTCTTCTGCTCACAACACAAAGATAATAACCATTTCTAATAAGTGTCTCAAGTATACAAAAACTGTCAACTGTGGCGCTATTAAGCCGTTTTTATGCCCACAGAAAAATGATTCAAATCTATATTATGCAGCCTTTCGGGGCCTTTGGATGAGGAACATGGTATACCATTAAGCTAGTTGAGGACAGGCATTTTAGCATGGATGATCTGCATTGCAAAAGTTGACTGCATGCATTTGCAAGCAACTGCCCCAAGCTTATGATGAAAGCTCATTTCATTTGGTGAAATGAGCGTGACCATGGATGGGATACCAAGCCCTGTATGCAATATTCCACACACATTCTCAGTTTATGTTAGCTCCCCTGTCCAACAGGATCCTCCCCATGTCTCCTGAAAAGCCACAATGTTTGCCAAGAAGCCCCCTCTGGAGCAGCACACCATGAGATGCAAAGCGTTGGGGGCAAAATACTATAATGCTCCTCTCCTGTACAGTTGTAGAAGAATCTCCACTAGTAGGAAGGGGGCAGGGCTGGATCTCAGCTTCACAATTAAAACAGAAAGTTTGTGGATCCCTAGCAGTTATGTTGGATGCTTCTTCACACCCCTGCAAGACAAAAGAAAGCCAGTAATTTTATTCCCTTACTGCTGTTTTATAGGGATTCTGTCTACTGGTTGCAAGAGAAAGCAGAGATGCCATGAGCATATTAAAAATGCTGACACTAATCATTTGTGCAAATGACTGAAACTTGAACTTGATTTTAATCAATTATAGGTATCAAGGCATCAGATTTTCTTAAAAAAAATTCTTCCACTCTCTGGTTTGGATCCAATCAGCTTTTCGCGACAGTTGGAGGAACATGTGGCATAATAAGGAGGGGAAGTGGGTGAGGCTTAGTAAAAAAAAGGGTGGATCTTGCCCCCATATGTCAAAATTATTAAGTTTCATGAGTTGGGAAGGAAATGCAACAGAGAGCAGATGCCACTTAAAACAAAACATATGAGAGAAAAATGGCTTGCTTTTCATAGTGAGGGGCACAATCCGCCAAAATTTCTCCCACACAAGCCAAGTAGAAACAATTGAGAGTGGCTCATTTTCCGCAAAGCCTCCAATTTATTTCCACCATGGTTGCTTAGGAACTGTTCCCAGTGAGCATGAAGTGTACAATTCAAAGAGTACTGTAATTTGGTTTACACTGGTCAACATGCACAATGCAAATCAATAACGGAGCAGTTCCAAATAAAAAGAGACAGTCATTTAAAACTTACCACCCAGCCATTCTGAGGAAACGTTTTGTAGAAGTGTGAAGGGAATACAGAAGAAAGTGACCAGCAGATCGCTGCATGCCAAGGAGCAGATGAAGATATTGGTAGCTGTTCTCATAGTTTTTTTCCTAATGATGATATAGACCACTAGGCTGTTTCCAAAAAGTGCCAGTAGAAAGATGGCTACGTAGAGCACCAGGAAGATGACCTTGGCACTGAGAGGCAATTCAGGGATATACACAAGTGGTTTGAGGCCATAAGTAGTGATGAACTCTTGCCTGGTCATATTGTGTTCTTGAAGAAGCCTGTTCAGAGCTTCGGGAGTTACGTTCAGCCGCCTTTCCATGGTCTTATTCTGTTTTCATCATGTCAGCTGTGCCGTGTCCACTATCTAGGAATTGTTCCCGGTGTCCATAAGTGTGAATTCCAAACTAGTCCGCGAGATGAGCTCTCCAAGGTCCTGAATTCAAAGGCTGCCCTCTTTTCTGCAGTTCTTCAAAATGTGGACTGATTGGGTAGAGCCTGACCCACGAATGAAGCTGTGTTGTGCTCAGAATTCATGGCCCAAGATGCTGGATCATAGGACTGCCCCAGTCCGGTTCCTTCCATTTCAGAGTTCAACTCAGCTGCTGTGGAGGAGTAGCTTCTTTCCGCAATTCCAAATTATTAGATCCTCAGGCGAATGTGCTTGAAGCCCCCCCATATTTTTTTAAACCTAAGAAATGCATAGTCAGTGTTGTCAGAATGATGTAAAGCCAGAACATCTAAGACAGAAAAAGTAGCCAAGGATTGGTAATCCCCCCCCCCCCGTTGTCCCCTCCACACACACAGAGTCACACACGGTAGTTATGTCGCCTGTCAGAGTGCATGAAGTCTTTAGCAATGCCGATTCAATTGTTCCTTTTCCTCAGAAGAGACTCTCACAGCCCTCTGCTATGCAGAGCAGACAGATGCTTCTTTTTGTCCAAAAGAACTGCGAGGAAAGAGGCTCGTAAGAATCTTAGACTACATGATGTTTGCCTTGGACCAATCGGAACAAAAGGCCAGTTAGCCAACAGCTGAGAATGTTTGCTGATAACAGCAGAGTCCTCGACAGCAGCATTCTGCATCCTGGACTGTAATCTATTAAAATCAGACTGGATCAGGCTGAACCACTTACCCCTGGTCCTCCTAACACTTACCAAGAGCTCCAAGGAGGCGAAATTGCAAGGATTTTCCCTGCCAGTAGATTACCTTCTGTGACGAACCTAGATTATGTCTGCAATCTTGAGCTGGTGTTGTTGATTAGTTAATTAAATGTTAAAGTGCAAGACAAGTTGTGGCTTATTTTTAATTAGAAAAAAAGGGCACATTGCCATGCAAGCCAGACAGGCGGGTTCATGCTTTAGTATCTAGCAGCAAAGATCAATGAAGTGGACAAGGCGCTGGATGCATCAACCCTGAGGAACAGGTCTCAAGTGGCTTGCCCTGAGGAATGGCATAACTGAAACTTATTACCAGATCAACTTCAGTGTTTGTTCCATAGTTGTTTCCCAGGCAGAGTAATTACTGGTTGGCCCTGGGCTTATTTGCTTAGCGTCCAAAGGGATAGACCAGGCTTCTAAAGCAACCTGGTTCTTCGGTTTACCAATGGGATTTATTCTTGAGGATTGTTAGCTTTGTCATCGTTTTTATCAGTAGGAGAAGAGGGTGACCTGGATGCACGGGGCATCCCTGTCCCACAACTAGGTGGTCAACTATTTTGGCCCCATACAATGAGAAGGGTGGGAAAAAAAACCCAGACACAATCCAGCTCAGCTTCCCCCATGCTCCAAATGCAAGGCCAGTTATAATAGGGCTTCTTGTAAATGTTGATGCAGGTCCTCTGCAGGAAAGAACCGGCCCAGAGGATGACTTCGGATGTCTCAGGGAGATGAAACCGGACACAAAAGTGAAAGGCATTCTTCCACTCTGTCCAGCCCTCACGGGTCCAAATTTACAGGG
The DNA here is from genome assembly GCF_049243985.1 of Paroedura picta. Classification (NCBI taxonomy): domain Eukaryota; kingdom Metazoa; phylum Chordata; class Lepidosauria; order Squamata; family Gekkonidae; genus Paroedura; species Paroedura picta. Next base: position 25,250,262 of record NC_135380.1, read on the forward strand.
TAAATTCATCCCATCAGTGATTCAGAAGCAAAAGACAGAACAGCGATGACGTGTCAGTCTGAGATGCCACAACAGCACTTCTAGCAAGTTGCTTATTGTATAATTGGTATCTAGATTCCTCAGTGGAGACCCACATGGTGATCATTTGAGCCTTGAACGAGTGCTGAAAGTAGAGGCCTGTGAATCCTGGTAGTGTGCAGCTCAGAGCCTGGCAAGGCCCCTTATGGAAGGCCAATGTCCTAAATTCTAGTTCTCTACAGTTCTCTTCCATAGGTTCCAACTCCTTCCCACCCCACAACAAGAGGAAAGCAGGCTTTTAACCCTTGCTCCCTCTTTGGCTCCTCCCCTTAGTCTGTCCCATGTTTCTGACTCCTCCCCTTGTTTGATACCTGGATCCTTCTTCTTGGCTTGCTCCTTTTCCCTGCTTGTTCCATCTCATCCTTCCTTCTTCCCTCTGGGGTTCGCCATGTCAGACCCAAAGGTGGAGCTGTCTGCAAACTCCCATCATACCCCGGGGCCTCCCACAAAGTGGTTGCTTCTGCTTCCCAATGGTCTCTCCCATCACAGGCTGTGATTTTCCTGACTATTGCCAAGCCAGTGGTTTAGGCTAAGTGGGCGAGGGCAGCCTGAGGTGCCATAATCCCACATTCCTCCCTTGCATGTACTTGGCCGAGATTGGATTCATAGATTTGGGACAGGGCATCTTCATTCCCATCTGGTATCTGGTTGGGTGGGATTTTAATATGGCTGCAGTGCCAAGTGACAGAGTCAATGATGGGCATTTGACTGCTTCATAGCTGAACCACTGGAGTCGCATATGCTCAGGGATTGCCGTGAAAGATACCCTCATATACCCTGTGATAGTCCATTTGTTGCCCAAAGCTGATTTTTCACTGTGGTGTTCAACAGGCTGCAGTTTCTGACTAATAAATAGATGGCAGCCAGAATGGTGCAGTGGTTAAAGAGTCAGACTAGGATCTGAGAACCTGGGTTCGAATCCTTACCCAGCCATGGAAGCTGGCTGGGTAATATTGGGCCCATCATACATTCTCAGCCTAACGTATCTCACAGAGATCTTATAGGGATAAAAGTGGGCCACGCGCCCGGCTAAGCAGCGCTCTTTCCGGGCGGAAAGGGGCCGCGCATGCATTCATTCTTAATTGTACTCATATTCTGCAACTCCTGGGCTTGCTGTCTTGCAGCAGCTAACAACAATTAAAAATACAATACACAAAATCTTATAACTCCCCAGACCCTCAACACCCCCTCATCTGCCATTTGCCATTTATAATGATGAATACAACTAGTTACAATTAGAGAACCAAGAACTATCAAATACACTAAATTATTCAGTGGGGAGGAATTAGGCAGCTGTCATTCTACAATAAGTTAAAATACAAGCCACCCTTTTAATGCATCATTTTTTAAGATCCCTGCTTTGATCCTGTTTGTAACAGCACCTTCAGAGTGCAGGTGGATTTTGTGCTCTGCAGCTGGAGGGCAGCTTGCTTGTAACACTGCTGAAGCATCTGGATGGAGGTTTTCTACCTCCACTCTGGCAGACACTCTTGCAGAGGAAGAGCGCCCCATAGTGGTGCATTGCAGCCAGGTCATCCAGGAAGGCTGGAGTCAGTTAAAACCCATCATGAGTAAAATGGAGAGGGTTAATAAGAGGCAATTAGAGGGGGAGATATGCCAAGGCATGCACTGCTAAAGGCAAAAGACTCAATCCAAACCGGAAAGGTATCAAGTCCTTCACATGGCCACACACAAGGACCAGTGGCTGTGATTGCATTGCAGGTTCTTGAATGTATTCCGTTAAGTACTTCTATCAAATATACAGGATAGTTTCTTGGAAAGGTTGCTATTCCTTGTACTCGCAAAATGACCTGGTGCATGGATTTGTAGACTTTCATTTTTATGGCCATGAATTTGTGTTCTCATAAGCCAAGATCTTTGGCCCAAATCTCCTTTTGAGGGTAAGTACCCTGGAGGAACCCCTGAAATATTTTCAGGCTTCCAAGAACCCTAGAAGTCATGCTAGCTAGTCACCCCTGCCCGCCACACCCCCAGAAGTGACATGTCACTAGAAGTGACATTGCCTAAAGACTCCCACCTGATGTGGCCAGCTTTAGGAATGGTCAATAGGACAAAAGTAGATACTTGAGATCTGCTCTGTGTGGGGCCTATAGAGCAACAGGGAAAGTGAGCTCCAGTGATGCTTAGTGACATTAAAGGCCACCCAGACTTCCAGGAAAGGTTGCGGAATGCCTGGGGAACTCTCAAGAACCCCGGGTTTCCAGGGAACCTTGGTTGGAAATCTCTGGTCTAGCCAGACAGAAAGCTGGGAAGAGACAGTGCTAGGACAGCACTGGTCAGCAGAGATTTATTTGTTTGTTTGTTTGTTTAATATACTGCCCTCCCCTGAGGCTCAGGGCAGTTTACATGGAACTGGAGAAAAAAACAGTACAAATAACATGATAAATTGAACAATAGTTATACAGTCATAACAGGAGAACAATAAAATAATAGAACAAATATGGCGAGAACACCCATTTAACTGTAACATACTGAGATGGCAGAGAGAGCTGTACAAATGTAAAGTTTTATAGTGAAACTGTGAGGAATGCATTGTTTATCAAGCTTAAGAAGGTATACTCAGCAGTAAGTTCTGTGTTATCCAATGGGATTTACTCCCAGGAAACTGTTCTTAGAATTGCAGTCACAGTCCCTAATTTTTTCTACCTGCCCCTGGCCAATCACAGTTGCTACTTTTTCTTCGGGGGGGGGAGCTTTAAAAAGATAGACCACTGATCAGATCTAACAGGGCCCTTCTTATATTTTTAGGAGAATAAGAGTGTGTCAAGTACAATAGAACGTTTATACATGAAAGGTACTCCACAGTATCTGACAAAGTGAGCTCCAGGCTTTGGGGAATTTTTGACCTGGGTTGGTCCTATGTCACTCCAGAGAAATAGAGCTGCAAAGTAACAGAGCATTTGAAAGTATGCAGTTATTACTTTCCTCTGTAAGACCGTTTATGCACTGGGAACTTCACTGCCCTACCCCCTTGTCAGGAGCACAGATCGGGGGTGGATGAGGTGCACCAGGCCAAATGCTCCCGCATGTGCGTGCAGGAAGAGGTGGGGAAACCTGCCATGACTAAATCTCCAGCTTGCAGCCTGACATGAAACCTTCAGTGCGTAAATGGTCTAGATGAGGCACAGATCCAGACTGAAAGCATGTTGAGGTTTAAATGAGAGTAATCTTTACTGGAAAGATTATTTACAAATATATATCAAATTTATCTGCTTCAGTCTCCTTACTGAAGCAGAGTACAAAAGCTTAAAGAGTGCTAACAAAAACAACATGTTGCAGGCCTCTATGGCTGGGCTGCAAGCAGATGACATGCTTACACATCAGCATATGGAGAGAGCTGAGAGCCTAATGGTGGTTGCTTGCTTGAACAAAACACACATAGTTTCTCTTCCTGAAAAAGCAGGAAGTGGACAAGAGCCCACCTAAAACAGGGCGAAGCACTGGAAGGCGACTGAGACTCCAACTATTTCTACATGGCTTGATAAATTAGCGGACTTAGCAAAAATGGCAAGACTCACTAACATGGTTAAGAAGAGATCTCCGGAAGAATATGATAAGCAGTGGAGTGATTATTTGGACTTTCTTAAGAAAGACAGCAGTAACTGTTAGATTAGAAGAAGAAGAAGAAGAAGAGTTGGTTCTTATATGCCGCTTTTCCCTACCTGAAGGAGGCTCAAAGCGGCTTACAGTCGCCTTCCCATTCCTCTCCCCACAACAGGCACCCTGTGGGGTGGGTGAGGCTGAGAGAGCCCTGATATCACTGCTCGGTCGGAACAGTTTTATCAGTGCCGTGGCAAGCCCAAGGTCACCCAGCTGGCTGCATGTGGAGGAGTGCAGAATCGAACCTAGCATGCCAGATTAGAAGTCAGCACTCCTAACCACTACACCAAACTGGGACCAATGTGTAATGGGAACTGACTATATATCTCTTGAGATAATATCAGACTACATTAAGTATGATATACGTGTATTGATGATACTTATCAGCTGGTCGCTTTTTTGTTTTTTTATTTTTCTGTAAATGCTTTTTATAAGAACAAATAACAATTAAAAAATTGATAAAAAAGAGCCCACCTAAAACAAAGGAATCCCCAGAGCATGTGGCCCAAAATGCCCTGCAACCTCACCAATGACCTTTGATGCCACTAGTGAGTACACAGGTACAGGTCAGTGCCTAAACAGCTTAACAACATCTCATAAGGGCTCTCTTCACCAAATGAATCTGTCATGCCCCCACTGCCACCTCCTGTCTCCCAGGAGTTGCCACAGCAACCAGGGCCTGCAGCTGAGCCAGCACTGGCAGAAGAGAGAAGGGCCTCTGAATGTGCAGCAGAAGAAAGCAGCACAAGTCAGCCAGGCTCTTCCCAAGAGGCATCTTTGGTGCAGCCACAGCCTCAGATGCATTCCAGATGCATTCCAGTCCTGACAGCTGGTGTTTGCTGAATGCCTAAGGAGCCAGAGACTGCAGGTACACTGTCAAAGTAGATGGAGCCAAGCTGGGATAGCTCCTGGGAAGGATGAGTGAGTCCTCCCGCAGGTGCAGCCAATTATCTGGGCTGCTTTTAGGTGAGACAGCAGCAGCTCTTCGGCATGGATACAATCAATGCAGAAACCCTCCTGTCCGGCTTGGATTCCTTGGTCTGTAAACTTCTGACTCCCATCGGCTTCCCTGACTCCTGGCAAACGGCTTTGTGACTACACACCTGGTAATTGGACTGGCTTTGTTGAATATAAGCTTATCTGGACTCTGACCTTGGCTTTCCCTCGACTACTCTTTGCCTCGCCCTTAACTCTGCTTGCTTTGATTCCTAACGACTCGGACTGGATTTTGACTTTGCTCTGGTGTGGACTCCGGCTAGGCTCTGCAGCCCAGGCACCTCCTGCACAGCTGCCACTGAGTGTGGCGAGCTAGGGCAGCATAGAATTGCTGACTGCAATTCCAACACATGCCCACGAAAACCACATTTCTTTTTAAGCACACAGGAATACTCCTATTTTGACCTCTGAACTCTGGGAATGCTCATGGCACACCTCATGGCATGATTCACAGCTAATAAGCACATGAGGTACTGATTATTTTGGATGCTGCCCACTTCTCTGACTGGCAGAACTAAGTAGACACCTGGATCCTTGTGAGGACAGGGGCAAAGGTGAAGCAGACAGCTTGAAACCCTTTGAACTGCAGAATATTTTTTTAATGTTTGAATGTTCACTTCGAATGTTCACTTCAGATTTCTAAAATGAAATTCTGAGTCTAAACAATGGTAAAGATGTTTTGCAAAAAACAGTGCCTCCCCTTTTCTTCATTGTCTGCAATCTGGTAGTACTCTGGCTACCTGTCTTGTGACTCGACCATATTACTTTAGCAGGGAACTGCAGAAGCAAAACTTCACCATCTGGATTCATGTCAACTGAGCACTGTGGATGTCCATCCAACCTAATGAAACTTCACTGCTGGGATTCAAAACAGGCTGGTCTCTATGCTTGCTCTCAGCACAGCAGTTAACTTTATCTATTTAGGAACCTAATATTCAACCTATTTTTTTTAAATAGGAGAGCTTATGATGGCAACCAGTAAAACAATCCATCAGACCATCCACCATGATTAAAACTTTAACGGAGACAAAGTTCCAGTCTTCCATGTTAGCAATGCTTATCCAGGATTCTGCAGTTGCCCAGTCTGGGTTTTATTCTGATGCCCATGGCCTTGTGACACTGACTGATCTGGGGGTCTGTTACCCTTTGGAGAGGCTGGCAGGAGAGGCTAGCAAGGTACCATCCCAGGGGTTTCAGTGCAACAGAGAAAGACTGAGTCCAGGGCAAATTTTGACCTTGGGTCAGGTTCAGGCACAAGCAAACCTGGACGCGATCCAGGGGTCTCATGGGCTGCTAGCAAGGCTCTAGCTGGACAAGGCAAGACAGAAGTCTTGTTCAAGGACATAGACTGAACCTCAATACCTAAGGCAGTACATAGGAAGTGAAGCTGATTAGCCTTTTCAAAATCAATCTTTTATTGATTCTGAGCATTACATTATTTGCTTGCGTGAGAGCAAAGCTCCCTTGGCTTGCTGAGGTTGCAAGCAGAGCATAATGGGCTTGTTTCAGATGAATGCTAATGAGAAGCAGGGCCCCAAAAGGCCTATAACAGCTGTTTGCATGCAAGCAACAACAAGAGAAAAAAAAAGAATCTGTCTAATGGCTTAATCAAATAATATTCCAATTATAAGAGTCTCTGTTATCTTTTTATTTCCACTGGGTGTATGTTTTGATAAGTGATGGGAGATGGGGGGAGGGAGCCCAATACAGTTTCTGTTTCCTGGGGCTTTAAGGTAGTGGATCTCAATCTGGGGGTCAGGACCACTTTGGGGGTCAAATGACCCTTTCACAGGGGTTGTAGCAAGGCAAGCAGCTTGGCTGGGGGGGGGGGGGGGGCGCCATCCACACAACAGCCTTGCAGGGTAGATCGAGATAGAGCGTTTGTCTGTCTGGAGCAGCGGAACAGAACGAGATCGGCATGGTGGGACAAGAGGCAGAACTGAACTGAGAAACCCCAGAAAAAAACAATTTATATACAATCATGAACAGTGGATCTTCATGCCATTGGTCAGTTTCAGTTTCATTTCTGTGAAAGAACACTTGCCTAATTTTATGGTTGGGGGTCACCACAACATGAGGAAGGTTGAGAACCACTGGTTTAAGAGATTGCTGAGGAACTGGGGATGGAGAGCACAGAGCTTTCGTTGTCAGTGGTGGATCAGAGGTAGACTTGAGATTAAGTTGCAAAAAGGAGAATTAACATTTTACATCTCCCTAATGAGCAGAGCGTTTATTTTCCCCTAACCTCCATCCGATGTCAAAAATAAAATAATATTAGACAGCCCCAACATCCAGGGAAAGAGTTTTTGAAGGACAAAGGCCAAATATGCTCCCCCAGTTGGAGTATTCTGAAGTGTTGGTGTGGCCGCCAAGAAAGTCCTCCCGTTCAAGCACTCTTGTTGAACCTCTGAAGGACATAAAACAAGGCCTCTAGCCGGCCTAAGCAAGTGGGTAGACTCATACTGCTTTTAAAAAAAATATGTAGGTAGTCCTAAAGAATAACCACTCGTGGGCTGAACTGAATAGTAGGGTGGCCTTTTGAAGACTTTACCTTCCACCTTTCCAGACAGTTCTTCATTGGTTCTGATAGGGCAGTGGTCCCCAACCTGCGGGCCGCAAAGGCCATGGCGCCGGGCCGCAGCTCCCTCTCCCCGCCCCCCCCCCACAGTAAAAAACTTCCCAGGCCGCAAGCTTGCGGCCCGGGAAGCTTCTTACTGCGGGAGGGCGGGGAGAGGGAATCAGGGCCGGGCTGCGCATTTACGCATGCGCGGCCCATGTGGGCATGGCCCGTGGGCGCGGCCCAATGCGCGGGCATGGCCCGCGGGCACAGCCCGATGCACTGCCGGTCCTCAGCCTCAGAAAGGTTGGGGACCACTGTGATAGGGAACATTTTGCTTCATTCTCTGCAGCTCAGCCATTCTCTCTAGGGGACTGATGCAAAAGTTGACTTGGGGGGCATGATGGGAAAGCGAGAGGCAGAAAAACACATCACACATGTTCCCTCCATATATGGTGATGTTTAAAATGAGCTTAAAATGGTTTAGAATGTCAGAGAACTGAAATGAAAGCCATCAGACCAGATGCTCACTTGCTTGTTATTGCTAGATTTAAGCATCTGGCCATCCTTCTTTTAGACAGGGGCCAAGAAATCCATCTGATCTTTAAAAACAGCACTACACCAACAAACCAGGGGATGTCATGTTGATCTCTGTGGTTTTGTTCACCTAGCAGATATCTCCTTTGCTGGGCTTCTTGGTTCAGACTGGTTGCCTTACAGAGTACAAGGCTGTGTTTGATAAGGCCCAGAGATAGCTGATTGGAAACTGGAAATCCAGACCTCAGAGAACATGGCCTGGCACTTTCTGGTCCTACCAGATTGTAATCAAGGTGTGATTTAAAAAGCGTCCGTGTTTTCTGTCATGAAGAAAAGAAAAGCGAGACATTTTAAAGGTGTAAGATAATCCACGCTTTAGTAGCACAGCTCTGTTTATTAAATTTTCATGAGATACCAAACAAATTATATATTTACAGGACATAATAATAGTATTCTTGAGCTCAGATGCATTATAATTGAAAAGCCCTTGTTGCCAGTATGTGCTCTTTGTACTTTGAAGGGATCAGTTTTGTGGAGCAAAATACACTTCGGGCTCCCCAGGTACTGTGCAGAAGAGTCTACTGATAATACAGAAGTATGCCCTCTCTTTCTGCCCTGTCCCTTGAATGGTGCCTTTTGTTCTCTAATGCAGAGTTAGTCAACCTGTGGTTCTCCAGATGTTCATGGACTACAATTGCTGGCAGGGGCTCATGGGAATTGTAGTCCATAAACCACAGCTTGACTACCCCTGCTGTAATGGGTTCGGTTCAGTTTCACAGTGGGTTTAAGAGTAAATGAGCCTGTTCATATATTTAGTTGTGACCCACCGTTTTTCCCCACTGGGGACTCAAAGCAGTTTCTATCTATCTATCTATCTATCTGTCTGTCTGTCTGTCTGTCTGTCTGTCTGTCTGACAAGCAGAGACAAAAGAGATGTGGAATCCAACTCTAATTTCTGGGCTGTTCCTAAATTCATTGGTCTGGCTCTCTCAGGGCCATAGGCTGGGAGCCCTTTGGCTTCTCCCAAAAGTCTCGCCCCTCTGGACACGCCCAGGCTTCAATATCTGTGTCTGGGAGGGAAACAGAAACTCAGCCCAGATCTCTCACACCTGGCTGAAATTCACCTTCCTGGCTAGCAGGTTGTGCTGGAAAATGCTACAGCGACGTTAACCACTGAAATCAGGGAGAGGTCAAATCATAAACTAGGAAGAGTGAGTGCCTTGTGTGGTGCCATGGGTATAGCACTGGACGAAGGGGTGCCAGTTCTGGGACACATTCCTAGAAGTCTGGGGATGATGCTTAGAGGGGAGAATTTGGAGAGCGATTTTCCCAAGGGAATGCGATAGAGTTTGCCTTTTGGAACAACCATTTTCTCCAGAAAAAACTGATCTCTGTACTCCAGAGATTAGTTGTAATTTTCTGACGACACCAAGTCCTATTTGGAAGTTGTCTGGGATTCTGGACTTGACCAGGAAGACTTCTGTTTCGAGAGCCAGCTTGGTGTAGTGGTTAGGAGCGTGGACTTCCAATCTAGCGAGCTACTTCTCCTCCACGTGCAGCCAGCTGGGTAACCTTGGGCTGGCCACAGCACTGATAGAGCTGTTCAGACCAAGCAGTAATATCAGGGCTCTCTCAGCCTCACCTCCCTCACAGGGTGTCTGTTGTGGGGAGAGGAAAGGGAAGGCGACTGTAAGCTGCTTTGAGCCTCCTTCGGGTAGAGAAAAGCGGCATATAAGAACCAGCTCTTCTTCTTCTTTAAATTCCTACTCCGCCATCAAATTGGGCCAGCCTCTATTCTTTGTTCATTTCCCCAAATGTCTTTCCTGTTGCCATTTGTGTGATGTGGAGGCACTGGGGTTTGTGGTGTTCAACCCTGTTAGGGGCTCCCCCTTTTTTGCCCCAGGTTTTCAATCACAGTTATGCTCCGTGTTTAGATTAGTTTTTGTTTCCACTTCCTTTGCTTTAAATTGTAAATTGACTTTTAAAATATTGTTGTGTTCCTTTAAAATCTTTTACACTTATAAAAACATTTCTTCTCTTTGCCCAGTAACAAAGGATGCAAATGGCTGATGTGGAAAATAAACCTGAAATTGTACTATTGGGTTACCCTTGCAAACGAGGTTTTTAATATTTACGCTGTTGGCTGCCATTGATAACAGGCTGTCTTGGCCCCTTAAAGGCCAATGAAATTTCATTCCAGCATAAGCTTTTGTAGACCAGAACCCACTTTTGCAGATGCAAAGGAAATGTGGCTGAGGAGGTTTGCTCTGATGTGCAAAAGCTTATGGAGGGAATGACTCTGTTAGTCTTTAAGGCGCCACAAGACATTTCTTGTGGAATTGACCCTGTGGAATTAATGTTTTTAATTGGTTCTGCTGCTATTACTGTTGCTATTTCATGCAAGGATCATTTTGTTTGGATGGCTTTTCTCTCATTATTTGCCCATTGTATTATTATCTACCTAGAGCCCTTGGGAGCTGCAAATCCATGTAAATATACTTTAAACAATCAGTACCCCTAGGAACCAGAAGATGGCACTCAACACTTATAATTTTTTCTGTGCTCCAACTCTACCTTATTCTACTGCTCTGTTGCCCGGGTTTAAACATTAGCTAATTAAAGCCAAGTTTCTTCCAAGGCCTCCTTGAGGCAAATGGTGGCTGAGTGGGTAGAGGCAGAGCATTCCAGCCAAGGCATCCCCAAATGACACCTGCCCTTAATCAATTTCAATCTGGTTGGGGCTGTTGGAGCCTGGAGACAGGTTCCATCACTCTGCTGTTGGATAATCCCCACTGACAAATTTCTTTGCAGTTGATGTGTATGTCTGCCTATGGCCTCACATACAGTACAGCAGTGGTCCCGAACCCCCGGTCCGGGGACCGGGACCGGTTCGTAGATCAGTCGGTACCAGGCCGCAGCTCCTCCTTGTCCTCCTCCCTGGCTGCTGCCTTGGGGGCTGCCCAGCCACTCTGCCGCTGGCTCACCTTTGGAGCTCTCCAGTGGCCACCATGGCTGGGGCTCCCCCTTGGTGTGGCACTGTGCAGCTGCTGATAGCAGTGCCCTCCAGCAGGCAGCGGGAAGTCAGGGGCACCATCGGGAAAGCAAGCGGAGCAGGGGCTCAGCCCCCCCCCCCGGGCCTCAGTAAAATTGTCAAGTGTTGACCGGTCCCCAGTGATAAAAACGTTGGGGACCACTGCAGTAGAGCATTCCTTCCTGTTATGTTAATGGGGGGGGGAATAAGTGAGTGCTGCAAGAACCACCCTCTAGATTTGGTCTTTTCTGTTTTAGAAGGTTTCCATTTGGCAGCTGACAGAGCAATCATAAACTACAAAGAAAGGCCCATTCATTTTAGTTGACAGAGGCCACTTCTAGCAAATCGAAGGCAACGGCAAGTCACCTCTGCTCCTCTCTTGCTTTGAAAACCCCATTAGGGGTCACTTCTAGGAAAGCGCTTTCAGGGGTTCAGCCCGATACTCTTGCCTGAGCTTTAAAGCAAACTGTTTGTTCATGCATGCTGTAACGCCGCAACCCCAACTGCGGTGGCGGCGGGGGTGGCACATGCACGTACGGGGGCGCACATGCACATGCTGGACCACAACAATCTGGAGGCGGCATGGAGGTAGCCAGTGCCCTGGCTCCGCTGCTGCTAGCTGCCGGCGGCCACTGCCACCACCTACTGCCCCTGCCTGCCTGCCACCGCCCACCACTGCTGCCACAGCTACCAACCTGGTGGACCCACGAAAGGAGCCAGGCGACCCCACTTGGGATCGGGACCCCAAAGCTGAGAACCACTGCTTGAAACTATACAGGATTAAGAGTACACCATGAAAAAAAGGGGACGGTTCAAAATTATTGCAACAGAAAACAGAACCTATCCCGGGCTCTTTTATACAATTTCACAATGAATACAAATAAACATTTCTTATCTCTTCTTTTTTATATATGTATATGTATATAAGCACAACCAGAACGGCCTCCAGATTTAACCGTTTTCAATTGAGTTTTCCTCAGTGGTTGTTTTTCAAGTTTTCCTTTTAAATTATATATATGTCCCCAAACCTAGGAGCCAAAGGCCACATATATATAATTTAAAAGGAAAACTTGAAAAACAACCACTGAGGAAAACTCAATTGAAAACGGTTAAATCTGGAGGCCGTTCTGGTTGTGCTTATATACATATACATATATAAAAAGAAGAGATAAGAAATGTTTATTTGTATTCATTGTGAAATTGTTTAAAATAGCCCAGGATAGTTTTCTGTTGAAACTATACAGGAGCAAAAAAACTCAAACCCTTTTGGATTCTGCCCCAAACGCCCTTCCCTGGCTTGGATTCGGCTGGATCAGTTTGGACGAATCCAAAGTGATTCGGCGCCATTAAAGTTAATGGGAAAGTTTTGCTTTCTGTCTATTCCATGGTATGAGGGAGTTCTGAGTTGAAGTTGGGGCACCAAATTTGCAGTGTCCCCACAGGAGCCGCTCCTCCTCGCCTTGAAAGAAGCCAGTGTGGTCTTGCCAAATACACTTGCCCTGGCTGCCCTGGGAGTGGGTCTCACTTCACCAGAACCGTGAACGGGGCAAGGAATTTCCTGGCCTGTTAGTCACGGCCTGAAGTTCCGTTGGTGTCTTAGGAGCTGCCTCCTCCTGCTCTGTGCGCCTTCCCTCTCGCAACAGCGCTGTCATGGCGATTACTAATTTGTGGATTAATTAGGTAACACATGATCTGAGAAATTTGCTGCTATCTGCAGAGAACATCTGTCTGAGTAAGAGCAGTCAGTGATTAATGTCCGTTGGAGATACAGTCTTGTGTTAACTGTGCAAATGGGAGGGAGTTTCCTCCCTTCTGTAAGATCAGGGATTTCTCATTAAGGAGCATGGGAAAAAAAACAACCCCAAAATAAATGGGGGAGGCAATCAAAACACAAGTTGGGAGTTCATACTACAAGCCCTCCCTTCCCCCATCTCTTTTCTAGGCCTTAAGCACTTAATCCCCACGTGGGGATAGAATGGTTCCAGGCTGTGAGGATTTGAAAGAGAGCTCTTTATGGATGAGCAGAAATCAGCCGCAGAGTTAAAGCACGCTTGCAAGAAGGACTGGAAAACACTTCCTTTCTCCAAAAGTTTTTCCCTGATATGGTGTGCAGGGGAAAAATAATAGAATTATAGAATAATAGTGTTGGAAGGAAACTCCTGGGTCATCTAGTCCAACCACTTGCACCATGCAGGACACTCACAACCCTATCACTCATCCACTGTAATCTGCCACCCCCTTAAACCTTCACAGAATCAGCCTCTATAATATGGCAACCTTTTAATACTTTTAGATGGTTATCAAATCCCCTCTCAACCATCTCCTCTTCAGGCTAAACAGACCGAGCTCCCCCAACTTTTCTTCATAAATCTTGGTCTCCAAACCAAGAGCACTTATTTCTTTATATTGTCCACATTTGCTTTCTAGAGGTGTCAACAACATGCAGGGGGGGGGAATTTCTTACCTCCTTTAACAGAGACTTAATGGGTGGAAATGGGCAGTTGAAACTTTTCATGGCATGGAGGTAAATAACATTGCCTGGTAAATAAAATCCCATTAAGGCTCTTCTGTTAAAGGGGCAGGATATTTTTCCTCTCCAGGTTGTTGGCAACCCTACTTGCTTTCCCACTCGTCTGCCTTCAGTGATGTCATCACATATCCACATCTGATTGGCTATAGAACACGGCTAAGCTGTCCCCTTTACTGCATGATCCCTGGTCAACAGGGCTTGATGAAAAATGTGTGTGTGTGTGTGTGTGTGGGGAGGGGGGTGTATCAAAGCAGTAGCAGCCAGGAAAACAATGGCGTGCACCCAACAAGAGCAAAAATGGAGTTAAAGAGCATCAAGGCTGCAGTTCTCAACTTATTCACATGGGAGTAAGTCAGCTCAATGAGTCTTATTCTGGAGAATGCACATGTAGGTTTTCGCTGTTTTCGTGCAAAAGAATTATGCTAAAACATTTGAACGGGGACGAGAGAGAAATTCGATGCTCATCCAGATAATATTTTGAATCACTTTATTCTGCTTAAAGTGTGGTGGTGATAGAGCTGCAACCAGACAGACGCTTATTATAAGCACCCCCGAAAACAAGAGTAAATAGGCTTTTATGCTGGCTGCAAAAACAGGCTTTGCCAATGTGTGAGAGATTGTTATGCTAAGGAGAAACTGAAATGCAAAACTGGTTTCAGGGCACCAAGTGCATTGAGAGCCCTTCTCATACACAGCTCCTCAAGAACATTAAGAGGCCCATTGATGCGGAAAGGCTGAAAGAGCTGAAGACTTGTGGTTTGGCTAGACGCACATGGAGGGCAGTGGACGTGACAATAATTTAGGATGCTGACCGAAAATGTAAACACCAGCGTCAATTAGAGAGAGGAGCCAGAAGAGAGACTCTGAAAATGAGACATGCAGAAGGTAGGCTGTGTAATGCTTCCAGAGCATAGTTGAGTCGTGGAACACCCCCTGCCCACCCCGCCCCCTCGAGTCACAAGCCAACTGTATAGCTGCCATGTATTTTGCTGCTTCTAGGACCCACTACGTAGACAGCAAAGGTTCCATGTCTTCCTCCTCCCTTTGCAGGCATGCTTAGAAGAGCAGCAGGACAGCAAGGCAAGGAGACAGTGCCAGAAAGGATTTCCCCATAGCTTTGACCCTCAGTTTGTTTCTCATTCTGGAGCACTTTTGGATACTGGGCTTGTGTTTCCTGCCCCCCTATGCTACCCATGGCCCTGGCCTTGTCACCAGCTGTAACCTAGGACCCTTCCGCACAATCACCAATGTTGCCAAATGTTTGCAGTATGCAGAAACGCTATAATTAATAGTGGAATTTCATCATTCTGCACACCTGCAATTTTAGCGGAATATTGAAGTCCCAGTAGCGGTCTATTCATTCCCCACAGGTTTCCGGTCTTGCCAGAATCTCAACAAAGGAGATGATTTTTTTTCACGCTTCTGTCTGCCCCTGGCCATCAATCAAACAGAACAGCCAATGAACTGTTGTGTTCGTGCTCCCGAAAAGCCCCTTTCCCTTTAAAACTGTTTTTTAAAAAACCAAAAACACCAGCAGCAATAAATATTTGTTCATTCATTGTCTCAGAAATACCTTTTTCCCTGGCATAGGAGCTGGCAATTAATCATTTACACACTCTTCAAATAAAAAAATATATTTTTTCCCATGATGGGTGCAATTTCTGGCTGAAATTACAGGCAGTGTTGAACTGGGGGCTGTATTGTGCTCGGAAACTTTAAAAACAATTGCAGAAGGGAGCTTTGTTTTGCTGTTAAGCACTTCTGAATTGCTTGTGAAGGGACTTCAGCCGAAGAAGCCTCACGCTCTCTTATTCATTGCTTCTGGTGGTTTATGGGGGGGGGGGGGAATGACAATCCCGTGTCCAGAAGCTCGGGGGGAGAGCTAGGGAGGGACATTCTTTCTACCGCTACATGTCTTTTGCTGATGTGTCGCGGATTGTGCTCAGAAGTCAAGCGCTTCTTTGGGAGGGGAATCCACTTTTCTGGATCCCCCCCCCGAAGCGCTATAAAATTCCGAATGTTTCTGGAGTTTTGCGGTTTGTTGACGACGTCATGCAGAACGGTAAAACATGACTTCTGGTCATGTGCCTATGGTGGGTCCAGGAATTGGAAAGGTTGAAGACCTGTTTTCTAGAGAGAGGACAATAACAGAGAATACAAAGAGGCAATCAGTTGCCTGTGGCCCAGAGCGGTCTTACCTGGCCTACCTGCTTTGCCAAATTGCCTTGGTGGTCTGAGGCGGTTTATTTCTTAGTGAATAGCTAGCAACCCTGATTTAGCAACATTTTCCCTGGCTGAAAATCAGCAAAGGCCCGACTGGTCTTGGTGGACTCTGGGACAAGAACAAATTGTTGGTATTGTGAGATGGCTGTTGGTCTGGTTGCAGTTACAGCTTCTTGGCCCCTGTCATAGAATATGTAAATAGACAGAATTCCTTCATGAAAGTCTGGGATCAATACTTTAGGGCAGGGGTAGTCAACCTGTGGACCTCCAGATGTCTATGGACTACAATCCCCATGAGCCCCTGCCAGCAAATGCTGGCAGGGGCTCATGGGAATTGTAGTCCATGGACATCTGGAGGACCACAGGTTGACTACCCCTGCTTTAGGGGACCTGGGACATCTTTCTAAACCTCCATTATGACAAATGACTGAGAGAACCTGAGAAACTTTCCTGTCGGAATTTCACATGGGAAATCTCTCCTGAATGATAACATTTCCAGGGATCCCCTTCCCTTGCCAAAATCCACATTATTAGTTGCATTTACAGCCATCTTAGCAGTCCTGCATTTTATCCAGACAAAGTAAATTAATAGCAAGATGTGACTGCAGAAAGATCAGTTCTTTTAAACAAAGCTGGCAGAGGTTAGCGAAAGGCATCATTTCACATCATGTACACACTTGGCTGTCATTCCACTGACCTCTCTGGGTAAGCAGGTTTGCCAG
Organism: Paroedura picta; assembly: GCF_049243985.1. Lineage (NCBI taxonomy): Eukaryota > Metazoa > Chordata > Lepidosauria > Squamata > Gekkonidae > Paroedura > Paroedura picta. The sequence goes on from NC_135380.1 coordinate 25,266,557, forward strand.
GTTTCTGAAACAATAAACTGCAAAAACCCAGCAGACTTTTGTACCAGCAATGACAGTGTATAAATGTGTTATATCACAACTAATAACCCCTGTTCCAAACCCCTGTTCCTTCATCTTCTGGAGGGGGGGGGGTTGTGCTTTGTATCTTTACTCTGGTTTGACCTCACTTGGAGTACTGTGTTCAGTTCTGGGCACCCCAGTTGAAGAGGGATGTAGACAAACTGGAGCGTGTCCAGAGGAGGTCAACAAAGATGGTGAGGGGTTTGGAGACCAAGACGTATGAGGAAAGGTTGGGGGAACTCGGTTTGTTTAGCCTGGAGAGGAGATGACTGAGAGGGAATCTGATAACCATCTTCAAGTATTTAAAAGGCTGCCATATAGAGGATGGAGCAGAGTTGTTCTCTCTTGCCCTGAAGGGATGGACCAGAACCAATGGGGTGAAATTAATTCAAAAGAAATTCTGTCTAAAGATCCAGAAGAAGTTCCTCACAGTCAGAGTGGTTTCTCAGTGAAACAGGCTTCCTCCGAAGGTGGTGGGTTCTCCATCTTTGGAGATTTTTAAACAGGCTGGATAGCCATCTGATGGAGAGGCTGATTCTGTGAAGGATCAAGGAGGTGGCAGGTTACAGTGGATGAGCAATAGGCTTGTGAGTGCCCTGCATGGTGCAGGGGGTTAGACTGGATGACCCATGAGGTCCCTTCCAACTCTATGATTCTATGATTCTATGATCTAGCCTAATTTTACAATATTAGGCATTTTCTGACCTACTCCATGATCTGTTAATGGACTCTTATGTTTTTTAAGTGGTCTCAGCAAATACATCACAAAATCAGCATCTTTGGTATTAACCTAGAGTATCTGACTAATTATAGTGAGGCCCAAATATATCATAGTACATGTGATAATATTAATATCCTATTACATAGTATATCAGATTATTCAGAAAAGAACCTGGTAGAGACAGCTACCAAGTGAACCACGCATGCGCGGACTTCCGCACATGCGTGGCTTCCTTCCCCCACGCTCCCCCCGCCCACCCCACCACGAGGGACCACACATGCGCCGAGTTTATTTCTAGTTTAATAAATAAATGCATAGCATATTTTTGTAGCGAAGACAGAAGGGACAGCAGGCTAATCTAACAGAGGCTGAAACTCTGAAAGGCGGGTATGTAAAGCACAGGCTGGTGGTGGGCACAGAATCCAGCCTCTTGAGAACTTCACCTTTACCCTTGCTAGCTTTCATGGCTAAGAAGAAACGTGGGCAATTTCGACTAGAAGGCAGGCCAAAGGGACAGCTGAACATTTCCAGGAACAGAGAATGAGGGATCCATTCCCCTGGCTCCTCCCAGAACCCAAATTATTTCTGGTAACAAGGAGAGTGCAATAAATATTGTGGAAAAAATATACATGATGCACATTGGCTTAATTTGAATATTTAATTTGAACTGAAGGATTTAGCTGCAGACTTATGGGTCTATCTTTAAAACCCTGTTCCTTGAACACTAAAGTTAACTAGCCCCAGCTGAAGGGTAAAGCCAGGTTAGCCCTGTGTGCCATTCCATGAGGTCACCCCCTTGAGATCTCTGACAGCTTTTCGGATATGTTTGAGCTTGGCGATTGAGCATGCTGAAGGTTTTTCCGCTAGGCTGCCGCCACCCTGGTCTCCTCTCCTGGCTGGCAGCCCACTGGCTGGGTTATTTACATAGCCATTCAAAGGTTTTTCTTGTTCGGTTCTTTGGCTCCTGGAAACCCCCAAAAGAAGGGCGCCTTTCAGAAGCCTGCTTTCCCTAGACAGAAAATTGTCATTTTTCAAACACAAGGCTCACTTCTCTGGGGCCAGAGTCTTTCAGCTCCCAGCGCATTGACGTCAGAACTCTTTTGTAATGGCCTCTTTGCAAAGCTCAGGGTGAGTTTTGTGCTCTTGTCAGTGGTTTGTGCTGGCAGCCCCCAAAAGACAAGTATTTGGTGGGAGGGAGACCCATGGCGATTGTCTGCCCATAACCCATTACAAGGAATTTTGGGGCACTTTGAACAGAGGCTCAGAATTTCTGTATGTGCTGTCATTGCAAACAGACTGAGCTGGTGGTACAAGGCATTCTGGTGCCCAAGAGGAGGAAATCCATACAGTACCCCCCCCCCCACTTCTCACTAATTAACATAGTCACAAATCCACCAGGAAGTTCTCCTGTGCAAGGCACAGTCAAATAGGCAAGAACAGAACAAGAACTCTGCAGGTTTGTTCATTTCCAAATCATGCTGCAGCTGAAAAAATAAGAAACGTTCCTAATCTGGATGAATTTATCTGTGATGTTATAGAAGCTGTTGAAAACCTTCCAGCATGATCTCATTTGAGAATTATTTGGACACCTCATTTTCAAGTTTTGTTTTCTTGAGCAATGGGAGAGGCTGAGGAAGCGACTTCAGCAGATATGTACATGAAATGTGCATCATCACATCTGAAAAATTCCTGCTACGCAGAATTGTCCTGATTGGTTGAAAATGCTGAGCACAAAAAAAAAAAAATGCCAACATTAAATGCTGAGCACAAAACAGGGCCAATGTTGCACAAGCTCACTGTGGCTTGGGGAACACTTTTTGGTTTGACATAACCATGAGGCTTGGTTGACAGCTCTATTTGATTATATGAGGCTATACTTAGGCTAGGCAGGCAAGGGGAAAGTTTTGCTTGTACTGGTTGGAAGACAGGCAGGCAGATGGAGGGCAGAGAATAGAATGCATAGTTGCTATCGTTCCTCCCCACCCATGAGAAGGAGCCAGGATCAGCCCCACTTCTTTGCAATAGATAGAGGAAAACATTTTGCCAATACTTGCAAGTTGGCAGGGATAAAGGACTGTGAAAATGAGGGGCAAAATGTGGGAATCCATCCACATATGCAACAGTTTATATATAATATTGTATACAATGGGAAGGATAGAAGCGGAGACCACATACACCCCCAATAATAAACTGTGACCAGATTGTCCCACTTTTGGAGGGACATCTGGGAGTACCTGACAAATTGTACTTATGTTGAAATTAAAATATATATATTACAATACTATTTTTGCGTTCTATGCGTTCTATGAAGCTTTTTGTTGCTGCATATAGACCAAATTTTTAATCAAGAACCCCCCGGGTCAATGGTGTCCCGCTTTACCAATGTTAAAATCTGGTCACCTTATAATAAACACACCTACATAAAGCCAGAGGAGATGCAGAAGATGAATGCTGGGGAAGATCAGATCATCTCTCTTTCTGTGTGAGGAAACTCCTGATTCATGGATGGAAATATCTCAGCCATGCCACTGTTTTCCCAGAGCAAATCCCCCTTCCCCCGGGTTCTGTTAATCTTGGTAGAGGAAATACAGGCTGTTTATCTATAACGGTTGTTCTATGCATGGTTCATCTCTGCAGCTACACTACTGATACTCATGGCATACTCTTAGTTCTTCCTCCGACTGATGTATCAAGCCCAAAAGAACACTTATTGTGGGGAAGGAAGGACTTGTGACTTTAATGACGACCACTTGAAGAACATCAGTTATAGTTGTCACCTGTTCTTTTTTGTTGTCCCTGCAAACTACAGAGAGAATAGCAAGCCTACCAAAACAAGAGGCAAGAACACTTGAGATTAAGAACGCAGAGTCCATCGCTTCTCTGCCAGTTCCAGCCTGGATGTCTAGAGCATTATGCTCGAGGGAAGAAGATGATTCCTGCTTTGCACAAGTCAGGTATGGAAAGACCTCTGTTAAAGGCTGTCAATGGGGTTGGCTTCACAGGGTGAGTTCAAATTAAACTAGGGAGTAGAAAATATGTCACATCATAACCATGGCTTGTGAGATTATTAAACAGTGACTCAGGCATTGCGGGGACACCCATTGGCTCTCTGTAACAAAGTGGTAGGTCAGGATCCTTTCTAAAGGGACTGGCTTTGCTTGTACAGAAGAAGGCCAACACATGGTGAACATCTGGAACATAAGGAACAGCTGTCATCTATAAATGTTTGAAAAAAATATAGGCAAAACTAGTTCTTCCTTTACATGAAACCTGGAAACTATCTTAAGGAGGAAAGATGTGCAGAACAGCTTTGTCCTGATGCTATCAATGAAGAGTCTGAGCAGAGCACACATGTGCGCATGCACGCGCATGCACACAAACATACACAGAGTTTGCAGATGGTGTTGCAACCAGGAATATAGTCTTTAGAAACAGATTTTGCATGTCACTAACAGGTTAAAGGCATTCTTCTTAGGAGGGCCAACGGAAGATCCAAGAAGCATGGCCACTGGGAATAAAGGTGGATATATTCCTTTATTAAAGTGTTGTTTAACGAGAGTCTATGAAAAATGAATGTGGTCCTGTAGGGAAGGGTGGTCCACCAAAATAGTTGTCAGATGGCCCCTATCAGAAGAAAGACCAGGGTGAAGAGCCAAAGAGGCAGAGCAGGTTAAATGTCCTATTTGGATTTGGAAACAGTACAAAAGCATTTCCATTTAGGAATGCCATGCAGAGGGTTTGCTGGAATCCAGAGGAACCTCCTCCAGATGGGATAAGAGTTCAGGGGTGTGTGTATGGGGGGGTATCTTCAGCAAGGAGCCTGATCTTGTGAAAGAAGGTCTCAGAGAAGATATACACAAGCTACTTGGGCCAGATGGCAAGAGCTTAGAGAACCATGGCTGGCCCCATGCCCATGAAGTTATTAACATCCACTTGAAGAGTTGTCTAGGATTATTATTATTATTATTATTATTATTATTATTATTATTATTATTCAATTTTTATACTGCCGCTCCCATAGCTGGTTTGTGGCGGTTAACACAATAAAAGCATCCATACAATTAAAATCCCCATAAAACAATTAAAACAATCAATACAGACATAAGATGGAATAAATGGAGTAAACCAGATAGAGGATGAAATTAGGCTCCTCAACACTCTTAACACTGCCATTCAATGGGCTTCAGGGGGGGGGGAATCCTATTGAAAACCCCAGAGCTCCCACCCTGGCCTCAACCAAATGCCTGGTGGAAGAGCTCCATTTTGCAGGCCCTGCGGAACTCAGACAGTCCTGACAGGGGCCGCAGCTTGTCCAGGAGCCCATTCCACCAGGTAGGGGCCAGGACCAAAAAGGCCCTGGCCCTGGTCGAGGCCAAGCGGGCCTCCCGAGGCCCTGGGACCTTCAGCAAATTCATACCCGCAGAGCGAAGTGCTTTGCGGGGGACATAAAGAGGTAGACAGTCCCGTAGGTAAGCAGGGCCCAAGCTGTGTAAAGCCTGAAAGGTCAAGACCAAAACCTAGAACCTGATCCGGAAGCAAATTGGCAGCCAATGAAGTTTCAATAGCGGCTGCACATGGGCCCTCCAGGAGGACCTGGCATCTTGTTGAGCGCCCAAGTAGTGAGAGAAAGAAAGAGTAGTCCCCTGACAAGGTTGCCAAGTGGGCATTCTGTACGGACTGGCATTGACAGCTTGCATCGCTACAGATTCATGAGTATTTGGCATTGTTGTCTGAGGTGAAGATGAGAAGCCCTGTTGGGACCAAAATCAGGTTCAGGAAGATAGGTAATAAAAACCAGAAGGTGAAAAACAAAAACAACTGGAATCATAAAAACCCAACTGATAACAATCAGGACCTTCAAAAGTCAAATGCATGTATTAATGTTAAAATTATATAACTCTTATTGTGCACAATTTAAAAAACTTTAAGATTTAAATTGCTAAACAGTGTGTTATGCACTATATGAGTCAATAGACTGGTGCATTTTGGCCCTTGTAGGGCCCTTGTAGGTGTAACACACACCAGTTCATTACCCACATGAAATATGTACAGCAGCCAATAAAAGCTCCAAAGTAAGAGCTGTAAAGTATCAGAGTCACTTAATGAATGAAGGTGTCTATTTAGCTCTCTTCCAAAGGCTGCCTGAAATTTCAATGGTGTGTTCTCTTATTAGTGCATGTATTGCAATGGGTGCTGAAGGCCCCTTTCCTACATATAACACTATTGGTGGCCGGCCGGCCGGCCTGTATTTGTACGTTATGGGAAGACTGTATCCTCAGCCCCCTAAGAGAGGACTTCCGCAAAAGTAGGGCTTGGAAACTAGGCTCCCCCACAATGGTGATCTTACCACCCCAGCAGTCAGTGGCACTGGTGGTGGCCACTCTCCACATGAACTGGGCAAACTGGGCTATCAAATTAATTCTTAAAGGGTGTGAAATGAAGGTGTAAGGTACAAGAGCCAGCTTGGTGTAGTGGTTAAGAGCAACAGCCTCTAATCTGGAGAGCCAGGTTAGATTCCCCACTTTTCCGCATGCAGCCAGCTGGGTGACCTTGGGCTAGTCACAGTCCAGATAGAAGTGTTCTCACAGAGCTGTTTCTCTCAGAGCTCTCTCAGCCTCCGCTACCTCACAGGACATCTGTGGTGGGGAGAGGAAGGGAAGGTGATTGTAAGACGCCCTGAGGCTCCTTCAGTAGTGAAAAGCAGGATACAAAAACTCTCTCTTCTTCTTCTGAACATTCATGGTCTTTCATACATCTCTAAACATTGCCAAGAGTTCTGTCATGTCATGAATACATGAAGCTGCTTTATATCAAAGTCAATATTGTCTATTCTGGCAGGCAGCTGCTCCCCAAGGTCTCAGACAGAGGTCTTTCACATCACGTCCTACCTGATCCAGAAGATGAACCTGGGAACTTCTGAATGAGGAGGAGCTGAGTCACAGACCCTCCCATGTTATTCTATCAGACATGAGGGGGGCTGATACGGGAACAGTGGCTTGCCCAAGTGAGTTCATGAAGATTTAAAACAGGACTTCCTCCTTCTTTTAACCGCTAGGATCTATATATTTTTGCCACAGCAGAGAAGCATTTTAGTGGCTACCAGAGGGCCACATTCTACCAAATTGTTGTGCCTCCTGAAAACTTACTGAATGACATATCTGGCAACATCCTTCATGTGGTGGAGTTTCTCAGACTTCCTGACAGCTGGATTTAAAAGTGAGGGACTTCATTAGCATGAAGTAGGAAAGGGCAAGACCTCGTGAGGAGTTTATTCCTTGTAGTTCTTCAGGATTCTTAAGAAAGGCCAGCTCAGAACAGAGACTCGTGCTGCAATTCAAGCAACAGCTCTTTTCAAAGGTTCCTGTTTGCTTTCTTCTTTGATGGTGGCACGGTCAGAACACGCTGCTCCAGTGAGTGTCCTGGGAGCCGTGATGGGCCATGCTGCTTGGGAAGGGTAACATCACAACAACCTGACACAAAGCATATTTATTTTGAAGTTAATCCCATGGGTGTCAGTGAGATTGACCTTCTCGTGGACACACACAGGATTTCAGTCTTCTTGTTCTGACAGCATATTATTTTGCCAGGGCTGTGATGATCCGAGCCCATCCTGGCTGGGCCAGGGACTTCTCTGGTGGCCAGTGACTCCCAGTGTAATCCTAAACTCCCAAAAACTCAGCATAGTCCCAGGGTCTACTTCATAGTAATTGATTTTAAGATCGTAATGCACCTCGGCCAGAGAACTTTCCAGTACACAAACGCAGAAGCAAACGTTTTTTTGCCGCCCTCGAGCAAAATAATCCCAGTGAGTTGCAATTTTGTGAACACACAAGAAACAGCTTTTATTCCTATCCAGCTTGAGTGAAAAGTTTGTTCTTCCCCAGTTTTTTCCTTACAGAGCCTCTCTGAGTGCTCAGCGTAGTTACAAGCGCATACTGGCCAAAGCAGGCCACATTTGGAAATTTCACAACGAATCTGGAGATCTCCAGTCTCCGTGGCAAGCCCTTCCATGAGGTCACCAAGGGCATGCTCCATTAATTCGCAAAGAGCCACATTCCTTGTCGTGTTTGCTCTAAGTTGACCTAATAAGTGACTTGGAGTGAACTTCTAAGCAGAGCTACGCCCTTGTATGCTCATTGACCTCGGTGGACGTAGGAGGATGGAACTCTGCTTAGGACCGCACTGTAAAAATTTCGGTCTGACCGTTGGACATGGCAATGGGAACAGTGAGGGGGCATACACACACTTTGGTGAGTTGTGATGTGGATGGAGCGCCCTGCATCACACAGTTTGTAACTTTCAAAGCATCCTCGGTTGGTTGTCAAGGAAGGCTAAGGAGGCCTGCTTTTTGGAATGGATTGCATTCTGTGGGGAGGGACAGACAGTCTTAAAAAAAAATTCTTAAGGGAAGTGGGCTGTCTGGGGCCGCAAGAGCAAGGCTGAAGTATCTCCAGGGTCTCCCCTTCCCCAGATTTGTGGCTCAGTGGAACAGCCTCTGCTTTGTGTACAGAAGGACCCAGATTCCGTCTCCAACATCTCAAGTTTAAAAGGACCAGGCAGTAAGTGATGTGAAAAACATGTACTTGAGCAGTCATCCCTGACTGACAGGTGAAGGGTCTGATTCAGTAGAAGGCAGCTTCATGTGTGTTCAGTTTGTTGCAGATTCTTGAAGCAAATGTTTGGAGGTAGGTCATGATAACAACAAAGAATTCCGTCCCTTCTTCCCTAGCTTTCTTCCGGGGTCCATCCGGATGTTTTCCCTTTTGCTGCTTTTGAACTGAGCCAGAAACCTGTTTTGAAAACACAGGTCAGACTTTGCACCTGTGCCACAATTATACCTCTTAGCTTAAAAAAAAAATCTGTTGAGAACATTTCACTTTGAGCACTTGCTAACCTCGAAAGAATTCTTCCGAATTTTTGCAGAATCTGGGCGTTCCAGGCCCTAGGTGGTGGTGTCTGATGCTGGCGAGCAAGTTCTCAGAGCACAGCCCAGATACCTGGCACATGCCAGATGCCTGGATCGGGAGCTCCCACCCACGCAGGAAGTAGCACACAGGTACAGTTGGCAGAACAAATACCTGTCATTCCTGGGAGGCTGAGTCACATTTGGCTGTAAGCCCTTGAGGGTTTTCTCCTGGGACTTTGCAGCCACCTTTTTCATTTTGAGGTTGGCAGGAATTATTCATTTCTTCAGGAAATGGCCAGGTTATTCACCTTGATCTTTGAAAGGGGGGTTGGGAAGGTGTTTTCCTTCTCACATTGCATGCATGCTGGCAAATCCAGGGAGATTGTCCACAAGATCAGTCCTCAGAACCTCCCTTTAAAAAACAACTATATAGGCTAGATATCAGGAAAAAAAATTTCACAGTCAGAGTAGTTCAGCAGTGGAATAGGCTGCCTAAGGAGGTGGTGAGCTCCCCCTCACTGGCAGTCTTCAAGCAAAGGTTGGATACACACTTTTCTTGGATGCTTTAGGATGCTTGGGGCTGATCCTGCGTAGAGCAGGGGGTTGGACTAGATGGCCTGAATGGCCCCTTCCAACTCTATGATTCTATGATTCTAGGTCAAGCAGTAGGAAACAGAGCAACTGGTTCAGTTTCCCAAAGTGAGCCTCATGACTGAGCAGCGATTGAGATTGAAACTCTGGTCCAGAACTCTGCTCAATACATTAGTATATATCTGCCCCTTGAACTGCTGCTAAAGGCATAGATACAGAAGCTACTTGAGAAGTTGGCGGTGCATCTTATGAGCATCTTCACTTTGCTTTGTAATAGAGCTGCCTTTGCTAGTTAGATTTATCAAGGCTACAAAATATATCAAGTTCCCCTTGTTTCTACAAGAGAACCTGGGGGGGGGGAGTTCTAACTAATATATATTTTACTCCCCATGCCTTTTCACATTTCTAATCCAAAGTAAATGCATGGCTGAACCCTTTTATGTAGGATTTTAACACAGAGACCCCCTTGTTTGAACAGTACTTTGGTTCAGGATATAAGGTGGGCTTTTTAACTGCAGCATTAAAATTTTGAAACCGTTGCAGACTCACTGAAGGGAACTCTGTCTTGTTGCAGAGACTCCTCACTTTCTTCTGAAAGGGTGAGATTCAAGTCAACGTACAGCCAATAGGGAACTTGGATATTTCCAGAAATTTCAAGCCGAAGAGGGCATTCAGCCACAATGACACTGAAAATGCTGTCGGGGCACAATGTCGACGGCCTTAAGCTTCTAGTCCATATGGCTGTAGGAATAATTCTGTAAAAGGGCAGGTAGCATCAGAGATGGTTTTGATCCATGGGGCAAAGTGCACAAGGGAATTCTTCCGGCCATTTCAGTGCAGCCTGCACAGGAGACTTTCACAGTGGGATGGCCCCTGATGTGAATTGGAGTGCCACTTAGATATTTTCTTAGATATTTTGGACTTTATCCTCCAGTATTTTGGGAACAGCAAATTGTGGCATCAAAGGAGAAAAAAGGACAACAGTGACCAGGATCAGACAAGTCACATGCTTTGAATCCTGTCCCCCTTCATTCACAACATGTGACTGAAAACTCTTCTGTGTTTGCTGGAGTGATTTAGTCTGCAAGAGCCTGTCATCCCATGGCTTCAGAGGCAGGGTCTTTGGACAAACTCTACTGAACTACCTGTTAAGGTGAAAAACATGCAACAGAGGAGAACCTGCCTGTTTATTCAGATGTGAGTGTGCTTTGGTCAAGCAGGAAGTGTTCTTTCTCATCCACCCCAGGAGAAGTAATCATGCCTACAGTTGTATGAGTATATAGAAGGACCCACTGCATGCTATAGATTTGACTTCTCCCCCAAATACAAAGCTGAGTTTCTGTTTTTGTCAGGGACCAGAGGAGGACAGTTAGGGGTTCCTGCAGATATAAATGGGGACACCCCCTTCCTGCACCCAGCTACCCTCCTGCAGACTGGCTTGCAAAACACCCTGGGCAGAGTCTTATGGCACTACCTTAAGCCTTTAAAGCCCATGCAGAACAGCATAAACATTGCTCAGGATGGAACAGTTGAGCCATCAAATGCTGCTTGAAACTGATAAGTCTTGAATAGAGCAGCTTTATTCCCCCCTCTTAATCACAGCAGAAATTACCCCCCTCTAGTGCCCAAACAGTCCTGATAATTCACCCTGAATCACTCCAGATTGCCAAGCGCTCGCCTCCAGGGATGTAGCAATCACCTTCACCAATGACTAACTCACCAAAGCCACGGGCAGCTGACAACGGCATGAGGACCTTCTAGTTACATAAATAAATACAGTGCTGGTCCAGAAGCAGAGGAGGGGAAATAATCAGGGAAGTGGAGTTGCCAAATGGCTAGGAAAAATCTTTGGCCTGCTCTTCTGCCTTTAACACCGTAGATTCAGCAGTTCCTTATAACATATATTTACTAGGGGCCAAGTGCTAGATTGAGTGTGGGTGTGTGTTGAAGAACTCTTCAGATGGTCTCTCCCTCCCTGCAGGACCTGGAAAGGTTGCAGGAAGCTGTTAAGGAACTCAGCAGCAGGGGCAGCTCTCATGCAGCAGGGATCTGCCGCCAAGCCTCAGAGGAAAGTGGAAGGAGGAGAGGGTGGTCAGGGGTGGGGGAAGGAAGGCGATTGGCTGGCTGTTGGACAGACAAGCAAGCTGGTTGGAGGAGGAGGCACTCAGGGGCGGGACCAGCCACCCTGAGGGGGTGTTGTTGAGTGGCATTTAAGCCATGAGACAAGCTCCTCCTCCAAGCCCTTACTAGAAATATATTATGTGGAACAGATCTTTTGTTTTCCATCCCAGTGGAGACTTCCACGTTATCCTTACAAAAGCCTGGGCTATGTTAGGCTGAAACCCTGACTAGAAGCTTCCATGACAGAGTCGTGATTTGACTGTGGGTCCCTCAGATTTTAGTCTGACAGTCTCACTGCCCCACCACACGGACTCACAATCATCTGTATCCCAATGTACCTGTTAAAGATGAAGCACTACAGTGGCTGATTTTAAAAAGTTGCCTTCTGGTTTGGGGTAGTCAAACTGCGGCCCTCCAGATGCCTATGGACTACAATTCCCATGAGCCCCTGACAGCGAATGCTGTGGCAGGTTTTCTTGGTAGTTTCAAACCATCACACAATGCAAAACCCAGAAAAACCACCACAACCAGAATCATTTATTTGTTTAGAGACAACAGCTTATTTAAAGAGCTATCCGAAGCTGGCCTACTCAGGAGAGTCCCATTTTATTCAATGGGGTTTACTCCTAGGAAAGTGTTTTCTGGAGTGCAGCTTAAATATTGTCCTTTTGCATTCTGCCTTTACTGTAATAGCACCGTAAAGAACAATAAAAACCCCATAGTCCCACTTTTACTGCTTTTTAAAAAAACTTGCTTTGGATAAGTCGATTAAAATGATAGCAAGTTCATGATTTTTAAGTTGTCTTTGTGCCTCCTGGATCCTGTGCTGCCAGGATTTCACCCATGGAGAGGAATGCACAAAGGTCTGGAGACATTCACATTTTCTGGTTTCTGTTTTATTGCAGCTCCTTGTAGCGGCCTGGCAGGAAAGCAGGTGCCAATTACCTAACTGATTCACGGGGGACAGGTGTGTTGCCGTTCTGATCACTCTGGCTGGAAAACTGTTCAGTCGCATTTCTAATGATGCTGTTTGAGAATGGGGAGGCAGGTGGCTGGCAGGGAAGGCCCTTTTTGGAGGGAACCAGCAGCTCTGCATCAGGAACCCAAAAACAGAACCTTGGAAGTCTTGCCCTGCCATAGAGGCCCATTTTCCTGGGACGATCCTTTTGGCAGCTTTGCACAACTTCAAAACAGTACATCCCTGTACCGTTATCTGGGGTGGGCATGACAAAGGCCAAATTTTGCCAAATTATCTCTGAACCGTGGAGGTTCAGTGCTTAGCAATGACCTCCTCCATGCTAACATGAGAACATCCTATTGAAAGAACTGGATCGAGGGAAAGAAGGAAGACCATGGGCTGACCATAAGAGGAGCAATTCTTTTTCACCCTGCCTACCCTTCCTCTCCCCACAACCGGTAAAGTAGGTGAGGCTGAGCGAGCTCTGAGAGAACTGCGATTGGCCCAGCTCCACTCAGCAGGGTGCAGGCGGAGAAGGAGGGGGGCATCCCACCCGGCTCTCCGGATCAGAGCCGCGGCTCTTGACCTCTCCCATGAAGAGCTGCCTTGCCGGTTCCCCCCCAGGTGCAGAGTTTTCTGGAGACCGCCAAGCCAGGCCCAGCGAGGGCTGCCCAGGGCGCGCTTCCAAAGGCTCCGGGACCTCGAGGCGCGGGGCCGCCTGGAAAACTTGGCGGCCGAGGGAAGGAAGTCTGCCGCGGCCGGAGATCCGCTAGAGCCCCCGTGAGCGTCTCCTCGCCAGGCAGGTGAGTGAGCGAGCGAGTGGCCGCGCGGCCTCTGGGCGCCGCCTAGCGCCGGCCTCCCGCAGCGCCGCCTCCTGCCCCCCGCTGGCCGCCGCGTTGGGCGCGCCTGAGCCAACCAGCCCGGGGGGCGTGGGAGGGAGGGAGGAGGAGGCGCGGCCACTCCGGGCGACGAGCGCACCTTGAAACAGGCCGGCGCAGGGCGAGGAGCGGCGCGACTGCCTGGCCCTGCCCTCCGACCGCCTCGCTGCGCGGGAGCCGCGGCCGCTCTGCCTCGCACTCCAGCCAGGACGCAGGTGGCGGCGGCGACGGAAGGGGCCTCCAGCATCCCTCCCTCCCTCCCGGCCGCCCCGCAACCCTCCCCTCCGGCCAGCGGCGAGCGACTCCTTGGCCCGGGCCGAGCCGGGCATGGTGGGCAGCGCTCGGGGCCAAGCGGCGGCAAGGTGAGCCGCTCTCCGCCCGCAACCTGCGCCGCGAGCGCGCGGACGGCAAGATGGTCAGCTCGGTCGCCTCCGAGCTCGCCCTGCTCACCCTCGGTAAGTCCCCGCGCCGTCGCCCGGCCCTCCCCGCCCGCCGCGCTCCTCCGGCTCCCCGGGATCCCGGAGTTCGGCTCGGCTCGCCTGCCTTCCCCGCCCCAGGCGAGGCGAGCCCGCGGAACATCCCGGCAGCTTGCAAGTTCGGGGTCTTGCAACGGGAGGAGAGGAGGAGGGCTGCGCGCCCCTACATGGGGCAAGTCCCGGGGCAGTCGGCGTGTCTGACCCCGGCGCAAACCTGGCCGGGGTGGGGGTGGGGATAGTGCGCTCCCAAATGTCCGCCCCCCCCCCGGCCACCTTCCCTGCGGAGCGCCTCTCTTCTCGCGCTCTCCTCCGCACCCCCCCCCCCTTTCCTCCGTCATTCCGTCTCTGCTGCCGGCCCGGTTGGCTTGGGTGATTGGACAATGGATGCTGGAATGTCTTTTGTCCCTTGTGATCCTTGCAGTCTCGTCTTGTAAACAGATTCTTTACTAAAACAGGCAGGAGGCCAATCCTATGTTGGGTGACTTTGCTTTCCTGCCTGCCGGGATCCTTCCCTTAATTACACAGCAGGGTTCCTCGGGAGTAGGGGATGGACTGGGGGATCTTCTTCTGCTGGGTAATTTGCTGTCCTTGAAAAAAGAAAACAAAGAAATGTTGGGAAACTGCAAATAGGTTTCCTTGGGATTTTTTTCTTCAGATAAGACCATGTTCTAAAATTTTAAAAAAACCAAACAAACCCACATCTATATATTGGTTTTTGTGGGAGATGTCATGGCAATTGGGGTGTTAGTTTCAAAAGTCATACTTGGGTACAAACTCCTATATGAAGTTTAGGTGCGGGAAATATCCCCTAACAACAGCTACTCTTCGTTTGCATTGACTTTGATTAGAGCTTCTTCTCTGTCTAGAAGAGCTCTAGAACTAATTGGCACTGTATGCAATATAACCCTAGATCTTTAAGAGGGATGGAGAGTGACTCCACGATTGCGCTTATGTTTCGTATTTGTGGTTGAATCAACAGGATCTCTGCTTTTTGCTGGCTTCCGTGGGAAAATCAGCATTGCGTGTGGTAACCATATGCAGCTTATATGTACCAGCCCATCACTTGTCTGTGCCATGCTGATTTATTTTTCTGATGGGTAATATGAAATGTGTGCATCTCACAAAAAAAGTGGTAGCAAAACAAATTGCAGGCTTAATTTGCACAAGGGAAAAGTAAAAGTCAAAAGGGAATTTGGGGTCAAAACAACAGGAAAGCGTCATTATTCCTTAATTTTAGCAGGATATAGCCAAAGAAACTGGCAAGTGATTTGGCTTCAGGTGTTACCTGTAATGCTGGGTTAGGGGATGGGCTGCAGCTTAGTAGCAGAGCACCTGCTTGGCATGCAGAAGCTCCCAGGTTCAGTCCCTGGCATCAGCTGTTGAAATTAGCAAGTGGTTTGCAAGAACTGTGCCTAGGACCCTGGAGACCTGTTGCCATTCTGAACAGACAAGCCTGGTTTTTAGCACAAGGCAGGTTCATGTGTGCTTTTTTTTTCTTCTCCTAAACTGGCTGTAACAGTGTAATTCTAAACAGAGTTGGTGCTCTAAGTCTAGTGAAGCCGGCTGGCCTAGGATTGCTCAGAGTGGTATCTCTAAGAACATAGAGGATAGACAGAATTCCCTGGTATGCATAGGATGTACATGTAGAAAGTAGAGCATATGTATGATCCTTCAAGTTAATAAGAAAAATATTCCGTCTCAAGATGTTAGAAGCCGTGTGTTTGCTGTCTATAGGCGAACATCTGGAGCGCAGTGTGGCTTTAACATGGCCTGAAATCTAATAACTCCATGTTTGTTGATGAAGGCACAACTTGCAGTCTTATAACTTAATGCTCCCTTGATTCATCTCACCCCCACATACATTTTTGTTCTACATTATAAAAGTGGCCATAAGCCAGAGTCCACTTCTTGTAAAGCAATTGTTACAGAGGTCAACCAAGTTTCCACTGAGGTCAATCGAGCTCAGAACGCTTCGTAAGTCTAGGTGTTTAGTACGAACTGGGAAGGGAGAGTCTCTGCAGCTTGAAAATACAACATGTTAAGTGCATTTCAGACTTGCACAGCTGGTGCCTGGTTACAGCAAATCAAGATCTCAAGATGCAGCAAAAGCGATCGGGGCAGGGAAGCAAAAAATGGCCCCTTTCTTCTTGAGAAAGTCAGCACTTAATCAGACGTCTCTCCAGCAGTCGGTGGTCTTCAAACTTGAAGGCATCTTTCAGTATCAAGTTGTCTGTCATGGAATCCATCCTGTCCAAAGTTCTGGAGAATGCAGTTCTGGAGCATTCCAGGAGTAGAGATGAACTGTTACTTTTAAAAGGATCACAGTAAAAATAGATCTGGATTAAAGTGCCATCCATGTAAATTACACATTTCAGAGTAACATAAACCCAGAGTAACATAACCCAAACATGTTTGTCCTTTCTTCAGGGAATCTTCTGTTGTAGTCTTCTTCAGAAACCGGGCTTTTACGGGTGCTTACTCAGGGAGTCATTGAGACAGAGTTTGGTGGAATTCACTTCCAAGAGTCAGGCTGCAAATTTCAGCTTGCATTTAATGGACTTAATTGCTTTTGGTTTTCTTCAGTGTGCAGATAGCAAATTCTGGGTCAGGGATTCAGCTGGATGCAATTAATTTTGGTATCTGTTTCTCTTATGGGTGGATCATGCATGTCCGCTGTTTGATGACTGTAGCATCATGGCACATCTGTGCGCATGCCAGGGGCCTTGCAGATCAAATGCCAGAGGTGGAACTTTCCGATTGCATCATGTTGAACACGCTACTTATTGAGGAAGCTGATGTGCCCAGTCAGCAGCGAATAATCAAAGGATGTACATGTATGTGTCAACTGGCCATTTTCAGCCTACTAGCCAGATAGGAGGCTGTGACTGCAGGTGATCAGGAGGCCTTCCTGTAGAAGGCCTGTTGCTCATTGGGGACCGATACAGCACTGTACTTGCACTCATTTGGATGGGTCTGTTTCAGAAAATGGTGTGCTGCGTCCCAGGTTAATATTGACCCCATGCTCACATACGCGTTGCATGTGGGGGGAACCGTGAAAGCTGAATTTGAATCAGAGGCTGGAGAGATCGGAATTAATTCAGTTGTTGAATGACCTGAATTTTGAAGTGTTTGGGTGGATTAAGAGTTGGTTTCAATTGTGCGTGTAGGAACCAGCCTGGTGTCTCATCTGATGACTAACTACAGAAAATTGTTCTTTGATAGGAGAATTCTCTGCATGATTCCCCCAATCTCTGGTGCCCCCAAACACACATCACTCATCACAGTCATAGCTTGGGGAACCTCTTGAGAGAGGCAGTGGTGGTCTAGGTCAGGGGTAGTCAACCTGTGGTCCTCCAGATATTCATAGACTGCAATTCCCATGAGCCCCTGCCAGCAAACACTGGCAGGGCTCATGGGAATTGTATTCCATGAAAATCTGGAGGACCACAGGTCTGGAGGACATCTGGTGGACCACCCCTGGTCTAGGTGATTTGTCCTCTTCCCTTTGTCCTCAGAGTAAATGGTGAGGAATACCGGCACCCTGAGCAGCATAAAGGGCAGCAGAAAATGATACATAACCTTCTTGCAAGGGACTTTTTGAGCTGTATAACTCAACTCGTAGGCTAGGCAGATGGCAGTTGATATTGCAGGTGGGTGTTGTGATTCTTTCCATGGTAGCTGGAGTTACCTCATGACCAGTGTAATGGCAGCTCCTAATTTTTCTCTGCATGGAGAGAGAGAGGTTGCTTATGTTTTAAGCCTGATTCTAGAGTTACAGTTTCCATCTTGAGTTCTGGAAGTTGTAGAAGATGCAGAAGGGATCTCCGAACAGGCAATGCTGTTACATCCATTTTTGATGGTTGGGCAGCCAGAGACCTCAGAAGGTTGCCAAACAGGAGCTTGCTCTTTACCCTCCTTGGTGCCCTTTGATGTGTTTGGAAGTGCATGTGCGCAGATCAGGTGGCTGAGGTTGGCAGTGGCATCTGACTTGGCAGCAAATCTGGTTTTGTTGCTGAGCCATGTGTAAGATGATGACTGTACCTGTGAGATGTGTCCTCTTTTTCAAAACATCTGTTTGCAAACACCTGCGTAGAAATGCATTTACTCCCCTTGGAAGGGGAGGGGCTGTATCTAACAATATACCGAGTCTAGCCCTATTACATAACCTGTGTATCTGGATGCTCCTTTTGCTTCAGAATCCTTAAAATCTCAAAGGTGCAATACAGAATGAGCAATGGCCTGTAAACTGTGCATTAAGCTGTCCTAGTTTCCATTGTGCTGTCTGGCCCAGTCTCAGAAGCTAGTCCTGGTAGGCCCTAGTTAGTATTTGGAAGGGAAGACCCCCCCCCCAAGGAATTCCAGGGTCACTGTGCAGAGGCAGGCGATGGCAAACCACCCCTGTCCATCCCTTGCCCTGAAAAACCCTACAGCAGGTTTAGTCAACCTGTGGCCCTTCATATGTTCATGGACTACAATTCCCATGAGCCCCTGCCAGCGTTTGCCCTACAGGGTCACCATAAGTTGGCTGTGATCTAAGGGCACTCTCCACCCCCAGTTTCCATTCTGTTTCTGCTCTCCTTTTGTCTTCAAAGCGATGAATACCTTCCAGGCACACCTGTAAAAGGTCTGGGAAAGAAGCTTGTATAGGGCAAGGGCCAGCAGTTCAGACTGAACGTTAAGGAAAGAAATGGATGGAATGAGCAAACCAGTCTCTTTCCCACCCCTACCCCCTTTACAACTGGAGGTTTTCCAGGAAAACAGTGGTTGAGTCCAGGGCACCAGAACACACTATTCCCGATTTTTCCTGGCAAAACAGGGAAAACTAAAATTAACATCATACTAGGAGAAGCATGAAACCAGTGGTTTGGTAGGAGTTTCACAATAATGTGGTCTGTTTAATTAAAAATTAAATTAAGGAGGCACACATTTCCAGCCACATTCATTTAAAGTATTCCATGAAAATGTCAGCTGAAGGAAAATATGAATCAGCTTTGTAATTGTCGGAGCGCCCAAAGTTTTGGCCCCACTTTCTTGCATTTGAACCACTTTCTTTTTATGAACCAAGCTAGAGGGTCATTCTCAAATGAGTGAACTAGCACTGGTTAGTAGCGTAGCATGTTCTCAGAGTCCTAATATCATTGTTTTGGGTTCCAACACTCAGGTTCCATCTTTTGTGGCACATACTGTTTGCAAACAGTGAGTTTCCAATTGTGTGTGTTGATCGCTACTGGACAGGAACTTGCCGGTTTGCTGTTGAGTGAAGGAACTGGGGTGTGTTTGAAATTTTTAGTTTAGCGAGAAGTGATTCTTTCTGTAAAGGTGCAGATGGTTGACAGTGGTGATCCAGCCTTTGGAATCCTTTCTCTCGCTAGACAGATCAGTTTCAGTTACAAGGTTTCCACCTTTGTTGGTTAATTCCATCCTTCCTCCAAGGAATTCAGAGAGGTTCATGTGTTCTATCCTCTACTCCTCGCAGTAGTCCTGTGAGATATGCCAGGGGTAGTCAACCTGTGGTCCTCCAGATGTTCATGGACTACAATTCCAATGAGCCCCTGCCAGCAAACGCCAGGGACTCATGGGAATTGTAGTCCATGGACATCTGGAAGACCACAGGTTGACTTACCCATGTGTTAGGCTGAGAGAATGACTGGCCCAGGAACACCCAACATACTCCATGATTGAATGCGGCCTGAATCCTACAGCCTGGCCTCCCCCAACCTTGGCTGCATCCACACTTCATTGGATACTGTGGTATTCCTGCACCATAGAATTCACTCACAACTGGATTTTCTTGTCTGGATGATACTCAAATGTTATTGCTCTATCCAACATTGTGTGTATGCACTCTCTGACTCAACACATGATCTATGATACCTCTTCCTCCCCCCTCCCCCCATGGGAAATCTGGGTATTATAGCTCAGTGCTTTAGCCTAGCAGTTAAGAGGGAGCAGGCAAGACTCTTTCAGCCTTGATCACACTCTGCTGACCTAGATAAGCCACAATCCCTCAGCATCCAACTCTCAAAGCACTTTGGAGAGGTGGTTTCCTAGTGGGCCTAACACTGTGGTTCTTTAGCAGCTGTCTAGCCGGCCACTGCAAAATAATGGCTCTCAAAGAAGGGACAATAAGAGAGACTAATTCCATGTTATACAAAAAGGAACTCTTAAAATATACTGTCAATTAAAGAAGTGAAGTCAAAGAAAATGCTAGATCCAAAATGTGAGTAAGCCTTTGATACCTTTTTGTCACATTTGGTTCTTTGATCTTCTGAAGGGAGCTGGTTTTGCAACCTGGGGATGGTGACAAAAGCCTTTTATTAAGAGGCCTGGAAAAGCTTCTCTGGATTGACTTTGGAGTTGTGTTTTGGTCTGAACTGCAGCATTCTTTGTGGACAGACCCCACTGCTTTAAGTACCTACCTGATTTGGTCCTTTTCATATAAGTCAACTCCACAACCAGAGTAACAACCTGTTGGGGGGGGGGAGACGTGGTCCTACTTCGTCCCATCCATATGGTTTTCCAACCAAGAAGCACCTGACTGAGCCTGTGTTGCCTTGAATAATTTGTATTTTATAGTTGAGCTTTCCTCCAATTATGCAACAGCTGGTGTGAGTATAGACTTTATTTCAGTTTCCCGCTAAACAAATGGGAAAATGACTCTCATGCCAGAAAGCCCCACTTACCCCAAATCTATTGTCTTCTTCTTTACAGTATGACTTCTGTTGTGGTTGGACTTCCCATCTTTAGCCAAGACTGCTTTGAATTATGTTCTCTTGTGCTTTGTGCATGGGACAGAAGCTTTCTTGATCCGAATTGTTGGATAAACTTTTTTCTCTTGCCCAACTGGAAACATCCACCGATACGAATCCCTCCAAACCCTAGTTAGTCCCCATAGGGCTGATGAATAACAAGAGGCAGTGCTATGATCTGTAGATTTATTGCTGAGCTATTTATTATTTTGAATTGTTTTAAATATTAACTGCCATGAGCTAACAGAGAAGAAACAGTATATAAATAAAATAGTTATTATTGCTTATTATGTATATACTAGATTCAAAGCCCGTTTGTGAGAACAGGCTTCGAAAGCCCCCCCCCCCCGCTGTGGCCGCCCAGCAGACACATAGAGGTGGCATTGCCCCTGGGTGTGGTGTTTCTGGGCCTGGTGGGAAGGCCTGCTTCTCCCCTCCCTCCCCCCTCCCCCCTCCCCCTCCCCCCTCCCCCCCCCCGGCAGCAGCGCAGCCTTCCCCTCGGGCCTAGAAGCACACCTGGGGCCTCAAAGAGACCCTGGTTGTGCTTCTAGGCCCGAGGGGTAGGCCTCCTTCTTTACTCATGGTGTCCTGCCGCTTCCCTGTCGCTTTCTGGCCTGTCCTGGTGAGGGCCTAGATTGTGCCCTCACCTGATTGGCTAGAAGTGCTGTCTGTCCTGGTGAGGGGCCAATCAGAACTGGTCCCACCTACTCTCTGCCCACTTAGCCCTTAATGAATTATTAAGAAGGGAAAGATGTTATTCATGAAATGTATTTGATATTAGCATGGACAGGAGCCATGCAATTAGCTTTCACCCTGATCCAGTGCATGTTGACTTGCAAGTTAGTGCCTCGGAGCTACTTATTTCTGTGTAGGACTTCAGCCTAGAAACTTTGGAGAAGTTTCATGTTTCCCCCCTGCCACTTGAATGTATTGAGTGCCCTGTCCTGGTTGAACATTTGTATGCTGGAAAGACGATGGAGCACTCTCATAGAACTAGCTAGCTTCTGAATGCTGATTGCATCTGTTTGCATAACTTTGGAGGGTGCCTGCAATCTGCAGAATAGGCCTGTCAGTAGCCAATCAAACAGCATTGAGGGAGGGTCCTACCAGGAGTGGGTGGGTCTGATAACGTTGCACAGGGTCTTCATATAAGTTTTGTTCTTAAAATAGGAGAGAATAAGCAGCAAACCAGGACAAGTCTGTGCTAGTTTATGATGACTTGCATGATCCCTTCTGCCCTTTGTTAGGCAAGGTCACGCTCTGGTGTTCCTTTTGTTGTTCTTCAGTTAAGCCTGATGTAGTAAATGGAGAAATACTATCATATCAATATGGTCCTAGGGGTATCCATAGGTGTACCTGACAAATTGATTGGTCAAACTGAGGAGGTCAGGTTCTGGTCAGTTCTAGGTGCAAGAGCTCCCCTGAAAACCCCATGTGTGAGCTCCATGCAGGACTAAAGGAGGCATATAGCCTCCATAACAGGTCCAGGAACTCTTGGGTTCCATAAGTGATCTAAGACTTTCTGTGTTTGATAGATAGTGAGCAACGGCTTCATCAATGAACAGGAAAGAGTCTACCATCTCTGTAGCAAACCAGTCTGCTTTATTTGGTCTGTATTAAGTGTTCTCTCCTCCCACATTCCTAACAAATATTTATGTTCAGTCATTGTAGCAATAGTCCAGGGATAGTTAAACTGTGGCCCTCCAGATGTCCATAGACTACAATTCCCATGAGCTCCTGCCAGTGTTTGGGAATGCTACCACTTTTTGGGAATTGTAGTCCATGGACATCTGGAGGGCCGCAGTTGATTACCCCTGGTCCAGATCATTAATACCACTTCTGTTGGCTACCAGAGTATGTCTGAAGCGCTTGTAACCATATAGCCATTATAAATATAAGGAAGTCATTAAAAAGTTCGTTTTGGTTAAATTGTGTAGTTCACCCCAGTTTCAAGATATATTTTGAAACCGTTCTTAAAATGTGTCCCTTGCTGTAAGAAGTTACTGTTACCTTTTGAAGGCTATTCTTTATGATCCTATTCATTGTTCTTTGGCACATACTGTCCTTTGCAAGATGTTTGCACAAACCTTCCTGAGCTTTCAGTAACCCTTGAATGAACCTCATGGAGGGATGTCTAATTACACTTTGTGGTAAAATGATACTTCCCCCACAAGTATCTGTGTGAAAAAATATCACCACTTTGCAATATTTAATTTGCACCAAAACCCGCCTGCACCTCCTTCACCATTAGGCAGCAGCTTGCAAATCCAGCTGTGCCAGCTAGCCTCCCGTCTGCCTGGGTGTGGAGGAGGGCCTTCCCTAGGTTATAAAGCCAACATGGGCTCATAGAAACTGAGTCTGGGCAATTAATTTTCCGAGCTTAATTTTGTTTACAATTCTACAGAGTAGGGACAGAATTGGCTGGTGGCCCAACAATGATCAGTTCTCTTGATGCAATATGCTGATCAGTCAAAATTTGTCAAAGAGACAAAGCTCAAAAGATGAGAGTTACAATAGAGGCCAAGAGGAACTTGAGGTGTGAGAGGCACTGCAGAAAGAGGCTTGAGGCTGTGAAGAAGGTGGATGAGCAGAAGCTAGAGGCACAGGTCAAATTAAGGAATGCGAACTGGAGTACCTGGGCTTACATAGATAGCTAGATGAGCTTGGTCTCCCCCCCTCCTTCAGAAAGAAGACACTGACCTTCACACTTACCTTCTGCACCATTGTGTCCATAATCCAGATAATTTAGACAGTGATTTGATTTTTTTGTAATTCCATTGTAATTATGAGAAAGGGGGATGGGAAAATATCTGACCGGTTCTATCTTGCCACAATCTTGTTGAACTAGAACATTGTCTTTTGGGGTACTGTGAGGAGGAAGAAAAGAATTGCCCTGAGACTAAGGCTGAGAAACGGAAAACTGAAGAGATTGAGACCCTTCCGGATCGTACTGAATTCTTTGGCCTGCCCCACCACCACCACCACCAAAGACACTTGGCAAATGGAGGAGTCAGAATTTCTGACCTGTATATCCCAGTGTCTCCACCTGAGGGGGAACCAGAGGAATTTTCGTGGGGTTTCCCCAAGTAATTTGGCAAGATGTTTGAGTCTGAGGATGTAATCACTGAAAAGAGGGAGTTTGGCATTAGCCCAAATTTAGACACATGATGTTTTTGACCCTGTGTAAGGTTAAGTGAACTTTGTAGCCTTGTAGCCTACCTACACCTCGCCTTAACCCTGAAGAAAAAATGGGCTGTATGCAGTTGCCTTGAAGCATGGGGATGGATGGACACTCAGCAGAAGCAGTTGCTCTCTATGAAGAAAACTAATTTCCAGTGCTAATGGGTATGGACACGGCAATAATCTTTGTGCTTCGGTGGGTACAATATCCTATAACTCAGTGATGTGGAAAAATGAAGGTGGAACAGATGAGGGAAGATTGTTTGCCTAACCTACACTGCAAATTAAGCACTTCAGAGTCTTTCCTTACTTCTACGAAGGACATGCTACATGATCCATGAAGAATTGGATATGGTATATCAGAACATGCCTGAGGGAGAAAATCTGTAACTTATTCAGTGTTCAAAGAGGCAGCATTTAAGAAGTTGCACTGGGGCCTGATTATTTCCCCAGATCCAACAGGACTCTCCAAACCCTTCAGGGAAATCTTTGCTTCCATTTCGGGATCATCTGAGAAGATGTTCAATAAGTGGACAGATGGAGCTGGAAGTGATGTGGGGGGACTGATCAGGGAGTCAACGGCACTGGATCTGTTTTATTTCTGCCTTCCAAGTATCTTGTAAAACTGCAGAACCAACAGTCCAGCTAATCCTCAGTTGGGAAGGCTCTGAAGGTGAAAACTGCCCCCTCTGGAAGGGGCTCCCCAAGGATGGGTGCCGTATTTAAAGGGAAGAAAGGGCTTGCTGCCTATCAGTTCATCCAATCAGAAAGAACTTGCTGCGACTGCGAGGAAGTTTCCTGCATTTGCTTCCAAGCCTGTCTATAAAGTCTCAGCTGCTCTCAGGGTTAAAGAGCTGTTGGGTCTCACAGAAAATCACAAATGCAAAAGTCCGTCAAACGTGATCAATGATCAATTAATTCTGAGGCTTACAAGTCCAGGATCATCTGTTTCCATGGTACAATATGATGTGATATCTTTCTCTGAGATTGTGCTACAGCAGCCCTTCAGAATATAGGGTCTCCAGGCCACTTGGTGATTGTCCTCTGGCCCTCTTGTCAGTGGAATAATGGAGGAGCTTGAGGTCATAAGGAGAGAGAGGTTATATTGTTTGAAGACGAGCACTAGTGTGCTGAGGCAGACTGTCGTGAGACCATTTATGATTATTTATTTATATTTAGGTTTTTGAAGGACTGATTGTCCCAAGGCATGGAGGGCATTATGTTCAGCAGAAACCAACATGACAGTGATCCCTGGCCCCAGGGATGTCTATTTGGCCTTGACCAGAGCCAAGGTCTTTTTGGCCCTGGCTTCAGCCTCATGGAATGAGTTGCCAGCTGAGATCTGGGCCTTGACGGAGCTGTCAAAGCTCCACAGAGCCTGCAAAATGTCTATGGTTGAGGCCATAGTAACCTGTAACCAGATGATCCCCTATCTTTTCTTTTCTCTGTCTCCTTTTTCTCCCTTTCCTCCTTCTATTGTGTGCTCTCCCCCACCCCAAGTAATTTTACGCAGAATGAACAGCCTGAAGGTGAATGGAGATGACTGGGTGTGGGAGATGGGGAGTTAATTGGTTATTGGTTTATTGATGTTTGTATTGATTCTTCTATTTTTATTGTAAAGCCCCCTGAGCCCATTTGCAAGGAGGGATGATAAAGAAACCTAATAATAAATAAAATTAAGATTTGTCTGGTATTGGCAGCTCATTTGTGAAGGAGGAAGTGTTTTGGGAGGGGGCAGAATTATGACAGGGATCACTGATATGCAGTTATTAGAGGTTACTGAAAGTTCAGGTGTTGTCTCTGAAAACGTGAAGACAAAAATGGAAAAGGAGGAATTCCTATGGACGTTCTCATGGATCTGTTGATGGAATAACTTTGGGAATCAGGTTGGGAAAATAAAGTGGTTTTCACTGAAGATCTTGGGGAGAGGGTATAGGATCGGGGCCAATTGTATAGCCTTAGGCTAATTAAGCAGCTTTTGGTGCCTAAGAAGGATAAGATGAATTTGATGGAGTTACGATTTCTCATCTGCAGTACTCTTGGGGGCAAGTTGGCTTCAATAGAAGCTGTTAGTGAATTATACTGGCCTCAGTTGGCCCCAAGTAGGTCTTGCAAGAAATGTCATAGCGTGGGCAAGCTTTCGAGCCAGGCAAGGCACCTTTCCAAACCTCTCCCCATCACTGGTAAAGCTTCCCTAAGAACAGAGGTATAGATACAGTGCCACTTGATCCAAAACCTACTAGGAGGAAAGCAGTTCAACTAGCCATTGTGGATTTTTCCACTAGGAATCTACAAGGAGCCATTCTGGCTTCAGCTGAGGCCCCTGTGGTGGCTAGGGCCTTAATTAAAACATTGTGTCATCTGAAACTTTGTAAGGTGGAGAAGGAGCTCCTGTCAGAAGCCATGGCGTTAAGGACCTCTTGACCACAACCTATCTTAGCTAGTGGAATGTTCTTGTGGAGAGGTTTAATAGCGCTTAAAAGGGATGCTGAGGTCACATTTGGACTCTCATCAGTGGGAGTGAGAAGCTGTTTCAGTTGACGATTCCCTAAAGAAGGTCCACAGGACTCCAGAGGTGAGACTCTTTGTGGATTTGTAGCTGGAAGAAAGGAGAGAGGCTTTCTGGATTTAGGCAAAGAGTGCTGGGAGGATTCAGTTCTAGAAGCAAAGTACTCTGTAGTTTAGTGGTACTTACTTTGTGGCTCACAAAGAGCCAAATTTGCAATTAGTATCAACCAAAAGAGCCATGTGACTACTGTATGCTCTGTGTACCATTCCATCAGACATAGGTTATGCTATATTCTTGTATAATTATAACTTTTTAAATTACTAGAGTAATTCTGAGCATGGAGGCTTGTGTCTCCCTACCCCAGTTGAACCTTAACCAGCCTTTGGGTCTCCGGAGCGAAAGGAAGGGCTTGTAAGTCAGACATGGCACAAAACAGTGTGGAAACTTTAACGTTTTTCAGAACTCTTAATTAGGGAAACCAAATGCTTTCCTACATTAAGAGTGCCCTGCAAGTTAAACTCAAGTCTTGGAAGGAACAGGATGGTTAGAACTTCATTATGTGCCAACTGGAAACCATTTGCCAACCATGAGCCACTGGGCATTAGCCATTTCCATTTTTATGAAAAATGGGGCAGGTGCCGTGTTGGGAAATAATGTTCATAAGATATACATGTGGCTCCTGAGCAATATCACTACTGTAATGGATTATGTCCCAGGCCTTGTTGATGTGTTAGCCCAGTACCCTGACCAGGTAGGATATGGGATGGTTGGAAGGAGTCTGCACCATACAGCTGAGTCTTGGAACAATTCAAGTCAGTTTTCAGGGCCATGCCTGGGAAAAGTTTCAGTCTAAGCAATATATAAACTCTGGCCTGCATCCATAACTCTAATTCCCACTGAATATAATTAATGGGAGGTTTTGAAGTGATAATGAGGAAAGGCATTTTAATACTGATGAAATCTACCATGAGCTCTTGGGCATCACCTGTTGTTTGGGTGGCTAAACTAGTAAGGTTTTATGTGAATTATAAAAAGTTTACCATGTCCTGAATGGATACTTGGCTAATATGCTATGGTCAGTTAAGTTGATTACCATTTCAGCAGATGGTTTTGGAGGGAGAGTCCAGGGCGAAACTGCTTTCCAATCACATCTAATTGCCTTTATGAGTTCAAGGTTCTTCCATTTGGACTCTGGAATTTCACAATATTTTTCCAGAGGCTGGTAAACAGCTTATTGAATACAATGGATGAGTTTGCTGTACCTAACACAGATGACGCTGCAATTTTTAGTAGATGGTGTTGCATGTAGCCCACTTGAGAAAACTGCGGTGCAGTTCAGAAGGCGGGTCTTGCTATAAAATTGAGCACGTACCAGTTTGCTAGGGCAGATGGGACACAGAGTAAGAATGTTCTACTCACATGGATCAAGGTGAGTGGGTACAAGAAACTGAGACCCCTTCCCTTCCAAGAAGCTGATCAAGTCATTTCTGGGGTTAGAGTTATTTGAGTCCAGGTTTCTACCTACCTAGGTTTGGACCTATTGCTCTGTCCCTCCATGCTCAAAGAAAACCATGCTTTGATCCTAAAGGAGGCTTTAATTTCTTTGCCAGTAGCAAGAACACCAGTAACAAATAAATACCTTTGCATGGCAATTGATCCCTCAGACACCAGCATTTAATATTGCCAAAGGAATACAAAAAAGTTAAGCAGTCAGTTCCCTGTAAAAAGAGGAGTCAATTTTATTTTCTCCTGGTACTTGATAAGATGGGACAAGAGTTTGGGACAAGAGTTTACCCTCCTGACTGATTGCCCATCTTTGCCATGTTGTTGCTAGTTCAGCACAGTGTATTAATACAGTTAGTGACCAGCAGAAAATATGCAATTGATCACAAAGTAAAAAGGAAAGGGTCTAGGACTGACCATTTTTCCTTTTGCACAGTTGGGCTTTTAGCAGGGAAGCAATCCATGTTTACATTCACGTAAAAGAACATTTGCATGCTGAGTCATTCATATGTTGTATATCTTATGTAGGAAGCTTAGCCCCCTTACCCCGCCTCCCGCTCATGATGCAGCCAACCTCTTCTGGAGATTTTGTATTTCACTTCAATGAAGGGTTGGAAGGTGCATGACAAAATGACATTTACCGCACAGGTAACTGTGTAAAAATTACAGCTGTGCACTCTGTTAATGCTCAGAGACCAATAAGGCCATCTTCACCATGAGGGAGAATGGGAGGGGCCTGAGAAGAAAAGTAGAAAGGGTCCCTGTGAAATGAAGAAGGGGTCTCCGAGAGAAGGGAGACTGAATTTCAAACGGGAAAGGCTCATGAGGGGCAGGTAATAAATGTCAACATAAATAAATAAATAAATGAAATAAAGCTTTGAGAGCAAGAGAGACAAACCCAGGAATGGCTGAGAAAGACTGTCCCAAGGATGGACTGAAACTGAAAGCTGGTAATTCTTAGTATTTATATCCCATTATTCTTTGTGGCTCAAGGGGGCTTACAAATCGTAATCATAACTAAAACGTAACTAATGCAACAGACTAACCCCCCCCCAAAAAAGATGCCTGTAGTTCTTTATATATTTTAAGATCATTCTGTTTGTCTCTTGGCTGATCTTTGTAGGGGGAGGAGATGGCATATATTGTTTATTTTTGACCCGTCTTGCTGAGCTTTGTGTTTTATGAGTAAAGTGGCATCTCCCCCCCCCCCACTTTTAAATGGAATTGTTCCAGTAGTTTGCCTGTTACTTGGCCCATGCTTTGCAAGGCACAAAGAGAAAGATGGGCAATTCTGTTGCTGGTATCTGAATTCGCACTGCTTCCCCTGCATCCAGGGTAACTTGGAGCAGGTTAGGGACTCTGACCACTGCCATGTGTGTGTGTTTTTAACCAGTATTTTTTTTTCTTAAATTATCTTTGTCAACAAACTGGGAAAGTGAGATAAGTAATATTTGAAGCCGAATGCTTTGTCAGGGTCTGACTCAGAATCCTTCGTTAGCTTAGTCAGTAGAGTAAAGGACCCAAATGCCCTCGGTTATGGCTTTAAGCCAGTGGTTCTTGGCTGGGGGGGGGGGGCAGCCATCTACACAACAGCCTTGCAGGGTAGGTCAAGATAGAGCGTTCGTCTTTCTGGAGCAGTGGAAAAGAGCGAGATCAGCATGGTGGGACAAGAGGCAGAACTGAACTGAGAAACCCTGGGGGAAAAACCAATTTATATACAATCACGAAAAATGGATCTTCACGCCATTGGTCAGTTTCAGATTAATTTCTGTGAAAGAACACTTGCATAATTTTATGGTTGGGGTCACCACAACACGAGGAACTGTATTAAAGGGTTTACGGCATTAGGAAGGTTGAGAACCTCTGCTTTAAGCTCTGTGTTAGGGGGCATAGATCAGAATTGGAGCGCCTATTTTCCATACAGCGGAGCCAATGCTCCATCTTGAGCATGTTGAGTGGCTGGGCCAAGGGACCTGTGTCAGAGGTCTTGAGGGGCTGTTGTGTCACCCAAGCAGAGAGTGCTGGGCTAGACAAGCTCGGGGTCTGATTCTGCAAAAGTCAGCTTTGTATGCCACAGTTAAGAAATGAGGAGGGGGGGAAAGTCTCTCTACCTGTGTGAAAGGCCCATCTGTAGCCCAGTGTTTCAAGCCTCCGTTGGCTGTGTTTTCCAGATGTTTCCATGCCTTCATGTTCCCCAGAGACCATTGCTTTGAACATGGCGGGTTGATAAATTTTTTAATAGCTCAGAATGCCCAATTGAGCTAATCGGTCTGATGTTTGTTTTTTGCGGGTGCTAAACCCTGGCTGGGTTGGAGAGAGGCCGCTTTTGAGGGGGCCTAGCAGTCCGTGCCCCAGCTTGATTCATGGTGGGCAGCAATCCCAAGGATGAGGTTGGTGGAAGTATTTCTAGCGTGTTCCCATCACGCCTGGATAAGCTGCTGGCATATTTATGGATTGC
Source organism: Paroedura picta (assembly GCF_049243985.1). Classification (NCBI taxonomy): domain Eukaryota; kingdom Metazoa; phylum Chordata; class Lepidosauria; order Squamata; family Gekkonidae; genus Paroedura; species Paroedura picta. Next base: position 25,296,667 of record NC_135380.1, read on the forward strand.
AGCTTGGCTGGTCCAAGAGCTCACTTGTAAGAGTTGGGATCCGAGCCAGATCCATCCCTGGGACAGTTCTGAGTGTAACTCTGACACTCAGATTTGCACCGTCTCCCCTATTCTGTAATGGGTAAGACCCTCAATTATGGAAATTAATGATGAGAAGCTAGCTCTGCTGCATTAACAAAACTCTCAAAATGGTTTTGTGTTTGCATTTGCAGATACTGTATATTGCAAGGACCTCTGGTGTGCACTGCAGGGTCTTTATCGATAAGGACTTGGTCACCTTGTGCTTAGGGTGGCAGGATTTGTTCTTGTCCCAAACTTCCCCCTAAAATCAACACTTCCTGCCCTATCAAAATGACTGCTGCTTTTCCCATATAAGTGAATGTCAGCCTGAGTGGTCCACTTGTGAATGCTGCTGGGGCAAAGCCTTATGCTCCTTCCTGGGCCCTGTTTCCAGTTGTGTTGAGATGTGGCAGAAACTTTCTGGCTTTATGGGGCAAGGGAATGTATGGAGCTAGTCCACCTCTTCTGGGTTGCTGAAAGGATTCTTTCGTGTAACCCTATCCCCTCTTCTGGAATATCCCCTCTTCTGTCCAGGATGGAAAACCAATTGACAATATCATGCTTCCCTCCTCTGTCCTGTATGTGTGGATCGCATACAAACAGCATGCAAAAGTTGCTTATTCATTGTTTGCTGCACATTGTCTGAGTGGTGTCCCAGCTGAAGCCTTACTCTTCTCTTTGTAGAACAAAGGGGCAGCAAAACAGGCCCAATATTGCAGGTTGAGATTGAGTTCCAGTTCTCAGGAGGCATGTGCTGAAATGATACAGCTGGTCAGTGCCTAGGTGGGAGCCTCACATGTACAGCGCCTTGACTTCCAGGATGGAGGAAAGACAGCATGTAAAATAAGTGAATAAAAACAGTATTGAGTCGGAACTGAACTGTAGTGCCTATTGTTTGTCTGGGAATCCAGTCTTTGGCTTCACCAGGAAAGATTTCGCGTGTGTGAGAGGGGTTGGTAGCTGTTCACTGTGACACTTCTCCTGCATGTTTAGAGCTGCATGTTCCCACTGCCAATAAAGCTCACGAATCCTGCCAGGGGTGACAGGAAATGACTCAAGGATGGGGTGTAGAACTCCTTCGTTCCTTTCCACCCATGGTTCCCTTGCCTTAGGAAAGTACTGGCCAGGCTTCGCCTACCTAGTTCTGGCCTGTCTTAAATGCCCCTGTATTCTTGCCAAGAGCTGTATTGGTTTTGTTAATAAGACTGCTGCAGTAGGAAGTGATTCAAGATTAGAAGCACCTGGGACAGGTGTTGGACTTGGGTGTGTCCTTGATTATGTATGGAGTTTCTTTCCTCTTTGTGCTTTTGAAGAACTTTGCTGAAGCCGTGCAAGACATTCCAGCCCAGAAGGTCAATAGGCTTACTTCCACATAAGGACTGCTGACTTCAGCGCACAATGTTAAGTGTCTCCTGGCCAGGGTTGCCAACTAGAGCTTGGGAAATTTCTGGAGATTTAGGAGTGGAGCCTGGGGAGGGCAGGGTTTGCCTTGGGGAGGAGCCTCAGTGGGTATAATGCAGTAGAGTCCACCTTCTACAGCAGCCATTTTCTCCAGGAGAACTGATCTCTGTAGTCCGGAGATCCGTCGCTCTACCTGGAGGTTGGTGGCCTGATCTGAGATCTCAAACGGTAGTTGCTCTTGCTGAGTTGCTGCAGAGTATTTTGTGTGCGAGCTGTGACCTGCAGGAATTCAGGGAATATCTACAAACCAGCATTGACCACAGGGCTTTGGAAGTGTTTCTTCTAACACAGGGGTAGTGAAATTGCAGCCCTCCAGATGTCCATGGACTACAATTCCCAGGGAATTCTGGGAATTGTAGTCCATGGACATCTGGAAGACCGCAGTTTTGACTACCCCTGTTACCTAACGGGTACAGTGAGACTATGGACAGCCCACTTTAAAGCGTGGTATTTGAAAGACTCATTGCACTTTTTAAAACCTGCCTTTCCCCCCCTCTCTTCCTTCTAGGTATTCTGTTAGCCCTGTGCCACGCCTTGGAGAATACAACATTGGCCTTGAGTGGTGAGTATTACGGAAACCGTGCACACTCTGGTGACTGCCCTTGCCTACCGCATCTCAAGGACCTTTTTGTGGCCCATTGCAACGGGAAATTTTCACTCACTCCTTAGCATAACTGGTTGGCAGTGCTAGCTTTGCCATTGAAATCGAAGCAGTCCAGGGCCTGGAAATCCAAAAGGGCTTCGGTGTTGACACGTGCCCCTGCAAGCTTGAAAATTGCCCAAGGAAGGCTGGCCTTTTCTGGGGGCTGGGGGGCTGGGGTTTAAAGGTAGAGACATGCGTGCTCTGTGGAGCTTCTCTGAGGCCCTTCCTATCCATTTTTGCCCTGCCTTTCCTCCAAGGAACAAAAGGCAGCATACGTGACCCATCTCACTTCATCTCCACTTGCCCAGATTTCCCAGTGAGCTCCATGGCAGTGAAGGAATTTGAACTCGGGTCTCCCAGGCTCTAGTCCAGTACTCTAATCACCACCACCTCTCTGGCTTGTATTCTGGTAGAACGACAGTTACAGCTTTGCCTTTTAGAGGAACATTTGTTGAGCCACGATGTTCCAGTTTTGTCTGCTAGCTGGTATTTCAGCGGATTGATGCTCTGTTGAAAGAATGTGCTTAACAGAGTTGCACATATAGTGGCTTTGAATATGTGAGCCACTTTGAAGTTCTGGGCTGTAAAGCAGGGTCAAGGCTATTTAAAAAAAACCCTTGGGTGTGAAATGTCAGGGCTGATTTCCCACCCACCAATCCCCTCCTCTGCCTACCTGTATTCAGTGCTTAGGCTGTTTGGTGATCGCAGCTGTCCTGCCTTTGCAAACATGTGGCATTCTAGTCCTGATGCCCTGTCAAGCATTTGGGGATCATTTCATCTTTGCAATCTGGAGCTGTTAGATTTTTGAGGGTTCCTTTTTTTTTTAAGTCAAGTTGTCATGCTGTATTTTTCAAGACATGTCGTTGCTATGCAGAAAAGCTCTAGTTCTCAAATGCCTAAGACATCATCATCATCAGTGTATATAAAATGAGATGTCAGGGCCAAGCCTGTACCTATAGACGCACCTGAGGTTGCCAGGGCCAGGTTGGGAAATGCCTTGAGATTTGGGGGTAGAGGTGGAGCCTGAGGGGGTGGGGCTTGGAGAAGGGAGGGGTTTCAGCGGGGGGTATAGTGCCATACAGGCCACCTTCCAAAGTAGCCATTTCCTCCATGTACATTGATGTCTGTTATCTGGAGATCAGCTGCAATAGTGGGAGACCTCCAGCTATTACCTGGAGGTTGGCACCCATAGCTGCACCAGCCTTGAAATGCAGATGGATATAGCTGGTTGGGTTTGCTGAACCCAGGAGGGTCCTTTGCACCTGAACCTTGACATTCATTCAGGGACGAAGTCTGCCTCGTGTATGGGTGCCTTGAAATCCTGCAGGGCTGCTGAGTAAAATCTGTTGTCGGACCAGTTGATCCAGTCCATGGAGCTTTTCCTGCATGACATCCTTTCAGGTTGGAGCTGGGGGGGGGGGGGGGAAGTGTGTTTGAATACTCCCCACAATGCAAAGCCAGCATGCTGAGTAAAGGAATATTCAGCCTTGCCTTCTTCCTGGCACGTTGGTTTTACCCATACACTCTGTGTGGCATGAAATCCTCACACGAAGTGGTGCAGTCTAAAAAATATGATAATTTCTTCTTTTCCTCTTCTCCTTCCTCTTCCTCTTTTCCTTTTTTTCTTCTTCTTCTTCCTCGTCTCCTGTCAGTTTTCTTTTCCCCTGTCTACTGGGGGTAAAAGCTGCTAGTGGGGGCAGGCTCTGCTAGGAAAATTGAAGGGGAGGGGGGACACAAAACAAAACCCAATGTTGTGCTTGTCGTGACTTCCATGGGAGCGGCGTGAAGGAGTTTTTCTATCCCGAAAGGTCTGTGGGGGCAGTCCTTTCTTCCTCGGGGCCATAATCTGCATTGAGTGGGCTTTCCTCGGCCTGCTTTCTGAAGCCAAACTGCAAGCCTGGAGACTGAGTCATGGATACCTCAGCATGCTGCGGAATTTGGCCCTTGAAAAGCAAACTAGTATCAGGCCAGGTTTTGTTGCCTGCCTGGAAGCAGCAGTTCTCTCCCCATGGCTGTTCTCCACCCTGACCCAAACAGAAGCAGTGAACTCTGACTCACAAAACTGTTTTCCAGGCACCACTGACCTTCTTGTTATTTAGCCCAGCTGTGGCCTTTCCTCAGTTCCCTTACTCCAGGGGTAGTCAAACTGCGGCCCTCCAGATGTCCATGGACTACAATTCCCAGGAGCCCCCTGCCAGCAAATGCTGGCAGGGGGCTCCTGGGAATTGTAGTTCATGGACATCTGGAGGGCCGGTTTGACTACCCCTGCCTTACTCCTTTTCCAAAGCAATTTGTGAAGAATTATCCTCTCCTGCCTAGGCAAAAATCTGATGTAACAGCAGTGAAATGCATAATTGCCAGATTCTCCCCTAGTTTTATAGATGCAGGTACGGTGGGAAGTTTTCCCCACAGCTGAGTTTTCTGGCTTGCTCCAGTTTTAGATGATGTCTCTGTTTACTTATTCCGGCTGGTGCAACCAAGAGGAGATCGGGTGTCTGCCGTTATCGCAAGTGTTATCTCGGCTACATTTAGCTAACAAAAATGGAAGGAAGTATCTGTTGCCAGCTCAGTTACCTAAACAGAACTCTTTCCTCATTCCAGCAAGACCTGGTAAGGAGGGTTTGTGCAGCAACCCTGGGCACAGCTGTGCCCTGCTGTTCAGGGCCTGTTTGGCCTGTACTTGGGTAATCACGTAAAGTGCTCTCAACATGTAGGAGTGTGCAAGGGAATATTACAAAGCTGCGGTGTTAGTGGGGGTGCTCCCATGCCATGAAATTGGCAAAAAGAAGCCTTAAGCATACACTGTGGTGTATATATATGTGTATAGCTTTAAGTGAGCCCTTACGTTTTGTGAAACCCTGGGGTTTCTTAACAGCTTTGGAAGGGCTTCCCAAATGGATGGGGGGGGTTAATTCCTTTTAATATATTTTTAAAATATGTTAAACATTCATCGGGTGATGTGACTGTATATATGTTGACCCCCCCCCCACCCAGTGGCCAGTGATGGGCCTGGATGGGGTGGGAAGGGGAGTAGCCCAGATTGGGCATGTATCCAGCTATGCTTCCCAACCATATTCTGCATGATCACGCCACTTCTGGGGGTTCTCAAAGCCATGAAGAATGTTTCAGTGGGTTCTCAATGGCAAAAAGGCTGAGAAAGGCTGCCTTAAGAGCTAATTTGTTTCCCTTTTTGAGGCCTCTTGTGGCACAGAGTGGTAAGCAGCAGAAATGCTGTCTGAAGCAATGTCCATGAGGCTGGGAGTTCAATCTCAGCAGTGGGCTCAAAGTTTGACTCAGCCTTCCATCCTTCTGAGGTTGGTAAAATGAGTACCCAGCTTGCTGGGGCTTAAATGGTAATGATTGGGGAAGGCACTGGCAAACCACCCGGTATTGAGTCTGCCATGAAAACGCTGGAGGGTGTCACCCCAAGGGTCAGACATGACTCGGTGCTTGCACAGGGGATACCTTTATCTTTATATAGGAGGGATCTTGCTTGCTTGCTTGGTTGCAGTCTTCCAGTATGTGTTGAAATGAGCCACATCATTCTTTTCATTGGGCCTGATTAAAATAACATCTTGCAGTATGCAAACTTTTCAGTTCTCCAGAACTTTTCATTGGGCTGGGTGTTTAATGAAGGAAAAGGGTGTTGCAAATCCTGATTTTAGGACCTGCATAGTATAATCCTTGAGTGAGTTAATCCAGGTTGGGACAGGCATAACCGTACAACAGATTGCACTGATAGTCTGCATCCTGTGTTGAATGATGGGCAGATATGAGTAATTGGATAAAGCTAGTATCAACATTTAATAGTCTGGGAAGAAGGCAAATGAAAGTGTCCAAATACATCTTAAAAGTTGTTGGCTCTCTAGTATTAAGGGTTGCCAGGTCAACCCCTGGCAATGGGGGACTTACCAGGTGTTGGGGGTCCTTGCTGGTGATCTGCTGTCATCAGCATATCAAGACACTGCTGACTCTCCCCATGTTTAGTGCCAATCCCCCACTCACTGGTCAGTTGAACAGAGGTGGGGATCATCCCTAGTGACAGTGGATTCCCCATCCCCAGCAGGGGTGTAGCAGCCCTACTAGCACCCCTCTGACTTCCCTTGAAAGGAGGACATACAGGGCTGGCAATATGCTTTTTTCTTCCCTGGCCGGGTTCCTTGCTCTGGTTTGGAATATTCCTAGAGATTTGGGAGCAGTCTGTGCCTGGGAAGTACAGAGTTAGAGATGCAGCATCTCTCTTGAACTTCAGTTTCTCATAGGCTGTGTTATACTGGCGCATGCCCTCCTACTCTGCCATTATCCCCGAGGGAACCAATCACTGTCCCGTGGACATCAGTTGTAATGCAGGGCCACTGTTGGAGGTAGGTAACCCTGCTGTTGTCCCAGTTTCACATCTCTGGCTTCCTCTAGAACAGTGGTCCCCAAACCCTGCTCCGAGAACCAGTATCAGTCCGTGGATCAGTCGATACTGGGCCATGGCTCCTTCTCATCCTCCTCCCCGAAGGCTGACCTGGCTCACCTTTGGTGCTCTCCACCAGCCGCCATGGCTGGGGCTCCCCCTCTGTGTGGCACTGTGCAGCTGCTGCTGGCAGCGCCCCCCCAGTGGGCGACAGGAAGGGAAAGCAAGTGGGGCTCAGGCGGCAGCAACATTCCTTGGCAAAAGACTACCCCCCCCCCCAGGCCTCAGTAAAATTGTCAAGCATTGACTTGGTCCCCGGTGATAAAAAGGTTGGGGACCATTGCTCTAGCAGACCTCTTGGCCTGGTTGCTCAGTGGAAGCGTTTTTTTTTTTTTTGCCTCCGTTCTTTTGGGATAAACTGATTAAAACGGTAAGCTTTGTCCTAATGAGGCACTTCCCGGAACTGATGGTTGCCACAAACCAAATTGCATTAAGCATTGTTGGAGCAGTTTGTCGTCCTATCTGGGTTGAGTTAAGGCGGCTTTCTTGGAGGGATATATGGCGCAGATCAAAGGGAGAGCTTGCTTCCCAGGAGGCCGGATTTGTGCTAAATGGATCTGTCTGCTATTAATCAAATGTCAGTGTTCTCTAATGATGCTGTTCGGTCATTGGGAGGGGGAAGGAGAGATGGAGGCTAAAGCTGTTTCACAGCTGTGAGATTATTCTTACAGACAAGCCGTTTACATCCTCGAGATGCATGTAAGTCCCTGCCAGTTTCACCTACTGCCTCTTTCTGAGCCAGAGGGCTCTTCCTTCCATTTGGGGGCATCTGCAGGTAGACTTCAGGGTGGGTGATCCTGCACGTGGGCTTTTGTGCTGCAAGATTGCATTCTTTGAAGCAATTAGTTGCAGAGTGTTGCTGGTGGTAGAAGTTACCTGCCCCCTCCCCGAGGGATTAGCAGTCCTAGGTGTTGGGGGATACTCCAGTCCTTGAATGGTATCTAGCTTTAGTAGAACCAGCTTGGTGTAGTGGCTAGGAGTGCAGACTTCTAATCTGGCGAGCCGGGTTTGATTCCCCGCTCCTCCTCCTCCACATGCAGCCGTCTGGGTGACCTTGGGCTCGCCACAGCATTGATAAAGCTGTTCTGACCGAGCAGTGATATCAGGGCTCTCTCAGCCTCACCACCTTCACAGGGTGTCTGTTATGGGAAGAGGAAAGGGAAGGCGAATATAGCCGCTTTGAGACTCCTTCGGGTAGAGAAAAGCGTCATATAAAAACCAACTCTTCTTCTTCTAAAGCCACTGTTCAATGTAATCTAATTTCTTCATCAAGAAATACTCTATATTGCATCAATAAAACAACTTTCCGTATAGTTCTATTTCATGTAATGTTGGATCGGCCAATCAGGATAGATTCAGGGGACTGATCCCTGATTGTCAGAAATCTGTTTAGTTTCATAATGACTGGAAACTTGCTCTTTTTAAATTGGAAGATGGTATCCGTAGGAAACTGAATTCTGTATCCATTAGCAATTTTTGTAGTATTTCCTTTCTGTCCCTGGATTGTGATGCTTGCACTGCTGTGTCTGTTAAGGACTGCTAACCATGCAACTGTATAGCAAGCTGCTCTGTCTGTGTGGTCCCTTGAGAGGTGCTCCCAGTGCCGGGTGTTGCTAAGCAGATAATCAAGAGGTGTGCTGAATGAAGGCTGTCATGCCATTTTCATTGATGTGAAGCTATTAAACTGAAGGAGACTTTACAATCCGCTCTGCAGCTGTCTCTGTGTGGACAGAACAAACAGATGAGTCAGGAGTGGCCAAACTGCGGCTCCCCATATATCTATGGACTACAATTCCCATGAGACCCTGCCTGCGCTTGCTGGCAGCAGTTCATGGGAATTGTAGTCCATGGACATCTGGAGAGCTGCAGTTTGGCCACCCCTGTCCTAGGTAAAAAACTTCTTATCCACCTGTCTGTCCTCGGCAAGTGCTCCTAAGCATCATCCACTTTTTGAAGTATTCCCAGCCTCTAAGATTTGAGAGTATTGTGTAGAATATCTGGTGTTATTAAAGCTATCGAGCTCTGGGTTAGATGCTTTCAGATAATTATTTTTGGGAGGGGGTGTGTCCCAGCTATTCTCATGAGGATTGCATTTGATACCCCCCCCCCCAAAAAAAATACATTCTGGTTTTCAGCATGTTGTTGTCATACATTAGGGGACTGGTGGAGGAACAATTTCTGCAGAGCTCAGTCTTGCAATCCTGGCAATGCAGGGTGAGGAAGGGCTGAGATGGGAGGCCGGAACTGTATTCAGCAGCAGCTCTGGTCTCCATACCTACATCTGTTGCCAAACAGCTGCAAAGCGGTAGGGGAAAGTGGTGACTTCAGCTGTTTTGCCTCCCATTGCTTTCCTCCTTGCAGCCCTCTCCCCTGGCACCCCCCACAAGTTCTCAGTATATATTTACCGTATTATGGAGAACAGTGGTGATGTATGTCTGGAGGCTGCCGACAAGTGCAGACAGGCAAAAGGATAAGCGGCACCGTGGCTCAGTGACTGAGTGCCACCTTTACATGCAGAAGGTCCCAAGTTCAGTTCCTGTTATCTCCAGTTAAAAAAAAAACAGGCATTCGGTGATGTGGTAATCCTCAGGATGAGGTAGTCAGTGATGTGAAAGACCTTTGTCTGAAATTCTGGAGAGCAGTCAGAAAAGATACTTGTTGACTTTCATGCCAGGGTGGGTGCAAGGGGGTTATCCTTGGGATGGTGGCAGGGAAGCTCTCCTTTCCTTTGTGGGCTGCTCTGGCTCAGTTGTCAGAATCCATGAGATGCCGCAACTTGTCTCCGTGAAAATGAGTGCCCAATATGGACAGAGGCATTTCCTGCCTGGAGGCTTCTTAACCACATTGTGCCGTTAGATTTTGGTGAAGGAACAGCTTGGTTATTACATGGCCTTGATGCACTGAGATTCTGAGAATGCTCACCAAGCAGCCATGGAGGTGAGGGGAAGTTGGTGTCAAGCTAAATGGGGTTGTTGTGACCCAGTTAAGAGGGGATTCAAATAGAACTAAGATTAAGACCAGCAGAGAGAAGAAAAGGGGAAGAGATTATCTGCACTCTTCTTATTTCAGTGGCACAAGCAGGCTGTGAATGTCCCAAGAAGAAGGATCCATTGCCCCAAATTTCCTTGCATGAAGCTGTGCTGGAAAAGTGCAACTCTTCTCCATCAATGCTCTTGGGGCTCCTAACCTGCATGCTTGTCAAGCTATGTTCTTGGGGAGGAAATTTGATCAAGGCTCTGTGTACATCTGTTCACGGTGCTGTCCCTTCCACTGTTCTGATGCTAGCTGTGGTCATAGCAGCGACTATGGATGAATTGTGCTCTCTTACTTTCCCAACTGGTCTCCCCAGCTGCTAATTGCTGCCAAGGAAAATTCTGGCCAGGATGCTTATGTTGCAAGTTGTGTTCCTAGCAGGCCTTTAGCAGTCATTTCAATGGAGGCACATCGCTTTGGTGAACTTGTGACCTCTTGCCGACATCATTATTGTCCTATGAAAGAGATCTGGACTCAGTAGTTATTTGGTCCAACTTGGAAGGCAGGCAAAATATAAGATAGGCGACCCGACCAGAATGGCCTGAAGTTCTCAGGATTTGGACAAAGTACTTCTGAATGTGGGTGTTTGATAAAAGTCATCATGATATCTGGAAATATCTGTTGAAAAGGCAAAAACTTGTTCTCCAGCCGTGCAATTATAGAAGGATAGGTGTAGGTATATGTATAGTTGCTCCTCCACACACATCAGACTTGGTTCCTTCTGTTCTACGCTATAACCATATTTAAAATGGACTTTTGCCTTCTTTTTTTTAATAGGGGTGTGTACACAGCTTTAAATAACTGTATGAGTTATTCCTGAAGTTCGAACACAAGGATTTGATCTTGCTTTAGCCATAAATAAGAGACTAGTAGTTTAGAATTTCATGGTATCAGAACGGTCAAGTAACTTAGAGAGGTGTGGGGAGAGGGGGTTAATGGTTCCTCTTTGATACACTTGTGTTTATGCTATAAATACAGTAGGTGAAAAAGTGGCAGAATTTAACTCTGGGATCCCAGCCTGAGACCCAGACTATACATTACATTTGACAGAAGGTGCCATCAAATACTGGCGGCCATCTTGCAGCTGTGAGCTCCTGGAGGCGGTTCAGTGTAAAAGTGCATCAGGGGTCGATTTGGACTGGGAAAATGGCACGGGAAGGGAGGGGCCTGGGATCCACTGTAAATAACACCCATCTATGACCCCACATACATTTTCAGCTCCCAAAAATTTCTCGGGGATGGGGAGTGGTGGAGAGGCAGGAACCCTTCCACTCTCAATTGGGCCCCATGTGCTTTTCCATAGGAGTTGCTACCATACAGCCACTGTGTAGCCACAGGCTCCTATTACTTACTTCTGTAAAGCTTCATTCATTCATTCATTCATTCATTCATTTTTATTATTTTTATTTATTTTACTTCATTTTCATTTATTTTATTTATTTTATTTCATTTTTAATTTAATTTATTTTAACTGTTTAATTTTTACTTATATTTATTATTTTTATTTATTTTTATGTATTTATTTATTTATTTGACATATCCCACCACTCTCCATAGACTTGTGGCTTGCGTAGACTTACATAGACTTACACAAAAAACAGATTTAACCCCCATTAAAACAATCATAACCCCGAATACAAAACCCCCCGTAAAACATCAGCAATCATAATCCCCAATCCCTCCCCCATCTACAGTCAACCATCACAGGTATAGGATCGCAGAGTGTTATGTGTACTTTGGCTATTACATTTGAGAGTAGGATATGCTCAGTTCACTTCAGGTATGTAGAAACTTGAGGGCTTGATGAATAGCCAGGTATGGGTTTAGCATATCCCATTATTTTTAACGAAACAGGTCTCTGTCATGCAAGCCAGGTCAATATTTTTTTTCCTCCAGCCACTCTGGTAGAGGTGCAGCTCTATACCTCACTGGCCTTACATTGCACAAGGTTACAATGACGATGTCAAGGATGAAGGGTCTTTGGCCCTCGCCTCTTATAAATGGCTAGAGATTATACACACACTGGATAGGTGTTCATGTGAAAACACACACTGACATAGAACTATAGCAAGACTATAGTGTCAGGGACACGGTAATACTGCCATGCGGCTACTTTTGTTGTGTCTAAGATATGCCCAGCTGTTTATAGTAAGTCTTCCAACTAGCTCTGATACCTTTGCAAAGTCCCTTGTAGAGAAAATCTCTCATACGCCAAGATTTGAATGCTGGTCATAATACAACCGAGACATTAGAAATCCACAATAGCACCTCAGAGTCCATTATAGACCACTTTGAACCGGTTCCATTGCTGGATGCTGCCAGGATTCTGGGACCTGTGGAGGCTACCACTTGTGTGTTGGGGTCAAGCCTTGACAGATTTTGGAGCCATGCTCAATTGTGCATTAGGCCAACTGTTCAATTTTGGAGCCACACTCAATTTTTATCCTTCAGAGGTTTTTTTAGTAATTATCATATTGTCTAATGATCCCTATCCTGAGACCTCATCCTACACACTTTATGAAATCCCCAGCAGAAGTGCTGTACATCGGGATAACCCTGGTGGCTTCTAAGTCACTGAGTGATTGCCACTGGTGTAAAGTTACATTTACATATAAAAAACAGCAATGACCAGAACTTTGTGTACATTTACTTTTATGTCATACAACAAAACACTGTGGTGCAAAATGATAAATTTGATCCAGCCAGCTTTTTTGCTTAGCGTTGGCCAATTCTTCTCCTTACGATAGCTCCCATGACACATGGCTTCTGTCCACGCAGGTCTCGTGATTCCAAAGCTAGCACTTTTAGTGGTAAAAGGGGCCACCCTCCTCCTGTTTTCACCAATTGAAAAAACTGGTAGGATTCACATTCCTCCTTCTATGTTCCACAACTGCACTCTGCTTCTGAGGGCACCGTCCTGCAAAGAGGTAAAATCAGCAACTGCCCCTTCCTTCACATTTTCTGTGCTGGCCTCCTACACTATGGGACAGTCTCCCTGTGGCTATTAGGGAGGCCTCCCAAATGGACAGCACAGAATTGTTCAGGAAGATGTTCTTGTGGAACTGTAAAGCTGTGACCAGCTTCGGAGGTGAACCCTATTAGGAGCCTGTGGGTTCCCCCCTTCTTCCACCTCTCCAATTCCAGCCCTGCTTGCTTTGTCGTTGAACTAGGAGTCTTTGCTGTTAGACTCAGATGTTATCATATGCAGGCTGACTGATAGAATAGCTTTGTTTTACTAGGAATATTTGCTGTTAAGTGTATGATAGCCTTCAGTGATTGAATATTTCTGTCATCTTTGAAGAAAGGCAACAGTAAATGAAAATCAACTAAAGTAAACAGTTGGTGGGACTGTCAGTGGGGAGTGAGTTCACCCCTTTTGAGCAAGGAAGGGGAACTGTCGGCAACATCTTGACAGGTGCACTGAACTCCATCTCAGCTCTGTCACCAACCTGCAGGTATAAGAGGTGGGTGTGACCAGAGGCATGAGAGGCACAGGAGTTACCCAAAGGGCTCTTGGACCTTCTCCTCTCAGCCTGTGGCTTGCAGGTCATTCTTATGGGGTGAGTCAGCTCCAGAATCCTAAGCAGCCCAAGATATATGGTTTTGTTTGGTACGGTTCGGTTTATTTATATTGTGTGTCTGTCACTCTGAGGTCCTTGGGCTGCTTACATTTTGTTTCTGGGGAAAACAATCCATCCTTTCTCAGGCTGCTGGTTGAACACTGCATTGCCAGACAAGGGACATCAGAATGTGGCTGATTCGGGCTCCCTTGCTTGCATCTTGCTTTGCATCTTGTCCTCCCTCCCAAGAGCTTTGAACGAACAAACGACTGACCGACCGACCGGACATTTGAACCGAGGGCTCTCTGCTTTGGAGCCTGCTTTTAATATGTGGCTTTCTCTTCTGGCCAACTGGAATATGTTAGATCAACCGCTTCTTTCATAACCTGCACAATAGCCCATGAAATCAAAAGTGCTAAATGATTTTATTTCCCTCCTTTCAGAGGATGTTGAGTGCCTTTTATGAATGGATAGAGCTGAAAGCGATGGCATGGGGGAGGGGGGAAGAAGGGAGGCTACAAACATGTCAACACTTCCTTTTTTCTGGCGAGGGCTAAACCTGAAGAAATACGGCTTGTGCAGAGCACATGTGTAAGGAGCTTGTCTCCCGTGATCCGTCACTTGGACGGATGGAGCTGTAACAAGCCGGATGTCTTGATCTTTTTTTCCCCCTTCTTTTCACGCTCTGCCTAGGTTCAAAGTGTGTCTGCTTTGGAGGGTTTGTAAGGGGCCAATTCATACAGCCCTGATTATTTGCCTGGTGCAGCGTTGAAAGGCATTTTGTGTCTCTTGGAAGGTATATTTGTAAATATCACTCCTGGCAGCAGGATAAAACCTCCTTTCTAAGCTGATGTTCGGCCTGATTTTAAATGGCAGGCATAACATTGTAGGAAACTCTGTAATTTCCCAGCCAGGGCAGGAGATTTTCCTCTTTCGGAAGACTCTCTCATTCAGTTCCCCCTGTTGGGACCGACATTAGCAAAGCTAGTGGGGTGCTATAAATTTAGAGACAAGCGTGAGTGACACCCCCCCTCCCCCAAATGCCGGAAAGTTTAAGAAACTGCATGAGAGAACCTCTTGTGCCCCTGATCAGAGGTAGCATTTTCAAATCATTTTAGGCCACCAGCTCTCTAACCTAGGAATTTCCATATTGTCAGCTGGGGTAAGACCACTTGGCTGTTAGAACTGCTGGTGCCTGGAAGCCGGCAGGGGCAACACCTGTCAATGAAGAGTAACTCCATGGCCCTCTCTGTTATTAGCCAAACCAGGATAAATACAGAGAGGCTTGCTCGGTTTTGCATACTGGTCGGTAAAGCTCCTTTCTCTTCTGGTTTTGTGCAAACCTTTGGGGAGTCCGTAGGGAACGTGATTCTGTCCTCTCTTCCTCTTTAATGAGATAGATACGATTGCATTTATTTCTTCTGGTTTCCTCCATTTATTTAGGCTCATTTTTCATTTGCCTAATTCTTCCATGCATCTGCCTCAGTCTTCCTTGCTCTGCTGCTTTTAATTTTTTAAAATAAGTTTCCACTCTAGCTCTGCACATTCTGCACTGGTATTATTTATTAACTTCCCCACTTTTCTCAGCAGTGGAGACCCAAAGGGCTTGCATTATTCTCTTCTCCTCGGTTTTATCCTCTCCATACACTTGTGAAGGCGCTTCGGCTCAATGTGTGTGACTGGCCCAAAGTCCCTCAGCAAGCTTTCGTGATGGGGGAGGGGGATTTGAACCCAATTCTCCTGGATGTTAGTCTGACATTCTAAGCCAGGGATAGCCAAACTGCGGCCCTCCAGATGTACATGGACTACAATTCCCATGAGCCCCTACCGCTGGAAATTGTAGTCCATGGACATCTGGAAGGCCGCAGTTTGACTACCCCTGTTCTAAATACTATATCAGACTGCCTGTCGTATTTTGTCCATCTTTTATAGCTGTATCAAGCTGTACTCTGTGTCTGGTTTTGCAATTTTCTTTCAAAAATGAATCTTCCCCTCAGCAGGTGTTTCCTATCAAATGTCCTTTTTGCCAAAACCTTTATGCTTTAATTTCTGCTGTAGGTCTTCTGATTTGTGGGTCTTTGGATCTGCTTTCTCTTGCTTCCCATATCACTGTAAAAAGAGTTTTCTAACTCCCAAGTGGTAGCCATTTTTTGTCTGTTGCAATGAAAAGTTGGTTCTTATATGCCACTTTTCTCTACGTGGAGGCTCATAGCAGCTTACATTCGCTTTCCCTTTCCTCTCCCTACAACAAGACACCCTGTGAGGGAAGTGAGACTGAGAGAGCCCTGATATCACTGCTCGGTCAGAACATCTTTATCAGTGCTGTAGTGAACCCAAGGTCACCCAGCTGGCTGCATGTGGGGGAGTGGGGAATTAAACTGGGTTCGCCAGATTTGAATTTGGCGCTCCTAACCAGTACATCAACCTGGTTCTCCCAACTTATTTTTAATTGCCTGCTTACTTCTGAGCAACCACTGCTTGTTGGCCAGCTGTTGTGTACATGGAACAAGGAAATGGCTTCCCCTTCTGCTGTGTCCCTTTCTCCTCAGAATGAGGGACAAGGTTTCCAGAGCAAGCCTGTCTTGGAGGAAAGGGAGTAAAACCACCAACTTGAGAGGCCAACTCGGTTTTTTTTCTTGGGCGGCTGCCATGGTGGTTGCACTCCTCTCTGTCCCGCTCCTTCTCTGTGGCAGCTGCTCAGGTGCTAGAATGAGATTGCAGAGGCTACAGAGAAGAGAAAAGTGTTTGGGGGCAGAACAGGGCCTTTCTCTCCATTCCTGGCGAGAGGCCCACAGCTGAGGGAGGATCAGGGAGAGTCCCTGCAGCGGCAGCTGCTTCAAGGGGGAACTACCTGCCAACTAGAACAACCTTTGCTAGGACATGGGGGAGGTGTCAGAGTGCTGAGAAGAGCCTTGGGAAAGCATGTTGAAGAGCCACTGGGTATTGCTAGCAGCCACTGGGATTGGAACCACTTAATAATGCAGGTTTTTCCAGGCCTGTTTCAAATATACACAAGCTCTCTGTTCTTTTGTATTTGAAAACTGCCTCTGAAATCCGGCCCTCGGGGATCATAGACCAAAGTTCATCCAGTCTGCACATTAACCTGCCATACAAACACCTTTCCAGAGGGCAATAAATCAGCTACGTCTCTACCTGTGTCTGTGGTACCTGTTATCTCGTTGCCAGTGGCTAGTGCAGGGGTAGTCAAACTGCGGGCCTCCAGATGTCCATGGACTACAATTCCCATCAGCCCCTGCCAGCGAATGCTGGCAGGGGCTCATGGGAATTGTAGTCCATGGACATCTGGAGGGCTGCAGTTTGACGACCCCTGGATTAGTGCCATGAAAAATGCTTGGCTGGAGAGTTACTTCCATGGGGTCTTTGTCGCTAGCTACTTCATTTCTGGCTAGACTCTCCAACTGACAAACCAGTGCAGGCAAAAGCTGGATTTTGCTTCTGCCGGTAGATCCTGAATGGACTTTTGCTGACCTCCAAAACCTCCTGAATTGGGAGCCACAGGGGTTCTTCTCCTTGTGCAGGACTCCTGGGTTTATTTCATGATTTATATATGTAATACCTTTCTCCCCAGTTTGGATCCAAAGTGCCTTACAATGTTTTAGCTTCATAGCAATCCTGTGAGTGTGCAAGTACTTCTGTGGTAGAGTGGCAATTTGAATGGGTCTCCCACGTCTTCATCTGGGGCTGTAACTATGACAAAAAGTGTTAAGATCAAGCAACCAAAATCTGCATAGGGTCCTCAGCCCCATAGAGATAAAGCTGACCTTGACCAGGGTCAGGGCCTTTTCAGCCTTAGGTCCCGCCCTGGGAAAGTACTTTGCCTGATGATCAGGACCCTCCAGGACCTTAAACAGTTCCAGGCCTGCAAGACAAAGCTGTTCTGCCAGGCCAACAGGTGAGGTCAGGAAACAGCATAAGATGCCGGCCCCCTTGCCTGAGAACCCACACACTAATAAAAACCCCTCAAAGTTCCGGCTAACCTACAAAAAGATTCAAATTATTAGGAAAAGGTGATTTTTAAAAAATGTTTTAATTTTTGATTTGTATGGTTGTCCTTAAGCTTGTTGCCAGGTGCCCTGAGCTGGCCAGAGAAGGGCAGTGTACAAATAATTTTTATTATCATTACTCTACATTGTGCTGTAGTTCTTGGGATATGCCTGGCAGATCCTGGCCTTGCAAAGTTCCCCATTGTTAAGGCAAACAGTCTGTGTTCCCTTTGACACATGATAGCCAGAAGTCACAAATTAGAAATCTGGCACAAATGGCTTTTTAAAAATTGTCAGGTCCCTGATAACTCAGATGCAAGATTTTGCATACATTGGTGGCAGGATCCCCCTGCCAAAGAGTGACTCATATGCACAGCAGGCAGTTGTGACTGGCTGTGACCCCCGAGGGAGCCATTTTGCAACTGGTTCCTGGATGTGAGCTCTGGCTATCTGCTAGGAAGTGTATTTTTCTTCGAGCATTGTCTTACACCAGAAGTTCTGAGACCTTTAGTCTACAAGGCAATCACAGGTGGTGATTGTTACAAGACAGGTGGAAATATAACTGGCTCAGACTGCTTTGCTTGTGGGTGGTCAACCAAGTTGTTTGACTACACTGGGGATGGGGAACAAAAGGAAGGGCTCTTTGATGTGGAGCCTGAGGACAATCAAAGGTGCCGTTCAGTCAGTTCCTTGATGTGAACTTGTAAATTGCAGCTGTCTAGAGACCGATTGCGGCAAATTGCTCACCCGACACACCGTGATGCTTGGCCTGGTTCCCAGTCTGGTATATACTTATAAATAATGCCCGCCCAGGTTAGATCCATGGGCAATTTGCCTAGCTGTGCCTTTCACTGGACAGTGTGTGGTGGCCGGCTTTTGATTGCCTAGAAATTTGGCTATTTACATAATCCAGTTGGGATTCCTTTGCCAGTCTCTGGACCATACAGTTTAGATAAAGTAGTAGTTCAGTGGCTCCTCAAACATGAATAAAGTTTAGTCCAGCCTTAGATTTGTGAGACTGTTCACTTTTCAGATGCATAGAAGAATCTCTACACCGCTTCAGTAGAGCGGTATAAATAAAAGGCTAAGGGCAAAGTGGGAGGAGAAAGGGGCGGGCCGAGTCGTGAAAAACTCAGAGGAGCCAGTCAGGAGCCGCCTGTGTCACTCCAGGGCAGCACAGCTTGCCATTGGCTACTTGGCCCGTCCTCGGCTCTGCACCCTGGGGAGTTGCCGTGGGAAGAGCCTTCGCTGCCGGTGAGTCACCTGGGCCAACACGCTTTGCTGGCGGGAAAGGAGCAGGGCTGCCGCATCAAAAATGTGGTGGCCTTGTTGTTTTCCTGCCGGCCAGGCAGTCGCCTTGCCCGCAGAGGGGGCCGCAGGAAAGGAGCAGGGGCACCACGCTGAAGACGCGGCGGCCCTGCTCCTTTCCCGCCCCCGAGGCAGGGACCATGGGTGGAGAGGCCGAGGCCGCGAGGCCTTCAACGCGACCAGAAGTGCAGGGCCTCCGCATCACAGATGTGGCGGCCCTGCTCTTCTCGCTGCGCCGAACCTGGGGCAGCGCGGAGGGGCGCGGGGAACACCCGACGTGCAGGAGGGGACCGGGAGGCCCCAAGAAGGCTTCGCCGGGGGAGGGGCCCTAGCACCCATTTTATTTTAAAATAAAATGGGCTTTGCCCCTAGTTTTGAAAATAAATTAGTTAGGCAGGTACATCTAACAAAAGCTGCCTGGAAGATGATGCTAGGAGGCCAGATTAAATAAGATAGAAATCAAAAGAGTAACCAGTCTATTCCTAGTTGGTGGAGACAACTCCAACCGTTGAAAAGAAATGGAAGTTAGCATAAAATTGCATTCTAATCCAAGAAATTGTCGGGTGCAACACTGGGACTGTTTCCGCACTAGAGATATTGTTCAGACTTGCATTTTTAAAGGGTTGAGTTTTTCGTCTGTTTCCACACTGAAATTCACCTCTTCAGGCACAGACTCAAATTGCCATCTCAGTTGCCCCACAGCAAAGGAATCTTCAGAAAACTGGTTTTCATGTTTTAAAGTGGGGTCTAATTGGTCTAACTCAGCGCTGCCAAATGTGGAAATGCGTGCAATTGAGTTTGTCCCCACATCCACCATTTTGAGTTGTTTGGGATCACCCTTTCTTTGTTGCCATCTTCCCTCCACCATTTTCTGTTCCCAAAAAAACCCGGCCTTTATCATGTTACAGCACTGTTTCCATTTTTTTTTAAGCAATCTTGTAGTCTTACATAGTAGCGTTATGATGGTATAATATTATAGCTCAGATTTCTTAATAAAGAATCACATTGGGACACTTTGAAAGGAAGGGATGAAATCTGTCTTTAAAAAATATATATGGTTTGATTGCATTACTACACTTTTTCAGTTTTTTTAAAAGCAGTTCTGCAGTTTTACAAAGCAATGTTATGATGTTATGATGCTATAATGCTATAGCTCAGATTTTAAAAAAATAATTATGTTTGGGATACTTTAGGGAAGGCGGGGAGGTGATCAGGAATGCAGAATGGTGGGATTAAGGAGTGCAATGTTAACAAAGGTACAAGCAGGCACCATTTTGTAAAGGGGAAGGGAGCAAAGAATGGGGGGCTGCATATGTTGGACTCAGTGCAGAAGGCATGTTGTGAATTTCAGCCTTGGAATTAAGAGAAGGAAAGCCTAAATACAGAAAGGCTAGAGTTTACTCGCAGCGTCCAAAGGAAATCTAAAGCGAGACTAAAACAAGGTATATCTCCTAATGCAGAAACTGTCTGGAAGATCCCATTGGAAAAGTGTAGGATAGGTGACATCTATATGGGGTGGCCTATGCCCAGACATTAGTGCCTGTGGTGAGTGAGAAATACCAATTCTCTGTGAAGATCTGGGCAAGGGAGGACAGTCTTGGATGTGAGTAATCATAATTCAGCAATTTTATGCTGAGTTCTCCCCCTGAAGTACATTGTAGGACAATTGTGACTTTTGGACCAGCAACAGTTTAAAATAGTTTCATGGTTCCTTTAATCTGTTCCAAGCAAGCACTGTACTGAAAACAAAACCATTAATCTATAGAAGGTACTCACTTCTTTTCCTCACCTGAAATAAGATCACAAACTTGTCCTCTCTATTTATGCTATATGTATAAGTTAAAGTCCAATAAACAATTAATTTAGAAATGTGAGATGGGCTACTAGATTGCTATATACTGTATGTGTCACACTTTCTTGACGGAGCTGTGTGTGGGATCTTGTGGTGTTCTTGCTGCAATCCCGGGAGGTCGTTTGGTGCGACTTTGTGACTCACCGAAGGTCATCCAGCGAGTTCTGTGGCTGAGCAAGAGATTGAATCTGTTTCTGTCCTCAGTTCAAATTCAACATTCAACACTGAAGCCTTGAAGTTAAGGGAATAAGTACTTTCCCATGTACTTCTGCCCTGTAAAATAGCAGAGGTGGGGATGCCCTCAGTCTCCTGATTTTTGATGGGTGGGATCTTGACATCCTTTCTTTCATTTGCAGGGTGTTTAAAAACTTGCTTCCAAAGCTTTTCCTGGTATTTTATACAAGTAGAATTGTTCATACCGTATCTTTTAATCTTGATTTCTTGGACAGATCTGAAAAATACTTCCTGTTATGTTTGACTGCTATTCACAGCGACTGTAGCTAGTGCTCTTTTGTTTGAGGGACGCAGGCATTGAATAAAGCCACTACTTCTCATGAAAACATTGACTAACCTCCCCTCCCCATTAATGCCTGCCAGGATCCCCCTCCTCCAAAAATTAGAGAGAGATGGTTTTAATCAGTTTCACGGCTTGGTCTGCCATTAACTTACTGGGACAGGAACTTGAAACTTGACAGAGCTTTGAAATGGAAATCGGATGTACTTTTATACGGGGTCTGATCCACAAAGCAGGATATTTGTTCTCTATGTCAACCATTGGTCTGTAACGAAAGCTGTTCAGGATGTGTTGATCAGTGATGTAGAAATGAGGATGGGTAGAGGGGGGTTCTTCAGAAGTTTGCTTCCCAGTCTGTGCTATATCATTTCTTAACAATCACCACTCAACAGGTTTTCTGACAGCTGCTCAGTTTTACAAATGAAGGATGATTTGAATGATGAATGCACAAAACAACAGAAATATCCCCATAATTGAACTATTCTGGCCTGTGGATGCCCTTGTATTGATCTAGACTCTGATCATTCCCACACTGCTTATGCCGGAGCATTTTGACTTGCTTGAACAGAACAGGAAAATGCAGTACAGATGGGGAATGATAGCAGCCCCACTTTTACACATTGAACCATGATTGCTAGAGAATTCCTTGGAGGCCTGTTGTAGGGCAAGACCATGGGCTTCTCCCATTTCCTCGCTTCGCTGCTGGTGGTACCAGCTGGCCACAAGGGGGAGAAGCCTCTTCTCATCTCCCACCCTACCCCCAGAAAGTTGGATGCTGCTTGGGACTTTCTCAGAGTGTGCCCTAATTGCTGAGGCATTGGTTAACTGTTCACAGTACTAGAGGAGGAAAAACAGGAAAGGAATTCTCTCTCTTCCTGGTTGGCTGAGACAGCCACTGCAACCAATTTGCGCTCTAGTTTGGATATAAAATCCAAGTCCAAGGGAAACTCTGTGGCCCTATACACCTCCATATGGAAGGTGAATGTGGTGAGCTGCAACACAGCCCCTCAGCCACAAACTTCAGTGGTGTCTCCAGTCAAGTTTCCCCATGCCATAGGTCCTAGTGGGAATAGCAAACGGGTTAGCAAAAGATAGTGAATTATATTCCAGCCTTTAATGCCTCATCAACTGCTTATTTATTTTGAAAATGCCTGTGCTGCCTCTCCAGGGAGCCTACTAAGACAGATGACAAAATAAAACAACTCAGGCACATATAACAGTCAGGTTACTAAATGTCTCCCTAAAAAGCCATCAAAAGGAGGAACAGCTTAACATAGATCTTAAAGAGGCTAAAAGCAGACTATAGCACAATGTCTTTAAAACCCCGTAATTTAGACAGAAAAAACTTGGCCTGGAGCCTAAAAGGAAGTAGGACATTGTAGATGCCATGGAGTGTCAAGGCAGAGGGCATTCCTTAGGCAGGAGGTCACCACTGAAAAAGCCCTGTTTCTCGTTGCCACCCACTTCACCTTTGAAGATGGGGGCCCAGAGAGCAGAGCTTCTGGGGAAGTTCTTGGCTGGTAGACTGGAAGATCCCACAGCACCACCAAACGGCACACCTGGACCTTCATGAGGGGAGCACAACCCACTCCAGGACAGGTTAACTCTGCAATACTCAAGTAGATTTTAAATTAGTGCTGAAGAGAGAAAAAAAGTTGTGTGGTCTATAATGAATAATTCTTGCAGCTACAGTTGTCTGCTTCCCAAGTTTTTTAGATATAGCTAGATCCTTGCAACAAGCATTAAGGGCTTTCAAACCTGCCAGGTTCTTTGAAACTTTAGTTTTTTTAGTGTGACATTTCAAAGGGTCCCTGATAATAGCTCATTTTTGGTTTTTCATGCAATTTGTGGGTCTTTGCTTGAATTATACAAAGCAATTCTTACCTGGTACTTGTTTCATAATTCTCAGAAAGCCTTTGGCATTACCCATCATTAGACTTGGCCAAGGGGTTAATGGCTTCAGAATTACGGGAACCGAGTCTCCTTAAGGGAGCTTCCCCCAAGAATGTTGTGTATGTACATAGGGGTTATAAATCTATTAAGATGTTGGATGTAAATAAAAATTAATTAGCTTTTAAATGATGGTCATGCATCACCGTCTTCCTGTAAATGGAAGGAAATGTGGGAGGCTGTGGCTCTGTGGTGGAGCATATGCCTTGCATGTGGGAAGGTCCCAGGTTCACTCCAGTCTCCAGTGAACTTGCACCCACAAATAATTGCTTAAATAACATTGGTGCTTTTTCTTTTCTGCCTGTAACTTTGGGGTGAATGTCTCTGAGAATTGTATCCTAATTGGCTGGGAGACAAATGCTACAATGGGAAATAGGTGCGGGCACATACACCTGTGTACATTCTTAATAAGGGTTGTCCTGACTTGACCAGAAAGTTGGACTTTCATCTAGAAAGCATGAGTCCAAATCCCATATCTGTCACAGAGGCATGGATTTGTAAAATTGGAGTAGGGTCTGCAGGTTTTCCCTGAAGATGGAAAACTACCCAACACATTGTTTTTTACTTTCTTCTTAGCCTTTAGTAAAACTGTCAGAATAAACTGGGGTGTGCATAATAAATAGTTCCAAAGTCACATTGACATTCCATGAGTGTCAAATATCCATACAGAATACATGGAAATAGCCTCAATGCAGTACAATCCAAATATAGCAGACGTTGTCCAAGACGGACTCAAGACTAATCAACCTCTTTTCTTTCTCAACTATCCTTTTTTTCTAGGTCCCCCAGTGGCTGCTGCTGTCAGATCTCATTTTAACAGCTGTCCAGATGCTCATAGTCAGTTCTGCTTCCATGGTACTTGCAGGTTCTTGGTGCAGGAGGATAAACCCACTTGCCTGTAAGTCCACCTTAACACATCTCTGGATTCTCACCCTTGTGCATTTGGCTGTGGTACAAAGTTATAAAAAAAAAAAACCTACCATACTCTTCTTGTAATGTCCATATGCTTACTAGAGTGTTAATATAACTCCTGATTTCTCCTCCTTCTCATGGAAAACCTGAAAAATCCCCCCCCCCTTCTGTAGCATTAATGTTTGCTTTACTAGATCATTGAGCGTCACTGTAGTGTGGCTGTTTAAAGAATGAGCTGTCATCTGGCAAGTCTCTGGCTCAGAGTAATATAAGAGCAAATTCACTGATCCAGAACCCAGCTGAGGGCGGAGGGAGAGTAACTCTCTCACTGCTTCATAGAAAAATGTCCACTACGTTACTCCAGCTGGGCTACAGCTATCGGCCTCTTGGGAGCATGCGTGTTTTGCCCCCGCTGTTCTGTTGAGTTAACACTTTCCTAAAGGAAAAACCCTGGGCTGAATCCAGTAGGGAAGCCTGAGGAAAGCGTTCACAGAGTGGATCTCTCTTCACCCTTCCCAAAGCAGCCTGCTGCCTGTCCTCAAACTGTCAGGAGAACCCCTGTCGCATCACAGTGTAGGGTGCTGCAGTGATGATAGAGAATCATGTTAAATCATCTCCTTTTGTTGATGGCTTTTGTCGGGAGGAGGGGAAGCAATTTTACCTGATGTTCTCTCCCCACTATTGTTGGCACAACACCCTTTCTGGGGTTCCCGAGAGACTCAGAATATTTTTACAACAAAACAGCTGGCTGCTTGGGGAAGGGGGAGGCAAGGAATCATCTCCTTCCTCCTCCAGCTTCTTCACCTCATCTGATCCCGGTTGGAAACATGCACAGCCTTTTAGGCAAGAATCCCCTTGAAAACAATCCCGGTTTTGCCCTTGGATGGAAGACCATAGGGTAGAGCCTAAATAGGGGATGCAGTTGGTGACTTGGATTATTGTATTAGCAGTTTTTTAATTATTCCTCTCCTGCACTCTCTGTCTTCAGATACCTTGGGAGTGCTGTGACCTTATGAAATTTGGTTTTAAAATCTGTTTTAAAACTTGTTGGACGGCTAACATGTTCTGTTCTCCCCCACCCCGCCTTGCAGTTGTCATTCTGGGTTCATGGGAACACGGTGTGAACATGCCGATCTCCTTGCGGTGGTAGCTGCTAACCAGAAGAAACAAACCATTACTGCCTTGGTGGTGGTCTCGGTGGTAGCGTCAGCTGTCCTCGTCATGGTCTGCGTACTGATACAGTGAGTATAAGATACACTTTTGGATATAGGAAAATTCTGGTTTAAATTATTTGTGCATGCTTGGAGAAAAATCAGATTCTTCCCATGAGCAATTTTCAAGCTAGAGGTACGTCCTACTTTGCTTTCATAAAATGCATATATAATTTACATGATCATATTCTTATCCACTAGATCCCTTATAATTTTGCTTCGTTATCTGGATAGCCAGAGAACTGACAAAGGGGGAAGAGTCTTGGATATGACATTCTCTGAAAAAGAGAGCTCCAAATTTTACTGGAAGAAGATGAAATCAGCCATTGAGGCAGGGTCCTGGGAGGCTGGCAGGGATTAGGGATTAGTAACACTGAATACGAATTCCTCTCAGCATCTGGCTTTTTATGTCTTATGTGATGTTATAACTTAATCACTGTTGGCATCTTTGCAGCGGTGGAAAGTGTGAATGATTTCTCTCCCAGCCGTTATTTTTATATGTTCTATCTTATAGAAGTTATAAAAGACAAAACTGTATTTAAAGATCCACAAATAGCTCTCTGTTCCAGCTATGTCCTGTTGAAAAAAGACAATACCGTGTTGCATGCAAGTGCGTGTCTTTGTCCCTGGCCGAGATGTCCTGAAATGGCTCCTCCTTGTGATGATGTATATTTTGACATTTTTTGTCCTGAGAACAAGTGAATGGTGGTGTGCATGTTGCAACTGGAATTCCTTCTGTTCAGCTAAAACGAAAGCCTTGTCCGTGTCAGTTGGAGGAATGGCTACAGTGGCGTTGTGGCCGATTTCCCAACCAGCCTTACAGGATGTCTTGCTTAATCCCTTTTTCTGTGAAGGTTCAGCCCACCTTTCAGTTTACCTCATGAAACGCGTTTCCTCGGCAGAGAGGGAAAACAAAACGAAAAGGTCCACCTGTTGATAGGCAGAGAACTTGACAGGGCTTCATTGCTTAAATTATGCTGACAAAAGATTGGGTAACACCAATAATAAAACAACAGCCATGTACAAAACCAAAAAGTACAAATGCTGATGAAGCACACGACTGGAGAAGTAGATTCTCAACCAGATTTACATATATGATCAACTTTATCTGAATAAAATGAATGTGTTCAAATGCAACAATTTTTAGATGTAGGTATTGTCACAAGAGTCTGGTAAACTGTTTTGAGGAGAACACTCGGTAAGAGGAGAATTTTTACATGTAAGAGGAGAAATTTTACATTTTACATGCCTGGGTGAATATGAAGGAAAACTGCCAATCATAGAGGGCCTGACATACTCAGATTTCTCTGAGGCTATTTTTTATGAGCTGCTGTTCTTTGAGGCTGAGGGAAAACTGTGTCTTCAGCTAGGTGGCCAAGTCCATAAGTGAGGATGTCCTCTTTAGTCTTCCAAAAGCTAATGAAGGTCTTCCCATCTCGAGTTCAAAGTTTTAACATTTCAGAACAGAAATTGAGACTTGTCCTCTGAAAGCCTAAACCCAAAACTTGAGTCTGTAAATTTCAATTAGTCACCTTATAGTACGTGATCACACAGGGGAACTGATATATACATTTAGGTGCTCAGATTTTGAACAATCTGTACAATTCCCAGATGGTGACAACTATAGAAACAAGTGCTTTAAATTTTGAAAATTAAGCACATTTTAGGTAAAGCTTGCACACATTATCATCTGTGGATCATTATTGATTGGAAGACTTTTGTGGAGGTTCTTTTTGTGTAAAATAGTGCTTACTTTTGGATACACATTGTGTGGGGGGGTGCAAGTATGGATGCACCAAGCTAACTGTTTTGCTGACTGTTTTGTTTTACCTTTAAAAATTGTGTGTTACAGCTGCTGTAGGATAAAGAAACGCTGTGAGTGGTGCAGGACTGTAGTCTGCAGGCATGAAAAGCCCAACGGGCTCCTGAAAGGAGGAACATCTTGCTGCCACTCTGAGACAGGTATACAAATTGCTGCAATAGACATTTCATTTCTGGTTGCCTGAGGGATGGCAGTAGCTTTCCTGCTTCAATTCATATAGCCAAGGGATACATCCAGCTATAGCTTACAGACAGATAGGTCTGAGGCTGTGTCCGTCAACATTGCTTGTTAAAAAAATCTTCAGCAGCTTTGGGGAAAAGTTTGCAACAGATGAAGACCCATCAGCCGTGACGCAAGAAAAATGAGAGAAACTTGAAACTCATTTCTTTTGCTTGAGAAAGAGTTTGGGCTGGAGGCAAATACAGGTGACCAATTTCTTCAGGGTTCATACCTTGCAAATGCTTAGTCATCTGGATTACTACAGAGTCTCTCTTTGCCATGGGATCTCTTGTGTGGAAAGGGTTGGGGGCTTTATCAGAGATGGAAGATGGCATGATATAGCCCAATCTTATCTAGTCTTGGAACTTAAGTAGGGTCAGGACTTGGATGGGAGACCACCAAGGAAGACTCTGCAAACAAAGACTCTGCAAACTTGCCTTGAAAACTCCACGCTGGAGTCACCATAAGTCAATTGCAACTTGAATGGCACTTCATGCACACACACACATTCTAGCTGTATCTGAAGAAGTTAACAGGAACTCACAGAAGCTCATACCCGGCCACAAATTTTGTTAGTGTTTAAGGTGCTACTAGACTCGTACCTACTTTTACAAGGATGGATACCCAACCCACACATGCATGCACACACATTTTACCATACTAATGGTTTTCTGTTCATAATTCATGGCTGGTGATATTGAATGTGGAAGGTATTTCTCCCCCTCCAAACACACCAACATTGTCGAGTTGTGCAGGTTAGAGACAAAGTTGTAACTGCAGATCTCAGGGGGTTGGCCAGGGTTAGCAGATAATCTTTTGCAAGATGAATTGCTTTGCTGGATCATTATGTAGTTTCATCCCAACTTAATTTTCCATCAGTAAGACAAAACTCTTCTGCCTCCCCATTCTCACTGAGCTCTACAAAATGTTGCTCCTGGACAATAGGGAGCCTTGAGGAACAACATGAAAGGGGAGTTGGTGGAAATGGCTCCTTCCATTCTGTCACTGGCAAATATAGCTTGGATCCAGCCATACTCCTTTTATTTATTTTTAATATATGTAAGCAACTGTCCCTACATCTTGTGATTTCATTGCACGGTTCATTGCTTTGAAGTCAAATCAGAATCTTTCTCCGATGGCTACACTAAAGCTTTTTGATGTATGTATGTATTCATTTTTTTTTGCAGTTGTCTGATGGAGACCAGGGTCGTCTGAGATTCTTCTTGCTATGTATAGATGGGACCACTGTATATCCTACAGGACAACTATGATATTCCAGAGAAGAATGTTTAATATGGACAAAGCCCTTCTGGATTTGGAAGGGTATCGGCAAGCAGATGTCATACTTCTTTGGCTACTTGTCTGTATCCTCTGTTTTATATGTTGGGCTTCTGGAACTTTGCCAAAGGGAAGTTGATGCCATATGACTTCATAGAATGTCACACATCAGACTCATTGGTATCCAAGTTATGACGACCAAGGAATCTCAAATGACACTTTTAATGAAGAATACAAGCCGGTCATAAGAGAACTGCACATTTGGACAGCTTCATGTTTACGTAGCCATAAGAAATGTGTTTGGAGGGGGTGACTTATACAAGGAAGGAAATGTTGTAGCTTTTTGTTTTCCAAGAGACTTTATGGAACATCCTTGAAAGAGGTAGAACTTGAGTTCGTGCATTTGTTACATGTCCCCTCCAAAGAAGGGACTAGCTATACATAGGTTATTTTGAAAGAGCAAAATCCTCAGTTTGAGAAGATCAGTTTCTTTGCCTGGAAACGTCTTTGTTTGCATCTGTAAACTCCAAGATGAACTTTTCCCAGGTAATAACAAGTAGAACCTTTCACTCTGTAAGAGTTTCCCCCTATTTTTCCCCAGGTTAAAGGAAGAATGTCAGGTTTGGAAATGTTGCCAGTAAAAAATGCATAGGATTCTGTGTCTGGGCTCATTCAAAAGTCAGTTTGTTTCTGGATTGCCTTAACTAAAGCTCCTATTGATATGAAAGCATATTTCTCTTGAGAACCATGCAATGCTGCCAGAACAAATCTCACATGTAATTTTTTTAAAGAATGGCTGAAAAAAATTGGCTCCAAAATCCTTTTTGCTGTTGATGGTTCAGGCCCTTTTTTTCTTTTCTTTTATCCATATCTCAATCCTTTACTTTCCCCAGAAGGAGAAGTGGTCTCTTTAAAGTGGGGGGAGGGGGGTGTTTTTTATCTCCTCTAAAAACTTCTTACCTGTTCTTGTTTTCGTAATGAGAAGACACGAAAGAGAAAGACTCATGATTTTTTTTGGCACAGTTCTCATCCCAAAGTGCTGCTAAGTTCACAAACAAAGAACAGTTTGCTCATATTGGACAGTCAAGAGCAGGGGTAGTCAAACTGCGGCCCTCCAGATGTCCATGGACTACAATTCCCATGAGCCCCTGCCAGCGAATGCTGGCAGGGGCTCATGGGAATTGTAGTCCATGGACACCTGGAGGGCTGCAGTTTTTGACTACCCCTTGTCAAGAGGATGTGTTTCTCCAAAGGATTCCTTGGGAGCCCTGGCTGCTTGGAAATCCTGATTTTCTTCAGCAAATATTTAACCATGGGCAGAAATTCCATTAAGCACTCCAACAGAAGTGAGGCCAGCTCCGAGAAGATGGGAATGGCAGGTTACTCATACGGATGTTTGATCTGTGTAAACTCAGTTTGGTTCTTTATCGAGGGGGGGGGGAGGAATAGGCAAAAAAGTGATCTGTGCTAGGATTAATCAGAATGCACGTTGTAGGGAAGGCCAGTATCACTTCTGCCTCTAGAACTGGGTTCCCATGGCTGTTCAGGACTCAGGAAAACATTGACATATAAGGTTGTCTGCAGCTTCCTAAGAAGCTGGTACCTCATCCGAAGCTTGGTCACTGTTGCAGTAGATTAGGAGGGGGAGATCTTTATGGAAAAGGAAAAGTCTGTCTTAAATTTTCTGACAAGACCAAACTCGAACTGTCATGAGCAGTGCCAATTTTCCATGTCGGACACAATTTTTATTATCCTCAAAGATGAATTTTAACGCTAGGATCCCTTTCCAGATAGCGTACTGATCTCTGTTAACGCCCCTTTCCATTTTTCATAATCGAGTTTACTGTTTATAACCAGCCTGAAGTTTTATTTTAAGTCAAGGTTACACTTGTCTCTTCTGTATATGTTGCACTGAAAAAGTTAATATTTAATGTTTTAATTTATTGTGTGGTTAAATTAATTTGATTTGTTTAAAAAAACAAAACAACACCCTGTTTGTGATTGGCTGTTTTCTTCCTTCATATGCCGAATTATAGTTATTTAAATGAGTGAAATACATTTTTTTTCATAATACTTTGCTGTGTGTTGTTTGTAATGGGGTGAAAGGTGCAAATTACATAAGCGCTTTTCCCAGGGCAGGAGCCCATTGGTTGACCGTTCAGTTAAGCTTCTTAAAAGTGTCTTTCTAGCCCTCTCACACATAGCAATACAAGAAAAGCCTCTAGGACAGTGTTCTGCTTGGTTGCTCACTAAGGCCACTTGCAAATGTTGCTGCAGCAACAGGAGAAAATGGTAAAGTAGCAGGGGAAAGAGCTTCAAGAAACTTGCTGCTTCTGCTTTCCCCTGCTCTAGCCAAGGGGGAAAGAGACACTGGTGTGACTGACAGGCAGCACCAGGCACTCACTTAAGGGTGGTTTAAATATAAGATTTTATTGTGCATTCTTAAATAACCCAGGGCAACCCATCTATAGATTCTAGCTGTCTTGCATTCAGTCCCTTGGGCCAGATGTATCCCCAGGCCCTCGTACCATGACAGTTATGGCTTTGGGTGTGGCCTTATGTACAAAGGGCATTGGTGTCTAATGTCTGTGCCATGTCCCTCCCCCAGCACATCATCTGCAAGGAAAATCCCATTAGGGCAGCCCTCGTGGGTGAGCAAATGCAATTTCTCCCAAGACTGTTGCATGAAATTTAGTTCAGCACAAATGAGTTTTTATCTAGGGGTACGAGTGAAAGATTTCTATCTGGATAGTTTGGCCAGGAGCCTTGTCTCTAGTAATTTCATCCTTGGTGCACACATATATACACTCAAACATGCAATTTGCAACAATAAAACAAACTGTTTTATTAGAACACTTACATTCTGCGCTCCCTCCACCCTCCTCAACAAAGCTGCTCGTTATTAATAGCACAGTTAAGAGGACGCATAGTGGAAATGAAGTGCTGCTGCTTCTTAGAAATAACAAACTTCATCCCCTCAAATGCTGCCTAGGAGTGTTTACCCTGCCGCTTTCGAGAAGGTGGACAATACTGGAAAGAAATCCCATGGGAAAGACAGCTGTGTCCTGGCAAGGGAAGTGCCTGCAACACTGAAAGTTTCTTTGTGGACCTTCTTGGCTTCAGTGAAAGATCCACCTAGATCTGGTTTGCACAATTGGAGTCTCCTTTCCAGCCTAAACCAGGGACCTGCATTCAAAGATCGACTTTACAAATGTGTTACGAAGAATGAAGTACAGAAGAGAACTGGTTTATACATGGAAGTACTTGGAGGGAGGGCGCTTAAAGATGGAGAAAGTGGCAGTGGTTTTTCTGTTCCTGGTGATAAGTACATTCCAGCTGCCAACTAGACATCTGCACTAGTCTAAAATTACATTTTTCAAGGACAGTTTGGGGCAAAGCTGGTAGACCTTTTTTTTTTGGGGGGGGGGGAGGTAATTAAAAGTTTTGAGATTGGCAAAACAATTTTGAAATGAGCCTTGTTGGAACCAGAATGGTATCTGTCACCCCTCCTTCATCATGCGGGAGAGATTAAATGTGGGTGTGGTTGAACTGCACAATGGCTAGGAAGCTGTCTAAATGGGATTCAACACAGGGTTCAAGCTAAGGAGACCATCTCCTGTCCTTAACCTGGAAAGGAATTATTCAGCACCCAACAAAACATTAGCTGCTCGGGATACTGCGCAAACCCTGATGTCAGATGACTAATGAGAGAATGGCTTACAAGCATCTTAAGAGTTCCAGTTTTAAGCAGCCCTAACTTCTGCAGTTCTTTGCTTGATTGAATTGGCTAAATTAATTGGTCAAGACTTTTTTTATAGTTTACAAAGGAGCCCCTTATTAAAGAGACAGATGGTTTTTAACATGAGCACTTGGGCCATGTTGTAAGAGGCATCCCCTTTCTCCCTTGCATGGAGAGCAATGTGATACATGCAAGTATGCTTTTTAAAATTCACATCCAGCTCTATGTAGATATAATCAAGATTCATGCAATTAATTGGGAGTCTCCTCAGCTCATAAGGAGTATGAGTACCCTCTATAAGGGATTTTGAGCTTCAACATTGTTGAAAGGTCTCCACTTGGCAGTTCCATTGTCGCCTTGCCAAAATACTTCAGGCATCTCTAGAAAGAAGTTCTGTTCATGATATCTTTGCTACTTGCTGTGATGATGGAGCCCTTTGCTCAAGGAGGAGGTGACTCTTCTATCTCAATCCGCCCCAACCCCTGAGCAGAACTGTGTGGGCAGATCCCCAAACTATGCCTGCCCACTGTAAACCTCTCACTGAATCTGTACTATGGAGACATGCTCTATAATGGCCTAACAACTCATCTGTTCAGGGGGATGCAGCATTTAGAGTTCCACAAGAGTACCTTTTGCTTGCCTTCCCTGTTCTATTAGCCTGTACTTAAAGGGCTGTACTTAAATTATTAGGAACCATTTTCTAAAAGTTGGCCGCCTGTCCTATACTCTCTATGTGTGGAGGCGCCACTGCAGACTAAAGAGTAATGGATGGCTGTCAAGTTCAGCTCTCGATTTTGGATGGGAAAGGACTGCCTTGATATAACCGATCCAAAGATTGCATTGACTATTAATGATGTGCATCAATTTTATTATCAAGAGAAAGCCAGCCCCTGTATTTAGTGGGGATGGTCGTTGCACATGTGTTCCATTAGATTCTGTAGCCCGTTCCACTTCCTTTGCTTAAAGGAGAAATAAACCACTAATTGCATAGTAAAGGGATCGCAAGCAAAATTATTCCATGACCACATACAGCTGTGTCCTCCTTAGGAATCACCCTCCGTGGATGATATCGGAGAATCTTCCTTTTCTTGTGTTGAGTTCTTCAGATGTGGGATGAGTGAGAAACTCCTGGGGGCAGAGATGTTATCTCAATGAAAAATGTAAGCTTATGACAGCCTGATCAACCTGTGTATCTCAGACAAGTACTGAATGTCCTATGGGATATGTTGGCTTCTTCTACATCTGGGTCAGATCTTCTGTGAAAAGGCTTGTGCGTGGCTGTTTGCTGACAAGCATCTGGTTGCCACTGTGGGAAACAGGATGCTGGGCTGGATGGCCCTCTGGTCTGATCCAGCAGGGTTGTGCTTTTGTTCTTGTGGGAAACAGACAATCAAGTCAAAGTTGCTCATCCTATTTTGTTCTTCGAACTGGCTGCTTGACTATTGGATGTGGGGAAAGGAGTGAATATGTGTGTGTGTGTGGGGGGGATACACAAACTAGACACTATGCCAGTAGAGGAGCATAGAGGTACCACAATCTAGACTAAGAATGGGAAACGGCAGACATTTTCTTTTCTTTTACGTATTTGCAATGAGGGTGCTCCCAATTCTTTTTCCTTTGAACACAACATGAACACAACATTGTTCCCTGTGTGCTCTGTCTTTATTCTGGGGGAGCTGCTTGGACAAGCAACTATGAATACTCCAGCCCAACCAGTGGTACATTCATTGATAATGTTTGTGCCATCGATATCTCAAGTGCCTGTTGATTTCAGGATGCAGTCAAGTGACCGTTTGGTGATGTACTATTTTTAGTAGAGAGATTCTGGTGCCAAGAACTGCACTACCAGGCATTTGCTTGAAGCCGACTGACCCAACGACATCCACTGGTCTCCCCTCAGATACCCCCTTCCATGACTGAAATAATCTGACTTACCTAAGGGTTCTGTCAAAGTTACCGTTCCTGTTGAAATATTGTTCTAGTTGATATGTTATGATTGTTATATTTGTTATGATGTTCTGTGTAATTATCCTATGACGTTTTGTGTAAACCGCCCAGAGCGGAAGGGCTGTATAAAAATCTAAATAAATAAATAAATATGCCGCAAAGTCAAAACAATTCATGGGTTTGATTCACACAAGGAAAAAAACAAAAGGGGCTTTGGGTTCAAAGCTGCAGAAATGTGAAAATTAGCAGCGCCTGCTAGTCCTAGTCCTGAGGTGGCCGGCTGCTTCAACCTAACCTACCTCCCTGTGTCATTGTGGGGACACCCTGCTTTAGTTCAGTGGCAGAGCATTTGCTTTGGATCCAGAGGTCCCCTGGTTCAGTTCCCAGTATCTTCTGTTAAAAGGATCAGGCAGTAGGTGAGGTGAAAGTCCTCAACCCAGAATAGCTGTCACTAGTTACAGCAAACATTAATGGTGGTGATAGATCAAGCACCTGCCTCAGTATAAGGCAGCTTCAGGTGTGTTCAAAAGCCTGCGTATCAGTCTGTCTGCAGGGGCAGTTTCGTTGCTTTAACAACTGATGGCCTAAAGTCTTCATAAAGAAGTACAGGATAAGTTTAAATAACATTTCATTCGCATATCGGTTTGGCGCATTATTTAATACCAAAGGAAGGCCACATCCAGTGAATAGAGTGACACTTCTGAGCAAACATCACAGGTTTACGCTGATAGTTTCTGTCCAGGCTTTGTTGGTTTACAACAAGATATAAACAATAATTATTTCTTAAATTCTCAGAGGTAACCTGCCCTTCCAAGTCAGATCTCAGGTGTTTGCCAATGAGAGGCCGGTTGTAAGGATTGTTATTGCACACGGTGACACATTTCTGAATTGAGAAGATTACAATGTCCAATCCTTTCTACTAATTCTTAACTAGTCTTAATCTCCTTCAGCCCAGTACCTTCTGTATTTGAGATTTGAGAAGATATTACAGAAACTGAAACTAAGTTAAATTTACAGCGGCAGGAATACATGGTTGGGGATTGTGCAGCAGGCTACTCCTGTGAGGACCAGCTGATCCACTTGAAAGCGATGACTATAGCACAATGGCAGGGCAAAATACAGGCTATGGATGCAGGCTATGTTATGGACATTGCTTTCTGTTGTCCATAGTCATGGTTGTTCTGTAGTCATGGTTTCCCTCAATGGATCCTAAGAGTTGTGCTTGAAGAAGGATGAATCCAAATCTTCATCCCTGACCTCACTGAAATGAATTAAGTACCCCTACAGCTATGTTTGTTACCATTTCTTCCTCTCTCTCCACTGATGATTTTTTACCTCTCCTCCCTTCTCATCTCTGACTCCATTTTCTCATGAAGATAGTTTTATTCATGTGAGCGCACACTTCCTCAGATAATAAAACTTTGTTGGCCTTAAAGGTGCCCCTGGACTGTTCTCCCTTTTCTCAGACATTTCCCCTGGATTCTCCCCCTCCTTTCCAAGGCTTTATCCCACAACAATCCTTATTCTCGGCTTTCTGGAATTTGTTCTCCCAGCCCCACAGTGAAAACTCAATCTGTTTTTAAATCCATTGTAACCCAAATCTGGAGGTTATTTTTGGAAACGCTATGTAAGTAATACTTATTAAGGCTGTCTCCTCATTAGGGCTTTAATTCTGTAATTGCCAACCCTTTAATCACCAACCCTTTTATTGAATAGTCAACCAACTAACTGATAGCATTTAAATAAATGGGCATATTGCCATCCTGCCCCCCGTTTTTTCAGGCCTTGAAGTGAATGAGAATAATTGAAGGGCCGCCCAGGGGTCAGCAAGGGGAGGGCTGCCAGCCTAAGAGTCTCAGACATAGAGATGGATCTTCCCATTTCAATTTAATAGATACATTTTATTGTTAGAGAGCCAGTTTGGTGTAGTGGTTAGGAGTGCGGACTTCTAATCTGGCATGCCGGGTTCGATTCTGCGCTCCCCCACATGCAGCCAGCTGGGTGACCTTGGGATCACCATAGCACTGATAAAGCTATTCCAACCGAGCAGTAATATCAGGGCTCTCTCAGCCTCACCCACCCCACAGGGTGTCTGTTGTGGGGAGAGGAAAGGGAAGGCAATTGTAAGCCACTTTGAGCCTCCTTTGGGTAGGGAAAAGCGACATATAAGAACCAACTCTTCTTCTTCTTCTTCTTCTTCCTCTTAGACAAAAGACCATCTTTAATACTGTTCCTTTTATGGGACCCAACCAGCCTTTTAAAAAGCACAGAAGAGCCATTATTTTCTCTGTGTGATTAAATTCAACAAAAGAGTTAGTACAATAATAGTTTAATCCACCTGAAGCTATTGGTATTTATCATGCTTTGAACAGGTCTTGCTTTTCTTCTCTTGGTGCCTCTTCAGCATAACGTCAGGTAGACACGAAACAGTGGCCATCAGTTGCAGAGATAAACCCCGTCATGACTGTGAGATGTTTTGCTAGTTAAAAAGGACCAAAAAGTAAAGTTCAGTTCGGTTCAAAAAGGACAATCCTAACAGTGCAATGTTGATGTCCTCACATGACAGAACAACCTTCATATCACAAGGATCTGGGTGATACTTGGGAGCCTTCATTCCTCATCTGATTATTTTTTTCCCCCTGCTTGAAACGTGTCCCTCATTTTCTAGCAGAGCCAGTTTTTAGGATGATCTGACTCACAAACCAGCCTGGCTGCATGAAATGGCCAGGTAGGCATCCCCATCAAGTTTGCACATCCAAGTTTCTGTGTGGGCCAGATGAACATTTCACATTTGGGTATTAGTCTCACTGTGTCAAAAAATGAAAGCTTTCCACCCACAGGAAGCCAGGAGTTCCATTCCCATGTGCTACAGGGAGCAGGTCCACACAGACACACACAGCTCCCCTCCTCTTGCCCCAAAACCTCTCAGTCCTGTTTCTCACCAAGAATAAAACCCTTTCTGCATGATGGGCAGAGACAAGGCTTGCGTGGCCCACAAAAAGGTTACAGCAAGTGCTTCCTTTCTAGGAGGGTTTTTTTTGCACTGGCCTCAAACTCTTCGAAAACACTTGGGGGACGGCCAGTGAAGGCGAACCTGTCCAGTTTTCAGACTGAATACTACAGTTATGATGGCTTCCCTTTGTACAAGGATGTAGGGAGGGCAAGAGTCGTGACTGGGAACTAGGGATTTCAGGCCTTTCTTTAAAGCAAAAGTACTATTTCTTAGTCAAGCCCCTTTTCCAAAGATGGAGAACAGCTGGAGGTAAACTTAGTAGGCATGCAACCCCCTTGCCAGTCTTTTTACAGGACCCTGCCCCGCTGCGTTTAACTTCACAATCAGCAAGCATCAACATGTTTATCTCTGTAATTTTGGCCCATCGAGATGTTGTGAAGGGGCAAGACCAGGCCATTTGGCAATTCCAGATTCAGAGTAGGTGAACAGGGATGCCAACTGTCTGCTTGCTCCAAATGATCTTCCATAACATGCTGCATTTGGGACTGAGGACCCAGTCTAGCCATACTTGAAAGTGTTGCTTCTCTCTAAGTCAGCCTTTCTCAACTTTTTTACCCTTGAGAAACCCCTGAAACATAATTTAGGCTTCGAGAACCCGCAGAAGTGGCACGATCATGCAGAATATTTTTGGGGAAGCATGGTTGGGAACATGCTCACCAAGGGTTTCTCCCTTTCCTACCCCTTCTGGGCCCATCACTGGCCATTTTGGGAGGAGGGAGTGGGTAGATGTGACCATAGATGGTCATATCACCTTATAAATGTTTAACAAATGTACAAAATATGTTTTAAAAATTAATTAACTCCCACCCATTCAGGAAACCCTTTGAGGGCCATCAAGAGACCCCAGGGTTTCATGAAACCCTGGTTGAGAAAGCCTGCTCCAGGTATAGGCAGATACACCACAGTAGAACACTCTTTACAAAGGTCAGTGGAATTTTCAAGGATTGCCATTAATTACAAAGCTGCATGACATAAAAAGAATTAAAACTTGGCCGCAGCTAAACCCCAATATTAAAAGCAGATTAAGCATTTCAAAAATAGAAACCGAAATATGTGCTGAAAGGAACAATGCACAAGATTCCAAACAAGAGTGGTTGTTGGGCCTGTTCTCCTCCTAATTTTATCTGGTGTCTTGGCAAAATTTGCCACAGCGCAATTACCCAGATACTTCTGTTGCCTAATAAGCATTCCTTTGCGGAGTGGAAGAAAATGATTTCCTGCCCAGAAAAGGGTGAGCCTTCTGAGGGTAATGAGGTCAGTCTTTCAAAGCTCTCGATCTGCGGGGGCATGTCTGACTTCCTTGCACATCCTGCAATGCAGTCCAAGGTTTGTGATGTTTGTGATAAAAGCCCTCTCTGAACCATTTGGGACAATCTTCAAAATGCACATGGGTGGGCATTGCCCATACATTTCAGGGGTGCAAAAGAACTTTCAAAGGGATCACAACCTCAGGGGTCAAACATGGCTTTGCAACTCCATGGTCCTGAACAAAGCCCGCCAGCCACACAGTGGTGGTCTACCAGGTGCTCAGCTGCCTCTGCAGGTATAGACAGGAGGTTCATCTAGCTCCCGGGGACCTACCATACAAAACTGGTGAGCTGGGTTTGGCTTAATGAGTTATAAGGTGCGCATTCCTGATGTTTCCAGATAAGGTTCAAATGGTACACACAGGCTTAAACAATGCGCACCACGGAGTTATATATAATTGCAGATAAGTGCAGGATTATTTTGCCTGTAGATGTAGCCTGCTCTCCCATTAATCACGACACCCTTTTGGAGAGGCTCATCTCCCAGAATACCTGTTAGGCTTGCTGACCTGCCTGCCTTGGCTATGCAGGCAACCACTTTGCAGAGCTCTTGCCTTGTGTACTACTACGGGGAAGACTTGGGTTGGGTAAAGCCTAGCTACCCAAAGGTTAAAGGGAAGTGCGGTTGTTGTCTCTCCCAGTTCCTTAGAGCCACCTGTGGTGTTTGTATTATAAACAGAGGCCCAGTAAACAACCTGCGTGCCCTTAGCAGCAGCAGCAGCAGCAGGAGACGTTTTCTAGGGCTCAGAGCTGACCATTATGCAAATCCATCTGTATGTGTCTGTGGATCGAGACACAACAGGCCAACCCTGGACACCAACTAGCAAGAAAGGGAATGAGTGTGCAGCTGGGAGGTTGAGGGAGGGCTTCTAATCTGGTGGACTGGGTTTGATTCCCCGCTCCTCCCCATGTAGCCAGCTGGGTGACCTTAGGCAGTCACAGTCCTGTTAGAGCTGTTCTCACAGAGCAGTTCTGTCTGAGCTCTCTCAGCTCCACCTACCTCACAAGGTATCTGTTGTGGGGAGAGGAAGGGAAGGTAATTGTAAGCCGCTTTGAGATTTCTTCAGGTAGTGAAAAATGGGGTATAAAAACCAATGTGGTATAAAAACCAACTCTTCTTCTATAACAACAGTGTATAATTTAACAGTAAAAAACAGTTAGTGTTAAACACTTAGGAACTCGTCGGAATCATTGTTGTGACAGTGGGCTATGGGAGGCAGGAATAAAGTTCGACATTGTCATAGTGGCATCGCAATATTTCTCCACATATGTTTTTCTTTGTTTTGTTTTGTAGGGAGGCTGGTTGTGGGTGGTGGTTCTGTGGGCCTCAACCATATACCTATGAGATAGTTCTGTCTTGTAGGCCCTGTGGAACTGCTGTAAATCCCACAGGGCTCTGATCTCACTTGGGTGAGCATTCCAGCAAGTGGGTGCAAGGGCTGAGAGACCCCTGGCTCCGGTTGAGGGCATCCATGAACAGATATAGCTGAGCCAGGGAGCACATTGTTGTTAGGTGCAAAGTCGTGTCCGACCCATCGCAACCCCATGGACAATGATCCTCCAGGCCTTCCTGTCCTCTACCATTCCCCAGAGTCCATTTAAGCTCGCACCAACTGCTTCAGTGACTCCATCCAGCCACCTCATTCTCCATAGTCCCCTTCTTCTTTTGCCCTCGATTGCTCCCAGCACTAGGCTCTTCTCCAGAGAGTCCTTCCTTCTCATGAGGTGGCCAAAGTATTTGGGTTTCATCTTCAGGAGCCTTCTGAGGAGCCTTCAGGAGCCCTCTAAGGAGCAGTCTGGGCTGATCTCCTCTAGGACTCTAGGGGGCAAATATAGATGTTAAACAACATGGGGGAGAGAGAGAACTGTTCCCTGTGAAATCTTGCACATTAGGGCATAGTGCTGGGAGATGCTCTCCCCTATCCCCGCCCTCTGTTCATGACCTTGGTCCTGGCTTCAGATCAGATTTCTTAGGGACAAGACTTCTCCCTTGGGCGTGCTTGCTGGATCTCATAGAGCTTTGTGGGTAAGGAAAAAAGATGCTACAGATTTCTATGGAATCCAGGAAGCTGGGCTGGGATAATGGTCATTTTTCTATGCCCGTTTGAGAACAAAATGGCCCCGTTAGGTCAATGGCCCTTTTCTATAAGGAAAGGCCAGGTAAAGGGACTCCCACCCACCTGTACATTTGTCCATGCAAGCAAGGTAGGACTGGAACAAAATCCATACTTGTGCCTGGAGTGGGGACCAGCCTGACACAGACATGCTGAGCTGGTCCCCACTCAGGCCACGACTTCATTGGCCACGGTTCCTCAGGTCTTGGCACAGCATAGGCCAGGGACTATGGGTATGGTTGACAGCCCAGCTGATGCCTGTTGGGGTGACTGAGGGCAGAGGGCTGATGTTATAGGTGGAGGGGGCAGAAACCACTACTCTTAACCATCACCATCTTCCAGGGGTGTGTGTGACCAATGTGTCCTGCACTCAGTCCCAGAACCCGTTAAGGGGACCCTTCCAGTTTGGTGTAGTAGTTAGGAGTGAGGACTTCTAATCTGGCATGCCGGGTTCGATTCTGCACTCCCCCACATGCAGCCGGGTGACCTTGGACTCACCACAGCACTGATCAAACTGTTCTGACCAAGCAGTGATATCAGGGCTCTCTCAGCCTCACCCACCTCACAGGGTGTCTGTTGTGGGGAGAGGAATGGGAAGGCGACTGTAAGCCGCTTTGAGCCTCCTTCGGGTAGGGAAAAGCAGCATATAAGAACCAACTCTTCTTCTTCTTCTTCTTCTTCTTCTTCTTCTTCTTCTTCTTCTTCTTCTTCCTTTGGATTACGAGGGAAGCCCATCCCGCACAATCTGTACCCTGTTCCCCAGCCAATGCCTAAATGCTCCCCTTGCCTGGGAGAGAGTTCCAGAATGCCCCCCATCTTCATCCTATTCCTTTCCCGTCTGAGCTGTGGATGAAAGAGAAGCCTGCAGCCTGTAGATCTCCCCCCTCCCCAGCAATGGTCCCTGCGGATGGGCAGCTTGATAGCTACCTGGCTGGCAGCAAAAGCTGGGCCCATTTGCCCAGAGTCACCCTTGCTTCCCCGCTCCACCCCCAGACACAAACAGAGCTCCTGTTCATAGCTGAGAGCCAGCCTTCCATGTTGATGACCAGCGACCTTTGAACTGCCTCCTGCAGCGATCCTTTTTAACATCAAGGCATCTTTTTTAGATTCCAGTCATGAAAAGCCTCACTACTAATTTCTCCACATAAAAGCTCTATTAAAGGTACCGGAGCTGGCCAGTCTCGGTGGCAGGAGGGGGCTGCTGGCAACTTGATGCACAAGACAGAGAAACATGAGAACACAATTAATTTTTGAAAAAATTGCCTGGACGCTCAGCAGAATATTGATTTCCATCTGCTATCCCCGGCCTGTGCAATGGCAGAAGACTTAAGAGCCCTGTCAGTTGTGATCCTTCCGTGCAAATGTTCCCCTTCATTTCATTTTCCAGCAGCTACTGTATTGGCCCCCTGCTGAGACTCCCTTTTGTAATCCGATCTGGAAGGTCATTATAGGCAGACAAAGCCCACCCCCCCACCCCAGTCCAGAGCTCAGCTCAGCCTGTTCTCTGCTGCCCTTTTCAGACACTGCCCTACTTTCCCCCGGAGCAAGCCATCAGCCGGTACTGGGCCTCCGGAGTCCAACACTGAGTAAATCCTGTAAGCAGGGCACGAGGGCGGGGCTTAATGTATGCTAGGGCCTCCCCCAGCATTTGTGGTCAGAACCAGGGCTCTTCCCTGAAATGTATAAAAATAGCCCAAAGTGCCTCTGAGCAGATGCAAAGTACATATTTTTAACTGAGGACATTTACCATGTATCAGACAATTAGTGGGCAGGCTCTTGGGCCAGAAGAATGGGGTTTCCAGGCAGACCAGAGACCTGGCATCTGCATCTACAAAACTAAGTAAGCACTGCATGGCAGATCCATATGGAGCCAAGTTTAGAGGCAAAGCTCCTAAAACATACAGATGTTTATTCCGCCGCCCCCCCCCCCCCGGCCAAAAGTCTTTACAAAACTCTGTTCTCACCAGAACTACATCATGCAATTTCACAATAAAGAATCAGAATACATTTATTGGCATAACATTTCCCAATACAATTTCAAGGCTCAAATATAGGATGAATAATCTTCCCGTTGTTTTGTACAGAGTAAAAACAGAAATAAGAGGGCTGTTTTTCCAACCGTGAAGATGCTGAATGCATTCTTCCCGAAGAGAAATACAGTGACGTTTATCATGGGTGAGAGGATTGCTCAGTGCGGATGAATTCTATATTTAAAACCCACACCGTTCATCTGTAAAATGCACATGTGGCAAGGCTGCTAATTTTCCAACCAGTCATTGAAGTTTCACCCCTGATATGTTCTTGAAGTTCAATCAACAAATAACAATGTTTGCA
The DNA here is from genome assembly GCF_049243985.1 of Paroedura picta. Classification (NCBI taxonomy): domain Eukaryota; kingdom Metazoa; phylum Chordata; class Lepidosauria; order Squamata; family Gekkonidae; genus Paroedura; species Paroedura picta. Next base: position 25,339,410 of record NC_135380.1, read on the forward strand.
TTGCAATGAAAACAAATTAAAAGCAGAAACAAACAGCAGTTTAAAAGGAACAGTAGGGGCCAGCAACTAGTCTCTTTTAATTATTTCTTTGCACAGCTGGGAAAGTGTCTGCTATTAATTACTAACATGGACAGTTTTATTTCTCCCATGTTTTTGTGAACTACAACTGAACTCAAAAGGATTGATTAGGTGTTTTAGCAAAGAATTATCATATGGTACAATATGGCTTAATTTGTATATTATGACACAGTGTACTAATTTGCCAATAATTTACTTTTGCCTTATATCGGTCCTTGTTCCATTTTGTCTGAGGAAGAGTGCATGCACTCAAAAGCTCACAACTTGAATAAATCTTTGTTGGTCTTAAAGGTACTATTGGATTCAATTTTAGTAGGAACCCAGTGTAACTGAAAAAGCTTTCAGAAGCAGCAACAGTGTACAAATGACTGCCCTAGCTAAAGCATAATTAATAGTCTAAAAAACCCTCAAAAAGTCCAAAACAACAATCTGGCACAAAAATATTAATTATGCACAAGAAACTTCTGTTAAAGGCATTAAGAGATTTTTTTTTCCCTCTGAGAAGTTGGCAACCTTGGATTCCAGGGTAGATGGCTGGAGCAGGCGAGTGGCTTGCTCATCTGTCCGTCCGTGCATCTATCCATCGGGCACCAAAAATCTTTGGGCCAGCCACATGACCCATCCAGAGATTTTGGTTGCCAAATCCCCAAATGGGTTATGGCAATGAAGGAGATGGCCAGGACACCACCCCAAAGGCTACTTCCTCTGCTCATGCTGCTCTCCCTGGGGCCAGGGCTTGCTGGCAGTGCCATACCTCCTAACGAGGGCAGATTGGGAGGTCAAAACAGCCTTGGAAAGGGGCCCACCCAATGACAGAGAGGGCAGGGATGGAGGAAGGGATCGCCTGCTCCTTCCAACAGAACGAAGGAAGGCGACTAGTTCACCATGGGCTACCCATTGGGGCTGGGCACAGCTCTGGGGCTTTGTTTGCTGTGAGTAGCAACAGGGCTGGTTTGGGGGCCCCTCTACCTCTGGCATCCTATACAACGGCCTCTAGGTACTAGGGTTGCCAGCCTCCCATTGGGATCTACAGATCTCCCCCTTTTACAATGGGATCTCCAGAATCCAGAGATCAGTTCCCCTGGAGGAAATGGCTGCACTGGAAGATGGATTCACTGTGCCCCCCTGAGGTTCCTTCCCCTTCCCTAATCCACCCTTTGCAGGCTCCACTCCCAAAGCTCCAGGGATTCCCCGACCTCGCTTGCAACCCCAGGTGGTGTGCCGAAGGGGCAGGTCAGCCCTGGTCAGGAACTGCATCCTTGTTTGAGCCTTGACTAAAATTAAGTCCTTCTCTTCTTACGCCCTCTGTGGGGTACCTCCAAGCTGGTTCCACTTTGGATTGAAGAGTCCTGGCAAAGCAACAACGCGGCAGTACATTCTAAAGCAAAACAGGCACCAGTCGACAATTTGGAAACCCAGAATCCGCCTTTCCCCCCAGCCCTGCCATTGTTTATAATCTGCGGGTTGGACTGCATGCCATATGCCCCCTCCAAAGTCATGTGAGGTCACCCAGAGAGTAAAACATGTGGGGACAGAATTCTGAACTGGCTCTCTCTTGACACATGTCATTTTGCTGGTGCTCTGGTTGGGTTTTGAGGCTTTGCATTGCCGCTCTTAGGATGGGGGTGGTGGAAGGCTGGTTAGCCTGTTTTCTTCTGCATGACACTGTTGTGAGCTGCCTGGGCCTTTAGAGAGGCAACTTTGGAAAGTTTTAAATAAACTGCTCAAAACACAGCAGCAAATATAGGCAGGGAGGTTAACAGCTGTGGGGGGTGGGAGAGAGACAGAATATACTGGCTCTTGCATTCTGAGGAGCAAGTGCATGTTCCAGTCCTTCGAGTAAGACCAGCTACAACCCTGGGAGGCTCCTGTATCGGGTTTTATGAGAAGAATGCCAGGTGATTGGCGCTGGCTCCACAGGGTGGGGTGGTGGCAAGCCACACGCCTCCCGACACAGCTCTGCCTTTAATCATTAACTCTTCTCTGCCCCCTCGTATCAGGCATGGCATAGATTTTTATCTTGGCACTGAAAATGGGTAGTGTCCCTCTCCCTCCTTTGAATCGAGATGGTTTCTGTTTAAGGCAGGAGAGAGCCAGGGAGTTTAACTAATTAGGGACACCGTCCAACTCCGCCCTTCTCAGCTAAGCTGCAAAACTAATGCTGGTTGGGTTGGGGCAGGATTTCTTAAAGGCTGAAAATTAGAGAAGTGTGTGTGTGTGTGTGTGTTGATGAAAGACTCAGTCATAAGTAATCCAAGAATTTGCAAAAAGCATCATGGCCATTTTTTTAAAAGACAGTTTTTATTATTTATGGCCACTGAGGAACAAACAGGCTTAAAAAGCAACGGGGACATCAGATGTCATTTGTAAAAACTGTGCCAATATTTTTAAGAGCCAGTGTGGTGCAGTGATTAAAAGCGATGATCTCTTATCTGGAGAACCTGGTTTGATTCCCCACTCCTCTACATTGAATCAGCTTTGAGCCAGTCATAGTTCTCTTAAGACTGTTCTCTCAGAGTTCACAGACCAGTTCTCTCAGAACTCTCTCAACCCCACAACTTCACAGGATATCTGTTATGGGGAGAGGAAGGGAAAGGTGTTTGTAAGTCACTTTGAGACTCCTTTGGGTAGTAAAAAGTGGGATATAAAAAAACAGCTCTCTTCATCTGACAATTGAACCCTCTCCCGTGAATTAAAAATAGAGGCACACATTATTTGTATATCCAAGAAGATGTGCTATTAAGAGTGTATAACTCTACTCTGACTGTGGGGTGCATGCATTTTTCTGCTGTCTGCTAAAATGGCTGCCAGTCAAACCTCTGAACTGTACAAAGGTCTGTGAAATGTTTGGGGGAGGTACAAACCGGGGCATTTTAATGGAAAAATTTGGTCCTTCCCCCAGTTTGTGCCCATCTGTCCTAGGCATCAAAATAAGGAGGCAGCATAGTTTTAAATAGCAGCACAGTCCTTTTGCTATGAGGAGCTGCCATAACAATAACTTCCTTTTTGTCTGTTCTTGCCCACACTAAGTCCTGGTGGAGAGGACAAGGGCAGACTAAAACAAAGGCCTGGATTAAAGAAACAGACTTGTCACAAACACTGGTGTGTTTACTACCACACAGTCTGAGAATTAATGGGCTAAAGTTTCCTATGTCTTCTTTCTCCCACGTGGAATTTGTGGTGGCTCACGCAGACAAACAATGTAATATCCACAAACCACCAGTATTATACAAACTGAAGAGCTGTTCACTCCAGCAATATGCAGGAGCCAAATTGTCACAGGAACTGCAACAACCAGAACCAAAACAAAATTACATTGTTGCTGATTTCCCAGTGGATGAGCAGGTCTGACCCCAAAGGCTGCCAATTGGCTCACCTGCAGAGGGCAGGACAGGCAGAGACACTTTGGAAGAAAAAGAGGCCCAGGAAAACAAGAGAGTGCTCCAGAGGGAAGTTGTGAAGAAGGCTAGAGGGGAGGAGGAACCTGGAACAGAGAAGAAGCAGGGAGTGAAGTTGTTAAGTGGCCAGGAGCTACAGAGGAAGGCTGAAGTTCACCTTATAACGAGCAGTAACAGATTTGGCTGCAGGCCTGTAGCAGATTTATAATGACTGCTCTGGCCACTTCTATCAATGAATGGAGTCTCTGCAGTATGCAGGTATTATCGATGTTTGTCGAGTGGGAAGGAAAGGAATATGTTAGTAACTTCCCAGTGGTTGGGCAGAAGTCGTTTCAGGTCCCTTTCAATCTAGTCTGACTTGGCATTCCAAACACACTTACCTTGTTGTATAGACTTTCCAAAGGAGTCCAGCAATGCCTCTGGCCAATGCTATGGCACAGAAAAGTTTTATACGTAAATAAAACTCACACAGAGACGTCAGAGCTGCAGCGGACCAATGGTGCTTTTGACACTTTGCAACTATAACAGCGGGCACAGCAATTTCCTGTGATGAATCCCTGAATGTGAGCCCTTGGTGAACACACTACCAAATGTAATAATGATAATAAAAGTATGTTGCATGCATTTAATGTTTCAACAGCCAGGTGCTGTAAATCAAATTAAACAAATAGCTTAAGCCTACAGGTTTACAATTTAACAACGAGCATAATTAAGAAGGAAAACAAAGCCTTATTGATGGTATTAATTTAGGGCAATTAATATTGCTTCCCTCCCCCTTGCAGGTCCTTGAGGCAGCTAATAGATCTGAATGTACAAAATACAACTTTTTTTAAAGAATGCCATAAAATATTAGACAAATTAATTACAAGATAGGAGCAATACAATAGCCAACACTGTCCCATTCACCTTTTATAGTTACAAGGATGTTTACAGTCAGAGAATCTTCTCTTTGTTCCAGAAGGCTTGTTGGGATCGATTCTGCATGAAGGCACAAAACCCACACTGCCTCCTGCTTGCAAACGCATGGTTGGCTGTAAGCTGCACATTTGCAAACTTCCTGATGGGAGACCTCTCCTGCATTTTCTTGCCACCTCGTTGCAGCTTTTTGCTTCCTGACAAGACACCAAGGGAAAACAAGTTGAACTTCTCTCCCCTCCTCTCCGCTCAGCTTGTCTATCATAACAAGCTACCAATGACAGCACAGCAGTTGTCTCAGGGACTCAAACTTCCGTCCTCCTGAGCCCCAAAATTATTTTTTTTTAAAAAAAGAGCACTTCCGCGTTGCTATGCAATAATGCAACAACATTAAAGCATTTTAAATTAAAAATTAACACTTCTGCGTTGTTATGGAGAAACGCCACAACGATAAAGCATCCCCCCCTTTTTGGGGATTCATGTCTTATTGGTCTCTATGTTCTGGTAGATTTGTGAGAGGCTGGACATGGTGACTGGACCCCGAAGAGTGATTGTGTGTAAACACTAAGGCTTAAAAGCAGAGAGCATGGACACCTAGCTGATCACTCGCAAGAATCCAATCCACCAAAGGTTCTGTGTCTCAAATAGCAGATGATCTAATGTGACAAACACCTCCCCAAATAATTTCCAGGATAAAATAGCTGCTTTGGAGTATGAGCTCTAAGGCGTGGTACCCTGCTGAGTTGTTCTCTTCCCTTCTCTTTCTGACAACATTTGAGTCCAATGGCACCTGTCAGACCAACAAAGATTTATTTACTTGAATCTATTTTTTCTTTCTCAGTTTTCTTCACTTTCTCTCCCCAAATACTGCCCTCCCCAGCCTCCACCTCCACAAATTTCCAAGCCAAAAGCTGGCAACCCCGTCATGCCACTCAAATGGCCATGTTCAGCTTGTCATTAGAAATTCACAGCTTGTACTACTCTGGTTTTTGATAGTGGGGAAACACTCGGGGATATTCCTCTTAAAAGTATGTTTTTTAAAAATCTGTTTTCATGATTTCTCATTTTCAAAAATTGCTAGTTTCAATAAAATGTGGAATTCCCTCATGGTGATCTGAACATACACTTACCCCATGTGAATATTGTTGAACTTTTCCATTATTTCATCATTTTCTCTTTTGGCTGTCACCCCGATTTCGTTCTATGGTTCAAGGTCACCACCACATTTTTAGTTGGGGCAAGGAGGGGAGGTACTCGTATTAAGCTGCATCTTTTCTAGTTTATTGGACTCTTTGACAAATTGCACATCACTCCCTCTGGCTAAGAACGTAAGGACCTTTCTGGGTCAGATCAGTGGACTGTCTAGTTTAGCATACCATTTTACACAAGTGGTCAACTAATTCCTCTGGAGGTCCTTCCCCTGGCACGAGTATTCAGAACTTGAGTTTACTGCTTCTGAATGTGGAGGTTCTCTTTAGTTGAGAGATAAGAGAGTCTGTCTAATCTCTGTGACCCTGTCTAATCCCCTTTTCAAGCTCTCTAGGCCTGTAGCCATCATGACATCCTCTGGCAGCAAATTCGACATTTTAATCCTTCATTCTGTAATGAAATATATCCCTCTACCCACCCTGAAACTACTGACCATTACTTTCATTGGATGCCCTCAAGTTCTAGTAGAGGGGAGAAAATATCTTTGTCCACTCTTTCTACCCCATGCATAATTTTATAAACTTCTACCATGTCCCGTCTAAGTCTTCTCTTCCCTCAACAGAACAGTCCCAGACTTCAACCTTTCCTCAAAGGAAAGGTCCCCCTCCAACCCCTTTCTCATCTTGTTTGCCCTCTTCTGTACTTTTCCCATCCAGGCATCGGTATGTGGAAATTAGCAGGAAGCTCTGTTTAGTTCTTGCTTCCACTGTGGCATTTGCAAGAGGTCAGCTGTCTTTGCCAAGATTCTGTGCAGCTCTTCAACGCGTATGTGTCCTACTCTGTATTGAACCTGACGAGGCCTCATTTGAAAATAAATAAATAGCCCCGTGATGCCTTCAGATGAAAAGTAATATCCTGCCATATTGGTGACACAACCCTACCAAATAAAATTGGCGATTGAAACCCCCTTCAAAGCTTGAGATCACAGGAATCCCCCTCCCCAATCCATGCCAATCCAAACGATGCCAGATTAATGGTAACAAGCACTCTCTCTGTGCAAGACGTTAATCTTCTGAAATTAATCCTAGCCTGATTACGCACTTTGGCAGCCAGAATAACAGCCGTGTCTTTATAACTGGCAGCCCCTGAGCCCACCTTGACTGGTGCCAGATTGTGCTTTGCACTTAACAATAACAAACATCTGAGCGATGGAGAGAGGGAAGGAGGGGCAGAGAGGAGCTTTTGCTAAAGGAAATGATACTTTCCAAGGCTGGAAGCAAGCATACTTGCTCCTTGCATTCAAAGGCATAGCTGTACAAGAATTTATGAGCTTGTCCTATCCTCTTGCCAAGGGGAGGGATCTCTTCTAAGCAACCTTTCCGGAACTCCATTTTCCTGATACAGGTGGGAGTGGTATGTGTGTGTGACCCTAACACAGGTAGAACTGTCTGGAACCCATTTCTGCAATGGCCACTTTTTAAAAACATATATTAGAAACAACAATGCAGTGTGGAACAGAGTTATACCCTCGTAAACCGATGGATTTCAGGGGACTCAGAAGGGTGGTTGGATTCTCTGCTTAGGATTGCATGGTTTTACAAGTTCTCTCCTGGAACATTCTAAAGCCTAAACTCAAAGTGATCATCATGAGAAATATCAGGGAATAAATGTGTTATGAGAATAGGAGACACTAGTTGTAAGAAAAATTCTCCAGGCCATGCAACCTCTTCCATGTAGAGAAGACGCAGGAAACGCTTCCCTTTTGCTGGGGGTAGTCAAACTGCGGCCCTCCAGATGTCCATGGACTACAATTCCCAGGAGCCCCTGCCAGCATTCGCTGGCAGGGGCTCCTGGGAATTGTAGTCCATGGACATCTGGAGGGCCGCAGTTTGACTACCCCTGCTCCAGAGCCTCAGATGCGGCCACTTGCACAAGCAGATTCCAGCCACCTTCAAGGATTCCAGATTTAAGCATCAGGTGAGCTTGAAATCTTATGACTCGGATTGGCTAGCAAACATGTCCTTTTAGCCAAAGAAAGAGTTCTGAAAGCCAGTCACAAGAGGTAATGCAAAAGGCGGGAAGTTGAACTAAGCACCTGTGTATGAGTGGCCATTTTTATCATTTGCTTCTCTAGGGATCGTCTGGCAGGAAAGGTAAAAACTCACCTTTTGTTCAGATCTTTCCTCTATCCTAAAGCACTGGCCCTTTTAGATATATTTATCCTGACTGTCATTTTTTCTTGTTATAGTGCTAAATAATTGTTTGATTGGTTTAACTAGTTTTAGGTAACACTGCTAATTGGCTCTTAAGGAGATTTCCCTTGCACTGTGTTTTAGTTTTTTAATCTGCTGGTTGTGTGTTGTTCTTATGTCTAATATATTTGTGCTGCTTTCTTGTCCTGTGAATTCTGCTCACTCTTTTACTGTTTTCTACTTGCCAGGCACAATTCAAAACACTGTTTTGGGTCTTAAAAGCTCTGAACAACCTGCAGTTAGGATTTTGGAAGGAACAAGTGTCTGCACGGGTCTTCTATGAAACTCTACCTGCTCCCATCCCTCTTCTGTAAAGGAGCTCCCTGTAGGGACTCCTTGTGCAGATTGGTGATGAAGACGTTTTTCTGACTGTCCTGGATTTTTAGCACATAAAATGAGCAACTAGAATAGGGATTCCAGTGGCTATGCTGTGTTGTTTGCCTGTGAGTTTTAATGTGGGCTTTTAAGAGAGTCAGTGTGGTCAAATGGTTAAAGAGTGACAGACTCTAATCTGAAGGACAAGGTTTGATTCCCCGCTCCTACACAGGCAGGCCAGCTGAGTGACCCTGGGCTAGTCACAGCTTTTTCAGAACAGTTCTCTCATAGCTCTCTAAGCCCCACTGACTCCGCAAGGTCCATGTTATGGGGAAAGGAAGGGAAAGATGTTTGTAAGCTGCTTTGGTACTCCTCCAGGTAATGAAAAGTGGGATATAAAAACCGGCTCTTCTTCTCATTCTTCTTGATGATTTGCATGGCTCTGGCTGTCGTGAGAACTTGCTTGCACATTCAAAGGCCTTGTTAGATCTGTTTTTATATTTAAACTAATTAAAATCAGTGCAACTTAAAAATAGGATGTGATTATGTGTCTAGCCAATACACATGTTGCATTCGCTTTGCAGACGTGGTAAGTGATTAAAGTGTAATTTGAAGTTGACGACTAGAAGTTGCGTGGGGCTGTGTGTGCGCACGTACGTTTGCTCTGGTTTGCTCTTCCAGCCTGCAGTCAGTTGCAACGGATGGTGTGAAGGTGACTAGATGGATACACTGAGAGCTAGCCCCCTTGTGTCAAAGGTCTTGGGGACAATGTGCCGGATTAACAACCTGAAAGTTATGTTGACACAGTTTACCAGCAGAAGCTGCTGATTTATTTTATCTATTTGGAAGGAATTTCTGCCCAGTGAACTAATAGATGGCTCTTCATGGCAGACGGTCTACTGCTAAGGAAAGGGACACAGAAGCATTTAAAATGCCAGGCAGTCGAGGATCACCCAGCGTAATCTACTCGTTTTGTGGCCGTGGGTGTTCCTCCGGTTCGTAGATGACTCCATCAGCTTTGAAATGTCAAGATCTGCTGTGCCTCATACCAAATATGGCCAGACGTTTTAATAACAGAAGAATTGCTAGAAGAAAAGACAGACCCCCCCCCACCTCCCCAGTTGGGTACATTCTAAATCTGCTGCATGTCCAGAACATTAGTTTGAGGGGTTTGGATGCTGGTATGATCCAAGGCGCATGTTGCTGAACCCTAATGTGAACTCGCCTATGTACCCTAGGGCAGACGTTGCAGGGTGGCTGTGAATTGGGCAGGGGTTTCCAGGGGAGTCCCCTGTTGCTTAGCAACAGATAAGTCAGGTGGCATCCTGTCCATGTACCAGGCACGAGAACATCATGGCCTTTGGGTCGCAGCCATAGACTCTCTGACTTAAATAAGGAAGAGAGCCAAAGAAAATAGATGTAAATATGGGAAAGCCCTGAATTCTCTCCACACTTGGCTCTCCTCGCTTCAATGAACCTTGAGTCTTTCCCCAGGCAATTGCTGGGGGGCTGTTCCGGGACAGGGCTGCCTCCATCCCCAGTTCCTTCCACTGCTCTTTAGTAGTCTACGGTGCCAGTCATTGGCTATTCTCCCTGGCCAACCAGTACAGGGCTGAACAATCCTCCTACCCTTTGAAAGCAGAGGCTCTGCCCTTCCTCTTTCTCAGTCCTGCCCTTTAGATACCTCCAAGGTTTTGTCTCCATTGGACTAAGCGTGGGGCAGTACATTCTGAGCCAAGGCAGGAATATTCGTGGGGCGGGGGGAAGACACTCCTTTTATTTTAAACATTTTAGCTTCACAGTGACCCCATAGGGCTGGGGTGGCCAAGCTGTGGCTCTCCATGCTGGCAGGGGCTCATGGTAACTGTAGTCCATGGGCATCTGGAGAGCCACAGTTTGGCCACCCCTGCCATAGGGGTTTCAGGGCAAGAGATATTCAGAGGTGGTTTGGTGTTGCCTGCCTCTACGTGGTGACCCTTTTATGCTCTTGTGGTCTCTCATCCAAAGGCTAACTAGGGCTGATTCTACTTGGCTGACACCTGATGGAATTGGGCTAGCTGGGGCCTTCCCTTGTCGGCCTCTCCCAGATGGAGCTGGTAAACTCTGCAGCCGTCCTCCTCCCCAGGAATATATTTGACTGCTTGTCATGAACCCCCGGTGGAAAGGGCAAGCTTTCCAGACAACCGAGCCCTTTCTTTTCCGTTTGATGCGTGTTTCATAATGCAACAGGATCTTGCACCTTGGAGCTGGGGACTTGCCAACACAAACCCTTTATCAAGACTGGGCTTGCTTTTTACTCACTGTGCCTCTGGGACAGGAAAGAGGTCAGGGGAAGCCTTGAAGCTTCAAACCAAATTACAGTTCCAGTCCAATGGCACAAAAGGCCTTAGTTAGTGCCTGGGTGTGTGAATTTTCTGTGCAAAGAAGAGAGCCGCATTCAGAGTGCCTCCTGTTGGCTGGTGGTTGAAGCCGGCTGCTGTTCAGTGATGTTTGTTCTTCTGCGCTGGGCTGGCTAGATCTCGGAGGAGAGAACCAGCAGGAGAGGCTATGGGAGAACAGCACTGTGCTTCCTTCGTGCCTCTTTGCCCCCCATGCTGAAGCCTTTTCATAGGACCTCTCAGCGTGCCTGTTGGCCTTGGGAGAAACTCGCAACAGTAATATGAGGAATTGCCTCCGAGATCAGATCCATCTAAGTCAGCTTCCTGTTTCCAACAGCAGCCAGGCAGATGCTTCTGGGAAGCTCACAAGCAAGGCTGGTAGTTGTCACTATCATCTGGAACTTGAAGATATACAGCCTCTGTCCATGGAAGTGCCGTTGAGTCATGGTGGCTAATGGCCAGATAGGCCTGTCCTCCATGAATCTAACTACTCTTTTTTAAAATCATATCATCTGATAAAGAATTTTTCAACTAATTGCATTTGTGTAAAAAAAAAAAGTGTTTCCTTTTTGTGTTCGGATCCTGCCTCTGTTCTGCTTCATTGCCTGTGTTGGCTCCTTCAAGCATTATTCAAATGCCACATATTGAAATGCATCTGGATTTGGTGATGCTACACATGGTGCTACAGTTTAGTATTGGCCTGAGCATGGAAAATGTGCTTGGAACAGTTTATCTCCAAAGTTGTATCCAAGCAGCTTGGACAGGACTTGCTTCAGGTCTGGGGGCAGATGGGTTTCATTCCCCACTCCTCCACATGCAGCCTGCTGGGTGTCCTTGGGCCAGTCACAGTTCTCTCAGAGCTCTCTCAGCCCCACCTATTTCACAAGGTGCCTGTTATGGGGAGAGGAAGGGCAGGCAATTGGAAGTCACTTTGAGACACCTTCAGTTAGTAAAAATCAGGGTATAAAAACAAACTCTTCTTCTTCTGAATAGTAATGCAGACTCTAATCTGAAGAACAGTGTTTGATTCCCTGCTCCTTCCCAGGCAATCCAGCTGAGTGACCCTGGCTCTGTAAAAGGGCTCCCTGTATGAAGCTCCTTGTACAGATAGGGGTTGAAAATTTTGTTCTGACTATCCTGGATTTTTAGCATATAAAATGGGCAACTAGAAAGCGGATTCCAGTGGCTATGCTGTGGTTTGCTGTTGCCTGCCTCTCCATGGCGACCCTGTTATTCTCCGGTGGTCTCTCATGCAATGGCTAACAAGGGCTGATTTTGAGCCAGGAGAGCATGAAGGCTAAAACAGACCTATGTCGTGCACATTACAGTCACTTCGTCTGGATGTGAGCAGGACACATCTTGCTTTTCAAGGAAGGGCTTCAGTCAACATAGCAGATGAAGCTAGTAAAATTTGCTCTTTAACCTGGGGGAAATCTGTGCTTCCAGGGGGGGGGGGGGGTCTAATAGCACACCCTGAACTGTGAGTCTGCTTCTGTAGGAGGCAGAGCTCAGGATAAGTCCCTTGACTTTTTAAATTATAGCCCATCAATTCCTCTTCTGGATGCAACTTCATTTCACTGGCCATCAGCCAGCCCACCTCCAGACACTTGTTCAGTGACTCAGGATGACAAAGAAAAGCAGGGCTGTGTGTCATCCTCATACTGATAACATTTCACTCCAAACCCCAGATGACCTCAGCTGGTACCTTTTGTGTGCTGACAATCCTGGAGGAGTGAAGTGAACCCTGAACATTTAATGCCATCAAGTCAGATGTACCACTTTCTGATCCTGGTCACCCGGTCATAATTGGGGCTACTGTAGTGCAGCATCCTGGAGACCCAGAAGGGGACTAAGGTCAAGACCCCCAGTGGATCCAGGGGAGTATTTAGTAAGAGTATGAGAGACCTTCAATGGCATTAAGACCCAGGAGAGCATGCAGACTAAAATAGACAATAAAACATATCAATGAACTGAAAGCAAAGATAAGAATAATTCAGAGAGAGCAGCAATGCTAGGCCTTCAATAACTTGGCCTTTTAGACCCAAATGAAATAACAATTGATCATTTATATTTATATATTCATGGTGGTGTACAACACCGGCTCATGGTGGTGTACAACAATGTTAAAACTCACATAAAACTACAGACAGTATCATAAAACAATAATGATGGCAAAAAATCTAAAAACTACCCCCCCCATAATAGCAGCCATTGCTGCCCACACCCAAGGGGGATCTACTGGCGATACCTGGCCTGTGGGCCTATATCTGGACTGACCAGTTCTACCTAGCCCGGCCTCAACCAAATGCCTGGTGGAAGGGCTCCGTGTTGCAGGCCTTGCAGAACTGTGATCACTCCATCAGGGCCCTTCGCTCTTCTGGGAGCTCATTCCACCAGGTTGGGGCCAGGACCAAAAAGGCCCTGGCTTTGGTTGAGGCCAGGTGTGCCTCCTGGGGTCCAGGGACAACCAACCGATTCAAACCCACAGAGTGAAGATCCCTGCAGGGAACATAAGGAGATAAGTGATCCTTCAGATAGGCAGGGCCCAAGCTGTGGATGGCCTTAAAGGTAAAAACCAAAACCTTAAACCTGATCCAGAAGCTAACCGGTAAACAATGTAGCTGCCTCAGCACAGGCTGGATATGGGTCTTCCAAGATGACCTTGTAAGGACCCTAGCAGCCACATTTTGCACCAGTTGCAATTTCCGGGTCAGAGATAAGGGTAGGCCCATGTAGAGCGAGTTACAGAGCCAGCTTGGTGTAGTGGTTAGGAGTGCGGACTTCTAATCTGGCGAGCCGAGTTTGATACCCCACTCCCCCACAAGCAGCCAGTTGGGTGACCTCGGGCTCACCACGGCACTGATAAAGCTGTTCTGACTGAGCAATAATATAAGGGCTCCCTCAGCCTCACGTACCTCACAAGGTATCTGTATCCAAGAATGCCAGGACTAAGCAACCTGCTTGGTATTTTCAGGGGATTTTTCTGCTAGCACGGTGGTTCTCAACCTTCCTAATGGCACGACCCTGTAATACAGTTGCTCATGTTGTGGTGACCCCCAACCAGAAAATCATGCAAGTGGTCTTTCACAGAAATCAAACCGAAACTGACCAATGGCTTGAAGATCCATTGTTCATGATTGTATATAAATTGGTTTTTCCCCCAGGGTTTCTCAGTTCAGTTCTGCCTCTTGTCCTGCCAAGCTGGGCCACCACCTGAAGCGCCTGGCAGGGGACTGCGCTGGAGTCGCTGCTGGAGTGCCTGGCGGCCAAGTGCAGGCACCTGCAGGTGGAGCAATGCCCCCCCAGCCAAACTGCCCCCCCTGCCGCTACACCTGTGACAGGGTCGTTTGACCCCCAAAGGGGTCCTGACCCCCAGGTTGAGAACCACTGTGCTAGCAGAAAGCTTATAATCATGTCATCTGTGATGTTAATAGAAGGTAAAAGAGGTAAAATCAAGCATTGGCGTAGCTGGTCATACCTAATACAACATTAATGATATGGCGAATGGAATCAGGTTCTTTACAACAACAGATACAAATTCTTTCATTGTGTGGAATACCCCTGTGATCCAGGAGAGTCAATACAGCCTTCCTCCCTCTTCCTTGACAAACAAAGCACGTGTATTCATTTGAAGACTTATATCCTGCCTTTCTCTCCAAACAAGGAAGCTTCTTGTATTGTTTTCTATGTTTTATGTAAACCGCCCTGAGCCTCCGGGGAGGGCAGTATATGAATGAATGAATGAATGAATGAATGAATGAATGAATGAATGAATGAATGAATGAATGAATGAATGAATGAATGGCTTACAACTAGGATAAGCCTGGGTATAGCACAACAACCAATAAAACAATGATGAAAGACACCTGTGTGCTGAAACGCCTAAAAAACATAAAAAAGAAGCAACAAAGGATCTTCTGAACAGTACTGCCTGGCAGTGTTTCTAAGGGATTACTAAGGCAATATGTCCCCCACCCCACTCTGGGAGGGTATTCCAGAGGGTGGCAGTCACCAACAAGAAGTCATGTGGTCAGGTGCAGCTGACCTTTGGCAGAGGAACAGCTAGAGGAGACTGGGTGGGAGAATACAGGTTCATTCTGGGAGAGATGACCCTTTAAGTATGTGGGTCATGGGCCATGGCAAGCTTTCCAGGTAAGAACCAACAGCCTCATCTGTGCCTTAAAGGTAACCCATGGCATGATAGAGTTGTACCTAGGCACTCCAGTTAATTGGCAAACCATTGTATTATATTCTGGTTGATATTTCTGGGCTATCTTCAGGTCTTAGTCCCAGAATGAATGTTCATAACAAGAGTGATCTTAACTTCCAAATGGTCAAGGACAGGTCTTTCATGGTTCAACAGTTTGATATAACAAAGTCTTGTAGCTACCAAATGTACTGCAGCAGGTGCTTTTGTGCTTCATAAAAGAAGAAGAGCTGGATTTCTGTATTCTGCTTTTTACTACCTGAAGGGGTCTCAAAGTAGCTTGCAATTGCCTACCCTTCCTCTCCCCACAACCTTGTGAGGTCGGTGAGGCTGAAAGAGCTCTGAGAGGACCGTGACTGGCTCAAGATGACTCAGCTGGCTGCATGTGGAGGCGGAGTGAGGCATCAAACCCAGTTCTCCGGATTAGAGGCCACTGTTCTTAACCACTTCACCAAGCTGGTTCTCCCTCTTTCTTATCAGAAAGATAGGTATGGCCCCATTGGGGCCAAAATGTCAAACAATGGAAGAGCTAGCAATAGGTGTGTCATAATAGTATACAAATGCATTCAGCCAACCAGCAGCCAAATAGCTTACAGAAGGAACTTCTGTCTGAATCAGAGGCAACAGGGCTTATAATGAAGGTACAACGTTTGCAACACCCCCATGGTTAATTCTGCCCTCTAGTCCCTTTGGCAATGCAATCACGGGGCCAGGTGGCATCCGCTTCCATCAAGCCTTCATTCACTTGCCTGTTTCCAAATGCAGCCTGCAGCGTGGTCTGCCAGTGACATCCTTCCATCACTTACCTCACAGTCCTATCTTCATGCAAATGAATATTTAAAACAGTACACTCAGCACTGGGACATGGGGTGAGTTTCAGCCTCCTAAGACATTCCGGAGCAGATCTGAAAGCGTCAACGAGAGATTTTTCAAGGGGAACTCCAAGAGGATGGTGCTGAATGAGGATTCGTTAGTCTGTAGAGCTCGCTCTCCAGAGATTCTGGGAGTGGATCAATCAAGCAGTTGTCCCTCTTCAGGCATTTGAATCTTGCATTGCCTTTTTATCACCCGTGACCACATCCACACTGATTAGATCTTGTATTAATGTGACTGTATTCTGTGTTCATTTGTGTTCTGCTTAGGACTATGACGTACTGAAAGCTACCCTGTCTGGGCTGTTTTTTACCTTTCTGTCCTTGGAATAGTTTTCTATTGTCTATTACGTAACTGCTTACCTACTGAGATGACCACTTGTCTGGGTTGGCTGAGGATGGAGGCAAATGACCTGGTCTAAGGTCAGGTTCCAGAGTCGAAGTGAGGTCATGTTGTCAAAGCAATCGCTTGTTAGCAAATGGAAAGTGGTGTACCCAAGGCAACTTGTTGGCCAGATTCTCAAGGCAGCAGCTCCAGTGAGGTAGGGCGGCATACAGGCTCAGTCTGGGCGACTCTTCTCACTGGGGGGTGATCTGTCATAGGCATCGTAGAGCCATATGGATCTGCCTTGCTTCCTAGGCTGGGTTCACAATGCTGCCTAGATGGTACCTCTGGCTAACTCTGTTCCACCTGCACTGCCTTCCAAAGACTTGGTGGTATGGGATATCAGTTGCTAGGTCCTGCATGCTCGGCACCATGACTTGAAATCCCTGGTGCCTACTATGCATATGGGAATCTTCTGCCAAAATTTTTGTATTATTTATGGTGCTGTTGGACTCCATTTCTTTGTTGCAACAAATAAATAAGCTGAAATAAGCTAAAGGAAAACTGAGTTGATGATGGGAGCCTTTAGATGAATTAGGGTTGCCCCACCATGTTTAGCAACCAGCAGGAGGTTGGAGGGGGGTGGGGTGGGGGGCTGGCACAATGTATACCATGATGTCACAAGGGAAATCAGAAGTGACATCACATCACTCTAAGCCATAAAATCATAAACCATAGATTTTTCAGCAATTCCTAAAGCCACACGATGCCTCTTCTAAGTTTTCCTTGGAAGGGGCATTACTTTGTATGTGCTGCCAGTGACAATGGGCAAAAAGCCATGCTGCCATAGCAGGAGACCTGGCAGTCCTCGGAGGAACTGTTCCTGGAGAGATACGTACCTGTTGCTAATGTCAGTCTACTCCTTGGTCTGAGGCAGAGGTGCTTAAACACCTACCCGTTGGGCTCATATCCTGTTTGCCAGTTGTGCAGAGGGAGCTAATCTTTCTATAGACTGCCGTGTGGCTGTTAACCCAATGGTGATTTTCCAGCAGATAGGCTTAGCTGTGCCTTCCTAATAGGGCAATAGAGTGCATTTGGCTGTTTGTGTATACACCATAGAGTTCTACCCCCCACCCCTCTGCTTGGGAAGCAGTTGTTTAAGCAGACCGTTGAACTAGTTAGAGTCAAGTGGGTAGCCATGCTGGTCTGAAGTAGTGCAAAATTTGAGTCCAGTGGCACCTTTAAGAGCAACAAAGATTCATTCAAGGCATGAGTTGCACACAAAAGTTCACGCCTTGAATAAATCTTGGTTGGTCTTAAAGGTGCCATTGGACTCCAGTTGAGTTAATTGTAAATCATAGGATTCCCTGGATTGCAAAAATTAAAACCCCACCATTCCTTGTTATATCTTAACAATGTTAATGGCTTCCAATATCTGTTTGTGTGGACCAGATGTGGCCCATCCCCCCCGCTGGGGGGCAACCTAATGTGGGGGACCAGATGTGGATACATTAGAATGATGCTTGCACATACTCCTAAAGACAACGCCAGATTTTCTGCTGTGTGAGAAGGAAATGCAAAGTGAGTCATGCCTCGGGTATATTTCCGTGGCTTGTGTGAATAAGGAAGATGCTCCCACTGCCTGTTGGGACAGGCAATTGAGTTTGAGTGATACAAGGAAATGGAATGCATAGAATTTACTGGTGTCAGAAAGACAGAAGGGAACTGTTTGTGATGAAGAACGGGGCAGACCGCGCTCTGCTGCAGCTCCCATTCATGTCAATGGGCTTGCTCCAGCAGGAGACATTCCTCTGAGAGTGGTCAATTAGGATAAGCTTGGATACTTTCTGACCAACTTTTGGGGGAATCAAAGTAGCCTTAAAAAAAGAGATTTTAATTGTAGAAAATGTGTTGTTTTTGACTTTTCTTTCTTTCATGGTTTGACGATCTTAATTTGGTCGCAGCATTTTACAGACCTCCCCCCCATCCCCATTTCCCCTGCTTTTTTAATGCTGGAAATATTTCAGAGAATAGGAAGGAAAGTTCACCACTCCAAGTATTTCATGTGGGTCTACCCCCCCCCCCATCAAAGCCATGACATTTGGCGAGAACATTTTCTGCAAGGGAATTGCTGGTATTTTTGTTCGGTTGCTGGTGGGCTGGCGGGCAGCCTCCATGCAGACCAAGATATTGCAGAATGTTTTCCAGATAGTGGTTTAAGCACACTGGGGTTTCTTGTTGATGTTGGACCCGCACCCCCTCCCCCAGCTGTGTCTCTTCCTCTATTTTTTAGCAGCTTCTGGTCTGAATTTTCGAGCAGATGGTTAAACCCATGGGTTCAGAGGTGGACACGGGCAACAGTAGTGATTTCAGCTCTCAAGCAGAAGAGAGAACTGAACCAAAACCCACCAAAACATCCCAACATACATACATAAGCCTCACAATAGATCTTCTCACCAGAGCCCGCTATTGGCCAGTTTAAACTGGATCCAGCAGAGGGGAGCTAACCGCACATTGGTCGATTTTATGCTGGCTAGGATCCTGCCTCAGACCTCAACCTCGGTCCTCGGCAGGGCTAAAACACAACACAGATGATGACCAACAAGGAGTGGATTAGTTGGCGGTCAGTTATTAACACCGCGGGACCAGCTCTGGGTTGGGGAATACCTGGAAACTTTGGGGGTGGAGCCAGGAGTGGGCGGGATTTGAAGCAGGGAGGGACCTTAATGGAGCATAATGCTATGGAGCCCACCCTCCAAAGCAGCCACTTTCTCCCAGGAAATTGATCTCTTTGGTCTGGAGATGAGCTCTAATTCCAGGAGATTCCAAAGTCCCACTTGGAGGCTGGCAACCCTGTACTAACATGATGAGGACTAAATAATTGACAGAATGCTGCTTCCTAAAATTGTGGGCCATTGCAATGTCAGGCTCTTTCGAGGGCAACAAATTTATTGATATTAAAGAGAGGGGAGATATTGACCAGGAGGTACTACACAATGTGACTCTTCCTGAGCTGTCCAGGACTGTTGCTTGCTTGTCCCATATGGCTACAGAAGCCTAAGCCTGGCTCTCTCCACCTGGCAACACAAGTCCTGCATCTCTACTCTTTGATATCAAAACCACTGCGCAGCAGGGAGATTGGCATGAGTCCAAGCCAAGCTATAGGCACCACGGACCAGAAACTTCTCAGATGGGCTGGTGCTCCCAGAGAGCCTTTTCGGTGGCACTGCTTGGAGCACCGCCTCAAGGCTACCGCACTGCCTCAGTTTGGGGTGTTTGAGGACGGGCTGTGGCAAAGTGGCAGAGCACCTGCTTGGCACATAGAAGGTCCGTAGTTCACTCCCTGGCATCTCCAGGTCAAAGGACCAGGTAGTAGGTGCTGTGAAAGACCTCTTCCTGAGAGCTTGGAGAACCACCACCAGTCTGAATGGACAATACTGAGTATGACAGGTCAAGTACAAGGTGGTTTTGTGTGTTCATGTAAAGGTAAAACACCAGGCTTCTGCTCTGTGCTTCCAAATGGGTCCCCTGCACTTTATTATGGCCAGTTCCCTAGCCTGTCCTCACTGTGTTACGTTGCACTCTTCAGTTGGGGGATTTGTGATTTTGGCTTTTGGGCTGGGCTACAAGCCTAGCTACAGCTTGCTACCTCTGCCTCTAAGCACCCTCTGCCTCTCAAGCACCTGGTGGCCTTCGTATCTTTTCCTGTCAAAAGGCCCTCTGCAGGGTTGCTTGTTCAGCCCAGTGGTCACTTTGAGCGCCACAATAAGAAGAGGGCTCTGCAATACTTTAGGGAGCTGGTGGCAGTACATTAAGAAGCCATGCTCCTCGTTGCTTCCCAGACCCGTGCCATAGCTTGTCATGTCCAAACAGAGTCCCTGAGATGCTGCTGTCTCTGCTTGCATTTGGCACAATTAGCCAGCAACAGTATGGGGAGAAGTGGTAGATTTGGCTTGTGCTTGTGGTTACTGCCTGGCAGATCCCTGCCACCCCCTCCTGCCAAGTCTCCAACAAGTCTCCAGAGTTCAGAGCATGACACTGGAGCTCAGGGTGCCCCATGGGAGATGATGGCAGGGTCCCACTTGGGGGGACCATCATGTCATGAGAAAAAAGTGACAACATTGTATATTGGGGCTTGGGGTGACAATACCATAAGTCAGTCCTGTGACGTGAGAAAAAAGAAGCATGAAAGCACCGGCTTTCGGACAAATAATTCTGAATTACTGGATGAGACCAAAATGAAGAGGAGGTTATAGAGCGGAATTTGTTGGACCCAGGACTCTGAAGAACAGATGTGCTTTGGGCAAATCCCAACGATCGCATAGATTGATTCGTGAGAAGAAAGCCAGAGAATGAGATCTGAGATCGACCTCTTCTTTTGTTCCCATCGTCTGTGCAAGAAATCAATAGCTAATTGTCAGGCTTATTATGCTAATTGATCCACAGCTTGCAGTTAACTGATCATGATCAAGCCACGCTTTTCATTTTCCAAGTGGCTCAGGATTGGTACCAATTAGCACGGAAAGTCAAATGTCCACTTAAAATAACCACATGCTTTAAAAAACATTGAAAACTCCAGCTTTCGTACTGGATTACACCTAGCAGAAGGTCTTGCAAAAAAGTTGAAATGTGCTCGGGTTCCGTCATGGTGCTTCCCAGCTGCCCTGTGTCGTGCCCCCCCCCCGCATTGATCAGGGCTATAGCCTTCCCCCCCCCTTTGCCCTTTTTAAGAACATTCAGAATGACACCTCTTTCCACAATGGGGGGTCCCTCCAACTCAGTCTGGCTGCTCCTACTGCAGTTGTTCTCTGCTAGGGCCCCGCTAATCCTTAAACCACTCCTGAGATCTGTAATTTGGTGAGGGCACTGAGAATTCTCCCTTGGAGGCAAGGAAAGGGGCTCCAGTGTTGTAATCTGGGCACTCTACCGTGTTTAACACAACCAGTGAGAGGCAAGTTGGTCAGAATTCCGTAGAAATATCCAGGAGGGCAGCGGTGCCCCCTCTATGTCTGCTGGGGCTGGTCTCACTCTCCCTTCTCTTCTCTGAAGCCAGCTGGCCCATCAGTGCTGGAATGAGAAAACAGAGGTTTTGAGGAGGGAAGCTATTGGAGAGGATCGACCCTTTAGTGCCATCCCTTGCACGAGGTTTGCAGAATTGGTTGCCCATCTTCCAATACCTCCAGTGGCATCAGTTTCAAGGTGCAAGCCAACTGCCAATCACAAGCCTTCCCAGACCCTGGGGAATGGTGCTCAGGAGAGCCACAGGTACCTCCTGAGTCCCTGAGTGACTCTCACTGAACTAGAATATCTGCTGCTCCATGGTGCGGGATTCGAAATCCGCTCCTGTTTGCAGAACTGCAGTTTCCAAGGTTCTCTGGGAAGTGTAACGGCTGTCCTGTTAAAGCGGTTTAAATTTCCCTGTTCCCCAGGCAATGAATGAAGGTGCAGCTCCTGCGTAAGTGAAGGCAAAGCAACAGGGGCAACTTGGGAGCGATCCATGGGGTGTCAGAGAGCAGGCAGGCTGTGAGCTGCTGGCAAAAGCTGGTTTGACTTGCTGCATAGCACCCAGCACTGCATAGAGCGTTCCAATAATTATATTGTAATGTGAAGCATTTTGTAGTCCTTCAGTCCAGGTTTATTTATAGCGCTGTATTTCTTGAAAGAATCTTTCCGTAGAATTTACATAGACAATTATTACATACTTTTCTTTGGGCTGATTCCAGGACACCGGGTTTCTGTTTACCTTTCCCCTCTCCACAAAGGCATGGATGGTGCGTGTACGCTGGGGCAAGCCATCCAATCATCAGGCTGTTGTTTTGTTTACTCTCCGACACAAGGGTGGTTTCGGGAGGATCCTCTTCAGGCTGCTGTAATTATTCTGGTTATAAAAGTATAGGACATTTCCTCCACTGCATTCCCAGGTAACTGTTCAGCAGTCAAGTTAGATTTGCCTTGGGGCAGACCCAACACATGCTCCGTTCCTGACTCACGGGATGCTGTCAGCTTTCTAGAATGCAGACTTGGGCTCCTGCTGGGGATGAGTCCTCTTGTTTGAGCAGGTAGTGGCTGCATTTCCTCGAATCTACCAGCCCAGGCTTTTCCAGGAGGGATGCAAACATTCTGGGGCCTGGGTAGGGCCCTGGAGTGAGCACAAAACTGGTCTGAGGTTACAGCCCAGGGGATTTCAGCAGGCTCAGAAACAGAACTCTGCACAAAAATAGTCTTAACTAGAATATAGGTCTCTCTCTCTCTCTCTCTCTCTGTGTGTGTGTGTGTGTGCATATCCCTTTTCTGGAAAATAGGCTTTAATTTTTTTTTTTAATGGTCGGTCATCAACCTGTTTTGCAAGGAGCAGAGTGCAAAAAATCAAGGTGTGTTTGTGAGATATCACTCCACAGTATCTCAGGAGGACATTTTTATTCTTTGTAACATATAAAAGTGTCTTGTTCTAAATCACTGTTATCTCATCCAAATCTGTCATGGACAGCAACTCTCCCTGGCTTTTTCCAGGTCCTTTAACCATTTCATTGGAAAGGCCACCTTTTGCTCGGGCCCTTTTATATTCTGTATGGTGCCGGTTCTCTGCTTGTTAAACATACATATTGCTATTCCACTCCTCCAGGCATTTAAAGCAGAAATACAACAACACAACAACCAAAAGTTTTGTTTTCTGACGCACACCCAACTCCTACCAAAACATTTCCCCCCTAAAAATGAACCAAAGGACGCAAAGGTGTGTAATTAAGTTGTCATTCTTATAACACTGACCCTGTATTTGGGGGGGGGGCAGTTTATTGTTGAAATTGGGGAATGCCACTAACTTATGGGGGTGGGTAATACATCAGTGCCAGCTTTTCTGTTCCTGCTGTTGACCAGATTTGAAGCATCCACGTCTTACTATCTGAAAATCAGATTTGGAAAATATGTTTACAATCAAGTGGAGAAGTACATTTCAGTACTAAAGGTATCCCCTGTGCAAGCACCGAGTCATGTCTGACCCTTGGGGTGACGCCCTCCAGCGTTTTCATGGCAGACTCAATACGGGGTGTTTTGCCAGTGCCTTCCCCAGTCATTACCGTTTACCCCCCAGCAAGCTGGGTCCTCATTTTACCGACCTCGGAAGGATGGAAGGCTGAGTCAACCTTGAGCCGGCTGCTGGGATTGAATTCCCAGCCTTATGGGCAAAGCTTTCAGATGGCTGCCTTACCACTCTGCGCCACAAGAGGCTCTTACATTTCAGTACTAAATGCCCCCAAAGGTTGGTTTCCCCTTATTTCCTGTCTCTCCCCTAGATGCAGCAGAGAAGGTAGAGGAGCCCCCCAGCCTTCCAAAGAGATGTAATGCAGGAGAGGCTTCCTCAGTGCCAAAGCTGTTGAGGGGTCTATACAGATCCAGCACCCCTTTCAAGGGCCATGTTCTGATGGTCTTCCCACTGGCTCCTTTTTCTATCAGTTAGACACATGGGGGGCTGAACCAGTAACTTCCCTATTGCAGCCTCATTGCAGATTGTGGAAGAAATTAGCAAAGCTATTTGCATGCACACTGTTCAAAGCTTATTACACCAGAGTACAAAATTCAGGGATGAAAAGACGATTAGACACATTTATGGAGAATACATCCCTCCCCCAAACTCTCCTCAATAGCTCAATGTGCAGATGAACCACTGAGTATCCAGAGGCCAGAGACAAATACCTGGCATGTTATGAAGCTCTGCCCTGTTTATAGGATCTCATCAGCATCCCCAGAAGGCTGGCTCTGAGATGCTGGATGAGAAGGACCTTGACTCTGTATCTCTGTGCTCTGTATCTTCCTATTTGGCAATGACAGTGATCTTGGCTTGTTTACAAGCTAGTGTGGTTACTCTGTATGGCACAGAATATTCTGTTCCAGCAGCTTTTTGAAAGCAGTTCAGGGTTGTTGTTGCTGAAACCCACAAATTCCAATTCCAAAATTAGTAATTCCCCCCCTCCCCCACTTTAGGGAGATAGTACAATTATATGGAATCTAATGTATCTAACTATAAACATAATGAAACTGCAGCAACTGCAAATGGAAGAATTCATTTGCATTTCCCCCCCCCCCGCCAATGGAATGCTTTGGCACAAAATCTCTTGGCACTGGACTCATTCAGATAACGACTTTACGGGGCACAGGCGGCACCTACTGATTTGCGCCAAGCCCAAAGGCGTGTGCTCAGGAAAGCAAACAGGTGCGTTGCTTAGAGATCCCTTTGCAAACATTCCTGCCGTCGCTCAATGAAGTCCATCCGGACGAACCGGATTGGGCATGCCAAATGTATCTTGCACAGACATCACATTCATTTACGAGGACTTTTTAAATGCCTCCCTCCATGGCCGCCAATGAGGAGGCAGCGCCAAGCTGGTAAAGAAAAGTGCTATGTCATGATGGCTGAGAAATGGCAAAAAGGTCTAAATTTCTGAGCCCCCACCCCACCCAAGTGAAGCACCTATAGCTGACTCAGAAAGCTGAAGACAAATACAGCCAGTGCCTTTATTCCAAGAGCTTAACGCTCATGATTAGTATTTGTATAGAGTTCAAAGCACTTTGTAGACATGAGTTCAGTCATCCTTACAACAGGCCAGCAAGGTAGACCTGCATTATCTGAATTTATTTGAATGGTTTATTTAAATAGTTACACCCTGACTTTTGACTGTCTGTTCCCAATATGGCTTCCATGAAATACCAATAAAATCCCAGTAAGCATTTGGAAGTACAAAATTCATAGAACAGCAATTAAAATAACTGCAGAAAAATAGCAACACCAACAAAGTGTCATAGCAGCATCTGTGAACAGATGAGAACAAAGGAATGAAATTGCCCTTTCACATCCTGCAAGACAGTTTTATTTTCGTGCTCAAAGGCTAACATCAAAGGGCCACGCTAGATATGCCTGCCCAGAATAAACTGCTTGATACATAGTCAGGGTAATTTCTACATAGCAATAAAGTTGGCTTGGTTGCCAGGGCAAATGGCGTGTTCATGTGATCACTGATAAAGACAGAGTATCATCAGCGGGTTCTTGAGCTCCCATTGGTAGACGAGGGACTGCGAGCAGAAAAGGGGAGGAGACCAAAAATACGGTAACAGTTATGCATCAAAAAAGTACGTCCTCAATGCTATTACAAAAGAAAAGTTGGTGGGCTTTGTTGGTCTTAAAGGTGCTACTGGACTCTGATTTTATTTTGTAGCTTTGTTGCAGCCAGGTAAATTCCTAGGGTATTTCCTGAGCAATAAAGCAGGCCAGGACAAAGGGTCAATATTTTTAATTAAATCTGCACTGAAAGGGAGCTCGGGTGACAGAAAAGTGCAAATGTGCTTTAGGGGGAAATTGATTTCCCATTTGTTGAAGGGCAGCATCCCATCTGTTGAAGGGCAGCATCTAGAGTATTTATCGTACTTGCGGAACTGTCTCCTCTGCTACTCCTCTCCAAGAAATTTATGATCAAGCACACGGCACTTGTGCAAGATTCCTGGCCCCAGAAAGATTGATATGATTTTAAACTAAACTAATTGGGCTGATTTTTAAATTATTGTTATGTATTTATATGTAGATATGCCAATGTATGTATCTCATATGATGCTGTGGGCTGCCCTGAGCCTTTGTGGAAGGATGACATATAAATATGAACATAAGTAAATATGAATGGATGTGGGGATTACTGGAGACAGATGCTTGCCTATTTTGAGTAATAATGATTTTATTCTATTGCGATCCAACAGAGAGCTGGAGTGAAGTCCCATGAAAGGATCCATGCTATGTTACTCTCTTTCTGCTTTCCTGTCTAGATTGGAAAGGTTTTCAGACTCTGTTTGAACCACCCTGATCATTGCTAATGCCAGAAAAGAGGGGGAAGGGAAGCATTTGTAATGCAGATGTGCCTTCTATTGCAAACTGGTTGAAGTGTGAACAGTTCCCTAGAACAGGGATAGTCAACCTGTGGTCCTCCAGATGTCCATGGACTACAATTCCCATGAGCCCCTGCCAGCATTTGCTGACAGGGGCTCATGGGGATTGAAGTCCATGGACATCTGGAGGACCACAGGTTGACTACCCCTGCCCTAGAATAGATGTAGGACCCGGCTACACCCCTCCACCCTATCAGTTGCACCAGAGCTGGATTTGAAGACATTTCCCCCTCTAGCTGAGTCATCTCTTCAAATGGAAGATTCTGGTATATGGATGAGGTCTTTAACTTTATTTGTTACAATCACAGATCAGCCAAGATTGACGCAGGGACAATGCCTTCAGCACATCTACATACAATAAAATTTCAAAACCAAATAATTGGTGTGTTTCAGTAGTGTAGCTATAATTAATCAAAAGTCTTAACTGACTGCCCCTTGGCCAGGAAAAGCGGCATATAAGAACCGCTTCTTCTTCTCAAATGATGTTACAGAGGAGGATAAAAAGAGAGCAGTTCTGCTCTGCAGTGTGGGACCTTCCACATATAGGGGAGTACATACCTGAACTGAGAGAACTCCCATTACATTAGATTAGATCTAGTGCCCCACCCTGAATAAGAAGGGATTCTGAGAGATTATGGTCACCACTGTGATTGTTATTTTAATGGGCATTTTATTGGGGTTTTATTGTTTTAGAATTTTATGTGTAAACTGCCGCGAGGCTACGGCAAGCGGCGGTATAGAAATCAAATAAATAAATAAATAAATAAAGTTATGATGTCACTTTGACACAGATGTTAAGGGATCAGTTAATCTGTGGAATAAATGATTTAAAAAATTACAGAATAAGTCTGCATTAACTTTGGCTCTGGCTCTGGAATCTACAGCTAAAGATTTACAGGATTTGCAGGCACCAGCCCTATAACAGGAGCAGAAGGCCCTCATGTAGGTAAAGCCTAGATACGTTTTGAGAATAGTCAGAGAACGTGAAAAGGGAAAGAAACGGAGGGGACAGCTGTTACCATTGTGCTAGATTCCATGCCTCTTCACCCTGTAGATTTAAAAAGCAAAATGTTAGAATTGTGGTCAGATTTGTCACTTTAGAAGACTATGTAGGGTTAAGACAAAGAGTGCTGCCACACTAAGTAATATGAAATGTCACTCCACCACTCAGAGGGTGCATGCATTGGGAAAGTAAGTTCTGTAAGTGTCGTTGAAATGCTAGCATATTCAATTTACAACCTGACTGGAACAAAATTTCCTGAGGTGCACCTTATTTGCATTATTATGGCTGTAAACAAGAAGGTGTCTTTTGAACTGGATACAGGTTGCAGTGTAACTCTTATGAGTCAAACCTCATTTGAGGCTTCAGGGCACAATGTGGTCACTCTTGTCGAAGCCAAGTATAATTTAGTTAAGAACATATACAGGAGAAATATTTAAATTACTAGGTGACGTTTTGGTCATTGTGTCCTACAAAGATAAAGTAAAAACTATCTCCACTGGTAGTGGTTTCAGGGAGTGGCCCCAATTTACTTGGAAGGGGATGCTTAGCTGATTTAGGTTTAAACTTTGAACAACAGTTTCAGGTTTTCAACCTGGAAGGGAAGGGGATTTTTTGGGAAGATGTATCATCTATGCACCAGGACGTTTTCAAGGAAGAGTTAAGTAGTATGAAGAGTATGATGGCAAGAATATATGTGAAACTGAACAGTAAATCTCATTAAGCCCAGATCTGGACTTTTTGCAATGCACCTGTAAAGTTTTCAGAATGGACAGCTCCAATTGTGCCTTATTGAAGCCTGATGGTTCCTTTCTCATATGTGGAGATTACAAATTGACAGTCAACAGAGTAGCACAGCTGGAACAATACTCTAGCCCTAAAATAGAAGATAATTAGAGGGAGGTTGGCTGTTTACAAAATTAGACATGAGTCATGCCTATCAACAATTTGTGCTGGATGAAGAATCAAAAAACTATACAAGAAACAGGCACAAAGGTCTGTTGAGCTATCATTGTTTATCTTTTAGTGCTTCTTCTGCCTCAGCAATCCTTCAGAGGACTAGGGAAGAATTACTTCAAGAGATTCCTCATGTAGCAGTTTTCTTTGATGACATCTTAGTGACTAGAACCACAATGCACAAACATTTACCAAACTGGGCTGAAGTTGTATTGCAACTTAAGAAAAGCAAGTGTTCTTTTTTTTGAAACCACAGGTGATATTTAGGATATAGTGGATAAAATCCAAGTGATTTAGAAAGCTCCTGGGCTGAATAATATTTCAGAACTAAAAGCATGTTTAAAGGTAAAGGTATCCCCAGTGCAAGCACCGAGTCATGTCTGACCCTTGGGGTGATGCCCTCTAGTATTTTCATGGCAGACTCAATACGGGGTGGTTTGCCAGTGCCTTCCCCAGTCATTACCGTTTACCCCCCAGCAAGCTGGGTACTCATGTTTAAGATTGCTTAATTATCATAGTAAAGTTTTGCCTAACTTGTCACCACTTCCCTGGCCTCTTTATACCTTCCTGAAGAAGACTCAAATGGTATTGGAGAGCTCCTCAGGAACAGGCCTTTGAGAAATTGAAGCAATCCTATGCAGTCTTCATTATCAACTGGATAGAATCTTGTTTTTGACTTGTGATGCTTCCCTTTATGGAATTAGGGTGGTTCTGGCTCATCAGATGAAGGATGGGTCTGAAAAATCCATAGGATGTATGTCATGAAGATGTATCATCTGTTCCCCTGCTGAATATAATTGTTCACAGCTGGATTGGGAAGGATTAGCTGTTATGTTGGGAGCTTTAAAATGCTATAAATATATTTATAGTATCATGACTGGAGACCAAAATAAATATTTTCTTGCAAAATTGCACACATATACATATACATATACATATACATATACATATACATATACATATACATATACATATACATATACATATACATATACATATACATATACATATACATATACATATACATATACATATACATATACATATACAAAATAGACCTCTATTTTCTTTTTTATTTAATGAAATGAAAGTAGTACCACAGATGGCTTCACCAAGGATCCAAAGATGGGCTGTCATTTTGTGAGCCTGTGAGTATAATATTGCCTATAGAACTGGAAACGAATTGGCCTATGAAGATGCCTTGAGCCGCCTGCCATTACCTAAACAGTACATGATGACTATTGTGTCTTATTAATAGACTAGGGACAAAGCCTGTTACATTCAGGAATACAACAGGCGCTAGATTGGGGGAGGGGGGTTGGAAGAACTCTGCGGACAGCCTCCCCCTCCACCCAGGACCTGGAAAGGCTGCAGGCAGCTGTTAGGGAACTCACCGGCAGGGGCAGCTCTCTCACAGCAGGGATCTGCATCCTCTGAGCCTTGCATCCAAGGAGTAAGCTCTCAGTTCACATTACCTAAAATCTCTTTCAGACTTTGGAAATCCAACTCCGTGTCTGGGAGAACAATCATTGGACTGAGAAGTTGAACAAAATGGTGTCTCTGTCTATCAATATGAGTTTTCCATGTTCTTTGTATTAATATTATTACTGTATTCTGGTTCTGTATACAGACAGCTTCTACGGGTGGGTTTCTGTTTTGCCTGTCCTTTAGTTTTGACCCTGCAGGGTTCCTGTATGTATGTGAGTGGCTGAGCAAGCTGATTGAGGGCCCAGCTGAAAGAAGGCTAAACCAGCGAGAGATCGGATCAGAGAACTAAATAAAAAGAAACTTTCTGATATTGAAGCAAAGCTGATGTGTCCTGTTATTTGTGATACTACAGAGTCCTTGAGTGCCTTCAACCTGCTATTGCTGTTGTGTAGCTTCTTTCTTTCCCAGCTGCTTCAGGCCTGGTGGTTTGAGCAAATTGAGCCCTTCATGCATATCCCTGTACGTGCTTGCCCTTTCATCAACAAGGCAGCTAATATCAGAAATATGTTGGCTTCTCTGTCTAAGGCAAACCAGGGCAGCCCGTGGCCTCAAGCGCATTGCTGATGTTTGAGTTTGCAGAAGAAGCTTGTCCTACCTGATCCGAGCTGAGAATTGCCTGGGAAAAAAATTACCTGATTCTTTTGGAGCGGAAGTTATTAACCTTTGGAATTTGCCATGTTTTCAGACAAATCATGCCAGAGGTGCAATTCTAATTCAAGTTAGCATTTTGAATGTGAAGTGTTTATCTCCCAGTTGCAATAAGCTTTCTGGCTTCTCTTGGTTGTTTTAGCAGGCATAAAATCTGAGATCCCATAGCCTGTCATACATTATACATATCATCCCATAAACTGCATAATGCTCATTGTATGTTTGATGTCAAATATTAATACTATCGCATGTCCGTTGCTAAATGCAGTCAAATATTACATTCTGATACCTATTGACTGTCAAATAAATTCAGATGCTGAAATCAAGTAACGCAGAAGGCAAAATACCGGTATCAGATAGTTGGCACATATTCATCAAGGTATTGGAACGATCAGAATATACGACATATAACTTTGCAGAGGATAATTTTTGGGAGCAAATTTGCTTTAGCTCCAATTTCCCTCCCCGTCTTTCTCCTCCTCCTTGTGTTAGTTCCCAGTCTCGCATGACAGCGTCCTTATTCATTGGGAATCTTGGCAAGAAAGCAAAAATGTTTTCTCACGTGAGAAACTTCAAGATCAGCCAGGCCTGAGAAAGGTTAGGGCTGCTTGGTTTGGTTTCCACTGTTACTTCTGTCACGTTCCTAGCGAAACATGTTAACCAGATAGGAAGAAATATAGGCCACATTTCACCTTCCAGTTAGCGCCAACCTTCAGGTGGAGCCTAGAGATCCCCCACTATTACAACTGATCTCTCGGTGACAGAGATCACTTCACCTGAAGAAAATGCCCACTTTAGACTCTGTGACGTTAGATCCCATTGAAGTCTCTCCCCTCTCCAAACCCCACTTTCCTCAAGCTTCACCCCCAAATTCTCCAGGGAGTTCCCAACCCAGAGCTGGCAAACCTACTTCAAGTGCTGAAAACACTTACTATGGACCACAAGGCCTCTGCAGACTTGCCTTGCATAAAACCAGCGTCTCCACTAGCCCAATCGAGTAAATATCACTAGGGTTGCTAGGTCCCTGGCCACTGGTGGGGAATGGGGGGTAGTGTTGCCAACTGTAGGCTGGGAAATTCCTGGAGATTTGGGGGTGGAGCCTGGGGGTGACAGGGACCTCAGTGGAGGCCATAGAGACCACCCTTCAAAACATCCGTTTTCTCCAGGGGAGCTCTCTCTGTAATCTGGAGATGCAGTTATTCTGGGGAATCCTGAGGTCCAACCTGGAGACTGGCATCGCTAAGTATCACTGACCCTTGTTGATCATTGTGAATTGATTTTATTTTTCTGTGTTCCCAGTCTGTACTTCCCCTTTTCTTTCCCAACTAAACCTTGAAATGGATGACTTCCTCTAAACCATAATATAATTGCCTCTACCAGCGGTATGAAAATGTAATTGGGTCATAAAATCTTCCATGACCTGGAACCCAAATACTTTGAGGATGGGCTCTTGGTATGAAGTGAGAGGGCCTTAAGCTATTTTAAGAGGCCTGTAGCATTACCAACAATTGTGAATTTGTAACTTTTTGTAATTTTTAAATATAGAGGCCCCTCATAATCTGAGGCCCTAAACCGTTCTTTTCTTAGCTTATATGTAAATATTTTCATTGTTCTTATGTTGCAAGGCCTTGTGGCCTTGGCCTCTCTTATCTGCAGGATCATTCCCTCAGTCTGTGATCTTACAGGATGATTCCCTTATCTTCAGAGTATGCCTGGTTCTTTTGGCTGTTTACCCGTTTTCTCTGCTATAAGTTTATGTATTCATTTTTGAAATAGTGCTTCATTTACGGAGGATTTCAGGATGCATCTTATGGTTTCCTGCTCCTTTGTTCTAAACAGTTACTGCTTATGATTGCATGTAGCTTTATGTATATCTAGTTGTATATCAATATATTGTGATTGAAAGGCCTTCACATTTCCTGTCCCATATACTGTGTATCCCCTCTTTCTCCTTATTGGTTTACAAATTGACATCTAGAGGCAGGAAAGCACAGCCATAATATTCTGAACATGATAGAAAACCAGGTGGCTTCATGACTTGAGAATCAGGGAGAGGGGCCTTGAGGGAGAGAGCCAGCCAGTTGCCCTGAGAGGATCATGGGATATTGGTCAACCTGCCATGGTCTGCCACTCTCCTGGCTTTCCACAAACTATTAGAGTTGCCATCCCCCCACTAGAGGCAGAGGATCCTCAGACCTGGCCCCTTACTAATCAGCTGACTGGTAGGGAGACCTTACCATGGGAAGAAGCAAAGGCCAGGCTACATCATCAGTAATAGCATGACATTACTTCTGTCACGGTGATGCTGTGGTATTTGGGGCAGAAGACCTGTGCTGAGATAGCACAAAGGAGATAAAGTGCCAGGCTGACACTGCACACCATGGGTCTAGAACAGTGAATTGAGAGGAATAGGACCAGGACCACAGCACTGTGCAGTCTCAGGAATTCCAGCACCTGCCAGCACTGCAATTGGGCCCAATGACCTCCCAGCTAGGGTTGCCAGGTTCTCCCACCACCGCCACTGGCAGGGGATGGTAGGCTTGGGAAGGTTGCCTTGCTGGATCAATCAGTCCTCTGGGTGCAAGCTCTGTGCTCCAGCTCTAGTCTGTGCTTCCAAGTCTCATCCTGAGCTCATTCTGCACCTGTTGGATAATACACTTTCAACACACTTTAGAAGTAGTTTTTCCTGTTTTGCACAGGAAAACCCAGCTGCAAATGCAAAGTGCATTATCCAACATGTATGGTGTGAGCCCAGGTCAGAGGGTGCCCCTTCAGAGAAGACATGACTAGGCCTACCTGCAGAGCACAGGATCACTCCACCACCACCACCCCAGCACCTATTGAATCAGTTGTCCAGTGCAAATCAGGAAGGGTACTCTTGGCTTTTAGGGCATGATGTAAAGCAAAACAGTTTAGGAGGCATTGCTGTAGTCTTTGTTGATTTGTAAACACTGCTGCAGTAATGCGACTGGTTGTGTGGAGTAGCCATGCTGCTGTCAGCACCCAGCCTGCATGGTATAAGTCAGGGGTAGTCAAACTGCGGCCCTCCAGATGTCCATGGACTACAATTCCCATGAGCCCCTGCCAGCATTTGCTGGCAGGGGCTCATGAGAATTGTAGTCCATGGACATCTGGAGGGCCGCAGTTTGACAACCCCTGGTATAAGTCAATGACACCTCAACCGCACCGGGAAAGCTTAGAATTTATTATCCCGTGCAGAACTCTGTGTTCTCAGCTTGCATTTCAAAGGGAGGATTCTAGCCTTATTGCTGAAGCAAGAAGCATATAATAAAGCAGCAAATACATTGCCAGGCAAGGCGATGCTGAGTGCTTGGAGGAAGAAAGGATGCCTATGAAACAGCAGCAGCTGTGTGGCAGAAACCTTATCCCAACCCTTAATAAGCTTCTGTGCTCGGAGAGGCGCTCAGTCGGCACGGCAGACACAGCTCCCACAACTGCTGGGGGCAGATATTTTTGCCATGTCACACATTCTCTGGATGGCTGTGCATTTCAGTAGGCTTCTGGACCCTAATGACTATTTGTCTCCAGTTTCCCATAATGGGCTATTGCTGTTGTGACTTCACATCATTTTGATCTGAGCTGTGCTCTGCCTTTTGCTTGCCATCTTGACAGCAGTTCTGTGAGGCAGGTCCCTATTGCCATTAACATGAACAGAGGAGGACCGTGTTGAGGTTTCAGTAGCAGCCTTAACATTAGGTGGGGTTGGGTGGGGTAAGAACATAGGAAGAGCCCTGATGGATCAAACCAATGGTCTGTCTAGTCCAGCCTCCTGTCCCACACAGTGGCCAACCAGTTCATACGGAGGACCAACCACAGGGCATAGAGGCCAAGGACTTCTCTTGATGTTACCTCCTGGCTTAGTACCTCTGAATGTGGAGGTTCCCCTTTATTATAGTGGCTAGTAGCCATTGATCAACTTATCCTCCATGGACCTATTTAATCCCCTTTTACAGCTGTTTAGTCTTGTGACCATCACTACATCCTCCGACAAGAAATCCCACATTTTAATCACTTTTTGTGTAAAGCAGTATTTTCTTTTGTCCATATTGAACCTACTGCCCATCAGCTTTATTGGGTGTCCAATGCTTGTCTATGGAGGCTCATGTTGATGGTATTACCACACAGCAGAATACTGCCTATTGTACCCTTTTAGCTTTAGTATATCTTGGAGATTTCTCAGGTACCAAAATATCTTGGACCACCTGTTTTTGGCTGTGGGTGGGGATTCTGGGGCTCAGCTGAGATCACTGTGGCACTAGCTGACATGGCCTGCATAGACTCTTCAGAATCCCTGCTCATTCATTTCCTGTGGGGGTTATTTTGTCATTCTGTTGCTGCAAAAAGGAACAGAGGTCTTGTGATACTTTAAATATGAGTGTATTTCTATTCTAGCACAGTGCCAGCCCTGCTCTGAGTTGTATCTGCGAGCATCTTTGGGACCAAAGGAAAAAATAAAATTGCCATCGAAGAAGTGAATGTGGAACTGGACATGGTGTATAGTCATTGTCACAATTACCACCCCTGGATCCTATATGGGGTTAGATAATGTAAGGCTACTGACAGGTGATGCCAAGTCCCATTATGTGGAGGCAGCTCAAACAGAGAAGATAAAAATCACATATCTGGTTCTATCAATAAAATATACATTGCAGGTTCCTGTAGCCTTTATTTGCCTTGGGGCCAAGCTAGGGAAGAAGAGATACTTGATGACTTAAGCTCCTTGAAAGCAAGGTGGAATAAAAATATGATCTCCACTTGGTATTGCTGTTCAAAACTATGCTCCCTGCTTTATTAGCTCTTTAAAGAAGAAAAGGAATACAATAAAGAGAGCTCCGTTTCAAATAGTGAAGCCAAGAAGAGTTTGAAGGGTTTGTAAGGCTCCAAGCCAGACTGAGACCACATGGACCGGCACTATGCATTTTAGCAACTGAATGGAGAAGCAGCCTTTGATATTTGTTTTGCCTGGTTTTGACCTTCCTGCATAATTGTGCAAATACAGATGAGGATAGACTATTGTCCTATGGGTCAGTTTCCCATCTGCCAGGGAGAAGAACATCTTTTGCAATAAGACTTCATGTGCGAGCTTGTATTACCTTCTACTAAACGGAATGCCTCTGAATCCACAAGGCCACGTTTTCAGAAGTCTTGGCTGCCCTGCATACCTTCACAGCTGCACACATGTGTTGAAGTTGCACCCAAGGATTGTGGGCTTGGCTGGGAAGGCAAGAACCTGACCTACTGATCTCCCATCGACCCTGAGGGCTCAGCCCTCTTTAAGCACATGAACACAAAGCTGCCTTCTGCTAAATCATACTCTTGATTTAACAAGGCCAATGTTGTGTCTTATGTCTAGCAGCAATTCTCAAGAGTTTTAGACAGCACTCCTTCACATCACCTATTACCTGCAGCTTTCCACTGGAGTTGGCAGACAGTAACATGACTCTGGATTGACTCGATATAAATACTGGAATCTTGACCATTTGTTTGCATTTGATTATCAATGTCTGCTGCATGTTACACTCCAACCTCAGCTCTTTCTGCAGCTCAAGCGACTGACCTAAGGGACGCAGGCTGCCATGAGTCAGACAAGCAAGTCTCGCTCTGATGTCCGGACAGATTCAGCCTGTGTGGGAGACCAGCAAAGGAAGCTTCCTTGTTCCAAAAGGCCAGCGAGGATCAGATGATATTGCTTTTAAATGCTGGTGACTCAGGCTTGTGCAGTGGTCTGTGCACCCCAAGAGCCTGTTCTTGTTAATGTCAGAAACCAGGCAGAAGACACCCAAGTAAAGTCACTCGAACAAGCAATTCCTTGAGACCACTATTGTAATGAAATCCAAAAGGAAGCTTTATACTGGAGACTAATACAGCAAGGCATCAACAGGAAAGGTTCAATGAACAAAACTATTTGGTGGAGACAAAGGATCGATAGCCCCTATGGGGTACTTATACATGAATCCAAATAAGGGAGGGGGAAGAGAGGTCTACAAGGCAGGGAAATACATTAGTTCTCAGGAGGGCCATCTGGCCTGTGCTTTGATCTACAATGTTACAAGTGTTGAGGCTTCACAGCTTCTAGCAAGGTCAGTAAGAGCAGGAAGAGATAAGGTGTTCTGGCGGGGAGACACTTTGGTATGCAGAGGGAGGACAGGAACTAAGAGGCGATTTATGGCTTTATGACAACAACCCAGGAGTCCCCGGGAGAACGCAGGTGAAACTTGGGTCAAGAACCGGGGTTCAGGACAGGTATACACCAACTGTTTTTGCCTTTCTCCGCCTCACCCTCAGCTGTCTGAAACTGAGTTGAAGAAGGGATATCCCAACTCTAGAATCAGGTGAGCTACCCCAGTCTGGCCCAGACTGCTGGTCAGAAGGTCATACTGCAACATCCAAAGGATGTTCTCCTGAAACTGAAGGAGGTTAAATGGAAAGGTCTGATGACATCCTTTTCTTTCAGTTTCCGTTCTCACTTTCTGCATCTTGCTTAAGCAAAATGGGTGGTATTACCCCAATGCTATCCAGAAAGTGGAAATAATGAGGAAGAAATCAAGATGCTTACCGTCATCCACTTTCTTCGCTCACAGCATGAAGATTTGTTTTACTTCCTCCCCTTGCATCACAGCGTCTCAGAGTAGCGAGCCCTGATATTTTGCAGAAAAGCCTTTGGCCTTGCAACAGCTAGAGAAGGCCCGTGAAGCAGTGATGTGAGTGGTGCATATCAGTGATGCAACACAAAGGAAGCTGACCTGTGGTTACAGCATCACAGCCTCTTGTCATGGCATGGAGTTGCAGACTGGCGACGGTTGACCGAATGCTTTTGCTCCAGTTTGCCTTCAAATGTGAAGGCAAATCACTCATACAAATAAGAGGCCAAAGTGACAGCAATTCCTTGTATGTGACAACAAATGCCAGAAGCAGAGGATGACCGCCCTACAAAATTCAGTTCTGACAAGTATACACATAACAGCATCCTGTTATCGGGTATAACGCTGTAATAGGTATATACCACATTTGGAAATATAACATATTCACACTTAAAACAGAAAGCTTGCACACAAAAAGGTAATTTCTGAAGGCATTTCCTGCTATTAGCTAGAAACTCTTTCTGTGTCCTGGTTGTTTGCTGGTGCTTCAGTATTATTCTTATGTAATGTTCTTGTGGCTTCTGGTCAGAGTGTGACACAGAAATATATCAAACAGAAGCAATGTGGGTTGTTGCTGGACTTTTTAAATTGCTTAATCCTTTCTGCTTTGGGGACCACTAATTTCCTTGGCCTTGTAGGTTGCTTTCAGTATGGTTGTCGGCCGAGAATTCTGCTTGATTTGTCTTCATTTTTTGAACGGGCAGCTGATCCTTCCAAGAGTGCCCGAATGGAGCCAGGCTTGCTTTTCTCAGCCTGGATGTGCCTGGATGTGCCTCCTCAGCAGGGTTCTTTGGCTTATTTACTTTGCCCCCTCAAGGCTTTCCCCTCTCGACTTGGGCCCTGTGGCTTGGGCACACAATATGGTGATGGAATGTTGGAACCTGTTTTTTACGTTGATTAAAAAAACTTAGTTGCTTCAGTGGAGTGACCCTTGGAATGCTTTTTATGTAGATCAGGGGTAGTCAAACTGCAGCCCTTCAGATGTCCATGGACTACAATTCCCATGAGCCCCTGCCAGTGAATGCTGGCAGGGGCTCATGGGAATTGTAGTCCATGGACATCTGAAGGACAGCAGTTTGACTACCCCTAATATAGATAGTGCCCTAGACAAAATGCTCTAGTTATGTGATCATAGGATAACAAACCTTTCAAAGAAGGCCACATTCTTGTCCCCATAGATGGAGGGTGGGCGGTGGAGAAAGAGTTACTTTCCAATGGTCATCTAGTAAGGTTGTGGGAAGAACACAACTCAATCCATGAACTCCTTGATTTGTAGTTCAGGCTGCAACCATATGGCACAGGATCAAGCAGTGTAACTGTTCTGTGGCAATCATTTGCAACTCAGTTGGCTTGTCCACACGTATCCTTGGGCCCTATACTATACCAATTCCCCCTGAACCAGTATTTGCCCTATGGAGCTTGTAATATATGGAGCTGTATGGATCCATATAGATGGCCATGTGGCAACTACCATGGGGTTCCTGGTGGTTTCAGGGAGGGTAGAATTTTGGGGTGAGAAGGAACTCAGTGGGGATGTCTCATCACTTGAGAATGTTCATCTCTTCTAGACTCTGTGGCAGGCGATAGAGACCGCCCTCTGAAGCCGCCATTTCCTCCAGAGCTAATTTTTGTAACCTGGAAATCAGTTGTAATTCCAGAAGAGCTTCAAGCCCCACCTAGAGATGGTCAGATCTACCCCCTGGCAAACTGGCTGTCTATATCCACCCAGGAGGAACATTTCTTGTGTCTGATCAGAAATTCAGGGAAGCAGCACATAGCCAGAGTCTTCTCTCCCATTGACAAGTCAACCTGAGCAAGTGGCTTTTGAAGGGGATATATGCCGATTAGGGTAGTTACCACTTGGTATTCCCCCAGTTAGGGATGTCAGTCCCAAGATGGCATCTGGAGATCCCCCAGAACTATAGCTCATCTCTAGGCAATAGAGATCAGTTCCCCTGGAGAAAATTGCTACCTTGAAGGGTGGACTCCATAGCATTATACCCCACTGAGTTCCCCCACCCCACCCCACCCCAAATCCCATCTACTCCCAGCTCTACCTCCAGGTATTTCCCAACCCAGAGCTGGTAACCCTGCCCCCGATAAATGCTGGGAGCAGAGAG
Organism: Paroedura picta; assembly: GCF_049243985.1. NCBI lineage: Eukaryota > Metazoa > Chordata > Lepidosauria > Squamata > Gekkonidae > Paroedura > Paroedura picta. The sequence continues at coordinate 25,378,101 of NC_135380.1, forward strand.
GAGGAATGGGCAAGGAGGACAAAATGGTTGCACTGTCTTTCCATGTTCTTCCTGGATGCTGCAATGTCCAAGGTTTCAAGCCTAGGGGAGCTGGTTGTGCATGTATGGGGGGGAGAGGGTGGTCTATTTACTACCATGCAATGTTTACGTTACTTATTTGGTCCTTTGAGGGTGGGGGCTGTCTCTGCAGAAAATAATTGCCGGCAGCTGATGAGCCCCTGCAGCCAGGCTGGGCCAGAGTTATGCCTACTATCTGAGGAGTCAGCATTCGGCTGGCTCTCTTGACATCTGGGCCCTGGCCTCCCACTTTGCGCCAGCCACGCGCCCCGGGGAAAATGTCTGCTGGTGAAGTCATCTTGTCCACGGGGGCCAGGAATGTGACCTTGCTAATTGCAGAGACTGAACTCACGAGAAAGGCACACAGTCAGAACCCCTGAGATCTCGGCGGGCTGCACGAGCTGACAGAGAGCAGAAGGGAAACCTCACAAGAATGTTTTTGAGTTACACGAAGAGAATAGCTAATCTCAAAGGTATGAGCTTGGCCTCTCACCCCCCACCCCACCCCCCGCATCACCAGCCAAAACATAATAGGCAGCGGAGAGGCCTTTGAATGTTGGCAATGCACACTGAGAAACTGTGGGTACAACCCACCAAGAAATCCTTTTGTGCCACCCCCCACTGGAACAAATGTGCACTTTTGCATCCCACTCCTTGCAGGAGGGCTTTGGCGGGGCTTCCTGAAGGAAGATGTTCTCTGGGTAGCGGTCCTTGAACTTTCTATCTCTTGTGTATTCCCACAGGAACTTGTCTTCCAAGGACCCCCGTGGATTGCAGAGGACTCCGGGGACCTTTCCAGCACCATAACTGTCAAACATCTGACTGTCAGGGAACCCTTTCTGCATAGATTTGCCTGTTGAAATATACCTCTGTAGTATGGAGGATTCTCAGGCATGTTCTTGAATACCATACCTTGCCATACCTCATGTGGACCAAACACGTGCCCAACAATCCCCAGTAGCTGTGTTGCACCAGGAAGTCGAAATATCAGACAATTATAGAACATCTTCCTGTCCACACAGATCCCAAACCCACTCTGAGTATGAGCTTTCCAGACAGACAGGACCAAGGCAAGTTTGATGGCAAAGGCAGTGAAACCTGGGGAAGCCCCAACAATTGCAAGTTGATACTGTACTGAAGCTGCAGTTCTGCTGTGTAAGGGCAGGGGTGGTCAGGGCCCATGGGTAGTGGGGTAGCTCACCCTGGGTCCCATGCTTGTGGAGGGGCCCATAGACCTGCCCATGCAATGAAGGTGGGGAGGAAGAAGCAGGCTCCTGTTGCTACTTGCGCCTGCCCTGTTGGGGGCTTGGACAGCTGGTTTCAAGGAGCTGCAGTGGCTCCTGCCAGGTCCTAGTGGAGAGGAAGTGATTCTGGACTTTTGCCCAGGGCTTCAGAAACATTGAGGGCCCTGTTTAGGGGGGACACCAAGCAGAAGGTCCATGTCAAAGAAGGATGTCAGCCTCCAGGTGGGACTTGGGGATCCCCTGCAATCACAGCTCAGTCCTGACTACAGAGATCAGTTACCCTGGGAGAACATGGTGGCTTTGGAGAGGCTCCTCCCCAGGCTCCATCCCCAAATCTCCAGGAGTTTTCCAATCTGGATCTGGCAAGCCTCCCCCGACATCCTTGCCAGTGGCCAGGGGGGACCTGGCAGTCCAATAATGTGGAAGCTACTCCAGATTTCCCTGAAGCACAATCCCACTAAAGCTTCACTGAAATTATTTGCGGACTGAAGATGACTGCCCCCCCCCCCCATGTTATTACCCTCTGCAACAATGTTGGGCCAGTTCTGCAGTAGTGTCTGCAACGTGGCTCCTTCTGTTCCCCAGAGGTAACTTGGGAATGGATTCCATAGAAAGCCACAGGGTGGCAGAGGGGAACTGGTTTCCCAGGGCTTAGCTTTACAAAGAAGGCCACATGCCAAATGTGCAATCTGAGACGATGAATCGACTTGAGCAGCCATGGAGACGCCCCGCTTTGCCCCACTCGCCTTTAAAATCCCTGTGCAGAAACGGGGATTGATTTACAGGGTTGTTATTAATAATGGCATGGTTTGGTGGGTTCAAGTTATTTGTCCTGTCAGGAAACTAACCAAAGGGCATCCATTTTCTGATGTCCTCCAGGCTCCAGAGGCACGAGCATTTCTTTGTTTTGAATGCTGAGAAAAGACTACAAGGAGGTTGTTTTGGCTGTTTTAAAGAGTAGAAGAAGGCATGAGGGGCCCGTACACACATACACCTCTGTGGCCTACTTTAGGCTAACGGTCATAGCAAAATGACCTCTACTGAACATGTTTCCTCAAGATTCCCCTAAAGTCCCAGCTTTCTAAATACATAAATATAAATCTTTATTTTTCTTACTCGCTCTTCCTGTGCAGATCAGGGTGGGTAACTTCACTATTAAAGCAATCAGTTAAAACTGTAGCAGCCTATAATTTTGATAATTTACCCCCAATAAAAGCAGGGGGAGGGTTCAAACTTAGGAGCAGATCTTACTTCAGTTTCCAGAGGCGAGACCAGCATTTCCTGGTGGTCCTACTTGGCCGTAGCGATAAGCCTGCTGGAACAGCTGTTTTACAGGCCCAGTAGAACAAAAAGCCTCTAGCACTCTTTTGCTGCACAGATATAAAGATGCATATCTGTCTCCATAACAAACATGGCTAGATGGACTTTTTCATGCAAGTGAGGAATTCAGACAATCTAACGTGTCATTGAAATAATATTATGTTATAGCCAGCTTGGTGTAGTGGCTAGGAGTGCAGACTTCTAATCTGGCCAGCTGGGTTTGATTCCCTGCTTCCCCACATGCATCCAGCTGAGTGACCTTGGGCTCACCACAGCACTGATAAAGCTGTTCTGACTGAGCAGTGATATCAGGACTCTCTCAGCCACACCTCCCTCACAGGGTATCTGTTGTGGAGAGAGGAAAAGGAAGACGATTATAAGCTACTTTGAAACTCCTTCAGGTAGGGAAAAGTGGCATATAAGAACCAACTCTTTTTCTTCTTCTTCCTCTATATAATGATCTAGCAATTGCCATTTTTTTTCAAAAAAAAATTAAGCTCTCTGAAAACTCAGGGAAAGGGGATTCTGGGGTGCTAAGCGAGGAAAGCAAGGGAGAAATTGCCTTGTGGATGCTGTCAGGAAACTGCAGCAACAGAAGCCATGAGGAGAATTAAAAGTGTGCGGAAGTAGCCTCAGACTTCAGATGGAAGACTGCAAAACTGGATTTTTCACTCCTCACAAAGAAAAATGGCATGTTAGGAGGAAAGGTAAAATGGAGCCTTAGCATCTAGTTATCTGCATTCAGGTATCTTTTTACATGGAGAAGCACTGAATCCTATGAGCCTGCAGCTGATGCCTGTAAAGAGCACAGCCCAGAAACAGTTCCCATCTCCCCTGCATCTTCTGAGAGTCAGGCCTAGCATCTCCGTTCACAAGTTTCAAAGGAGTTTTGAACACTTAAAAAAACATGCACCCCCAGTAGGGTCACCAGCCTACGGTTGGTAGCTGGAGATCTCCCAGGATTACAACTGATCTCCTGACAACAGAGATCAGTACCCCCGGAGAAAATGCCTACTTTTGGAGGTGGAGTCTATGGCACTAAACCATGTTGGGGCCCCTCTATAGACTCTACCCTCCCTTCATCTCCAGGCATTTCCCAAGCAGAAGCTGGCAGGGATGCCAGTAGGACCACAACACTGACGTGCACTTCATTTGAGCGCACTTCACAATGCCCTTTAGTAAAATCCTTACAATAAGACCACTATGCGGACTTTGTAGTTACAGAGGGCCAGTCTTGGATTTGGGAGACCCAGTTCCCCACTTCCCCTGGAAATTCGCTGGGTGATCTCGGGCCAGTCACATACTCTCAGCCCGGCCTGTCCTGAAAAGTACGGTATAAACAAAGTTAGTAAATAAATATTAATATAGGGTCAATATAATCCTCATGGCTGGGAAGCTTTCTTAAGGCCATCTTAGGACTTCCCGACAGAGACCAAGCTCAAACCGTTACTTAAAGTGTGCCGTCTGTATCCAACCCAAGGTGACGAGAGTTGAGCACATTCGTTTTCTCTGGCCCACTGGTTTTGTCAGTTGTGTTTTTAGCCTGGGTCCGATCTGCTTGCTGCATGGTACGACCATCAGACTTCACTGCCCAAGATTACCGTTGTTGCACCCAACCCTTGGTACCTGGTTGTTTATGCAATCCTTGAAGAGCCTGGCTTGGATTACAGCAAGCATCAACACCCAAACACCAGGCCTTCCTCATTCAGCTCCGCCTCAAGTGTCAGCAAACCCTCACGGATCCGATGTTGTATACACTTCAGATGGAATCAGTCCAGCGTCTTGCTATATAAGGTCCTGCCGCTTCTGAAGCGATGCCAGGAACCCTTGAGGCATGTGTGTCCTCAGATAGAGTAAATGTTCAGGATGCTAGTGAAATGACTTCATGGCTCTTAATTTAGACCACTTCTCACACTGCCTAAAGACCAGTAGCAGCCACCTCTGGGCTTGGAATGAGATGGCTGTGTGTAATGAGAGCTTAACACCCCAAGGGGTTGCTCCTCCCACCTTCAAATAAGTATCCAATATGCCGCCATCAATCTTTTACGGTTATTCTGGACTGTCTCTGGCTAGGTCTGGCTGCCCATTGTCCCTTGTTGTTTCACAGCAGCAAGCTTGCCCTTCTTCTGATCACTGCTGTGGTTCATCATGGTAGATACTCAATAGTGGGGGTTGGGTGGGTGCTGCAATTCTGTGCTAACATGGGAAATTGTGGGGGGGGGGAGAACAGCTGCCTGAGAATCCAAGCTTTCGTGTGAAAAGGTAGGCTCCCAGGACTGACAGCTGTGAAGACATTCTCTTGAATGTGTGTGAGCAACGTCCGGTGAGATCTCAGAAACCAGAGGAGGTTGCCAAATAAAGTTTCCTGCATTTGGGAGGTGAGGGTTCAGTGCTAAGTATAGCTTTTGAGCGCTCCCCTTAATAAGCAGGAGTGGAACAAGTTCCGCAAAGATGTTTAGAAAGATACAGAATGAATTCTACAAATAGGCCAGTTAGCGTAATATTTACCACTCGCAGAAATCAGTTGTGTTTCGCACAGGCTTTGTTTGTTTTGTTTTTTTCCTACACAGTTATGTTTGATACCCAGAAATGCTTAAGGGTGCTCAGACAGGATTGCCAACCTCCAGGGGGTGCCTAGGGGTTTCCCAGAATTGCTACTGATCTCCGGATTACAGAGATCACTTAGCCTGGAGAAAATGGCTGCTTTGGAAGGAGGACTCTACGGCAGGGGTAGTCAACCTGTGGTCCTCCAGATGTGCATGGACTACTATTCCCATGAGCCCCTGCCAGCTGGCAGGGGCTCATGGGAATTGTAGTCCATGCACATCTGGAGGACCACAGGTTGACTACCCCTGCTCAATGGCATTAAACCACACTGAGGCCTGTTTCCTCCCCAAATCCTGCACTTTCCAGGCCCTGCTCCCCAAATTTCTAGGAATTTCCCATCCCAGAGTTGACACCCCTATCCTGAGAACAGGGAATTGGGGACCTTCTGAATCCACTAAGGGCCAGTAATACCAGGGCCATTTCAGGATTTTTTAAAAAATGGCATGGGGTTTGGTCAGCAAAAGGAGCCAAGGTGAGCAGTGAGGGGGCACCTCTTTTGTCAACTTGTCTGGTGCATATCCTGCCTCTGTTGCTGCTGGTCAACACAGGTGCATAAACGCCAAAAAGATAAAAGATGTACATGGACCTAAACTGCAGGATTGGTTGTCCCAGTTTGCGTACAAAGGGGTGGCAGGTTACAGTAGATGAGCAATAGGGTTGTAAGTGTCCTGCATTGTGTGTGGGGAGGGGTTGGACTGGATGACCCATGAGGTCCCTTCCAACTCTATTATTCTATGATTCTATGGTCCTGGCAGTTTTCCGGATGATGTTATCATTTCACTGCTTTTCCTTGTTTGTCCTGCTGTCTTTTCCCCCCCTAGGAGCTTATTTTTAAAATTTTTATTTTTTACTTTTGTGCAAAATAGAAGTGCAACCTCTGGAGTGTACAGGTGGTCTTTGTGCTCCTGTTTTGCCATGTTCTTAGGAAGATGAGCGTTTGGGTGAATTTTGGAAAGTGTATTTGCAGTCGTTGTCCTCTAAACAGCTTCCTGCCGTCGCCAGATTAGATTGGTACAATAACCCTATTACACAATTGTGAGTTGCCACCATGCTGATTTCTGCCATTTGGCGAGATTCCTGGCGTGATGATTTAATACCACTAATTGGCTGTAAGTAAAAAAAATATTGATGGAGCTGTACTTCTACGGGTGTCAATAAACAAGGGGGAAGCCGATTACTGTATACTGCAGACCCCTTTGGGCAGATGGCAAACTCCGGGAGGTAAATGTTTTTTAAAGTACAATTTCCATTGATGTGTGTGAATCCATGGTAGTAATTCTGCATGCTGCTAAAGCGGGAGCAGCAACATGTAAAGGAGTGGCATAGCTTCCAGGAAGAAAGAAGTCCAGTGGGGACCCTCCATCCTCTCAGCAAGCGTGACCAAAAGTGCTGCTGCCAGCAAACACAAGGGCAGAACAAACAGCGGTTTTCGTTCTGCAGTCCTGTTTTTACAAAGGTGCCCACAAGATAACTTTTCATGCAGTTCCCCCTGCTGGAAAAAGAAAGGCACAGGTAAGCATCTCAAGGATCTCAGCTCCTTTCTGACCTGTGCATTGTGGGATTTATCTTGGTAAGACTACCAGATATTCACACCGCTGAAGAAGATTTACCAGCCACATCTGAGTGTCTGCAATTCATGCAGTATGATTCAGTTTAGCCTCCTCACCGGAACATGCCTCTAATGCTGTTTTTAGAAAGGTCATTCTTTACAATGGATCACTCAAATGGGCAGTGCAGAGGGATGAAATTTATGAGCAAGGAGTGGGCAGTCCCTGCCTCATGTCTTAGCTCAGCACAAGTGAATTTAAGCAAACTGTTCCTCTCTCCCTCATCCCTCCGACTTATAACATGGGGATGACAATTCTTTTTGACTACCTTATGGGGGGTTATTGCAATAAGTTCTGCCACGACTGGTTTGACAGGAGGCTGGATTAAAATCACCCCCTTTCCTTGTGGTGTGCTGCTGAATCCCAGTGTCACAAATTCTTTGTCTCTTACAATGGAATTCCAAGGTAGACTCAAATTTGGAATTGCTGAATTAGAATTCATTAACAAATTCAAGACAATGTGCCCACCAGGTTTAATGGAGATCTAGAATCCCTCATATACCATGGGTGCTAATATCTTGTATACCTTTACAGACAGCAGTTACTTCAGTTGTGCCTCTTTAGACTGGATCCTGTTTTGAACCCACCTCTCTCTGTAACATCCCTTCCTTGTGTTATGCCTATAAATAAGGCTCTGACACGATGCCACAGCTATCCATGTGTAATTGTTCTGTTTACCCATTGTGTGTTTCTAACTTTGCAGTTTGGGACTTGGAAGCTAGAGCTGACAAGTTTCCCCAGATACTGGTTAGAACTGCCAACCTCCAGGTGGTGGCTGGAGATAGGCTGGTGTTACAACTGATCTCCAGGTGACAAAGATCAGTTCACCTGGAGAAAATGGTGGCTTTGGAAGGTGGATCTATGACATTATACCCCATTGAAGTCCCACCCTGCCCCCAAGCTCTGCTCTCCCCAGGCTCCACCTCTCTCCAGGGACTTCCTGTCCTGAAGTTCACAGTCCTACCACTGGCAGGAGACTGGGGCAGGAGGCTCTGTTCTGGAGGCTGGATTAGGTACAGAGATATGCTAACACTTATTACGGAGATTACTAATGTAACAGAGAGGAACTAATTTGAAAGCTTTGGGAGATCATGTTATAGACTATTAATAATCACAATGCTATAATGATGCCTAGCAGCCACACTTAAACACTAACGCCTGGTAGAACATAATGTCAGTCGCTGACGGTTTCTTTGTCCATTGTGAAGGAGCCACTTAAAACTAAGGGCTGCAGTTCAGATTTCTAGTTCTCATGCTGTATATCCAGTTGCCCAGTTTAACAGGGACATTCTGAGAAGTTGAGAACCACAAAGGTTAGGATTAAAACCAGAGAAACATAGAAACAATTTATTGATGATGTCATCCGTTCGGTCGTGTCCGACCCTCGGCGATTCTATAGGAAAGTCTTCGCCACATGTCCCTGCCTCTAACTGCTTCTTTTAATTGGTTCATGTCCATCCCTGTATCGGCTTTGATCGTGTCGAGCCAGTGGATCCTTTGGAGACCACGTTTCCTTTTGCCGCTGACCATGCCGAGCATTAATGATTTTTCTAACGAGTTTGATCTCATGTGTCCAAATTTATTATCAGAGCTCAAAAATGTTAAAACACCATAAAAGAATATCTTATCTACTGAGCACACATAAAACATCTCAGTGTCTACACCACAAATGCCAACAAGTTCAGACATGATGCATTTTGAGCATATTTATCTTCACCAACAAATAGATACACATTGTCGTATATAACAATTTTTTTCAATTTACAATGTGGGGGGGACTTCTTTAATCTGATATGGCTGGTTCTGGTCCTGTAAAGTATTGATATTGGTAGAATCCTCAGACAGCAAATATTTCCAATTTCCCCCCTGGGTATTAGAATATCTTGCTGTCTGCTTCTCTGTGAAAAGATCCCAAATGAGAGCAGTGCCAGCATAAGAAATTGTATTTTCCCCTCAAATAGCTACTCTACAGGGCTGTCTCAATTTGGGGGGAAAGCAAGGGTGGGAAAGGCTTAACTCCAATTCAGATTAGGCCCCACTTGCTTGCTTTTAAATTAGAAAAACAGTCCAGGATTGGGAGTTTATTGGTGGAACTCCCAATATCACAATTGGTTGTGCAGGACATTCTCTGTGTTCTTGTCTGATGTGTTCCAATAGAGCCCATCAACACCTGCTTTCCATTATCCCTTTCCTGAGTGGTTTCAAGGCAGGCATGTAAGGAGATGGTGGCAGCTCTTTTCTATTACCTAGTTATGCCAAAGCAGGCTTACACATATGATCAAAGGATATGAGCACATTCATCTCCATATAGGAAGAGGACACTTCCTTCAGGGGAAGACCACATTTCCTGCTAGATACTCCTTAGCAACCATTTCATAATGTCTGTCATCTCAGTGGCATGCAACTGTGGAGTCATCTTCAACTCACCCCTTTTTATTTTCTTCATCTAAGTTATTACTAAACCTTTGCTTTCAACATCTCCACAATTCCACACTTTCCTGTGTGCTCATTGTGGACATGCTCTTGTCTGTGCTTGACAACCGTTCATCCATTAGTTCCATCCTTCACTATTCCCTGCCCCCAGCAAATCTAAACTTGCCCTTCCCTACTCCCTTACAAGCATGGAACGTCTGGGGCGCCTAATGTGTATATTAGGGATGGGCACAAACCTAAGGGGAATTCGTCACAAATTTTGGCTGATTCATCGTTTGCAAAGTGAGGTTCATGGAAGGGGACCCAGCGCAAACCTTTCACAAACTTTGGTGCTGTTAGTGACAGTTTGTAAATGGATACATTTTCAGACAGACTGTCTCTGCTCACTTAAACTGTTTACAAAACACCAAGGCAACAGGGAGTAGAATGCTCCACCCTTGGAAACACCAATAGGAACAACCCCCCCCCCCAAAAAAAGCTTAACTGACACTGTAGTAACAGAGTTCCCATTCTACTCAATGGCATCAGAAATGTATTTATATGCTCAGCTCACCTCCACACCCTCTTGCCTATTGGCTGTTTGCAGTTACATAGAGAGTTAACAGTGCACGAGCAGAGTTCATTCATTTTTTCTTTCCTGACTGTGAACTCTCTCCTAGGATTTGTGTGTCAGGTGGACTCAGGGCTCTGAGCCGTGACATCTCTGTGCTCACACCGAGCCGAGGGGCTTAGCTACTGAGTGCCTTGGCTGAGTGAAGACCCACATTTTATAACCACTGGATTATGAACTTCCCTCCTGGCTGGGAGGAGGAAATCCATTGTGTAATGTGTGCTCCAAAAGCTCAAGCAAACATTTGTAAATAACAGAAAAGAAACAGTGGACCACGACAGTGACCAGTGACTCACAAAAGTTGTTAGTCTTTAAGGTGCTGAGGTATTGAACTCTTGCTCTTTTCTACTTCTACATACAGACTGACGCAGCCATCCATCTTGATTACTATATTGCAATTTAGAGTTTTTCAAAGGGTGTGTTTCCAGCAGTTTGGTTTTTTTTTAAAGATCGACCTGCATCATAAGCTATAGATGGCAAGGAGCTAGAAAACCATCATCTTGGCTTGCAGGTGACAATTTTCAAAAGGAAACTCATCCTTTATGATCGTGACACATTGTTGGAAGTGTATGTCCCTTTTTTCATTTTCTTCCACATTTTTTAAGGTGTCATTCTCTTTTGGTTGAAGAGGCTGGGAAAAACTATGCATTTCTGTTTAGATGGGAGACATACTTGTAGTACAGCATCTATACTCTGGATCTGGCAGAGGGGAGAGTCAAGGCTCAACTCAGAGCACAAGATGTATTGGCAAGTCTGTTGGGGACAAGGCAGTGGGGAGCAGAACAGAATCAACCTATGATTTGCAGCCATACGGGGAACATCCTTAACTTCTGGCATGGCTGCTCTTGGCTTGAACTGAAACAAGACCAGCCCTCCAGTGAGTGTCCAAGTTGTTCGTTCAGAAGATTTAAATTTTGTTGAGTCTTTTAGGGCAATGCTTTCAAAGGGAATCAATAAAATGTTCTCTCAAGTGAGCTCAACTGCATCTTTGACTTCCTTTGGCTCTTTCCAGTGTGTAATGTACTGTGTATGTCTGGAGTCTCTTAAACTCTTCACCCCCAGGTTTACACACTGCAGCCGTTGAACGGGGACTTTTCCATCCATTCCTGGGCTGTCGCCCCTAATTTTATTTTACTGGGATGGAACTTTTGCAAGTATCATGAATTAGTTAATGTCTGCAACGGGCTCTTTGAAGATGCAGTGTGTGTTTTAAGAGGTAAACGGCTCACGTTAGAGTCCTACTGGAGAGACTGGGTTTGCAAAAGGAACTGGGGGGAGGGAAGGTCTGTGATTATGTTCTCTGCTGTGTGTGAATTTAATTTGCAACACTGGCAATTTAAGAATGCCTTACATTGATAAAAAGGGTACCGAGCAGTTCTTATAAAAGTTTATAATTATGATGCATTTAAAATTGTTATCAACCATTTCATATTTTGTCAGTTTAAATAGTTTGCTGTATCTACATCTAGATGACGAAAAAACCCATTCATTCAATCTTATATACTATCTCAGTGGTCCTTATAATGGTTATCCTATGAAAGTAGACCAATTGTTATTCTTATTTCCCCCCTATTTCAGACAGAGGGCTGAAACCTAAGAGGCTAAATCAGGAGTGGCCGAACGTTGGATCTCCAGATGTCCATGGACTGTGCTGACAGGGGCTCATGGGTTTTATAGTTGATGGATATCTGGAGGATCACAGTTTGGCCACCCCTGGACTAAAGACTTCCTGGAGGCCTGCTGGTGACCTCACAGGAGAGATATGGGGACTTCCTGTCTCCTGTCTCAGTCTCCATTCTCTCCTCTTGGCTACTGCATCTTCTGCTTGAGGGTGATGCAAGCTCAGTCCTCTTTCCTGATGAATTATCCTCTGTGCTCTTCCATCCTGCTATTTTCTGCCACAGAATTATATACACACATACACACACACACGCACTGATCTATATACATATACATATACATATACATATACATATACATATACATATACATATACATATACATATACATATACATATACATATACATATACATATACATATACATATACATATACATATACATATACATATACATATACATATACAATTGCTGCTGAACTATTTTTGCTACTATTGGTAATTACTGATCTTTTGCTTGGGTATTGTTGGTGTAATGCTATCAACCACCTTGGGAATAAACATATAAAAACATAAGAAAAAAAACCTGCTGGAGCAGACCACTGGTCCATTTAGTCTAGCATCTTTTCTCACACAGTGGCCAGCCAGTTCCTTTGGAGGGCCGACCACAAGGCAGAGAGGCCTTGTGTACTTCTCTGTCCTAAATCAATCCCATCAATCTTGGCCTGAGCAGGACTGGTTCTTACATGATCGGTAACCCATGGAAAATAATCCTTTGAACTCACTTCAGTCCCAGTGATGGGCTTGCATGTCTAATCAACACATGAGAAGTTGGCTGAAACCAGCCTGTTAAAGATGTTGGCAGGCCTTGACCCAGCAAATCCATGGCCCAAGACTGAGCTGCCTGGGCCCGCTTCTGCTCAGGTGCCCTCGGAAGAGCACTAGGGAACAGGGTGTGCAACAGTAGCCACGGTAATTAGTAATCAGTGTGAAATGGTCTCCAGTATGGCTTGGCCTGCTGCCCATGACTGGAACTTGGCTGGCAGCTTTCTCTTGGCCCAGCCAATCATTGACCTCAGGGACCCTGAGCTAGGGAGCACACTCATTGGGTTTGGACTGGAATGCATTTTGTCTGGATTACTTCAAGCCCTTGGCCAGGTTAAGTATGCTCAATTCGCCCCTTCTGTCACCAGCAGCAATAACATTCTGATTATTTTAATTTGAAGGTAGAGCATTCCTCCACCCCAAAGGAGTCTCAAAGTGGCTTACATTCCTCTTCCCTTTCCTCTCTCCACAACAGACACCCTGTGAGGTGGGTGAGGCTGAGAGAGCCCTGATATTACTGCTCGGTCAGAACAGCTTTATCAGTGCTGTAGCGAGCCCAAGGTCACCCAGCTGGCTGCATGTGGGGGAGCAGGGAATCAAATCTGGCTTGTCAGATTGAGAGTCTGCACTCCTAACCACTACACCAAGCTGTTGCCATATGGCAACTGAGTGGAAGCACCAAGATGGACACTTCACCGACAGTCGTTCTTCAATGTCCATAGGGTTCTCAATGCTGGGCTGGTAAATTCCTGGAAATTTGGGTGGCAGAGAGGGTGGGGTTTGAGGAGGAGAGGGAACAAGGAGAGGGTGGGGTTTGAGGAGGAGAGGGCTCACCCCCTAAGGGAGCCATTTTCTCCAGGGGAACCAATCTCTGTAATCTGGATATCAGCTGCAATTCTGGAAGATCTCTAGACCAGGGGTAGTCAACCTGTGGTCCTCCAGATGTTCATGGACTACAATTCCCATCACTTCCTGCCAGCATTTGCTGGCAGGGGTTCATGGGAATTGTAGTCCATGAACATCTGGAGGACCACAGGTTGACTACCTCTGCTCTAGACCATACCACGCAGCTGGCAAACCCAAGTTTCCAATTTGAGCCCAATCAAAGGAGGTTTACTTTCTCTCTGGTTCAAAGAGGGAAAATGTGAGAACCAGATGGTTGTGCCCTCACTGGCATGGCACTGTGTTGATGTTCCCAAACACTAAAGCGGCTTCCTGCTATCCATGCAGGGAAGAATCAGCCTGAGACAGACTACTTTAAGAGAGCTGAAAGGGGGTTGGAAGCTATGCTGCTTCCCCTTGTCTACACATCTATTGCTTTTGTCCCCCTGCTGCCTTTATATAAGCAGATTTTGTGGGTTTTTGAAACCATATAAAAACCCTGCACAATCTATTTACCAAACTGACCTGACCTGTTAGTGAAACAGAATAACTCTGAATCCCCAAAACGTCTGGACAGCTTTGCTCAGTTCCTGAGCCCCTGGCTCAACGATGGATAATCACTGGATTTATATTGGTTTGGCAAGATTCCGTTTCAAAATAAATGTACTGCAAAGTACAAGCGGAACATCATCACACATTGAAAACCACTCTTTTCAGACAGCTTCCACCACATCCGACTCCACATCTGGATTTAACAGTATTGCCACTACGTAAAAAGGGTGGAATTTGAAGATCTGTTATGTCCCACCTCTTGTGGCTCCAAGAAATGAGAAGTGTAGTTCACCTTCAAAGAATTCCCCTGGGAAGCTTTCCACTCCGATGTCTTCCTGACCTGCTGAACCCAGCCCCCTCCAAGCCTTACTCTTTTAATATGAAGTGCTGGACTCAGTCCATCTCTAGAAAAGGGTGACACGTGAGTGTTGGCAGATCTCAGGCAGCTGAATGAGCAAGTGTTGGAGCAGCTTCCCACAGATATGTTCCATGCCCTCACAGATTTAACTTCCTGGCTAGATGGTAGAAGGTTTACGGCAGGGGTAGTCAAACTGCGGCTCTCCAGATGTCCATGGACTACAATCCCCTTGGGAATTGTAGTCCATGGACATCTGGAGGGCTGCAGTTTGACTACCCCTGATTTATGGTCTCGGCCCAAACTACTAATAGATGTGTGTGATGGGGGGGGGAGTCATAAGGGAAGAGGTACTCCCCAGCAGGGGTAGTCAACCTGTGGTCCTCCAGATGTCCATGGACTACAATTCCCATGAGCCACTGCCAGAATTTGCTGGCAGTGGCTCATGGGAATTGTAGTCCATGGACATCTGGAGGACCACAGGTTGACTACCCCTGTTCCCCAGGGTTCCCAGCAACTACCAGAATCTTCAGTTCTGCTCAGAAACTAGCAGCATTTGTGTAACTGATGGAGCTCTGGTCTGATATGGTACCCATCAAATTTCACGTGAGTCTGAATGCACATCGCAGAATCCTGTTTAAGGTTGCTGTCGCACTTCCTGTCATTCCATTTCAACAATCAGCCACAAGCAGAATTGAAACTGTTGTTCCACACAAGGCTTAATAGAGCATTTGGTTTAGAATTGATGTTAACTGGGAGGAATCAGCCCATGTGTGATTAAAATTGTTCTACTGGAGCTTTGCTTCTTTTGAGCTGGGATTAAGCACATTTTAGTTTAAGGGGGGTCAATGTTTCACTACTGGCATTTCAATTGAATGCCATGAGCCAGCCACCTTGTGGATTTTGGGGAGAGGCAGCCAGCATATAATATTTTAAATAAATAAACTGGGACTTCCCAGGGTTCACTTCCTACTTAACCACGCAAGCATCCTGATTGACTTGTGATAGTTAGTAATAATCATAAGCATTTGGCTCTTGAACACCAAACAGAGTTGCACTTTACTAAGTGAGTCACAAAGCTACTTAGAAGAATGATCAGGGGACTCTGGTCACTACTACAGTGCATGGCCTGCTGAAATAGGACCCACTTACGGAATGTTGCATCTTTTAATGTGTCAGTATACTTACACAATGTTTCAGTTCTGTTTTTAGGCTTTGGATTGGTTCTACAACCCTAACCCTATTGCATTGTTCATTGAATGTTGGTGTCAGCTCTCTCATTGCCTGCTTCCACTCCATGATCAGATTGCTGACTTGTAGTACACTTGGGGCTGTTCAGCTGGGCTTGCTCCTGGGCTTTTCCTGCAAGCTTCTTTAGCGGGGTTTTGTTTTGTGTTTTGATGGCTTATGTCAATCTTTAAAGCAGGTTTTCTCAACCAGGGTTTTGTGAAACCCTGTGGTTTCTTGACAGCCCCGGAAGAGTTTCCTGAATGGGTGGGAGTTAATATTTTATATATTTCAAAAGTGTGTTACACATTTATCAGGTGATATGACCATATATGGTCAGGTTGATCCCTCCTTCCAAAATAGCCTGGATGGGATGGGAAGAGGAGGTGCCCTGTAAGGCGTGTGCACAGCTATGCTCCCCAACCATATTCTGCATAATTGTAACACTTCTGGGGTTTCTCGAAGCCTGAAGAGGATTTCAGGGGTTTCTTAACTGTAAAAAGGTTGAGAAAGGCTGTTGTAAAGTGTTGGTGGCAATAGTTAAAATTCATTCGATAGCTTTTATTGTGTCTCTTAAAAATAATGAGCTTCATAGGAAACCAACAGGACAGGTAGGGAGAAGAGGGGAAGGGCCCAGTGGCCTCCAGAGAGCAGAGCTGCCCTGGCAGAGTGATCTGCACAAAGAGAGTCAGAATTTTGCAGGCAGACCATCGGTAATGAGACCGACTATGAGACAAACATGCATTCGGTTGTAAGCATCAGGGCACACACGTGGCATGGCCTTCTGTGGAAAGCATTTGAGGGCAGCTGCTAGAGGCGAGGTAGACACAAATTTAGGAGTGGGGAAAATGTGAAAGCGTTGAAGGCTAAATTAGGAAGAGTTTGAGTGCTGGGTAAGGCTTTCGCCCTGGCAGAGTGATTCATGTGCTTTTGGACCCTCCCTGCTCTGCTTTCCCTTGCAGCTTCTTCTATGTGAACCAGGAACCAAAATCTTTCCTAGAAAGAAGAAGGTTGCCTCCTGCCTCCAGGACTTAGACTGCTGATATAATCTTTCTCAAGAAATACAGAAACTTTCCATATTATTTAAGCCTTGTACACGCCCAAATGACATCAGCATGGGGCATCTGCCCCATTCCAGGGAAGTCTCCACTTGACCGAGAGTAAATGTGGTTTCCCCCCCTTTTTTTGGTTTCAGTCCCTATGATGGATACAGGAGGGGTCAAAATGAGCTCACTGCTATTTAACATCACTTTCTCAAAGAGCAGTGGGGAGGTATCATGATATGCTGTCTGAGTAATGTCCTCACTGTAAACTTCACAATCAACAATTTTAACAGCAGGAAATTCACGCTGTTGCCATTTAAATTATCCTGATGGGAACCCTGTCCAAAACTCTGCTCTTGTGAAATAGTGTGGTGTTATTAAAAAAAAAATTGTAGGGATCATAAGTATGGGCCACTCTCCTTATTTCAGTGCCATCCGTATTTCAGCCCCACAAAGACCATTTACGCGCTGGAGGTTTCACGCTGGGCTGCAGGCTGGAGTTTTAGTCGTGGCAGGTTGCCCCATCTCTTCCATATGGGGGAGCATTTGGCCCAGTGCGCCTCATCCGTCCCCAATTTGTGCACCTTCACGGGAGCTGGGGCAGTGAAGTTCCCAGTGCATAAACGGTCAAAGTGACTTTACACACAACTGCTACATCCAACTCACAAATTAAGCCTAATTTTTAAAAAATGAAGTTCTGCATTTTAAGCAACACACATTTTCATGCTGAGAAAAGCACAGTTCTGCAGCTTGAACTAAGAATGTAAATTGGTTTATAAGAATTTACATAATGACTATTTTGGCACAAAATGAACATTTATTTATTTTATTTATGTACCACCCTCCTCGAATGTAATTCTGTTTCCACAGTTCAACCAGATGCCCCTGGGAACCTCCCCCCCCCTCCAGCATGAAAGCAACATTCCCCTCATGTTGCTTACCTTTCACAAGGTGGGAATGCAATCTGAAAACCCCACTCGCTTTTCAAAGCCTTGATGCTTGTGTAAACTCAGGGTTTTGGATCTGCTGATTTCCCTCCCTACCTTCCCATTTAACCGAGTTTCCCTAATCTGGAGCATATTCAGTCCTCAATAGGTCTTTTAAAGGATTTCGGTTAATTTACAAAGTCATTTTGGGGGTATATCTGGGGACTGTTGCCTTGTCTGGATTTCTGTATCTCTCATCACCTGGACGGGGCCAACCAGCTCACTATTAGACATACCAATGATGTGCAGCTATTGGGCCATGTGTGTGTACGTGTGTGTCTAATAATTAATTTAAACTTGCAGATGAGTATTTCCAACATTCTTGAGCAACTCAGGGGGTTCCTCTTTTCCCTTAGTCAGCTGTTGAAGAGCACTGATGTACTTTTCTGATTGGAACCAGTGTATGACAACACTTAAAGGAGTGCCTGGCATAGGGTGCTCCTGCCACCTACTGGGGAAATGGTGTATTTATAGCCTGGTGGAGGGGAGTGCCTCTTCAGAGCCCAGAATGGTTTATTTCCAGAGTGACTGGCCTTATCTTCGAATTTTGAAACTTACCTGTGAATCCCAGGACAGGAGGGGCTATCTCTGGTCTCTGGAACATCTCCCCTCACTTCGTTTCAGTTTTGCCTAACAGCAAAGATGATGCCAAACGTTTTGGTGCTCTCTGCCCCACCACTGGTAAAAAGATAACCATCACTCATCTTAATTGTAGAGGTGACCAGCTTTGTGTTGGCTTGCTTTTTAAAAAGAAGCTGCCACCCAATGTGAATTTCAGCAGTCTACTGATATATGGGGAGTGCCAGTGACTCCTTTTGAGAACGGGCATCTCTGGGCCTTTTGGCTTCTCATTGATGGTCTATATGTCATGCCCCACTTTAAAAGGTTCTTCTTCTGCACAGTTGCTTGGAAACACTGGAAGCCAAGAAGGAAACAAATCACTTAACTGAATCATTCATTGCAAAAGAATCAGCATATTTTTGAAAGCTGGCAATGGGCATCTTTCAGTGACATAAAACTCACATAGATTCAGGTGGGTAGCCATGTTGGTCTGAAGTGGCAGAACAAAATTTGCAATGTTTTATTTCTGTGAACTTTCATGTGCACGCATACTTCTTCAGACTTGTGCATGCACACGAAAGCTCACACTTTGAATAAAACTTTGCAGGTTACAAAGTTCAGCTATTAATAACACCTGTTAAATGATGCAAAAATTACATATTTACAGCAGCACAGAATACTTATGGTATTTATTTTATTTATTTTTAGATTTTTACCCTGCCACTCCCCAGGGTCCACTCCGTGGACAGCTTTTCTCTGTGCTGGTGAAGGTAGTGGGGTGTTGCAGCCCGCCTGGCTTCACGCTTGGCGCAAAATCGTCGGTTTGACTGATGAGAATTAAAAAAAAAAAAAAAACAGGCGCATCAGGAAGCCACGAAGAATACAGCACTTCCACCTGGGACAGTCAACCGCTCAGGCGGCGAAGGGAAGGCATATGGACGAGTGGAGCTGGGCGCCGCCGGCTTTGGAGATGCGCGCAGAGTCTGTGAGAGCCTCCAGCACGTCCCTTGCAACCACCGGGTTCCCCCTTCATATTATTGGGAAGAACTGAATAGGATTTGCTTGGCCCTGGACTCGACTTTTGTGCCCCCCGCGGGAGAAGAAAGCGCGCGATTCCGCAGCCACTTAGGGCTTGCGCGGCGCTCTCCGGCTTGCAGCGCCCGCTCCGGACACAGGAGGCGGCTGCTTCTGCTTTCAAGCGAGGCTTTGCTGCCCCCTCGGAAGTGTCGTAGGGCTGCGCCTGGAAGTGAACGGGCGGGCGGGCGTCCTCTAGCCTGGGAGGCCTCCCTCCATGTGGGGCGTTCTTGGGAGGCGACCGGCATGGCTGAGGCGCAGCAGGTCCGCGTGCAGGAGGCCATCGACGGCATGGTGCAGGGGCTAGAAAGAGACGCCATCCGGAAGATGCAGGTCAGACGGGGAGGCGGCTTGCCTGCACGCACGTGGGAAGGAATCGGAGCAGCCACGGTTCTCACGCCGCCCTCCTTCGCCCGCTGGCTCCAGGGGAGGCGGGACAGAGTGGCCTTGCAGCCGTGCCGGGGAGACCCGGCTTCCGATCCCGCCGCACCCAAGAAGCTGGCTGCCTGCAGTCGGGCTGCGGCTTTCATGCCCTTCCTCCCCGAGGACATAATGGGGGCAATCCCGTCTATGTAGCCACTCAACGGGGTGGGATGGAGTGGGGCACGAGGGGCGGGATTAAAATCTGATAAATGACAAAAATATTGTTATGTGTAAGAAAAATAATTTGGGGAAGGTGCAATAAGCAATAAATTTGTTTTGGCTCGTTCTTGTAACACTAGATCATTCAGTGTGCAGTTTTAGCAGGGGAGAAAACCCAAAGTGTGCTGTTGAACAATAAATTGGTATTGATCTCCCCTTCTGGAGTCAGAGACCACCTCTTGGGGCCAGGTTTGTTGCCCATATTAACTTTGATAGCCAGTTGGGACCTTCAATACCAGCTACAGGAGACAGACAACTATGGAGGGCACTTGGATTCCAAAGCCAGCAGCCCTCCTGGCTTGCCAGGCAGTATCCTGGGAAAAGGTAGAGGCTAGGTGGGTCTGTGTTACTTCTGTGTTACTTCTGTGTTACTTCTGTGTTACTTACTTCTCTTACTGACATCCAGCCAGCTCGATGTAGTGGTTAGGAGTGTGAATTTCTAATCTGGTGAGCCGGGTTTGATTCCTCTTTCCCTCACATGCAACCAGCTGGGTGACCTTGGGCTCGCTGCAGCACTGATAAAGCTGTTCTGATGGAGCAGTAATATCAGGGCTCTCTCAGCCTCACCTCCCTCACAGGGTGTCTTTTGTGGGGAGAGGAAAGGGAAGGCGACTGTAAGCCGCTTTGAGACTCCTTCAGGTAGAGAAAAGCGGCATTTAAGAACCAACTCTTCTTCTTCAGTAATATCAGGGCTCTCTCAGCCTCACCTACCTCAAAGGGTGTTTGTTGTGGGGAGAGGAAAGGGAAGGCGACTGTAAGCTGCTTTGAGACTCCTTCGGGGAGTGAAAAGTGGCATATAAGAACCAACTCTTCTTCTTCTTTGCAGGGAATCATGTTCAGGTGCAGTGCTACGTGTTGTGAGAACCCCAAGGCCTCCATGCAGCAGGTCCATCAGTGCATCGAGCGCTGTCACACTCCCTTGGCACAAGCACAAGCCGTTGTCACCCAGGAGCTGGAGAGATTTCAGGTGAGGAGGACAAAGAATAGCAGATCTGTGTTTGTCCCTGAACCTGACTGGAATTGCCGCATTTCCCTGGTTGGTGTTTAATCTTTTCAATGGGGCCAAAGTCTGAATGGCGCAAGGATCAAAGAGCCATCAGCGCTGATTCACTCCAAACACCAGCAAAGAGCTCATTCACTCCATCTCCTCAAGTGTCAATAGTGACAGAAGCAAGGCTGTGTTAACCCAGCTATTCAGACTGGAGAAGGGAAGGCTGTTTGTGTGTCAGCTTCTGCAGAAGAACTGAGGATCAGAAGGAATTCAGGTGTAGGAGTTTCCACCCCCCTGTATTGTGATCCCTATTTAAAAAGAGCTTTCCTTGTAACAAAGGATGGTATGCTTTATATACTGATGTTTTAAAAGGTGTTTCATTGATTAATCAATGAATGGCTGGCTGAAGAAAGGAGGTTCTTCCTAACTGGCTCTTTTCTGGTCCCCACAGAAGGTACCATTGTTGTAGAAGCAGCCTCAAGTCTGCCATCCTTTCCAGTAGGGTGGCTATTCCAGAACCAGGCGGCTGAGCATTAAAATGGCAATCAGTTTCCAGGAGGAAAATGAGCTGCGATTTTATTGCTCAGCTGCCTGTTGTCTAACTGGAGAAAGAGATCATATATCTACAACTGCTTCCTGTTGGCAGAGACAGTAAAATAAAACCTCTCTATTCCAAGGCACTAACCTGTGAAAATGAGATGGGTTTATGCAGTAGAGGTAGGGTGCCTGATAATTAAAAATTCCATAATGAGTTCATGCCCCTCCTTGCTAGGATATGTTTCTTTTTTTGGCAACAAAGTTATTACACATGATCATACATTAACAGAACACAACAAAGAAATAAAAAGCCCCCAGGCCCAAAACGGCAAATGCCAAACAACAAAGAAAAATAAAATGTTTACATTTACTGCCATACATTACTCCCGGGGAGAGGCGGGATATAAATTAAATAATATTAATATTAATATTAATATTACTAATAATAATAATAATAATAATAATAATAATAATACATTTGGTTTTACAGCTTCAACAAGATGTAACAGTTTCATAAGCCTTTATTGTCAACCACTGAATTTGATCTGTACAATGGATTCTCCCTTGAGGTCTTGTCAGCCACTCATGACTCTGTGTTCTCCATCTGCAGGATCGCCTCTCTCGCTGTACAATGCACTGCAACGACAAAGCTAAGGACTCTTTGGATTCAGGGAGTAAAGAACAGCAGGTCAAGGCACTGCTGGAAAACTGTGTGTCAAAGTGTGTGGATGACCATGTCCACCTCATCCCCAGCATGACCAAGAAAATGAAGGAGACTTTGGCAGCCATTGCTCAGTAGACTTCCTGGCACTGCAGCAGGAGGGCAAGGGTCGCCCATTTGAAAGAAAAAAAAGAAAACTTGGGATGGGTACAACAACTGGGGATTTGGAAATGAAGATTGGGTGTATCCAGTTTGGAGGCTTGGTAAGGAGCTGTATGGTGTGAGAATGAGAAAACAAGTTCATATGTTTGCAGCCCCCTTGGTCTCTGTTATATATGTGCAGACTATTCTTGACAACAGAGCCTGCTGAAAGGAAGGGAAAAGGCCTGGCAAGTGTGTGGCAGGGATGGAACCTTCACTCACATGTGTGTCCTTGGATAAGTGTTGCCCTGTTTCAGCACTCTCTGTCCATACTTTTCTGAGGCTGTCTTGCGGATATGTCTTTGACATGGCTGGCAGAAGCACATGCTCTGTGCATTTTCCAGGGAAGGAGCTTAGATGCTGTGACCTCTCTTCCTATGATGAGATTATATTTTTAGTAGCAGACATAGCAGTGCTGAAACTAAATCATGCACAGAAGTGAATTCCTCAAAGCTGAGGCCCAGTTTATGCATTTGGCAGAATCAAGTGATTGTTTTCTGACTCATGTTTATAAATGTTTCCTTGTGGGGTTGGGACACTCACTGCATATTGAAAGATCAGGAGGAAAGCTAGGCTGAATCTTTCTTGGCATGTGAATTTTCCACATGTAGGGTGTGGGTGTGATTTCCATGAGGAGCATTCAGCATGACACCCTACTCCTGCGGCCATCAACCAAGCTAGATAAAGTCCAGGAAATCTTTATCACTTAAGTGGTTATCAAAAAATGGTTTACAAATCTTTCTGTTTGGAGTTTTGATTTTGCTCGAATGCTTTGGTTCTGTCATTGATGTATGAATATTACCAGATCCCTACGGTAACACTGGAAAGGCACCCCAAAGCCAAAAATAAAATTAAAATCTTCTATTTTTCAACTTCACTGAATTCTGACTATTTGTATTTTAAATGTTTTCCAAGTTCATTTCAGCAGCACGGAATTCTGCATTGGGTAATGATAAAACACCTGATCCGCCAGCATGACTTCATCGTTGTAGTCTTTTAGTAATGATAAGATACAGTTTTCACATAGAAAATTGATCATGTCAGAAATAGATCAGAAGAGGGTGGCATTTTCATTGCTTCAGCCTTTTATAAAGAATAAATAAATGGGCCATATGTCATGAGAACAGTGTGTTCACAGGACTTGGAGGAGATATAAGCAGGTCTTAGAATCCTACTCTATTTGGTGGACCTTACTTCCTGGAAAATGATGAATTATGAAAAAAAGAAACTGTTCTTTGAAAGGAAACTTTCAGGGCTGCTTGGTGCCTTGTAATGTGATATAACCCGATGGATGTATATCGAGATAAATTGGATTAGGCATGTGATTTCAGTTATGATCTAACCCAAAACCAGGCTAAGTAATGGCTTTTATTAAGTCGGTATAAAATTATGTAAAACAGAGTTTTTAATGACATCACACTTCCCTTGGTAGGGTTGTTTTTTTTTGCTGTATTTACTCAACCACTGTCCCATCCTAACAGGTTGCTGGAAGAACAACTATGTAACAGTTAAACCTAGCACTTCTTTTATATGTGCAAACTTGCTTAACATTTTACACAGGATGCCAACAAGAAGCCTTAAATCTTCCACCCTCTCCCCTTCTCCCTTTTAACTTCCAGCCTGACAAAGCGCTCTGGGAATCTCCAAAGCTTGCATGCTGCTTTGCATTATTTGTGCTGGTTTTTATAAAGGGGTTATTACATAGTTTTGTTTCCCCCCACCCAATGATTGTGGCTCAACTCAGCTACCTGCTGAAGTTTTGTTTATTTTCTTGCCTAGAAGACAGATGGTCCCTTGGGAAGAGAAGGTAAAGCAGTGAAGCCATGCTTGTTATATAAGCTTAGGTTGGCAGTATGGCCATGGATTATCAGCGTGTGTGCAGACACATGGCATCTGATTTTTAAAAAGGTCAAATTGGATGGAGAAGCTACAGTTGTTGAACATCTTTCAGATCTAAAAGGGGAGTGGCACAGTATTTCAGATATAATAAGATATAGCTTCCTTCAACTGAAATAATTAATTCCTTTACCCTTTAAAAAGAATGCACTAATTTATTTGTATAAATCAACAACCATGAAATCATTGTTGGAAGGGGCTCTACAGGCCAACCAGCTGTGTTACCATGAGGTATTTTGCTAATATTATCCATCATTTTTGATATGTGCACTATGATCATTAGACTGGACACAAAAACTGAACCAGCTAAGGAACAAATTCAGACACCAGGGGCACCTTTAACACCAACAAAGTTTTATTCAAGGGATGAGCTTGAATAAAACTTTGGATCGAGCTCATCCCTAGAATAAAACATGGTTGACCTTAAAGGTGCCCCTGGACTCTAAACTGGTTCTGCTGCCTCTGACCAACGCGGCTGCCCGCTTGAATCTAATTCATTCACAGGCTTTCTATGGAAACGAGTTTCGATTGGCTCTTGTTCGCCTTGGAGAAGTGAAGCTGATTGGCAATTCTGGGAAACTGAGGGCGGGCGATCACACCAGCCTCGCGGTGATTGGTTGCTAAGGGAGGCTGATGACGCTACGTCGACGAGCCTCAACTTCCGGCCTGAGGCGGGCCAGTGTACGTGAGCGCTCCCGGACTCATTCTATTGGACACGACTCGGACTTCACAGCTGCGGGCGGGAGAGAAGCGCCGGTGGAAGGTTCCGCAGTCGAGGCCTCGAGATGAGTAAGGCGCACCCGCCGGAGTTGAAGAAGTGAGTCCCTGACGGGTGGCGGCCGCTGGTCCGGTTGGGGTCGGGCCGGGCGCCATGGAGGCAACGGGCGCCTTTGTTGGCCATGAGGCTGGTGGGGCAGAGCGGCCGGATGCGGGACGCATGCGCAGCCGAGTTCGTTAGGTGGGGGCTGCATGCGAATAGTGGGAGGAGGGCCTGGCGTCTGGGGAGCGCGTGTCAGGAAAGTGGGCTCCTCAAAACGCCTCAGTAGGCCCCGATACACCCGAAATGTGGCTATGCAAAGGGTCTCAGCTAGACGATGGCCCCCACAACGGTCGAATAGGCGGGCTCGGGGGGGAAGGAGGCACGCATGTGCCGCAGCCATTGTAGGCCTGAGTTTGCCTGTTGCCATTTGTCAGTTGTTACAGCCATCGCCTTTCCTCAAGCGAGAGTGCAAGAGTGGCGAAAGCGTGTTGCCTTCATACAGGCCCCGCTAAAGGATTTTCGGGGCCCGTGGCACCAGGCGTTTAATGTGTTTTTTTTTCTAATTGGTTTTATAATTTGTAAACCGCCACCAGCTGGTTCATGCTGGGAGTAGCGCTCTAAAAATCGAATACTTATTCTAAGAGCTCAGCTGCCTCTGTTTCTTGTGCTGCACAAGCAACTGTCTCTTCCCCGCCTCCATCCAATAGTTGGAATTCTAGAAACAGCAGATAACTTCACTTTGCTGAAAGTACTTCTCAAATCTTGGTGAGATGATCAAGTGTGATGTTCAAGTGTCTAAGGGAACGTTCACACTTATGTGGCTTGCGGCCTGCACACATGCTGAATGAGTGATGTGCATGGTCAGAGCATATGTATAACCCTTTTTGCTCTTGCAAGCTGCATACGTATGAAGACCCCCCCAACAATCTCATTGTGACCCCCCCCCCTAACTACTCAGCACTGTGGCGCCCTTTGCAAGTGCTCCATGTGCTAGGGTAAACCATGTCCACCTTTCTGTGTCTGGTACTGTTCTATAAAAAGAAGCTGCTCTTAGTGCTCTTTACAGTAATGGCACCTGACCGTTGGCAGTTGAGGCAGAGTTTCACTTAATTTAGGCAGAACTCATTCATAACACTTAAGTTCTCTCTGGGGGGGAATCGTAACTGCTAGTATTAGTTAATACTATGTAGGTGCCTCTCAAATTTGAAGTGGATGTGATTGTTGCAGTGGTTTGATAGGCAGCCTAGCCTGAAGGCAGGTATTTTACCATGATCCCTGCTACAGAAGAGGCAGGATCCCTTCTGTCAGAATGAGCTGATAAAAAGATTGTAAAATTGGAGTTGTGAATCAAACAGAGGGACTGTGGTTGTGGGTTCTGAACTTGTTGAGGCTTTTGATTTGTTTTGCTCATTTGGGAACAATTGCTTTGTAAGTATTCTTGATGTAAGGGATGAAAAGCTCACCTTACTACCCCTATTCCCCCACTATACTTTCAAGATATACTTTGTTTTTTGGCCTTATGAAAACTATTATCTAAAAAGGTGACTAGTTTTTGTTAGGAAGAACTCTTAAGATTTGTGACCAGATTGTATTGTGAACGTTTGTTTTAAATTTCAGATTTATGGACAAGAAGCTGTCATGTAAGTAAAACAATTATTTCTCCATTTTGTTTCAGTTGGAACACTTTCTGGGGCTGTGTAGTTTGGCCCCTGAGAGTAGCAGCTGTCCTAGATGACCATCTTTCTGGCAAGCTGCCCCTTATCTTGTTACTTGTTGCTGCAGCACTATCCCAGGTATTTATGGTAAGGAAATGCAGCTCAAGTATCCCAGCAGTTCAATGAACAGTTAGGGGCAGTTGGTTGACAGTAGGAGAACCATTTGTAGGAGACAGCACTTAATTTTTCCTAAGGTGAGCAAAGGAAACTTGGGATGCTATACTGTAAACAAGATCATGTTTGTGAGTAATACATTACTGCAGTGGTCCCCAACCCCCGGTCCGGGGACCGGTACCGGTCCGTAGATCAATTGGCATCGGGCCGCAGCTCCTCCTTGTCCTCCTTCCCAGCTGCTGCCTCGGGGGCTGCCCTGCCACTGGCTCACCTTTGGTGCTCTCCAGCGGCCACCATGGCTGGGGCTCCCCCTTGGCATGGCACTACGCAACTGCTGCTGGCAGCACCCCCCAGCGGATGGCGGGAAGTCAGGGGCGCCGGCAGTGGAGCAGGGGCTCAGGCAGCGGTGACGTCCCTCGGCAAAAGACTACCCCCCCCCCCCGGGCCTCAGTAAAATTGTCAAGCGTTGGCCGGTCCCCAGTGATAAAATGGTTGGGGACCACTGCATTACTGTATTGTTAATGGTTTAGGCCAATTAAGCAGCACTTGTTCTTGATAACAATGCCTTACATACTTACTTACATTCTAGATCAGGGGTAGTCAAACTGCGGCCCTCCAGATGTCCATGGACTACAATTCCCAGAAGCCCCTGCCAGCAAATGCTGGCAGGGGCTCCTGGGAATTGTAGTCCATGGACATCTGGAGGGCCGCAGTTTGACTACCCCTGTTCTAGATCTTACATACTCTAAATTTTGTTTTATTATGATGGTATGGTATAAAAATACATTTGGTTGTGAAAGCAAAAGAAAAAACTTGTTCCTGTCCATTGCATATTTCTTTAGTTATTTATGGGAAATGACTTAAAGATAAAATTCACTGCAGTTTTTAACTTAATAGTTTACTATGATCTCTGATGCAATAAAGCTACTCATTTAAAATGGTTAATTCTGTAATTGCCACCTTAAGCCCCACTGTTATCAAGAAACTGACTTTTAACTGTTGTTTACAGTGAAGTTAAATGGTGGCCGACATGTCCAAGGAATATTAAGAGGGTTTGATCCATTTATGAATCTTGTAATAGATGAATGTGTGGAAATGGCAGCAGGTGGACAGCAGAACAACATTGGAATGGTGGTAAGTGGAGACGAATTGAAATTTTAAGAAAACGTTTTGGATTGTATAATTTATTCAGCGAAGCTGACGTGAATCTATTTTTAAAGTTAACTTTCTCACTGAGAATCAAGGTGGTTTGCAGTTTATATAGTGTATTTAGACAGCATAAGACAGCCACAGCACCACACAATAGGACTATGATTACAAAATTATCTTCAGACATCTTCTATCTAAGTCCTTAATGTTATAAAGACTGAAAGGGAATTCATATCAGTGACTTGTTAGGACAAACAAAGTTTTCTAGTGCTGGTTCAGGCAGGATTAGAGTATGCACTCCCTGGATTCAGCTCATGACCATGCTGATATACAATACAATTAAGCCACAAATGATTCTAAAAGTTAACATGTTCACACATGCCTTCTGACCATAAAAAATCTGTAGAAATCCATCTTTTTTCAGCAGTTTCTCTTAAGCTACCCAGAGACACTGCCATTTGATACCACATGGAGAATCAAAAACACTCTGCAGGCTAATCTTTTCCCCATTTTAGTCCTATCTAAGTGTCTGAATTGTCTTTTGCAGTTTGATTCCCATTTTTTTCTGTGAATTGTATTTGCCCTGTTTATCCTGCCTTAATAACCATGGATAAACCAAGAATGCAAGGATAGCTGAATCTAAAGATGCTAAAGGTTATTTGAAGCCTTGTAAAATGAATTGGTGTGTTTCTACTCACTGTCTTGCAGCAGCTGAAATCTTTGAATTATGAGGACTGATGATGATGGGATTTTTAGTGGGCTTGGAGACTTAAGAATTGTTATATGCAAAATATAACTGATTCCTGTGCTTTGATTTGCAGGTAATTCGAGGAAACAGCATCATCATGTTGGAAGCCTTGGAACGAGTATAAATGAACAGAATATCCCGCAGTGGCAGTAGTACTCCCCGAAACGTGTGGATTCTCATAAAAATCTATATCCCTTGTTTGTTTTTTAAATAAATTCTTAAAATGAACTGTTGATTTGGAATGCCAGTCTGCAGAGTTAACTTTTTCTGTGCAGTAACAGCAAGCTACCTGCAAAAAAGAAAAACTTTCCTATGGTGCTTTGACCCCAGACATTCTGTATTGAAAGGTGGGTCTTTCAACTGCTAAGCAGGTCAGCAAAGAGATGGATAAGTTTCAGAGCTGCATATTAGCAAGTCTACTCAAAACAACCAAATTCTTATGCCACCTTGTTGACTTACAGACTTAGCTGGAGAAAGGAATTGTGCTAGCAGGTGATGAAAAAACTTCCAACTTTAAGGGTTATAAACTAATGCTACTTATCCCTCAAAGACTCTACTAGAATACAGACCCTGTAGTGCACGTTTTCGCCCAAGAATGTAAAACATACCACCAGAGCTCATCCACTTTAATAGCAAAAGATCAATAGATCATTACAGTGCTGAGCTTATTACAGTACTGTTTTACTCGAGGTATAAGTAGTGAACAGAATAAATGACAGTCTCGTGTCGGAACTTGCAAAACCAGATGAATGGTTGGTTTGGGCATTTAGCAGCATTTTGTTACTGATTTTAATAGGATAAAAAGTTTAAATCAGAGTGCTGTTTTTGAACTAGTGTTAGTTGATCCCTGTGGCAAATGGATCATTTGCTCTCCACTGTAAGTAGCAATCCATAGTAAACAAGTGTGCTGTACCTAACAGGCTGTACATGCATTCTTCAATTGCTGAATAGGGACCACAGCTGTATTTTAGAGATCAAAAAGTCTTCTTTGTAAAGTAATATTGTTTCTGCTAAACCTTACCATAGTAAGGTTTTGTAGTGAAAAAAACAGTCTGTGATTCAATATAACCTTTGCCATGTAGCAAAAGGGAGATTAAATCAAGCAGTCTATTGGTGCTTGAACATCAAGCATAGTTATTATTTTTAGTTGCTGCTACCTGATCCTTGAATTTGCTGTTGGCTTTGGCTTTTCTCCCACCTCTGATAGCTTTCAAGAATTAGGGTAAAACCCAAGCTTGCATGAAAGGCACATGCAACCATTGCATTCAATTTCTTTCTACTAGATGATCAGTTTATTCCTACCTATCATAAACATAAGCATGTTTTGGCTAGATGCCACATTATAAAACACACTATACCAGATGCTACTCCTGCATCCCTTATCTCCTCAGGCACTTCAGTAGGAACTGTACCAGAGTAGAGCACATTGGCAATCATCTTGAAAGCTACTAGAGAACTTATAGTAGAATCTGATCTGACTTGGAGTGCTGGACTCACAAGCTATAGGTGAACACTTAAGATACAATACAGGTGCTTAATTTAATTTGTTCATGTGACCCAATTAAATGAAATTAACATTAATTTGAGACAGTAATACCTAGTTCAGTGTTTTCTAAGAGGCTTATGAAGCATTATGCAGAACAGTGGTAGGCAGTAGAGTTAGGATACATTTGAATATGGCTGACTGCGTTCAAAAGAAATATTCTTGGAGATCCTTGCCTCTTTGCATAGGCAAAATACACCATAGGCTGTGTTCTTCAGTTACCAGGTGTTTTTAAAACAGTCCAAAATTGTTTTCTCCAGGGGGTGGGATTGTTCAGCCTTGAAGGTACGTTTCAGTGTAGTACCAGCTCCAGTCTTTGACAGTTTTCACCAGCAATGAGAATTCCAACTCAGAGTTCTGTTTTGAGTCTTTCATGCAAATCTTCCTGGTCAATCATATCCATGTTTTCATACCAGTGGTGGTAAGCTAGAAGAGCAGCATTTTTGGCAGAAATTGCACTCATTTCCATGGCACTTGCAGCCCATTCTATGCTGTTGACATAGTACATTCTCCTGTGAAGGATGACAGGCGGGCATTTCTCCGGGGGGCTGTAATGTGGGTAGGCTAGCCAAACCTTTACTGTAGTGGTATCATAAGATAGGAAAAGCAAGTTCATTTGCTCTCTGGTGAGGGGTTGGGGTGAGAAAATTTTCCAAACCTGAGGGCCCAGTAATGGGTTTGAGGCATCTTTTCTGTCCTTAACTGGAGATACAATGCCCATGCTATTTATAAACAATTTGGGATTTTCCATTGTGAAAATACCATGTAAATTGAAATAGGAAGGGTCCTGGTAGCCAAAGAAAGAAGAATTGATGTGACCATGGACAAATGTTGCTACAGTCTGGTGATAGGGTCTGGAGAACTCTGCAATGGGTGGGTTAAAGTTGAGAAATGTTATGTTGGCGATCTTGCGGTTCAAGGGGGTTGCAATCAGAATGATGTTGTATGCATCTCTCGCTAATCCTGATGTTGAATTGTAAGTTACTTCATACAGCTGCATAGTACCACCTGTAAAAATTAAAATATTTTTAATATCCCACCCCTCTGGTGCTCAGGGTGGGTTACAACCATAAAAACACAAGGTTAAAACATTGAAACAATACATTTTCTGCCAGTCATGCCCTTGACTTAAGTCCCAGATGGGCGGGATTGGCAGATCTTCCATCTCTTCTCCTTCTCTTAGCAGTGAGGCTTGTTACTATGGTGGATATTTTTGCCTCTCCCATAAGCCCAGCAGAATAGCTCCATCATACAGACCGTGTGGAACTGATCTCTCCTGGGAGCTCATTGCACAAGGCCAACTTCACCTCTTTCAGGCAGAGGAGCCTGAGCAGGTGTTGCCGTGAAGATCTTGATGCTCTTGAGAGTTTATAAGGGAAAAGGCAATCCTGCAGATACACTGATACCAGACCGTTAAGGGATTTAAAGGTTAGAAGCACCTTGAATCTGATTTGTCTATCTGAATCTGATGCACCTGGGCGAGAACTGGTGGTATAAGTGCTTGATAATGAGTCCCTGTCAGGACTCATGCAGCCATATTATGTACCAGTTGGGGTTCCTAGAGCAACCTCAAGGGCAGTCGCCTCCATACAGCCAGTTGCAAGAGTCTAGAAGTGATTGTCACACAGATCACACTGGCTAGATCTGGCTGTGAGAGGGGCGGTGCAAGCTGTCTTGCCTGGCGTAGATGGAAAAATGCCAGGTGGACTGTCTTTGTCACTTGGACCTCCATAGTTAACAGAGGATCCAGAGTCATGCCCAGACTTTAGACGGTGGGTACCAGTGTTAATTGTACCCCATCGAATGCTGGGAGCAGTATCATCTGCCCCACTATGTGCTGGCTCTTGGATGGATTCAACTTCAGCTGACACTGCTCAAGCCGGTTCACCATAGCCTACAGACACCTGGCCAGATTGTCTGAGGGTGTTGATGGATGATTGTCCACTAGCAGAAATAGCTGGGTGTCATCTGCATACTGGTGAAAACCCAGCCCCAAACAAGCAAAACCTATTCTTTTGGCTGCCTGACAATCCTGTGAAGCAGTGATCTGCAACCTTTTTCAGGTTGCGGACTGGTGGGAGGGAGGGCGATCCGGGCGCCGCGCATACACGGCAGCCCATGCATGTTTGTGCAGAACTGCTGCGTGTTTGCGCAGTTGGCCGTGCTTCTCTCTCCGCCCTCCCGCAGAAAGAAGCTTGCCAGGCCCCAAGCTAATGATTTGCTTGTGGCCTGGGAAGTTTCTCATTGCGGGGCGGGGGGCGAGTGGGGAGAGGGAGCCACGGCCCGGTGATTGGGGACCACTGCTGTGAAGGAAGTTTAAGCTGGGGAAGAAGGATTTGCCTAAAGTCACTGGCAAGCTCCATGGTAGAAAATAGGACTGAACCCTGGTCTCCCCATCCTAACCCAACATTAGGTATTAATATTCCTTTAGTGGCTCTGACTTTTGCTGGATGTGCTGTTTATCTGCAGGGGTTGGATTTCAGCAAGCTATATGGGTGGCTGAGAATAAAGTCTATCTGCAACTGGGATGCATCCTTAAGACTGTGCAAACACCTCTCTGCAGATCTGCCTGATGAAAGGCATCTGTTTTCCTCCACTGTCTTCCAATTACAAATAAGTAAACCAAGTATTAAACACACTTGAAGTCTTCAGTGCCCAGAAAACAAAACCACACTAGTTGCAGCCCTTAGAATTGTTCACTAAGGAAAGCAAGGAGATGGTGTATATTTTTAATATTAAGTGTCTTCACTGGGCAAAGTCCCTAGCACCATTTATCTAAGTTACCCAATATTATAATCTCTGTGTAAGCTTAAAGGATGGGGAGGGGAACATTTTCAGTAGCTGGCCTGCAATTAGTAAATTCCCTCCCAGTAAACCTACAGAAGTAATTAATGATTCACCACATAGTTTATTAAGTTGCTCTCTTAATTTGCAGGCTAGATTCAAACTGCTGTTTCCAACCAATTTTAATTTCAGAATTTGTCTCCTGTGGCAACTGCTAAAGGATGCTACAAATATGCTCACATTTGTATTCCAAATGCTTTAAAGTGATTTTACAGATGTCTTTGTAATGCTGGGTTCAAAATCACTCCTTCAAATGGAAGGTTCTACTACACCAAGGATGTTGTGTGAATGCTTTTTATACATGCCATCAGAGCTCATCTATCCACAAGATACTGTTGGATTAGGTTGTCTAAGTCAGACTCACAACACAAGTGGGATGTGTGTGAGAAGAAAGCTAGCAGCTAGGTCCTGGGGTCATGCATCTGAAAATCTTTTAGCATTTTGTTTTGAAGTTGCCAGACACTGTCATGGTATAAGTATCTGCAGAATTTCCAGCTCCTGTTCAGCATTTTGGTGTAGTGGATAGTAGGCGTGCCTTCAATTCTCCCCCACATCCAGCCAGCTGGGTGACCTTCGGCTCGCCACAGCACTGATAAAGCTGTTCTGACCGAGCAAGAATATCAGGGCTCTCTCAGCCTCACCCATCTCACAGGGTGTCTGTTGTGGGGAGAGGAAAGGGGAGGCGACTGTAAGCTGCTTTGAGACTCTTTGGGTAGGGAAAAAACCAACTCTACTTCTTATCTCTGGCTGTTTTTCGGTGCCTATGTTCCCCTTCCTCAGAACTTCTGTATCTCAGCAAATGTTTTCATTTTATAAACTGTTTCCAAAAAAGGGAGACAACCTCACCTGAACGTCCATTTTGCCTTGTTTTTTCCTCTATAGAAATAACGGTCCCAGGAATCAGCTTTGCTTTAGATGCATACAGAAGGCCGGTACATACCAGTTTGTTGCCACCTTCTATTGACCAAAGTCCATTATCGGCACCGGCTAAAGATACGGCACCTGCCAGGGAAAAGGGAAAAATCAAGAGTTCCAAGTACAGAAAAATGCTCATAGAAAACTGCAGAGGAAAATTAGTCTCCATATAAACAGAATTATAATGTAATGTTGGAAATAGTACTGAGATTATTTTTAGTACGAGTTTCCTGATATTTGGTGGAGGACAAATGATCAATTTTATGACCCACATGGAGTATAAACATTCTTGAATCTAGGAAACTAATGCTATTGAATGAATACCTAATTTGCAAAGATTTCCTTTGGGAAAGTACTGGTTCTACAGCAGCACGCTCAATAGACACATAAGATGCTTTTGCGTGCTTCAAGATTGTTGTGAGGATAAAATGGAGAATGCTAGAAGTCACTTTGTGTCCCCTTCAAGGGAAGTAACTTGGGCTTAAAGAAAAGCAAGAATGAAGAGAGGAAGGGATGACTTGGTTGGGATTCTAATGCTGACCTATTAGTGAAGAAGGTATGGCGAAGACTGAAGCAGTGAATGAGAAGAATTGAATGTGTTTCTAATTTAGGATTGTCAAGTATAAGATGGGGGATCTTTACCAGCCATTTTGAGGTCCTTGGTACGACCTCTGCAACTTGCATCATTTTCAGAGTCAAAGATCCACAAATGGGAGGTAAGTATGCTTATAAGAGGGCTCTGTTGAAATCACCCCACCTTGCCATTCAGCTCCCCAAACATCCGCCAGAACCTACTCTGAAGCTCTAAGGGTTACAACGTGCCATGGTGGTGGTAAACAGGCTGATATCTGAAACTGACCTTTGGCAGTGTGGTGATTTCAAAACTGCTTTGCTCCCCTGCATTTGCAATGAAGGGACTCTGGGAACAAACTCTGGGAACAAAATCTGGGAAGGTGGGCGCAATAAGAAGGAAACAATATTACACTGCTAATTTTTTTTTTTAAGAAGAAAGCATGACTTACCTACAAAGCCATTGATATTGGCACCTTGGCCATAGTTTACTCTCATGGCTGAAGTTACTATCTCATTGATAAACTTTTGAGAAAAGCCAGACTTCTGCATGGATTCTTCAACAGACTGATTCAACATCTGAAGGAATTCAGCTCCTCCAAGGGCATGAAGCAAACTTTCGCTGCTGCTGAAGGCATAGTCATGAGCCTGATACCGGTAGATCCTGTATCCAAAAGGGGAAGGAACCATTAAGAAAGGGGCAATGAAGATTATGCATTCTTTGCAAAAGGTTAAGCAGAAAGGGAAGTCGAGGATTTGTAATTCATAACTGTATATTGTAAGAGGGATTTAGCTATTCTTAAATTATTTTGTTTCCATTAAAGTGACTCACAAATATGTCAGCTAAATGTCCTTATTTATTTATTACATTTTTATACCCTTGTGCCTCAGGACAGTTCACAGGGAACGTGAAATTCAATATGACAGATACAACATAAATTCAATAACTGCATCAATATCCACACTGAACATTTAATTATTCACTATTTAACTATTAACATTCCAACCATTACCCCACAGATTGCTCAGCTTGGGATTGTCCCACTATGTGTCTAGTGGGCACATCTGTTAGGAGGGGGTTCTGGAGGGCCCAATAGGTGTTGTCACTGACCTCAACCAAATACTTGGCAGAAGAGCTCTGTTTTGCAGGCCCTGCGGAACTGTGCTATCTTAATTTTAATACTATAATTTGATTGCAGCGTCTTTAAAATGATGAGAGCAGTAATTGAGAAAAGCACATTCCCTGAAGTGTAACCCCATTTTTCTTGCCAATGCTTGTAAATTGTTCAGGGATCCATGTGACATATTGGTGGGGTAGTCTTTCCTTCCTTCTTCATGGCAATGCTGATATGCAACTGAGATACAGGTAGTAGAGAATTAAAGGCAAGCATGTTTAACATGCTCAGGCAGACCATGGACTCTAAGAACAGATTATGCATGCTTCATTCTTGGTTATGAACCCAGCTAATTTTTACCTTATGCCAGATGTAGAATTCATAGCAAAATTTAATCATTGTAGCTGCCTGACAAGATATTCAAGTTGCTGTAATTACTATATGAACTGGTTCTTCTGTTTGCTCCTGAAACTCTAGAATAGATTATGGGCTGAAACTTGATTATCATAATTGTGTTTTGTGTTTGTTCTGTCTGGAGCCAGTAAAGTGCTTTTTTTTCTTGAGCATTTACATCTATGGTATGCTGAAAATCTTACTTATCATCCATTAGCCTGCTGCCCACTTCTTACAAAGTAATAAAGTCTTTCTAGTTTAAGACTAGATTCTGCTTTGTGTATTATTACCTCATAAACTTGTCCAGAATTTCCTCCACCCACATGTACATTCGCAATGGATTCAGCCAATAGCGCCACAGGAGCTTGACAAAATTCCAGATGTACCAGCTACTTTCCTCAAAGACAAACTCATCTCCATTGTAAATGCCCATCAGGCCACCTTGGCTTTTAGGAACAGCAAGTCCTGCAAGTGTGAGAATGTGCAACTGTAAACTAGTAAATACTGTGAGAAATAAGTCCCTTTGGAGGACTCAAAAGAGGCTTACAAAATTCTCCCCCATCTTATCCTCACAACAACCCTGAGGTAGGTTAGGCTGAAACTGTGTGCCTGGCCTAAGGTCACCCAGCAGGTTTTCATGGCAAAGTAGAGATTTAAAGCTGACTTTCCCAGCTCCTAGACCAGCACATCAATCACTACACCATACTATTTGTATGATGCATTCTACTGCTCTCCGCAAGGGATGGAACTGACATATACAAAGCTACATGGGTTGGATTCAGATTAAATTTACCATCAACAGAATTTCCCTGTCTCCCTTCCCTTTGCAGCCACAGTGATCCATACCCTGATCACACTCAGGCTAGATGGCTGCAATGACCTTTATGTGGGGCTGCCTTTGAAGACTGTCTAGAATCTTCAAAATGAGCTGTTGTTTTTTGGGAGGCTCGGTGGTGTTGCCTGTTACCAGGAATCAGGGAAAATATCTGAGCTTGTATGGTAAGCAAAAGTCATACCTAATTCTTTGACAAAATGCTTCATGTGCAAGTTAAGCAGGTGGATGACAGCTCCTCCGGCTTCATAGTCTTCTCCTTCCAGGTTGACAGTAGCCAGACGGCCACCCACATCCCCTCTTTCAAATACATCAATCTGGACATCTTTTCCAAACCTCTGGCGCAGAAAGTAGGCTGCTGATGTGCCCCCAATGCCAGCTCCAATTACAGCTGAAAGAGTTGTATGATATACATTTTATTTCTGTCAAACTGAGATGGATACCAGCCAGCTCTTCCCTTATGCTTATAAGATCAAGATAATGAAGGGTGCTCCAGCATAGTTTTAATTACATGGATCATAAGTGATTTCGTTCTCTGTGGCAGCTGAGACTTTCAAAAGTGTCTGAAGCCTTTGCTCTAGAGCAGGAGTAGCTTTTTTTTAAAGGTTTCCTTAAAATGTTTTATGGTTCTGCTTTTCACAATGGCAAAGGGTAAGGGGAAATGGGGAAACACTGTCGGTTCTCAAAAAATCTGGCTCCATCGGCTGAATGCTGTGGAGCACTGCCTTTGCTCCAGCCCAGAATGAAGAATATTCTCCTTTTATTTTGTATTATTTAAAAATAATAAAAAGGACCACTATCACCAGTGAAGTGATTCTAAGCTTGTCCCGCTTGCCGAAGCAACAAGGAAGTTTAAAAAAAAAACATCTCTATAAAGACAAGAGTGTCCTTTAGCATGTGCAGAGCGTGCACCCCTTAAAAGCCACTCTTCCTTCCAACAAAATTTGAGTCCAGTGGCGACCAACACAGACTTATTCAAGGCGTGTGCTTTCGAGTGCAAGCACTCTTCCTCAGACTGAGTGCTTGCACTCGAAAGCTCAGGCCTTCAATAAATCTGTGTTTTGTCTTAAAGTTATCACTGGACTCTGATTTTGTAGTGCTACTTCAGACCAACCCCCTTGAACCTTCCTTTCAGTGACTTGAAGCCATGACACCCACTCCCAGCAGCCGGGTTTGAATGAGACTCTGCGCGCACACCAACCCCCCCACCCCACCCCGTTTTGGAAAACTGGAGGCTGCGGTTGCGCGTCCTCCCGCTCAGACCACCCCCTCCCGACTGGCGACCCAACCCGCGCAGAGCGCAGCGCCCTTTGCCCGCCGTTGGGGCCCCCCTACCTATTCGCTTGGGCGGGTAGCGCAGGTCCTGGGGCCCCGACGAGAGCCCCCTGCCCAGGGAGGCCAGGAGCAGGAGGAGGCGGGCGGGTCCCGCACCAGGCGCCCGCATGCTGGAGGCCGCGGAGGAGGAGAGCGGGACGGACGGGCGCACCGCAGTCAAGGCCAGGCGGCGGCTCTACGGTCTTGCGCCCGGCCCCGCCGCCTCAGTCGTCAGGGGGCGGGCAGAGGCTCTCAGAAGGGAGGCCGCTGCCCCAGGCGACATTGCCGCTCCTCAGCCGGCAGGTCCTGCGCGGCGGCGCTTTGGTGTCGCCTGGTGGTCGATCCCGAGGTAGACCCATCCAGAGGGGAGCCGGCTTGGTCGGAAGCAGCAGAGCAAAGTTCAGTGTCCGGGGGCACAGAACAAGTCGCAGGGCCTGCAAAGAGGAGCTCTTCCGCCAGGCACTTGATTGAGGTCGACTGAGACTAACGACTCTGTAATCTTGCAGAAACTAAAAAAAAAAAAAAAAAAAAAAGTTTCCTGAAAATGTTTTGTTTTATTACTGAGTTCACTGTATTGTTCCTGTGCCCCTGTGTTTCATGTAAACCGCCCTGAGCCTCAAGGGAGGGCAGTATATAGATGCAATAAATAAGTATAGAAACATGATAGATCCAGATCCAGACAAGAGGGCAGCGTTGCTGGATCCAAAGGAGCATTGGTCAGGCAGCCTCAGGTGGCCTACCTGTGTTAGTCTGCACCACCCAAATGCAACAACCCTATAGCATTTTCAAGACCAAGTTTATCCCAGCATCTCCTTCTGTGACTCTGAACTCAACTCATTCCTAGGGCAGATACATTTCAGCCCAAAGTTTCAAAGAACAGGTTTGTTCTACAAAGAGTGCAAGAACCCTTGATAAAAACATGGGATAGATTTCACCCCTTCTGTTGGTTTGCTACACTGTAGGGAGGCATTTAAGTGTAGGGAGGCATTTAAAAACGTGATTCTTCCACCAGGAATCTGAAGTGTAAACTTTCTACCCTTATTATTTTCTTGTACACGTGACCCAGGACTTAAGTAGATATTCCACTTGCAGCTATTGTTAGTTGGATTCCTCTGGACTTCAGCAGTGGATCAGAGGAAAAGAGGGGCATCCCCTCTTCCGCTATTCAGCACATCTGTGTTCAGAGCTAAGAGCCAAATATTTACAGAATTTGTGGTTATGCTCCTATCCCTATAAGCAGGCTACCTGCACAAGGTTGCAGCCTATTTGAATTATTCATTGCTACCAGATGCGGGTGACCTTAATAAAGGAATCTGTACAGGGCACCAGCAGTTTGTTAAAGGTCCCCTTTCCAAGCCTGTGACCAAATTCAGTAGTTCAGCTGAAACTTTCAGGAGACTGGAATTCTTTGCCTGAGAATAAGTTGGTACTAAACCTGGTTAGTCTCCTGAGTGCCCCTCAAAGTCAATGGGACTTGTTTATTTATTTATTCAGTAGTCTATCTTTCCCGCAGAGGTTCAAGGTAGATCGCATGGTATGAAAGTAATGAAATCACATGAGAGATCTGTTAGGAGATGCAATCAGACTGGGATCACAGAAATTAAACACAGGACCAAAAGTTGCAGGCATTAAAAGGAAATTTTCAGTATTATAAAGTATTACACTGGGACTGATTTGGGAGTGTGTATCCCTTCAAAAGGTGCATCTCTTTGGGAGAAAAAATTATATTTTGAACAGGGAAACCATGCTGGCTATCTTACTTTCTTAAGGTGTCTTTTCAGAGTCAGTTTCCATCTGCGCCGCTGGTGTAGTGGTATCATGCAAGATTCCCATTCTTGCGACCCGGGTTCGATTCCCGGGCGG
This sequence comes from Paroedura picta, assembly GCF_049243985.1. Taxonomy (NCBI): domain Eukaryota; kingdom Metazoa; phylum Chordata; class Lepidosauria; order Squamata; family Gekkonidae; genus Paroedura; species Paroedura picta. The sequence continues at coordinate 25,417,906 of NC_135380.1, forward strand.
CGCACAAGTCCTTTTAAACTCTGAAACTTTCTGGAGTCAACGAAAATGCCGATACTTCCCATCGTGATGCCTAAATTGTCAGGTGTGAAACAGAAGCTGATTTTTTTTTTCAACCCAAAGAACACAAAAAATGTTTGAAACGAACTACTCAACGGGCATGTGCGAAGCCAAGTCTCGCGAGATCTAGTGACCCGGCGCCAGGAGAAAGAGAAACCGCATAGAGGCTGGCGGAGGATTGGATTGAGCGCCAACGCAGAGGGGGCGTCAGAGCCGCCGCGCATGCGCAATCAGTCCCTTCCGTCGGCCGGCTCGGGCCTCTCTGCCCGCCAGCGCCATCTTGAGAGGACAAGCGGGGACAGGGGGCCTTGTTGTCCGACGCGGATCCCTGAGCCTCGGGTCTCCCTCGCGCGCGGACTCGACCTACGGGTCGGCGCCGTGACCGGACCTGGGCGGGCGAGGCTGAGGAGGACGAGCCGCCGCCATGGAGGACGAAATGCCCAAGACCCTGTGAGTCCCGGAGGCCTCCCGGGCCGGAGAAGGGGGATTGAGCCACGTTGACCCCCCCTCCCCCTCGCCATGAAGAGCCGCCGCGCGGCTCCCCTCAGAAAGGCCCGCGCGTCTCTTGCACCTTCCGAGGGCCTTCCTAAACTCGGGGGAGGCGGGGAAAGGCGGCCTGCCGGGCACACATGGGGCGGACGGAGGGAGGCGGCGGCGGCGGCGGCGGCGTGGGCTGTCCCTCTTCAGGCTGAGGGAGCCTTCCCAAGAGAGAGCTCGTGGGACAGGGACCGACAAAAGCCTCCCTCCCCGACGTACCCGGGGCTTTGGTTTCCTGGCTGCAAACGGCCTCCCTCGGCTGTGGTTCCGAGGGGGACAGGCTGTTGTGCCGCCTCGCTTGTGTGCTTGGCCCGAGCCTCTTCTCTTATCCGCCTCTTCCGTGCTGCGATGTTGGGGAGGAGAAAGTTCCGGGGGTAGCAGGAGCGAGTCCTAAGTGGGGTGGGGGTAGGGGGTAAGGGGTCCCCCCTGAGGGCGGGAGATGTGTGCCTCCGTCGGCCCCTCTGCCGCCCTCGCTGGGAAGAGCCTGTTGTATGGCAGTACTGCCAGTGCGTCTGCCCTTTAGTTAGGCGAACGCTTCAAATGTATTGTCTTGTTGCGATCCACTGAAGTTCGTGAGTGTCCCAAGCGAATCACAACGTGGATGCTAAAACTGGGCTTATTAGAGCTCAGCGTTTAGCACTCTTTGAGCACTTGAGCCAACTCTTGAGTATGTCGTAAATGGCTGCTGAATGTCTTCATGGAACAAGGTTTCAGGAGGACTAGATTAGGGGAAGCTTTTCTGTCACTTTTTAATATAAAAGGCTGTGACTGTGGTGAAAACTGTTACCTCAGTCTTCTGTTTGCAAACTAGTTTAGGAAGAGGAAGCCGCAGAAATGGAGGACCTCTTCTATACATCTCTGTGTCCCTGTCCCTCCCCAAAGCATTTGAAGCAACAATATCAGTAACAATATCCAAAAGCAGTTGGGGAAGAAGAGATCTCTTTGAGATATTAGATATTAGACGCTGATTGTGTATCCTTTTCTCTTAATTTATTGTAGGGGGAGGGCTTATATAGTTGCTGTTGGGAGTTATTGCCCTCCTTGAGCATGGTTGGCTTCTCTTTCTTTTGAGGTTGTGTGTTAGTAACTTTTCTTACCTACTCATTCAGAGGAATGTCCGTTCATCTTATTGAGATGGGAAGTTAAATAGGCATTTCAAAAGAATCCATGAAACATTGGTGAGTGGGGATGGAGTATATCACTTTGGATAGGCATCTACATGATATGTGAGGTCTGTTTTGCTTCTTCTTGAATCCATGCTGGGATCACCTCCATAATATTTTGATGAATTTGGTAATAGCATGATAATGTAGATATGTCTCTTGCACTTTTTCACATTTAGGATATTGAAATAGAAAATACCTCTGTATTGCCAAGTCCCCTTATGCTGTAGGTTACATATAGAAGGCTAAACGGATAACTTTGATCTGCTTAAGTGTCTGTTTGCCTAGTTTGCTTATGCTCATTATTGTCTCTCTGGAGCTTTTCATTTAAGTATGATGTGTTCAAAAGTCTAGCACTACACAGCATAGACTCTGCAGTTCAAAAAGTTTGGAAAGCTTTGAACTGGTTAATGATAGCAATCAGAAATGGTTATTTTTAGCACTTCACAGTGTGCAGACTATACAACTTATGCCTTGTTTATCCACCTAAAATATAATTAACCTCAGCCAGCTAACCTCTGTGTTATTGAAGTTGACCTGTTACCTTTTAACAATTGCCAGTGCTAGTGAAATGGAAAATAGAAATAAGTTAATATATTTATAAGTTCATATATTTAAATGACTAAAAATCATATGGACACAATCCAGCTAAAGTTTAGCATTTTGAAGTCCCACTGATTTGCATGGCAGAGATTTACAGTACAGGCCTAAGAAGTTAAACCTTTATAAACAAACCTGTTGACTTCACTGTATTTAGAAGTGTGTAACTACTTATGATTGCACTGTTAAACAGATGCCTAATTCTGCAATTGAAATCAAAGTACTGAACTTTGGCTGATGATGGATACTCTGTTACAGTATTACAGGAGTAATTGCACCTAGGTTCAGCAAATCCTTTACAAAATTAACGTACTTAACATTAATGCAGGAATAATTAAACATTACTGTAAGTTTGGAATAGTCTTAATAGCACTTTTACTTTTCATAGCAATTGTTAAACATCTGTATGTCCTGCAGTTTTCTATTCATTGTATCAAATAGTATATTAGTTCCATAAAGTATTGTTTTAAGTACAAAAGAGCACAGGTATGAATGTGAAATTACATAACTGTCCACATGTAATTGTACATGAGAAATTTTGATTTTATTTCTGGAAAAATGTAGTGAAGTTTATTTTACACACCAAACATGCATTATATTAATTATTTTGAGAAACCTAGAAGAGAATGAAAAGGCAACACTGACTCCCAGAAAAGGATACTGAGGAGAGAGATTTTCCTGGAAGATAATTTTAGGTTACCACTTATATGTGATGAAGTGCATTTTCATGAGCATTTTGATGAAATAATTTTAAAAATTTGCTGAGATTATATGTATCCTGAATAGAAAAGTAAGTTTGACTGAGACCATACAGGAATATTTCTTATGAAGCATGGCCTTACCTGAACCTGAGCTTTCTCAGGATTACCTTTCCACACATTAACTGTATTACACAGAGGGATGCAGTAGGTGTGGGAAAGTGCACATTGTGTTGATAATTTAGCTTTTGCCTTTAAAAATGAAAACATTTGCTGTTGCTAATACAGATACTCTGTGTGGTGAAATGTGCTTCCTTTGTGCAGATTTCTGGTACTACACAGGAAACCCAAAAAGACACTCTGATTGTAATTAAGTTCATCAACTACCTGGAAAAAAATGTCATCCCTTTAAAGGCTTAATGGGATATTATTTACTAGGTGGTGCTATTTACCTCCATGTCATTAAAGGTTTATTATTTATAGTCCACCTTTCTCACAAAGACTACACATCATGAGTCAAGAGTCAACAAAGTGGGACATTAAATAACCAATGTGTTAGTATTTTAGAAGTTCTGGAACCAACTAGTAAAGATCGGAAGAATATGTATTAAATTGACATGACACATTAAACCTTACAAAAAACACGTAATAAGATCCTATTTAAAATATGCTATAGAAATATACAGAAATATAGAGCACAGTCCCTAATAGTTCATCCAAGCAAGCTTGAGAACCATTTGTACAGTGCAACTCTATTATTTGTGCAGAAAAGCTCTCTTGACTCATTCTGTTTTGCATAGTTTTCAGAAGAGTGGGAGCTTTCCTAACCTCTTCATGCAGGCATTCCATGAGGTGGGAGACAGAAAGGCAAAAGCACATGTATGGGCAGATGCTGATTTTGCCCATTTGCATTTTGGTACCCAGAAGCCCCTGCTGACATGATCTTAGTTGTTGTGGCAGAGCAGAAGAAGAGAGGTTGCCCTGCAAATAGGAAGGGCTAAGGCTACGAAGGGCTTTGTATGTGATAGCCAGTACCCCCAAAACTGAGCAGAATAATAAATGGGCAGCCAACGATGTGTCTGCAGGATAGGAGTAATACACGTGCTCCATCTAGCCTCCATGAATAGGCATGCTGTGGTATTCTGGTCTAGGAGTTTCCAAATTGATTTTAAGAGGAGATCAATGTACAGTGCATTACAATAGTCAGTCTTCTTGTTTATTGTGGTATGGATCCAAGCCAGCTATATCATAGTAGGAGGCTACCTTATGGGCTAGGCTGAGTTGGTAGAAAACATATATTGCACTAGCTTGCTTGTGGTCATCTCCAGGAGAAGGGTCAATGTAATTTTTCTCTGGGTAGTTAGCAACCTTAATAGTAGTATGGTTGTGTTGCATTAAATTACACTTAATTTTTGTGACTGTATACATACTCCTGAAGTAAAACTGATGATATTAACACATTTTGGGTTTTTTTTCCTTTTTGTGGTGCCTTTGAAGCTACACTAGAACAAAGTTTAGCCTTAAAAACTGAGCCATCCCACACTGGGTTCAGGTGTGTGTGTGTGTGGGGGGGGGGAGTTAGAGCCCTCATTTATGGACATGTATTATCTGATGCATGTTTTTGGGTTCCTTTAGTTAGGTGGCAAGCATTTATACTAGGAATACTATGTGGATGAATATGTTTAATATAGTGCTTATCAAGTGGTATACAAATGGAGAACAGGGAACTGTTCTATTAGTCTTCAGAAGTGGCAATTAAAATGCAATATTCTCTTTCAGTCTAGCTTCTGATTTGTGTTTGTATTTTGCAAGCAAAACTTTGAGAAATGAATGTGTGGGTAAGACCCAAGTACAGATCTTGCCTCCAGCGGGTCTCTGTAGCCCAATATAAAATTGTTGTATTAGTTTTTTTTAAGTATATCTTTATAATAGCTAAGACAAAGAAAGATGAGGGGGGAATGCAGGGAGTGGGCAAATACATAGGAAAAGTTTTTGCTGAGTCTGTTGATATCTTTGCAGTGTTAATACCCACAAATAGTCTCTAGTTTTAACAATGCTGGAAAAATACATGTAGACAAAATGTTCACTTCCCCCTCCCTTGGTTTTTTAACATAACTTTTCCTCCTTATCTTACTCTTTTCTTTCTTTTCTTTTTTTCAGCACCTTGAAAATTAGCTTTTACATTTTATTTTAGTAAACTTAATTGAAGAATGCTTATTGTAGCAGTTGATGTTATATTTTGAATGATCTAAAATGTGTTACTTTTACAGATATGTGGGGAATCTATCAAGAGATGTTACTGAAGCTCTAATTCTCCAGCTGTTCAGCCAGATTGGACCATGCAAAAACTGCAAAATGATAATGGATGTAAGTTGCCGTTGTTACTGACATTTTTGTCTCAGTGAATGAGATTGTAATTTTATTTTTTCCTGCCCCTTGATATGGTTTACAAAAATCAAACAATGTAAATATTAAAACAGCAATAAAGTAGACAAAAATCCAAACGCATAAAAATACATACAACAATCACAAATTAAAATTAGTTTGAACTGAGTAATAGAGGAGAATAAAACAGTATGATACCCTTGATACATAAATAGTAGCTGTAGGCAGACAGTTTAGGCATAGTCCCTGTTGGTGGGTACTGGCATAGCTAGTAAGTACCTGTGTTTTCTGGCAGATGACAAAAATGCTTCCCCACAAGAAATCTCCAAGGAGCTGAGAGCATAGAAATGACCAGAGACCACAGCAACATTCCAGGCACCAGACACAAAGATTTTACAAGCATACCCTGGAACATAGAATATATCCCTGTCATCTCTCAAATAGCTTGTATGTAAGATACAGGAGAGATGGATTGGATCCTGTCAAGGGAGAAACCGTGACTAAGGCAAAACTCAGCTTTTACATTTTTGCCAGCAGCAAAATGGAAGAGACAGGACTAGGAAAAAAGTTATGGGCACTTGCCTGCATCTTGAGATAAAGTACCTGTATGAGTTTTGAACAGAGCAATGTTAGCACTATGCTGTAACAATGCTTGGTTTCCTTGGCTGGTTGTGCAGAGTGCATTCTCTCCAGAATTTGAGATAATAAAGTCCCCTTATGTTTGTTTAAGTGTGCATGACATGAGGCTAGAGGAGCATATCTCAAATGTGGATATCCTGCCTAGGATTTATTTACCGTAATGATACCTAGAGGCTCAGGATTCACATGTTGCTGTTCAAGGACTGTTCCCCAACATGGCATGTGTTCCATGTTCCAGAAAAGTGAGAAAAGTTGTTGCCTAGTTAGGGATTGTAGTTGCAAGTGATCACTGCCATGAAACAGATGCCAGTTTAGGACTGGATGGCAGATTAACTGTGAGCTTCTCTGCGGCCCTCTTATCAGGAATGGAAGTAAGGTACCTATCCTCTCCAACAACATTGCAGCCTTTCTTGCAGTAATCTGGGTGCAGATAAGAGAGAGTAAATCCTCACCATGACAGCCACCCCAGAGAAGAGCAAGCTGGCCATAGTGAGGTTCATTATTCTATTCCCGTTTCTACCATGGCCAGCTTATTTTCCTTTGGATGTCTTGGCAGTGTCATGCTGTTTGAGCAGCAGTGCTGAAGAGACAATGTGGAGGCAGAAAAGGGAACCCTTTCTCTGCCTCCAGGTATACAGAGGCAGGCTGAGGTTCAGCATTATTGAGGAGAGAAAGCCTTACATGCTTAGAAGTAACCAGGCCACTAAAAACTTTCTCATATTTGACATTAATTTGTGACTAGTGGTTTCCCCAGGTGGCTCAGAGCTCCTACAGTAGTCATGTGGTTGATGGTAGCTGTAGATAGGACTCTTTGTGAGCCACTTAGTGAGTGCCACTGATACAGTGCTGTGGAGAGCTGTGTTCAGCTTTTGATATCCTAAACTGTGCTGTGGGGTGGGTATGGGGAGGGTGGGTGGTGTGGTAAAGCAGGGTAGGGTATAAAGTTTTTCTCTTTCACTGAATTTGATGCCAGCATTTTTACCCAAGAGAGCTCCCCCCCCCTGTAAATCTGCTTTACCACCAATTTCTGGTTTCTATAATGGTACAGCAGAGTGGAGTTTACACTTGTTCATGATGAAGCAGGCAGTCCTTCAGTGTAGCTTTATATTACATTGTTATGGATTTAGTTGCTATACTAAAGCAGATCAGACCGTCCTTAGGATTGTGCTGTAACAATACAGGAACATTTAGTCTAGACCCTAACCCCCATTCACTGAGAATGTTCCAGCACTGCAGTGGGGCTTTGTTTTCTACTAATTCAGATCACAGGCATCCAGTAAGTGTGCCTACAATTGCAACTTTAAAGTCATGACTGGCTCATCTGACCATATCAGAAAACCAGTAAGATTGATCTTGAGAGTACACAGGACTAGTCTGTGACGGCTTTTCTTCCTGTGTTAAAACAGACAGCTGGAAATGATCCATACTGTTTTGTGGAATTCTATGAGCATCGTCACGCAGCTGCAGCTTTAGCTGCTATGAATGGACGGAAGATAATGGGTAAGGTAAGCTTTCAGGTTTAAAGGGTGAATGGAGAAGAAGTATGGATTTGGGTATGTGGATGAATCAGCTTTACAAAAAGGAAAATAAAGGTAAACCTTTCTATTTTCTTGTTAGTAGCAGCACTTTGAGCTTTAAAAAGCATTTTAAGAAAGCTGTGTAATGACTTTACAGAACAAAAGAGCAGTGAATTGCTATCTTCAAGTTTGTAATTATGCTGGATTTACAAACAAAATAGTTCAGCAAAGTAATAAAACATGACCTGACAGAATATTTAAGGATTGCCTTAATATTCAGCATCATTAGTGCAGGGGGCATTACTATACATATTTGTGTGAGCTTGGTCCCATCCCCATAAATTTGTGTACTTTCTGTTTGCTAGGTTGGGGGAGGGGGGCGTTATTTCAACATGCTTGAATATAATTTTAGTAAATATTATTTGTAGGAAGTCAAAGTGAACTGGGCAACAACCCCCAGCAGCCAGAAGAAAGATACCAGCAGTAAGTCCCTTACGATTCAAGCGATTACTGTTTATTGCACAAAAGTGTTTTTAATGTTAAGTAATAAGCAACATGCAAATATTTGCCCTATTATTTTGATCATTATCCTAAGATATTATTTAATCTGTTTGTGTTAATAAACTTAAGAACAAATCTAATCTTTGTCATCAGGTAGTACCGTTGTCAACACACTGCGTTCACAAGGTAATTGTATCTTCTTAAACATAAAATGAAATCTCTCAGGGGTATTCACTAACCGCCTGAAGCTATTTTGGGTGGGTGTTCTGTGGTGACAAGATTTCTCCCTCCTCTTGCAAATGGATCAGGATGTGGACTGTTGCTGACTCCTTAAGCCCTTTGGCCCCATTAAGCCATTTTGCAGTTATCTTCTCTGAGGGCAAAATAACCAGCTTCCTTCAAGGCTGCTGTCTGTGCTGCACCACAAAATGCCCTTGTGGTGTATCCGTTTTGATTGCATTCAAAATCCTTTCCCCTTTTTGCTGGGAGGCAACCCAGTGTGTTGTCTGGCCTTAGAACTTGTAGAACTCGGGGGAGGTTTGGGCCAGGCTCTTACCAAGATGGAGTTGTAAAGTGTCATGCGCACTCTGAGAATCCGTTCATGGTGGCAATGATTAGAATAGGCTTTATGTGACTATGAATGAAGATATGAAATCATAGTATCACCTGTTCTAATGTCAATAGCTCTAACATAAATTGTGAAGGGATTACTGTTTCCGTTCTGTTGCCTTCAGTCTTAGTTCACTTTCTCATGGATTTGACATACTTTGAATTCACATGGATTCACATGGTGTAAAGGCTGGGCAACCAAAACTGTTGGCTTTTCAGAAAACTGTCAAATACTTTAACATCAAACTGTTGCAATGCAAGGTATCTTTTTGACTGTTCTTCACAAAATACATATACGTTGAGCTGTTTATAGCACGTGTTGTCCATGCTGGTTTGTGTAAACGTTACTCTGTTTTGCTCACAGGACCAGTAAATATCTTAGCTCAGTTTTTAAAAAAAACTAAATAAAGCTAAATGGTAGTATTATGATATTATGAATGTAAGACTTTAATGTAATTTGTTGGCTTTGGAAATAGCACTCAAGGAACTATAGTTACCTGTTAATTATTACAGATATAACTTGGTATGCAAAGACTATAAAAGTTCTAGTTATATATAACTTACTATACTTGTGAACTGTCTTGTCTATCTATGGCTATAAAATAAGAATGCATTTTGTTACCTGATAGAAGATTCTAGTTCTCACGTAGTTTCCAGATATGTGGGACTTGATACAAGATTTTAAAACCATACCCTGTGTTTCTGTGAGTACTCTGCAAACTTGTAATTTTTTTTCTTTTTCCTGGTAAGACCACTTCCATGTCTTTGTTGGCGACCTCAGCCCAGAAATTACAACTGAAGATATAAAAGCAGCTTTTGCACCGTTTGGAAGAATATCGTAAGTAATGTCTTATGCTGGATAAATGGGGACAATAACCTAGCATTAAACTGGTAAAAAGTTTCAAGATGTTGGAGGATATATCCTTTAAAGAGCTGTATCTTTTTGTACTTGCCTGGGAATCACCAAACAGTTCATCTTGCTTGACTATATGTGTATATTTGATTTTTATAATTTTAAATGATTTTCATATTTTCATGTCATATGGTAACTTTTTAATCTGTGTATTCATTGAGTTAATCACTAATGACTGAGCATTGTAGAATGGATTTTCTAAGGCAGCTCTAAGATCAAGGTGATTTCTGCCAATGAAAAGGCACTGCAGTCCAATAAAAGCAGCTTTAATATGGATCAGATTTCATTGAAGTTATGCCTGTAAGATTTTGGCTTTTTGTGAAATGGGTGCTCTATTAAATAAAATAAACTAGAAACTGGTCTTTAGTGTAACTTTCAGCATAGATTGTTGTAGTTGAAGGCATATGAAACTCTTTATGAAAGATTGGAAAGCTAGCTATATTGTCCTTGAATTTTAGTTTAGGATCAGTTAGCCAGAGTGGCACTGTAATTTTTTATCTATGTAGTGAAGCTGTTTGTGGGAATCATTTCCTAATAAATCTAATATAATGGTCCTCTACCAGCATTTGTGTTGTTGCTACAGCTTGAAAACTTGGTATCTGTTTGATAGTTACATTTCTAAATGTGTTTGTTTTGGTAACAGACAGGTCTGAAATAGAGGGAAGATATTTATTTAGTTGTTTGGCTATTTCTTCCAAGTATTTTTTTTTTGCATTAGATGGAATAGTAAAAATCAGTTGTCCACAAATTTCAAGGATGATAACATAAGGAGTAGCTATCGCATGTAGGTATTAGCTTTTTCAATACTTTTGTATGGATGGTTAAGAAGGTTGAAGAGAGGATCAGTACCTTTAGTAGAGGTTCTCTGTCCCCCCCCCCCCCAAAAAAAATGTGGATGTGGCAAACTAATCTTTTCTACTTGTAAACTACTAAACTGGCCAATTATGTCCTCCAGCCTCCATTATTGGCAGCCAGGACCAGTTGAATAAGTGATGGTAGTCAGTTTTGTTGTGTTTTTCCACCACAAGTAGTTCCTTGGCTGGACCTACTTTTGCTGTTTGGGAAGAAGTAAGAAAGAAAAACTTGTCTGTGCCCCAAGATTTTCTGTGGCTTGCTTATGCCCAGCAGCAGTTGTTGAATCCTCTTGTCCTGTGGTTTAGTAGAGCCAGGGTCAAAATTCAGGGTATAAGCAGACTTTTTATATAGGTAGAAGAAGCAGTGTTAGTGTTTCTGTAAAACAGAACATAACCAAACAGGTGGACTCTTAATGCATCAACTACTGCATCATCAATCAAAATAATTAAATAACATTACCACCACATTTCCACTCTTCCGCTTTACTTTTCACTCATGCTGTTCCTTCTTCCTTCTCTCTCTCTACCCCCAACTGTCCTTTTCTAGCAGTCATTTCTCTCTTCCCATGATCCCAGTGTACAACATTTAGTGTGATAGGATTCTAAGAGGATGGATCCAGAACCAGACAGAGGGATGGCAGATGAAGAGATTACCAGTTGGGGTCAGGAGAAGACAATATCAGAAGTAAAGTTGGAGAGTAGATAAGGATAGCAGTTGGTGGTATAGTATATTCTACATAATTCTCTACAGATTTGATATTTTCACATTCCTCTGTGAAACCAAAGTACACAGAACTTGCCTAGGAAGTGGTACCAAGTTTGTGTTCCATCTCATCCTGGTTGTTGATGTAGTTAGGAAGATCTTTGCCTAAGAGGTCATAGTCAAATTAATATTTTCTGTGGTCCTCTGCATCCTTAAATAGTCAGGGTTGGTATGGCAAAAATCTTTCCGTTACTGTGGTCTTTTGCTCTTCCTATGTTCTCACCTCTGTGTGTACCACCTTCTAGCTAACCTATCAACATTTCTATCTTTTAAATATTTCTGACAGTTAATGTAAGTAGAATTTAACTTCTCAACCGAGGATGTACCTGATTGTGGTGCACTTTTTCAGAACATAGGCATTCAAGGAGCCCCACAATAATAAGGCATATACAGTGAAGTCAACCCAGTAGAATGCATCGGGGGGATCATCTGATGAAGGCCTTGCTCTGTAATTTCCTTCTAGGTTCTCATTTTTCTTATTTCTATGTCTCTGCTTTGATTTTTAGTTGTATTATTGATGCCACTTGTCCATGCTCAATTTTTACGTGGCAGTAGCACAATTTATTTCAGTATTTAATATAACATTAAATAGAACATAGCCTGTTCAGTTAACACCATATCTTCATCTGCTGCTGTTGCTGCTACTGCTACTACTCCTACTGCTAGTGCTACTAACAATCAAGGAGGGTAAGTAAAGAAGTCCTAGTCAAGTACACACAAAGTGATTCAGGGACATTTGTGGGTATCCACTGTAAAATATCCTATCTGTAGATGGATAGCTGTCTTGTTCAGGAAATTATGTGTAAACTGTCAATTATCTGTCATAGTGCCCTGATTTGTGAAATTCTCCACCAGTGCCAGAAAGATGGTGCTGCACATGGCATCCAGACTTTATTTCAGTTTCAATAGGTTTTTGTGAGCATTGTGCATCAGTTTCACCTTACTCATACAGAAAGATTGTAGCATGCCAGAGAGCTGCAAGCAAGCATATTCCCCCACTCTCCCTTCCTTTCTGCATGAGAGTATACTGTCAGCTCTGATAGTGCTGATCACTTTCTTTGCCAGGAGAGGGAAGCAGGCATCCCCACCAAAGGATATGGCTTTAGCTTACTGCAACAGTTATCTATTTGTGGGAAGGGAGAATCTCAAGTACAAATAACAAGGATAGTATCAGGTAAATTGTGAATCAGTGGTTGTTTTGGTAAAGGCTTCATAATGTGAAACTAACAGGTAAGATTTCTTGCCTGCAGGCATCTGAAACCTGCTTGGCCAGTTCCTTTAGCAAAAACTATCCACATAATTTTGGATAGGATTCTGCAAACATGTTCCCTTAGAACTTTTCCCTCAAGACCTCAGATTCTCAGGTTTTAGTTGGCTGTATGCAGAAGAGCACAAAGAAATTTGCATAATGTACTGAACTTTGGTGTGTTCTTACTCATTAGGACACAGACTTGCTTTAGTCTCAGTACTTTATTGGCAATGAAAATGTGTAGGAAATCCATTCATTTCAATTTCATCTAAACATTTCCATGCCACAAATATCACAGGGATTTAGGCAATACTGTGTTGTTCTTGTCTTTTGCTGTCAAGATGCAGCCAATTTATGGCAATTTCACATGGTTTTCAAGGCAAGATATGCCCAGAGGTGGTTTGCCATTGCCTGCCTCTACATAGCAACCTTGCACTCCCTTGGTGGTTTTCCATCCAAGTACTAACCAGAACTGACCCTGCTTAACTTTCTAGGTCATGCGAGATTGGGCTAGCTGGGATTTATCCAAATCAAGGCATACATTAGCTGAAAAAAATTAGAAATCCATTTTGTGCTGGTAAAATACCTTTTAAAGTGCTAGTACTAGGTGGTGTAGGGCAAGCCTAAGGTTTCTGATCAAACAACTTGAAGAAAGTCAAATGCTTTTCTTCTGTCTTGGTTTTCTATTGAGAGTCTATAGCCTTATCTGTATTAGTTTAGTCTTGTGTGCACCAAGAACCCAGGCTAGTGGGAGGAGGGAGGGATAGCAAAACTTTACCTTTCAAGAAAATACTGAGGGCTACACCTAATTGTAAATCCTGACTTCAGCCATGAGTGGCTTGTGCCTGCTAATTACCCTTTTAAATATATGTGGCTGCAGAGGGCAATGCCTAGTCACTAGCAGGAAGATTGTCCTTGAGGCAGACAACCCCCCCCCCCAAGTTGCCTCAGCTGAAGGGAGAATTAGCTTTCCCTTCATTCAAAGCAACTGCTGGGAAGAGGGGAGGTACGAGGTTTTTACACAGTCACATTTTGGAATTCTATCCAGTCACTATAGTAAAATTCAATTCAACAGGTAAAACCCAGTGCTTATTGAAATAGTTTTCAAGCCCTTAATTAGTTATGGAATTAAAAAGATAACTTTACAGACATAATTTGCAGGCAAAATTTATTCTAAGTTTTCAGAAGTTAATTGTTAAATTTTCAGTAAAAATAACAAAAGAACTTCTGAAGTACACATAAAACTAGAATGCCGGATGTCCTTGGAAGTACAATGGATCATGATTAAATAATACAATCTTAACATTAATTTGTTTATTTTAATTGCCTGTAGCATTATTTTGGTAGTTAGAAACCTACACGTAAGGGCATTCACCTGAGAGGGTGTTTTGCTTTGCATATACATGTTTTCTTGAGTTTTAATTTTCCAAGGTGACAGTTGTGGTAAGTATAGAGGGTTTCCCTTCCCACAGGGAATAGAGAACTACCCATACGATCATGAGAATAACTGTTCCCAGGCAAACTATATATAATATAGGCATAATTCTAGAGCATATAACTTTCTTAAAAAACAGAGGCTTTTCCATGAGGTAACATTTTAAAATGGTGTTGAATTCTAGCAGGATATTTCAGTGGTCTTAAAATTACTTAGCTCCATTTCTAAAATCATATTTCTTAATGCAGAGCTCAATAATATGCTTCAATTGTTTTGAGCATCTGGCATCAGGAAACTTCTTGGTCTTGCTGTATGGATCTATCTCTTCAGTTACACTGCATAATTTTCATATTAGTTTTATTCTGTGGTTGCCTGTGTGTGTTTAAAATGCCTGAATCTTTTGGGTAGGGGGGAGGGAAAACTAGACCTGTATATTTGAGATGTTCTTGACAGTTCACTCTTGTGCAGAAATTGCCTGAGAAACAATTGGTTAATAAAAAGAGCTTTTCCACCAGTGGGGTTTAGCTATTGTAGCTGGGTCTTTGTCTTTTTATTAACTCAATCTCAAATAATAGGGCTCTGGTTATTTTGCAGAATGTCTCTGAAGAATGGACAGCATTGCCATGGCTAACTGCAAGCTACAGTTCACAGTGGACAAACGTTGTAGTTTTCTATTTACTTTTATAATTTTTTTTACTTTATATACTTTGTAGTTTTCAATCAGTCCTGTATGATTGTTAATTACGAATGCAGTTTTAAAAGAAATTTAATAGTGTGTAGTTTAAAAAAACGTGTTAGTGTTTATTTTCTTCCATAATGCAACCATTTCTGAAAATGTCAATTTCTCAAAATTTACAGCTGCCCAAGTCCAAAAAGGGGGTAACGAATTGACCTGAGAAAATTAAAGAATTCAGTTAACAGGCGACGTATGCCTTTTAATTCCTATTTTTTCATTTTTTCTATTTTCTATTTCTAATAAGTAGGTAGTATGTGTTGGCCAATAGTAAGTTTATAAATTGCATGGTTAAAGTGACCCGTTGGCTAATATGCTAGTCAGTTACATGACCTCAGTTATTCCTTGGAATAGCTGCTTTGACCATGCGTAGTGTTTTTAACAGTATGTAAGAGCATTTTGAACTGTGAACCAACGACTGTAAAATATTTGTTTTTAAAAAGCTATTGATTTGCATGTTTACTCAATTAAGTTTAATTTTGCTGCCATGTGATAAAACATTAGTAAAATGGAAAATTGCTTTGTCTATATATTGCTGGTGCATTTAAGAATTTCACTTTATTAAAGGTGAAACATGACAAATGAGCTGCGTGTGAAAACATTTTTATTCTGATTTTGTTCTGCTGATGCTTAACCAATTCTCTCTTTGTTTTTTAGGGATGCACGAGTTGTGAAGGACATGGCAACAGGAAAATCTAAAGGATATGGCTTTGTTTCTTTCTTCAATAAATGGGTGAGTAACTGCATATTGATATTGCCAACTTTGTAGACTGGAGAACTTTAACCAGAATTGGCAGGTCTTTATTGCTCATGACACTGGCAGATGCATGCTCCTAAGAGGAATTCTACACAAGTACAAAACAAGGGACAGGCCATATCCTTCAGCCTGCAATGTACAAGGCAACAGAGAGTAATGGAGGGGAAATATAAAGGAATTCATTCCATTGGGCTGTGCAGATAGGCTACTTCCTCTGGGAGGGAGTACGTACAACCTCTGTGGCCTTGGGTCTCTGGTTAATGTCAAGAATTGGAGTTAGTTTACTTTCATCGTGCTCCTCTAGTTTAGAATAATGGTATTTAGAATGGAGAACAAGCAGCTTGCAAGTCTGCTGAATACCATCTTAATTGTTTTGCCATTAGTTGATCACATAATTACTTAACTAGTAAATAACAACATAAGTGCTCAGATGCAAATAAGAATATTTGTTGAAGATATGATTCTTTTATAAATACAGTTTCTACAGTGGGAAACATCATACACTAAAATTTTCCATGATCAGGAAACCTTTTGGAATGTATCATTGCTCATAATAGATAGGATTTAAAAAAACAATAATTGCTTAGCCTCTTTTGAAAGTGCTCTCCTCTGTGGTTAGGATGCCGAAAATGCTATTCAGCAGATGGGTGGACAGTGGCTTGGTGGAAGACAAATAAGGACTAACTGGGCAACGCGCAAACCCCCCGCTCCAAAGAACACATATGAGTGTAAGTGTGTAAACTACTTTTTGGGCAGTAGTTATAACATGGTGTGTTTCTTCTTTGGTCTCTAGAAAGCAATCTTTTGCACGCTAACAGTGCAGGATAGGAACTAGAGTATTTAATTAATGCTTTGCTTCCAAAGAAAGAGTATGGACTTTGAGACAGAAATTTAGTTTTAATAGTATTTCGTAAAAGGCTTAGATTGCAAGCCATTTCTGGGTACTTAGGAATACCTAGAAGTACAGAGCTGTCAATCAAAGCAATAATATAATACAAGAAATGGAGTTTATGATATTTCTATTGCTTTGAAGAATTCAGACTTACAGAATTTGTTTTTCTGTGTAGCAAATGCCAAACAGCTTTCCTATGATGATGTTGTAAATCAGTCCAGTCCAAGCAATTGCACTGTGTACTGTGGTGGAGTCACTTCAGGACTAACAGGTAAGATACCTTACAGTGTTGAACAATCTAGAAGGTTGACTCTAACCATGTTTACTAACTTTATTTCTGCTTTTTTGTTTGTAGAACAGCTGATGCGTCAGACATTTTCTCCGTTCGGACAGATAATGGAAATTCGGGTTTTCCCAGATAAAGGGTACTCCTTTGTGCGGTATGACATTGTTTTGTATATCTGTAATTAGGTAGCTTAAGGCTCTGTCAAACTTTGCCTGCCCTTTTTGATGCTGCTTCTTAAAGCTTCTGGAATTGTTTGTTCCTGCAATGTTTCCTTCAGACAACGACTACTTCAAAGTAAATCTAGTCTCTATGGTTGCTAGCCAAACTGCTGCTTATTCACCTGTGCTTTACTTTAACCTGCTGACCACAGCTGATAATCTGGCAGCTTCTGTTCAGTTTTTCCATTGTGAGTTTTTGATTATACTGTATTTTGTGATGCCTTCCCCTGATCTCTGGTGCAGGGGCAGAATGACGTATGGGAAACTTAGTCCTCTGCCTCGCTTTGTGTAGGGCAGTGTATTTCCCCAAACCCTAAGAAAAGTAGTCTGCCTGATGGACTTGCACATACAGTATTTGCCTGAAAAAAGACATCCCGGAATGTAAGATGACTCCTCCCCCTAAACAGAACTTTTAATGGCAGTTCTGTTCACACATTGAATCAGATTTGTATTGACTCCTTACAGGTTCAATTCTCATGAAAGTGCAGCACATGCAATTGTTTCAGTCAATGGCACAACCATAGAAGGCCATGTTGTGAAATGTTATTGGGGTAAAGAAACGCCAGATATGATCAATCCAATCCAGCAGGTAAGGAACTTTTATTTCTGTTTTAATAATAAGCTGGAACTTGGGCTGCCAGGAAGAGACCATCAGAGTTGGCAGATCTACACAGTGGGTAGACCATTAATTTATAGACCCCTTCTCATGCAGGTATCTCAATGTGATATACAGGAATACACCATAAAACAATAGGGGCTAAATACGGAGGGTGTATGTTGTCTTTGTGAGTGAAATATAAGGTGGGGTTTTGTTTTGCTTAGAAGTGTGTTGCTTATTCAATTACTGTAGTCAACTTTGTTGTGTAGCTCTTGGATTGCTACTACTACCATTGCAGACCATCCTATAATCTGTTGGTCAGAACAAGTGTGGGAGGACTATACAGTGGCTATATTTGGTGGTTGCGGGGAAGGAGGGGGGGGCACAGGGGCAAAAATACCCAGGAACAGGGACTGCAGGCTACCAATCATTGTAGGACATGTTATCTTTTTGCTGCACATATCACCCTGTTGTCACTGCAGTCTGTTCTACTGTTATAATACCAGTTTTTCTGCATTGTACCTGCACTCGATATCATGTCTCATAAGCCATGCTTATTCATATTTCTGCAATCTATAGCATTGCTTTTTAGATATATTGATTGTATCAACTTATACTATGTAATCTGTTTTGAGTCTTAGCAAGAAAGGTGCACTATAAATGTAGAAAACAAATACTAGCATTGCTTCCTAAAATGTGTGTACTGTTGCTGTAGCACTGATACATATGTTTTGGGGGAAATTGTTATGTGAGTGGTAGTTGAGACACAAGTGAGAGGAAAGCTGCTGCTATAGCAGGCAGTACTGGAATAGATGGGCCAGTATTCTGTCTCTGTATCCTATGTAGTATGAGTGAGCATCCCTAGTGTTATGCTAATACAGGGGTAGTCAAACTGCGGCCCTCCAGATGTCCATGGACTACAATTCCCAGGAGCCCCTGCCAGCATTCGCTGGCAAGGGCTCCTGGGAATTGTAGTCCATGGACATCTGGAGGGCCGCAGTTTGACTACCCCTGTGCTAGTACTTTATATTTTGCAAAGAGATTTCACTTTAGTATTCAAGTCTCTTGATTCAGAATGCTATAATATGTTTCATAGCACTGACTGAATAAAAACACCTCTGGTTGATATAATTAAACAGGTTTTAGGCATACTAATTACAGAAGGACTTAAATATAATGGGATAGCTACTGCCTTTTGTCACAGCTGAACAGTATAGGCTAACATTGATTTCTTTAATCTTTAAGCAGAATCAAGTGGGATATCCACCTCCTTATGGGCAGTGGGGCCAATGGTATGGAAATGCACAACAGATTGGTCAATACATGCCTAATGGTTGGCAAGTCCCTGCATATGGAATGTATGGACAAGCATGGAATCAGGGATTTCAGTAAGTTCTGTGCCAAGAAATGTTTTCTAGAATGAATGGAATATTTGTGCAAGTGGCCTGCAAACCTCCTTATGGGGCTATGATAGAAATGATTCTACAGTTTTTTGTGTACCTGGTAATCTAAACATGGAGCTTTTTCTATAATTGTAGCAGCCAGTCAGCCGATTTATCTGTACATATTTAAATATGAAGTGTGTATTCCCTTTATACTGAATCTGTCTGAAACAATTATTTTTATTTGGGTTAATTGGTAGCTGCCAGTGGATTTGATAACAAATGGAGTATATTTTATTAGACATTCCCTCCTTGTCTTCATTATACCATTCTGTTCATTTTTAAAGTATATTTGGTGAGCTTAATTTGATCTTCCTTCCTCTTCAATTTAGTCAGACGCAGACTTCTGCAGCCTGGATGGGTGCAAGCTATGGCGTACCACCCCCTCCACCACCCCCTCCGCCACCTCCCCAGGGACAGAATGGAAGTGTTCTAACTAGTCAAACTGGATATCGAATGGCAGGATTTGAAACACAGTGAGAGAGATGGACTCTGGAACAGAAACAACTGGTGGCTCTGAGGCTATAAGGAGCATTGTAAATCCTTTGTTTACTTTAAAAAAAATCTATCCAATCAAGTCAGTACAAATGTCAGAAACAGTATTTATTTTTAATCATGAACCTTTTGTCCACATTTTTTTTAAAAAACACACACACACACACAACGGGAAATACTAGATGCTGGATATCTGCCAACTTTTGCCTTCTTTTCCTCTTTTGAGATGTGTTTCTTGAGATCCTTGTTTGAAACACAACTAATGCAGGGATTTCTGCCACTTTTAGATTGGGGCAGAAAATTGCACAATATCAAGACTTTTTTTTCCACTGAAGTAGCGTGCAGTTCTAGTTTGCATTCCTAGTATGATTTAAAAATGTGTATATGAAAGCAGTTATACAAAAACCCACGCCAAAACTGTGTGAATTCTGAAGATTTATTGTGATCTTCAGCTTGTGCACAATTCTGTTTTAAAGAGATCCTATTGTATAAAGTGTCCATCTCCTCACTTTTGTTATACGGGGGGTTCAAATATAACTTATTGGTTTACATTATTTTGTACCTAGACATTTTTCAAAAAGTGGTTTTTTGCCTTACTCTCAGCTATTAAATTATTAAATGGGGGTGGGGGCAGGGAATTGATTGACTAAGTTAGTTGAGCGGGACGCTCTGATGGATCCAACTCTTCATTTGTTAACTGTTTTGTTGTTAGACTTGAGAAGGTGCCTGGGAAATCCCTGTTGGATTTGCTTCAAGATCTTTTATCTTGATTGATGAACTTCAGCCCAGTTTCAAATATTGCTAAAAATGTGACATTCTTATGAACCAGCTTTTTAAAAAAAATCTTGTCAGTTTTTACATTTAACATGTATCCTTTCTCATGTAAACTATTTTAGCAAATTAATATTTTTCACAAAAGTTGGTCAACTTTTGTATGTCTCCTTCTTTGAAAGGGTAAAAAGGCAGAAATCTACATATGATATAAGTACAGTTGGAAACGTTGGTTTTTGCATGTGAATATCATACATTTAGTTTTTTTGAATACACAGTCCTCTCTTTTTTCAGAGACATCTTACTGTTAGCAATTTTTTTTTACTCATGTGGAGTAAGTTTGACTTGACTTTAGCATGTACAGGTAGAACTATGAAATCTTGTAGCATTGTATAAATCAGGCTGGGGTATGTGGAATGCTCCAAAGAAGCCTGAAGGACCAGCCAGATAAAGCATTTGGAATTGTTTAGAGGCCAGAAAACAAATCTTGTTATCCTACCTCTTTGAGCCTTCAGAGTGCAATCCCTACTCGGCAAGAAAACCAAAAAAATAAAAATAAAAAATTACCTGCCCAACAACAAAAGAAAAGCCCACAGTACAGTATTTATTAATATTAATTTTGGAGTACTGGCTCTTTTTGTTCTGGCTCGCTTGCATTGGAGCAACTTACAAAAGACTGAGTTTAGTGCTGAGTGTTCCTATGACTGTATTCTGTGAAGACTGTGACAGAGGGGGGGGGGGTTGCCTTTGTGGTTGTTCTGCTTGTCTTGGTTTCAACCCCCTCATTGTTTGTCTTTGGGGAATTTATTCATGAAGAGTTCTGGGAAGCTGTTCTGCAACTTGAAAATATGCAAGGGAAATTTATTGTGCAGTGGGTGGCAGAGAAGAAAGGAGAAAATGCAGCCTAGGATGAATGCAGAGAAATTATGTAGTACATTACTGTGTTTACAACTGGCATTTCATCAGGACTGAGCAGGGCCAGAAATGGTATGAGTATCTACCAAGCAATTCAGTACAGCTATGCTTAAAGTTTGGCTGTAAAGAGCTGAATATAAATCAGAAAATAAATTGTTAACCTTGTAGACAAGAGTGCCCCCCTCACAATTTGAAATAAAGGATTCTGAAGACTCTATAGTGATGCCTTCTCAGATTTTGCATAAACATCTTATAATTTGTGGTTGCCACCTCTGCGTGTACAATTATTTCAAAAGAGGATATTTTAATAGATCAGGCATGAGTTTGGTGCACTGGAATTTTCTGTATTTATTTGCTTTCAGCAATAGAACTGCCCACATTTTGGTCTATTTAAATAAAATTCCTGTCACTAAAATGGAATTAAGATACTATTGCCCAGTAGCAGTAGTAGTAAGATGCTATTGCCCAGTTCTTTTAAAAATAAGGAGGAAAGTTTCTTTGTCAGTGCTGATTTTTTTTTTTCTGTTTTGGTCACCCAGGAAGAAATTTAAGTCAGGTTCTCTTGTTTGGCATAATCAGAGCGGTAATACATTTTAGAAGCATGAAATATTTGAAGAGGTAAAATACTTGAAAATGGTGAAATTATAAAGGTACGATAAAAATGAACTGATGGGGCCCCTTAAGAATGGGTGCACTGGTTAGCAGATATTCTTTGCATAAGTCAGAGGCTGGGACTTGACAGATGTAACTCCAGAGTTCCTTCCTCTCTGCTGTAACCCAATTAATAGTAACTTGAAGGCAAAATAAGTTGACAATGGTTTGAGTCTATTTCTTCTTCACACTGTCACCCTTCTGCTATTTGATTCAAGCATGTGTACATGTGCCTGTGCGTTTAAAAAGGGAGTTTTCTTGATGTGAGACTCGTAAGCAGAAGAATACCCCCATATAGTTAGTGAAGGAAAATGAAACGGTCTTGGGTTTTATAGTAGCAGCCCATTTTTATGTTTGTATGAACACCTCCTTTGAATTAATGTATTTTGACATTTTGTGTTTAGAAGTTCAAGTTCTTAACTCCAGAAGCCGTGACTTTTGAAAGCCATTAAGGGTGTAAATAAAAGATGTGAGCTTGCATATTTTACCCTTTGTTTACTTTACTACTCAGATTTCAGCACAGCTCAAGTCTTTAGCCAGCTGTTTCCAAGGCCCTAGGTTTGGATAGTGAGGTCTTCAAAACTACCTTGGAGGATGCTACTGGTCTTGCTGATCATCAGGTGGAAACGTAACACATTGGCAAGATCCCAAGGAATGACATCTCATCCAGTACTGGTTGGGAAATTGTAGCGTTTTAAAGATGCACGTATTTCTGTTATGGGTACTGTAAAATGCCAAATATATCACCTGGAGAGAAGGATGTTTTGACTCCATATGAATGATTGTATGGATGTTGCAATTCACTGTCACTAGTAAAAGCACAAAAATCTGCATTACAAAAACTTCCTCAGTGTGTGGAAATAAAATTGCTAGTTCTCTGAGCTGTAACAAAGTTACAACTGCAGTGAACCTGATGTGCTCTATCATATGTGTTCATACAGAAGGCTGCTTTGCCAGCTGGCGGAATTCTTGCCCATATGGGATAGTGAGTGTCGGATGTCTTAGGCAGAAGACTAAGAATCTCAACCAGTGCTGTAAAAGCTTTGATGGGTGGCCTTGGGCCAATCTTGCATTCCCAGCTGAACCTGCCTCAGAGAGTTGTGAGAATAAAATGGAGGAGGAGAATGATGTAAACCACTTTGGGTGATCTTGGGGAGTAGGGTGGGGTATGAATAAATTGAAAACCAGTTTGATTCTAAACCATGCCTCCAATTCAGAAGCATGTAAGGAGCTACAGCTGTGGTGCTTGAGGAGCTTTATCTTAAGAAACATTCTTGGAAAGGGCATGTTAAATTTGGGAAGAGTGTTGTATTAAGATTCTTATAGGGGAGCAGCCAAGTTAATCAGCATATGTAAACTGCTAGTGGAAGGAGCATTACAACTGCACAAAAATCCTGCTTTAGCGCAGGCTTGCCCTGTTTCCTCCAATAACTGGCGTTTTCTTCAGCGCCTCTTTACTTGCAATATGGAATTTAAATGGTCCGCGGAACTACGTTTCCCATCATGCTTTGCCCTTGGGGCCTCCTGCACCTCGTGGGTGTGTTGGGCCTATGGAAAGCGCCGTTACAGACAGGGCTCGTAGTCCGTTTGTAAGGAACCATAGTGGAGGATGTTCGCTGACTCCCCTCGCTGGCCGCCGGGATGGAACCCGATGCCAACGAGGCCGCCCAGGTAAGGGCGATGCAGCGGGGCCTCCGGCTTGGTCGGAAAGGGGAGGGGTCCTACCCGAGGCCCGTGTCTGGAAGCGGCAGGAAATGACGTCAGGCACGATGGAGGCCTTCCAGCCCGGGCCTAACATCCCCCTGCCTCGGAGTTGCCATGGCGACAGAACCGGGTTTATGATATCGTTTCATGTCACGGCGAACCCGTTCTCCGGGTCATACGTCAGACGGGAACCGCGGCCGTGACGCCGTCGAAGCGTGGGCAGCTGTTTCTCTCCCGGTGGGATGCCCGAGGCCGACTGCAGCTGGCCCCCGGAGCGCCTCTGTGCGTGTGCAGAGTCCGGGTTGTGAAGGCCACCTCTGCCCTGCGGGGACGACAGGCACCAGCGGCCACCATGCCCCAGTACCGGTGTCCGGGCTTCAGGCCCCTCCGTGTTTGACAGCGGGCCAACAGCATTCCTGGCGAATTAGGTAGCCACCTTTTCCTGCCCGTGCCCCTGCTTGTGGAACAGCTGCATAAGCAGGGGTAGTCAAACTGTGGCCCACCAGATGTCCATGGACTACAATTCCCATGAGCCCCTGCCAGCGAATGGACATCTGGAGGGACGCAGTTTGACTATCCCTGGCATAAAGCATCGCAAGTGAAGTCCCGACTGCCATGATGCTTCAGGCACAGATCCCAACCAGTCAAAAGACGAAACCAGGTGGTGACCCTGTTAGAGGCACGTGGGAAATCATATGCCATCTTACATCTATATTATTAAAGCTCCATAACATTTGTCTCTTCCTATTTTAATCAGAGTCGTGGCACCTTTAAGACCAACAAAGATTTATTCAAGGTGTGAGCTTTCGAGTGCAAGCCCTCTTCCTCAGGCCAACACGGCTACCCACTTGAATCTATTTTAATCTGGTTATGCTTGTTGCCACAGGCACTATAGTTGTGCAAATACTTCCTAGGACACATTGATTAAAAAGTGTATTAAAATATTTATTAATAAACATGTTTCCCACACCCAACATACATATACACACTATGGAATGATATATCAGTTCATAATCAGAAATGCAAAATATCCCTTAGCATTACATGTAAACAAAAATTCTGGTATGAAGAATCTTGGTAGATAAATTGCACCTCTTCTAGATGGAAAGACTTGGCTATTGTAAGCATTAACCTGAGCAGATCCTTCCTCTGATAGCAGCTACAGACTGCCAGAGAGAGAGAGAGAGAGAGAGAGAGAGAGAGAGCAGACCCTTGCTTGTATTTCAGACAGCTTTAGAGTCCAAATATGAGTATCAACATTCTGCATGTGTCTTGGCTATTGTGACTTCACTGGAGTGTCATAACACACCATCTCAATGCAAAATGGTTTTGTTATTGATGCTGCTGGGTTGAGTGTGTGTGTTGTGGCCAGAATTCTGGTAGGCCCCATTGCATCATCAGATCTCCTCAGTTTCCTCCCCATCCTCAGTTCCAGGGCTGGCTGAAAGAGAGCTTTTGCAGAATTATCCATTACACTCACTGCTTATTGCTGTAACCAGATTGAATCACAGCCTGTGAGGAAGGTCCTTTGTTATTCCCCTTGTACAGATAGCAAACCAAAGACCTGGTTAGCATATAGTAGGGCTTAACTTTCTCTTCCTCCACTTTTGTTTCTATTGATACTTGATGTTTTTATTATAATTAACTCATGTCACAGTTCTCTTTAATCCAGTCCTCCTTGTGGCAAAGCTCAGTGCGGAACAATGACTTAGAGTTTCAGATTGGAGCCAGGTAGACTTGGGTTCAAATTTTCAGTCAACCATGAAACTCCCTGGATGACCTTAGGACAGCTAGTCTCTCCCTTACCTTGACCTACATCACAGGTTTGTTATGAGATTCAAATGGGGATGGGGAGGGCAGTGTTAATCAAGCTGGGCTCCTTGGAATTGATAGGTCACCTCTATCTGATTCCAGTCTGTATGATTATTAGGCCGAGGATGTTTTGAATTCAACTCGGATATTAACGGAGTTTATTTGAGACAGAATGTTTTTTTTTCAATAATGCTACATTTTTTTCTGATCATATTTTTAAAAATAGGGATGGAGATGAAAATGGCCAAAGTTCATAAGAGTGGAGATGGCAAACTTGTATCAGAGGGCACCTACAGAGCATCATTTCTCTCTGTTTCTTACTTTGCTCATCTCCTTAAACCCTTCCATCTTCTGAGCCAAAGAACAGTCCCTCTTAGCTGAATGGGTAACTCCATCCATTTCCCTTTATGGCTTGGTTCTCTGGCCTTTCCCCTCTTACCTTCTCCCATAGTTTAAATGTAGATTACCCATTCCTTGGGTCAGGGTGTCTGTCTCTTTTGCCAGGTACAGTGGTGACATTCTCCTCCAGATGTAATCTTCCCCAGAGAAAAGCGGAGGTGGCCTGCTGCCTCAAGCACTGGATTTATGCTCTTCAAAAACAACAGAGTAGGAGAAAAATGCATCTGATGCAGGGGGCACAATTTAGGGGGAAATGCAATATGCAAAGCCCATTAAAACTGGAGAGCACAATCTTGTGCTTCATTTCATTGGGACTTGTGCGCATCATGTTGTGTGGGCTGGGGTGGAGGTGCCATTTAGAATGGCTTAGGCTAGCCACATGCATCTCTCTCAGATTTATTCCTGGTGCTTTTCTTTTAAAGAATCCTGGAAACATGAGAAGAGAATAAAATAATTCAGGGAACACTTTTGGAATGTTGTTTTTCCTTAACCCCTGATCAAGTGACTAGAGATTTGGAGTAACAAATCAAACCCTTTTCACATCTCTGTGGGTTTTTCCTGTAGGTTCTGTGAAAGATGGAATCCAACTCTGTAAGGAGTAAAGTCCCAGCTTTCTTATCCGACTTGGGGAAAGCAACCCTGAGAGGCATAAGGAAATGTCCCCGCTGCGGCACCTACAACGGCACCCGGGGCCTGAGCTGCAAGAACAAGACCTGTGGCAACATCTTTCGCTACGGTGCATGGAAGCAGGCTGGAGCTGACGCAGTTAAAATTGTCACCGGCTCAGACCTGCAGGTCTACTCTGTACGTCAGAGGGACAGGGGACCAGATTATCGATGCTTTGTAGAACTGGGGGTTTCAGAGACCACCATCCAGACCGTAGATGGGACTATCATCACACAGCTCAGCTCTGGACGCTGTTACGTTCCATCCTGCTTGATAGCAGCCACACAAGGGGTGGTGGAAAACCAGTGCCAGCACATTAAACTGGCTATCAGCTGCCAGACTGAGGCCACCCCACTGACCCTGAAAAGCTCTGTCTTAAACTCAATGCAAGCCTCGCCAGAGATGAAGCAAACCCTCTGGCAGCTGGCGACAGAGCCCACAGGACCTCTGGTGCAAAGGATTACCAAAAACATCCTGGTGGTGAAGTGCAAAGCCAGCCAGAAGCACAACCTGGGCTATCTCCACGTCGTCTTTGCTCACAAAGCCGGCCCCAAGAATGTGATGGAGCACCGCTTTTTCTGCTCCTGCCAGTCCTTGAAAGCCAGCAAGGCCAGCTCTGCCAAAGAAGAGATGGGCCAGAAATGCATCCATTTCTTTGCCTGCATCAGCGCCTTTGCCAGTGATGACAGTTTGTCACAGGAGTTTGTGGATTTCCTCAGCTATGATTCCAGTGGTAGGTAAAGGCAGAGCATGGTTGAGAGATGGTAAAGTGTGGGTTGGCAGAATCCTCCATCTCAGAGTATGCTGAGTGAAAAGTTTGTACTTCTCCAAGGGAGTTTCCCAGGCCTTCCCTCTGGTCCTTGTGAAGTCAGTCATACAGAGGGATTTATGGGGCAGCCTAGTAGTGGGCATGGAGGACAGCAGCAGGGTCCAAAATATATATTTTTGTCCAATATTACAGTATTTGCTGGCATATAAGACTACTTTTTCCCCCTGAAAAACATGCCTCCAATTAGGGGGGTCGTCTTATATGCCGGGTGCACTTCAGTTGGGATAGACATAGCTGCCCATAGTGGCCCATAGTACTGTACTGTAATGTAACAAACTCTATATTTTGAGTTGAAATGTTGGGGGGTCGTCTTATACGCCCAGTCGTCTTATACACCGGCAAATACGGCATTTGTTCTATTGGATTTTCATACTACCTCTCCCCCATTAATGTTCAGAGTGGTATTTTAAAGACATGCAATATATATAACTTTAATAAAATAAAAACAGGTATGTATGAGTTATGCCTGTGTCTTTCTGCTCAAGCACTGGAAAGTAGGCACAACCCCCCCCCCCACTGCCACAGTGTTTCCTGAGTAACCTTGGGCCAGGGTGGCCAACTCTGAGTTGGGAAATTTGGGGGTGAAGCCTGGAGAGGTAGCTCAGCAGGGTATGATGCCATACAGTCCACCCTCCAAAGCGGCCACAGCCTCCAGGAAAGCTGATCTTTTAATCGGGGCATCAGCCTCAGTTGGAACCCTACCTTGGGCTGGTCTCTTTCTTTCAGTATATCCTACCTGCTAGAGCTGTTGTGTGAGGATAAAAATGGAAGGGAAAATCATGTAAACTGCTTTGGAGGAGGAAGGGTCGGTAAAAATGTACTGGATAGACAGGTTGTATCCTGAGCTGCTGTTCAAATAATCCCTGCATACCTTTACAAACAAACAAACAAAAAACCCCTCTGAAAAACATGCTACAAAAATTAAAGCTGGAAATTCAGCAAAGGAGCCAAGAAACTGCGTGGGAAGAAAGTCTCTACTTACAGTCCTGAAATCCTTCCTTGTTGAGCAGAAATGAAGAGAGAGATGCTATTACAACTCATAACCCTGATAGTTGTATATTGTGATAAAATGCAGACATTCCCAAACCATCAGATATTGAGCCTTTTCTCTCTGCCGACTCCAGGTCTGAAGCCCATTATAGGAGCCCAGCTTGTTTGCCAGCCAGAATCTGCTCTGCATTCTGTACAGGCTGCTGCCTCCAAGGCAAAGAGGAGGAAAAAAGATGAAGTAGTGGGTGAGTGTCTCACAGTGATGTCCAGTGCTGAGTTACTCCAGCACAGCCCATTGGACAAAGGTTGAGTCCTGGGGCATCTTTAAGGCCTACAAAGTTTAATTCTGGGTATGAGTTTTTGTGTGCATGCACACTTCTTCAGATATATAGAAACAAGACCTCAAGCCATACATGCATGCACACAGAAGCTTATACCCAGAATTAAACTTTGTTGGTCTTCATGGTGCTCTTGGACTCAAACTTTGTTCTGTTTCAGACCAACATGGCTACGCACCTGAATAGCCCATTGAAGTCAGTGGACTTACTCTGGAATAATTGTGCTAAGGATTGTCATGTTTCTCATTTGTTTTTCTCAGCAGGACAGTGTTCCTTGTCAATTTGGGCTGGCCACCACTCCTGTCTAGAGGGCCTGTTCCAGGGTGGGGGCTAGGTCAGGTGGGGGCTTGCCAGGACCCCAAGATTTTGAAAACGGTGTCATCATTCTGCCATTCTCTCTGCACTGAGAGCCTCTCAAAAGCTCAGAGGCAGCTCAACAGTTTTCCTACCAGGAGTGCTGTCTTCAAGGGCCTTAAGGCCTGGCTTCATGGACAGATCCCTTTGAAATCTAATTGGAGGGGATCCCAATTTCTTATGGGCAGAATTTTTTGCCAGTCCCAGAAACATTCTGAATTTCATTATTCTGTCTCCTGGCCTGATTAGATAGTATACAGATCTTGATGAACAAATGTCCCCGAAGGCAGCTTCATGTAACCAAAAAAAGGAATGTCATCTGACTCTAGGAAAATTACTTTGTCAAGGAATTCAAAAGCTTGTTTTTGTGAGGCAGTGTCTCTGTGACGTACTCCCATGAATCCTAACATGCTTTACTAGTTCTCACATATTACACACCCATGGAGAGACATCAAGCTGAGCAGTTGTGTTAGTTTTTAGTGGATGAGTTCATGCTGAGTGAATTGACCACAGGGAAGGAGGGGAGCATTTTGTAATGATAGGGAACTGAATAAGGATGATCAACTGATAGTAATACTTCCCTGAGCAAGGTGATTCTGCAAAGCCTAGACAGATTTTGTTTTTTTTCCCCTTTCTTGTAATTCCTCTTGGAAAGCGAGAGGTGTCAGTGCAATGACTGTCCTGCATACCTCGTGGACATGCTGTTCCCACTAATGCAGCTAGGCTGGGGGAAGCTGCTGGGCGGACCTATTCTGATGCTGTTTAAAACTTGACTTTAAGGCTCGCAAGCAAGTAGTCCACTCTTGGCTCAGGAGACAGCAAACGGCAACCAGAGGAAGAGTGGCCTGAAAAAGCCATCAGTTGCTTCTCTTAAAAAACAAGGTAAGTTCTATTGCACCTAGTGTGGAAACCCCCCACCCACCCCCAATGTCTGCAGGAATACTTGGAAAGAAAAAAACAACACTCTAAACACAAAATGGGGAAGATTATTATTATTATTATTATTATTATTATTATTATTATTATTATTATTATTATTATTATTATTATTATTATTATTAGATTTATAGCCCGCCACTCCCTTGCGGCTCGCTGTCAGAGAGCAGCTTCTGTAGAAGACTCTGTGCTTCACCTACAACACGTCACTTTTCAGGGTTTTTCTCTTTGATGAAAACCTGGTCTAAGCAACACCACAAGTGTATTTAGAGTTTTGCAGCCTTCCCGCCACACTTTGACGTTGGAACACACAGCTTCTGGCAGTGCAGTCCTGTGCAGATGTTACTCCCATCTAAATCCATTGTCTTTAGACTTAAAGCTGGAAGCTGCTTTTCCAAACAGGGCGATATTAGGATAAGGTTTGGGGATTCGCTTGTCCCCCTTCTTCTCACCTCCCACTCACCAAAGGGTAATTTGCAAATGCTCTTGTATTTGGCTGTCTGGCACTATGTATCAATTCTGAGTATGATAAATGTGCTGTGATAGAGCAATCCAGTCGCAGCTGGCCAGCCAGGTATAGTGGACCACCAGGTACTTCTCAAGTATGCCTGCAGTTTTTGTAGATGAAGGACGTAGCGAGGATAGGAAGTGTCCAAGCTCTTTGGGTTTCATGTAATGCTGGCCTGTGCAACAGGAAATGCAGAGTTATCCCAGCCTTCATGTCGGATTGGGGCAGGGGGACAATGTGCCGAGCTCAGCTTGTGGTCTTGATGATGAGCAAATAAGCTTTTGCATGCCGAGCCTGACTTTTCTTAACTGGAACTAAAGCGCCTGGATTGCAGTAGGACTGCCTCCCAGGAAAGTGACCTCTGAATCAATTTGTAGGTCTGGAAAGAGCCTTGCAGGTCTATTATCTCAGCGGCCCTGAGAGTTCACCTGATCGGATAACTTTCAGACAGGGGGCTGAAGTTCCAGTACCATCCAGCAAGTCCCTTCCTAAACTCAGGCCTGGATTTCTTAGGCGGCTCAGGGTCAGCAAAGTCACTGAACCACAAAACCAGCCTGATGGGGCTTTGCAGCTGAAGCTGTGCCACTGCCAGTCAATCAGCAGGAGGTAGTGATGTTGAGAGGAGCATTGCAGGCCAGGGGCAGAGCCCGTCTTCTGTAAACATGCCTACCTGTGTTCATGGCGATCAGTTCTGGCTTATCATTTTTATCCCACCTTCGGCAGAAAGTTCAGTAGTGGTCAGAAACTGTGGTAACCACTCCTGTACACCTGGGCGTTGGATTTCTGTGTGTAAACGGGGCAGGGCACATATGGAGTGATCACTATGTTTCTGCCCAGGTTTGAATTTTAAAATTTTGTAACGATTAAAGCCTTTCCTTTTTCTTAGCTTGCAGTCAAGTGCTTGACGAATTGCAGGTGACGTTGTCTTTCCAGGAGTGGCTGGCCAGCGTCACGGAACGCATCCATCAAGCCATGCATTACCAGTTTGATGGTAAGTCAGAAGAAGCGCAGGCCAACTGCACTGACTTCCTTGAACGGCTGTCCATGTCAAAGGACTGCGCTTATCCTGACCAGACTTTGTCAGTATATAGTGATTTTCCCAAACAGAGGTAAAGTGACGTTCTCTGTACCTTGCTTCTGAGGGCTGAACTAGATGTTACAGTATCTAAAGGTAGAACAGCCAAGCCTTGTTAGAGAAGCATTTGGCCATTCAGTGCTCCCCCTGGCTGTTTTGGCACTTGAAAAGGTGCAGGGGTGAGGACGATTACCTGGCCCCATTGTGCTGTGGGCTGAATCGGGATCGGGGCTGCCATGGCTGGGGCTCCCTCTTGGCGTGGCACTGTGCAGCTGCTGCTGGCAGTGCCCTCCAGCGGGCAATGGGAAGTCGGGCACAGGCAGGAAAGCAAGTAGAGCAGTGGCTCAGGCGGCAGCAGCGTCCCTCGGCAAAAGACTACCCCCCCCCTCCGGGCGTCAGTAAAATTGTCAAGCGTTGACCGGTCCCCGGTGATAAAAAGGTTGGGGACCACTGATATAGAGGATGGAGCAGAGTTGTTCTCTCTTGCCCCAGAGGGATGGACCAGAGCCAATGGGTTGAAATGAATTCAAAAGAAATTCTGTCTAAACATCAGGAAGAAGTTCCTGTCAGTTAGAGCAGTTTCTCAGTGGAACAGGCTTCTTCAGGAGGTGGTGGGTTCTCCATCTTTGGAAATTTTTAAGCAGAGGCTGGATAGCCATCTGATGGAGAGGCTGATTCTGTGAAGGTTCAAAGGGGTGGCAGGTTACAGTGGATGAGCAATAGCGTTGTGAATGTCCTGCATAATGCAGGCGGTTGGACTAGATGACCCAGGAGGTCCCTTCCAACTTTATGATTCTATGACCCTGTCAACAGCTTGGGATCCTTTCGAGGTTCTCATGCTCCCCACAAGAGGGTGCTCCTGTGTCACATTTATTGAAACTAAAGGATATGCTTATATACCTAGCAAATGCAGGGCTGGATGATCATGACAAAAGGCCCAGCATATGATCTCATGCAGTTAGCTCAATCGAATCTGCAGCCCACTCCTTCTTGGCTAAAACAACATGCCATTTGCTAGAATTTGGGTCTGCTGTATAACTACAAAGCCAGGCTTAGGTTCTGTGTGAATGAGCGAGTGTGTGCATGCAACCTATTTGTGACTTCAGCACCACAACTATCAGCTTGAGCAGGTTCTTTTATTTTCCATGTTAAAAGTTTACCATTTTTTATTGAGCAGAATCCCTACATGAACCCTCAGGTTAGATCACATCCGGCTAGTGAGCCTTTCTAATGGTCCTCCTGACATACTGCCGGGGGGCAGACATTGGTGGCCAGCACATGGGCATTTGTTGAAACCTCCTCCATTCGGGAACAGGCATCCTGGAAGACTACTTTTCTCTTGTCTGTCCATAAGGGATGGCAAAACCTTCCTTTTCAGGCAGCTACTGAGATGAACTTGGGGGGGTTTTCTGCTGCAAATATTTTTGTGAAACAAATTGTTTTGTATGGATTCTTATAAAGAAGAAGAAGAAAAAGAAGAAGAGTTGGTTCTTATATGCCGCTTTTCTCTACCTGAAGGAGTCTCAAAGCGGCTTACAGTCGCCTTCACTTTCATCTCCCCACAACAGAGACCCCCTGTGAGGTGGGTGAGGCTGAGAGAGCCCTGATATCACTGCTCGGTTAGAACAGTTTTATCAGCACCGTGACGAGCCCATGGTCACCCAGCTGGCTGCATGTGATACTTGACATCTGTGTTCTTGTGAAGTTGCCTCCTCTGTCCTTCCCTCCCTCCCTCCCTCCCTCCCTCCCTCCCTCCCTCTTTCTTTCTTTCTTTCTTTCTTTCTTTCTTTCTTTCTTTCTTTCTTTCTTTCTTTCTTTCTTTCTTTCTTTCTTTCTTTCTTTCTTTCTTTCTTTCTTTCTCTCTTTCTCTCTTTCTCTCTTTCTCTCTTTCTCTCTTTCTCTCTCTCTCTCTCTCTCTCTCTCTCTCTCTCTCTCTCTCCCCCTCCCTTCCTCCCCCCCTCTCTGTTTCAAAAGTTCAACCAAGAATACTCCTGTGCCTCCACCTCATGTATTTTTGCATGCTCTATGCAGCATGCCTTTAAAAGCCACCCACCCCTTTTGGAGATATCTTATTATTCACCAATTGTAATTTTTGCATTATCCACTGAGTTTATGAAATGCTTATGGCTTTTAATATGTGATCAGTCCTTAGAACTGACCCATATCTCAGTCAAAATTCTCTATGGATATTTTCTTTTCTTCCAACCACTTTCTGTTTGTATGTATGTGTGTGATTTTATACAGGCAAACCAGAACCCCTGGTGTTCCATATACCCCAGGCTTTCTTCGAAGCCCTGCAGCAGAGGATTTCTGTTGGGAGCACCAAGAAGTTGCACCCAAATTCCACTACAGGTACCTAATCTTTATATCCCCTTTTCCTCAGTTAAGCCTGTTGTGATAAAAATCATCTGCACATTAATGCCAAGGCATCATGGATCAGACAGACAGAGCCATTTTTCCCACTAGAGCTGGACTTTGGTTATGAGTAGATAATTGGGGGGATTGTAGCTCCTGGATCCCAGGATCGCCATACATGTAGCTGCAGCAAAGCCCCCTCCTCATAAAATCTTGTGCCATGCTTGCAAGCCTTAATAGTCAACTTGAAAATCGACATTCCTAACAAGCTCATTTGCTTCTAGCTTTTGTCCGGAAAGACGCCTTGCCTCTGGGTACCTTTTCCAAGTATACCTGGCACATCACCAACATCTTGCAGGTCAAACAAATCTTTGATACTCCTGAGGTAAGACTTATTTGTTATCCAAATAGGGTTGGAGGGAATTGAGGGAGGAAGCAGGAATCCAAGCATGGCCATTCCAAGAAGTGAAAGATTATTGTTGGTAGGTCTAGATTTGATTGTGTGGTGATCTGTGATTTGGCATCAGCATTCAGGAACTGTCTTGAGACCACCTTCCAGGGCTGTAGCATTCTTAAAGGGAACAATATTATCCTGTTTTTAGCCCCTGTTTTTGGCTCCTCTTCCCAGATGCCCTTGGAAATTACCCGCAGCTTTATTCAGAACTGGGACGGCACTTATGAGCCCTTTAGGTGCCCCAAAGTCGAGGTGGAAAGCATTCCAGAGACCTACGGGCGTCTGGAGAAGCAGCCAGTTCTCCGGCCCCTAGAGCTGAAAACCTTCCTGAAAGTTGGTGAGTCCACTGCCCGATCCACTTGCAGCCGGTCTGAAGGAGGTGGCATGCAGAACAAGACCCTCTTTCCCCCCTATGTAATATAGGAAGAGGCTCTCTAATGTTCCTTTCTGTTTTCCCCCTTGCCAGGCAACACCTCCCCAGATCAGAAGGAACCAACACCTTTCATCATTGAGTGGATCCCTGATATCCTCCCCCAGTCCAAGATTGGAGAGTTGAGGATTAAGTTTGAATACGGCCACTACAGGAATGGCCACACCACCGAATACCAAGAGCAGCGGCCTTCCCTGGAGCAGACTCTGGAGCTCATGCCTCTCACCACCATCACATTTCCTTGAATTTGTGTGTTCATCACACAGCTTGGTTTGCATGTGCACACACACAAACACCCCCCCCCCACTCCACAGCTGCTTGGCCTCTGCCGGTTATGAGCAGCCAGTTGAGTGGAGAGGCTGTGAGCAGCTGGAGCTTATGAGATACAGTGGTAAACTCCCCCTGCGACCTTCAGGCACCATCTCCTGTTTCTGCTGTCTCTGAAACTCTTCCCATTGGTCTCCATTTCTTGCTTGTCCTGCTGCTCCGACGGCTCCCAGATGGCTGTTCCACTGGACTGAAACTCCTTTACCGGCATACCTTGCGATATATTTTTAAAGAATAAATTAAGGCCGACAGACCACAGTGTTCTCAGATCGATCTTTCGCATAGTCCTGGCAGTTGCAAGTCTGAAATGTGCCAGTCCCCAAGGGGTTCCTGTCCTAACATACCTCTTCTCAGACATATTAAAAACCTGGGTTGGAGCGAGCAGGCGGCTGTCTCAGGCTTGCTGTCTATAGAAAACGGCACCTCGTTTGCTGACAGAGGAACCAGCCACTTTGGACATGAACTTCTCAGAAGAAGTGAAGTGCATCTGGCACACAGGGGGGACCACTGAACCTGAGGCCAGGTGAAATGAAGACAGCAGGCAGCTTGTTCCTGAGATCTTTAGAGAGGGAGTCGGTGAATGCACTAGGCAAAGTAGCGCAACAACCACAAGTAACAGCAGGCTCCCATGTTACAAATGGCCATAGGTCTGGCACCAAAAACAGCAGCCCTGTGCTGGGTTCTCCCCACACACACACGCACACACAGTTTATGAGCTTGGTGTAGTGGTTAGGAGCATGGACTTCTAATCTGGCAAGCCAGGTTTCATTCTGCGCTCCCCTACATGCAACCAGCTGGGTGACCTTGGGCTAGTCACAGCCCTGATCAAGCTGTTCTGACCGAGCAGGAATATCAGGGCTCTCTCAGCCTCACCCACCTCACAGGGTGTCTGTTGTGGGGAGAGGAAAGGGAAGGCGACTTTGAGCCTCGTTTGGGTAGAGAAAAGCTGCATATAAGAACCGACCTTCTTACCATAAGCCACATTCGTCTCTCATCATTTCATTGATGTGATGTAGGATTCCAAGAAAATACAGGTCCTAATATCATTGGGGCACAGGTAAGTTGAAATGCACATTAGAGAGGGGTGAGGAGGAAACTGGAGGAAAGCTGCGTTTGGGGGCCTGCCCATCAAATTTGCAACATGGATGGAGCTGTGAATGTAAGACAGTGTTGGTTAGTGACACTAGAGGGCAGTGTTTGGCCTCCGGTGGAACTACAGGGCTGTTTCTCCAGTGTTCCCTGGCCGCCTTTTTGATGGAAACCTGACAAAAGAGAACAAGCAGCCCTTCCCTCTGCATCCCTAAGTCACAAGAAGCAGCCAGCTCAACACGGCAGTGGATTTTGAACACGCAGCTTCCTGCGATGTTCCTGTAATCTAAATTAATTTAAACGACCCAATTTAGCTTTAATTGACGTGACACCTTATGGATCACCTTAAATTTATCTCCAGAATTGTTAGTACAATGACTACCAAGTCATTGTTATCATCCTGTAAAGGCTCTGCAAATCTCCCTTGGAAAATGGCTGGATTTGGTCATTTCAGCAGAGAGGCACCGTTTGTTTTTTTCTTGCTCCTAGAAACTAGAGTGCAGCCTGACACGAAAGGCACCATGGTACAACTTCTTTCAGGCTAGTGTAATGGGCAGGAATGCAGGGGTAAAAAAGACCTTAAAATCATGACCTGAAACACACCCCTTTTTTATTTTGTAACATTTATGAAAAGTTGCAATGAACTTGAAAGCTTGCAGTTTTGTGTTATTTTGGTTAGTCCTAATATCGTGTGAGTTGTAACTGGATTTTGGCATTGGATTTTGGACCAGCACTGCTGCAAACATTTTTTTTTTGTTTAATTCACTATCAAGTTTTGCTGTGGCTCAGCACTGACCTGCCGTCCACATAGATGAGTAAAGTTTCTGCCCCCAAGAATGGCACAGTTCTGCTTCTGCTGTTTGAGTAGTACAGTTGTGCCCCCCCCCTCCCCCAATTCTAAGTTGTCCCACTAAATTCCCTAGGACTTTTGCAACTTTCTTTTGGCCCCATCTTTGTTAAAAGCATTCAGCATCTTAATGTCTGGTTACACAACTTTGGGCTGAACAGTCCGTACAATAATTTCTCCACCTGCTGGGTAAAAAAAGTCCTATGAAAGACTGGTCCTACATCAGAAAACTAGTAAAGCTGAATAAAACACAGAACACATTTGATTTGGCAAACGCAGCTGTTTTATTTAGACAAGCCGGGGGGGGAGCACTCCCAGATAAACTTGCAGAGCATTTCTCACCAGCACATAAAAATACCACTGCCCTTATAAAAAAAAAGCCAGCTCAGTTTGTATATAAAATCTGTCTTACAATTCAATTTGCCTTTCCTGAATGCACATTTCTCTGGCTGCATTTCTTTAGCTGCTTCCTCCTGCTCTTAATCTGGCATTTTGCTGCTAAATTGCAAGTACAAGAAATGTCCCCAGGGGTGTTACCTCTTTCTTAGGGACATGCTGGCCTCAGCACTGCAGAGTTCCACATAGCTTTCTCATGCTATGTGGATGGATGGAGGGGTCCAGCATAGGCAAATATCAGGGCCAGGTGAACACTGGATGCATATCTGAGCCCCTTCCAAATCTCCCTGGAGATACAAATCATCACTGGTCACTGCTGTTTCTTTTGCTGCTGTCCCGTTGCCCAGAGAAGACCAGGAGCTTCTGCATTGGCAAAAATCAACATGGCTGAGCTAGATATGAAATGCGAAAAGCTGATTTGGATTGCAGGGAAGTATGGCATCACTTGCAGAGGGGTGAGGAGAATTACTCAGTCTTGAAAGGGTAGTACTTATGCTCACCCATCCTAGAACAAAAGAGACAATTATAAATAAACAGGTGTGATATTGAATCAACTAGAGGGAACAAAACACATGCAGAACAACACCCGGTTTCCCAGAAACAGGAATTTATCAGTGAGTAAAATGAGAACGTGGAAAAGCTCAATAAATAATAATGTGCATGCATTTCAAAACAAATGGAAAACAAAAAAGAAAATCCCTGATTCATTACATTCATAGCATAGTTTAAATGATAGCATTATTAGCTTCCTGATGAGTGGCAGCTTGGTTTAGAGAGTTGGATGGAGGCTAATTAGATTGGGAGGGAGGTGAGATGAAATTGAAATCAAAAATGAAATTTTCCAACCTTTAAACAGATCTTGCAACAGAAAATTATATCAGGCTGTCTTTCTAGTGTTCCTTCCAGTTACAGCTGGTGTAGTGGCTTGGGGTTCCGCCCACCTTCCTGAGGCTCCTAGGGTACTAGATCCTGCCTGCTCCATTGCCCTGTCGCCTCTGTGGGGTGCTGACTCTTGCCTCTGCCCACTGTGTAGCTCGGCTTGACCAAGGGCTTCCCCCTCTGCCTGCCCTGTAACAATGCCAGCTTTCTCCAAGTGTTGAATGCCTGCATCACAATCATTTTAATTGCCTAGAAAACTGGGATTCTTCCAACTGTCTGAAACTTGGCAGAGATGGTCTCTTGAGTAGTACGATTCCTAAAAATTTCATTCCAGTTTGGATGGAAAACAAGTTGGAGTTGGAAATGTGTTTCCCATTACAACAAATGAAAATGAAAACAAATGAAATCATCAAAAAGGAATGAAAATAATGTATGTCAATCAACTTTTGGAAACCATATTGCTCCCGTTGTGCTTTAGAGCAGTTCTACCCAATCTTGTGGACTGGCCCCCAATGTTGGCTCCTCACTGCTCTTGAGACCTAAGATGAAATCATCGCTCAGCAATATTCTGTGGAATATCTCCACCCTTGCTAACCTAGGGTCACTTCAGTTCACATGGCTGATGGGTTCCACCGGCCATCTGGCAGAGATCGAGCTCTCAGTTACAAAGGGGAGAGGCACTTCCCTTAAATAAGCAATGAATGGGGTGCTGAGGAGCCCTGATGAATCCAGCAGGCCACCCTACTCTTGTATGTAATCCACCTTGGGAGAGGAAATGCCATTAGACAGCGACCCCCGCCCTGTGCCCCAGCACATGACTTCACTGGACAAATGCCACCAGGGTCGCCATGTTAGGTCTTTGCAATAAAAATACCAGGGAGGCTTCGGGCTCCCTGAATTCCGACAGTGGCATCAGGCCTTTGACTTCATCACTGTGCCTATGACTCCCATTTACAGAAATCCACCCCAGGCCATCTAGCAATGCAAGGAATGTGGTGCCAAAGGTACATAGTTTACAGAGGAAACATCTCAGGGGACATTGCCTCATGGGGCCACTAGTGCAGCGGTCCCCAACCTTCTTGTATTCGGGGACCGCCTCTGAGGGTGGGAGAGAGCCGGCGGCCCGGCCACAGCAGCTGCACGTAAACGTGCACGTGCAGTGGCCGCGCATGCACGTTTTCACCACTAGGTGGTGCTAACGCGCATGCGCAGAACAGCCGCACATGCACGTTTTCGCCAGCAGGGGGCGCAAACACGAATGTGCGGCGGCTCCGCACGTGCGCGTTTGCGTTGCTGGCGTGCCAGCGGCTGCGCCTGCCTCTTCCTCCCCTCTCGCTGCGGGGGGAGGGGAAGGCAGGCGCGGCCGCTGGCGGCCCGGTACCATGGCCCGGTACTGGGCTGCAGAACGGGGGTTGGAGACCTCTGCACTAGTGGACAGGAATGAGCGACACCAATCCTGGCCAATGGAGCTTCAGGAGGGGTGATGGGTGAATCTCCGCCCGCTAACATCAGAGGAGGCCAAGGCCAAGCCACAGAGGGCTGCTGGACTCGGCTCACTCTGGGCCGTTTTGATGTCCCAGCACCCCCCCCCCCATAGCAGCTGGGGAGCCGCTATGTGTACCACGTTGCATTTTGCTCTGTGCAGTGCTTCTAGAAGTACCCAAATGTTTTCAGCAAGGTTTTTGAAAGTGCATAACATACCCCACGATGTCCCAGGCAACAGCCCGTGCCCCCCAATGGAGAGATTCCAGCTTTTTAACTTCATCTTCTGTGAGGCAGAAATCAAAGACCTACAAAAACAAAAGCTCCTCTTGAAGAACCCGGCTTGCTAGTCACATGCAGTCCCACAGCAAGGCAAAGAACTACATCCCCCCCGGGGGGGGGCATTATGACGAGAAAATGGCCTGGTATAAGTCCAGATACCTGCCAAAAGTATTTTTTGTTTCCCTTCAG
Source organism: Paroedura picta (assembly GCF_049243985.1). Lineage (NCBI taxonomy): Eukaryota > Metazoa > Chordata > Lepidosauria > Squamata > Gekkonidae > Paroedura > Paroedura picta. The sequence goes on from NC_135380.1 coordinate 25,457,925, forward strand.
CCTCTTTTTAAAGAAGATTAAATATATTGGTAGTACCAGGCTGGGCGGCTCAAAGGCTTTCCTTGCTGCTAGGTTTTCTAACTTTTCGGGCCACTCCAACCACACTCAAACAAGAGAGGTGGGGGAGAGATTTTGCCACCAAGTCTATCAACTAAAACAAAAAAGGAGGGAGAACGGAAAAAACTAAGAACTGAATAAGGTAAAGCTGATTTAAGCAGAAGCTAAATAAATAAATAACCAAAGCACCACAGGTAAGCAATGGCCAAAACACGATAATACCTGTGCATACAGACTACAAATAAGATACTAAAAGTTATCTGCAAGAATGTAAACACTCCAAGTCTTGTAAGTTGTTTCTCTTGAAGTCTGGCCAAAAATGACTTCTGGATTTGATTCGTTTTCAAAAGCTTTCCTCAGTGGCCAAGATTGTGACTCAAGTTTCTTATCTGGTCAGAAAAAACAAAGCCTCATCAGGCTTTTTGGTGGGATCGTCAGTGGTCTCATACAGAAATTTCTGCTTGGAAAGATCAACCTTCTCCCATCTGAGGACCCAGCCTTCAAAGGGACCATCTACAAGTTGCTTCTGGTTCTAGTAAACAGAAAACAACAAAGGACTAAAATAAAATAGAATGACTTTAAAATAAAGTGGCCCAAGGATGGAGTACAGCCTCATGACATCCAATCGCACTGGAACCAGAAGCTTCAGGTAGTACCAGACATGGATCTCAATTGGAGTTGAGCCCTTAAACCAGCACCTCTCTAAGCTGACTTTTATTCGTTAAGCAACCCTGCCTTTCCTTTTTTAGAAAACTGGGGTAGTTTAAGGAGGGTGTCTCATGGCTTAAGTGCCACTCAGCGCTTAATATCCACTCAGGGCAGCTGCCCTGCCCCTGAGTGCCTCCTCCTCCAGCCGGTTTGCCTGTCTGTCCAGCAGCCAGCCAATTGCTTTCCGTCCCCCACTCCTGACCATTCCCCTCCTCCTTCCACTTCCCTCTGAGGCTTGGCGGCTGTAGATTCCTGCTGCGTGACAGCTTCCCCCTGCTGGTGAGTTCTGTAACAGCTGCCTGCAGCCTTGCCAGGTCCTGGAACTTGGCAGAGTTCTTCCACACCCCCCCCCCCATCTAGCGCCCATTGTATTCCTGCATGCAACGGGTGTGGCCCCTAGTGTATTATAAGGATCTAATTTTTAAATCATCAACAACACTTTATTTACAGTGATGTAGACCAGAACAATAATCAGAGACACGATATCCATTTTTCCAAAAGTATCCCCACCTTTGGGGCTTTTAACCGGACTGGTCAAACCAACCTTCGAGTCCACAGGATCTCAGGAATGGAAAGGCTTTAAAGGTATCCCCTGTGCAAGCACCGAGTCATGTCTGACCCTTGGGGTGACGCCCTCTAGCGTTTTCATGGCAGACTCAATACGGGGTGGTTTGCCAGTGCCTTCCCCAGTCATGACCGTTTACCCCCCAGCAAGCTGGGTACTCATTTTACCGACCTCGGAAGGATGGAAGGCTGAGTCAACCTTGAGCCGGCTGCTGGGATCGAACTCCCAACCTCATGAGCAAAGCTTTCAGGCGGCTGCCTTACCACTCTGCGCCACAAGAGGCTCATAGGAAAGGCTTTAGGTAGAAGTAAATAATTTATACTCTACCTTTGAGTTCTCGATGATGTGGGCAGGTGTTTCACTCTTTGGGATAGTGGCTATACCAGCTTGTATATTAAAGCGGATCAAAATCTGTGAAGACATCAGAAAGGAAAAGTTGGAGTTTGTAATTCTTGGGGCTGCACCTTCTAAACTCCTGCATCCGTCTCTGTATCAGGAACTCAGATCCCAGGAACTCAGGAACTGCAACCCATGTAACGACTATTCTGATGTGGTCACAGCAAACCTGAGTGGCCTGACAAAGAAGTCCGTAAAAGCTGCCTTGGCAATTCATGTCAACAGAGGAATTGGGCGTCTTCCTTGTTACAAAGGGCTTGCACGTTTGCACATGAGCCCACACTTACACATAACGCATGCTTCTTGATATATCTTTCTTGTAGTGATCAATAGTCCTCTTCCTAATTTATTGCTACCTCCATAGTCTCATTATCTAAAGGCATCCTTAGAGCCACCAGGAGAGCCCTTTATGTACCAGAGCATCAAACTGAGACGGCAAAGGCATGAGGATAAATGGCGTTAAAGCAGGTCCCTGCACAAGATTTGTAAAGAGTCATAGAATCATAGAGCTAGAAGGGACCTCCTGGGTCATCTAGTCCAACCCCCTGCACTATGCAGGAACATTCACAACCCTATCGCTCATCTACTGTAACCTGCCACCCCTTAAGCCTTCACAGAATCAGCCTCTCCGTTAGATGGCTATCTAGCCTCTGTTTAAAAATTTCCAAAGATGGAGAACCCACCACCTCCCGAGGAAGCCTGTAAATACAGATACAAGACAGTTACAAGGCATCCTACAACTTCTGTGAAACTTCTTAATCAGTTTTTTCTCACTTTTTCTTGAATTTTTAAACTCTTTATCATTTTCCTATCTCGTATCGTTGTGAATAGGTTTGCATTGATTCAATTAGCTCTTTTGCATCATTTCTTTCATTCAATCTTATTTGGGGGGGCGGAGTAAACCTTCTGCATAGCCTTGTGTCCCATCATCTTGCATACCCTTCACTTATTATGGAGGTTTGCCTAAGCTAGCACCTGATTCCAGCAATATTCTGAGAGCTGACTACACGGAGCAGGGAATAAGGACAGGCTCCCAGCAGAGGCTACCCCACACATGATTGAACTAATTGCTTATTGTTTTGCTTGCTATTTCTAACCCTGCAAGTCCTCCCAAATAAATGTGCGCATACCCGAAATATTATCGAACGGTCTCCAGTTGCTGCCTACTGACAAACCCTGGGGTATGTGAAAGGTCCCCCTGCGATCCCAGCATTCTAACCAAAGTAAGTCATTTTACCTGAGCAGGAGATTTCCCATGCTTCTTCGCGATTTCCTTCACCACTGGGTCTTCCATGCCATTCTTGGGATCCAGCTTACCTGGAGGGCTAGAGAAGAGAACACGTTTCTTCCAAACTGGCTGGTTCTACTGCATTCTATTGACTCAGTGGATGAACCTACTCAAGCGTTCCTGGATTGATATGGATGGGATAGACATTTCTAATGGCAACAGCAAGTTTTCCCCCACGGGACTGCAAGCAGGCTTAGTTGTTAAGCAGTTTTGGTTTCCAGCAGGAGTACGTGTGGAAAGAAATGCAAATACTCAGCAAGACTTAACACAGGAATGGCTGGTTTTGCTTATTAAATTATAAGTCCCACTTTTTCTCAAAAGCTGTTTTCACAATGAGGTTTTAGTGATGTGTGTGAGCATATGTGTGTGCGTGTGCATGCTTGCACAATTGATTGCCTTTCAACCAATTAATTCCCTCAAATTATTTTGCTTTTGATGGTCTGGGTCCTGGTTTAGGGCAGTGGTCCCCAACCTTTTTATCACCGGGGACCGGTCAACGCTTCACAATTTTACTGAGGCTGGGGGGCGGGGGGGGGCCGCCGCTGCCTGAGCCCCTGCTCTGCTTGCTTTCCTGCCAGTGCCCCTGACTTCCCGCTGCCCACTGGGGGGCGCTGACAGGAGCAGCTGTGCAGTGCCACGCTGAGGGGGAGCCCCAGTCATGGCGGACACCAGAGAGCACCAAAGGTGAGCCAGCGACAGAGTGGCAGGGCGGCCCTCAAGGGAGCAGCCAGGGAGGAGGACAAGGAGGACCTACGGACCACTGGATTAGGGCATTTTCTGCATTAGGGCATACCTTATGGCACCTTCATCCCTGTAGAGAAAATCAGAGATCTGGGAAAAAGCTGGCCCAGTGGTAATTTTTACCCTGCTTAGTAGATCATGTAGACAGCTTTGCACTCAGTGGCACTGGTTGGACAAATCTCCCTCTTCTGCTCTCTGACCATTGGCTTAGACAGGGCCAGCTCAGCTCATTTGCTATCCCAAGCAAACCATCAACTTGTAGTGCAAGTGGGAAAGATCTTGGAGTGCAAGATCTTTAGTGCAAGTGGGAAAGCACCTCTGTTCCATCTGCCCTCAAGTCTGCAGCCTGCCTCGAAAGCCTGGGAGGTGGCCCACAAACCATGCCGATCACCTCCTGCCAGGTGTCACCTTCTGTGGGTTTGCTGCTTAAGTGGCCTCTCGGGTGGTGATCTGGCCCTGCCTGTGCGCTCTGGAGATGTGATGGCTCCTGGCACCATGTTCCCTTACCCAACTGCATAGGCATTGTGTGCTAAGACCGCATGGTAGCCAAGTCCCAGGAAAGGGCAGGCAGGTGGGTAGGTCGAAAAACTCACAGGTCTGATAAGAAGAGAAGCTGAAATTCTTGCAAAAGTGACCAAGGGTGCCATTGTGGGCTGGCTGCTGCCCATGAATAACCAAAATAGAGACAGCATAGAGAAAGCTGAAGCCCAAAGGGCAGAGTCTTACAAAGGACGCTTTGGAGATGTCAGGGGGCTGTATCCTGTGAGGGCCATCCTTTTGGCCTTGGTGAAGGCAATCAGCTTTATCTGGGTCTGGTAAATATGCCGCTCCACCTGTCGAGGAGACAAATGGGTTAGAGATTATCCTGAAGCCATGAAAGTGTCTGTTTCCCAGGCTGTAATCCTCTTGCCTCAAGCAATATCCAGGCCAAACGAAACTGGAGGCCTCTCTGCAAAGACACCGGAAGAAATGGGAGTGGAGAAGGGGCAGAAAAGTCTTCCGCAGAATGATTATGCTCTAGGCAGCCTTATGTTTAGTGGCTGAGAACGGATTCATATGCAGAGCTGCATGAATTTCTCTGCATGCCAGTTACTTCCCCGCCAGCTGATGGTCCAGCTCTGTTGCTAAGAGGAAGTATATTTAGGGCCATTTCGCACGGCTTAAAAATAGCACAATGGTTGCTAATTGAAAACGCTACTAATTTGGCATTACCCACGACGTCGTAGACAATCTGCAACACTCCTGAAACCGATCAGCAAAAAGCGCTTCGTTTTAGCGCTTTCAGGGGAATCCAGAAAAGTGGATTCACCCTCCGGATAGCGATACACTCCTGCAACCAATCTGCAACACTAGCGCTAAAGACCTGTGCGTTACCATTGTTGCGGGTACTTCAAAGTCCCTCCTCCTGAGCCTGTCCTCCAAACTTCCGGCGAAGCGATCGCCATTTTTTTTTCTCGGAGCGAGCGGGGATAAACGCACCAGCGAGCCTCTTTCTGTTTAGAGGCTTCCCTGGCTTCAGTCCTTCACCTTTAGTCACTAAGCACAAACCACATAAAAGCCCGTTTGCTGAAATAAAGTCCCTTTATTTTTTACACATTAATTCAGCCGAAAATCGGGCCCGTGAGAGGGGGGGGGATTTTTTTTTTATCACTCGAGGCAGCGTGCCAACGATCATACAATCAAACGACAGCTCACATTAGGCAGCTGGATGGGTCTCTCCGTTGCAAGGAATCTACCTAGATTCGTTGCTATGGGTCTGTTTTTTTTTTTTTTTTAAAACCTTTCTTAAAGGGAAAGGGGCTGTTTGGGAGCATGCTAATGGCTGCCCATTGGCTGCTTGACGGCCAGGGGCGGGACGAGCTTGGCAATAGCGCTTCCTTTCTTGCGATTTCTGCCGAGACCAGAAGCCTGTGGGAAACGCTAAAAAACGCAACTGATTCCACTACAAAGCCAGGTGTGCAAAACGACGAATTCCACTATTTTAAATGGCGATTTTTCATTCAGTGACCAATTTGCAACAAAGATCCCCGTGCGAAATGGCCCCCAGTTACCTGCTTCTCCACAGTAGTGTGGTGCTTTCATGCATCTTTCAGCTTTTCCCAAGCTTTGCTGTGATCTTTCTCAGGCCAGCTTTTTGGAAAGATTGCAGCAATACTCCTGGGGCTGTTCAGATGTGGACAAGAAAGTCTGGATCTTTCCCGGTTCCATCCACACGGGTACCGTTTTCCTCTCCTCCGTACCCCAGAGGTGGTACACAGACCCAGTGTGATTTAAATATTGCTGGAGTGTCCTAACACTTAACATTAGAAAGCAACTTCCAGTCAGAGAAGCCTTCCAACGGTGTGGGGAGTTGGGGGCATCCCACGAAGCCGGGGAGGTGTGGGGCATTCCGACATGTCACCAACACTTTCCCTCTGGTACTAGCTCACAGTCTGGAATCAAACAGAGATATTACCTGGAGGACATCAGGCTTAATTCTTGCTCCAGAGAGCAACCTCTCCAGTTGACTCTCGCTAAAATTGGCCACCCCGATGCTTTTCACCAGGCCTTCGTCCACCAGCTTCTCCATGGCCTACAAGAAAAGAAAAGCCACTCCAGTTCTCAGCCATTAACTGGCAGCACTTGCAAAGTCAGGCTCGTGATGCACCTGAGACAGGGGGATGGGGCAAGAAGGGCCAGACGAAAGGAACTCCAGCAAAGCGCGCAGCCTTGCAGTCCCCACAGATGCATCACCAGACTTGCTCCTAACAGACTCCATTGTGCATTTCTGTGCAAGCACAGCAGCACTGCAGCATGTGAGTAGGGGGAGGGTTGCAATAGTCAAATGCCTGAGAATCATTTCAGAAAAAACAACTAGGGTGCAAATACATGTGTCAAAGAGTATATCTTGGGACATGACTGGAAAGGGAAATTGTGACAGAGGGAACATTGGAGTTGCCTCATCTGACGAAGAGGGCTTGCACTCGAAAGCTCACGCCCTGAATAAATCTTTGTTGGTCTTAAAGGGGCTACTGGACTCTGATTTTATTGTGTTACTTCAGGCCAACATGGCTACTCATTTGAATCTAGAAAAATCATGTATTTTTTTTAGTCGCAGAAGGGGCAGTTATGATCTTTTGCATGCCCCACTTCAAGTTGTATGCAGATTTATTTATTTCTCACGTGGCGTGTGCAGTGTAGCCAGGCAAGGGACATTCAGAGGGGTTGGCCATTGCCTGCCCCCATGTCATAACCCCTCGTGTTCCTTAGAGCAGGGGTAGTCAACCTGTGGTCCTCCAGATGTCCATGAACTATGATTCCCATGAGCCCCTGCCAGCATTTTCTGGCAGGGGCTCATGGGAATTGTAGTCCATGGATATCTGGAGGACCACAGGTTGACTACCCCTGCCTGAGAGGAACTCCATCCAAATCCTTGGAGCTCTCTTATCCAAGTGCTAGCTGGGTCGTCCCTGCTTAGCTTCCAATATCTGATTGGAGCAAACAAACAGGAGAGTTTTTCAAAACTGGGCACGGTGAGCTGGGCACGGTGCAGGGTCAGTGCCTGGAATAGGACAGCCGCTCCCCATGAGCAGCAGGAGCCTAAATAATTCAGCATTATTTTAAAAGTGAGACGTAAGTGTATGCAAATGTGCTTGGTTTGCATGATCTCTTCAGGTTGTAGACTTACCCCTTTTACTTTTCATAGAACATTGGTTTCTTGCTCCCCCCCCCCCCAATACCACAAAATTCACATGGAGGTTGATAGTTCTCAAGCACAACAGTAGTCATGGGATGGCTACTCGTCAGTGGCTCGGAGGGACACATGCTCAGCAGCACCATCAACAGAACCAAGAGCAGGTGGGCTTGTGACGCCTAGACCAGTGTGGCTAGCAGTTATTTTATGTATTTATTTATTTGGAATTTTATGCCGCCCATTCTTTACTGCTCTGTTAGGGGGACAGTGCTTTGGAGACCTCTCTGCAAATGTGCCAAGAGGCTAGGGAGGAAGATGAGGGAACGTCAGATGGTGCACTTTCTGCACACCAACCCAACTGAAAAGCAGCTGGTGGGGGTGAGGTGTTATGAAAGTTCTGCTTGTGCAATGGCCCATTCACACACATGGCAGCTATCAAGTCCCAAACATACACGTGCGAACCAATTGTGCAGCACCAAGGCGAGTAGGAAGATGAAACAAAGACCTATGGCTCTCTCCTTGGCAGCTCCTTGCATCCTTTTCCCTCTGGTTCCAGGCCATGATTTGTGGCCAACTGTGTGATGGTTGCTTCTTACCTTCCATGTGTCCACGTAATCAACATCATCCAGCTGCACTTTGCCGTCCTTCTGTGGCAAAAGGTCCCCCTTGACATTCTGTGGCAAGCAAAAATATACACACAAACACATGTGATGCAGGTCTACCGAGGCCAGGATTGTCTATTCAGATTGCAAGCTGTCAGCCAGGGTCTCAGGTCAAGGTCTTTTATGTCATCTATGACTGAATTCTTTTAACTAGCAATTTTAACTAGCACAAACTGAACTTGGGGCATTCTGTGTGCAAACAGATAATCTACCACTGAGCCGTGGCACTAGAGGTGGAGGGGGCAGGATCTACACAAGACTTCCCATTGTATTGCACTCCAAAAGACAGACCTGCCCTTCTCTTTTGCTCTGCTGTCCATTGTGGCAGATTCCATGGCCTGACACTCACTCTGTTTTGGATTAACATCACCTCTGATAAATCTGTCTATACATCTTTCTCTTTCTTTCTTTCTTTCTTTCTCTGCCTTTGCTCATGGTTCAAGGAAGCTCTTTCAACAACCAGTGATCATGGCTTTATGGCTTAGAGGGGATTTGAACCTTTATGTTAGGCTTTTTCCCAGGCCAGCATCCATCTTAATCCCTAGGGCTCTTCCCTGGAACATGAATTATGAATGGATGAAACAAGTACAGAATATATTTCCCTCTCCACTGAGTAACCACCGAGAGTCCCCAGTTCAGATTATGGTGTTTGTAGGGAAACTGGGCCCTGGCATAGCTTCTTCTGTGACTTACGCATTGCTGCGGAGTTTCAAGAGACAAGTCTATGTGCTGCAGTCAGAAACAAGAAGTGTGGCCAACTCTCCCAGTGGACCTTGCCACTGATTCCCTCCAGCCATTCAAAGCTTGTTGTACCTTGATGCCCATTGGGGAGTGGATTAGGTATAGATCCAGATAATCCAGTCGTAGCAGCCTCAAGGTTTCCAGGCAAGCTGGCTTCACATCTTGGGGAGCATGGAAGCTGTTCCAAAGCTGCCAAGAGAGGAACATGCCCATGAGTCCAGTTGACTGACACATAAGCTTTGGGAAGTGAGTTGGACTTTTCATCTATGAGCTACAGAGAAACATTTAATACCAAGAAGACTTTGGCCTTCTGGATTTTGCAGTTGCATCACTGAGAGAGTTTTGGAAGGAGCAAAGAGTATGGGTTGTAGATGGCTTATAGACCGGCCTTTGGTATCTGGTGGCTGCTCGCTAGTTCACTTACCCAAACTGATTGGATGAGGGTTGAAGCAGTATTTGGAAATAAAACAGTGAAGAATAGGAAATTATGGATTTTTCAGCTGTTTGGCAAGTTGCTGCAGTCCCTCTTGGAAGGGAGGAGTTGTGGATTTTGGTATCATTTCTTTCACAGAAAACCATGCTGGAGAAGAGGCTAAGGAGACCTTTCCCCCATCTTCCAGTCCTCCACTCAGAAGAAAAATAGTCTCATGATATTGTGAGGGATGCGGCAATAAAAGTCCTAATGTTGCACCCCCGAGAAGGTAAAAAGACAGATATATGCTGTTCTATGAGCTGACCAAGTGAAACTGACTCTCAGCTACAATTAGCCATTTGGTCACATTATCAGAGAAGCCAAGGTGGACTGGTTTGAATTTCCCGGCATGGCACCTTGGCCTCTTTATCTAACCTTCTAGGGTTATTGGTCGAACAACAGGCCCAAAGGGAAACCTTTACTCCTGCAATCCAAATTCTGATTGGGTGGAAAGGAAAATTCTCAGGCTACATATCCATGTTAACTTGGTTTGGACTTCCGTGTTAAGTCTCTGAAAATGGATAGACCAAAGATGCTAAATCTTGAACCCATTTCTCAGAGAGGAATACTTGAGGCTCCTCTGGTGTGAAAGTATAGAACTAGCTAGCAATGTACCTTGTGATTCTTTCCTTAGTATTCTGCTTCTAGTGTTCTGTTAATTTGTACCCAGCTATCAGGACTTTTGTGATTTGTGTGTCGTTAACTGAAGGTTTTTTTTTACTAAAAATTCTATAAAGAATAGCACTCATGATAGCCTGCTGTGCTCCTTTAAGCTGAACAAGTGCTTCAGTGTTGAACACCAATGGCTATAATAGATGCAGAGGGAAAGGGTAAGAAGAGAGGCGATAGATGACCCATAGATCTCCATTTCCTTCTTGTACTCCCTCCCCAACCCCCTCCCCCCAACCTCCTGGTGATTCAGAAAACCAGAGAAAGGCATAACAAGGGGGATGATGGCAGCTTCTGTCAGGTAAGGGACTCCTTGGTGGAAGAAGAGGTTGAAAGTAAGCCATTTTGAAAGCACAACTCTCTTACTGGGCTTTCAGCAAACCTAGGCACATAGGACAAGGGACCAAATGTACAATTGTGACACATGTGACTGAATTTGGGCCTCAATTATGAGAGCATCCTTCTTCAAATAGAGTTAATTTGCCTGGGGTTTCTCTCCAGTTATTCCCAGTCGAACAGCTCTGTAGCACCGCAGAGCCAGTGTGGTGTAGTGGTTAAGAGTCTCAAACTCTAGCCTGGAGAACTGGGTTTGATTCCATACTCCTCCTCTACATGCAGCCAGCAGGGGGACCTTGGCCCAGTTGCAGTTTTCTTAGGGTATGGAGAGCAGTTTTTGCAGAGCAGTTCTATTAGAGCTCTCCCCACCTACCTCACAGAGTGTCTGTCCTCTTCATAAACTGAAAGAGCCACTTGCAAGCCAGCTCCTCCCATCACAATGTGTGCCATGGCAAAAGCCATCCTTCGTATCAATGTATAAAAAGTCTGCTCACCTTGCTAACAACGAAAAGGTCTTCTCTCTTCACTAGACCTTCCTTGAGGACCTTCTCAATACCTTCACCGATTGCTCCCTCGTTGTCGTAGAAATAAGCACAGTCAATGTGCCGGTAGCCATTTTTGACTGCCACTTCAATGGCATGTTGAACAATACCTGGAGGAGACTGAAATGAACAGAAGACACCGCCCCACCCAAGGTGGCATTCATTAGAACAATGATGAAACAAAGCTGCCTTATCCTGAATGAGATGATGGGCATCTGTCAAGGTCGCTATCATCTACACCAGGGGTAGTCAAACTGCGGCCCTCCAGATGTCCATGGACTACAATTCCCAGGAGCCCTTGCCAGCATTCGCCAGCGAATGCTGGCAAGGGCTCCTGGGAATTGTAGTCCATGGACATCTGGAGGGCCGCAGTTTGACTACCCCTGATCTACACTGCCTGGCAGTAGCTCTTCCAGGTAGACCATGATCACATCCTTTGTTACTTGATGCCTGTGGCTGGGGATGGAACCCAGGCCCTTCTGTAGACCAAGCTTATGCTCTTCCACTGGACCACATTCCCACCCTTTTCTAGTTGAGATGGATCCATAGACCAGACAGAAGTCTCCATGTATGTGCTTGGGGGGGAGGGATGGAATTAAAGTTTCCAGTTCCCCTGACAAGTACTGAAACATATATAATTGTCATAATGACGATTTCTAAAGATGAAAACCATATTAGTTAGGCTGATGTCGGTTTGTAGCGCAAAGGCATCACACCTTGCCAAAGTATTTCACTGTGGTCTTTACTATGCAGCCAGCGCAGACGCCAAGTAATACTAAAGGAAGGCTGGAAGCAGATCCTGACTGTGACACTGTCGCGTCTACACAGATGCACACCATTCTTAAAGGGACGCTGTAGGATCCAGTGCCTGATGCACTCTAATTGCTGGGGCTTTTCAACAGGCAGTGCATGAGTTACTGGCCAAGGCAAGAATTCAGAGGGAATGCATTTTTTTCATCCACATTCAAATGGAGAGGAATATTTGCCCCCATTCCTTTCCCAAGAGTTCCAGTTTTGCGATTAAGATTTTTAAAATTGCATCTTGGACGGTAGCCATATTAATCCGCCAAGGCAAAATCGAATAGGAGTTTTGTGGCTCTGGTGTTTCTATTATTGTTATTTTGAAAAGCCACAAGACTTTGCTTTCCAAGAGGAAGCCTTATGCCTCAGCCTTATTTTGAATATAAAATTTCCCCTTTAGAATTCAAAAGGCATCAACCCCTCACATGAAGCTCCAACCAGGCTGCGCCAAGAAACTCAGCTAATCTGTTGGTTTATTTGCTCTGGGGCTCAGGTGCCAAAGGGAACTCGGGGCCTCTTGAGTCACGCAACCCCTTGGATCACCTTTATGGTTGACACACTCCTTTCTCAACTGCCAAGCCCCTAGCTTTTGTGTCTCATTTGCAAGAAAGGTGACATCAACACCACTATTTAGAAGAAGACACATTGATCAGAATTTGGGGGGGGGGGAAGGTTTCTGAATAGAATGTCAACTAGCATGGTTAACAGATTTTAAAGGTTTTCTTTTGAATGTTAAACCTAGAGAATTTGGAATACATAGTATGTTGTTTGCAACTTGCAGAATTGTTTTAAGAAAGTTTAACTGCGGATGCTAAGGCAGACTTTTTCAACTAGGGTTTCCTGAAACCCTGGGGTTTCTTGGTGGCCCTGGAAGGGTTTCTTGAATGGGTGGGAGTTAATTTGTAATTTGTTAAATGTTTATTGGGTGATATGACCATATATATAAGAGCCTCTTGTGGCACAGGGTGGTAAGGCAGCAGAAATGCTGTCTGAAGCTGTCTGCCCATGAGGCTGGGAGTTCAATCTCAGCAGCCGGCTCAAAGTTGACTCAGCCTTCCATCCTTCCGAGGGCGGTAAAATGAGTACCCAGCTTGCTGGGGGGTAAACGGTAATGACTGGGGAAGGCACTGGCAAACCACCCCGTATTGAGTCTGCCATGAAAACGCTAGAGGACGTCACCCCAAGGGTCAGACATAATCCGGTGTTTGCACAGGGGATACCTTTACCTTTTTATGACCACCTATGGTCATGTTGAGCCACCCACCCCTCCCCAAATGGCCAATGAGGAACTTAGAGGGGATGGCAAGGAAAGGGGCCCCAGATGGGCATGTCCACAGTTATGCTTCCTAACCATAGTCTGCATGATCATGCCACTTCTGGGGGTTCTCGAAGCCTGAAGAATGCTTTAGGGGTTTCAATGGTGAAAAAGTTGAGAAAGGCTGTACTAAAGACTAAATTTAGCATCATCAGCATGCAAGGCAGATGTTGTACCCGTGTACAATGATCTCTCTCTCTTTCTCTCTCTCGCAGTATATATAGCAGAAATAGCATCCCATGTGAGGCGAGTCTACTGCTGCATGGAAAAATATGTTGATCTATACAGTATCAAATGTCATGGCAGAAGTTGCCGTAATTACTAAGAGGGCCTCCCCCAGTCTCTCATCACATTGCAGACTTGAGTAAAACCCTGTAAACAAAGAACTGGCTGGGCCAAGGGGTCCTTCCTGAAGGATCAGAACAGCTGCAGCTCTGCCGTCAAAAAGAGCCATAAGCACTACCTGGAAAGCACAGCCATACTTCCCTCTTTCGGGGTTTGCTGTTTAGCAAGGACTTGCCCCACTGATTTCTTCTCTCATCGTGCTACAGACAGAGTCCAGTTGCACCTTTAAGACCAACAAAGATTTATTCAGGGCGTGAGCTTTCGAGTGCAAGCACTCTTCGTCAGACTAAGAACTCCTTACATGACCGTGGGAATATATAGCAAAAATTGATTCTGTTACATTAGTAAACTGTGTCACACATCCCAATACAGCCAATGATAATTCTTTGCCAAAACAGCCAATCAGTTCCCTTGAAATTCAGTTGTTATTCACACAAACATGGGAGAAATAAAACTGTCTGTGAAAGTGATCAAAGGGTTCAGGTTGCAGCCCTGTTTTTTCTATGTGGCTGTCCCACTTTTCAGATTTCCTTTGTGAATATCTTTTTGTCTTTACTTAAAATGCAGCTGTAGAGCTGTGAGTTAAAGTGATGTAACAAGTTCCAGGTTGTAGCATCAATTGAAGTCTATACATCACAATGGCTTTTTACGCAAACTACCAAGCAAACTATCCAAATATTAAAGTGTCCATGTTCTGCTGAGAGTTCTTACTCATCTTCCTTTCAAGAGATTTGCAGCAATATGTATAAAAGAGGAGTGATGAGGTTTTGCTATAAATTAAAACTTTGAAACCTAGTGGAAGGACTCTAGAAGAAGGTTGATTCAGGTGGGTATCTGTGTTGTGGTCTGAAGCAGCAGAACAAAGTCTCTGCACACAAAACTTGTACCTCAAATACAGCTTTTTCAGTCTTCTACGTCCCACAGGACTCAAACTTTGATCTAGAAGAAAGTTGATTCTGTTTTGTAAAATAGCCCTGGAGATCGTTTTTTTTTTTCCTTTAAGAAGAGTAAAAGGTCTAAGATCATAGAGTTTAAAAAGTTATTCTGACCTCCAGAGATGGAGATAACAGCAGTGGACAAGGAATGTGAATGCGAGGCTGACAGGGGGGAGGGAAGAGGGAAATGATGCAAATGGTATGGGACACACAAGTCAACGTTACTCGGATCTCGTATGTAAATAAGGAGTTGCAGGTTTAGAATGGGGGAACGGCACAATAGAAAAGGTGATGTAGCAGTTATTGCTCTAATTCTGCTTCCTGATGATTGCAGAAAAGACATTCTTCAATATAACAGCAATGCAAAAGAACCTTTATTCTGGATATAGGAGATTTCAGTTTTGTACATTCCATACTGGTGGGGCACTGGTTGTCTAAGATGTCTGTTCCTGTATATGTGTAATAGTTAATGGGACTTTGCTATTACCAAACTCACAACAGTATTCATGATGCCTGAAAAATCTGAGGAAACAGGAAGATTATCAGACTCCTGTTATATGCTTGATATATTTGTACAACAGTCTATTAAAAACCCTATGTCTTTCTTGTATGTGTCTTGAACACGTCTTACTTTTAAACACAGACGCAAACACACACATATAATTTGGGCTCACATGAATTTGTGCAGGGATACATTTTGGCATATATAATTTTGGCCTAAATACATTTGTGCAGAGGTGCATTTTAGTATTTGTCTAGGATGGCCCTGGATGGGCCTTTGGGACAGAATAAAAAATGGTGGCATGTCTGATACTTTTGCAAGAATCTCTATATGCTGTATGGTTCACTTGCTGCTTAAGGATGGGCTTCAGCTGGAAAACAGCGAATGCATCCCGGAAAGCTGGTGCCTATGTCTCCGTGGTCTGGCCCTGATAACACTGCACAGCAAGTGCGGCTAGCCTTTGGAACAATGCGGGCTTTGAGTGAAACACGGGCTCTTTGCTGTGTGTTGGTGGTACAAATGCCTGCCATGTGGGAAAGGCTTCTGGGGCTGGTGATGTGGCCAGGAGCGTAGGAGAGTGTTGAGGTCTCCTCCTGTAAACACAAGAGAGGCTGTTTTCCAGCTGCACAACAGCCTCTGAGAGCCAGCTTGGTGTAGTGGTTAGGAGTGTGGACGTCTGACCTCGTGAGCTGGGTTCGATTCTGCGCTTCCCCACATGCAGCCAGCTGGGTGACCGTGGGCTCGCCACAGTGCTGATAAAGCTGTTCTGACCGAGCAGTGATATCAGGGCTCTCTCAGCCTCACCCACCTCACAGGGTGTCTGTTTTGGGGAGAGGAAAGAGAAGGTGAATGTAAGCCGCTTTGAGACTCCTTTGGGTAGAGAAAAGCGGCATAGAAGAACCAACTCTTCTTCTTCCTCTCTAACTAGCAGGAGATGCTTTTGGAGATGGAAATATGTGGAACCTGTCCTGATTTAGCACTCAACTCCAAAAGGATGGTTAGAGTGGGTATGGGAGTACTTCTCTGAACAACACTTGTGAGAACACAGCCAGGATTGCAATGTCTGACACTGGAGGTATGTCTTGGTAACTATTTAGATTGGTTGACTTGAAGTATTTAGCCCTTTAGTGCTAGCAGTCATAGAATCATAGAGCTAGAAGGGATCTCCAAGGTCATCTAGTCCAACCCCCTGAAGAATGCAGAAAATTCATAACCCACAGCGACCCCAATTCCATGCCCAGATCATGCCCCACAAAAAACAGAATCCCTGGCCAGTGTGGCTTGGATGAAATTTGCCTCCTAAATCATCTTTTAGAGGAACTAATTAGAGGAACTAATTAAAAAGTCTTTCACAACTGAAGGCCCTGCAAGGTAGGCCACAATTCGTTCTGCTTTAAGGTACAGAAATGAAACTGAGAGTGAAGGATTTCCTACTAGGCTTTGCTCCTTCTTCCAAGCATCTATATCACAAGATGTAAAATTTGCATCACAGCACCCTCTGTGACATCATAAGTGATCACGCACTGCTCTTGCCAGCCTGTGATTGTTTGCACATACTTTTCTTTCTTGCCCTTTGCATATGGGCTGAAGCTTGTTTTGGGGAGCATCCACATGACATCATCCTGTAATCACTTTCCAGATTTCCCCCATCCTTGGCAAACTCAAACCTAGCTTTTCTGAAAGAACATAATCCAAGTGTGTTAGCACACTGCCAGGATGGGGTGTGCATTTTTGAATGCCCCACCTTCACAGGGCCAGTTTCCTTGCATCTGCCCTTGATGGCAACCATTCTTCACACGATGTTACTAGGAAGCCTTTTATTTATTTTTTTAAAAGCAATAATTGCTATAGTGCTACAACAATTACAATTATAGCAATACAATAATTACTTTTTTAAAAACTACTTAAAAAAAAGTCTTCTGGTTCCTCAATATGAACAAAACACACTTCACTGCCAAAGCCAACATCTCTGCATTTGCAGCAGTAATGAACACAGAGCAGATAAACCTTCCCATGTGAAAGCTGCTTGTATGTTGCTTAATTGTGACACATCTAAAAATACTGTCTACTTCCCTTCTGATGAGTTGGGGTCAAGCAGTCCCATGCTGCTTGGGAGATAGAGGAGGTAGTAGATTATTTAAATACTCAGCTTTTTAAAAATGTCTTTTCCTTTTCTTTCTTTTCTGTTTGCTGTCAAGTCACAGCTGACTCCGTGGGGTTTTCAGTGCAAGACAGGTTCAGAAGTGGTTGGCCATTTTCTGACTGTGTAGCAACCCTGTTATTGCTTGTACAATTACTGACTGGTTCTGACCCTGCTTAGCTTCCGAGATTTGATGAGACACAGCTAGCCTGGGCTGTCCAGGTCAGGGCTTTATGAATTCAGCTGCCAGGATTTCTTTCTCAAATATGACAGTGGAGGGAATTTTAACCCCTTTTCTCTTTTGCCATTTTCTTCAAGGAAAAAGGCCACCCCCACTGTTTTTTCACCCTCACTGTGGAAAACGTACAGGCCCCTGTATGCTTTTCGGGTGTTCCTGTATGCACAAAGCTCTGCTTTGTATGCTTTACTTGATCCATATCACTGTGTAATGCATGCATTGTTTGATTAAAATAATTACTTAATGCTGTTTTTTTCCAATCTTTCCATCTGGACTCAATTAATTCTGGGCTTGGCCTGAAGAAGAGATGTTTACAGCGTATCCATCCAGTGACTGACTTCTTAATCAGGAATGTCATTTCATTATAGAGCCAGTAGCAGCCATTTTGAAAGGGTAAACAATGCACCATTTTATATGAATCACACACAGATAGAAGTAGCACTGCTCTAGCTGCTGCTAGGGAAGAATGATACCAGAAATTCAAATGTCTTGAAAAGTCCCACAAGTGGTATCATTCTTCCTCTGTTTCTTAGAAGGTGCTCTGGGACTTTCCAAAGCCTAGTTAAGTGTGTGTTCTTTTAGGATGTCATTCTTCACGGGGGGGGGGGGGGGGAGTATGCAGGCTAAAATGTACCCCTTTAAAAAAGCATCACATTAACATCTTGTTAAGGTAGAAGAAGAAGAAGAAGAAGAAGAAGAAGAAGAAGAAGAAGAAGAAGAAGAAGAAGAAGAAGAAGAAGAAGAAGAAGAAGAAGAAGAAGAAGAAGAAGAAGAGTTGGTTCTTATATGCCGCTTTTCCCTACCCAAAGGAGGCTCAAAGCGGCTTACAGTCGCCTTCCCTTTCCTCTCCCCACAACAGACACCCTGTGGGGTGGGTGAGGCTGAGAGAGCCCTGATATCACTGCTTGGTCAGAACAGTTTTATCAGTGTCGTGGCGAGCCCAAGGTCACCCAGCTGGCTGCATGTGGGGGAGCGCAGAATCGAACCCAGCATGCCAGATTAGAAGTCCGCACTCCTAACCACTACACCAAACCACTACACCAAACTGGTAAACCCACATCCAGAATTGCAAACTCCAAGGCAGCAGCTCAGGCGGCGTGGCAACAGCTCGGACATCATGGTTGCAGCGCCTTCACTTAAGAAGTGCTTGGGGAGGAAGAGGGGGTGGAGGAGTCAGAGGCAAATGGGAAAGGAAATAGCTGAGTGATAGGCGGGTGGACCAGCAGGGTGGGAGGGGAGAAGAGGAGCAGAAGGGTGTGACACACAAGAGGAGGGAAGGAAGGAGGCACTTGGGCACTAGACGGCAGTGGTGGCATTTTGGCAGCAGAAGTTACTTAGGACCACTACAGAGAGCCTTAATGGAGGTTGAACTGATGAAGGGGTGGGAATTAAGAGGTGAGCAAGCAGCAAGGGCGGGACAATGCTAAAAAGACTATTGCGTGATTCCCCCTCCGTACATTCTTTTCCCTGGTTGATAACTGGTTGCTCACTGGTGGTTTGCTCATTTTAGGGTGATAAATCCACTTTCCTGGATTTACCGCATCGTGATTTAAAAATGGTAAAATCGCTAGCTGCCTACTGGACAGCCTTGGGATGTTGGCGATGTCATTTGGAGGGGCCTGAATCTGCCGCCAACATGCAGAGGCTGTCCAGCTACATTTTGCTCTTGCGGAAAAGCATCCACTGTCCCTGTCATACATTCGCCCAGATCCCACAGAGGCCCAGTGGAAAGGGTCAGCATCAAAAAAGACCCTTTTTTGCATGTTCTTACAATGGTCCCTTAAAAGAAAAATAGGAAAAAAAAAACACACTTCAGAGCCCACTTCTTTTCACATCTTCAACAATCCTGGAAGGAGCTGCTGTGACTTGACTATTAAACTTGGTGAAGGCAGCAGGTTTTCCACATGCAGTATACGGAGGAAAATATAATTTCAGTCTGTGGTATAAGACTTTTAAAGCTGCCACTGAAAGCTGGGGGAGTGAAAGAGAATGGGGGGCGGAATATTTCTTGCCCCCTTCCCCTCGGAGACATTCTTGGCAGTACCACATTGGTGCTCTTTCTCTCCTCTTAACCTCTGAACTTTTCCTAGACTGACCCCAGTCCCTGCTTATGTGTTAACTCGTTTGCTGAGGGCACAGGAGGTCTGGTTTGGGTTACAGTTTCCAGAGCGTGATTGAATTTGTTTTTTTTGTCCTCAGGAAATCATGCCGCAAGCCAGGTTTGCTCCAACTGGAAGAAATTTGTTTTTTCGTAAACAAAGGAAATTGGTTTCCTGGCGAGAGAGAAAGGCAGGACTGACTCTGACGTGGATTGAACTGGGCTGGGAGTCAGGACTTCACAGGCGAATTATGCCGAAAA
Source organism: Paroedura picta (assembly GCF_049243985.1). Taxonomy (NCBI): domain Eukaryota; kingdom Metazoa; phylum Chordata; class Lepidosauria; order Squamata; family Gekkonidae; genus Paroedura; species Paroedura picta. The sequence goes on from NC_135380.1 coordinate 25,477,410, forward strand.
GCCGCCTCAGCCTGGGCCCTCTTCCCAACTTGGTAACACAGCCCGCTTTCTGTGCCACAAAGCACCATGGGTAAGCTGAAGTCAAGTCAGGCGAGACTTGGAGGACGGCTCCCGTGATTGGGTGGGCCTCTCCCTCCTTGGGGCTTGGCATTAGCAGCAGCATCTTCTGAACTGGCAGAGGAAGCCCTGATCTGAATTTAGGGAGGAGTTTCTTCATGCCATGAAAGGCAACAGTGTTTATTTTTAAACTGGAATTTATGGGGCCAAGCAACAGGGGAGCCTGAATAAGAAGAGCTAAATCCTACCCTTTTTTGTGGCTTTCATCCCTTCCACCCCTCCTTGCTGGACTCATGTTAGCATCTGAGCTTAGCTGAGGTGGACGGCAACATGGCCAATCCTGGGCTGGGAGATTCCTGGAGATTTTGGGGTGGTGTCTGGGGTGGGTGTGGAAGAAAGGGAGCTCAGCGACCTTGTGATGCCCCTCTCCTGCCCACCCCTCTTTCTGTTCAGCTAACAGGGGTCAGACCAGAAGATAGAATAGATGCTTTGATTGCCCCAAAATTCAATAACAGCTTGGCTGTGTGAAGGTTAATGAATGAACGGGCCAGTCTGTAAAAAAAAAAGAAAGGCTAGCTTGTTCCAGTTCATGCTATCTTCTCATTATCCCATTTCCTACCTTGCCCCGAAGGCACTTCCTGCCTGTTCAGGGTGGGTTAAGATTTCAGCTAGCAAGATTCCCCAAAAATAGCAGGGCAATGGCACTAGCAGAGTGTTTTCTATTTCCTTTGTCTGTTCAGCCAATGTAACCTTCACACCTGGCAGAGTCTAGCTCTCCTGGCCAGGAACAAAAGGGAAACAATGCCTTCAGGGCAAGGGGTGGTAGAAAGCACTGTCAAGTCATAGCCCACTTACAGAGACCCCCTGGGGTTCCCAAGGCAAGAGATGAACAGAGGTGGTTTGCCATGACTGCGTCTGCTTAGCAACCCTGGTCTCTCATCTAAACACCAACCAGGGCCAACCTGGCTTAATTTCCGAGATCTGGTGAAATTGTTAGCCTGGGCCATACAGGTCAGTGCGCACAGGGCAAGGGGACTGAAAAAAAGAGAATATGTGGGGCAAATTGCCAACTTCTGTACGCTTCCCTTGTGGTGAGCCATAGAGATGTAGGAATCTGTAAACTGGACTCAACATTTGCTTAGGGAACAGCTTTCTTTTCTGGGTCAGGACTAGTGTTCCCAGTCTTGTGGTAGGGCCTGAAGTTCTCCTGGAATGACAAATGTTTTCTAGACAGCAGAGATCAGTTCCCCTGGAGAAAATGGCAGCTTCGGAGGGCAGACTCTATGGTACCCCATAGATTCTAGGTGAAAACCCTTCCCAGATTCCTCCCTCTCCATGCATCCCCTGCAACTATCCAGGAATTTTGGCATCATAATTATTTTAGCCCTAAAAACACCAGAACATAGAAACATAGAAGTTTCCACTTATGCACCACAATTTCACTGACTGGAATGCATCTTTAGGCAGGTAATGCAGAAGAACACACGCCTGATCACAACACTGAAATCCTTCCCGGCTGGAATTGACAAGAAACTTCTATATCAGGCTCTAAAACTCCGAGACAGTCCTGTGTATGGCAGATGATTGATAATGGGGGAGGAAGCCCAAGGCTGATGCGCTGTCTTATACCACAGCGTGTGCACAGCCTATGAGCCAGGGCTATGTGTGAACCAGGCTATTATATAAGCACACGTTATGAGTAAATCCCTTGAACAGTAAATGGAAAACCCAAAATGGGTGGTTATATAAGATGAGACCTGCTGGATCACATCCCAAAGGCCTGCCTCCTCCAGCATCCTGTTTCCAAGAATGGCAAGCCAGATGCATCAGGAAAGCCCCCAAGCAGGGTCTGAAGGAAACCCTACGGAGGCTCTTCTTCTACGTCATCTGTTGTTCAGAAGATATTTCCTCTAAACATGGAGGTTCTATTTAGGCCATTTTTAATAATAGCCATTGATCGACCTAAGAATGTATAATACATTTTCAAGCCATTAAAGTTACTGGCTACCATTATGTCTTATGGTAGTGAATTCCAAATATTAGTTATACATTTTGTCTGCCCTGGAGCTCCTATCAACACACTTCACTTGGTGACCACTGGTGTGAATGTTATGAGGTGAAACATCTCTCTCAAACTAAAGCTCAGTCACTGTCTGGGGCTGTTTCCACACGGTGGATTTCCGCTAACCTGCCTCACAAGTGGGCACAGGGTCTTTGGAAGCACCCCCAGGGTTCCATTACTCTTCTTGTGGCCCTCTGTGATTTCTCAGGGTACCCACCAACCATTCTGGAACAAGCAGTGTCAAACCAGACCACGGTATGGAAGGGAAAATCTACATTTCTCAAACTTCCTCACATACATCAAGGGCATTTTCCTTCCTGATCGACTCACGCCCACCATTTCCCTTTCCACAGGGGGTTTTTGTCAGCTTTTATCAGTTTGGTGTAGTGGTTAGGAGTGCGGACTTCTAATCTGGTGAGCCAGGTTAGATTCTGCACTCTTCCACATGCAGCCAGCTGGGTGATCTTTGGCTCACCACAGCGCTGATAAAACTGTTCTGACCGAGCAGTGATATCAGGGCTCTCTCAGCCTCACCCACCTCACAGGGTGTCTGTTGTGGGGAGAGGAAAGGAAGCCGCTTTGAGCCTCCTTCAGGTAGAGAAAAGCAGCATATAAGAACCAACTCTTCTTTTTCTTCTACCAATAATTATAACTAGATATATGGTGATAACATTTCAATGATGTACCTACTACTGATTTTTTGTTAAGTTAGCAAAAAGCTCTCTAGTTGCATGTGGAAGGGAAACAGGAAGGATGAGAATGAAAGAATGGGGAATCACCTGGCATGAATGAAAGAATGGGGATGAATTTCCATGCTTCCACAAGAAGGAATCAGAATATTGTGGAAGCACCTTGGGTACCATCTTCTGTCTTTTTTCCAGTTCTGCAGAAATTATTCTGCCACTTTTGGGCATGGCAGTTGCATAGAGGTTGTTCCCAAGCCACTTTTCTTTTTTGCAAGGTCTGGAAAAACTCATTCGCCGATCCGCAATACCCAACATGAGAATAACTGCGGAGTGTAATTTGTCATTGAGGGCGACTGGGGATCCAGCTTGCTTGAAAGGCAGACCTGTTAACTGCTAATTATCAAAAGATGGGACTGGCCTGTTCCCTTCAGGACAAAGATGAGGCACTCTGAATACGGTCTTATCTCCCACCAGCATGAAAGTATTCCTACTGAATGCTGAAGATACAAACCTTTGTCTCCAGGAGGGTTTTCATTGCAGACAGGCATTCAAAACATTACAGGGAAAAAGCTGCTAATGGGAGGGCTGTGCTGGACTGAGTACATGGCAGGCAAGAAACGGATTACATAATGCCTTTTCTTGCTCCTTTCTGAAGATCATTAGATATCATTTCATGCATATGCATGTAATGACTAGTTTGGCCCAATGAGCCCAGAATGGCGAAGTCTAGAGTCCCAAAACAGACGCAAAGGTTTCATGTTCCTGTTAGCATATGGCATCTGTGCGTCCTTCGCACGTTATATGTCTTTCATGTCCAATTCATCCCTTCTCTGCCGCCAATACCTCCCCTCTTCTGCACATCCCTTGAGTATAAACAGCAGCATCAAATCCTTCCCATCACAGAGACGGACACAGGAGAAGCTATTGGAAAACGCTCCTCCCCTCTCATGCTCCGTTTCCAAGAGTGGGTAGCAAAGTGAGAGAGGCAGAGTGCAAGGAAGCAGAGCAAAGTGCTTACCAGCCAGGTCCCCAGGCCAAGCTGAGGCATCCGCCTCCCAGAGGGCAGGGTAAGGCAAGTAGTGGACGCCATCTCTGGACCCTTCAGCAAAAGTTCGGAATGTCTCTGCTTCAGCCCTTCTCCATTCCAATGGCTGGGTATTTATGCATTCTCAAGCGCGCCAGAAGTCTTGCCCACAAGTTAAAGGACACCCCCATGCTGCCAAATCATTGGCTGTGTTATCAGCCAATTGAAAGGCAGGGAGGGAAACTTTTTATATAAGATCCGGACAAAGAAATCCCACCCTTGAATCAACATGAAGAAATCCAAAACCTCTTCTGCCAACATCTAATCACAGTACTCCTTTAGGCTGTTTGGCGGAGGACGGTGATGGCTGACAAACCGGATTTGGGGCCCCTGCAAAATTCCCCAAGAGCCTAAAACATTTGTGAGCACAAAGGGGGCTCTCTTGCAAAAAAACAGGTTTAAATTGTTTTAGAAAAACGATTCACAGGAACAGGAAAGCAAGCAGAACTAAAGGTCTGAGAGGTCAGGGGTGGAGGAGCAGGCCTCTGTGTGTGTGTGTGTATTGGGGGTGGGGGGAATTAAGCATGCTCCAAATACAAAAACACAAAAGCTCATCTGCTCAAGTGGTGAATCAGTAGGGTTGCGGTAAGCAAAGGAAATAATGTGTGTCCTAAAATGCAAACCCTGTTCAGAGGGCCAGTGTGGCCATTTGAAACATGTGGAGTAGGAAGCAGAATTGTGGCAACGGGCCCCTCTTTCTGTTCCTTTTATCGGCTAGGGTATTGTGTAGACTGCTGATTCATCCACAAGGCAACCCTGGCTGCAGAATGTCCAAATAAGCAAAGCTTTCATTAATAACATACATGTCTTTTACCTTTATGATATACCTTAAAGCAGTGGTCCCCAACCATTTTATCACCGGGGACCAGTCAACGCTTGACAATTTTACTGAGGCCTGGGGGGGGGGTAGTCTCTTGCCAAGGGACGTTGCCACCGCCTGAGCCCCTGCTCCACTTGCTTTCCTGCTGGCGCCCCTGACTTCCCGCCGCCCACTGGGGGGCGCTGCCAACAGCAGCAGCGCAGTGCCACACCGAGGGGGCGCCCCAGCCATGGCAGCTGGTGGAGAGCACCAAAGATGAGCCGGCAGCAGAGTGGCAGGGCAGCCCCCGAGGCAGCAGCTGGGGAGGAGGATGAGGAAGAGCTACGGCCTGGTACTGACTGATCCACGGACTGGTCCTAGTCTCCGGACTGGAGGTTGGGGACCACTGCCTTAAAGTATGTGGACAACTCCAAAAGAAATCTGAAGCCAGAGGAGTTCTGGCATGAGACAAAGAAGCCAGGGGTAGCCTCAAAATGACCTGGACAGTTCACTGCCCTGCCCCATGATTACCAGAAGAGGATTATTTATGAAACATAAGAGAATCTCTGCATATCCATGCATATCTGAATTATCTGAATATCTATGCTTAATGTGCCTCAGTATGCAAATAACAGATGTCTGCTTTTCTCCCTGCAGAATTGTCTTGGGGCAGAGTTCTGATTCCTTTTTTATTGCTCCAGAATAATTGAAACACTGTAGAATGCTGAACTGGCTGTGAGTGTAACCATCAATTTAAAGGTTTAGGCAAATATCGTTTGGGTTTTAGTACTGCAGAGTCACATTTATGCTCCTTCCAAACCCTGCTACAGTGCTATCCATTGGGAAGGGTGCAAGGTCTGAGAACCCAAGCATCAAAACAGGTATTTTGGCATCTGGAGTGCAAACTCTGTTCCAGGGAAATGCAGACTGCTTCCTTGCTTAATTAGGGTAGGGATGCTCAAGCACCCAATGGTTTGGATCACAAAGTGTTTGCCAGTGGTGAATAAAGAGCCAGTATTTGAACAGTTTTATCCGTTTGTCAATCAGTTCATGGCAACATTGGTCTTCCCCCCATTTCCCATAGATTCAGTACTCACTTCACTTTCCATTTGCTGTTTCCCTGCATCTTCTAAGAGTAGTTTTATGGCAGTTTTTCACCTCGCTTGACTCCCAAGGGGAAAGTAATTAAAACCCTTTAAACCTGGAAGACCATGCTGGCCCAACTATCTTGGTCTTGCTAGAACAACCTGTTTAAAGGGGTTACACCAGGGAGTCAGAGGCAGTTAAAAAAAACCCAAACAACCAACTGAAATTGACAAGATGGGAAAAGTAAGCAATAGTGAAGCTTGTACACTGGTGGGGAGTGGGGAGAACCATGAAGAAGAAGAAGAAGAAGAAGACGACGACGACACGATGACACAGGCCAAGTCATGATGACAAAAAAGGCTTGCATGTGGCTGGGAGGCACATGGCTCCCATTGAATGTCGCCTTCAGCCAATACAAGGACTCCGTAACATGCGAAGGGGCCTTTACCTACTCTGCTGCAGGAGCAGGGGGGGGGATCTTCACGGCTGTAATAACGCTAATAAAGGCAAGGGAAAGAAGGAATAAAGAACCAGCAAGAACCCCTCTTGTGGTGCAGAGTGGTAAGGCAGCCGCCTGAAAGCTTTGCCCATGAGGTTGGGAGTTCAATCCTAGCAGCCGGCTCAAGGTTGATTCAGCCTTCCATCCTTCCGAGGTCGGTAAAATGAGTACCCAGCTTGCTGGGGGGTAAACGGTAATGACTGGGGAAGGCACTGGCAAACCACCCCGTATTGAGTCTGCCATGAAAACGCAAGAGGGCATCACCCCAAGGGTCAGACATGACTCGGTGCTTGCACAGGGGATACCTTTACCTTTACCTTTAAGAACCCCAATGAAATGTGCATGTGCCCAACCCTGCTCAGCACTCTTAACTTCTAGCCCACGTTGACTTAAGTCTATCAGCCTGTCTCCCGAGGGAAGGATTATGTGTACGGGAGACAGAGTTTCACTTGGTGGGTAGGGTCAGGCTTTGTGTGCAAGTGTGCGTTTTGTCTTTAAAAAAAAAAAACGTAGCCAAGTGAGCGCATTAGCCAAGTGGTGTGACAGGCGAGGAGAGCTTTCTTTCTCCTCGTAGCATTCACGTGCATTCAAGGTCAAACATGACTGATGAGAAGCTTTTATCTTCTGCTCCAACACGCCTTCCCCTTTCATCGAGCTTCTTTTGTGATCAGCACAATCCTTTCCCCCCCAACACCAGCTTTATATCTCTGTACTCTGCATACAACCGAAGATGTGAACTAATGCCCAGAGCTCTAGGAACTACATAGTTCTTTCTCTGGTTAGGGATGGCAAGCCCCCATGGCCCTCTGGAAACATCTGGGAAGGGAGGGTTGCCATCTCCCGGCTGGGAAACTCCTGGAGATTTGAAGACTGAGCTAGGGGAGGTCAGGAACCTTAGTGGGGTACAAGGCAATAGAATGCACCATCCAAAATGTCAATTTTCTTCAGGGGGACTGATCTTTTTTAGTGGAGATGCCAGCCTCCAGGTGGGACCTGAGAATCCTCCAGAATTTCAACTCATCTCCAGATAGCAGAGATCAGTTCCTCTGGAGAAAGTGGATGTGTTGGAGGGTGGACGCCATAGCATTGTACTCCACTGAGGTCCTTATCTTTCCCAGGCTCCATCCCCAAATCTCCGGGGGTTTCCCAGTCTGGATCTGGCAACCCTAGAATCATAGAGTTGGAAGGGACCTCCTCCCCCCCTAATTTCCTGCCTGGGAGAGATCACCTCGTGACTCTCCTAGTCTGAAGGTAAGTCCAGAGATCCCTAGGCCTCACCTGAAGGCTGGCATCCCTATCCCACTTGAATCTATCCCTGTCCTTGGTTATGATTGGACCAGGTCAAACTTTCGGTAATTATTTTTGGACAGCATAAGAGATAGACGGTCGCTTTTGAGCCAGGGGTGTTAGATATGCTTTGTAATGTTTATGAAAGTTATGGTTGCTGTATATCTCTCCTTGTATGTTGCTTCGGAAAGACCTCTGTGATTGTGGCTTTTTTTGTGCTGTGAAGCACTCACCTGCCTGAGGGGGCCTAAAGGGGGTGGGATGCCAGCTGCCGTCTCAACCCATTTTGAAAGCACAGCTTAACTCAGCTCCCCTCCCTGTGCTGACAATGGAGGGAACGTCCACATCCATCCACACCTTCTCCTACAGCCACTCCAAGGTCACAGGTTTTGTTTTGCTCCCCTTCAAAGGGAAGCGACCCAGAAATACTGCAAGTCATGCTGAGATGAGTAGGCATATCAGGTAGGCATTCCCCTTTGAGCTGAGTCTTGGGCCTTCCCTCTTAGGGAAATCTGTCTGAGAGTAGCTGGACTCTGCTATGCGCAGCAAGAAATGTAGTTTGCAGGGTTTGATTCCTGGCCGCACAATCACGGACAGAAGAAGGGTTAAGAAATCCTTCACCAGCCTCTGACAGCTGCATTTGATACAAAAATTGGGTGGCGGGTGGGGGGCCACTCAGTGGAGTGCTACTATTCTTTGGCTTGTAGCAGACGCAGAACACAGAGAGCTGCCAATTATTGAAATGAGAACAAAAGAATATCTGGGCTGGGCAGGGCTGGAGGCAGAATCGAGGGTCCCCTGAAATTCAAGACTGTGTTTGTGCGACATGACTTTTGGTCTCTGTGCTTGTTTCGTGCCATGGTTACCCCGGTGCTTTCAACACATGTTCAGCAAAGCTTTTGTGCTTTCATGGGAAGGCACACAATTTCCTGCTTTCAGCTACAGATTGAGCACTCCAAAATGCACAGATTTCCTTTCGGAGACAAGCCATACAAACTTTTCCACTCACTGGTGAGGGTGGTGGAATCTGAAATGGTAGAATCCAATCAGGATAATAACCCATGTAAATTCTTTAGCCAATTTTTTTTTTTGGGGGGGGGAGTTGCTGGGATAGGTTTATGCAATTATTATTGGCAGTCAAAAAATGTCCAGGTGGCAGGTCCTCCTGGTTATTCTCTTCCCTATGAGGGTTGCTTCAAAAATAATGCTGTTTCCTGCATGCTTTCCCCTTCTGCCTAGATACTATGGGCTTCCTCGGGAGGTGGTTTCTCCTTCTTTGGAAGTTTTTAAGCAGAGGCTAGATAGTTATGTGACAGAAATGCTGATTCTGTGAATTTAGGCATGGTTAGGCACGTTGTAAACAGGTGGACAGAAGGGATTGTGTCTGAGCTTGGCTCTTGTGGTCCTTTCTTGCATGCCCAGGGAAATGCTGATTGCCACTTTAAGGTCAGAAGGCGAATTTCCTCCAGACGAGACTGACTAGGGATTCTGGAGGGTTTTTTTGGAGGGGGGCCTCATCTGGACATGGAATTGGGGTCCCTGTGGGTGAGTAGGTACTTGTGAATTTCTTGCATTTTGCAGGGGGTTGGAGATCCCTTCCAACTTTATGCTTCTATGATTCCATGATTCTAAAAGCTTGCTCACTGTGCATACGTTGCCACGTGGGGCAAACACGCACACATGTCCATCTTGCCACATGCACAAACGGCTATGGCGATCTAAGAAAGATATTTTGGTTTCCTCATAATGAACAATGCAAACATCAGCTCAGTGTGACACAGCAGGAAAGAACAAATGGCATGAATTATTGGATGAAGGCACTGCCAAAGCTCATGAGAAGTATGAGAAATTCATGGTATGCATGTAGAATAGGACTTTGTATGCATACAGGTCACACCACACTTCAAAGAATATTGTAGAACTGGGGAAAAGATACTGAGACAAAACAATTAGCTGAAATAAGCACCTTTGTGGTTCCAGAAAACTTAGGGGGGAAATAGGGCTAAATACCAAAAGATGCTCCGAAGTCATGGCTCTGAAACGATTTTTATTTGGGAAACAATGATAATGTGCAAACCTGGTCATATAGGAAGCTGGACCCTAAAGCAGGGGTAGTCAACCTGTGGTCCTCCAGATGTCCATGGACTACAATTCCCATGAGCCCCTGCCAGCAAATGCTGGTGGGGGCTCATGGGAATTGTAGTCCATGGACATCTGGAGGACCACAGGTTGACTACCTCTGCCATGAAACACTGAAGTCTGCACAGATTCCTTTCCTTTTTACAACTCCAAGAACTTGGTTGGCTCCCAGTTGAATTCCGGATTAAGCTTAAGGTTTTGGTAATCACCTTTAAGGCCTTACGTGGTCTGGGCCCAGTGTATTTGAGAGACCGCCTCCCTGCCTATACCCCCAGAAGAGCTCTACGCTCCGCCACCTCCAACTGGCTACAGATCCCTGGCCCTAAAGAGGCATGTCGGGCCTCAACAAGGGCCAGGGCCTTTTCAGTCCTGGCCCCCACCTGGTGGAATGAGCTCCCCGAAGAGATCAGGGCCCAGCCGGAACTTCCACAATTCCACAAGGCCTGCAAAAAGGAGCTCTTCCACCAGGCATTTGGTGGGGCCGACTGAGCCATAACACCTACAGGTGCCCCCCAGACTGAGGGACCGAACCTACTGAGGGATTGTCAAGTTATTGTTGAAGTGCCATTCTAATTGTTCCAGTTGATGTTGTTATTGTTATACTGTTATATTGATTTTGATAGTGTTCTATGTGAATGTTCAAAAATGTTTTATGTAAACTGCCCAGAGCCGTAGGGAAGGGCGGTATAAACAAACAAACAAACAAACAAACAAAACAAACAAACAACAGGAATCCTTCGACTCCATCACTGCTTCTACAAGCTGAAAGACAACTTCACATGGTGGATTACTGCAGGGCTAAAAGTGGCCATGGGTATTTGTTGTGTATGTGCTCACTGAGCTCTTCTTGCTAATACAAGGATTGTAGCTCAGCCAATCGGCAGCCATTCTTACTGTCTGTTACAACCAACGAACTGCTGTCTAGCATGGTATAGTGGTTAAGAGAGGTGGCTTCTAATTTGGTGAACTGGGTTTGATGCCCAAATCCTTCTCCACCTGCAGCCAGCTGGGTGACCTTGGGCTCATCACAGCCCTGATAGTGCTATTCTCTCAGAGCTCTCTCAGCCTCACCTACCTCACAGGCTGTCTGTTGTGGGGAAAGGAAGGGAAGGTGATTGTAAGCCGCTTTGAGACTCCTTCGGGCAGTGAAAAGTGGGGTATAAAACCAACTCCTCCCCCTTCTCTTCTTCTTCTTCTCCTGCTAAGAGCCAATCAGGTTGTTCGGTGGGATGTCTGAAATTTATATAAGGACATTGAATTGTGCTTTACTGTCTGGTGTTTCTGGTTGAAATTGTTAATAAAGAGCTGATTTCGGAAGAAACTGCTTAATAGTATTGACCTCCCCAGGGCAGCTATCATCTCTTCTAATGTCTCCCAGGATCTCCATGTATCCCAGAGCCTTTTAACTCACTTCCCAAGCATGCTTTTGAAACTTGTTACTGTCTTTTCAACTCTCTGAAAGTTGAACTCTTACTGGTGTCACAGGATGGTGGTGGGAATCCATCTTTGCCCTCTGCTTTTAAGGTCTTCATGAATAGGACTGGCAGGTTTTTTCTTGTAGGAGGCATGATGTCTGCCTGGGAGGGGCCCTAGGTACACTTTCCAGTCCTCTGTGGAACTCATTCTTTCAGGTCCTGTCATCATTCCAATGAGAGGCCCTGAAACCCCACTTATCCTGGGCAAGAGAACCTGGTTTGATCTTTCACTCCCTCGATTTTAATCTTTCTAATGCTGAATGAAGACTTGGCATAGTTCCTTTCAGAGTGTGACTTTTGCTGGTGGCGTTCTGCCAAGGAAGGATAAAGGCAGCAAGCCTTTAGCCCAAGCCTAATTTGAACAGCCACATAGAACCAGTTTCAACAGGGTGGCTTCTTCTACACACCACATGTTCCTTTGTCACGTGCATTATGTTGGAATATGCTAGATCTACCATGTGCATAACTGAGCAGAATATAAAGAGTGTCCTGCAGGAGGCATTGGAGGAAATGTGTATTTAGCATGGTTAGAGTAGGAACTTCCTGATTATTTTCAAATTAACTCCTTCTATGCCCTGACTGACTCAACTGAAGACTTCCTGCTCCATTGAGAACACTTCCTCTCTACTTGCCTCCAGAACAGCAGTTAGACCTACATTTTGCTACATGCATGCTTGTCCCACCAGAGACTTCCTGCTCAATCTGAGGCAAGTGCTCTGGGGCCCTTTTCCACATTGTAACAGGGTGCAGCAAACGAGATGGGAGAAGGTATAGGAAAAGACAGCCACCATGATCAAGAGGAAGAAGCATGTTCTATGGAATCAGCCCTACTCTCCTGTTCAGGTCTCTCCTTTGACATGGTAAAAAAGAAGCTTGTAGAGCAGGGGTAGTCAAACTGTGGCCCTCCAGATGTCCATGGACTACAATTCCCAGGAGCCCCCTGCCAGCGAACGCTGGCAGGGGACTCCTGGGAATTGTAGTCCATGGACATCTGGAGGGCCGTAGTTTGACTACCCCTGTTGTAGAGACTGATTTTTAGTGGAAAATCACAGAAGAGGGAAGGAGGGTTCTGAATCAGGAAAGGTTTGTGTCTGCATTGTTTTCATTGAGAAAAGAGAAAGCAAAGGGAGAACAGATCTAGTGGACGTCTATTTCATCATTATATGGATAAAGTAGGCAGAGAGCAAGCGTGGAAATTACACGTGTGGGGAAGCATGCCGGGTGATTCCCCATTCTTTCATCCCCATTCTTTCATTAATGCCGGGTGATTCCCCATTCTTTCCGTTTGGTGTAGTGGTTAGGAGTGCAGACTTCTAATCTGGCATGCCAGGTTCGATTCTGCACTCTCCCACATGCAGCCAGCTGGGTGACCTTGGGCTTGCCACAGCACTGATAAAGCTGTTCTGACCGAGCAGTGATAGCCACAGTGATCCATGCGATGGTTACCTCTAGACTGGACTTCTGCAACTTGTTCTATGCAGGCCTACCCTTATCCTTGATCCAGAAGCTAAAACTGGTTCAGAATGCCACGGCCAGGATCCTCACAAACACACCATGGAGATCTCACATTCAGCCTGTACTTCAACAACTTTGCTGGCTCCCAATTGAATTCGGGATCAGGTGTATGGTTTTGGGATTTGCCTTCAAGGCCATATATGGTCTAGGCCCAGTCTACCTGAGAAATCATCTCTCTCTGCCTATACCCCCAATAGAGCTCTGCCACTGCGAACTGGCAAGTAATCCCTGGCCCTAATGAAATATGTCAGGCCTCAACAAGGGCCAGAGCCTTCTCTGTACCAGCTCCCACCTGGTGGAACGAGCTCCCTGAGGAGATCAGGGCCCTGCCTCAACTCCCACAATTCCGCAGGGCCTGCAAAAGGCAGCTCCTCTACCAGGTATAAGCTTGAGGCCAACCAACCCTACAATATCTGCTGGTGCCCTCCCTCCATGACCGGAACTAATCTGACCTTCCTAGGGGTTCCTGTTAAAGTGGTAGTTCCTGTTAAAAGTTGTTGTTCAATCAAACCTGTTTCAAAATTCTATTAATCTTGGAACCATGGCTGGAATTGTTGTTGATGTGTTAGGTTATGATTGTTACATGTGCCCACGATGTTTCATGTAAACCCCAAGAAGTGTCATGCAAACTGCCCTGAGCTGTATGGGAGGTCAGTACAGAAATCTAAGAAATGAATGAATGAATGAATGAATGAATGAATGAATGAATGAATGAATGAATGAATGAATGAATGAAGTTTCTGAGCTCTATTCATTGTACTACCTAAGAAGGACTTTGGTAATTGGCCGTGGGCTCTTGCTCCCAAATATATTTTTGGGGATTTCACATTTTATTGCTCCCATTGCCTGTTGGAAGGGAACCTCTGCAGTAGACACCATCAATTGAAAGAGGGAAGGGTCAAAGGTCAGCAGCAACCTTGAGACCCTCTTTCTCCATCTGTGGAAGGCTCTATAGCAGGGGTAGTCAAACTGCGGCCTTCCAGATGTCCATGGACTACAATTCCCAGGAGCCCTTGCCAGCATTCGCCAGCGAATGCTGGCAAGGGCTCCTGGGAATTGTAGTCCATGGACATCTGGAGGGCCGCAGTTTGACTACCCCTGCTCTATGATTTTATTTGCTGACACTTCCATTAATTGCTCCAGCGTGATGGAAATCAAATTAAGCAAGGAAGCCTGTGACCTTGTCAGCACAAAGCTCTCTAAATCAAGAAAGCTTCTGAGAAGGAGATAGAGAATACATCACAAGACAACTGTGTAAGGTCATCGATACAAAGGGGGAGAAAATAAACCACGGAATTATTTGGTCAAGATTTTAAAGCATGTGCATGGCACTTCAGGATATTTCATTAGCAGTCTCTGGAGGTAACTGGCTATTTGTCAAAGTCAAAAATGGGGGGATGGGGACCTCTGTAGGAAACCACAAAAGGAACTGTCCCAGAGGTAACACACAAAGGAAAAAAATAAATACTACATTAAAAATATAAAATACCCCATTTGAATTCATTCAGTAGAATGTATTACCTTCCCTCCCTCCCTTTGGTACTCTCAGTCCCTGTTTTTAAAAGTAGCCATCAATTCCGCATGAATAAAGAGATTGGTCCGCCCCCATCCACAATTTTCTTTGTGTTTGATTGCTAGTGGAAAGTTGCATAAGGAAGGGAATGGAGGAAAAGAGGCGTACGAATGGCAGGATGGATTTCAGTCTTCATTCTTTCACACTGACACACAAAGAAACAATTGAGAGGACCCAGAGGACACTGTTACACTTCTGAACATTTCAGCCAGAGAGGGCAAGGCTATTTTGACAACTCATACCTGCCTCTATTCAGAATTGTTGCCATGACTAATGACTGCAACAGATGAACTCTACTGGGTGTAAAAAAGGGAGTAATTCACTGGCTTGAGGCTCACCTGGCTGTTATCTTAGTGCATTCTTGCAATAACCATTTTCCCATGAGCAGGGCTTGCAGGCTTCCTGGCTTTGTATGAGGTTTGCGGCATTTACCTAGGTAAAGACAGGCTCCAAAAGGGGATTGACTTCTGTGCACACAAAGCATTCAGTTCTTGCAGGTCTGGCTTACGGGTGTCTAATGACGCCTGAGGCCAAACATTCAAACAGCATCACTCTTGGCTTTTTAGCAAATAGCTAGCCTGACCTTCCTTCAACGAGCTTCGGGCCATGTACATTGCTGTTTTCTCCATTGTACCTTTAAAGCAACCCAGTGAGGTGGGGTGGGATGGGGAGGGCATAGACGGATACCTAACAATCTGCGTAGCTGAGAAGGGCCTTGACTGAGGATTCAATTGGATGCCTAGTCTAACCTTTAATACATGGACCTTGGACATTTTCCTTGGTCTCTGTGCATCTGTAAATGGGAAAGATAAAACTGGTTTCCCAAAAATGGAAAATGAGGTGATTTTGTTGTCTTGGACCCTACTGCAACCAAACAAATGCTCTCGTCATTTCAGGTCAGGATATTTGAGAACACAGTATTTACTATGGATTTTGGAGTATCCAGTAGGCGAGTGTTGGTTAAGATTAAAAAGACTGCTGGGTGACCTTGAGTCAGTCATAGTTCTCTCAGAACATTCTCAACCTCACCTACATCACAAGGTGACTGTTGGGGGGAGAGGAAGGGAAGGCAATTGTAAACTGCTTTGAGACTTCTTAGGGTAGCGAATTATAAAAATCAGCTCTACTTCTACACTTCTTCATATGCATTTACTGGGAACACATCAAATGAAACAGTCAAAACAGTCCTCACCTCATGGCAGACAAATTTCCCTGGAAAGACAATTCTAGTGTTCCTAAGCTTATGTTTCCTTTGCTTCCCAGAGATATATGCTTGGGATATTTCTGAGCAGGGACAACTGCAGGTATATATCACCCCTAAGGAAAGTTTGTCATAGACCCCCTCTGCTTCTTCTCCCTCACCTATTTGCAGTCCTTTCTCAGCCTGCCCCGATCTTGTCTCTCCCCGAGGGGCAATATCCCATTTTTTGGCAAGAAGGGCATCTGGAGGAGGCCTCAGAGCCACCCTTGTGCCAGACACTCTCAGAAAACCAGCTGCATGTGGCCGGCGGGCCCTCTGGCAGGCCACTGGAGATGTGATGCCAATTCAGTTTCTAACAGGAGCACTCAGGGAACTAGAGTCAGTTAAGCATGAGGCTGCTACATTTTTTCCTGTCTTTGTGCAAACATAATTCAACTTAGTTGTGTGGTCCTAGCCTAAGCGGAGTTATGCCTTCTTAAGTGTGTCAAAGTTAATGGACTTAGAAGGGTACAGTTCTGCTCAGATCATGGCATCATATCTAGCACAAGACACTTACCTGCACAGAGTTTCCTCTCCTCCAATCTGCTCTTGTCCCCAAAAAACAGGTACCCAGCAGCCTTTTATTTCCAGGTCAAAATGCATATATATGTAGAAGAGTTGGTCCTTATATGCCACTTTTGTCTACCTGAAGGAGTCTCTAAGTGGCTTACAATCGCCTTCCCTTGATGCCCTTGGAAACACAGTAACATTTATTTGCTGTTCTGTTGGTAAAGTTTTTGTTTCGGTTCTTTTGTAGGTTGTGTCCTATGAAAGTATAAAACAAACCTGGGAAGGAAAGGCAGAAGGCAGCCTCCAGTCCAGAAAAGGAACATTTCAAGGGGGGAAATTCTGGGTATGTATCTGTTGTTATTTCTGGATTGGTGGGTTGAAGTGTTTGCAACCACAGTGCCACAGCATACTGTTCAACCATAGCAAGCAAAACCTCCAAGCAACCTACCAACCAGCCTCTCAATGGGGAAAGCTCCTGATTTCTAGAAGCCGTTAGCACCCTCTAGAGGCCAGATTGGAGATAATAGCCAGCCCCTTAATGATGGCTTTTTGGCATGCTGTTCTGCACCTGAGAACTGCAGGAGTGTTCAAAGCATTTTCCATGCATTTGCTTGTGGTTAAGGCAGTTCCTTGCTATTATCCCCATATTGCAGAGCTGGGTGTGTGCTGATGGATCAGTGGTGGACCATAAGCTCTGCTGGCAGAAGGCCCTGGGTTCAGTCTCCAGCATCACCTCTTAAAAGGCTCAGGTTGTAAGTGATGTGAGAGCTTTTCCTGCTGGTCAGAGGAGACAGAGCTGCCCTCGGTGGTCTGATTCAGTGCAAGGTACCTTCATGTTGAGGCTGAGAAAGCTTAGCTTGCCTAAGGCCACTGAATCAGCTGATAGTAATGACAACAAGTGACCATGTGTATGTGAGAAGGAGGACTTCCTGAGTCCTAGCTCAGTCTTGCAGCCCCTAGGCCACGGATTGGGTCTGTGGGACCTCCAGAGGGGGCCCTCAGAATTTCCCCTCCTGCCTTAATGGACTTGGCCACAAGGTAGAGAACCAGCCACTTCCATTGCTTTCCCTCCTGAGTATGAGTGAGTTCTCTCATGGGTTCTGTTCCTGGGAGGGGATGGAGCCCAGATGCCTACTCCCGCCTTAATCCACATCCTGCCTCTCTCCCTCGAGAATATATTCTAATTCTCCTCAAGCCTGCCTGTTAATGCAAGTGATGACGTCACTTCTGGGGGCGTGGCCAAGAGGAGTGGCCAGCTGATGTCACTTCCGGGGCTCTTCAAAGCCTGAAAAATTATTTCAGGGACTCCTCCACCGTCAAAAGGTTGAAAAGGTCTGTCCTATGCTATGCCATTCGAGGAATGGATCAGTGCGCAGTGTTAGTTGATCAGTCAGTATGAGCACAAAGACATTCAGTATGCAAAATAATAACCCACTCACTTTACAGGTTCAGACTAATAGGTTGCAGCAGGCACTGAAGCTCCAGGAGCAGATGTGAGTCCAACCTATGAGCTCTAAGAGGGGGATTCCTCTCTGCTTTGACTCCTAGGGCTGTCAGGGCCTCTAGTCTTGGAAGGAGAAGGTTACAGGGCACCTCATTCAGCATCGGCCCCTGGATGTGACATTCACCAAGGATAAGATAAGCAACTAACATTTTGAAATACAATATGAACTTCTTCCCCTGTTATATTAACAGGGGAAGAAGTTCATATTGTATTTCAAAATGTTAGTAGCTTTGAAGAGAATCCAAACACAGGATTTAAATCTAAACAAATAATGGGTGATGAGAGTTCTTAACAGAAGGATATGGACTTGTCCCCGCCCCCCCCCTCCAAACACACACATACACATGCACACCTTCTCTGAAGGAGCTGAAGGCTGGCATTCATGGCGGTATGTCACCCATGATTTTTGTAAAAATGTCTATTAAAAACAATGTGTCTTTAAAAGACGAAAAAAAGCTGTCTAAGTAATCCAGGGCGCCTTCGTAACTGACCCAAAGTTCTCAGGAGTTTAATCATACCATTTAATTGCTTAACATTGTGCCCCTACATAAAAGTCTCAGGAACAATCAAAGGATACCTTTATCTGCATTAACTCTTGAGCATGAAGTGGTGGTGTCAACTTTCAACCTACACAGAACTCTCCTTTGGACTGGATGAAAACACAAATGAAAACTGAAATTAAAACCTTTCCATCTTTTTAAACATCTAGCCTCTGCTCCGAGTCCCTCTTCCAGCTTTTCTGCACCAGGTAACATAAATCATTCATTCATTCACCCCCCTCCCCCTCCCCTTCTCTCCTAGCCTTTCCCCCTGGACTGATAACGGCTTGATTGTAACATAAGACAGAGCTGAGAGGGAGCCAGGAACTCAATATGGATCAGCTAACCTTGTTTCCTTGGTCCTCCAAGCCAAAGGGGAGCCTTTGAGGCACCAGCAGCTAAGGCTGAAAATGGAAATGGAGATTTAATTCTGCTGCTAAGGCAACACCACATCCCAGGCTCACTGGAGATAGTGAATGAAATCAAGTGCCTTGCATTAAAAGCAGACAGCTTGCCAGAAGCATGGCCCAGTGTTCTGCTGCAGCTAAGCTGAATCGTTGTGCATTAAATAGGCCAGAGGGTGGGGTCAGGGAACGGGCATTCATTTTCTGCATCATCATCATCATCATCATCATCATCATCATCATCATCATATTATTATTATTATTATTATTATTATTATTATTATTATTATTAAATTTTATTTCCCGCCACTCATGAGACTAGCTCATGGCAGGTTACAAATTGTCCCCGCTAAAACCCCAATAAAACCCCATTAAAACAATACAAGGGACATAAAAGTCGTAAAATAGAAACCAAAAACAAAACAAAACATGGTGGTATTATTCAGTTCTCCTCTCCCCCAAATACACATCTAATACAAGGAGTGTGAAGAGGTGGCCACTGATCACATGACCCAATGCTGCCTAACACCGGGCGGGGGGGGGCAATCAGATCTTCTTCACTGCCCCGGCCTTGATGGATCTCTATGGATCATCAAGGGGTTCCCACCCATTTCCAAGGTGACATAGTACATATCGCGTCATCTGCGTTCTCCAGCTGATCATCAGAGCTTTTCAGTGATCCTTTGATATTCCTTGCAGAGAAGCTGGCGATATTCCTTGCAGTGGACAGGTCAAAGTCAAATTCAGCACGTTTGAGTGTGGATCAGACCTAAGCCAAACACCAGGTTTCTCTGGCTCAGCACCTGTTTGCATTTCCACCCCAGAACTGCACTTGAGCAAAACCTCTGCCAAAGCAAGCACATCTGCATCCCTAGAAACCACTAAGGATTACTTAGACAAACTCTGAAGGGAGGATTTTTTTTTAAAAAAACCTGTCTCTTTATGACTGCTGTATATGTTTTATGACTGGATTAACTGTTTATTCAAACAATTGCCTGCTGATCGGATACGACTTCATTAATCTGTGTGAGAGCATGCATGGGCAGAAAGCAGATTGAACTGTCAGGAAGAAATGATTGAGGCAAACAGTCCAACAGCCACAAACATACAAAAAGACCATCAAAAAATCGGCTCCATTTGTAACCGGAGAACATAATGTGAACCAAACAGGTAGGTTCTCAAGAACCCCTAGTCCCTTTTCTTCCTGACACTTCTAGTTGGCTCTCAGTTGTGCTGTTGACACATAAACTAACAATACCAAATTTTAATCTCAGCAGCTCTACCGTGAGGAAGGGGAGGTGGAAAAATCCAGGCGACATTAAGGCAGCAGAGTCACAAGGCTGACCGGTTGGCTGTACAAGGTATGAGGCACTGGGGAATTCTCTTCTCCATGGAAAGGAATGGGAACTGACCCAGAGCAGGACTAGCAAAAGGGTGAAATGGAGTTGTAAGCATTAAATAACAGCTATTTCCTAATCTAAGAAATGTGCTTAAAAACAATGGGAAGCCAGAATTATCTGAGAGATGACCATCTTTCAGGCCTATTAATGTATTCCGGGAAGTCCATTCCCTAGATGCAGCCTGCCAAACAGTTTCTGCCCATGAAATACTCCCTTCTACTCTTGCCATCCTGGTCTTCATTGTTTCGTTAGCCACAAACTCCCGGGCTGCTTCTGCTGGCGGCTCACTGCGGCTTCCGTTCCATTAGTCCCTAAAAATGCATCCCTCCATTATGGCCAGGCAGGGATAGATTTTGCAGAGATCTTTCATTCATAAAGCCCAAGTTGTAACCCAATAAGCTGCTACTAATAAAAAAGGTCAAGCCAAAGCTATCAGCATCAATCACAGTCCTGGCATGACACAGCCCTGAGGGTACCAGGAGAGAAGATGGACAGCAGCCTCCTTCAAGAAGAGCACGCCAGAGGACTAATCGATGGGGACCATTTGGCAGAAGCTTCCAGATGTTCACGAGAATATTCTACAGTTCAGCCTGGGCTGAACTGCAGATATACATACCGGGAATGAATGGGGAACAATCTGGAGGCCAGGGTGTAAACTGCACGGAGCTTTTATTCCAATCCCAGGTCGATTCAGTCCCTGCCATCTACAGAGAATGCGATTTCCGTTTGGATTTGGGGCGATTTAAATTTTCCTTCTGCA
The DNA here is from genome assembly GCF_049243985.1 of Paroedura picta. NCBI lineage: Eukaryota > Metazoa > Chordata > Lepidosauria > Squamata > Gekkonidae > Paroedura > Paroedura picta. The sequence continues at coordinate 25,498,029 of NC_135380.1, forward strand.
GCAAGAAGGATTGATCCGGAGTGACCCTACCTTTATTGTGCAATATGTTAGAGTGCTTTTAATGCTCAATATTTATAAAATCTGGATTGAGAAAGCAGGCTGTTTTGGAGCTGGGCTTTGCTGCATGGTAGAGAACCCCTGATTGGCCAAAGCTGGTCATGTGACAAGCTTGCCTTAAAGGAGAAGCCCCTAATTTCTCTCAACTTCTGTTGGTCTTGTATTTCCCCCCCCCTCTACCTTCTTCTATCCTCTCTCCACCCCCTCCAAGAAAAGAAAGAGGCTCCCTGTTTGTTTCTTCTCCCCCGCCCCTTCAAGGACAGAAAGAAAGAAGCTTGGCTCCCCCCTCTTCTGAACTACCCTAACCATGTGCAGAAGACTTTCCTGTTTCAATGGGGGGGGGAGAGGAAGACTCGAGTTCAAATCAATCTGAATTCAACAGGATTGACAATGGAATAAACAAAGTAAGTGCAGACTCTGCCCTGGTCTGCCTGGGTCTCCCTCAGTTATGAAGAGTCTCTCTTGTGTTATGTGGAAGCACAATCTGCGCTTGGCCTTGCAAGGACTGTTTTGATTCTGTATGGCTGAGAGCCTCCCGGGCCATTGCCAGCCTTTGTGCTGTGCATCACTGTTCTTCTTTGGTTCTTCCTAGAACACAAGCTCAATGCAAAGAAGCTGCACCGTTGATTTCCCAGTGTTATAGAAAAGCCAAAAATGAAATCAAAAGGCCAAAATAATGAGTCTGTCATCCACTCTTATTAAGTATATTAGATATATTAATCATTCAACTTCTTGGCAATCAGAACGGGGTCCCAGGTACATTTTTCCCATTTTCTGATTCTTCCTCAATGATTGCCACTCCAAAATCTACAAATAAATAGTTTCATAATAATTAACAAAATATTGTAATGTTAATCTGCACTAATTGGTAACACCTGTGCAATTAAGCGTTTGTTTAAATATTGACTGGAGATAACAGTAGCTGGACACGTAAACTGCCTCAAGACAACAGAGCTTACAGCCAAGAGATATGCCTTATTTGATTTATAACTGCTAAATGGAACATAGATATGTTGGCAGATGGATCCAGTTTGGTTTGTATTATTTTGTACACATTATACTTTGTTAATTATTATGAAACTATTTATTTGTCGATTTTAGAGTGGCAATCACTGAGGAAGAATCAGAAAATGGGAGAAATGTACCTGGGATCCCGTTCTGATTTCCAAGAAGTTGAATAATTAATATACTTAATATACATAATAAGAATGGATGAGAGACTCATTATTTTGGCCTTTGGATTTTTGGGGGGCTTATCTAGAACAGTGGTCTCCAACCTTTTTATCACCTGGGACCGGTCAACCCTTGACAATTTTACTGAGGCCCGGGGGGGGTAGTCTTTTGCCAAGAGACGCTGCCGCCTGAGCCCCTGCTCCACTTGCTTTCCTGCCGGTGCCCCTGACTTCCCGCCGCCCACTGGGGGGCGCTGCCAGCAGCATCAGCACAGTGCCATGCCAAGGGGGAAGCTCAGCCATGGCGGCTGCCGGAGAGCACCAAAGGTGAGCCGGTGGCAGAGTGGCAGGGCAGCCTCCGAAGCAGCAGCCGGGGAGGAGGAGGAGCCGCAGCCCAGTACCAACTGATCCTCACACTGGTACAGGTTCGCGGACCGGGGGTTAGGGACAGCTGATCTAGAACACAAGCTCTTCTGTACATCTGGCCTCTGTGGCCTCTGGAGATTCAGCCTCAATGCAGAGACGGTCACCAAAAGCAGCTGAGGATTTTCCCTCTCCCCACCTTGCTTTAAAAGCTGTACATGGGGCTTGGCAGCAGAGCCATCCAGATCAGTCTTCCCAACTATACTAGCATGAAGACCCTTCAAAGGTACCGTGGCATGGGTTTTTTAAAAGGGTGGCTGAGGAGAGCCCTCCCATCCTGTTTTGTCTGCTGTTTTCTGCTTCAAGCGAAGACTAAAGAAAAAGGGATTTCAATTTTTAAAAAATCCACCCTTGTTTGGATAGGCCGACCTGCTTCCTCCCAAAGTGGCCATTGATGGGCCCGGAAGGGATGGAAAGGGAAGGGGCCCTGGCCATTTAAACCTTTGCCACGCATGGCTCCTCTCGCTTCTGAGGGCCGTGGCAGGGAGGCGCGGCCAGCTGACATCACTTCCTGGTACCTCAAAGCCTGGACAATATTTCAGTGGTACCTCCATGGTCAAAAGGTTAAAAAAGGCTGATCTAGGTCAATGGACAGGGTGTGGTGTAGGTTTGTGTAGTGACAGGGGAGAGCTAAGTGTCCTATATGGGTTGTAGGGGTAGCACCCAGTGCAAATGTTGCCTGTTCACCATGTTAGGGGCACAGGAAAAGATAAAACTGCAGGGAAAGGTGGCCATTGGGCCAAAATGACCCCATAAAGAATACAAACTGGCCAGACCAGTCCTGCATGTTTGGGCAACTTGTCCAAGAAGTGTTGCCTGTCTTATTCCTTTGGCTTCCATCACAAATCCCCAGAACAGTTTATTTGAACAGGCAAGCAGTCCCATTTTGTACAGTGAGGAAAACAATTTGCAGTGAAAACCAAGTTCTTGTGCAATTGAACAGATGGGATTAAGCACAGAGCTAGGATGTTTCTTAAAATAAAGAGAAAAGGGACAATAAATACCCCCCCTTTCCTTTTTGGTGACAAAATGCTCCTGTATGCTATTGTTCTGTGGGTGGGGGTAGGGCTGGCAGTTCCTGGCTGAGAAATACTTGGCAATTTTGGGGTGGAGCCTGAGGAGGGACTTCAGTGGGGCATAAAGCCATAGAGTTCACCTTCCCAAGCCGCCATCTTCTCCAGGTGAACTGCTCTGCCATCTGGATATCAGTTGTAGTCTCAATCTCCAGCCACCACCTGGAGATTGGCAACCTATCTGGTGGGTGATATACCAGCTGCTGCATATGCTGTGACAACAGCTCAGATTAAACCTTGTACCTCCCATTTGTCTCCAAAGAAGGAACCATCACACTTCGTTATTTTCGGTTGTGGTTGTTATTGTTACCATTGTTGTAGTTTATCTCACATGTGATGCATAAACAAAGTTCTGTGCACTGTTTCTGTTCCATGTGAACTGCCCTGGGACTCAGGGGAGAGCAGTATACAAATGCAATTAATAAAATAAATAAATAAATAATAAATTTGCTTCAAACTCTGCTTTCACTGAAATCAGTGGCCTAGCATGGCAGGGACCCCCCCCCCCCCCCAGTACTGCTCACTCATAAATAGTTCCAAATTCTTTTGAGATCTCTCAGGAGTGGCCCCTGAGCTGAAGCGTCCACCTAGAAAACAACACAATCCTGTTTGTTGAGGTTTTTCTTTTCTATTTTATTGGCCTCACGAATAAATAAAACCTATCTAAATGTATAAAAACCAATATCGAAACATCACATCAAAATCATCTGGAATGGAGCATCATGCAGAGACCACACCACTTATTAAATCAATGCCACCTGAAACGACCTCTCAGCCATTCCATTTACATTCCACTACGTCTGGGGGTGCATACGCACATACACACATGCGCTCACACGCTCACAGACTCTCTATTATTTGGACATGCAGAACATTCTCTAATAGCACCTGACCCCAGGGACATTCCAAGGGGGGGCCTAACCTGCTGGCACCCTCTCTTCTCCTGAGCAAACCCCACTGAAAAGAGTGGGAACTCTGGGGGGAAGGGGGGGGGAGCACAGCCTGAGGCAACCTTGACTATGAAGACTCCATTGTGTCAATAGTGCCTTTCAAGCCATTTGTCAGTGGCTGTCAGGCTCCTGTCGAAATGCATTCCGTGTTTGACCTAGCAATGAGCATTTGGCTTCTGGTTAGAATCATAGAGTTGGAAGGGACCTAATGGGTCATCTAGTGCAACCCCCTATACTATGCATGACACTCACATTCCAATTGCTCATCTACTGTACCTGCCACCCCTTTGCCTTCACAGAATCAGCCTCTCCGTCAGATGGCTATCTGGCCTCTGTTTAAAAATTTCCAAAGATGGAGAACCCACCACCTCCTGAGGAAGCCTGTTCCACTGGTTACCTGGGAGTCTCTCAATCCATTGCTCGTCTTTGCAACTGGGGGGGGGACTTCAGATATGTCTTCATTCTGATTGGATCATCATCATTGCATCATCATCATGTTCCCAGTTTTTGTCAGACTGCCCTTCAACTAAGTGACTAGCTGAGAACCCAATTAGGATGGGACCCATATGCATTTATACCCATGTCCATCTCTGAAGTGGAAGAGGGTTATTGGAAGTGACTGAGAGACAAAGACCGTTTATGCACGGGAAGTTTCATGCCGGGCTGCAGGCTGGAGTGGCAGGTTGCCCCACCTCTTCCATATGAGGGAGCATTTGGCCTGGTGAACTTCATCCGCCCCCAATTTGTGCTCCTGCACGGGAGCTGGGGCAGTGGAGTCCCCAGTGCATAAATGGTCCAAGAGACTAATGCTGAAAGCATCAAGGCCAGAGAAGAAAGGGTGAGAGCGGAGTTTAGCTCCCCTTGCCTACAGTTCCCGTTAAAACGCACACACAGAGACACTCCCTGTGTTAGACACACATATACAAGCATGTACATGATCCCTCAAAAGAGTCTGAGATTAACACAACTGTTTCCCAATTTCTTTACAAAGTTATTTGAAACTCCAAGGGCAAGACTCAAAAACCTACATAACAAGTGTTCCTCTTCCAGGAATGTTTTGGACATTGTTTTGGACCAGGAATGGTAACATGGAAGTTCTAGAGATATTCTGCAGGTGATCAACACTTGCTCCCACACCAGTGCTACAGAACACACTGTTTTCACAATTTAGGGGATTTTCAGAAGTTCAACAAATCCCACAGAGCAAACATTTGGATCAAAATCACATTTTAAAAAACAGTCAGCACAAACTAGCACATGCTCCTCGTACACTTCACCCTTGGATTATGCTGAAGTTTTGCTAATTTTTTTTGTATTATTTAAATTGAGAAAAACTTTACCAGCAGAATTTCAAAACCGCTGAACTAATCTCCACTCAGCCTGTTTTGAAGGCCCCCACCCTTGGGGATCAGCCACTGCTGGCTGTTACATTCAAAGTAATTGCTAAATCTCCCTACTACTTGTGCAATATACATTTTCTACTCTAGGTTCTCCACTCACACATCTTTGAATATTTGACAATCGGTGTGCTATAGCAGCCATAGCACAAGCCAGTCCAGCTGTGAATAACTGCTATAGCGCGATGAGAGCAGAATAGTGAATGATGTGTGGAGGAAGTCCATGTTCTTAGGGCCAAACTGCAAGCAAACTTACATTTGACACAAGAGGGTGTATTTCCAAATGTACTCAAAATGAAGATGATGCTGAATGCAATTTGACACCCCCCCCCAAATGGTACACAACAGAAAGATTATGATCTACAAAACTGTAACTTGCATGCAAATGTAAGACAATCTTCTCTTTTCTAGGACATACCTAGAAAAGAAAACTAGTCTTGCATGCAAGTAAATATTGTAGCTCTTGCAATGGAATGATTGGGAATAGGGAAATGGTAGGGTTGAAAAGGCAATGCATAGCTGAGTCACTATAGTTACAATCCTTAGAACACTTTCCGGAAAGTATGCCCCACTGAGAATAAAATGGGATTTCTGAGATGATCATTTTAGGCTTATTCCCAGTGTGTAGTTTGGCCCTGAGACTGGACACAGTAAAGGGACTGAAGTCACTAATGGTAACATGGAAGTTCTAGAGATATTCTGCAGGTGATCAACACTTAGTTTTTCATCCAGTCATTTTCCTTCTGAATACTTGAGTGTCCCACTGAACGTACTACAGAAGCTGCTCCCCCCACACATTTAAAAAAACAAAACAAGGAACTACAAAAACACCAGTTGTCCTTGCATAAATCAGTGCATGGAAACAGATGTTTAGACCTTCAGGAAAAAAAGACGAACACCTTGTAGGACCAGTTGTGATCCTCCAACTCAAATAAGGTCAGCAAAACCATTGCTGTGGATATTCCGACACTAGTTAGATTCACTTGAAGGCCTGTTGATTAGCACAAGCACTGGGACACACATTTTGTTGTCACTCCACTCCCAGACTGGAAACCCCACAGTTTGGAGGCAGAGTCTGCCCGGAGTCTCAACAAAACAGACGGACAAGCCATAAAGAAAGTAAATAAATAAAGAAATGGGGAGGATTCTTGGGGTAGAAGTTTTGTGGGACCTTTTCAATGTTTAATTTCTGCTTTAAATTGAAACAAAAAGAAAGTATTTTAATAAAGTAAAGGTATCCCCTGTGCAAGCACCGAGTCATGTCTGACCCTTGGGGTGACGCCCTCCAGCGTTTTCATGGCAGACTCAATACGGGGTGGTTTGCCAGTGCCTTCCCCAGTCATTACCGTTTACCCCCCAGCAAGCTGGGTACTCATTTTACCGACCTCGGAAGGATGGAAGGCTGAGTCAACCTTGAGCCGACTGCTGGGATTGAACTCCCAGCCTCATGAGCAAAGCTTTCAGACGGCTGCCTTACCACTCTGCGCCACAAGAGGCTCGTAGTATTTTAATAAAGGGGCTGGAAAACTGCAAAGTACTAAAGTTTTCCCTGTAGCAAATAGAGTTTGAGGGCTAGCTGCCTGAGGACTCTAAGGTCACACTCTAACAAGACAGATGGTTGGGAGGAGGAAGAAAGGTGAAGAAGAGATCTCTTGAACATGACCCCAGCATTGGACCCCTCAGAGAGGCTTCTTCTTTGAAAGCTATATTTCACATCCAGTATTTCAGACCCGGAGAGACTAACGGGTTTAAGAACCCCAATCATCTACATATTTAGTACATCTACCCTAAAATCCTGCACTGTGGAACACAACATGCAACCAAGTCCCTGATACAACTGGAAATTGAGCTGCATGTGTGTGTGTGTTTCTGAATGTTGACATCCCCTAAGAGCCATCCCTTGTCTGAAAAACCAACTGTGAGAAGCAGCCAGGGATGAAAAACAAGCCAACTCTTCTTCTCCCTCATGAGGAATTCTGAAGATGCTCCCAGCCAGTCTAGTTTGTGGGCATCGCTTTGCCCACTTTCTCATCTCCAGATTCTTCCTCTTCCTCCTCCTCCTCCTCCTCTGCAGCCTTCGGTCCCCTTGAGGCCTTGGCTTCCTCGGAGGCATCTCTCTTCTCTTCCTTCCTGACAGTGGCCAAGCTGCTGGAGAAGCCCTTGAAGCTGGACAAGGGACTTGAGGAGAAAGGATAGCTGAGGCCAAACGTGCTGCTGCTGGTGATGGTGCTGAGCCGGGTCTCTTCTCCTTCCAGCAGTTTTCTACAGGGGAAAACAAAAGTGTCACCCAAGATGGTTATAAAGGCTTCGGCAAGCTTCCCAATGGCTCCTCCTGGCCTTTTGGAAAGCCAGACGACCTGATCTTTGTCTTAGTGGAGGAAAGTCATCAAGGTCAGTTTGCTGGAGAGTTAGCATTTGGGAAATTACTTATCCCCCCCCCCTTCCCGGCTGTTGCTACTGCATTTCTCCCAGCTGGGGCATGCATTTGGGCATGAAGAAAGAAAAACATCTGGGGAAAGCAAGGAAATGCATGGCCTGTAACTTGTGCCTTCTTCCCTTCATCATGCAGCTGTCTGGACAAGGCCAGGATCCACCCACCCACCCCTTGTGACCAGGCATCAAATTCTATTGTTAGCAGTGAACCTCTTCCTGGGCTGCAGGTGGGGGAAGTCTGCTTTCTGTGATGAAAAAAGGTGCATTGATCTAGCTTCTACCCTGCCCTGCTCACTGAGGAGCTCAAGGCAAAATACTGAGTCAGCAACCCAATGTCCCTTACAACCATCTTGTTGGGTAGGCGTGGCTGTCAAAATGACTGATCCGAGGAACCAAGTGCATGTCAGAACCTGGATCATCCTGGTCCCAGTCCCACACTCTAGTTAGCCACTGCTCCATGGTAGCTCTTCCATGCCAACACTTTCCCTGTGCGTCACGGAAAAGGGCTCAGCCTAGCTCTTCATTTTCTCAAGGTTTGTGCAGGTCTCCCCATCAAACTTCAAGGAGGAAGGAGGCGCCATTTGGATCATCTGCTTCTGGCACCACAATTTCCTGGGCTGGCCTTCCCAAAGACCAGCTCTTAGAAGAAAGAAGAGTTGTTTTTTTATATGCCACTTTTCTCTACCAGGAGGAGTCTGAAAGTAGCTTCCCGTTCCTCTCCCCACAACAGACACCCTTTGAGGTAGGTGAAGCTGAGAGAGCTCTGAGAGAACAGAAGTATTAGGGCTGTGATGAGCCCAGGGTCACCCAGCTGACTGCATGCAAAGGAATGGGAAATCAAACATGGCTTGCCAGAATAGAAGTCGGTGCTCCTAACCACTACCCCAAGCTGGCTCTTAGGCCTTAGCATTCCATTACTTACTCGTGACAAGGCTGCCTCTCCACCCCATCTACCGCCACACGCAAGAGGAAGGAGCTTTCCAGCAGGCCTCACCTATATGCGGCTATCTCAATATCCAGGGCCATCTTCACGTTCAGCAGATCCTGGTACTCCCGGAGGTGGCGTGCCATCTCTCCCTTGGTTGTCCTCAGGGCATTTTCAAGCTGGTTTATGGTCTCCTAAAAATGTGTAATTGAATAAGAGTGATGAGCACGGGATGAGCACGGGAGATCTGGCAGGCTCCTCCAAAGCTGTCTTTAAAACAAAGTGCAGCTGGGTGGGGGGCTAATTCTGGATCAGGGCAGCATCTAGGAGAGTGTACCTTTGGCTTCTTACCTGTACTCTCGCTCAGGGGGCTCAGAACAATGTGCCACTTTGGCCAATTCCTTACCAGGGATATACCCCAAAAAACAGGACTGAGAAAGGGCTGCTCAGCCCTTCTCTCTGTCACCCCTTCCCAAATCAATCTACCAATGGCTGCATGGCCCCGATCCAGACCAGGCTTGCAAGGCTGCAGCCCTTGGAACTTTTGTTCCCCGTACTCAGCAGCCTCTCAAGTGCAGAAACAGCTCCTGTAAGCCTGATCCAGATCAGGGCCTCACAGCAATATTTTATAAACCCATCAGTGCTTCTAAAGTGGTAATGATGTCCCCTGGATGGACCCAGGGCCACCAACCTGTTCAGTCTGGCTCTTAGTCTCTACCATTTCTTGTGCGTTTATTACAAAGTCTTGCATAATCCATTCTGGTTTTGTTGAATCCGCTGAGGGGTAAAGATCCTGGCTTCTGAATTCTCCCCAGAGCCAAGAGAAGCAAAAAGACCAATCCTGATGGCAATCCACAATACAGACCAGGATCCCCATATCAGAATGAGCCATGGGCCAAATTATATTGATACCATTTAGAAGGTTGTGAAATTTGCTGTTACTCAGAGATATACACAAAGAATTGTTGACAAACATATGGGGACTTGCTACTGAGGACGGATGAGTGAAAACGGGTTTTACCTGGAAACTATTTTTGGAGGAAGTCCTGCTTAATAAAACCAACATAAAGAAAGGACACTATCTTTGTGGAATATTCTTTATTGTGGATGTGGATTGCCATTGGGATAGGTCTTTTTCTTCTCTTGGTACTAATACAGACCATCCTGCTTTGTTCTCGCATTCTCCCCAGAGCCAGCAACTTGCCTATAACGAAACGCACAGCCGCCAAGAAGCTCCCACCTGCATGTTCCGGATCTCCTCACTGTTCCTCTCCTCGGCCTCCTGCAGCTGCCTCTCCAGGGACTCGTTGGCACTGCGCAGGGCCTCCATCTCGATGTTGCGGGCCTGCAGCTGCCGGCGGTACTCCGAGATCTCCTCCTTGGCCTGGCGGATGCTGTCGCTGCTGCGGGCGGCTTCCTGGGTGAAATTGGCAAACTTGGATTTGTACCACTCCTCGGCGGACTGCTGGTTTCGGGCGGACAGGACTTCATACTGAGTGCGGATCTCCTTCAAGGCCGCTGTGAGGTCCGGCTTGCTCACGTCGATCTCCACAGAGACCTGGAGAAGAACAACGTCAAGAGAACTGAACGTGGAGAAAGCCATCTATCCCCCCTGACTGTTTTGTCCATAGGATACCCAGGTAATCTACTTAGGCCCGTAGTATGCTCTCTGCTTACAAGGCGGTTGTTGCGCAGATAAAATTGAGGAGAAAACGATAGAAAACACCCTGATCTCCTTGAAAGAAGGGCGGGGTAAAAAATGTACTAAATAAATATCTAAAAGCCCATGCTTTTTACCAGCAGAGGCAGAGGACTAAAGGCCAAACTGCACGTTGGTCTTTTTAAAGTGAGGGGTCCATTCAGGTTCCGGGCAGTCACACAGCCACTGAGAGAACCCAAATAGTTGGAAATGCTGCTGTCAGGAGAGGAAATGCTCCCGCCTCCTCCACCACCAAGCCATTTCTCCCCAACCAGAACTGCTGGGGTGTGTGTTTCCCCCCTGTTTTTGCTGATCCATGTGCACAGAATGCTCCATATGGAGTAGCCAAAATGGAGAAATAGCCCCCCCCCCCCCAAGCTTGTTCCTGCATGGGGAAATGGCGTTTTTTTGGGGGGGGGGAAGCAATTTGGATTTGTTTGTATTCACTTGAGTCTGAACTGCATTTTGTTGTAATCTGCCCTGAGTCTCAGGAGAGAGGGTAGAAAACAAATACAAATATCAATAAATAATAACATGGGGACAGCCAGGTCTATTTTATTCACAACATCCCAATCACCTCTAAAAACCCAAGATGGTGTGTGATTTTTAAATCACTCCTCTCTTTCCCTTGCTGTGCCCCCCTGGCCGAAGCATCCAGTCCCCTGCCTTGCTCACTCAAGGGCAGTCAGGGAGAAAAGTGCAGCTGGACAAAGTGGGAGGGAACTCCGTCCTCCATGACCACCAGCAGATTTTGCAGCAAAAGCTCAGGTCCTGCTCCTCAGCGCCAGGGTACATTTTGATGGGGCAGACCTTTGTGGCAGCCCCCCCCCCCCCCATACACTTTGGCTTCTAAAAGCCAGAAAAGGCCTGCTGCTTCAGCCCCACCCACAGCCCTTTCAAGGAAAAGAAAGCAACGGGTCCCACTACAAGCACATGAGCTCTCCTTGTGGGGAGATACCACAAGCAGGAATGCCGCAAAGCAGAGCAGCAGAACAAAAGAAGTAGCATAGCCACATGGCTGGAGCATCACACCCGGCTTCCAAAGCACTGGGCAGCTGCTTTTTGCTTCTTCTCCCTCCAAGAAAAGCAAGGTCACATTCCATTTTCAAGGGCAAAGAAAAAGAAGGGGGGGGGGGAGGGCAGGGTCCACGAGGCATCACCAGCCTTCTCAGCAGTGCAAGGCCAGGCACAACCCACTGGAGGCTTCGACTGCATTTTCCACATTGGCCAATAGGGACCTTGACCGTCCCTCTCCAAGGCCAGGGATGTGCTGCTCCATAAAAGCAGCCTCAATTTGCAACAAAGGCAGCTTGGAACATCTCAAGGCTGATTCCAGAGAGCCTTAAAATGCTGTTTCCCCCTCTCTAATGCTGGGCACATTCACTGACTGGGAGTTGGTCAGGAAGCCATTTTCATGTCATTTAATTTGACCTCTGTCACGTCCTCTCCTTTATAGCAGTATCTTTGTCACAGGCACCTGACAGAGCCCAGTAGCCTCACTCTGGTGTCCCCAAGCAGCACATCCTATCCATCAGCCAACAAGCAGATGATCTGCCTCCAGTACCTCCTCTAGAGGAGCAGGCAGCATCTCGCTGTCCGAGTCATGTGAATAGCCCTCGCCAACCCCCACAATTCTGGGACCTCAGATGGTGGCCTCTTCTGCTAGACTAGAACTATCTTACATATATAAAGGACCATATTTTAGGCAACTAGACAAGCCCACCAGGTATGTGAAGGATAAGGATTACTCATGCTAAAAAAGCAGGGTGAGCTTTTTGTGGTGAGCTCCAAGCAAAGAGTGAGAAAACTGGAAGGATAAATAAATAAACAACAGGGATCTTGAGGACTTTGGGAAGTTCTCTTAAGGCCCATCCAGACAACTCCAGTGTGGAGGATTCAGTGTGCCAGTTTAGTACATTCAAGCTCTAGGGTGCATAGAAGTGGGCATGCTAGCTCCTCAGAGCTGGCAAAGGAATGAACATTGACATCCCAAACAGAGTTGCACTGTCCTTAGTCAACCGAGGCTTAAGGGTTTGGAAGGGCGTGACTCTGCTCAGGTTATCATTAGATGCCACTCAAATAGCTACAGTGCAGAATCTGTGTTGGGCCCCACGGATCACTGGGGTGCCCCTTTAAATTGTACACTCTTCCACTGGAAGTCCCCCCCCTCCAATGATATTTTCCTTCTAAAAGACTATTATTTGGATGGTTTGTTCAGTCCCTCCCAGTAATATTCTGGAGGAGAAAAGGGTGCTTTTCCTGGAATAAAATCAGAGTCCAGTAGCACCTTTAAGACCAACAAAGATTTATTCAGGGCGTGAGCTTGCACTCGAAAGCTCACACCCTGAATAAATCTTTGTTGGTCTTAAAGGTGCTACTGGACTCTGATTTTATTGTGCTACTTCAGACCAACACAGCTACTCATTTGAATTTTCCCTGGAATGTTTGGGATTTTGCACTGCTCTGCCATCACACAGCCTGGCTAGAACTCCTGCAGCAGGGCAGGGCAGGGCACATAAGGGAGGAAAGAATCTGCACCTGCTCAACAATCCTTCTTTCGCATCATCATTTGGATAAAATGGGTCAGGATGAGATGGTGGGCAGAAAGTCTGCCTCTGACACAAGGGAAATGCAAGAAAGCAGTGCCCAGGTCCCAGGAACATAAACTAGCGCAAAACCTGGGTCTATCTCAGTCGGCTTCCTGTTTCCAGCTCTCTGGAAAAACGGCCATGGCTTTGAGCGCGATCCTATGTAGTGACTGCAGTCCAAGCGCATTGACTTCAAGGGTCCAACTCCGCCCAGGATTGTCCCGTAGCAGCTCTTCTCCGGCCATGTGTCTCCAGCATCCCGTCCCATCAGATGCCCTGGCTCCCCTCCGTCCTGCCCACGAATCTGCCTACCCAGGCTCCTGGCTATGGCGTCTTGAGACGGGGAGGCCAGGCTTTTGCCGGTCGTTTTCAGGGGACCAGCCCCGTCTCTCCTCCCCGCGCCCCGCGCCCCGCCGACTTACCTGCGCCTCCTGGAGCTCGGCCTGCAGCTCGGCCACCTCCTCGTCGTGGACGTGGCGGAGGAAGGCGATCTCGTCGAGGAGCGCCTCGACCTTCTTCTCGAGGTCGAGGCGGGCGAGAGCGGCGCGGTCAGCTTCCTTGCGGGCGTCGCGCAGCGCCGCCTCGGCCTCTTCGCGGCGCTGGGCCTCGTGGGCCGCCTCGTCGCGCAGGCGCTGGAGGGCGCGGGCCAGCTGCTGGCTCTCGAGGGCCGCCTGGTCACCGTCGTGGCGCAGCGCCTCCACCTTGGCGCGCAGCTCGCGGATCTCCTGCTCGTAGAGCTGCTGGAGGCGCGACGGCTCGGCCTGGCGCTGGCGCAGCGCTGCCACCTCGCCCTCCAGCAGCCGGTTGTGCTGCTCCAGCTGGCGCACCTTCTCGATGTAGGTGACGAAGCGGTCGTTGAGGCCCTGCAGCTGCTCCTTCTCGTTGGTGCGCACGATCTTCAGCTCGTTGCTCAGCGCGCTCGACGGCGCCCCCGTCGCCGACAGCAGCACCTCCAGGTGGTCCAGCGAGCTGCTCGGGGCCGGCAGCCGGCGGAACGACGACGAGTAGGACGACGGGCGGGCGCCGCCGCAGCCGCGGGCAGAGGGAGCGGGACCCCCCAGCAGCGACGGCCCCCCCGCCCGCGACGCCCCGTACAGGAGGCTCCGGCCGCCCGAGGCCATGGCCTTCTTGCCGAAGGAGGCGGCCGACAGGCGCAGGTCGCTGCTGTAGCTCATGGTGCGCGGGGGCGTCGGGTGCCGCAGAGGCGCCGATCCTGGGCCCGCGCCGGGTAAGGGTATGGAGGGGGGGGGGGGCTGGCAGCGGCGCGGCGCGGCTCCGGCGCTCTTATAGATAAGCGAGCGCCAATCCAGGCGCAGCTGCAGCCCCCCCGATGAATGCCGCGCAGCCAATTGCGAGGCCGAGTGGGGGTGGGCGCGCGGGGAGGGGGGTGGAGGGAGACAGCCGGCCAGGAAAAGCGCTTGTGGAAAAGGGCCCGCCTGCCCGCCCGCCCTCCCGAGAATGGCTGTATCAGCAATTGGGGACGGGGACAGCTCCGACCGGTGTGCTGCTGGAGAGGCATAACCATGGGGGGGGGGGGGGGGGAGGGATGCATTCTTGATAATATCTGGAGAGGCAGGAGGGATGGAGCCACCTACCCCAATGATTAGCCGTTTTCAAGGCAAGCATTTGGATTTGTGACCCAGGACAACTTCCCTGGGAAAGCCAGCTTCTTCTTTCCTTTCCTTTCCTTTTTAGGCAAGGGCAGTTGGTATCCCCAAGCTGCAACCTCCAGATTATGCCCCATTTGCTCCACCCTGGATTCTTGCCCCGTGGCCTGGATCACAGCCATTGTTTGAGCAATCCCGGGGAAAGCTTAAGAGATACATAAGGGAGGTGTTCACATCATTATACAGCAAGCGCACCTAGCTGAGTGCAGGGGTACCTTTAAGACCCACCGAGTTTTATTCAAGGTCTGTGCAAGCAAGGTGTGCAAGCTCACCTCTTCTGATACAGCGCTTGTCACACAAAAGCACCCAAAAACTTGTTCCTGGACTCACACTTCGGACTCACAGAAAGAAGGTCCCTTCCGAATCAGACCAAACATCTACATAGCCAGACATCCCGTTCCTCATGGTGACCGGCCAGATCTCGGGAAGTTCCCAAGATGGCACGACTGAAAACTCGAGGATGCTAAATGCTTGGAGCATTTCTTCTTTATCCACATGGCTTCTTAAAAAGAACACTCAGTAACATGGAAGAGTGCCTCTGAGCATGGACAGGGTGCTTTCCCTCCTTCACTGGGCAATGGCAGTGAGTCTCTGCACACATTCAGTTAAGACCCAGGGCCTCCTGACAAGGCAGGTGGCAGACACCCCTGGCAGCTGCAGCTGCGGGTGCCCCAGGTGTAGCAAAGTCATATTCACTAGTCAGTGTGCCACCCCCCCCCCATGGGAGTGCCAGCCAGCCCATCCATATTTTACCAGCCCCACCCAAATTCTTCTCCTGCCAGGTGTGAGAAAGTGGATTCTGCAAGCCGTGCATGTGCAGGGGATACTGGGGACCCCTGAGGAGTGAGTCCATTACAGCAACACTGATCAGAACAAAAGAAAGCTAATTGCAGGAGAGCCCTCTTGGAACCTTTTTTTTTTGCTTTGTTTTGGCTATAAAGTGGATTTTTACTATGCAGCCCAATCAATACTGTTTTACGGCACAGATGAAAAACAGGATTCACTTTCACTTTCTGACTTTTGCTGCCAAAGGCACCCCCCCCCCCCCCCCGGCCATCTGTCTGTTGTGGAGCTGCCCTTCCATTTCATTTCTGCGTCTTTGTTTGAGAAATCAATGCTTCGTTATTCAAAGAAGGGAACCTCATGCGGCCAGGGTGGGAGGGTGGGGGGTTGTGCTGCTGACTCAGGCACGGCGCTTGCACCTGCTCATTGCTCGGTCAGGGCTTGTGGGGGAACATCGACAGGAGATTTAAAGGTCATGCTTTTCTCTGCAGAAAGGGAAGAGGCACACAGAGGCCTCCCTGCCTTGGGACAAACCGAGTTGGTGGCTGTCAGGCGGCAGCGGAAGACAAATGGATCCGGCCAGTTCGCTGGATCTGTACAAGAGTCCATCTGGCAGTCTCACTCGTGAATTGTGGGCTCAGCAGAGCTGGCGGGGCTTTTGAGGGCCTACTTTCCATCTCCTGTTCCACAAGGTAAACTCCCTGTGCTGCAGGGGTCAGCAGCCTTTGAACCACATAAACATTCAGAGCATGAGATCAACAAAGAGTCTTAATAAGGAAACCGATGGTCACAACTGAAGCTGGACAACTTGAAACACAGATAATTGACGTGGTGATTATTAATCCATACAGCTCCCATCTTCCAAAACACTGGTGCCTGCAGGCCCTTTGCTAGGAAGGGGCACTCACAACATCACCCAATAAGCAATCCGTGTACACAGAAGAATGCTGTGCAACTGTGCATGGGGCACATGTGGATTGCTCATCTCTATCCATTCCCTTTCTGGAACACATCTAAGCAAGCCGTTTCTCCATGAAAAGCCGTTTCTCCATGTGGGGGAATTGGAGAGTTTGTTTGGGAGCCAAATAACTGTCAAGCAGTCACAATGACAAGCATATGGTGAAATCCTCAGTCCTAGAAGGCCCATGCTAAGATGCAAGGAGCCTAGCCTTGGGTGACAGGGTGTGTCTCATGGAAGAAACGGAGGCAAGAGCCAGAAGAGCAAAGGGTAGCAGGAGAGATGCTTCTTTTCAGACTCCAGTTCCCACAGACTCCAGTTCCCATCATCAGGGTCCAAACATCCAGGCAGCAGACCAGATGTAACCTGGGGCAATGCAGTTTTCACCCCAACCTGTGACATGAAAGTCACTTTTAATATTTCAAAAATCTTTCCCTTCTCCCCCCTCCCCTGGTGCCCAGATGCAAAGGAGAGCAGCTTTGGGAGCTGGAGCTGGAGCTGGGGGTGAAGTGACTGAGTTTCTGGAGGACACAACGATGTGCAAACTAGGGAGGACTGTGAAGTGTTCCAGAGGTGGGCGTGAAGGTCAAACTACAGCGGAAAAGAAAGCGCCATAAACTTCTAATGGGGCAATCTTTTTAAAAAAGGCCCTTGAGATAGATTTACCACATATTAGCCATGCAAAGTTGCTCCAGTTTAAGCCAATTGATTTCCATGGGCTTAGACTGGAACAGCTCTGTAAAGCAAAGGTAGTCAACCTGTGGTCCTTCAGATGTCCATTGACTACAATTCCCATAAGCCCCTGCCAGTGTTTGCTGGCAGGGGCTCATGGGAATTGTAGTCCATGAACATCTGGAGGACCACAGGTTGACTACCCCTGCTGTAAGTAGCTTTTTAAAATGGGGCAGGATATCCAGGTACCACATCTAAAAGTTCCTAGGGGACAACCTCAGAGGGTCACACTTTATAGTTTTGGAAACTCATGATGCATTTGGCAAGTCCCCAGGACTTCTTTCATTCTCCCAAAGTGAGGACCTGAATGCCTCTGGGAAGCCTTCAGGTGCTGTAGCCATCAAAGCTAGGGGCAGCCTCTACATCTGCTGGCAGCAAATTCATGAGGCCTGTCTGTGCATTGGGTAGAAAAGAGGTGCTGTGGCATTTTAAAAATATATTCCTAAAAGTTGCTTAGGCCAATCCAAGGATCCTCGTTAGCAAAAAAACCCACCAGCCAGCATTTTAGCTTCCTTCTGTAAGCATGAGGGCTAGAAACCTGACAGTGATTCATAGCATCTATAAGAAAATCTCAGCTGTACGCAATCTTAGGCTGACCAGCTTTGTGAAAAGCGAAGAAGCTCAGTCCTGAAATGAATTGGAAATGACCAAACAAGAACCACCATCACCAACCTTGCAATGGGATGAAAAGGAAGCTGGAATTGCTCCCTGCTGCCTTACACTTAAACAGCTTTAATTATTCATGGCAGCTTCTTGCTTAGCAACCCTGTTCATCGTGGGCCATTATGCCTCTTCTGAATTCCGTTTGCCACACGTGGTTCAGAACGGTACATACCTGTCACTTGGCATATATTCCTAGGAGCTGCCTGGCTTTGTTCCTTTCCTCCTTTGGAAGGAGGAAGCACGTCAAGGCCAATGCCAGAAAGGCAAAGGGCAGAATGGAACGAAAGGCCCACATTGTGTGATCTGGAAACCTCTGTGCTACCATTGCAACAAATGCCATGCAGCGGGAGGTTTTGTGTAACTTGCAGATGACATGTTGAAGAATAGTCATTTCTGAATCATCTGGATTTGTAGAAAATATACCCCCAGGCCCAGATCGTCCTCTACTTATGCTCAACAGCATCCTAATGCATATCAGAAGATGAATCCACTGGTTCAGTGACAGGTAAGCATCACAATGTGCACAACCATTGGCTAAGCACATGAGAGGCTGTTTTCATGCATGGTCTACCTTGCAGGATTGGGAACATAAAGGATTGCTCTCACATTCCTAATCAAAATTTGCTGGCACAGTGTCATTAAACTGTTAATTATAACACTTCCACTTCTGAGAGGAATTTTCCAGCATTTAATATATAGGTGTGAGAGGGAAATGGCGCTTAACCAATTTCCCAGTTAATACTCTCCAGCTGTCTTTTTACCAGCTTTAAAAAAAACCTGCTTCTGTGTCTTTAACAGCAGCAAATTCTACAGACATTTGTAGATGGGGAAATCTAGATTGCTTCTTGTATGGAGGATAAAATAATAGGGAAGTCTTTGGCTGCTTAATTTCTAAGTATGCGCTGGTTGTCCAAGGGCTAGTTTAAATAAGAATGGCAACTCCATTAGGTGTTTATTAACCTTAAAAACATGAATCCGAGAAAGAGAAGTGGCTGCAGGCCTTGAGAAACGCATCTCAATTGTTGTGCCTTAGCTCCCCCTGCTGGTGAATTGGGAAGAATACCCTATTAGCACATTGGAGAGAACATGTGTGTCTCCCCTCCCATGAGACACCAGGAATGGGCTGCCATGGCAACAGCTGCAGGAAGCCCTCCTCCTCCATCACCACTCTCTATAGAAGCTTTGCTCTGACAGGCTGGAGTACTTCTGCTCCCGCCCCCGCCCCATCACTGCCATCCTTGTTTCCTTCTCTGTTCTCAGAGGAATAGAAAACTTCAGCATCATTTCACAGATTGGCAAAATCAACCTTCTTACCCTGTTGAAACTCCACAACAATGAGAAGGGGTGTACTGCAGCCAGCCGTGCTCCCTGGCATAAGTCGGCTGCCTTTTGGACTTCTCTTTCTCCTCTGCCATTAAGGGCTGCTGAAAAGGCAGCCAGTAAGCAGGAGATGCTTTTCTTGGCATGGGAATAAAGTGAGGGGGAAACATTCCCTCCTGGATTCCTCCACTTCTGGCTGCAGTTAAAGGGGCACATCTGGATGCAAGCCATAGCAAAGACTATCACACACTTATCAGGACTTTTGATCATTTGTGCACGGATGCCTCTGGATGGCAGGAGTAGCCAGCTTTGGGAGGTTAAAAATGATGGCATGACAATTAGGGGTGCTGGATCTTTGAAAAACATCTTTCAGAGTTCCTGTGTTTGTAATAATGGTTTACGTAGGAGTCGAACCCAGTCCACTGGATTGCCGTGGTGGTGCGTTTGGACTGGAATTCACATTTGCACAACCAGGCCAGGATCCAAGATGTGAAGAAGAAACCCCTCATTCAGGAAGATTCTAGCTTTGAGGAGAGGGTTTACAGCCAAAGTTAAGAATGTGAGAGCAACTTTGATGGATCAGACTAGTGTCCATTTAATCTAGCATCTCGTTTCACAGAGTGCTAAATGAGATTCCAGCCCCAACCCTTACAAGTGTAGAACAGAGGTTCAGGCCTCCTCCATTTGCCTTTCCCCTGAACACTGGCGTTCTGAGATTTCTGAACATGGAGGTTCTTTTAGTCATCCCAGCTAATAGCCATTGCATGCTGATCAACCTCCATGAATCTGCCTAATCCTCTTTTAAAACCATCTATGCTAATAGGCAACCCTTTGTTTATTATATTTCTATACCACCCTCTCTTTCGGCTCAAGGCAGTTTACATAGGACCCGGAGGTGAGTACTGCATAATTCCTAACATTGAGTAAGCAATAGTTACACCGTGGTTTCAATAACTGATAATAACAGTGTCTATATACTGGAACACTGAAGAAAAATAGAGTTGGAAGTCAATTCTTCTTTAAGTAAAGAATTATTTCCTTTTGTCCACTCTGAATCTACTGCCCACCGATGCTGCTGGGTGCTCTTAAATTCTAGAATTATGAGGAAGGGGAGAATTTTTACATTTATACACACTGAACTCATAGGTTCATTTATACACACTGAACTCATTATACACACTGAACTCAACCTTGGCAGCGAGGTTGTAGGTGAACATCACCACCAGGTTTCATCTTCTCTGCAATAAAGGGGAGTCGGAGCTGACCCGTTTCTGTAACTCTGGATAGAAGGCAGCATTGCTGTCCGGAATGAAGAGCTCATGCAATGGCTCTGCAAAGAAGTGTGGAGGCTACAAGCCAATAGATGTGGCCTCAAATTGCCCAGACAGGAAGACAGACGGACAGCGATGTCTCTGAAGAACTATGCATGTGCAGGAAAGCTTAAGGTAAGGGTATCCCCTGTGCAAGCACCAGTTCATGTCTGACCCTTGGGGTGACGCCCTCTAGCGTTTTCATGGCAGACTCAATACGGGGTGGTTTTCCAGTGCCTTCCCCAGTCATTACCATTTACCCCCCCCCCCCCAGCAAGCTGGGTACTCATTTTACCAACCTCAGAAGGATGGAAGGCTGAGTCAACCTTGAGCCGGCTGCTGGGATTGAACTCCCAGCCTCATGGGCAGAGCTTTCAGACTGCATGTCGGCTGCCTTACCACTCTGCGCCACAAGAGGCTCTTGCAGGAAAGCTTATCCCTTGAATAAAATGTGGTTGGTTCAAAAGGTGCCGCTGGACTCAAATTCTGTTCTGCAAATGTGAGAGGTAACCGTCCCCTGCCCCCCAAGATTCTGCTTTTGCTGTCTCCTGCAATTGCACAATAAAGAATTCAACAGCTTTGGAAATTATGTTTAGTGTCTTTCTTCAGCAGTATCCAAAGTAGTCAAGAAGTTGAGATAAGAGGCTTCGTGGAGATCTGCTCCCTGTCAGGCAATATCCATCCACCAGTTGGTCTCCATCGCAAAATCCAGATGCGATATCCAGCTGGAAAGACATCACGAGCATGGGCAGAGTCCCAAAGCCCCTGGAGCTGATTTGCTCAGCTGTCTATCAACCACCCTGATTCAAACAGCTTCATTTCTTAGGAAAACAGGGACTCAAAAGGGGCTGCCTGGCCATGGCTTCCTGTGAGCAGTTTGAGCAAGCCTTCCAAGAGAGAGGCATTCACCTCTCTCAATGCTGACCAGCTTCTGCAAGAGCATCTGGCCCACTCCTGCCAGCCAGCGTGGGGATGCCCTGGATATGGGTGCTGGCCTGAGTTGAATTGCTTTTGCCAGCAGCTGCAGGGGAAAGCAACTGGAGCTTGTCCATGCATCTGGGACTAGCAGCGTCCAAGGCAAATTCTGGTGCCTTGGCAAGGTGAACCCCAAAGTCAGAACGGATGTAAGCTATTTTACCAGGGAAATGCTTTGCGAAGGAAGGAGTCCTGTCGGCTGAAGACAGCTTCCACTGGGCCAGTTCACGGGAGGCAAAGCCAACTTCCTCGTCCCTTGGAAAGCCCCCATCCCACTGGAGGAGATTTTGCAGACCTCGCCGATAAGAGAATCGTGCCTCTTCTCCCACAGAAGAAGCCTTCCACGGGGCTCGAAGCCATAAGGCCTACAAGGGCTCCCTGAGTAGCCATCAGCGCACAGCTCAGTCCTAAGCGATTTCGCGCAGAAAGCAGCAGGCCGCGCTTTTCTCCAGCAGGTGGCGATAGAGACCTAGCCGCCCGGTCCGCCTGCCGTCGGGGATGAGGAGCGACGGTGCCGCCGGTGGGCTGCGGGTCGCAGCGCGGCCGGGAGTCCGGGTAGTTCCACGCGGGTGGCCAAGTGGCGGCGGCCCCGGAGGAGCGACTCGCCGCCCAATAAGGACCCAGCGCACGAGGCCCCCCTTCCGCACGCTCCTTTGGTCCTGAGCAGGAGGCTGGTTGACGTGTTAGATGGGGTTGCCAACCTCCAGGGGGTGGCTGGAGGGCTCCCACTATTATCATCGACAGAGATCAATTCGGTTGGAGGAGATGGTCTCTTTGGAAGGGTCCTCTATGGCATCGTACCCCCTCCGCTCTCCAAACCTTGATCTCCTCTGGCTCCCTCCCCCCCCCCCAAAAAAAATCTCCAGGTATTTCCCCATTCAGAGCTGGCAACAGTACCGTAGTACTAAATTAGGAACTGGCAGTCCTGGAGTCGAATTCCCACTCTGCCATGGCAACCCGCTGGGGTCATGGCTGCAATATGACTTTTGTGGGCCCCTCCCACAATAATAGCAATATTTAAAATTATTTCTGATATAACCTAATGGGCCCTAACATTTTTTTTTTCTGATGTGAGGGGGGAAAAAATTCGTTGGACCCTCCCAGTTCATTTTTTCCCCTTCTGACTTTAAAACATTTTTGTGAACCCCCTTCCCCCCAACATCGTGTGCCTGCTGTGCCGCATGGAGTGACCAGGGTGGTTTGAGGATATGGCAGAGGATGTACCACAAGCCCCATCCCAAGTTCCTTGGCGAAAGGATTAAAATGCACCTGGTATTTAAAGAGAACTCCTCTTTCTTGGACACAGAACCATGCAGAGGGGTCGTGGGGGGGGGGCTACACGTGGCACGTAGGCCCTCTCTGCTATGGAGCGGCCAGCAGCAGGGAAATCAACTGCAGAATTTTGTGGCTGCACATCAGATGGTTTCTATGAAAGATGCAGCAGCTGGGCCAAGGAGGAAGGTAGTCGTCCAGCAGAGCAGGGGCCGGGTGGTGCCTCGGGCATGGCACCTGTAACTGGGGGGAGCCAAGTTCATCCCTCCGCTGCCTGCCAGGCTCCCTTGGGCCAGGCATTTGTTCACAGCCTCCCCTCACAGAACTGTTGGGAGCAGCCCAAGCTCTTGGGAGGCAGGCTGGAGTAGAAACGTAAGAAAGAAAAGCCTGCTTGGGCCAACTCTAGCCTGGGAAATTCTTGGGAGAGTTGGGGAGGGAAGGGCAGTGCTTTTGAAGGGGAGGAAGCTCAATGGGGACATGAAAGGACATTATTTACCTTCCAGAGCTGCCGTGTTCTCCAGGGGAGCTGTTCTCTATAGTTTGAAGAGCAGTTGCAACTCTGGGAGAACACCAGGCCCCAACTGGAGGTTGGCAACTGTATGAGGCAGGAGCCTGTTCCCCTTGGTGCCCCCTTGGGCTATTGCTGGGCCTGCGGCCAAGAAAGGTTCCTGTCTCCCCCTCATGCAGGAGGGGGAAGATTAGTTCGTGTTGTTTTCCTCTCCCCTGTATAACAAGATTCCTCTGCTGAAAGGCCCTCTTTGGCCCCGCTGCTGAGAGCCTGGGGTGGGGAAATGCACAGGCGCAGGGCCCACAAAAAGGAGGGCAGGACTCTGACAGGCCTTTTGGCAGGCAAAAACTTGCCACACAGGCTGAGAAAAGGCCGGCCCAGCTAGAGTGAGGAGGGAGCAGAGAGCCTCAGCGGTGCCCTCCTGTGGGCCTGCTGCCGATCGTAGTTCCTGGCGTGTGCCCGAGGTCTCTCTCAAACCGCGAGCTGCCAGCTCCAGATAAACAAGCTCAACGTGGGTCCTGCCCAGAATTTTAAATGGGCCCTTTTGGCTCGTGCCCAGACGTCTAGAATAAACAAGCGCAGCTCTTCCAGGTTGTGTCAGCAGGGAGCCGGGCAGCAGAAACGGCCGCAGGCCCCAGGCGGCCAGGACAAGATTGGCGCTGGGAGTTGCACCCCTCCCTGCTCCCGCTCCAGGCCTTGGGGAGGTTGGGTTCCACCCAACAGCCCAGCAAGAATGAGCCCAGCAGCTCTCAGGCGACAACCCCGGGATCCCGGCTGTGCCTTAAATGTTCCTAGGGACAACCAGAGGTGAGGAAGCCGCTATCCCCTCACCTGCTCCTTTCTCTCCTGAGCTGAGCTGGACCTACAGGTGTGCTCCACAGCAGGCAAGCAAATGCCAGAGAGGGGAGCAGCAAATAGGGCAGAGGGAGGGAGGAGCACAGGGTTGCCAACTCTGGGGTAAGCCATTCTTGGAGACTCAGGGTGGAGTCTGGGGAGAGGAAGAAGAAAAGTTGGTTGTTATATGTCACTTTTCTCTACCCGAAGGAGTCTCAAAGCGGCTCATGATCGCCTTCCCTTTCCTCTCCCCACAACAGACAGCCTATGGGGTAGGTGAGGCTGAGAGAGCCCTGATATCACTGCTCGGTAAGAACTGCTTTATCGGTGCTATGGCCAGTCCAAGGTCACCCAGCTGGCTGCATGTGGAGGAGCACAGAATCAAACCCAGCTTGCCAGATTAGAAGTCTGCACTCCTCACCACTACACCAAGCTGGGTGGGCGACCCTCAGGTCCACTGGCTGAAGCACACATTTCCTCCAGGGGAACTGATCTCGGTCATCTGGAGAGAAATTGCAATACTAGGAAAACTTCAGACTTCATCTGCAGATAGGCAATGCGAGAGGTGTGGGCAAAGCCCTGGCCCTCTCATCTGCTGTCATATTGGGGAAAGAAGGTGCAGCCCTGCTCTTGGGCAACTTGAGACTCCATTGTTGTGAGTCACTATTTCCCTTCCTTTTATGGGTTAGCTGTATTTGGACAGAGAGTGGGCTTTAAAGGCTTGGGTTGGCCCAATCCCATCAGATCCCTGAAGCTTAGCAGGGTCAGCTCAAGCCCGTGTTTAAATGGGAGATCCCCAAGGTGGTCCAGGGTCCCTGCACAGAGGCAGGCAATTGCCTTGAAAACAGGACAGGGGTGCAGTCTGTCAGCCGCCGTTTGACAGCACTTCGCAGAGGGCTTGGGAATTGCTCTCACCCACCAGCTTCCTGGTGGGGGAAAGCAATTAACCCAATGTCTAGTCCAGGGGTGGGCAAATTGTGGCCCTCCAGATGTCCATGGACTACAAATCCCATGAGCCCCTGCCAGCAAATTCTGGCAGGAGCTCATGGGAATTGTAGTCCATGGACATCTGGAGGGCCACAGTTTGCCCACCCCTGGTCTAGTCACAAAGGATACAGTACGCTTCTGTTACATTCACAATCACACTAAGAATTTAAACCGCATTCTTCCTCTCACCCTGGTTTTATTTTTAAATGCCTGGTCTTCTGATGTGGCCTTTTAGGAAGTTCAAGCCTTGAGCCTTGACTCCCCAGAGCACCTGTATTCCTGGGGCGATTTGTAGGAAGCCACAGCAGTTGAAGAGGTATCCATTTTGCTGAATGGATGAGACAGGAGGCTTCTGGGCTCTGGTGCAACTAATGACTAACATGGCTCACTTATTCTACAAAACCTGATAATCTGGCATGCTGGACGCTGGTCTTGCCTGCTCCGTGAAAAACCACCCTGGGGTTATGAATCACTTCCTTTCCTGCTAAATGTGTGGAAATCAGCCGCCTCATTGGTTGACTTCTCAGGTAGTGTTCCTCCTCCCCTTTTCAAAGAATAGTTGGAGTGGGACCCGCTGGGCTTTGAAGATCACACCAGTTTCCCCAGAATTCTAACTGGTGGCCGCTAGAGGCTGGGAGAGTTCGCTGCTTTGGGGATCTGGTTCAAAAACCTTTGGGCTGGGTCCTGGTTTCTCTTTCTTGCTCAAACGTCTGATCTGTAGCTGTCCCTCCCTCTCTCCGTTTTTGCTCAGTGGTGCTAAATTAGGGCATTTCCATACCCGTTAATTGCAGTGAAATGCTTACTTAATGTAGTCATTATATTCCGGCCCCTCCATATGACGTCTCCAACATCCAGCGTCTGGGCAGTAACCGGCTGGCTACCTCCTCCATTGGAAAGCACGAGTTCTGGAATCGCATAAAGTGGACTCCCCAACCTATCTAGTGCGAGCTACCGGAGAGCAGCCAGCAGAGGGAAGTGATGGAGGCTCAAATGCGTTAAAGGCACCTGCCTCCCTTTCCCTTGCTTCCGGGGATGGGAATTTGTTTTTAAAAATGGCTAACTTACTGGAGCAACAAATAGGCAGACAAGCTTGCAGGCAATGCCAGAAATAAAAGAATTTGTTTTCAAAGTTGTAACAAAGTGTGCCTCTCTAAAGTTCCCACGTCCCCCAAAATCAGGAACGAGATTAATTTTTAAAAATATCAAAGGACTTATGATCCCATAAGGGGTGGCATTCAAAAAGCACTATGCATCTATGATTCTATGCACAGGCATTTCAACGGAGATGTATGATTATTTTAAACAAAATTAGCAGGCATCATGGGAGCTTTAAAACATGGAGAAAGGGGATTGGCAGCCTGGATTGATTGACAGGTGGAAGCGAGTCACATATAAGCCGCATTGCTCTCTTCCGCTATTTCCAGTAACATGTGGAGGGTAAGAAGTGTGAAAAGAAGGCAGACAAAGGCAAGGCAGCAAAAAGTTGAGGAGGAGCTGGGAGGTGCGATATGATTTAATGCTACGTCATTCAGCTGGCGGAATGCTATTTTTACTGATGTACGGAAATTGCCTTAGGATGACCATCTCTCCCACTATTACAATTGAGCTCCAGAAGACAGAGACCAGTTCTCCTGGAGGAAATGGCTGCTTTGGAAAGCAGCATCTTACTGGACCCAGGTCCCTCCCCTCCCCAATCCTCCCAAATCTCCGGAAGTGTTCCAAGCTGGAGCCGACAACCCTGTTGTTGAAGTATCATCACAGGTTCATAAGGAGAGAAGGGATGGCATTCGGGAGTGTGTGCAATTAATTGGGGATGAAGTCCAGGGATGCCAGCCACAGAAGGCAATGGCCTGGGAGGAATGGGGCAGGGCAAGTTTGCCAGTGTTGTGTTGGTAAGCCAAGTTTTGGCTTTATAAAAACCCAACAACCTGTAAGTGATGTCATTATGTTGGAACAACACTCTAGGATTCAAGGTTTAATAATAAAAGTTTGGTTGAATCTTACAGCAGCAGCCCAAGGTTTAATAATAAAAGTTTGGTTGAATCTTACAGCAGCAGCCCAACATGATGTTGCCACTTCTGTTTTTTTGCTAGAAGTGATGCTGGATATCAGTGTAACACCAACCCCCTCCCCCCCCCAAAAAAATCATTCTGCTGAACTGTGAAATGTCCGCTAGGAATGGGGGTAATGATGGCCCTTCCATTTTTTGCAGGAAGTGATGTCATTTGCTGGCACAATGCTGGTGTGTCCCTACCATGATCCCCCCCCCTTTACTGGCATAGGAAACATCAGTAGGGAATGGGGTAATCCTTGAGAGGTCTCCCCCCCCCCACTCCCCCATGAAGACTGATGTAATAGGAGTGATCCAAGGCAACAGGAGCAGGCAGAGGAAACACAATCCGGGCAAAGCCTCCCCACTCAGGAAGAAGGGGACAGATATCTGGGCAGCTCTTCTGCCGGCTACATGAGCTGTTGCTGGGCAGGGCCCTTACTGTAAGGTACAGGGCAAGGGCTGCTTGCTTGCTGTGACAGCAAATCATACCTGAGCTGCATCGCTGCCCCTTGATTGGGGCCACGTGGTCCCAGTTGAGAGGGGCGGATGATTAGGCCAATCTGGCTAGGGATGTGAGGCCTCCTGATTCATAGCCCTTTGGTGCTGAGGGTGGCAAAACCAGAAGTAAACCATCAGAGGCATTCCATATGTATTGAGGTACTCTGAATACTGTTCTCAGAATTTTGGATTGAATTGCTTCTAATGGTGATTGTTTTTGTACAAGCACAGCTGAGCAGCATACATGAGCTAACATGGGTTATGATGTTGACACAGGTGATGATGTCACTTCCACTCCCTGGATGTCTGTTTACTACAGTGGAATAATGTGTTGCACCATATTGGAGTCCCAGTGCCTTATTGCTTGTTCCTTGTTTGGTCTTTCATTGGGTCCCACCCCTCCTCATTTTACTTCCGGAGGCATGGCAGGGAGACATGGCCACCTGACATCACTTCCCGGGCTCCTCAAAGCCTGAAAAATTATTTCAGGGGCTCCTCCATGGTCAAAAGGTTGGAAAAGTCTGGTCTGGTACATCAGTGCAATGTTGACCCACCAGTCCTGACTCCTCAATTTTGCTCAGGGTTGCTGGCAGATGCCTGGCAGCCCTAAACCCACCCCTGCCAGGTAGGTTCTTCTCCCAAACAAAAGTAGCTCCATTACAATCATTGGATTTGCTCTGCAGTAACAACTTGTTACTGGAAAGCTGCAAAGAGACAATACATTGTAGAAACATGGCAGGTGGTATTGCCTGACAATTGACCCAGTTCTTCCACAACTAGTTTTACCAGGGAGTTGAAACTATTATGATGAAGAAACCATAATTCACGGTGTATATCCTCATTTGTTTCTCAGTACAGTGATCACCTCTAGTTGAACAGGTTTTAGTAGTGCTTCAAATGCATGCATTTGACTTGAGACAAGAGGAAATGAGTGCATAATTCATAGGCAATGACCCCTCTTCCATGCCACCACTCACTCTCTCTTAAAGCTGTCATCTGCCCAAAAGTCACATGGAGCTTCCTTCGAGATTCTGCAGAACAGCACCTGGGAATGGCAAACTCCTCCCTGTACTGAAGAACTTAGAAGCTTTCTCCTGTTGCATCTTGCCTCCCCAAATCTGCATCACCTTTGAAAATATATCCCTCAAAGACAGCAAGAAAGCCATAAAACTGTACAACTGATCAGCCTTGAGATGGCCAATTAGAACTTGGGATGGCCAATTAGAACCTGTTTATAAGAAAGGTAAAGGTATCCCCGGTGCAAGCACCGGGTCATGTCTGACCCTTGGGGTGACACCCTCTAGCATTTTCTTGGCAGACTCAGTATGGGGTGGTTTGCCAGTGCCTTCCCCAGAGAACCTATTTATCATGCAATCCAAAACAAAGTTACACCTTTGGAAACCTACTGGTCTTAATACACTTAGATAGGTGTCGCTTTGTGTAGGACCACACTGTTAATTGCTCCCCAGAGCTGTCTTTTCCTTTACAAAGTTTTCTGAAAGCCGGGGGTTTATCCAGCATGTTGTGGCAAAATATTTCACAAAACTGGGGCCACCACCAAAAGGAACAAGGCCCTCTTTTGCCAAACATGTACACCAGTGGGTGGTGATGGGTCTTGATTTAGCAGATGACCTGGAAAAGTGCACATTCCTGCAATTTCATGCGCGTTTGCCTGTCAGCCACCCAGAACCTTGGCTTTGCTAGACTGATTGGGCATCATGGATCAGCTCTTGGTTTTCTATTCTGTAGGCAGATTATTTTTAGACACGATGACAGACGGCTGCAGGTTGCCAGCTTCCTTTACATAATGCCGTGCTCGAGATGGCAAAGGACAATATTTGTCACAGCAAACAGGAAACAATGAAGACAAGCTGGGCATGGTGCAGAGAACATGCCGTTCTCACAGCAAATGGAAGAGTAAAGTGAATTCTGGAGCTAGTAAGACTGCACACAGATGTCCACGTTTGGAAGGAGGGGATTCCTATGCAAGTGTGGCCCAAGTAATTATACCCTCTCCTCTCCTCGGACAAACTGATTCTACAAGTGTGCAGCCCTGCCCAGTTTGCATTTTTTAAAAGCCAGCTGTGAATGGCTTTTTGACAACGTTCCCCCTTTCATGAAGATATTTTCTGAGGGGAGCCATGTCTGTCTGCAGTAGAACTGCAAGAGACCAAAAAGATTTCCAGTGTACACTGAAGATATTCCCCCACCAAATCTTGTTGGCCTGTAATTGAATCTAAAGCTCCTTCTCTAACAGTTGCTCGGAGAAGTGTCACAACTGTGTATTGAATTTTTCTTTAAAGACGAAAGATGGCCACGTCCATAAATGTACAGTTTAAAATATACAGACAGCATTCTCGAAAGCACTCCAAGTCCTAGTATGTACATATGCAAGATTGTCAAGTGTGCTGTTTCCATTGGAATTATGGTTTAAGCATTATGCCCATGTTTTCTCCAAGGGTGGCACCAAAGGCAACAGACAGAGATGTGAATTAAATCTGGTTCATTCTGAGCCCATCTAAGCTTTAGCTGTTCTGTGGTCAGAAGACAGCTGGCCTGTTCTTTGGGAATTCCCTTGAAGTTTTACCTCCAATTGGCTTATTAGGCATTTCTCTGAAGTCAGCTGATAACTGGGATTCTTGTGTCTTCATTACACAGAACCTTTGTGTGAGCTTGGTCAGTTTCTGCTGCAGAGGAGATGCCATACCAGGAACTTGCTCAATGGGGAAGTGGATGCATTTGCATTCTGAAAGCCTTGGCAACCTCACACAAATACAGGGTGCCCTCAGCATCCCCCTGCAGGGCTACACCCCAGAGTGGTTGGATATGGTACTACTGTTGCCTGATACTGAGGGCCATTCCGCACCAGGATCTATGTAGCAAATTGGTTGCGGAAGGAAAAAACGCCATTTTAAATAGTGGAATTCGTTGTTATGCATACCTGCCTTTGTAGTGGAATCCAGTTGCGTTTCTATCGTTTCCCCACAGGTTTCCGGTCTCGGCAAAAATCGCTAGCCAGGAAGCGATATTGCCGAGCTTTGTCCCGCCCCTGGCCATCAAGCAGCCAATGGGCGGCTGTTATCATGCTCCCAAAAAGCCCCTTTCCCTTTAAGGAAGGGTTTAAAAAAACACACAAACACGTTGCAACGAATCTGCGTTGATTCGTTGCAATGGAGAGACCCATCTAGCTAGCAGGTGGTGTTTGAGCTGCCATTTCATCATTGCCATGCTCCCCCTGAGTGAAAAAAAAATACCCCCCCCCCGCACGGGCATGAAAATAGAGTGAAAAATAAAGGGAAAATAAACCAGCAAACAGGGCTGTGTGGTGCTTGGTGCTTGGTGACTTAAAACAGCTCTGAGGAGGAACTGCAGCCGGGGAAGCCTCACTGGGTAAACGAAGGCTCGCCGGTGTGTTGATCTCCGCTCGCTCTGAGAAAAAAAAATGGCGATCGCTTTGCCGGAAGATCAGAGGAGAGAGCCAGGGGGAGGGACTTTGCAGAAACCGCAACAATGGTAATGCACACTTTCCCGCTAGTGTTGCAGATTGGTTGCAAGAGTGTAGCGCTTTCCAGAGGGTGAATCCACTTTTTGGGATTTCCCTGAAAGTGCTACAATGAAGTGCTTTTTGCGGATCGGTTTCAGGAGTGTTGCAGATTGTCAACGACGTTGTGCATAACAGCAAATCAGTAGCAATTTCAATTTGCAACCACTGTGCAATTTTGAACGAGTACGGAATGGCCCCCAGTCATACCACTGGTCCATGAAGAATGGTGTTGCTTATTCAGACTGGCAGCAGTGTGCCGAGTCTCACAATGAGGCCCCAGAGGGACAGACCAGATCCAATGGGATGAAATCAATTCAAAAGAAATTTTGACTCTCAGGCAGCCTGACTCATTCTGTCTCAACATCTGGAAGAAGTTCCTGACAGTCAGAGCGGTTTTTCAGTGGAATAGGCTTCCTCGGGAGGTGGTGGGTTTTCCATCTTTGGAAACTTTAAAGCAGAGGATGGATAGCCATCTGACGGAGAGGCTGATTCTGTGAAGGTTACAGTAGATGTACGGTTGTGAGTGTCCTGCATAGTGCAGGGGGTTGGACTAAATGACCCATGAGATCCCTTCCAACTCTATTATTCTATGAGTCTATGATTCTATGAGGCCTTTCAAATCACCTCCTATCTGATTCATTTAACTTCAGATGTTGGGATCAAGGCTGTGCATAAAGGCGGGGGAGAGGGTTGAGGGGTTAATGCCCCGCCCCAAGATTAAATAAAAGAAAGAATACGAAAAACTACTCATTGAATAATGAAAACCTACTAACAATGGTACGAGATAGAAAAATAAAGAGAAAAAGAGATACGAGATCGAAAAATAAGAGAAAGGGGGAGTTTTAAAATTAAAGCAAAAGTGAGAAAGAGCCAGCCAAGAGTTTCACGAAGGTTCTGGAATGTATCATAACACACACACACATACACTTTAAAGATCCTGTGTACAGGCCTGGCTGGGATTGAACCTGGAACCCCTGCATGCTGAGCCATAGTCCCTCCCCTATAGCAGGGGTAGTCAACCTGTGGTCCTCCAGATGTCCATGGATTACAATTCCAAGCAAATGCTGGCAGGGGCTCATGGGAATTGTAGTCCATGGAGGACCACAGGTTGACTACCCCTGCCCTATAGGACTCTCCTTGTCCTGTGTGGACAAGCCGACACAGCTGCAAATAATTGTTGTAATACAATAAACTCGCACCATAGTTAGGCATTGTGAGACCACCTGCTTTTCAGGCTGCAGATACAGGGATAAAGTTACGTGCAGCCAACTGTCAATTATTTTAGTTTTATGGCTGGGGTGGAGCCATTTGGATTTTCTATCTCAGTACCCAAATGTCCCAGGCTGCCTCTATTGTTATCCCAGATTTGGGGGGGGGGGGGCGGCAGTGTCAACTAGCAAATCTCTAGTTGGCCATCCAAACATTAAATTGACCTCAGCAGGGCCAGGGCTTTTACACCCCTCACCCCAGCCTGGTAGAATACTGTGCCTGGTGAGATCTAGACTCTGTGAGGCCTTAAAACAGTTCCACAGGGCAAGTGAAACAGCTGTCCCGTCAGACCTATGGCTGAGGCCCTGGAACAACATCTGACAATTTTGCTGTCCTTCAAGTTTACCTAATCAAACCTACATCTTGGGGATTATATCTTGCCATTTTGTCTCCACCCCCCACACCTCCCTTTATCTTGTTAAGGATGTGGCACTGGTGAAATCAGTTTAAAATGTTTAAATTTTAAATCTGTACGTTTTTAAAATGTGGAATCTGCCCTGAGCCTCTGGGAAAGGCCAGTCTAGAAGGGCAATGATAGTAAGTAAGTAAGTAAAAATAAATAAATAAATTCTCAGAGGTGGGTCAGAATGAATCTGTTTCAGGGGAAAGTCCTACAGATCTTGCCTAGGTCTTTCTCCTCGGGGGATTTCAAAATGCTTACCAGAGGTGGACCAAGAGAAGAAAGGATATGTTGAAAGAAGGCAGGACCACAGCTGGGAACAGACCTGGGGGTGGATCTTACTCCAACTCTGCAGATGTTTTGTTGCTCTAGATTAGTTCAGGTCTTGCTTGCCCCTGGCTCCCATTCTACTCGCCCTGGAAGCACAAGTCCCTTGCGTGTGCTACAAAGTGATCCAGCTGCTATAAGCATGGACTGAAAGATGCAATCCCCCCCTCCTCCCTGTTTTTTCAGTTTGTAAGCACAACATAGTGATTTTGGGGTGTTTTTAAAAGTAACAGGATTAAGAGAGATTATAGAGTGGTGTGCCCCCCTGTGTTCAATACAAATGGATGAACATGCCCTTATCTCTCCAGGCAAAGGTGGCTGCACGAATCACTGATTGGCTAGTACCCGTGACATCGCCAAAAGAATTCCAGTCCTTGAAGCAGTTGTGTACCTTTAAGAAACAAGTTTCAATGTATATTCATAATCCTAGGATGAGGGATGAACATAGAACCAAATATGTGTCTGTTCTCATATGCTTCCTTGAAAAATAGTAATGCTGACAAGCCCATCTGAAGTGGGATAGGGGTAAAGGCCAAGGACCGACCCAGCATTTAACATAGCAGAGCACATGTCTATATACAGATTACAAAATTGAGAATAAGCCAGACTCTCCATGTGGCTGATTAATCTGTTGGGATTTCCAGAGCAGTCTCTGCCCTGGAGGGTACATTGTCTGAGGGACAAATAGACCTGACAACGTCTGACAAAAGGTAAATTGTGTACATGCACAGGCATGATTGGGGCTAGGCAGGAAATAGAGGCAGGATTTAACCATGAACCGCAGCTCATTCCCACTTAGCAAAACTGAGATCCTTGGATTTGTACTGCTATTTTAAAGAGGGAAAGACGGTTCTTTAAAGCAGGGGTAGTCAGCCTGCATTTGCTGGCAGGGGCTCATGGGAATTGGACATCTGGAGGACCACTTCCAAGGTGCTAATAGCAGTGTGTAGCAAGACCAAATGGAGGTTGAAGAGTTAAATCCCTCCTCCCTTCCTCTGTACTGACCCATTTGAATAGGAGCTGTTAAGATGGGCTGACTACCTACTTCAGATGGATGATGGTCTGTGATTATCACATCTGTTTTTTGCCCTAGTGTGTGTTTTGCACAAGCCAGCCTTTTAAAGAAAGGAGCCTCTGGAGGTTTTGAAACACTTACTAGAAGTGGGCCAAAAGAAGAAAGGAGATGTTGAAAGGGGATATCTCCTGAGCAGGAAAGGGGAACCCCAAGTCAGACCAACCTTCCAACCTGCCCCATTCAATTTTCAGCCATCACTGCTAGGATTGCTGCCCCCTAAGGTTACCTATCAAAAGCTGAGGGCCAGAGTTCCTCAGGAATTAGAACTCGTCTCCAGACGACAGAGATCAGTTCCCCTGAAGAAAATGGGAAGTGGACTCTGTGGAATGCAGCAAGTGAAGTCCCTTCCTAGGGATTGCCCCTCAGTTTCCAGGAATTTCCCAGACCACAGTTAGGAACCCTACTGTCCGCCCGTCCACCCCCCTGCCCCTACCCTGCCCCCCAGCTCACAATGCTGCAATGGTGAATCCACTTCTCCTATGCGAACGGGGGCTCACAAATGCATGACATGTTGGGGATCGATAATCAGCTCTTCTGTTGTCTTAATATCCTTGTAACAGCAGCTGCCAAGTGGTCAGAATTGGGTCAGGATGACAGAATTAGGATAGGGTTACCAGCTCTGGGTTGAGTTGGGGTTTGGGAAGGAGCCTTAGCAGGATACAGAGCCACAGAATTTATTGTGATTCCATGAGATCTCCAGGCTTCACCTGGAGGTTGGCAAAGCTTGGTTAGGGGAGAATGTCTTAACCCTTTCCACTCCCACCGTTTTGTTGGTGTAAATTCTCCCCTTTTGAAGCATCCAGTTCTGTGAAGCGTCTCCAAGAAGCTCTTTAGTCCCGTAAGAAACTTTGCCTGTGATTCCTTTCACCTACTGGTTATTCTACCCACCCTTCCAAGTTTCGTGTAATTTAAACATTTCTGCTTCCAAACGCAGCCACATTTGCAGGCCCTCTGCTCTAGGTCTTCCCCAGAGGCTTCTTCTGGGACCCCCTCCCAGTTCCCCAGCCAGCCCTGAGCAGTCTCTCCACCCGCCGCTCCCCTGGGGAATTTTAATCCCAGCCCAACTCCCACTCCGTCTTCTGAAAGCCAAATGGTGAAAACGTTGATGCCCATCACCTTGTCCACGGGGAAGTGGGCCATCTGTGGACCTGTCACAGTCAGGGGCTCCTCTGCCCCAGGAGCAATGGCAATATTACTTTTTAAGAGAGGGGGGGGGAGAAAAGAAACCTTTGTGCTCTTGCTGACAAAATGAAAGTCGACGTACGTGCCAAGGAAAGAGGAAACTCAAAACAACTGACGTGGCAACTTCTTCCCGGCCGCTGCATTGTGCTCTGCCCATTGTGAGTGGATTTTGGCAGAGCCACCGCCTGCCCACGTGATGGCTGTTGTCTCGAGAGGCAGAAGTATTCCAACTGGCCAGCTTTCAGCCCAAAATAAATCCCGTGCTTGAAACCTGAGACAGCAGACAAAAGAGGCTCAGACAAATCCCATTCCAAAGAACCACCGGCTTTGTTTAACAAAAAGATTTAAGACACCATTACCAATGGGTGGGGCACCAGAACTGGCACGCCTAGTGGGGAATGAGTTTATGCCCTGCCTGGACAAACTTGTAGGCCTGGCTTACCACAGTCAGGATCCTGCCTCTTTCCTGCTGGCCTGGCCTCCTCCCAGGCCCCTAGATTAGAGGCTGCAGCGTCAGAGCATCGGCGGCTGTAGGCTTCACAGGGTCCACCTCGTGAAAGGGTGTGTGTGTAGGGGGGGGGGGTCACCATTGCTCTGCAAAGACTACTGCTGCTGTGCACTTAGGTTAACCTGCAATGGAAATCGGAGAAGACTTATTGACTCGAATTGCCTAAAGGCATTAGGGTGACTTCTCTGTAGAGATTCAGCCTGCTCTCCCACATTGAGGATCCAGGGACATTTTTCCCTCATGCAAAACAGCTCCATGGGACTCTGCCAGCTGGGGCAGGGAATTAGGAAGGGGAACTTGTAACTCTTTCCCCTCCAGACATTTTCCCCCACTCAAAGGACCACCGCCATACGCACACACACACACACACATACTGTACTCGCAAACATCTCTACCTGTTTCTGCTTAAACTTTCAATGGAATAAAAAAAAAATACACACGATGGACTATGATTCCTATGCCTGGATTGACAAATATTCCCTATTCTAGCCAATCAGAGATCTTTGGAAGAGGAGAAAGAACTGCTTTTTTTCCTACCCAGCTTTTTACTACCCAGAGTCTCAGAGTGGATTACAATCACCTACCCTTCCTCTCCCCACCACAGACTCCCTGTGGAGCTGAGAGAACTGCGAATGGTCCAGGGCCACCCAGCTGGCTGCATATGGAGAAGTGGGGAATCACACCTATTGCCTTTCTGCACACGGGGAATGTAGTGTGCCAAATGCCGAAGGTAGGTGGCGTATTCCACCCCCCCCCCCCCAGATGACCTCCAGAGGCTGGCTCGCTATATCTGCCATTTTAAGCTGCGACAGGGAATCCCAAAAAGTGGATTCACCACCTGGAAAAGTACGATCCCCCAGCAAACAAGCCGCCTACAAACAGTGGGAAGAAGGTCTGGAGGGCGAAATGCGTTTTAGCCTATATCCCGCCCCTGCTCTGGTCCTCTTCCCTCCATTCCCTGCCAAATGAAGTGACAGCCCTGCTCTCTGCCCCCAGCATTGCAAACAACATAATTCTCGTTAGGTGTTCCTGCCTCCATGCAGCCTTCCCATTCCCTTCAGTCTGCAGATCCCCATCCTCTCCACTGCTCTCTTTCTCCCCAACTCCACTGTGGAGGCAGCGCTTGGTGTACAATGTGCTGGGGAAGGAGAGATAGTGTCCGGGAAGATTGGGCTGGCATGGACTGTCAGGGACTGGCGGAGCAGCAGGGTGAGGGGAGAAGAGAGCAGCGGATGGGACAGGGGGAGGGGTCTGTGGACCAAAGAGAACAGGAAGACTGCACGGAGACAGGAACGCCTAATGAGAATTATACTGCTTGTAATATGTCAACGGAAGTGACATCGCCACCCATGTTAACAGGCAGGCTGAAGGTGGGCTGAGGGATGGAGAGACAGGAGGAAGTTTAAGGCGGGAGTAGGTGTGCAGGCTCTGCCCCCTCCCAGGTGCAGAAACCACAAGAGACCTCACTCATGCTCAGGAGAGGGACAGGGGAAGTAGCCAGTTCCCTAGCTTGTGGCTGAGTCTATGAAGGCAGGAATGGAAAAGGCTGTGGACCCCCTCTAGAGCTACCATGGACTGGGGCTGGGGATCGCTGGATTGGACAGATGAAGCTTGAGGATTTTGACACCATCTTCCAAACTAAGGTCCATTGCACGTTACCGCCAGGGCCACTAGAAGAAAAGATTCTGGTGATAGATATGCACCTTTAGAGAAGGCAAAGTGGAGACTTTCTGTATGGCTGAGGGTTCACACTGGGAGAGGAGGGTGAGCTTAGGACACAGGCGGGAAGATGGAATGAGGAAGAGAGCTGAAAATAAGACCCTCTGCCCTGTGGTTCCAAGGCCAAGTCGGCTGCCTGTCCTCTCTCTCTCTCTCTCTCACTTGGGGTTTCCTCAGGCGAAATACCAATGAGTCAGGCTGCCTGAGAGTCAAAAACAAAAACACACTCCTGACAAAGCACATGGTGCAATGTTTGTAAAACTGAGGCAATCTCCTAGGGGTGAGTCAAGACCTTTCCTGCATTGCAGCAATGTGCAGAAAGACACATCGTCTTGGGGCATGAAGGGGTAGAAGAAGTCAAATCAGGTCCAGGGCCAATGTTGATCAAGAAGGCGTATTGAGGCAGAAATGTAATCATACAGAAGGTACACCTTCTCAAATACTGCTGAAGGGCAACACTGATATGCACACCTGAGGAAAGGGTTTTTGTCTGAGCCAGTTTACAGGCACAAGTGGCCACTACAACAACTCTGCATCCCTTGTCAGAGGGCCTCTCACGAGGCAAGCTGAGGCAGCCACAAAAAGGGCTGAAGAAGAAGAGCTGGTTTTTATACCCCATTTTTCACTACCTGGAGGAGCCTCAGAGTGGCTTACCATCCCCTTCTCTTCCTCTCCCGAAAACAGACACCAAGGGCAATGCCATGGGAGAGACAGATCTGACCAATAAGGTACAATCCAGTCAGAAGTTCTCTTGCTTGATCTTGCAGAGCTCCTGCTGATTTCAAAGAACCAAGGCCCCAAACTGATCACGGGGAATAGGGGTGCTGCTTGGATTTTTCGAGAGTCAAAGCTCTGATTCTGAACTGAGCCCTGCCCTTAGAAATCCCACTAGATTCCTCACCACATGCACACCCTCTTTTCCATACTATTAAAACATCATCTCCCCTCATCTCCTGACGGAGCTGAGTGGTATGTGGTTGGGCTGGGTTCCTTGAGGACAAAGAACGATGTTTGAGTCAGTGGCATGATCCAAAATATACAAGAGTTCAGAAGTGCACCTCTCTTTCTTCCTCTGGGTGATGCGAAATTGGTGAGTGTGGCACAGAACAAGAGCCAAGCGAGTGTAGAGCCCTCTCAAACAACCGGAGGGCTTCTTGCCGAATCAGAGGGAGTGGAGGAAGAAACCTATAATATCAGAAATGAAGGATCATCTAAAGAGGTTGGTATATGAGCCTCTTGTGATGCAGGAGTGGTAAGGCAGCAGACATGCAGTCTGAAAGCTCTGCCCATGAGGCTGGGAGTTCGATCCCAGCAGCCGGCTCAAGGTTGACTCAGCCTT
This sequence comes from Paroedura picta, assembly GCF_049243985.1. Classification (NCBI taxonomy): domain Eukaryota; kingdom Metazoa; phylum Chordata; class Lepidosauria; order Squamata; family Gekkonidae; genus Paroedura; species Paroedura picta. Next base: position 25,536,669 of record NC_135380.1, read on the forward strand.
CCATCCTTCCGAGGTCGGTAAAATGAGTACCCAGCTTGCTGGGGGGTAAACGGTAATGACTGGGGAAGTCACTGGCAAACCACCCCGTATTGAGTCTGCCATGAAAACGCTAGAGGGCATCACCCCAAGGGTCGGACATGACCCGGTGCTTGCACAGGGGATACCTTTACCTTTAAAGAGGTTGGGGGGCAGCAGATTCCTGAGCAAACAGAGGAAGTGCTTCTTCACGCCTCAAGAAAATTAATTGCTACGGAAAGCGGTAATGGTCATTAGATTCTCTCTAGGGCCAGCAGTAGGCAGCTTTTTTCACTAAAGGGCCGATCCACATGTTACAACATCCTAATGTCCTCCATGAGGGCTTCTGACCAGATGGACACCAGGTGTTCTGGGCTCAGAATTCAAGTCCCAAGTACAGGGAAATCCAATAAGGACTGAGACTGTACTGCACAGGGAAATCAGGCTTAAGCCTCTCCGCATACCATTTTCCAGACCTGGAATGGTCCCCGGAAGCCTCTGTTTGCACCACTAGTGCTTAATTTACTTGTCGTCATCAGTACAGGCATGGTTCCGCAATGTGGCAAAAGACAGGTCCCTGGTCAGGAAAGTGGTGAGGGTGGTGGAGAAGTTTAAGTCTCCTATCCCTGTGCATCACAATCCTGATCGAAATTTGGGCCCATGCACACCCGGGAATCACAGTCAGATACCAGCTCCTCCAAGTAGGCATCCAAGCCAGAAGATGGGACAAAGATCCAGATGTGGTCCTGTCTGCCATTCTGCTCCTCAAGTCACTTGATCTGTTAAAAGAATATTTCAGGTGATGTTAAACTTACTCCAAGTTTAGATGAAAAAGCTCCCGCAAAGTGGATATGGCCCTGGGTCTATCGATGGCTCTTCATCATGACAGTTTCATGCAGGGTTCATGTGCCACCCAGGACCAGAAGCCTGGAACAAAAGAGAGACCACTACCTTCATATCCTGCTTGCACAGTTCCCAGAACCACCCGACTAGCTGCTGCTGGAGACAAATGCTTGGAGCATGGGGCAGTTGCTTCTATCCAAGCAGGACCTGGTAAATAGCAGATGGCTCTCTCCCCATCTCTTTTAACTAACCACATTTGCCACTTCTGTGGTAAGTGGGGGTATTAGAAAAAGGCAGGTTCTGTCTTGTTTTCAGAACGATCTTTCCCTTGGCTAGTGATGCTGCCCTGCTTTGCTACACATTAGAATAGCTGACCCAGCTACCCAGATCTCCTTCCAAGATGGAACACCTGGCCATGAAATGGGGGTCACTCTGGATGAGCAGGTAGTTATGAGTTTCCTGCATCATTTATATATCTATTTATTAGATTTTTATACCGCCCTCCCAGCAGGCTGGCTCAGGGTGGTGTACATCATATTAAAAGCACCATAAAATAAATTGGAGTGGCAATCTAAGTTAGTGTCAACAGAGCATCAGCACCAGCAGTCCCGGGTTGGGATGTGATCAGATCTTCAGGGGATGACTATAGTCAGGGGGCACCTTTGGGGGGGGGCAGCAGTAGATGTTAGGCATTTCATTGGCCCCAACAATAAGCCTGGCAGAAGAGCTCCGTCTTGCATGCCCTGCAGAACTGTGCCAGCTCTGTCAGGGCCTGGATCTGGTCTGGAAGCTCATTCCACCAGGTAGGGGCCAGGATAGAGAATGTCCTGGCCCTGGCTGAGGCCAGGGATCACCAGCTGGTTGGAACTTGTGGAGTGGAGTGCTCTTCAGGGGGTATAGAAAGAAAGGCAGGAGGCTGGACTAGATGACCCTGGTGGTCCCTTACACCTATATGTGGGATGCAAGCTCTGCAATATGATAGAGGTCTGACCCTGTGTACAGGAGGCTGCTCACTGCAGTCGAAGGAGGGGTTTGTGGGCAGGTATTTGCGGAAGTCGGGGAGAGGAGGAGGTGTTCTTCTCGCCTCATAATTACCCTCGTTTTGTTACTGCAATTGCTGCTGGGTCTGACCCAATGCCTTTATTAACAACACAGGCTGAAAGAGGTCCAGCAGATAGAGTTTTGTGTGGGAGAGATAGGGATCTGTAATACAAAATACTTGGCATTCATGCCGACCTAGAATCTCGAGGATTCGGGGGGGGGGGGGGGGGAGGAAGCTGTTTGACTGGTAAACCACTTTACACTGCATTTATCCATTTAGAATATTTCTATGATGCTTTTTCAGAGTCCTGCTTAAGGCCATGTACACTTAAAAACCCACAGTATTAAAACGCAAACCATGAAACACAAGCAGCATAAAAACTATCCATAAAACCGAAGCAGACTATGAAAAGGCTGATAATGTAAAACCCATAATTAAGAGACTGGAAAAAAAGGAGTGTCTTAGCTTGGTGCCTAAAAGAAAGTAAAGGAGGCGCCAGGCAAGGCTCAAGGGGAGGGCATGCTAAAGGTGACAGGCCTCCACAGAAAACGGGGTGTGCATTTGTTGACTTTGCCACTCATAGTGGCAAATGGGTGCAAATGGGTGAGGGTCTATTGCAGGGGTCTGCAAATATTTTGAGCATGTAGGCTAGAGCTGCAAGCTCTGGATTGTGATATATCTTGGGATTTTAGGGGTGGAGCCAGAGGATGGCATGATTTAGGGACAGGAGGGACTGTCCTGTATATATATAATAGCATATGATTCACTTTCCAAAATGAGCATTTTCTCGAGGTCAACTGGTCTCTGCCACCTGGAGATGAGTGGTAATAGCAGATTATCCAGCTACCACCTGGAAGTTGGCAACTCTGCTGTAGTCACCAGACAGTGGGTAAAACCACAAAATGGCTGCTGCTGCAGCTGGCAGAGACAACCACAAAATGTTGGGTAGTGAAGTTATGCATAACTCTAATCGTACCTCTTCAACATTTCAGGCAGAAGCTCTGTTTAATAGAATGCATTATAAAATGAGTGTGGCATTTATAAATATTTTCTTCCATACAGCTTACCTTCAGTAGCGGAGAGAAGCTGCTGCCAAAACTACTTCAAAACAATCTGCAAAGCCAATCAGGTTTCCAGTGGACAATCAGGAGCCCTGCTGTAAAAAAGCTTCATCGCACCCTGGAGACGTTCTAAAACACTTGGCGGGCATCGGGAAAGGTTTTGGTGGGCACTGTGGTGCCTGGACCACTTTGCATCCCTGGGTCATAGGTTCATTTGGTTACATTCCAAACATGATCACACCCACCTCTTAGAGCAGGGATAGTCAAACTGCGGCCCTCCAGATGTCTATGGACTACAATTCCCATGAGCTTCTGCCAGCATTCGCTCTCTACTATTGACTATGTGTCAATAGTAAGGTGACCAGATTTTAACATTGGTAAAGTGGGACACCATTGACGGGGGTTCTTGATATATATATATATATACCGTTTACCCCCCAGCAAGCTGGGTACTCATTTTACCGACCTCGGAAGGATGGAAGGCTGAGTCAACCTTGAGCCGGCTGCTGGGATTGAACTCCCAGCCTCATGGGCAGAGCTTCAGACAGCATGTCGGCTGCCTTACCACTCTGCGCCACAAGAGGCTCTTATATATATATAATTTTAACATAAGTACAATTTGCCAGGTGCCCCCAGATGTCCCTCCAAAAGTGGGACAATCTGGTCACCTTAGTCAATTTTACAAATTTGAAATGGACTTGATGTCTGAAGAAACTATAAATCTGTTTTAAGTAATTTAATAAGATTATCTTAAGATCCGGTGTGATATTACTGCATAACATATTCCACCAAAATATCTTGAATTCTGGTCATGCCCTAAACCTATGTATCCTAGTCAGTTCTTTCTGATTTTAGGGCTCTGTGGTTTTATAGCTTTAGATTTCTGGCATTGTATACAATTCTGAATGTTTGACAGGAAACGGTTTCTAAACAATGTAAAAAATACATACGTGAATGCCTCAGGACACATCAGAGCCAACTATATAAACCATACAAGTAGTTTGTAGGCATTTATTTTATCGCGAGGAGCAAAGCCCATTTTTAATACGAGACACAAGAAGGTGGAAGGACCCTCTCAGGGCAGGGCAGCCCAGCTTGCTGGCTGGGCTGACACATCCTGCAGGAGACGTACCATCCCTTGCCTTCTGTCCTTGTGCCCTTGCTCCTGCACAGCAGGGAGGGCCAGCAGGTGAGCCCCCTTGAGCTCTCCCAAGGCCAGGAGGCTTGGGTGATGGCATGACGGGGCTGGGCAGACTTCCCTGTTCTCCCACCAGCCATGGGGGTGGGGAATGCAGGGTAGCTGTGGCAGTGTGGCTGGATGCCTTTCCCCAGCTCTTGGGCTTACCTCCTGGCTGCTTTTCCTCCTCATGTCAAGTGCCAGGAAGCAGCATGGAGGAAGAGAAGCAGGGGAACGGGAAAGAGCCTCTGATTGGCCCTCAGTCAGGGACTGCCATCACCCTATTGGGAGGATGTCCCCCAGTGAGGACCAATCAGAGGCTCAGCACGTCGTCGGAAGGACAGCAAGGTTTTTATGAGGTACGATTAAAGGAATAATAGTGAATTCTGTCAGAGAGAATTGCTAAGGCAGGCAAACAAAGGAAGATCTGCAAATTAAAATCCGATCTAATGTGGGAGGCAAGCCCGTAGTGAGCATATCTACTAGGCATGATAGTTAAATGGAACCTCCTTGTTCAGAGCAAGGCTATCTCAAGCGAGGTACAACCTAGTGACGAAAGCCATCATCATCACACACGCTTCCCAGAGGCTGAGTCGAGGTGGAGACAGGATGCTAAAGAGACATCAAGTATCATTCAGCAGGGCTCTTCTTATTCCTTCGGGTGTACCACATCCATGGCCCCATCAGCATATGCCAGGCCTATTTGCATAAGCCCTTGCCCCGCCCTCACAGGGCTGGCACAGCCAATCCATGCATGCCAATCGTTCCTTGGTCTTGACGTCACTGATGGGCTGATGTGGTAGGAGGGACATCGGCCGGGATTTATAAATAAAAGCAGGAAACCAAAACTCTATTTATATATCATTATCCTTTGGAGAGGAAACACCTTCGTGAGTCACTGCTGGCTCAGCCCCTCACGAGTTCTTCCCTTGAAAAGGAAAACAGAAAGAGATGGAATCTCGCTCCGGGCCAGAGCTTGCCAAACCTGTTGCCCCAGCCTTCCTCCCTTCCCTCCCCTCCCCTCCAAACACTGAGACCATCCCAGGTGAAGAAGAGATGCATGCTACGCCAGATGCAGGTTGCACCCAAAGGGACTTTCTAAGGACCCGCTGAACGCCAGCCTGTCTCCCCCTCTGCATTTTATGGCTCTTCTTATTGAGGCAGAACCTCCAAGTTGGTCCAGTGGGCCCTTGATTATGGAACTCCATTTTCTCTAGCTTTAGATGCCAGGTTGCCATGTTTAGGTTCACATGAGCATTTTGTTACCTGAGTGATTAGAAGGCTTGCCTTTTTCCCTCCTTCATCTCTCTGGTTAGAACATCTAAGCCAGGGGTAGTCAACCTGTGGTCCTCCAGATGTTCATGGACTACAATTCCCATGATCCTGGCAGGGGCTCATGGGAATTGTAGTCCATGAACATCTGGAGGACCACAGGTTGACTACCCCTGATCTAAGCTATCACATCTGTTGTCCGCTGGTTTGCCAATCAGGAGTTTGCTAGCTTTTTCAGTCTTGTTTTATATACACACACAATTTAAAACCTGCCTCCCAAACACCAAACTCCTGAGGCAGCTGTTGAAAAACCGCCACCTAACAAAGCAAATAAAGCAGATTAAAACTTTAACGTCATAAAACAGCAAATAAAACAAGTCAGAACAAGCTAGCAAACTCTTGATTGACAAACCAGAAGACAACAGATGTGATAGCTTAGATGTTCTAACCCAGTGGTTCTCAACCTGGGGGTCGGGACTCCTTTGGGGTCGAATGACCCTTTCACAGGGGTTGCGGCAGGGCAAGCAGCTTGGCTGGGGGTGGGGGGGCACCATCTACACAACAGCCTTGCGGGGTAGATTGAGATAGAGTGTTCGTCTGTCTGGAGCAGCAGAAAAAAGCGAGATCAGCATGGTGGGACAAGAGGCAGAACTGAGCTGAGAAACCCCGGAAAAAAAACAATTTATATACAATCATGAACAATGGATCTTCCTACCATTGGTCAGTTTCAGTTTCATTTCTGTGAAAGAACACTTGAATAATTTTATGGTTGGGGATCACCACATCATGAGGAACTGTATTAAATGGTCTCAGCATTAGGAAGATGGAGAACCACTGTTCTAACCAGAGAGATGGAGGAAAGAAGGCAAGTCTTCTAAACACACAGGAAACAAAACGCTCATGTGAACCTAAACATGGCAACCTGGCATCTAAAGCTAGAGAAAATGGAGTTCCATAATCAAGGGACCACCGTGGAGAAGAGCCGCTCATTAACTGCCCCCTCTGAAGGCAGAGGAAGGTCCTGGGTTACGAGTTGGCACAACTGGCTCCTTTGGCAAGGACTTCCTGTATGGCCTCATGCACATTTTTTCTTCATATAACACGCAGGAGGCAGTGGCTGCGGCAGATGGAATATTTTGCAAGCCTAGTCCTGATGGAAACTATTGCCCAATAGTTGCCATTTTGCTAGGCCTTCTCTGTTTGAGACTCTATGGTTATGTTAGGAACGTGGAGGTACCACTGCAAGGATTGTGGGAGAGTCCACAGGAGAGGGTGAACAAAATGAAGCACAGAGCGGAGGGGCAGTGGAAGAGAAATTTAACTCTTGGCACTGCATGCAGCCAGCTGGGTGACCTTGGGCTAGACACCGTTCTGTTAGAGCTATTCCTGCAGAGCAGTTCGGTCAGAGCTCTCCTCAGCCCCACGTACCTCACAGGATATCTGCTGTGGGGAGCGGAAGGGAAGGCGATCATAAGCTGCTTTCGGACTCCTTCAGGTAGTGCAAAGTGGGGTATAAAAACCAACTCTTCTTCTAAGGCCACAAAGTAGGGAACTGAGGTACCAACCATCCAGCGTTTTACAAATCTGACTTGACAAGTCAGATTCTATCCAGTAACTTGCTCTGGGGCATCAAAAGCCATTAAACTGCAGGCCCCCTTCCAGGCTTTGCACCAAACCTGTCATGGCTCTGCCTACCCAGAGGGCCAGTGTCTGTGAAACCAGCACTGGCAACCCTCCAGGTACAGATAGGAGGGAGGCCTGGAGATGCTGCAGGGAGGGAAGGCTGAAGCCAGAAAAACAAGCCAGAGGCAGCAGCAGTGGGGCTGGGAAGTGCTGTGGGGGTGAGGCAAGAAAGGAAGCAGGTCAAGGCGGAGCAGAGAGCCATAGGTTGCATGGGAAGCCATGGGCAACAGGAAGAAGGGGCCTGGGCCCCATGCCCGGGGGGGGGGGAATCTGCCCAGAGTTTTGCCCTCCCAAAGGAGAAAAAGAGCACCTCCAACAGTTGCTTGCACCTGCCTCTCCTGGGGCTTACACATCTGGCTTTTGCCAGGAGCAGCGGCTTCTCCCCATCTTGCACAGGGAGGGGGCAACATGCAAGGGGTCAGCCAGTGGGGTCACAGCAGCCCCCCAGAGCTCCAGAATCACAGAGACCACTCCTGAACTGACAACACAACTTTTGATTGCCGCTTAGTGGGCAAACGGCAGTGTTTTTTCTCCTGAGCTTCCCCGGTGACCTTTGTTGTCCTTCCAGTTTCCTCGCGGCTTCTGCACGCTTTCTCAAACTTTGCTTCCAGCCCTAATGCCCCCTAAGCACATTTGCCTTCTGTGAGGAAGGTCCGCTGTGATTCCAAAGGGTCTGCCCACTTGGACACACTTTCCCTCTTATGGGCACCATTTCCCTGGTGGTGAAGTTTAGGGAACCAGCGAAGGAAGCCGCACAGTATGGAAAGCTGAGTCATTGCCGTGCAGAGACAGTACAGGAAAGCAGCATAAAAGTCACCTCAGAGGCATGTGTGTTGCTCTCGTACGTGCGACCGAAACCACCTCGGCACCCATTCAGCTCAGCTGTGGTGCTCCACACTCCCTTCTGTTATTGCACAAAGAGAGATGCTAACTGAGATAGCCAAGAGAGGTGCCAGAGCAATTATAATGGCAGAGGAAGGGGAAGAGGCTTGGGCCTAGGATTGTCATAAGCACTTGTCCCCTGAGCAAGGCCAAGAGAAGGGGCAGCAGACAGGATATGGTGGGTTGGGGACATAGCCTGGACCTAATCCAGCTGGTCAAGCGCAAAGCAAAGGCACGGGCAGGCAGATTCACAGCACAGCCAGAATGGAGTACAGACCATCTTCATACAGCCGGACATTAAATGGTTTTACCAGTCAGGCTAAGGAAGCGTTGGCTGTTTGGCGACTCTAACCCGATGCACATGGCTGCTTACCAAGGGACAAGACAAGAGGCATCCCTTCATTGAAGCACAGCTCTTAGTGCCTCATGCCAACTCACAACAGCAAGATTAGAAAAGCCAGGAAAACACATTTAGACCTATTATGACCGGCGGCTGCTACGCCGAGCAGCCGCTGCACCATTACGGGGACAGGGCTCCCCGGCGTACATCGATTCCCCGGCATAGCGTGCGCACTGCAAGGTGGGGCCAGGAAGCTCGGGATGCTGCCCAGCTGTGGCAGCGGCCATAGGTGTGTGGGGAGGAGACAGGCCCCCGCCGCAACCTACAGCGGAGGCAGGGGGACACTCCTGCCGGCTCCACTGAGCTCGCAGGGGCATGCAGTGTGTCCCTACAGAGACACTGTAGGTTGCGACCGGGTGGGTCGAAAGGACTGGCACTGTCAATTATGCACAGCGCTGGCCTGCCCCAGGCCCAGCCAGTGCCCGTGGTATCCTGGGGACCGTGGAAGTTCCCGTGTTCCGATAACGCAGGCTTTCCGTGGCCCTGGGCTGGGCCATGCCCACGCTGGCGGTGGGGGCATGCATAATCAGGGATTTTCCCCGATGCCCTGCCGCCACCAGTGCAGGCATTCTGGCCCATGCAAAATGGGTCTACTCTGTCATGCTTCAGCTAGCTGGCCACTGGCAGGAGGTAGGCCAGCTTCAGGTTAGGATATTCTTAGAGATTGAGCCGCGGGGGGGGGGGGGGGGAGGGAGGACAGGGACCTCAGTGGAGCACAGTGCCATAGAGCCCACCCTCCAAAGTATTTTTCCCCAGGGGAACCGATCTCTGCAGTCTGGAGATGAGCTATAATTCCAGGGGATCCCAGGTCCCTCCTAGAGGCAGGCATCCCTACCTGATAGGTTAGCAACCAATAGATTGTGGTCTGTTTCCTTGCCTACTGGGACAACTGGTGCTGGCTGTTGATCATTAGTCCTGTAACCCTCCCTAGAAAAGGGAACTGAAAGTGAAAATGATTTCTTAGTTGCTTGGCCTGATGAGTGTGTGTGTTGGACCTGTGTGCACTACAGAGAAGGAGGGAGAAGTATAGCTGAATTGCTAAACAGAAACCAAGGGCGGAGAGCCACGCAATCATGAACGGCACAGACTGGTGGAATAGATGGTTTCTCTACCTGTCCCTCCCTGGTGATACCAGAACTGAGAGTCACAGAAGGTTCAAGACGTGCCAACCTGAAGTCAGTTTTGACACAACACACAGATTCAGGGATAGAACCAGCTGCCTCAAAATGGGGGTGATGATGACTTTTTAAACTGATATCTTAAGGCAGGCTTTCTTGACGGCCCTGGAAGGGTTTCCCAAATGGGTGGGAGTTAATTAATTTTTAATATATATTGAACTTGTTAAGCATTTAGCGGGTGATATGACCATATACGGTCATGTCAGTCCACTCCCCCTCCCAAAATGGCCAATGATGGGCCTGGAGGGGGTGGGAAGGGGAGGGGCCCCACGTAGACAAGTACAGAGCTATGTTCCCTGGCCATATTCTGCATCATTGTACCACTTTTGGGGTTTCTCAAAGTGTGAAGAATGTTTCAGGAGTTTCTCAACGGTAAAGAAGTTGAGAAAGGCTGTCTTAAGGTCTCTCACATAAGCCATCATGGCCTTCAACCAGCTTTGTCAGATGCACAGAGTATATCCTGAGCTGTAGTTCTCCCACTGTCATAGATGTGGGTACAGTTGCAATGAGCATAACCTACTCTCCCTTAAATAAGGTCCAAAGTCACCCGAGAGCTTTTGCGGTATCTCCAGCCCGAGATTTATCCATGGCCGCAATGCACAAGCCTCATCGCAAAGAACCAAGAGCTTCACAAGAACCCCTTGGGGTAGGCTGCCTCTGGGTTTGGAGATCTCCCCTGGCAGCTCTTGAAGAACTGGAGGTGAGTCACAGTTGTGTTGCAACGCTTGTTTGCGTATCTTTTGAAAGGTGTGCCTGCCCTGGAAGATCTTCTCCATTGTATCGTGTTTGCTTAAAAGAGCAAGCCCCTGACGTTGCTCATTGTCTGGCCAGAGCTGTGAGGGCTTAGGTTCACCTGAGGTCAAAGTGCTAGGAAGGACAGGCTGTCTATTATAAGCCAAGAAACTGAAGTATAGGACTGGACAAAATGTTCAGCCCCGGCCATGGAGCCCTGCCAAACTGCAGTATAATTCTCTGACTCCATTTTGTCCAGAGAGGAGGCACTGCCAGGTCGCAAGTGCAGTGGGATCCCCTGAAAACAGCCGGAGTCTGGAGAAAAGCAAGTGCAAGGTGGTATTTTCTGACAGCCCAGTCCCAGGGGCCTGGGTGCTGAGGCAGCAGTTGAAGGGCTCAGCACCAGCAAGAGGAACAGCCTGTCCTGCAGAACTAACCAGAGGCCTAGTCATGTGCAAATGACAGCCCCTGATGATGCGAGAGCTCTGTAGCGTTGACAGGTCTGAACTACCTGGAGATTTCAAGGGAAGAAGCCTGGGGAGGGTGGGGCAGGGGGGAAGGGAAGGGACACAGCATGGTATGCCATAGAGCAGGGGTAGTCAACCTGTGGTCCACCTGATGTTCATGGACTACAATTCCCATGAGCCCCTGCCAGCATGGTCTGGTCTTGATCACCCGGAGCTGATCTTGGTCACCTGGAGAAAAACTATAACAGCAAGAGATCGCCAGGTGCTACCTAGAAGTTTGAAATGAATGGGTCACATGATATAGGTGAAAAATTAATTCTCAATTTTCACTATTACGATTGAGTGGTATAAAATGGTTTTCAAATTAATTCTTCATCAGAATCTATTGCCATGCCGGTGTCCGAGAGCTTATTGAGAAACAACCTTCTTCCAGATTGCTCAGATGTCTAAGCCATTTGGAAGGATGTTTCTCAATAAGCTCTTGGATGCCGATAGGGCAATAGATTCTGATGAAGAATTACTTTGAAAACCGTTTCATACCAGATACTGTTCAATAGGGAACATTTACTTTTGGGAATCAATGCTTCAATTCTCCAATTTACATTCTGGAGCAGGAATGATACTTTTGAGTCCTGCTAAGTTCTATGTTTGATCTTTATTTTTGAGTCTGCTGTTAATTTTTCTTTTTTTTTTGGAAAAGTAGAACTTTAAATATTTTTCACTATTTTGCCTCTCATGGTTTTTCGTATTTTCTACCTAGAGGCTGGCAGACTTTGAGATGTGCCCCACACAATGTTGTGGAGAATGATAGGAATCAAGTAGGCCCACCCCTTCCTTTGCCCGGAAGTCTGTAGCCAGATGGTGGACGGCATGGTTTCCAAGCAGAATGTCCTGAGTCCAGTCTCCACCCGCCATAGTTCAGAAAAGGATCTTAAGCAGCAGGAACTTCTGCCTAAGAAGATAGAAGACTGTTGCCAATAAGGAAAAACTGTGACTGGGGCGGGGGGGGGGGGAGGTGTTTGATCTGCCTCGTAGATATCTAGACTGGAAAAATCGACATTAAGCATAATGTCATCTCACAAGTTGGCAGCAGCTGTCCTATAAATTTGCCATTCAAATCTGGCCAAATGATAGAGTTCACGAAATGAAGAACTGTCCATTGCCTCACTCTTGCTGAGGAGATTGAGGCAATGTGGTAACATCCTCTCCTCCTCCCTCCCCCCCCCCCCCCCCCGCAATTTCCTGGTAACCCTGGGAAAGACAGCAGTTTACGTGATCAAATCTGCCAGCTGAATCATATTTGAGTCACTCCATCTTTGAAAGAATCTGTCACATACCAGCCATTTGGGGACCAAAGCAAGGGAACGTTGTGCCCTGTGAGATCAGGGTATGCAGTTCTTAATTTCTATCTACAGTTGTTTGTTGAGGGCTTTAGCAGCACCTGGAATTGCTTACAGAAAGATGCTGGGTTTTCGGTGCTTGAGCCGTTATTGCCTTGGCTGGCACATGTAGGGACAAGGATAGCCTCAGCTAAGACACCACACGCTGGCATGGTACTCTGAGACCACAGTCTTTTCTGGATTCCATTTCAGTTCTTCACTGTGAGCCATTTCACCACGGCATCCAGGCATTGGTTCAGAACCTCTAGGGCAGGGGTAGTCAAACTGCGGCCCTCCAGATGTCCATGGACTACAATTCCCAAAAGCCCCCTGCCAGCATTCGCTGGCAGGGGGCTCTTGGGAATTGTAGTCCATGGACATCTGGAGGGCCGCAGTTTGACTACCCCTGCTCTAGGGTCACCAAGCAATTTGGATAAGAAATGCCATCAGAATCTATTGACAACCACCTACTTCCAAACCATGGATGATGTCTCCAAAGCGCTCTACATACAGACTGAATAGCATAAGGGTTTGATAGACTGGTGGCACCCCACAAGGCAGGTCCCACACTCATGGTCTCTAACAGCAACCCTCTGAGTTCTGTCCATTAGGAACATCTGAAGCACATCTCAGCAGGATGGTCTGGGCCACAGTATGAAAGGCTGACCAAATAAATAAATAAAAGCAACATTCTTTACATTCAGGTGATTGCTGATGCTGTCCCATAGCCCAGGCTGAAAGCAAACCGAAACGGGGTCTACACCAGATGTGCTATCCAGGAAGACCTGGAGCTGCTCTGCCACTGCTTTTGCTATCTGTTTGCTGAAGAAGGGTGAAGGTAAAATTGTGTAGAATTGCTTAAATTTTGGAAATATGGGAGATTTTGAATCTGTAACACTAAGCACACATCAAGTGTGGCCTGTGGAAATGAAAAGTTTGCAAAAAAACATTGAATCATCCCACCTATTCAATAATTTCAAAGGGGTGAGAGGTAGAACACCCTATTCATTTTTTTAAATTTTTGCACACGAAGTGGGGAAGAAACCTATCACAACAGTCTGTATACAGACATCAGAATCTTCCACAGTAGCCGTGTTGAGAGCAGCAGATTTAGTGCTACATACATACTAGTGCTACATACGCTACCTCAAGAAGAACAGACATCCCTCAAAACAGTATTCCTTGCACTGCCTGCTTATGATCAAATCCAGCCCTGGAATTGGGGCCAAAACGTAATACAATCCATGCATAATGAATGATACTCTCTTCTTGACTGTAACATTATGCACTCCCGTTAATTCTTGGCATTAAGGACAGGTCTGGGGGATAAATCCTAGTTTAAATGAAAAACTGGGTACGGATTACGCTTTGCTGGGACTGTTATGTGGACAAAGGATCCTTTAAGCAAGGGATCTCCTGGCAACCTTGAACCCATCCCTCCCTTTTCCCTTGAACTCCCACACGCAGCTCTGTCTTGTTTGCATTCACTGCAGCCACCCCAAAACTACCCTCTCCAAAAGGTCGTTTGTACCACTGAGCAAACACAGTTGCTCTGACTTCGCCTGGTCTGCCATCTCCCGCAATGCTATGTCTCCACCCAGCCTTTCTTGGCTCGCTGCCTTCCATTTTGGCTTTCTGCATTCCCCCCTGATTTCCTGATCACCACAGTCCAGATGGCCAGCATGTGGTGCACGTACACACCCACGGACACACAGAGGCTGTGTTCTAAAAGGAACTTCCTCCCTACTCCCACATTCTACCTGCGGATTGCCATAGCAGGTGCACAGCCAAGTTGGAAGTTGACCTGCAAACTTGGCTTGCCACAAGATGGGCAGATCACTCAGCCTGTAGCCAAGAATCTAGAGAGGGAAGAGGAAGTTTGGACTTGAGCGGCCCTGCAAGGCACAGTGGCACACAGCAGCCATCTTCATGCACGGATCACGGCCTTATGCATTCATCATCAAAACAGCTTATAAAACTCTTTTCTCCACCCCTCCTCCTCTTCCCCGGCTAGCAACCCCACTCGGCACAAGTTGCCACTCTAACTGGCACGATTCCCATCTACACTTGCCAAGTTCTTTAAGCTTCGCTTCAGGTTTTGCAGTGGAAAAATGGGTGGCCTGCCAACTCCAGAGAGTTGGGGGCAGGAGTTCAAGCCTTACAGCTACTCAGGGATCAAAACAACTAGATGGGGAAGCCCTGCTGGAGTAGCAGAACTGCTGTGATTTAGAGTTCGCAGGCTGCTCTGGAGCTCCAGGCAGGAAAACTGAGCCACAAAGCAGCTTTTGTACAAGATCAAGAGAAGCTGCTTCCAGATAAGGAGAGATTTTTTTTTAATTATTAGCCCCGCAGTAGCTCAGTTTCTGAAATGCTTAAAACTTATAGTTGATGGTGGGACTCCCACACTACAAGCATGCCAACATCCTCTACTCAGCCCTGGGGGTTACCCACCAGGGACTGTTGCAGGTGAGCACCTCTAGGTGCAAAAGCAATCAATCAATAAACTAAGAAAATACTTCTGGTTTAGCTGGTCAAACAGCTGCTGCCCCTCCCTTAAAACAGTGGCTCCCAAACTTCTGACAGCTGAGACATGCATGTTTCCACCCTAAATCTGAAGTCAAGGCACACATCACACACATTTGTTCACTCTTAAAGCAAGAGGCGTTACTCAGTCTCGGAATGGCTCACTCTGCTTCCATCAGAGATGCAATGGCAGTTTCTATGGGCAGAGCTGTATTTTGACATCAGGAGAAATCAAATTAGCAAATCACGTCCAATATAGACATGCAGCAGGATTGCCTACCCACAGAGTCTGCATGGAAACAGCAGCAACTCTTGCAGAGACGCTAAAGTTTTCTGAGTAATTCAGAGCTGCCAGGGCCGCTGATTCCTCATCACTTGAAAAGGGACCCTAACAACCATTGGGGATTTATCACTATGATAGGCCCTATCTCTTTCGGTACATAATTGTGAAGATCCATCTCTTGGATTAAAAAAAAAAAATCAGATAAGGAATTTCTTTGGCTCTATTGACTGGCTTGGCATTTCTCACATCATTGAGTTTGGCTGCCTTCTGGAATTTTCCAGGACCATTGCAGGGACACACCTTGGACTTTGCTGAGGAAGTAGGCCAGAGCAGCAAAACACCTAATCATGGAGTGGGAAGAGAAGTGCTAACTATCTAACTTGCTAGATACCAGCACTGCTGAAACCACCCCTGCTGTTTCGTCCTCCCCCAAAGTACCTGCCTTTGCTGTTCAGAGTCTTTACTCCTAAAAAATCTCTGCTCATGACTAGATCCACGCAGCTGGTCATGCAACAGGTCACAGCTGCTTGTCCTAAGCAGAGCCAGTCTCCCGGTACCTTAGTGCTATGTATGTATGTATGTATGTATGTATGCATGCATGCATGTATGTGATTTCTATACCGCCCTTCCATACGGCTCAGGGCAGTTTACATACAACATGGGGGGATACATGGAACGAATTAATATATAATATAAACAAATACAACAACAATAATCTAACACAATTTCAGTGATCTTAAACAGTATAACAGGAACAGAACTTAGCTAAGGCTCTTAGAGAGGACAGACTGCTTCAGGCCATGGAGAGGATGTCTGAGGGGGGACCTGTTGTCGGTCTCAGGCAAATGCCTGGTGGAGGAGCTCCCTTTGGCAGGCCCTGTGGAACTTTGGAAGTTCGGAAAGAGCCTTGATCTCTTCAGGAAGCTCATTCCACCAGGTGGGGGCCAGGACAGAAAAAGCTCTGACCCTCGTTGAGGACTGACGTGCTTCTTTGGGACCAGGGATCACTAGCCAGTTGGTGGTGGCAGAGTGTAATGCTCTTTTGGGGGTATAGGCAGAGAGACAGTCTCTTAGGTACACTGGGCCCAGACCGCATATGGCTTTGAAGGTAAGAACCAAAACCTTGATCCAGAATTCAATTGGGAGCCTGTTGAGCCTGTTTAGATCAGGCCATACCCCTTGAGGCTATCACATTTTATCTCCTCATACAGTAAGTTTTAACCTCTATCCCCTACCTTTCCAAACCAAAATTGACTCAAGATCAGGATACAGTTCCAGTTCTGCTCTTCAAACTAATACCTGCTTTTTAATCCCCAAGGTCCTCAAAGCAGCTTACATTTCAAAAGAGAATTTGAACTTCCCTTCCTGGTTTCTGATATATTAAGCTCCCTTTGGTGAGTTGAGAATGGCAATTGCTCAGATAGTGCATATTCTTGCCCAGGAACCTCCCAATAGAATCCATGGGGACTTTTTCAACTGAAATCAGCCAATAGTGGGTGCCACAGCAAAATGGCTGCCATGGACAAAACACAGTTGTAGGTTCTATACCAAACATCTTCCTGTGATGCAGACAGCTGTTTTCAAATGGGTACTCCATGCAGACACAAACATGCTGTCTACCATGCTTTTAAAGCACCCCTTATCCCAATGAAATGGATAAAAACCAGAAATGCTTCAGGGAAAAAAACAAGAACCACCAGGAAACTCATCAGGATCACTCTAAGGATCAATGCTCTAGCCCTGCTTTTGCCAAGACTAGAAAATCCTGGGGCATTTCTGCACATCAGAAAAAATAGCATTACACTAGCTGAATGGCATAGTGCTATATATTATTTCGCCTCCAAGCCCCTCCTTACCATTTTAACTGTGTCACTTTCATCTGCTGCCTTTCGCGCTTCTCATCCTCCACAAGTGCTGCTGGAAATGGCAGAAGAGAGCAACACGCTTTACATACGACTCTTCCACCTGCCAATCAACCCAGGCAGCCAATCCCCTTTCTCCATGTTTTTAAGGTCCTGCGATGCCCGCTAATTTTTTTAATTCATAGTTCTCCGTTTAAACATATAAATGCATATAAATTTTGAAAATTATTCTCATACCTGATTTTGGGGGGAGGGGGAACTTTAGAGAGGCATGCTTTGTGTTACAACTTGGAGGAAAAAAATTATCTCTGGCATTGCCTGCACACTTGTCCTCCTATTTGTTGCTCCAGGATGTTAGACCTTTTAAAAAAGAAATTCCTGTCCCCAGGAACAAGGGAGAAGGAGGTGAGCGTGAGGGCAGGATGAGGCAGGTGCCTTTAGCGCATCTGAGCCTCCATAACTTTCCTCTGCTGGTTGCTCTCCTGTAGCTCGCACTAAATAGGTTGGGGAATCCACTTTATGTGATTCCCCAACTAGCACTTTACAATAGAGTTACTGCCAGTTACTGCCCAGATGTTGGTGACGTCATATGGAGGGGCCGGAATATAACGACTACATAAGGCAAGCATTTCACTACATTTAAAGGGTGCGGAAATGCCCTTGAAAATCCTGAGGCACAAGCAATCAGGGGCCCCTTTTAATATTTTCCTGTTGGTGGCTTCAGGAACATCTCCCTCAGACTCTCTTTACAAAGCTGCATGGCTGATATGAACTCTACCAGTATCTGAATGGGAGGACACCCATTGGATTATTTTCACCAAATAAGAGAGTTGGGTCCTTAGTACCATTAGAGCTGTTGCAAGTATCTTATACTCTTCATCACATAATTTGCCCCATTCCTAAAACAGGAAGATGTACATTACAGGCTGAATATTTGAAATTGCTTTATTAATCTGACCCATTGGTCAGTATTGTCTGTTTTGATGGGCAGCAGATCTCCAGTTTTTTTTTTGTATCATCTACTATATGAAGGCTTTAATTAAAGAAGCCAGAGACTGCATGCAAAACAGATGCATCACTGAGCCATGACCCCACACATTATTTCTTTACTTCCAATATTTTCTAGTAAAATAATGTTAATCATAATTTAACAGCTGTGCATTACCTATAGGCACCAATAACAGACAGTGTGTGCAAAGTGGTGACATGTACTAGCGGAGAACTAGATGCACTGAAACCTAAAGTTTCAAGGAGAACCTAAAGGCACAGCTAGATACAGCTAACACAAACATGCTATTCAACCAGATACTTTCCAAGATAACAGGAATGGGGTTGGGGCGGTGGGCAGCACTTATATGGGAGACTTGGCTAGTGGAAGAACAAAACCAGAATTAATTTACACAGACTATATGATTTCTCTTAAAGAATTTAGAGTGTCTCAATGAGGTATTTAAATAGTAAGATATGGTCCTTATGTGGTTTTACTTTGAGATTAAAGCAATAGTTTTAGATTTCATTTATCTACAAAGGAACAAGTTTCCCTTTCACACAACTGTGAAGCACTGACATGACTTTTTTTAGTAATGAAATAATTTATTTTCTAACAGTTGAACAATACAGAAGTATACATATACACAGCAAGGTCTTCTAAAACATGTAATTTCTAAAAATGCATGTGCTAACTGTAGTAAAAAGCACCATTATATGGTCTTGACACAGGATTTGTAATGACATATTTACATTAGGAACTGAATATCTGGAAACCAGATTCCTGTTTCTCCCTGCCTGCTGCTCCCCTTTTAGACTGTGTTTTATTTGGAAGACTCCAAAACCAAAAAGCCAAGAGTTCAAAACAAGCAAATGTCACTAAGAGCACCTATTTGAGGAACGAGGAAAGTTACCAGGTCAATCAGAACAGCACAAAAATAAAGCCAAAGCCAGGCTACCAAGCCAGTCAAATCTTTGGGCACTTCAGAAGGGAACGGCTGAGTTTCGGCAAGCATGCTACAATCAAGCAAGCAGATGGCAGCCAGGAACAAACTGGCGTTTAAGTGCTGTTCAACCAGACCCCAACAGTAAAACATACAGGTTTGCTAAAGCCAATCTTGGTATATAGACTTTGGAATGTGGAAAACACTTATGTTTGTTAAGCAATTATGGGCAGCTTTCCCTCAAAAGCAAATGCATCACTGATTCACGTAGGTGTTCCAAGAGCTTTAGGTGGCCATAATGCACAGGAATCAAATCACTTGCACTAACACAGAAAGCAAAAATTCTCTCTCAGGTCAAAGCAGCAAGAGAGGAAGCAACACACTACATCTTCAGGGGAGCAAACACACAGCTGGGTATCAAAAGTAGAATTCGTCCAATACAGTTAAGTGTCAAAACCTGAAATTTGTTAGAGGGGGCAAATGGAGGATAGCAAGTCTTCCTAACATATTGCTAGACAGTACACCAAATGCCTCAGTTTACTCAAATTCGGCAGTGAGCACTTAAATAATCTTATCTCCCACCCACTCCTCCATAAGAGAACACAGAGCTCCCTCTGTGTGGCTATGTTTGCAAGCTTTATTGAGATTCAAATGGCGGGTTCAGGGGCAGGAGAGAAGTGCCACATTGTGAGAACAAAGTGCTAAAACGGCAGTTGGCAGAACGCAGCCTGCATACGCCGAGAGCTCTGGAATCAGGAGGGTGGAAATGTTCATGGCACCTCATATGACAATTTCAAATAATCTGAATCCAAAACAGATATATGCACCAACCCTGGGAAAAGTTCCTAATATGTATCTAGCAGCACCTGAAAAACTTGGCTATTTATTTATTTTAAATCTGTGTGTTCAACACCCAGGAGAAAAGGTTTATCAGGTACAGACAATGACTAGGGATTCTATGCCACAAAAGTACCGCAGCACTCCTGGAAGGGAGTTTTCCAGCATCCCCCTCTCACTGCAGTCCACCATGGCCCTTTGGGAAATGCATAGGGATGAAGTGGAAAGGGGAATCTGAGAACGGCTCCTCTCCTGCCGGAGGAAGTAGTTTCCAGCAACTGAGGACATCGTTAGAAACTGTTAATATTTTAGGATACTTCCATCTGTCACCCTGACACCCAGAGTTACTTCAGATCAACAAGATCAGAAACTTTGGATTTCTTATCCAGTCAAACACACCCCCAGATTCACTACTGCATCGGAAAATGCCGCAGCAGAAATTAGTGTAACTTGAACATATTTTTGTATTTGGATATGTATGCTGCTTCCTGCTGTAAACATGGGCACAGAAGCAACCCATGACAATCTACAAAACCTAATTTTCTGCAGTTTATTGAATAATAATGCTGGTGGATCAGTGAAATCGAGAAAAGGCTGGCTGACCCAGAATGTTATGTTTCTATGGCCCAATTTACACACTGACCAAATGGTATTATTGCTTCCATATGACTCTGCAAGTGCATGAAACTTCTGCTTGTGTTTATAGGTGACAACTGTTACCCCTAATAAGTTGCATGACTTCTCCAGATGTAAATAAATGTTACATATCACTCAAGGAGCATGGAAGCAAACACACTAAACAGACCCATGAAAACTGGCCTTATTTTTCCAGCCTTGAAGCGGACATAGCTGCCTGGGGGATGGGCTGAGCAAGTAGCAAATAGGACCACAGAAGTTTGGAGCTGCCGAGGTCAGTCCTAGCCAAGACATTTTTAAAAAGTAGCCCTGGAGCTCACAGGACAATTTGATTTATCTGCCTAAATGTTTTTGAAACACTAAACAATTCCTTAGGCTTGTTTTCAACAATAGTGCACCATTTGCAAAAGGTCAACATTTTTTGTGCCACCCAAAATTTTGAAAGGACCAAATTTAGACAGTGCAAAGATCAATTACTGGTTCACAATAGGGACAAAAGAATTCCCACCACAATGTTGCACTTAAACAAAAAAAACGAATGGACACAATCCATTAAGGATTTCTCCTGATCAAAGTGCACCCAAATGAAAGCAGCTGAAGAAAAGCATGAACGTGCTTCTATACTACTTGCACACATTTGGATGGAGCAGGCCATGCCCAAGAGATTCTTGAAATGAATTGTGTCCCTTTAGAAGTAACTGAAAAAGGCACAACAATTAAAATACATTAGGTTAAATTCTTAAGACATCTAAAGAAAAGTACACAAATGTATTTTCATATTTGCCTCAACAATACAAATCCCAACACCTGAAATTACTTTCAGCTTTAAGGTGGCAGCAACTTGAGCCAGGTGTGAGGCAGTTTTATGCAACACATTTAACCAATATAGAAGCTCAAAAAGTCTCAGGCAAGAAACGGGTCAGAGCAAAGGACCTCAAAGGGCAGCAGCTCAACTTCTTTAAAGGTTGGGAGCTTGCTCTCTGATGGGCCTCTGCTTATTTTTGAAGCCAGCTCATAAAAGCAAGGCAGCCTCCAACAAGTAGGAGTTCAGTGCAAATCTGCTGGACACCTGAAAATTCCAGCTGTTATTTGTGTTTAACATAGCACACTCAAAAGAAATCACTTTGGAGATCTTTAGCAATCCACTAGCCTCACTTTCCATCTTGAAAATTTATCTAGAGAAAACTGTCAAGCTTCTTGAAATCAAATTTCATTTGTAAGTTGCTTATTTGGAACGTTGACAAAGAGTCTTAGTGGATTTTGGCAGTTTGAGTCATAGCCTGCTAGCAAGCATGAATGACATTTTTAAGCTAAATAAGCTATATAGCCCTTTTAGAGTGAAGTTGCTTAACCAGCTCTTGAGTATCCTCTGATTGCTGGGGGGACATCTGGCTGCATATGGAGAACCAAGAGAGTATGTTAAAAGTTACTAGGAAGTGGCCAAGCAGGCATAATACTAATGTTAACAAGCAAGAAGAAGACAACTAAGAAATGCTCTTGGTTAGTAGACCTTGACATACAAAGTTTCCTGAACATCTATAAAAGCACAAAATCATAAGAAGGTTATCTATTACATTAGGCTTATATAAAAATGAATAAATACTATTTATAGGTCTTGTTATATACATTTGCGTGTGCTCTACTTAGCTTAAAAGAAGAGGTGGGACACCAGAAATACGGTGAAAAGGGGGCAGAAAAGATTGTAAAGGCAACCCAAAATCTACAGACAACCACTTTCAGAGTGCTACCAAATAATTTAAACAAGGTATTAAGTGCTGGAACGCCAGGAGGGCTCCAATGACTTGCTGCAGTTAACTCTCCTCAGTCATTAACAACTCAAAGCTAGCACAGCTAACTTTGTCACTCGGTTATTGCTGAAAATTTAAGTAAACAGATTGGACTAGAACCAAGTATACAAATGAGGCATAATTCTTTTTTCATTTTGTGCTAAAGGGATCGAGATCAGCTTTGTTCATCTCTCTGAGGTAGAAAGATTTGTCCCAGAGACAAGAAACAGGACTTAGCAGCCAGAAAAAGCTGCTAGGAACAAAAGGTAAATGCAGCTGTCAATGTAAAGACACTATCATAAAGATTGCACAGGAGTATTCTGAAGTACCATTTGGTCTTTTGACATCAAAGATATTGAGACTGATTTGAGCATAGGCATCCTACTAGGGTAATCAGCTACAAGTGGAAACATTTCCCTGCCTCTACAAAGAGCCTGCAACCTGATTCTGTTGATACTACACTACTGTCAAACTAATTTTATTCTGTCGGTTACCTGTCACTAACTTAGTCCTATGGTGCTACTTTTCACAAGGGTTGGCTCAGACTTCAAAGGTTCAGTACTGGCCGAAAGGCAGTCCCAGAAATGGCCATATCACATCTGCAGTGACTTGGGACACGTCAAAATAAAACTGCTGAGTCAGTGGTTGGGAAGTCTCACTGCATAATTTCCTATTGGAAAGTTACAATGCTTTGTAAATTTGCCATGCTCGTCCCTGTTCTGATTGACAAGGATGTGGATTTCTGTCTTTCGAGGTCACATTTGAGGAGTAATGGCTAGTCTGGCTATTGTTTTTTCAAACATCTTATAATACAGCCCACCCCCTACCCCTGACATAAGGTACATCTAGAACAATAGCAGCACAGGCAAAGTGTGTATGTTGCTATTATTGCAACAATATTCTTGGGCGCTTAGGAATTTGGTTGGAATGTTCAGTCTCATAGAGATGAGTTTACCCAACAGAAAAGAGAAGCTAGTGGATGCCATCAGATGTGTGCTCCAGAGAGTAGCTTGTAACCCACAACCCTATGCACTGTTGTCAGACTTAGGCAAAGCAGATTTTGGTAATGTTGGTGGTATAAGAAGTTTACGTGCAAGAGAATTGTGGGACGGTCCAACATACTACCTAATAAGATCCAACAAGGAAACAGCAAGGATGGAAAGAAAGCCACTGGCTTCTTATAGCTTCAGGCAGGCCTTGAGATTGTTCTGCAACTTTATTCTCTTAATGCCGGCACTCGAGTAGCCCTCATCACTGCAGACACTTGGCAAGCTTCCCCTTTCATCCGAATCACTTGGGCTGCTGCTGCTCCAGTCCAGGTCCCCCGTTAGGTAGTCTGTACTTTCCACATCCACATCAATTTCTTCTGCAATCAGAAATTGAGACCCCCAGTCAGCATTTGCCTCTTAACAGAACAGCTAGCTAGCAGCTAGTGTTCAGGCCACAGGACCAGCTCCCTCAAGGCCACCACTTACCTCTATCTGAATCAGACCGTTCAGAAGAAATAGTTGATCCTATGCTATCCATTCTTATCCGTTCAATGCCCAGTTTCTCCAGCTGCCTTTTCAGGTGCCGCTGTTCTCGCTGCAACTGATCTATTTGGTGTACCGCTTTCCTGTCATAGTCTTCAAGCTTCTGTTGAGGAAAATAAGAATCATTATATTGTTCTTGTGCCTCGTGTAGTGACAAACTAAGGTTGACTTACTTTTTTCCAGAGGCAGAAATCAGCACAATTTACTTTAGTTGTACCTCTGTTTCTCACTACTCACAGCAACAACAGTTTCGAGGTACATGGTCTCTTCCCCACCTAGTTATATATCACCTCCTTTGGGACCTGATCACTTTACTCCAATCACCTGTCAAGATTAAGTATCTTCTGTATATGTTCTTCAAATGTGACAGTTTCCCAGGTGGGAATATCAAGACAACAGGTCTACCATCCCTTCAAGGCTTGCTCTAGTATTTCAACTGGCCTCTATGCCGCCAGTGAATTTGAATCTTACTCTGTATTTCCATTTTCATTACATATGTGACCACAAGATTTTAAGTGTACTTGTGAAAGTAATGAATCGCCAGCTCCTAACTTACCTTTATGTGCAATTTAGCTTTTGTTAGTAAACTCAACGTAGTATGTCTACTTGATTCTGGTCCAAGTGGCACCATCCCTTTCAGCTTCTCCAGACACAGTCGCAGATGAGCACGTCTGTTAAAGATTTACACACATTACAGCTATAAGATCAGTGAATGGGAAGGACACATTCATCATGGGCACTTCTGTAGGATGCCATTAAGGAAGCATGAAAAATAATCATGAAATCAAGTGAAACACCTTCTTAGGTGACTTATAGCATTTTCATTCCAGGATCTTCTAAAAGGTTATTGTACGTTAGATTCGGGAAATGAAAGCTGTCCTAAATAAACTTTAGGTTAAACAAATGCCATACAAATAGCATCTCACAAACAGGGGCTTTAATAGGCCAGTGAGCTATAAGCTGTGTTATAATAATAACGACATATTACATGCTAAAGTTTCATTAGAAACCATTCTAGTTCTAAATCACCAGCAATACTGGTTTTGGAGATAATCCCCATCTTGCTGGTTGACAATCTCATTCTAGCCACAGAAGATATGCTACTTGCTAGTAATTGACTGATGGAGAAACCTTTTGAGCTTTTCCATGCAATAAAAATGGTGTGACATTTTTTTTTAAAGCAGGTAGCTTTAAAGCATGGAAGAACACACAGTGATACTCAAGACGCACTTTTTGTAAGAAAAACAAAGATGCTTCATTTAATCTTCTGCTTTGGCTCATTTTGGCAGAAGCCATTTGCTATTTCAGCTGGATTTTAAGATGAAACTATTTTGATTTCTGCAAGAAGCTTATAATGGACAACACCCTGGTGAGATATATTCCTGGCCCAATTACTTGATATAAACTAGAACAGGGGTAGTCAACCTGTGGTCCTCCAGATGTTCATGGACTACAATTCCCATGAGCCCCTGCCAGCAAACACTGGCAGGGGCTCATGGGAATTGTAGTCCATGAACATTTGGAGGACCACAGGTTGACTACCCCTGAACTAGAAGGCTGTCCCTGTCTTAATTATTACTGTTTCTATAGGTATGATGAAAAGTACAATTTCAGACTATTTAGCACAGCAGAGACTAAAAACAGCTTTCCAGCTCTCTTACCAAAGATCTTTCAAACTTAATATGTCAGAATTAAACCTGTGCACACAAAGCAGTTCTTCTGTCACTAAGCTATTGCCTCTCTTTTATTATAGGGTTCAGAATATTTGTAGGCCAACTGACTATCCTCCACCAAGTTTCAGCCTCTAATGCATGACTGCTTAGGGATGTCATTAACTATGATTTTGTAAGTTTCCAAAACAAGTCCTGGAAAACAAATATTTCTGGCTGAAATTTAAAATAAAACACAAGCTAAGTTACACAATAACAGGACCTTCAATGGGGGAACTCAAAGTAGCTGTTTTATTGCAAAAGAATTTCAGAAATAGTGGAATAGAAGACTGTTGAGTTACAAGTTATTACAACATTCAGGACAATGGAAGCTTCAGGGCTTAATAGAGATATCAGGTTCTTATCTCACCACACAAGCTAAGTCATTCAGTTCTCACTAATACCCAGACTTAAACTTTCTTGGTCTTAAAGGAGCCACTGGTCTCAAACACAGTTCTCACATTAACTTTTACTACCTGCATATCCATGCCTACTATCCATAGGTCTTACCAAATATTTTATTCCAATCTTAGTTATATTAATTGCTCAGTTACTTATACATCAGTACTCCCAGTAGTCCCTCCTGGCAACTATCCCCCCCCCCCGCTATATGTAACATCTGACAAACTCTGTTTCAATGGCATCTGAAGGAGTGTGCATCATGTTAAGTCTCTCAGTTCTTGTTTATATCCAGCATTGAACTTTGCTGTTCTTGGAGGTACCACTGGACTCAAACTTGGCTATCACATTTATTTGTTAGCCCTAGTATGCTGATTTACTGTTATTCACATATTTATTTACCAATCTTAATCCAATCTCAACTATAACTACCCAATTACTTATGCATCTTAACTTCTAGTCCTTCTTGGCGATTAACGCCCCCTCCCCTTCATCTTACCTATATGTAATGTTTGAAAAAGTGCACATGCACACAGAAACTTATGCCTTGAATAAAACTTAGTTGGTCTTAAAAGCGTCACTGAATTCAAACTTTGTTCTGCTGCTTCAGGCCAACATGGCCACTCACACACCTGAAGCCATAGCAAGTGCTACTCCTTCACTGTTAGAAGCCCATCTTTAATATTTTCCTTTACCCCATTCTGCAGTCACTCACCAGAACTAGCCTTGAAAAGGAGCATTTGTCCCTTATTTCACTGCTGCACAAACAAAATTTGCCTCCAATCAACCAACTCTAAGAAAAAGGGTTCTGTACAACGGTAGCATCAGACTTCAAATACAGACAGACAGTTTGGCAACAAATGCTTCAGCACTAATTGTCAAATGAAGTACTAGTCAATTGTCAAACTAAATTCTGATACAGGTTGATCTGGCAGAAACGCAGCAGTCCTTAGGACTTAATATTTCTGACCAATCATTTATTTTTCTCGAAGAGTACAACTGATCAGAAGAACATACAATAAACTTAACCATTACCAAACAGCTATACTCTCTCAAGAAAGTGATAATTCAAGTTGCCCAGCTACACTATACACAATATAGGCATGTAGTTATCATTAAAGGATCAGGCATCAGTTGAAAGATATTGCATTTAGCATTCATATAAATGACATTTAAAAGGATATTAGCTCTGCAGAGTGTTGAACTTGAGGTCATGTTTTCAAGTGCCCAAACCATCATTTTAGAACAAGGGATAACTTTTGGTGATGCCAACAAGCTTATACAGCATCTTGCTTCCTCTTGTCAGTTCAAACAATTGTGGCTACCGATGAAATCTTTATTATTGCTGATTTGGACATCCCTCCTGCCCCAGTTCCCATGGTCACAGCCTGTTGTTTTCAACATATGGGCAATGATTAATCAAGAGAGCAACTCATCAAGATGCTGAACTTTCAGTATGGTGACAATGAAGCCTAATCCTCCATTCTAAGCAGAATTTCCTTTGGTTATGCTATATTCTAAGGGCCAACTTAAACTTGCTGAGCATGTTGACAATTCCATAACAAACTGGCTGTCATGAACAGAGGGAATCACCATAGAAATAGAGTTTGCATTTGGTGAGGCAACATTACTTCTTTTTCTAGTTCATTCACCCATCCTTTAATGCAGGGGTAGTCAACCTGTGGTCCTCCAGATGTTCATGGACTATAATTCCCACAGCTTTAATGAATGTTTTAATTTAATGAAGAAGAGGCTGGAAAAAGAGTAGAAACTGAAAAGAGAAGACTGTATACCATACCACTTCAAAGCTCCTGTAGAACCCAAGTTGTCCACAGACCCCTGGGTTGGAATCCCTGGCCTAGACTACTGCAAGAGGCAGCAGGAGCTTAATTTTCCCTGTTCCTCTACCTATCCCATCACCTTTAGTACACATTGAGGCTAGCTGAAGAAGTGGAATGGGGTAGGGGAGAATGTCAAAGGCTTAAGAAAATGAGGTTGAGAAAGATGAAGGAAGAGGGAAAAGGGAACTTGGAAAAAGATAAGGGAAGGAATGCAGAAGGGGTCAGTAGAGTGGCAAGAGTGACTGCTAGAGTGGCAAGAGTGAATTTACACGCACCATACAGGAAATCACTGTTATAATCCATCTTGCATATCCATTTGCAGGTGACAAATACAACTCTTGCTATTTGCAGGTATGATATGACATATAGGGTACAAGCCTGTAGAGGTTAAACATCCTTGACTCCCACTAATTAAATATCCTTACATTTTCCCCAGCCAAGGGTCAGTTAAGGCCCTGAAAGACTAACAGTAGTTGAAATAATTGCAATCAAAGTCAAAAATCAAGGCATGAAATACTAAGCTAGAAACTTACAATTAAAAGTGAAGCATATTGTAATTATAAAACATTATCCAAATACAACTGGATAGCAACACAAATCAAGCGCTTATTGAAACATCAGATGTTCCTAATTTGTACAAAAAGTTAGGAATAAATGAACAAGAAATAGTCCACAATGCAACCTGAACAATCAGTGAGAGAAATAAAAAGCAACTAGAAGTAGATATAGTCTCTCTTTGCTGCCTGCTTTTCAAAACTATGCGTTTTTATGCAACTTCCAAAATTGGGCCCTGATTTCTACAACAGATTGGCAGCCAACTCCTACGCACTTAATGAGCCTATTAAAAAGGCCTCAGAACAGGCCATGCCAACACTCATCTTTTCACATAAACACATGCAATAAACTAAGCTCCTGCCTCAAGCAATGCCAACAGAAACGCAAGCATTTAACCCATCACACAGTAAGCCAAATATTCACCACCCAGCTGTTCCATCATACTCATCCACCACCCCAGAGGACCATGTTGACTAAAACTCCACAAGTGACATTCTGAAAAAAGGCAGATTTACTCCTTAGAATTGCTATGGGTACCCTACCTGTACCAATAAAGGAGACATAGCAATTCCATATAAACATGATAAACAGGACTTAAAACAGTTGAGAAAACGGATAGTTCCCCAATGGAGGGAAGTAAGCAGTGGAGTCAAGGGTGTACCTAGCCTATCTCATGCCTGGGGGCAGGCAGGGCTTGGTGTTGCAGGGGTGGGAACACAGCTGCTATGTCAAAATTAAAGCCCAGCCTTGCTGGCTCTGGGTTCTACTTCATCATGGCAATCCAGTGGCCTGCAGGGACCAGAGCCTGGTGGAAAGAAGGGCACCAGCAGGCACCACCCCCTGGCTGGCCCAGTCCTTCTGTCCATCGCCAAGGGAGGGCCTGCTGGCCAGACTACTAGAGTTCTTCTGCACCCCACCCAAGCAACAACCAGGGCATGCACCCCAGCTGCCATACTCTGGATATGCTACTTAGTGGAGTCACACAATGATCAGTAATGTGCCTAATACTATTTAATATGTTCATAAATTATCTGGAACTAGGAGTGAATGTAGTTTGCAGATGACACAGAATTATTTAAGATGATGATGAAAGCTAAGGTCAACTGTGATGAACTCCAAGGGGAGGAGGAAGTCTCCATAAATTGAATGCAACAATGAAGTTCAGTGGAGGTAAATGAAAGGTGATGGACATGGGAACAGAAAATGCCAACTTTATATATGCTAACAGGGACTGAATTTGCCAAGACTGAGGGGGATACACTTCGTAGTTGTGGTGGATAAAAAAGAATGAATCCAGCATGCCAAAGCAGTGAAAAAGACCAAAAAGTTGGGGGTCATTAGGAAAAGAACTGAACATATAACAGTAATATTATAATGTCCCCAAACAGATTTACGGTGCAGCCTTATCTGAACTGTGTACAGTTCTGGTCACCATATCTCAAAAAGGACACTGCAGAGGTAGAAAAAATACAGAAGAGGACAGCCTAGATGATTAACAGACTGGAACACTTTTCCTATGCAGAAAGGATGAAGAGTCTGGGATTCTTCATTTTAGAAAAGTGATGACTAAGGGGTGAAGTTTACATAATTATGCTCAGGATAAATACAGTGGACACAGAAAACTCAAAGGCATCCAATGAAATTCATGAGTAGTAAAATTCAGGATGCAAAAGGAAATTCTTCTTTACACAAGAAGTGATTAAAATGTGGAATTCACTACCAAAAGATATAGTGATTGCCACAGGCATAGACAGCTTTAAAAGGAGATTAGACAGTCATGGAGGCTAGGTCTAACAGTGGCTACTAGCTATGGTGACAGAAGGGAGAACCTTTACATTCAGTAAACCTGCAAATATCAGTGACAGAAGGCAAGAATGCATTTGCCTCTGTGCCCTAATGTGGGTTTCTCCAGACTAGTTGCCCACTGAGAGAGACTGGATGCTGGCCTAGATGGACCACTGGCATGATCCAGCAGGGTTCATGTTCCTAACATGGCTTTTAACCTGGCAGGACACAACTTCACTCTAGCAAAGCTCTTCTGAATGAGTAAAATTAGAATCAGAGTTGGAAAGAGACTCCAGGGTCATCTAGTCCAACCCCCAAGCACAATGCAGGAACTCACTACCTTCCCACCCACGGTGACCCCAATTTCATGCCCAAGTGACCATCCACCAAAAATCTCCAGAATCCAGCCTGGCCTGGAGGAAATTCACCTACCATCCCACACTGGCAATGAGCAATTCCCTGGGTATTCAAGGAAGGCTACAAGAGAGAAACACTGGCACATCCCTTCCTGCCCACCCACAATCTGCCTAAATCCATAAAACTTATATATTTTCATAATCAAAAGGGCAAAGATAAACTGTGAACTATTTTTCTAAAGCACACTACTTGTGAAGTACTGAACAAAACCTGCATAGTACAATTAGAACAGTGATATTAAGTATAAAGATTCCTATTATGTGTGATGGATTGTTCCCCAACTGCTCATTTATAAACACCACATGGGCAGCAGCCTACTTACCAAAATCCAGGGGAATAAGGCTACCAAAGTGCAATCCAGGAGAAGAAAACAGGTCCTTCTTCCTTTTGTGCCAAAGTGCAAATACTGTTTTTTTCAGCATATTGCATGGCCTTCTGCACTCCACAGGGCTATTATGCTCAGGGTAGAGAGACACAGGCTATCAAGGCTTTGAAAGAGTGATGTCGGAAACTACAAATATTCTAACACTCCCAGACAAAGAAAAGAACAACAATTTTGAGCAGACAGCTATTAATCCACTCTGTGTCAATGACACCTGAATAGAAGATTCCTAACACACTCTGTTCAGGGTTTAGCACATTCTATTGTATGGAAATATGATTACAGCGTGTCAGTGTACACAGGAACCAAAATAGCTCAAGGGCAGTACATTAGATATTGCATTAGGATGAAGTCTCACCACTTAGCCAATGTTGCCACACAAATATGTACAAGTCTGCATACTGTAAATCACCATCCAGAAAAACCAGCTTCCTTAACACGGACTCTAGAAAAACACTAATTTTCTTCCCCTGAAAGGTACTGGGGAAAAAGATGGGAGTTGACTGCTTTTCAGATAAAATTGTATTGAAGACTCACCTGTTCTTTTCCATTTCATTATGTGTTGATCTTAAAGAGAAAATAAGAAAAAAAATACCTGTTTACAATTAACAGTGATAGAATAAACATGCTGTAAAAGTTGTTGTAGTTGTAACTGTAGCTGTAATAAAGACTACAAACTCAGGACTTCTTTTAATGTATATGGTCATATTGCTGGGTATCTTGAAAACAGAATCAGGCTTCAGACTCAAAAGTCAAATGCCTCAGCTGCAGTTAAGGGCTAGCTCACCATCATTACACCTACCTTTCATATGGATCTCACTCCTACATGAGGCAAACTAGCATTCTGAATTGATCCAGGAATGCAAGTCAATCCCTACCTAAGAGAAATTCAATCCAGCAAGATCAACAGTCTTTCCATACCCAGTAATTTCCAAACTAACAAAGATTAGGTTAGTCTGACTAATCTGAAGAATTTTTTCAGAGCTTCTCTCTTTTGCGTTTGCAAACTTGAATTCTCAAGGGCAAAAAAAAAAAAAAATTCCAGGGATTAAAAAATACTTAAATTTAATCTAACTAGAAGATGCCATTTTAACATAACCCTTCTTAAAACATAATATGCATTTGAGTGTAAGACTGAGTGTACTACCTCCATTTGAATCATCCATCCTCACAAATGCTGTCATTTCTATTAAAAGATGAGGCTGGGAGAAATGAAACTAACGTAACACACTGTACATACATCACCTACTCTACAAGACATACAGCCAGAAGACAACCTAACGTTGCACAGCATTATTACACATGAACAGTCAATAGACAAGAGTAAATAGAAATACTTTATTAAGCCTCTATTGCATTTGTTTCCCTTCATATTAATAACATACCACCCGCATCAGCAAGGCCCAGGATTTCTCTCCAGATTTCTACAAGCTTTACATGTATTTTAACATGAAAATGCCAAGCTCCACAGCTGAATGGCATGGCATCCCCTAAAAGTGACCCTCTGCCTGAAATTTAACATATAAGTAGGCAAAATACAGATTTACTGAGAAGTTTCTAATCCTGCCCTCCATGGAACTAAAGTACACTGAGAACTAACACTGGAAGTTTCATGCAAAGTTTTGAAGTGATCAGCATTGACCTGAAAGACTGAAGAGCCATATTTGAGCTCCAGTTTTCACTTCTCTGACACTATTTAGTATAAATCAAATAATATACTAGCACTAGTACGGTTACATATTCATTTCAAGACCACTAGCTGCTACTGAAACCTTCGATATGGATTCATTAATTTGAGCATCCTATCTCATAGTGGCCAACCAGCTCCTCTGGAGGGCCAACAATAGGGCATAGAGGCTGAAGCTTTCCCCTGGCTCTGAGATTCGGAGACTTAGTGCCTCTGAATGTGGAGATTTCCCCTCAGTCACCACGGCTAGTAGCATTGATAGACCTATCCCCTCTGAATCTATCTAATCCCCTATTAAAGCTGCTTACTCCTATGGCCATCAGTATATCCTCTGGCAACAAATTCCACACTTTAACCATTTTCAGGGTAAAGCAGTATTTTCTTTTGTTCACCCTACTGCCCATCAGCTTCATTGGATGCCCTCAAGTTTCAAGTATTCTGGGAGGAGGAAAATGTATTCCCTACCAACTCTCTCCAACTCATGCATAATTTTGTAAACCTCTATCATATGTCCCCTTAATTACCTGTTTTCTAAAGTCCCAGACTCTTCAGCTTTACTTCATACTCCAAACCCCTAATCACCTTGGTTGCCCTCTGCTGTACTTTTTCCAGCTCTGCAATGTCCTTTTGGAGATACAGAGACCAGAACTGTACACAGCATTCCAAATGAAGCCATACTTCAAATCTATACAGGGGGATTACAATATCAGCTGTTTTATTCTCAATCCCCTTCCTAATAACCCCTAACACGGAGTCTGTCTTTTTTACTGCTGCAGCACACTGTGTGAATGCCTTCACCAAGCTATCCAATACGACACTAGAGATCTTTTTCCTTCTCAGACTCAGCAAGTTCAGACCCCATTAGCTTAGAACTGAGTCTGAGTTTTTTTGTTACAATGTGCATTGCCTTACACTCGCCAATGCTGAACTTCATTTGCCACATTGTCGCCCACTCACCCAGTTTGTGGAGGTCCTCTTGGAGCTCTTCAGAGACAATCTTGGTTTTTGCTATCCTGAATAATTTTCTCTCATCTGCAAACCTGGTCACTACACTACACACTCCTGGTTCCAGATCACTGATGAATCAATTAAACACTATCAGCCCCAATGCTTGTGGAATCCCACTGCTTACTTCATTGGGAGAACTGTCCATTTCTACTCTTTGCTTCCTGTCGTTTAGCCAGTTTTTAATCCATGAGAGAACCTATCCTCATAATCCCATGACTGCTAAATTTACTCAGGACTCTTTGATAAGGACTCTTTCCAAAAGCCTTTTGGAAATGCAATTATATAGAAGAAGAAGAGTTGTTTCTTATCTGCTGCTTTTCTCTACCCGAAGGAGGCTCAAAGCGGCTTACAGTCGCCTTCCCTTTCTTCTCCCCACAACAGACATCCTGTGAGGTGGGTGAGGCTGAGAGAGCCCTGATATCACTGCTCGGTCAGAACAGCTTTATCAGTGCCATGGCGAGCCCAAGGTCACCCAGCTGGCTGCATGTGGGAGAGTGCAGAATCGAACCCGGCATGCCAGATTATGTCTATTGTGTCACTGTTGACTACATGCTTGTTCACTTCCTCAAAGAACGCCAAAAGGTTGGTGATTTCCTTTCAGCATGCTTTATCTGTATATGTGCCTAACAATTCTATCTTTGATGACAGTTTCTATGGATTTACTTGGGACAGAAGTTAGGCCGGCTGGCTTGTAATTTCTTTGTTCCCCTCTAGATTCCTTTTTAAAAATTGGTGTAAGAATTGCTTCTCCCCAGTCTTCTAGTACAGTGGTTGAATATAGTGACTGTTTATGTATACAGGTTAATAGATCTCATATCACAGTTCCTTAAAAAATGTAGGACCTAGACACTTAATTCCCTCTGTAGATCTAGAACTTCTCTGGTCACCTCAATTTGGTCAGTTCTTCACACTCCCTTCCTGAAATGGGGCTGTAGTTATGGGTACATGTGCCACACTTTCCACAGTAAACACAGAAGAAAAACGTTACTGAGCTTCTTCTACCAGCTCCCCATCTTCCTTTAACAATCCCTTTATTCGTTACACATTGCTTCTCTGGCTGGTCTCCTGCTCTGGGTATATTAAAAAAATGTTTGTCTTGATACCTTTAGCAACCTGTTCCTTGAAATCTCTTTTTGCATGCCTAATTATTGACCTATTTCTTTTATGAGAGCTTGTGGTCCCTTCCTTAATTAAATGAGGACAGAGCTTCCACTTTTTAAAAGAAGCCTCCTTCCTTTCTATAATTTGCTTGTGTTGTTAACTACACAGGTTTTGTTAGTGCACTTGACAGTGCCTTCCCTAACCTGTGGAATGCATTTTATTTGAGTTTCAGTTAGAGTGATTTTTAAAAGCTTCCAAACATCCTCTAGGGATTTGACTCTTATGTTTCCCTTTCAGCTTCCTTTTTACTATTCTCTTCTTTTTTGTAAAGTTCCCTCTTTCAAAATCAAATGTTAACATTTTTGAACTTTAGGGTTAACTTTCCACTGACCTGAATGCTGACCTTAATAGCAGTGTGGTCATTGTTCCCAATGTCTTACCAGATCTTGAGACCTATTTAGAACCAAGTCCAGGATAGCTATCCCTTTGGTTGGTCCTGTGACCAACTGTTCCAGTGCAGTCATTTATGATGTTTAAGAATCTCATTTCTACAGCATGTGACCACACATTTATCCAGTGACAGTAGTTGAAATCTCCCAGTATGACATTATTTGCTTCAGTTTCCACCCTTATTTTCTTCTCCATCTCAAGATAAGCTTCATTTGATCAAGGGGCCATAGTACACCCCCACTTTTAAGTAATCCTTACGGTGCAGAATTTCCACCCATATTCATTCTGTTGAAGGGGTAATTTCCCTGATGTTTCCTAACTTGTTGGATTCTATGCCCTCTTTGATATACACGGCAACACCAACATGATCTTGTCCCTCCTGATAAAGCAGATAACCCAGAATGGTTTATCTCATAGATTCCAATGTTTTTGAGATACCTACTATATCTAAATTGTCATTGAACACCAAGGATGCCACCTCCCCCATCTTGACTCAGATATCTATATTGTGTTTTCCTCTCCAGTAACCTTCGCCTCCCTCAGTCTCTACACATGGCCCTTAGTCACTATCATGTTCTCATTCTCATGTTCTAGTATGCTCCTATCAATATTGCCCTGAGTGCTTATGCAATCATCCCTTTGGATTGACTTGTCCCAAACCAGGGACTTCATAGCTCCGGTCAGCTCCCACCAACAACCCAGATTAGTTTAAACACTGCTCTGCCACCTTTTTGATATTAATTTCAAGATGCACCAAGCAACTACTCCTACATTTCTTCGAATCTGGCTTCTAGAAAACAGCAGATGCATTGTGCAAACATTTTCACTGATAAGATGACTTTATAAAAATAAATCTTCCATGAAGTGCACAGTTAAGGAATCCAATCAAAAAATCTCCACAGAATTTACTCAGTGTGACTATATATATTTTGTTTTAAAAGCCAATGCATTCTGAGCAGAAACAAAAGTGAAACTTATCAGGCAGTAAGCAGCTGACACGGCAACACACGATTTTTTACTCTATGGTGTGACTTATAGCATGACTTTCCACAACTAAGCTAAATAGCCTTGTGATTAGCTTACACCCAAGACACTCATCAAATTACAGCTAAAACTGTCTTGGACATGACTGAATTTTGCATGATCAACCCTGCAGAACCAGAACAAAAGGGGTTGTACATCATCATGTGTTTCCTTACCTGCTACTACTGCTGTTTTTCTTGGATTTGTTTCTTCGTTTTAAGGCATCTCTGTCCTTGCTGTTGTAGGGTAACATGGAAGCATATCCATGCTCAGCTTCTGAGGAAAAACAAACCAACCAACCCTGCATTCACTGCATTATCAGCCTTAGTCAAAACTGAAAGTTTCTTCTCCTACATTATCCCTGTCCATACAATCGCTATACCACTTACAGGACTTAAGCTCTGCCCCCACCCTTCAAGATTTGGGTCACAGGCAAACCAGGACCTAGAAGTCTCATCCCTTCCACGTGTAATATGAGAGTGCCAATGTTGCCAAGCAGTTTGCGTATGGGGGAATGTCGGCATTTAACATTTGGAATGCCTGACACGTCCTGCGCTCACGTTAATTACAATACTGGATCACGTCCGGCGAGGGGTGTGACTTGGCCCTGACACCCAGGCCCGAAGAAGCAGCACAGAGAGAGGCTGCGAAGAGCCAACCAGGCAACGCAGCCCGCCTCCTGGCCGGAGCGGCTACGTGAGAGAGGAAACGCAGCCAGGCCGAGCATGCCTCCTCTTCGGGGCCCGGATTACAGCTCTCGGCGGGGGGATGCCTGGGGAGGCCCGCCCGCTTCCACGGCATCGCGACGCGACGGGCTTGCCGGGGGTCGCAAGTGGGTCAAGTGCAGAACAAAAGACGCGCAGCGGCCCGAGGGCTCCGCGGCGGGATCCGGGGCCAGGAATGACGAGGGGCGGCCCCCACCCCCACAGCAGGGCCAGGCGGGAGGAGGCGGCGCTCCCTCCTCACAGGCCGCCTTTGCCGACGAGGCCGAAGGACCAGGAGCGCCGCCACGGCCGCTAGGCCCCTTTCTTTGCCTCCCACCCACCCACCCACCCACCCCGGTCCGTCTCCAGGCGCCCGAAGAGGAAACGCCGCCGCCGCCGCGCGCCCTGCTTTCGGCCGGGGGAAAGGCCGGAGAGCGGCTGGGCTCCTCTTGCGCGGCGGCGCTTCCTCGGGCAGGGAAGGGGGGAGCCCGGGGGCCGTTGCCGGGGCGCCTACCTCGCTCCCGGCGCTCCAGGAACTCGGCTGCTTCCAGCAGCATCTGGATGTTCTCGCACACCTGGGCAGCCGCCGCCATCTTACGTCTCCGTCGGCCTGCGCTGGGCTACTGGCTCGCTTGGTGCTGCCGTCCCTGCGGCCCCGAGCCTGGCCTGCCTGCCTCCGCTCAGCCTCGCCACCCTCCGCTTCTTTCTTCTCCGGCAGGCGCAGCTCGAGTGTGTGTTTATCCCACCTCAGCCTGACAGACTCGACGCAACCAATCCCTCCCCCAGACGCCAACCGCAACTCAACCCACTGCCGCCCGAGCGCAGGCCGGATTGGGGAAGAAGTGGCGACTCCGCCCATGTCGTCGCTTCATTGGTCCGCTAGGAAGGAAGAAAACAGCACGCCACGCCCACCGCGCACGCCTCCCTTTCCATTCGCCCTCCTTGGCATAGGCAGAAATTCAGCTCTTTTATTGGTTCAGAAGCCTGTGACCCCGCCCCGGGCAGGTTTCCGCGAGTCATTGGACGAGCCATATTCGCTCGCTGTCCCGTAATATCGGGCTTGGCCTCTACTCGCCTGATCCCATTGGACCGGGCATTTAGAGTTTCGCCCTACAATGCTTGGGATAGGTAGAGCGTGTTTCTATCGGCCTTTTAATCCCGTTCGCGACTCGTCCCTGATTGGCTTGGAAGCTTCTCAGACCCGCCCCTCCCTAGTTTATTGTGTTGATCTTCACTGCCTTGCTCCGCCCACCGTCCACGCGCTCTTGCAGGGTTCAGACATTATACGAGCGAGAAGAGGGCATTCTACGGGCCGTGTAAATTGGGCTGCAGCCTCAAGTAAAGCAGCTTCCCGTGCTGCGGTTGGTTTGAGGGGGCCTTGTAGCCACGGCGCCTGCACGCCAAATACGCAGGCCTAGCGAGTTTGCAGGCCTTTGAACTGGATGCTGCGCAAGTGGCAGGAGCCATTTGACGTATTTAAATCAAGCCAGACTAAGCCCTCGGGGATGCGTACTAGAAATTCTTGCTATTGTTCTACCATTGCAAGGCCACTGGCCCAATTACATATACATTTATATTCTCAGAGCCTGGAATTTTTATTCTGTACACTTCATTTATACACATATCCAAAGTGAGCCCCACAAAATGGCCCCCATCATCTTCCTCTCTTTTATTCTAAAAGACGACAAAGAGTTGGGTCTTTTAATAGTCCACTTTTCACTACCCAAAGGAGTCTGCAATCATTTTCCCTTCCTCTCCTGCAACAGACACCCTGTGACGTAGGTGAGGCTGAGAGAGGGCCTACAGAACTGCTCCGTGAGGACAGCTCTATAAAAACGGTGACTACCTCAAGGTCACACAGCCAGATGCCTGTGGAAGAGCAGGGGATCAAACTAGCTCTCCAGATTAGAGGCTGCCATTCCTAACCACTACACCAAGATGACTGGAGGGGGAGGGGATAGTATAGCGCTTGATAAAATTATGCATAGGATGGGAAAAGTCCACAAATTATTTTTTCTTTCTCTCCCCAAATACTAGAATTGGAGAACATTCAATGAAACTGATGGGCAGTAGCCATAGGAGAATCCCTCTATGAATCCCAGAGACAGGAAGCAACATCAGAGGAAGGCCTGATGCCATCAACAAGCCTCTATGCCCTGAGGAATTGGTTGGCCACTGCATGAAACAATATACTGAACTGGATGGACCATTGGACTGATCCATCTGGGTTCAGTTTGGGTTCTTATTCTTACCACAACCCTGTGAGGTAAATCGCCCAACAAGCTTTGATGGAAGCAGGGAAATGAACACATCTTTATATTAAGTCTGACCATAGATCAATCAAGGTCAGTATTGTCCACTCAGACTGCCAGCAGCTCCCCAAGGTTGTTGAGATCTTTCACATTACCTATTACCTGCTACAGGAAGAAAGATGGCTCAAAGCCTTGGTGAAATTTAAACCAGGAACACCAGAATCTTACATATCAGGCTTTTAGGTACCATCTTAACCCAGTTCTCACAGGACTCGAACTGCAGGCAACATCACACAAGATTCACTAAGAAGCCACTTTATATTCTGATTCTCTGAGAAAAGTCTGTTCTAACCAAGTTTTACTTACTACGGAACAATTCACAGATGTCATTAACAGGCAGCAGACGTACTACCAGCCTTAACAGAAAGATAAAAAATGTAGGCGCCTCTAGCACCATCCCACTCATATGCACAGGGCTTTATTTGAAGCTCTCCCAGTGTGAAACACGATTTTGGCAAGTAGTACTGGAGACTGCAGATGGCTGTCAGAAACACACAGCAAAAGGCCCACTATGCACCACGCAGTTCTCTACACTAGAGCACAGGTCTGTTTCAGAGCAGGTCAATTAAAGAGGCAGGGGAGAGCTGAGCAACCCACAAGCTCCATTCCTATAACACACTTGCCTCCCCTGGATGGCACACTCTAGCCTGGTCTTGTCAGATGATGGAAGCTAAGATGAGTTGCCCCTAGTTAGTACTTGCATGGGAGACCACCGAAGAAGTCCAAAGTTGCTGTGCAGCAACAAGCAATGGCAAGTGATCTCTGCTCTCCTCTCTTGCTTTGAAAGTCCAACAGGGTTACCATAAATTGGCAGCAACTTGATAGCACTTTCCACCAGCACCCGATACACATTTATGTTGCCCTGCACTCTAAATGTATTAAGAGTTAATCACAAAGTATACCCATGAATCAGTCATAAAGCAAGCCTATCCATTACCCCATTGTATTAAAAAAGCCAGATTATAGCCTTAGCCTCTCCAGAGGAGGAACTCTCTCTACAAATCTCTTTTTAGTTTAAATTCCAGAATAAGGTGACACCAAAACCATTTCTATGTTACCTAGAGAAAGAAGGAATTTAAGGAATCATTTAGATGAAGAGCAACTAGTCTTCAGTGGTATTTCTCCAACCCCCCTTTTAAAAAATTATTTCAGGTAGCTTTCAACAATTACATTCTTGACATCCAAAGTTAAGTTTTATAAACAGGCTAGTGTGTACATTGCAAGAATCCCTTCATGTGATCTGACAGGCTTGACTTTAGAATTGTCTGTGGGATAATCTTATGCAAGGCACACCTACTTGGACTGCGTGCTAGCAATATCCTGTTAGCTTTAGGACTGTACATTTACTTGTGTGGGAGGAATAAATCACATCCCCATTCTAGGTCAAAGGAAGCTGAGCAAGTGATTTTAATCTGGATCGTATCTCTGTCAAATTCATTGTGGAAGGGGGGGGGGAAAGTACCGCGAACACTTAACTGTGCATGATAGTAGCAAAACAACTCAGAAGCAAAAATGGCTGAACTATGAAGGGTTTACTCTCAGGGTATAACTGTGCCTGGGACTTCAAGCTTTCAATGGTAAGTACTCTGAGGGGGGGGGGGAGAGAACAGAATCTTGAGGGCATTCACTTGCTAAGATGGAAAATTCAAAACTCAACCTCCTACACTTAGATGGTGCACAATCCACCAGAAAGTTCTTACTTTCAGAGTGGTAGCTTGTACCAATGGTTTGTATCTACCTGCCTCATACTATGCTTTCATCCCCTCTGTACCTTACCTTAAGCCTTAAAACGCAGAAATTGGCAGTATGAGGAAGCAATCCAATACAACTGCTAGCCACATCCTGCCTGTGCAAACAGGTATATTTTTCAAAGGAACACGATGTATAATGCAGAATTTGCATCAAGAGGTGGTGATGATCGTTAGTTTAAATGGGCTATATAAAGGCTAGGGAAAGAAATCACACATGTTAGCAGTGGTTGTTTGTCTATGTGTGTCTCTGGCAAACCTCTTACTAAGTCAAAGCATTCTCTGCATACCCACACAACTCCCCCAGAAAACCTATTTCAAAAATTCTGTACTGAAGGTGACACAAAACATTAGCATGCAGAACTGTGTGCACAAAAAACAAATGTTGATTTGTTCTGTAAACAATCAGGAGAAAGTTACCCATAGAATACAGGGATATCATACAAGGAAACATACTGGCTTTTCTTACTAGTGCAACTGTGGTGTCCTCTGCTGGACAGAAATGGAATGAAGATACTAGACAAGCCGCAAAGCAGGAGTGGAAAAAAATGAGGAGGAGGAAGACTACAGGCTGCTGCAAAGCAGGTTTTTTCACCAGATTTCATCAGGAAAAAAAAGTCTTATATTGCGTATTTAGCAACATATTTTACAAGCCTCTGCAACATAAATCCACTTTGCATCCTAATGTTAATCTTTCAAATATACTCTGCAAGTGTGCGCCAAGAAATATTTTTCTTTTTTCTTTTTAATTTTAGCTGGCAACATTTAAAAACTGAAACCTACCCTTCCCCCCAACCCCCACCCCAAAGGGAAAGATGCATGGAGGCCATTTTGAAACAAAAAGCCACAAATATTACCATCTCCCCTTATGAGATAAAAGTCATTTTCATGAACTCTTCGCAAATGAGCTCCCTGTTCTCTTCATCACAGGTTCCGCTGATAACACAATACAGTGATGGGAATGAAGTCTTTTCCTGTATTATAAGCAGAGGATTCAGGCAATAAAATCCAGAGGCCTGTTGAATCCACCTTTCCTGTTCATGTACTGCCTGCCATGAATGAAAAAGCAAATGTTAGCAGCAAGCTACCCTGAAGCCTAATTGCTCAACTCCTCAGAGTTGTCCTAGACTACAAAAGACTAAAAATCTTCACCAGACATTGCCTGTAGAGTTTAAAACTCTGTTGTGTAAGAAGAAGACTAGTCTTTTTTTTTTTTTTTACAGAAAGACAAAAGGCAGGATTGCTTGGATACAAATTGTTGCACTCAACACAGAATGTGTTAATATTGTGGAGTAAGGACAAACCTGATATTTGGATATATTTAGCAATACACACAGTAGAATGCCAAAGTGACTGTAGCAAGTCAATTGTACAGTCCTAAAGGTTTGTGTCTTACCTCAGATGGTAGCAGAATAATCTGCATAATGCTACTGAATCTTAGCAAGGAGGATGGGAAGCATGGAGCCAGGGTCATTTAGATGGCCCTTTGCTCTCCCTGTAAGCCCAACTGTAGGCATTTTATTTGTACTAATAATGGAACTCAAGTCCCCCCTCAAGGTAAATGGCTCACTTATACTCAGTTCATGAATCACTAGGACAATTCAAGTTTGGTACTTGTCAACTAATCACCAAAGATGAAGGTACTTTCCATTAAGAGCTTCAGTGACTTAAATCAGATCCTCCACCCTTCCTTTTTGGGGGTTAACAGAGAAACACACAGCTCTTTTTGCATGCATTCCTGAGAATCACAGAATGGTAGGCAAAACAGTATTCTCTTCAGCATAAGGGAGATCTGAGAGTCATGACCAATCTGTGCAAGTGGAAGACGCTAACCTGTACTTCCTCTTCTGGGACACATTTATAGCATAGGCATTTACGGAACCGTCCACTTTCTTGCCCTGAAAAGAAAAAAAATGAAACAAAACAAAAATCACCTTCCAAGTCAGTTTTGGACAACAGTAACCAAAGTACACATGCACAATCCTAAAAAAATCCATTATACCAGCTTTCTAGTCTATTAAACACATTTTGCTCCTCTTTGTACACTTTAGAAAGAAGCTGTTTGGCAATGTTTCTATACAGAGCATATGCCACAAGGACAAATTTACATTTTTGGTTTTCAATAAAGTACCTTTTCCCCTGGAAAATTGCATCGCAGAAGGTTTTGAAGGATATTCAACAGGTGCTAGAAAAAATCAAGAGTCCAGTAGCACCTTAAAAATTAACAAAATAGTTTTTAAGATACTACTGGACACTTGATCTTTTCTACTACTACAGACAGACTAACACAGCTACCCATCTTGATTTATCACCAGTAGCCTAGTCAGGCCCACTGAACTTGGGCCAAGTGAATTACGAGTGCCCTGTTGAACACAATCAACATGCCTCCTGCAGTGGTGTATGGCCAAAGACAATCAGGAGTTAACCTGGGATTCTGAAGG
This sequence comes from Paroedura picta, assembly GCF_049243985.1. Classification (NCBI taxonomy): domain Eukaryota; kingdom Metazoa; phylum Chordata; class Lepidosauria; order Squamata; family Gekkonidae; genus Paroedura; species Paroedura picta. The sequence goes on from NC_135380.1 coordinate 25,579,753, forward strand.
ATTCCTGTACAAGTCAATATTTGAACAAGTTCCTAGAATGATCTGGGTACCGAGGTAGGAATTAGCTGAAATCAAACAAGAGGAGCTAGTATTTCACACAATACAACAAACATAAGAGCTGTGAGATTTAAGCCACTTTCAAAATTTCATAGCAATGTGCAAAAAAAAAAAACAACAACAGGCAAACAATAAATACAAGTGTAATCTATTTTGGTTTTCTGTTTTGCAATAACAGCAGCAGGAGCAAGATCACCAGAATATTAACAAGGTGACTTTCACACCCCTTTGGAATGCATGAATTTTAAAACTAAAGAACTTAACTATGGGGGAGGCAGAGTGAATTCCTGCTGTGTGCAGAAGCCAATGTATAATATTGGTTACCATTCTCCCAAACAGCTCAGGGCAGGATAGTTGCACCCTTTCCCATTTTCTCCTCACAACGAACCCATGAGGTAGATCAGGCTTGAGAAATGACTGATGATAGTAAGGCTACTCAGTAAACTTCATGGCAACCTGAACACTTGAACCCAGATCTCCCCACTCCCAGAACAATCTGGTATACCTGCAAGATGCAACATGAAACAGGGCCTCTTTGCATCATCTCAAACCATGAGGATCTTTGCATTTTGAGATCAACAAGCCACAGGTTGTTTAGGACTTTATATCATGAAGTCAGCATCTTGAATTTGGCCTCGGGACATACAGGAAGACATCATGATTGCTTTGGCCCTGATGCAATGTGTTCACACTTGATAATACCAGACAGATGTCTGGCCATCACATTTTGCACTAGCTGAGTTTCAAAATTGTATTCATGGGTAGCTCTGTGAAGAGCACACTAAAGTGTCTCATCTTGAAGCCATCAAAGCTTCGATAACGGCAGCTGAAACTTGGTCTTCCACCACAGGAGCAACTGCCAAGTTAGCCAAAGCTTAAAAAGCTACTCCAGCACACACAAAAAATCTGACAATTCAGCAGAGCTCAGAGCACCCCCAAGCTGAAAACGTGAGCTATTCAAAGGACACCTGACCTCTTCTTCTACATCAGCCCTTTCCCCTTTAGCCAGTTTGTGTTTCCTAATATATCATCCACCCTGACCTGGATGGCCCAGGCTAGATTAATCTCGTTAGATTTTGGAAGATAAGCAGGGTTGGCTCTGTCTAGTATTTGGATGGGAGACCAACTAAAAAAATCCAGGGCTGCTGTGCAGAGGCAGGCAATGGCAAACCACCTCTGAACTCTGTTTCATTTAAAAATCCTACAGGGTCCCCATAAATCGGGTGTAACATGATGGCACTCCCCCTCCAAACCACAACACATCATTCACCCCGAGTCAGTTTATTACTAATTTAAGACACAGTGGAGAAGCAGAAACGGAATAGAGAGCCGGGTATTATCGGCATATAGACGACTTAGCACTCCATACGTATGGATGATTCCTCCAGCATTTCCACATAGATATTATGAGTATGTGTGATATAATGGGCCCAAGAAAAAAATTACTCCCTTGGGGGTCAAGCACCAATCTTCTCAGCATGTCTTGTGGACATACCCAGTCCAAGGAGTTGAACCACTTAAAAGTCACGTCCTGCAACTCTTAACTTTGCAAAAAGCTGCAGAGAAAGCAAGATGATTCAGCAATGCCTCACTCCTTCTGTCCAAGTTATAGAATGTTCAAGGCAGTCTCCCAAAATCCAATCCACCCCAAAGCTGAAATGGACAATCAACTTGAGTCAAGAATACTTGAAGCAGGTGGACAACCACCTGTTTGCCAAAAAGAGATACATTTAAGGCCTGACTATAGTATTTTGGATTCCCCACACTTGGGCTTTGTGAGGTTCTGTTTTGAGTGTCTCATGAATGCCTCCTTTTGACATTTCTCCAGTGGTCTTCAAGTATTCATAATCCCATTGATTGCATTAGTCTACTTGAACTAGCTTGACAACATTACCCATAATGAGCAAGGCCGGAGAAGACAAGCAGTGGTATGAACCGGCTTGAGTGACTATGGTCAAAATGAATCCAATTAATCCAATTATGCTCAGCACTGCTGTAGAAGTCATGGGAACATAATTACCAACAGTGCATCATCTATGGAGGATCAGATGTGGGCGATTCACCCCACAAAGCTTCATGCAAAAGAAATGCCAACAGGCAACTGACAGTTCATCATAGTCATTGAACTGTGGTTGGATTACTAGTAACAAAAATAATCTTTCTTCTATAGCATTATGTTGGCAATTGGCTGTGTAATGGAGCTGTGCTGGGTTACTAGAAGCTTAATCCAACCACGGTTCTAGGAACCTGTTGAACAAAACTTAGCTAAATGAACCAGTGGTCTGACCTGCTTTAAAGTCTATACTCACTACCTTAGATTCCACAAAAACCTGAGGGGGAAATTAAAAATTAGCTATGATTTATAATTTCTTTATCACACACTGACTCAATTAGTCTAACTCATGAAACAGCAATCCCTCAATAACTATTAGATAAGAAACAAAATCTGGAGGCAGTTTGTCTGTCCTAAATACAATCTGTCTGGAGGCAGTTCATTTGTCCTTTTTTGCAATAAATCTGGTTAAATACCAATTTCTATTTCCAGCATGATAGTTCATCATTCCAATGAAGAGGTTCACTTTGCAAATAGGGTGTTACACATCTCCAGTATCACTGCATTATAAGGAATCCAATCTTAATCCACAAAAATACATTGTGGATTAATTTGCTTAATTTCTCATTTGTTTCTATTCATTTATTTTGATTTAGGCAGTCAGAGACAAGAACTCTGCTGGGAAGTGCTACAGACTTCCCCCCCAGTCCCACTTCATCCATCCATCCATCCATCCATCCATCCATCCATCCATCCATCCATCCATCCATCCATCCATCCATCCATCCATCCATCCATCCATCGGTGGTGTACATGGAAGAGTAGAACAAGAAAGTATAGAAACACTTGCAACAATATGAACAAGAAAAATAGAATCATAGAATAGAGTTGGAAGGGACCTCCTGGGTCATCTTGTCCAACCACCAGCACTATGCAGAACATCACAACCCTATCTCGCATCCACTGTAACCTGCCACCTCCTTGAACCTTCACAGAATCAGCGTCTCCGTCAGATGCCTATCCAGCTTCTATTTAAAAATTTCCAAAAATGGAGAACCCACTACCTCTCGAGGAAGCCTGTTCCACTGAGAAACCACTATGACTGTCAGGAACTTCTTCCGGCTGTTTACATGGAATTTCTTTTGAATTAATTTCATCCCATTGGTTAGTCCCTCTAGGACAAGAGAAAACATCTCTGCTCCATCCTCTACATGGCAGCCTTTTAAATACTTGAAGATAGTTATCAGATCCCCTCTCAGTCGTCTCCTTTTCAGGCGAAACAGACCAAGCTCCCCCAATCTTTCCTCATACATCTTGGTCTCCAAACCCCTCAACCAGCTGTGTTGCCCTCCTCTAGACACCCTCCAGTTTGTCTACATCCCTCTTCAACTGCAGTGCCCAAAACTGAACACAGTACTCCAAGTGAGGCCAAACCAGAGCAAAGTGGTACCATCACCACCCATGATCTGGACACGATACTCCGTTTGATACAGCCCCAAATCCCGTAATAGTTATGAACAGTCAAACTTCATGATAGTAGGCACAGCTCACACATATTCAAAAAAATTATGAAAGAAAAGTTCAAAAAGTATTGTGGGGTTTCTGTGCTCCTATTAAGTTGCCTTAAAGATACCTTTAAGGCCCTAAATGGTCTTCGTACCTGCAGGACCACCTTCTCCATTACGTCTCCAAAGAAATATCTGATCAAGCACAGAAAATCTGCTCAAGAACCCAAGCCCCAAAGAAGTTAAATTGGCTTCAACCAGAGCCAGAGCTTTTTTCTGATCTCCCTACATAACATAAATGGTAACATCTGCATATCTACTCAGTGTTGCCAAGAAAGCACCACATCACCCCCTCTCTCCCTATCAGAGAGAAGGCAATGAGTTCTGATTGCTTTTTATATAAGCCTGATTTTTAAAAGTTTAAAATGTTTTAACTATTGTCTCATTATATGATATATATGATACACTATAAGTCACCTTGAGCCCTCAGGGAAGGGCAGTATACAAATGTGAAAATAAATAAAATGATACATTCATTCTTGCTGATTAAAGTACTGACCCGAGAGGAACCCCAGCAGTTAAGAGCCTAAGAACCAAGGATAAGCACTTACTTTGGTTGTGTCAAAGGATGCAAAACCCATTGTTTTCATCATTTCTATTTCTTCTTCTGTTTTTCCCTCTAGGTCTTCCTCTAGAAAGGAAAACACAACCAAAAGATAAAGAATGTAACTAGAAGGACCTTACTACTTATAACATCAGCGAGAAGCCAGGATCCAGAACTGCCATAATGTTCTTGGCACAATTTGCTTTCTCCAAAACACATTTTTTAAAAGGTCACCTTTCCATGTGTCTTGGCAATTAAATCTGTAACTTCACCGTACATAAGTCTAGTAAGATACTAAGTTTGTACTATTCATTCTTTGAAACCATATGAAATACCAAGGAAACTTTTATGATGACTAGGGTTGCTACACATTTACAATCCAAAACATCCCTAGTAACTTGTAATCACATACAACCAACCCCACTCTGTTTTGAGGAAAATCAATCATAAAACATTGCCTGACAAATGTGGCTATTTCTCAGCAACAGCTATATTACATTGGGGGCAGATGTGCAAGAAATGGAAATCATATAAACTTTATACAAATTAAGTAATCATATGGAAAGTCCTTAAACTGAATTCCAGAATACTATTCACTGGGTCTTCTCAGGATGGTTGGCTATATACTGTCTACAGAACCAGGAAGTCATCAACTAAAATTTCTTGCATAAAGAGTGGTTCCTGCTCACATTAACACCCACTTCTCCCTAATAAAGTTTCATCTTTATAAAGTTTTCAAGAAAGCAGTTTCATAATATAATTTAATAATATAATTGAGTTAATATATTTAAATTTAAAGCACTCAAAATTGTTTATCACACTGATTGCATATGTCTGATTGTTACCCACCCAGAGCCAAAAAGCTAGGGCAGACTATAAAAATAAAATAATTATTTATAATGCATATAATGTTGTCCAGACCATAGGTACAGAGAGTTGGCATTGACAAGGAGCACAGAGTCAAAACGTTATTCAGAGTCAAAACGTTATTCAAAACGTTCTGTTTCATTACCTGTGATTTGGCGCTCTTTGCCTTTGGAGTCTTTGTTTTCCTTTTTTTCATCATCTCTTCTTTCTTTTTGTCGGGAAGGTGAAGGGGAGCTGGATCTGTGTCGCCGGGGAGACCTAGAATGTCAACCAAGTGCGGTATTCGACTTAATAATGAGAGGAAATGAAGTGGTAGGCTTTGCCAGCTTACAAAACAATAACAAAGAAGTGCTTGCATGTTCACAGGGTGCACCAAAGGGGTGTAAACATAAAATCACAATTATATCTCTAAATCTCTGTGCTAAAAAACTTTCCCATTTTATCTTCACTCCTGGAGGGAGTAGTGTGGGGGGGGGGGTTCCATAGACAGTCACCATTACATAGTTATTTCCCCTCTTACAAAGGAACTGTTTCACCACAAAAGCTTTATTGTCCACAGGATCCAACAAGAGTGCAGGGAGCTGGACTCTGCAGTTAAGAAATTAATTTCTGATCATATTCACATTATCTGAACACTGCTGAGTGTCAATTTAGCTGGGTGACAACAACTGCTCCATGTCATTCATTTCAGTGAACAAGGATTTGAGCCAGACAACAGTGCACTATGTACCATAAGGAACTGCCCCTGCTCAGATGGATTGTTCTCTGCTGCCTAAGCTAGATGGAGAAGTGATAACCAAGGAGCTTCTTTGCAACTGAACAGCCCTCCTCCTTCCAGCCATCACTGAAGCCCAAAGAGAATGGACAGCAGCAGCCAGGCATCATTCATCATATGTGCACCAAGATCTTTTTTATTTCTATATTGTATGGCATATGTGTAATATAGCCAGGAGATTCTAAAATTGTCTGGCTGCTAGGCAAGAGACATTCAGAGACAGTTTGCCGTTGCCTGTGCCCACGTCATGATCCTAGTAGTCCTTAGACATTGCCCCTCAAATGCCAATCAAGGCCGACCCTGATCAGGAGTGCCTGGGCTATCCACTGATGTTCTATTTTAACTGTTATGAGTATTTGTTTTTAATTACTGCAAACTATTGAGAATGCACAGTTTTGGTTAAGAGGTGGGGTAAAAATTACAACAAATAATTCAGTTGCTCAACACAGGAATTTTCTAGCTGCTCAGAAAACATCATTCATTACCAGTACTAACCCCTGAATAATCCCTCTTGCCAGATATTGCACAGCAAAAATGCTGGAGATGGTAGGTAGGAAAACAGTAAACATGTTGAAGGATACTTATGAGATGAATGGGAAAGACACAAACTTTCCCCTTCTCTATGCAAACATGTATCCCAGCTGCCTGAGAAAAGAGAAATGAGCATTCATGCATCTTTATTAGGTAACCATGCCAAGCCATCTTTCCCCTAGAGGTTTCTAATGACAAGAGCTATTTGCCTTCTCTATCCTCACATATACGCCTACAAAAAGAACATCAGCTATGAGAGATTAGTAAGTTGCCTTACAGAACAGGTTAACCAGATATTCAGCACTACTATCAGATGTCACCTTCTCACCTCGATCGCCTCCTGTGTGGTGAACGGGAACGACTTCTCCTCCTATCTCTCTCCCGGGACCTCGACCGCTCCCTCCTCCTCCTCTCTCTTTCTCGTGAGGTGGATCTAGAGCGTCGGCGTTCTTTACAGAATGAAAGAAGAAAAATTATGAAAAGGGAAAACCAAGAGAGACAAAATCTTTGTTACAAAGCTTGCTTTCCTATCACTTGGGTCACATCTATAATAAACCAGATCCAAACTTTTCAAAAAAACTAGGTTACCTTATGACTAGTTTTCAATTGACTGGTTAAAACACAGCCCCCTAGTGAGTAGTATCAAATACTTAGCATGACATAGTGGTTAAGAGCATCAGACTGTAATCTAAGGTGACCAGATTGTCCCACTTTTGGAGGGACATCTGGGGGTACCTGGCAAATTGTACTTATGTTGAAATTAATATATATATATATATATATATATATATATATATATATATATATATATATATATATATATATATATATATATATATATATATATATATATATATATATATTACAATACTATTTTTGCATTCTATGAAACTTTTTGTTGCTCCATATAGACCCAATTTTTAATCAAGAACCCCCCCCCCCCCCAGTCAATGGTGTCCCGCTTTACCAATGTTAAAATCTGGTCACCTTACTCTAATCTGGAAAACTGGGTCTGATTCCTCACTCCACCACATGGCACCTGCTGGGTGGCCTTAGGCCAGTCACAGTTCTCTCAGAGCTCTCAGCCCCATATATCTCATAAGGTGACAGTTGTGGGGAAAGGAAGGAGACTGTAGGCCACTTTGAGACTCCTCAAGGTACAGGAAAGCAGGATATAAAAAAAAACAACTCTTCTTCTCTCATGGGCTACTTTAAAATTATCATAAGTGTTTTAACTCAGCTGAATACATACACTGAATTATTTATGCCTTTACAGGATGTTCAAGCAGCAAAGTATAATAATTTCCCCCCATTAGTAAGTTAAAACAACGTTTTCCTCTCTGGCAGCATGACAGCTGTCCCGTTTTGCATCCCACAACCTGCTTGTTTCAAAATGGTCCAGGAAAAGTATTACCGTAGCATCCTCCCCGCCCCGCCAAGTTAACCTGAGAGTTACGTTAGCTTCCACATGAACGTTTTCTGATGCATGCAGCACCTAAGGATGCATGAGATTTGGAAGAAACTGCGCAGGAGAAGCAGCCCGCCAGGAACTTGCAACTTGCCACCGACGGTGGAGCGAGGAACAAAAGCGACTGTACAGGCAGGGAAAAAGAGGCCTAGGAAGAGCCCCTCATTGAGGGAAAGGAGGCTGCCAGGAAAAGAGCTTCGCCCTGCTGCGGCGGCCTCTGCTACTCACCCCTACGAGGCGGAGACCTAGAGCGGCTTCGGCCCATCCCGGTCCTTTCAAGGCGACACAACCGATACCACTCCCCTCGCCCGCCTGCCGGACTTCCGGCCTGGCGTTCCGTTCACGTTCGATCCGACTGGAAACATTCAATCCATCATCTTCCGTTCCGCCCCTGAGATTGGCCTTTCTGATCCGTTTGGACCAGCCTCTGACCAATCCGCGAGCGGCTGCTTGAAGAGGCTTAAAACGGCAAGACCCGCAGATGTGGGACCTCAACTGGGTATAATGCCAAAGGATACATATACTCTGCAAAGCAACTGTGTTGCCTACAGATCAATTGCAATTCTGGAAGAGCTCCAGATCCCACTTGGAGGTTGGCAGTCCTAGAATCTGTTGCATAAAATGGCTTCAGATTTAGCCTTTGTCACTGTTGATACCTCTGAGCCATCATAACCATCAAGATGAGCTGAGAATGTATTCTTAGCTATACCATCCGTGCCCCATGTGCAGACAGCAGGGACGCATGGAAAAATTGGCTGCAGTTCCATCAAAGGATAAGCCTGTGCATTTTTTTTTTGTAAATAATGTCAAATTTTCCTGGTTGTGTTGGCAAACAACTGGAGTTTAAAAGCCAGGAGTAATTTTAATTGGTGGCTATTTTGTTATTATTTGTTACAATTATGTTCGCATTTATTTTTTTCTAGAGAAGGGGCAGTAAACCATGGTTTGGAGTAGTGGTTAAGAATGGCAGCCTCTAATCTGGAGAACTGGGTTTGATTTTCTGCTCCTCTACATGCAGTCAGTCACAGCCAGTCACAGTTCTCTAAGAGCTCTCCTGTGTCACAGGGTTTCTGTTGTGGGAAGAGAAAGCTGCTTTGAGACTCCTTTGGTTAGTAAAAAGAGGGGTTAAAAAAAACAGCTTTTCTCCTTTTTCTTCTCCTTTTTTCTAATATTTTGCTGGCCCAAGACATGTCATCTCAAGAGGCAGTTAGTTAGAGAACAGCTTTCCAGAATTCTTTGACCATCCAGTCATCCTGTAGAGTGAGATTCCTCCATACCAGTCCTCAATGGATGATAAGCCTACAGTTCTAAATAGTTGAGAGCAACAGTTCTACAGTTCTAAATAGTTGAGAGCAACAGTCTAGCCCTGCTTTTAAAAACTGTAAGTGCCTCTTGCTGAATGAAGACAGAAATACAACACAGCTGAGAAACCAGAGGCTTGGCTCCCTATGGAAGTACCTCTGACCTGTGTAATAAGACCCAGTGGGTCAGACTCAGCTCCCCCCCCCCCTATGCGATGGGTCTTTCTAGGAGCCTGATAGCTTTCTTGTTTTTGCAGTGCTTGGTAGCCTTTGGGGTAAAACAGGAACATCTAGTTCTTTTTTTGTGGACTTTGTTTCAATGTAAAAATTGGGAATCAGATGGAGCTCTTTGGGGGGGGACCCTATGAAATAGTTTCTCTTTTAAAATGAGTAAAAGGCTTTTTAAGAGGAATCAAATGCTTTTCTCACTCAAATATATACCATGGGTAAATTGGGACATTTGGGGAACACTGAAAACTCTTGTGATTTCCCCCCACAATGCTTTTTAGAATGAGTTCCAGATAAAAATGTGTTATATAAAAAGTTATGTATACAACAGTCTATAGCAGAATTCCTGATCATGAACCCCTGAGGGCCCGTGGGAGCTCCAAAGGGAATCCACTGCCTTTCCCCTCCTACCTTAATGAATTTGGCCACAAGCTAGGGCTTGGGCATGGATGTAAAAATCAAAGTGAGGGACTTGGTTGTGATATGGGAATGGTGATCCAGGCTTTCTCAGCTTCTGCCCTTCCAGACTATATAAGGCAGAGGTGCCGTGATAGTAAAGGTTGGGGGAGGGAGTGAAAAGTGCATGTGGTGATGTCACTTCTGGTAACATGTCACTTTGAGGGGGTGCAGCAGGGAGGTGTGGCCAGTTGACATCACTTCTGGGGGTCCTCAAAGCCTAAAAATTAATTTCAGGCTCCTCCATAGTAAATAGGTTGAAAAAGCCTGGTCTATAGTATGAGTGGTCAAACTATGGCTTGCCAGATGACCATCGCCTACCCAGCGCTGTATGGAAGGGTGGTAAGATAAAGGTAAAGGTATCCCCAGTGCAAGCACCAAGTCATGTCTGACCCTTGGGATGACACCCTCTAGCGTTTTCTTGGCAGACTCAATACGGGGTGGTTTGCCAGTGCCTTCCCCAGTCATTACCGTTTTACCCTCCAGCAAGCTGGGTACTCATTTTACCAACCTCGGAAGGATGGAGGGCTGAGTCAACCTTGAGGTGGCTACTGAGATCGAACTCCCACCCTCATGGTCAGAGTTTCAATCAGCATGTCAGCTGCTTTACCACCCTGCGCCACAAGGGGCTCTCATGATAGCATGATGCTCATGGGAATTGTAGCCCATGGACATCTGGAGATCCACAGTTTGGCCACCCCTGGACTACAATATAATGGTAATTCCTAGGTTTATTAGGCATGAACACTTCAATTATATTTTTTATTTACATGTAATTAAATGTGATGTGTTACTGATCATACATTAAGGTGCTCAGTGTTTTCAGGGTTATTAAATATAACAATGTTGTGAAGTTCGCCCTTAATATCCAGATATGCTAGTAGTCCTGTGACTGTATCTCTGGCCAATGCTCTCTTATCTTCTACAGAATTTGTTTTCTACCCTCAACTTTTATTTTTCCTACATTTCTCAATGAAAAAATAAAGATACATGTAATACAGGATAGGACATTGCTGTTTGCAATAGTTTCTCAGGCACTGGGTATACTTGCAACAATGGAGATTCAGTTGACAGAGCTCTTCTTTGTAAATTGGTCAAGCCCTGTAAGAATAGATTTCAGAAGCAAGGAACCCATGTTGCCCTGAATCTGGAGGCAGAGGGGTTCTGAATCCACAACTCCATTGACCTACTGCATGTGATGTACCCACCACAACTGCCTTTGATTTTCAATCTTTGCAGATACTTTCTTCCTGCCCCTACTAAATAAGAGAGACTTCAAAAAGGCTTTCAGTGATCTGGTGGAAGTTTATTTGTGTGGGTTTCCCCCCAACCCCGAGCAATCAAAGGAGACAGTAGCATTTATTTAGCAGTACCTTGCTTGGCCTTTGACATCCCAAAGAGAGCCAACCTCTCCCTCTCAGCTGAGCACAATTGCTTTAATACTGCAATATCCATGGCCTGGAGAAGGAGAGCATATACGTAGCGACATGCAGCATTAGCAGACTTGCAAAGCGCGACACCGTTCGGAAGGGCTCAGCTGCCAATGTGTAAAATTCTCTTGAAAACAACAGGTAGTCAAAGATTTTTTTAAAAACCAAAGTACAATACAAAAAAGGAAGATATAAAATTTGCAAAGGAAAGCAACCATCAAGAAAAACGACTCGCCCGTCGAATTGTCCCTGTTGTTTTAAAAAGGTGATAGTAGCGTACAGAACAAAAATAGAGGCTTTTGTGTAATAATGCACAGAGAGAGGAGTCGTCAGTCATGAGAGAGGGATTATTTACATCTGAACTCCAAAGGTCAACTTCACAATATCAGTAAAAGGCGGAACACAGGACACATATTTACAGAGGGCAACATTAAATAGCACTTTGAAGCAACGATTGTCAGACACAGACATTGAACTTCTTAGCAGCCTGACCGGTGCACATAACTTTGTGGCAATTTTAGCTATTTGTACTTTTCTTGACTGGTCTTGGCCAGAGCCACCTCTGATAATTTCCCTCCTTTTGGCAAGAATGGGAAGCAGGAGATTTCCAATATGACTTTTACCTGCTTCTCCCCTGACAACAGCTTGCTGCTGTTTTAGTTCTGCAACCTGTGTTGCTCTCTGGGGGAACGGCAGAGAGGATGGCTTGGAGATTGTCCTGGATCTGGAGCTTGGCTTTGCCCATTTGTGGGCCCTGGGCAGCTTCCCAGCTCTTCCAGGCTCCCACCACTAGCCATGAGCTACGTGGATGCAAATGTCATTTTGTCTTGGGGCTGACAGGAAAAGACCAAGAATGTCAACTGAGGGCCGTCTGCAAAAGGGCATGATGCAGCATTACCAGTCAATCAGAAAGAGAGATCTGATGTCATTTGGCATTTGAAACATTCATTAACCTTTTCCCATCTCTTTAGCAATTTCACCACCACTTCTGAATCCCCTTCTTGCTCTTCCAGAAACCCAATTGTATATCCCGGTTCTTCAACCAGAACTTGTATGAACCAGCCCAGGTCTATAATTATCCCAGGAGGGAGGAGTGCTTGGTGCAGGGACTTGCCTTTCAGGGGGCAGGTTAGCAAGAAAGCCATACAAGAACCTTGTGGACAATCACCCCAAGATTCTGCAATTTAATTCTCAAGAGTTAAACCTACCCCTTCCTTGAAAGCCTCCAGGAAGACTGGGAAACTGTTGTCTTTCAGAAGGTTTTCAAAATTATTTGATACTATCTGATGGTTTAATCTGACTTGATTTGAACTTTTCATTTATTTGTTTGATGATTGTACTGATTTTATGATTTTGTCAGAATCCACTTTGAGCTATGTGTGTTACATGAAAAAGCAAGTAAGTGATTGGTTTGTTCCAAACTCCTTTGACTTTGCTGGTTCCACAACTGTTTTTTGCAGCTGTGAAATGGCATAAAGTCCTGAAAATCACAATGGGGATGGATGGCAGAGAATACTTTACTCCATTCCTTCAGCAAACCCACTGGTGCAACATATTATTTTTTCAGACCCAATAAAGCTCTGTATGACTGTCTCCCTCTACCCTGCAGCTCCTTGCAGTTCCCTAGTGGATCAGTCAATACCTTCCTGACCACCCCACATTTGTATCAAGTTAATGCAGAAAAGACACACATACATGTGTTTGTTGCTGGTGGGTATTTGAAGTAGGGCCTGAGAGGTGTTTAGTAATGAAGCCCTGCAGTTTCTTTTGAGCAGGTGGACTTGGCTTGCTGGTAGCCACCTGCTGACAAACCCCAACCTATCCTGCTGTTGGGCTGAAAGAAAATATGTACACACAACTTTTCTTAGCTTTGATAGGGACTGAAAAGCAGTTGATGCTCCTTCCATCACCACCACCAAACTCCCCAGCCTGATTAAAACATATGTTTGTGGAATGGGGCACCTTCTTCCAGACCTCACTCTCCCATCCTCACACTCTAGAAAATAAAGATCAAATTGCTTATATTGTTGCTGAGGAAAATGAAAACAAAACAAAAAAAAAAGCCCTTCCGCTCCCTAGGAATGAATACCCATGGATCAGCTGCAGAAGTATAGAGATAATTACTGGGCTATTTCAAAATAATTACACACTTGCTTTTGCTTTGCTGATTGCATGGAAGAAGTTCTCCTGTGAACAGATTCAACTCATAAATGAATAACAACTAAGTAAATGTCTCGTAATTACAGAGGCAGGGTTGGGAGTCTTTGTTCCCCACTAACTCAAGTGTCTCTCTTCCAAACATGAATTGGAAACAGAGCAACACTTGGAGGGTCTTTTGCATTTTCAGAAGGGGCCCCTCAAGGACCGTTCAGATGAGAGAAATGCCATAGTCTGGGGCTCCAGATCTTCCTGCTGCGTGAGCTTGTGCTCTTGCTCTGGGCTTCTTAAACTTCTGGGTGGTTATAGGCCACGTGGGCCTTCTGGTGACATCCTCTGCCCACAGGGCCATTTTGCTGAAGCCAGGAAAGGCTCCACTCATGGGGCTAGTATTTTGAAGGAACTGTGGCCTGTGTACCCATGCAAGAGGATGAGGTGGTAGTACGAACCATTCCACTGCGGACTGGGGAAGGTCAATTCCAATAGTGAGAGTTCCTTTGCATTATATATAAAAAAGAATTCCCTTGCAAACAGAAAGCGAGCATTGCAGAAAGAGAGGTTCTGCTCACGCTCTATGCTTGCAGCCTTGTTTTTTTAATTTGTATTCGGGTTTTAAGGTAGGGGAATGTTCCCAAAAGTGGCCATTTCCCCAAACCTGACACGCTGTATTCCATTCTACGACCGTTCCCCCTACCTTATTCTGGTTACCCCCTTCTATGTCCCTTCACTTCAGAGAACTTAGAAGTAACGGTGTTAAGGATTGTGCAGTACATAAGGTCTGAAAATCACTCTTGCCATTTAGGTGTAGAGTCGGCATGTGTTGTGACTTCCCAGGGAAACTGACTCAAGTCATCAACGCTATACAGCAGTAGACAGACTATGCCTTTCCCTCACTACATAACAACTTTTCGCCTGTCCCAACATTTCCCCTTCTTCTGCCTTCACCTCTCAGCACCTAGGAGCGTGTTTTATGCATCTGATGAAATGGGCTCTGCCATCCAAAGCCAATGAACATGTTAGTCTTCATGATAACACAAAACTCTAGATGTTGGGGTGTTGGGTTTTTTTGGTGCAACAGACCAATATGGGCTATCTATCTGCAATGTCATGCTCAGAGTTAGAGAGAGCTTCTTTCTAGGGCAGATTGTGATGTTCCCGTGTAGGCCTGTGATCCATTACCTCTCTTTTCTGGGAAATTCTACAACAGGGGTGGGCAAACTGTGGCCCTCCAGATGTCCATGGACTACAAGTCCCATGGGCCCCTGCCAGCGAATGCTGGCAGGGGCTCATGGGACTTGTAGTCCATGGACATCTGGAGGGCCACAGTTTGCCCACCCCTGTATCTACACTGTCCACTCTCCCTTGACAACATTCTGAGAATATAGTCCATAAGCACAGAGTGCAAGGTGTACTTCTCACTGCTAACCTTATGCTGTCCTGCTCTACCAAACTGGCCTCACCATCCAACTCAGGCTCCCTGGAGGTATACTGAACGCCCAATCCACGCCCAGCTCAGCAGTTACCCGGACAATAACTATAACAGGTTCTTAAGGGAAAATGTCATTTGTACATTTGTACAACATTTGCCCATCAAACACAGCCTCTGTTTTGAATTTTTAGGTGGTTTTCACTGTAATCTGTGAGTATACTGAGTATACTGAGGTGTGTTTTTCCCCCTTTAAAAAGCCTGCACATTCATTCACAGTTGATAAGTTACTCTGAGTTAGGATACCAACTTAATGTATTACAATAAGTAATAAATAATTATTGTCCATCAAAAACTGCCCCCGTTTTGAATTTTTAGGTGGTTTTCACTGTCATCTGTGGGTACATTGAGGTGTGTCCCCCCTTTTAAAAGCCTGCAGGTTTATTCATAGCTGATAAAATTACTCTCAGAGTTAGGATAACAACTTAAACTCCTGTATTCCAATAACTATTAAATAATTATCGTATTCTGTTTCAGTGCCCGAGACAGACATCTAAAGGGTCTTCACTGGCCACTCAGTAACAATTGGGCACAAACTGCCAGAAGGTTCTCCTGTGTAAGTCAAATTGAAACGAGTGCAAAAGCACTCCTGTTCATTTCAATACAACGTGTACAGGAATGTCCTCCAGACTGTGTCCTAATATTCAGACCTGTCTTAAGATCTGCCAACTGTTGCACCTTCAGACAAGCCGACCCGATGCATGGAAAGCAAGGCTGAAAGGCCTGCTGGGGAGGAGGCATTTCTTACAGTTGCTTGAAACATCGCATAATAAATGTAGTGCTGCTGGCACACACAGGTCATACATACTCCTTTTTAAACAAAGGGTTTGATGCTGTCAGTATGCCTACATGGTACATAGGTCAGGGTACGCCAATAGTCACTTAGCAGGGAGACAAGGGAGCTGGTTAGAAATATAGGTGCTTCTGAGAAACACAATCCGAAAACTGGTGCCAGCACAGGTGTGTAAGCGCATGTGCTGCCCCACCGCTTCCACATGGCTCTCCATACTTTCTCCACTAGGTATGCTAGGGACAAGTCACATATATATGTTATAGATTTATATATAATAAATTCAATTAATGTAATGAGCTGGTATGTGGAAGCACCAAAACCCAGAGATATTTTTCCAGAAGTAATTTCAGAGCTTCTGGGCATCTCCATCCAGTTGGGTAGGTGTGGCTTGTTTCAACTGGGGAAAAAAAAAACAACCCTGCTACTTAGGTGTTCTACAATATGGTCTCCCTTTGGGATTTGGTCCTTTTTACAAGAGAAATGACGAGCCTCTTTATGCAAAGCACCAAAGTAATTAATGAAGTTCCAGACCAGATGGGCATTAAAACTTCTCCATTGAAGTGAGATAAAGAAGAAAAGGATTTAGCTATTAAAAAGTAATAAGATATTCTTCCCCGCCCCCACCTTCCACACATCTGAGGCATCTTCTCTGGTTCAGATTTAAGAAGTTTCCTCTAAGAATTGCTGGCTGCTCTATAGAAAATTTGAAGCCTGAGCCATTCATGGCTGCTTCTCCAGAGGTTCTACTACATAGCTGCCCTTTCATTCCAGGCTGTTACTTTAAGGAACAAACGGAGGGCATGTGCAGACATGAAAATAATCTAAGCGTTTCTTTTAAAGCATGACCCCCATTTCCAAAGGGGCACTTGGGATCGAAGGAGGAGGGCTTGGCCCTTTCCATTCCAAATCCCTGCTGCTCCAAATCCCTGCTGCAACACACAAGGGCTTGCTGTCATGCAGCTCTCCCTGCAGATAAGTGTGTATTTGGAACTCCTCCAGGAAGCGGAAGGAGCAGCTTAGGGGAGGCAAATTGGAGAAGGGAAATGGTGGCTGTGAAGAGCCTCAGAAGCCCCTTCCACAAACAATCTCCATGGCAGCCAGTGTTTTCTGATTGTGGACCAAATGGATAATGCTAAACACCCCTCTGTGTAACCTGATAAGGTCCCAAGACTAACGGGAAACTAAGTACCTTTGAAGATTTTGTGTGCCTTGCACAAAACTCTCTGGCCTTTGCCCCACTTTGCTACCCTCTCGAAGCACAGAAAGTCTGAGGAGGGCTAATATTGGCAGAAGATCCATTCTCCGTGGCTTGGCCAAGTGGAAGGCAAGATGCTTTCCCACAGGGAGTGCGGTGTGGAGAGCAGAGACCTGCCCTTCCAAAACAGATGCTGCATTCCACTCCATCTGGCTCTTTAATTCCGTTTACAGAGGCATGACATTGTGTTCATCAGTTGTGAAAACACCTGACGTGTGAACATGTTCCTTCCGAGTGCAGGAAGTAAGACATGGTTTGTTTCTTCGGCTCTCTCTTGTACCGTGACTATTACACAAGTGATGACGATTGGCAGTGTGTTTGTGTGTCTTTTAAATATTCCAAACGAATGAAGTTTAGCACTTAGTGACTGAAGTTATATTTTAAATGTGATGCCAGTGGAACCTTGGCGAAGTCTGGCTCCCCCCGCCACTCACACCCAGATTTGTGGGGGGCGGGGGGGAGGAGCCGTGCATATTCCTCAATACAGCTTACACGGGTTCATGCATTCTCTCAGCAGCTGGACTAGATTAGCCGTGGGCAGCAGAAGGCTTGCAGCGGGACTGCTGTGTTGCCCACAGGGGTGTTGCTGTCTAGGGGTAGGGGTGGGTGGGAGCAGGAGAAACACAGCATGAACATCCAAATGTGTTTCCCTTCTAGACAGGGAGGAGGGTGTGTGGGGAATCAGCATGTTGCTCTTAGAACTAGAAAACAGTTCCATTTCAGAACCGGGGCCAGCTCAAGACATTTTGGTGCCAGGTTACAAAACTGAAACGGCACCTTCCACTGTGAATGAAATGGAACAGAAGTCACTGGGAAATTCTCCTGCGTAAGTCCCACTGACATGAATGGGAACTGCTCTGCTCTTACCCATGGCCTTTGGCTATCATTGGAGCTTACACAAGAGAAAGTCTGTTTTCACACATTTGTACAGGAGGGACTGGCATCCCAAAACAAAACCCAACCCTTCCCTTTTGAAGTTCAGAGCAAAATCCCATCGGGAATAGAAAGCAGGGATCTGATCAAGCACCAAAGCAGTTCAGCACACACCCTCCCTTCGCTAGGCCCCTGATTTCAGCAGGGGATCAGCCTTTCCCCCAGTGTGCAAAATTCCTCCTAACAGCGGCCACAAGCATGCCATGAAGCAGCTCGCGGGTAACCATGAATCCTGGGACTCAAATGGCTTGGATCATTAGTGCTGTGGGAGTAAGACTCATTTCACGTGGAGGACTGTTAGGTGCAAAGCATCCCAGACCCACCCCAGTGGATAATTAAAATGCTGAAATAACATTCTTCAGCTAAGTGAGATCTGTGACTTGTGGATTAAAAGGGAATCATAACAGTGAGGAGCAAAGGGGTGGGCGGGCGGATCCTGTCCTACGAATCCCCAGGAAGTCTCCCCCCATCATCTCGAAACATCTACGCTTATCCCAGGGAACTACTAAGGAAAAGCCACGCTGGGGTTCCCAACCTCTCCTTTTCGATGTCACTCATCAGAGGAAGATTTCCCCTGTTGCTCCCATGACTTTGTAGCAAGAGTGGAGGGAAGAGCAGAAGGCAATGGGAGAAGTGGGGAGGGAAGAGGCCGAAGGAGCCATTCAAGACTCTGCCTTCTCTTTCTTCTTACTCTTTTTCAGAAAGGAGGGAGCCCGGAATTTCTTCTTCTTCTTTGAAGGAGACTTGGATGGCGAGCCTTCCGGAGACACAGGCCCGCTGGTGACAGACTCGTTTTTGTCCTTTGCGGTGTCAGTTTCTGTGTTGGTGGTCATCTGGCTGATTCCTTTGCTTAGAGCGTCCTCTACATTTTGCTCATCCTCTTTCCCATTCTCCACCACTGTTGCTGGCTGGCCTGTTGTGTCAGTAGCAGCAGGGTCAGCGGGTGTTGGGCTGCTCTCTGTCTTCTTCTCGCCTTTCAAAAAAATAAAAGTGGGGTGGGGAATACATGATCATTAATAGATGCCCTTGAGTTCACTGGGAGAAACTACCAGGAGCCAGCATTGCAGTGTTGAACCAGGGCTGCGGAGACCCAAATTCAAATCGGCCATTCTGCTGCACCAACCCCCCCCCCCCATATATGTGCTATGGAAAGCACTATCCTACATAGATTATGCCTCTTAAATCCAAACCTGTGCAAAGAAAACTGTACAAGTAAGCAAACGACACAGGAAAGTTCCTACAAGTACGCAAGGCTTTTCACACTGAGCTGGTCCATCTAGTGGGAAACAGGCAGAACTGCAGGAAACGCCCAAGATTCAGCTCAAAACTAAGTTGAGTGCAACATCTCTGAGGCTTCTTACAGTCTAACCCCACCACCGTTTATTAAGGCCATTGCTGGTTCTGCCTTTTTAGAGTCTCAAGGAAAACTCCTCCCTGCCCACATCATGGGGAAAACTGGGGATGATCTTAAGACCTTCCATGTGCAAAGCAAGAGCTTTTCCACCAAGGTCTATCCGGGTCAATATTGTCTATTCTCGATGGGCAGCTGCTCTTCAGGGTCTTAGGTTGAGGAAATTCATGTTACCGGATCCTTTTAAACTGGTGATGGCAGGAAATGGACCTGCATGCAAAGTGAGCGCTATGCCACTGAGCCATGGCCCTTCCCTTCGATGAAGGGAGACTTTTTCAGCCCTAGAAAGCTGGTTTGAAAATGGCTTAAAATATCCCTCCCTCCTCCTGGGGGAGGGGTAGCTGAAAATTGAGAAAACAGCCTCTCCGTACTTACTAAAGTGACAAGTATTCAGACTCAGAAGTAACTCCTTTGATGAAAGCAACATATGGAAAGAGAAAGGAAGACATTGTGGAGACAAACACGCCAAACACAATGAGACACAATGCGACAATGAAAAAAAAAATTACACAGACAGAAGGAAACAAAAAAGAATACCCGGCAAGAGAAGCTGCAGACAAACCTGTTTTCTAGTGCCCCAATTCCATTCCTAAGAACAAACATCATGTCATGCTGCTCTTGTGTGTGAACTTACCGTCTTCCTCTGCAAAGTGTTCGCAGGCAGGACAGGTGGAAAGTGGCAGGTGAACAGCCAGTGGCTGGCAGACGGTGCCACAAAAACAACCAGTGGCATGGAAGGGTTAAGTGTCTCTACTCTCCTGCCCTATGAAGGTGCCACCTCCTACAGGCAGAAGGGGCCACTGGGGCCTCAAATATAGTGGATTTCCATGCCCACACACAAAACTGGTTAATTGCTACTGGAGGTGCCAACTATTACGTGGCCCAGTCACCCCAGTGTTGCATGAGTCTCAAGAAGGAAGGATAAATGAAATAAGGAAGTAAACACGTCATTATGTTCCTTTGCTCCTTTCTGCATTTCCCCTGCTTCCCCGACACCATTGCCCATTAAAATATTATTAAACATGTAGTGCCTGTGTAGGATTTTTACCAGATATCTTGATGTGGTGAGTACTGGTGGACTGGCTAAAGATGTCAACCACTGCATGTGTTCTGAATGACGCAAATAAGAGACACCAGGATCCATTTAGTCCAGCATTTTGTTTTCAGCAGGGCTATTCAGATGTTTGAGAAAGCTTCCCGACATGGCCAGCAGCAATGAATAGAACCAACTGCATTCACAAATCTGCCCAGCATGTCTAAACGTAATCAAAGTCCCTGGCTATGACTTAATCTTGTGGCAGTGTTTCATACATCAATAATGCACTGTGTGATGAAGTAGACACATTTGGCAACCTGGATTCTTGGAGGCTTTCAAAGGTTCATCTTACCTTCTGAAGACTTGGATGGTGACATGGGTGGGCTTTTCAAGCCAGGCTTTGTGGGACTCTTTACTGTGTGGGTAGCAGTAATTTCAGCTGGGGAAGTCACCTGTTCCTCTGCATCAGCATCTTTCTCACCTGGAAGGAGAGAGGGAAATGAGAAAGAGGACCATCAGGGTCAAAGGAAAACAAAATTATCTTCTTGGAAATTTTGTAAACAAGGCCTAATCCTATATTTTTAGCTAGTGTGTCTAGTTTTCAGAATTGTACCAGTTCTGCAGAACACCCTACATGCAATAACTAGACTCCCATAAGAATGAGAAGATAATATATCTGCATTTCCAAAGAGTTCTCAAGCAGATCTCCATTTGCAGAATGATCCATGTTTCATGGAGCAGTTGATGGATGGTGACCCCTCTCTGCCACTTTAGGGAAGTTCTGCCCCCAACCAACTCTAGGGCCTGGTCCTCAACAGCATACAAACTACTTGCACATTCTGCCCTGATATATTTACCATCCAGACCCATTTTCTTTCTCTCCACCTCTTTCTTGTACTCCTCCAGCTCCTGGTCTGTGAGCTGGCTGAAGGGGTTGGGTGGTTCCGGCTCAGGAAGACCCTCCTCAACGGCTGCATCTTTCACTTCTCCATCTGCCAAGTTACTTTCTGTTGACTGCAAGGTAAACAGGCACAGTGTCACCTCGGTCAGCACACCAAGGGGACAGCTACGGCAACTGGGAAGTAAGGCTCTACTGAGGCCATTGATCTGTCCGGGTCAGTATTGCTGACTGACTGACAGCAGCTCTCCAGGGTCTTGGACAGAGGTCTTTCATATAATCTGCTACCTAGTCCCTTTAATTGGAGATGCTGGGGATTGAACCAGGGACCTCCTGCAGGTAAAGCAAGACACTGAGCCACAGCCCTGCTGCTTTAGATAGTTTGCCTGATTTGATCCAACCCTCTCTCAGATCTGTCTCCTCTTCTTTTTAAGGAACTTTGGGTGGTACCACCCTGGCCTGTACGGCCCAGGCTAGCCTGATATTGTCAGATCTCGGAAGCTAAGCAGGTTTGATGTTGGTTAGTGTTTGGATGGAAAACTACCAAGAAATTCTGGAGCCTCTTTGCAGAAGAAGACAATGGCAAACCAACCCCATTAGTCTCTTCCCTCGAAAACCCAATGGGGTTGGCATTAGTCAGTTGCAGCTTGACAGTACTTTACACATGCACAGAGTGCTGCCTGCAGAGTTATCCCTGTTTATATCTTCACAGCCATGGTGAGATAGGTTGGTTTGAGAGAACAGGCCTGGGCCTTAGCTGTCCTGGGAGCCCAGGTCTCCCCAGTCTGAGAGCCTCTCCTTCTCTACACCCCATGGGCTCCAGAGCACAGCACCGCAATGACAAGTACCGGGCTTCTGCTTTTCTCTGCTATCACGCTGGCGAGTAGCTGAGACTGGGGCCCTGCTGATTTGACATCTTGTCGGTTTTGCTCTCGAATCTGCAAGACGAAACAAAGGAAAATGGTACACATGATCACTCTCTGGAGAAGGGAAACCCCTTGAAGGCGAACATTTTATTTGACATAGAGGTCCAGAAGAGGTATGATTGTGACATGAAGTGTCATGACTGGCTCTTCCTGAGTGTTTCTAAAAGGCCAACAGAGGCTGTACAGGACCTCAATCTAAATAAGGGCCTTGGCCTAGGAGAAGAAGAATGTCATCCTTTCGTTTCCCATGTGGAAAGATAAGATGGGCAATGAGAAAATGCCCATCTATTTTTCTTCCCTTCCACAAAAGGCAAACAAATACATTATCAGTAGAGCAGCAAACTGGAACCATCCACAAAGAAATTAGGGATTTTGGCATACTGTTCAGGGTTTCGACTATATATGCAGGAAAATATAAATGAGAAGACACTTCCTCTCACAGTGTAGTAGCAGGCAACTGTGATTAGCAAAACCATGTAGGGGCAGAAGAACTAAACTCTTTTTCCCCCTGCATTGCAGCCCCAACAGCGACAAGATTATTAAAATGCTGAGCGGATCTATTCCATCAGGGGTCTCCTACTGTCACATCTGTTTGACCTCTTAGCTTCTACTTTTGGAGGTACCCTGCAAGTGTTACAAGGTTTGAACTGGGACTTTGAGGATCAGACCACAATCCTCCTAGCCTGACACAGGAAGAGCCTAGAATTTTCAGCGTCTTTGCCGAACTACAGTTCCCAGGATTCTTTGAAGGAAGTCATGATTGTTAATGTGGTATAAAGCTAAGACAGGCTTTTGGTGTGAATATACAGCAGTGAGAGGGCTCCACATCAGCACCTGGAACATCTAAAAGAGCAAGAGAAATGGTTATGTACCTTGTTCCTCATTTCCAGAACTTCTTGTGGGTCTGTGTAGAGAGGCACAAATTGGTTTGGGTTTTCAATTCGGATTGCCGTCCCGCTGCTGGTTTTCTCCACCTCGTCAGCTTTCATCCACTGGACAGAATGTAAATTAAACAAAGAAAAGCAAAGGGAAAAAACAGCAAATCAGCAGAGGGCATCCTGTCAAAGATGGAGAACAGAATGTGGAGCCCTTCTGAGGAAAAGGGTCTGAGCATCTGGCTTCTGCTTTCAAAGATGCTCAATCACCACTGGCTTTAGGATTAGGAATAGCCCACACACAACACCAGATAAATGTAGTTTAATTCTAAGCAGTGAAGGGCTTTCAGAAATAGTCATTGACCAATTGTGATTAAGCGACAGCCTAAAGAGATGGTGAACTCCCCCTCACCAGCAGTCTTCAAGCAGCATCTGGACAGCTCCTGATCCTGGATGCTTTAGGCTGATCCAGCATTGAGCAGGGGGTTGGACTAGATGGCCTGGATGGCCCCTTCTAACTCTAGGATTCTATGATTCTATAATCTTTTGATCATCAGACTATGAAACTGCAAGCATCAGTGGTCACCCTGATCACATAATCATGTGAGAGCTGGTAAGATGTAGTGACTAGATTGTTGGATCAGCACTAGAGAGACCTGAGTTCATATTCCCTCTCTGCTAGAATGTCCATAATGTGTCCTTGCCTTCTTTCATTCTTTCCTACTTCATAGAGTTGTTGAAAGGATAAAAGAAAGGGGGATTATATGTGCCACTGCAACTTCCTTTGAGAACTGGAGGAATAAATAAAATATTATAAACATGTTCTCGGTGTTACCAACTGATTTGAAGCCGTTTTCATTCTGGGTGAATAAACTGGGATGCCTGAGCAAAGACTCCTTTTCCATGTTAACTTTGCTGACAAAGATCTGCTGAATATTGCAAAGGATTTGAGAGAGGGTTCCAGGGCTCACGCTCAAATCTCCTGCTGGCCAGGTGCTTCCCCCAGCGTGCTCAACAGTGTATTAATTGTGGTATATTGCAGAAACTCAGTGGTGACACCAAGCAGGGGGCCTTTCTTTGCTGGCCTCTTTGGAGAACTAGCTACGATTACAAAGACCTACATGTTTCCCCAGCAGGCAGTTAACATTTAAGAATGGGACACTGTAGAAAAACGTGTCAGGAAAGTGCACGACAAACCAAAGGTATAAAACCTGGCCCACAGGTTAACGCCAGCTTAGCTAGAAACCTCTGCAGAACTGCCTAGAAATGGCTCTTGCAAACCTTCCTGGCCACTGTCCTTCTCTTGCCCCCAGTATTTGACAAGGATATGAAGGACAGGCAGAAGCTGCTATTCCATTTACCGTGGTTTTAGTGCGTTGACTCCCTGCACTGCCTTGGCTTTCCTCAGCCACGTTTACTCGCAAGTAGGTGTTTGGTGTGTTCAGCCAGCGGGTCTTTTCTTTCTGCTGCTTCTGAGCATGCTGCCGTAGCGTCGAAATGGGGGCCCCCTCCTCTTCAAAGATGAACGCTGTGACAGTGGCTGGGATCTCCACTTCGCTCTTATGCTTGCTTTTCTCCTGGACGAATGGGTAGCGATAGGCATACCCAGTCCGGTAGCCCTGTCGAGGACAAATGGAGTTCCTTGAATGCACATTTGCATGGCTACCCACGACAAAAGTGCGACCAACCATGAAGCTACAAAAAGTCCTCGTGAATTTAGCTTACATAACCCCTCTTGAAAGGCTGTACCCATCTGGGTCACTAGAAGTACAGTTTAAACTATTTTGGGACTGTATATATCATTCCATTGCTTATCCCTAAGTCCTATAAATAGTTCAGGGTTAACAGGTCTGATTTATCTGTTCTGTGTCTCAATGGACTGTGGCCAGTTCAGCAGTTTGTGGCAGGTTGGAAATATTTAACTTTTTCTTCTTGAGGGGAGAAGATAAACTTTCTCGCGCCTTGAAGTTCTAAAATGGCAGTCATCAATATCAAAGCAACTTTGGATGAAACCATCCAGGAATCAGCCTGTAAAAGACACACTAGACATTTAGGGAGGTCCATGCGGGAAGAGCACAACTCATGTGAAATGAACTGGTAAAGGTGGCTTCTCCACTTGCCAATAACATACAAGGTTGTCCAGCATCCTCATGAGGGCTTCGAATTCATGTTCTCCCAGGCGACTCTTCTGCATAGGTCCAAAGGTGCTCCCAGCCCATCGGACCGAGCCAACATCGTGGGGTCTGTGTTTTTCTCGCTCCAGCATGATCAGATTCTCTGTTCCACCAGCACAAGACTGGGCTGAGATCTAGGGGAGAGAAACAACAGGAGAGGAGTGAGGAGGAGCATGATAGGAAAGCAGTTATCGAGACACACCTCATAATACAATCCCTCTTTCTAGAGTTTGGAGGTGATTTGGATTCTCTTAGGGCAGAGTATGGGCAGCTCCAGCCTCAATTCTGGGAAGCAAGAGTCAGTTCTTAAACATGTCAAAAGTGTAATGCTTGGCAAACAGGACCTCTAAGGACATAGCAACTCTTGCAATAGACAATTAGCCACTGAAAGTTGGGTTATTAAAAGAGAGCAGAACAGAAACAGAATATCCTCAAATATTTAACGTTTGTGACATTTCCTCACTCAAATTCTGTCCATAACATTGGAAATTTAGAACTGGGATTTATCTCAAAGTTCACCCTGTGAGTCCTTTAGATTCACTGTTATATCTTAGTTATTCTGGTAAGTAATCAAGTACAAAATCTCATAAACTGTCATTAGATAATGTCTGCTGATGGTGTCAGATACAAAATGCCCTGGAAAATATGGCCCTGGAAAAACACCCACCCACCCCAAGCATGGCAAGGGCTATCCCTTCTCTTGGGACTAGGGTGGCCTTGGTGGAGGGAGATCTCCAAAGCAATCAATTCACCAGGACTTTTCCTGGTGGCCTTTATGACCAATCTGCGCTGGATTACACCACACACTATACATTAAGGCAGGGGTAGTCAAACTGCGGCCCTCCAGATGTCCATGGACTACAATTCCCATGAGCCCCTGCCAGCATTTGCTGGCAGGGGCTCATGGGAATTGTAGTCCATGGACATCTGGAGGGCCGCAGTTTGACTACCCCTGCACTAAGGATTAACATTCAGCTTCACAAATCACAAAGGAGAATAGTTTAGGAGGGCTGTGAGGCATAACAGGCAGGTCCAGCTCCACTGTCCATATGATGCATAGAAAGCATCTTGGGACGCCTGTGGTCCGCAGGAGCCTGCCCGGAGTTGGTGAGGGGCTTGCATTGCCAGACTTCCGCCTGCAGGTGGCTCCCAAGCTGGGCCCTGGCATGTGGCTGACCTAGTTTTTTCCAGCTGAAGAAGTAGGCTGATGTGCAGAGGGGAGGACAATAGCGCCGAGATTCTAAGATAACAATTTCCGCCCGTCTGCAGAACCCTGGCACTCAAAAGCTGCTCCTTTGCTACAGGGCTGGTTGGTCATTGTCCCATCTAGGCAGAACTGACAAGGGTGTGTGTGGTTCCTGCTGTGTTTTGCAGTCACCATAAAAAAACAACAACACCCAAAGCAGGCAACAGATGTTGCTGGAAAAGGATTTGGATCAATCAGGTGCAACTTCCTCCCACCCAAATTTGGGAGCCAGTGATATTTTCTAAGGAAGTAGCTTGAAGGCTGAGAGGGAGAGAGAGAGAGAGCTGAGTGCACCAGTGTGTGGAGGTCGGTTGGTCCTCCCCCTGCCTCCACCCATCTGGGCAGTGCCAGAGCTCAATCTTCTATGGAAACTACAGAACCCAACCTAAGCAATTACCCAGCAATGAGAATAACGCCCTCCACCTATGCTCAGAGCTATAATTTTGATTGTGACTTCTTTCCTCCCCTTGTCAGCAGCCTAACTGCCAGGCCCAATTTTTAAGTTCCCAGGATTTTTGTTGTCATGTTCAATCAGAGCTGCAACAACTGGAACATTCCTCCAACATGTTGTGCTAGGGATGGCAGTCCCCAGGTTGTACCTAGGGACTTCCCGGAATTACAGGTCAGCTCCAGACTAAAGAGATCCATTCCCCTGTAGAAAAGGGCTGGTTGAAGGGTGGACTCCAAAGTGCTATACAACATGAAGGTCCCTCCCCACCCCAAATCCCACCCACCCCCAGCTCCAACCCCAAATTCTCCAGACATATCCCAACCCAGAGCTGGTAACCCTATGTTCTGCCCTGCACAGCTCACTAATTCTGATGTTAACTGCAGTGAGTTTAGACTGCACAGGTCTTGTGCAGAATGCTTTGTGTTCTTAGACACAATGTCATTTAATGTGGGTTAACCCTGCAATCAGAAAGGCCAGGGAATGGCGAAGAGCTGTTTTCTCCCTACTAAATGAACATAGGTTTTTAATGGACACAGAAACTGCCAAAATAGGTCTTCGGAATCTTCTGAAATCATTCTGATAGTTCAGCAAAGGAACTTACCCCATAACAAACAGAGTGTGTGGGCACAGAAAGCTAATGTTAAGTGGCCAGTGTTCATTTTTGAAGACTGTGTCCGGCATTCGTCAATAGAGTATGGTGAATGGTCAACCCAGCCCCAGTAGAGGGCAGTGGTTGACCAATGTGATCTTGAGCTGAAGAAGACATTCAGATAAAGCCTGTATCCATACAGAGAAATCTCTTTGGGCAAAGTCATGCAATATGACTAATGTTGAGGTGCCACATAATCTCAGGAATTCAATTTGTTCCCTCTCCACCCATAAAGTGTAGGAAGACTTGCACATCTTATAATGTTACCGTGCTGATTATGCTGTCCCTTTCCCTGCCCCCACCCCTAACTATGTGAAGTCCAGGATATTAAGCAGGGCAAGGAAATGCACTTGGAGATGTGGGATCCCAGAGACAGAAGGAAGCAGTCAACCCCCTTCCCCACCCTGGCGCAGCCACTGTGCCTGGATCCAGCTCCAGCTGAGAACCCCCCTGGAAAGAACATTGGTTAGATTGAATGTTGCATTTTTAAAAAACAACAACTCTCAATAGCTGCTCTCTGGGAGCCAGTTGTGGATAAAAAATAGAATGTGCATCAATCAAATACATAAATAAGCATGTAAGTATTGACGCAAGAATGGCAGCTGAGGCAGCGGCTCCGTGCAGAGCATGCAGTTCCACCCTTCAGGGCAGCCTGCTGCTATGGTCTCTGGAGGACTGATCCACTGGGGGTCACACTGAAAGTGTGTTTACAAGTGTTTGACTGCGTGTCGCTCACCTGTACATCGCAGGCAGCCTGCAAATGAAAGATCTTATAAAACGCTTCTTCCACTGTGTCCCCAAGAGCCACCACACCATGGTTCCGCAGCACTAGAACCTGCCAAGAGAAGCTGACGCTAATTAAAATAGCCAGCAGTTTCATTTCTCAGTTGCAGACTATGCTCATGTCTCATTGCCCAACGATTTCCGAACCTCGGGCTAAATTTTTTCCAAACAGCCTAGTGACATTTTAAATTGTTTATGGATCGGCCTCATGTCCCCACCCCACCCTGTTGTTGTCATGGAGTGAAATGCTGAAAGTTCCCCATTGAAACCTAGATTTCCAGATGTGTGTGTCCTGACCCCCAATGCAATTTTCCCAACCTCAAATTGAACTCCTCTTTGCTCCCCTGGCCATACATGCAACTCACCTGTACAAATTTACCCATATTCAGTATCAAAATGATTCAGAAATTTAGATCTTAGTTTATATTATGCTTTGATGTTGTTACTATTTTTAACAATTAACTAACCAAAAGGAAATCTGAATTGCCTCTCTCAACCCTCACCTTGCAAGTGGGCCCAAGACACTTCTGTAACTCAATTCTGTCTGCTTCATCCTCCATGTCACCATTGTAGTCAAAATATACCATATCCCCTGCCAGCAGTGCATCATGGGAAATAGGCAGGAGACCACATTTCATTGCAGACACCTGGGAAGAGGACAAAAGAGAGGAGAGATGGAGAAAGAGCATTCTTCATCCCGGTCTATCAGTTTGCATCAACACGCCCAAAGTATTTTAACGACCAAATACAAAATTCATTCCAAAGAGACAGTTGAGAATTAATCTGTAAAAGTGTCCACTCTTTCAGGTTATACAGAGATTTTCAGTAAATGAATGAGCAAGGGGAGGGCTGTATATAAATATAATAAATAAATAAATAAATAAATAAATAAGGCTCAGAAAGAGGGGAGAATATAAGAAGGACATGATTTGCAACTATATTAATACAAACCGACATAGAAGAAGAGTTGGTTCTTATATGCTACTTTTCTCTACCTGAAGGAGTCTCAAAGAGGTTGTGGGTGGCGGCGTTCAAATTGGCTGTTCCAGGATTTCCTGGAACGGCCAATTGGGATGCTGCCACGCACAACCCTGGTCTCAAAGTGGCTTACAGTCGCCTTCCCTTTCTTCTTCCCAAAAGAGACACCCTGTGAGGTGGGTGAGGCTGAGAGAGCCCTGATATCACTGCTCGGTCAGAACAGTTTTATCAGTGCCCTGGCGAGCCCAAGGTCACCCAGCTGGCTGCATGTGGGGGAGTGCAGAATCGAACCCGGCATGCCAGATTAGAAGTCTGCACTCCTAACCACTACACCAAGCCAGCTCTTGTGTCTTTCTAGGTGAGGCGAGTGGATACATATCATTGTTCCTCTTTTAGTATAGTTTCCCCCATCATGGCGTCATATACATGATGGCAGTGGTTGTCACAGGGTAGCTAGGTCTTTTGAAAGTTTCAATTCATGACAATTTGTCATAAGATGGCCTCTGAAGTTTGTATGGCAAACAGGGGAAATGTGTAGAGATTTTGGGGGTGGAGCCTAAAGAGGGCAGGGCTTGGGGAAGGAGGGACATCAGCAGGGTGTAACACGATACAGTTCACCCTCCAAAGCAGCCATTGTTCCAGTCATCTGGAAATCAACTGTAATAGTGAGAGATCTCCAGGTGCCACCTGGAAGTTGGCAGCCTTAATTGAGGATCTGCTGTATTGTTTCAAAGGCTCTTCTGCTTCTCTGCTAATTTGTTGTTCTTTGGCCGGGAATTGTATCTGAGGTACCATTAAGCAAGGCACTTGGCCAGCCTTGACACCTTTCATTCAAGGTGTTTCAGAGCCTCTGTAGTGCTGGAGAACAAAAGCCAGGCTCCAGCTGCCTCCCTCCCGCTTCCTTTTATCTGGTTTAATGCTTTTCTATAAATCAGCTGCCAAGCCCAGCCCACTGTCTTGGGGCCAGGCATTTTCTGTTGCCTGGCAGAGTGTGCCTGTCAACGAGATGGATGGCATTCCTTACTGCAGCTGTGGCGGGCGTGTGCAGATGGATGATGCATCTCACGTCGGGTCTAGCCGCGTAGATGGCCGAGTGCATGCTGAATCCTTGGGTGTCCACTGGGAAGCTGGTGCTCCCTTGCTCTACCACCTCCCCCAGCACGTTCACTTTAACCTGTGGCACAAATGCAAACAGACAAGACAAAAGTAGAGGGTGACAAGGAGGAAGCATCTCCTTGTGTAGCAGACGGTGGTATTCCATGGCCACCCTTTTCAAGCTGGGTAGTGAGGCAGTGAAAGGAAGTTTATGAGAAAGGAACAGTTCTTGTGAGCCCAAGTGACAGACCCAGTGAGGAAGATACCTGCCATATCTTTGCATTGTTCTGGTCCCCTTCCAGTCAGGAACGAAGATGCAGCAAAATCAACCCCACCCCCTCTCATATACGCCCAGGGCAGACTTGCAGCAGGTGTACCTGTTCTCAGATGCAATCTCTGTTGCAGCTCTGCATGTGTCATTGATTTAAGTATTCCTTCTTAATGGAAAGAATTAAGCTCAATGACGCATCCAGGAACATGGGAGAGAGGGAGGTGGGGTCTTCTCTGATGATTTTTATTCATGCACAGTTCAGTTTAGATGGGCGGAAAGGGTGCCCTCCATGATCAAAACTCCATACTTTTTAATCCCTCCCCCCTCTTCCAAGTAGATGGAGGCAGCCGCAAAATATAGGAACAGAAACTTCCTTTTCAAACTTCACCCTGCAGTTAACTCAGCCTTTTCAAGAGCCATTCCCAGTTGCCCATACCATTTTAGTCTGTCCAAATCTCTTTGACACAGGGCCTCTAAAGTAAGAATACTGGAATTACTCAGCCACCTTTCTTTTTCACATAACAGGCTTAAAACCACTTCTGGTTTCAAGGAAAGTCTGTAGTGCAAATATAAGCTTTACATTATTTCCCCAACTCAACTGTGGTCTTCCTATGGAGAGACCTGGCACCAGGGAGCTACTCAAGTGTTCCAGGGCCTGATTTGGCTTGAGAGGACAGTGCTGGTGGAAAAGGGGCTTCAGCCTTTCCTCCCATGCCATTTCTAGGGTCAAAATGGCCATTGGTGGGGAGAGCATTATTTATTGTCAGGTCCCAAGTCAAACTCTCCATCCAATAAGCAGACTCTTTAATTGAGAAGCTTCTATATTAAAGAAGAAGCAAAGCAGGTAGACAACATTCCTTGCTGAAACTGAGGTTCACCTAGTACAGCACCCCTATATGAGTACCCCTGTGATCCCTCCACCTAAGAGCATCCTCTTGGTTGGCAAATGGTCAGGTGCCAGATTGCCCTCTTCCCACGCCATGAGAATCAAAGTGAAAGCTATAAAATACGCCTTCAGATACAGCAGGGCTACCAGTCTCCCAGTCTCCAAGGCCAGTGAGATAACCCTGGTGCTTCAAAGAAGGCATCTGAGTTTTACAGCATCCTGCCTGGATTGGAATAACAAAAGAGTCGACTGGAACTTGCCAGTTGGCTCCAATTACACCAGCCTCAAAGGTTAGCCAAGCTAGGTGTGAAAGAATAGTCGAACAAAACAATTTACCAGAGCACTAAAAACCTTACAACCTGGCTAACAAGCTGATACATGAAACACAGCACATCGGAGAATCCCAAATACCCATACATAAATACTCAAGCTCACAAAGCATAGGAAAAGCAACATGGCAAGAACATGTGAACACAGGATCTTGACTTTTGCCCCACTGTGGGGTTGCATACACACTGATTGCACATGCACATTTGCCCTCTGCTCTCTCTACTGGATGCCATGACCATTAATAAAAAACAGGATGAGAGCAGCCCAACGCAGATCCTTAGTGCTCAATTATAGGAATTCTATGAACACAGCTCCCAATGTTTAATCAAGTGCAATAGGGACCCAAGTTGAGGCCATGGTGTAAGGGAAGGGCTAACTTGAAATGGCCCTGAGGAGCTGCTATGTTCCTCACAGAGGTAAACACACAAGTGTCTATATGATTGTCCCTACAGCTGTTTCTTGGAGTCATTTCTGGTTGACAAAATGGCATGGATGAGATGCTTAAATCCTCCTTCCCTTGTGCCATAGTCTTCATTGGAATAGGTCCCTCACATACCTGAATTTTAGAGAAACTAAAATGCTGAGCACTCACTCATTCACAGAGCTCCCAGCATCTTGTGTCAAGTTTCCATAACAAAGTGGCACAGCGGAGCTCCTGTTAGGGCACCATAAGCAGCCAATCCAGTGGCGTGGGCCTGGGAAGGTGCTCCGAGGAATTCCATCAAGGAACAAGGGCACTGATTTGTACTAGATGTTACAGAGGGAAAGAGGGGGGGGGGACTTGGCTCAGGGCTGCCATTTTCTCTGGCATCTCTAAGGCAGGGGTAGTCAACCTGTGGTCCTCCAGATGTTCATGGACTACAATTCTCATGAGCCATGGGAATTCCCATGGGAATTGTAGTCCATGGACATCTGGAGGACCACAGGTTGACTACCCCTGCTCTAAGGCATTCTCCAAGGAGATTTAACGTTTGTGTGTGAAGTACCACCCCACCCATGCTTAGAATTCTGGAAAGAAAGGTGGAGGTGCTGGAGACAGAGCACTGAGTCCAGAATACTCACCAAAGTCGAAGCGGTGACTTCATGACAGGAAAGACCTACAGGGCAAATCAAGAAGTGGTCCTGCTCTTTGCTGACCCGCAGCTGCCAGGGAAGAAAAAAAAATAGACAGCTTATGGTCTAAGTTCCCCTTGCTCATGGGAGTATGTTATTCCCCAGGATTACTAAGGTTGGAACTAGATGAGATGGGAAGCATGCCACCAGCAACCCTACATCTCTTTTTCCTCTCCCCCCTGGAAAGGTCTACTAAACATAAGGTTTGACATTATGGTGCTCTGGAGTTCTCTATCCCTGCAGGCAGCCACAAAAGTAGTGTGGGGGAGGGAGAGAAAGCTTGAAGCATGGAGATGACACATTGTAATATGTACAACTAGAAGTTACCATGAAAGGAAGGGGAAGCAGGAGAGGCAGGGCTGAGGGTTCCAGTGCCAGCCACGTGTCTCCTGTCATGTCTTGTTCTGCCCTAATGGGGCTCATGTAGCCCTCGAGGGGGGAAAAGTGGAGAATAGGAGCAAAGCCATCTCCTCCCACCCCCCACCAATGCAAAAAAACATTTCCTTGAAGGATGCACTGAGAGTTTCTGCTTTAAGGGCCAGGAGAGCAGGAATGGCTCTATTCTTGTATGCCTTTCTAGCATTTTAAGTTTGCCTAATCATGCTAGCATAATCATTGAGCCTTCCAGAAGTGATCTCAAAATCTCACGCATGGTGGGCCCCTGCCTGTAGCCCATTGATTACATGTATCTGAGCTAGTGGGGATCGTCACAGCAGATGGGATTCACCATTGTAAGCATGTCTACAGATGCACAGAATTAGGGCAGTGAGCCCATCATGGAAATACATCCCCTGTGCTACATTCACACATGACAACCCAGGATTAAGTTCAAGAGAATGTTTGCAGCCAAACCCAGGATTATCACGTCTTGAGATGTTTTTGTACAGGGTGGGTTCATCTCAGTATTTCCACATTAGATATTTTCTTAGGCAGGAATTTGGGGTATCTTTATGCGAGAATAGACTCTGGCAGAATTATTGATAAATTGGTAAAATGGTAAAAAAAAAAATCATGTTTCAAATGGGCAAAGATACCTGTAAACTCTCATGGGTCAGAATTAGGTGTGAAGAAATGTTTCAGTCTACTAAGGACTAGGAGTTTACAGTTTGCTTGTTTCTGAGAGAGACATGGGTGACATTTAGTTCCACAGAGATTACATAAAATTTTTAATTCCAATTGTTGCCGCAATTGGAAATGTCAAGATGGAAACTGGAGTTCTTAACAAATTTAGTGAACGGGTAGAGATGCCCAAGTCTATCAGATTAGAAGTCTTCACTCCTAACCACTACACCAAGCTGGCTCTCTTAGATCAACCATAAGTGGCTTGATAAAAGAAGAAGAGAAATTTACGGTGGGGCTATTACTGGCCATGGCAACTGATGCCTATTTCAGTCATATCCTTGCTGGTGAGCTTCTAGAGTCTGGCCGCTCTGGGAAACAGGATGCTAGACGAGCTAGACCTGCGCTTGATCCAACAAGGATCTTCTGATGTTCTTAATTGTTTTGCCGCAGTGTCATCTTTCAAAGCATCTGCCAAGGAGATGTGCCCAGGCTCCAGGCCAGCACATGATGCATTCCACTCTCAACTAATTGAAGAGGGTCAAGCGCTTTACCAGATTCAATTGTTTGTTTTTCCATATTTCAACGTGTTAACTTTATTTGTATTTTTAAATGGTTGCTACTTGCCTGAGAGGATGAAGTAGAAAGGGATGAGGAAGAAGCATTTGAAAAAGAAACAGGACGGTTAAAGAAACCCAGTCTTAATTCTGACCAGCCCTCCCCCAGTCAGGCCTGAGCAAAGAGAGATCTTTTACCGTGACGTAAGTGCTGCTCAGCTGTGCCCAGCCGAAGAGGTCGAGCAGTCGGTAGATGCTGCCAACCTTGCAGCGCATGAGCCTCTCTCCTTTGGCCAGAGATGCGGAGTCGGTGCTGTGGAGGTCGTTGATGGGCATCACTGTAGAGAGGTCTGCAGAAGAGAGTTAAGCAGGGGCTTGCCCTGAACGTGGAGGAATCATTTGTATGTCGGGCGGTCAGGGAATGTGAGCCACACTTTGAAATCCAAAGGGTGTGAGAAGGCGCCTGGGATACTTGGTGGTACTGAGCTAGGCCTTGGCCTGATTCTTCAAGGCAAGAGGGTCTAACTATGCCAGCTAATGGCAGAGCTGGGAAGGGAACATGTGGCTTCCCTGTGAACCCTTAATTATTTATTGAAACATTTAGGAGCTGCCTTTCTCCCTTACTGAACTCGAGAGCTTACAATGTAAACAAATCAATAGCCAGAACGATACAACCCCCCCCCCCCCAATTTAAGACAACCAATAAGTAGAAAAACTAAATTAATTAAATGCTATCCTAAATAAAACCATGCCATTATTCTCACTACTAGGTCAGCAGAATTTGTTGTTGCTGTTAGGTGCGAAGTCGTGTCCGACCCATTGCGACCCCATGGACAATGATCCTCCAGGCCTTCCTGTCCTCTACCATTCCCTGGAGTCCATTTAAGTTTGCAAGCAGAATTTAGGTAAAAGGTAAAGGTATCCCCCATGCAAGCACCGAGTCATAGGGTGACGCCCTCCAGCGTTTTCATGGCAGACTCAATACGGGGTGGTTTGCCAGTGCCTTCCCCAGTTATTACCGTTTACCCCCCAGCAAGCTGGGTACTCATTTTACCAACCTCGGAAGGATGGAAGGCTAAGTCAACCTTGAGCCGGCTGCTGGGATCAAACTCCCAGCCTCATGGGCAGAGGTTCAGACTGCATGTCTGCTGCCTTACCACTCTGCGCCACAAGAAGCTCTTAAGCAGAATTTATAGCAGGTTAACTGCCAGCATATGAAGACTTGCAGCAAAAGGGGGCATTGCTTAAGCCATGGATTTCCACCCAGGGTTCCCAGAGAACCTTTGGGTTACGCAAGAGTTCCCCGGGCGTTATATGGCCTTTCCCAGAAGTTCAGAAGGCTGCTAACATCAATAGACATCACTGGAGCCCACTTCCCCTGTTGCTCTACAGGCCTGGTCGCTTTCTCCACAACAGAAATGGTAAATGATCAATTGGCTGACTCCCACTTTTTACTTCCATGCTCACTTCTTTGAAGGGGCAGGTCACCACTTCTGAGGTTTCTTGAAGTCTGAAAAATATTTCAGGGGTTTCTCCAAGGTCAAAAGGTTGAAAAAGGCTGGCTTAAGCCAAGGCTGCACCCTTGTGAGTTCAGCTTTACCCTACCATGGGCATCACTGTGCCACACAACCTGGATGGAGCTTTCTGCCTAAAGTAAGAAGGCCTAACCTGCCTACCCTTAGTGGCCAGGATGGCTCCTGCCATGCTGTGCCATGTCTATACCACTCAAGTTGGATACCACTTGGAGCAAAAGCAGTCAACGAAACATAAAAGCCCCAGAGCCCAAAGGGAAGGAAGAAGAGAGAAGAAGGTGGCCAAGAGTCATAGACTGGGCTGCTGTGGAGCAGGACCAGGATGCTCAGGGCAGGAAACCAAGGGTTTCCTAGACATGAACTCTAAGAAAGCCAATATATAACATCCCAAACTTCAAAACAGGGTTTAAAATGGCAATCCACCCCCACACCCATTCCAGTTGTGGTGGACATAAACTAGGGAATGTCAGATGGGATATGGTAGAAAAGGAAGGGCTGGGAGCCACCAGGCCCCTCATCATGGGATGGTGGCCAGGAGGTTGGGCTTTGTGTCTGCTGCACCCTGATTTGTGAGTGAGAGGTAGCATGAAAGAGGGAAGGAAAGGGCAAGGAGGTGTAACAGGAGCGAGAGAGGACACAGTCAGAAGCCTTGACACTTCACCGTGAGTGACCAAACATCTTTCAGCAGGATTTTTTGCCTCCTCATGCTGCCAACATACTCAACGGTGATGTGGGGAAGACAGAAGGAGCAGTGCTGGCCATAAAATCTGCAATCTGCCGAAGGGCCCAGATATTGGAGTTGTTTCCCTTCTTCATCTGCTCTTGGATGAGGCTCTCCAACTCCTCCCTGAAAGACTGAAAAACACCAGAGAGATGTTGAATGATCCAAGACTCCACAGCTGGATTCCCTTCCTTTGAAGAGAGCCTTAAAAAGAGCTTCACGGTTTAGCTCTACTGATGGCAGCTGCACTTAGCATTGGAAAGGAGGCAACGGGCAAACAGAAGGACCTAATATCCTAAAGAAGTGACTTCCTGTGTGCATGTGGCCCTCAGAATCTTATTTGGGGAGAGGTCCTCAGTAAGAAGGCTGGCAGTTGCCCACTGCAATTGCTCTTCCCCTGTTATATGCTCCTGTAGGGGATTATTAGGGATGCACTTGGATGGCGCACTCTCCATTAATTGGGAGGAGCACACAATGAGGGCAAATAGACCAGCCAGGAGCCTGCATGAACAGAATATGTACACTAGAACAGGGGTAGTCAACCTGTGGTCCTCCAGATGTTCATGAACTACAATTCCCATGAGCCCCTGCCAGCGTTTGCTGGCAGGGGCTCATGGGAATTGTAGTTCATGAATATCTGGAGGACCACAGGTTGACTACCCCTGCACTAGAACACTCTCTAGCATCCTCTGCGATGTGCCAGTGATGTGTTACAGGTAAGGCTTTGTGGAAGAGGGAAAGCATGAAAGAGGGGTTGGATAAACCGTCTTCTATCTATTTGCCTTTCTCCTTCTCCGTTTGATGTGCCTCCTTGATGGTTTGGCCTGCTCCTCGAACCATTAAGAGCCATGCAAGCTGTGACTCTACAGACACCAGCCCTGGCCACGTCGTCTTGGAAACCAGCAATAGTTTTTTCAGAAGTGATAAAAAGCCCCCTTCTTGCTTGGCAATGCTAGAGGGGTAGCTGCGTTAGTGTGGAGCCTCAAGTTAGAACTAGAGTCCAGTGATTCCTTAAAGACTAAGAACAAAATGTATTCAAGCACAAGTTTATGCTGGGATGAACTGTTAGTCTGTAATGTGCCGCTGGGTCTTTGGTTCTTTTTGCCTGAGACATCCTTTTTGGGTGCTTCCAAACATTAAACCGGCTGGCTGCAAAAGCACCACCCAGATATTAACCTGAGGGTGACAATAGCAGCATATCAGCTGCTCCTGTCCCTTTGGCAGAACTTCAGCCTATAACAGGTCCTTTATTTCTTCAATTGTATTGCCCTTCCTGCTGATAGCTCAGGGTGGCCCCCATGGCTCCCTCTTGTCCATTTCATCTGTGCAACACCCTTGTAAAGTAGGTTAAGCTGAGACAGCGTCTGGCCCACAGGTGCCATGCATCTCAGTCTACGGTCTATCCACGGTACCACACAGGCTCTCTGTTAACACTGCAGCTGGTACACATGACAGCCCCCCCCCTTCGCTGAATGCATGGGGATGTCGAGTGGGAGTGTGTGTGCAGGAGGCCCCGCTCCCTGTCTCTGTGCAATCGCCTGGTCACCTGCAGGCATGCAGAGGAAGCGGTTGTGCAAGCTCTCCTGCACTGTGATCAGCAACACCAGTCTGGAATGTCGCTGTTCTCAGAGAGGAAGTGTTTGCACAGCCTCTTCCTCCAGGTCTTTACCCTCGCAGATGACCCAGTGGCTGTGCAGAGGCAGGAGGCGGGCCAGCAACTTCACTCCTGCTTTCCCTCCCCACATGCCTTCAGTGGACACTGGGGCGGTCGTGTGTACCAGGCTTCTGTTAAGTGTGGGACCTTGGCCAGGACATTCCCACTAAGCTCTGGGAATGACAAGGAAACAAGACAGGTGAACCAAGGAGCCTCCAGCTCAGCAGTCAGCCCTGGCAGACTACATGTGAGTGCTTCCCAGGTGGGGATGCCAAGCAGAGTCAGCAGGACAAAATCCAAGGAGCCCTGATCTCCCTGAGGGCCCATGGGCCAGGCGAGTCATGTGGCTCGTTCTCCTAGGTGCTTGGGTTGTCTCTGAGGTGGAAGCCCAATGGGAATCTTGGCTTGGGGGCCTGTGGTGTCTCTTGGCAGCTGCCGCACATCCAGGCCATGCTTGTTTACTCCTCTGGGCAACATGAACTCTGCTGTTCTTGCTAACTCTGCTGCGGCTCCCCTCCCGCCTGCTCCGCTTGCGGCTGGTCCACTATCGCCACCAAGCCGGAAGGTACTTACAGGGCTCTGCAGAATCATGGTGACTCTTTTCTTCTGTTCCATCAGGTTGAAATCCTGGCGGAGGTCAGCAGCCATGTTCCTCATGCGCAAGTACTCGGGGTCGTCTTCGGAGAACTGGTCAAAGTAATGCTGAACCTGGGAGGGCAAGGAGGAGACCTCCTCGGGGATGGTTTCGTTGCTCATCTTGTAATCTATAGTTGGCTTTGGGACACCTGCAGAGAGACAGAGAGGCTCTGCTGAAAATTGTCTTTCCAATATCAAAGTTTCGGTGATGTAGCAACACTTGGAGCACAGGGATCCCCAACCAAGGTTCCCTGGAGCTCCCCAGGGGCTCCCTGGCCTTCTCCCTATAGCCAGTCTTAATGGCCATAAGCTATTCATGGCATGGCTGTAAAAACAGGCACTGCCAGCTTACATTGACCTGGGGGTGACGTTCTTGCATGGTTTTCATGCCTGGGAAAGTGAACAGAGACTGGACACCTGCTTCAAACTCCCTCCCTCAGTCGTGGCAGGCAGGCGTGGCCAGTTGACATCCCTTCCAGCCTGGCTCCAGGACTCCTTGAAGCCTGAAAAATATTTCAGGGGGCTCCTCCATGGTCAAAAGATTGAAAAAGGCTGCTTAAGTGGGAAGTGAGCCACTTTTGAAAAGAGAATTCGATGTGAAGCTCAAAAGCACCAATATTCTCCCATGCAAACGAAGAGAGCCACACATGGGGAACAAGAAGTGGTATAGTGGGGGTCAGACCCTGCCTCCCGTTGGGTGGCTCAGCTCTCTCTGCCAGTCATCCCTGCAGAGGGCTGCTATAGGTGTGCCTGGGCTGAAACCACTCAGCCCATCAGAATGATGGATATTTAGCTACGTGTGAATGGGGAACTGTGTGTAGAGGAAGGGCGTCATAGAATCGTAGGGTTGGTAGGGACCATAAAGGCCATCTAATCCAACTCCTTGCTCAATGCAGGATCAGCCTAAAGCATCCTTGATAAGTATCTGTCCTGCCACTGTTTAAATACCACCAGTGAGGGGGAGCTCACCATCTCCTTAGGCAGCTGATTCCGCTGCTGAACTACTCTGTGAAATCCCCCCTGATATATAATAATAATAATAATAATATCTAGCCAGTACCACTCTACATGTAGTTTAAACTCATTACTGTGGGTCCTGTCCTCTGCTGCCAACATGAAACACTCCATGCATTCCTCCCTTTCAAATAGTTAGAGAGCAATCATGTCCCCTCTCCACCTTCTCTTCTCCAAACTGAACATTCCCAAGTCTCTCAGCCTTTCCTCATAGGGTTTGGTCCCCAGGACCCAAATCATCCTCTTCGTTCTCCCCTGCACCCTCTCAATTTTGATCACATCCTTGTTGAAATGAGGCCTCCAGAACTGCACACAGGACTCGGTCTGTGTATCACTGCAGAGTTAGGCTGTACACCAGAGACTCCTACAGACTTCTCCCCCTCTTACAAGGTCCCTGGTGGCAACAATCTAGCTTTTTCAAAGGTGGTAAGCAAGCACACTCCCAAGGTGATCCCACAATGTAACCCTTTCCCGCTTCCTCCTTCAGGAATGCATGGCAGCCATTTCCAGAGAGAAATACATGGATGATCTCTTCCATCACAGGGGTAAAGTCAGAAAACAAGTGGTCATATTGTTCTCTCTGCGCATCGCCATTTCCATTTTCTTTTGTCCACAGGAATCTATTTTCAAATTCCATGACATGTTGGACAACAAAGCCCCCCGCCCCCAAAATATTTGGCAACGAACACAACAAAAGCAGTTTTTAGCAGCACTGGGTAGATTTCATACACATCCAAGATGACACAAATAAAAACAGGGAGCAGGTTTAGTCCCAAGCAATTGCAGCTTTAAGGGCAAGAGCCGACAGAAAGCCCTTGCCTAAATTATTCGTTGCCGCTACCATTCCCTGCCTTCAGCACTCCCTGGAGCTCATATCTTTAATAGCAATCCGTGGGGCAGGCCTGCTAGGTGGCCCGAATGCCTCTTGCTTCCAGCCCCAAAAGGTGCCCACAGGAAGCAGAAGCTGGCATGAAGAATGACCCCCCCACAAGACTCCAAAACCTGCAAGAGGTACTTGTCTGGCAGCCCGCGGCAAAGAAGAATCTCCTTCAGGCCATCATGCAAGGAAACTCTTGTGTTTTTTTAACGGTTGGTTCTCCCGGGCAGGGCCAAGTATACCTTTCAAGACTAAACTACCGTGCAATATTTCAACTACCAGGAATCCATTCACTAAAGCAGGGGTAGTCAACCTGTGGTCCTCCAGATGTTCATGGACTACAATTCCCATGAGCCCCTGCCAGCATTTGCTGGCAGGGGCTCATGGGAATTGTAGTCCATGAACATCTGGAGGACCACAGGTTGACTACCCCTGCACTAAAGAACAAGGCGTTCACTGTCCGTCAGACAAAAATACTTTCCCACATACAATTGACGCTGGTGGAAACATGAAACTCCCTTGGGGAGAAGCAGTAGTGCAATGCTGCCAGCTATAAAAGACACAAGAAGAAGGTGGGAAACATACACAAAAAGGACACTTGACGGAAGGCTAAATCAGCCATGCTTTCCAGCCTGTCTGTACTTCCTGCATTCCTTCCCAGTGTCCTATCTAGAGACCCTACGTGGGGGTTTCTGATTTTAGGCAAGATCCGCCTCCAACCTCCATGTTCTAAACCCAAACGGCATCATCCATCGGCTGCAAAACAGAATCACTTTCCCCTGCCTCCCACTCGCACTAAACTGTGGCATCATTGCTGTTGCCTAGTTACACAGATGTATCAGTCACCTAAAAATAAAGATCTGCAAGGAATTAAAGTGAGCTGGAGGCTAGGAGAGGCTTCCTGCGGAAGGAAAAAGGCTCATTTAAGGCAAGGAGCAAATCTGTTGGTGGCACTTCACGAGACTGGCTTGGATAACTGAGAACAACGAAGGGAATGGCCTCACCAGTCCTTTACACAAAAGCTGGACTGCAAATCTCTTTCTTGTTCAGAGCCCTCCTTGGCAAATGCTCCCCGAAGTCCACCTTACGGCTCCTAAGTGAGTGGAGGAACATTTGCATTAGATGCTGCCACATCAGTGGTTCCCTCAATGATCCCAGCACGGTGTGTGCTGAGATTTTTTTCTAGCTTCCCTGCCTCCCCACCCCTCTCATGACAGGCATGAAGTGAGGGGCAATAAGGGTCATTCCATGGCTGGTGCTCCTTTAGCAGCAGACCTGGAAGGTGGGGCAGAATTTCTAAGAGAGGAATAAGGCTGGGGAGGGAGATGAGATGACAAAAGCAGAAAGTCATTTCCAGAGAGCTCCTCACTGGGGGCCGTTCCTTCAGCAATGTTAAATCTGTTCTATGGTGCTCGCCTGCCCCACTCAGCACCTTCCTCAGCCTCGGGATGCCTCTGTAACTGTGTCCCACTCCTCCATCTGCCAGTGGCCGTTACATGCCAACTGCAGACGCCACCAAGAGGGAAACTGTTCCCCTCTTTAAACCTCTCTGCAGACACAGAGGAGGAGGAGGAGGAGGAGGAGGAGGAGGAGGAGGAGGAGGAGGAGGAGGAGGAGGAAGTCACAGCAGAACTGGCTGAGATTTGCTTGGTAGAGGGAGTGGGCTTGGAGAGGAGGTAACATCCATCAGCGTTCAGGGGCACTTTCTACCACCCCAGCCTCTGCCAACCCAGAGGTCCAAATGTAACAGGTCAACCATGGTGCCAAAGGCCCTGGTGCCAAAGGCCCTGCCATCACTGTGTAAATCAGCAGGGCGATGTTCCCTCCATGGGAGAAGATCTATCCTCTGCTCGGGCCATGGCCAGAGCTGGAAAAGGAAAGGAAATAAAGAAAAGAGGGAGAGGTGCTTAAAAATGAGAAAGGGCTGTCCTTTTGAAATGTTAATCATGTAACTTTATACTACCAGAGGGGGGGGGGCTTTGATTCACAGAGGTGGTAGAAAAGCCTGTGGGCCAGCCCTGCCCATACAGTTTAGGTTAATGCACACTTGCAATCCCACCCCCACCCCCTACCCCCACCTGCAAAAAACACAAAGACCCTGGCATCTGAGCCAGCCGAACTGTTAGAAGCGTTTACACAATAGGGGCTGGCAGGAAGAATTGTCCCTGCAAGTACGCTGTTTTGTGTTGCCAACGCAATCGAGCTGCATGAGCACATTTTTGCAGGCACAGATCACTTTTAGCTTGGTTGGCTGCTTTCCTGTCCACAGACAGCCTACCATGCAGTGCGTTCCTTACTTCAAACCTGCCCTCAGGATTGCATAATATGCAGCAGACAGATCCTGCTCTCCATAGAAGAGGAGTTACATTTGCCCTCCCTTTCCTCCCCCCACAACAGACACCCTGTACTGTGGGTGAGGCTGAGAGAGCCCTGATATCACTGCTCGGTCAGAACAGTTTTATCATTGCCATGGGGAGGCCAGGGTCATCCAGCTGGCTGCATGTAGGGGAGTGAAGAATCAAACCCAGCATGCCAGATTAGAAGTCCGCACTCCTAACCACTACACCAAACTGTCTCTCCATACTACAATACCCGCCTTTCATTCTCTCTTTAATCTTAACAGCCCTGTGAGGTAATTAGGATGAGAGAAAGTGACTAGTCTGAGGTTGCCTGATGAGCTTCAACAACAACAAGGACTTTATTGGCATATTGCCTGATGAGCTTCAAGGTTAAGTTGAAGTTATCACCCCAGTCCAATTTTTTTTACAAATTTATCAGCTTTATATCCTGCTCCTGCTCCTTCAAACAGAACTCAAAGTGGCTAGCAGCATATAAAATACAGCCAATAGAAACAATGCAAAAGATAAAACACATAAATGTTAAAAATATATCTCCATTAAAATCTACCTACTATCAAACAGGGTAGGATGTGTTGATGGTGAAGACCCAGCTGAAGCATAGGATTACAGTCACCCAAAGCAGCCTTGCATGCCCCAGGGAACCTAGGGAAGTCCTACAAGGACTTCAAGGCAGCTAATTCCATTGGATGGGAGCCAGTACTGAGAAGGCTCTCACCCATGTTGACACAAGGCAAACAGTTTGTGGACTAGGGACCTTCAATAAGCACAAACATAAAGATCAGAGAGAATGCTACTATGACACTAATCCAAGGGTCCCCAAGGTGGTGCTTGTTGGTGCCACAGCAGCCACTAACATATTTTCTGAGACCCACCAAGTGTTTTTAGAAAGTGGGTGAGGCCCGGCCAGCAAGGGTTCTGATTGGTCAATGGAGATTTGGTTGGCCATGCAGATTTTTTAAAAACTTTACTTTGGCAGAAGCTGTGACCTAGGGGTGTTTGCACACATATGAACAGGGAACAAATTCTAAGGAGAATAATTATTAGGAAAAATGCAGCTTCAGCAGCTTACCAGAAGTTCTAGCCATAGATTTCCTGGTGATTCCTAGGGCTAGCCATGTCAGTTCCACGTAGCTCTAGAAATCACCCAGAACTTTATGGCCAGAACATCTGATAAGTAGCTGAGGCTATTTTTTTCTTTTTAATTTTCCTCCCCAGGAAAATAGTTTCTGGTCTTGAGAATCCGCCTCCCACAAGTCCATCCAACCCAAAGGCCCCAGCCCT
This sequence comes from Paroedura picta, assembly GCF_049243985.1. NCBI lineage: Eukaryota > Metazoa > Chordata > Lepidosauria > Squamata > Gekkonidae > Paroedura > Paroedura picta. The sequence continues at coordinate 25,624,465 of NC_135380.1, forward strand.
GACTGCATATGTCACTTTGGAATGTTTCTTTTTGATTTTACCTTTAAAATTCCTTAATAGATTTGACGGGGAGGGAACAGTTAACTGGTACCTAATGGACTTCTGCTTTCGCCAGTCTGTCGCCTTGGACTGCACAAATATTGCCCGCTACCCAGTTTTGAAGATGGGAACCACATGCCTACACTCTTGCTGCTGTTATGATACACAAAGGGACCATTGTCTGCATCCATTCAGAATCAAAGATCCCAAATCAATAGGCGTCTGTGCATCACTTAAGAAGAAGAAGGGAAAAAACATACACAGATGGGAGCCATGAATGGAAGACAATGAGACAGATAATGGAGATCACTCACCACAGTATAGAACTTTGCATTGGCAGCTTATTAAAGGGCTAGTTTAGAGCTGCCTGATTCCAGGGGACACATTTGCTCTGGCATATGGAGCTTTGGAAATGAAATAATGCCAGGTGGCAAGCATCAGCTGGATCATCTTTGATGCACTGGAATTGTCTATTGCAGGGTGGGGGGGCTTGAAACTTTCAGAAAAGGTGTCCGAGGGGTGGGGGTAGGGAGGAAAGGCTGACCGTGGTGGACTCATGGGAGGCGGGAAGACTTCTCTGGCCCTGAGCATCAGCTCTTCTCAACTGCTTCACCATTCTTTCTACACAAAAAAGCATGAAGACCTGGAAAACAAACTGGGAAGGAGCCTTTAGGTTGGTGGGGACATTTGTAAGGCCAGCCTAAGACATTTTGCAATGATCCTGATCGGAGAGCTATGCCTTGAGATCCTTTGGCGATGGAAGTTATGATGTAACTTTTTTTTTTTATGGCGAATTTTGTTATAGAGAGTGAAACAACAATGAGTGGTAAGTACCTTTTGATTATTCAACCATAGCTTATTCCAGTCACAATGGGTCAGAATCATAGCATTCTAGAGTTGGACGGGGCCATTCAGGCCATCTACTCTAACCCCACTGCTCAAGCATCCAGGATAAGTATCTGTCCAGCTGCTGCTTGAAGCCTGTCAATGAAGGGGAACTCGCCACCTCCTTAGGCAGCTGATTCCACTGCTGAATGCTTTCCATCCCTTCTCTCCTAAGGAGGTGGTAAGCTCCCCCTCACTGACAGTCTTCAAGCAGCAGCTGGACTGATACTTGGAGGCTTTAGGCTGATCCTGCATTGAGCATTGGGTTTCATCCCATCTCGTGCTTTTGCTCATGCAAAATCTTATGCAAGTAATTTCTGGGTACTAAAATATATTATTTATTTAATTGATTTAGCTTCTATGCTGCCCTCCCAGTGAACCAGCTCAGGGTGATATACAACATGTAAACCTAACAGCGCTAATTAAAAACATAAATTAAAACAAGGTTTAAATTAAAATTAAATTGATCTGAAGGGCAGACTTGCTGGTGCCGGAAACAGAAAAAGATGGTGCCTATGTCAGAGCTCTGAGCAGCAGCAGGAGACCCAGATGGGGTGTCTTCTCCTACCCCTACTCTATTGCTTTTAATGAGGTCCTTGAACTGTTTAGCAGCAAATGAGGAAGCTTGCCAGGCCAATGTTGCGTGCATATTGTTATGCCCATGTCCGGGCCAAATGGAAAGTTCTCAAGGCCTGACCCCAGTCCTTAGGCTATAATTTGCCTGCCCCATCTCTAGAATCGGCTCTGCCCTTTCTATAAGGCAGCCCACAATTGCCAGATTCAACCCCAGCACAGCTGGTATGTAGAAAGAGGAATCCAGAATAGTAACCAGGGATACCAGCCTGCTGGTGGGGCTTGAGGATCCTACAGAATTACAGCTACAGAAATCAGTTCCCCTGGAGAACAGGGATACTTTGGCGAGTGAACTCTGGCATTGTCCCCGATTGAGGTCTCAGCCTGCCCCAGAACACATCACCAAATGTCCAAGAGTTTTCCAACCTGGATTTGGCAACCCCACCCCCACCACTGGTGGCCACAGGGGACCTGGCACCCCAGCCGTAACCACCTCACCTTTTAGTGTTCAAAAGCTGTGTGTAGTGCCAAGTAGAAGATGAGAGTGAAAGTTCCTAAATGCTTGAGGGGTGGGGTGCCACCTCGAGTCCCCCTCACTGGCATAATTCTGTTTATCATCTCCACTGGTACCAGACAGCACAAAATGTCTGGTTTCATTTACAACTGTTGTTCATACAATCTAAATCTTTGTTTTTCAGGCCATGTTTATGAGCTGCCCTTAAGATCTCCTCAGCCAGCTGTCTTCACAAGCCTGTTTGACCCTCTGGCCCAAGACTCTCTGGCCTTACCTCTCTTCTCTTCTCAAGGGACCTCACTTTTGGTAGCAAACATCAGGTGATTTTTCTGAAATTGACAGGACTAGTTTAGCCAAGCCTCAAAGTGGATTAACTAAATGGCTAAATAGACAAGAGAAACCAATAAATACAATTAAACTGAGCATCAATCATGTGCCTTTCAGTGAGCTTTCATTATCATGTGACCCACTGGCCTTGACCCAGAATGCACTGCTCCATGTGTTCATTTGTTCTACCTGCTAGTGTAAACTTTTCCAGGGCAAGCTACAACCAAAAGGCTGCTTGAAACCTTATGTCTGACTGTTGGCCCACTTAACTGGGGTTGTGTTGCTAGGTAGAGTAAATACCATCCTTCCCTTGCAAAACCATTTAGAACTGGCTCTGTCTTTCCCTCCAAACCCACAATTTTAATGCTACCTGAGCCTACAAAGAAGTTGGTCCCAGTGATTTCCATAGGACAAGTAAAGATTGCAGCTTTAAAAGGAAAATGAATGTACAGGGAGAACAAATTATTTGCAAAGGTGTACCTATAAAGAGCCTCTTGTGGCGCAGAGTGGTAAGGCAGCAACATGCTGTCTGAAGCTGTCTGTCCATGAGGTTGGGAGTTCAATCCCAGCAGCCGGCTCAAGGTTCTTCCATGACTCAGCCTTCCATCCTCCCGAGGTTGGTAAAATGAGTACCCAGCTTGGGGGGGGGGGGCGGTAAACAGTAATGACTGGGGAAGGCACTGGCAAACCACCAGTGGTTTGAATCTGCCATGAAAACGCTAGAGGGCGTCACCCCAAGGTTCAGACATGGCCCGGTGCTTGCCCAGGGGATACCTTTACCTTTTACCTATAAAGAAAATATTTCTCAGTGATAAAAAATGAGAGTGTACAATTGGATAAGCATGTGATGTTCTGCATTGTCTGTGTTCTATTTGTTTTTTGTTTTAATTTCAGAATTTTACAAAAAGAAGTTTCCTAGGGCAGGGCTCAACATTTCAGAGGCTGATCCAAGGAAATGTTGGTAAACTGATCTACAAGCTGCCACCGACAAAGGATTAAAAACACAGAATGAAGAGACTCCTGGATGTTGCCCAGATCAATAGACAAGAGCAATCAAAAACAGCACAGAGCAACTGCTGTAAGTCTGTGGCATCCCATTCTGAGAGCATTTTCATCCACAATAGCTAAGGACGAAACTTTGTACAATGCTGGGGATTCCACAACATATCCGCCCCCCCCCCCCAATTTAGGAAGCAACAGGACTTCTGAGTAATTTCTCCAATCAGAAATACATCCCATTGGATGATTTAAGCCTAAAGGGGGTGGGGTGGGGGAAAGATCCCCATGATTATAATAAAATACTGCAGGAATAGTCAGGATATTTTGGTCCCCAAAGTAGAGAATCTCACAGGTACTTCTCCCCCTACTATTAGGTTATACTACTGAATGTTACAAAACTATTCCTTTAAGGAATATTATACTTCTTTATTTTATTGCAACTAAATTCAAGAAAGGCTACCACACTTCACTAAATGAATAAAGTCAATTATTCAGGTAACCTCTTTAAGACAGCATTTTTGTTGTGCAAACATCTCATTTTGTGATGAGCACCAAACTTTATGATACTTCGGATGCCAACGTGAAATATCAATGGAACACTGGGCCATTATGTGTTTTGCTATTCCTTATGTTCTGAACCAAGGAAGCAATTAATTTTCAACTTGACAGTTTTGAACTGTGACATAGTGGTCTAAACGAGTGTAAATAAACATCTTGATCTGGGAGCAACCTATACAAATGATCAAACTAAAGTTACATTTTTCTGTCCTCCCACGACCGATTGATGACAACCTAAGTAGTTAGATTTGCTGCACTAGTTTGAAAGGTGAGGAGAAAGTTTGTCGAGAGCAGTGTGGTGAATTATAATACCATTGTTTTTTTGTGCCGTTTCTTTCCCTGAATACTTGAGGAAAAAGCATACTGATACCAATTTTCTGAACTCCACAGATTACACACAAAGGTATTTTTAGAACAGAAAGTATCAGATTGACAAAGCTAAATTTACAGTATGAATCAAAACTATTGGGGGATGCAATTATCCCGTGCAATTTCTCTCATAAGAACTCTTTCTTCTCATTGTTCAGAAAGGGTTTGTCTGATGCATTACAGCTGCTTTAGAGGACCAGATTAATTCCGACAGCTTACTTTGTCCTCACAAAAATTCTTGTGCCACCAGATCCATGCTGTGCTGGTAGCTGCAGTAATACTGCTCAACCACCTGTAGTGGTGGCACTGCAAAACATCAGAGATCAGGGCTAATTCTGCACTTATTTCCCCCCCCCCCCTGCCCTACTGTCAAGTCTGCTGAATTCAGATTGATTTGAACCCGGGTCTTTCTCCCCCCCCCCCAACTGAAACAGAAAGCCTTCTGCACTTGATTGGGGAAACTCAGAGGGGGGAGGGGAACGGTTGTCATGAAGCTGAACTACCTTTCCTGAACTGGCCGGGGGGGGGGGGGGGGTCAGGTGAAGTCCAGCCTCCAATAGTGCTTTATTTCTTCTCTTTTGTCTCCCGAGCCAGCAGCAGCCTCTCAGAGAACAAGGCAGATCTCTGCTGAGAGAAGTGTGGGTTTCTGGAGTGCAGTCACTTTAAAACAGGGAGGGAAGCCTTGCAACAAGGAAGTCTTTGAACTGACACCCTGGCCAATCAGGGAAGACTGCTTTGCTACCTCAGCATTGCAGGCATGGAACAGTAAGTTTATTTGCAAAAAGCAGAAATCTACAGTTATACTGGTGGCGTTTTTTCAAATATCGCGGCTTGTATCCACTCCTGGATATCGCAGGGAAAAGGTAGGGTGTGGATCAATCATGCATGTTGCAGATTTAAAGCACCCCAAAGCAAAATGGAAATTGAATTCAGTGTAGACGGGAGAGATTTATTCAGACTGGGAGTGGATAAAAAGCCCCATACAGACTCGACCCAGGCCAGCCATTGCTTGCACCTACAAACTGCCAGAGTGTCGCAGGGATATTAGTCTTCATATGACGGATCCATGGAAAAAATAAGGCACATGAGTATGCCGGCCATACATCTGTGTGTAATTACTGGAACATGATAACAGATCCTATGTGTGTACAAATTGTATGCAGATAGACTATGTTTCCTCTGGGATTTTGCTTTTTCATCTACAACTAACTCACGGGAAGGGAGCCTATGACATAGAATCATAGAATAATAGAGCTGGTAGGGGCCTCCTGTGTCATCTAATCCAACCCCCTGCACTATGCAGGACACTCACAACCCTATTGCTCATCCACTGTAACCTGCCACCCCCTTGAGCCTTCACAGTTTGTGTGCGCATAGATACCATGCTTACTTGTTTGTTTATTTGGCGTTGTAGCTGTAGGACTTAACATCATTATAATCAACAAAAGAAACCAAAATAAGAGAACAATAATAACAATGCTGAATATCAGAAAAAAATATACACAGCAATACGTACATGCAATAAGTACATAAACCACAAAGGTCCTAACCATAAACATTCACTATTTAAAAAACAAATACATTTGTAGTTTTAAATTCCCTTCACATTTACTTTAACAAATGTCTTATTTAATTTAATTGACAAACATCAGCCAAAAGAAAATCAATGGATGCCTCGTCTGAGTCACAGAGGCTTGGTATAACCTGACTCAGCTTAGTAGGGATGGAATCATGAATCGGACACTGCAACACATCATGGAAGTGCCCTGCTTACTTTTCAAAGGGGGAGAGCCCACCACATCTAGTTGGCAGTGGTTTGGGGCAAGCTATCTTTCCCCTGGCTGTGTCACCCAAAGAGGATCACAGAAGGATGAGAAAGTTGCCTTTTTGTCTTAGTGAAAGGTGGAAAGTGAATTCCAGAGCCATTGTCTTTGCTTTCAATGCTAATTGTAGCATATGGCGAGCCATGGTAAGAAAGGCATTCCTGACTGAAGCTCTGGGGGACTAACAGTGGAATCCTAAATTGAATTAGACCCTTCTAAGCGTTTTGATTTCAGTGGACTTGGAAGAGTAACTCTGCTGAGGATAGCTTTGTAGATGCACTGTATGTCCTAGAGAGGCCTCCAGCTCCTCTGAGACGAAAGTCTTCTAGCCAAACCTGCCCCCATCCCCTTATTTCCTTCCATCATGTCTCCACTTTGCACTTGCTTTACCCAGCGGCTGCCAGCAACCTTGCATTGCAAGATGCCTCCTAAAAGCATCCTCAAATGGCAGCCTAGCAGCTGCAACACACAGAGGGATTATTTTTCAGATGGCAGACTTAAAATGGTCTCTGAAGAGATCTGGGCCATTCATGAATTACAGGGGGAAGAAAATATACGGAGACATTTTGTATTCCTTTCCGCTCCAACGTGTTTTATGGCTAATTTTCCATTTGCCTCTCAAGCGCATATTCTAACTGCCTGCCCCTTCCTCAATGTGGCTCATCTTGAGGGTGGACCATGGCTACTCATGCCTATTATGCACGGCCGCTGAAACGGAGAACGCGGAGGAGGAAGAAGCTTACGCACGGGACAGAATGCAACGGCGGCAAAACCCAGAGGATCCGATTATGCACGTGGCTACTCCGGAGCCACTTCTGGTTGCGCCCTGGTCCCGGGAAGCTCCACTTTCTTCCGCATCTCTCTAATGCAGCTTTTTCAGTGTCATACGTTGACTCTGCGCCTGGTTGCTGTCTGCAGCGTGCATAATTGGTGATTTTAGCCGCCGCCATTCCACCCCGAATGCGGACCTTCCACTCCATGCATAATGGGCCTCAGTGGCAAGCATTCGTAAGGTATGAATTTTACCTAGCCAAAGTCAATTGAGTGTCAGCTTGCTGGTCCTCATCCATCCCATATTCACCTCCAGAGGCTCTTTCAGAACATCTAGTGATTCATCCAACTCTGAGGACCAAACTGGATGGCTGGTGTCCTTGTGGCCAGCATGAGGACACTGCTGCCATTTCAAAGTCATTGTCCAATGCCATGAAGGCCTGATCCTGATCAGGCCTACAGCACAGCAGGCTGAGCCATGCTTGCTCTTTCAAATGCTGAAAGATTCTCACCCCCCTCCATGGCTATTAAAGAACTTGAAAAAGCTCAGGGAGGGGAGCAAGGGGGCTGTGTTGCTGACCCAGTCAGGGTCTGGCCCTCTTGATATCTGTAATGATTTTAAAACTGCAGCTTCCTTCTTGTGGTGGATACAAGATACCATCCCATCTAGCTTGGCCCTGAAGCTAAGGAGAAAGATTTGAATCCCTCGGCACTTCACTCCAACCTTCTAGACTAGGGGTAGTCAAACTGCGGCCCTCCAGATGTCCATGGACCACAATTCCCAGGAGCCCCTGCCAGCATTTGCTGGCAGTTGTAGTCCATGGACATCTGGAGGGCCGCAGTTTGACTACCCCTGTTCTAGACAAATAATGTTGGAGGTTTCAGGTAGATTTTAATTGGCCAAGGGGACAGGATGGGACCCTTTCAGACTCCATAGTGCATATTCTGTTGAGCAACTATTCCCAGCACCAGAGTCTTGAACCCATCAGGTAGTCCAGATGGGAACCATCAGAGCATCACCATCGATAACAACAACAACAACAACAACAACAACAACTGTTTACTACCGCTCTTTGCCAATAAAAATCACAATAAAACCATATAGTAAAAACCAGTCTAAGAGCCCTCCCAATATCCTCATAACCCAAGTCTACAAGCCTCCACCCCAATAGGCCTGATGCCTTGGGGAGTGCGCAGAGGAGGGCAGGGTGGTCCGATATTCATCTCAGCCTGCTGTTCCTGAGGTCATCATGGCTGACGGTACTGGGAGGAGAATTAAAGTTTGCATTCCCTGCCTCTCTTGAACTGACACTGGCGGGGTCAACCAAGCCAGCTTCACAAAGCCACCTGATAAATTGGATTGCAATTGACCAGGATCATCCACTTTATTCAAGATTGCTGCACAACCACCACTTCCCCGCCCAAGGAGATATTTGCTGCCAGATGGTGGTCATTAAGGGAAATCAGGGGCGGCTTTTTCAGGAAGAGTTTCATGACCAATTCCTTTTAGATAGCAGATACATAAACCACCCCCCTCCCATTTTTTTAAAACATTCATTATTCCTGGGATCCAACAGGACAATCCTTTTGGGCAGGATAGAACAAGTCATGCCAAAACAGGGAAGTGTCTGGCTGAATTTATTCAAAGAACTTGTCTACACCTTTTGTGCCTTGGTAACTAAAAGTCATCCAAGCAGCTGTGACCTGTAACACTAAAGGTAAAGGTAAAGGTATCCCCTGTGCAAGCACCGAGTCATGTCCGACCCTTGGGGTGACGCCCTCTAGCGTTTTCATGGCAGACTCAATACGGGGTGGTTTGCCAGTGCCTTCCCCAGTCATTACCGTTTACCCCCCAGCAAGCAAGCTGGGTACTCATTTTACCGACCTCGGAAGGATGGAAGGCTGAGTCAACCTTGAGCTGGCTGCTGGGATTGAACTCCCAGCCTTATGGGCAAAGCTTTCAGACGGCTGCCTTACCACTCTGCGCCACAAGAGGCTCATTGCAAATGGTGGCCGTTAAGAACATCCCCCGCCCCCAGCACACAAGTCAAAACAAGCCTCCACATTTTTCAGGCCTGCATCAACAGTACCCCCATGGGAAAATCCCCTTCATCATTCAGAGCGACAACATGGCTGGATGGCACCACACAAGCATGACAGTGGCAAGAACAGTCTACGATTGGAGATGCTAGGGATGAAATTGGGAAAGTTGGGCCTACAAGCCACATGGCCTGCCCTGAGCTATATTCCCTCACCATTTAAACTTGGGTGTCTTCTACAATTCCCTTCCTTCCCCTTTTTCTGAAGTTTGCGGGGTTTTATTTATTTATTTTCCACCCTCCTGGTATTGCCAGTTCGGGGTGCTTATAACATGATCTTAAAACATATACAATACATTTATATTTATAATTTATAAATAGTTATAAATTTAAAATAATCTAAAAACAGTCAGTCATCTATCTGGGCAGACTAAAGCAAAGAGCGTTGTGATTTTTTGATATTTCGGGGGGGGGTATATAGGGAGCCCAATGATGTTTTACTTAAGCCATCTAGATGTTCATTGGTCCCAACCAAATGCCTGGCAGAAGAACTCTATTTTACAGGCCCTGAGGAACTGGAGTCGTTCTGTCAGGGTTCTCAGCGCTTCTGGGAGCTCATTCTACCTTATGGTTGAAGAATAAGAACATTTTTCAAGGATAGACTGATTATTTCAATCCAGGCATAACAACTTTTGAAAGAAGGATTTGTCCTTCCCTATCTATTGTGACTGGATAAGCACCAAGCTCTGAAGGGGCACATCAAACGAGCAAAACCAAAACACTTTGCTGGGGCCATGTGATCTGAGAAGAAGCGATTTTGGATTGGCAAAGAAACGCAGCGAAAATCCCTTTATATTCCAAGTGGGGCATTATTGTCTAAGGACTCTCCCCACCGAACAAAACAACAAACTGGAAGGAATAACGAGGTCAGTTTACAACACACATATAAAATCTCCAAATAAAACCCATGGATGATAGAGGTATGATTTCTTGCACACCAAGAAAAGAAGGTCAGTGACAGATAAGCTGTGCTTTGTAGGAGGGGAGCCCCTTCCATCTGTCCCATGCTAAATAAAACACAGCTGGCCAAAAGGGCAGCCAACTAGCTAGAGAAAAGTGACCCTTTCTGAAGAAGAGACTTTCTTTAGGGTGCGCCCTGCAGACAAAACTGTAGCATTTCCCCCCCTTTTCACATGCACTAAGCAGAAGAGCTCAAATGCTGCATTTGTCAAGGGAAAAGCGGTAAGAGCAGAAATTCTCATCCACTGTTCTGAGGAATATGTGAACTCAACTGACCCTGTGTGTGAAATGCAGAGATCAATATTACTGATAGAACACGGCTGGTGCAATGCTGGGATCTTCTTTACACAACTGGCCAGATAACTGAATGGATTCTCCTTGAGCAGGTGAAGTACACCTTTGAAGCCCAAGTTGCTGGAAAGAGGAACTTTGGGAGGCTTGATGGAAAAAAATCAGTAATTGTGATTGTTGATTGGTTGTAAGAGGAGAAGGTGCTTGCATAGGAATGCAGCCTCCAGGTGAGACCTGGTGATCTCTCAAAATTACAGCTCATCTCCAGAGAACATAGATCAGTTCCCTTGAAGACAATGGATACTTTGGAGGGTGGGCTCTGTATACCCCTAAGGTCCCTGTCATCCTCAGGCCCTACCTCCAGATCTCCATGAGTTTCCAACCTGGCAACCACCCCTACACCCCTGCCAGTGGCAGTGGCCAAGGGGCATCTGGCAAATAGGGTTATAACATGGCCCGAGACCCAGAGAGATTTCAGAGATTAACCTGCTTTCAAGAGTTCCTACTGAGAGGCTGAATTTTGCATGCAGAAGGCTGGAAATAAGCATATTTCCTCTGTAGCTCAGACAGTTATTATTAAAAATTCATCAGGAAGCCCAGATCAGTCTGTTCTTCCGTCACGTACAGAGGAAGGAAACAATATTAGAAAAATTAGTTGCAAGAATTTTTGAAACCATGTTTTCTTTCTTTCATGAACGATGATAGCGATGAATCTCTGTGCCTCTAGCCATCAACAAAACCTGAAACTGTCATATGTTAAGGTATTCATACCCATACTTTCCTCCTCCTCCTCCTCCTCCTCCTCCCCCTCCTCCATCTTATTCTTGCGACAACTCTGCATGGCAGCGTTGGCTGAGAAAGAGCAACTGGCCCAAATTCCACTGCAGCAAGCTTTTAAGGCAGAGCAGGGATTTGAACCTGGTTCTCCCAGTGCAGCACTCTAATCCCTACGCACTAGGCTGGTGTCACACAGGATTTAGGGCTTGGCTGCATCAAGCATGTCCTGGGGGGCAGTGCCAACTTGCCACTGATTTAAACAGTAGCTGTGCCAAACAGCTTTGGGGTTTCGTGCAAGTGCGACTGCACATCTGTGATGAAGTTGACTCAGAAGAGGTTAAAAAAAAAATTTAGCACACCAGTTTTCCTTGCGATAAGCTTCTCTTGCAAGCTCTCCAACCAGGGCTGGAGCCGGGCAATAGCCTTTCAGAAGGTGGAGTGACAGATTTGTTGCACACTGTTTTGTCCTACCATTGCCTGTGCTCAAACCCAGTTTATATGATACCAAAATCCCACAAAACCATTTTGATGACAAATTAGAGTGAGACTCTACAGACCATGATCCTCTGCCAGACCATTTCCAATCCAGAGATAAAGAGAGTCCACGAGTACCCGGGGTGGCCTCCGGCCAATCAGCCACATTGAACAGCCCCCAAGGACTCCCCCCACCAATTGCTTTTCTCCTATTCAAGCTGTCCCATCCCTCACCAGTCCTGCTTCTGTATCCTTCACGGTTGAAACCAGCTCTACTCGGAGCCCCTTCTGCTGAGTTCTGCCTAGCACCGCTGAGCAGACACACACGTACATTCTTGCCATCTGCCTCAGAGGCCTCAACGGGCTAGATCTCATGTGGCCATGAGGGCACAGACACCTGGGCACTTCCAACAAGGACAGTTGCTTCCAGTGATTCACCTGCCCTCCTGCAAGCCTAGGGAATCTTGCGCCTCAAGTCTGGAACTGCTATAGGAACACCATCTACCCCCAGCTCAAAAGCCCAAGTCAATTTCTCTTATTGCTTTAGAGAAGAATGTTTGAAAATAAAACTTCAAGGGTGGCTCCTACCCTTGTCTTTCGGAGCCATTGAGCCATGTTTGAAGACTTCCTCTTACAGAAGAGCTACTTGGAGACACTCTCCTTAAACTGGGAGGCTCCTTGGAGAAAAGCTGCCCAGTAAATATTCAGCAAAATTTAAATCCACCTCTGATTTTTGCAGAAAGGAGTGATGAAGAAAAAGGAGGAGGAGGAATTGGTTCTTCTATGACACTTTTCTCTACCTGAAGGAGTCTCAAAGCGGCTTACAGTCGCCTTCCCTTTCCTCTCCCCACAACAGACACCCTGTGAGGTGGGTGAGGCTGAGAGAGCCCGGATATTACGGCTCAGTCAGAACAACTTTATCAGTGCTGTGGCCAGACCAAGGTCATCCAGCTGGCTGCATGTGGGGGAGTGCAATGGTGGTAGCAATTTATCTGGATGGCTCTTTCCCCCTGCAGACCCCCACTTATTTATTTATTTATTTTTCATATTTATAAACTGCCCTCCCCTAAGGCTCAGGATGGTTTACATGGAATTGGGGGGGGGAACAGTACAAATAACATGATAAACCTATGTTATCCCCAATGGTCCACTGATCCCCACAACCCAAACTTCAGGGGCTTTCAGAGAATGCTAATGTGCAAGAAGATGGGTGCAGTCACTTTATTAAAAGAGCTCCATTAGGGCAACATCCTTCCATCTTCAGGCTCTGACTGTCATGCTAGCCTTAGTGTTATCAGTTCTGGGGTGGGAGGTACCGGGATACTTTGGGGGTGGAGTGGGTAGGGAGGGACCTCGGTATTGTATAATGCTATGGAGTCCACCCTCCAAAGCAGCCATTTTCTCCAGGGGAAATGATTTCTGTTGCCTGGAGTTGAGCTATAATTCCAGGGGATCCCCACGTGGCATCCCTCTCACCCACTCTTATTTCCCCAAAGAAGCACTATTATTGCATTGACACCTTTAACAAAAGGGTATCGTGGGGTTAACAGTGAAACAGGAGAGGCTCCTGGAGCACCAGGGCCTGGAAACACAAAGCCAGGTCACGCCTCCGGAGGCACAATTGCCTTTTGATCCATCAGCCTGCACTCCAAATTGCTCCTGTTTCCGGCATTGATCCTGGCACTTAGCAGAGCTGCTTAGATACAGGCAATGGCTGACAGAAGTTGAGAGCTGCCTGCTTATGGGTGCCATAGCCAATTTTCAGAGCAATTATGGTATTTTCAGGGACAGAAAGGATTTTCACTTCAGATAGTCTAGTCCAGTCTTCTCTCTAGTCACAGCTTAACTCAGAGGTCCCCATACTTCTGAGAACTGGAGCACGGGCTGTATCAAGGAACCCTGGTACAGCTTCCCTTAGGAATGGGGGTAATCAATGCTGCCATTCCGCTCTTTCCCTTCCAATGAGCACATACTGTGGATACATTTGCCACAGGGGTGGAATTTTTCAGGGCGAAATTAAACGCAATAGCAACAGGGAATGGGAGCATTTAAACAGGGAGTTTACTCCGGTTCCACTGAAAGGGCTCATGAGAATCCACTCTTAAAAAGCCAGCAGGGGTACAGATGTAGAACCCTTCTATAACCTGTGGCCTTCTGCCCCCATGGAGCCCCAACCAGAGGAAAGCGTGTGGAGATGGAGGGTGGTACATACCAGAGGTAGAAAAGGACAAGGAGGGAGGGGTGCAGGGACTAAGCAATGGGATGGGGGGAATGGGTGATACGGTTGCCAGTCCCCCTTGGTCAGCAGTGGGTTATTGTGGGAATAGGGCTGCTAATTCCAGGTTGGGGAACTGTTGGAGATTTGAGGAGGGAGCCTGGGGAAGACAGAGACCTCATTTTTCACTACCAAAAAGGGTCTCAAAACAGCATACAATCGCCTTCCCTTCCTCTCCCCACAACAGGCACCCTTTGAGAAAGGTGAAGCTAAGAGAGCTCTGAGAGGAACTGTTCTGTGAGAACAGCTCCATCAGGACTCTGGCTAGTCCAAGGTCCCCCAGTGGGCTGTATGTGGAGGAGGAGTGGGGAATCAAACCCGGCTCGTCAGATTAGAAGACGCCGCTCGTAATCATAACACCAAACTGGCTCTTGGGTTAGTCACTCTCTTGTACCCTGACCTACTCCTCAAGATGGCTGTGAGGATAAAAAAAGGGAAGAGATAATCACGAACTCCAGGAAGTGCTAGTTGGAATGGGAGGGGGGTGCACCTTTAAGGTTCTTGCTGCTACCCATGGGCAGTGATCAAAAGGAAAGCTTTCCTGGACAGAGTTCCAAAGAGCAAAGAGGAGCTGCACTGCAACAGAAAGATCCATGATTCCCTGTCCACCAGCATGTTTGTGCATCTGCTCTGTTGAAAGTAATTAATCATTTCATTTATTTATTCCATGAGTTTACTGAGATTGGTGGACACAGTGCTTCAGAGACAGCATATTAATTAGACACGCCAGTAACAAACAAGAGAAAACCATTTCATTAATACCGGGACGAATTACCGCAGCAAAGAGGCATTAGAAAGCCATCCAATAAGTATGGAAATGCCGACTGTTCACGGAACACATCGCTTGTTCTGCATGGCCACGCTGCAACATTTGTTCAGTGAGAACAGATATACTTAGGAACAAATGACCTGCCCTGCCAGATTCTGATATTCTTTCTCCTTTGCCAACTAGCTGCCCCTGGGGAACTTGGAAGCAGAGTAGGAAACTGCTGGTCTTACCCTTTTGCTTATTTCCATTATCTGGTTATCCAGTGGCATACTGTTTCTGAATACGAAGGTTTCAGCGTAGTGACTTCCACGGATAGACCTCTCCTCCAAATGCATTCTGCACTTAAAGAACTGGGTGGCTCATCATAACAAGTTAGCATATACTGCACATGTAACCTATTTAATTCTGAACCAACTGTTTAGAAGAGTGTTCCAGCCAGAATATCATGCAAGGCACATGATAGGGCTGCTGACAATGGGCAGAGCCAAAATTACGGCTCATCTCCAGTGTATAAAGATCAGTTCCAAAGAAAATGGATGGTATGCTCTAAGTTAGGAGTAGTCAAACTGTAGCCCTCCAGATGTCCATGGACTACAATTCCCACTAGCCCCTGCTAGCGTTTGACTACCCCTGCTCTAAGTCTATGGCATTACATCCCTCTGAAGTCCTCCCCAAGTTCGATCCACAATCTCTAGTTGTTTCTCAGCCTGGAGCTGGCAGCATGAACCTTGGTAGCCAGGGGAACCCGGCAACCCTAATGCTGACATAATTGTAATTATGAAAAAGCAAATCTGGAAACAGCACCCTGCTCTGGGTTCAAAACTGGCTAAGTGAACAGCTGTTGCCATAAGCAGCTCATTGGATCCATACCCTTAGCTTCACTCTGTGCTTACACAAAGAGTCTTGCTCATCTTGGCATGCAATGAAATATTCTTTAGGCGACGGCAGCAGGCTCAAGTTCAGGTCACAGATGTGAACTGTGAGTTTCATACTGGGGACAAAAACTTGCTGGGCCTCAATCTGAATCAGGGCCACTGGGGATATGGTTTTCCCCATTCTGTTTTCTTGAACTGAAATAGCAGGGGAAAGGGGGTATTATTTACCTCCTAGGGATACAAGCCTTCTTACCCCATTTACCATGCACCCAATCCAGATTGACCGTTGGGGTTCTTGATTAAAAATTTGGTCTATATGGAGGAACAAAAAGTTCATAAAACGCAAAAATAGTATTGTTATATATATATATATATATATATATATATATATATATATATATATATATATATATATATATATATATATAATTTCAACATAAGTACAATTTGCCAGGTACCCCCAGATGTCCCTCCAAAAGTGGGACAATCTGGTCACCTTATGCTATCTACAACACACATGATCATGCAGAGTTGGGGAGAATGTGTCCTTAGGCCACACAAGTGTGGTAGGAAATTCTGGATCCCCCCCCCAAAGCTCCATTCCCTCTTATAGCAATGCGTATTTCTAGTTTCACATCATCAGCCTTGCAAATTTGATAATTCATTTATTTTGTATCAGACTTTAATTTTCTAACAACTACAAATAGAAGGGAGGGAGAATTAAATGCCAAGATGATTAATTTGGCAGGCTGATTATCTGGCATGACTTATTCCTGCATCATTCCACTCTAGTTTAGTAAAAAAACAAAAACCAAAAGAATGACAGAGTCACGACAGAGGACTAGGATTATTTACCAGCAGTGGTGTGAGGCCCACATAAGTGGAGGAAATCAGAGCAGATGAGTACAGAAAGAGGAGAGCAGCAGCTGTAATCCTTCTCCATGTCATGCAAATCAGGAGAGACCCTGAAGCCCCCTGGCAAAGTGCCAGTGAAGTCATCAATCAAGCGCATATTTTAATCAGATATAACAAGAGCACCCTGTGGCCAGCTATTCCTTCCAGATCCACCCCCATATTGTATTTCATCACAAATTCAGGTCAACAGAAGTATTAGATACAGTTAATGGAAGCACAATCAAAATGTACAGCATTTTACGATTATACATTGCTGAGCGCATGGACGACTACAGTTACTCCTTACCTGGCACTCTGGATTCAAGGATCTATTCATATCTGATGGACCAGATTTATCCCTGGGGCCATCACAAATCCACTCTGGCCTTTTGTCCCCCCAGGGGAATCTATTGCCTTATTATGCAAAATTTAATACACAGCAGGCTGAAGCTTTCTAAAAGAGAGATAAGGGAAAGGGGGCAGCCTCTGACGAAGACTTGAAGCCTAATGAGTTTATCAGAATACATTTCAGTTTGCTGTCTTGGAAGAGTTTATGGGCTGAGCCAAATGTTTTAGGAATGAAACATGTTTTTCAATCTACATTGCTTTGTGCTCGTGGCAATGAAACCTCTAGCATCAGTGGACTGAACTGGTTGGGTGGCTCATGGCATTCAGTTGCTCAGAGAACTGACAGTTCCTGTATGGAAAAAGAAAGGTGGTAGTTTGGCTGGAAAAGCCAAGGAGCAAACTAACTATACATTGCATTTAACTTGTGGCTGCCGCAGAGACTTGGAAGTCAGATAGTGCTGCATATTCCCCATCCTTTTAGAGAGTAGTTTAAATGCAGTTGTCAGCAGCATCTCGCTCAAAAGTCCTATTATGAAAGCAAAAATAATATGCAGAAGGGCTAGCAAGGAAAAGTACCCCTGTCTGGAGATAAAACACAGCAGCATGGGGAGAGGAAGGGAAGGCTGTTGTAAGCTGCTTTGAGAGCCCTTTGGGTAGTGAAAAGTGGGACCCCCTAATCCCATATCATTTCTGTACTTCTAATTGGGATTGCGGTTTGTCGGGGCATGGGCTTCAGTCTTCCTCTGTGTGCCATTTTTTGACCCAGTATGGTCCTGAGGGGCATTATTTGTCCCATCAGGTATGTGTGCATGGGGGAGACTGCATATGCACAACATTCAGTTTGGAAAACCTACTAAACAAGACATTGGAAGTCCTCCATCTTTAAAGTCTGCACAAAAGCTGCTGAATTCAAAGTAGAATTACGGTGCTGCTGGACATGCAGATTAACCCTGTCACCCAAGATGGCATGCACCCCAGTAGAAAAAAAGCCAGTTTCTCTACCCCAGAGGGGGCTAAGCAACTGCTTGGGAAGGACTTAACCCTCCCTTCCATCATACCATCATAATCCAGGTCCAAACTGAGTACCCTCAAAGTTGTGTTTAAGTTAGATTTTATTATGGCTTTGTCTTGCCTCTAGCTGCACTACAGCAACACCCTATTCCTGGATATCATATCTGCCCCTCCAAGTGAACTTCTGTGCACATACACAGTATTATTTGAATGACACTGTTCACCATGGCAGTTCTGGGGAGAACAATATAAAACCCACCCTTTGCATATCTACTGTGCGTCTGTCAGGTGTGACAGCACAGTACCCATCAGTCCAAGCCCTGTTTAGAAAAGCAATTCAATCCTAGTGCTTCATCCTGAAGTACAAAAGCATTTGAGGGAAAAGATTAAATGGTTAACTCTGCCTCTCCATCAAGGTGGCATTTGGATCCATGATGTCTTAGCTGGATGGGGGTGGGGGTGGTTAGGTGGGGAATCAAAACTACATTATAATATGAGCATCTAGCAATTTCACTCAGCAGTCCAGGCAACAGCTCTGCAATCTAAGCCAATGCTGTCAATCTCTGTCTTGCTGGCTGGGCTCTGAAGTCGAGCTGCAGAAGCCTGCCTTGGTGAGAAGCTGATGGTCAAAGCAAGATCTGAACCAGAGGCTTTCTAGAGGAGTAAAAAAAAAGTAGAGGTATCCCCTATGCAAGTACCGAGTCATGTCTGACCCTTGGGGTGACGCCCTCCAGCGTTTTCATGGCAGACTCAATACGGGGTGGTTTGCCAGTGCCTTCCCCAGTCATTACCATTTTACCCCACAGCAAGCTGGGTACTCATTTTACCAACCTTGGAAGGATGGAAGGCTGAGTCAACCTTGAGCTGGCTGCTAGGATCGAACTCCCAGCCTCAAGTGCCACTGAATAAAATAGAATCTACTTCACAGAAAACATGCATTAAGGTTGCATTGCTAGTTACTCCACTCTGCTTTCCAATGGACTACCAAAAGCAGAGTTGGCCAGCTGTATAGAGGGCAAGCCTTCTGGAACTTCAAGGAAGCATCCGTAAGATGAACGCATTTTCACCCACCGTTGAACCAGCCAAGAAAGCCCCAGCAGCTGCATCCTCCTTCTCCTCCTTTGCCACAGTCACAGCAAAACCAAGACTCTAAGAATACTTATTAAGGGGGTAAATAGCATTGAATTGAGCAGGGCTTACTTGGGAGCAAATGAAGTGACAGGAACCCATAGGGTGGTGTCATGCAAACTGAATAATGCACTTTCAATCCATTCCCAATGCGCTTTGCAACAAAATCCACTTGCAAACCATTGCTGAACTGGATTGAAACTGCATTATTTAGCCTGTGTAAAAGGGCCCATATATGAAAACAAGAAGCCGCCTTATACTGAATCGGATCATTGGTCCATCAGTGTCTCCAGGGGTGGGCAAACTGTGGCCCTCCAGATGTCCACGGACTACAATTCCCGTGAGCCCCTTCCAGGGGCTCATGGGAATTGTAGTCCATGGACATCTGGAGGGCCACAGTTTGCCTACCCCTGCGTTGATGGGTTTCACCCAATTGGATCATCCCCAGATAAGTTATCCTGTTTACAGGAAAGAAGCAGCTGTTGAGAAAACCAGAGAAGGGAAAGGCCATGTAATCCTTTCTTCCTTCCAAAGGTGTCAGCCAGTCCACAGATGCCCTGGGGAAAAAATGGTCTATGTGTTCGCTTTCAGTATAATAAACACATAATGTTCCCCAAGGCTATTCCTCCTCCCCCAGCTTGCAAGAGCATTGACTTATTTTCTGAAGAACCAGCTGCCCTCCTGTGCACTAGTCAGGGGGAGGGGGCATCTGCCATCCCTTCCAGAAGGCACAGACATGGTAGCCCTTCTGCGAGGCCGGGCCAGGCAGCCATTGCTGCAGGAGTGGTGGAGAGCTGGGTGACGACAAGCTGATTTGCCTCGACATGCTCCAAACAAGCTCCCTCAAGAGGTCGCCATCGATTTGTTTGAGGCCTGAGCAGGAGAACTTGTGGGCCATTCACACCCCCATGTCCATCAGTTGGTGGGGAGGAGCTTCTACCTCCTGCCCCCGTATGTCACTGCCAAGTTGGCCCTCAGTCTAGTCTGTCCTTTCCTTCTCATGAAACAGTGAGGCATTCCTGAAAGGTCAGTTACATAACAGGAAAATCGATCAGTGTACTGTGACCTAATTTAAAAAAAAACAGATGGGGAGGGGGGAGATTGAATTTGAGCAAGTGGAACGGGAGAGAAGGAGTTTGAGTCCAGAATTTGTGAAGATGAAATGGATGTGTGGTTCGGTGTACAAAAACTGTACAGACACACACACCGGTTAAAATATGGCCCTGCCACAGAACAACAATTGATGAAAGTGTGGCTTAAGCCGCACCATCTCTGGTTCTAGCTCGACTGTTATATAAACCAGTCAAAAGATCAATATTAATCTGCTTACTGCTAAACATTGATGCAGCAGAGAATGAGGCTTCTAGTTATTTCATGGAGAATATGGAAGCAGAGGCTTGTGAAAGAGCTGTGTTTTTTTGGAGAAAGGAGGCAAGCTTTAAGAGAAGACTGTGAAGAACTTGATCTTTTTTTGGGGGGGATACAGTTGGAACCCACAATGTCTCTGCAGATCATTTCAATTTGTTTACCCTCATAAGCAGGGGTAGTCAACCTGTGGTCCTCCAGATGTCCATGGACTACAATTCCCATGAGCCCATGCCAGCGTTAGCAAACGCTGGCATGGGCTCATGGGAATTGTAGTCCATGGACATTTGGAGGACCCCAGGTTGACTACCCTTTTCATAAGGACTTTTCTGATTCCAGACACAAGTTAAGAGTATTCAGCCTCAATTCTAGTAACAGAATTAGACGGAAAGGGTGACCCCTCACTGCAGACCTCGGGATGGCACTTTTCTATCCACACCGAATATCTTTCAAAAGAGCCAGCTTGGTGTAGTGGTTAGGAGTGTGAACTTCTAATCTGGCGAGCTAGGTAAATCTAAACCAAGCAGTAAGATCAGGAGAGGAAAAGGAAGGGGATTGTAAGCCACTTTGAGACTCCTGGTAAAAAACAGCAGCATATAAGAACTAACTCTTTTTCTTCAGCACTATGCTTGAATGGTACCAATGTACGTGTTTCAGTTTGAGTATTTTGGCCAAATGTTTTGACTGAAGAGGGTTACGTGTGCATTCTGCATCTTTGAATGAAAGCTCTGGAGACAACATCATTGATGTTATGAGATGGAAACCTAGGAATAATTGACATTTTTGCCTGGAGCAAAGAAACCCCTGGGGGAACAATGAGAGAAGTGAATTCACAATGAAGTGCACTGAGGAAGCTGAGAGAAAGGAGGTGGAATTCAGCATCCATGGCAGGTACCAGGTTTCATGAATGTAAGGTCCATGCTCCTCTAGCGCATGTTACCATTAGTAGCCCTTTCCTCCCTTAATCGGGACATAGATGTCCATTTCTACTTGGTTCTCTATTGCTCCAAAAATAACTCCTGTACACAAAAGGGGCTTGACAATAATCTGTTGGCAAGTCACTCTCTCTCTACCATGCTCTGCTTCAAGAGTTTTGCTTTTATTTTCTTTTGTCTCCATATTTAAGGTAAAAAAACCCAATTATGTACAGGTCTAAAGAAAAAGTTAATCTTTCTCTCAAGGAATTTTGGAATGCTTTTCTGCAGTATGGGAGTTTTTTTTATATAGCATGAACTAAAATGGCAGAACTAGATGTCAGGGCAGACAGGAGGCTGATGCCATCTCCTGCATCATGCATTGCAGTTACAGGAACCACTTGGATTTGGACTATGTTAAGGGGAATGGTGCATACTTCTACAGGGAAGTTATACCCATTGTGGACAGTGGGAACTTCCACTGGGAAACCTCTTCTGCATTTGGCATAACCTGTAGGACTCTGCTCTGTATTTCCCCCCACTAAGCTGAAATAAAGAAAAACCTCTATTAAATTGGCTCATTGAGGACATGGTAGGGTTACAACAGGTGGAGTGTGTCCATGCAGATGCCCCACTTGCAACTAATATGAGGAGGGAATGGAACTGAGCTCCATGTGGGACAGCTTGCTGTTCCATGCCATTAACCTCACTTTATGTTTCCCCATTGAGCTGTGGTGCAGCACACAGGACAGCTATGAAAGGAAAGGGGGCTTCAAGCAGTGGGAGGCACCAAAACTTTGTCACATCTGCACTCCTGCAAGGACACAACACATAAAAGTTGTGGAATGGAATGTCAGAAGCAAGTGCAGCAAAATGGCTGTTCCTGTCATATTGGAGATGTGTTTTCATGCTCCACTATAGAATCAGTCCAGGAAGAGATCTGTGGAACTTCATCATTGGCACAAGGAAACTCTGAGCCTGGCACACACCAAGGATGCCCAAAGATTTTTTTTATTCTAAAAGTTCTTAAAGTAGCCCAGGCTCCACTCTATCCTCCCCACCCCCCAATCAAGGCCTCCGTCATTAAGATGCTGGCACTTCCACCATCAGGGTACTGGTTGTCTCCGGGATAGTTGGGCTTAAGGAACAAAATCCAAAACAAGAAATGTACTGCTAACCTTTATTTTTTTAAGTGAACATTTGCTACATCTTGATTACAAATTGTTTTGGCAGTCATGGGCTAGATAAATTTGTTTCAAGGGTCTGGGTTGGCTCTCATCTGCGCTGCAAATTCCAGCCAAGAGAAGGAATTAATTTGATGAGAAACTTTCCACTCAAGAGCTGAGATTTCAGAATTTGTGCATCTCCAAGTCAGTATTCAAATTGCCGCAGCTTGAGTGCTTGCTTATTGACGGGCACCTAACTGGAAGTCTAAGTTTGGGTTTATTCTTATCATATTCCTTGATGAGTATCAAAGAACTAAACCACTCAATTAGATCTAGAAACATGCTTGTTGCATTCTTAGAACACTTAAAGCTGAGCAGAACATAACCATGGAAACAGGGATGTAGTTTTTTTCCCCCCTGAAAGCCAATTAGGATATCAGGACCAGAAACCTATAATCACAAGGAAGAATTCTACAATTAGAAAGAGCTTCTTAAGTAAAGGAAGAAATTATTCACTTGGTAAGAACTAACAAGTGAGGGGAGTGAAAAAGCAAGAAGAGGCGTATGTTGGCAGGACGTAATACAGAACCATGTGGTCAAAGAATGGCTCAGTAAAGCCAGGAATACACTTTGGGAAGTTCAGGAGACAAACCAGCAGGAACAGCTCAGAGTAGAAAGAGACCAAGGCCTATTCTTCACACAACAGATAATGCACTTTCATTGGACTTTAGAAGTAGATTTTCCACACAGAAAAATCCAGCTGCCAAAGCACATTGCAAGTGCATTATCCTATGTGTGCAGAATGGGTCCAGGTCACAATGTTGCAAAGGACTCCTGTATAAATGCCACTGCAGTGAGTAGCAGCCCCCAGTCCAAGCCTGAGGAGTTAAAGATAGAATGAGCACATTTCCCAGCATTTTGTAGGCAAAAATAGAGATGCTTTTTCTAACATCCTTATGTTCACATCAGCTTTCCTAGGCAACCATTCTCCCAACTCCTGCATATACTGGAAAGCTTGTTTCTGACTCTGAGTGGGCTACATTCATTTGTTCTGAACAGCCAGTCCTGCAAAGGCACCATGTGTGCCCATGCATCAGCTCTGAGCTGATTTTTTTGATGCTGCTTTTCAATTTAAAATAAAGTTTTCTGCAGGGACCAGCAACATAGTAAGACAATGTGAAAATCAGAACCAAATACTTTAGCAGTCAGCACATTAAAGTGTTATTAGTAAAAAAACAAAACAAAACTCAGCAAACAAATTTCAGAAATTTACATTACTGTCTTTGCCCCTGTCGGTAGAAGTGAGTCAGGTGGCAACCAAGGATAGATCTCCCACCCCAGGCTATGGACCCCACACTTCTAGGGGCCCTGCATGGTGCCTTCTCCCCCATGCATCAGGGCTGTAGCCTCTATCCTCCTCCCTTCAAGGACACTTGGAGTGAGACCCCTTTCCACTGTGGGGGGCCCTTCCACCCCCAATCTGGCTGCTTCTGCCACAATTGTACTCTGCTAGGGCTCTGCAAATCCTTAAACTGGCTCTGTTGCTATGGGCCCTGAGAATCCTCGCCCCCAGCAGCGGCATCTTGTGCAATGCCCTTCCCCTCGAGGAGACTTTGGGGGTGGAACTGGGAAAGGGTGGGATTTGGGGACAGGGAGGGACTTCAGTAGAGAATAATGCTTTGGAATCCACCCTTCAACGCAGCCATTTTCTCCAGGGGAATTGATCTCTATTGCCCAGAGATGTTGTACACAAAGAGATTCTCAGGACCCACCTGAAAAGTGGCATTCCTCCACTGAGGCCTGTCTGGCACCATCCTACCCCCCTTTAGGTGCTCTGCCAAAATGTCTCTTTATACCTAGGCTTATAACTTAAAGGCTTAATCTTTCAACATTACCTGTGTTCTACTCCTAGCCAGAGAACTGTTCTAGAAGATTCAGTCTAAGCTACTCAACGCAGTGTTTTAGGCTGATTCATATTCCCAGTGTGTCTGCCGTGTTGAGCAGGTTCTCTGGAGAGGTGGCTTGGAGATTTTCTAAATAAATAACTACCATTTTCTAACAGAGGACTGAGCTTTGTAGACTTGGTGATTTCTTTCAAAGATCTCAGTTCTCTCCTTTCTGCCTGTTTCCTAGTGCAGAATTGCTGCTATCTTCTTATTTGTTTTAAACATCCAGTTGTTATGGCGTATCACCTCTTAGTCATTCTCTTCCATGGTGAAAGAGGAGGGGAACTAGAAGCGCATCAATAGCAGGCTTTGGAATCCTTACCCTGAGGTTTAACTCTTTTCTAGGGAGGGAGCATGAAAAGTTGATGAAGCCTAAAACGTCAAGTCCTGAAGGCCAGCCAGCCCTATACCCCTTCCACTCTTGGTTATCTTCCAAAACCAAGTCAAAAGTATCTCTGACTGCATTCACTCAGTTCCTCTCACCTTTGCCACTCCTCTCCCTTCAGGGTTTGTCCCTGGCATAAAAATGTCAACTGTAAGATCCAGAGAGCACTATACATGCACACTTATTTTTATTCTATTTATTTCTACCTCACTTTTCTCCTTGCCAGGGCTGGCTTATAAACCATCTATATTTACTCTCCTCCAGGTGGGACCTGGAGACCACCTGATACTACAGCTCATATCCAGAGGAGAAAGTTTAATTCCACTGGAGAAGATGGCAGTTTTGGCAGATGTACTCTACAGAATTATACCCTTGTGAGGTCCCTCCCAAACTCCACCCTCTGCAAGCTCCACCTCTCCCCCAAAATCTTTCGGTATTTCTCAACCCAAAGTTGGCAACAATCGCTCAAATGAGAAAAATAAGCCATCATGGATGTGGAGGCAGATGTCATGAAGCCTGGGAAGTAAACTCAATATGTTTTGAAAGTGAACCTCATGGATGATCAAATATTACTCCTTGATGACGGAACATGTTCCGATTAGTCAGCAGGGACGGTGACTCAGGAGGAGAGGTGGAGGCTAGAAATGAGAGCCAGTGTGTGCCATGGTCAGAGCAGAACTGTTATCTTTGAGAGGAAGAAGACAAAAGGAAGGGTTGCCTATGTAAATGCCAGGGAGGAGGGAGAAGGCCAAGCCCAGGTTAGGTACAAAGAGTCAACAGACACACAGCCATTCTTGGCATGCTGGAGGGGGGTGGGATCATGTCTCTTAACCAGGGGTAGTCAAACTGCAGCCCTCCAGATGTTCATGGACTACAATTCCCATGAGCCCCTGCCAGCGTTCGCTGGCAGGGGCTCATGGGAATTGTAGTCCATGGCCATCTGGAGGGCCGCAGTTTGACTACCCCTGCTTAACTGACACGAAGACAGCGTCAATCTTTCAGGACAGTACAAAACCCCAAACCCATAATGTCTCATTGCCACATTTGCAGTCACTCTAGAGAGCCCAGAAGACACCCCCCCCAAGTATCTATGCATGGACTGTTGCCTAGGAAACGAGGAATTCCCAGAGATCAAACACCACAGACCGTCTCCCGCATCTAAGCCAGATCAGAAGATGCAGCCAACCGTAAACAAGCCTCTTTGCCCGCATCCTACTAATGACTGGATGCTACCGCCGTTGTATGGTGGCCGATGTTTCTGCTGTGTTTCAGCCCACCGGGGTGTGCGTGCCTGTGGAAAACATTAACTAGCCTAGGTTAGGGCTCGCACACACCGAGGCCGCCGTGCATTGCCTTACAAATCTGGCCAAGGAGCACAAAGACGACAGGTTTTCCTTCTGGTCGGAGAAAGAGCATCCCGCCGCCGAAGCACGGCACGCGATCTTAAGGGCCGAGGCGGAGAGAGCCACGGTGCAAACCAGCGGCAGCCGGGGCGCCGAAGCACGTTTCCCACCCTGAATGACCGCGTCTGCAAAAGGAAGGGGAAGGGGCCGCATCTGGCACCTCGACCACCCCGGGTGGAGAGGCTCAATCCGTAACCCGGGCCGGTTTTCCTCCCCCACAGAAAAAAAAAAAAAGCCATCAAAGGGGTTATGATTTATTGATCGAGTGATACAGCCAGGAGATCCGAAGACCGCCCGGCAGCCGGGGAAGAGACGTTCCGAGGCGGTTTGGCCACTGCCGGCCCCCGCAGCACGACCCCGGTATTCCTAGTAGGTCCCCCATCCAACACTAGCCAAGGCCGACCCTACCTAGTTTCCGAGATCTGACGGGCTCGCGGGGCTATCCTGCTCGGGCCAGTGCAAGGAAGCAGCGGCAGATTTGTTCGCTCGGAGCCATCGGGGAGGGTTAACCGGGAGGCCGGCGCCCAAAGACCTTACCCCGTCAATCATCTTCCAGGACTGATTTGCCTTCACCTGCAGCAAGAGCCCTCCTCTCCTCCTCCTCCTCTCCCTTTCCAGTCAAGGCAGCTCCTCGGAGGAGCCTTTTCTCCCCATCCTGCAAGAGCCTGATTTGACAGGGCGCTCACCACGCCTCTCCGGCACCTCCACTTCTCGGTGCGCGCAGATAAAGAAGCGAGCCCTAGAGAGATGCGAGCGGCGACGGGAAGATGCACAGAAGAGGCTTCATTTCCACCCGGCCGCCGCACATTAGCATCACAATTAAAGTCGCGGGGTGGGGCGGGGAGGGGAAAGAGGCGAGAAGCGCCCGGCTCGCCAGCCCCTTTTAAGTGACAAAAGGGCGACTCCCTCTGTGTCCTCAGCGCCCCCTGCTGGCAGACTGGCCCGCCAGCCCGCGTGAGGCTGGCCGCATCCCTGCATCCCTTCCCCTTCTCCGGAGCCTTCGCTCCTGCTGCAATGTCGAGAAATGACGCAATGATCCGTTGCCATCACGGCCTGTTTTTCTCCAATCGGTCTCCCCAAAGCAGAGTCTCGTGGTCTGCCATTGCACTTGTTATTGGTGGGCCGCAGCCTGGGGCCCTCTCCAGAGAGAGGCAGTCGGCCAGCAGCCGCAGCCCTTGACGACTCCAGGCTCTGTAGGAGAAAATGCTCCTTGGCTGACTGCCCGAGCCTGCACAGGTTTACCCAGGAGAAGTAAGCCCTGTGGTCCTGGCTGTGACTTACTCCCGTGGAGCACTGCAGCCCTTGGATGAGAAAAGAACTTATAATTGGGGCGTTTGTGGAGGAAGCCCGGTTTACTTG
This sequence comes from Paroedura picta, assembly GCF_049243985.1. Classification (NCBI taxonomy): domain Eukaryota; kingdom Metazoa; phylum Chordata; class Lepidosauria; order Squamata; family Gekkonidae; genus Paroedura; species Paroedura picta. Next base: position 25,651,762 of record NC_135380.1, read on the forward strand.
TAGATGCTGTGATGTATCATTGGGACACCTGGGGGGGGGGTAAAACTCGCCCCAAGGAGCTTACAGTCAGAAAGGCAGAATGGAAAAGCTGGGGCAAAAAGAGAAGAGTAAGTGTGCGTCTGTCAGGATGCAGGGCTGAGAATCTGTTCACATTTTATGTTTGCAGGGTCTGGATTACTTTGATCCTTGGAAGCGAACACAAAGCAATACTGTGATGCTGCAGCACAAAAGTCAAAGAGCATCCTCGATTGCATTGACTGACAGGAGCATCTGTTTGCTCTTTGGAGTGTGACCTTTCAGAATCCCAGCTCCAGCAGGAAAATAAAGAGTTCAAACCAATTTGGAAGAACTCTGCAAGTAATGGGGGGGGGGGGCATACCTTTCTTCTTCAACAACTGACCCATGAAAAGTAGGCATATACTCATGACATGACAAAAATGTTACAAAAGCACCCCACTCCATACAAGCTGCTGAAGGGTCTGTTGCATCTTCTGTTATTTACTTCTCACAAAGACTCAGGGCCGATTACACAGGTTAAAAACAATGCAAAAAGAACATTGAAGCTTTGAGGGTGGTGGGCTGAGAGGTTAAGACCCACGCCATGGTTCAGACAGAGGCCTGCACTTGGATGGATTCAAAAACAATGCAAAAAGAACAGTATAAAACATATAACCAACAGTGCATAAAGCCCCAGTGTTATGTTTACTCTTTTCAAGAGGCATTCTTTAAAAAAAAACACACACACACACACAGCACCACCAAACAGGTGACTATTCTATAGCATTTCTCAGCAGTTCAAAACACATTTCAGTGGCTGCTGGGTATAAAATGGCAGACTGAGCATATGCCTCAGGGTTTATGCACATACTTCACCTGTGCTCTCAGATTTTCATATATTGCACCAATCCCATCACTTACCACAAGATCTGGCTCACACCATAATAGAAACGAAAAGCCCACTTATTTGGAGAAGGACATTTACAGGCATTCGGTTATTTGTACTAGCATGCCAAAGGGTCACTGATGCATAATCTGCGGCAAATTGGGGTTGGCAGGAAAAGGTTGTCTTGGAACATGAGGATTGAGAAACCAAGGGATTGGAGTTTCACCCATCCTGGGAGGAAATTCCAAGGAAGAGACAGTGAGTGGGCCAAGGTCACCCAGCAAGCTGTTTGGCACAGTGGGGATTCAAACCAGGGTTTTCCAGATCCGACTGTGACACTGTAGCCACTGCACCTCTGATTTCATGTGACCACAAAATAGCTGCAACACTGTGAGCACTATCCATGGCTTTTAAATCCATCAGGATGGGGAAATATTTTTCACTTGGAGAAAGCAGCCCATAGACATCAGGGAGAGGGGACAGTTCAAACCCTCCTTTCTCAGCTCTGTGGCTCCAGTTCAGAGTAGTCCCCAGAGGACCAAACTCCACACTGGGAATTTCAGGTGTGCAGCTCCAACATCACATGCAGCTTGGCCCAGAGAAACAGAACAAAATAATTCAGCTGATGATACAAGGAGACCATCACAAGGAAGCAGAGGACCGAGGTCACATATTGCAGGTAATGTACATCCTTATTTGGGCAGGTTGACCCATCCCCTCCCAAAGTGGCCAATGATGGTCCTGGAGGGGGCGGGAAGTGGAGAGGCCTTGGTCTTTCAAACCTTTCTAACCAAGGCTCCTCTCACTTCTGGGGGCATGGCCAGCTGACATCACTTCCTGGTACTTCAACACCTGAAAAACATGGTCCATGGTCAAAAGGTTGAAAAAGGCTGCTTTACGCCAACAGTGGCACTGTTAAAACCAAGAAAGTTTTATCGAGGTATAAGTCTTTGTGTGTAGGCGCACTTCCTCAGGTATCTATGTCTGACAAAATATGCACACACACAAAAGTTAATACCTTAAAAGTGCCCCTGGACTTAGACTTTGTTCTGCTTCTTCCGACTAACCTGAATGCTACCATAGGCTAAACCTTGAAAGAAGGGGAAAGGCCTTTTGAAAGGCCCTGTTCAAATGAGGTTGGTTTGCAGCCCCAAAAGGTAATGCTAAGGCTGCCAACTCCAGTTTAGGCAGTTCCTGCATATATGAAGGTGGAGCCTCAGGTAGGCATGGCTTAGGAAGGGAAGTGGGGTGTAATGCCATTGTTTCCATTCTACAAAGCAGACTTTTTCAGGGCAACACCTCTGTAGTCTAGAGAGCGGTTGCCATTTGTGTGTGTGTGGGGGGGCCTTCTAAGCCACACCTGGAGAATGGCAACCCTACCTGCCAGCAGCACTGTCAATGTGGGTTGTAAGAAAACTGGCTTAGAAGAGAAAGAGTTGGCTGGAAGTGAAACTCTTTGAGAACGCAAGATCTTTGGGGCGTCTGACACGAGCTATGAGATCTGCTAGCCCTGTCCAAGGAATTTTTGCTACCTGTTGTGAGATGATCACTCTGTTGGAACAAGCAGAGTATCACAGGCCAGATCATGAAACAGTCCTACATGTTTGCCTGCCTTTCCCCATAGTGCACTGCTGTCTGCACTCTGGCTCACTTGTCCAATGCATGGGGTGGATGGATCAGGAGGAATGCTGCACAAGAACTGCAGGTTGTGGGACCACCTATTCTGGACATTGCTTAGAGCATATTTGCCAGGAAGGTCAGGCTCCACTGATATTAAGACTGGTTATCATTTCTGCATCCTAGATGGCCATTCATAATGGCCAGAGCACCAAGTGTTTCTGGGACTTGGGCAAAATATTAAAGGATCTCAGCTGTTTCATTTTTTAAAAAGATAATGGCATGGGGAAGGTGCTTAAGCCAAAGCTGATGGGGAGATGACAGAAGGAGTGCAGCCCTGTTAATCTTCCAGGAACTCTCAGCATCCCTTGCTGCCATTGATAATGCTGGTCTTCCAGACCACCTTTTGGGGTTGGGACTGGGAGGCAGTGTTTTGTCTTAGTCCTACCTTGAAGGGAGGTTTCAGAGTGTGGTTCTGGGGTTGTGCTGCTTGGCTCCTTGGCCTCTGGTTTGTGAGATCCCAAAAGGGCCCATCTTGTCCCCCATGCTTTTTAACATCTTGTCGTCATGTGACCACAGTATGATTAGCTCAGTTTAGTCATTTTAGCTTCTAGGGGAGAGTGTGGACTTGATTTGATCCAGAACTCTCTTATTTGTCTTTGGCGGTTCACAGTCTTCATAGAACACCAACACCACACTTCAAATAAAGCGATTTTCTTCTGGTCAGCTTTCTCCCACGTTGTGCTCCCTCTGCTCCTGTCCAGAGTCAGCTTTGTCCCAGAGGTCCAAATGCACGGGCGCAAAGTGAGAATGCTCATTTAGTGCAAAACTTTATTGTCTCTTAGACAAATTATAAGCGATTAAGGGGGGAAACACCCAAAACTCTTTAGGGAAATAAGTGCTCACTCTGGAAGTAAAGATCCTGTACCCATCCATTATGGAGAACCTGAAAAACAATTTTATTACCAGTATGAAGAAGCTGCAGCTATTTGTTTAAGACTTTAATTGCTACCTATTATTTTTACCAAGTAGCAGAACTATTTAAATCTCATTAAAATAAATCATTGCTTTGCTCCTTCAGAAATACAATTAGCCAGGCAGTGATGTTTTCCACAGACTTCTTCTAACTATGCAAACTAGTACATTTCAAAGGTTTTGGGCTTCGATTCTTTTCTTTCACTGGGTCTGCCCATCTTTGCTTATGAGAAGGCAGGGCTAGAGTCTGTGTGCGTGTGTGCGTGCGCATGCGCGCGTGTGTGTGTGTTTCAGAAAGTAGCTTGTAGTGTGCTTCCCCCTGCTGGAAACATACCGATCTCACATGCAGAGAACACTTAGCCAGTCCACTGCTGCACTCCCTTGTGAGAAGACTGATGCCTGTTAAGGAATGGCAGAGGACGATACAGGAGGAGCTCCTGCATAAGTTTAGAGCTTGCCCAGTGGGCTGCATGAAGACTTCAGCATGCAGAGCCAAGGCTTTCTTGGGTCTGCATGATCCCTGGTCTGCATGATCTCCTTGGTCTGACTGATCCCTGACTGCTATGGTTGGTTGGTTGTCCCCCATGACACATAAGGGAAGCAAGCTGGCCAAGAAGCAGCCTAGCTGCCGTTTTTTTCAGCTGCCCAGTGTGAAATGATGCAGTAGCCTGTCCAAGGTCACATCCCTCCTCTCCCCATAGTTTCAGCAGGGCACACAGCTATACTTGCATGTGCAACTGACTTAGCAAGAGACATTCAGAGGAGGTTTGCCATTGCCTGCCTCTGCATAGCAAACCTTCTTTGGTGGTCTCCCATCCAAGTACAAACTAGGACAGATGCTGCCTAGTTTCTGACTAGTCAGTTTGGTGCCAGTTTGGTATAGTGGTTAGGAGTGCGGACTTCTAATCTGGCATGCTGGGTTCGATTCTGCACTCCTCCACATGCAACCAGCTGGATGACCTTGGGCTCGTCACGACACTGATAAAAATGTTCTGACCGAGCAGGAATACCAGGGCTTTCTCAGCCTTATCCACCTCACAGGGATTCTGTTGTGGGGAGAGGAAAGGGAAGGCGACTGTAAGCTGCTTTGAGACTCTTTTGAGTAGAGAAAAGCGGCATATAAGAACCAACTCTTCTTCTTCAGGGCTAGCCTGGCCCATCCAGGTCAGGGTTGTTATCTCGTTGGGGGCATAAACGTTCCCATTGTCCCACAAACCACGTATTGGCATAACCATGCAGTTTAGAAGGGGAGCTGGAAGCAGTGTCACCTCTCCTATGCTTCTGCTGGCATGGAAGGCACTTCTTGACTAGTAGAATCATATAGGGTAGGGAGGGATCTCCAGGGTAATCTAGTCCAACCCCTGCAGAATTCAGGAAATTCAGAACTACCTGCTCACCCACAGTGACCCTATGTCAGATGAAGCCCCCCCCCCCCAAAATCCCCAGAATCCCTAGTCAGTCTGGTCTGGGGGAAATTCGCCTTCTAACCTCAAAGTGGTGATCAGGGCATGCAAGAAAGGGCCACAAGAGCCAAGCTCAGATACAATCCCTTCTGCCCACCCACTCAATCTGTTTAAGTTCACAAAATCAGCATTTCTGTCATCTATTTAGCCTTTGCTTAAAAACTTCCAAAGAAGTAGAGCCCACCACCTGTCCCACTGAGGAACCACTCTAACTGTCAGGAACTTATTCCGGATATTAAGCCGAAAATTCTTTTGAATTAATTTCACAGCTAAACCAGCTATCAGAATACAGACTGAGACTTCCAGTTTCAAGTTTCTAGCCCACTCTGTCCTAGATTTACCAGCTCCTGAAGCAGCATTCTTCTTTAGGAGAATGCAATTTTCTGTGTGCTGCAGCAGGCATTGGGTAAAAAGTAATACACTCCAAAAATGAAGCAGCTTACCCATTATCAATTTTTGTGAAGCTCTATGAGCCCCACGTAGGCTGGCAGAACACTCTCCCTCCATGTATATACAGGGGCCTCCGCCACCTTGTTTGAGCATGCTGTCTGTCTGTCTGTCTCCACTTTAATGTAGCAGCTGGAACTCTGTGGTACTTTGCTTCCCAATAAGCATCTCTCTGGGGGTACTGGCACAGAAGTGGTCCCAGAAGGTTTATCATCAACTGGGTCTTCCAGAGTCTAGAACCAGAAAGTAAACACATGGTTAACAAATTAGCTTGGGTGGCCAAACTACACATGGACCAAAACCATGGACAAGCCAGTATGATCCTGGGGCAGAGCTTTAAGAGTTCTATGAAGCCTGGTCTAAGCAAACAGCAGAACGAAGTGGTATGGGCTTTGTTGTATTTGACTGAAGATGCGCGATGCCAACTTTGAGTGCTCTACATGTAGAAAAAATCCCTTTAAAAAGGATCCCTGCTGCACTAGCTTTCTACTTGCAGGTTTTGTTGAACATGTGAGCCCTTTCTGTAATCTGAAGTGGTATAGTCCATTATCATTGTAAGCAACCCCAAGATTACTGGTCCGAGTGTGAAGGATGAAGCTGAACAATGGGGCCGCACATAGACGAGGTAGGATTCTCCAGGTACACAAAAAAGAGACCTTGCAAATTAACTCATAGGACAAGATGGCCTTTTAAAAAAGTGAGGGTGTGAAGCCCAGTGAGGACTAAAAATACCCTCTAAAATATGAAATGTTGAAAGCAGCTGAACATCACTAATGGGAGATTTTGGGAGGGAATTTTAAAATTCCTCCCCAACCACAATTCCTCATTGCAGACCTTACTCAAATTTTGCACAATTAAATGGAAGAGTTCTGGGACATACAAATTCAGACAAACACCAGCTGGAAGAGTGTGACAGATTTTTAAAGGCTCTACCAAGCACAATTTTCTGCTTGCAGTAAACTGGCTCCTTGGGGGACAAAGATATGCAAATCATTTCCTCTAAAGTGCTACATGCAGGGCATTTTTTAAAAAACGGAGTATTCCATTGGAGTATTCCATTGCTTCCATTGGACCTTAGATTCTCATGCCAAAAATATAACTTTGGATTGAGACATTTTCCTTAGCACCACAAAGTTCAGTCTTTTTTCCTGCCTCAAGAGACCTAGGCAGTTCAGCCATGACTGCTCCTTTGCATAGGGTAAAATGTATAAGATAAAATGTGTAGTGTTTAGGGACTGTAGATCACTTAGTTTTCCCTGACCCTGCAAATGTAGAGCCCATTAACTCTTCTCACTTTACCCAGCTCCCTTCTACTTTCAAAGTCCGTGGGCAGCACATATGTCTGTGCAAAGGAGCCTCTGTGATTTTACACGGGAAGCCTGTTGCAAGCGTGAATAAGCATAGTCGAGAAATGTCCTAAAACAGCGGCTTTCAAACCCTGGAGCTCATTCCTTGGAATCTTACCAAGATTTGCTTATTCAGAAGGTTGGCAGGGGCAGAGGAACTCCTCTTGTAATACCAGTAGTGGAGCAAAGCATGACCTACAGAAGAGGAGCAACAGGTCTGGCCAGTGTTCCAAGGAAGCCACTTGTGCATCCTGGCACATGGCCTCAGCCAATCCTTCCACAAAGCACAAGTTTCTGCAGCATGCTTAGAGGTTCCTCTGCAGAGCGCTCCAAGGTGGAGAGGGCTCCCTGATGCAAGCGAGTTTTACTACAGGGGAGATAAGTAGAGAGGCTGAAAGTCAGCTTTCCTCCTACCTCTCGTCCTGCTGTTTCCTCCAGAATCAAGTGCAAGAGGCGAATGTATTCGGCTGCTGCTTTAAGCATGTCGACTTTACTAGGCTTCCGGTCTTTTGGGATCAGCGGCACAAGAGACTTGAGTTTGGAAAAACCGCTGTTCAAGTTCTTTATCTGCGTGAAAAGAAAATAAAAAGAGTAGGAGATTAAAATAAAAGCTCCTGAATCGCCTTCTCACCCTTCTCCCCCTGCAAATGTCGGATCATCCATCATTTGTTTCTAATTGGGTTACACAACTATGCCTGAAATCAGGGCTGGCTGCAGGATTTCGGGGGCCCCCTTCAGGCCCAATTTGGATGCCACTCCCTTCTTCTTGCCATGTAAATTACAGCTCTAGAAGACCAGGAATGCCTCTATCCTCCTTTCACTCCAGACATCCTTCCTACTCAGCAGTGAGAGATACCACAAGGATGTCTGGCGTGACCTCACATTTCCTGTTGAAAAAGGGAGCTGTGGACAGTGATGCTCCTGGGTTCCAGTAAGGTCACAGAACTGCAAGTAGGGCCACGAATATCCACGTGGGCCCTGGAGATGCCCCAGAATTACAGGTGATCTCTAGATCACCTGTAGAGAGCCAGTTTGGTGTAGTGGTTAGGAGTGCGGACTTCTAATCTGGCATGCCGGGTTCGATTCTGCGCTCCCCCACATGCAACCAGCTGGGTGACCTTGGGCTCGCCACGGCACTGATAAAGCTGTTCTGACCGAGCAGTGATATCAGCGCTCTCTCAGCCTCACCCACCCCACAGGGTGTCTGTTGTGGGGAGAGGAATGGAAAGGCGACTGTAAGCCGCTTTGAGCCTCCTTCGGGTAGGGAAAAGCGGCATATAAGAACCAACTCTTCTTCTTCTTCTTCTAGATGACTCAGATCAGTTCACCTGGAGAAAATGTTTGCTTTGGAGGGTGGACTCTGCGGCATTATATCCTTTCATCCCCAAAACTTACCCTCCCTAGGCTTCACCCCCAGACCATTCAGAAGTCCCCAACCAGGAGATGGCAATCCCAAATCATTGCTCTCTTACTTCTGGAAGAGGAGTGGCCAAATTGTGGCTCTTCAGATATCCATGGACTACAATTACCATGAGCCCCTGCCAACAGGCCATGGTGGCAGAAGCTTATGGCAATCGTAGTCCATGGGCATGTGGAGAGCCATAGTTTGGCCACTTCTGTGTAGAGAGGAAGCCAGTGAGGTTTATTTGTTCTGTTCCCTTTGCTCCTCCCTGGTATGTGAAACTGAACTCAATTAGCAATTACTGACAGCTTGCCCAACTTTGATAGTTTTCCATCCAGCAATCTAAGGGTTCACAAGAAACATCAACATTTTCAGTTCTACTTTGGCAGAGCAATCTATTTTGAAAACCCTGGAGGGGTTTCACTCTGTATACTGTCCTCACTCCAGACAAATCCATTATATGTTTTCTAGGTTCTTTGACATACACGAGAAACCACATGAGTACATTGTTTTAGGAGCCAACACATCCAACCATAGCCTGAGGATACACTTTCCCCTAAAAAGTTGAGCACCCAGCCAGTACCAGCAGGTGTGTGTGTTCTTTGGATGCCTTGCATATTCTTCCCACTTGTGTGTAGGCTCTTCTCCTTTCTTCTACGAAGTGCTGGCTGTTTTGCTGAATCCATAGACTTCCCTCTTCACCTTGTGACTGTAACTTCTCCCCAAATGCAATTCCCTTTCACCCCTGCCTTTCTTAGATAATTCTATGTGTAAATTCTAAAGTGCTTGTGGTATGTGCTTGTGTGTTTGTTTGTACTTCTTTAACTTCTCCTTAATAAACTTTCCCGCTCACTCCAGACTGGTTTATTTAGAGTTTCTTATGGGAATCTCCTGGTATACATTGGTCTCATCATTGCACCCTTTTCCTAAGATAATTTCCCCAACTAAATTCAAATAACCTAATTTGTGTAACAGAACTACCCCACTCTGCTCCTAAGACTCAGCTGCAAAAACCAAGCATCGAACAGGTGGCTGATGTATTTCACCACCCCAAAGTTTACCCAAGTTATCTAGAGTCAATATTTAGTGCAGCGAGTTCCCTGATAAGAACTCTCTTTAAAACATCAGAGCTATTTTATTGCTCTATTCAGACACCATTCCCAGAAGAACTGGCACAAGAAAACTATTTTATTCCCCTGGAGCCTGCTTCTCTGTCTCAGAACATGCAGGATCTCGGTCACAAGTGGCAGCACAATAACAGCTACTAGGATACTGGAAAAAGAGAACACTCCAGAATCATGTTTTAGTAGTGTTAAATAGTGATTGCCCCACAATTTGCAGAACTTGCATGGCCATGTACAGGAAGGGGCTGTGGCTCAGGGGTAGAACATCTGCTTGGCATGCAGAAGGTCCCAGGTTCAATCCTCCACATCTCCAGTTAAAAGATGTGGCAGTATGTGATAGGAAAGACCTCTACCTGAAACCTTGAAGAGCTGCTGCCATACTGAGCAGACAATACTGATTTTGATGGACCAAGGGTCTGATTAAGTATAAAGCAGTATCATGTTTGTTCATGATGTAGTTGGGGTCCCCAAGCTTTTTTGAGCCTATGGGCATGTTTGGAAATCTGACACTGGGTGATGAGTGTAACCACAAGATGGCTGCTATGGGAGCCACAGCCAACCACACACGCATGCACAGAGAAGACCAAGGGCAGGGGACAAGAAAGGTAATAAAATAAATAAATCCTGGGAGAGAGGAGTGAGCAAGATTGTAAAATCCATGCTGTGGTGGCAGTTGCCACTGAAATGTTTCTGACAACATGCCAATCAGATCTCCAATAGCCAATCAGAAGCCATGCTGGACACAAGTGCCACCCAGCCCCACCCACTTTCTAAAAATATTTGAGGTCCAGGAAAGGTGGCAGCAGGTGCCATTATTTACTAGTATGCTTTCAGAGACCATCCCACCAAGTGCCTGACAGGAACAGCTTTCCCAGTAGTCATGCTCTGGAGGTAGCTATTTTCTGACTTCCATCACAGTTGGAAGAGAAGGACTTTGTGTTGACTCAGGATCAGAGGGGCCCTATGGAGAATCAAAGAGAGAGATCAGGAAGGACCCTGATCATCCTTCCCTTCTACTGCTCTGCTGCTCTCCTTTTGATGTGTAGACTGCTACTCTATGGGGAAACTTCCTTCCTTCCAGCCTGACAACTTCTCTCCACACTGCGACTCTCTTCTCCATCTTGGCACCATGAGAGCAGGACATGCCTCCTGCATCTCTGTCCATCCTAGCTAGTTAGACTAGATGAGAATCCTAGCTCTACTCTATCCTGTCTAGAATGGAGTTCCTTAAAATAAAAGGTTCCAATTAGTTTAGCAAAGATAAAGGGACTCCATTTGCAGCTTTGTTTGTCAGCACACACAAATCAGGTATACTCTGTTGTCTTAGATACTATGAGTACTTTGCTAACCCAATAATCCTTCAATCACAGCACCTGAAATACAACCAAATACTTTCAACAGATAACCTGTTTTCACCTGAACAGGCTTCCAGCTCACTTTGGATACATCAGAGACCTTAAGTGTTTACATAGGAGTAAATGTATGGGATGTAGCAAGTTCCTTTCCCAGTGTGAGGCGTTTGTTGGCATTTTTTTTGCTTTTCTTTGTACAGTTAATTCAACCCACCTCTTCCACTCTGGCTAATTCTTCAATGTCTTCCTAAATCTGTAATATTTTGGTAACTTTAGGAACAGCATCTCTCCATACTTATTTGAAAGCAAGACTTGCTGTGTCCAATGAGGCTGGCTCCCAGGTAAACTCTATAGGATTGCAGCCCAGTTGCTGATGAATGAACACATTCTGCTGGCTTTTAAAGAACTACAGTTTACCAATTTGTTTCAGGAGCAATCTGCTGGTCTGTATCTTTAAAGTTTTAGGCAGCTCTCTTTTCCTCCTGTTCATGTTTCATTGCTTATTAGATATATATCTAATAATTGGAGATTCAACTCCATAAAATAATTGGAGATTCAACTCCATAAAATATGGAGATTCAACTCCATATTATTATTTCATTGTTCTCCAGTTGCGAAATCCAAATTCACTGGGTGTTTTATTGCATTGTTCTTTAACTGCATCACACAGTTTTATTGAATTAATCATTGTGTTTTTATTTATTTATTTATATTTTTATTCCCTGCTATTCTCGGAACTGGCTGGTGGTGGGTGACAGATAGTCCATAAATTAAAATCCGAGTTAAAACCCATTAAAATATCAAAACAGGACATAAAAATTACAGCATATGAATAAGAAAACATATATCTGCTACCAATCCCCCCCTTAACAACGTCCAACCGGGGAAGTGGTAAAAGGGGAGTCATAACCCCCACCCTAGATCACCCTGGCATACTGTTGCTTAGTACTTGCATTTACTGCATTACTTCCATAACTCTGAAATCTGATTCAAGTCTGAACGAGAAATGAAGGAAATAAATAAGCTGCTGGGTTTATTTACCCAGAGTTTGGGTCAAATTTGTTCTCTCTTATCCCTCCCTCTTTCTTTCTTTCTTTGGCTGGCCTGTTTTAATGCTTCAGTCGTAGTTTATTCTGCCACCACAGATGCTGGTGCTTCATCATTTCCTTACAGTGCTTTACTGATTTACCATGGGCACTTTTAACCAAGCACCCAGCCTGTAAGCCTTCTCATCCGAGCTATTGTCCTCTACTTACCCTCTCTCTTTCTTTGGCATTAGCGGCATGCCTCCGTCCCAAGACCTGCTCCCGATTCTCGGTGGGAAAGTAGTAGCCTGAGGGCTTCCTCTTCATCCGGGTGATGGGTGCCATGAAAGGCAGGGGGCCAAACTGCTCACGCAGGATCTCTCCGAGAATCTCTGGGGGTGAAGTCAGGAGCAGAGGCCACGGCTGGACTTCCTTCAGGGGGGCTTCAGCCATGTTGACTCCCTAGGATGAGACAAAGAGACAATGGTGACCTTTATAGTCTTGTCTGCAACCACAGCTGGTTTTATGTACGAGCTAAGTGAACTGCATGAACGGCTCAGATTGTGAGGGGCTTCTAAATAATTCTTTTTTAAGAACATCTTCCTGAGAGTTGAATAGCCTTAAGTAAGATTCTGAGGAGATCTGTCCTCTAAATTAGTATGCTTTTTTGGGGGGGGGGGGAAAGTAATGCTATTGGGCCTTTTACACTTTAAGGCTTCAGTTATTTGCATTATATATTTATTATATGGTAGAGTTACACACAGGAAACATAATATGAAATATGTAGCTAAGTAGGTACAACAGTTATGCAGATTGGGCAATCCCCATAAATGCTGATATCTAAATTTTCGGTCCACTCAGTTGTAGCTGAGGAGAGTTCAAAGTGCTCCCTCACATCTCCCTTGGAAGAACAAGGCTCACATTCTGAGGAAAGATGGAAAATCATCTAGCAGACTGCATATCACATTTGGGATTGAGTAAGACTCAATCTGGCCCTGTTTACATTTTTTTTTTTTGCTGGAGAGAACCAGAAATGCACCTCAGTGTATCACTTCCCTTATTGTAGGCTTTTCAACTCTGTCATACTTTAAGGTTGGTTTGTCAGATTTATCTGTTACAGTTCCCTCATTGAAACACCCCCCAAGTTATAAGGAAAGCGTAGGGCACTATTGAAGCCAACTTTCTACTTACAAGTCTTGAAGAAGAAACAGAGAATCCACTTAGCAGCCTCTAGCCCAAGCTAAATAGACCCAGAAGCTGCCCTGAGGTGCCCCTTCAAATCACTGCAAGGACATGATGGGAAAAGCCACACCTGGTGGTGCCCTTGAGGTGGCTCTTAAAGGCACAAGAGCCCTCTCCTCTGGAAATAAAGCCCTTGAATATGCCTTTGATTAGGAGGAACTCCCCAGGAAAGAGGAAGAGTTCTGATAAACCAGGGCAGGCCCTTAGGCCAAAATATTCATCCAGTCTTATAGTTGGGGAAGTTCCCCTCACTCCAGTGGTTAACTGAAGCAGCACTAAACAGGTCCAACAGGGACAAGCCCCTTCTGACCCTGGGAGCTGTTATGGGACAAGGTGCTTTCCACACAAAAGCTTATACCTGGAGTTAAATTTTGTTGGTCTTAAATTCAAACTTAGTTTGGTTGTTGATGGTGAAGGTTCCCATGAGGGGAAAATTTGCAGTTCTCAGAATTCTCAATTGAGACAAAAATGGGCAACCCTGGCTAGCCAGTGGTCCTTTTGGTCTGAAGTAGCGCAACAAAATTTGATTCCAGTGGCACCTTTAAGACCAACCAGGATTTATTCAAGGCGTGAGCTTTTGAGTGCAGGCACACAATGGAGACAGGGCAATGGTTATTTCCTCATATCTCCCCCCCCCTCCACAGTTATTAACATCTCTCTGTCTTCCTGAGAGGAGTACGTTCTTGCAGGGCTGATTTCCCAGGCGCACAAATCTTTCATACTTTACCTCTCCTCCCTAGCTGGAAAGACGGTTTCTCATAACTACTGAATTAGGGTTAGGAGTGTAACATTTATCTCAGCTGTGATGTGCAGGTCATACCACAAGACAGTGCTAGTGAACCTGGAATGCTACATCAGAGTACTTGCAGAGGAATATATCTTTCCCACCATGCTTCCTGCTGGATAATTTTTTATTTGAGCAAAGCAACCATGGAACACTAGAGGGTGCCCCATACCAGCTGTTGTGGAGGGCATGCCTGCATATTTCACAGGGTGCAAACAGCTGCCCTCTTTTACTGGTCTAAGAGCACCTCAACAGGCAGAAATTTAGCAAATGAAACTTTTGCCATTATGTCTGCAAAACGCCTTACCAGTCTGTTGTAGCACCCTCCCCCCAATCTTATGGCATTTTAAATTCAAGCCGATCATTGCAAGATAAACGTTCTTGCTAGGTCAGATCTCAGAAGCTAAACAGGATCAACATTTGGATGAGAGACCTCCAAGTAAGTCCAGGGTCATTCAGCAGTGGCCATCTTGGCTCACTTCTTGCCCTGAAAACCCTATGGGGTTCTCACAAATCAGCTACAATTTGACAGCCCAAAAAACGTTTTGTAGTCTAGAGACCTCTTCGTCAGATGGATGAAGTGAAATACATATATGACACATAAGAATGTGAACTATGGGTGTAAAGTGCAAGAGGAATAGTCTGTAACATTTATGTATTCAGAGGCTTCACTTCAAGCATCCACTGAAGCAGGGGTCTTCAAGGGGAGGGTCTACTAGGATTTCCCAGTGGGGGCAATGCACCCCCCATCCCAAATGCCAGAAAGGGTTGCCAGGCTTACTGGTCTGGGGAGCAAGGAATCACCTGCTTTCTGGACACATCTCTTCCCCAACCTGGAAGAACATTGACATCACCCAGAATTGATGTTAGTATGCTACGTTGAGTGTGTGTGTGTGTGTTGATGCTCTGGTTTTTGGGTAGAACGCTAGTTTGAAGCCAATTCTACCATAGAGTTTTTTCATTCCCATCGTCCCCATCCCCCCCCCCCCCCGACATCTTCAACATTCCGATGTCACTTCTGGGTGATGCCAGCACGTCAGAAAGTTCTTGGAAATTGCCTCCCCCCCATCCCTCACCTGCAGTGAAGAAGGACTTGGCAACCTTAATGCCAGACCTTCCAGTATCCCCTGGTGGGCTGCCAGGTAGCATCAGGAAGCTTCTTAGGCTGTCAATTTCTCAAGTTCAGAAAGTCCTGTTTGTCTTCCTAGCAATTTAGCAAGTTCCTGGGAAGCATAGGGCTGGGTTTGTGTTGATAAAGATAAGGGGGAGGGAACCTTCAGTAGATAATATTTACTGACTGCGAAGAAGCCTACTTTAGGAGTTAAAAATACCTGGCTTTGGAGAAGATGAGGTCAAGGCTGTCCTTAGGCCATGCTAATAAGTGACCCAAACTTTAGTCGGGACACTGAGTAGCTGATAGGACATTTGCATGACTACCTGTGTCCACAGGGACTTGGAAAGCCATGTACCAGTGTAATCTCATCAACAAATACAAGCCTCCCTGAGTGCAAAATCTCAGGTGAGATTACCTTTTACTAATGTTGCCAGATAAGACAGGAATGTGATGGGCCAGTGTGGTGTAGTGGTTAAGAATGGCAGACTCTAATCTGAAGAACCGGCTTTGGTTCCCCACTCCTCTTCTACATACAGTGCTTGGTGACCTGGGAGTAGTCACAATTATCTTAGGATTGTTCTTTCAGAGTAGTTCTGTTAGAGCTTTCTCAGCCCCACCTACCTCACTGGCTGTCTGTTGTGGGGAAAGGAAGGGAAGGCAGTTGTAAGCTACTTTGGAACCTCCCCCCAGAAGTAAATAAAATATCCAGCAGCTGTTCACACAGTCCACACTTTGGTAAGGAGAGATTCCTGTTATATGGTGTCCTACCTCTGAAGATGCCAACCACAGTTAGGGGCAAAATGTCAGGGGCACACAGCATGGAAAACCCACAACCACACCACTTGTCTGAATGTCTCCTGCATGGGTGAAGTCTCTGTACTGTCAGCTCTTTTGTTCGCCATATTAGAGGCATTTTGAGCTACATGCTATTCAAGTAGATATCCCAAAATCCCATGTTCTTCCTACTCCATTGGCAACTGTATCAGGTTTTCAGTTGGGAAGAGGTTTCTCTAACATTGAACTTAATTCTTCCAAGTTGCCTGGGTTTCTGGGTGCAAGTTCTGGCCTCAGTCCAAATGTATCTATGGAGCATGGACACAGGTGGCTTGCCATTGCTTGCCTCGAGCCACCCTAGAATTTATTTATTTATTTATTATATTTTTTTATCCGCCACTCCCAACAGCTCGTGGCAGGTTACAAGCGTCTGTATAAAACCCCCGATAAAATACCCCTTAAAACCACAGACATAAAAATACAACAGATAAAGACAATAAGATGTGGCAAAACCATATTCTGTCCCTGAAATGGCAAAACCATATTCTGTCCCAATTCTGTCCCTGAAAAAAAAGGCAAGGAAGGGCAGATTAATGAAGTCCGCCATTCATATAGTGATGTCTTTGTCCTGAGGGAGGTCAACAGATTTTCCTTAGCATGCTGGCCATAACCTGGTGGAAGAGCTCCATCTTGCAGGCCCTGCGAAATGCTGAAAGCTCTCGCAGGGCCTGTAGCTCCTTCCTTGGTGGTCTCCCATCTAAGAACTAACTACGGCTGACCCTGCCTAGCATCCAAGACCTGATGAGATAAGGTTAACCTGAGCTATCCAAGGCTATCCTTCTAAGCAACATTCCTATTTTTATTGCTAAAATAATAGCAAGTGGAAACAAACCAAATGACAGCTCAACCAATGCCTCAAAAGCCATGCCCATTCTTGGCATTTTCTCTCTCGGGAATTGAGATCTATTTTTTGTTAGCAGTTGAAAGAATGTGCATATTGAAACACTGGAGAAGGACCATTCTATCTCAGGAGGAGTGAATAGCACAGAAAGATTTGGGGCCTCCTGCTTAGGAAAAAGCTCATGTAGCAACCCTCATATCCTCTGGGGAAGACAAGGAGGAAGTGTTTTGCAGCTTGTTAACCTTTTTTGAACCTGGTGGTTCCACTACTCCAAGTACTATGGAGACAACTCTGGGCTTTATTGCCATTTTGAGATGGGACATAGGCTGTGAAACTGGGCTATTGACGTATGGCCTACAAAACATGCACCAATGAGAAAATAAATGCCTTGTGTCAGTTTAAGACTAACCAACTTATTTCAAATAGATTCGGGTGGGTAGCCATGCTGATCTGATAACAGAACACAATTTGAATCCTATGGCACCTTTAAAACCAACAAAGTTTAATTCTGGGTATAAGCTTTGTGCGCATGCACACTTCTTCAGATACCTTTGTTCAATTTACTGCAGCATAATCTTCATGGTCTTGAGCTCAAGTTGCCAGATGCAATATCTCGCTGCTTGGAAAAGAACAAATCAGTACAAATCTGACCAATATGCAAATTGCAGGAGGCAAACATTTCCAGCTCCTAA
Organism: Paroedura picta; assembly: GCF_049243985.1. Taxonomy (NCBI): domain Eukaryota; kingdom Metazoa; phylum Chordata; class Lepidosauria; order Squamata; family Gekkonidae; genus Paroedura; species Paroedura picta. Next base: position 25,668,903 of record NC_135380.1, read on the forward strand.
GACATTTGGGTGCAGACCTGAGAATCTGCATTCTGAAATAAAGGAATTTCAAATGGGAGTCTCTAGATTAGTGTTCATCAAGGAGCCATGAGGAAATGGCTAGATTAGTGTTCATCAAGGTTCAATAGTATTTGCCAGGAGCTCAATAGTGCTGACAGTTTTCTCAATCTAGTCTCTGTAGGTGCTTAAATTAGCATAACTAAGGAGTCTGTTATCACCAATTACAGCTTTTAAGAATGATCATTGTGCTTATCTGCATACTTTTGATAAACAGGAATCTTATGCCAGCGCAAACTGAAGTACTAAATAGAAATATCACAAACTAGGATTTGAAAATGGATTGGGTAGCCATGTTAGTCTGTCTGTTGTTGTAGAAAAGAGAGAGCCCAGTAGGACCTCAAAGAGTAACAAAATTTGTGGCAGGGAATGAGCTTTCATATATCACCATTCACCTCTTTGTTTATCCGTAACAAATGTTGTTAGACTTTAAGGTACCACTGGACTCAAACTTTGTTTTAAGGTTTTTAAATAATTGCTTTTTTATTTTCTGTGCTAAGAATTTGCTAAGAATTCACTCCCTTCCTCTGGTATTTCTCTTGACCAGCTGCCTACCACACCTCTAAGTACACCTTATTGTTGTGACCTTTGGGACCTTTGGATGAACTCCTAGATAATAGAAATATAAATAAATACCATGAAGGCAGAGAGGCGCCACATTTTTATGAAGTTAGGGGGAAATTGTGGAGAAGGAAAATGATCCCAGTCCACACACAGAAATCTCATGTGTAGAAGAACTGCTGGGAGCTCTGAATAAAGGAATCTCAGCTATATCTGCTTTGGTCCTCAGTGAGATATTAGTCCCCTGAGTGGAGTTTGAGTAGTCTTTAGGTGATTGGCAGAACATTGCTGCTGGCTTTAGCAGACAATGTTTTTAACTATTATTGTAATTTGGCATTGAACCTTGAAGAAAGGTAGGATAGAAATTTTTAAATAAATGAATAACTAATTGCACAATTCTCCTTTTACTTTTTATCCTCACAGCAACCATGTGAAGTAGGTTAGGCTGAAAGTGAAAGTATTCACCTGGTTCAAAGTCACCCATCAAGAGTCCATGGCCAAGTTGGAATTTGGACCTGGCGGTCTCAGATCCTAGCCTGACACTCTAACCTCTATGTTACATCAGTGTTGTGATTGTGAACATGGGTAGCTTAAATAGCTTTAGGGGGAAAAAAACAATCAAAGAGCACGAGAACCTCCCTGGGCAGTTTAATTGCAGTCCACTGGCATGCAAAATGCTTGGGAGAAAGCAATAGTGGGGTTTGCCATTCCGCCACCAGCTCACAGGTGACTCACAGGTGAGAAGAGCTGCTGTTGACAGACCTTGATCTTATCTAGTGAGGCAATTCTTATGTTCTCATCTTTAGTACTATTGAGATGAGGCTCACTGATAAAGAATCCAGGTTCATACATTTCATTTCTGGGTCATTGATCAAGTCTGTTTTGCTTACTGGAATACTGAACACTCTTGAGGAGTAGTTCAAGGTCCTGGTAGCCATGTGAGATGTCAAATAACAAGCAGAGAAGTTTTCAGTCGGCACAGTGGTTTTCATAACTTGCTTTCCCCCCCTGTTTTCATCTGAAAGCAGTAGGGATGCCAGGCCCCAGGTGTGCCCTGGGGATCCCCTGGAATTATAGCTCATCTCCAGACTAAAGAGATCAGCTCCCCTGGAGAAAATGGCTGCTTTGGAGGGTGGACTCCACAGCATTATATTCCACTGAGGTCCTCCCTGCCCCAAATCCCAGTTACTCCCGGCTCCACCCCCAAAGTTCCCAACCTAGACCTGGCAACTCTAGAAAGAAACAATTTGGGGGACAACAGGGGGAAATTTGATCCAGCTGCCTCTTCTTCTCTATGGGTTACCTATGGAAACATTTCCCATCTCTCTAAGGTTCTTAGATGACAGGGATAAAGAAAATAAACCTGAATATTCTGAGCTCCTAGTTGTGGGGGAGTGCTCTGATGGCAGCCTAAAGGAGTTCTGCCCCAGTTCACCAAAAATACCTCCCTAGACCAGCCTGGAAAGGGCCCAGTTAAAACCCCTGCTCTGGAATGTGGAGGCCCAGCAAACACAGCCCTGCAGTTTTTAACTTTGCACCTTCCATTTCGTAGCAGTGACAAGTCTGAGAGCTGGATGCAAGACCAGATTTTACCGGCTATATTTTTGATCTGGACAGACTGTACCTCAGGTGGCAGTAGCTGATCACAAAATGCAAGCAAAGGAGTGTGAAGGACTGTAATCACTAGGTCTTGCATAACTGCCTTAGTTTCCAAGGGTGCAGGGCATCCCTAGGAAAATATATGCTGCTTCTCCCAGTTCATTGCATTTTCCACATAAGCAATTTGGCACATCCTGTAGGTCAGGTGGCTGCTCCCTTCGGGCCGGTGGAAGCTGACGTGTTCCGCCTGGCACAGACTTACCTTTCTGGGTTGGCACAGGTGCCTTCTTTCATAATACTGGGGATGAAAAAAAAACACACCAAAGAAACTTATTTCCTGTAAGGTGTGAGCTGTTCAGAGACAACGTAACTGTACATATAATTGGGGTAGGCCTGGAGGGTAGGTATATATAATTAGGGTAGGCTTAGAGATCTCCTGAAGAGCCTCTTGTGGCGCAGAGTGGTAAGGCAGCAGACATGCAGTCTGAAAGCTCTGCCCATGAGGCTGGGAGTTCGATCCCAGCAACCGGCTCAAGGTTGACTCAGCCTTCCATCCTTCCGAGGTCGGTAAAATGAGTACCCAGCTTGCTGGGGGGTAAACGGTAATGACTGGGGAAGGCACTGGCAAACCACCTCTTATTGAGTCTGCCATGAAAACGCTAGAGGTCATCACCCCAAGGGTCAGATATGACTCGGTGCCTGCACAGGTGATACCTTTACCTTTAGAGATCTCCTGGTAATACAACTGATCTCCAGACCCCAGAGATCAGTTCCCCTGGAGAAAGTCGCTGCTTTGGAGGGTAGACTCTATGGCAGGGATGGATGGCCAAACTGGCTATCCAAATGTCCATGGACTACAATTCCCATGAGCCCCTGCCATGATACTGGTAGGAGCTCATGGTAATTGTAGTCCGTGGACATCTGGTTAGCTACAATTTGACCACCCCTGCTCTATGGCATTATAGTTCCTCTCCACTTGAATCCCTGCCCTTTGCAGGCTTCACCCCCAAAATCTCCAGGAATTTCTTAACCTGGAGCTAGCAATCCTAAATGATACGTCTGATTCAGACTGCCTGATGATTCTATGGGGAAATCCCTTTCCTGACTTCTACGAAATTTAGCAGGAAGATAACAGCAACCTGACATAAACAGGTGCTGATGTAAAAAGGCCCAGGAGGAGAATGGTGAAACACTTGGCAACAGGGTTGCTAACTCTGCATTGGGAAATACCTGGAGATTTTGGGGATGGAGCCCAAATTGTAATTCTGAGTTCAAACCAGGACATTTTGGCCCCATTCAACTATTTCCAGAAGACATTTTTTTGTTTCAACTTTACTTACAGGTTCTCCAGATCCTGCCAGCACCCCCCCCCCCCCCCCCCAAAAAAAGGCATTCCCGGGTGGAGAGCGACAGACAGACCTGCAGATATTATAAAAGCTTTATCCTATCTGCTAGTGGTGAACCTGAGTTGTAGAACCTTGAGTCCTAGTCAAAGGATTTATCTCGTTAAATGAGTGACAAGTGTATGATATGGCACAAAAGGATTGAGTCTTACCTAACTGATAAGAGGTAGTAAAGGACAAAGATTGAATTATTGAGTTTCCTTTAGAGGTAATAAAGAGAACATTTACTTAAGGTAACAACGTGATCCAAGTCCTTTCCCTTTAGTAACAATTTTATTCTGGTGTTCCGGTGGTCAGAGCTCATCCCATGTGTCCATATTGAAAAGGGGAAATGAAAAGGCATTGTTGCCCCAAAGGAAGGGACTTTGAGTGTGGCAAATACTTTGTTATCTAGGTCAGGGGTAGTCAACCTGTGGTCCTCCAAATGTTCATGGACTACAATTCCCATGAGCCCCTGCCAGCACTTGCTGGCAGGGGCTCATGGGAATTGTAGTCCATGAACTTCTGGAGGACCACAGGTAGACTACCCCTGATCTAGGTAATTTGTAATGTCTCTTTTTACTTAGAGAGCACTCATGGTAACATACAGCAAACCATAGGCCAAAAATCATTTTAACAATACAGAATTCAGCTCGGTTCCAAATTTCTGCAATCCAAATCTAATTTCATTTTTATTGGATCTCCCATCCTGTTGATTGTACTGACTTCCTCAGTACAAAAGGTGGACTATACATAACATTAGTAAAGAAACACAGACCTTCCTGAGTAATAAGCGGGGGTTCAACTTGCTCGTCTCCTGGGGTCTGCAGGCTTAATGACCAGTTCTCCTCCTCAAGGGACCTCTTTCCCCAACTTGCTTCTAGATTACTTTTTAATGAAGGGATGACAAGGCTCCATTCAGCAAGCATTGATGCTGTAGTCGTAGAGACATAGGACGGATTTTGACTTCAAGATTTAACTCTTCTGTAGAGCAGGGAATCTCTAACTATCAAGAGACAGCTGGAGTAGAAAAGCTGCAATGTTCTCTATTGTGGTTGTTAACATTTTAGGGACTACATTGAGAAAATGTTATTTCATTGATTTAAGAAATGTAGCCACACTCTGGATGGAGTGTGGCTGGATGGAGTCACTGAAGCAGTCGGTGCAAACTTAAATGGACTTCGAGGCCTGGAGGATCATTGTCCATGGGGTCGTGATGGGTCGGACACACACCTACCTAACAACAACATCAACAAGCCACACTCATGGCTGTCTATTAATCTTACCCTGGCCTTCCTCCCAGGAGCTAAAAGCAGTTTACATGGTCTCACCCTTCATTTTATCCCCATAACTGTGGCCAAAAAGACATGTGACTCAGTCTCCCTGTTTCTAGTCCAATGCTAACCCTTGAACTGTACAAGGCTGAAGCTACCACCATATTTGATCTGAAAAACCTCCCTAAAACCCACCCCACTGATTCTGCACAGAGGATTTCCTTTGGCCTATGCCATACAAATGAAACAACAGTTGTCCTGGTTCAGGAGGATTGACATGTTTGAAATAATGTATGGTATTGTGGCATGTTCTTTATTTCTGTGGGTTATTGGGTTTTAGTGGATTTGTGTATTGTTATCTCACTGGTCCTTAATGTTTTTTTTGTTGTGTTGTATACTGCCACGGGGACACTGAGTTGAAATGAACTACACCAATGAACGATTCAGACTGAGGAACCTGTGGTAGAGATGGAGCCTGGAGATCTTCCCACTATTCTAGCTGCTTTGAAAGGTGGGTTCTGTGGAATTGTATCCTGCTATTCCCTCCCCTCCACAAGCTCTGCCCTCTCTAGGCTCCTCCCCACAAATCTCCAGGCATTTCCTGACCCAAAGCTGGGAACTCTAATTGCTGAGGCTCTTATCAAGTGCTTTTCAAAAACTGATCCCTCTAATCAGGACTATTCCATTTCTGTCAGCAACAACAAAGATGCCTTTGGAAAAAGTGAATGCAACAGCCCTCCCGTGTTTGTTCTCCCCAAGTTTGGAATTCAGATAGACTGCCTCTGAGATTGGAGGTTCCGCTTAGCACCCAGAACAAACAGCCATGAAATAGTCATCTCCATTCATTTGTCTAATCCTTAAAAAACAAACAGGCTTTTAGCAAATTTAAACTCTGCCAACAGTGAATGGGCTGTTGCAGGCAGGAAATAGTTCTATTATGCAATGCGTGTCAGTCCACATGTTCTGCTGCCATGATTTGAGGGAGCATCAGTTAAGGTGTGAACCAGGGCTGTTACCTGAGTTGGGAATGTGTGAATGGCCTTCAGTGGAAGGTGTTATCTTTGACAGTATGAAAAGTTATAGGAATGTGGTATTAGAACTGCAATGGCTTATTCTAAACGTCTGCCTTCTCATGATGCTGCACACTGTGAGTGCCACAGCAAATACTTGGGGAAAATATGGCTAACGGGCAGGATGCAGAAAGGTTATCCTGCACATGGCAAAAGCTGCATGTGGGGTTCTAACTTTTAAATTGGTCCCTTTAGTCTCAATTTGATTTGATCAGCAGCATTCAGGTGATGTTATTTAGTTCCATGACGAGCAAAGCTTCGGCAGCCCGTTTCCGCACAAGAAACCTTAATCAAAGGTGCTGGGACATTTCCCCCCTTGGGTCAGTTGGCAACCTTAACTGTGCATGAATTGAATGACCACACACAGGGAGTCGAGATGTGCTGAAATGGTTCTGTGTACTTTGGCTTTCACAGCCTTGTCTGGGTTTGTCAGCAATGTCTGCTTTAGAAGAAACTTGGCTTGAGGGTCTTGATGCAACTGTGGCTTGGATTCTAGTGCTGGTGGAGGGAAATATACTGCCAGTTAGGAGGTTTCATAGAATAGAATCATAGAGTTGGGCCATACAGGCCATCTAGTCCAACGCCCTGCTCAATGCAGGATCAGCCCTAAGTTTCCTTGCCTGCATGTTCATCTGCTCTGCACCTTTCTTTTGCTCTTTTCCTCTAGAAGCCTTTTAATGTTTAATTCCTTTCTAAATTATGCCAGCTGCTGGGCTTGACCTTGAGATACTTCTCTGAAACAGCTCAGAAGAGAAGCTAAGGGAAGCTGCCGCTGCAGTCTGTGAACTGGGAGTTGAGCATCATTTACAGTCCATTTTATTTTGTCAAGACTCAGAAGGAGCCTGATAAGTTAGAGGCAGACTCTGGTGGGCCTGAAGTGGAGCCAGGTCATAACTGGGCAGGTGCCACATGCATAGGAATTCCAGCCTGCAGGTGGGACCTGGGGATCCCTTGAAATTACAGCTTATCTCCTGGGTACAGAGATCGGTTTTCCTGGAGAAAATGATGCTTTGGAGGGTGGACTCTATGACATTTTACCCAGATAAGATCCCTGCCCCCCTCCAGTTACATGCCCAAATCTCCAAGAATTTCTCAGCCTGGAGTTGGCAACCCTATCCCTCCCATCCCCTGCCAGTGGACAGAGAGGACATGGCACCCCTCCCCGTGGGGCCTGATGGTTCAGTGTAGAGTCAGGTTTTTCTGGCTTTTCAGCCCTCAGCATTGGTTACCTGGCAGAACTTGATTTCACTGGTTGGACCAGATGCTTGACTGAGAAGCTGAGCTGGAGGCTGTAGACATCTACTGTTGGTCTTGCATTGCTCTGGAGGGCTCTTTGGGCCCAGAAGCCTTTGCTTCAGTGCTTTGGCCGCAGCTAGAAAGAGAGGAGCATGAGCTGGGAATGGGTGCTGCTCTTTAGACCTGCTGATCTCGTTTTTAGTGGAGGCATCCTTGGTAGAGTTGCCAACCTCAAGGTGGGAGCTGGAGAACGCCTGGTATGGCAGCTGGTGAAAATGGCTGCTTTGGAAGGTGGGCTATATGGCATTAGACCTCACTAAAGTTCCTCCCCCCCCCCAAATCCTCTGTCTCCAGGCTCCTCCTCCAAATCTCCAGGAATTTCCCAAATCAGTGTTAGCAACCCAACATCCTGGAATTAGGCAAGAAAAATCTCTTATTTTTAATGGCAATCTTATTCTGCCCTTTCCCTAATAAAAGACTCAACCGGCAAACTCCCAAGAGGTGTTATATCTTGTTGCTGATTGCTTTTGGTCTGTCCCTGACCTAGAATGTCTCTGTTCTCCCTACGTTGGCTAGAACTGGGTGACAAGACACAGTCCCAAATGTGACTTATGTTTATTTTTGAATGTGCTGAGTGGACTTCTGCCTAGTTTCTTGTTATGTTGTTAGGTGCGAAGTCGTGTCCGACCCATCGCGACCCCATGGACAATGATCCTCCAGGCCTTCCTGTCCTCTACCATTCACCAGAGTCCATTTAAGCTCACACCGACTGCTTCAGTGACTCCATCCAGCCACCTCATTCTCTGTCGTCCCCTCAGTCGCTCCCAGCATTAGGCTCTTCTCCAGGGAGTCCTTCCTTCTCATGAGGTGGCCAAAGTATTTGAGTTTCATCTTCAGGATCTGGCCTTCTAAGGAGCAGGCAGGGCTGATCTCCTCTAGGACTGACTGGTTTGTTCGTCTTGCAGTCCAAGGGACTCGCAAGAAGGTCATAGCCTAATTTCTATGAATCCCTTATTTTTGATGGTGCCTTTTTTTTCTCTTTTAAGTCCAGCCAGTAAAACGTCACTTCATCAGATTTGCCTTGGCATGCCCTTGGCAGGACCTCGCTTGAAAGCGGGAAAGGATTTTGGAGCAAATCTCGTATTTCCCAGGGATGCTGGGACAAGCATTTTCTTACTAATGAGCAGCCTCTGGGCATTATGGGGTAGGTGAATGTATTCTGTGTTTCCTTGATGACACCACGCAAATTTATAACTTGATATTGTTACAAATTTGGCTGTCTTAGTAACTAGAAAATCATAGGCCAATTGGCACAATCTGTCTAGAAGATTAAACTATGATAAATATAATCTTATTGATGGCGAGAAATCTCTCTCTCTCTCTCTCTCTCTCTCTCTGGATTGCCTCCAGTTTGTGGGAGGTCTAAACTGGCCCACAGCTGATTAAAATAAAGAGAAACATTGAATATTGACTCTTTAAATCTAATGTCATAAGATGTCAAATCTAGTTATTGAATTTTATTTGAGTCATTGTAGACATTTGACTATTCAGAGATTATTAGGTAAATATTTGGTGTAAAATGACTTGATACTGTAATTTGGGTTGCTGGTCCTTCAAGATATTCTTTTAATATCAGCTTCATCTGCAGGAGTTATCAAGAGATTTTATTTATCTTCAACCACCAATTTTGGTATATTAAAACTCTCTTAAAGAAATGGGATATTTTCCCCTAGTCCAATCGGCAACCTTAATAGTAATTAGAATCACAGAATCGTAGAGTTGGAAGGGGCCATACAGGCCATCTACTCCAACTTGCTGCTCAGTCCAGAGTCAGCCTAAACAAACCATCCATGAATGTAGGATCAGCCTAAAGTATCCATGATGTCATATGATTTAGATTTACTTTATAAAACCACAATACATTTTAATTTTTTTAATGTTAAAAATTCACCGGGGAAATTCCTCCATACTCAGAGATGGTTTATGGGGCAGTTGGAAGAAAAGCTGCGGGAAAGAGAGGAAGAATAAACAACTACATGTTGCTGTCTTCTGTTCTGCTCTAGGAACCCTATTGATGACAATACTATCCTGCTTTAGAAAACAAAGTGTTTTTGCAATGTTTAAATTTCCTGCCTAGCTTGACTGACTAAATAGAGAATGACAGGTACAAAATTGCTTAATTTGTCCCATTTGGGGCAAGGGAAGTACAGAGAAGGTCAATGTCATCACTCTGGAATTCACAAATGATGCAGCTCAAGGAAAACAGGAGCATGCTAGTTGACGTGATGCTAAGAAGCGTGGATTCTAGCCAAGGCCATCTTCCCGCTACCCACTCTGGAACGGTTTTGTCAGTGCTCTCAGTTAGAATAATAGAATCATAGTCAGAAGGGACCTCCTGGGTCATCTAGTCCAACCCCCTGCACTATGCAGGACACTCACAACCCTATTGCTCAACTACTGTAACCTGCCACCCCCTTGAACCTTCACAGAATTAACCTCTGTCAGAGGGCTATCCAGACTCTGTTTAAAAATTTCCAAAGATGGAGAACCCACCACCTCCTCTGAGGAAGCCTGTTCCACTGAGAAACTGTTCTAACTGTCAGGAACTTCTTCCAGTTGTTTAGACGGAATTTCTTTTGAATTAATTTCATCCCATTGGATCTGGTCCGTCCCTCCAGGGCAAGAGCAAACAACTCTGCTCTATCCTCGGCCTAGTCTGCACACAATAGATAATGCACTTTCAATGCACTTTAGAAGTAGATTTTCCTGTTCTGCACAGGAAAATCCAGCTGCCAAAGCACATTGAATGTGTATTATCTACTGTGTGCAGACTAGGCCCTCTACATGGTTGCCTTTTAAATACCTGAAGATGGTTATCAGATCCCCTCTCAGTCATCTCCTCTCCAGGCTAAACAGACCAAGCTCCCCCAACCTTTCCTTATCTGTCTTGGCCTCCAAACCCCTCACCATCTTTGTTGCCCTCCTCTGGACATGCTCCAGTTTGTCTACATCCCTCTTCAACTGGGGTGGCCAAAACTGAACGCAGTCCTCCAAGTGAGGCCAAACCAGAGCAAATCATTTCAGAGAAGTGTGTACTGACTGTGGGATGATTTGTGGGATGGTTTGTGTGAGCTGGCTGGCAAAATGAGCAGCAGGTGGGGAGGGGAGATTTTGTTCATATGATTGGGTGCCCCTCTTCTGACAGTCTTCCAACCAGCCCAGCTCTACAGCTCTAGCCTTAGTTTCTAATCGGAGAGTTTCTCTGATGCTCTCGCAGTTGGAGGCTGTGCTCTCTTATCCATGCCCCCTTCACAGCCGGCCTGGGTGTCGTTACTCAATGAACGGAAATTTCAGAAGGGGAGCTGAGTTAATCTGTTGCAGCAGGACGACCAAAAAGGAATCTTGTGACTCCTTTAATATTAAGTGACATAATATGGCAGACTTTTTTGTTGGGCAAAAACTGGCATCTTTTACAAAATGAGTGGGAAGATGTTTCCAAATGGCAGGACATTTTGCTGCTGAACTGGAAGTTACTGTTCCTCAAGAAAAGGACTTCAAAGGGAGATTCCGGGGTGAAATGGCTGAACTAGCATGTATCAGTAGATGTAATGGTTTCAGTTTATGTTAAATTAACATAACTAGGAAGACTGTGTTACATTCCATGGCTTTTTGCTCTGTTCAGGTTCTCCCGTTCTCTCCATTAATTGAGGTTTCAGGGTGCATCTGATGATGTGGGCTTTAGTTCAGCAAGCTTATTCTACAGTAAACGGCTTTCCGCACCGGGATCTTTGTAGCAAATTGGTTGCTGAATGAAAAATCGCCATTTAAAATAGTGGAATTCGTCGTTATGCATACCTGCCTTTGTAGTGGAATCCAGTTGCGTTTTGTAGCGTTTCCCACAGGCTTCCGGTCTCGGCAAAAATCGCTAGAAAGGAAGCGCTATTGCCAAGCTCGTCCCGCCCCTGGCCGTCAAGCAGCCAATGGGCAGCCGTTAGCATGCTCCCAAACAGCCCCTTTCCCTTTAAGAAAGTTAAAAAAAAAAGAACAGACCCATTGCAACGAATCTGTGTTGATTCGTTGCAACGGAGAGACCCATCCAGCTGCCTGGTGTGTTTGAGCTGTCGTTTGATCGTTGCCACGCTCCCTCCGAGTGAAACCCCCCCCCCCTCTCACGGGCCCGATTTTCGGCTGAATGAATGTGTAAAAAATAAAGGGAAAATACATCAGCAAACGGGCTTTTCTGTTCTTTGTGCTTAGTGACTCTGGGGAGAGACTGAAGCCGGGGAAGCCTCTAAACAGAAAGAGGCTCGCTGGTGCGTTTATTCCCGCTCGCTCGGAGAAAAAAAAATGGCGATCGCTTCGCCGGAAGATCAGAGGAGAGAGCCAGGGGGAGGGACTTTGTAGAAACCGCAACAATGTTAACGCACAGGTCTTTTTCGCTAGTGTTGCAGATTGGTTGCAGGAGTGTATCGCTTTCCGGAGGGTGAATCCACTTTTGGGGATTTCCCTGAAAGCGCTACAAGGAAGCGCTTTTTGCAGATCGGTTTCAGGTGTGTGGCAGATTGTCAACGATGTTGTGCATAACGGCAAATCAGTAGCGTTTTCAATTGGCAACCATTGTGCGATTTTGAAGGCGTGCGAAAAGCCCCTAAGTCTAGACACCATGAGAAGCTCTTTTCGTTTCCAATGAACAGAAAATGTGCATATGTTCAAATATAGAAGAAGAAGAAGAGCTAGGCTTTTATATCCTGTTTTTCACTACCTGAAGGCATCCCAAAGTGGTTTATGAACACCTTTCCCTTCCTCTCCCACAACAGACACCCCATGAAGTAGGTGGGACTGAGAAAAGGTCCCTGTCAGAACAGCTGTCAGAGAGCTGTGACTAGCTCAAGGTTACCCACCTGGCTGCATATGGAGGAGAGGGGAATCAAATCCAGTTCTCTAGGTTTAACCACTGCACCATGCTGTCATTACCCACACTTTCTAAGAATGGGGAAGGCTCAAATCAGATTCCATCCAAGATATTCTGATATTATTAACCTACTGTTTATGTATGTCTTCCATTTACCCCTCACTTTCACCCCCAAAAGGGACCAAAGCACAGTACATCTCCCCTCCTCCCTGTGAGGTAGATCAGGCTGAGGATCTATGACTGGCCCAGGATGACCCAGTGAACTCCCATGGCAGAGTGGGGATTTGAACATCTGGGGCTCCCAGATGTAGAGGTGACGGGTCCCCCCCCGGCCACCAGCAGGGTGTGCAGGGCCTAGTCTGACCACTATACCACACTGGCTCTCCAAGTGACCAGAACCTGCTAATGAGTGGTGTTCAATAGCTTCTTCTCTGCTCCATCCTCAACCATATACCATTTTCCCCAAAGAACTAAAGCCATGCAGATTCAGTTGTGGGGAGAGGAAAGGGAAGGTGATTTGAGACTCCTTCAGGTAGAGAAAAGCAGCATATAAGAACCAACTCTTCTTCTTCTTCTTCTTCTTCTTCTTCTTCTTCTTCTTCTTCTTCTTCTTCTTCCTCTTCCTCTTCCTCTTCCTCTTCCTCTTCCTCTTCCTCTTCCTCTTCCTCTTCCTCCTCCTCCTCCTCCTCCTCCTCCTCCTCAGAGGTTGTTTTGACCTTAGCCTCTCTAGTAAGTGCTAATATTAGGGTTAATTAGTTGTTAACCGCAACAAGATGTCTGGTCCAGGAGCGGTGGCCTGCAAACCCAATAAATAAATAAAAATAAATAGAACCCAAATTATTTGAAAAGCTGGAAATGGAATATGTAAATTAAATGCAGGTGTAATCTCCAGAACAATTATAGAGAAGCCCTGGGGTATCACCAACACGCCAGCGCTGCGTTTTCTTGGTGCTCAATACATAGAAACCCTATATCTCTTTGCTTCCCAATTTTTCTCCTGTCTGTGTAGACGGTGAGCAAAACCAACACAGGGCAATTGCCTTGCCCCACACAGGTTCCTAAACTCAGTGCTGCAGAAAAAGAGAAAAATATATCCTCAGTATGCATTTTTTATATTTTCACTAAGAGCCATGATGGTATGGCAGCGAGAGTGTTTGAATCCCCACACTGTTCTGCAAGCTTGCTGGGTGACCTTTGGCCAGGCACCTATTCTCAGCCATGCCTACCTCACAGGGTTGTTGTGAGTATAAAAGGAAGGAAAAGGATGTAAGCCACATTGGATCTCCATTGGGGAGAAGAGCAGGATATAAATCATGGGTAGTCAAACTGCGGTCCTCCAGATGTCCATGGACTACAATTCCCAGAAGCCCCTGCCAGCATTCGCTGGCAGGGGCTTCTGGGAATTGTAGTCCATGGACATCTGGAGGCCACAGTTTGACTACCCCTGGTATAAATGATAAGTAAACAAATATGCCTGGGGATTCAGGAAATTTCCTCTCTGTTCAGATGCTCCATCTGGATCTCAGCCAATCCTTGGCGCTCCTTCAAGATGTGCTTTGTCTTGTTGTTGCTCCTGATGCTGCATACGACTTACGCAGCTCCCTGTTCCTTGCTACAGGCCCAATGTGGTGGTGCCAGGAGGTGCAGCGTGCTGCAGGGAAGCCTGAGGCTGGGGCAGTTCCCTTTCACTGAGCCTGGTTGGTTTCTCTCCTGCTTGTTGAAACTTGTGTTGTCAAAGGTTACCTGTCTCTGGCATGGAGGGTGTCTTTCCAAATCACCTTAGCTTTGTGACTGTCTCATATCTTGGAAAGCTGCCTAGTACAGTTGTGGTTCCCAGTTTATAACCTGCCTCTGCCACAAGGTCACCCGGTGGCTTCTGGTAAGCCCATTAGATTTCTATACCACCCTCCCATACGGCTCAGGGCGGTTCACATACAACATTGCAGGGGGTAATACATGGAACAGTCAGAACATATAACACACACCTTGTTGGCAGAGAGGTCCCAAAACTCTCCTCCACTCCCTGCTTTCTTATATCTGCAACACGGGAGGCGTTAGCCTTTAAGAGAGCCAGTCTGGTGTAGTGGTTGTACTACCACTGCAGTAATCTGGGCTCAAATCCCTGCTCTACGATGGCATTTACTGGAGTGCCCATGGGCCATTATCTCACCCTAACCTTTCTCCATGGGTGGTTGTTACATTGGAGAAGGGAAGAGCCATCAGCCCAAGTTCCTTGGAGGGAAGGTTGGATAAAAGCACACTAAATAAAAGACCACAGACTTCCTGTTTTTGCTATTCATGGACATCTGGAGGGCCAAGATGCATGGGAAGAATAACACTAGGCTAAGCTTGGAAGGCTGTTGTGGTAACTGCTGAGGGAAAGTGTGGACGAAGGTCACTCCACAGTCTTTATGCCAGCTACAGACTCAAATTACAACTTGGGTGTAGCCAGACATTACTCTATTGGTTTGAGATGACAGAGTATGATTTAAACAAAGGTGTAACCCAGGCAAGCTCAAAAACCCTCAGGCCATGACTGACAATGGTTCTTCATGCCAAGCAATTCTGAATCCAAGGGGATCTCAGTTACCAGGACCATGTGGTGCTCATAGCATAAGGCAAATGCCCCAAGGGGGGGGGGGTGTCTATCCTAATTGGGCAGAATTTCAGTTTTAAACCTACATTCCTCAGGGTACACCTGAGGTGCAGTGCCTCAGCTGCCTCAGGAGAAGTAGCTGAGGCACAGTGGTAGACAGGGCCCACCCATGCTGTTGAGTGGTCTCAAGGGCTGCCCCATCATTATCTGGTGTCTGTAATGGAAGAACAGCAAGTATCAAGGGCGAGAAAGGACGAGGAGGAGGGTAATTCCAGGGTGAGGCAATAAATGGATGGCTTCGCTTTTCATTTCTCAGACAAATGTAACTTGAGGGTTTTTGTTCCCTGCATGAGAAAGGAAGGACTGAGGCGAGGGAAACTTCCTCCAGCCCACGCCTAATCTCTTAGTTCTTCTTGTGATCTCTTAGTCCTCTCTTAGCCCTCCTTGATGGCCCCTGTACTAACTTGCCTGGACGGAACAGCCAATGGGCAGTTGTTAACATGCTCCCGAAAAGCCCCTTTCCCTTTAAGCACAGGTTAAAAAAAAAAAACACAGTTGCAACGAATATGCGTTGATTCGTTGACCCATCTACCTGGCATGTGAGCTGGCGATTCATCGTCACCATGCTCCTCTGAGTGGGAAAAAAATCCCCCCGCGCATGGGCGTGATTTTTGGCCGAAATTAAAGGGAACTGGTGAACAGGGGGCTGTGTTGTACTTGGGGACTTAGGGGAGCTTTAAAGCACTTCTGTGGAGGGACTGTAGCTGGAGAAGCCTCGCTGGGTAAATGAAGCCTCACTGGTTTGTTGCTTTCCCCGCTCCGAGGAAAAAAAATGGCGATCGCTTTGCCAGAAGTTCGGAGGAGAGAGCCAGGGGGAGGGACTTTGTTGCAACCACTACATTGAGAACGCACAGGTCTTTTTCGCAAGTGTTGCAGGTTGTTGGCAAGAGTGTAGCGATTTTCTGAGGGTGAATCCACTTTTCCCGATTCCCCGAAAATTGCTACAATGAAGCGATTTTGGTGCTGGTGTTGCAGGAGTATTTCAGATTGCTCATGACATCATGCATAATGTAGTTTTAGTGGCGAAAACAAAATGTAAGACTAGTGCTATATTAAAGTCGTGCGGAATGGCCCTTGTTCTTCAGTAGTTATCATGCAATTATGAGAAAGTCGAGTCTATTACACCACACACATAGATTAAAAGGCAATAAAAAGAGACTGTGTCCTCATGTTCTTGTTCTGGATTACTTTACAAATGGCTTGTCTACATTTCTTTCTGATGAACTTTGTGTTCTGTTCCACTTCATTAGTGACCAAGGTGCCTTCTGAGCATAAGAGGTTTTGGGGGATTGGCCGAGGGCACCATCAAGTGAGAGCAAAGCTCTACTGGATTCCCCACTCTTGTATTTCAGCTACACGGAATTACTCCTTAGGAATACCCATCTGCCTGGTTGGTTCACTTGTTCTGCACACTAACCCGCCTTAAGATTACAAGACACTGTCATGGCATTTGGTGAGTTTACTAAGAAGTTGTTGCAGACTATTCTGAAATAAAAGAACTTGTTTAACCCTTCAGACAGCCGTTGTCACAGACCCTGCTTCATGTCTCCTTATTCCTCTTAACCATTTTTCTTCTTTTCATTCCCACGTTTCTTCTCCTCCTGCTTTTGCTTCTCTAATACCTTAAGTGCAGTGATCTTAGTCCAAGAGGTAGAACAGATTGACTGTAACGTTGATCTTGCACAGAAGCCTGGTGGCACCAAAAAGACTGAGGTACATTTATAGCAGCAAAAGTTTTTGTGATTAATTAATTAATTAATTATTGGACTTGTTGCCCGCCATTCCGGGGGAACTGGCTCACGGCAGGTTATAAAACAGGTTCTCACTTCATCAGATGTATGGAGTGAAGGTAAATATTTTGCTTTGTCATTGTGAACATTGCCTTATACAGAGCTTTGTTCCATCTAGATCAGTACCGTCTGCTCTAACCTGCAGCAGCACTCAGGAGTCTTTCTCAGGACCTGTTTCCTGGGAGCCTTTTGACTGGAGTTGTCAGGGACTTCGCCTGGGATCTTCAGCATGCAAAGCAGGTGCCTTCCCACTGAACTGCAGCACCCCCCAAAAAACAACTGTAGTCTAGATTGTACTGATTTACAGTGGGCTGATATCAAGGGTGGATTTATTTTTGGTGGTGGGAGTCTTAGAAACACACATGATAGCTGTATGCTGGATGAATGGAGCAATTCTGGAATTTTCACATCTTGATCCACCTTCTGACCTGCTGCAATGCATTGACTCAGGCTTCACTCCTGACTCAATGCTTTGTCATTGGTTCCAGTTGGTGGACTATGAAGGTCTACTTTTAAAAAAAAAGAAGCCCTATAGATTCACAACAGAAGAGAAAGAGGAAATATCATGCTAACCAAAATTCTGCCTGTCCTGGAAAGCAAGGACTTGTTAAAAATTTTGGTTATGAAGGGTGTTGTTATTTTAGATATGTATTTTTTAAATGATTCCACCAATGATGCCCCTTTTAGGAGCTTCTCGGGGTTGTGCATTTCTGATAGCAGCACTATCTTCTTTCTTCGTCTGCTGCAACCTTGATTATATTTCTTGTAGTGACTCCTATAGCAAGCTACAGAGCATTTTCATTCTGTCCCTGGGTCAAGGCCAGGTCTCCCTCCAGAATGGTTTGATTTCTTCATTGTGGCTATGGCAATAATATTTTTGTCCTCTTTCTCTAAACATAAGTAGAATGGCTTTTGATTTTAAAGATCATGGTGATTGATGCAGAAATGCAACATCTTTTGAGAGACGCAGCATTCTTCAGGCAGCGGCTCCCACACCTGCTTGCTTAAAGAGAGGTCATTTCAGGATACTGGCTTATTCTAGGGTTGCTGCCTGCTGTCTACAGTGCCAGCGATCTATATAATCTCTGTTTAGAGAGACTAAATAACGCATCATCACCATCAGTTCCTTTTAAATCACTTGACAGCTCATTCCATTGCATGGGGGAAAGGCAATCGCTTGGCTGTGTGCTTCAGATCACGTACTTAGCAGAGTGAATGAAAAGGGAAGGAACTTGGGCAGATGCGTTGCTAGGAAACCCAGGCAGGACGGCTCCTGGGCATCGCTGCTGCCTCTTCCATGATGCCTCTGCCATCTGAGGTCATTGCCTCCTGGCCCCTCTCCAGCCTTTCCCCATTTTACTTTTGGGAGGGGCCGGTGACTACAGGAAACCGTGAATGAGGCAACCTGCCGTCACATGAGATGCAGAGCTGATTATCTGCTTTAGATGCATGTAACGAACCACGTGAATGAACACATGGCCAGCACACACCCCCTCCACTCCCCCTGCCACGTGTCTTAGAGGAGAAGCTATATGGGCAGATCAAGGCTTGGTAAAGTATGCGCATATGGTGTATGTGCTGGGTGGGATGCAGAAAACATAAAGGAAGAACCCACTTAATTTCTCCTTGCATCTCCTTCACAAGGCATCCTTCAAAAACAAACAAACAAAAAAGGACAGACATTTGGCTGTAGAGCCAGCATCTAGCTCTTTTAATGGCAGAAACATCCAATGCTTCTTCCTCAGGGCAAAGTGCACAATCATGGCCTGGGAGGGTAAACATCAAAACCTGTAAACTGGGCCACCTATTAGAAAGTGCCTTTGCCCGAGGATGATCTGCACAGTGGACAGGCAAGCTATCATCCTTCTGCTCCTTCCCTGCGATGTGGGAATAGAACACAGTACTACCTTACAAGGTTGTTTGACTGATTACTGAGCAAACATGTGGGAAAATCTTGGGACACGCTGAATTGCCAAATAAATATTAAACATCGTTTGCCACTAATTTTGAGATGGCTTTTGGAGATAACCGGTATGGAGATTTGCAGTGACGTAGAATTCTTCATCTGGCTCGCCAGTGAGCCATGCCAATGGAACCTGGTCCAGTGAAAGGGCCTTCCTTGCTTATGTCTTCCCTGAATCAATCAGGATGACAGAGTTCTGAGTCATGGACAGTGCAGGTGAATGGAAAACCATCAGGGCAGATTAGGATGTGCAAATGGCCCAGGAGCAAGCCAGGCTGAGTGGCCCTTGCAATGCTATAGTATAAACCAGGGGTAGTCAAACTGCGGCCCTCCAGATGCCCATGGACTACAATTCGCTGGCAGGGGCTTCTGGGAATTGTAGTCCATGGACATCTGGAGAGCCGCAGTTTGACTACCCCTGGTATAAACCATGGGACTACTGGGGCTTGACTTAGCTTGCTCCTGGCCACCGTGTCCCCCACTCACCAGGCAGCATATGCCCCAGAGAACAAGGCTGGCATGGGTCAGCCAAGTCTCAGCAATGTTGAGGACTCCTCAGAAGAGGAAGCAGGCAGCATAGATACAGTCAGAACATAGTAGTATGGACAGATTCTCTAGTTCTGTTATTGGATAACAGTCCTGCTGAACTAAAGGACTATTGAGTACTACAGATCATTGCATGCTGGTAGTTAAACACAGCCAAATCTCAATACCATTGCATGCAACCGAGACAAGATAAATGCCAGAGGCAGCAGAAGTCGAAAACAAGAGGAGGAGGCAAGCCCAATTTAAGGATTCATGGGGTCTATAGCACCAAAGTCAGATTAAGGATTTGTGCACAAGAACTGCAGGGCCCCCAACCTCCCAGGGATAGTTGGACCTTTGGAAGCAACTGATAGCTGCACTTTGCTGAAAACATTTCTCGAACCTTGCTGGAATGTAGAGGTGCAATGGCCCAGTATCTAAGGGGAGTTTCACACGTATGCAACTTGTGGGCCACAATCATGCTCAGTTACGAACAGAGCATGCATATTGCCATTTTTTCATTCTTGTAGTCCACAAGCCACAAGCCAATAATGCAGCACCACGGGATCCCGTAGCACGTGCTATATGTGCTACTCTAATAAACTGCTTCTGGGAGGAGGTGCAAGCATGATTTACAGTTGAAAGCTTGTACAGAGTCACCTCCACTCCTCAGCTCTGATCTAGATGACAGCTAGCTCCCCATTTCTAGTTCTCCAGGACCACCTGCACTATTTGAGAGATGCAGGCTTAGAGCAGAGCTGCAGATTAAAAGGAGAAACCAAACATCAGCTACCTGCTAAAAGTGATGATGAGTTATTGCAGGATTAAGTCTGAGCAGCTGCCATTTAACTATAAAGCTTCCTGTGGGATGTTGTGGGGGTATGGATGTAATCTAAGATATATGATGACCTTGCATGAATCCTGAAAGCCTTGATGACTTGGATTGAACTATTATACCTGCCTGTATCTTGTCTCCTCCCTCAGCTTTGGTTAGTTGAAACTTGGGTGAACACTGAAAGTTGCTATAATATGATACCCACACATGGCCAGCCTATTAGAAATGTCCATGCCAGACAGAAAAATAAATTTCTAAAATTTTTGTACCTAAGTGTTTTATTTTGAGTGAACTGCACTTATGAATCACTGGTCTCAGTGAGACCAAAGTCTGCCCAAATTTCTTTCCTCCAATAGTATTCATTGTTGGGAACCTTCAAGCCAAACTAGATGATCCCCCCCCCATCCCTATACTGTTGGCAAATGGCCATTGAAAGATACATTTATCTTGTCTCGGTTGCATGCAATGGTATTGAGATTTGGCTGTGTTTAACTACCAGCATGCAATGATCTGTAGTACTCAATAGTCTTTTAGTTCAGCAGGACTGTTATCCAATAACAGAACTAGAGAATCGGTCCATACTACTATGATCTGACTGCATCTTAGTTCAGGTTCCAGTATAGATTCTGGGACAACAGAAATTGTTTCAGTTGGTTCCAGTTCAGGCTAATAAAGGCTGCAGGGGAAATGTAAATACCATTGCATTGCAAAGCTTGTTTGCATATGTGATTTTGATTAACAGCTTTGCAACATGGTAGCACAGAATACATGAACATTAGAACAGGTGCAGGCCATTTTCTAAATGCACACTATGTATCTGCAGTAAATGTTTGACTTTGAGCTTATGGAGGTGCCTTCTGCCCCTTCCCCTTATTGGCCCAACCAGCCCTATCTCAGATTGCTCTGACTGGTAGCAGCTCTGCGAAATTTTAGGCAGAGTTATTTCCCACCAGCTCTGCTACCTGAGATCCCTTAACTGTAGATGCCAACAGCTGAACATGAGATCCCTGTCCAGCACCCTCTGCCAGGAAGTATGAGCTCTCCCTTATTTGCTGTTGTGCAGTCAAAGTATTTGTACTGGAGTGCAAAATGTACACAGGAGCCGAACAGAACTTCCTCCAGCACCTCTAAAAGGATGCTTTGGAATTTCTTTTAACCCCGTCTCTTCACTTTCAGCAGAGAGATGAATGGGTTTTTTCCTCCCTTTGCTCACCACTCAGTTTCAGGATTAAACAGCCTCCTGCCACGATCCCATCTTTATCTCCCGCACACACAGCCAGTGACCTCAGCCCTGACGCTGCTGGCTTCCTCTCAGTGAGAGTCATAGATAGTTCCTGCAGTCTCTGCACTGGTACTGTCCTGCACAGGTCCTTCTAAGAGGGAAACCCAGACCAGGCAGCACCTTGTTCAAAGTTGCTTCCAACAGACTGGGGACGATGGCTGAAATAGACTTGGATGAGAAGGACCAGGAGATTCTCAGTCAGGTAAGAGCATACAATTGTTAACTTGGAACCATGCCTCTTCTTTTGTGGGGGAAAGAAATCTGTTGGGGCTTTGCATTTGCTCCCCCCCCCTCTCCCTGAAAAATCAAGTCTCTGAAAAGAAGGCACCTGGGCACACATGCCATTGTCAGAATTCAGTCATTCACCTGTCAGTCAAATTTCTTCATTTGGTCAGGGATAGTCTCTTTGGAAGATTAACTTAAAAAAAATGACTAGCCCATTGGCATCAATGTGAGAATACTATTGTTGGTAATTATAGTTTGAGGTCACTTTTAGCAGTGTTGATTCTGAAATCTTCTGGACACACAAGTAAGCTTGTTGCAAGATGAATGATCAGTTTCTTACCCCCCCCCCCCCCATCATGGAATTTTTAATGCATCCTCAGATTTGCAGCACTTTGAGAACTCAGGCACACTAATTGTTTTGCCTGGGGAGCATTGGGATATACTGATACCTGTGTCTGTTTATAAAGGATTTGCCTCATGAACAAGTGGGGATTTGAACGCAGGTGTCTGTGGACCAAATTCAGTACTCTTCAGAAGGATAGGAGGTAGAGGAATTTTAAACATGTCAAGTAAAACTGGATCTTGCAAAGAGGCATGGGAGAGGTATATTCTGCTAACAGAGCCCGGATGTTAGGAGTTCCCAGTTGGATTTGGGTTCAGGTATAGTTAAGGTTGCCAACTGGCAAGGAGAAATAAATGTATCCCTTTAAAAGAGGCTCAATGTGTGGAAAAAGGCAACACAAGCTTTTCATAGCATGCAGGTATATAACATCCCCTGATGATTGTTGTTACACAGGTGACTGGAGAAAGCAATTTAAAAGTTGGTACCCCTATGTATAGGTGAATCTCTTCCCCGACATTTCTGGTTTGGGCTGTTCTGTTACTTTAGTTCAATGAAATGCAAATGTCCAGCCTCTCTCTTTCTCTTTGGTAGAATAATTTCTAACTTCTGCTACGATGTTATGTAACATTAAGAGTTGCAGTTTTGTTATAAGTTCCGGTAAAAGAAGCCTGTAATTGCAATAAGACAAAAACCACTCCTATATTGTTATGCAACAAATGGTTCACATTTAGTATTACTCCTCGTA
Organism: Paroedura picta; assembly: GCF_049243985.1. Lineage (NCBI taxonomy): Eukaryota > Metazoa > Chordata > Lepidosauria > Squamata > Gekkonidae > Paroedura > Paroedura picta. The sequence continues at coordinate 25,691,358 of NC_135380.1, forward strand.
TATATTAGTTACTGGGAAGGTAATATGGAGCTGTTTAGAAGAGACAGATTGTTTAGAAGTATGGAAACATTTCAGTGAAAAGTGGGTCTGAGCTGATGTCAGTGTAAATAACTCTTGATTCTCAGGTTGCCAACTGGCCGGGAGGAAAGTTGTTTGTTCTTTTAAGACAGGTTTATTAGGCTGTTGTTCATCAGGTGATGTTGTTTGTCTTCATGCCATTAAATGCTTTAGTTGTTCATTTCCATATAGTAAGCCTCTATTAAAGAGATAGGGCATTTTTCTCCAGGCCAGTTGGCAACCTCATAATTATGACAACGCAATGAAGAAGATTTCTCCAAGAATGCATTAATTGTTTATATGTACTAATTGGTTAGAATTGAACCTGCTATTAAGACTAAGTAATATCTCTTATAATTAATTATCAATCATTTAACTATAAAGACTTAATTAGCCAAATTCACTGTAACTGGTTTGACATGCTTGGCTTTAATGTGCATGAATATGATTTGGCTAGGACCAACAACATCCCCTCTGGTTTTGTTAAATGGTAAATAGTTATAATTAAATTACTCTCCCCCTGCAGGTGTGTTTAGATTTTAACCAACAATCGAGAAGTTAGGATGGTCTTGCCATTTTTTTTCCTTCTTACTCAGTGTGAGGCAATTTAGTAAGTCATTTCATTCACCATTCCCCTTCCTTTCTTTTTGCCAAGAAGGAGGGTGGGGTGGAGAAATGGGCTTGACTTAATACACAGGGTTAGAGAGAGTTTTGGATTACTGTTTACAAAATGCTGTCCACAGACCAAGGACAAAAATGGTTACATAAGACCGTAACTGTCTGATAATGCTCATCCAAAGCTATTTTCCCTTCTGGGCAACATCAGGTGATATTTTGAAAATATCACGTATCACATGAGAAAAACACTGTCCTTAGGGAAAGGAGGCAAAAACCATCTGCTTGAATGTAAACCCAACCATTTCACAAGGCTGTGGATAGTTGCATTGGTCCAAAGCAAAAGCCATGTGGTGCTTTTTTCTTAGCACCAACCGAAACGACATGGAACAGTGTGCAAACCTTCAACTTCTCCAAGACACCTCATTGGATGAAATGTTTTAAAAATAGATAAGAAAAGAGATGTCCAGGTTGGGTCTGGAGTTCTCCTGCTATTGCAACTGATCTCCAGACCATAGAAATCATTTCCCCTGGAGAAAAGGCCTGTTTTGGAGGGGAGACTCCATGGGATTATACCCCCACTGAATTCCTTCCGCTCCCCTAACCCTGCCCTCCTCAGGCTCCACCCCTAAAATCTCCAGGTATTTCCCAACCCAGAGCTGGCAGCTCTGCATACAGCATGGAAGTGGTCAGTTCTGGTGGTTAGGAGGCTTGCAGCCTGGCCCCTCTCCCATGCACTGCTTCTATGCACTGGGACAGGAGAAAGGGCACTTAAGTTTTCAGAGCAACAGGGATGGGTCTGACCTTCTAGGCCTGCTGCTTCAGAGCAATGGGCAGCAAGAGGGGGCAGGCCCCAGTTAGCCCGCAGTCCTTCCAGGAGGAATGCTGTCCTGGCCTTTCATTCACCTTGTGAAGTGAGGCGGGCCGGTGCCAGTTCTCGTTCCAACCCAGCGCATGCGTTCAGGTGCCAAGGCCCATGAAGCACCATCATTGTCCTTCTCGCATCCTCTAATGTTACAGGTAATTTTGGGGCTCTATGAGCGGTCGGTGCTGGGAGACAGAGCTGGCCTGCCTGTGCCAGCAACAAAGCCGGTCTTTGAGCATGTTGGTAGGCAGGGTGTAGCCTCAGAGGGGCACCCTCTGAATCCTCTGCCGTCTTGCAAGCCCCCCCCCCCCCGAGGACAAAAGCAGGTGGGGCAACCAAATGCTTTGCTTGGGAACTTCCCAGATGAATTATAGCAGGGGTGGGTGGGGGAGGGAAGCAGGAAATGTATTTGTTTGACCCTTGGTCACTTGTCTTGTTGGGTCCTATGATTGAACTGCTCCTTCAATCAGCAATTTTTTACGGAACAGAATCCTTGGCAAGCACTCAGACTGTAAGAGCCAGCAAAGTCCCTGCTGCTCACACCCAGTTGCACCCACTCAGCGACAGAAACCTTAATAATTGGATTCAGCCAGCTTTTTGGATTGTCACCTCCCAGTTGGGAAATGACTGGACATTTTGGAGGTGGAGCTTGAGGAGAGGAGGGCAGGGCTTGGGAGGGATTTCAGTGTTGCATAGGTCCACTTTTCAAAGCTGCACTTTTCAGCAAGGAAACTGATCTCTCTCACTTGGAGAGCTCCAGCTACCACCTGGAGGTTGGTAACCCTCACCTCACCCAGATCCCCTCCATGTTATTATTTTTTATTTATTTATATTTATAGATCGCCATTCCCGGCACAGCCGGCTCGTGGCGGTTTACATAAAAAAGATGAAAACAACATAACCCCCCCCCCCCCAGTATAACTGGCACCATGACTTTTGACATACTGGTTTTGGTGGTCAAAGCGGTCTCACCATGAAAAGAGATGATTGGATCCAACTTGAAATTTGAATTGACATCAGGTGCAACAGGAAGTGTCCAGTTCCAGTATCTGCCAGGTGGCTCATGAGGTGACCTTTGCAACCCACTGCCTTCCCATGCTCTGTCTCTCTCTCACACACAATAGGAGGCTGTAACATTGCTGATACAGGACTGTATTGTATGGATTATTGTGAATGCATGCAAGGGTCTTCCAAGTGTGGTATGGATGCTTGCTTTCATTGTTGTTTATAGTCCACGTTGCTGGCTGAGACTCAAGACAGATTACAAAATATAAACATCTATTCAAACAGACAGCAAGTACCTTCTATAAACAATGCAGTAGGGCTAGGATTGCAGACTTGGAAAATTATGCAAATAAACAAAATTGTCTAGAGCAAGATATACCACAATACAGAAAGTCTGCTTCAAATGAGGAAGGCAGTGCAAGGTGACACATGCAATAAACATTGCAGTAGACTACAAGCCTCCCACCCACACTGCTTAAATGTGCAGTATACCTGCTGCATGCTGCTTTCTGGCCCTCAAGGTAGTTGATTTACAAACCAGTAGAAGGTCTTGCACTTGTTAATTGTGTAGGAGTAAAAACCAGACATCCTAAACGGAGGCTATTGTGGGATTAAAATATGCTTCAGCAATGGCACCTTTTGCACTATATACATCTTAAGTTTTTGCATTTGCATCACCAGAGACATAGTGGAGTCATTTCCCATTCACAGGTTAAACTTTGAGGTAGGGTGTTGATCTCTGAAGGATGACGTACCCACCCAAGGCCTTTCACAAAAGCAAAAAACAGACAATGCAGGGGATTGTAGCCATGTGCATAGTGAATATGCAAAAAAAAAATCTGTGTGGAGTATTGAGAAGATTTTTCTTCCTATGTACATTGAGTGAATCTTAGGTTAAATTCAATGCATGTTTGGATGAACACACACACTGAACCCACTTATCCAGGTACTCATCCCTGTTCTTTATAGCAGGGGTAGTCAACCTGTGGTCCTCCAGATGTTCATGGACTACAATTCCCATGAGCCTCTGCCAGCATTTGCTGGCAGGGGCTCATGGGAATTGTAGTCCATGAACATCTGGAGGACCACAGGTTGACTACCCCTGCTTTATAGCATTAGCTCTTCCTTACAAACAGCTGTCAGTGATTCAAGGAGGGGTAGCCGTGTTTGTCTGAAGCAGCACAACAAAACAAAGTCCAATGGCACCTTTAAGGCCAACAAAGATTTATTCAAGGCGTGAGCTTTTGAGTGCTGGCACTCGAAAGCTCCCGCCTTGAATAAATCTTTGTTGGTGTTAAAGGTGCCACTGGACTCTGATTTTGTTTTGTTGAGCTGTCCGTGAGTTCAGTATAATGTGTGTGCAGGGCTTGCAATCTGTGCAGTGCCAGACAATGGTAATTGTCCCTGGAAAACAGTTGGGAGTTCGTGCGCTTGATCTTGTACTGCCACATGTGTTGGTGATTCTTTCCGCATGTGCAGCCCAGAGCAACCAGGTGTGGCACCACGAAGACTGGAGCTGGGATCTCTGCTTTTCGGTACAGCAGAGCGGCAGGCCTCTCTCCACGCCCAGCACTGCCAGCTTTGCCTGCCTTGTGTGCCTTTGGAAAACTGGTCTGATTACTTTTGGCTCATTTTGCAACTGTCAGGAGCTGATCAGCTCTGAAGGGTGCACACACACACACACACAGACAGACACACACACACAGATACACACAGAGTTTCCATTTCCAATAAAACAAAACCCTTATTATACACAATGCTCTGCTCTTGCTCCATGTCAATGAGGCTGATGTATTCTGCTTTGGGTCCCCATTGATAAATGAAGTAAATAAATAAAAATAAGAGCAATTCAATAAATGTTTCCACCTCTGTAATGTCCTAAGATTAGAGGCCTATGCTTTCAGCCTGTATTTACAGTATGATCCTAAACAGAGTTGCACCATTCTAAACCTGTGAAGCCCAAGAGTTGGAAGGGACCTCCAAGGTCATTTAGTCCAACACCTGCACAATGCAGGAAATTCATGACAACCTGCCCATTCACAGTGACCCCAACTCCATGCTCATTTGATGTCTCCCCCCAAAGCCAGAATCCATGGCCAGTGGGACTTTGCTTAGGAGGGTGCTGCTAAGCCTGCTTCTCTTTCAGAGTTTCCCTTCAAGAAGTCTGGAAACGATGGGTTTGTGTGAGATCCACCTTTTGCCTCACCAGCATCACATTTAAACTGGACCTAAGGCTCGAGTGAAAGTTATGGCTGTTAAAGTTTGCAGCCCAGGTCCAGGCATTAAAATCAAAAACAATTCTAATGTCTCTTCTCACTTTGGTGCTATGCTGGTGAAACCAGTATGCTAGTTGACTAGGCTTTACTGCAAGTTTGCTCAGAAGCACCTGTCTCCAGAGAAAGGGTGAACCTGCTAAGCATCTTCTGCCCAAGGAAGATAAGCCCATCCAACCTGAGCTGTGATCTTTGGCTTGACCATCATCCTGGCACCCATCCAAACAGGGCAGCTCACTTTGACATGAGGTGGGAAGCGGCTCTTTTGGCCTCCCTTAAGGATAGCAGAGGGGAAAACATAAGTCTGAAGGATACAGCCATTTATCCACTGATCACTAAATGGAACTGCCATATTCAGAGATAGTATATCTCTAAATACTTGTTGGGGAGGGGCCAACAGTAAAAAGGGTAAAGCACCGAGTGCAAGCACCCTTGGGGTGATGCCCTCCAGCGTTTTCATGGCAGACTCAATACCGGGTGGTTTGCCAGTGCCTTCCCCAGTCATTACTGTTTACCCCCCAGCAAGCTGGGTACTCATTTTACTGACCCCAGAAGGATGGAAGGCTGAGTCAACCTTGAGCCGGCTGCTGGGATCGAACTCCCAGCCTCATGGGCAGACAGCTTCAGACAGCATGTCTGCTGCCTTACCACCCTGCGCCACAAGAGGCTCTTTGGGGACCAATGGTAGGGGTGGCTTTAACTTCCACTTTTTTCTTATAGTTCTTCTGAGGGCATTTGGTTGGGCATTTTCCAAAACAGAATGCTAGACTGTATGGACCTATATTGATGTTCCTAACCTATCTAGAAGTTTTGTATGGGCCCGTCCCATCTACCAGGAAGGTCTAATGGTGCATCTAGCAGGCAGCTTTCCCAAAAACAACTTGCTAAATCAGTTTGATGTGGTTAAGAGCACTGCCTTCTAATCTAGCAAGCCAGTTCGATTCCCCACTCCTCACCCATATGGAGCCAGCTGGGTGACCTTGGGCTCACCACAGCACTGATAAAGCTGTTCTGACCGAACAGTAATATCAGGGTTCTCTCAGCCTCACCCACCTCACAGGGTGTCTGTTGTGGGGAGAGGAAAGGGAAGGCAATTGTCAGCTGCTTTGACACTCCTTCTGGTAGAGAAAAGGAGCATGTAAGAACTCTTCTTTTTCATTAAAAAGAACTCTTCTTTTTCTAAGTGCTTTCTGGAAGTAGGGTGCTGGCCTAGATGTTCCTTAAAGTTCTGGAGCTCTTTAGGCAGGGGTGGACTGGAAATTAAGGTCATTGGCAAAAGCCCAGGTAGGCTGATGGCGAGGGAAGTCACCCTCAGTTGGCCCCCCATGAGATGGGAAGGCCGCCAGAATCCCACAGAGTAGACGGGCACAGGATGTGGCCGCCACTGTGACCTGATAGCCTGTGCTTCAGACAGGGTTGGTGGTTGGGTGAGAGCTTTTCCTTCCTTCCGGTGTTGGGAGCAGGGCTGGGTGGCAAGGCCATTTCTGAGGCCATCTTAGTCTCCCACTCCACCCTAGTTTAGGATAGGGATAGGTTTGATTCTAACAATGAATTGAAAATGTTTACTAATTTTCAGGTTCTTTAGACCAGGGGTAGTCAACCTGTGGTCCTCCAGATGTCCATGGACTACAATTCCCATAAGCCCCTGCCAGCGAATGGACATCTGGAGGACCACAGATTGACCTCCCCTGCTTTAGACAATACACTGTAATTTAAAATATGATAAAGATGTGCTGAAAGGAGGCCTTTCATGTTCCGATACATAGCGGACAGTTTTCTCTAAAGCAATTGATTGCCGAGGTGTTCCCTAGGTAGGTCAAGCTCTCTTCTTACCTCATTCTTATACAGGAGGCGTTTCTCACATGCTTGGTGATTCCTGCATAGAGTTTCTGTTTGTTATCAAAACCATTGGAAAGCTCAGGGTGTTCCCATGAGAATGGTTGGCCATAGATTCAAGACAGGTAAAAGCAAGTCTTGTGTCACACAGCAGACTGACTCACTGCTGCTACTACTAGATGTGGTGTTGACAACTGGCTTGGATTGGTTTAAAAAGGGACTGGGCAAATTTGTAGAGGATACCATGACAACAGCATAAGGCCTTAGGTTCTCAGGCAGAATGCCTCTGATTATCAGGTGCTGAGGAGCAGTCAGGCAGACGGATCAGGCAGCTGGAGTACAGAAAGCATTGGTCTGACTTAGCAGGAGCAATGTTTATGTTCTTAATTCCCATGAACCACTGTTTTGTTTGGTATATTTAGTATATCTCTTATCCCACTTCTCCCCAGTGGGGGCCCAAAAGTAGCTTACAAAAGCACACCTTTACACCAATCCTCCCCAGTATGAACTACAAGCCTTGCAGACTGGTTTCCACCAGGTGTGTCCAGCTGGCCAAGGCCACAAGCTGTGCTAAGGCCAAAAGCTGACCATCCTTTGAGACTGACCCCCCCAGCCAGGAGCAGGCATTAACCATGACAGCATCTTTGTCTCCAGGAGGCTAACAATGGTGGACCTGCTGATTCATTTGTGGGGACATCTCAGACACCAGCCAGACACCCAAACACCATCCAACCAAAACGACAAATGACAGTGATGTGCAGATGATCTGGTACATTGCCTATTAGCCATGATGGCTCAAGAGAACTGCAGAGAGCTGAACCTTCCTAAATTTACTTAAGCTAGCCTGCAGATCAACATGTCTCAAGAGAAATTCCATAAAGTGTGTGTGTGTGTGTGTGTACTTACAAAGTGTATCCCAGCATCCGACAGACTACTGGACTTATTATGGAGCAGTCTTGTGAGGAAGTCCCGTTGAATGCAAAAGGATTGAATGCCCAGGAGACTTAGAGGCCTACTCCCACCCCCACAGCAGGCAGCTTGCGCTCCTTTTCGAACCAGGGCCTGGCCGCGGGGTGAGCGAAAGGCCCTCTGCACCGGCTCAGACTTCCCAGTCGCGCTCCGAGGGCGGGGACGCCGCTGACAGCTTCCTTGGCTGAGATGGCATCCGTGCAGCGCCGCACGCTCGCCAGCCAGCCGGCGGCTTGGAGCCCGGCCCAGCGCTGGTGATGCAGGCAGAGGGAGGGAGGGAGCGAGCGAGGGAGGAGGCGGGCCATCAGATCCCCAGATAAACCCGCGGACCTCGGGGAACCCTGGAGCGGAAGCGGCGGCAGCTGGCGCCGCGGCCCGCGTGGCCCAGTGTCCCCACCCACGGCATGCTGTGACGCGGTGGGTCAGCTCCTGCGCGAGAGACGGCGCTGGGAGATCGCCCCTTCCTTCTCTCGCTCGGGAACGGGCCATTGGCCGGGCCGGGACTGCTGGTGCTAAGCTCCGGGAGTCTCTCGATGAACCGCGGACACATCGTTGTCGTGCGAGAGGGCGACGCGTGACGGCCCCTCTACCTGAGCAGCGGCTCCGGAAAGTCTCTTTGCTAAGCACCTGCCGGCTGCTCCCGTCCTTCAGGCGCCGTGGCCGGCGGTTCAGCGAACGGGCTGCTGCTGGCAAAGTCAGCCCGCGGAGCTACTGGACGGGACGCGGGTTACACCCCGGCGAGAGGACGCCGTGATGGAACCCGCGCGTGCCGCTCCTTCGCCTCGCCGGTTTCACTTTCACATCCCGCAGTGTAGTCAGAGACGGCGGGACTGCAGCCGGCACTCTGGCACGCGAGGCAAGGGGCGCCTCCGCAGGAAGAGGGCTTGCGCTCGAACGCTCACGCCTTGAATAAATCTTTGTTGGTCTTAAAGGTGCCCCCCGGACTATTGATTTTATTGGCCCCCTAAATGTTCACGTTTTGAAACCAGGTAAATCTGAACCCGCAGGGTGAGTCCCCCGACCGCCCATTGGGGTGGCAGCAAATAGGGAGTTGCGGCACCCCACGGCGCCCCCCCCCCCTATTAAGAAATTTTTAAAAGATACATTCAATCCGATCAGTAAAAAGACTCCCTGATAATATTCGCTGCCCGGGCTGCTGGTCCTTCCTGTGCGTGGCGCTGTATTGGCCCTCCCTGAGACCACGCGACCGACAGGCCACGCGTCTCCCGTGTCCACAAACAGATGGGAGCTCCGGCCATCGAATTCTCCGCGCACATCTGGATGCTCCCCCCCCCCCAAGTCTATAAACACGCCCATCTAATCGAGGAAGGGCTATTTTAACGTTCCGGTTGACGACTCCCCCCCCCCCCCTTCATCTTAAAAGGGTGCCAGAAAAGTTGCGGGAAAGAAGCGCGCGGTGGCGGGTGAAGGAAAGCTTTGTTCCTGCCGCCGTCCGAACTGGGAAAGTTCGCCTAGAGCTGTGCTGGGAGTAGCCCCCCTAGGCCAAAATCCCCGAATCACTGCAACTCGTGGGTAGGGGGGCGACTAGCTCTTTCCAGCCTAGGTCGTCCAAGCCGTGCTGGGCCGAAGCAGCAGAACAAAGTTCGAGTCCAGCCACCTCGCAGCCCACCGCGTTTTCTCCCGGGGCTAAGTTTCCGTGCGCACGCACTCTTCCTCGGACACAATGGCAGGGGAAGGCCGCCTTCCGGCCGGCGGACTCCTCGAGGCGCGGTCCCCGCACAGCCACGCCCTCGCCCTCGCCTTCTCCATCCACGTGGAGTTGCCCGGCAGCCGCCCTTCTTGGGCTGGCTCCTCCGGGGCCGGGGCTCACACACCCCTGCGGACGGGGCCAATGGGAGGCGGCGGGCCGGGCGCGTCACGCAGGCGCTGGCCCAGGAGGATGGAATCGCGGGCCCGGGCCAGCTACTTTGTCCCTGCCCCGCCGCGCCGAGGGGAAGACGGAAGAGCGCTCGTGGCGCGGCCGCTCCTGCCCCGCCGCATCCACCATGATCGCCTCTCACTTGCTGGCGTACTTCTTCGCCGAGCTGAGCCATGACCAAGTGCAGCGGGTGAGCCGGCGGGCCGGGGCGCCTGGGCGGGCCGGGTGGAGCCCGAGGCGAGGCTTTTGTGCCCGTCTGCCGGCGAGGTCTGCGCTCGGCCACTGGGGGCTCGCGTGTGTTTCCTGGCTCCCCGGGAGCAGAGGGGCGCGCCGATTTCTGGAGGCTGCGGGGATCGGGGAGGTCAGGGATGGGTGCTGTAGGGAGAGCCGGAAAGGGAACGCGCGTGTCTGTGCGCGCCTGTGGGCCGGTTCTTTCCCTTGTCTGGGACGCTGGAGTGGGAGCGCGGAGGAAGGGTGCTCCGATTGGAGTCCGGCGTGGTCTGTCGGTCTCTCTTCCGGCGAAGGCATTTGTGCAGGGGCGGGATTTCTTGGGGGGAGGGGGGAGAGCAGGGGGAGCATCTCTTCACCAGCGCGCGCTGCCTGTGATGTGGCCTGGGGTTTCCCCCTGTCTGCTTCCTCCTTTCTACGTTCTCAGTACTGGGTGGGTGGGTGCTTCCCTTCTTGGTAGAACTTCTCAGTTCTTATTGCGCTCTTCTGCCGGAGTTAATTTCGAGCTCTGATTGGGGGGAAGCGGCGCTTCCCTCCTCTCCCACCATCTGCATTTTGAGGATCCTCTTGCCTAGGGTGCCCTTTCCTAAAAACACGGGGGAGGGTTGTGATTGAATCCCTTCCCCCACGCCACCCCCCACATTTTGAAGCATTGACTTGCATTCGAGCTTCAAGGCCATGTAACATTGTTCCTGCTGAGGAATCTTGACCACCTTTTAAAAACTTGCTGGATTCTTAGAACTTTGCAAAAAAAACCAAAACCCTTCCTATATTGTGTGTGAGTACGCAGGGGTGTGTGTGAAAGTCTGAGGAACAAGAATTTCTCTCTGCGAAAAAATTAGGCAAGATTGTGTCACTTTGACACATATTGCAACATAAGCTTTTGTGGCATAAAACTCACATTGGCAGACTGCAGTGAACACTCATGAAACAGGCATTTATATATGAAGTTATGAAGGAGAGAGAATTGTGTACAGTTTATGCCAGTGTGACTCTGCTTGCTGTGAATTAAAGCGCTGGGGCTAATTGAAGTGTTGCAACGCCAGCCCGCCACATCGTGACTTGCAAGCATAGGTACTCAGCTCCGAAAGGGCCATAAAGAAGAGTGCATTTCAGTGTGCAGGATGCCTTTCTAGTCAATGTAAAGTTACTGCCATCAGCTGGCACAAACTTGATATTTCAGGCAAAGGTTACCCTGGTGTAGAGGGCTTGAGCTCTTTCTAGCCATAAAGCTCTCCTGTATGCAGGCGGGTGATTACATCATCCACTAGCATGTGGGTCTTAGTCCTTGTTTTAACTCAATAAAACTTGCAAGCCTAGGGAAGTGGAAAAGTGCTGGGGGCTGAGAAATGCCGGGCAAACTGTCAGATGGCAGCCGGGTAGGCTTTCTTGGTCATGGTGTGAACAGGAACATTTCTTGCTGGGCCTCATCTGCCCTGTTTCCCCCATGCTGTTGCTATCTTACCTTGCTTTATGGTAAAGGCTTCGTGTAGTTTGCACACCAAAGTAGACAGACAGGAAGCTGGCAGCTAGGTTGATGCAAACAGGGCAACTTCTGCTTTCTGTTTAGGCTTCTTTCCTTGATTGGGGGGGGGGGGTGATCTCTAAGCGTTTCTCTCTTGCGGACTCACACATAGGTGTTTCCCTCCTTCTTTCAAGGAAATGAAAATGTTCAGGGAAAGCTAAAACACCTGAAACAAGGTCAGATAGTGAAAGCAGTGCCAGGGCTTTGTTCCCGGCCTGTGACCTACTGCAAAACAATCATATCCCCCTTTTCCTTTCGTTCAGGTTTTGTTCCAGTTTAGTGGTCCTTAGGTGTAGATCTTCCAGAACTGGCAGAAGAACTGCTGAGGTGGCACAGGCTCTAATTATGACAAGGACTGAGATTGTTAGGTTGCATGGGCAAAGGTTTGCAGGGTTTATTGGGAAGGAAATGTCCCATTTTGAGAGGGGAAGGGGAGCTTGGTTTCTCTGGTGCACAAGGGGCTTTCTCAGGTTTATGGATGGTGACATGTAATTTGGGGCTTTGAGAGGGCAAAATATTATGCTATTTCCAGATCCCTTTTTTGGGTGTACAGCAGGGAGGTTGAGAGCCAGGATCCCGAAACAATCTGAATTATAGTGGTGGGAGGGGTCAGGTTTTAAATCTCTATGCAGAAAGGCCTGCATCACTGCCACCACCAGGAATCGAAATAAAGTCATCAAGAGATACAAGGAAGCAACTTGCATCTCTTTTCAGTCTCTTTGCTTGTTATTCATTTTATTTGAAAACTCCTCTTTTCCAGTGTAGTGTTTTGTTGTTGATTCTGCAAAATGCCAGAGTTAACCTCAGTTTTAATTTCTGCCCAGGCAGGAATTGAATGCTACATGTGCCAACACTGCATTCTTAGGGTCCGCTTCATAGGAACATACTTGGGTTCCTGTCCTTCAGCTGAAAAACAAACAAACAAAGCCCTTTGCTAAAACAGTTAATGCATTCTTGGCAAACCACATTCTCAGCTGTAGCCCCCTTGGGATAAAGGAAGATTGAACGTGTAAAAGCAACTGTCAATTTCTCTTAATCATGGCCTCATTTTTTTTTAGTTAACACTCTTTGTTTGTGACAGCAGCAGGAAATCAAGTCTCAGAGTCTTCCTACTGTAGAGTTTTTTTTCTCCATTTAAAGAGCACCACAGGATAGGGTAGGAACTGATTTTTTCTCTGTAGTGGCCCAGCGCAAGGGATCTTTTATTAAAGTCTTAAACCAGAAGCTCTGACATCGCTGAAAATGCTTGTTGAGGTGATTGCACTACTGCAGTTGGAACCATGGCTCAGGGACAGGACATCTGCTTTGCCTGTGAAAAGTCTGGCTTTAATCCCTCCCATCTCTGATTAAAAGGACTGGGTGTTTGGTGACGTGGGACCCTGGAGAGCCACTGCTAAGAGTGGACAACAATGACTGATTGACCAGCTGCCTGACTCAGGGAAAGGCATCTTCATGGGTTCACTATGATGTTTCAAACTTGTAAAGGCAATTGTCTGTTTCTCTCAATGAACAATTGTTGTCTCATTCTTGGGGCAGTCCAGACTGTGACTGCCATAGCTAACCTGCATGGGCTAGCAGTCTTTAATAATGAAAGAGCCAACCTGCATCAGCTATCAGAATGAGCCAGTATGAGAAAGGCTATTTATATAATTGAAAATATGCCACTTATTATTGGTATAATTGACATGCTGGGTAATGATCTGTAAAGTTTCTGTAAGCCAAACGCTGGTTGTTGTGAATTTTTTATTAAGAAGTGACACTCATGATGTGTCACGATACATAATAAATATGCACGGGTCCACCCTGTGTGCTCTGTGTGTTTTTTGTGCACTGACATTAACCTAGGCGCTTGGGCTGTTAGCATCTGCTTCTAAATTTCTTTTTTGGTAAAGCATCTTTAAGTAGACATTTAGTCTCATATTAACTCTATCCCAGCCTTTTCTTCACAAATTGGTTATTCAGCCATCCTGTCTAGTCCTCTAGTTAGTATATTTTATCTTACATATATTTTTAAAGAACCATATTTGTTTCCATTCTGAGTGCTGTTTGGCTCAAGAGTTGTGGGTTGCAGAGTGCTGAACTAGCAAGGCCCTAAATAGGGGAAGTTGTTCAAATGCATGTCAAGAGTGAGAGAATTCCTGGGAAGAGTTTCTAAACAAACAAGTGATCATGTGTGTTCACTCTGCTAGGAAACACATCTTTGACATGGAAACCTTATGTGCTGTTACTTAGAATCATAGAATAATAGGGTTGGAAGGGACCTCCTGAGTCATCTAGTCCAACCCCCCGCACAATGCAGGCCACTCACAAGCCTATTGCTCATCCACTGCAACCTGCCACCTCCTTGAACCTTCACAGAATCAGCCTCTCTGTCAGATGGCTATCCGACCTCTGTTTAAAAATTTCCAAAGATGGAGAACCCACCACCTCCCAAGGAAGCCTGTTCCACTGAGAAACCGCTCTAATTGTCAGGAACTTCTTTCTGATGTTTAGATGGAATTTCTTTTCTCATCTGACTTGGTCTCCAAACACCTCACCATCTTTGTTGCCCTCTGGACATTCTCCAGTTTGTTGGCATCCGTCTTCAACTATGGTGCCCAAAACTGAACACAGTACTCCAAGTGAGGCCAAACTAGAGCAGAGTAAAGCGGTACCATCACCTCTCGTAATCTGGACACGATACTCTGTTTGATACAGCCCCAAATCTCATTTGTCTTTTTAGCCAGCGAGTCACACTGCTGACTCATGTTCACTGCTGACTCATGTTCACTAAGACTCCTAGGTCCTTTTCACACATACTACTGCCAAGACAAGTCTCCCCCATCCTATACTGGTGTATATGGTTTTTTCCTACCTAAATGCAGAACTTTACATTTGTCCCGATTGAATTTCATTTTATTCAGTTAAGCCCGGTTCTCCTTGGTGTTATGCTAGCATGGGTGGAGGTGGGTGTGTTTCTAAAGCGACGAGGGAAATGCATTTTGAATGTTCCCAGAGTTGTACGTTTCAAGACTGAACCGTGTCTTTGAAATCAGGTTTGGAGCTTAAGTCTTGGCACACCGTGAGTAGCAAGACGGAAATAATATTAATTTCTTGCATTGTTCAGTATTCCTAGACCTTAAATGGTCAGTTTCTGTTCAGATGCCTTTAATTACAGTAGACTGTTGACATTCAGGGATGCTTTAGGTTGATCTTTCATTGAGCAGGGGGTTGGACTAGATGACCTCTATGGCCCCTTCCAACTCTATGATTCTGTGATTCATTCATGAGGGGATCTGTTTTTGTTAGCACTGTGAATGGGGAAATCTGCAAAGACTAAGTAGTAAGGGCAGTCACTTCCAACCAGGCTTGCCAGTAACCCCAGGTTTACTCCGGAGACTTGTAGGGGTTACTCCAGGTGAGGAAATTTAATTATATAAACTAGAATTGCCAACCTCCTGGTGGTACCTGGAAATCTCTCAAAGTTACAAGTGACCTCCAAACCTCACAGAGGAGAATTGCTTAAGGGCTTTGCATGGTGGGCTTTATGACAGCTGAGCTGAATGCTTCCTTGTTTTGCTCTGGTAAGGTGCTGTTCACGCAACAATAAAACTCACATCTTAATTAACAAGCATTTTATTTTATGAGTGGTGCCATGCACACTGTAAGCATGTGACTTTTGGAGGCATGGTAGGGAGATGTGGCTGGCTGGCATCACTTCCAACGTTACTTGAAGCCTGAGGAGTATTTCCACGATCAAAAGGTTGAAAAAGGCTGGGTAAAAGTCTGTAGCCTCCCAGTAGCAGAACAACCAAATTTCCCACAAAATTGAACAATGTAACCGTTATAATGATGGTGTGGTGGGAGAAAAACAGGTTGGAGGCCATATCATGGGATCAGAGTGGAAGGAGTGGGTTGCAAACAGTGAGAATCTACTGGACAGCCTGGGAACTGGTTGGCCATTGCTTGGTTTGGGCTAATTACTGTTTTGCTCTTGCTAGGGATTCACAGAGATGTTTGTGGGCTTACAGGATGAGGAGAAAGATGAGACTCTAAGACCACTTTCTGGAAATAAATGTACTTCTCAGTATGCCTCTTTTCTCTGAAGTGTATTGTGTGTACAACTAGATCCCATTTGGACCAACATTGTTTTGAATTTGGGAGATGTGCACAGGAAATATTTTGGTGAACCTGAGTGCTTGGACCTTTCCAGCTGTGCAGGAAATGGCTTGGTGAACCTGAGTGCTTAGATGTCAGGGGGAGCTGCCTGGATAGGGGGGAGGGGATAGTGTGTGATTTGGAGCATACATAACAGTCAGAACTGGGAGCCCAAAGAGGTTGGTCACCTTTTGAAACAGTGCTTGTTGATGGTGTGAGAGTGACCACCCCACTCAGTTGGGAGAGTCACAGTGCTTTTGCCTTCCTCCCTTTGTAATGGAAGGAATAATCTGTGTATATCACAGTGCTGTGAATATTCAGGGAACATAACTAAAAATGTAATGTAACCTGAAAGTATGCAAACTGGCTCTGTTGACTATACTTCCGTGGATCTTGTTCTGAAGTATGTGTTTGTGCCTACTGGGTAAAATACATACTGTGTTCTAAAAATGTCACATTTGGAAGGATGCTAATAGTTGTATCTCTTTGTTTTGAGCATTTTAGTTATTGTTGCCGTCATATTTGGAAAATTTCATGTGGCCATTAGCAATTTATGTGTTCTTCTTTAAAAATGCCAGGATTCTGATGGGAGTTGCAAGCCATACTCTTTAGAAGCCGCTTAGAAAGATAATGAGCCTCTTGTGGTGCAGAGTGGTAAGGCAGCTGTCTGAAAGCTTTGCCCATGAGGCTGGGAGTTCAATCCCAGCAGCCGGCTCAAGGTTGACTCAGCCTTCCATCCTTCCAAGGTCGGTAAAATGAGTACCCAGCTTGCTGGGGGGTAAACGGTAATGACTGGGGAAGGCACTGGCAAACCACCCCGTATTGAGTCTGCCATGAAAACGCTAGAGGGCGTCACCCCAAGGGTCAGACCTGACTCGGTGCTTGCACAGGGGATACCTTTACCTTTACCTTAGAAAGATCAATCATGGGATCCCTCTGGCCTGTATCTGCAAGGTCCTTCTAGAGAGCTGGGCATTCTGATTGCAGATGTTGAAAAACAGCAGCGTACCAAAGTTGTTTCAAAAGAGTGGGATGATCAGGTTGGGATTGGAGCTTCTTGTGTAACTGTGACCCTAGGATGCTGTTGCTGTCCAGTGTTTTATAAGCTGCTTGACCTTTCTTCCCTATTCTGTTGAACTATAAAATCCTGGGATTATTTAAGGATTTTTTTTCTTTCTTAATTTCTTACTTGCCAGTTCTCAACAAAAGGGGTGTCAGGATTTTCTATGGTCATGTGTGGATATGACTCACTGACCTTTATACTTGGAAGTCATATGATCTATATATCATGAGTCGATATAATCTAGGATGGAAATGTTAAAAAAACTTATGCTGAACTTTGCTCTGTGGCTGAGACTTTATAGCTGAGTTCCAGGTTGTAATAATCCCGATGCCAGCTGTGGGGCACAATAAGGAAAGAACATTTTGTAACAAAAAGGCAACCAAAATGGCTTTCCAGATCTACTTTTATTTTGTTTCCTGACTTTCTTTGTTGAGTCAGTGTGACCCTAACTTCTGAGGGATCCATTTTGGGTTAAGCAAATTCTTTACAATATTAAGATCATGTGATTTTGAGGTCATTACTTCAGGTTTCTTTTATCTCTGAAGATCAGTGAGAAAATGGCAGCAAAAATAATTTTTCTAAGCAGACTGTAAAATGGGGTTTCCATTCAAGCCATCTGGATCTCAAATATAATACTTGGGATCTCCCTGGCAGAACCTATAGAGGGTACAGAATCCTGGGAAATGATGCACTGTGATGCTTTGGGGCTGCAGATTCTGACGGGGAGATTAATTGGCTTTCTTACTGTATACAGAAAACCCATTATACAGCATATATACAAATGTACTTAATGGTATAAGATGAAGCTACAGGCTAACAAAGAGTGGGAGGAATTAGTCAAGCAGGAAATGGACTTGCCCTCTGTCCTGAAAGGACTCTGGAAGAGTATTTGGTGTAATTCTGGTTGAGGTCAGAAAGAGCTTAATTCTGTGTGATGCTCAGCTTCATCAGCTCTTTGATCAGTCCAGGAAAGTGCCAAGGACTTGTAGAGCACACTGCTGTTTGCCAAGTGCTACCCATGCACACTTACTGCATGTTGGCATGGCAATTTGTGGCCAGTGGATGGGTATGTGTCAGCTGGGTAGCTGGCAAATCTTGTGCAGGGTAGGTGAGCAATGTGGGAAGCTTTTGGGCTTATTTAAATAATGGCTCTTGAGAGAGTCTGTGAGATGTGCCCACTGCATGTTCATAGAGGCCAGAATTTTGAATGTGAAGTCCTTTCTTTTTAGGTGTGGCTGAAAGTGGGGAAATGACGGGTCAGTATAGGTAGCATTCTTATCAGGAGCTCTTATGGGGGTGGGGGTATGCAAAGCATCTTCTGCTGTGGCATTTCCCACTTCAGGAAAACAATATTTCCTATGAACGGATAGATGGTGCATTCTGTGAACTACCTTAGACCTCTGACGAAGAGTGCTTGCACTCGAAAGCTCACGCCCTGAATAAATCTTTGTTAGTCTTAAAGATGCTACTGGACTCTGATTTTGTGCCACTTCAGACCAACAAGGTTACCCATTTGAATCTACCTTAGACCTAGTAACTGTTTCAGAAGTGTCCTCTGATCACACCTATAAAAGAGGGGCGCTCAGGTGACTTGTTCTGTCAACACCCCCCCCCCATGCCTTTCTTGCAGGTCTCCTCATGATTCTTAACTCAGGATGTTTAGCAGCACATGTGCAATCAGCAGGGTTGGGCTAACAGTAGCAGAGCAAAGCCCCCCATTCCCCCCCCAGCCTCACAGACAGTTGCTGTGAAGGAAAAACTCTCTGGCTCCCTTTTCTAGATCCACAGAGCCAGCTAAGAGCCATGTGAACAAGTTGGCTTCTTGAGTGAAAGCTATCTTGTGACCCGGTTCCTTGAGTCAGCCTGATGGAAATGGCTGAATGATTAGCATGCGGCTGGCAGAGCTGTGTTTGACCGTAAGAGGCGTGTGAAATTTTCCCATTCTTTTTTTATTTGTCATGAAGGGAGGAGTACTACTAACAGGAAGTTAATGATATTCTCTCTTCCTCACACACACAATAGCCTCCCTTATTCAAATCGGCAGAGGGTTGTGAAAGAGAGCAGCACTGGCTCATATCTTGCGTTCACTTCTTTGTGCTTAACTGTAAATGAGGACTCTCCCCGTGTTCTCAGGCCCCAGATAGGGAGAGAAGCCAGGGTTTGTTCTGTTAAGTGCTTCCAGGCATGTTTGTATAGCCTTTTCAAATACTCAAAGGGCTCACTGGCTAAGGGAGATAGATTCAGGTGAGGGGCCGTGTTGGTCTGAAGCAGCAGAAGAAAGTTTCGAGGCCAGTGGCACCTTGAAGACCAACAAAGTTTTAATCCAGTTCTTAGCTTTTGTGTGCAAACACACTTCCTCAGAGATAACTGTGTTGGCCTTTAAGGTGCCCCAGGACTCAAACTTAGTTGGGTTAAGGAAGAATTTGTAGCACAGCCTGGAAAGGAACAGGAGGGACCCACAGTAGGCCTGGGCTGCTTAGTTAGCTGTGGGGAGAACGTCAAGGCGTCTCCTCACAGCTGCTTGTCTTTCATGAGCCGCAGAGTCAGCTGTGAGGTACAGATGCTAGAAGTGAGTCTGGAGTCCTTGCTTTAAGGAGATTTGGCATTTGGGCATTTGAACTTGCTGAAAGTGTAAAAAAAGGTTGGTTGGGCAGGCTGGACTTAGTTGGTTCTCCTGAAAGGCCTAGTGATTTTTGAAGGCTGCTGGGAAGTTTGTGGCACAGACAGGGAGGCTACAACTACGTGGGAAACACAGTGGAAAACTACTAACGCAATTGGGGAAAACTGTGTATGAAACAGGACAGTTTAAAATGAAATAAACACACTTGCTTTGCTGTCTTTTTCCTGATTTTATTTTGCTTGTAGTGACACACAAAATGCTTGTTTCTGCCAAACAGCTTTCATCAATATTTTACTGGTAACAAAAGGCTTATAGGTAACAATTCATAATATAATCTTATGGGAGGGCCCCAACAGGCCTAGCAGGGCACCATTAGGCCTTCATCCCACATCCTGCCTGCCCTTGGGCTCAGAAGACTGTTTATTTATATCCTGCCCTTCCCAATGAAGTCCTGAAGCAGTTGACATCAGTTTCCTCTCTTCTCCATTCTTATTCTCACAACAACCCTGTGAGGTGGGTCAGGCTGAGAATGTGTGGCTGGCCCAAGGTCACCCAGCAGGGTGGGGATTTGAACCTGACTCTCCCAGATCCTAGGCTTATATTTTACCCAGTGCTCCACACTGTATCCTGACTAAAAGCAAAGCCTCCCAAATTCCAGTTCCCTAAAACTCCCATATGTCTGGTCTGGATTGGGAAATTCCTGGAGATTTGGGAGAGGGGTGTCTCCGGGAAGGGAAGAACTCATCCAGGGGTATGATGGCATAGAGTCTGTCTTGAAAAGCTGCCATTTTGTCTAGCAAAACCAATCCTGGTGTGGTACAGAAATTGGCTGGAATTCCAAGAGAGCCCCAGGTCCCACCTTGAAGTTGAGGTTGGAATGTAGAGTTTTGTGTGCATTTGTACTTTGGCACACCCGAAATGGCACTCCTTTGCCCCCAGCAATCACTGCCTAACATTATGCTTAGGAGGGAAGAGCGGTTGGGTTCTTGGCAGCAGCACAAACTGACCTTGCAGATTTCCTTGTG
Source organism: Paroedura picta (assembly GCF_049243985.1). NCBI lineage: Eukaryota > Metazoa > Chordata > Lepidosauria > Squamata > Gekkonidae > Paroedura > Paroedura picta. Next base: position 25,711,455 of record NC_135380.1, read on the forward strand.
GCTTCCTTTTTACGTACTTGGCATGTTTTTCTCTGACCCTATGTTTGTTGTCAAACTCTGACTCTGTTCATGCTCAGAAAGACAGTAATTTCCTTGCTAGTAGCTGGAGCGGGGAGACTAGAGTTGCCCAGATGAACCCACAACAAATATAGGTTTCCTGTTTTGTTGACAATAATATAGGTTCAGTTTGTCAAATAATTCTGGACTGGTGAGACTTCTTTTTCTTTCTTTCTTGGAACTTCACTTCCTGGAAAGAGTTGGTGTCTACAAAACCAGTTTTATTCTAAGGTTCAGACATGCTTGTACTGCATAGATTGGGCTCAGATAATCTACACCTGGCTCTGGCTCTTCCTACTTAATGCCATGGGAATCTGGTAGTTAAATTTTGATCCTGGTTCCTATCTATTTGCCGCTCATGCACATTTCCAAAACAAGAAGCCCATTTGAACATATTATGGGGATTATCCCTCTACTGCTAAGTGTTCCCATCCCCATTACCTTCAGTCCCTATTACCTTCAGTCTTCTTTTGCCATTTCTGCTGTAGGGATCCCAGGAGGCTGCATTTGCAGAATGAGCTATGTAAAATTCAACTTTGCAATTATTTTATTGCATACTGTTCAAAATACAGTCAGATGTCCAGGCAAACTGGAGGAGTAGAAGAAGAAGGAGGAGAGTTGGTTCTTATATGCCGCTTTCCCCTACCTGAAGGAGGCTCAAAGCGGCTTACAGCTGCCTTCCCTTTCCTCTCCCCACAACAGACACCCTGTGAGGTGGGTGAGGCTGAGAGAGCCCTGATATCACTGCTCGGTCAGAACAGTTTTATCAGTGCTCTCAGATCAGATCAGCCCAAGGTCAACCAGCTGGCTGCATGTGGGGGAGTGCAGAATTGAACCCAGCATGCAAGTTTAGAAGTCCGCACTCCTAACCACTACACCAAACTGGCTCTCAGTACTTATGCAAGCCATATTGGGGGTGGGGGAGGGAGGGGAAGAAGGATCAAATGAGCAGGCAGATATTGTTGAAACAGAGAAAAATTGGCCCTCCAAGAACTTTGAGCCCACTTAGCCAAAACAAGGAGGTTGGATAGTGAATTTTATTATTATTAAACTGATGTTTTAAACCACGTTGTTACCTGCTTTGAGCTATTCAGGAAGAGCGGGATACAGAAATAAAGTTTTATTTATTTATTATGTGATCAGGAAGCCAGAAAGGCATTGGTGGCTTTCATGATGCCGGTTCCCCAATGCTTTGCATTTGCTTCTCAGTTACCTAAGACTAGGTAATTACACTTTTGCTTTGGTAGGATGCAGAATCGCAAGTCTTTGGGTGCACCCAATTAGTGCACCCAGTTGCTATCCACGGTGAAATATGAGGAGATTGAAGGAGGGTGGTTCTGCTGCTTGCTTCACCATGCTGACAGCAGGGGCTCTGGGCTCCTCCTAGCTCGTTGTACCTCTAGCAAACTCTTTCTTAGGGCATTGATGCCTGTCCTCCAAGCAGTTGGTATGGTAGTATAGTCACCTGCAAGAATACTTGGTAGCCTTTTATAGCAGTGGTTCTCAATCTTCCTAATGCTGTGACCCTTTAATACAGTTCCTCATGTGGTGGTGACCCCCAACCATAAAATTATGCAAGTGTTCTTTCACAGAAATTAAACCGAAACTGACCAATGGTGTGAAGATCCATTGTTTGTGATCGTAGATAAATTGGTTATAAATTGTATATAAATTGGTGGGTGTCTTCAGGAGGAGTGGCAACAGTGGTGGCACCCCCCCCCACCCCGCAAAGCTGCTTGCCTTGCCGTGACCCTTGTGAAAGAGTTGTTCAACCCCAAAAGGGGTCCCGACCCCCAGGTTGAGAACCACTGCCCTAGAGGATGTAAAGGTATCCCCTGTGCAAGCACCGAGTCATGTCTGACCCTTGGGGTGACACCCTCTAGCGTTTTCATGGCAGACTCAATACGGGGTGGTTTGCCAGTGCCTTCCCCAGTCATGACCGTTTACCCCCCAGCAAGCTGGGTACTCATTTTACCGACCTCTGAAGGATGGAAGGCTGAGTCAACCTTGAGCCGGCTGCTGGGATTGAACTCCCAGCCTTATGGGCAAAGCTTTCAGACGGCTGCCTTACCACTCTGCGCCACAAGAGGCTCTATAGAGGATGTAGTTGGATGTGAATTCAAACCCCATTGTGCCATGGACTATGTGGGCCTGTCCAGGGCACCATCTCTTAGCCTCCATTTCCTCTTAGAGCACATATGAACCACAAGTCTGTTGTGCCCTTAAAATATTTTTTTTTAAATAATTTGTTAGGGTTTTAAAAAACTGTGCTTTATAAGATAAGTAGTTTCATTTCTTAAAAACAAGTCGATCATAACTGTATAATTTTGGGCATCTCTGTCTTTTAGATCTAATGACAGTATTTGCGCTGCATATCTTTCTCATATTCATCTCCTTTTTAAAGAATGGTAGTTCAAGAGTGCTTTTAGGATTGTTTTCTGTGTTGCTTTTCAAATAGGTATACTCAGAAATAAGACATACTCAGAATTAAGACAATGGCTTTTCTCCCAGGAAGGCAGCTTTGGAATTGCATCCTTGGTCTAGTTTTGCTGCCTGACATGCAGCCAGGTAGAAATGGGACAGGTAGCCTTGCTGACTGGTTCAAAGGACTCCTCTCAAAGAATGGTGATGAGTCATAACATTGAGATATTTCATGATATATAGAGTTACACAAGTCAGATTTCCAGCTTGCACAATGTTTTGCACAACCTCCTGAGGCAAACTTGCAACAGTTCCAGAGACTTTACCACAATTCCTAGATCCTGGTTTCTTAGCAGACTATTTTTGTTTTAACTCACCTGGTGACAACTGAAGGAATCGTCAGCCCAAGGGCATCCTAACAACAGCTCACCTTTATATTGATAAACATAAAATGACAGTCTGATATGACCATGGAAATTTTCCATTGCACCCAAGTGCTTTTTATTTTTTTTTAAGTTCAGGAAAAATGGTCCGACTTTCTGTTTCATCTCAATCTCTTCCTCAGCCATCTGGAATCACACATATAGACTTACCGTACTTGCCGGCGTATAAGACGACTGGGCGTATAAGACGACCCCCCAACATTTCCACTCAAAATATAGAGCTTGTTACATTACATTACAGTACTATGGGCCACTATGGGCAGCTATGTCTATCCCAACTGAAGTGCACCCGGCGTATAGGACGATCCCCCCCCCCCCAATTGGAGGCATGTTTTTCAGGGGGGAAAGTAGTCTTATACGCCAGCAAATACTGTATTTTAAATTTAGTAGCTGAACTGCAACTACAGTGTTAGCACTCCAATTGGTGTAAGAAGCTCCAGGAGCTGCCCAGGTTTGCCAGCCTATGTGCAATCCCACCAAGGCTCCAAGTATAGAGAGATATCCAAGTTGTTCCTCACTCATCTGCAGCCATAGACAAAAGCTGTGTTGAAAGGTGCTGCTCCTATGCTGGACAGTGCAAGTGTTCAGGCATTGAAGGACAAGACCAAGAAAATTCTCTTCCCCAGCACCCAAATCAAACAGCCCAGAATGCCCCATTTGCTTATCCCTCTCTTGTTGAATGCTTCACTATAAGCACTAAAATCCCATGGAGGGCTAAGTTCATTTCAGAGGTTAAAGCAGCTGCCTCTTATTCCCTCTTCAGGTTGACAAATACCTCTATCACATGCGACTTTCCGATGAAACTCTTCAGGATGTCTCAGCACGGTTCCGCAAAGAGATGGAGAAGGGCCTTGGGGTCGACACCAACCCAACAGCCTCTGTGAAAATGTTACCAACATTTGTGAGGTCCACCCCTGATGGAACAGGTAAAGGGTTGAAATAAGAGCTGCGCACAGGAGTACCAAAGATCTGGAATGAATAGAATGATAAACTGGGCACAGATATGCAGGATGGTTTTTTTCTTCCTGTCTGAGTTAAAACCTTTCTGCTTTATTCTTCATGGCCAGCTTCTAGAGGGCTTTTGGCTTTGAATTTCTACTCTACAAAATAAGGGATTGTGCTTTGTACCTTCTCTCTCTCCCTCTGTCTAATTCCAGGAAAGGTTCTGGCAGCTGCTCACAAATGCCCCATCCCTTTGACCCCTTCACAGCTGTAAGCAAGCTGCAGGGGAGCTGGGTTCAGGCCAGCCATCTTACGAACAGCACAGCAATTCCAATTGGCAAAGGCCCTTAGTATAGGTGGCTGTTCCAAGTGGAGGATCAGCCACCTGGCAGACCTTGTCAGCGAGTAACTTAAGATGTGACTTTTTGTGAGTCTGCATGGTTGATGCATGCATGTACTCCTGATTGGCAGGCAAAATCCATTCATAGAAGTGCAGACAAACCCAGTTAAGGGTCATTTAAGAAGAGCAAATGAGAGCTGTGTGGCACAGGCTGTGCTAAGACAGCATCTGGGGCAGGAAGGGGTTTGGCTATGGATTCTTTGAGACCTTGCAGGCTGTAGATACTAGTGGGTAGTCAGGCCCAGTAAGCATCTGGATCCCTGCCGTAAGTAAGTATTCCACCAGCCTGAGGAACTTTTCTGAACTAGAACAGAGAAGTTTTGCCTTTCACACAGCAATCAACGTATGCCTCTCGTCAGCACTCTTGCTATTTTGACTTTCAGCTTAGGGTGTTGCATCATCTCACTCCCAAGTTAAAAATTCTTGAGGAGGTCCCATGAGTCATTTGTCTTCTCTGCAAGACAGCTGTGGGTAATTTTCCCCCAGAGCTCTGACGTATTCTTGTTTGAATGCTCTGCAACTAAATGATCTATAGGACAGTTGACATTGGTCACCAAGCTGTGATGGAGCAGCAGTTCCCCCATGAATGCTGGGAACCAGTTTCTGTCCCTTGTATTGATAGATGGGGGCAAAGGTTTCCGAAAACAAGGAATAAACTAGCCGAAGTGACACTTTTAAGTATCTTAACTGTGCATTTAAAGGTATAGTCCAGGAGGAAGTTGTTCTTTGCCATTTCTAAAAGTATGTTGTATGGCGTAATTTTCTTTCCCCCTGCCCCCCTTTTGATTGCAGAAGAAGGAGATTTCTTGGCCTTGGACCTTGGTGGCACAAATTTCCGAGTGTTAAGAGTCAAGGTTTCTGATAATGGCAGCAAGAAGGTGGAAATGGAGAACCAAATATATGCTATTCCAGAGGACCTCATGAGAAGCAGCGGAACACAGGTACTGGTTCTCCTCACGTCCTGTGACAAGGCTAAGCATCTGGACCGAACTAATTGTGATGCTGGAGGTTCTGTGTTAGGAGGCCCTGTGTTAGGTTCTGTGTTAGGAGGCCCATAGAACATAGAGGAAAGACTCTGATAAGCCAGATATAGCCCACAACTCTCAGTCATTTGTTCTTGTACTAAACATGTTAGAATATACAAGGCTTGGCTAGTTGTGTGTCGATAGCATTAAGGGATTCAGCAGGCAATACACTTGAAATCTGTTTTCCTTTGCTGAGCGTGATGGTTTCTGTATTCCTCCTACTGTCATTTATATATTTTGGGGGTTCTATCTGTCAGAATTCCAGGAACCAGTAGCAGAAAGGGTATAAATGGCTGATCCAGGAAGTGGCTGGGACCTTCTGTCATGGGAATGTTTTCCTCTTTATTGCCTGTTCTTCCTTCTGCTCAACAGTCTCACAGCTGATGTCATTCTTTCTCATCTGTAGTTAACTCTTCGCTTAATGTTCCTTCTCTTTGCTCTTCTCAAGTGTTGGTGTAACCATTTGTTTAGCAGAATTGCTCTCTGTTGTTTTCCCCCTTAGTCTTAATTATTAGGCCTCTTGTTTCTCCTTTTAATTCTTTGGCTTTTCATTTTCATGGGTTATACATTTGATCGTGACCTTTGTTTCTTTTCTTTGTCTCTCATTTGTGTGTCTATAGATGATTCATTCTTTATTCTGTTCTTGATTTTCTGGCAGAACAAAGTTTGAGTCCAGCGGGACCTCTTAGCCAAGTGTTTTCCGGGGTATAAGCATTTATGTGCATGCACACTTTTCAGGTGTTCCGCAAGGTTTGGTCTTCTTTTGTTTCTTTATGTGCTGTATCATCTTATCTTGCCCTTATGTTGTCCATAGCTTCTAATTGCAGTTCTGATCTTTTTGTTGCCTGCTCATCAGGTGTAATCTCACTCCTCCCTTCCTATTTGGTTCCTTCTTCTAGTTTTCAATGCATTTCTGCCTCTTTCTTTATTTCTGCTGAACAAAGTTTGAGTCCAGTGGCTCCTTTAAGACCAAAAAAGTTCTAGTCAAGGTATAAGTCTCTGTGTGCATGCGCACTTCATCAGCTATCTGCTGCTTCAGATCAATGTGGCTGCACACCTGAGTTTCTTTTCTTTGGCTAGAACTCTTGGTGTGCTTTTTGCTTCTCATCTCCTATTTATTCCATTGCTAAATCCTGCCCTTATCAATGTTTTCACCTTTAGCTTCAGTGGACTTAGAAGGGTGTGACTCTGTTTAGGACCACATTGTTGGGTATTAGCAGAATGGTCCTCATTCATTGATTTTTATCTTGTTTGGATTATTGTAATCCTTTGTTATGCTCATCTCTCGTTTTAGGGCTCTTGTTTCTCCCTTTCATTCTTTCGCTTTTCACTTTCATGGCTCATAAATTTGATTGTGTGACCTTCTGCTCCTTGTCTGTCTTTGATTTTGTGCTTGATTCTGCATTTTGTTACTAACATTTAAATGCGTCCATTCCCTGTTATCTGACTTTATTTACGTTAGATAGTTATGAGCAGGGAGGGGACCTGGCTCAGTAGCCAAACATGTGCTTGGCAGAAGGTCCCAGGTCCAATCCCTGATAAATCCAGTTAAAGGAATTGAGTACCAAGCAACGTGAAAGTCCTCTTCCTGAGACTCTGGAGAGTTGCTGCAAGGCTGGGTAATTAACCTTGATGGACTAGTGGTCTGTTTCAGAAAATGGCAGCTTATGTGTGTGTATGTAAAATATCACGCCATAAATTAATACAATATCATCTTCTCCCAGTCAGTACCCAAAGTATCTTCGAGTGCCAGACTCTATTGTATTCTAATAACAGCCATGCTGTTAGGTTAGGCTAATAACAGCCACACTGTTAGGCTAGGCTGACTGGCCCCAGGTCATCAAGCAAGCTTCTATAGAGTGGGTATTCGGACCTGGGTCTCCCAGGTCCTAGTCTGATGCTGTAACCACTACGATATGCTGTCCTCCAGTGTAATCTCCACCACACTCTCTCCACTCTTTGAGTTATTTAAAAACCACAGATTTCAACTGTTTTACCTGGCTGCATCTGTCTCCTTTGCTAATTTCCCCCTTTCTTGGGAATGTTCTGCCTTTTGGGACCCAATGTTTGCTAGCCTTTTAAAGAAATATTGCATGCATTTCCTGTACAATTGCTATCCTTCTTCTCAGCTCCCTTTTCAATTTTCTTTTTTTTCTTTTAAAAAAGTGTCACACAGTTTATTAGATTGCAAGCAGCCAGGCACGGTTATGGCTTTTTAAACTCATTTTGTGCAGCCTCTAGTTGTTAAGGCATAAGAATAATCATATTAAAGGTCAGACATAAATTGACAAACACACTACTCTGGTGCAATAAACAAACGGATAGGGTGTTCCAAAAACGAGTCTGGGTCAGTGTAGCAGTTATCAGATCCCCTCTCAATCATCTTCTCTCCAGGCTAAACAGACCAAGCTCCCCCAACCTTTTCTCATCTGTCTTTTCTCACCATCTTTGTTGCCTTCCTCTGGACACGCTCCAGTTTGTCCGCATCCCTCTTCAATTGTGGTGCCCAAAACTGAACATAGTTCTTCTTGGGTATGAGTAGGCAGATGATTTAAAGGGAGCAATCTATAATTTTGGGGGCCTCTGAAAACTTTGGGTGGCAAAGGGAGCACATTGGGCCTTTAGGAAACTTCTTGGCGGATTGCAGAGCATTGCCCTGATGCAATGACATTGCTTCCATTTTGTGCTGGAATTAGCTGAGAAATTTAGCTAAAAAGACTAAAAGAAGACACTGAGTAAATATTGCTGAACTGAAAACAAAAGAGCAACGAAGAGTGGAGAGAACTCCTTCATCTTCCCATCAGTTTTCTTTTCTTCTATAAAAATAGAGATTTTAAAATAATATTGTTATGCCTGAACTACTATTCTTCCATCCTGGTGGCGCTTGCTGGCTGTGCCCATGCTGACCTCAAGTGGCCAAAGGAGGACTAAAGTGGTAACCAGCCTGGAAAAGAAAGAGCTTCAAGTTTTACTTCCTACACCAGTAGGAGCTTTCAGGCAGTGGCTACGTTTTCCTACCCATCTCATTTCTAAAAAAAATCTGTTTAATTAAAAAAGTAATCAAAGATAGAAGTTTTTATTGATCTTTAAATAAACAGCCCTAACTCTGCTATGATTTGCCACCAACCAGTGGCCTACCAAAATGTTGGGTGAGTCCACCCAAACGTGGCCTGCGCTATTGCTGTCTTTGTACTCACTGAAGACCTTTTCAAGTCTACTCTGATTAGTTGTGTTTCAGTAAATGTAAGCTCCCTGGTACAGCACGAAATTGGCAAAATCTCATGTTAGAGACTCCCCCCGAATTCCTGCACGTCCCTGAAGTGACCAGCTAAACCCATACAGTATACAAACTGCTACCCACACTTGTTAATGTATAAATGAACTCACACTTTCAGACCATGTACATCACATTTACTTGTTGCTTTTTTAAAGGCAACTTTTTACTGGCAATCTTGGTCAGAACCAGCTATGACTTTTAAAACATGCTCTTATACACATTGCATCAATAAATGCTCAATGCTAATAGATGATGCTTGCACTTGACAAGTATAGATATCTGTTGCTCCCTGAAATCCAAGTGAGAAGGTGCAAACAAACTCTTTCATGCCACTCCTGGATTACTCTGTGTTGTTCCCTGGGGGTAGTGGTGGGTGAGTTTCTATGTCTCAAGTTTTGACTAGTGAGCAAATGCATTCCATTTTCAGACTGTATAGTAATCAGTTTGATTTACAGTACATGCCTACCAAATAGTCACCTTTCTTGGTGGCTTGGAAATTCCATAATCACATGTGGATCCCCACTCAGCCTCCAATTCTTACTTGGGCCAGTTTCTCTCAGCTTAACTTAACTCATAGGTTTGTTATGAGAGTAAAATGGAGTCAGGGAGAAACACTTCACTGCATGGAGCTCTTTGGCGCAAAAGTGGGATTAAATTGTAATGAATAAAGTACTCAGCTACTTTATCTGGTTCTGGGACACAGTGAAAGAAGAGCAACTAACAACAACCGTATACAGTTGGTGGTTTTTGCAGTTTTCTATATGAAAATAGCTGGAGTTCTTAGAGTTCTGCCACTGGCTTCTGACTGAGATTTTTTGCAGATCCAGATTTTTTGAGATCCTAATGAATTCAGACTTCAAGTCAAGTAATGGGAAGACAAAATCAGGACTTGTGAGGGAAATGTGCCTGGCCTCGACGTAGTGCAATGAGCTCCTGGGAAAGCTGAGGGCCCTGATGGAGCTGTCACAGTTCCACAGGGCCTGTGAAATGGAGCTCTGCCACGAGGTCTTTGGTTGAGGCCAGGGTGAGTAGGATCAAGGGTCCCTCCCCAGGCTGCGCCAGGTCTTCGGACCACTCTGCAATACGTCTGAGGCAGGATGTCGTTGTATGGGAGAAGGGAGGGAGTGTTTTAGGCATGTGGGAGTTTTTATGGGCTGTTTTTATTGGGGTTTTATTTAGGGTCTTTGTTAGCTGCTTGCTGGAGTGGTGAGCTAAAACTCAAATACATTTGGAAATAGGTGAATTTGCTGCAGGGAATATTGAGGCAAGGTGCAAGGTGCAGTGTGGTGTGATCTCTGACCATGCGTCTTTCTGTCTTTCCTGCAGCTCTTTGACCACATTGCTGAATGCTTGGCCAGTTTCATGGATCAGCTGCAGATAAAGGACCAGAAGCTGCCTTTGGGCTTTACCTTCTCCTTCCCTTGCTATCAGACCAAACTGGATGAGGTAAATGAAGGTCTCACCTGTACTCTACCATATTGTTATAAGGATTACTGAGATGATTTCGTGAAGTCTTCTGAATGTTCATGATATTACCAATATTTCATGAGGAAATATATAATATGGAACACTTACCACGCTACAGTTGTTTTTTTTAAGTTATAAGGAAAGGCTGTTGATCTTGGTGTCATATAAATGGAACGGGGTCAAGAGTTCGATTCATGATTACCAAAAGCTCCCAGGACAAATGTAATGTGTGAACACAGATTCTAGGCTTAGGGAATGATGGCACTGCACTACAGTTTTTCTGGAGATGTGATTTTAATGGTGTGTTTCTGTTTTAAGGATACTTCAGTAATGTGAATTTTAATTGTAAGCCACTCTGAGCAGGACTCTGAAGAGGTGGTGTAGAAATATTTGAAATATAAGTGAAATAAATAAATTACACCTGTATTCATCTTTGTTTAAACAGAGCATCCTTGTGACATGGACCAAAGGATTCAAGTCCAGCGGTGTGGAAGGGAGGGATGTGGTTTCCTTGTTACGCCAAGCCATCAGAAAACGAGGGGTAATTGTTATATTTTTGTCTTGTCTTTATGTTTTTTTTTCCTTCTCCCCAGTGTTCCTTAATTGCTGAATTTTAAGACCCCCCCCTTTGTTCACCCATCCCCATTTAAAATAAATACATAAATGAAAAGAAGGGGTAATTTTAACACCATTTTGTCTGAAGTCAGTTTCTGTAAGCCAGCAGTGGGTGACTCCCCCCCTCACCAAGCTTTAAAAACATGACCCAAAAGATGATTCTGGAAGAGGAGCATAGTTAAGTCTGATCACTTTGATATTCAGAGGTGTCCTCTCAGGCTGTTCATCTTGGCTTGGGAACAGCAGAAGAGTGATAGACGTTTGACATGGAAGTCTTCCCATGTCATTCTTTAATGCTTACATGCCCCATCAGAAGGCAGGCAATCGCTTTAAATTTATGATGTGGCCCGATGCTGATGTTCAAACTGTCAGGTTGATTGATACAGAGGTGACCATCTCTCTTGATAGACTATCTGCATTCGAGTTGTATATTATGTAAACTGCTTTGATCCTTGGTGAGAAAGACAGACATAAAATAAATCTGCTGCTCGAAGCCCACTTGTGTGATTGGCATAGCACTGGTTCAGACTGTTGGGTGGGTGAGTGGGTGACCACAGGGTTGATGAAACTGTAATTACTCTTTTGCTCCTACTACCCAAATATGGGTTTCTTCATTCTTCATGGTGGCCTCAACCTGGTTGTGCAGGGCCATGTTCCATTGGGAATCAGGAGTGTAGCTAGTGCTTCACTGTGAGAACTTCTTTGGGCATTCTGTGTGAGTAGGATTCAGCCAATCAATACTATCCACAGCTTGGCTAATGATGCTTCTCCTTTCCGGAGAGGGTCAGGAATGTGTTAATTATATGTAGTGTTCCTCATCCAGCTTCATTGCTTTGCACATCATACATCTCTTGTACCCATGGATATTGATAGCTGAATATAACATTCTTCCACAGTGAGGATTTAATGTACACGCCTGTAGCTAATTTGGCAAGGGCAGGCTGGAAACATTTGAGGAGTCAATTTCCCCCAACTTCTTGTCCTGCAGGACTTTGACATAGATATCGTTGCCGTGGTGAACGACACTGTTGGGACGATGATGACTTGTGGCTTTGATGATCAGAACTGTGAAGTTGGGCTTATTGTTGGTAAGATAAGATCTAACATTTGGGAACAGGAAGGCTTCCTCTGGGATTCTGAACCGGAATTAAATCCAGTTTTGAAGGGATTTAAACCCCTTTAACTCCACCAGTATCTGGAACTTGCTAAACTATGAACTCCACACAAACTGCAGAAGAGGAATAGTTTTGAGCCATGCCTGTTTCTGCATGCAGAACATTTGATCAGCTCGCTTTATCTTAGTTGTTGGCTTCTTGAGTTGCTGTAGATATGTTTGGTAATGTGTGGCAACTTGTATGGAGGTTCTAGCAGGTCAGCACAGCTATGGTATACCCTTGACAGAAGAACAGTAAACTCTTTCTATCTGGGATAGTTTCTTCTTCCACTGAGCATGCCGCTTCAGGAGGTATGCACATGGAGTGGAGAGGGAGGTAGGGGACACCTGCCCAGCTAACCAGGTCAGCCAAATCAACCCTGGAGATCAAGGGGGTGGTAGAAGTCACAGCCAAATATACACATTACATGTGCCTTGTGTGCACATTACATGAGAACAGCTATTATTCAGTGAGAGGCAAACCCCAAGCTCATCTTATTGCTTCTCAGCCTTTTGGCTAAGGTCAAGTGTAGTGTAGTGTGGCAACTTTCATTTTGTGTAAATGGTACTTTACACAGTCTCAGTCTGCCTTGAGTAGTCCGTTTTAATCATGGGCATAAATAACTGGGCAAGGGCCTTTTGTCTGTTCTTCTGACCTCCCATGCTCTCTCTCCGTCTTTTATTTAGGCACTGGATCCAATGCCTGCTACATGGAGGAGATGCAGCATATTGACTTGGTGGAAGGAGACGAAGGGCGCATGTGCATCAATATGGAATGGGGAGCCTTTGGGGATGACGGGACCCTCAATGACATCAGGACTCAGTTTGACCGGGACATTGACATGGGTTCACTGAATCCGGGCAAGCAATTGTGAGCAGAATTCCTGGACTTGGCTGCATCGGGGGTCTCACTGGGTTTATCCAATGGGCTGCACTCATATGATACAGTAAACTTCTGTTTGTCCATGATGAATACCAACATGGTCTGTTATGCTTGAGGATTCTCACCCTGGTTTCCTTATATGTGATCTGAAGTCAGCTTGGTTTGGGAAGCTTTCAGTCAAATTGTCCTGGCATCTGGTTGCGGGTGCTTGGCCAAGCTGGAGTTTGCTTCCCTCTCCAAAACTGGGAGTCTAACCCATGTATTAATTCCAGTTCAGAGTCCTGGTTTTTGGAAGAGGGGAGAAGCTCCAGTTTTCCTGAGTGCCTATCCTTATCTGCCATGGCAAATTGGCATTTGATTGAAAGCTTCTGTCTGCCACAGCCCACATGTGAGCAGGTTAGTGTCTGTCACGGGCAAGCAGAGGTTTGTCATGATGTCTGAATGCAGCCTCTGTAGGGGGCAGAGGATGCTTTGTGTGTAGCAGCTTCCCCCTTTGGGGGATAGGGGTTGTGGAGATTGGCTGGCTTTCTTTCTCATCTCAGTCCCGTCTTTGCTTCTTGTGGAGCAGCTGTTTCCTCTGGTAAAGTTTCTCTGGCTGCAGCAATCATTTGGCTTGATGATGTGAAATGCAGGGCTAGAACTGCATGTTAACACATTGTGTTTCCTGTTGTGAGTAAATGATCGGCCCTGCTAGAATGTAACACCTGAATATGCCCTGCATGTTCTGTCCGAATACTTCTTGGCTTTTGTCACGCCAAGTTGATTGGTCTCTTCACCTAAAGGCTGATGGAGCCCTCTGCTGACTGAACTGTGAATGCAGCTCTCAGGGATTTTGTTTGCTTGCTTAAATATTTGGTGGGTACATAATGATAATAAGCTGAATACAGTCTCTACTGAGATTGTGCAGTCCTGCCACCCCAAATCCTTTCATTTGGTTGAGCTTGGCTCATCTCTCCTTCCTGCACACAGAAGTGGCTGAAACAGCCATCCAGGTCTTCAGTTTCTGGGATGTGTTTGGTAGGAGGCATAATAGCTCATTCTGTCCCATGTGTGCCTTACAGGTTTGAGAAGATGATTAGCGGCATGTACATGGGTGAGCTGGTCAGGCTCATCCTGGTGAAGATGGCCAAGGAACATCTCCTCTTTGATGGGAAGCTCTCGACAGACTTGCTGACAACGGGACACTTTGAGACCCGCTATGTGTCTGCTATTGAGAAGTGAGTGAGTGACAAGGGGATGCCAGCTCTTGCATCATGTGTGGCTTCTTAAGGGTGGCAAACAATTTTGGAATCAGGCCCCCTGAAGCTGTGCTTGCTTTCAAGCTGTTTCTTGTGTTCTGAATCTGTAGGGAGAAAGAAGGCCTACTGAAAGCCCAAGAAGTCTTGACCAAGCTGGGCCTGGACCCCTCCCACGAAGACTGTGTTGCCACCCAGCGCATCTGTGAAATTGTCTCTACTCGCTCAGCAAACCTCTGTGGTGCTGCCCTGGCTGCTGTGCTTCGGCGCATCAAGGAGAACAAGGGAGTCGACAGGCTGCGTTCCACCGTTGGAGTGGATGGCACCGTGTACAAGAAACACCCGCAGTACGTGATTTATTATGTATTTTATATTTATATCCTGCTTTTCTCTCCCTGATGGGTCCAAAGCACCTTATATAGTCCTCTTATCCATTTTATCCTCACAACAACTGCATGAAGTCAGTTAGGCTGAAAGACTGTAAGTGGGCCAAGGGCACCCAGCAGGTTTCCATGGCAGAGGGTGGATTTGAAGCTGGGTCTCCCTGATCATAACCCAACACTCCAGCCACTGCACCACACTGGTTCTTCAAGCGGTGCACTGAGATGGATTCTCAGCGTGAGGAAAGCTCAAGGATACAAGTCTGGAATCAAAGAGGCTTAGGTTTGCTTGGGGGGGGGGGGTAGGTGAAGAATAAGGAAAGATCCAGAGAAGAAACTGAGGAAAGGAGGAGTTTTGCAGAGAACAGGCCCTATAGAAACCTCATCAAATTTAATATGGGGATGGTATATACTAGAGGGTGGGGAGCAAGGTGAGGATTAAAGAGACAGGGTCAAGGAACAGTGTTTTAAAAGCAGAACCCTGATGAAGTGAAGGGTTGGCTGAGCAAAAAGTGGTACTGAAAGAGGAGAAGGAAAAGATGCGTGATAGTGGGAGGAAGAATGTAAAGGAAGATTTGAGGGGCCAGAGGATACTCAAATGTGAAGTCTAGACTCTGGCGTGATTGCTGCCCTTTAAAGAGGAGTATATAAGGGGCTTCTGAGGGCAGGGAATCTGAAGATGGCTGCGTGAACCCTATCTCTTGATAAAGTAGCCCTGTGTTTACAAAATATTGTGTCTAGGCTGCAGATGCGGTAGGTGGATTCAAACTTGGGAGAGGGACAGTTGCTGATTTGGATAGTCTGTTAAGAAAACTCCCTCCCTCCCACATAAACAAAATGTCATTCTGAAGAGATCTGGCCTAGCCCTTCTCTCCAGCCCGACATTCAGACATGACCCAAAGTGCTGTGTACACCATGGAAGACTTTGCAGCAATTTTATTTTGTTGACTAGTAGATTTCTGAATGTCAAATAACAGTTTCTGTTGTTGTTTGGCACTGCGTAGCTTTGCCCGCCGACTTCACAAAGTCGTGCGCCGCCTTTTGCCTGACTGCGACATCCGGTTTGTCCGCTCAGAGGATGGGAGTGGCAAAGGAGCTGCCATGGTTACTGCAGTGGCCTACCGGCTGGCGGCCCAACACAAGGCCCGACAGAAGATCTTGGAGCCTCTGAGGCTCAGCCATGAGCAGCTGCTGGAGGTGAAGGAGAGGATGAAACAGGAGATGGAGCGGGGCCTGGCCAAAGAGACCCATGATGAGGCCATGATGAAGATGCTGCCCACTTACGTGTGTGCCACCCCAGATGGAACAGGTAAGGTGGGCATAGGGGGTACATGACTGGCTGCCACCAGGTACTGTGGTCGTTAGCACTCTGCACAAACAAACAAAATCTTGGTTTCAGTCCCCTAATTCAGGGCCCGGTCTAAATTAGGTTGGTTAAGCAAAAGTGAATGATTCTCCTACTTTGTGTAATGCATCCTGAATTTAGCTATAAGCACGCTGAAACCCTGTATGCTGGAAATTTCCAGCCGCTATGGCTTTGGAGATTTGCCAGGTATTATGTATACATGATTGGAAACTTTGTGCCTTTAAAAACAAAAATGGGACGTGGAATCCTTCTGTGAATTGCAACACTGGCATAGCCTGGCTGTAGGCATGACCCTTGTGCCTCTCTTGCGGTAGAAGGATAAGGGGAAACTCTGATCTCGCTCCACACTGGTTGGCATGAAAAATTGATTGATTTCTAAGGGATTGGAAACCTCTCCCCCAGACAGCTGGTGGATGCATTTAGTGTTTGCATCTTGTTCTGCTACCTCAGCTGACCCTCTGGGGGTCCCGTTCTGCTCTTCCCTGTTTTGATGGGCCTTAGGGACTCTTGAAACTAGACAGGACTTTGCATAGAATAAACTTTGGTCCCAGTAACATTTCCCTTTGGGAGAAGAGGCCCTGTGTCATCTTTGCTTCATGTTCCAGGCCACTGGTTGCTCATGCTGGGAGTCAGGAAGGGAGCGTCATTGTGTCAGATAGGCAAGAAATGACGTGTGGTTGTGAGTGTTATGCATATTTGGCAGGGGTGGCTGTGGAGTTGGATCAAAATTCTTTTGTGCCAGAGAAGGAAAATCAAAATGCCTCTTCCCTTCCAATGAATTAACTTAGGCCATCATCTGCCAGGCAGTTCTGTGCGCCTTCTGTTTCTCTCAGTAGTGCTTGCACAGAAGAATGTAGTGATGCTCCTGGGAGAACCCTTTTGGCCTCCTTTGCATCTGCTTGCATCAGCTGTCTCGCTTTGCCTCCTGCCAGGCTGCTTGCCTGGGCTGCTTGAGTCAGAGGGATCTCTTTGGCAACAGACCTGGTGGAGTTCCAGACTTCCTAGGCATATATAGGAGCCAGAACTGAAGAGGATTGTGTTGCAGAGGGAGAAGAAGCTTAAGCTGGAAGACTTGCAACATT
Organism: Paroedura picta; assembly: GCF_049243985.1. Classification (NCBI taxonomy): domain Eukaryota; kingdom Metazoa; phylum Chordata; class Lepidosauria; order Squamata; family Gekkonidae; genus Paroedura; species Paroedura picta. The sequence continues at coordinate 25,728,201 of NC_135380.1, forward strand.
TTCCCAACCTTATTCCGCCCTACTTGGGAAACTTAACATGTGCTGGTGAGGCAAACATCTCTTTGAACAGTGCAGGGGGACCTCTCAACTCCTGATCTACACTAGCCCCACACATACCTGAAACTCCCAAGGCCCCATCTGTGTCTACCCAACCAGGAAAAGGGCAGCATGTAATGAGGCTTCCAGGATGCAATGCTGGTGTTCCTGGGTCATCTTGCTGTAGCAGCAGACATTAGTTCTAAAGGCAAGTTCGTTTTGGTTTCAGAAAAAGGAGACTTCCTGGCCTTGGATCTTGGGGGCACAAACTTCCGTGTGTTGCTTGTGCGGATTCGGAATGGGATGAGACGCAGTGTCGAGATGCACCACAAGATCTACACAATCCCCCTGGATATCATGCAAGGAACGGGAGAGGAGGTGAGAGGGGGGAGCAAGGGGGATTTCCTTTTCCTAGAGGAAAGGGGCCGTAGCTTCCTCTGTGTGAGCAGGTTCAATCCCTGGCACCAGCGGTGTCTGAGGACGGAAAACAGCATGTGAGCCAGCAGACTGACTCCATACGATAGCTTAGCAGTGCCGTGACTTCAGCTGGCATCATGACTATTGTACTAGGAAGGGGTGAGGAGGATTGAATTAAAATAGTAGGAGTGATAAATGAGCATTTTGTATGCCACAGTGGGTGAAAATGGTGTGTCAGCACTCCCACGCTTGGTGGGGCAGGTGAGGCGAGGCCCAGGCCTGTTCTCTACCATCTAGCTCTGACCAAAGTAGGGAATGCCTGGGGGGATCATGAAGAGGCGAAACGGAGTTATAGGGATGCGGCATGGCCTCTAAAAGCCTTCTGGGCCAGGCTCACTTATGACCAGAACAGTGGGGGAGCTTTGCTGCTGCTTCTTGTGACAGAGCTGCCATTCCTTCACCTGGGAGCAGGGCCTGAAAAGGTGGAAGTAAAAAATAGAGGTCTATTAAAATCCTTCCATCTGGTGCAGAGATGTTTTCATGAGAAGGTGGATTTTGTGTTCTAAAGCTGGGATCTGAAATTATCGTGCTGAGCACTGAAAGTTCCAGGAAAGAGCCATGCCAACAATGAGTAGAGAGCCAGCATAAGAGCAGCGGCTTCTAATATGGCCAGTCGGGTTTGATTCTGCTTTGTCACATGCAGCCAGCTTGGGCTCCTCATAGCCCTGATAGAGCTGTGCTGACCAAGCAGTAATATCAGGGCTCTCTAAGCCCCACCAACCTCACGGGGTGTCTGTTGTGGGGGGGAGTAGAAGGAAAAGCGATTGTAAGCTGCTTTGAGGCTCCTTCGGGTAGTGAAAAGCAGGATATAAAACCCAACTCTTCTTCTTCCCTTTGCATCCCAGAACTTTCAGGATACAATAGGAATTACACTGAGTTGGAGTCACATGGAACTTGATGTTCATTCAGAAAAGAATGTTGACCGTGTCTTCATTCGTCTCTAGATAGAAAATATATAAATGTATTGTCATTCTGAGATTGAAGTCAAATTAAAATCACCCCTTGCTTTCTTTCCCACTTAATCCTGGTCACCAAAGATCCAGGTGGTGTTGCAGGGCTGGCCTCAGGCATCGCCTTGGTCCTGAACTTATGATCTGAGAGTGCTTCTCAGGGACCCTTGCAGTGTTATAGAGCAGGGGTAGTCAACCAGTGGTCCTCCAGATGTTCATGGACTACAATTCCCATGAGCCCCTGCCAGCAAACGCTGGCAGGGGCTCATGGGAATTGTAGTCCATGAACATCTGGAGGACCACAGGTTTGACTACCCCTGTTATAGAGGATGCTGGGAGTGAGGTATCGCTGCTTTTAATTTGCAAGCTGCATCCCTCTAACATTGCAAAAAAAAAAAATTGTACCATTTCTCTTGTTTCACTGATGGGTACTCCCTCCTTGCAACAGCAAGCAGTGGCTTGTTGGGGCTGTTTCAGATTGGGGGAAATGGCACAAGAAACGGGCTAAGCCTCCATGTACATTGGTCCTGAGCCAAATCCAATTTCTACACGACTACGAGTTCAGTTTCAAAAATCTCTGGGAGCTCTGAACAGAAACAGGGTAATGCATGGCTAGGCCCTCTTAGGCAGTCGCTGAAGCATAACTGAAAGATCTGGAAGCTGCCTCAGTTGTGAGATGGTTTGAGTCCAATTGCCAGTCCGTGCAGTTCTCAGTTAATGGTAAAACTACCCATCTCAGCAGTGCTTAATGCCTCAGTGGTTAGCCTGCCTATGGATCATGGACACCTGAATTCATCAAGGGTCTCTGTTTTTCAGCTCTTTGACCACATTGTCTACTGCATCGCGGACTTCTTGGAGTACATGGGCATGAAGGGGGTGTCGCTGCCTCTTGGCTTCACATTTTCTTTCCCTTGTTATCAGAACAAGCTGGATGAGGTAAGCTCTACTCCATGGTTTAGGAATCTAACATTCTCTTGTCCCAAAGACAAAAGGACAGCAGGGAAACCTCTATGGAAAAGACCATTTCCCAGCACAGCTGTTGCCATGTTGTGATGCATGGTCCCTTTCCCCCACAACCCCTTTCCTTTTCTTTTTTCTTGTTTTGGTTCTTGGACTAGCTTCTGTGCATTTCCCCTCAGTTTTTGTTTAAGCGTAATGGCGCTATTAAATGAAATAAATGAATAGGAAAATAAGGACCGGTGGCAATCCCATGTATGCTGAATGAGTCAGCTACTAATTCAATATGTCCATGTTAGTAATGATCTACTTATTGAGTGCCATTTAAAGTGGCCAGTTTTGTTTCTGCCTTTCTTCCATTAGTTCAGGAGTATTTGCAGTATAAAATTGTTTAATAGAAGCACAGTCAGGAAGTGGCAAGAAAACCTGTGCAAAATATGGGGGCTTCCACAGCCGCATTGCCAGCCACCTTCCAGATGATTTCCCCTGCCAGGGTTACCTCAGCAGCACTGTGCTGGCCTGTACTTGATAGGCTGGTGGCGTAAAGGTATCCCCTGTGCAAGCACTGAGTCATGTCTGACCCTTGGGGTGACGCCCTCCAGCGTTTGCATGACAGACTCAATACAGTGTGGCCTTGCCAGTGCCTTCCCCAGTCATTACCGTTTACCCCCCAGCAAGCTGGGTACTCATTTTACTGACCTCGGAAGGATGGAAGTCTGAGTCCACCTTGAGCCGGCTGCTGGGATCGAACTCCCAGCCTCATGGACAGACAGCTTCAGACAGCATTTCTGCCGCTTACCACTCTGCACCACAAGAGGCTCTTGGGCTGGTGGCATAAGAGTGTTCAAAGACAGAAAATTCACAGCAAGCCAGGGGAAGCTGGGAGGGTGCTATAAAGACTAGAGGACCCCTGGGAAAATGCTAGAATACCCTGGTTCAGCGGTCTTATGGCCTGTATTTTCCATAATGACTGAATGAATTGCAGAGTGATTCCAAAATAAACTTCTTACGTGGAGACATCCAGAGATCTTTAGGATGTACTAACCTCTTTATGCTGCATAGAGCCAAAGCAGGGATGGTCTCTTGCAGGGCATAAAATAAGATCCCTTTGAACAATAATTCTTTGGCTTCTTCTCCTGAAAATGTCATCTAAGGCAGGGGTAGTCAACCTGTGGTCCTCCAGATGTTCATGGACTACAATTCCCATGAGCCCCTGCCAGCAAACGCTGGCAGGGGCTCATGGAAATTATAGTCCCTGAACATCTGGAGGACCACAGGTTGACTACCTCTGATCTAATGAACCTGGTATGGATTTGGTCTTTTAGCATAGCAGGAACGTTTGCGGTGGGCTGTTGCCATGCAGGCCTGTGGGTGGCTGCCTTGAGCAAGCCAAGCCAAATTGTCCTGGTGGGAGGAGGCAATGGGTGAGGCTGGGCTTGTCCCTGACGTGGCTGCTCAACTTGCCCAGAGCGTTTTTTGACAGCCTACTTTATTCCCTGCTCCTGCCTTTCTGGGCCACATGCCTACCTTTGCAGGTGGCTGGCTGTTTTGTCTTTAAAGCTTTGCTTTGCGACATAATCTGTGCCTCTTTTTTTTGTTTTGTTTTGCCATCGTGAGCCTTCAGCTTTGGCACTGGGCCACTTTGGTTGGCTCAGGAGCCTGTCATGACTTGCAGAAGGGCAGCCAATGATTTGCATGGTATGTTTGCTTGTAACTTTTCAGATCAGCTTCCTGAAGATGGTGGGAAACAACCTGTGGGTGGATACAGAATCTAATATATATTAATGAAGTATTTTAATAAAGACTAAGTGCTCATCGGAGTTGTGGGTAGGTGGGTGGACCATACATGTCTAAAGTGACTAGTGTAAGTTGCTTGAGAAGGATGAACTAGACTGGCAGTTGAATCCGAAGGTTCAGGGAAGGCATGGACACTTCCGCTCCAAACAATCAGTATTTTGCATTGAACATGGACAAGCAAAACTGGGGAACTTAATGACATGCTTGAGTCTCCCATTGGGACACATGATTGGTTCTTAACAGAGGCCCATGATTGGTCCCCTGTTTGGTTAGAACCCAGGAATGGCAAATCCCGAACAAGTTCAGGATTCAAAGTTTTGCTCCAAGTTCCAGTCTATGGAATGTCCACAGACACAACATTTGACTGCAGGGTTTTTTCCCGAGCAGCTGCATCACACGCTGGGAAAGGTTTCATGCAGCCTGAGGGTGTAATTCCAAAAGGTCTATTCTAAGGTGCAATTCTTGACTTTCATTCTTGACTTAAATCATACATCCTTCCTTCCTTCTCCCCATTTTCATGTTTTGATTGGTCCCCCCCCCCCTCCAGTGCTCTCTATTTTATGTTTGTCTTCTTTCACTTTTGTCTTAAGGGGATACTCGTGACCTGGACTAAAGGTTTCAGCGCCAGTGGTTGTGAAGGAGAGGATGTGGTGGGTTTGCTGAAAGATGCATTTCATAGGAGAGAGGTAGGTCTCCTTTGGGTAGAAATTCCTGGTTCTGTAAAAACTGCCTGGGGGAAAGAGATCTCTGAGGTGGCCATTTCAAAATTAAAAAGCAAACATAAAGGTAAAGGTATCCCCTGTGAAAGCACCGGGTCAAGTCTGACCCTTAGGGTGACGCCCTCTAGCGTTTTCATGAGAGACTCAATACGGGGTGGTTTGCCATTCCCTTCCCCAGTAATTACTGTTTACCCCCAGCAGCAAGCTGGGTACTCATTTTACCGACCTCAGAAGGATGGAAGGCTGAGTCAACCTTGAGCCGGCTGCTGGGATTGAACTCCCAGCCTCGTGGGCAGAGCTTTCAGACTGCATGTCTGCTGCCTTACCACAAGAGGCTCTAAAAAGCAAACATACAAAAAGCTTTATGAAAAACAAAAGGTTCTGACGCTATAGCATTATTTGGGTGAGATTAGAAGCCCTGCTCTGCTACTGGCAATAGTTCTGCAGACTAGCGTATCTTTTACTTACCTTGTATGCTTCATCCAAGTTTCCCAACTGGGTTTGATATTAGTGGTGAGTTGCAAGTATGTTTTTTTTTTGTTTTTTTTTTTAGAATTTGGGAGAATGTTCTTATTCTCCCTAAATGATGAGAACCAAAAAGGTTAGGGATGAAAGCAATTATAAAAACAGAATTATTTTATTGGAACTCATATATTTAAAAACATTTAAAAATATCTGTTGGCACACATGAAAGATCTGGGTGAGGACACCAGTATTGACAAGTTGTTAGGACCTGCATCTAACGTGTTTTGATCTAATGGATCTTCTCTCTTGCTTTCTCTCTCATACAAATATATTACTAGGGGCCAAGCCTGTTGCTTTCAGGAATACAACAGGTGCTAGATGGGGGGTGGTGGTGGTGGAAGAATTCTGTGGATGGCCTCTCCCTCCCCCCAGAAAGGCTGCAGACTTGAGGCCCCCCAGGAAGGGAACTCAGCTCCCCCAGGAAGGGTCAGCTCTCACGCAGCAGGGATCTGCAGCCTCTGAACCTTGGAGGGAAGTGGAAGGAGGAGGGGGGTCGTCAGGGGTGGGGGACAGAAGGTGATTGGCTGACCACTGGATGGACAGGCAAGCTGATTGGAGGAGGCAGCACTCAGGGGCAGGACAGCTGCCCTGAGTGGGTGTTAAGCGCTGAGTGGCACTTAAGCCATGAGACACGCTCCTCCTGCAAGGCCTTACCAGAAATATATTATGTGGAACAAATGTGTGTGTATCTGTCAATTTACCTCTGATGAAGATCTGTTAGATCGAAAGGCGTTGGCACTGTTCCTAACAACTTGGCAATACTGGTGTCCTCACCCAGATATTTCACGTGGGCCAAGAAATCTTCTAAATGTTTTAAAATATATGAGCGCCAATAAAATATTTCTATTTTCATAATTGCTTTCATCCTTAACCTTTTTGGTTCTCGCCTGTTTTTTCAGGTTGGGTTTTTTGTTTCCCTTTATGCTACCTGTTCTCCATAAATGACCCCAACCTTCCCTCCCCGCCTCTGTGCAGGAATTCGACCTGGATGTGGTAGCAGTCGTCAATGACACCGTAGGGACCATGATGACCTGTGGTTATGAAGATCCGTTTTGCGAAGTTGGGCTCATTGTTGGTAAGACCCAGATTTATACCATTAAGCTGATCTGCCTAAATGTGCTTACACATAACATTTCCTATCTTGCCAGCTATGGGGAAGGAGAAGGGGACTGCAGAGAGCAAAGCCTCAGCTGTATAGCAATTGGGACTCCTGCTCAGTGGCCCCCCTGTCCTCTGAGATCACAAGAAACCAGCATTGCTTGGAGCTTGTCTTCCATAATCATAAGGGTTGGTTCTGGATAGGTGATTTTTTTGGTTTGAGTGATGAATAAACCCCCCCTAGTGTAACATGGAAGGATATGATGGAAAACAAAATGAGGATGGGGGAGTAGGGCAGAAAGAATTGCCCTGGGCTGAGCTTGGACCTGGTGGTGATAATACAGATGTGGGAGACAGTGATGGGTACAAGTCATGCCTGTTGCCTTCTTCTGCACCACTGGTCCAGAGGACACACTATGGTTACTTTAATGGAGGACTCCACCAAGTGTTTTTAGAGAGACAGAAGGGGAAATGGGCAGGCCACTTCCTGCCCAGTGGCTCAGTAAGGAGCAACCCCACCTGGCCCTATTATCCTATAACTTTTAAGAAGGTGGCAGCAGTTAAGATGTTGGCCTCTGGCCTGCTGCCACGACAATGGCAGCAGGTTAACTGGCATCGCAGCTAGAGAATGGGGTGGTGGTGCTGAGCAGCCCGCCTCTGTTTGAAGGCAAGCCTTACAAGCTGCCCAAGGTCACAATCTGTATACGTGCTGCCTTCATTGTGGCTCCTGCCTTTTGGAGCAGTTTGCCTGCGGAGGCCAGGAAGGCTCCCACTCTCCTATGCAAAACTGAACTATTTAAGAGGGGCTTTCTGCTCAGGTAATAGGGTTGCACTATTCACCATGGTTTTGCAAACTTGATCAGATAAATGATTAGGGACTGTGGCCTATACTGATACTTATAGGCAGGATCCAATTAATGTAATTTCTGTACTGCTGAATGCATCATGTGAATGCTATCCTTCAGCTTTTACTGGGAAAGAGGCAAACTTGTTTAGCTACACTGCACTGAATACAATTAACCAGTTCTTGCCCCTGGAACCGCAGCAACGTCCCTTCAGTGCGCTAAAATGCTGTGTATGAATCCTCAGGAACAGGCAGCAACGCCTGCTACATGGAGGAGATGAAGAATGTGGAGGTGGTGGAAGGAGATGAAGGCCGGATGTGCATCAACATGGAGTGGGGGGCCTTTGGTGACAATGGCTGCCTGGATGACTTCCGGACTGAATTTGATGTTCTGGTGGATGAGCATTCCCTCAACCCTGGGAAACAAAGGTGAGTGGTGAGGGGCCGTGGAGAAGGTGTCCTGTGCCTCTGGGTACTCCCTGGCAGAGGCTGAACTTAGGAAATGGCTCCTGTTAGGCAGGAATGCTGAGGGCCATGACAGGCCCGAGGATCCTGTGGGTCATAGCTCTTACCTTAAAGGTCTCCCACCAGGATCCTTAGCTTGTGCAGCTGCTCATCTGTGTTTGTCTTATAGATGTCTACCTCCCATAAATGCTCCTTTGGGGTTCCTTTGCACCTGAATGGTAGATTTAGTACTCAGATTCCCAACTGAGCTCTTGCTGTAAACTAACATGGAATTGCCTATGCCTTTGGTCTATTCTATATTGTGCTGGATGCAGCGTCCCTGTCCTAGCTTTTATTTGTCGTGTAATCCCCCTTCCTTTTATTCTGTTATTTCAATTTATATACTTCTCCGTCTCCACAAAGTGGGGCTTTTAAATGGTTCAGGTAGCATAAGCGAGATCCCCCCCCCCCCCGGATTCTCTCAGAGCAATGGTGCAAGGTAGCTCAGTCTAAGAACTAGTTACTGCCTCTCAGAACTCCCAGTGAGCTTCAGGACACGGTGGAGATTTGAACCTGGGTCATGTTTGTATTCTCTCCATTTTGCTGCACCTTTCTAGTGGCTTGGTTAAGAAACCCGGGGAGTTGTTTCTGGAGTCCCTGTCTGATTTTTCACAGGGGCCCCCTACAGGACTGATCGAGGACTGCAGGGCCAGCACACCTGGCGGCACCCCCTCAAGCTGAAAGAGAGGGTCTCTGAGGCCCCGCTTCCCCAGGATGATGAGCAACAGAAAGGCTTAATTTTATTCTATTATACTTCTATTCCACTTGGCAGCTCTCCCAAGGCTGTAGCAGAGCCTTTCTTGTTCTCTCTCTCTTTTTTAGGCATCTGGTGGTTTGTGTCCTTAGCTTGTGCATTCACGGAAATTAGCAGCAAAGGTGCATCAGTGGGGAGATGTCTGCCAAAACCACTGCAGGTGGGGGTGCTGAATAGCACTTTGCACAGTAGAGTTGTCTGTGCACCCTTGGGACTGAGGCCCAGGTCGAAAGCCTATCCCGATCTGGAATGGTCACGAAGTCTGAATTGCCACCCACAAGCCACTGTGGGCAAATTGCTCTGCTTGCCATGTTTTGTATTTTCAGCGGGAAAATGACTTTGTGCTCTCCCCCCTCCTTATTGTCTGTCTCAGGTTTGAGAAGATGATCAGTGGGATGTATCTGGGCGAGATTGTTCGGAACATCCTGATCGATTTCACCAAACGGGGGCTGCTCTTCCGTGGGCAGATTTCTGAGCGGCTGAAGACGAGGGGCATCTTTGAGACCAAGTTCCTGTCGCAGATTGAAAGGTGAGGACTGTGAGAAGAGTGGGCTAAAGGGAACTCCGGGGACCTCCTTCAGGAAGGCTCTTAGCAAGGGACCCCCAGCCTGTGAGCAAGTCTGCATTGGGCAAAAGCAGTTGTGAGGCAATGCAAAAACAAACCAGGAGCAAAACTGGTGATAGGATCAGTTTTGGAACTTGTTTGGGCCGTTCTCGGTGCAATAGTCAGGCTGGATGTGATGTAATAAATGGATGGAACTTGTCCTCCTTGAGCTATATAACTATCCTTTTCTTCCGATGAGGGAAATTTGGTCTGCTGCTGCTTAGAAGACAGCCAGCTCATTTTCCCTACAGTGCAGTGAATCCTGAGGATCTCATGCCAGGCAGAACTAGACATGAGGCATTATTAACGGCTGTGAAATGGGTGTGGATGCATGACATCATGGATATGCTGCCCATTTTCCTTATTAAACATTATGGAAAGAGAAGGAGGGAAAGGGCTGTGTGTATGTGTGTGGGGAGGGGAGGGGGTTAGCAGTCGCAAGATAATTACCACTGTCTCGTTATGCCCAAAGTTGTGTGGTCTGCTGGTGACTTTTAGTCTGTGGGTTGAGTCTGGCCACCTGATAAGATTTCAGTGAGCACCTTTGCATGCTTACTTGGAAGTATGTCTTATTCTGCTCTGTATTTCAGAGTCAGCATGCTAAGGATAGTGGCTAGGGGTGGAAATGAACCCCAAAAAAGAGGTTTGGGGTTGACCCCCAACAGAACCATTGCAAAAGTTCTATGCCACTCCAGTGAGTTCGGTTTCCCCTTTCTCTTTGCTGCAAACGTCTGCTGGGAGAAAGGGGTCTCGGACTGTACTGGAGAGGACTTCCCTTCCACTTTTCTCCCTGATGGGGCTTACTGGGGCCAGGAGAAAGGGGGGGGGCACCAGGAAGGATTAAATGGCTACCAAAAACTTAACTGTTGGTTTCATTTCCCTCTGTTTTGAAGGTGGGGGAAGCAAAACCAAGGGTTAAATGGCTGCCAACCAGCCATTTAAACCTAACAGTTCACCGGTGGATCCCATGCGGTTCAGCTGTCAGGTTTAAATAGCTGGCCCTGAACACCTGAATCAAACTGTTCAGTGGAACAACAAATCAAAATCAGAGTCCAGAGGCACCTTTAAGATTTATTCAAGACCTGAGCTTTCAAGTGCAAGCACTCTTCCTCAGACTATAAAATGACCATCATGACAGTGGGAATACATAAGCAAAAGCTCAGGGGAAGCATCTTCCCTGAGCTTCAGTTTGGGGACTCCAAACTGTCCCAAATTTGGCCTGAATTTTGGTTCATGAGCTGGTTTGTGCTCATCCCTAAGAGTGGCCTCCGTTAGAAAACTGCCCTGCATTCTGAGGTATAAGCTGTGGCCAAAGTTGAAGGCAGCCTGGGCTTGCACATTTTCCCTCAAAAGAAGACTGGGAAATCTGCTCTGCTTTGCCCATTTGGGACCTAGCCAACGTGTCTCCCCTTTGCACTGAAATTTGAAATGAACTTTTGCACTGCTTGCTCAGAACAAATGGTAACTGATATTGCAGAGCATCCGCAATATCCTTTTATTACTTGGAAAGTATATCAAAGAGCTTCTGCCAAAGTTGTTATTATTTCCTTATTTGGAAAGGAGTGAACAACTTGAGTCAGTTTTAAGAAATCATGGCAAGTTGAACTGAAAATGATGAAGGATGAGAAATTATGAATTAGGAAATGTTAAGTGAGTGGAATGCCTCCTATTAGTCCAACTCCAATTAACATGGGGGTTGACCAAGCTTCACAGAGGACTATTGTTACCCGCCACGAGCCTGTAGGGAGTGGCGGGAAATAAATTGAATAAATAAATAAATAAATAATAATAAAGCTCAGAATTCTGTGAAACCTGTACTCTGACATCAGCTTCATTTAGTCTCAAAAAAAGTATATTCCCCCCCCCCTGAAGTTATCGTGTCTTCACCCTTACTGCAGAGCACTTCCTATTTGCTAAGTATAATGACCTCCTTTGTGAGCCAGTTGGACGTAGGTTCAAGCCATCCTTCTTCCATCACAAGTATGACGTTCTTGCTTCTAAGGTTCTGTCTTCTGGCCCTACAGTGATCGCCTTGCCCTGCTCCAGGTCCGTTCCATCCTGCAGCACCTTGGCCTGGAAAGCACGTGTGATGACAGCATCATCGTGAAGGAAGTGTGTGCGGTGATTGCCCGACGTGCTGCTCAACTTTGTGGGGCAGGGATGGCAGCCGTGGTGGACAAAATCCGGGAGAACCGTGGGCTGGACTTCCTTAAGGTCACAGTCGGCGTGGATGGGACTCTCTACAAGCTTCATCCACAGTATGTTTGTCTACTAGAATGAGAGCTCACGTTGCCTTTTCTGTTCTTTGTGGGGATGATTTCCTTGCTGCTTTGGAAGAGATTTGGAGAGGGAAGGGGAATTATATCAGGAGCCAGGAGGAGGGGCTTCTTCACTCAGTTCTGCTCTGACAACATTCTTGGGTTGGGGTCCTCATTCCTCCACAATAAGCCAGCTGTGGGTGACCTTGGTCCAGTCATTGAGTGTCTGTTGTGGGGAGAGGAAGGGAAGGTGATTATAAACTGCTTTGAGACTCCTTCAGATAGTAAAAAGGTGGGGTACAAAAAACAGCTCTTCTTTTTAATTCAAGAGTGCCCAAGATTGTTTGTATAGTGTGGTTGTGGAATGCATGTCGTTTTACGTAGGAAGTGAAACACAGATGTGTGATAAATTTGTATTTTTCACAACCGGCAACCCTCCCAAGCCCCCTCTAGGCTAGAGTCCGTTCCATCCTCCTTCCCCTTTCAAACACCTCCTTGCGAACACAATTCAAATAGGCTTAAATACAAAGAAAGTCGAGATATAAAGGAATAGCTCATTTTTAAACCGGGAGATGAAGGTATCTGTTGACTTTCCAGGGCCGCTCTTGATTTCTTTCCCTTCTCTGCAGCTTCTCTTCCATAATGCAGGAGACGGTGAAGCAGCTCTCTCCCAAGTGCGAGGTAACCTTCCTCCAGTCGGAAGACGGCAGCGGCAAGGGAGCTGCGCTCATCACCGCTGTGGCATGCCGAATCCGGGAGGCCGGGCAGCACTAACCACCCGGGGTCCAGAGAGCCGAGCCCTTTGTTCGCCCCTGACCCCCCCTCACCACCAAAGGCGACTCCTTGCTTGGCTTCTACTCTGCAGACATCCACTCCTCAGACTCCAGCCTCTGTTTCTCCTCTTTAAAAACGTTCCTTGAGCTCTTCTGCATGCCGTATGAGCACATACCAACTAGAGCTTCAGTGGTGTTTGGGCATCTCCCTCCAGTCCCAAACCAACCTCTTTTACGTAGAGTTTGCATTGGACGACACCAGTCACCATCCTTACCCGGGTCTTCCATAAAAGCGGCAGGCAGTGAAGAAACTGTGCTGTCATTTTGCATGGACTGGGACAGATCTGATAGGCAAGTCTTGACACTGGCACAGCAGAAAATGCGGATTAAAAAAAAGTAAAAGGGAGCCAGAGCTTCCCAGGACTGTGTTGAAGGATCAAACTGCTGTTGTTTCTGTGAAAATCATGGTACCTATTTCTTTAAAAAAGGTGACAGGTTGTAGTGACTTTTGTGATAAGAATGCGTGTTGGAATATACAAATGTCTGTACAGGGAGAGTGGTGTATGCTGCTATTTGAAAGTACCTGTCAAATTGTGCTAAAGGTGCATCTTTAATCCAAATGGTTGAGCATGTGCTTGGAAATATTTGAGGACCCTCTTCCAGCTGGACCTTTCCCTTTTAGATTTAAACCTAACCCACGAGTGCCATACAGGTGCTTGTAGGAGGTCTGTCTGGAAGCTGTCTGGCTGCTCCTGTCTTCTGCTGCTGCTTCTGTAAAGTGAACCCCTTCCCCTGCCAAACAGAAGCCCTTCGCCTTTCCACAAGAGTACCATCTTTAATATGGAATGAGGGATAGCTTATTTTTGTCTGTGAAATAGCATTCTCTTACCTCACACGTGGCTTGACGCTCTAGAACCAGTTTCTCAAAAACTGTGTCGTCCCCCCTTCTCACTCACTTGTGTAGTTTCAGAGAGAGAAATGCAGGGATTCTGTGTGTAATGTTGTCAAGTTTTTGTGTGTGAGTGAAGAGAGCCAAGTATGTTGCAAAATAAATGTTTCTAAGGGGTGAAACTGGAGACTGGAATTAGGCGAGATGTTTTGAGGATGAATATTCAAGCCCGCATTTTTGAGGACCCTCTAAAGAAACTGGAAATGCTACTGAATTGTTGTTTCTGCTGCTTGAAGTTGCCGTTTCCCTCTGTGCAATCATTGAACTGTGCACGGCAGCCTTTGTTCCAGCGCTGCATGTACAAGCCTAATAAATGCCACACTGGGATTCTGGATCAAGTCCTCTATCCTAATGAACCATGGAAGTCCTGTTATCATAGTAGGGATAAGGCCCTAATATGCATTACATTTTTATGCATTTGGGAAAAATACCCTTCTGAGTTTTGTTCCCACAACAAAGGGATAACTATTTGTGCCTAGGCTCCCTGTCCATTTGTTTTCACTGCTGACTGTATTTATTTTATGGCCAACATAAATGTTGACTACTTGTTTCCACAGGAATAAGATTTAGGGTCTTGTCCTTTTCACAGCCTTCAATCCTACAACCTTTTAGAGATGAATACAATCTCTATGCTTGAGACCCACTGGAGGCCTGCCTCAGTGACAAAATATAGCTTGTGGGTAACTGTGGGAAGTAAGTCCTTCGGAGATATAAAGAAAGGGGTTGTTGTATTATTTTGAGTATTTTTTGAAATAGTTCTTAAAGTAATGTTCAAAGATCATTGCTAAGTAATTCTGTGTGGCTTTTGAGTTCTTATTTGATTAGTTTAGTTGTTATGAGGAAGAAGGAGTCATGGCCTTTGTGGGTGTTCAGCTGTGAGGAAAAAAAATTCTAATAAAATAGAAAATATTTTTGGTATCTATTTGAGCACAGGGTAGTGTATGACCTGTCAAGGTGCCTCAGAGAGCTCTCAGTTTGAACAGAGAATTTTCCCTATCTATTTTTTTATGTGTATGTATATATTTATATGGCTTGGAATAACTAAAGTACCAAAAGAATCTCTCCAGTCTGCTGGGAGTACAGATTCAGGTTTAAAGTACATTTCCCTCCCATCTCTGTTCTTTTTTAATTTAAAATGGTTGCATATTTTATTTAAAAAAAAGCTTCAGAGTTGCAATAAAGATGAAAATTCTGAAATGCATTTCAAAATAATGAAATGGAAATCTGGTGTTGGACAAACATCAAGATTTTTTTTTATATAAAGAAGAAATGAACTAATCCAATACTAAGTTTTGTGTAACTATTGACCGGAAATAGCTTGCATCTGCTGAACTGAGAAACACAAATGTCTGATCTGTTGTATTCGGGGGAAAGCAAAGATAGTATACTTAAAACTTGACTATTAAGGGACTGTCAGACTGTACCTCTCCCTGAATTGCATTGTATTTCACCAACAATGAACGTTAGTGAATAGCAAATTTTATTTTTATAGTGACAGTTTATTAAAGGGAAAAAAAGAGAATAATAAAGTGTTGTGTGTGTCAGTTTGCATCTTAAACTGGTTGTGACCAATGCAGGTTTTGGGCAATGCCTGCCTTGACTTTTAAATCCTAAGAATAGTAGGGCTGGATCAGACCAAGAGACCTCCCAGCATTCTGTCTCCGTCAGCATCCAGCTTCTGAGAAACATGCATAAAGGTCAGGAATATGGCAGCTGTCAGGAGATCAGTGGTCATTCTGAGAGAGTTCAGGCTAGTCTTCATTTTGAGGTTGGACGATCCAGGAATCCCCGTACTTCACGTAGGCGACTAAAGTTCTGAATTCTGCAGAGCCAAGTCTGAAATGCAGATAAGGAAATGAGCACCAGGCGGTGCTGTTGTGCTTATAAATCGAATGAGGCTGCTCCCGCCTTCCTCCAGTTCAGGCCAAGCGTCACTTTCCTTGGTTTGCTTGTTCTGCTGTAAAGTTGCAGCCAATTTATGGCAACCTTGTAAGGTTCTCAAGGCAAGCTATATTGAGAAGTGGGTAGCTGATGCCTGCCTCTGTGTATAGTGACCCTGATGTCCTTGGTGGCCTCCCTTTCCAGGCCCACAATAATTTAAATTACTTCAACATGAGATAACTTACATTTCCAAAGACACATGCCATCAACAATGTATTTTGTTTTTACTTGTAACGGTCTGAATCTCAGTCAGAGAAAAAGGATTGAGAGGAAAGATGGCATGCAATTCTTCATTGAGACAAGTTGAGTCACTATTTCATTTGTATTAGAAATACAACCTCCTCCTTTCTCTTTCCCACATAACGTAAGCTGAGTGTGACCTACCCAAGGCTAGGTGGGAATCTGAGCACTGGTCTCCCCAATTGACTTTGACCCACACTCTTAACACAGGCTTTCGTGAAACCCTGGGGTTTCTTGATGGCCCTGAAAGGGTTTCCCAAATGGATGGGAGCTAATTAATTTTAATTCTTTTAAAAAAATGGTTAAACAGATTGGGTCATATATCGACTCTCCCCTGCCCCATTGGCCAATAATTGGCCTGGAGGAGGAGGGGCCCTGGATGGGCGTATACACGGTTATGCCTCCCAACCACGTTTAGCACGATTGCACCACTTCTATGGTTTTTCAAAGCCTGAAGTCTGTTTCTGAGGTTTCTCAATGATAAAAAAGTTTAGAAAGGCTTATTTAACAACTGTAGCACCTGCATACAAAACAAATCCCCAAATGCATTTCAGCACCCTGACCTGAAATGACTGGATCATCAGAATCGCCTCACATTCTATATTTGGTGAATGAGTATTTTTTCCTCCCACTCGTGCAGAGACAAAAAAAAAAAAGGAGGCCTTTCCCATATCTTCCATTCCTTTTTTTCTAGAGCTGCAAGTCTCAGGATACCCAAATCACCTTAATGTCCAGCATTTAAGGCACTGGCCTTTGACCCCCTCCCCCATAGCTAAGGACAGAAATATTCCCATGTCTTCCAGTTCTTCTCGAAATCTGTAGGCTCCAGGAGAACAAACTCACGTTAACTTCTGGTACATTGTGCATTTTGACAAGTTGAGTCACTATTTCATTTGTAATCCATAAGTTGAAAGAAGGGGCTTTAGGCAGAACTAAATATCCCAAGGGCAAAAAAAGGGGTAAGACAGTGGAGGGATGGCTCCTGTGAGATAAGTAAAGACCTCCAAGTCCCAGAGAAAGAAAGTGGAATTGGTAGCTTCTGTCCAGATGAAGAGGATGAAAGTGAACAGTTACATGATGCTACTTGGCAGCCGTGGGGGGCACTGCCCCTACTGGGAAATCCGGTGGAGCTTGAGCTCCACTGTCCTCCGGCAGTTTATGCCCCTGCTTCCATCCAAATACTAACCGGAGATGACCCTGCTTAGCTTCTGAGATCAGGCTAGCCTGAGCTACCCAGGTCAGGACCAATTTTCAAAGCATCTCTCAGGACCTGGAGGACAGAGAATCAGAGCTGCAGGAGGAAACCTCTGAATTACCTGTTATGACTCACATGCGGCATATTTAAGACACCTTCTGTTGTTCCGATTGCTTTCTTCCACGAGCTTCTTACAGCTTGATTGGCGAGTCCATCATGCCTGACGACCAGCACCCTTTAATAGAGGCTGAATGTGTGCCAATGGGTAGCAGAAGCTTTCCACGGCAGGGAAGTAAATAATATCCCATTAAGCATTTGTGAAACAGACAGCATGTTTTTCTCCAGGCAGTTGGCAACCCCAGCCTGAAGGGGGAACCCATGCTTTGCTCTCTCCGTTCTTCATGTGGGCTGCTCTAGATCATCCCTTAATTTTTCATTTTGCTAAGAAGAGAAAACATTCACTGCAGAGAGTGGGAGTCTTGCCATAACATACGCTTCAGCTGCTTTCAGAAGGTGTTGAAGCAAATGAGGACAATGCACTGTGCGGCTTGGAGGCTGTTTCTCACGTGGGACAAGAAATGAGATCTTTGGTGGTTATTGTGTTGAAGTATATTTAGTACTTCCTGGGAGAAAGAGTCCAGGTGTCATCCTGCATATTTTATACAAGCATATTTATCAGGGAGGAGATATGACTCAGGGGCAGAGCGTCTGCTTTGCATGCAGAAGATCCCGGTTTCAATTCCCGGTATCTCCAATTTATGGAGGGCCCGTCAGTGGGCAATGTGAACGAACTCTGTCTGAGGCCTTGGGGAGCTGCTGTCAATCCAAGTAAGTGGTACTGAGCTGGGTAGACCCCTGTACAGACTCAGAATAAGGCAGGTTCACTAGATGACTTGAATATGCAATAACAGACCCACCAAGGAGTCCTCTCAATTGCATTCCATTTGCCAGGTAATTGCCACCAGTCTGGACCATTTGCTATAATTTCTTGCAGCTTCCTCCGAATGAGAGGAGAGGAAGACGAAATGACCTCGGGGCACGGCAGTCCCAATGCTTCTGGGCCCCTAGCTCCCACATTCAGTCAGGCACCCTGACGGGTCAGCTGCAGGGCAGTTCGGGGGCACCCACCTTGCAGCCGAGCACCCTCCCTCCATGCTGCCTGGATCTCAGTGGCGACTCAATGGGAGCTTCCAGTCAGGGGCTGCACAATGGTTAGGGCCCCCAGCATGGCACCCCTTTCCAGCATGGGGCCTGGGGCAGCTGCATCAGATGCCTTGTGAGAGCACCTCTTGAAAAATGAACTCATGTACAGCAGAGCTACATCCGCCTTCCCCCCACCCTCTGGAGCGAGAGGTTTTTCTTATACAAAATGCATTTGAAAATGCCCAGCCAATGCTCCAAAGGTTGCATTCATTTGTGGATCAAGAGAAAAATGAAGGATATTAGCAGAGAGGGAAATTGCAGGCGTAGGGCCTGGCCTCCTATTTTCTCAGCAACTATTCATTTCCCAGTGGATGCAGGTGGGGGTCAGGAGTCACTTGTGCTGTTGCAAGACCCGAAAGCCTGTTTGCTGCTAAAATCCATTTTTTTCTCTTACACTGTTGCTCTGTGCCAACAAACCAGCTCCAGGGCGAAAGCTTTGGACAGCCTAAGAAATAAA
Organism: Paroedura picta; assembly: GCF_049243985.1. Classification (NCBI taxonomy): domain Eukaryota; kingdom Metazoa; phylum Chordata; class Lepidosauria; order Squamata; family Gekkonidae; genus Paroedura; species Paroedura picta. The sequence goes on from NC_135380.1 coordinate 25,746,482, forward strand.
TGAAATGGCATGTGCGGCAAGGACCTTTGGGACTCAGATCACCGTGGATGTCTCCTGTGATGCAAGCTCCAATGGAATGAATGAATGGGCTGGCACCAGGGTCCCCGCCTCCATGAACCCTTAGGAGGGTCGGCGTTCTGTTTGTGGGTTCGGCACGACACGGGCAGTTTCTTCAGAAACAATGAGCTCTTTATTCAACACCAACTAGAAACATCAAACAAGTAACACAGCAACTCATGAACTTACATACATTTGCACAGGCCCACCAAGAGCTCTTAATGGAGCTATCTGATTGGTCCATCAGAATGTCCTGATACCAGACACTCATTGGCTGGATATGGATCCTTCATTGATGTACTGTAATCCTTGAGCATGCAGTCTGCATGCACAACACTGGGGAACACGTCTCTGTGCCAAACCAGCCAGAGATGCATGCAACGATTCCACTGCATTAGATAGGCCATGCTCCCGTTCAGCTGGTGACACCACCAGAACTCTTCTCCAGAGTGAAGCATAGCAAGGCGGGCCTTCTTATGATCCTCGCTGTCCTGTCTAGTCCAGCCTTGGAATGTTCACTCTCTGCCTGGTGGGTTAGCCTGATCCTGTCAGAGACTCTGTGACTTGAAGAAGAAGAGCTGTTTTTTTAGTACCCAAAAAGCATCTCAAAGCGGCTTACAATCACCTACTTTTCCTCTCCCCACAACAGACAACTTGTGAGGTAGGTGAGGCTGTAAGAGCTCTGAAAGAACTGTGACTGGCCCAAGGTCACCCAGCTGGCTGCATGTGGAGGAGGAGGGGAGAATCAAACCCAGTTCTCCAGATTAGAAGCCACCACTCTTAATTGCACCAAAAGAACTTTGTGGCTTGAGGCTGCCAGACTCAGAGACCACCTCAGACAGACCAAGAAAGAAGGTCATACAGTATATCACCTGTTATGACAACAAGCATGTTGCTTCAAAATTCTGTGGTCCTAATTGGGCTATTGCATCTTTCCATCCAGGGCGTATTCTACACACAATATATAATGCACTTTCAATGCACTTTAGAAGTAGATTATCCTGTTCTGCACAGGAAAATCCAGCTGGCAAAGCACATTGAAAGTGCATTATCCTATGTATGCAGAATGGGCTTATAAGTCTTCACCAGTCTTCTGTTGCTCCCTTGCCATGTAAGAACACACAGCACGGTAAGGAAACACAGCTGACTAGGTGCAGCAAGCCCATGGGAGAAAGGTCAGTTTGGAATCCCATCCCACCCCTCCCCCCCTTCCTCTAAAGATTGACAACACCAGTGTAGGAACATTGGCTAGCCAAAGACACATAAGCACTCAGATCAACATTCTTTGCTAAATCCTTGGCCAATACAATCTGAACCCTGTGGCTTTAATCAGTCATGCAATCAAAGCCCAGGTGCATGTCTCGTATTATATATTCTTTTGCTTCTTTTGATCACAAGCAGTAAGCTATGTTGGATCCTCATTCTGCCCTTTGCCTCCTGGAAGCCCTGCTAAACTCGTGTCCAACTCTAGCTTCTGTGAGCCATGACAGCAAAATGAGACACCTTCAGAGACAGTGTATTTCCAAGTCCCAGAGGCTAAGGGATGCATTTCTCTGGTGGATTGTTGCTGAAAACAACGAACTAGACAACCCTTTGGTCTTCTCCTGCCAGGCAGCTCTTATGAAATAGAACTGAGGGTTGACTGAATGTTTCCCAGCTTATGTGCTGGGAATGCTTCAAAATGTGTGCTTGGAAAATTCGTTTCCGCAGGTCCTTTTGGTCAGAAGTGCATGGAGAGTTCTTTGCTTGTCCCTCTGTTGCAAGATGACCCAACTGAAATCAAAAGTGGCTTAAAGGGAGAAGGAGTTTTCCAAATACACACCCCCTCCTGCCTTTCTGGACTGCTGCTATTTGCCTGGTTGAAGAAACAAGTCAGGAAAAGGATGTGTGTGTGTGTGTGTGTGTGTGGGTAGGGGGGCAATCCCTCCCCCTATACACTAAGGTCCCAATCTTAATTGTCCTCTCCCCATGTCTGGAATTTTGAGCATGTTAGGCATTTCCTAACATGTAGCTAAGCCCCCTGGGTGATAATTCTGCACCCAGTCCCAGCTTCTGTAGTGGTGCATTTCCCCCTGCCACAGTTATCATAGCCTGGAATTTCTTCATAAACTCATCTGGGTTGGCCTGGAGGCTGAAAACAAGACCAGAAGACAGCAGCATAATACAAAAGAAATAGTAGGGGGGGGGGACTATCTCCAAATTGTCAGATGGTGCAAAGCAACAAGTTTTCTCTGGCTTCATTTTGGTGGCCTCTGGCCTTCTGGGCAAAGTTTGCCTGAATTTGCAAGTGGAGTGTGGAGTCTGCAAACTTTTGCAATATAGATCTCTCCTAAAGTTCCTGGGAATGCTGCTATCTCTTGGCGTCATCCCTCCTTACTAAATATTGCATGTTCCCTGCGCGCTCCCTGGCTTCATTTAAACTTCAATGTTGCTGCAAGGTTTTGGAGCATGACAGAAATTTGGACTCGGGAATGGGGTTCTTTTAAAAAAAAATTATTTCTGAAGACCGGAGGCATTCTCTGTTTGAGCTATTCTGGTCTCTTCTAATCTAATGATGCTGTTTGATCTCTCCTCTGACTGTGTTGTCCGGGCATCTTCTCTGAGCTGTGTTAGGAGGGAGGGAAGAGATCTAGTCTTGCGGGAGTCTTTTCCCCCCATATGCATATGATTCCAAGTTAGGCAGCAAACTAATTGCTGTCTCTCTCTGAAGTTTTCTGCAGCTTTCCACACATTGACATGAATGCTTCCAGCCTTAAAGATGCTCCCAGCACTGTCTTGTGGGGGTACACATGGGAAGGAGGTTCCCAGCCCCCCACCCCCATCAGCACTTGAGCACTAATGTAGAAGAATGTCACATTCTTTATTTTGTTTCTTCCCCACCTAACCAGTGAAGGTGGTTAGACTGAGAGCATGTGATGGGTTCTGGTCTCTCTTTGAAGAAGAGCTGGTTTTTATACCCTGCTTTCCACTATAAAGCAGCTTTCAATCCCCTTCCCTTCCTCTCCCCATAAGTGGCACCTTGTGAGGTATGTGGAGCTGAGAGAGCTCTGACAGAGCTGCTGTGTGAGAACAGCTCTAACAAGACTGTAACTAGCCCAAGGTTACCCAGCTCACTGTATGTGGAGGAACAGGGAATCAACCTGGGTCTTTGTGTGTGTGTTCGGAGGCTCCCTTCCCTTAGGGGTCAGGTAGAATTGACAGGTCCCTCCTGATCACTGGTGGGGGATGGGGTGGTAGGGTTACCAGCTCTGAGTTGGAGAACTCCTCAGACTTTGGGGGTGAAACTTGGGGAGGACAGGGAGCTCAGTGGGGTACAATGCCATAGAGTCCACCCTCCAAAGCATCCGTTTTCTCTGGGGAACTGATGTCTGTTGCCTGGTGATGAGCTGAAATTCCTTTCTTAGGGTCAGGCTATCGGAAAAGCAGACCGCAAGATAATAAGCCAAGTTTAGAAGTAATTCTAAGGAAGGTCTGTCATAAGTTTGGGGTTCAGTCATGTGACAAGCACACTGTAGGAACAGTCAGTGCAATCCTTCATTACTGGACAAACCCATTTTTTTTCTTACTTCCTTTAAGGCTCTTGAACTGTTATGGCCCTCAGCTCCTCCCCTTTAGCCAGCAGGGATCCTGTGAAAACTCCCATCTTCCGTGATCCAGATGAGGCTTTAAAGCTGGGGTAGTCAAACTGCGGCCCTCCAGATGTCCATGGACTACTATTCCCAGGAGCCCCTGCCAGCGAATGCTGGCAGGGGCTCATGGGAATTGTAGTCCATGGACATCTGGAGGGCCGCAGTTTGACTACCCCTGCTTTAAAGGAACATAACCAGTGTAAGGTCAGCCTGTGGAGAAGATGCCTACATTGATAGAAATTGGTGGGAGCCGTTCAAAGCACTGTTTGCTCCCATCTGGTGCAGCTTGTATTTTCTTTCTCCCTGTACACAGTGGGATTCAGTTCTTGGTATGTTTCCACTGTGCCTTTCTTTCTCCCTAAACTGGCAACCCAGATAGGAGATTAGGAGTGAGCCCCAGGCAGTTATGAATTTGACTTTGGTTTCAAAGCCCTTCCTGCAATAGGAGTGCGGCGTAATTGTGGTTCTTGCTAAGCGGCTTTTGGTTTTCCCGAGCGAATGACCTTCAGTTTTTGATTGAGGAAAGCAGGTAGTCTTTCTGTGAGGTTAGTCTGCTAGCAAACAAACTGCATGCCTCAAAGGGGGAGGGTCTCGTGATATATTTTAAAGCGATCCTGTCCCTTTATGAGAAGCTCAAGGGGGTATTATTTACCAGGTGGTGCCCTTTACCTCCATGCCACTAAAAGCCACACATTAAATGTTTATTAAAGGAACAGGATATTTCCCCCAGGCTTGTTGGCAACCGTATTAAGGTCCCAGTTCAAATGGTCTCCGAAACAGCTGTGTCTAATAGGCTATATATACAACTGGAGCAGAACCGTACCTATGCATGGCTTGAATGTTAGTCCCAAAGCATGGGAACAACCCCTGAACAAACCCTTTGTGTCCATGCGTATATACTTATACACATGTGCCAGGGTTGACAGCAGCCTGGGAGATTTGTTTCTTACTAGCACACACAAGCAGATAGTTTTCTGCTGTGTTATGCAACTTGTAAAGGTAAAGGTATCCCCTGTGCAAGCACCAAGTCATGTCTGACCCTTGGGGTGATGCCCTCTAGTGTTTTCATGGCAGACTCAATATGGGGTGGTTTGCCAGTGCCTTCCCCAGTCATTACCGTTTACCCCCCAGCAAGCTGGGTACTCATTTTACCGACCTTGGAAGGATGGAAGGCTGAGTCAACCTTGAGCCAGCTGCTGGGATCGAACACCCAACCTCATGGGCAGACAGCTTCAGACAGCATGTTGCTGCCTTACCACTCTGCACCACAAGAGGCTCTTTATGCAACTTGAGTACTCTGCTAACCAAAGCATTCCCATAGCAATGTCATCAGAGCTGGCAGGGGCTCCTGGGAATTGTAGTCCATGGACATCTGGAGGGCCGCAGTTTGACTACCCCTGCTCTAGAAATTCCCTCAATCTTTATGGTATAAGCCATAGAGATTATGGTAAATCCCTAAAGCACTGCAGATGCTCCAATGTCACTTCTGGGTAATCTCACAAATAAGGTAACAGCATCTGCTATGCCCTCTCTCCCCAATTTTTCTCACAGGGCTCACTTGATCAAGTGTAGGCAATTGAGGGAAAGGAACAGGAATTCACTTGCCACTAGTAAGCATCTTGTGAACCTTGCATGTGTGCTAGAGACCTGATGCATCTGCTCCCCTTTGGGGGGAGGGCTAAAACTGGAAGCAGCCTCCCCATCAAAATGTCTTCTTAGGCATCTCCAAACTCTCCCCACGAAGCACAGCAGGGTCAGCCATTTATCAGGGATAAGTAGCATGAAGCCGGCTCTTTCCCTATGAAAAAGGTTCTATTGGAGCACATCTCTCTCTGGTGCTGCTGGAGAAGCCGGAGGAAGGCTTTGGAGCCGGAAGATTTCATCAGCAGCCTGTCATTCTGGCCTGGGGTCTTTAGCCTTCCTGGCAATGGAAACGGCTCTCCCGTCTTGCCAAGCATTGCTCTGAACACCCTGCAAAAATAAGCCATCCTTGGCAATCCATCAGAAGAAAATGTGAGTGGACAGAAAAATATACGGGTTGCCATTTGGCCTTGGAGGGAATCGCAGGGCTGCTTGTCATCCCACTCTGCCGGGACTGAGAAGCGAAGAGTGAGGTCTTCTGCACAAGGGGATGGGGGAGGGAACGAAAGGAGACAGACAGCCTACCAGGCAAATAAAACATCTGCATTAAGTGATTCTCTCTCCCCCCGCCCCACATTCCACATTGCTTTTCTTCTCCAGGGAGGTATCAGCACTTGAACAGGGTAAGTGGCTCTTTAAATCCTTTTCATATAAGAAGTGTCACTGTAGTGACAACATAGTTATAGGGCAATAGCCTCTTGGGTCATTGGCTTCGCTATCTGCTGCTGAAAGCTAAGGCCGGTACAGAAGCAGAGCTCTGTCCAAGGGGAGCGTTTGGAACCCACAGAATGGTGGTTGCGAGAGCAGCTGCTTGGCAAGCACCACGAGCCACTCCGCAAAATCTGCCGTGTGCGTGACTGAACAGAATATAGGGAGTGGCCTGCAGGGGGCATCGGAGGAGAGGGGTAGTTGCCATATCTAGATCAGGAAGTTCCTGATATTTTTCAAATAATCTCCTTTGTGACCTAATTGGCTCTGCTGGAGACTTCCTGCTCCTTGGAGCACTCTTCTGCCCTGCTTGCTTCCAGAACAGACAGAATAAGCAGTCAGAAGTTAGGACTGTCTCTCTTGGTGTAGTGGTTAGGAGTGCGGACTTCTAATCTGGCAAGCCAGGTTCGATTCTGCACTCCCCCACATGCAGCCAGCTGGGTGACCTTGGGCTCGCCACAGCACTGATCAAGCTGTTCTGACCGAGCAGATATCAGGGCTCTCTCAGCCTCACCCACCCCACAGGGTGTCTGTTGTGGGGAGGGGAAAGGGATGGCGATTGTAAGCCGCTTTGAGCCTCCTTCGGGTAGAGAAAAGTGGCATAGAAGAACCAACTCTTCTTTCTATACAAAGTTTATTGCTCTTCTTAACAAAACTGTTTTATTCTTTTAAGCAGCCTGGTGCTGTGATCCTCTTTGCAAATCTGAACTCTGCCAACACCTGTTAGAAGCCTCGGCTGGATGGGAAGTGCAGGCGAGTCGCCTAGCCTGGTCTTCCCACGCAGGCGTCGGTGAACTGTTGCAACTGCTGGGGAAGTCTGTATTCTTGGAGAACAGCAGCTTCCCACTTAAAATGAACCTGCTGTGTCTCGGAGATGTGTTCCTGTGGCATTGATGTACCTGTTGTCCTTGCTGTGGTTGCTTAAGGTGGGGAGTCAGGTGCTATCGGAGGATGCCTGCAGAGAAACATCTGTGGAGGTCTCTGTCTGCCAGAGAGTTTCTAGGCAGCTGCTTCCGGAGATGGTCCAAAGACGGCACAAACAGCCTTGCAAATCCCAGGCAAGTTCTAAATGTTCCTGGCAAAGCCCCCTGCCACTCGCTTTGACTACTCAGACCGCGATTTCTGAAGTTTGGGCCCCTGATGGGCTGGACCACTTTTATTACACAGAGTCCTTAGCAGTTAAAATAGCCCAGGTATCCCTCAAATACCTTCATGTTTTCCTAGTTCATGACTGACCCCTCCCTTGCCAGTTTGCTTGCAATTCCTAATCGGAATCGATTAACTGAAAGCACAGAAGTTTCCCTGGGAAGAAATGAGGGTTTTCGGCCATCTTGATTTTTTCCCCTTCTGCGTCTCTTGCTGCTTGTCATTCCAAAAGCTTTTGGCTCCTTGGCTTCTCCTCTCCTGGAAAGCAACAGGCCTGCTGTAAACACATTTAATGAAATCTGATTTGCAAGAGGAAGCGTCTGATCATATCCCTCACAACAGATTCCAGCTCACCCCCCACCCCGCCTCCCTCCACACTCATACGCACACGATGGTGCGGTAGGAACCAGCTATAATGATATGGTAATTAAATGCTAAGTGTGTTGATCTGTTTGGAATTAAAAAGGGATTCTTTGCAAGCATATGAAATTGGGGTGACGCTAAAAACATAACCACGTCTTACCTGCATTCTAGTTTTTGCCCCGGTTTGGAATCATTCCCGATTCAGTCATGCAAAGAACCATGCTTCACACATGAAGTTGCCTTATCCGACCATTGGTCCAATGGGGTCGGTATTGTCTACTCAGACTGGCTGGATCTCAGGGAAATGACTTTCACATCACCTACTGCCTGGTCCTTTTGACTGGAGATGCTGCCGTTTGTACCTGGGACCTTCTGTGTGCCAAACAGATGTTCTGCCACTTATCCACACATATGCCCCAAACAAACTTTCAGATGTTTGAAAGGGACCATCACTCACAGCTTCCTCAGCCACCTTCTTAAGCATCTCCAGATCCATCAGTTCTTTCCTACAGCAAAGCAATTTCACCGCTCCTTTCCAGAGATTGCTATGTGTCTTGCGACTGCCTGCAGGATGTTGGTGGGCAGGAAGATCCACAGCCCTCCCTTCAAAGTGTTGACATAAAATGTTATACATTTGCAGAATAGGCTGACGTATTCAAGGCCACTGCACATACTTATCCCCCCTCCTCTGCTTTTTTTTGTTTTTGAGTAAGGATCAATCTCCTGCCAAGCTTTCTTGCCTTGTTGTTAAGGAGAGTTGCATGAGCCTCACATTGTACCACAATAATTTGATAAGGAACTCAAACAATAGATGTGAACCATCATGACTGAATATTTCCACAAGTGTCTTTTCGAGCAGCATGAGCAGCCTTCTTGCTGTAAAATGGGGCATATACCCTGCTGTGGGTGGGTGAGTGGAAAGAGGCCATATGCATTGGTAAACTGGCACCATGGGTCAGATCTGTCTGTTCCCCATGCCCTGGCCAGGGAAGGAGTATTCCTGACAAAGGGTGCAGACATTTCTGAACACGGTTTGGGGCATTCCTAGGGATTTGGGGAAAGGAGATAGCTCAACAGGAAAGTACTCCACAGCTACCATTTTCTCTGGGGGGGGGTGATCTTTGGGGTAGTTTGGAGGTACATTGAAATTCTGGGAGACTTCCAGGAGAGACCAACAGAGAGAATGACTTGTCAGACTTGCAGAAAGCAAACAAACCAAAGACGCTGATAAACTGGTTACAAGAGTAAAATGAATAGAAGGAATCTTCTTTTATTGAAAAATGAAATTTGCCATGGTGCAGACCAGTTATTAAGCATTTTCAAATGTATTTTCTTCATTTGCAAAATCAAATAAATATTCTACAAAGCAATTTGTGAACATGGACCACTATTAAACATTTTTGAATGTATTTTCTTCAGTGGCAAAAGTATAGAAAAAACATAACATAAATAAGTTCCACAACTATACAAATAAATTGCCACAACTGATAAAGTGTCATTATTACTGATACTTACTCAAAAAATGAACATTTATTCATTCACTAAGCAATTTGTCAACTTTCTTTCCTGACTGATATTAGAAACAATCTATAATAAATACATAAAGTAAACCCAATACAAGGAGTCAGAACAAAAGCACACATATTTAGAATCAAGTAAAAAGATTTTTTACAGTTGTTATATACCTTGACATTATAGTCCTAAAGATTGTTCTTGAAAATATATTATTACAATAGAATCTTATTCAAATAGAGAATCTTATTCCCCAAAAAGTAAAGAATCTTATTTTGGGGACAAGCTGGTGTGACCACACCCTACCATTTGCTTATGTCCTCCAAGTTACCCACAGTTAAGAATCATTTAAATACAGCAAAGTCAAAAGTCTTGTCATTCTTAAAGGAACATTTTATAAAAAGCAAGACAGATTCATCAATTAGTTCAAACCACAAGGCATTAAGGAATGCAAATGAAAAATATGGAACACTTCACAATGTAACGTAATTGTAGAGATATTAATTTTTTTGATTTGTTTTATAAGAAACAGTCTTCAAAGCAAAAAAAAAAAATCTTAAGTCCATATAGTTCTGCTGACAAGTTACAAAATATTCCACTAAAGGTGCCTTCTGCACCAAACTGCTTATTTGGTCCATAATTTGCACTTTTATTGGTCAAGTAGCGATACCTATATACACAAGCTGACATTTGCAAAGGATACAATAAATCATGTTCGGAATATTACAGTTAATGAAATCATGAATGTGAGCTGTGAAATTTACATCCTTAAAGTGATAGACATCTAATTCCAGTAGTAATTTACAGACCTGATATGAACCACACTGAAAATTATAATGAAAGGATTAGTCTGAAAGCTTTGCCATTAGAAGTTATAATTGAAAGGACAACAAGAAGTAAGATTACTGATTTTCTGCATATACAAAATTTGATTGATAAAGACAGCTGAAGTTATTACTAAAATGTCTAAGGAAACTAATGGTAAATGCTGGAAACACCCGCCTTCCTCTGGGATTCTAAATAAGCAAAGTAGCTGCTTTGCAAATAGCAACCCAATTTAAACAGGATGCTATGTCAGTACAAAAGTACCATGGGGGTGTTGCTTTGCTTCAGCCAGCATCACTGTTAAATCAGCTGATTCATGGGTACGGTGTTGCATCTGTAGACCTACTGATGACTTAGCTTGAGTTCTGAGTCAGGATTGGAACTCTACAATTCCATTAGCCAATGTGCGACTAGATCTCTACCACAGGATCTAGTCTGTTGAAGCTGAAACTGACCTATAGGTAGCACTGGTGGGAAGATCCTTTTGTTTGTGCTTGTGTATAAGTTGGGGTTTTGGTGGGGTTTCTTTGGTTCAGTTCTGCTTTCCTTCTGTACTATGCTGGGGTCCTAATAAACAGCGTAAATCTCTTCCACTGCCCGTGTTCTTCTGAACCAATGGATTTAAGAAACGGATTGCCTGTTTTATGACTTCTGAACATTGGTTTACACTGGGAGTAACCTTTGAGTTAACATTGCCTTGAGCAGCACTCCAAGACTAAAACATCATATTACAAGTCACTGTTTGGGCATTGATGCATTGACTTAATTTTCGCTGAAACAAATAGCGGCCGCGATTGAGCGCGGCCGCCGTTGACGCGGCGGTGGCGCCCGGGAGCGGCGCGGGCCTCGGCCGCGTCATCGGGGTGCGCCGCGGCGCGCCTGGGGAGAAGGGCGGGGCCACCGGCCTTTTAAGGCCGCGCTCACGTGGCTCGCCCTCTTTCCCCCATCGCCGCGAACCCGGACGGTTCTCCGTGCTGGTGCTCCGGGGATTGAAGGCCAGGCGGCTCACGGCGCTCGGGCGCTTGCTCGCCGGCCTTCGAGGCGGGATCCGCTTGGATTCCCCCCCCCCCTGCGCCGCAGCCGGGGATCTGCGGCTGAGAGTGGGTCCGGACGTCGGCCGCGTCGCGGCTCCAGCGGAGGCCGGGGCTCAGTCGCGGCGGGGGCAGGATGCCCCGCCGGCAGAAGTCGGCCGCGGCGGGCCGCGTGGAGGCGGCTGCGTCTGGCGGCGCCGGGGGTGGGGGAGGCGGCAGTGAAGGGCCCCCCGCCCCCGTCCCGGCTAGCGGCGACGGGCCCGGCCCGTCGGCCCCGGAGGTCCGTGGGTCGGGGGGCGGGGCCCCCGAATCCTCGGCGGTGCGGCCGCGCAGGAGCTGCCGCAGCCCGGCGCGGCTCCCTCCCGCGCCCCAGGAGGGCTCGGCGAGGGGCGGTGGCTCGGCCCGCGCGGCTCCGGACTCGCCCGGCGCTGGTGTCTCCGGTGCTTCGGGGTCCGGGTCCGGCGGGCGGCGCGGCTGCGAGGCCCGCGGGGGTGGGAGGCCTGGGGGGCGGCGCGAATCGCCCGCTCGGGCCCCCCGCTCCTCGCGGCGCGCCTCCTCCCCGTCGCCCGAGGCCTCCGGGGGCGGGGCTCGCAAGCGGGCCTGCGCCCTCCGGGCCAGCCGGGCCTGGGCGTCGGCCATCCCGGCGGCTCGGGCCCGGGGGGCGGGGGGGGCCTCTAGAAAAAGGGCGTCCTCGCGAAGGGGGGGCTCCCCCGGGCGGTCTGTCCGGCGAGAGAGGCGCGGGTCCGGGCGTGCCCCATCGGGGGGCGACCGACCCCGGACCAGCAGTTCCCCCTCCTCGCGGGGCAGGGATGCCAGGGGGGGGCGGGGCTCCGGTCCGTCGGAGTCCTCATCCAGCGGCGCGGGCCGCCATCAGCTGGGAGGGCCCAGGGACAGGGCCAGGGACTCTTACAGGTCCCCATCCCCGCTGCGCCGTCCCGAGCGCTCTCGGCGGCGGGCGGCGGACGGTTCCAGCGGGTCCTCCCCGCGGCGTTATCAGCGACATTCCGGGGGGCGCGAGGGGAGTCGGGGGTGCCGGCGGCGTGAATCCAGTCGCCGCGGAGGGCGGCGCCGCCGGTCACCTCGCTCCAGCTCGTCTGCCCCTTCCCGCCAGGGTCGTTCTGTAGAGCACCGCTCGTCCGAATACAGGGCCGGGTTTGCCGAGGCCAAGGCGCTGTACGGCTCTAGTGGCGCCCGGCGGCGCAGCTCCGGCCCGGCCGAGTCTTCAGTTTCGGGCAGCACGCTGGGCGTCTCCGATTCTCGGACGCCGTCGCCGCGAGCTGGGGCAAGTGGGAAGCGGAAGCGCACCACGCTACGGAAGGCCCACAAGCGTAGGCGTGCATCGCGACGGAGCTCGCCCACGGGTGAGTCATCATCGTGGGAGGAAGGCGACGATACCATCCACGACGGGTGGTATTGGATAGAGGGGGCCTACGTCCCTGGGATGCCGCTCTGGTTGAAGAACAGGCGGCGCGACATGGTTCGGATGCTTGACGAGGCGGGCATCAGCCGGCGCAGGCGCGAACCGCCTGGCCGGTTTAGGGACGGTGAGGCCCCCCCGGGGGTGCACCTTCCCGTGAAATTGCGGGAGCGGGCCCTCGATGGGTATTTCGTTGACTTTTTCGAGTTGGCGAAGTGGCGCCGAAAGGGGGCCGACACGGGGAAAAAGGGCGACAAGGACAAGGCGCAGTCACAGCCAGTTGAGCGATCCATGCTCAATTGGCTTAAGGGTTTCGCCGAATTCCAGGCCCTGATTTGCGGGGGGTACCCGGAGAGGGGTTGGCATCTGGCCCGCTACTTATACACCGTGTTGGAGGCCTGGGAGGTGGGCGGCGAGGAGGCCGCCATGGATTACGACCGGGAGTTCCGGGAGCTGGCCTCCCACAATGCTTCCACGCGTTGGGATCTTCGGCTGCATGATGCGTGGTTCATGCAGGTGGGTCCCAGCGCACGCCAGAAGCGGGAACGTGGGAAGGGCGGATCCTCCGGTCCCGTTCGCAAGTTGTCCGGGCTGGTTTGCTGGGACTACAACAGGGGCGGCTGCAAGCGGCGAAGGTGCCGGTTCGAACACCGCTGCGAGACCTGTGGGGGCGGGCACGCCATGTCGGCATGTGCGCAGCCTTCCTCTTCCCAGCCCTTTCGAGGGACCCGATCCTCCGGTAAGAAGGACGGGGGATCGGGTCCCGCAGCTCCTTCCGCCGCCCCAAAATCCGGCTGAAGCCGCGGGGCAGCTCCGCGGCCTGGCTCCCACGCCGGTTCGGCTGCCGGTGCTGCTGTCCTGGCTGGGTAGTTACCCGGACAGGCCTGCAGCGGCTTATTTGGCGGCCGGATTCTCGAAGGGGTTCCGGATCCCGTTCACCGGCGAGCGGTCGGCTTTTACGAGCGGCAACCTGCGATCTGCCCGCGAGCTGCCGGACGTGGTGGCGGCGAAACTGGCCAAGGAACGGGCTGCCGGACGGGTGGCTGGACCATTCAGCGGTCCGCCGCTGCCCAACCTGAGGGTCTCCCCGCTCGGAGTCGTGCCCAAGAAGGCGCCCGGGGAATTCCGGCTCATCCAGCACCTGTCGTACCCGAGGGGCGGGTCGGTCAATGATTTCATCCCGCAGGAGCTGTGTGCCGTGAGGTACACCCCATTCGACGAGGCAGTGGCTATGGTTCGCCGCTGTGGCCAAGGGGCATTGCTCGCTAAGTGCGACGTGCAGTCGGCCTTCCGACTCCTGCCTGTCCATCCCGAGGATTTCTGCCTTCTAGGTTTCCGGTTCCTCGACGGATGGTACGTAGACAAGGCCATGCCAATGGGTTGCTCCATTGCATGCGCGGCCTTCGAAGCGTTTAGCTCCTTCCTCGAGTGGGCCGCCAGGGTCCGGGGGGGGGGTCCCCGAGCTGGCCCACTACTTAGACGACTTCTTGATGGCGGGCCCGGCGGGCACGGACGCCTGTTCGTCCAGTTTGAGGTCATTCCAACGGGTGATGTCCGACCTGGGGGTGCCATTGGCGGCGGATAAGACGGAGGGTCCCGCAACCAGGCTTACTTTCCTGGGGGTGGAGCTCGACACCGTGGCGGGCACGTCTCGGTTGCCGGCGGATAAGGTGGCCTCCCTCAGGGGACTCATCCGGGAGTTGTTGAAAAAGCGGAAGTGCGCACTCCGCGAGGTCCAGGTGCTGCTCGGGCACCTGAACTTTGCCTGTAGGGTGGTCGCGCCAGGCAGGCCTTTCTGTTTTCGCCTGTCATTTGCCACTCGTGGATTGTCTCGTCCTTTTCATCATCTTCGGGTTTCCACGGAGATGAAGGCGGACCTACGGGTGTGGGAGCGGTTCCTGGGAGGTTTTAACGGCGTGGCCATCTGGCAGTCGCCTTACGCTCCCAGGGATCGGCTTCAGGTTCACTCGGACGCCGCCGGGGGCTGCGGGTTCGGGGTTTACTTTGAAGGGGAGTGGTGCGCCGCGCGGTGGCCAGACGCCTGGGCGGCGGAGGTTCACCGCGACCTGACCTTTCTGGAGTTCTTCCCCATAGTGGTAGCGGTCCGGATCTGGGGCCCGCGTTTCGCTGATCACCGCGTGGAATTCATGTGCGACAATCAGGCCGTTGTGCAGATTGTGAACAGGCAGTCGTCCAGATCCGCCCGGGTTATGCGCCTGGTCCGGGTTTTTGTATTGGACTGTTTGTCGTACAACGTCTCTTTTCGCGCCAGACACGTCCCGGGGGTAAACAACGAGTTGGCCGACGCTCTCTCTCGGTTTCAGGTCGAGAGGTTCCGGCGTCTCGCTCCCGGAGCAGCAAGGGAATCGGTCGGTTGTCCGGAGGACCTGTGGCAGCTTGGCGTCGGCTGATCATGGACGGGGTCCTGTCATCACTGGCCGACTCCACTCGGAGGGCGTATCGGCGTGCAGCCTGTCAGTTTGTGGACTTCTCTCGTTCGGCTGGGCATTCTTCCCCCTGGCCGATGAAGGAGGGCCTGCTGCTCCGGTTCCTGGCACGTCTCCGGGAGCAGGGACTCTCCTGCAGGACGCTGCGGGTCACTCTGGCCGGACTTTCCTTCTGTTCTAAGGCCCTCGGCGCTTGGGACCCGGGGCGGTCGTTTTTGGCCAGGCAGGCCCTGAAGGGCTGGGGGCGGCAGTCCGTGCCTCGGCCTGATCCTCGGCGCCCTATCACCAGAGCTGTCCTGCGACAGCTGCTGGGGCACTTGCCGGCCGTGGCTCGCTCGGACTTCGAACTGGTTTTGTTCCGGGCGGCATTCACTGCGGCTTTCCACGGAGCCTTTAGGGGTGGGGAGTTGGTGGCACGGTCCCGCTCAGCCCGTTTCTCAGCCGGTCTGGAGTTTTCGGACGTGGAGTTGGTGGATTCGGGGGTCCAGTGCCTCATTCGTCGGTCCAAGTGTGACCAAGGGGGAAAAGGGACTCACGTGTACCTCCCGGCCTTACGTGGGGAGGCCGATTGCCCACGACGGGCTATGGTCGCGTACATGGCGATGCGGCCCTCCCTTGCAGGACCACTATTCGTCCATCAGAACGGGAGCTGTCTGTCCCGGTACCAGTTCGTGGCAGTTCTCCGGGCCTGTTTGCAGGGAGCCGGCCTTCAACCTTCCTTGTATGGGTTGCATTCTTTTCGCATTGGCGCCGCCACGGAGGCGTACTTGGCTGGCGAGCCGGCTGGGGCCATCCAGCAGAAGGGGCGGTGGCGTTCCCGGGCATATCAGCTGTATATTCGCCCTCAACATGCTGTCTGATTTGGTTTTTTCCCAGGTGTTCCATCAGGAGCGGCAGCGGTCACGGTGGTGGGGCACAGTATTCCATACTGGGCCGGCAGGCACGCAGTCGCGACAGAATGGGGTGAGCACCTCGGCCTGGAGGACGTGTGCAAGATTACCTGGTCCGGTCGGAGGGGATTGCGGTGGTCGTCCCTGCTGCGGGTCGTGGCTGACGAAGTTCATCGCTGGGGCGTTCCGGATGTGTTGGTGATGCATCTAGGAGAAAATGATCTGCCCACCATGACCGGTCGTCAGCTGAGTGCGGCCATAACAGAGGACTTGGTAATCTTGCGACAGCGGATGCCACATACCACGTTGGTATGGTCCGAGATGCTCGATCGCCTGGTTTGGCGGTCCGCTCGGCGGTCTGACCGCGTGAACTTGGCCAAGCAGAAGGCTAATAAGGCTGCGTGCAAGACCGTGCGTTCGTTGGGGGGTGTGACTGTTCCTCACCCCAAGTTAACTTTCCGTTCCCCGCTTTTGTTCCGGTCGGATGGGGTGCACCTTGCAGACCGCGGGTGTGACCTCTGGCTGGCCGACGTTCGGGACGTTTTGAAGACTATTTTTTCCGAGGGTTGGCGGGAACAGGGACCGTTGGTTCCTGTCCAGTGGCGGGACATGCAAGGTAGGGAGCCCGTTGGCAGGGAGCCCGTTTGCGTACGGGACTCCCTGGAGTAGGGGGTCTCATTAAGGAGACCGGCCACAACCGGGCGCGGCCTACCCGGCTGGGAGGCCAGGGGCCCGGGGCCAAGCGAGAGGGAGGATCCCATGGAGGCGGACGCCCGTGGGGTCCTCGATGGTCGCTTCCCAGGGATCCCGCGGCGGAAGGCATCCCATCCTCCCGGCTGGGAGTGAGGTGAGGAGCCGGAACGCCGCGGGTAGGGGTGGTCAGCCGGCCGGCTGACAAGGTTGGGGCTCCACTACCATGCATGCGGGCCAACCCTCCGGTGGGAGGGTATTGGTTAATAAACGGCTGCGGCCAATTTGTTGCCAAGTTTGGGTCCGCGTCGTTACTGGGATAGTCGCCACCTGCTAGTCAAATAGCGGCCGCGATTGAGCGCGGCCGCCGTTGACGCGGCGGTGGCGCCCGGGAGCGGCGCGGGCCTCGGCCGCGTCATCGGGGTGCGCCGCGGCGCGCCTGGGGAGAAGGGCGGGGCCACCGGCCTTTTAAGGCCGCGCTCACGTGGCTCGCCCTCTTTCCCCCATCGCCGCGAACCCGGACGGTTCCCCTCCCATCCCTCCCAGTTTTTTCGTTCTCGTTTTCGTCGCAGTCGTCGGGACATGCAAGGTAGGGAGCCCGTTGGCAGGGAGCCCGTTTGCGTACGGGACTCCCTGGAGTAGGGGGTCTCATTAAGGAGACCGGCCACAACCGGGCGCGGCCTACCCGGCTGGGAGGCCAGGGGCCCGGGGCCAAGCGAGAGGGAGGATCCCATGGAGGCGCACGCCCGTGGGGTCCTCGATGGTCGCTTCCCAGGGATCCCGCGGCGGAAGGCATCCCATCCTCCCGGCTGGGAGTGAGGTGAGGAGCCGGAACGCCGCGGGTAGGGGTGGTCAGCCGGCCGGCTGACAAGGTTGGGGCTCCACTACCATGCATGCGGGCCAACCCTCCGGTGGGAGGGTATTGGTTAATAAACGGCTGCGGCCAATTTGTTGCCAAGTTTGGGTCCGCGTCGTTACTGGGATAGTCGCCACCTGCTAGTCAACAAGCATTAATATTTTAATCCTTTCCAGCAATGTTTAATGGCAGAGGGGAGATATGGGTTGCTTGGATGGTTGCTTTCAGGGCAGGATAAAAACCATGCATGTCGTTTCTTGAACTGCTAAAAGTGTTTAACTATGCGTAGTCCTTTGTCTGTACCAGCAGATGAACTATTGCTGGCTTCCAGGCTGGGGAAATAAAATATTTCAGGCAAACTGTCTTTCTTTCTTAAGAAGGGAGCAGAGGCAAAGGGAAGGAGCTGAGCCCTCCAGTGCTTTTAACAGATGGAAGAAGGGATCTGGTTTGTACAAGTAGTCATGCAGAAGGTGGGAAAGCTGCCTCTTCTGCTTAACTATAACAATTGCCAGGTAATAGCTAGAGATCACCTGGGATTACAATTGATCTCCAGTTAATACAGTTCACCTGGAGAAAATTACCACTTTGGAAGGTAGACTCTATGGTATTATACCCAATTGAAGCCCCTTCCTTCCCCAAACCCTTCCGTCCTCAGGCTCCACCCCCAAAATATCCAGGTGGGGTGGAGCTGGCAATCTGAGTGACACTCACCCCCCACTTTTTGAGACTTGACTGGTCAGTCCTAATTTTGTTCCGTGCAAGTGTACATTCAAGATCAGACTACAGTGACATGTTCTTAAGTGGAGCTGCCATTAAAAACAACTCAGAAATTTCAATTATTGCAAAACGTGAAAGATTATTGGATTATCACACGGATCTCAAAACAGTGCTGCTGGTGGCCTGCTTGTTTCCGGGTTCAGTGTCAGGTGCGAGTTCTTCCCCTTAAAGTACTTTATGACTCCAGAGCCACATATCTCAAGGAGAGCCAGTTTGGTGTAGTGGTTAGGAGTGCGGACTTCTAATCTGGCGAGCCGGGTTCGATTCTGCGCTCCCCCACATGCATCCAGCTGGGTGACCTTGGGCTCGCCACAGCACTGATAAAATTGTTCTAACCGAGCAGTGATATCAGGGCTCTCTCAGCCTCACCCACCACACAGGGTGTCTGTTGTGGGGAGAGGAATGTGAAGGCGACTGTAAGCCGCTTTGAGCCTCCTTCGGGTAGGGAAAAGCGGCATATAAGAACCAACTCTTATTCTTCTTCTAATATTTCCTGCTATGAACTTGTTCACCAGTTTTGTTTCTCCATCCAGTCTTTGCTTGTGATACTGTCCCACTGGACACTGATCTGTAGCCAAGTTCTGGATTTTTTCTCTGGAATGGGCTGTTGGAGGAACTCAGCGGAGAATTCCCCCTTCCCTCCAGATTTTTAGCAAATGCTACGAGGCAGTATTGTTTTCTAGAGCTTTTTGTTAACTTTGCTTGTTTTTCTGTTGGTAAGATGATGATGTATGGGTGTAGCTGTTTTCCTGGATTTTTCTTTCCATTTGTTGTACATGTTTTTGTCAGATTGTTAGTTCATATGAGTCCTGTTTTGTTTAGATTTTCCAAAAGGAAGGCAAGATAGAAATATTTTAATTAAATATTTCAAAAGAAATAAATATTATTTTCCTCTCCAACAATTTGAAGTTATTATTGTGACTTAGTGTGACTTGAGCTGCCCACAATAATTGCAAATCATCTCAAATCAGTTAAAATCAGTCTTTGGTTGAGGACAGGTCGCAACCTCCAGCTAGCGCTATTCCACTCTGTGACCCCTGTACCTGTGGTGTTTTGACTATAAATTGGGGAAGGATTGGGGATTATGCTGCCATTTTATGGGTTTTATGGGTTTTTATGGGTTTAATTGTATCAGGGATTATGATTTATTTTAATGGGGTTTTAATTCTGTCTTCGTGTAACCCACCACAAGTCTTCAGAGAGTGGTGGGATAAAAATCCGAATAAATGAATGAATGAATGAATGAACAACTGCCTTTCCAACCAATATCACCTCTCATTAGTGGCCAGTATCAACTCCCACAGACAGTTTCCCCAAAGCTTTTTCTTTAGAAAAATAAACTATCTGCTTGCAAAGCCCCAGAATGGCTGACACATCCCCCTTGTCAGAAAGTTACTGCCCCTTTCATTCCTGAATTGCTCATGGCAGGTAATGGAATCTTCTGTGTCTGTGCTAGAACCCATCGACCCACCCCTAGAAAATGTGGCTCCGATACTGATAGAACCATCACTCCTTTTGTACTCCCCCCCCCATTCTACAGTGTGACACAACTGGCTCGCCATTTTTCTTTCCCTAGGAATTGGAAGAATTCTGTCGTCCTTCATCAGACTAATATAAGCAACCGTCTGTAACTGGCAAAGAGTGCAGCTTCTCCAGATCCTGAGTCTTAGAAAGTAATTTATTGTTTTGTGCGTGAACTTTATAAACAGGCAGCAAGACTGAAATGTTTGGGTGAAGTGGATTCTTGTTGACAGCCCCAAATTGATTAATTTCTTTTGCTCAGGAATATCAGATGCAAGTGGATAAAAAACTGGCGGAAGATGATCAAGTCTAACAGGGCAAGGAGAGAAAAGGGCAACGGAGAACACAAATCCCACCCAGTGTTGCTGCAGGATAAATGCAGTTGATTTCCACGAGGGCTGCACAATGGAAGGTTCACTCGTATCACAGGTGGTTATTGCATGGTGGTATGTAGAGGACACTGCTGGGCACTCATTGAATCTCCTGTCCCACAGCTGAGACTCAGCCACCCTATGCAGCCCTTTCAATCATGTTAAAAGGCATGTATGGGTTACACAGGAAGAATTCCATTTTTTTAAAGGGTTTTGGCTGTTGCTGAATTGTTCCAATGTTTTGCCTAAGGAGAGACTCCTGTTAATGCTTGGAATTTAACAGTTGATAAAGTTTCAGTGACAGCTGTACATTTTTCCTGCCTGGGTGAAGCAGCTCTAACATTTATTTTAAATGAGCCACTCTGACATTCCCTAAGTCCTTCCCTGCTCTACTCCAGTGTAGTTGCAAGGCAACTTTGCTTGTTGATGGCTCATAGAGTCCTGGAGTAGGAAAGGGCCATACAGGCTATCTAGTCCAACCCCTCGCTCAATGCAGGATCAGCCTCAAGCATCCTAAAGCATTCCCATGTTTACTTGTAAAACTGTGTAAATCTCCTTTCTGGAGCAGATCTCAGGGCAGAAATGCTTCTTGTTCTTCTTGGGGACCACTTTGTATTGGTCAGACGTTTGCAGTTGACATGAAAGCCAATATTACAACAGAAAATTGTCGACCTTTCCTTCTTGCTGTGGTGGACTGCCCAGGAGAACTTCACCAGCTCAGTGAGTTGGAGGGAGCTGTCTATTTTCTCAACTGCTGAGGTGACAAAGGAGCATTTCACTCTGTAGATGGAAAAGGATCTAACATTCTTTTTTGTCCTTTTCCCCATCGCTTTTCATAAAAGGGTCCAGTTGAGGTACTAAGGGTGAAAAGGAGTACATTGCTGATATAACTCCTCCTGAGCCAACTAGGTTTTGTGCTGGCTGCTAAAAAAAAAGCCCAATGCTATCAAGACCCTGCTGTGCAAAACTGCCATTAAGGTTGTTGTAATGTTTATCAAGTACATGACACGCAAGTTTATCCCTGGATGCTGTGGGCCCATGGCACCTGTTCTGCCCTTGAAACAGTTGTACTATTGCTCCCCACTCAATACAATGTGGATAGAAGGCAGCATGATATAGCCTGATCTCATCAGATCTCAGATGCTAAGCAGGTTCCATAGTTGGGTGGGAGAACACCAAGGAAGACTCTGCAGAGGAAGGCACCTCTGTTTCTTACATGTCTTGAATGCCTGTTGCTAGAGTCACATACCTACATGGGCAATACAATTTACAGAGTGTAAGCAGAAGGCCCCTGGAGGCAGTGGTGCACTTAGGTCATTTTGGACTCCAGATATAATATGGGAGTTCCTTTCTAGGCAATAATGAGGACTTCAGATGCAAAGCTATGGCCTAGTTTTGGGGGCCACACTTCTGAGCCCACAAACCAGAGCCTCAAACTTCTGGCTCAAAGTCCACCTGTGATGGCACCACTGAGTGAAGAGGAACCACCCCCCACATATGGACTGTGGTTCAGAACATTAAATGCCTGCTGTAATTGTTGCTATATGCAAGATCTGTAGTGTGCCTGAATCAACAGCATAAGAATTCCTACAGGGGACGTTGGAAGAGATGTGCATTTATCAGTTTAGGGATTGCCCGATGCTTTCCCAAATAATCCCCTCCAGTGTCCTGATTGGCTCCTTTGAGCACACTTCCTCACTGATTGCCTCCAGAACAGAATGAATGCAGACAACAGAACATTTCTGGTTTTCTCAATGGGCCTGGAAGGGTTTCCTGAATGGGTAGGAGTTAATTAATTTTTAATATACTTTTAAAAAATTGCCAAGCATTTATTAGATGGTATGACCATATATGGTCATGTAGATCTGTGCCCCCCCCAAATGGCCAGTGATGGGCCTGGGGGGGGGAAGGGAGGGCCCCCAGGTGAGTATGTACACAGCTATCCTTCCCAACCATATTCTGCACAATTGTGCCACTTCTGGGGTTGCTCAAACCCTGAAGAATGTTTCAGGATTTTTCCAACAGTAAACAAGTTGAGAAAGGCGGAGTTTCATAGTTAGACCTCTTTCTCCTGTCTTTTCTTTACACATTTATTCCTCTTCTGAATAAAACTCTGTTATTCTTTTAAGTGGTGTGGCACTTTGCTTTCTTGCATATTTAAACCCTGCCAACAGGGAAGCGTGGCATGCAAATGTAATTAATTAATTAACGTATAATTAAATGGATTTATTTACTAGTTCTACATGCCAAAGACACAAACCCCTTTACTCTGTAAAATAATGAATGGATAATATGATGTAGTTATAAGGACATTATTATGAAATATATAAAAGCTATCACAAACATTTTAAAATCCACTTTTTTAACAACTCAAGAGCAGGCCTTTAAATAATTGAGGCCTTTTTAGCACAGATTTGAAATGGACCCTTGTGGGTGGTGGTTTTAACTAAAGCTTGAAGCTGCCTTTGAACTTGTCTTCCTGTCTGTGTTTCCTCTGGGTGGTGTTGTCCTTCAGAGTGATAGAAAGTGTAGATCCTGGTGGACGGGTTTCTGGGGGGTGGCCTGTCTGGAAAAGCCTGACAGGAAACAGATGCAGAAATGGAGCAGCAGGGATAGAAAGGGAGGGAGGATCATGGCAAAGGTTGTACACATCATGTGCTTTGGAGACAGTAAGTAATCCTAAGAAAGAAATTAAGCATTTATCTGTAGCCATAATATATTTCACTCCTGCAGGGCCTCATTAAATATTTCTTACATCTGTATTAGCC
Source organism: Paroedura picta (assembly GCF_049243985.1). NCBI lineage: Eukaryota > Metazoa > Chordata > Lepidosauria > Squamata > Gekkonidae > Paroedura > Paroedura picta. The sequence continues at coordinate 25,769,131 of NC_135380.1, forward strand.
CATGGCAATTTCCTGGAGATACCACAAATGATCCCGAACCACTGCAAAGAATAACTAACTAAGGCACACTCCTTGGATGCTGCTGCTTTTCTTTCTTGGATGCTTTTTATCCTCAAAGGGGAAAGCCAGGCAATCTCCCCCCACACCCAAAATGAGCGAATAAAGGCAGCTTCTAAGAGGCTGAGATGAAAAACTGAGTTGGTCTGAAGTTTGGGGAATAAAAACTTCACAAGAAAGATATAAGTGGGTTGTGTGGAATTCTGGAGGCTGAGAAACAACAGCACAGCAGGCTTTAAAGGCCAGGAATGGATGTGTTAAGATTGAGACCCTGATGAGCTGGGCTGGGTGGACCATGGTGGACAGATGACCAGACCAGTGGTGAGGCTGAGAGAGCCCTGATATCACTGCTCGGTCAGAGCAGCTTTATCAGTGCTGTGGTGAGCCCAAGGTCACCCATCTGGCTGCATGTGGGGGAGCAGGGAATCAAACCCGACTCACCAGATTAGAAATCAGAACTCTTAACCACTACACCAAGCTTCCCACCCTGTACCTGCTATTTCTGGCTTCGAGCAAAGAGGAAGGAAAAAGTTTTTAAATCTTAAAAAATTCTACCCTTATTTGGGGAGGTGGACACTCCCTCCCTAAATAGGCCTGAAAGGGTGGGAAGAGGAGGGGCCCTGGCCATTTAAACCTTTGCCAGCCAAGGCTCTTCTGGCTTCTGGGGGCATGACACCTGACATCACTTCCTCATACCTCGAAGCTGAAAAATATTTCAGCAGTACCTCCATGGTCAAATGATGAAAAAGGCTGCAATCCATATGTAAATGGAGAAAAAGAAGGGAAAGGCTGGCTGGAAAGATTTCTTCTGATATCTTAGGATGATTTATTCTTTTTTTAAAGTTGAGCATACAAAGCTGCCTCATATGGAATCAGACCAGTGGTCTATCGAGGTTTCTACAGTCTACAGTGGTTGATGGTATCTCTCCAGGGTTTCAGGTCAGGTCATTCACCTCACCTGCAACTTGATCTTTTTAACTGGAACCTTCTGCATGGAAAGCTGATGCTGTACAATGAAATAGTTCCAGAATTAAATCTGGTTATGAAAATGTATAAGCATTGTTATTACTGCTTTCTACTGAAATCATGCCCAAGAGATTTAGTAGCTAGTTGTGACCAAATAGCAGAACCCAAAGTGCAAAGTAACCAGTTATCTAAAAAAAAAGGTGGTTTGATAGCTAAATATGCATGCTGAGTAAGCAGCACAGGAGCATTGTAAACGAATGGGACACTGAGGCAGCTGCCCTGGGCCCTGTAGGCTCTTGCTGCCCCCGTGCTTCCCCCATCTAGGGTTCAGGCCCCTGACTTGGCAGTGCCCACTTGTGTCCTCCCTTTTCAAGGCTTGGTGGCAGCTAATCATGGCTGCCTCATCCAGGGTTGGCATCAGGCAGTGGTTTCCTAGCCAGGCTATGGTCAGAGGGTGGCATGGAAGTGGCATGGTGGGGGGGGGGTTGTAGCAATGGCGCTTCTTCCAGGATTTTTGCCCAGTGCTCTAGAACCATGAAGACTAAATGAGCCCCATATTCAGCCACCAGGAATGCAGATTAACTGTGCCTGTAGGGTGACTGCTAAGTCGCTCTGGCAGGAGAGACAAAAAGCAGCAATTTAAATTGGGGTAATAAGTTGGCAGGCAAGAAGCAACATGCAGAAGCTGCAAAATGCTGTTGCAGCTTTGGAGGATCTGTGCTACTTTATGGAACTAATTTCCCACTGTTTCTTTATGTATGCAGTGTGGGGAAATGGCATCCTCATAATGACAGTATACATCTTTAAAACAACCTTTTCAGTTGCTCTAGGTTTTCTCAGAGATCATCATCAACAGCCAGTCCACAGACTCACACTTTAAGTCATTAATGTGATCAGGACCTGCAGAGGAACTCCTGCTCTGAGCTTCCCAAAGAAGGAAGAATGAGATAAAAGTGAAAGGAAGACACTTGTTTGAGAGATCTGAGTGGGAAGATTCACCCATGCAAGCTGGTTGTCCGATGACTGTATCCAGTGATGACTTGCATGTGAGAATGGGCCATCGCAATTAGAACTTCAGCACACGCCACACTTTCCAGCTTAGCAGGTGCAGCCAATATCAAGTGACATATATCCATGTGCAGCAAGTTCTTAGACAGCCTAGTGCCTGAAATTCTTTTGACTGGATCTGCTGAAGGTGATGTGTTGTCATTGGTGTTCAGCTCCTAGGTTTAATAGCACATGCTTGCTTATCTGTCTGTCTGTACAATAAGTTTCAGATATAAAATTACATTAAAGCAGTCTATATACCGTGCTTCTGCTCCCTGTGCCTGGAGGTAAAGTGGATTGCAGTTGGCCAGGCACAGCGGAGGAATAATGGGAGGTCTGGCTAGAGGCCCAGCATCAATGGTGATGAAGGTCCTTGGCCTCAACCAAATGCCTGGTGGAAGAGTGTCATCTCGCAAACCCTCTAGAACAGGGGTAGTCAAACTGCGGCCCTCCAGATGTCCATGGACTACAATTCCCAGGAGCCGCCTGCCAGCGTTCGCTGGCAGGGGGCTCCTGGGAATTGTAGTCCATGGACATCTGGAGGGCCGCAGTTTGACTACCCCTGCTCTAGAACCTGGAAAGCTCCGTAAGGGCTCGCACTTCAGCTGGCAACTCATCCTACCAGGCTGGAGCCAGGGCTGAAAAGGCAAATGCACCTCTCTGGGGCTGGTGACTGTCAGCAAGTTGGTATTTGCTGAACGAGAGCTATTTGGGGAATATATTCGGAGACAGGTCCCTCAGGTACACCGGTCCCAGACTGTGCAAGGCCTTGAAAGGTAGAATCAGCACCTTAAACCTGATCCAGAATTCAATCATCAATCAGTGCAGCTGTTGGAGAACTGGTCGCATATGTGCTCTCCAACAGGTCCTTGATAGGATCTGTGCAGCTGCATTCTGGACCAACTACAGCTTCCAGGGTCTTATCTGCGCTTGCAGTTTCCCCCATTCTCAATCCTGCCAAATTCTGATCACTCTGAAGCCAGATTTTCCAACAGATCTGCAGCCTTCCTTTTCCCAACCTGAAGTAGGTTCCAAGTCTGTGCCTTCTGCAGACAGTCTCCTATCTACTTCCCACTTGATGGGGGTGGAGTGGTAGTTGTATGAAGCTCCAGCTGGCATCGAAGGGGCACAAGGCTATAGAGGGCTTTATTTCCTGCCCTTTGTCAAGTGAGCCAGGGGAGGGGCAAGTGGAGCACAAGGCTGCTTGTTTATTTTTCTTTTCCTACAGCCTGAGTGAATGGGTGCGGTGGGGTGGGGTGGAGTTTCAGCATCAGGAGAGAACACAGAGGTGGGGGAGGGGTGAAACTTCAAGAGGCAAATCTCTGCTTTTGGAATGAAGCCACTTAAAAACAATCCCAAAAGCGAGGGCAAAAAATAAACTTGTGATGGAATGGCAACCTGGAACCCCAGTTTTCCTGCAGTCTTTGAATTGATGCCCTAACCAATCAGTGACAGACTAACATGCTAAGTCAGCATTGTAGGCATGGAGAAGGCGAGGGACGTTAATCTGGCAAAATGCCAACATCTACACTTTTGGAGCACTTTTCTCAGATGCAGTGAGTTATATCCACTACTGGATATTGCAGAGAAAAGGTGGTGTCACTGCAGACTCGATCATGGATGTTGCAGAATGGAAATGTAAAGCATCCAAAATCAAAATGGAAATCAATTTAAGTGCAGAGCTGGAGTGGTGGTGGTGGTGGTATTTAGGCTGGAAGAGGATAAAAAGCGCAGAGCAAACTCAACCCAGGTCAGGGATAAGGGAAGGCCCTCACAGAACAAGTTACAGTAGTCTAACCTGGAGGTGATCAATGCACTGTGGCTAGGTGTTCTGGGGCCAGGTACAGTGCTAGTAGCTTTGCCAGGCACAAGTGGAAAAAAAGCCTGGTGTGCTGCTTTGCCAGGATGATTTAGTTTTGTGTTCCGTGAGTCTTTGATCAATACTTTCCCAGTATGTCAAAATTCCTTTAATCTTCACCAACAATTGCATCCTGCTTTTCTTTAGTATTTCCTTTTAAGCAGCAAGGACTTTCTGTGAGCTAGGGAGCAAGTGGCACACCTTCTGAGCCACCTGTGTTTGTTCCTGGTTGTTCAGTGAATGCCGGGGAAGCCATGAGACAGATGGGTAATTGTGCTGGATGTTGCTGCTACACCTACATTCCAAAGCTGCGAAAACAGACGGTGCTTGTCTGCTCTGTTGCCAAGTTTCTCCCCAGCATGGCAGCTGTTGAGGCTCTCTCCATCTTCCCCGCCTTCACCTTTTCAAAGGCATTCTGAGCTCCTCTCTCGCACTATGAAACAAGATTGTATATATACTCTTCTGCACTAAGCTTGATTCTGCAGCCTCCATAAGCTGGGCAAATAGATCCAATGTGCATCATCTCACTTACTGTCTGTAATCCGATTTGCAACGGTTATAGCTTTGTACAATATATACTGCTTTTATTGGTTGTGCAGATGAAGAAGGGGCTCCGTCGTCCTTGGCGGTCTTATTCAGCAAGCCACATGGCTTCTCAGCTTTCCCCCAGTGGTTCCTGGGGTTGGTGGCCAGCAGGCAAGGACAAGAAACTGGAGGCCATGATCACCCAAAGGCCACGGGGCTGCTTGAATCATGTGACATGCTGTTGCACGAACTCCATGGTAACTTGGGACTTTTGAAGTGCTGGATTACAGGAGTTTACCCCTAGGGAAAGTGCTATTCTTGACCAAGTGGTAATGGATGCTCAGTGGAGACTTAGAGATGCATGTTCCAAGAGCTAGAAGTAGTCAAGTGTTCAACAGGACCAGTTTCTCAGGTCCCTGTTGTCCCCCAGTGGCAAAATCTGGAGAGGAGGAGAGGGAGAGAATCATGTGTGTATTATTTTGTATAATAAAATATCTTTGTGGCACTAGCCAAATCCGCTTTGCACCCCTGGCTGCCCATACCACAGCACTGAACAGCATCAAAACACTGCTGCCTTAAAGCAGTTGGCCCTTGTTTCATTTTTGTGACACCAGAAGCAAAGCTGTGCCTGCCAAATAAATGGGCTCTAAGTGTCATCAAAGCCTACTTGGTTGATGATGATGAAGCTTCCTGTTGTGAAGCGGAGACATGTGTTTCATCTTGAATTTAGGCAGCAAAAACGCTATTTAGATATTGATTTTGTTTCTCCTTAAACTTTGTCTTAATTAAGTTCCTGTTGGCTGAGTGATGTTTTTAAAGCGCTCTCCTAAGGTGCGTGTGTGCGGGGAGGATATATTGTGGTCAGGGACTCTTAGATTTTGGGAGCTTTCTTTCTTCTCTGGATAATTAAAAAGTGCTAAGGTTAAAATCTCTTCACACAATGCATACGGATCCTATTGAACTCAGCCCAGCGATTTGTAAAGGTCACAGTATGCATTGGGGAAGAAGTAGGCATATTTATGGAGGATAAGTTTATTTTAAATGATATTAACCATGATAAATAGATGGAACCTCAATGTTCAGAGGCAGGAAGGTGTACCTGGCTCCCTTACTTTCAGTCTTTAGCAGGCAGTAGAAGATGGTTTTATTTAGGACTGCATTTTGTTCCGTTTACTAGCAGTCCAAAGTTGTGGTTTTCAATTTTAGTTTTTATGTTTTCATTGTATTGTATTTTTTAATATTGTAAGCTGCCCTGAGCTCTGTAAGGAAGGTGGATAATAAATGTTTTAAACAAACAAACAAATAAATAGATGGGCAGGAGAAATACTTCTGTGTTCATTCTGTTAAATCCTTCGGCGCCTTTGGACATATTCTGTCAAAATATTATTTTGGTCTGCCTTTAATATTCTGTCAAGAATAGCTCCTCATTGATTTCATTTCTCCCCTGGTGAGAGATCATGTACAGTAATTACTCTTTGGTGATGTGGATTCACTGCTTTGAGGCTTCCATAGTAACAAAGTCCTGTCCTGTCCCCACGGGTGTTTGGTGTCTATATGCAGCAACTGATAGGATCCTCTATAGCTGTGGACCGAGTTGTCAGCAATAAATTGGGGGCTTCCAAATGTGCATCTCTATATGAGCTCTGCTAGTTGCCAAAGCTTGGTTGGTACCCCTAGCTTTGGGGGGGGGAGAAGTGGGACAGGCAGCAAAGACACAAAGAAAGAATGGGGGGGGGACAAAAGAGGGAGGTAAGAAAGAAAGAAAATGGCACATAAGGGGGGAGCTTGAAGAGGGAAAAACAGTGAAAAGGGATAAGATTATAAGGGGAAGATAGGGGTGGTGGGGAAGTGGCAGACCAAAAAGGGAAAACTGGGGAAGGAAGGAAGCAGGGAAAGTGGAGTAGCTGCAGGGGCAGTGAGGGGGACTGAAGGAGGGGAAGGGGAGATAGAGAGTAGAGAGGAGGATCAGTGAAAGGGGACAGCCCCATCCCTGAGAACTTGGGGGGCCCTCTTTTGTAAACTACAACTATGCCTAAGGAGTTGTCAGGAATATGTACATATTACCTGGACTTCCCTAATGTTATCAGGCCACTGCTTTGAATGATAGGTGGGTCACATTATTATTTCATTGGGAAGGGAAAGGGGTAAAGGGTCTGGCTGCAAGGGCCTTCTGCTCAGTCACGGACAATCTGACATTCCACCCCACCCCACCCCTGATGTAGAAAAGAGCGATTAGGGGTATCCAAGATAGAAGTGAAGTTCTTTTTTAATCCTTACAATTTATTTTCTTGATCTCAGCTTTCTTCCACATGCGGATGTTTTTAATCCTCCTTTTCTCTGGCGATTTCGTTGACAATTAAATATATTCCATTCTCAGGATGGCTTATCTGGATAATTGGCTATAATATGCAGGAAATGACATGTCAGCCTTGGAGGGGGGGCTGGGGAAAGCAATAAGTGAATTCTAATATTTTTCTAAATGTCAGCTTGCTCTCTCCAGCGCACACAATGTCTATGCATGATTATAATGTTTAACTGAAGATGCACATCCTCGTCGTCTGACTACAGAAGACTGCTCTGACCTGCATCCTAATTAGCTGATACGACTTAGCTTGGATGGTTTGGGTTGTGTATATTTGTGCCTACCTAACCTAATTTTGAAATCCGTTCTAGGAGGCATGCTCGGATAAGCATGGGAAACGGTCTTTAAAAGACCCGTAGGGGAGCCACGATAGTCTCTGGCAACAAAATGAAACCGAAGTCCAGTGACACTTTAACCACCTTGATTCCAGAACAAGCTTGTGTCCTATAACTTCCTTCATCAGATTCATGCAGTGTACATCCACAACAGTTAGTTATATTTAGAGTGACAAGCAACAGATATGCTGGGATAGAAACGTGCTACAAAGACAGGGAGGTTGACATGATACCCAGGGTTAAATCAATCCATACAGAGTGGGTGATGGACATCCCTAAGTGTAGAAGATGAACAAGTCCTGAGTCCACCCCACATGTACATGAGAGAGGCAAGCCCAGAAGACAGACACAACACATTGGCAGAAGGACCAATGAGTCTAGAGGGAAGCAGGATTGAGCATCAGCACTCTGGCCCTGTTTCTTCCTATACACATTCTCCTGAATAGGGACATAGCACATGGGCTAGAAGTGGATCATTGCTGGGCTCCCAGTCATAGAACAATAGAGTTGGAAGGGACCTCCTGGGTCATCTAGTCCATTCATGGGTCCATTTCTGGGTCACCTAGTCCTGTCATGGTGCTTGAATGTATGGAGGGATTGCATTCAGTCTACTCCCCTCCCCCAACCATGGAGATGGGGGCTTACTTTGCCCAGGATCACCCAAAACCTTGAGTCAGCTCTAGCAGGAAGCTGTTGTTTACTAACTTTTAATGCTATCTCAATGTGACAGTGTTATTTTTAACTGAAGAGAGTTCACATAAGAACTATGTTTTTTTGTACCCCACTTTTAGTACATGAAGGAGTCTCAAAGGGGCTTACAATCGCCTACTCTCCCTCTCCTCACAACAGACACCATGTGAGGTAGGTGAGGTTGAGGGAGCTCTGAGAAAACTGTGACTGGCTCAAAGTCACCCAGATGGCTGCACGTAGAAGAGGAGGGGGGAATCGAACCCAATTCTCAGCAGAGGCTGCTGCTTTTAACCACTACACCAAGGGATCTATATGTCACTCTTCTTTTTACCTCACTCTTCCTTTAAGGAATTTGGAATCCTCCCTATCACATTGAAAGCGGATACAAGAAAAAGCATTTTATGTATAGGCAATGGATAGTGCAATCCTATGCAGAGTTACTACAGTATTAAGCCTGCTGAAATCAGTGGACAAGATTGGCCTAACTCTACATAGAATTGCACTGTGAAATTCTAATAGTGCCATGTTGTTATGCAAGTGAGCAGCGTTCTCTTTCCACAGAATCACCAAACAATGGGTTTCGTGCATAAAATCAAAATGAAAAGCATGTATCTTTCCCTTCCCCCTTCCTGAATGCTATTTCCTTCAATATTTTTAAATTGCAGACTATCCACCTTTCTGAAGAAAAACTCTTCAAGCTCCAGGGTAAGGTATGGGATGGGCCATCTTACCTGGATTCTTAAAAGAACAGAGGTCTTTAGCCCCAGGTGTGAAAGTTAAGTGGGTCCGGGCCAGTATGGAGTAAGGATTAAAAGTGTCTGAAACTGTACCTTCCTGTCTTCTCCTTTGACCCCCCCTCCCCCTTACCATCAGCAGTGATGGTAAGAAATAGTCATTGCTCCTCTCCCCCTGCCCTGCATGCAAGTAAGAGGTTATCTATTTCTCTCCTTCTGAGGCTAGCTGTTGTTAGGAGAGAGGGTGCATACCATGGGGATTTGATCCTGAATCAACAGTTCCTTCTTGCACGGAGAGGCATGATCTCTTCTCATTCACCCATCTCTTGCATCTTGTCTGGACGGGGGGAGGGGGGTGTGCATGTTTACTGGTGGGCAGGTAAAGTCTTTGCTTCTGTGTCTGAGTCCCCCAATCAGTCATCAGAAGAGGGGAGAGGACCTTCTGTAGTCCCCATTGCTAACTTTACATTCCCCTTAGTCTACTGACAAATGGGAGAACAGGCATGTGTGCAGAGAGTCAGTTCCAGCCCAGAGCCTCAGTTACATTCATACCTGGGCAACAGCCAGAAGTTGGGCAGCAGCCACACGTGAGCAATGAGACTCTAGATGAGAAGTCCCATCCCCCCCACCGAGGAGAAGAATGTTTCCTTTCTGGCAGTCATTCTCCAGTTTGGGAAAAACAAGCAGATGTGCATCAGATGTTCCATATCCACATTTCGTACACACTCGGAACTTTAATGTGCATTTTATAGATCAGTTGGATGGTTTTATGGGGCAATTTTACTGGGGATTTTATACACTTTTGTAACCCGTCACGAGCCTTCTTGGGAGTGGCGGGCTAGAAAACAAACAAACAAACAAATAAATAAATAACCTTTGTGTGTTCCACCCACCCATCTTCACCTATTAATACTATAGGCAGTACTTGTAGGATTGCAACCTTCTCCCCAGCAGGATGGATGGATATTAAGACAAATGACTTTATCCCACTTCCCACTTTTCACTCTGGCAGCTGCTGGCGAGATGTCTGCTCTCCTGTAATAACGGCGGATGTTCAATCGACATCAGGGATGCCTGTTTGACAGAGATCCCAAGCATTGCGGCTTGGGCAGACCCATAGCGGCTAATTAAAGACTTAATAGATAATCAGCCAGAGATGATTACAGGGTGCTTTGTAGGATGGGAATAATCTGTTCCTAATTATGTGAGCAAATTCTATCTTTATGCATGAGGACAAGCAGAAAAGATGGGGCGGTTGTCATGCGTGTTGCGGGTAGAAGTTGGGTTTTCTTCCCTTTGCGCTGAGCGGTCAGTCCTCTGCCTATCTCCGTTTCCTGCCTGTTTCGCCAAAGCTGCTTCTCAACCCTCCTAAGCCCAGCCATTTCCCTTCAGGGTTGCCAGCCTCCAGGGGGGACCTGGAGGTCTCCCACAATCACGGCTTGTCTCCAAACGATAGCGATCGGCTTCCCTGGAGAAATTATCAGCTTTGGAAGGTGGACCCCACTGAGGTCCCTCTCCTTCCCAAGCCCCACCACCCCATGCTCCACGCACAGATTTCCTAACCTGAACTGGTAACCCTTAGCCCTACTGGTACTCCTGCACTTTTCCATTCCAGATTTCACTTTCCCCACATCTGCTTAATAGAGACCGAAGCTGTCTCCTCTCTCCAGGAACAAGACGTAGGCCTGTACTGATTCAATATCTCTCCCTCCCCCCAAAAAACAGATTTCAGACCTGAACTCCCCAAGCTCCAGCTTGCCCCTCTATTCTGATAGCATTGAAGGTGTCCTGGAGGGTACAGGCTGGGAGGAGCTACTCCAGCACAGCACAAAGCTCAGGGGCTGATGGTCATTTTCATTTGCTGGGCAAGTCCTTGGCAGAAGCTGGCCATGCTGAACTAGAGCAGCACTGCCAGTCTTGCAGGAACCACTCCACTCAGACTCTACCGGGCCGACTATAAGCTAGTCTGCCACAGCCTCCTGGCAGAAGAGGATGTGAGGGCCACTCTATACACATGCAGAGATGCCAATCCCCAGGTGGGACTTGGGGACCCCCTGGAATTACAGGTAATCTCCAGGCTAAACAGATGAGCTCCCCTGGAGAATAATGGCTGCTTTGGAGGGTGGACTCCATAACACTATACAACAGTGGTCCCCAACTTTTTTATCACCGGGGACTGGTCAACGCTTGACAATTTTACTGAGGCCCGGAGGGGGTAGTCTTTTGCCAAGGGATGTCGCTGCCGCCTGAGCCCCTGCTCCACTTGCTTTCCCGCCAGCGCCCCTGAATTCCCGCTGCCCATTGGTGGGCGCTGCCAGCAGCAGCTGCACAGTGCCACGCCAAGGGGGAGCCCCAGCCATGGTGGCCGCCAGAGAGCACCAAAGGTGAGCCGGTGGCAGAGTGACAGGACAGCCCCCATGGCAGCAACTGGGGAGGAGGAGCTGCGGCCCGGTACTGACTGATCCACGGACCGGGACCAGTCCCCGGACCGGGAGTTGGGGACCACTGTTATACAACACTGAAGTCCCTCCCCACCCCAAATCCTGCCCACTCCCGGCTCCACCCCCAAAGTTTCCGGGTATTTCCCAGCCCAGATCTGGCAACCCTGTCCACATGACTGTTTGAGCTCAGTGGTCTCTGCTTCGCTGCCAGTTGACTCCTGGCAGCCACTCAGTTGACTCCTGGCAGAGGTGATTTAGTAACTTGCATCACGCCCTTCCCCACCTCTGAAGCATGGTCTCTTTCCAAATAAAAAAAGTCCCCCTCCCCAATTCTAGGTTAGAGAAAAATCTCTCTAGAGGCTTAAAAGTGGGAAGCCCGACAAATCAAGTTTAGCTTGACTCTCTCTTGGTTGCAAACCTGTTGATTTCTTACCTCAATTTGGAGCCTGGCCTGCAGGCTACAGAGAGCAAGTGTTCGCTGTGAATTCCCACATTTCATCGTCCATGAATCACCGCGAGCTAATAAAAATGATCTCGGAAGGCTGGGTGACGGATGCAGAACCAAGGGCTTTCTAATGGCATCATGTGCTGGGAGTAAGGAGGCTGACGCTGCCGGACCGATGGCTAGCCAAGTTTCTGGGAATCCAGCCACAGCACGGCCTGTGAAAACAGCCGGCGAACCAACTGGTCGAGCCCTGGAAAGCGGACCGATTTGGAGGCCAAAGCTGCCTTTCCTTCCTGAGCATGTGTTTCCGACTTTGGCACGACTTGGTGTGGGAATACATTTTTATGATTTGGGAAAATACTGATATCCTGCATATGTGCTCTTAGCTTGAGGCTGACCAGGCCGCTTACAAACTAGCTGACCCGTTACTACAATGAAAAACAGAATAAAAACCAGTGAAATAAATATCCGTTGGTGTTATGTGTGCCACAGATCTGTCAAAATAACTCCCAATTTTAAGGGTTCATCTCTTCACCTTTATGCTTCAAACATTTTGAATCCCAGATGTTGCCTCTGCTCTGGGCTATAGCTGTACAACACTGGGCATTGTGCTATCATTGCACTATAATCTTCATTTGCAATTGGAAATGTCTTGGAAACGGCGGCTACAGGACGCCGATAGAGCAATATCTCTAATGATGTGTAATTGCTGCTCTGGTCAGCTTCACTTTCAGCTCCCCCTCCCCTCCATACCATCTGGACATTTGCAGATATTCAGAGTTTGTGTCCAACTATACGTTACGTTTTACGTGCATTGCCCCTGGGGACTTACATCTGCAATATGGTTGCTAGTCCCTTCTGGCCCATGGGAATGGCCCAGATCTGAGCTTGCTCAACCTTTGTTCAGCCCTTCACAGAACAAGCCTGGCCATTCCTTTGCTGTGCTAATCGGGGCACCTTTGGAATTATGGCACAGCATGGCGGGCACAGTTGCCTAACAGTCGCCACAGGAGGGACAACTCCCACAGATTACCTCAGGTCATACAGTGAAGATCTTTGTGGTGTGGTGGCAGCTGCTGCTAAAGCAGCATTTGCATAGCCAATATGATCTCCAATGTCCAATCAGAAGCTTTGCTCACTAAGAGCAAATCAATCAGAAGCTTTGCTCACTTCTTGGTCCCACCTACTTTCTAAAAGCACTTGCCAGCAAAAGGATCAGTGGGCCCCATAGCAGCTGCAGGACCATGTTGGGGAACCCTGAGCTTGGTCATATATGAATATTCATGAATATTCACAATCTGCTATATATATGTGTGTGTGTGTGTGTGTGTGTGTGTCCATATTTTAATGAGACTAAAACTTTTTTATTTTGTGCTGGCTCTTCCCATTAGTCACAGCTGTCAGATACTAAATACTGGGGGAAGAGATTTAAATCTATGGCAGATTTAGTTCACCTGTTGAAATTCTCTGTTCCAAACCCGATCCTGCAGCCCCCCTAAGTAGATCCCATTGGATGGTTCTGGAAATGTCGGTGAGCTTGGACCAAAGAGTCCATTTAAGGCCTTGCTGCTGCCTTCTAATTTTGGAGCAGTCATCCTCTCTCTAAGCATCTTGGATTCTCCTTAAGCTTCGGAGTGCAAGTCATCTTTCATTTTAACTGTCTGAATTTTTACACTCCTCTGCTGCTTTCGCAATTCTGTTCTCATCAGCTCTGTGGAATCTTTCCTTTGCAAGCATTTCCTTACAGGGTCAAATGCTTACCAGGAGTTTGGTGCCAATAGATCCATTAAAATCCACAATGTATTACCGTTAACTTGCATCAGCTGAAGATCTGATTTTGCTCTTTTGGGAGGAAGATTTTTTTCCCCAAAAATCCTTGGATATAAACAACAAGGCCCATCATAACACATTATGATTAACATTCTGCCCCCTTGCGCACAAAACAATTCCCACCTGAGATTATCAGATGGGGACCTTTGACTTTGGGCTTGTCAGCAAGTCGGGAACATTTTGTAAACAAAAACAGCAGACAGGTATATTGAAAATGGTAACAGCGTACAGGTCATGTCATCTAGCATTTTTCATTTCACAGCAAAAGCTACAATGTGACTACCTTTCTGCAAATGTAAGTAAAAACACCTTGGCACTCAACAAAGTGGCCCGGAAATTTGTACAATATGCACAAGAAATCACATACATTATGAAATGTGTCTGATATGTTGCGTCTGTCCTGGCTTTCTTTTGTTTTAACCTTTGGCCTTCAAAGGAATCGGTGAACATCCCAAGCAAAGCGGTCATTAAGAAAGAATGCCGTTCACTTTCCTGTGGCTCGGCTGACCCTGGGTTTCTCGCGATTGAAGACATCGTCTGAAGGTTCTGTCAGCCCACTCACACGTGCGAGCCACCACTAGACATTGCAGTTGTTACGGGATTAACAGTCATGTGTGAACCACTCTGTGGCATGCAGTGGGCAACTGGGACATCACCCTTACACCAGTGTGGTCCACAGCTAAACTATGGGCCTTCATGCCACATTTTTCACTTCATATTTCATGGCTGCATCATTGGTCCTAGCAACGTGGAGAGGTTTCCATCTATCACTACCCTTCATCATCACATTTCGTCTCTGCCCGTTCTTGACTGGGTAAGGTCTTGGGGACCTAGGGAAGTTTCTGGAAATTGGTTGCTTCCTAATGCCTCTGGGTTTCTCTTTTGCGGCCATTTTGTTTTTCCAGCAACGGGGGCAGGGAAAGAGAGACACCTGATCAGCTTAGGGGAGGCCCTTTTTGGTTGCCTGGCAACTCTTTCTGAATCCGGGCACCAACTCACCATTAATCATGTAAGAATTTTATGGTTCTTTTAATAATGCTTGTGTTGTATTTACTTTGCAAGCCCCATGAGATTGTTTTTCATGAAAAAGTTGGCACAAAACTGACACAAAATCAATCAGCATAATGCAAAGGGTCACACAGTGCAGCTGCTACGATACAAACCGCCCTGCCATAACTTGCTGTACCAGGATAACATCCAGGGTGTTTAGCTGCACTTCTATGTGACAAACACTCGGTATTGGAATAGTGGCAGTGTGAACCCTTTGGATACGGCGTACTTTCCCTTTCACACAACTGCAGTGTAACATTTTGCAGAACTGGCAAACAATCCCTTAGCTGTTGTGACAACACAATCCCATAAAGCAGGATGTTAGACGGGTATTGCATGAATACTACGATGGCTTTGCAGGTAGAGACACTCACATAAACACTGAAGGTTAAGCATCTGTCTGACACTCTCTGACACTACTAGCTCACCTTTCCTCTAAGGTGATCAGGTAGACTCATAGAGATCTTCCCTCCCCCATTTTAGCTTTGTGAGGAAGGTTAGGCTAAGATAGAGTGATTGGCCAAAGGTCGTCAGTGAGTTTACTGGAGTGAAGATTTGAACTTGCCTGCTGCCATCTCATATTGTACAATGCAGGGGATACAGTTCTTATTTTTAGGTATCTCGAGGTCAGTGTTGTTGACTCTGACCAACAGCAGCTGTCTGAAGTCCCAGGTAAAGATCTTTCCACTCCTCTTGAGGGGAGTTTAGTGGACAATGCTTGTGTATGGAGGCCTGTTACTCCTCTCCCCCTTAATGCACACGCACTATGGCACTTGCACCATGACACTTGCATCCCCCATTCTTTCATGCCTCTTCTAAATAACTGATTCTTCTTTAATCTGTTTTAGCATGTATGGTTCTTGCAGCACAAAAGAATTTGTCCTCAAAAAGTTTAGTATTTCACTTAGGCAACAGAAAGCTGATTTACCCTGTCCTAATTTGTCTGCAATCCTGCTTCCCCTAAATCCCTAAATCGCAATACTGCCACTGCCATTCCTCTCAGTTGGGCGAGCCGAATGCCCGCACTGGCTCTGCATTATGTCTGCATATTGATGCAAGTCCTCTGCCATCTGCAGCACAGCACAAATGGCAAACCCCACAAAGAGGCCTCTCTTAATGGTCCCTATAGGTCGAAGCTGACATACTGAGCTGCCTGGTGCTGAGTCAGTTCACTGGTCTGTATCGTTAAGGATTGTCTGCTCTGCTGGGCATTGGGTATATGAGAAATGTAGGTCAATGAGGTTGGACTGAACCCCCCTAATACTAGCTTTCTGCATGCAGTATTTATCCAGGATTCCCACTAATGTGGCACCCCTCCCTTTCTACAAACAGAAGTCATGCATTTCCCTAAGTACATGCACCCTAAACATGGCTGGATGCCAGGGCCTCCTTTGGAGTTCTCAAAGGAAGTCCCCTCATTTGCAGGATGTGTAGGCACGAACAGGTGCAAGGAGTTGAGGTGTTTCCTTAAGCGAGTGTAAGAAGAGCTGGTGCATGGAAGAGAAAGTACATGTGATGAAAATAATCTCAGAAATATATCAAATCTATCCAGAGGGTAGGAGCTGATTTTGGTAAAAAAACAAAACAAACAAAAAAAACCCCCACAGTATTCAAATGTTTGTGTTGATACACACAAAAACTAAAATAAAATAAAAATCCTAATCTGGATTTTGAATTCTGCGTTTCAGGTTTTGGAGACATTTCAACTTCTAGCCAAAAACAGGTTTTGGAAGCTCAGGCTGTTCCAAAACGAGATGCGTAATGTACATTTCCACCCCTAATTTTTAGTGGAAGAGGTTTATCAGTCCTGTCTGCTGCTTCCTCAGTAGCTGCTCTGCGTGTGGAAACTGGAAGAGAGGGACGATTCCGACTGATGCGGAGAGATGACTTGCCCGGGAAGCTGGCTAGAACGAAGCCACAGTGATTGTATTTGGTGATTAGCCAGGAGAACTTCAGGACGAGCCAGCCAAATGCACCACAACACGGGTCCCTCACCCACTCATTAATGAAGATCGTCATCAGAGTGGCCAGACAGAATGTCACAGCAGATATCACAAAGGAAGGTGAGCTCCACTCACGATCACTGCTGGAAAGGATGCGGCTGTTCCTTTTTTCTTTACAAAGAACCGAGTTTTCACGAGGGAATTGGAAGTCAGAGTCTCGGAGACACATTGCTTGGAGAGATGAGCTGCTCAGGAAAGGGTGCTGGAATAGAAACTCAAGCTCTCCGACACTGTCTTCGAGTCACTGCGGGAAGAGCCGTTGGATGTCAGGTCTACAGAGAGACGCTTCATCTTGCTGCTGTCCTCAAGGTCTTCCTCTGGGTTGCTGATGACAGAAGAGACTGTGGTTTCTATCCGGCTGACCTTGTACATGCTGCTCTGGGTCTGGAGGTACCGGGCTGACTTCATTTCCAGCCCTTCGTACTTGCTGGCATTGATGAAAGGACACCACCGGAAAGCATGCTTGAACCCAATCCGGAACCTGGGAAGACAGACCAGAATAGCTGTGTCACAATACGTCGTGTGCCAGTCAAGGCACAGATTGAACTAGCATTTGATCAGGACTACAGTCTCACAGATCCAGGTTTTAGTTTGCACTTTAGATCCCAATTTCCCTCCTTATGCGCACAGGGCTCTGCTTATATGCATGCTGCCTGCTGAAAAACCCTCAAAAGTGAGCCTAAGCAATCAACAAAAAGCTGAATTGCTTGATTTGTAAAAAAGCAAGACAAGACTGGAAGGAAATGCATGGGGTTTGCTCTGCCTAAGGGTGGGGTACTATTTTATATACTGTTATTGGGGTTTTACAGGGGAGTTATTGTAAACTGCCACAAGCTGGCTGGGTCCGGGAACGGCGGTTAAGAAATTTTAATAAATAAATAAATAGAAATGCAGAATATATTAAAATTTAAGTTCCCTGTGGAAGCTAAGGGTACACCATTAGGAATATTGTCTAACAAGTTACCAAAAGTTTTGGAAGAGACCTTTGGCTAGCTGGTGACAGTGGCTAGAAGCATCTGTGCAACAAAATGGAAATCACACGTCTGTCCAAGTTTTGAAGAATGGGAAAATAAATTTGCTAACTACGCATCAATGGCAAAATTAACAACCTATTTGAGAAACAGATGAATTTCAAAATAGGAGGTGAGGCGGAGTATTTGTTATGCAAGCAGAAGACAGACTGAGAATGAAAAACAGTTTAAAACCTATATTGTGGCACATATGAATGTATTTGAATGCAGAAACAGAATGAGAACAAGTTTTAAATATAAGTGTATAAGTGTATAACACATATCCTTGATTTTTCATTGTGAGACAGATTTTATTGTAAACCTGGGTATACAAAAAGGAAAACTAGTATGTAGAAACGATGAAATATGTAACAGAAAATATGTAGTGATGAAATTAACAATACAGTTATGAAATACATCAGTTATTAAATTTAACATGTGAAAAATAAGGATTATAATTTCAAAAATGTCTTAAAATTATAATAAATGGGATACTGGGGAGAAATGTTTTCTGTTCCATACACCCAGTAATATATGATAGTTTTGCTATACATATTCTATGATATAATCTCTCTTCTTCTTTTGCATCTCTTTTGTGTTATTATACTTGTTCTTTAAAATAAAAATATTATGGTAAATAACTCTGAATTGCCTGTATACCCATGAAGCGTATTTGTATAATTCAACTTAATTTTGCATGATTTATTCTTGGGGAGGTAGCTAGGGGCTACAAAAGCTGGGCCCTTGATGACAAATTCAGCCGTCAACTATCTTATTCATGCTTCTTAGATAATACTGACCACACACACACACACTTTCAGGCAGTCGTGGAACAGAAACTAGGCATGTGCATTCACTTCACCCAAACTGAAAAATACTGAAAAAAATAACTTGCCGGTATTTTTTCAGTATTTCTAAGTTGAATACAGCCATCCCAAAATTTCCTGGTTTTTATTCAGGCAGTCAGCTATACTGATCAGCTGTCTGTTTTGCTGCCTTCCTCTTTTGAGTGGGAGGGAGCAGAAGGATTGCTGAAATGGCTACTGGCCATTTAAATATAGCAACTTAATGGTCCACCTGTCAACTGTTCAATTATAATGGCTAGCAGCCATTTAAACCCTCCTATTTTTGCTTCCCTCTAAGCTACTTTGAGACTCCTTTGGCTAGTGAAAACCAGAGTATAAAAAACAACTCTTTTTCTTCTAAAGGGAGGGAAGCAAAAGGGACCACAGCATCAGCTGTTTGTCAGACCCTGCATGGAGGCTGGGTTCAAACTGGGCCTCCCTGCAGAGCTAATGTCCATCCTGCAGAAAGAGTTCTCTCCATAGGATCAGCTGTTTGGTGGGCTCTGAGGGGGAGGTCATGACATTTCAATGAATCTTGGCCCTTTTAAATGCCCTGGAGCAAAAAAAAAATCAGATTTCTCAAATATTTTCTGAAGCCCAATGCCATACTGATATTGGGACTCGGAAATATCAGGAAATAGCATTATGTTTTGGGTCCGATACACCCAATTTGGACAAATACTGGAGTTGTTTTTGCCCATGCCTACTAGAAACTTGTGTTGTGCAGTTCCAATGAAAGTGGAGAGCCTCAGTAATCTACTTCCTGTGATTGTGAGGAATTCTTGGACTCCAGGCAGACAAGCAGTAGGAATTCTTTATGCTAGCCAGCCATCTGTTACCTGCTTTTCCTTTCTTGTCCTTACTTTCATTTTTTTTAAATACATAAGCAATACTAGATAAAGACCACAGAAGTACATGCTACTGACCACCCACTGATTTCAGTGGAATTTGAGCGGTCTGATGCATCTGGGTTTCTAGCCTCAATTGCAACCTGTACTGCTCCAGAAGGTGACATGAGTGAAGTTCTGCAGAACCTGTAGTCTCACTATTTTAGAGTTCAAATTAAAAAAAAATACAGTTTAAGATATTTAAATGTCTGATCTCCAGACTGCAGTGGTTAGTTTTCCTGGAAAAATGACAGCTTTTGAGCATGGACTATAGGGCATTATAGCTCCTCCCCTTCCCAAATCCCGCCCTTCTCAGGGTCCACCCCCAAATATCCAGGAATTCTGTAACCTGGAATTGGCAACCCCAGTCCCAGCACTGTGTAATTGCCCCCTCCCTGGCAGCTAGTTTGCGATTGGTCTTGTTTCTTGTGGCAGCCATTTTGTCATGTTGCCCATTACCCTTCTCAAAATTCCAAACGTGACTCACCAAACTTGCTCCCCCATGAAAAGATCTGAACTAATCAGGCCCCAACCCTCTTTTTTCACTTTTAATTATATTGGAAGCAAACACTGTATCTTACCTCTCATTGAGACAACAATAAATAATTGGGTTGTACATGGTAGAGCTCATGGCCAGCCATAAGACTCCCAAGTAGACCTGCTGAATATATTTTTGCTCATACCACTTGATATTAATATACTGTAGGAGGAAGTAGATATGGAAGGGCAGCCAGCAGAAGGCAAAGGTGCACACCACAACAATCATCATCTTCACCACCTGTTGAAGAAGGACAGACTTGTAACAATACCCAACTGGTTCCTAAAAACCAGAACAAATGAAGCCACTACATCCCTGCTCACCACAGCTACCAAGAGCCTTACAATGGGCATCAAAGGGAAATTGCACCAGCGGGAGAAAAAAAATCTGTAACTCTGCTATGACTATTTACTTTCATTGTTGTCTTCCTGTTTTAGCAAATGGGATTTAAATAAATACAATTCAACTTGGACATTTGGTCAACCTAACTAGATTGGTTCCCTTTTCTCTAAGGCCCACACCCTCCGGTCACAAGCAGTCCACTCATCTGTGTGTGTATTTTAAAATTTCCTTGTGTCCCTTGCTGTTCTCCACTAATAGCAGAAGGCTTGCCATGTCTTTCCCTACCTGTGAAGTAGAATGGGTTAGCTTAATATTTCTGACTCCACAATAACCACTTAGTAACTGCTTGGGAAGCTTCTGAGCAGCACAGCTTTTTAAAACTGTTCTCTTCTAATTTTGTCATTCACTTACCTTGCGCTTGGCAGACTCCTGTTCATGGTAGCGGTCCGAAGAGTCCCCGGGTATCTCACTTGCCCACAGTGTAATGCCAACCATAGTGTAGGCGTAGCCTATCACTATCAGTGGTAAGACATAGCTTAGCACAGTCACAGAGAAGTGGTACCTGGAAGGAGTGGGAAGAGTGTCAAACTCCTGATATAAACAAATGATTTAGGAAACTAGAGCAGCTTTGGCCAACTTTACCTTGGTTGGACACTCTTACATTGGGCACTTCCATAGCAAAGCTATGATCACAGAGATGGAGACTATACTTGACTCAGTTTACCTACTGTGAGCAACACCCCAGATCATTCTGGAAATTCCAACAGAGTGACATTGGGAGTCTTCTGTACTTTCTGCAACTCCCCATCAACATATTTATTTATGGAATTTTTAGGGAAAAAGTCAAGCCACGAAGACATTCATAAGTATTAAATAAGAGCAGCAGTTGATTAGTACTTCTAATGGTCAAGTCCTAAAGCATCTCTTTATTGGCAAAATAATTATAGCTTTGGCACTGTTGACGCAACTTGAGGTTGAAAGTCTCCAGCAGCCTGGTTTTAACAAATTGTATCCTTATGTTTCAGAAGCTGTGGTCTTGCAAGAAGCTCTATTTTGGTCAAGGAATCTGGGTTTTAAGGAGCATATGCAAGAAGCAGGTGTAGACATTTAAAGCCATGTGTGTTTTAGGATACAACTCTCCCAAAAGATCGACTAGTGAGGCCCTTCTTTAGGTTCCTTCCTTTAGGGAGGTCTGGGTTAGGGTTGCCAGATTCCAGGTAGGACCTGGGGATCCCCCAGAATTAAAGCTCATCTCCAGAAATCAGTTCTTCTGGAGATAATGGATCCTTTGGAGTGTGGGCTCTATGGCATTGTATCCCACTGAGGTCCCTGTTCTCCCCTGATTCCATCCCCAAATCACCTTGAGTTTCTCAATTTGGATCTGTCAACCCTAACCCCCCTCCCATTCCCAGTGGTGCACTGGAGGGACCTGGTAACTCTAGGGTGGACTAAGGTAAAGGTAAAGGTATCCCCTGTGCAAGTACCGAGTCATGTCTGACCCTTGGGGTGACGCCCTCCAGCGTCTTCATGGCAGACTCAATATGGGGTGGTTTGCCAGTGCCTTCCCCAGTCATTACCGTTTACCCCCCAGCAAGCTGGGTACTCATTTTACAGACCACAGAAGGATGGAAGGCTGAGTCAGTCTTGAGCCGGCTGCTGGGATCGAACTCCCAGCCTCATGGGCAAAGCTTTCAGACTGCATATCTGCTGCCTTACCACTCTGCACCACAAGAGGCCCTCTAGGGTGGACTAGAGTCCTTCAAATCTTCTCAGTCTTGTTGCCTAGTTTCTAGGAACAGGTACTCATGCTGAGATCACAATGAAAGAGCTGTTCTTATGCCCAGTGTCCTGGCTGCCTCCATAAACCCATAAATATAACAGTGTTCATGAAAGATCACCTAGCCACGCAGCCGGAGGCCATCAATTCTTAGAGCCATCAATTCACTTTTGAACACTCCTTAAAGAAAACAGGGCAAACTGGATCTCTTTCATCAAGACTCAGTGCAAAGGGTCTGTTAAGACTGTGGTCTATCACCTGACAGAAAGAAACAGTTATTAGGACTCACCAGGGAACCTTTATCTGCTGTCACTGTTCTGATCTGGGATGTGTGAAGTACTTCCAAAAGGAAGGTATTCTTAATAAAGTCTCTGTTGTTTTCTTTCTTCAAACCTTACTGTCACAAAATTAATGTGAGTTTCAGGTAACTGAGAACTACAGGGTGTTTTAATTAAATGCCACACGTACCCAAAAGGAAGACAAACCTAAATTTAAGACGATTCCCCTTTTAAAAGGTTATATGCAAAGGGTTTGTTTATTAACTGGTATGCAAATGTAATACCCCCCTCCCCTTTATTGATGGCACATTTCATACCAGAGGGAAAGCCAGTCTTCCCTTCAAGTAAACAAGGGTAACCTGCGGATCAGATTAGAAATTACACGGATCATTCTGCACTTGATACTTCATTAGGCTGAGGACAACTGATTCCTGAAGAATATTACACACCATTCTTGTAGCATTTGCTTGCTCAGCTAAGGACAGCACAGTTGTCTATAGGTTTGTATTCCAAAGTCAATACTCTTCTGTACTGTTTGCTCAGGCTTCACCCTCTGTGGGGCAAACAATGCCATTGAGGGCATACCAACAGACATACAAGCCACCCTTGAGTCAAAGCTAATCTGCCTCTTCACAAACACTTTTTTTTTTTAAATTGCGTTTTGAGATACGCTCTGAAACTGAATAGGTTTTGCACCCAGAACTGCACAGCTTGTGGACAGGATGTTCCAGACATTCACTGCATTGCAGAGCAAAATGAGGCGATCAAGCAGTTTAAGGCAATGACAGGCAGCTGCGAACCACAGGAGCAGACAATAAATCATCATGTTTGTTGCTGGCCATAGGAGTGTGTTGATTGGGTACAGCTAATAATATCTTTCGGTTATTCAACTCAGAATAAGAAAACTGATCCTGTAACGCCTAGTGGTCATTGCAGCCACAACCCTGTATTGTAAAAACCTTTGGCTGAAGTTTGTTTATTTTAAAACATTCATAGGGTTAGAATAGGGTACACAGAATCATAGAATTGGAAGGGACCTCATGGGTCATCTAGTACAACCCCCTGTGCTATGCAGGACACTCACGTCCCTATCGCTCATCTACATAATATCCAAAAGGGGACAAAAGTCCTCCATAGACAGCAAAAGCTCTTTTCAAAAGCTCCATTCTGCAGCCCCTAAGGAACTGTAATAGAGGGACCTCAATGGCGTATAATGCAATGGAGTCCACCCTCCAATTCAGTTCTCAAGGGGAAATAATCTCTTTAGTCCGGAGATGAGCTATAATTCCAGGGAATCCCCAGGTCCCACCTGGAGGCTAGCATCTCTAACACTACCCATTCCAAGCTCCTCAGTCCCTTCCATGGAAGTCCCTTCCAACTCTATGGTTTATGATTCTATGGACTGGACCCACTCCCTGTTTTCAGGTCCCATCCTTTCTAGTCATCCCCACCTCAGCCATGGGCAAACTCCCTGCCTTTGATCACAGCTGTAAAGGCCCTTTGTCTTCAGCCTAGTTGACTGAAGCTTGGCTGCACCAGGGCTAAGGCCCCTGAAGTGGGCCTAGTCTGACTGGCTCCTCTTGGGGCTCCCTTTGCCTTGGCTGCTTTTCCCTGCTGTCCTTATAGTTTGTTGCCTCAGGCAAGGCCTGGTCAGGCTGGTTGCAGCTTGTGTGAGCCTGTAACACCAAACATCTCTTCCAAGGAGCTATCAAGACTTCCTTTAAAAATGTCTTGGGAAAAGGGAGATCATGCCAACTGGAGCCTGTTGCTTTTTGCAAGCACATACTGGAGCAGGTCATCCTGACATGCCAACGTTTTGTTTTCTTGGACTGGAAACGAGCCCAAGAAAAGCAATCCAGCCACTCTTTCCATTGGGGAGACAGGCGGGCACGGGAGCAGTCCCCTGCATGCTGTACCCACTGCGCCTCATCATTACATAGTCTTGGTCATCCTCACAACTGCTCTCTGAGGTAAGTCATTAATGATCTCTATAATTCTCCCTCCATCAATGATTGCACAGACCTTTTGACAAGGCGAATGAGGAGGTGTGTGTCTGGAGAATGAGCTATTGGTCCAGCGATGCAAAAGAGAATCCAATACTGGCTGAGATTATCCAGGTGTCTGGGCATTAAATAAATCCAGGGAGAAGCTGGACTGTGAATTGTAGGGGGCTTGAGCAGTGAGGTGGTCTGTCCCCCGAAGGTCAGACACAAACACCCACACTTTGGGGAACGAGAGGTTTTAGGAAACAGATTGAAGTCACCAAAAGGACGTCGTGAATCTTTATGGATTTAGTGTCAGGAGGTCACCCATGCAGATCCAAAAGTGTGTTCTTAAGGCCCTGTGCATGAGGGCTGGAATGTATTTGCCATTGAGGTGTAGTCGCAGTTAGTGTGTTGTACTGATACTAGGGTGTTCTGGGTTCAAATTCTGACTCAGCCATGGAGTTCAGTAGATGACCATGGTCCAGCTTACCTTACCTCAGAGAGTATTGTGGGGAGCAGAATGGAGGGGACTGCTCTCAGCTCTTGGTGAAAATATGAGATAGAATTGTAATGAACAGGTATCCCTGACACAGGAATCTAGCTCTCAAATATTATGATTTTAAGGTCCTGAATGAGTTGCTTAGTACTGAAGCAAATGAATCTGCTGGTTATGCAGGAATTAGACCCATAAAAATGTGATGGGGCAAGCATTTGTGCTTTTGAGGTGGCTGCTAGAAAAACAGGAGGGGAATAAATACCCTAAAAAAAATAAGTTGGGTTCTTTCTAGGGGTTTGTAAGAATTGTGGAACATGGGCAAGAATGACCGTTCCCTGTGGAAAAAGAAACACTTTGATAAACACAGGGCTCCCTATTTTCTAGCAGTTTCCAGACCAGTCTGGAAATACAGGAAAGGCTGCCATGGCAGACTTGGAACATGAAGGTATTTAAAAAAAATTCCCTCATGAGATTACTTCCTTGTTTCTGTGGGAAAGCAATTCCATGAGGAAAAAATAAAAACAAAAACACCCACATTTCTCTTGATTGCACCTGAGACAGTCAGATGTGTGTGTGTGTGTGTGTGTGTGTGTGTGTGAGAGAGAGAGACAGAGACAGAGGCAGAGACAGAGGGGAGAGATGGGGGTCTATCAAACCCTCCTCTATAACAGGTCATGCATGAGGCTGGGGCATGGGGTGATTGCAAAGTGAGTTATAGAAGCCATCTAGAATCCACCATCAAGCCTAAACTTGTGGCAGAGTGGAACGAATGTATTAACATTTTAGGTATTCATGATTGTTAACCTATTTTTTTTGTCTGGCTGATAGTTAAGGTTAGGGTTGCCAGCTCCAGGTGGGGAAATACCTGGAGACTTTGCGGGTGGAGGGCAGGGGCTTCAATGGGGTATAATGCCATAGAATCCACCTTCCAAAGCAGCCATTTTCTCCAGGTGAACTGATCTTTATCACCTTGAGATAAGCTGTAAACCCAGAAGCTCCCCAGCTATCGCCGGCAGGTTGGCCTCCCTAGTTAAGTTGTATCCGGCGCTTGTTTTGGGCCCAGCACTGGACTGCCCTCCCGGTCTTGATCAAAACTAGGAGGCTCCGTGTCCGGACCTACCGAAACCAATTGTCACTGTTCTGAGTACTGCTAAAGTGCCAGCAATTTTAATTAGAACTGCCAGGCCTATATGTGGCTGCCCAAAGGTACTTGAAGTAGAAAAGAAGCCATTAAATCGACAGGATTTTGATGGGAGGTAACTGGAATCATTCTGGCTCTCTCATAATTCAAAAGGGAGGAAGGATTTATTCAATGCCCTGTTGTGCAGAGAGAGAGAGAGAGAGAGAGAGAGAGCTCTTATCTTGCACCAGAACTTGAAAAGCTTCTGCTGCTTTGACAGCTTGTCTCTGACTCGAGGCACCGAAACTCTCCAGGAATGGCAATGAGTAGCTTTCACATGCAGGGAGAGCACCCAGGGAAATATCCCCATTCGCTGGTTGGCAAGCAGAACAAGCCCTCCTGGGGTCGCGTTCATGCTATACTGTGGTTTTTTTTTTTAAATGTCTAAACAATGTTTGCCTTGCTCTTCCCTCACAAAAGGAATCTCAAAAAGCAGGATAGGATGCTTAATATCAAACCCAGAATGGAATCAGCACTAAAAATGCTACAGTCCTCAACTACATCTGCAGTTAAGAGGATCCTTGGCTTGCAATCAACATGCAGAGCAAACCAAAGCTGCTGCATAAAGAAATACTTGTTGTCTTCCTAGAAAACCGAGAGCTTTACATTCCCTACTTTCTGGGAAGCTAATAATTTCTTGATCAAACTTGCCTACTCCTGTGGATTACTGGTGCCAATTGGACTAATCAAAAATATAATTTTAACTTCCTTTGGCTCCCCTACTTCCTTCCTGGAGGATCATTGTCCATGGGGTTGCGATGGGTCGGACATGACTTTGCACCTAAGAACAACTTTCTTCAGCCCATTTGGGAATTGTTGTACATGCAAAATGTACCCTGTCAGTTTCGGTTTAGGGTGTGTAGTCCGAAGGATGAGCTAGCCCTCAGGTTTAATTCAGACTGTGGGTTGGGATGGCACAAAACTAGTCATTTTGCCATCTCTGACATGCTTCCTAAAAATCAGGCAACCCCAGGGTTCTGGCAGAAGAGAGGAAAACATGAGGATATCTTCACCGAGTGGGGGAGTCAGGCATGATTAGTGTATTCAATGGTGGCATGAATTTTATGCTTCGGATATAATCTAACAGATGCTTATGCTGGGCAAACCACACTGAAAAAAATGAGATGGTAGGAAGATCACCTTTGGAGAGGGGCTTGGTTCAGGGGCGGGACACGTGCTTTGCATGCAGCGGGTCCCAGGCTCAATATAGAGCTAGAGGTGACTTGGCAAAAGGCAGCTTCATATGTTCATGCTGTTGCCTGCTTCCCCCCATTCATTTAATGATCACTTGCTTGCCAAGATGTTCCTGGTAGGCTGTGACTCTTCTTGAGCACATTTAATCACTTCGGTCAGCTGAAAGACCAGGTGCCAAATGCTGATGAAAAGGGAGAGACTTTCAATGTCCATGCGAGCCCCAAAACATTGGGCTTTCTTCTCGTTCAGGTCTTTCGTTCCATTGGCAGCTACTTTTAGCCTTTGGCACAGAAATCCTTTTGGGCAGAGGGCCACATTTGACATAAACAACCGCATAGCGGAATGGACACCCACGGGAGTGCTGCCTTCTCTCATGTGAGCCCTTCGGAGCACCAAGGTCATCGGGGAGGGAGGCTCTGCTCCAAGTGAATTTGAGTCGAACAACACATTTTGTTGTACTACTTCACACCAACATGGCTATCCACTTGAATCTACTCCAAGTGCTCTAACCTTCAGAGGTACAAAGAGCAGGATTTTGTCAGCTGTGCTAATGGCTTGCTGATTTTTTTGACGTGGAATGTGCCAGTTCAAAAGAGTAAAGTGAAAGCCAAGCTACCCCTTAAAGGAGATTCAAGAGGGTAGCCCTGTTGGTCTGAAGTAGCACAACAAAATTCGAGTCCAGTGGCAACTTTGCGACCAACAACGTTTCATTCAGGGTGTGAACTTTCGTGTGCAGTTACACTTCTTTGTCTGAGGAGGTGTGTATGCAAACGGAAGCTTGCGCCTTGAATAAATCTTTGTTGGTCTTAAAGGTGCTATGGGACTCAAATTTTGTTGCACCTCTTAAGGGAAAAATGTTTTTTTCTTCAGCACAGATAGGGGCGATTTGTGTGGTAGTTCACAAACAAGCCCCTTGCCTTTGCTTTGCATCTTGTTTCTGTTGGAATATGCAAGCTCTGCAGTGTGAATGATTCAACAGAATATGAAGAATATCCTGCTGGGAGCATTGACAGAGGTACGTATTTAGCATATTTAAATCAGGAACTTCCTGGTGTTTTTCAAATAGCCTCCTCCTGTGTCCTGATTGTCATTTGGAGACTTCCTGCTCTTCTTCTATTTATTTATTTACTACATTTATAGCTCGCCTTTCTCCCCAAAGTTGCTTACATCCATTTTATCTTCACAGCAACCCTTTGTGGTTCGTCTGAGAGAGTGCACCTGGACCAACTCGGATGGCAGAGTCAGGATTTGAATTTGGGTCTCCCAAATCCCACTCTGACACTCAAATTAGTTGCCATCTCAACCCAAACCAGACAAAACTGTACATGGGATGGTGGGATGAGAGGCGTTTGGAAAAACAAATTGTATTCTCTGTTTGGAAGTTGCCGCTGTTTTGTCTTCATAGGCCTGGCACTGCAGAAAGCCCTTGTTCATCTGTCTTCAGTGACATCTGATGGGAAGAGGTCTTGAGAAGGGAATTGGCCAGCACTCCTTTGTCAATTAAATGTGAACAACAACACAAAGAAGGGAACAGGAGTGCCTGGGACTTGTCCGTAATGGTGTCTGGCATGTTCTTCATACTAGAAGGAAGGTATTCTAATATTAGTTTCTTTAAACAGGAAAAGAGCACCGACATGAAGTCTTTTCCATTCTCTTGTCTAAGATTTAACCTAAGAGATTTCAACACATTAAGTCTTTGGGAGGGGGGGCAGGCTACAGTTTGGGCAAGAGGGAAATTTCATATCCATTTGGTTAGAATGGACTCATTCTTTGTGTGGGATTCATGAAGTAACTACAGTATTTCTTTTTCCCTGTCTAGGCCTGTTTTTGTTATCATCTGGGATTGGGGAAATTGAGGCTGCGGCTAACATGGGAGTCCAACTGCATCACATCCGGAATAAATTGATGACTGCATCACGCTTGGCTCCAGCTAGATTCTCCATGCGGATAAATGTGCCAAAAAGTATTTCAGGCCCAACAGATGTCACTTGGATTTAGAAGCTTGTCGGAGGTGGTGTATGGTGGGGAGGACCATGAACCCTGCCCTGAACTCTTTGGAAAAGGGATGGGATAGAAAAGTGGTGGACAGAAAACATTAGAGGACTGTCAGAGCATGCCATTGTTTTTGGATTCAGGGATCTTTCTGACAGGTTCCAAGGTCTAATTCACACTAGAGTTGCCAACCTCCAGTTGGTGGCTGGAGAACTCCCATTATTATAACTGCTTTCCAGGTGACAAAGATCAGTTCACCTGAGGAATGCTGACTAGGAGATGAACTTTATGGGATTATACCCAACTGAAGTCTCTCCCCTCCTCAAACCCTGCCCTCCTCAGATTCCCCTCCCCCCAAACCTTCAGCTGGAAATCTTAACTGTACACAGCATTGGGACACATTGTCCAGACATCCCCTGAACTTTGTTGGGCCTTGGCCATATACACTTATAGGCATACAAAAACAGTACAATGTAGTTAGAACTTGCTTCTGCATTTGGTTGAAACAACAGAGCTAGAGCCATTAAAAGTTGCCACCCTTTTCTTCTCAATAATAAACTTACAAATAACTCCCCATCTCTGGAAGAGAAACCAAGCCTTCTTTTCCAGACTCCAAGGCCAAGAGAGGTGTTGGGTTGCAGTAAGCTGGGACTACATTACGCAGTTGCTACAAGAGCTTAAAGCACACTTTCCTTTGAGTTATTGGTGCCAAACAACTTCAAACACATGCTGGAATGAAGCCACTTGTATTTTGAGAATTTGCACACACACAAGACCCCCCCCCCTGAGCTTAGTCCCATCAAAAATGTCACTTTACCTTTGTGTTTGCTTTAAAGAGATTTCAGTAAGCTGACCCCCCTCCCCCCAA
Source organism: Paroedura picta (assembly GCF_049243985.1). Classification (NCBI taxonomy): domain Eukaryota; kingdom Metazoa; phylum Chordata; class Lepidosauria; order Squamata; family Gekkonidae; genus Paroedura; species Paroedura picta. The sequence goes on from NC_135380.1 coordinate 25,798,866, forward strand.
ATCCTGTAAATATGCATGCCTGTTTGGTGCCATAGTCATTCCACAAAGTGACAGAATGACTTTACAATGCTGCTTAGCCAGTGAGATATTGCTGAAGGCAAGTAAAGGCTACTGAGAGCAAGGGCAAGCAATGGCAACATAAATGAACAGGAAGACATGTTCAAATGGAGCGTGTTGAAGAACTCTCAAAACAAGGAGCATGTGGAGGGAGGGTACTTGAGAAGAACTGTCGGAAGATAAGTCCTAACAACCATCCCTCATCAATCAAGAACCCATAGTAGATTAATCTCATAGAACATAATATCAGTGCAGGAAAACCTTGCACAACACTACTCCCACTGTTTCATCATAATGATCTTTTATGTGTTTTATGTGTTTATATGCTTATGTAGAGGCTTACAGAGCCTTACAGAGGCTTACAGAGCCTCTTGTGGCGCAGAGTGGTAAGGTAGCCGTCTGAAAGCTTTGCCCATGAGGCTGGGAGTTCAATCCCAGCAGCCGGCTCAAGGTTGACTCAGCCTTCCATCCTTCCGAGGTCGGTAAAATGAGTACCCAGCTTGCTGGGGGGTAAACGGTAATGACTGGGGAAGGCACTGGCAAACCACCCCGTATTGAGTCTGCCATGAAAACACTAGAGGGTGTCACCCCAAGGGTCAGACATGACCCGGTGCTTGCACAGGGGATACCTTTACCTTTACCTTTATGCTTATGTATATCCCACCTTTTCCCATAGTGCAAAGTGGCTTACAATCCATAATTTTAAATGTCAGATACCAACACCTCCCCCCACTTCTGCGTCCTCTGATGACCAGAGCAGCCTTAAGCCCATGAAGGTTTCCATTGATGGAGTTTCCTTCACCTCCTTGGAGAGCAACTGTTAAGTAACCACAGCCAGGCCCCTGCTGATGGCAGGGAGACCACCTGTGCCCAGATTGGGGAAGGGGTGTCAGGCATGTCTGTTTTTCAAGTCCCCAAGAAAGTAGATGCCCCTCTGTGGTCTCTGATTCTACAGCTCCCATGCTGGAGAGTTCCAGGGAGCCTTTCCAGGTTGCCCTTCCATATTGATGCTTCCTTCTGGGAGCATTGTGGTGGCATTTTCCTCCAGCATTGTAGCCCCTCCCAAAGCCTTGTTCTTCAGCTGTGCAGGCACTTTGGAGATATCTGGTGTGGATGAGGAGGTGACTAGCAAGGGGTGTGGCACAGCTGTGGGCATTTTGGCCACCTCTCACCAATGTCGGGGGGCTTTGAATAACAAAGGTCACTGAGGTATAGGAGGTGTACAACCAATGGAGAAGGATGCAGCAACTGTTCCAGGAGGAAGCCTCAGCATGGAGGAATGGGTTGTTCCAGCCAGTTGGTCTAATGAAGGGCAGTCCACAGATGGTTACTGGCCCCCTGGAAAGCTCATAGGGTTGTTGTGAAGATAACAGGGGGAGGGCAAGATATGTCTGCCACTCAGAGCAATTTGGAAGAAAGGTGGGATAAAAGTGAGTAAGTGAAGGAATGAGTGAGTGAATGAATGTATGCTCAGGATGTATATGCAGGAATTGGGCAGAGAGGTGAGGGACACAATATCGCCATTAGCTACCTGCCTGTTTCTGTTTGGTGAACCTTCTGCTAGGATGACGTGTTTATGACTGATATGATATCCTTCTGTTACAGTTTTCCTGTGTTGAAATTTTCAAAATGGGAATTTGATATTGCAATAACTTTCTTTGGGCTTTCGTTCTGTGATAGAATTCTAGGGGATTGGGTAGTAAGCTTGATTAGTTCCCCCTTTTTTATTGCTTGAGGAAGATATTATTTAAGATGCGGAAGATTCACATGCTCCATTTCTAGCAAGGAAGATTGCCCCCAATAAAACTCACAGGCTGGAGGTGAAGGTTTTGCCTGTTTAAAAGCCAGTGGCCTCCAGAATTGTCTCTAGCTGATGGGATGCAGCATGACAGAAATGGGGGAGAAAAGGCTGAGGGGGATTTTGGAACAAGGTCACAGAACACAAAAGCAAACAAGCCATGCACCCCCAACCCTCTCTTGCTAGGATTTCCCTTCCATTCTGTCCCCTGACTTATACCTAAACAAGAAGACCCTGCACCTTTCAGGACGGAGGAAGACACAGTGACCTTCAGTCTCTGATTTTCTTTCTCCAGCAGCACATTGCCCTGCTAAAGTTGCCAGCTGGCCAGGAGGAAAATGTCCTGTCCCTTTAACAGGGAGGTAAATAACTTCACATGGTAAATAGCATCTAATTGAGCCTCTCTTATTTCAGGACAGGATATTGTTCTCTTGGCCATTTGGCAATTCCATACTCTGCATCTCTGCTCTACGGGCTTCCTCGGGAGGTGGTGGGTTCTCAATCTTTGGAAATTTTTAAACAGAGTCTGGATACCCACCTGATGAAGAGGTTGATTCTCTGAAGGCTCAAGGGGGTGGCAGGTTAGAGTGGATGAGCGATAGGGTTGTGAGCGTCCTGCAAAGTGCAGGGGGTTGGACTAGATCAGAGGTAGTCAACCTGTGGTCCTCCAGATGTGCATGGACTGCAATTCCCATGAGCCCCTGCCAGTGTTTGCTGGAGGACTACAGGTTGACTACCCCTGGACTAGATGACCCAGGACTTTCAACTCTGTAAATCTATTATTCTATCCATTCAAGTTTCTGTGCCGGAAGGCTGTGAATTGGTTTCCTCCCATTCTTATAGTTAAGTATCAAAACCTTGTAGTGTTTAGCCTTATGAGAATAGGAAGCCGTTGATTGCTGAAATAAGCTTTGGCCTCCTGCTTGGCCTGCTCTTATCAATTGCAGTGGGATTTACTGGTTTCCATAAACTTTACTGTCACTGAAGTGTGACTAGGACTGCAGCCGTAAAGTGTCTCCCTTATTCAAACGTTTGTTGTTGTTGCTGCCATCAAGCTGCATCCAATGTATGGTGAGCTCTCATGAGGTTTTCAAGGCAAGAGGCAATCCAAGGTGGTTTGACATTGCCTATCTCTGTGTAACAGGACTAGTATTCTTTGGCATTTCCCATCCAAATACCAACCAGGGCTGGGACTAGAGATGTCAGTCCTCTGGGGACCCCTTGGTTTTACAGCTCATCTGTAGGCAGCAGAGATCAGTCCCTTGGAAAAAAATAGTTGCTTTGGAGGATATTCTCCATCGCATTATACCCTGCCCCAAATCCTGCCTACACCTGGCTCCACCGCCAAAGTCTCCAAGTATTTCCCTACTTTGCTTCTGAGATCTAATGAGATTGGGCCAGCCTGGGCCACCCAGATCAAGGATCCAGACTTACTCATAAATCCCACCTTCTTAAATGAGGCTTATAAACAAGTGCAAGCTCTGGGGAGGTATACCTCAACAGGTCCTTCAAATCATATAGCATCCCAAGCAAGCCTTTAGAGACTAATCACTGTGGTTCTTTAAGTCAGGGATCGTCAACGTGTGGTCCTCCAGATGTTCATGGACTACAATTGTAGTCCATGAACATCTGGAGGACCACACGTTGACTACCCCTGCCTTAAGTCATCCAGAAGAGGCCACCAATTTCGCAAAGAGCTGGTTAGTACATGTCACATCACAGGGCTGCACAACACTTGGCAACTCCCACCGGAACTCATGAGCAGACTGCCATGAAGGCATCCTATCTGAAGGTGAGGCAAGGTGATAATGGAGGGCTCTCTCTGTGCCTTTTGACATCTGATGGTTCCTCCAGAAATATGCGGTTTATTATGACTATCCTGTCATACCCTTTCAGCCCCTTCAAGGCCTGCAAAGAAAAAGGCAATCTAAAACTGGAATTCAGGACACGACCCCAGTTGCAGTTTGCTCCCATTCCTTCTTCCTCCCATTTTGGCTGGAGGATGAGGTTAATTCTTAGTGGAACCCACAAGCCACTTGGGTCATCCCAGCTTCCTTGCACTGCATATTTATGAATCCAAAGAGTAATCTGTTCATTGATGTGGTGATTAAGGCCACTGGTCTGATAACGAAGATAAGTCAGAGATTTGCTCTCTGACTCTCTGGGCAGAAGTCTCAGGCTAATAACTGGCTGGATTTTGGAAAGCCCAATGCCATAATTATGCTCGGTGATGCACTCATGAATAAAGCAACAGGCCGGCTGTATTGCATGCCAATAGGACACTCTTTGAAACAGCACAGCTTGCTGGTTTTGACTGCTTGTTGTTGACTTGAAACTGATGTTTCCTTTGGCTCCTTCTTTCTTTCCCCAAGAGAACATGTTTATGATCAAGACAAAGAAAGCCATCCTGCAATTAATTCATAAGAAGCAAAAATTAATTGAGCCTTAAAAAGTTTAAAAAAACAAAAAAAACAGCCTGGGCTTCCATAACAGAAGAGGCTCCTGCTGTGTTTAACCACATCAGAGGTAGACATGTTGAAGAGGGAGCCAACTTGTTTACTGCAGCTTTAGAGACAAGGACTAGGAGCAATGAATACAAATTATGGGAAAAGCGGTTCCACTTAAATATTAGGAAGCCTTTTATGACAGTGAGGGGGCTTTATAGAATGGGCCACCCTAGAAGGTGGTGGAGTCTCTTTCATTGGAAGTTTTAAAGAGGAGATTGGATGAGCACCTGGCAAGAGTGTGTTTTTTTTAAGTCCCCGAGAAGGTGGGGGGCTGGACTGGATGGTCCTCGGTGGTCTTGTCCAGCTCTGTGTGATTTGAGGTGAGGTCCTTAAGACCTACTCCCCCCGACCCCCAGCATCATTCTTCATTTCTCAAAGGAGCTCCTCGTTTCTAGCTATTTCAACAACACCCGTAGTGGTGTTGATGTTGTCTCTCTGATATATATTGCTACTATGTTTTTAAAGAGCTAGGATCCATTTTTCAGTAATGTAGTCAGAAACCTTAAATCTTTAACATACAATAGAATAATCCTGAGTAGAATCCCAACAGACTGTGTTTAAAACAATAATTTAGTACTGTCAAAGTACAAAGAAACAGAATTATAATCAGGGATAAAAAGGAGGAAAACAGTTCTAGCTTTTAATACGTGCCCTACCTGATATAGTAGATGGCAGTGGCAGAAATCCTGTTGCAAAAGACTACACTTTGAGCCCTACATCATAGTCTCTTTCTTTCTATACTCCCCTTCTCTGTAGGCTAAATAGAAGATGGACCACGGATTCTGTTAACTCCAGACAGGAGATTGTTGAAAAGAGATAGCTCTTTTTAAAGGAAATTCTTCTTTAGGAAGGATTTTCTGCTTAGAATGTAAGTCAGAACGAATGCAGGCTGGTCACTAGGTTGCTAACTTTGTCTTGGGAAATTTCTGGAAATTTCCAAAGGTGCTATTCTGAGAACATCATGTAGAAAAAATCACATTCTGTGCACAAATCTTATTCAGACATTTCCCTCTTCAACCTACCATGCAGCATCTCTCATTTGGGCAGATTCTGGTTTTACTCTCTTCCACTTGTGCCCGCTTGTACTCTCTTTCGCTTGTAATCACCTGGAGGTTGGCAACCCTATTAGCAAACTACAGCCTATGTGAACTTTTTGCTCCCTTCCTCCAAAGCCCAATGCATAGGTTCACAATGCTCCTGACTTAATCATAATTCACCATCATTTTACCCCATGTCCAGAGGGTTTCCAGAGGAAAAACTAACCCATTGTATTTTGCTGATTTCTTTCTTTTACATAACTTGCCAGTTTCCCGAGGAGGGGGAAGTAAGCAAAAACAGCTACCCAAATGTTCTTGGCTTACAACATATTTGAGTTTTTTCTTTGGATTGTATGAACCATTTGCACAATGAAGATTTGCATTATGGGATTGCATTATGTAATCATCGGATTCTAATGAAAAAGGAAAGCAGCAAGGCATTATGTGGGCACCAAATCCCACAAAAATGAAATAAACAGGATAAGAGTGGTAGATGAGATTAGCAATTTACAAATCTTGTATCCATGCATACCGGTATCATGCACAAACAACAAAGAATGGATCACAAAATCTTAATGGTTGTCAAGATGTACAGCTCCAGATACAGATGCATGGGAGATCAGGGCTAGAGAGATGAGGAAGAGGGCTGGGTGGTTCTGAACCAGGAGGGAGGAGGGCTGGCTCCAGTTGTGGAGTGGCCTGCTAGCAAGAAGGGTAATCTCCCCCAATGAAACACTGTCAAAGTGAGGTGAGATTCAACCACTAATGGCTGAAGAAGAGCAATAACCCAGAGCAGTAGGAAACAGCAAAGAACATAGCTATAGTGATAACAGGAAAATTACTGACCAGAAAAAAAGACTGCAGGATTGTAGACACCAGTTTTGATTCAACTAGAACTACCATGGAATATCTACATATTCAAACAAGGCAGCTGAAGTTTTCCATGAGACTATGTGTGGTGCCGTACCTGTGTTTCCTAAGGCACAGGAATCAGTTTGTGAAATCTAACATTAAGGATTTAACCTTTAATAATTTGTGTTAATTTGCTTCATAGATGCTAAAGGGAGAAAAGCAGTGGACAAGGCCCATGTTAAATTACTATTGTTCTCACCCAATTTAGAGCTTCCCAGAACTATAGTAAAAGATCTCCCTTGCACCTTTTGCATCTAGGGTTTGCATCTAGAGAGCCAGTTTGGTGTAGTGGTTAGGAGTGTGGACTTCTAATCTGTCATGCCAGGTTCGATTCTGCACTCCCCCACATGCAGCCAGCTGGGTGACCTTGGGCTCTCCACAGCACTGACAAAGCTGTTCTGACTGAGCAGAAATATCAGGGCTCTCTCAGCCTCACCCACCCCACAGGGTGTCTGTTTTGGGGAGAGGAATGGGAAGGTGACTGTAAGCTGCTTTGAGCATCCTTCAGGTAGGGAAAAGCAGCATATAAGAACCAACTCTTCTTCTTCAATCTGCAGAAAAATACCGTGCCCGATAAATAGAGGCTTGGAATGTTATTTATCAGGTATGTTATTTATGGAATGTTATTTATCAGGTAATATTTCTTGCTTCCATGCCACGAAAAGCTGCCTCTGCCCATTTCCACACGTTAAGTTAAAACCACCAAAATGAACAGAAGAGCAGTCTATTCATTTCCATAGGCAGGCTAAAGTACCTGGCTTTCTACAGTTGGTAGTGTCACCTGAAGGAACCCCTGAAATTAGTTGAGCAGGAGAGATTCTGGTTCACATGTCAGCTTCTGAGGATATTTCATTTAATTTTTTTAAAATCAAAATTTACTTTTTGATTCAGTTTGAAGTGAAATGATGTGGCAACATAAAAATAATTCTAAAAATATTCAGAATTTTATTAACATTCTTTGGGCTTCCCTCGAACTACTAGTGGTGTGTCCCTTCAGTGGACCCTTCAGGTTTGCTTTTCACCTCACCTCACTTTGGATGCCACTGGAAAAGCCTGGAAATCCTTCAGTTGCCAGGCCAGGCTAGAATGTGCCCGTCCCCTTAAATAAATACATGAATGAACTGGGGATTGACATTGAAAGCCAAGAAAAGTACACGACCGGGTCCTGAAAATCCGTTTAGTTATACTTCAGAAACAAATTGTCATCATCACTGTCATCTCATTGCAAAGCAGTTTGCTAACACTTCACAGAAGATATCATAAAAATATTAAATATAGAACACCCATGTAATCTGAACTCCATTAAAATTCTCTAGCTGTGCCATCCTGACCAGAGATATACCTTTCTAAATTCACTGAAGTCGGCAGGCTTAAAAGGATATAACTCTGTTTAGGATAGAACTGTAACTCAGAGCTGTAATTCCAAGTGACACCGTCTCTCTTCTGCATAATACAATTTGACAAATGCCGATTACAGTCCCTGGCTATTCAAGAAAAAAGCTGTTTTTTATTCTTTGTATATAGGAATGAACAGAAAGGAACAGAATAGAAAAAGAATAAACATACTTGCATGGTTGAATACACGTTTTCCCCGGTACCCCCAATCCCTTCCCCTCCAAGATCCATCTTCACTCCCAAGCTGTTTTTTACATTAGAGAATTAAGTATCTTTTTCTTTAAAGAAATGAGTAATAGCCACTTATTCTGAAGATTTATCTTCAAATATTGATGCTTGAAATCTCATGGTTTGTATTGTAAAATGCCACTGATTAGGTTCTCCACAGCACTCATTTTTCAAGAGCAGAGATAAGACACACTTGACAGTCCTTCTGGCTGACATTTAAGAGAAGACCGTGCATCATGTAAAACAACGTTCATCTTAGGGTAATAGCTTTTCTCAGCCGTACTCTAAAATGATTGTTGTCGTTCTATAATTTACACAGCGTCATTGCTTGCATTAACAATTTAAGGTGTAGAGTTATACAGCCTAAACAGGAAGCGGGACTGCAAATGCTGTACGATAAGCTGACAGAAGGGAGGTTTAATGTAATGATTTGTGCTGCTTTATAATGACGTCTGTTTTCTTAAAGAGGGAAATGTGATGCACAATTGGGACCTGCGTTTGTGATGGGCAGCGATGATTCACTGCTGTGTGGCGGCCAAGTTTTGACTGAGGAACATAAGGCGCCTTTTTCCTTCTGGTTAATGCCGACACCACGAACAACAATATTTTAGAGATCAGTTTTGCAGAAATAACACATCAGCTTTTGTGGGGGACCGTGGGGAGCAAAGAGATGGAAAGATGGAACCCGTTCATAAAAAACATCTCCACGTCCCTGGTTAAGATCCACCGTCAAAATGAGCAGGCAAAATATAGCAGGGATGTGTATGAAAATTGACTTTGGGTTTATGTTTGGGGCATAACAGTGGAGGTTGCCAAACAGTGCTGGAACAACTGGGATGCCTTCACTTGACCATGGAAGACTGCCAGGTGACTTTGGGCCCATTGCAGAGTTGGGGTTCAAACCAGGGTATCCCACAAAAACTTGGAACTGGTCCTGCCTATGGCAGCCATTTTGTGAGTGGCCCCATCACCAGTCCATCATTAAGAACTTCATTTGAGGCCCTGCACTACCTCTGTCCACTATTGGAGGAGAAGGAACAACAAGAAACAGGCCCTTTTAAGATGAAGCATCTTCTTTATGCAACACTCTCCTCTTATCTGTTTACCAGGCATCAAGTCTGGTTGGATTCTGGCACCAAGTGAAGACGACTATTTTTTAAACCCAGCTATTTTGTTAAGTTTGTACCTTTTCCCCAAAATTTCCCCCCAAAGTTTGTTAAAATGATCACTCAGTGATTTCTTTGATGCCATGCAGTGCTATTGCTGTCTTAATTAGTTTTCTAGCTTTAAACGTTTTATAAGATTTTAGTGCTGGCATTGATTTCTTTTTTAGTACTCAGTTGAGATTTCAATTGATTTTTAACTGTTGACAATTGTTTTTTAAAAATTGTTGTTGAGTGATCTTTGTAATATTTTTGCGATCCAAAGAGAAACCGTAATGTAATTTTTGCTTTTGTTTTCATAGTATATATGATGTCTTATTCCTTAGTCTCAAGAGTCTGAGGAGTGTGGAATATAAATTTGCATTCAGCATTTTATTGGGATTCTTTAATATACTGCTGTGTGTCCAATGTTGGTAATCAATATGGTAGTAATTGCCATTGGTTTCAATGGGAAGCACATTCCCTCCTCTTAAATTGGGTAAACATAATCAAATATAATGTCCCTCACCCAAGGGAACCTCTCTCCCAACTTTAAGCCAGATAGAAGAAATCTTTCCTATTCTAGAAACAATGAATGCCAAAACATTTGATCCAGCTCTAATTCTCTTTCCAAGCATATAGTTGGTATTAAATTAAGGTAGAGCACTGATACTCAGTGTGGTGATGGTAAGCACTATGATGTGCATTAATGGGTTTCCTGCTGCCTATTTGCTCCTTCTCTAGTTTGCTGTGGCAGCCATTTCGTGGTGGCATCCACTTAGAATTCCAACTCTACCACTGTCTTAGTAGATGGTTCCAGGGAGAATGTGACATCACTTCCAAATAACTTCTAGGTTGCCTCTCCTATCCTCTATAGTCTTTACCACAGAGACTAGGGGAAATTGCTAGAGCATCACTATGACCGTTTATGCACTGGGAACTTCACTGCCCCAGCTCCCGTGCAGGAGCACAAATCGGGGGCGGATGAGGTGCACGGGGCCAAATGCTCCCCCTTGTGGGTGCAGAAAGAGGTGGGGCAACCTGCCGTGACTAAAACTCCAGCCTGCAGCCCGACATGAAACCTCCAGTGTGTAAACGATCTATGTGGAGATAATTTTTTTCTCCTCAGTTCCTCAGGGGCAGGAAATTGTGTCTGGAAATAGGCAATTCCTTGCCCCAGACAGGTAAATGGGAGGTCTGCACGTATTCCTTAGTCTCAATATTCTAAACATGCTAGGTTCAACAAGACTGGTTAATCCTAGAAGTGGCTGCCCAAACTGGCCTTGGTGGTATGCTGTTCTTTGATTGGTGGGTGCCGGCAGCATGACTGTGGGCTTCAGTGCACTGGCTGTGTTCTCAGCTCCTTGGAATTAGGTACTTTTTGACATTCCTTTTCTCTACTGAGGAGCCTGGGATACTAACTCACTGCCCCAGTAACTAGCACCTAGCGTCTGGGGCTTAGGCCTGAGTCTTAAATGGCTGGCTTTAAAATCCTGCGACAGTAACCAGTCACCACGCAACCTGATACCAGTGAAAATGGTCTTGATGGCAAATGCCTAGTGTCTGCATCCAAATCTTTATCAAATATTGAGCTGCAACATGACCAAAGTGAGAAAGAATTCCTAGCTTTTACGTTTTCCTGTGTGTGTGTGTGTGTGTGTGTGTTTGGGGAGGGGGGGGCATATCAGTATGTTAGAGTTCAAAAATCTTTCTGGGTTGACAGAGATCTCTGAGAGCCATTTTTCCAGTTCTATTATTGTCCGTTTCAAAACACCCCTGGCACATTCTACTTGGACTGCAATGTTATCCCTTTGACATACAATAGTTGATTTCCTGTCCAAGGCAGCCTTGCCAGAGGAAATATGCACACAGACTAGACCATGAAATACTATACTTAATTGAGACATACACACAAAAAAAAAAGTGCAGGAGGAGCTAAGGAATACTAATACACCTCAGCAAGAACATCAGAGGATCCAAGAACCCACATTACACCTCAAACTACAAATCCTAACGATGTGTTATTTTTCTGGGAAGACCAGAAAGCAGACCTTGTTTCCACTCAAGAGTGTGGAAATTTATTGATGAAATCTATTTTCAAGATGACATCCTATTTAAAGAGGTTGCAAAAGAAAACAAACAAATAATAAGCATAATGCTTTTTATCGGGCCTGTTCAAGTCAGCATAAAATAGCATGCCAGCTTATTTCTCCAGAATTCTTCATTAAGTTGGATGTTTGCCCTGCCTTGGATAGCCCAGGCTAACCTGATCTTGTCGGACATTGGAAGTTAAACAAAGTTGGCCTCGATCAGTATTCAGAAGGGAGACCACTAAGGAATAACAGGTTGTGATGTGAAGGTAGGCAATGGCAAGCCACCTCAGAACATCTCTTGTCTGGCAAAACCCACAGGGTTGTAACAGCTGAGCACACAACCCCAGCAGCAGCCCAGGTAAAATGGGGAAGGGGCTAGCATTGCCTCCTGGCAACCAACAAAGAATGGATGGGGGCTTACCAGGAGAAAGAGAAAGGCCCAGGCCATGCTGATGGCATCTAACAGGAAGTGATGTCACCATACTAGTGGCTTCTGGCCATGCTCTGGTATTACAGCAAAAACTCTATGGTAAAACTGACTTCTACCATAGAGTTTTTGCCCAAATACCACATCAATGCGCAGAAGTCACTGCTATGTTTGCATCACTTATGGTGTGATGCTGGTCATGTAGCCTGGGCCTTCTTCTTTCTACTGGTAAGTCCCCCTGCCAATTAAGAGGGGCAGGCCTGGTATCAGTAGACCCTTGCCTACACAAGGGGGAGGGGGTCTGGCAAACCTATAAGGCAGGGGTAGTCAACCTGTGGTCCTCCAGATGTCCATGGACTACAATTTCCATGAGCCCCTGCCAGCAAACACTGGCAGGGGCTCATGGGAATTGTAGTCCATGGACATCTGGAGGACCACAGGTTGACTACCCCTGCTATAAGGGATAGATGAGTGTAGACACTCTGAGCACCAGTTCTTCTTGGAGCTCCACCCTTCCCTGGCCAGCCAGAAATGAGCTGATTGGTTTGTTCAGGCTGCTGCAGGGACTACTCCCTTGAGCCCCATGCAGTTGGCACATGGCCAGCAAGATGGTCTTCCTCTTCTTGCTCCCAGCAGTGGTCCACAAACATGGCCTCAGATAAGTCTGGGACCCTGAAAACCCCATGAGATCTCCATAAGTTTTAAAGAAAATCCAATTGGTGCTAGAGACTTATTTAATCAACCTGGTGTTTTTTGCCATTTTCGACTGGATGTTGCTATTCTCCCTTCTTCTTCACCAAAAGTCAAAGGCGCAACTGAGACCCAGCACCACGTCATGTATTCTAGTCGGCTGGATATTCTTCTCAGCATTCATACAAGAGGACTTGGCCTCCTTTAAAAGAATCTAGCCTGGTAAAGAGTCCTGGCAAATTTGAAAGACTGTTCATTATTCTGGCGTTATTTTGTTGATCCTAAGTAAAAGTGTTCCGGGGCACTTGCTTTTCAATCATATTTGAAATGTATCGTTCCCCTCCTCCCCCCCCCCCAAAAAAAAAGGCAAATAAAGAACTGCTATCAACAATTGGCCCCATGATGGACAGAAGGGTGTTTGAGAAAAGCCAGGGAAACTACATATTTATTACATTTACATTCCGGCTTTTCTGACACGGAAGCGAAGGCAGCACATGCTGGCTCCCACGAGATCTCCTAGGCAGGCACTAACCAGATCTATAGCCCTACTTAGCATCAGCAAGACTGTCGTGTTCTGTGCCTTGGAACTAGGGAGGTGATTCAATTATGAAAGTTGTCTAGATCCATTTAAATATCCCCATTTCAATTTTGTCTTTCCTTTGGAATAAACAAACTTGTTTGGTCTTTATTTTCGCACCTATTTTACTTCTCTCGGGCTGATTTTCCCCCCTAGGATGAATGTACATTCAACATTATTTCAACATCAACAGCATAAAAAGAAACCCAGGAACGCTTGAGCACCCCTCAGTTCAAGTAACCATTTGCTCTCAAATTGCAAGCGGCCCCATTGTATACTTGGGGGGGGGGGAACAACCACCTTGCTTTTCTGAATGTGTGAAATTGTATTATGAACATTTAGCGCATGTACGCTCTTATACACTACCTCCCACATCCTCATTCCTTAACTGTTATCTTTGGTATATAATGAAAATCTCAATAAAACACATATTTCGATCTTTCTCAGGGGAGGCAAAGGAAACTGTGTCGCTTGTCTCTCTGTTCCAGGGATGCCAGCCTCCAGGTGGGACCTGGGTATTCCCCAGAATTAAAGCTCTTCTCCAGACTACAGAGACCAGTTTCCCTTGGGAAAATGGAAGCCTTGGAGAGTGGACTCTATGGACTCCGTGTCCGCCCAGGCTCCACCCCAGTCTCCAGGTATTTCCCATCCCGGATCTGGCAACCCTAACTCCTCGCCAATGGCCAAGGGGGACCTGGCAACCCTACTCAATTCTAGCACTGCTCATGACAACTTAGTCACTACCCATGTCCAAAAGAGATGTTACATTTTGGGGGCCACTTGTATCTGGGTATCCCTGGAGCAGCTTCTTTTTCTTGCACCTTCATGGCTATTCAAGGATCAGAAGAACCCTTTTCAGCTTGGAAGTGGGGTAGGAGTGGGGGTGGGGAGAGGAGAGGAGAGGAGGTCCTGCTTCCTACCCCACCATTTTCAACACTTAGAACAGCCCCATCATGGAGTTCTTTACCCTTTGTGCTCCAGAGTTATGTAAATAACACCCTGCTTCAGGATTGTTTCAGTGGCATGAGAGGGAGGCAAGAATCCCTCCCTCTCCCCACACCACAGTACCATGTGAGGAAGGGCTCCCCCTTACCTTTAGAATAACATTCCCTTCCTCCATGCTACTCTGATGGTAATCAGATGGGCAGGCCACCTGTAAGAGCTCACATGGAAAGTGTTATGATGTCTGGTTGGGTTCTTTGCTATCATCCTTGCCCATCCACCCAAAATTGCAAGTGAGAAGCAGAGGTGGCTTGCCTTCCTCTGCAGAGTCTTCCTTGGTGGTCTTCCATCCCTGTCCCAACTTTGCTTCCAAGATGAGATGAGGCTACACGATGCTGTTATCCCTCCATCAGACATGACTGTGGTGAAATTAACTCCCCAAAGAGGTACTTTAGTTGCTTGCTCGGAGGTGGGGTGGGAAGTTGCATGCTTGCCCCAGCCTTGCCCATCTTACCTTCCTGCCTGCCTCATAATGTTCATAATATGTCTTTGGATATCTAATTGGATCACATGTTCATGTTTTTGTACTGCCCCATGGGACTGTAGTTTGATCCCTGCACCACTCTAAGCATGCACCACCATGATAATGCCTCTGTGCAGGAGCAAAAGCTCACACCATGACATGGCTGATTTTATATGATGGGCCTAGGGCAGATGTTGTGAGCATGATGTTGTCAGCAGTGGTGACCCAGTCATCAGGCTGAAGGACCCTGCCCCACATTCTCACTGACCAAAGGGATTTTTTGTTAGAGGAGAGGGACTTCTCTCCTGTCTTTCCTGCAGCCGAAACTACCCTCCCAGGGTAGCTGTTGGGGACCAGGGGGCCCCAGAAGCAGAATAACAGAAGACTCTGAGGAGGGGGATCAACAAAAATCACTCCTCGCTTTGGTCCATAGGACTTTCTGCTAAATCCCACCCACCACCATCACTTCAGCTGATGGCTGAACATTTGCTTTGTGGGCACTGAATTATTCTTGATAAAAGTGATGTACAAACATTCTAAAAACAGCATCCTCGCGAAAATGGATTAAAATAGTCTCAGTGAATCATCAGCAACTGCAATGAAAATAAAAGTGACCCAACGCTGAGATGACAACAAAATACCAAATCTAAAGGAAATCCGAATGTCTTTATTGACTCATCTCAGCTTCCATCCATACCCTGCAACTTGTACGAATCCAACCTGAGAGTTGTAAGGAATGTGATGCATGGGCAGCATCATGACTTATTCAGAAGAGGGAATCATGTATGACAGTGGTCCCCAACCCCCGGGCTGGAGACCGGTCCCGGTCCATGAATCAGTTAGTACCGGGCTGTGGCTCCTCCTCGTCCTCCTCCCTAGCTGCTGCCTCGGGGGCTGCCCTGCTGCTCTGCCGCCAGCTCACTTTTGGTGCTCTCCAGTGGCCGCCATGGCTGGGCTCCCCCTTGGCGTAGCAGCTGCTGCTGGCAGCGACCCCCCAGTGGGCAGCAGGAAGTCAGGGGCGGGAAGTCAGGCAGGAAAGCAAGTGGAGCAGGGGCTCAGGCAGCATCCATTGGCAAAAGACTACACCCCCCCCCCTCAGTAAAATTGTCAAGCGTAGACCGGTCCCCAGTAATAAAAAGGTTGGGGACCACTGTTGTATGACACTGTGCATCTCAGCAGACCTTGGACTGAAGTGGGGATGTGTATCTTGAAGACGACAGGCAGTAGCTGTCTCATTATGATGGATCACAAACCTAGTTTCTAAGAATAAGGTGAAGGGCTGGCATTAGAGCAGCAACTATAACATACTTTTGGTATAGGAAATGAATGGCAGTGATTATGGTGGACCACCCTGCCATAAGAAAGAATATCCAAAATTTGTTAAAGACTGGGAGATTGATCCCATAAACAATCTCCTACTCCATCGGTCATTATAATGGCAAAGCTGAAGCTGCCAGAGTTTTAGAAATGCTACTGAACAAAACAGCAAGAAACAGAGGAAAGTATATCATAAACTAGCCTGGCACAGAGCAATATCTCATGGCAGCCATAACCGGTAGCCCAGGGCACTGAGTTATGTGCAAGTGTCCATGTGCCCTGATACTACTTTCCTTTTATTATTGAGACCCAAAGATAAAATCCCAAATCAGACTCACAGGCGGTAAAATCAGTACACCGATCACAGTAGGCACAAAAGAACAGCCAGAGACATAATTGGTGAGGGAGACCATATCCAATGATACCCTCTAGTCTAGACAAGACATGCCAGTGGAAAAAGGGAATTCACACAAGGTAAATCTCCCTTGCCTCCTACATATATAATGTTAAGATAAGATGAATGGGTATACAGACTGCTATTATTGCAAATGAACCAAGCAATAACATATTCCCTGTAAGTGGCAAAAAAATTAAGATATGGGATTCTTCTTCCATTCTGATGGAAGTCTACAATCTACCAAGCACCCAGAATGAAAAGATTCAGCAGTACAAACAACCACACAGGCCACTAAGAAGAAAAGTGAACAAAAAGCAAAAGTCCTATATAGTTTGCAGTTAGCATACTTGGAGGACCAGTTACTCCCTTATGAATCCACCCAACTGCTACTGCTATGGTCATCGGCGCTCCTGTTTTGGAGACTCTGCCTTCTTAGGCAGGGGTCACCTCTGGAGAAGATTTTCCTGGTCACGGCATCAAAACTCTAGAACTATCTCCGCAGGGAGAGTTGCCTGTTCCCTTCTGTTGCCATCTTCTGCCAGTCGGCGAAGACTCTTTTGTTTTCTTTGGCATTCCTTCAGTGATGCACCCTTCCTGAACAATATTTTAATGGGTGTTTTTAATGTCTTTGTACATATTTCTCCCTTGTTTTAATTGTTTTTATGATGTTCATGCTTTTTGGGGCAGGGAGGCTGCCTGTTGTTTTATTGTTTTATTGGGTAAATTATGGGGTTTTATTGTATTTTAATGTTTTATCATGTAAACTGCCATGAGATCTGTCGTGGAGCAGTGGTATATACATTTAAAAATAAATAAACAGCTTGAAACTGTAATTTTCTCATGTATGTTTTAATTTGTTAGCCACCTTTGCTGGACCTTGTGAGGGTTGTGTTGAAATTGGCTGCTTATTTTATCAACGTACTATGTTCACTTCTTCACAAGTTAAAATGCTAGCGGTTCAAAGTGCATGTTGATTTGACAGCTTACACCACATCTTGTTCTTTGATTGCATTTTCATATGCAAATACGACACCGGGGGTGTTATGAACCCAGAAAAGATTTCATTTGACCTGAAGTACAAGGAACTGAATCTGCAGCTCTGAGCTGTAGGATGGGAAACGCAGGGAGGTGTCTGAGCATTGATTTTTAGCCTTAGAGTAAAAACTAGATTATTGGACAACGCTTCAGTATTCCCCAGAACAATTAGGGCTTGGTTAAGGTCCTTAAAACTCTGGGTCCAGAATATATATTGTCTACCCACCCCAAAGTTATCTTTTCAGGAAGGAAGGAAGGAAGGAAGGAAGGAAGGAAGGAAGGAAGGAAGGAAGGAAGGAAGGAAGGAAGGAAGGAAGGAAGTACTCACGTTATTTCGTAGACCTGGGTTGAATTTTCTGGCCATTCCACTAGACATACCACCCGGCCAGGCACCTCTGCAGTTTTTGCATAGTAACCTTGTGGGAATGCTAACAACAAAGCCAATAGCCATATGACGAAGATGACAAACTTGGTCGCTGAGGCTGATAACCGTGGTTGCATCGGATGGATGATGGCCATGTATCTGGAACAAAGAGAGAGAGATCAAAAATATTGCGGCGAAACATAAGATTGCTGCTCTCGCCTCATAAGACCACCAGTGTGACTTATTCGTCTTCCCCATTTACCAAGGTGAGACAAATGGGAACATGGAGTAAGATGGTAAATGATTGGTGCATTATACACGTTGCCTGCCTTTGCAATAGCAAGCTCAAAGCAAGCTAACAAAAACAAAACTACAAAAGCAATTGCATTAAACCTATGCAAACTAGTAGGCAAGACTGTTGTGATGAGGTCATAATAATCTCATCGAATACTGAAAACTGACGATAAATTCTGGGTGCCTGCAGCTCAGAACTGAACAAAAGGCTTGTGTGTCCTGTATTATGTTCAGAAATTAGTTGTAGGTTCTCCAGACCTGCATGCATGGAATCTGATTAGGGTTGCCAGCTTTGGGTTGGGAAATACCTGAAGACTTGGGGGTAGAACTGGGAGTGGGCAGGATTTGGAGCAGGTAGGGGCCTCAGTGTTGTTTAATACTATCGAGTCCACCCTTCAAAGCAGCAATTTTCTCCATGGGAACTGATCTCTGTCACCTGGAGATGACATATGATTTCTGGGGATCCCCTGGTCCCATGTGGGGACTGCCATCCCTATACCTAATTCAGATTGTGACTGTGGTACATACAGCATGGAGAGAGGTTGATATATAAAGAATTCCAAATTCCATAATGGATACAGCCAAATCTTCCAGGAGGATTTATGAAGATGCACTCCCAAACAGCACTGTGCTTGGTTATCCCCAGTCTCCCTAAACTATCTCCAAGCTCTCACACTCCTTTGTCAAGACTGCCCTGAGAAAAAAAAAACATAATCCTATTTTAGCAGATATAAAAGGACTTAAATTTATTCTCACTTCCTTTCAGCTAAACTATTTACATTTCACCTTCGTCTCCATTCCAAGAACTGCCACAAGTACTCAGATGAATAAGAATCAAAATCCTACCTCCCCTCTCAACAATTTCTTGAGGGTTCGGGGAGCAGAAACGACGGATTCCAAATTTAGGAATGTCTAATACAACGGTGTCACAAGAGTGCGCTAGAGCTTTTTATTAGATGCTCCATTTCTCGAGAAGTCAATTAAACCCCTATGAGGTATTCTTCTTCAAGCATTAGAAAGAACACTGGGGTTCCATCATTTTGGAGAGAAATTCTTGGAGCCAGTGCCCAGGGGGGGTGTCCAAAGATGGAATAGTCCCAATTGAGAAGCTGAGGGCTCTGGGTTGCTACACTTGTAGAAAAAATGGAGGGGGGGGGGTGGTTCAGGATTTACCTGCTTCATTGAACTCTCAGAAAACCTAAGGTCAAAACTGAAGGTATGGCTATGAGTCCTTATTATTTAACCTGCAATTTAAAGTGGTGAAGGATGCAGCGCCATGAGCTTTCAAAGACAGGGCAGAACAGAAATCCCCAAATAAATAAATAAATGGCATGGTCATGCCAGCATCACATCTGGGCAAAAACTAGTACATGACATCAGAAATTGGCAGATGTTCAAGAAACCCTATGATAAATTCCATAGAGCAGGGGTAGTCAAACTGTGGCCCTCCAGATGTCCATGGACTACAATTCCCATGGAAATTGTAGTCCATGGACATCTGGAGGGTGGCAGTTTGACTAACCCTGCTGTAGAGCTTCTAGAGTCAGCAAGTAGACATTGCATCGAGGTTTTTGCCCAGATGTGATGTTGGCACAAAGCTCTTGCTCTGTCTCCTAAAGCGCCTGGGATGCCGGAATGCCATTCTGCCCCCCCCCAGCTGCAGGGTTATCTAACAATAAGATGCAGAAATTAGTCTTGGAGGAAGATGCGAACTGGAAATCAGAGTAGAACCTGCAGTGTGTGTGTGTGTGCACTCAAAGCTGCACGGCCTGAGCAATAAGCAAAGTGATTGAGCAGCTTAATTTTGGATACTGTGTGACCTAGGCAGAGCAGAAAGGAGGAAAAAGCTATGATGGTTGAGTCAGGGGCCTGGAACTGACCACAAAGTTCATATGGGTTAAACTTAAATTTCAGCAGCGGCCCTATGGGGGCTTCTCTTGCCTGTCCTCAGCGTGTATTGTAAAAACAAATTAGTATGCCGGTGGTAAGAATCACAATGGAAGCGGCTGGCCGCTAAACCCATTTTAAAAACCTGGTCTCCAAAGATACAATTATCTGGAGAAAGATTTCACCGGAAGGCTTAAATTCCTCACCTTCTCCCAACCAGCGTTCAGATTTGTATCCAGCTGATGCATATGCTGGCCCAACAAGCCCAGCCCCTGAGAGAGAGATCCTCATTCTTTCACACAATAAACATTGTCCTCTCCCAAGAGCGCTGAAGGTCAAAGTTACCCAGATGCAGAATAACTGGGGGGGAAAAGGCAGAGCAGGGAAGACTCAAGCCTGAAGATGCCACAGAGCAAATTCTGCCAAGCATTGTTCCTCCAAAGAGCCCAGGGGCAAATCTGACTCAAAGGGAAATGGGAGAAAGACTTCAAGCTTAGGGGCTTTATAAAATCTCTAAAACTGAGCTGTTGCTCCCTTGAAATCTGTCTGAAATCTCCTTGAGGGACAAGCTGTGCTGGAAAAATTAAGAAGGGCCATGATAGATTGCTCAAGAAGAGCAAAACCTTAATCATTGTAGCTGCTACAAAAGAAACAGAAATAAATGATAGGTTCAGATTGGCAGGATAGAACTGGGCAAGATGTGACAAAATAGTTTTATGTCCTAGCTGGAGAGTTTTTGGGAGGAAGTAACGTGTCCAGCTGTGATAGGGGACCCCCTTTTCTTTTTTAAACACGCAACTGGATTAGTATTGGAGTGTGTAAACATAAACTAAATCTTTGGGGCAGGGGTAGTCAAACTGCGGCCCTCCAAATGTCCATGGACTACAATTCCCATGAGCCTCTGCCAGCATCCAGGGCTGCGCATCCTGGATTAGGGCGTTGGGCTGGCAGGAGTTCATGTAGTCCTTGTGAAGTTAAAGTGTACAATGTATGGGAGAGAATGCATTGCAGCAGCAGAAGGAAAGAAAGAAAGAGGGAGTAACATGGAACACACCCCGATGCACCATCGCCAGCAACAACAGGTTGGCTTCTGCTCCTTATCAGCGGCTCACCGCTAATCCATCTTGTTAATTATGCCTTCCCCATAGAACCTCAGATGCGAGGGCTTTGAAACTGCCCTGAGGACGACATTTGAAAATCTAATGAATCTCACAGCATCAGTCTCAAGCCAGGTTCCCCTCCCATTATCCCCATTTTCAGAGACTTGCTCTGAACTAAGATTACATCCCAGGGGCTGTTTACTCCAGACTGAAACTTTTAGGAAAGACAGGCCCGGGGAGCCCTGAGAACCAGGCCCTGGATTCCTGCTCCCTTCATCAACAAAGCAGAAGAAGAAGAGTTGGTTCTTCTATGCCGCTTTTCTCTACCCAATGGAGTTTCAAAGTGGCTTACAGTCGCCTTCCCATTCCTCTCCCCACAACAGACACCCGGCAAGGTAGGTGAGGCTGAGAGAGCCCTGATATTACTGTTCGGTCAGAACAGTTTTATCAGTGCTGTGGTGAGCCCAAGGTCACCCAGCTGGTTGCATGTGGGGGAGCGCAGAATCGAACCTGGCATGCCAGATTAGAAGTCCTTACTCCTACCCACTACACCAAACTGGCTCTGGAATGAGACCCACAGGCAGTTAAAGCCAATGCCCCAATATCGTCAGAGTGCCACTGTGGTGCAGTGATGAGAAGGCCGCCAGTCACACCAGCCTGGTCTGTCTAACAGGGTTGCTGTGGGGAGAATGAGTCAGTTTTATGATAGGTGATCTTTGGAATGAAAAAGCTGGAATCAGTAAATATTAGGAACTGGCACTTCCACCAAAGGACCACTGAAGTAGGATCAGCACAATTTCTGCTTTGTGCAGGAAACTCAGGGAGGCTGGACAGCTCTCTCCCCTAGGCAGGATCCTCAGGGAGGCTGGGCAGCTCTCTCCCTTATGCTGCCTCCAGTCTTACTAGGTAACTTGTGAGGAGTCATCACCCAAATTCGAAGGCTACTGCTTCTTATCTTTTTTTCAGTTTTGCTCATCCTCTTTTAATATTTCCTCTTCATAGTACTCTCTATATTAAGGGACTCTGAACATCAGCCTTGCTTAATTTCTAGGCACTAGAAAAAAAAATGGCTTCCATGGGGTGCTGCAGCCCATTACAAAATGCTGGGAAGTTGCAAGCCAAGCATCCTCCTGCGGTGGAGGTACCTGTTTCTGAATGAACATTCCCTCAAAGTAATGCCTTTTGGTTTCCTCTTGAAGACTGGTTAATTGCTTTGAAGAAACCGATCCTTAGTCAAAGAAAACTCATCAGCAGACACTATAATGCCAATGGGTGCAACACTGGAAGACAATGCTATACAGGAGCTGAATGCAAGTCTCTGCTTAGGGGCACCAAATGGGCAGAGAGTGGCAATATGGCCTCTACCTGTCATTTCCTCCCTGAACCTTGCCATTGCTACTTGGCCTGCTCCAAGGTGAACATCCTCCCTTGGATTCAAACAAAGTGGCATAGGAGGAGGGGGCATGGGGCTGCATAACGCCCAGCAGTGTGGGGGTCACATTGGGAATTTTCTGGGCAACTCACCCCTGCCATTGCAGTGTCTCAGCTGCCTTCACTGCTTTCTAAATCTTTGGATTGTGAAGTAGTAAAGTCAACTCTGATCAACGAGTAAGCTGAAGCTATGTCTATTAGTGACTCATTGGTCACAAAGTCAAGCACACATACTTAGTAAACCCAACAGCTTCCTCTGAAGAAAAAGAAACCACACTTCGATGACATTACTATTCTGCACTTTAACATTTTAGTGTGGGTTTCCCAACATTTCCATGACAACACGTTATCCCTCAAGTCCGATGGTACACCAAGGTGGCTCTGAGCACAAAGTGAAAGAAGTAATAGAACAATTGGTTGGTTGCATCTGGAAGTCTACAGCATGAATGGTTAGCTCAGAGTGGGCAGACCCCTTCCCCAGCTCTGATGGATGCAAGAGATATCAAGTGGCACTCATAGTTTATATTTCTTGCAGAGTTGTGAAATGCTTCACAAATGACAACACAGATCCACATGGAGAACGGATGATGCATGGATGGGCAATCTGTTTCACATTAGGACTTCTAGATCTTTAACAGTTGCATAAAAGAGGTTTGCTAACTGTTTTTCTTTCACTAACCATGGGCTTTAGCATCCCAGACAAGTGCAGCTGTTTGCCCCAGAAAACTTATGGTCTGAAATGGGGGCAACGAGACAGGGAAAGGACAGGGAGGCAAGGCTAACGATGCAAACTCAATCACCATGCTGCAAAGGTTTGAAAAGTGGTTCTGGCTAGACTCTACCCACAGAACCTTTGAGTTGGGATGGTCTTTTTATATCTAGCCCCCGGTCAGTGCTGGGAAACTGCATCCACAACAGCATCCACAACAGATGTATGTTCAACCTTTACTTGAAAACCTCGAATGAGGGAGATCTAGGGTTGCGATGTTAACGCTGGCAACTGGTGGGAGGGTACTGCAGCATGGAGAAGATTCCGGCTAGAAGCACCTGACCCCAGACCAATGAAGGAAGGCAGCATTTGAAAGGAGAGGGGCAACAGGGATGCCAGCTTCCAGGGGAACAGGAGTTCTTGTGGAATTATAGCTCATCTCCAGTTTGCCTGGATGCTTTAGAAGGTGAGCTCAATGGCATTGTACCCCACTGAGGTCCCTGTTCAACCCAGGCTCCTTCCAGAAATCTCCAGGAGTTTCCCAACTTGGATATGGCACCTGTAGGGAGCAGGTCCTTCACTCCCAGTTGTCAGAAGCCTACTGGTAGCCAGAAGCAACTCTAGAAGCCCCAGCCAGTTGTGTTACCATCCGTAAAACTAGTTTATCTGCTTGCTTGTCCTTCCTGCATAGAGACAGAATAGTTGAGAAGCTCCACAGTCTTTCATTGCGTGACAAACTGAGCAGTGTTTCCCCTCTGACTCCCAGGGTTCACATGACAGAGATAGCCAGGCATGTATAAGTGGATCTTCCCATTTTTGCTAATTTAGATCATTACCACAGACTCTCTCTCTCTCGCTCTCCTTCTTCCTTTATTTACCTGCTACCTGGTGAAGTGGCAACCAAGAAGTGGAGCCATCTGGTGGCTCATCTCAGGGCTCACAAGGACAGGGGAGGAGCCCCCCTGCCTACAACCCCCTCCACCACCACCACCACACACTTCTAGCAGAGTGAGAACAGCTTGAAAATTGGACAGAACGATAACAACTCCTCTTGTAAGCCTCCTGCTACCAGATGCACCCAGCAAGGCAGTCTGTTCATTATATTTCAGAGAATAAATTCTTCATGGGGGAAATTCACAATGCTCCATTAGAGGTTATTGGAGACCAAGAGAGCTCAATGAAGCCTGCGTCGAGCGCTCTTGTGAGTTCCATGGCTATAAAAGTTATGAGCTGGGGATCAGGGCATTGTTTTTTGATATATGTGAATGAAAGTCAAAGAAACCACTGCAAGGGCAATGAGACAAGCAGACTTTTCAAACCACCCGGATGATTTTTATTTGTTTTTGTTTGTTTGTTTTACAACCTGGCTCCCTGCATCAAATTTACAAGCAAGCAAGCTGGAAAAATGAGAGCAAGGAGCAGGGAACCAATTACCCCCCCCCCCAGCCTGATCCTAAATAGACTTCATTGGAAGCCCCCTTGATTTCCAGGGCACTGACTCATGAGTAAATGCACTCAGGATCATGCATGCAATGCACTAGTGTCCTATTCCACACCAGCTGTGAAACATTTAATTACTGGCCTAACCCAAAATGTTTTCTGCAAAGGCTGTTTTGTTAGCCAGCTCATTTAGGAGAGAGGCTGCAGCTGGCAGCTGAACCTCGAAGCATTTCCCATGTCCCTGTCAGGCCTTCCCCCAAGCATTAGCTATGTTTTATACCCCAGTTTTTGCCAGATTTCTGAATGTTGCCTCAGAACCCCTCCCTGGTTTCTGTTTCTGTCTTTTTTTTGCCTTTCCTCTTTCTTAAAATACTCTAGTTTGGATTTTTAAATTTAAATTAGTGCATGTTTTGCAGCTGTAAATGAGCTGCTTTGAAAGGTTGGCTAGGAATTTTACAATGAATATTTGAAAACAAAGGGGGGGGAAAGGAAATTTTCACCCACTTGCTGAGCTTTTTTGTAGTTTGTAAATTCATACATTTCTACCAAATACTTAAACATTATTTCTACAGCTTTTTTTGTTGTTGCCTGAATTTGACTGATAGCCTGTAACTAAGGAGACATTAATTCATTATGGGTTTTAACATTTCCAAAACAATGTTAAGTATAATCAAGTAGATTTTGCTTTGAAAGCTTTTTGAAAGTCTCTGGCTTTCAAAATCGCTTTTGATTTCTAGTATTGTGCCTACGCCAGTTGCGTTGCTGTAATCAAATTCAATGTAATGATTTGTTGCTCCGTAGGAATCTTGGCTCCATAATTTAATAACATTGCTTCAGGAATATTTTCTCTCTCCTTATCAAAAGCCCTAAAACACTGCTATTTCATTCCAGCTCACAACTGCTGCTGGACAGGGCCACCACATAGAAACCAAATCTGCTGGTACAGTCCGTGCTGAGCTGGATGAACTACAACTTCAGTCTCCTTATCTGCCTTCCTGCCAGTACAGTCTGAAGCATCTGAACACAGACATCTCCCCCCCCCCATAAGGTCCCTAATTTATTTTATGTGATATTCCAATACTTGCATAACATTTTATTAATATTAAGACAACGCCCACCACCACTGCCGCTTCTAATGAAAAGGAAAACTTTGGGAAACCATTTTGCATATGTTGGATAATGTACTTCAATATGTTTTTGCAGCGGGATTTTTCTATGCAGAACAGGAAAACCTACTTCTACAGTGCATTGAACGTGCCTTATGCAACATGCGTGGAATGGGCTGATCCTGACTCTCCCATCTACTGCCTGGTTTCGCCCAGAGGTTGCATTATTAACCAAACAGAGGCACCTGCAGATAGATATAGTCCAATCCACCTCACATGGAACAAGGGCTGACCTTTGGCCACAGCAAGGGGCAGGGAAATGAGAGGGGTTAGGGATGCCAACTTCCAGGAGGTAATAGAGAGAGCGGCTTGTCAGAATCGCAGAAGGCAAAACAGCCAAGGGAGCTGACAAAAAGGCTACAAACATTTATCAGATTTACTTGTCCCGAGAGTCATTAAATTTTGTGGGGAGGATTCTGTTGAGTGACTACATTTTGAGGAAGTGTCTTTTCCCCCCCCCCTCATTTCAAATTTTATTTATAATCCATTTAATAAAAGTACATTTAACCATCTCAAAAGTAATATGTTAAAAGATTATACTACATTTAGAAATAATAACTTCCAACTGTGTTTGTCGAAGAATATGCAAGAAAAATATCACTAAGTCTCCTACACAAAATTTCTATCCATTCTCATTTCCCCTTATAAATCATAAATCATAACCAATAGTCAAAAATCCACACTTTATACTTTTTCCTAATAAAAGTATAATTTTGAGGAAGTTTCTATTGAACTAAGGTGTTGAGACTGTTTCAAATATTTGTCCAGATCAAAAGATGACAAATTACTCGGTATAATATTGATTTGATTGTGGCACTGAAGAATACTCTATTGGAAACGCTTCTGGCATGACTCCAATTTTTGAATAAAGGACACTTTCATTTGGTAAACTTTTTTAGCCTTTTTGTCAACTTCCAGGGGGTGGTTGGAGGCCTCCCACTATTACAACTGATCTCTAGGCAACAGAGATCTATCTACCTGGAGAAAATGGCCACCTGGGAAGGTGGATTCTATGCCATTGAAGTCCCTCTCCTGCCAAAACCCTGCCATTCTAAGGTTCCAACCCCCAAATCTCCAGGTGGCAACCCTACCCAGGGCCCTGCTTCTCTGACTGGTAGTAGCTATCCAAGTCAAAGGTAGAGGGGTCAAATATTCACAACAGAATAAGAACAATAAAATACAATAAAACCCCTATAAAACACCCCTTTCAACGATCTCTTACTATCCCTTATTACTCCTTGATCCTTTTAACTGGAGACGTCAGCAACTGAACTAGGAACCTTTCACTTGCAAACCAGATGCTCTAACTCTTATTTATTTAAAGATTTATATAATGCCTCTCCTGACATATGTTGGCTCGGGGTGGCTCACAATAAAACAGTAAAAGCCCCATAAAATACAATACAACATTAAAGCGTCATCCATCCCCAAAGTTAGACTAACATCAAAAACTAACATCAAGATGGCGGTAAAAACAAGAGAAAAGAACCACCCCCCATAACTTCACTGCTCCAACCTCAAGCCACTACCGTGGCTCCAATGGTGTATCTATGATTGTGATCTTCCTCTGAGCTGCAGATCCACCCCAAGGTGAAATCTGGGCATAAAACTGCCTTGGACTGAGTCAAATCGTTGGTCTATGAAGGATAACATTGTCCAGTCCAGTTGGCCGCAGGTCTCATGTAGAGAATTTACATGTCACCACTACTGATTCTATGAAAACTGGAGATGCCCAGGGTGGAACTTGGGACCTTCAGCATGTAAAACACACTGAGCCACAGCCCCATTGCATGGCCAATGGCCACTTGCATGGTGTCCATAGCATTCTGACTGCACAGAAGACGGGCATTCTGACAGACCTTACTGGACCGAAAGCATGTCCAGAACCTCAGAACATATGTGCAGTGAAACATGGGATATGTAGAATTCCAAAATAGTGGAAAGTAGTTTTCTTATAGTAATGGGTGTACAAAACAAAACAAAAGCACAGCTCCTTGCAGGGATCTATAGGGTGACTACATAGAAAATGGGAAATGGAAGGAATGACCGGGGCCCTTGGCTGGAGGAAAGTTTTGAAGCCATTCCTTGCACTGTTTCCCCAATAAATCTCCAGTCATATCGGTCAATGGCAGCATGGGCAGCTCCTGTATTATGCTAAGGCCAAGCCCACAGTCTTAAGAATAGAGGGTGTTTAGATTCCCTGGCTTCCCAAGTGCATTTTGTCCTCGTTAAACTTTCCTCCCCTGCCCATTGAAAATGTCCATGATGACTCTCATCCTTTTCCTCTGAGCTTTGGGAAAGCCAGACCAGGCCGGATCTCATGCCCTCCCCTGTCTACTGCCGGCTCTCCAAAATAAGTGCCCTGGCTCAGAGGAGGATGCTGGCCAGCTGGTCCAGTCACGCTGTCAGTGCCAGATCAAAGAGAACTGGGCATGCTGGCAAGTAGAGTGCTCCCCGTTTCCTACAGGGACAACCAACAGCAGAGGTGTGAAGGCTGCTACTTCCTCTCTAAGAAGACATCCTGTTTTCTCGTACAAAGTACAAGAAGAACATGTTGCGTTTTAAAAAAAATGCTGTCTTTTTTTTAACTCCTGGCAAACTTAAAGGCATTTAATTCCGTCTCTTCTAAATGCTTACCGTTGGGAGCTTGATTCTGCGTTCCACCTGTGGACAGCACATGCATAACCTGAATAGTGCCTTTGAATTGTTCAAGGCTGTCTGTCATCTGTAACCAGCATTCTGGAAGAACTGTCTGCGTTATTCCTTCCTCCCCAGTACAGAGAGGGGTTGACAGAGTCTCCTGTCCACGGCCTCCTTGTCATGTCAGGATTCAGCTCAGAACCAGGTACTTCCTGGTTCACAACTCAGCCCCTTTATCACCATGGTCTCCCTCACAGAGGCATTTTTGCTGGCAACGTCCCCTGCACTTTTTGACCTTTCATTAGGACCAACAAAAATAGCACAATGTCTGAGCTGTTGAGCTCTCTAGAACTCTTTGTCAGCCTGGATGTTTAAAAAGGAGAGAGGGAAACGTTGTTTCAGGCTACAGTCTTGAGGCCTCTTGGATTTTTTACTCTCTCTTTTTGGTTTGGCTTCTGCTTTGGAGCAGCACAGCTTCCTCTGTGTCAGATGTTTTTGGTGCTTCCCTCCCAAAGTGACCTTCCTGTGCACAAGATGTCAACCACTTGGTTTATGCCCCTCTTCTATTTATGTATTTGTGGGTTGATGTGACCTCTGAAGGAGATCCAATTGGATCAAAATGTGTCAGGTCGTTTTGGTATCTATGGCATATTTTTGGCCACTATTTATGTTACTCAAAGCATTTTGGTATATTTTTTTTACTACAATTTTAATGTATAATTTTTAATTGGCCTTGTCAAGCACCATGCAACAAAACATGCATTTAATATGGATTCAAGTGGGTAGCCCTGTTGGTCTGAAGTAGCACAACAAAAATAGAGTCCAATAGCACCTTTAAGACCAACAAGGATTTATTCAAGGTGTGAGCGTTCGAGTGCATGGGATTCTATTTTTGTTATGCATTTAATATATTTTTATAATAATAATGTTTAGATTTCTCAACCTTTTGGTTTCCCCCTCCAAAATCTTCAGGCGTTTCTCAACCTGCAGCTGGCAGCCCAACTTGCCATCAGCAGAAGCAACCTGAAGACCACTCCCGAGTCTAAAAAGTTGGACCGCGAACCTTGAAGGGTTGCGTGTCAAGGATGGATCCAGGGTCTCGTTTGGAGTAATCTGCATTTTAATAACTACTAGGCCCAGTGCCAAGCCACAGCGTCCTAGTCCTCATAATGACGGGAAGAAATGTGAAAGCCCAAAAGGGAGCAGGCACACCCCGCCTCTGAAATGTCAGAAATAACCTAGTTATAAAGCACTAGAATGTACTGCCACTGAAATGGAATGCACAGTTTAGGAAATGAAATCATCAACATCCACTTACAATTCAGAGGCATCCTTGTGTGCAGTCAGATGAGACGTTACATGTGTTTGCAGCAGGCCAAACACCTTGTTATGACATGATTGAGACGCTCGTAAAATCCACAAATGAAAAGGCATACCAAATGATGGATAAGGAGTACGCACATTGTTTTTCTGCTCCTCTCCCCTGCCACCTTCCTCATTACCTACTCACCACTGCCCTCTGCTTGGGTACCCCTCCCTCCCTTCCTGGGGAGAGGGGTAAAGAGTACGTGGGCTTTAATTTTATTTCTGTATTTAAGACTGCTGTCCAAAGGACACGTGCCCAGGCAGTGACCCCACCACGTGGTGGCCATCAGCGTGCTTACTGAGGACCACATGCCTCTTATTCCCAGTCCCGAGGTCTTTGTTTACAAGTCCCGTCACAAGCACTGATGATATTTAAAAGCTCTGCGCACAAGAAGGGCTTTGGACTAATACAGCTCATATATCCTCAGTCTTGGGGGACTCTTCAAACACCTTTTCCCTGAAGCAAAGAGACAATCCTGGCTTTCTTCTACCTCAGTAGGAAATGATTCGAGAGATACCAGGAGACAAAGTTTCTGAGTTTAGATTTTAATGAGAGGCATTGCCAAAATCTTTCTGGAATTTCAAGAGTATTATGACTACCAGTGTAGGGTTGCACCATGGCCACCAGCGCGGGAGGAAGGGGGAAATTAGGGTTGCCAAATCTAGCTTGGGAAACTCCCGGAGATTTGGGGAAGGGAGTGGCCTCTGTGGGGTACAAGGCCATCGAGTCCACCTTCTAAAGCAGGGGTGGTCAAACTGCGGCCCTCCAGATGTCCATGGACTACAATTCCCACGAGCCCCTGCCAGCATTTGCTGGCAGGGGCTTCTGGGAATTGTAGTCCATGGACATCTGGAGGGCCGCAGTTTGACCACCCCTGTTCTAAAGCATCCAGGGGCAAAGCTGATTTATCCATTAGGCAGGGGAACCACAGTGCCTATGGCCCACGATACTTTTAGGGCCCCACGAAAATATTTTAATTTCTTTTAAATTCAGAAGGGGGTAAAAATGAACTTTTATGATCAAAGAAGATGCTTTAATTTTTTTCTCATGTAAGACAAAAATTGTTTAGGGGCCACAAAACGTTAGGAAATTTAGCCTAAAAATGTAGCTTTGCACCTTGTTCCTTTTTTCTCCTATCCACTGGCGTGGCCTTATCTTCTTCCTGCCTCTGTAGAAGGCAGTTTCCTGTAATCTCCCAGATCACAGCTTTAACTTCTTTATAAGTGGGACTTCAAAAAGGGTTTGTCAAGCACTTGGGCTTTCATCCCTGGGCTACGTTTGCCAACTTTAAGGTTACATAAGGGAGAGAATAGGAGAGAGGTGGGTATGTAACAATTTAGTGTCTTTCAAACCAAAGGAATTTTCTGCATTGTGCTTTTAAGAGTTTTGCATGCAGCAGATTTTGCTCTTGAAAAATGAAATCAAATTTGAAATCAAATTTGCTAAAGACTTGTGCTAAGACTTGAGGTTAAACCCAGTGCCCAGAAACCTGCAGTGATGATCAGCCTGACCTTATATTTACTTATAGTCAAGTCTCATAGGTTTAATGGGAGATTATTCCCATATAACTGTGTGTGAGACTATAGCACAAGTAGTTCTTCCACCTTTCCATCAGCATCTCTTTTTGCCATCTTCTGAACCTGCTCCAGTTTGTCTACATTCTTTCTGCTAGCTTGTCTACAGTTAATAGCTACATACTTCTCTTTATGGGGACAGAGAGCCAAGGAGATTTGTATAAGTCCACAACATGTCACTTAACCCTTCAAAAAATAGGCAATGAATGAACACTGAAAAATTGCATAATGAGAGTTCTATTTTGTAGGGGATTTCGTGTTGTTTGGGGATTACATGTTGTTTGCAGAAACAATAAACAAACATGTTTGGCAAAGACGGATTTTTGGAGTGCATTTATATTTTACAGTATCCTGAGGCATTGGTGCATATCCCTGAAAAGGCAACATTAACAAAATAATAGAGAAAACATGTTTTGTATACAATGTATATCTACACATCATAAACACACACACACATATTTTGCACCAAACCCGTGATTTACATTCTGAAGTTCTCCCTTGCAGGAAGACAGCCAGAGAGGAACCCAAGGCATAACGAAGATGCAGAATGAAAGAGCTCTGTCTGCTCATCTTTATGTGGAAGGAGATGGAGAACCATATTGGCAGCAAAGGAGGCTGCAATCAGAGGGCTGCAGCTGGCTGGCAAGAGGGAGCCCGGAGGGGGGGGGGGCTCCAAAGGTTTGCTCTGGGGTTGACAGGCACCATCTGCTCCCCCCTCCCACTCAGCTTCTACATTTCTGCATAAACAGATGTTGCCAATAAGCCCTTCCATACTACCTTCTTACAAACCCCCTGCCTTTGTAAAGGTTGCCTCTGGCACTTCTTGGGGCTCAGGGAACAAACCAGAATACTTGTTCCCTAGAACCAGGATGCTTGGGTAGAAACATGGGCTTGTTAGTGGGGCTAGTAAGGTAAAGGTATCCCCTGTGCAAGCACCGAGTCATGTCTGACCCTTGGGGCGACGCCTTCTAGCGTTTTCATAGTAGACTCAATACGGGGTGGTTTGCCAGTGCCTTCCCCAGTCATTACCGTTTACCCCCCAGCAGCAAGCTGGGTGCTCATTTTACAGACTTCGGCAGGATGGAAGGCTGAGTCAACCTTGAGCCGGCTGCTGGGATTGAACTCCCAGTCCCATGGGCAGAGCTTCAGACTGCATGTCTGCTGCCTTACCTCTCTGCGCCAAAGAGGCTCTTGTGGGGCTAATATCTCTGGCCATTTCCCTCTTGTCCCCATTCGGATCCAGAAAGTAGAGCAGCTAAAAACCATGCCGTTGCCCCTTTACTGTGCACTCGGGAACACCGTCTGGGAGTCTTATTTAGACAGTCTGCTCTTCCCAAACTCTTTTTGACTAAAGCTGGTTCCTTCTTGAAGGGAGTGATTCACTTCTCACTATTATTTGGGACACAAACCGGCAAGAGACATTTCGACAAAGCAGGCTTGCCAGGCAAAAAATAAATAAAATAAAATGGCCCAGCTCCCCACAGTGAAACATTCTTCCAGAGAACAATTGATTGGCGAAGAGTCCAAAGCGCCTTCCGAATCCAAATGCCAGCTCTATTGACAGAGATGAATCACCTGCACGGGGAGAGCATCAGCTACGTTTTACTCTGTATTTGGCCATTCTCCGTCCCAAGGATGAGGGTTAAACGCAGCAATCTCGGATGTTCAGGCAGGGAACGCTCAGCCCTGATGCAGCCAACATATGTCCCCCCTCCAAGGCATCATGAGAGGCGATAATCTTCCATGGCATGCGGCATCCAGGGGCTTGCTTTTCCCTTTGATGCATGAGCTAATTTCAGATTTGCCGTGTCTGCTTCCCAGCCTTGCTGGAATATGTTGGTGTCATGGACTCTGAATAGCTGCGCTGCGCACCAAATCCGAAATCGTACGTACGTGTAGGAAAGTAAATCCCTAACTGGGGCAATGAGCCTTTCCCCATAATCCACAACAAGCACATCAGGAAGAGACCATGTGGGGGGGGGGTCATGGTGAGGGTGTGAAGAAAAAACAAGAGGGATGGAGGTTCGTAGGCAGGCAGTGAGAACTTGGTACACCATGTGGGGCTCCTTGGAGGGATGGTGGGATGAAAATGTTATTGATGAGTCAGGGGCCACCAACCAATGGACAATAGGAGCAGTTGCCCTGGTTCATGGGGGGGGGACACAAGTGCCCAGGGCCCCCCTCAGGATTAGGAAATACCTGGAGATCATGGAGGTGGAGGCTGAGGAGGGTGGGGCTTGGAGAGGGAATTCAGTGGGGCACAATGCCAGAGAGTCCACACCAAGAGATTTCCGGTCACCTTCTGGAGGTTGGCAGTCCTAGCCTCACTCTGTGAGAGTGGAATGGAAAGAGACAGTTTCCCCCACCACTGCTTGCTCCTGTGCTGTCTGTGGCTTGAGCTGCCCACTTGCAGGGACAGCTGTTTGTGCCTGCCTCATCCATGGGTCAAGCAGCTGGCTCAGCAGAGGTTGCTTGTGTCTGTCTGCCCGTTTCCAGCGACAGCTCCAACCACCTCCTGCAGGGTAAGGGCTCCTCCTTGCTTGGCCCTGGTGAA
Organism: Paroedura picta; assembly: GCF_049243985.1. Classification (NCBI taxonomy): domain Eukaryota; kingdom Metazoa; phylum Chordata; class Lepidosauria; order Squamata; family Gekkonidae; genus Paroedura; species Paroedura picta. The sequence goes on from NC_135380.1 coordinate 25,832,468, forward strand.
GAGCGGCTGCAGATGACCCCATCCTGGAGCCTGAAATCATGAAGGCTGCCCTAGCCTGTGATTAATAGACCCAGTGAGCCTGAGCCTGTCTCATCTCGGAAACTAAGCAGGGTACAGTCCTGGCCAGCACTTGGAAAAGTGACCTCCAAGGAATACCGGGGTCATGATGCAGGGGCTGGCAATGGCAACCTGCCTCTGAACATCTGATGCTCGGCTGCCGGACAATCCTAGGATCTCCTGGCTACATTACACACCTGCCATATATGATAAATAATAACGGTGATTTTCATTGATTGACAGCTATGACAGCGATAGCTTTCCTGCTGAGTCTGATCTGCAAAAGCTGTTGCAGCAAAGAGCTGAAGTTCTCACAGTCTTCCCCTCCGTCATGAAGCCCATTCGCCAGCCGTGGCAAGTCACTGTTTCCTTCGGCCTCGGCCTCCCCCCTTCCCCTGTACAATGGGAGGGCAACAATCCTGATGTAGCTTGCAAGGCTTTCAGGCAGGTAACAATGGATGGGGAACCATTTCTACATGCCAACGTTCTATAGAAGTGTTACAGGTGAGATCCCAAGAATTATTTTAGCCACACTCGGCAGCATTTCCGACACTGATCCATTGAAGTACAGACCTCTCTCCCGCCATCTTGCAAATGGATTATCAAGACTGCCTGCCGTTTCCAAAGAGGCCTGGTGCCCAGCAGGTGGCCCCTGCTGTTTGCACATTAATCCAAAGCCCCCGTTAGCATGTTGCACAAGCTGCGTCATCCCGGGCTCAGATCGAAGTATTATCAGAATCTGGTCCTCACTGGGCATCTGGCCTGGCGGAGACAGCGTAGTTCGGAGGAGGGGGAAAGAAGGGAGTTTTATCTTCCTTTCACTGGGCCCTTTTCCTATCCTTGTGTCGGCAGCTGATGCCAAATCCGTTGCATCCTTTCCTACAGAAGCCTGGAATTGGTGCAGAACTTCTGAAAAATACATCAGCTATTCCAGCAGCACCTGCTACTCTCACATGAGTTTGACAACTTGCAACTTTTACATGCTGCCTTTCAGGGAAGAACAACATTTAAAGCAGTTTAAGTAGTCCAGAGGGGCAATTAAAATATCACCCAATGAACTGCAAGAGGAATGAAAACACGGCCTTTTGATCCCGCTAGATCCACACACACAGTCCTAGGCAGAGATCCATCTCCTGAGGCCGTGCATCTAAGGAATTGACCTCCCACAACAAATCAAGGAGCCGCAAGGTGGCTTCCCAGTCCTGCTGCCACAGACTGACTCGGCTCCTGCTTTGGAATGTTCCTCCTGGGAAGAGGAGATATGAGAGCCTTTTCTGGCTGTCTCCCCACTCATCTGTTCATGTCTTTCCCTCCCTCCGTCTCCCTTTCCGCCATCTGTCTCCGTATCTGAAAACGGTCAGCAATCCCGCCTGCCTTCCCGGGAGCGCAACATGCATAATGGGAACTGTTCCTGCAGCTTCCACTCACTTCAATGGGGCTTGGGCTGGAAGAATTCTGGCAGATCGTGGCTGAAGTTTTTGCCTTCTAAGCCCCGCTTTCCCCAGCTGCCTTGCTCACTCTCCCTTCCCAGATGCCCCCCCCCCACCCTCCCGCCTTCTTTCACTGGGATGTCCAGAAAGAAATCAAAGATCTCAGTCTCTCTGTTTATACTGCACTGTGTTAAACATACGACAAAAACTGAAATGGGAAAGTGACAGAGAGCAGCGTAGAACCCTGGCAGGAGATTCACTGAGGCCTTTATAATTTCTTCACTGTTTATTTCAAAGGGGGTTTTGTTTTCCTTTTGCAAACTTAACAGCCAGGATTGCTTTATGATAGGGGTGGTGAGAGGGGGGGGGATTTAACTCTTTCCGGCCTCGCCATTGTCATACTGGAAAAAGCTGCCCCCTGGTGCTGAGAAAACTTAATAGGTGCCCCTTGGGAAAAATTACCATGGAGGTGGCTTTTCCAGCAAAAAGAAATCGTTCAAAAGAAATGGTGGGCACTACCTAAAAGGTAGAGTTGAGCTGGGCTTATTGCTTTCACGGTTTGAAGCAACGCATTGGCTGCTCTCGAGCCGGTCCGTTATATTCTGCTTGCTTGGCTTCACGGAAACACAGCACTATCCAGCAAATGGGTGTAGAGGCAAGAAGCTGCTCTTGAATGGCTTCCATTTTCCAACTGATTCTTTGACGGGCATCATTGTTATCAACCCTTTCACCTCCCCAGATGGTCCAGATGGCTAACAGCATCCCCTTCCTTAGTGGAGACTGGATCGAAATAGTCACCCGTCCAGGCTGCTGGCACGGAGGCCATAGTCCTTGGCTTTCGACTTGCCGTGGGAAGAACTGCCCTGCTTGCTGCTCATGAAGCCCCCTCCATCCAATGGAAATGCTAAGACTTTAATCAGGGCTGCCAGTGCTGATAGAAAGCCACATGCTGCACCAAGGGAACCCACTTTCTGGAACTACCTCAAAAGAAGCTGGAGTCTGTAACCTGCATAATTATACAAAGTAAGTTTGCATGCCGGATTCCTCATGTCCCCTCCTCCCGTTTCTACTTTGGTTTTATCTGCTCTGCTTCTGCCCATCACAGGAATGATGGAGATCCAGCTTCCAAGCCCTGACTACTGAACATCATACTGATTGAGCTTCTGCTAAGCACCCCCCCCCCATACACACACACACTGAGGTACATCTTGGCAACTGCATAACCTTGCCAGCATATTTCTGCTGCCGGTACCACACTCTGTCTGCATCTTTGCCCAGCTCCCCCAGCTTTGTGGCATTTACATAACCCAGCGAATCTACTCAGCCAATGGCTCGGAATGATAGATCTGCTTCCCATAGGTGCTAACACAAAATATGGGGGCTAAGCAATTTCCGAGCTGGTGCAGAAAAACCTTATTTCAGCAGTCTGTGTATGCTGAGGGAGAGGGGATTAATTCATGCGGTTGTTCCTGTTTTCTGTTTTTAACCTAAACCACAACTGAACGCAGCATTTTCACTTGGGGAAAAAGTGTGCATGTATGGTCAAGCAAGATCCAAATTGGGCACTCACTCTACCAGGGAAAGGCTCTTCATTGAGAGTTTCAGAATGAGCAGCAATTTAGAAACCAGTCTCTATCCCAGAAAACATCTCCAATTTAACTTTGGGAAACCTTTTAGGGAAATCCGGGAGGGTCAGCGACCATCTAAACCCATCTGTTTCTGATTGTAAGGACATGGTGGTAGAAAATGCCATCACATTGCCCCTGACTTCTGGTGACCCCCATGGGGTTTTCAAGGTTACAGACATTCAGAGGTGGTTTGCTGTTGACTCCCTCTGCAAAGGGACCTTGGACTTCCTTGGTGGTCTCCCATCCTCACAGTGACCAGAGCAGACCCTGCTTAGCTTCTAAAATCTGATGAGATTGGGCTAATCTGAGCTATCCTGCTCAGGACACCAATCTGATTTAAACCATTGTTATTCCATAACGAAAGGCTTTCCTTTCATAAGAAGATGTTCTGCTTTAACACGCCTCTATGTGCCCTCCCCCCTTTAAAAGCATGATTCTTAAAACCACCATCACAATTTTGTTTTAAATAAGCTCGATTCCATGACCACAGAGTCACGGAAAGAAACACAATGTCATTCATTTCTGCTGATAGTAAAAGAGATGCTTGTGAACTGTGGATGGTTATCCAGTCTTCCCTTGGGAACTATTAAAGAGGAGCTTTTTTATTTAGCCAGCAAGTTTCCCTCATTAACAATCGCTACTTAAGGAGACAAGAGGCGTACCTTTTAGCCACGATCCACCAGGACATTCTCCTTAATAAACCTCACTGAGATGCATGGGATGGACACAGCTGGCTTCTTGTAGGCTGGGGCCCAAGAAGTAGGTTTTTCCCCAGGCAGCCATAGATATTCAGAGAGGCTTCCATTAATTTCAGAGCTTACTTTCACCTGTCTTTCTTTTTTTTTTTGCTCACAAACTACAAAACAAAAGCTCAAATGTATTTTTTTAATGCCTTGGGAGCTATTGTGTTGTAGCAGACAAAGTGCTGAACTTGGAGATTGAGGCTGCTTTGGGGAACCTGCTGTTTCTAAGCTTGAACTAGCTAAATAGGGTTCTGGTATGGGGATAATGCTAAACAGGGTTTTGATATGGGGATAACAACATTGTGAACTCTATTAGATGACAGGTACAGACTTGCCAATCATTTATATGCAGCACTGAATGTTCAAAGTGTTTCAAGTACTTTAGTACCCTGTATTGGGAGGCAGCATTATCTCCTTGTGTTGCACGGGGAAGGGACTGAGGTCACCTTGTGATTTTTTGGGAAGAGGTTTGAATCCGGGACATCACCTTAGCCACTAGATCATACCTCAGGAGCTCAAGAGGCTAGATTGCTCTCAACATCTCTTTGGGGGATGACAGGTAATTGCAGGACAGCTAGGAAGGGGTTGGTTAATTTATTGGCAAATGTCAACTAGGGAAAACTAGACCCATGGCCATTTTCTGTCCATTTCACTCAAAAGCCTAGTAGTTGATCTTGAAGATCTGCTGGATCAAACTAAAGGCTGATCTAAATTCCACCTCTGGTTTTCAACAGTAATTCACTGGATACCTCCAAGAGGTCCACAAGCAGGAGATGACCTTCCTCTGCTTGTTGTCTCCCATATCTGCTAGTTAGAGATACACAGATTCTGGGCAGGGGGGTTCCACAGCTATCATGGCTAACAGCCACAGAGATAAACCTTTTTGTGATGGTGTCTACTCCTATTAAAAAGTCAGTTTACTATCATTATACCTGGTAGCAGTGGTTCCATCCACTAATTTGTGCCTTTCATTGGGGGGAGGGGGGCAGGCTTCTCTGCGTCTTGAATATACCACTACTCAGTTTTTCTAGGGATTGCAAAATTCTAATAGCTTGAGAAAACATGAAATTTAGCTGAAAGATTATGCCCGTGTCCCCTCTAAATTGTGCACATGAATGGCCACTCATTAACAGAGGAAGCCCTGCTCAGCAGCAATCTGGATCTGTGCAGGGTCTTGCCCATTTTAAGATCACAACACTTATATTCTGCTCAGGATGTGCAACCCTCAGCTCAGTAGGGGAGAGAATTAGATAAAACATTGGGGGGAATGTGTGTGTGTGTGTGTGTGTGTGTGTGTGTGAAAGCAAGCAAGTGCAGGTATGTGTTTGTAAAACCTAATGATCAGTGCTTGGTTTCTAAACCAGGTTCTAATCTAGGCACCAGCAGCCTATAGCCCCAGAGTCAAACAGAAAGCTTTGACATAAAGAATAAAAACTGGTTGTTTTAATCCCACCTTTTATGACCCACAGGAGTGTCCAAGTGGCTTACAATCGCCTTCCCTTCCTCTCCTCACAGCAGACACCCTGTGAGGTAGGTGAGGCTGAGAGGGTTCGGAGAGAACTGTGACTGGCCCAAGATCACCCAGCTTATGAAGGAGGAGGGGGGAATCGAACCCAGCTCTCCAGATTAGAGGCCGCTGCTTGTAACCACTGCACCACGCTGGCTCTCGACACCGAGCAAGTATATTAAGGGGCAAATGGAATGTTAGAATAACAAGTGCCTAAAGGGAATAGCAGATAAAACTTTGTACAGTATTCAAGGACTTAGAGATGCTTTGCATACAAGAAAACAATGCCGTTGAACAGCTGGCCACAACCCAAAGGAAAACTGCACAGATTTATGCCCAGATAGTCCTGTGTATATTTATGACTTACTGTGAGCTTTCATGCATGCCGCTTCCAAATATAGGACTCAAAACAGCCAGTGTTTGGGCTGCAGAAACATGATGGGTTGTAAACCAGCATGTTTTAAGCACTGCATTTTCAGGTAGGCACGTGGGCTTTCCCATCCCACCTCTTTGCCACTCTCTTAGTCCGCTCTGCCTGTTAATTCAGAAAAGGTGCCCAATCCTTGTCCTGCTCTTGCTCACAAACCCTTTCGGGGAATCCCTTCCTAGAGTCCCCTGGCAGTGGTGAAGAAAATGCCCCCCGCATCTGCACCTGCATCAGCACCTGCTCCGGGGGAACGTCTCCATTCCCCAGGGGCCGTGTCCCGCTGAGGGCTTGCGCCAGGCGCCTCCCTGATCCTCCAGCCCGGCGCCCGAGGCTCCCGCCGCGGAGGGCTTGAGCCGGCGGACGGACCGGGTGCACCTGGTGGTCCGCTCGGAGCCCCGCCCCCGCCCGCTGCTCACCTGTCTCCGGCGATGGCCATCATGGAGTAGATGCTGGCGAAGACGGCGGCGACGGGGAAGAAGTTCTGGAAGCGGCAGTAGACGAGGCCGTAGTACCAGACGTTGTGGAGGGCGTAGGTGAAGTTGACGAAGGTGTTGAAGGCGGCCATGGAGGCTTCGGCGAAGGCCAGGTTGACCAGGAAATAGTTGGTGACGGTGCGCATCCGCTTGTGCGCCACGATGATCCACATCACCACCACGTTGCCCACCACCGACACCACCACGATCAGCGCGTAGGCCACCGCCCACACGGCCACCTGCCAGCCGGGCTGCTCGAAGGGGTTCTCCTTGTCGTCGTCCCCCAACGACCCGTTGCCGCCGCCCAGCGAGCCGTTGCCGCCGAGCGAGCCGTTGAGCAGCGCCCCGTCCATGGAGCCCGCTCGCCGCGCCCCCGCCTGTTGCTCCTCGCCGCCGCCGCCGCCGCCGGTCCCCGCGCCAGCCTGGGCTGCTGCGCCGCGCGAAGGGGCTCTTTATAGGCGGGCGAGCGGCGCGTCAGGGAAGGGGGCAGAGGCGGCGCGCGGGCGGACCGGCCCCTCTCCACCCCCGCCGCCCAGATGCCGCCGCCGCTGGACGGCTGGGGCGCTCCCGCCGGCCGCGGGGGAAGTTGGCGACGGCGGGGGCTGCGCCTGCTCCCACTGGGATTCCTCCCGGCCCTGCGCTGCGCTGCGCTCAGGCGGACCTCTTCCTCCTCCTCCTCCTCTCCCAACCTCGAGGAGCCCGAAGGCGGGTGGTTGGCAGAAGCCCTCTGGTTTTACCAGCGCCTGCCCGTGGGATCCGGGAAGCCTACAAGCCACTGGAGGACCACCCTCTCTCTCCCTCCTGCCCCTCCCCCCCTCTCCCCCAGTATATCCAGAGATACACTGCCTCTTCCCCAGGAGGCTCCATTAGGCTCTCTGGACTCATCACCGCCGACGGTCCAGACCCCCGTGAATTTCCCGACCCTCTTTTATACATCTGGCATCTTGTGCCAGTGAATAGGCTGCTGTGCTTGAGAACTCTCTGCAGTGTGTTTGGAGGACCAAGTCCTTCCGAGAGTGCTAGCGGGCAGAACCTGTTGGAGAGGGAACCGTGGAGGTGGGCCCGAGCTCTGTAGAACGGGAGGATGATCTTGGCACACCAGAACACTTGTCTGAGCCCCCAGGTCGAGGTTCTGGATGCACTGCTGGGGCCAGTGAGGTAGGGACTGCCCCATCCCCACCTCTGAGAGCCACACAGAGGCTGGCAGTGCCACCAGGGCATGGCTAAGTCCAGCCACGGTCTCCCCCCAAGACACCAGCATCTTCACAGGTAGACACTGCACTCCTTTGGGGGCTACACCATTGAGTTTGTGAGGTTTGTGGCAAAATCGAACATGGCATGCCAGATTAGAAGTCCGCACTCCTAACCACTATACCAAACTGGGCCCTTTCCATGGGCCACTCCACCCACATTCCCCACTGTTGAGGACCATTGGGGACCACTGTCTGGGTCAGCAGAGGTGTGCAAGAGTAGTCAAGAAAAATGTCCTCCTAGAAGAAGAAGAAGAGTTGGTTCTTATATCCAGTCTGTGACCTGGGCTGCGAGGCATCAAAATTCTCCTGCATACTGAGAGACCATCTTGGTGCCCTGATGCAGGCTGCACAGCTCCTCTAGGGCCAGGTCCTCACCCCGCAGGTCTTCAAAGCGGTTGTGGAATGCTTGTATAAACAGGTCATAGTCCAAGAGTTGCGGTTGAAATCAAACAAGCCCACATACCACTCCGCAGCTTCACCTTCCAGGAAACCGCCAACAAAACACACTCACTCTGCGCCATTGATAAAGTGGTCGCCACAGTCTATCATATACCCTCACAGCTGAATCAGGAAATGCGCAAACTTACTCAGGGTTCCATCAAACATCACCCGGAACCCACGTTTCTCTCTCACCATTGGGCCCTGGAGGGAGGGAGCCTCCTTTTTCTTGCCTGGGTGACTGCCGTCTCAGTTCCCGCAGAGGCTTGGGTAGGCTGGGCACATCAGGGTAGGATGTAGGGCTGGGGTTTCTATATCTGATTCCTCTGAGTTGGACTCGTCCCACTGGCCCTCCGCATCCCATTTCTCTGGTATTGCCTTCCCCAGCTCTGCCAGGAATTGGTGGCCTATTCACTGAACCTTTTTGCCTTTCTGCATGATTAGGGCTACTAGCAGATCCATTGCCTGGTTCAGCTGGGCCTTTATCTCGGCCATGCCTCTGATTGTCCCAGTTTCCACATCCATCCGTCCCTGGGCCCCTCCTTGCAAGCAGGCATGGGAATCCTCATCATACCGGGTCAGGTTCTGTGGACCCCTCCGTTCCATCACATGCTGTAGGGTCATGCTGCTCCAGGATGGGGTGCTCAGGACCTTCGCTATTCCTGACTTCCTGGAGGTTGAGATTGCCAGGCAGCTCTGCCGCTCCTGGGTGGCCTCCTGGCTCGACTCTACCTGAAGGAGTCTCAAAGCGGCTTATAGTCGCCTTCCCTTTCCTCTCCCCACCACAGACACCCTGAGAGGTAGGTGAGGCTGAGAGAGTCCTGATATTACTGCTCAGTCAGAACAGCTTTATCAGTGCTATGGTGAACCCAAGGTCACCCAGCTGGTTGCATGTGGAGAAGGAGTGGGGAATCAAACTCAGCTCACCAGATGAGGTCTGTGCTCCTAACCACTACACCTAGCTGGCTCTCTCTTAGAAGACTGGAGGGCCCTGCCTCCTGCATCTCCTCCTGGCTGATCCTCAAACAAGCTCTGGAGAAGCAGCCAGGCTGCCTTGGCCACTTCCTGCTAGGACAGCTGCTGGATCCCAGAGATGCCTGTCAGGAGTAACCCCCAGCCCCCAAGGTTCTTCTCAGCTGCTGCTGTGCTGGGAAGGGGAAGCTCGCCCACAGTCAGGCGGGTGTTCGTAAAGCCACTTTTGCTGGAGGTGCAACTAGCACATGCTGAAATTTCCCATTGCTATTTGTTCCCAGAGGCTACTCTGACTGGGGCAGCTGCTGCATGGCATCTGAACTGCCCTTGCCCATTGCTGCAGCATCCCAGGGCAATGCTGTGCTGGAGAGGGCAGCTGAAGCTGAGCTACAAGGAGAACTGCAGGTGGCTCTCTCCTCTCAAAGATGCTTGCAACCCCCCCTCCCCTCTTCTCACACAGATAAAGTGTGGTTTGCTTTGAGCACAAACAAGGCAGAAGAAAGGGGATGCGGCTGACAAGATGCAAATTTTGCATGATCAGGAGACATTCAAACCACACGGCGTGTATGCATGGCTTTCCAAAAAGTCCCAATGAAGCTCAGCCATCGCTGTTACAAAAGCAGCCCCCCTGCTTAGGGTGCTTTTGCAAAGAAAGCAAACCTTTGGAAGGGTGACGCTGAAACAGTTCCTCCTTCTGGCTTTTGCTACACTTGCGTTGGGGGTGAGTTGCGTTGGGGGTGAGTTGCTGCCAGGGAGCCAACCAGACTCTGCCCTCCCTCCGCCTGTGCCCCCTTCTCCACTGCCCTCGTGAGGATTGCTCCCTGCCTCTTGCTCTTTATTTACACAGGGAGCTGGGGCTCGGTGGAAATTGCCTGGAGTCCGCACACACTGCAGCGAGCTGAGCAACACAGGGAGACAGCCCAATTGACTATTAATGCATGTGTACTCAGGATGAGTAACCCACGCAGACATGCCCCAACAATTTGTGCGCACCACAAATAATCGTAGCAACACAAAACAGTGACACCAGCAGACGTAATACAGAGGACTGAATTAGCACAGCCCCAAGGACTGACGTGGAAGGGGAAAGGGGGAATTCCTTCACATGCGCGCTCCTAGCGGCACTCTCGTAGGCACACTATGGCAAGTTGCCCCCTCTTTCTCACTCCCGCAGGAAAAAAGAATCAGTGCTACAGTCGCAATGCTGATTGAACTGTGCTAGGTACACCGTCTAAGAAAATAATATTTGCACAGACAAAGGGGCACTTTGGATGGGTTTCTTTCTTATATAGACTGAAGGAGACAACCCTCCTAAAGCCAGTTAACCCCTTCTGTGAATTCTGGAAACACACTGAAGAACCCATCCCACTACAATCCTCTTGGGTAGCAAGCAACCTCTGTTTTTCTATGTTCACTGGAAAATGTCCACATCAGTTATGTGGGAGCCAGTTTGGTGTAGTGGTTTGGAGTGTGGACTTCCAATCTGGTGAGCTGGGTTCGATTCTGCGCTCCCCCACATGCAGCCAGCTGGGTGACCTTGGGCTCACCACGGCACTGATAAAACTGTTCTGACCGAGCAGGAATATCAGGGCTCTCTGAGCCTCACCCACCTCACAGGGTGTCTGTTGTGGGGAGAGGAAAGGCAAGGCGACTGTAGACCACTTTGAGACTCCTTCGGTTAGAGAAAAGCATATAAGAACCAACTCCTCTTCCTCTTCCTCTTCCTCTTCCTCTTCCTCCTCTTGAGTTGCCGGCTAGTAGGGCAAGAACCAGCTAAGAACCTCTGCCTTTTGGTGCTTCATGGAGCAGCTCAGCCCTTTGAATTTTCCTCTTACCAGGTCGATCCAGTGCTCTATAGGAAGTGTGGGTCCCCCTCCCTTCTTCTCTCAGAATCAGCATGACTCAACAGGTCTTTAATGTCAGCTATAGAAATCAGAATGCTTGCGCTCAAAAGGAAAAGTTCTTTAATGAGAAAATAAATGGTGAATACCTCATTTGCCAACACAATGGACTGAGCAAGGGACAAAAGAATAGGTGTTAACATGCAGTCCTGTGCTCCCTACTCTTACAGGGCCCTAATGATGGTGAAGAAGGTGTTTAATTCGTTAATAATGGTGTTCAGTTCTTTGAGTTAGAAGAACTGAGAAATGCCCTGTTCCCTTCATCTCTGCACTTGGGTTTTCCCCTATGCTTTTCAGCAATATGTGATCATGGCTACCTTTTTGGAGTCTGATAGACTAACTCTTATGAGCCTCTTGTGGCGCAGAGTGGTAAGGCAGCAGACATGCAGTCTGAAAGCTCTGCCCATGAGGCTGGGAGTTCAATCCCAGCAGCTGGCTCAAGGTTGACTCAGCCTTCCATCCTTCCGAGGTCGGTAAAATGAGAACCCAGCTTGCTGGGGGGTAAACGGTCATGACTGGGGAAGGCACTGGCAAACCACCCCGTATTGAGTCTGCCATGAAAACGCTAGAGGGCATCACCCCAAGGGTCAGACATGACTTGGTGCTTGCACAGGGGATACCTTTACCTTTACCTTTTTACCCTAGGCTAACTCCTCCTTTGTGTTAAGGTGGAGAATCACCAGGACAAGAGAAGCTTGCAGTGAAATGGAGACTGTTTAATCCCTTATAGCAGGGGTAGTCAACCTGTGGTCCTCCAGATGTCCATGGACTACAATTCCCATGAGCCCCTGCCAGCGTTTTCTGGCAGGGGCTCATGGGAATTGTAGTCCATGAACATCTGGAGGACCACAGGTTGACTACCCCTGCTTTATAGCCAATGGCAAAATGGGGGCTTCTCATGTTCAGAGGCATTAATACCTCCCTTTCTACTCCTCCCTTTGCAGACACTCTTTCTTTTCCTCTCCTAAAAAAAAAAGAAGGACAGCCCTTGTTTAGGAACTCTGAAACTCTACAGCTATAGGTGTGACTGTGGGTGAAATGTGGTATTGTCTGCCTTTTGTTCTCCTCGGTTAGGATCACCTGCATCTCTGTGGCATTGATTGGCCCTGTGCTTGGGAAGTGATTCATACTTTGTCCATCTAGCCAGCAGCAGCCCTTTACGTCCTCTGAGCCTCTATAGCAGACTCAGTTATATTTTTAAAAGGTGATGAAATTTCTGGGGTGTAAGAAATTTCACCACAGGGACATTGATAGCAATGGCTTTAAAACAATTTTTTCTTTGTTATTGAATTTATTATCAAAGGAATACACATTTCTAGTGCATGGTCTTTTCGAGAGAGGCATGGTTGGAGGCATTTTGAAGACTTACATGGAAATATGAATGGCATCCCCGCCCCGCCCCCCCCCCCCCCAACACACACACTGAATAACCATGAGGAACAATCGGGGTGAAGTGAGCAACCTGCCCTTTTCTCCTAGAGTCAGGTGGCAGGAGCAGCTAAAGGAGCTGTCCAACCACACGAAACCGGGTCAAAGGAGGATTGTGAAAGCCATGGAGGAGCTGTCCAGCTCATTAGCAAACAAACTGCTTATAAAAAAAAACATGTCATGTTTTTAGAATCATAGAATCATAGAGTTGGAAGGGGCCATGCAGGCCATCTAGTCCAACCCCCTGCTCAACGCAGGATCAGCCCTAAGCATCCTAAAGCATCCAAGAAAAGTGTGTATCCAACCTTTGCTTGAAGACTGCCAGTGAGGGGGAGCTCACCACCTCCTTAGGCAGCCTATTCCACTGCTGAACTACTCTGACTGTGAAAATTTTTTCCCCTGATATCTAGCCTATATCATTGTACTTGAAGTTTAAACCCATTACTGTGTGTCCTCTCCTCTGCAGCCAACAGAAACAGCATCCTGCCCTCCTCCAAGTGACAACCTTTCAAATACTTAAAGAGGGCTATCATGTCCCCTCTCAACCTCCTTTTCTCCAGGCTGAACATTCCCAAGTCCCTCAACCTATCTCCATAGGGCTTGGTCCCTTGGGCCCAGATCATCTTTGTCGCTCTCCTCTGTACCCTTTCAATATTATCAATTTTATCAATTTTTACACAAGAAGGACCTACTTTGGAGAGATGCTGCCGCAGCAGGATCCAAGGACCCTCTGAAGGGCCCTGAACTGCCACCTCTCCCGGGTGGATTGATTGAACAGGAAAGAAGGCAAGGCAAAATACCAGATGGGCCATGGGGAATAGAAAATTGACTGTACAATGGCAAATCCCTGTGCATTTTGCATGTAGCCTCTTCAGAGAGTGTCTAAATATACGTGTCTCTGGGACATGTCCCTCGGTGCTGCTATTTCCCATTGACATTTTGCCTTGGTTCTTTTGCCATGGTGACAGGTGCAGTCCTCTAATTTTTTTCTCTTATCATTTGCCATGAGGACTGGGGCCTCATGGATAGAGCAATGGACAGGGAGGCTCACATGACAAGTACATGCTCTGTCTTCTAGTACAGGCCTCAGCATTTGTTTGTCACCTCCAATTTGGGGTATGATTGTGGGTGGTCCTAAACAGAGGGTCAACCCTCAGCATACCTCAACTCCCAGGAATCAGCAGGATTTACTGTGGGTGGTTTTCTGTCCAATTTCTCAGAGACTTCCACAGGGACCATTGGCATCTCCTGGCCTCTTCAAGAACTGGGGCCGGCAGGGGATATCAGGCTCTTATTCTTTCTGAAAATGGAGGGTATCATATAAGCAAAAATGGAAAGCTATGACATTATTCCCAAAAGAGGGACGGTGGGTGAAGATGATGGAATTTGCCGAGGTGGCCAAGCTTCCATCTTTGAGCACAGAAAAAAACAAGATATCTACTGAACATAATGAAAGCACCTTCAAATCTGCCCTTTCACTATAATGCTCTGTCTGGTTTTACTCGAAGTTTGCTGGAATCCATCATAATACGTTCCCTTAAAATAGGCTTGTTCTTTTGCTTGCTTCTCCTCACAGAGTTCTGCCCCCAAACAGGTGACACCAATGAGTCCTTAGCCAATGTACAGCAGAATCACAAAAGGCTGCCTTTTCACCTCTTGTTTCTCTGCAACTATTCAGTGAGCAGTTGAAGGGGCATCTTAATGGGAGCTTTCAGTGCTGCTGTCTGAGGAGTGTCAGGTCCTTGGCTTGCACCTGCTCTGCTCCCTGTTTCAGGAGAGCACAGAAGTAGCAACTTGGAAATGTGGCTGCAGGCTGGGTTCAATAGATGGAGTCAAATCTGGATGGTGGGCATGTATAGATCACTCTGCTTGTCGGCATATCAATGCATAAGTGCATCCTTTTCTAAATAAGGTCATATGTAATTGTAGGTTGCAGACTTCAGCTTCACGTTCTGGGAAGAAATTGTTTTCCAAAGCACTGGCATTCATAAGCATTACCTCGGGCTGAGTCTAGTTTTCCCAGAGCACAATAAACATGTGCATCACAATACCTGTGGTTAAAACAAAGCATTAATTAGTAGGCTTGCATAGATGAGTGCTCTTTATGTCTCTCATCTCAAATATAAAATGCAAACCAATAGTGCAATAATTCCAGGTAATGTTTGAAGCGTATGGCAGTTTTGATCATTTTTAGTTTAGTTCAGTTTTATTCCTGTTTTTTTCCAGTCTGTGTTTCTCCTTGGGACTCCAGGCGGATTATGCAGGGCGAGTCAACAAAATTGACAGATGAGACATTCGATAAACAATGCCCCTAGGGTTAGAGTCGTAGAACCAACCAGAAGACTAAAACCAGAATTGAAGCAAAGCATAAGTATTAACATGACACATTAAATGATAGAGGATTCCATAGTAGGATTTTAGTTTCAGCAAGCTCGGCAAATGGATGGCATCCAACCCCCAAGATAGGAATGATTTGTCCAAAGGGCTTAATATAGAGATAGAAAAGCCTGACCTGTTTGCTGTATATTCCCTTCACTAGAGACCCACCAAACAGCAGGAATAAATGGGAATGAGGTCATAAAAATGGGATGTAGTTAAAAGCAGTCCGTCTATTTCCCTTCCCAGATAGCTCTGCCTCCTATCTCTTGCCCTTATGCCACATGCCCTCCCTCACTGTCCCTTGGGAACCGCACCATTGACTACTGCCTCATCGATTCCCTGCCTCCTCTTTTCTGCTTTCCCTCTGTCTTTCAGTCATATTCAGCAAAAGGAACAGACCTTCAAAATATTTGATATTTTAAAATTGAATGATTATAATCTGAATTAAAATGACAGTCTGCAATCTTTGGGGATCTCCTTTATTCTAATATCTGGTGACTTTGATCAATGTTCCTGATTTCTGGAGAGGGGGGAAGAGACTGTGTGATGCAGCAGATATGTAAACGACAGGGATGTTTCCCAACCAGCAGAGTTACACACATCTTGCCTCCCAAGAGGATTGCACTGAGGTTCTGTTTTTCCAAAGTGGCTGGGCCACTGACTCAAGAAAAGATATGATTTTGTATAAGCTGGTGTTCTCATTCCTTTCTGTTTCCTGTTCTGGCACCATGCCTCTTGGGCATGGGGGCAAACATTTTAGTTGCACAATCAGCAGCACTGTAGAATTGAAGAGTATGCAACCCTTGACCCTGCTGGATCCTAGACTGCATCTGCTCTCTTCTTTCAATACTGAAATCAGTAATACATAGAGCAACTACAGAGCCCCATCACATGTAGCTCTGTTCAGTAACCTGCCCTCTCCAGTCTATCCCTTTTAAAAGGATCCTGCACTGTTACATAATATGTAGTTCTGCCATTACTGAATAAGAGAAGATGAAACAACACAACACCAAAGTGTTGGCAGAAGGAGCTCTGCAAACTGGACTCCCACCCAACTTGGCTTTCTACTACCGAGGGTGCCATGTTCCTGTTGAACCTAGTGCCTGTTTGGGGAGAATTTTATTCTTTATATATTAGGGGTGGCCAAGCTGTTGCTCTCCAGATGTCCATGGTCTACCATTACCATGAGCTCCTGCCAGCATGCTGAGTGTAATCCATGGACATGGTAATGGTAATCCAGGGACATCTGGAAGCCCGCAGTTTGGCCACCCCTGTAATATACTATTCATGTCACTCTGTCAGCTTCCCTGTTTCCTTGGCTTGCCCAGCACCTGCCTTTGCCTGCTCTGCAGGTGAGATTTTTTAAAAGTTTAATTATCTCGAAAATGGGAACACTTTATTTTACTTGCCTGAAACCTGAGAAGGATGATGCCTCGCTAACAAGCCCAGGGAATTTTATTCCAATGAAAAGGGAGGGAGGGATATAACCAGAAATTATTTTTCCTAAAATAAAGAACTTAAATAGCTGATTCAATGACAGCTAAAACAGAAAGAACTAAAAATGAAAATAGAAACTATAGAAAAACTATAAAAGTGGTGATGGCAGGAGAACCTGAAGAATGGGTGGGAGGCAGGAAGAGGAAGAATTTTAGTCCAGCCTGGTGGGAATGAACCGATCAAGATGTCCTCCTGACTCAGGGGGGAGAATCTTCACCACTTCTTCAGTCCAAAGTTGTTTAGCTTTTTCATTTGATGAAACTATATCTTGTCATCTTCTCCAACCTGTACTAACACCTTGGACCTTTTGGTGGAAAAGAAGTATAAAATTATTTTAATACACAGTAAATGAACAAGCTAATAAGAAAGGCATATAACGACATCTCATGGAATAGAATTAACAAATAGCTCTAATACTGGGTATCTTGAAATCCTATCATAACATCTGATCATTTTAATCAGTGGAGATTCATTTCCGCAGAGTCTTCATTCAATGAGGAAATAGTCTAGGGATGTGTGCCCATCCTCTATTAATCAACAATATTTGCTTTGGAGAACAAGCCCCTGTCGGAGAAAGCGTTTTGAGCCAGGCAAGCTCAGCAGAACAATCTTGGATAATTTGTAATCTCTCAGTTTCCTGTCGATAAAAGGAAAAATCTATTGAACTCTCTCACATGACAATGTGAAGTCTCCCAGGCCATCATTCTAAGCAGGCTTACTTGGAAGTAACATATATTGAAATCAATGGGGTATACCTCCAAGTAAACCTGGCAAGAAGAAATGAGTTGCAAAATAGTTTGTTTTCTGAGAGAGTTATCGTGAGTCACTATGTTAATAGCTTTGTTTTTTTAAGTCTTTCTTTTTTTGCTGCATTAAGTTAAGAATAAAACCCTGAAGCAAAATCCAGAGCTACTCCATTATTAAAATAATAATACCATGGCATAATGTCTTTTTTCCACACCTCTATCAGGAAGATGTCAAATTCCTTTCCCCTGGAGCATCACAGTCAAACACAACAAGAAGTTACTGGGCTTGTCCTCTGCCAATTTTCTATCTGGAAGTGTTGGATGGAATACTTAGATGCTCAGTAATTATCATATTGCTGTCCAGGAACAAAGTTTCAAGAGAGCACCTCTTATATTATGCTGCACTACATGACTAGATCATTTTGCTAGAATAAAATTTTCATTTCAGAAACCCCTTATACATTGGCCACATTCTACACTTGGGTATCTGAATCAGGGGCATTCTTCTGTAAAGCGGCTGATGTCACTGGCCCTGTGATATTGTTCTGTCCCTTTACTACCCCCAGTCCCCTGCCAAGTCATCTGTGTTGCCAGCTTTAGCCGGTCTCTTGGAACATGACAAACCTGTAGTCCAACCTTCTTCTCAGTGTGCGAATATAGCATCCCCAACAGGTGGCTATCTAAATTCTGCTTAAGACCAGTGAAGGAGAGTCCACCAGCTCCCAAGGCAGGATAATCAAGGAAAGCTTTGAAGATGGTCCTCTGTGGCTGATCTGCTAATCAGAATGCTTACGTTCTTGTTTTGGCGATGACCGCAGAGTGAGGAATTGTCACTATATGTGATCATCACCATATGGAAGCAATCTAAAGACACCAAGAAGCTTTTCACATGTTCTGCTGCCAAGACAGTACTGGAGAAACACCAGCTATTTGAATAAGTCAGTCTTGCTACCAGCTATCAAATACACACCAAATGTTAAGATGCTAACTTCAGTGTTTCAGCAGGCCCATATCAGAAGCTGGTCCCAAACTTGGTCTCTCTGGGCTTTCAGTCTGCTCTATATTCCATTCCCCTCTAAACGGAGACTTTGCTGGTTTTAGTGATTGCCTTCTCTGTTGACAACACTGTATCAAAGGAAGCGTCAGAATTTACCAACAACTTAAGTCTTATAGTAAACCAATGTGGCTCAAAGAACTCCAGACAACCCACCAAAGTGGAGGGTCTTTGGAACATTTGCACGCTTTTGCCACTAGGTGGCAGCACGACAAAGACATGGAGGAGGAGGTTGGCAAGGCAAGGCTGGGGAGAAGACCACGGGGAGGCAATTAACAAAATGAAAACATTTGACAGAGTTTGTTCTCAGAGGTCATGTGACAGGTTCACTGGGTGCACTGGTGGGGGAGTCTCTGAGTTCCATCCCAGGAGATGTATAGATAGCTCTAAAAGCTTTTTCCGTGGGTCCCCTTGCTTGGTTTTGGAAGTGACAATGGCCCTGGATCAAGCCAAGTGGAGAAGGTCCTCTGGTGCTAAAAGCCAACCCTGCAGAAGCTGCTCAGTTTGGCCACATGGCTTCCTCTCCTAAAGTGGTAGCCATGCAGGAGGCAATGTTCGTTGAGTCGGTATCCTCTGCCCTTGCTGAGGCACTGCCCAAGAGGGCAGAGTTGTTGGGACTTGATGACTACGCTTCCTCCGGGACATTAAGGGCTTTCACAGGGCTGTGGCCCCATAGAAAGTTTCCCAGTAAGCCAAATGGTGAGTCTATCCCTGAGTAGCTGGATAAAACTCCAATCCCTGTGTTTGCCCTTGTTTTTAGACAGATTCTTTTATGCTAGT
This sequence comes from Paroedura picta, assembly GCF_049243985.1. Taxonomy (NCBI): domain Eukaryota; kingdom Metazoa; phylum Chordata; class Lepidosauria; order Squamata; family Gekkonidae; genus Paroedura; species Paroedura picta. The sequence goes on from NC_135380.1 coordinate 25,851,181, forward strand.
CCAGGGCTGGAACATTCCTTTGCCTCAAGCTGTTCACAAATAGTCAGCTAGGCTTAGAGAAAAGGTAATATGAAAACTGAAGCCTCTGACTCGCTGATCCATAATCCACAGAGAGACCGTTGTTCCTGCATGTCCTAATGAAAGACCAAGGTCATGGCTGAATCAGAGACCCCCGGGAAAGCCACCAATTGTCTTTGTTTTCAGCCACAAGGTTTTTGGGAGGCCTTTTGACCTTCAGACCTCTCCTTGGCTTTCTTTAACGGTCCCTTTTAACAATAGCCAGCAATGCTCTTGCTTCCTTTGAGAAATATTCAGACATATTTTTTTTTCAATCCCTGCAGAGTAAAAGACAGCCAAAGATGGACATCAAACATTTTGGAAAGATCTGCATATCTTTTCCACACCCTTGGTTGCACATGCCCTGTCTCATAAAATTTGTGGAAAGCTGGGCCTTGGGGCTCAGCTTTCCTGCTATATCCCTCAAGGTAGGCATTTGAAGAGCATAAATTTAGCAGAGAAAGAGCCAAGGGATAAAAAATGTATCCAGTGGTGAAATCACTTGCTTATTTCCCTCCAAAATACAAAATTAAGAAATATTATACTAATAAAATGTGTCTTATGTTTCATCGTCAGTTTTGATTTATGCCAACCCTATGAATTAATTATCCCCCAACTGTCCTATCTTTAGCAGCCTTGCTCAGATCTTGCCATCTGAAGGGGAGGTTTTTAAGAGCGGTCACCTTTAGTCTGGAGAACCAGGTTTGATTCTCCATTCCTCCTCCACATGGAGCCACCTTGGGCCAGTCACAGTTCTTTCAGAGCTCCCTCAGCCTCACCTACCTTACAGGGTGTTTGTTGTGGGGAGAGGAAGGGAAAATGACTGTAAGCCACTTTGTGACTCCTTCAGTTAGTAAAAAGCAGGGTACAATAAACTAGATCTTTTCTCTCTCTCTTCTTCCTTGATTATGTCAGTCGATCTCCTGAAGGGTCTTCCTCTTTTCCTACTGCCTTCTGCTTTCCCTAGCATTACTGTCTTTCCCAGTGTGATCGGTGCAGATATTATGGTGACAGCCATTCTGTTCTGCTTGTGGCTCACTTTGGATTCTTTAAATCAGGCAGAGCCAGATAGTTTAAAATGCAAATTGGCATAATATTTGAGGGGTGTCCATTTTCAGGAGGAAAATAATGACCCTGGAGAGGTCTTTTTCAGATCTGCTGTGGCTTTCCTTATTTTGTAGTTGTGAGGACCATTATAGTCAATAATCCCCAGAGGCTATAAAGGGGAATCTTTTCAGGGGTAGGTAGGGGTCTGGGAGTTGTTTTTGAGGCTGAGGCACCAAGTATTCAGTGTAGCCCCCTGTGCTTCTACTCAAAAGACTCTCCAGTTTCAAAAATATTGGACTGGGGGGGGGTCCAATTCTGTTGCCCCCAAAGGAGGTGCCTTCATCCTCCATTATTTCCAATGGAGGGGGTAAAACAGCAAGAAGCAGGGATTGATGTCAAACCAGAGAGTCTTTGCAGTAGAAACTCAAGGGGGCATTTTTGTAGAGCTTGTTGAAACTGTGGCAATGGCAGCTCAACAAAACCAAGCAAGGAACAGGGTACCAAACCCAACATAGCCAGTTCCAAGCAGTACCAGTGCAGTGAATTGGTGCCCAGCAAAACCCAGTGGTTCCTTTTCAAATGCTTTCTTCCCCCACCCCTTGAAAAAACCATTGAAAACACCTTCTTTGGACACTATGTGCATGCACTGGTTCTTTTGGGCACTCTGTACATGTTTGTTGAGCTTGCAATCCCCTTTGTTGAGCCAGGATTGCCGCAGTGGCACTGGTTCTGCTGGGCACTCTGTACATTTACTGGTTTTGCAGGGCTTGGATGATCCCCTCACTTTCAGTTTCCACTGCAGAGATTCTCCAATTTGACACCAGTTTCCCCCCCCCCCCCTTGCTGTTTCCCCCTCACTACTGGAAATGGTATAGGATGGGAGTTCTTTGGGGGCCCTTAGAATTGGACCCCCTGATCCAAACTTTTTGAAACTTACGGTGTTTTGAGGAGAGGCACCAGAAGCTATGCTATACTCAAAAAAAAACAGCCTCCCTCAGACCCCTAGATACCACCAGATAGATCCACCATTGACTATGTTGGTCCCATTGGGTATAATAAACCAGGGGGGAATTGGGATTTCAAAAAAGAAAAAGAAAAAGAAAAACATATCCAACACTGGTATTGGAATTTAGATCTAGATCTTGAATTTGGGAGGTTCAATAAATCTGAATTGGCAAACTGCTAATTGTTTTTGTGCATGCCTCTTGTCCCCATAGGCTATCAGAGAGCCAATGGCATTAAAAGATGTTGTGGTCCCAGATGCATTAGTGAAGCTGAAGCTCTCTCTTTAAATGTTGTTTAATTGCAACTATCCTGTTTTCCTGGATAATCTAAAGAGGGGGGGGTATCAGGCACATTTGATTAGCTGGGGAAACAATTTGTCACTCACGTGTGCTGGCCACCAGGCTCAACACGCTTCTGCTGCCTCGTTTGGTGAACAAAGTAATGACATCCTTTTTATCTGCCCAGGCTAATGAATGGGATTTCAGCTGAATGGGACTGATGGATGTTGAAATGGGCTCTGCAGGGGCTGAGGTTGCTGGTGGGAACCTCTCGAGGCCATTCTCTTTTGAAGTGGCTGATTTCCGAACTTCTCTGCCATCCTCCGGGGCCAAAAAGTTTCATTATTCAACCCACCGCCATCCCTTTACTGCCTTAATTAAGGTATTTTGCTACTTTCCACGGATGTAATTAAAGGTTGGTGATTCGAGATGGTGGCTGGCATTTGAGTTGCACAGGTGCTATTTGAAATAACAGCCCTGTTTTATACAGTGTCACCTCTTGTTACTGAAACCTGCTGTAATTACTAAAGGGAAGATTTCCTTAAAGTCATCCACACCTGGCCACTAATGCCGTAATTGTGTTTTTAGCATTTCATCAAACTGGAGACAGTCAAGCTGGAATTCATTATCTTCTCTTTGGTCATTATCTTTTCCAATGTTCTATTCTCTTAAAAGGTAAATTGCACACTCGCTCTTTCTCTCTCATTCTTTTCAAAGAAGCCAGTAAGGTCAGATGCAGGAAGCCGAAGGGATTCTAGGAGCTATTTCAGAGTGCTGCTGTGGGTGGAAGACAAATTTGACTTCTGAGGCACAATCCAGTACACAGACCCAGCTGGGAACTGGAGAGCCCCTGAAACTCACTGCAGCTCATCTCCGCACTTCAGAGATCAGTTCCCCTGAAGAAAGTCAATTGATGGGAGGGTGGAATCTGTGGCTTTGTATCCTTGCTGAGATCCCTGTCCTTCCTAGGCTCCATTCCCAAATTTCCAGGAGCTTCTCAACCAGAATCTGGCAACCTTCCCCCCCCCCCATACACACACACATCTCCCACCAGGGGGGACCTAGCCATCCAACCATGGTAAAACGAATAAAAGCCTGCCCCTGTCCCTTTGACAGCATCCTGCCCTGCAGAAATCAGCAAGAGAGATTTCTCCCCAATTAAGTCCCACCTCCTGCTAATGTCCATAGACGGAGCTGAAGGTGACAGGAATCAGGACCAGTAAAACAAAAAAGGTGGGAAACTTGTGGCAGTGGGCCAAGAGGTAAGTTGGAAGTAAAAAATCAGAGCTGAAGCCATTTTTGTTAGCTGTGCCCACAGTGTAATTATTTCCATCCTGTATGGTTTTGCTTCTTTGTCCTTAAATGTTCACAGCACAGATGTACAACCAGTGCCCCGATCATGTCTGGGAGGGGGAACACTGCAGAAGGGTGGAGGTCCCTGCACACTTATGGGACATGGGTGAGGAAGAAGCAGAAAAGTGCATCTTTGTTCCAAACTTCATAGTTGTGTTGTGGTTTTGTTATGTGCTTAATATAGCACTGTGTGTTCCCATTCCTATCTTTGGCTTTGGACCAAAGGCAAAATTGGGTGGCACATGGTGACCCCTTGCAGATTGGCTGCCAGAAAGCCAGCTGAGGAAGCTGGCTTGCTGGTCTGCCTCAGTTGCTGGCCCAGTGCCCTGCTCTCAGCAACAGGTTGCGTGTCTGCTTTTCATCTGCCAGAAGAGACTCTCAGGACTTTCCATTTAATACAAAGAGCAAGTAAAGTATTCATTGGAGAAGGAGCTGCACTGGGGGCCTGCCTGCTTCCTCACTTCCTAATATCAGGGGGCAGCTGGAGAGAGTTCAAGGCTACTCCCACGAGTTTAAAAAAAAATACAGCCAGCTTTATGTAGTGCTTAAGAGTGGCAGCTTGTAATCTGAGAACCAGGTTTGATTTCCCACTCCTCCACATGTATCCAACTGGGGGACCTTGGGCTACTCACAGATCTCTTAGAGCTGTACTAGTAGAGAAGTTCTATTAGAGCTCTCTCAGTCCCACCTCCATCACAGGGTGTCTGTTGTAGGGGGAGGAAGCAAAAAGATGTTTGTCACTTTGGGACTCCTTTGGCTAGTGAAAAGCAGGGTATAGAAAAGCAGCTCTTCTTCTTCTATATAAATCCTTGGGGAAATCCAAGTCCCCAACCCTTGGCTCTTTTTTCCTTGATGGTCTCATTCTAGTTGATTTCAAGTACCTTGGCCTCCTGGACTGCTGACTTCCTGGACATTTCCAACAGTTTCATCAAGTCCTGTCTAATAGTTGCAAGTGATCTGACACTCGCAAGCAAAAACCTGGAATAAAACTCCTGCAAAATCTTTCTTCCCAAATTGAACCTTTAATCATTTCCTGAACTTGCTTCCTCTTTTCCGTCCCACCATTTCCTCTGTGTTTTTAATTGATCTGTTAACCATGTTATTTCATTGGGGTGTACCAGCAGAACGGTTTGTGAATCTGTAGATGCAATTTTAAGTAAAACAAACAAGGCAATTATGAACTTATGTCTGCCCCAACGCTAATTGAGCTTTTAAATTGTTAAACCTTCCCTGGTCTCATTTCCTCTTTTCAGTCACATCTATTTACAAATAATGGGGGATGGGCGGAATGTCATTTTCTGCTGTTAATATCATCAGGAAGCGGAGGGATGTTACGGGCCACAGCAGCCACCACACTATTTCTCCAGCCAGATGCATCAATAGCCCTTTGCTAGTCCGCAGCAGACCGGCTAGTGCTGCAATTCGGTTCTAAGCACACACACACACAAAATGACCAGACATCATCTGCAAAAATACGGGAGGATGCCATGGAAAACATCACGTTGCAATGGCTCAGCATTGATGCTGTCTGGATTCTCCCCAGAAAACATGCAAACAAATGGGCCCAAACATGAAAAGCAACGTGAGTATTGAAATAAACAGTGCTGTTTCTGCCCATTAAGAAGAAGAGTTGGTTCTTATATGCCGCTTTTATCTCCACAAAGGAATCTCAAAGCGGCTTACATTCACCTTCCGTTTCCTCTCCCCACAACAGACACCCTGTGAGGGAGGTGAGGCTGAGAGAGCTCTAATATTACTGCTTGGTCAGAACAGCTTTATCAGTGCTGTGGCGAGCCCAAAGTCTCTCAGCTGGTCGCATGTGGGGAAGTGGGGAATCAGACCTGACTCACCAGATTAGAAGTTCTCACCAGATTAGAAGTTCACACTCCTAACCATTACACCAAGCTGGAGAGTCAAATTTACTGTAGACAACATTTGGCAAGATGCTTTATTTTCATATCCTGGGGTTTTCAGCAATGCAAAACAGCTTGGTCCTGGTTGCCCTTTCTCATTTAGCAAGCAGGCTGAATTGGTGCAATCGACAGCCCATAGGCACACACAACAGCTGGCCGAGGACATTTCTCTTTGGCTCCGTTCACAGGCATGGCCATTAGCACTGCTGAAGGATTAGTCTTCTGCTACCTGCTGGAAGGGGAATGAGAGTGAGAGCTCTCTGTGGTCCTCACAGTGCTTCCTACGCAGCCTCACACCCTTCTAATCCCATTGACTTCAAAGGTGTAATTCTGCTTATGATGGCACAGCTAATATAGTGCCATATTCCACGGTCCAGTTCCACAATGCAGATCCCCATGAGCATGACCTCCAAGCACTTAAAGAAGGAGCAAGTCCAATTAAGTTCAACGGTAATTGGGATTGCAGTGCAACTTTAATTAACCTTTGCAACACTTAATTGATCATTCACATAGCAATGACTCTTTTTCTCTTGCTCATTGGATGACCCAGCTGAGGGCAGAAAGCCAGGGTATAAATTTTGAAAACAAATAAATGTCCAGTGAATCTCCTCTATTCCCAGACTCCCCTCTTCTTTCCCATAGGCCTAGCCTGGCTTTGGTGAGGGAGGGATTTAAAAATATGGGGTGTAGACACCGTGAGCACAGCCATCCTGCTGAGACTATCTAGATGCTAAACCGGAAGGAGGATCAGATAAACACGCTTCCCCCATTGTTATTGCTTTGAGGCAATTTTTAAAATTCTGCTTTTAAAGTAACTTTAATGCTCGGTAGTCATGATATCCCTAAATAGATGCTTATTTAATTCTTGCTTTGATGGTGGGGAGGCTTGTATGGCTGCCTTTGTCTTTCCTTGTTTCTTTAAAGGCATGGAATTAGATTATCGTGATTCTGTAAAATCTTGTACAATAAAACAAATGAATCCCTTTGGCTGCAAATACAAAAGTAGCCATTAAAGATGCCACCAACTCCCACCCCACTCTGCCCCTGTTGAGAAAGATCTATTCCTGTTATGGCTCCCAGATGGGAAGTAGATAAGCAGTTTGGGAAAGAAAAACACCTTTAAAAGAGAATCAAAACATTCAAGATCAGTAGCACCACCCATGCAGCCAGCCAGGAGAAGGTCCTGCAGGCCAGTAGGGAGTCTGTTGACTCAGCTTAGCAGGTGGCTAACAATGCAATCCTAAATAGATTTACACTAAGCCCATTAACTTTAATGAGAGTAGAAAGGTGCATCTCTGCTTGAGATTGCGCTGTAAATGATTCAATAGCCTGTCACCTTTTCCTGCACACGCTTAGAATCTACCTGGCTCTTCACTGTGAAATGCATCTTTGTAGGTGAATGACATTTCTCTAAGTTGGGAAATTTTGTCAGAAAGAGGAAAGTGTTTCTAAAAGGTAGGGAACTTGGAAAATATCAAGCAGGCAGCAGCCTGATTTTGCGCTTTTAAGGTAGCTCTGTGCAATTTATCCTGGAAGAATACTTATTGCTTTTCTTCACACTGTCTTTTCCTCTTATTCGACTCACTTGCTCTCTTCCAGTATTTCACCCGTCTCCAGTCTTAACCCCAACAAGATTCATAAGCTCAACCCTATCCTGTTATTACTGCAGATCTTCAGGATCAGTATGGTGGTGCCCCCAGGACTGGCCAAAGGGGAAAGGGGGATTTAGAAACATGACATTCCATTTTAAGTTAGACTAAATTATCGAGAGTGGGGTGGAAATATGCCCACTGGGATATATGCAGAATCACAGGATCGGCATTTCCTTGAAGCCCAATTGACAAAGAGCAGATTTGCTGGATCTCCAGTCAGTTTAGCCATAGCAACTGGTGAAATTAATTTTAAAATTTGCATCTCAACCCCAAGAGTACGGTCTGAAATGCATCCCACAGTGGGGAGCTTGTATTTTTAGAAGCATGTTCACATTAGCTCTTTGACTTTAGAGGCGAGGACTCCAACCATGGAGTAATTTAAACAACCACGGATGGAGGAGGAGGTGAGAGACAAATAACATTTTAATTTACAATATAAAAGCTAAAGACAAACTCCAGGGCAAAACAAGATACATTTTCCTCTCTCTAAATTGGAAAAAAAAAACATCAAGTGGAATTTTGTTACTGAAGATGAAAATGAGCACTTGAAAAATAATTTCTTGGAGAATCAAAAGGAGGAAATTGAGGTCATGCTCATCAAAGAAGAGGGAAGGAAAAGATTTGAAGCAGTCAGTTAAGTATTAGGAAGAAGACTCCCAGCTGACATGAAAGCATCTTCTTTTTGGCTATAGCTTTCTGAATTATTATTGAAAGATGGGTTCCAATAATGACAGAAAGAGGATTGGAAGACCTTGCAAAGGAAACTTCTTGCTAACTCTTTCCCCAGTGACTCACACAATCAGCTAGAGGCCTGGACCTGGGGACGCTTTCAAAAGGGCCCAAGCATGTAATTCTACATCACCCTAAAGCCCACTGGAAGAGGGCAGCAGCTGCCCTTCACTGCCACCACAGCCGATGGACAGAGGGAGCTATTACAACAACCACTGTGATCTATGTGATGATCAACTTTGGCTAGACTACTGTAACTCACTCTATGCAGGGCTACCCTTAAAGCTGCTCCAGAAACTTCAGATGGCTTAGAATACAGTCACACAGCTCCTTACTGGGACCCAGTGGAGAGCACACATATGGCCTATGCTCTTTCAGATGCACTGGCTCCAGACTGAAGACTGGATGAGGTTCAAGGTGCTGGGTCTCACCTTTAAAGCTCTAACAGGGCTGGGGCCATCGTATTTGAGGGATTGCTGCTATATCCCCCAAAGAACATGAAGGCCTAGTGATCAAAACGTTCTTAGGATCCCCAATGCTAATAATAATGAGATTAAATTGGCCTCATCCATAACCAGGGCTTTTTCGGCCCTGGCTCCAGCTTGGTAGAATGCGAGATCAGAGCCCTGCAGGACCTTAAGCAGTTCTGCAGGGCTTGGAAGACCCCTTGCCGGGGTCTCCATAAGCTGACCATGACTTGAGGGCACATTACACACACAGCTAGGCTAATTGCAATGGAAGTAAGCAAGTAGCTTGGGGCAGCTAAAAGCCTAGCAAGTTTTCATTCCAACATATTCAGCCATGAACTAGAGCTAAGTTTGCATTTTGTGGCCCTCCTCAAATGGTCCCTGCATCCCTATCATGCTAGGGAATGTAGGAAGGAGCAACGTGCTGTGGAGGCCAGGTTGTGTGATTGGTCACCTGGATTTCCACTGTCTACTACCTGAATGAGTCTCAAGGTGGTTTAGTTGGTGCTGAGAGAGCTCTGAGAGAACTTGACTAGTCCAAGGTCACCCAGCTGGCTGCATGTTGAGGAGGAGTGGGGAATCAAACCCGGCTATCCAGATTAGATGCTGCTGCTCTTAACCACTACACTTAACCACTGGAACAAGCTTGCTCGTTGGTATTTTCACAGTCATACACTCCCATTGATAAGGCTAACTCAGTAAATGTCTAACTAAATTCCTAGCTGCTTTGACTCTGTTCTTAGGTAGCAGGATTTGGCACAGGGAGTTGAACTTGCCTGTCAGCACAGACTGTACTGGGTTAGCTGGGCTGATGGCATAATTCACTGATAAGGAAGGCTTTCTAATGGGAGAATGTAACAGACCACAATACCTAAGTGGCATAGTGGATTTGCCCAGGTGGCTCCCAAGTTGTGCAGACCTGATGAGTCAAGCCCCAGGCAGTCAGCCAGAGCCGCTGGTCATAATCTAATATAAAGGCCTTGGCCCGGATGCTGAATGTGAGTAGCCAGGAGCTAAATGACAGCAAATGACATTGGGAATGCTGGACCAGGACGTGTACTGAGGTCCTTAGAATGAGGGGGGTCCTTGTCTGGTGCTGACCTGCAAGAGAATGAATTCCCAGGGATGGTGCTGGGCAGTCAGCCTTTCCAGACGGCTGCACAGCTATAGCCTCAATGAAGAGCCCTGGAGCGGGGAGGCTTTTTGTCACAACTTTAAAAGTTTGCCCACGTAAGCGGCTGATGTTGCCGAAGTCTCCCCTCGGCTGCTAACAGGGATGCGCAGGTGGATAAAAAGGAACTGAGTCCAAATCCTGTCCACCCTTCCAGGCAGTTAATCTAAGAGCAATATTTGCTGGCATTGGCCTTCTAGTGATTTGGTCTAGCAAGATCATTGCTGTCTACTGCGACGCTTCTCCAGGCGCTCAAGCTGAGGTCTTCCACATCAATATTTCCTGATCCTTTAAACTGCAGGTGCCAGGGTTAGAACCTGGGATCTCCAGAATAGCAATGCAGATACTCTGCCCCTGAGCCGGGGCTCAAGCACAGTTAGGGGGATGAATGCCTAGCAGGGACATTGTTCAAAAATAGCTGGCACAAGCATCGTCCAGTTAGAACAGTTTGCCAGGGTTGCTTAACAACTAGATTGTTCCGACTAGCCTTTCTGAGCCCAGCAATTCATAGAATCATAGAATCACAGAGTTGTAAGGGACCTCCTGGGTCATCTAGTCCAGCCCCTCCACTATGCAGGACACTCACAACCCTATCGCTCATCCACTGGAACCTGCCACCCCCTTGAGCCTTCACAGAATCAGCCTTTCTGTAAGATGGCTATCTAGCCTCTGTTAAAAAATTTCCAAAGTTGGAGAACTCACCACCTCTAACTGTCAGGAACTTCTTCCGGATGTATAGATGCAAAATTTCTTTTGCATTAATTTCATCCCATTGCTTCTGGTCTGTCCCTCTGGGTGGCAAGAGAGAACAACACTGCTCCATCCTCTATATCGACACCCTTTAAAATACTTGAAGATGGTTATCAGATCCCCTTTCAGTCGGCTCCTCTCCGGACTAAACAGACCAAGCTCCCCCCAACCTTTCCTCATATGTCTTGGTCTCCAAACCCTTCACCATCTTTGTTGCCCTCCTCTGGACATGCTCCAGTTTGTCTACATCCCTCATCAACTGTGGTGCCCAAAATTGAACACAGTACTCCAAGTGAGGCCAAACCAGAGCAGAGTAAAGTGACACCACCACCTTCTGTGATCTGGACACGATACTCCGTTTGATTTCCAGTTTCTACTACTCATTTCACTAGCACAGAGGCATGGGCTTCTTGGGGCAAATTATGAAGACATTCTGTATAATAACTGGTCGTGTTTTGCATGCTCTCTGTTGTTATCTGGGGTTGTACTTATTAGACTGGAGTTAAACATATCTTGGGCCTGTGGATAGGCAGGGAGAGCTGTTCAGACTGGGGTGGGGGAAAAGAAGAGCTGGCATTTTTTGTACTTTACTGTCTACTACCCTCCTCTCCCCACTCTGTGAGCTAGGTGGAGCTGAGAGAGCTCTGAGAGAACCATGGCTGGCCCAAGGTTGCCCTGATGCATGTAGAGGAAGAGCATGGAATCAAATCTGTTTCCCCAGATTAGATTCCACTGCTCTTAATCACTACATGAAGCTGGCTCTGGAAGATAGATCCAGAAACCCAAGCTTTGTTTCCCCAGGGATAGGCAGGGTGTGTCCCTATCTTGCTAGTGACTAAAAAGAGGTAAACATTTGGCTTGGGCTAGCTGGCCTGGCAGATAGTCAAGGGCATAAAGGAAAAGCAAAGGCTCAGATGATCCCCTGCCTGGTCCTTCTCCCCTCTTCTCTGAAACTAATCATAATTGCCCTTGTTCTTTAGGAACAGCCTATCTCTAAATGTTCTGTAAGCTTCTATGCAAAAAGATATTCTCTTTGTTTTCGGCTTGTATTTCATGTGTTGTTTACTTCCAGGTCTGTTCTCCAAACAGGCCTCTTTGATTTATCACCTCATCTACCAGAGCCAATGCAAGCTTAATTGTCCCTTTTTTCAATTTTGTCTTTTTTCTCCCTCTAGGTTGCTACAAACACACACAGGTTTTTAGCTTGCTGGTTCTTCGAGGGCACTGCTGGTTGACGGCAAATAAAAAAAATAGAAGTGATGTTTGAAATGCCCATCTTGGGAATAAGTTGTTGATTCAGGTTGTGGTTGGTTGTTGATTCAGAGAGTGTTTGGACTCACTAGACTGGTTTCAGGTCACGTTCTGAGTTGGCACGTTCTCCCTGTGAGGTTGAATGTGTCTTTCAGTATGAATTGAGGGCAGATGGTTGGGATGCATTTAAGAACTTTTGATGGAGACATCTCTTAGTTCCACCTGCTTTGAGTCTGCAAAAGGACAGCCAGAATTCAGGCCCCTGATAATCGCCACCTCTTCTGCAAAAAAAAGCCAGAGCCATGCTGAAATCATTTGCAATTCCAGCCTGGTTCTCTGTCCTGGTTCCTCCTGACTGCACTTCATTTATCAAGATCTTTGTCATTTGTGGCCTCCACATGATTCTTGGATCCATTCCAAAAGGAGGCAGCTCGCGCACTGAATTGCTGCCTATTCGTTTAGTTGTTATATAATTAATTGCCAATGAAATCACAGCTGAAAATTAGAAAGAGAGCAGCTTCCTGAAAGCCATAGGTATGAATTTCACAAGGACTCCAAGGCTGCCTGATTACAAGGCCAACCCCAGGCAGAATGACACCAGTCAATCAGAGATTTTTGATGATTATTCCTTACAAGAAAAGCCTAAAATCCTCAGCACTTGGGAAAAGGTTGATTACTGGTGATACAATCTAGAAAGGCATCTAAAATCGCAAGGAATGTGCTATCAAATGTCTTGCAAAATGAGCATTCATTCCCAGTAGCCTAATCCAGGGGTAGTCAACCTGTGGTCCTCCAGATGTTCATGGACTACAATTCCCATGAGCCCCTGCCAGCAAATGCTGGCAGGGGCTCATAGGAATTGTAGTCCATGGACATCTGGAGGACCACAGGTTGACTACCCCTGATCTACTCTACCAGATGCATGATACAGATTTGGGCTGGCAGCAGAAGTACATTAGGGTGTTAAAACAGTCCTGGGGCAATTGAATCCAAGTGTTCCTGGCAGTGCCTTTAGTACTACATGGCCCTTTCCATTCAGATTCTGGGGTCCTCCAAGTACACACCATGGTGTGCTAAACAATCTGACACAGTAGATTGTCTTCCTTCCTTCTCTCTTTGTTTCCCAAACCAATTAAAACAGTCTGTTGTGAATCCATCTGAAAGGAAAACAGAGAAAATGAAACTCTACCACCATAGCCTCTGCCTAACTACAAAACTGTTCAACAGCCATTTGATGCACATGTAGGATTGCAATAGAAGAGTTGCCATGGTGGAAGATGGCAAGATGGGCATGGAGATATTCCCATCCTACCATGTCCTACTTCTGAAGATCCCAGCCACAGTTATTGGTGAAACATGACTGAAGCTACTAGACCTGGTCACACAGCCCAGAATACCTACAACGATACCCACAACTGCAGCTGTGAAAGTCTTCGACAATTCATTAACCTGGTTTTTTCATGCTGGACTGACCTGGGCAGATTGGGGTGACCTTGACCCAGAGGTGTCAGTTCATTTTGAAGCTTTTGAAGTTGGGGTGGACCTTGACCCAGAGGTGTCAGTGTCAGGGAATAGTCCTTCTGTCAGAACAGGATCAGACAATGAAGTCATCCCCACACACATTCACCCCATGAGGAAAAGAACCGGGTATCAGATCCAGACCCAGCGATGCAGACCATCTGAGCAACCATTCTCATTCTCTCTGGGGAATTCACTTGCCTCCTTTTCAAGCTCCCAAAACCCTTCCCAAGGCAGGCACAGCCAATTTAAATTTATTAATAATAAATAAAGCATTTTAAGCCCTGTTTACCCTTTGCTGAGGGCCATCATAAGCAATAACATCCTGTGTAGGGTCAAGGTTATACACATAGTAGAAAAGAGCCAGAATCTTTCTGTCTCAACCTTGGCAGCTTCCAATCCAAGAAAAACATCAACTGCCTGGTAAGATGTAATTTGGAAAGAGTCCACAGCTCATCAGTGCATAAATCACCAAATATTTTTACAAGTCCCAACAGCAACCTGTCTTCCTTGAGCTTGGCCACTCAATTCCCGAGGGCCAATCCCTACTTCTTGGTTCTAACAAAACATTCCATTCCTGTCTTCTTTTGACTCATCACCAAGTTGCGTTTGAAGGACATGTTTTAACATTGCCTGAAACATAAGGCTTATGTCCTCTTCCTTAGCTGTTTTGTTCTGTTGCGTGTGGAAAGCAACCCTTTCCTCTGTCAATGCAGAGCTATCAAGAACTAACCAGAAAAGGAGATGATTAATGCCAATTCCAGTACTCAGATGGAAGGGAAGGAAACCAGATAAACATGAAAGAACTCCTTGGTATTTGATTCTAATTTAATTAAAACAGGGGAGATAACAATAGGAATGCATCCCAGAGAGTTGAGTGGAGCCAGGCATCCAACAAAGCGTCCTTGTTGCAAATTATCAGGAAATCTGCGTACACAGGAGATGAGAATTCTTTTTTGTGTACCATCTAAGAAAACAATTCTGAGGAATGCTTCCCTGCTTCCTCGGGACTTCTCTAAGTGCAATGGCTCATTTCTGCCTCATTGGTACACATAGCTTTGCGCTTAGACCATCTGCTGCACCTTTCCCAGTGAAAATCTCACAATAAGGAAGTCCTGCCATCCAGATAGGAGGTTGGAAAGGAATGTCTGCTTGGTGTTGAACACAAGAACCAAAGGCCTTTGGTTCCTTTGCAGTTTCTTCAGTTGAAGCCCATGGAAGTAACTCTGGGTAAGACTTGATTAAATGTATAGGCATTTCAACAGAAAAGTATTGAATGAAAAAAAATCAGCGGGCATCGCGGAGCATTTAAAATGTTGAGGAAGAGGATTGGTTGTCTGGCTTGATTGACAGGCAGAAGAGAGTCGTGTGTAAAGCGCATTGCTCTCTTCCACCATTTCCAGCAGGCAATATGGAGTGTAAGAAATGCAAAAAGGCAGCAGACGAAAGCGAGACAGCAAGAAGGTGAGGAATGGCTGGAGGCACGATAATATTTAGCGCTATGCCATTATGCTGGCCTAACGCTATTTTTTCGATGTGCGGAAATGCCCTTGGTTGGATCCAGATTAAATTTTCCACCAATGGGAGGCACTATATCAATGAATCAGAACTTTTCTGCCTCTACCTCCCATTGATCTCCCTTAAAAGCCACTCTTGGAGGAAAGGGGACCTGGGGTGTGTATATGTAGTGGGCTGCAGCAAGTGGGGGGGGGGGGAGCAGAAAAGTTATGTTTGGTTGACAGATCCTGTCCTCTGGAGTGACTTAATTGTTATTCTTCTGCAATATACATTTCATCAAAAGTTTGGAGAAGATACTCAGATTGACAGGCTTTCCCAAAATGAGGCCTGTTTCTGGTGCAGTGGAGGGCAACTCTTATTGAATTTCAGTGTAATTGCTTTTCTTTGAGAAATGTTCTTTTCTTTAAAAGTCCTCAGGAACAGATATGTTTTCAAATGGTACCTGAAGGCCCTTTGTGATAATACAATAAAGGTGACAATTGCATCTCTGGAGGGAGGAACTTCCATAGTCTGGGGATGGTAGCTGTGCCTGGGCCTGGTTTCTCAAGAAGCCACCAGTGAACTTCTCTGAGCTTGTAAAAAGCATTCCAGATCACCTCTGCTACTAGCAGAGAGCCAATTGGGTGGAGTGGTTAAAAGCTCTAATCTAGAGAGTCAGGTTAGATTCCCAGTCCTCTACATGCAGCCCACTGGATGACTGTGGACTTGCTACAGTCCAGTCTCACAGAGCAGTTCTGTTAGTCCCACCTGCCTCACAGGGTGTCTATTGTGGGGAGAGGAAGGGAAGGCAATTGTAAGCCACTTGGAGACTCCTTCAGATAGTGTAATTGGGGTATAAAAAAACAACTCCTCTCCCTCTGTCGATGGACAAGAAGGGTTCCTGAAGCGTAGTGTTGACAGGATCTGGAAAGTCTTGATCCAGATCCCCGTTCTGCCAAGAAGCTTACTGGGTAACCTTAAGCCAATTACTCTCTCTCTCTGTTTAGGCTACCTCACCAGATTGTTGTGAGGATAAAATGAGGGAAGAGATGACCTATTACTTTGAGCTCTATGGAATTGACAGAAAGACTGTATGGGGTGGTGGTATTTGTCATTTCAAATCCTTGGTTGATCTCTCCCAATAGTTTCATGTAAATGTTAAGTAGAATGCACAGGGAGAAGCCATACCCACTTCAAAACCCAAACCCAAATGGAAAGGGTCTAGCTAATCAATCTCACCCAGAAATGCCTAGAATTGTGAAGCCACCACCCTTTCAACAATTGTTGCCTTAAAATAAAGCAACGGAGATGCTGGCCAATAATTACTGCACTCTGCTGCGTTCAGTTCTGCTACTTCAGCTCCTTTTAAAGCCAGAGGCACTGAGCAATCTGTTGGTGACATGTTAATAATTTGTGCCATTCATCGGGTCAGTCATCTCTGGCAGATCTAACTAGGCAAGCCACTTGAGGATCCAGATGGCAGGTGCTTGGTTTCATGTCTCCAAGTATTCCAGCCACATCCTCAGTCTGAATCAGTTCAAAGCCATCGATATGAACATGACAAGTGGAAGTCCCCTGGAATATTCACCGACTAATTACAATGTGGTGAATCTGCTTAGCAAATTGGCCACTGCTTGCTGCTGAAAGCTCTGATGTTCTCTCTTGGGGGCCAGGGCCTCTTACCACTTAGGACAGCATTGCTGAATGGCATTGGGCAGATGTGATGGGGGGGAATGCAGTTTTCCAGTCCCATCTCTGCCACAGAGCAGGTGCTGAAGTGAGCTGTGGCTTGCAATGAACTGTTTTTAACACCGGTCTTTCACCACCAGTGGTCTACCAGTCATCTCTATCTTGTCATACTTGCAATTTTTCTGAGGACCAGAGGGTCAAGCGAACACACAAGACAACAGAGTTATTTCCACCTTAAGCTACCTACTAACAAGGGAAACCCTGGATTTATAGTTTACTAGGGAGTTAGGAGACCTGAAAATTAATTGATGGAGGACAGCTGGAGCATCATTAGTGAAACATTTGCTTAGAATCAAACAGAGCAAACCGTACAGTCCATTTATGAACTTACCAAATGGCAGAGATGGGGGTTACTCAGTTACCACTGGATTAGCAGAATTTATTTTAAGTTTCAGGCAGGTAGCCATGTTGGTCGCATTTTAAAGAAAAATGAGTATAAGCTTTTATAAGGGAGGGAAGGCAGCACAGGATGGCCTGATCTTACTGGATCTTGAAAGCTGAGCAGAGTCGATAGTTGGAATGGAGGCCTCCAAGGAAGACTCCACAAAAGAAGGGAAGGCAATGGCAAATGATCTGTTTTTCATTTGCTTTGCAAGTTTCTTGTCAGGGTCACTATATGTTGCCTGTAATTTGAAAGCCCTTTACACTCTCAGGCTTTCATTGATCAAAGCTCACTTGTCAGTGACATCTGGCTTCAAGCCTGGGTTGATATCTGCCTTGTTTGGAACGAGAAATCTCTCCCAAAGCCATTCAGATAATACAATGATTTATTGAAGAGGAACACAAACCGTGCCAATTGGGACAAACATTTCTGATGGGACGTCCTTTGATCATTCAGCTTCCCTGTCTCATGTATATCAACTAATGTTGTGCCACTTGATGCTGCAGCTTCCCCTTCTTCCTCATCACCTGGGAAACTGACATCAGACAACGAAGTACCAGAATATCTGTCATATCAGAAGGCTTCCATGTGCTCCTAAATGTTTGGATTTATGAGATTTCTAAATGTGTAATTGCTTAGGTTAGATGACTACTCACATTCTGACTACAGTATATTGTGACAGAAAGCTGCAGGAGAAAAAGAGTAATGGGGGGTGGGGGTGGTCTCAGCTATCTATTTCTCTCTCTTGCCTTCATTTCTGGCACTGCTGGAGAAAGGCTACTGGATTTTGGAGTGGCCCAACAATGTAGTTGCAGACACTACCTTAAACTAATAAGAGTCACACATGCCCAGAGAGAACGTAAAATAGTCAAAAAATTCTACCCAAAGGCAAAAGGTGACTATGGGTGCTGTCATGGAAGACAAAGGACTGAGCTAGAAAATCCCATTCCGATATGACTATAAATATCTCCAGACTGGTAACTATAAATTGTTTCATAAATGGCTTTCCCAGCATTTTCAGCTTGGTACCAAAGCCATGTGTGTGCATGCACGCACATGCATGCTTGTGTGCACGTGTGCACTATATTATTATTAAGAGCTCCCAGCAGAGGCAAACAGATATATATTTGAAAGGATTCCTAATGAACTAGGCATATGCTAATAAAGTCTTGAAAAGCTTCAAAATGAATTCATTAGTTCATTGTGATTGATATTCCTCTGGGGGAAAGCCTGCTCAGTTTGTCAGATGAGGGGAAGAAGAATGACGGAGAGTCTCAGGCCCTTTCCTCTGTGGGATGCCTCTCTGTTCCTTCTCTCCCTCCTAGTCCAGCTTGTCTGTCTGTCTGTCTATCTATCTCAGATGCCAGAGTGCCAGCCTTTGAACCTGTTACCTATTTGACTATCTGCACCCAATCATTAAACTTTACACAAGCCAGAGCCTCCTTGGCTTACAGCATTGCATCGGGCTATGAATAAGTTGGACATGCTCATCGTTCAGCTATTGAGCATGAGGATTTGGTAAACAATGCAATGGTGAAACACATGATCACTTCAACACACAAAGAAAGCTAGCCAAAGTTGATATGCATGCATACACACTGCAAATCACAACAGCACATAAGACAGTGACACAAATTGATTGACATAGTGTGCAGTTAACAGAGGACCAGAACTAGGGATAAAGGGGTAGAGGGCGACTCAAAGGCACTGTCTAGCTGATGGCAACAATGTCTCAGGCAATAAAAAGACACAGCAATGATAATTAGAACCAGACTTCCTCACACAGTGGCTATACAAGTGGCAAAGCACCAAGGAGACCTTGAAATCACTTATTTGAAACAGCAAAATTATCTCAAAAGAGATGCTGAGAAGAGGACGCTCAACAGAGCCCTCCCAAACTGGCAATCACTGGTGGAAACCAGACCTATCTGGAAAAATCTCTTTGCTTCCTGTCAGCTGTATTCTCCCCTGACTCACTCAGCCCTGCCTATTTGTCTGTCTATCCCTCTGTGGCTGAACACATCTTGGACTCTCTAAACTACACAGCCAGGCATCAGAATAGTATTCATTTTCCTATTTGATTTTGGTGCTTGTAACATTTTAAAAGTGAATAAACCAATATACATCCGTAAGGCCGAAGTACAAGGAGATGCTCTCTCAAACCATTTCAGTATTGTTCCAGAATCTGATCCTTTCTGACCTCTTTTTGTAGCCTTCCTTACTTCGGGTCTTTCCAGTCTGTCATTGCAAGTGGACGTGTTGGGAGGTTAATTCAGGACGAGTGGCGAGAGCAACGCAGCGAAATGAACATGGATATTAAGAGCACCAAGAACACTCAGACTGTTAACATTAGGCATCTTTTCACATCTTGATATTTGAAGCTGGAGCTTGAGGGGTTTGGATGCCGTTGCCAAGAATAGCTGTACTGATAGTTTGGCATCCGCAGCTTGATAGCCTCTGCTGTAATCTTTCAGTTGCAACAAACACCCTGCAGCAGGGGGGAAAGTCACATGCAGCAAGAAAGGTCTCAGAAAGGGCACTCTGATATCACACTGTTTCTCCTGAATTCCTGTTGAATAACTGTTTTGTTATACAGTGTTTACCAATCAAGTCCTTGTTAGCTACTGATCTTCATGGGCTAAAAAGGCCTTCTTTTGAGTGAAAGCAGGCTGAGTCCAAGGGTACAAGTGTGTGTGTCATCATTGTCTTCTTCACAAAGGCCTCGTTACATAAAACAGAGTGACAGAATTTGTAACCAGATAATCCTATAGATAAAACAGAAGTGATGTACTAAGGAGGTAAGGCACTCCGGACATTTTTCAGGTGTACTAAACCGTACAAGTTTGAACATTAAGAAGAAACCTTTTTGAGTGTTTGAGGTGATGATTACATTTGCAAGCGTTCAAGTGTGCTCATCAAATCAGGCCCCCTTTATTTTTATTTTATTTATTTTTATTTATTTATTTTTAGATTTATACTCTGGTTTTGTTCCTTTTGTTTCTCTTTCAGATTCCTTTTACCTATTTTTTTTTAACTATTTAACATAATTATTACCAGCTGGAATGTTACCATCCCCTTAGTTAATGAGTTTCTGTGCACTTCTGATATATTAATCTTGCTGCTTCTAGCCTCCCACAACAATGAGAAGAGGCACTTTGTTTTGGACCATGCTCCGCAATGAATAGAATTCAGTTGTCTCTAGCACAGAATACAAAACTACCTCCAACACAACTCTGCTTATCGGTGTTCAGCTTTGCATACAGAAAGCCCCACAATCTATCCCTGCCCTCTCCAGCTGACACCACAGAGAAAGTACTGAGAAATACCATCCTTTGTTTGAGAGACTCTGTTGGGGTGTGTGGATAGTAGGCGAGGTAAACATGTGACCCCGATGACACAAAATAGTAGGTTGGCAGGAAAACAAATTCAAATTCAGGAATTCCTCACTGGAAAATGGCAAGATAATAAGTGGAGGTGGGAAAAGATCATTATAGAAGAGGTGATGGAAGCCATGGTGTCAGGGGCATGAAATTCAGATCTACTCCTGGGGAGGCAAAATTTTGTGTGCAGTTTTGCATTGCTCCGTTCTCTAAGAATGCCAGTGCAGAGTTTTCCCCTGAGAATAATGCAGGATTTTCCTTCTGAGAATAATTTTGCAAACCACCAATCATGAGGGTTCCTTGGCGTCCTTGCACTTCTGTTATTAAAATTCAGAAACATGAAATTGAGAAGTGCAACTTGGGGAAAGAAAGCTCTGCACAAATAACTTGTGCTAGCTCCTTGTTGGGGGGTGGGGAGTAGCCCACCGGGCACCTTAGCAGTAAGTGTCAAAGGAAACTATTGCAGTGTCATAGATCTTGGGATAATTTGGAACATCTGTTTCTGAGCCAAGATTAGAACAATGTTTAGTATACTGAAAGGAAGCAAAATCATGAAGCATTTAAATCTAATGAGAACTTTCTTGAGAAATTCAATGTAATCATAATCAGGTGTCTTGATTGCAAATGAACAAGCTACTTGGACTCAAGAACTGACCTGAGCAACATCCTAATAAACATTAACAAGTCAATGCAGACACTGTTAAAGACCTGCAGAGTGCCTGGTTTGTAAAGTGCCTGGTTTGCATTAGGAATGTGCAGTTGGATGGTAACCAATCAAAACCCAAACCTAGGTACATCATTCTTTTGAGTAGCCATTGTAAATGATCAGAGCTAGAAAACTAATAACCTTCTTTAATATTTTATCCATTTATTTTTGGATTTATATCCCACCACTCTCCAGAGACTTCTGGCAGCTGACAATAATAAAAACTTTATACATCAATAAACCCCCGACTAACCCCCCTCCCCCAAGAAACCCTTGGCAACCAAAGACTGGCAACCAAAATACCTACTAACCTCTTAAGCAGTCTAACGTGGGGTGGGGTGCAAAGATGTAAATGCCCATCCTGAGAAGGGGCCACATAGATCTTAGCTCTGTCCTCTGTTCAGGAGCTGGCAGAAGAGTGTAGTTTTACAGGCCCTGTGGAACTGTGACAGCTCTATCAGGGTCCTCAGCTCACCAAGGTGCTCATTCCACCAGGTTGGGGCCAGGACTGAGAAAGCCCTGGCCCTGGTTGAGGCCAGGTGTGCTTCCTTAGGGCCAGGAACCCCCAACAGATTAGTACCTGCAGAGCGAGGAGCATAAGGAGACAAGCGGTCCCTCAGATATTAGAACATATTCAGGACTGTTGGCTGTTCTGATGCCTGGCTGTCTCGCTTAGATTTCAGCAGCATCACAATGAGGGGGTGGGGTAGTGAGGAGAGAATGCAGTTGCAGATATTCAACTCAGGGAGGTTTTCCACTCATCAGAGTTTTGTTAGCACTGAATACCTTATACTAAATCAGACCATTGGTCCATCAATGCCATATCAATGGGCAGCAGCTCTCCCGGGTCTTATGATGAGGTCTTTTGCTATATCTACTGCCTGCTTCCTTAACTGGAGATGCTAGAATTTAAACCTGGGACCTTCTGCACACCAAGCAGATGCTCTACAATTGAGCCATGCTCCAGGTTGTAAGCATGTCTTGCCACTGAAGAGGATTACACCAATTTGTCTTTCCAAAGTGGTGTTTCATTATCGCTTGAAGGAAGGGTTTTCATTTGGCTCTGCATTATAATAGCGGTTATATTTAGGTGGGTCGCCATGTTGGTCTAAAGCAGCAGGACAAACTTTGAATCCAGGGGCAACAAAGTTTAATTCAAGGTATATTGAACCAAAATGTTATTGTTGAACCCGAAGCCATAACAATCCAGCAATCAATGCATTAAAACAGTAAAACAGTAAAATGAAAATAGCTATACATATATGGCATGGTATAAGCAGGTGATCACAATAAGGAAATTGCAAATGCAGAATAAAATAAGTGAAGTGAAATAAAAGAATTATACATCAGCTAAAAGGCTACTATCTGTAGAAATCTTGCACATGCAAGATTACACCAGGTGCCGTGGGGCTCAAACTTTGTTCTAATGGCAGATACAGTTTGCTTGTTATTCTGTTCTTTCTCTTGAACTGCTACTTGTAGTAAACAGTATTGCAGAATGGAGAGAGACCAAAGCTGAGCTACACATGATGTGAAACAGCCATGATCAAGATGGATTGGAAATGCCTTGACATCTTCAAGTTCATTTTAAAAGCAACCTTGCAATTTCCCTTGAAAAACTGTCCACTCCAATGACTATTAGGCCTCGTGTTTTAAAAGGAGAGAGGATATCCCTTTATAAAGGCAGAGAATCTATCTTGCACTGTGCCAGTTAGCAACTGATTTACTTCGCAGGTGGGAGGCAGGAAGGGAGATGGAGTTCTCAGATAGTAGAAAAGCTCCAGGAAAAATAATAGATCTAGAATCAGAAAAGCTTCCCACAGCCAAAATGGGAAATTCTGGGCACAGAACGGCATCTGGGATTATCCTGATAGCAGGAAAATATGTTTATTCTTCTTCCTGGGCAATGTGGATTTCAGGTAGCAATCATCAAGGTAAGTCTACTGCCCTTCCTGCCTTCCAAGCTCAAGAAGGCAAAAACCGACAATGAGGTGCCAGAAGAACAGTTGGATTAGAAGGTTTCCACCTTCTCTTAAACTGCAGCAAGAAGTCAACTTGGTCATCTTTCAATTTGAGCATTGACTTTACTTCTAAATGAGCAATGGTTTGAACACAGCCATAATTAGTACATTGTGTAATTACCACATATTGCTACTGGAGAGTCAGGTTCCCATCACTGCTCCTCACACATGGTATAGTGGTTGAGAGTGTGGGCTTTGTAATCTGGCAAGCTGGGTTTGATTCCCTGCTCCTCCACATGCAACCAGCTGGGAGACCATGGGCTAGTCACAGTCCTGTTAGAAGTGTTCTCACAGAACAGTTCTTCCAGAACTCTCTCAGCCCCACCTACCTCACAGGGTGTCTGTTGTGGGGAGAAGAAGGGAAGGTGAGACTCCTTATGGTAGTGAAAAGCAGGGCATGAAAAACAAGTTTCTGCTTTGTCTTCTACTCAGAACCTGAAACCAGAAAGTTGGGCATCCGAGTAACTGCACAATCATAGCCGATGATTCTTGAATGCTGGAAATAATACTTTTTCTGCTCAGATCATTTGCAGTATTTCCAACTGGATGTGGCTCAGGATGCATCTGGTTGCATGTGGGGGAGCAGTGAATCTAACCCAGTTCACCAGATTATAAATCCACACTCCTAACCTCTACACCAAGCTGTACAATTGCCTTCCTTTTCCTCTCCCCACAACAGACACCCTGTGAGAGAGGTGAGACTGAGAGAGCCCTGATATTACTGAAGAAGAGAAGAGTTGGTTCTTATATGCCACTTTTCTCTACCCAAAGGAGTCTCAAAGCGGCTTACAATCACCTTCCCTTTCCTCTCCCCACAACAGACACCCTGTGAGGGAGGTTAGGCTGAGAGAGCCCTGATCTTACTGCTCAGTCAGAACAGCTTTATCAGTGCTGTGGCGAGCCCAAGGTCACCCAGCTGACTGCATGTGGGGGAGCGGGGAATCAAACCCCGCTTGCCCAATTAGAAGTCCGCGCTCCTAACCACTACACCAAGCTTGCCTTTGAGTTTTTCAGTTGAGGGGGCGACAGACACAATGTAAGGCCATTGAATGGATGCCACTTTGCATCCTTAACTCAAGCATGGATCTTTGTCCAGTCTTTAGTAGATGCCAGTTCATGGGGCACCTAGTCTTTATTGTTGCACTATTTCTGTTGCAGCCCTGTGCAACACAGATCCTCATTGAGCCTTGTAATAGCAATCTGGTTAGTGCTCACTTGTCTGTGGGACCCATCAAAGTCCTCTGCTTCATCTATAGGTCATTGACCTCCCTGACTTGTATATCCCTAGTGCTGCTGAATGCACACTAGAAGCTCACTGAACTGGGAGTCTTCTTCTGGGGCTGGAGATTCTCTTGGACTGAGTGAGGCACACCCCCTAGAATTGTTATTTTAAAATGATCTCCTATATCTAGAGCAGCAGGGCCAGCACCAACATACCTAAAGATGGGGCCGCTGCCAAGGTCTTATGACAACACTCACTGCCACTTTCCTGCTTTGTGACTGCCTGGCCAGGTGCCTGTGCATCCCTCCCCCCCACCAGTTTGCCTTGCTCACTGGCAAGCCTTTGTTCCATCTGTATTCCCAGCCGCATCGGCTGCCCAGTCCCACCAGGGGAAGGGTACATAGGTGGTGCATAGGCTAGGAGCACAACAGGTGGAAGGAATCACAGGCTGGTGGACAGAAGATGGATGGACAAATGGTAGAGAAGGGGCACATGGGTGAGAGAGGAGTACAGGTGAAAATACAGGTATGTAGCAGACTCTGTCTGCTCCAGCCCCCCCCCCCCCCCAAAAAAAATCTGCAGCTGGCCTCAAAGCCTAGGACTGGCAGTAGCATCTGAAAGATGCTCCCTCCCCCTGGTTGAATTACCTTGTTCTGCTGTATTTTGCTCTGATCTAAGTGAAAAATAAATAGGGGAAGAGACCTATCTAGAGGAACAGCAATAAATACCTTTTCCATCATTACTTTGGAAAATAAATACACACAGTGACAACAGCAGCTGCTATTGATACCTCTGATAAAAGCCATAATGAAAAAACTGTAATGAAAACTTAATATAGCAAAATGCTTCCGAACAACATGGGGAAAAAAGGAACCTGTCCTTTCGCAGCTGAAGATGAAAACAATTCTATCTCGAAAGATGCGCTCACCCCAGAGAGGCTGATGAAAGTGAACTTACGTTTTGAAGCTGTAATAAAAACAGGGGCGGTGAGATTCCACTCACTTCTTTGGTGTTTCTGTAATAATCTTGCAAAGAACCCCTTGATAAAAGATGTGATGCTGCATTTCCATGACATATCAGAGTCCTGATCGAGCTTCCATCCCTTTGTTATTCCTTTAATCACAGTGTCACACAAGACAGAGTAAGCTAAATAAGACTGAAGAACGACACAGAGAGAGATAATAACCCCACATTTTTTGATCAAATGGTTCTACAGTTCCAAAACCATGTTGTCTTTCACAGGGCCAACAATAGCCCACACAATGTGCTAGGAATTATTGCAGCGTCTGAAGCTACTTCATAGCATCAAACCATTGATCCATCCCACAGGGTCACTCACAGCGGTCTTAAATCAGTGGCATGCTATTGCAATGTAAAAAAATGCAAATGGAGGACAGGTTTCAGCATGAAAAAATTTGCCTCGAATGGCACCTTTATGACCAATCAAGATTTATTCAAGACGTGAGCTTTTGTGTGCATGCATACTTCCTCAGGCAATGGAACAGGAATTATAAGGCTACAGATATAAGGACAAAGTAAATTAGTAGCAAATTAGTAAACAGCATCATAACATCCCAAATGTGCAGTATGATAATTCTTTGCTAGAAAAGGAAATCCGTACTTTGGGTCCAATTGTTGATCACAAAAACAATGGGGCAATAAAAATGCCAAGGTTAGTGATTAATGGCAGACACTTTCCCAGCTGTGAAAAGAATTCTCATCTTGAATAAAGCTTTGTCAGTCTTAAAGGTGCCATTGGACTCAAATTTTATTGTGCTTCTTCAGACCAACATGGCTACCCTCTTGAATCTAGGTTTCAGCAAGGTTCATAGTGGGGAGTGGCTGAGTTCAGTGGTAGAGCATTGTATTGTATATAACAAAGTTCCCAATTCAATCCCTGACTCCTGCAATTAAAAGGATCAGGTGATGGAGAAGACCTCTGCCTGAGACCCTGGAGAGCCAGTGCCAATCAAAGTAGGCAATAGTGACCTTAGTAGACTAATTGTCTGACTCAGCTTCATGCATATGTATTCATAAGAGTGACGGTCAGCGGCAGTGATTCTCAGAAGAAAGGGGTTCATCACAAGATTATTCCTGATTTCATCCATGAGTTATTGACATGTTCAGTACATTGCCCAGTTAACAACCTACATCTGAGTGACATCCCTTGGAAGATCTCTTTTCTACAATAGTATGGGACAATCGGCGCATTTTTAATCATGCACTGAAATAATAGTTGCTGGTTTTAAGTTTATGAAACTGTAGATTAAGGCAGACTTTTATTCACATCAAAGCAAAATATGTGACAACTGGAGGTTTTATTATAATTTCTCTCTCCATGACTCTAATTGCATTGAGGCTCACTAAACTGCTCTAGTGGTGTGACAAGTGGGGTTACTTAATTGTGGCAAATCAAGACCTTGACTGACCAACGGTCTCTGTTGTGGGCTTGCTTGTGTCAGCTGAAAAAAGGCTCACAATAGGCAGAGCGTAAGAAAGGAGCTCAACTGGAAGAGAGCCCTGAACCATCCTGGACAAAATACCTTGGCTGATATCCCAGCTTGAAAATGTGATGGTAGATTCTGCTAATCTTGCATTGTCCTGTATCTTTGTCATGTAAACCAGGGGTAGTCAACCTGTGGTCCTCCAGATGTTCATAGACTACAATTCCCATGCTACAATTCCCATGCAAATGCTGGCAGGGGCTCATGGGAATTGTAGTCCATGGACATCTGGAGGACCACAGGTTGACTACCCCTTTCTCTTTCTTGCTAGATCCAGATAGGTCTGAAGCAGCAGAACACAGTTCAAGTCCAACAACAACTTTAAGGCCAACACATTTTTATTCATACTTTGAATGAAACTTTGTTGGTTTTAAAGCCACTAGACTTGAATGTTGTTCTCCTCTTTGTTGCTTTGCTTCCTAGGGCCATTTTGTGTATGCCTGTAAGGCCCAGGAAACTGCTGTCTCTCTCACAGAGGGCTCTGGAAATTCCTATGCTTTCCCCTCAAAGAAGTACATCATTTGTGGGATCTTCTCTTCATTTCCCATGCCTGTATGTTTGCCCACCACTCCAATGACCAAGAGTGCCTGACCTTGAGAAGAATATTGCCAGTAGGTTTGACCTTCAAAGTTGCATCTACTTCTTTAGTAAACCCTCCTCCATCTACCTTCTAAAACACCACAAAAGTACCCAGAAAATACTCACATGTTGCCAGCTGTGGAATATCCATTAAGATTCTGGCCCACCTTCTTGGTACAGAAATTCTAAATTCAGTTGCTTGCCAGAGGCTGGTTAGTTGGAGCTCTGCCTTCTGCTCCTTTGACTAGTCTTAGTTCAACAGTGTGACCGCAATAATATACAACGCTATCTTGAATCCATTGTGAAGAGGAGGTTCCAGCAGCCATTGCGGCTACAGAACAAGTCGAAGTCACGATGCACTTAGAGACTAAGTCCCTTAACACTCTATGACAGGGGTAGTCAAACTGCGACCCTCCAGATGTCTGTGGACTACAATTCCCATGAGCCCCTGCCAGCGTTCGCGTTTCCTCAGCATTTCCTCAGCAGGAACATGTTTACTAACAAGTAGTTAGTAAATTGTCATTTATTTGGGATATTATTATAATATTGTTATCATCCCATTTGTATTTCTCTGTCCCTTTGATGCCCTGAGATGTCCTCGGGAGGTACTGGAAAAAGTCCCCACCCACAGCATACATGACATTTTAATTATCCAGAAACTTGGGCTGTTTCAAAATTCTAAATGGCACACCTACAAAGGACTTGCATTGTACTGCTTTCTTCCATAGCCTTGGATTTATTTAGTGCCGAGAGGAAACGTATGTTTTGATTTACTCTTTGGAAAACAGCAAGTGCATCAATATAAAGCTATTTTTCTCTTTCTCAAAAGGGCAAGTCTCCTAGGACTGGGGCATTCAGTTCCTACTGACTACGCTCTCTGGCGATAGAGTCATGTCTGTTCTCCTGTGTAGTCACCTTCTGTCCTGACCAGGGGTAGTCAAACTGCGGCCCTCCAGATGTCCATGAACTACAATTCCCAGAAGCCCCTGCCAGCATTTGCTGGCAGGGGCTTCTGGGAATTGTAGTCCATGGACATCTGGAGGGCCGCAGTTTGACTACCCCTGGTCCTGACTTTACCAGAAAGCCTCAGTTGTTAGAAGCGGATACAAAACCTAATAACAGCTATCACTGCTGGAAAATCTTGGCTAACAATTCTCCCTGATGCTTCACTTCTGTAACAGCAAAACAATCATTCAAGCCTGAAGTACCTGAGGACCTTTGTCAGTAGGAAAAGAGGCAAATTTACCCCACCTAGGGAAAAAACCTAAGAGCACAGGTATTTGGCCCAGATCAGAGATGAAAGGGGTATTTCTTGAGTCCATGGAGATGGTGGGATGGTGTCCACTGCTTGCTGAACACTTCAGTTCCAGGAAGTGTCACCCTTCTGTTGCCATTCAGGAGGCTTTTGAGTAGGTCTATGCCCTTCCAATAACCTTCCCAGTCAACTTCTTCACTTTTTTTTCCTTTGTAGATGAAGACCTCTGCCAAGGCAGATGTTTTAAACCTTTTGATGTTGAGTCAATGACATTTATTAAGTAATCTGGGGGCCAAGCTACACATCATAGTGGAGTTCCATGATTAGAACTCTAGTCACATAATTTAACCCTAAAAAGCAATCTGTGGGGTGGGGAGCATATACTTTTATTGTTATGCTTGTAAACTGCCATGAGTCAGCTGGTCCAGGAGTGGCGGTACAAAAATTCAATAAATAAATAAACACCTGATTTACAGGTTCTTTTCTCTGTTAAATGCTGGGGCCAGAAGAAGTTGACTGTTCTAGACCCCATGTGAACTCTCATTTCCCCCTTACTCTAAGCTAAGTCTTCTTGAGTGGAGTAGTGTCAAGATGATTGTCTGGGTAGCAGGGAGCTTTGTGGTTAGATCTATGAACACTGTCTATTTCCCAAGATCTGTTTGCTCAGGAAGACCCACCAAATACTAGTTAAAGTGCCTGTTTTGAAGAAGAAGAATTGGTTCTTGTATCCTGCTTTTCTCTGCCTGAAGGAGTCTCAAAGCGGCTTACAATCGCCTCCCCTTTCCTCCCCCCACAACAGACACCCTGTGAGGCAGATGAGGTTGAGAGAGTCCTGATATTCATGCTCATTCAGAACAGCTTTATCAGTCCTGTGGCGAGCCCAAGATCACCCAGCTAGTTGCATGTGTGGGAGCGGGAATCAAACCCGGCATGTCCGTACTCCTAACCACTACACCAAGCTGGCTCAAGATCAATAATGTTTAGATTCCCCTCCACCAAGTATCTTTGGAGGACAATGTTTGTGTTGCTGTTATATCTTCAACAGATTCCTTAGCATGTGAGTAGGAGTCCAGGTAGGGCAAGGACATAAGGGGGGATGGACCTGATGCCGGTCCTCTCTAGAAATCACTGAAAACACTATAGTTTTATATAGATTTCCCGGTGATTCCTACAGAGTTATGATGTGCCAATATGCAAGGAGCGATGGGGACAGGATGTTTTCTACCCCAAGGGGGACTCATGGCAACTTTTATCCTTATTTTGGAACATTCCTTGAAGTCTTGACGTTTCACCCGCTTCAAGAGCACAGTATTTTGCCCTTCTTTAAGAACGTTCCCCTCCAAAATGTCACTGGAGCTCAGTGAGCTTCATCTTGTGCAGCCTCCAAGTCCACTCCAGAGGAACACCAATAGGTGGCACAAGGAAGCAGACTACGTCTTTCCTATCAAGACTTGGCAAGTGATGCAGAAGCAGAAGGACAAATGTGCCCACAAGCTCATTAATTTTCAACAATGATCAGGATAATTAAACCGGAATTCTGTTCTGCTGTACACAACGATTCCCTGGTACAATTAATTTGTTAAAAGGAAACTGTGAGGCTCGGGTCCCAAGTGAAAGCAGTAATATTCTTTTGTATCCCGAGTGATAGCAGTGATGTAATTAATGCCTCCGCGTGAATGGAAGAGAGCTGGCTTGTTGAATGGAGCTGGCTTGGACTCTCAGCTGCCTAGGAGCAAGTGGGCCTGCAGCGGCTGCTGGCACAGACCTTAGAATTTCAGCAGCAGATGGAACTCCTGCGTATAAATTGGCCGTGGCCTCTGCAGTTGTGTGCAAAAGAGTTTGGGCAGGGGTAGTCAACCTGTGGTCCTCCAGATGTCCATGGACTACAATTCCCATGAGCCCCTGCCAGCATTTTATGGCAGGGGCTCATGGGAATTGTAGTCCACAAACATCTGGAGGACCACAGGTTGACTACCCCTGGTTTAAAGGTTTAGGCTGCTTCGAAATAGCAGTAGGGAGAGACATGAATGA
Source organism: Paroedura picta (assembly GCF_049243985.1). NCBI lineage: Eukaryota > Metazoa > Chordata > Lepidosauria > Squamata > Gekkonidae > Paroedura > Paroedura picta. The sequence continues at coordinate 25,881,698 of NC_135380.1, forward strand.
CCCCTTCTCTGTTACTGTGAAACAAATGAAGGGAGTTCTCTCACCCAAACTCAGAGAGGTCTTTTCACACAGACATTTATTGTCTAGCATTTTTGTGCTTTTCCTTGCAGGTTTAGGTGGTCAGAAGATGTATTTGTGCTTTCAGCAGGGAAGCCATCGATCTGTTTAGAAATGGGTTAGTGACCTCAGAGGGACTGTGGCACGAGCCTGTTATCAGCATGATTTTGCTATTTCACGGTAACTCTTCTCTGTTAAGGTATTTATGACTCTGGGTGAGTCCTTTGCTGTTAGTTCCTTTTCTCTTTTCCACTTTTCTGTGGAATGTTGACATTGGCTTCACCCCACCCCCCACCCCCAAGAATAAGGATCATTTCAAATTGATGAGTAGAATGGTTTTCCATCAAGATCCTCCCAGTAGTTTTTTTTAATTGTTTTTTTTATTGTTAACTGGGTGTCCATTTCCAAACTGTGATTTTGCATCTTGATAGGTGCTACTGTGGGGTTTAAAACTAAAACCGTTGACAGATTTGCCCTCCATTTCAGCCTGGCTCCTACCCCTCTTTAAAAGCATCTTGTGGCAGAGCATTTTGGAAGTCAATTGTGTGGGAAAGGGCTCGTTGGGAGCTAGCTGCACACCACTTCCAATGGATGAGCAAAATTCTAATGTGAAGGAAGAAAATCCATCTCAGTCTACCTTTTTGTCTATGTTGCATCAGGCCGGTCTATGTTGCATCAATTCAAGACCACATTTCGTTCAGAAGTCAGCATGTTGTCTCTGAGAATGGCCAACCAGCTGCCTCTTGAACTTGCTTGGAGGCAATTCCCGCCTTCCCTTGTTACCCCAAGCACCTGCCACTTCCTCTTACTGAGCACTTCTGTATAAGGAAAGAAGCATCTTGAAATAGGAGATGACCTTACAGGGAATTGAGCAGAGTTGGAATCCACTGGCACCTTTAAGGCCAGCAAAGTTTTATTCCAGGCATAAGCTTTCGTGGTATGTTGGTCTTAAAGGTGGCACTAGACCCAAACTTTATTCTGCTGCTTCAGACCAACATGGAAACCCACCTGAATCTATCTACAAAGAATTGATGGAGAGTCTTCCCCTTTCTTCCACCCCTCCACCCACACTTTTTACAAAACGGAGAGGCCTGGAGATGAGCTTATTTTGCCTTTGGAACAGATCGTCTTCTTCCGCAGATCATGACATATCTTGCAGTTTGGGGGGGGGGGGTTGTATGGGTCAATTAACTGCGATGAGCAGTAGTGGTCAAAAATGGGGTGTATGCATTTCCCATCCTGCTCTAAGGATAATGACACAGAGATGCCTCTGGCCGTCCAAAATTGCACAACATCTATCTGCAGTATCAAAGGTGCTTGTTTGCTTCAGTGTGTAGGCATGGCTGAAAGAGATGCCTGCGTGGCTGAGATACAGATTTGAAGTCCCTGAGGCACTTCCAGAAGGCATCTCAACACTCCAGTAATTATAATTGGGAAGTAGCAATGTGAAGCACTTGGTGTATTTAGCCTTTTTCATCCGACTTCTCTGAACTGATTTTTTTTTTAATTCAGTGACATTTCAGATAATACTTGACAGGTCGGCTGAAGAGGGAAGCAAATCTCTCTGTCCCTTGCCGAAGATGCCTCAGTAAATTTAGCATTCATGTGATGATGGATTAGTCCTCGTGGATTAAAAACTGGTTAAACAACAGGAAGCAGAGACTAGGAATAAATAGACAATTCTCACAATGGAAGGAAATGAGCAGGCAGCTCCCAGGATTGATACTGGGTCTAAGGCTATTTGATCTGTTCATAAATCTAGAATTGGAGGAGGGATGTGTAGTGGCCGGGTTTGCAGATGATAACGATTCAGGACAGTAAAAACCATGGCAGATTGTAAAGGGCTACAGGTACTTCCCACTTTTGATGGTGTTCAGGTAACACTTCCTGACTCAGTTAAGAACCTCGGGTTACACTTCTCCATCATTACTGCTGGAGAAGCGGGTTAATGCAGCTGCAAAAACCACTTCCAGTCTAACCTGCAAGACGATTCTCTGCCTTGATTCGGCCACTCTGCTGACTTGGATCCACACTGCAGTCACACTGGGACAAGACTATTGTACTACACAAAGGTCTTCCCTCAAAGTCAATTTGGAGACTCCATTTATGTTATTATTGGGAGCTAGGCAGAACATACATATGTTTCCAATTCTGTAGTAACTCCATTGACTGCCACTCAGCTCAGTTCACGGTACTGATTATGACAGACAAGGCCCTTCGTGATCTTGCTCCCTCTTATCTGTGGGGATCCCTCTCTCCCTATGCTCCACCACAACAAGTTCACTCATTGCATCAGGTATCATCTTGCAGATGGGCAAAATCATTAGCACCTGTATTGCTACCTAAAATTGTGAGTATACTTAGGGATGAGCACAAACTGGCTGATGAACTAAAGTTCATCATGAAGTTTGGCCACTTCATGGTTTGCAAAGTGATGTTCATGAGCTGAAAAACCACTAACAACTTCCATAAATTTTGATGCAGTTAGTGGTGGTTCATGAAGAGCAGAAAGCAGGGGTTTACTCCTGTTTTTTGCTCTTCATGAAAAACAGCTGAGCAGGTTAAAGCTATTAAAACTGAACAGCTGAGTGGTAGTCCCCATCACTCAGCTGGAAACTCCTGCTTTCTGGTCCCCGCAGAAAGCTGTGAGGAGCAGAAAGCAGGGGTTTAAATTTTAAATAGCTCACCAGCTGCTACAAACTGGTTCAGTTTGCGAACCGACATTTCGGTTCATGGTTCAGTTGGTGGTTCAGCCACAATTCAAACCAAACCACAAAAATCCAGCTTGTGATCATTCCAAAGTATGTCCCAAGCTAGATCGTTTCCATACCACTTAATATATCATGTTTAAAAGCTCCTGCTTTGTTTCAGTTCTGTGTGAGATTTATGTTTGTTTTCATATTTCTGTACTCCAAACCCTGTTGTTTTGCTCATTGGATGCCTCTGCCTGTTGGTTATACTTCGCTCACATTATGTAATCTGCCTTGAGCCTCAGCGAGAAAGCAGGTCTATAAATAACCTCATCACCACCACCTTCATCTCTCTACATTGAGTGATTGCACAATGGCATGGCAAGTGTTCAGTGTCAGTAACGCACATTAGAGTGCCTGATAACGCACACTGGCACAAAGATCCTAACAACAAATGTATACTGGCGTAGAGGAAGCACTGATCTGATCCCACAGGACACCTTTCAGGTTCTGCTGACAACGCCTTTCCAAAGATTCTGTACCTTCCAAAGTAAACTAATAAAACTGAAGACATTTGGAGGAACCTATTGTAAAGCTCTGGCTTCTGCAGGACTGAGTGGGGAGAGAGTAGTTGTCATAGAAGCATAGCCCTCGCCTGCCACTAGCTCACTGGGGTGCCCAGGTCAGAGGGACTCAACTCCACAGACATCTCTGTCTCGCAGGGTGACTATCCATAGGCCAGAAGAGGAACCCCAGGGAAAGTTCTCTGGGGTTCAGCTGATTCTTCCCCCAGGTCAGCGTCCTCGTGCCCTCCCTCGGTCTCGTTGGGGAACAGGATGCTGTTCATGAAACTATCCAGGGAAGTGGGAAGCCATAAGCTTGGCATTCCAGGGGTGAAAATGTCTGTAATGTAAACAACTCACTGTGAGAGAGCAAAGATATCTTCTCTTCTGGGTTTCTGAAGGAGAAAAGGTCAGGGGTGTAGAAAGGGGTGTTTTGCATCAAGCCAGGACAGCCCCAAGTTTGACATTTCAATTAATGTGCTGAGTCTAAAAGCATTTAATGGTTCTAGTTGTCATCAGGAAGCATTTATAAGTGGGAAATTACAGATTATTTCTTTCAGGAAATGTGCCCTGTGCAAATTTCACCTTTCCCACTAAAGGGCAGAGTATCTGCAGAGGTTTGCTTGCTAGTAAAACAAGCCCTAAAGGTCATGACTGGTGCAGTATCGTTACACTCAAGGTGGCTCCATTATTTTTGCTTGCCCTGCTCCCGTGTCTCTATCAGGCACCCAGATCTGACACACAGTAATTTAACAGGCAAAACTTCTCCTGGCAGCTAGATCAGGGAAGGAGAGACCCATTGGATTTCGGCATGCCAAACTGCCCCAGACCACAGTTAGTAGGGAACCTGTAGCAACCCCGTGTACATAATGGACAGATGAAAAGCAAGAATAACCAATGTGCAGTGGCTGCAGACGTATGGATTGTAGGTACATGGGGAGGCCTAAGAAGATCCCTATTTGTGAATGGTGCCAGTAACACAAGCAATCTGTTCCATATAATACTATGTCAGCTTAAGTGAGATTGGTCAGAATATTTTTGGTTGTTTTACAGTTTGCTGTTGATCAAAGAGTCCTGCTTTTGCCGCTTCAATTGGAAAAGAAAAATCCAAATTCAGCTGTTTTGTTGGTGGGGTGTGGTGTAGCGATTAAGAACAGCATCCTCTGACTACCCATTCCTCCTCTGCATGTTTGGTGACCTTGGACTAGTCACAGCCCTGATAAAGCTGTTCTCACAGAGGGCTTTCTTAGCCCCACTTCCCCCACAGGGTGTCTGTGGTGAGGAGAGGAAGGGAAGGCCATTGTAAGCTGCTTTGAGACTCCTTCTGGTAGAGAAAAGCAGGGTATAAGAGCCAACTCTTCTTCTTTTTACTATACCTATCATTCTTATTATCTAGTGTAAATGTAAATTGCATTAAGTGTTGATCAGTCCTTTGGGAGGGGGATGCCTTGGAGTGGCTGTTCTAAGTCTCAAGAGGGAGGCTGTGTTACTGTCTGCAGCAGCAAACGGACTACCTCCCATTTACCTTCTGGAAGCCTCAGTAAAATCAGGTGAATATTGCCTAACAATGAAGAAACACTGCCAACCCTTCTGAGTCATCAGTATAACAAAGGAATAGTCAGCCGGTATAGATATGTCAGGAAGAGTGCAATGGGGAAAATTGCTTATAACAGGCAGAAGTAGGGAAAGGCGGAGGAAGGAAGAGCAGCAGAGGTAGGGAAAGTTTCCTTTAAAAAAACACACATAAATTAAACACCATTGGCTCAAAAAGGGCTTTGCTGACTTTTTCCTTCTCATCAAAATTGGTCCTTCCAGCAGATGCTTTTATTCCATTGAAATGGAACACATGGGAAGAAAAATGTTTTCAAATTAATTTTTAAAAACACTACCTGATTTATTGGAGCATTTTCATTATCTCTGCCTGAAATACGACTCTGGGAGTTTGAAGTCAGCATATGGGATTACACTACTCATTTTACTAAGAGCCCCCCCCCCACACTGCTATTGCCAGAAAAGAAACTTGCTGTTCTAGTTACAATTTACCTGCAAAGACCTACTGTTCAGGCACTCTCCAGTGCTGAGTCAGCAGGTTCTGGTAAATGGGACAGCTGGACAACTTCCGTAGCCATTTGGCACAGCAACCCCTCTCCCACTTTACTATTTGTCTCTTTTAACAAGTGCTGGAGGCTGATTTGTGCCCCGTTCAAGCAGCACGTAGAACCAGGCAAGGGCCCAAATCGCTCAGGGATCCATTCCAGGCCTTGAAATGACACCTTCCCAGGATCCAGGGCTTGCCTAAAGGTTTGGGCCAGCCAGTAGGGCTTTTGACATTTAAAAATTGAACAGCAACCTGAACTATTAAGTAGTAATACCTCAAACTGCTTTGGAAAATGTAATCAGACTAGGGCAGTGGATAACAATGTACAAGCATCTGCTGGCAAAAATGGCAAGCCCATATCGCATTCCCCTTCTGGTCAACTGGTCCCATTAATTGGGTTGTCAGCTCTGGGTTGGGAAATACCTGGAGATGTGGGGAGCTTGAGGAAGGTGGGGTTTGAGGGGTGTGCATGGGGCATAATGCCATGGAGTCCAATTTTTCTCCAGATTAACTGATCCCAGGAGATCTCCAGCCACCACCTGGCAGTGGGCAACCGTAAAGGAAGTATGTGACACAGGCCATTACGTCATTGTATTATGGGGTTGCTAGACTGCCAGCATTCCAAAACATTTCAGACTAGCAGAATACAGCCTGATGCTCTGGTGGAGCTGCTTTGAATAACTATCTGGTACCTGGGCAGGACCTGGAAGTGGGCAGAGTCCAGCTGTAAAGGTCCAGAGCCAGGCGGTAGATGCTTGGTTTATTCAACATGTTTGGATTAACAATAGTGAGCCACCAAGCTATACATACAAACAGGCCAAACCATAAGAAGAACACAGCTGAGTCAGAGCACCGCTCCATTTAGCCTGGCATCTTCTTGCCAAAAGTGGGCAGCAAGATGGTTCCAGAAATCCCACTGGAAAATTCGATTAATAGTTATTAATATTAGCAAAAAATGGAAAACTAGTAAATGTCTCCCAATCTTGGATTTAAAAAGTAGGGGATATTGAGAAACTATCAAAATTGTTAGAACTTGTTAAGCTGAGAGACAGTTGTATCAAAAAGGTATTTTTCTGATAGCGGAATTTAAAACAAAAATCCTAGAGGCAGGAGTTAAGTATGACCATAGACTTGTACAATTGTGCCTTACATTAAATAGGATAATGCAAATCTGTTTGTTTGTTTTTCTTAGATTTTTATACTGCCCTCCTGTATGGTCTAGGGCGGTTTACATGGGAAACCACAGGGCCTATAAGACAGAGCTCTTTCGCCAGGCATATGGTCAAGGCCGGGCTGAGGTCCCAGAGTTATCATCAGTGGATCCTCTAGAACTAGAATTAGAACAAGACCCTCGCTCCTAAGGAAAGAATTCTGACTGCTACTGGGCAAGGTAGAACAGATAGGGTACAACTCCATAAAACTGCCATCTTTTAATGTATTGGGGACTTGTGGGCTGGTTGGTTTTATTCCTCATATTTTATTTTTTATTGTAAACCACTGTGAGTCTTTGAGAGCAGTTGTATACAAGTCAAAATATAAATAAATACAATAAATAAACATTGTGTGATACATAGAATGTCATACATTAATAACAGTCACAGCAATATATCAAATGGTTAGCCATGTTGGTCTGAAGTACACAATAAAATCAGAGTCTAGTGGCACCTTTAAGACCAACAAAGATTTATTCAGGGCGTGAGCTTTTGAGTGCAAGCCCTCTTCCTCAGGCTCTACCCTGAATAAATCTTTGTTGGCCTTAAAGTTGCTACTGGACTCTGATTTTATTATAGCAATATATCAGCAACAGTGAATATAAGTTTAACAGGGTACCATAATTGACTTGTTGAACAATTTCAATAGAACAACTTTAACAGAACCCCTAGGAAGGTTAGAAATGTTCAGATTATGGAGGGTATGACTTGAGGGGGACCGCCAGATGTTTATAGGTTGGATTAACCTCAGGCAAATGCCTGGTGGAGGAGCTCCCTTTTGCAGGCCCTGCAGAATTCTAGGAGTTCAGTCAGGGCCCTGATCTCTTCAGGGAGCTCATTCCATCAGGTGGGGGCCAGGACAGAGAAGGCTCCAGCCCTTGTTTAGGTCCGATGTACTTCTTTGGGGCCAGGAATTACTAGCCCAGTTGGCAGTGGCAACGCGTAGTGCTCTTTTGGGGGCATAGGCAGAGACAGTCTCTCAGGTACACTGGGCCCAGACAATGTATGGCCTTGAAGGTAATTACCAGAACCTTAAACCTAATCCGGAATTCAATTGGGAGCCAGTTGAGTTGTTAGAGTAATAGTCCAACATGAGAGTCCATTAAGTAGTTATACCAACAAGCTTTGAATTTTATATTTGTAACATTATTAAATTGTATTGTTGAGGGGAGTTATTTCAAAATAGAAAAATATGAAATAACATTCTTTTGTAGTGTACATTGTTCTTTTTGAAATAAACATTGTTTCATTAAATAGTAACGAGTTTCTGAAACTATTTTTCAAACCCCATAGCCACCTCCACATCTTATAGCAAAGAACTCTGAACACTAATTACTCATGGGACAGAATCATGTTTCCTTGTGATCTATCTTAAATCTATTGTCAATCAATTACATTGGGTTAGCTTTATAGGAGAAGGAGTAAGAGCCTTTTACATATCCGGGGCCCAAAACCTGGACTGCCAGTCTGATAAGGCTGCCAGAGTCAGTAGGGGTAAAGGAGAGGGACATACATACATTTCAAAGAGGGGCAGCAGTACAGCTGCAGACGGGAGGAGAACGCTGGTTTCCAGTGTTACTAAAGGGCAGGGCAGGAAAGAAGAATGGTTATTGACACTGGCCTCCTGAGGGGTAAGAATCCTCTCAAGGGGACCTTCTTAGGAGTAAATTGAGAGACTTAGGAAGGTGGGGGAGCTGGGAGGGAAGGGAAGAGGGTAGTTTGGTTGTACTGGCTAGATTCTGCTTATGTCTCATTAGCTACTTCTAAGTTAGTATATGAGGTTTGTATCCAGATTGTCAGCTTTGCAAAAACAACCATTTCATCCGTTTTGAAAGCTCTATGCGCTGTGCTATCAATGAGGAATGGACATGAATGTGAGTTTCCTGGCCCTTTAAAAAAAACACACACACAATAAAATTTGTGAAGATAAGGCACATGTCTATGGCCTAACTGGCTCGCTTTTTGAATGCTATGTTAGGCAGTGGCTTTAATTCTCTGCCAGTTGGATCTGTACTTTGACTTGATTCACTCATCTTTGGGGCTAGAAACATCTCCATTTCCTTATCAGAGGTGAAAAATGGGAGCTTCAGATTTTACCCCCAATGAGTGGGAAAGCAGTGAGGGTACTGGCTTTGAGTGGGGGGGGGGAACTGCCTGGAGGAGAAAGTCAAGCACTCAATCAGTTTGTCAGCCTCTGCATTTGCATTTCACAAAAACAAAGCAATTCATAAAGTGAACAGAGACATCCTGTTTGTCTAGATTGGCCCTGAATTACTTGCATCCTCAAAGGTGCCAAGGGAGGAAAAAAATCATGAGAAACAAGGCAGCCCAGATTGGTGGCCCCCTTTATCTTTTACATTTTATGTAATGAAATGCGTCACATCATTTCCTTCGTGAAAGGAACCATTTCTCAAACAGGACAGGAAACTGTAGGTGATACCATCATCTTGTGCCTTTTGAGTGGCAGTCAGAAGGCCCAGGTGTGCTTTCAAAAGACATTTCAATCCATTACAATATCATTTGATTGAAGAATGGCTGCTCAATTGCCAGAAATCAAGACTTGCCAAAGAATACGACGGGATTTTAAGATAACAGAAGCCTCCAAGCAAGTGTAGTGATTGCGTGCAAAGATACATCAATATACTGTGGGAAATTATCTGTGGTTTAAATGGCCTCCAGAGCCTATGAAAGTTGTGAAAATGTGCTCAGCCCCAAATGCTCTTCTTCTGCTAGATGGTGAAGGATCAGGTCCAGTCGGACTTAGCTCCTTGAAGCTGAGGGTAGAACAAGGCACAGGCAGGACATGAGCATGACAAAAGGCAGCAGGAGAACATTTCCCATGTGCTTGGTCCAGGGAGAAAATTTATTTATTTATTTACCTGACAGTCTTTATGCATCAATGAACCATCCTAGCTTTGTCATGTAAGAAGCCTGTCTTGGCTGGTTGCCCCATGGGTCCTTCTTTTGGACAGAGCTGGTTGATGCTACACAGGTTGAATCCCTGCAAGATAACCCTTGGATCTCCAGTTCTAAATCTACTGTGGGCATTAACTCCTGACAGATCCCTACCTAACAGTGGAGCACAGAAGCAGAAATCACAGATAATACATTCCAATTGCCAGTTCAGAATCAGGCAAGCAGGGAACAGAGGGCCTACAGGAAAGCTTCACATCACTCAAGAACTACTATTAAGCTGCACTCCGGTGGAGAATATTAGTAGGAAGCTTGTTTGGACTTTTGCTGTAAACTTATACTATTGCACTATCTTGAGCTCTGGGTTTGTTTGTTTGTTCAGGCCAGTTTGTAAGATTTCAATGAGCAATAGCAGGTCTAAACATCTTGAATCTATCTGGAAATCATAACCAACCACAAAGACTGAGGCAACATACATAAATAAATCCAGTTTTTTCAGTATTTCAACTATTGCTAGAAGGTTTTTGCCCTACCAGTTTGTGGGAAATACCCCCTTGTCAAGGCTGTATGTACGCACCAAAGTAATCCAGATTCTGAGCCAAGAAATTCTGAATTCTAGGGATGCCTCCAAATGCATAATTTCTAGGCACATAATATCGATCTCATAACACCAGAATGCTCAAAACATGCTTGGCTCCCTCCAACCCGGGAACGAACTCAGGCAGACAAAATGGGTCAACCCAGAACAAAAAACAAAAACCCAAAACAAAGCCAAGCTGCAGGGCTCCCTTCTTTCCCCAGGAAGGGCCAGGACCTGGAACAACAAAAAAGAGGAAGCTGGAAAATTATCCCAGAGCACCCGCTTTGTGACTATTCCCCCTTCATTCCAGATGGATGCCTCCTTAGCACACAAACCACAATTCCCAATGACAGTACAAGAAGAAGAGCTGGGTTTTTATACCCCATTTTTCACTACCCAACGGAATCCCAACGTGGCTTACAGACACCTTCCCCTTCCTCTCCCCACAACAGACACCCTGTGAGGTGGGTGAGGCTGAAAGAGCTCTGAAAGAACTGTGTCTGGCCCAGGATGACCCACCTGGCTGCATGTGGAGGAGCGGGGAATCAAACTCGGCTCACCAGATTAGAGGCCCCCTTTCTTAACCACCACACCATGCTGGCCCTACACACATGCACCAAGTATTTATGAGCCAATTTAGAATGCTTGATTAAAAGTGAACATTTTTTGATGTCTCAGGATGTGATCTGTGATTTGAGCACCCCGAGATGGGGTCTGACCAATCCGGTATACAGGGGGACTATGGCATCTTGTGATTTTGATGTGATGCCTCTGTTGATACAGCCCAAGACTGCATTTGCCTTCTTTACCACTGCATCACATCACGTCATCCTATTCATTTGGCTCCAATTCTGAGTATGCGGTGCCCCTGCAGGCTCAGTCTGAGGGGCCCTCAACTCAGAAAATTGCCCCTTTAATTGCCTGCACTTTTAATCCCCGTGCACACCTTCTGCCTCCTGCTCCTTGCAAGTCCTTCTTTGCCATCTCACTTTCCCACCTACAGTTGTACACCCCTCCCAGCCACTGTGTCCCCCAAGCTGGCTGCTACCAGCTGTGCTTTCCCTTGCTGCGTTGCAGTTTGCTGTCTGGAACTTTAATCAGTGCTTGCCTCTAAAACGCCAGGCAGCTGCCTCATAACACCAGGGTAATTGCCTCTCTGAAGGCTCCTTCATTCCACTGTGTACTTAGCACTGTAATTCATTAATTAATCCTGCATACAGAAGATTGTCAGGTTTGGGAAACAGCAAGGTGGCATGTGTGTTTGTGGAGAGGCCAGTGGTAGAAGGCACGACACTGACTCTCCAGTGATTGCTTCCAGCCCAGAATTAAGCAGCGTCTCCTGAACCTTCTCTCTCTATATGCTCCACTAAGGTGAGGGGTGCCAGCCTGGAATTACAGCTTATCCCCAGACTACAGAGATCAGTTCCCTTAGAGAAAATGGTTGTCTTGGAGGGAGGATTGTATGGCATTGTACCCCACTGAGGTCCCTGTCCTGGGAATTTCCAAGCCTGGATCTTGTACCGTCCCTTCCCTGTCCCCCGCCAATGACCGGGGAGGGGGGGTCTTGGCAATCCTAAATGAAGTTGCTCTGTTCGACCGGTCAATCATTCTGTAAAATTCCATCTTGCCAATGAATGAGGTGTATAAACTAGAAAAACAGGACTTTTTCTGGGGTGGCCTCTATCTGGTGATCTAGCCTGCCCAATGTTGCCAAGAAAGTCAATATAAAGCTGAATAATTTTAGCATATATTCTGCAAGTGGGCTATGTAAGAAGCTGGACCCAGAGGGCTTGCAAGAATCCCAAGCTTGGTCTGATGATGGAATATTATGCTAGTACTGTGTAGTACTGTAGTACTGTGACCCGACTTGAGTTTTTTTTGCTAGAAAAAGGAGGGTCAAAATGGCACAAATAAATACATACATACCCTAATAAAGCCGTAAATCAAATTTGAGCCTTGGCAGTTTGTTATTGTGATTGGCAAGGATGCTAAATACCAATGGGAAATTGGAAAGCTGACGGTTCGGGTGACCAGCTGCAGAGGAAGGCCTGTCCCTTGTACAATTAATAATTCGCCGCAGCAGGGAATTTCGATATTCTGATTGCTGTCCAACTCAAAACATGCCCAACACTTTGAATCTGGTGTTTCCAAATAGAATTATCTCTGACATTTGGGAGCGTGTTGAAGCTGGTTTGAAAGGTGTTTTAGCACCAGGCTAGCAGTATTTTCCTGGCCAGTGGGAGGGATAATGAAGGGAGAGAGTAGCTAAGCAATTATGCGCTGGCAGGGCGGCTGCCCAGCCAGAAGTGGTACCCAGTTTCCCCACTAAACAATGGTATGTCTGTTCCCACTTTCTGCCAGTCATTGTACCACATCATTGATTTGGGGGCTGGTTTTCTGATTCTCCATAAACACAGTACGCCTTTTCTAAACTGCTCTGTTATCTGGGTCAGTGTACATGCTAGGCAGGTAGATGGAATGCTTTGTTGCTTGTAACTTTCTGAAAACCACATGCTGTCAAGAACTGGTGCTAAATTTATTAGTACCTGCAAAGTTGAGTTTTGCAAAGCACTGGAAGTCACAGATTTCTCCCCGATAAATAATGTCTGATAAAAGTATGAACTAGTTAGATTAGTCAGGCTAACAGCATTTCAAACATCTAAATATATGAGAAAACTGGAAGTCATTCAACCCACTAATCTTGTGTTCTGGATAATGGATCGGATAACTTATTGCAGTTGACGTAAAATGTAGATGGAGAAAAACGATCTTGTGGTTTGTGTGTGGATTCGTAGTTCTGAGATTGTATTTTGAAAACTTTTAATAAAAAGGCTTTACTCACATCTGCTGAGCAGGGCAGTGCTGAGAGCCACCATGAACCCACGGCAGATTCCATCTGCCCCCCACCTATGACCCTGACCCAAACCAAATCTCATGAATCAATAGTCATTTTAAAAAATGGCTTCTCTCCCCATGCTTATTTGTTTATTTACTTTATTTGTATCCCACCTTTCTACCCAGTGGGGACCAAAAGCAGCTTACATCATTCTCCTTTCCATTTATCCTCACAACAACCCTGTGAGGATAGGCAGAGAATGTGTGACTGGCCCAAGATCACCCAGTAGTAGGGATCTGAACCTGGGTTTCCCGGATCTTAGTCCAATACTTTAAACACGACACCACACTGGCAGGCATTAAATCATCCAAGAATAAAGGTAGGACAGTCAAAACTGGCCACCAGGATGATTGTGGGAGTTCCATGGCTTAAACTGGAAGGCAAGGGAAAAATCACACCATCACCACACCTCACTATTTGGAACTGAAGCTAAGGGTCTCTGTGGCAGGCACAACTCACATGCACACACACGCACACACACACACACACACACACACACACAAATGCTACGTGTCTGAAAACTGCCCACTAACCCCAGAATGATGATGGAAGTTACAGTGCCAAAAATGAAGGGAACTGTAACACCCCTAACCCATTCCGCACGCACAGGATAATGCACTTTCAATATGCTTCGGCAGCTGGCTTTTCCTGTGCAGAAGAGGAAAATCTACTTCTCAAGTGCATTGAAAGTGCATTATCTATTGTGTGCAGAATAGGCAGGTTATTTTCATGTCAGGCAACATGTAATGAGAGAGCTTTTAAGCAACTTGTCTCACTAATATTCAGACCTTCAACCCACTAAGGAAGGTTCTTGGGTGACACGCTCTCAGCCAGACTTACCTCACAAGGTTTTGAGGAGGGTAAAATGGTGGACAGGGGAACAATGTGGCTTTTGGTATCCTCTGGGGAGAAAGACTGGGCATGGTATTTTTTTATCAATCTAATTTTTAATGATATTCTAAACATTACGTCACATCATTTAGCAAAGTAGCCTTAACAAAGAGCTATTAGATCTTCCACCAGCACAATAATGATTAACAATCCACATGTATAGCCACCAAAACAGATTTATATTTCCTTACCATTCATGTACAGCTGGAGGACAGGGAATAGGACAGGTGCCAGTCCCCAGGTGGGCATCCCCTGGAATTATAACTCAACTCTGGGGGACAGAGATCCATACTTCTAGAGAAAAACGGCTGCTTTGGAGGGTGGGCTCCATAGCATTATACAACACTGAGGTCCCATCCTGCCCCAAATCCCGCCCACTCCAGGCTCCACTCCCAAAGTCTCCAGGTACTTCCCAACCCAGAGCTGGCAGCCCCACTTTGTTAAATCATGGGGAGCTATTAACTCTTAACTCCTCATTTCTGTTCATAATATACAAAAAGCTTCACTACTTTTAGGTACATTTCTCTCACCAAGCAAATTCGGGATGATAATAGGTTACCTCTTTTTAGAGGACATGCCCCCCTTGTTTGGTGTCTATCTTCTTTTGGGCTCTATTTAACACACTGATCTAAATTTCTTCTTTTTGGGTTGGACGGTTAGGAATATTCCTAGTCAGTGGCAACGATCACAGCTTAAATAGTAGGGGTATTTAAAATGAGATTTGTCCTAGTGATCATTTGTCTGAAGTGGGCAGTCAGGAAATGTGTCTTCCTTTTTGCTGTTCAGACTATGGTAGCCCCCGATGAGAAGGACTTGAGAACAAGAAGTGGAAATAAAGGAGGAGGACAATGAAAAAATGATGTGGAAGGAGATAGATATGAATGAGAAAAATGTGAGAAAGAGGGAGAGAAATTAAGGAAAAGAGAGAGAGAGAGAGGTGCAACACCCTTTGCAAGATCTGGCTGAACTGGGTGCAAGGGGAGGAAGAGAGAATGGCTAGACTATTATAGAATATGACCTTGGCTGCAGGCTGACACTCAGTGTAGCGGCCAGCTACAAGGGCTGGTTATCATTGCTGGATTAGTTGGTAGTTTTGCATGATCTGTCAGGCAAATCTGCTTCAGTCTTGGAGAACCGGAAGTCTAACCGAGAGCAAAGCGTCTCTACTGTGCTCAGATTTCCCTGCACCCCTAATGGCTGCAGACAGAACTGCATTAAAAATAAATGGAAAGATGTTAGGGTGGATGCAGCATGAATCTGGCTTTCAGGCACTCCAGCTGACTTAGGTCCCCAATTTTTACCCTCCCCCAGTATCCCTTTGTCAGAGGCCCTGAAGCTGGGCTGGACATTGGCAGAGGCTACAGTCTTTTGTTGTCATTTTATCTTTTAACACAGCTGTTTTGAAAAAGTATAGGTTACTTTTACTGGAAGCTTTACTCCCTTATGTATGTATGGTAATTTTTGTGTGTTTTTCTGCAAACCCAGAGATTACCCCAGATTTGCAGACAATATACCATAGTCATGTGTGCCCCCTAGTGGGTTTTTTGATCTGCACAGGAGGAACAAGTCAACAATGTACAGCTTTTCTCATGTGTCATGGTTTCACATACCTTTCCCATACTTTATGAACACAGCCAGCATGGTGTAGTGGTTGGAATGCTGGAGAAGGATTTGTGAGACCTGGATTCAAATCCTTACTCTGTCCTGGAAGTAGGATTGTGCAGCTTGCAACCTGCAGGGATAAATATAGGGGAAAGGACAATATTTTGGGCATCACAGAAACGCTAGCCTTGGCTGAATCTTAGGTTGAATTTGTTGCCCCTGAGTGATGATATCCCTTCCAGGTTTGCCCTAGAAGTGACAAAAGCTGGTACAATACTAATGAGCCTTCCACTGGCCTGTGAAGCAGCAGCATGGCTCGGGGAGGTGATATTAGGAGGTCTCCTGCTGTAGCAGGAGAACTAGTCCCCTACTTGGGCTTTTCACACACTTTCAGCGTAACCCAGCTCACAGAGCTGTTGGGAGGAGAAAGGCAGGATATTTAAAAAATCCATAAATAAATAACTCAAAAGCAAAAACAGCTTGATTGAACACTGGCCTTTTGCAGCCATCTGCTGTGTCGCCCAACTATACACGACTCCACCCAGATGTCAACAAAGCTGAACTAGAAGATATACCATAGCCAAGGCATCCCAGTGCAGATTAGGCCTTCCCCTGGAATCTTACCAGACTACTAAAATCTTCAATAGAGGCCTAGTTCTGTAGGCACCTTTCACCTTCAGAGGTCAGCAGTATCTCTTTGCTTGGTGCCTCTTCAGTGCAGGTGAAGGAGTCCGTAGCTTCCTGGGCATTTGGCAGAGGTTAGCATGTGCGGAAGTGTTTTGTGTGTGTTGTTATTATTGCCATTTTATTGCTGTTACGATTTTTCATATTTTACCAACAGTTACAACTTTACATGGGGTTAATCGATAAAATAATATCGATTAGATTAAAATATTATATATTGTTGTTACTGCTGCTGTTATCCTGCTGTTATTACTGAGCCATGTTTTTACCTGCATTACCATTTCCAAGTTTTCTGTAAACCGCACTGAGCCTCATGGGGAGGGTGGTATATACACACTAAATATACTAAATAATATATATATATATATTAATTAATGTTTTATGGCTGCTTCTCAAATTCATGTATTTTGCTCTTAAGCTGAAGGTTAAGAAATCTGTTGTTCACCGCCCCAAGGCAAGTAATCACTATGGGGTAGTGCAGAAGTCGCATAAACAAACAAACAAACAAACAAACTACAACTCGTTAGTTGTTTGCTGCCTTGGGAACGTTTTATCAAGAGGCAGTGGAGACATAAATTCAGCAAGCAGCACATTTTGGCTCCCAAAATATACAGCAGAAAGGGGGAGAGGATTTGCATATCTGAGAGGATGTTTTCGATAGCAATAACTAGCTGAGCTCAGTCAGAAGCTTGCCTGGAATTACACTCCTCTCAATCCTTGACAGTTTATATTCCACTAGAGACCTTATGAAAGCTCAATATCCCTTCACGAGACAATATCAGTCACTGTGACGATAGTCACTCCATCTCACAATTTAATACCGTAAATTGAATTTCAATGGATCCAGAGTATTATCTTCAGATTCCTATTGTGCCAGCCACAATGCCCTAGCTACCAAAGCAAACACTTCAACAATATTTAAATCGTATGTCAATTATTTCTTATATATGTGTATATATAAAGACTATCCAGCTGAGAACTATTTAGTAAACATTGTCACCACCAGCAACGGCCCTGGGCTTTGCCATTTGAGGATTAATGCCGTAAATATGAGACAACTGAAAGCCATTTTAAGAGAAACGCGATGCTATAACTTTGAAACATCTCCTTCTGCAATGGCAAATGGGGAGAAAAGAATATTTTTAAACATCGCGGTGGCCTGGAACTATGTAATTTCTGAATGTCAGTGTGTCATCTTCCATTCAGAAAGAAACAAGGGTCCCCTAATGCCGGGATTAAAGGTTTTTCAACTGTACAGACGTGAGTAACGACAGAGGAAATCTTCATCCATGGCTGAATACCAGCAATGGAGTGAGAAATCGTTGGCAGAACAGAGAGAGTTGGAATATTAAAAATAAGCACTGGATTAAGAAATGTATGGGAAAGGGGTGCCTGAAGCCACAAGCATTGTGGTTTTGTTGTCAGAAATAAGGTGTGCTGTCTATTGGCCTGCATATTGTCCAGGTGTTAGAGGGATTAAAGCTACCTGGTCAACAAGATCAAAAAGCAAATTTGTTGTTTACATGGATGTATTTTACATGTGGCTCTGGCCTTAAATAAGGTTTAATGGAACTGGCTTGGTGATTTTTGGAGCTTTGTGAATAGGGGGACTCTTCTGATGAGGTCATCCTGCAGCATGTTAACTGAGATGCAGATCTGTTTCCTGAGCTGACGACAGGAGGGGGCTTCTGTGGATGTAGGAAATTGGAGGTGGACAAATCAATCTCCGCCCCTCCCCCCCCCCACTGCCATGTTTCAATATCTTGCCTGTATCCTTGGTTGAACCAGTTTATCCACTGGTGAGCCAGGGGGTGTGATTGTCAAGAACAGTGAATATCGGAGCCAAATAAGATATGAGGGGAAACCAAATCACTGTGTTCACACGACTGTCCTATGCAAGTGTAAAGCAAAGGGGCTGTCAAATCTTAACTTGAAGAGGGCAGAGAATCTTGTGAATCTCATATTCAGTGGGGTTTTTTTAAGTCTTTAGCCTTCATTGTTTTAGAACTATTTTATATAGATTAAGCATAGAACGTGAACATGTTTTGGTATTTTATTCTTCCATCTTAATGTCATTCAGGCTATGTCTGAAACTCACTTTTTAGGGAGAATTTCAATGATAGAGACATGATAACGGCCTCATGAATTGCCTGGCTGTCTTGCCTTTTTGCTTTTCTATTTCTTTGATCCCCATCCCTCAAATTGTTGTCCTGGTGTTGTGTCGACCAAAAGACTAGCAGCCTCTTATTAAGCTCTACGTGTGGCTAGCACAGACTTGCTCAAACAGTTTGCCTGTGGTAATTTTCAGCAACTGTTCTGAGTCTTGGCAAGCACAGATCAGCAGGTGTCAAGCTGACTGCTTATTCATACCACCTCACTTCTTTGAGCAATGCGTGCAGAGTTTTGGCTATAAATACCCTGTCTGGGTTCGGGGTCACCTGGTCTTCCTGTTACCCAGGAGAGAGCTAACGTGGCCCTAGCAACCCTCAATGTAGGCCCCATCTGCATTGCTCAGACAGAAGTCGGGAAGGAAGCAAGCTGGGCTCTCAAGGCTACTTTGGAAATGACCCAGTGGGGAGGAAGAGGATGGCTTCCTTTTCTGAGGCCATGTGCCACTCTCAGGACCTGCAAGTCAATGGCAGAAGTCCCCTGGAGGATCAAGTGCAGTTTGACACCCCCTCAGCATCTTCACTGTGAGAACAGACTGTCCTCAAACCAAGTTGAAGGATTACCCAAACAGGCATGGAACACCAGTAGCCTGAGCCAGCCATCGAATTCTTCTCCTTCTGTAATTTGTAACAAAATCCCAATAAAATTGATTAAAAAATGAGGGCAGAAAGGGAGGGTACAGATTTTGTAGAAGAATCAGTTTTTTATACCTCTCTTTTCTCTGACCAAACTAGTCTCAAAGTGGCTTACAATCACCTTCCTTTCCTTTTCCCCACAACAGACATCCATGGAGCTAGGTGGGGCTGAGAGAGCTCTGAGAATACTGGGACTGACCCAAAGTCGCCCAGCAGGCTTTGTGTGGAAGAGTGAAGAATCAAACCTGGTTCTCCAGATTAGAGTCCACAAATTTTAACCACACTGGCTCCCCCATGTAAACAAATAAATAAATATAGAAAGGTGTAACTATACCTAGCATTGCATTCTTGGTATACTGCCAAATGACACAGATCTGGGAATCTACAAGACTGTATGAACCTACAGATGGTCTTCTTCAGAATCCTCATCAGAAGTCACATCCAGGTGAATTTAGATAAACTCTCCTTACACATGTCAGTATACGATTAGAGCAGCCTTTCTCAACCTTTTCACCACTGTAAACCCCCTGAAACATTCTTCAGGCTTCAAGGAACCCTAGAAATGATGTCAGCAGGCCATACCTCCTTGCCATGCCTTCAAAAGTCATGTTACATCATCCAGACACTCCCACTGGATGTGACATCACACTCTGCCACTCTCCAGCCCCGCCCATCCCCAATTCCAGAAATAGCCCAGTGATCTACCCCATTGGGCTGGGAACAGGACTGAGGCAGACATCTGCCACTTTGTCACTCCCTGCCACCTCCCCCAAAGCATTTAAGTTAAAATGAGAGTACTTACCTCTCTGGACTCCAGCTGCTTGCTACCATGTGTCACAAGCCTTGGCCAGCAATGATTTTTGTGACAATTATTGACCATGGGGACAGGTCAGGGACAGGTCAGCATAATCTTATATGGTCATATCACTTGATTAATTTTTAAACAATGAAAAAAATATTAAAAATTAATTAATTCCCACCCAATTGGTGAAACCCTTCAGGGGCCATTGAGAAACCAAAGGGTTTCATGAAACCCCTGTTGAGAAAGCCTCGATTAGAGTAACCACCCTACTATCTCTCAGTTCTAGTTGTAGGATCAAGTTCTTCAGAGAGTCAATATTTAAAATCTGTAATACCATATGGAACAAGGCAGGCTAATCAAGGGATGAAAGCTAATTTAAAACTGCAAGCATAAGCATATTACTTGTCATTTTCTTAAATCTTTCAGGTAAGGAGCTGGGCCATAACTTGCCCTTCAATTTAAATCTTTAAAAATCCATCACGTTCTGGAACATAAAAACCAATTCAAAGACTGTTTGGCACAACAAGTCTTGACATTTCAGCAGATCTGAAAACATATGTGCAAATATTAATACTTCCCCTTTCGGAGAAAAGCTTTTTCACTAATTACAACGTCCTCTGGGCACCAAGAATTGTCCTGGCCTGAAGGACCAGAGCGGATGCCATTTCCTCGCAATTTCTCAGCCACAGTAGCGCGTCATTAAAAAAAATTCTTTGATGAAACTGTGCAGCGATGCTTCCCATGCTTGCAAACAACATTTCTATTAAAAGTCAGTATTTATGTTTGCACCTATTTTCCAGTCCTCTTTCAACCCTCTCATGCATGACTGCCACTTCCAGCTAACATTCCCAACACGATGGCGTTTGATTATTTGTCTTGTGTCTCCCTCAAGCAACAGAGTTACAATCCTACATTTCCCCCTGTAGTTCTAATCTATATGTTCCTGTGCTCCCTAGAAGCTGGTGGAAGTGGGGTAGAGGAGGAAGCTATAATAGACTGGGTCGTGTCATGATATTCTTTACTGCCCTGATAGTTGGGGGATTGCTGAGAAGCGTGGGGTCTAGTGTTATTGTGCCCACTCACATACACACACTTTTGCCTGAGATGTGGTGTGGGATGACAGCACTGACCAATGATATCTTCACTATTATTATTATTGTTGTTGTTGTTATTGTTATTGTTATTGTTATTATTAGGATTTATAGCCCGCCACTCCCCTAAGGCCCGTGGCGGGTAACAGCATATAAACCCCCCGATAACAATCCCTAATACATAAAAACCATGCTGATACATAAACACATCAAACTGTGCTGCCCCCCGTGCACAGAGGACCTAAAGGGAGTTAGTTGGTTTTGCAGTACAGCATCCATGTCCTGCGACAGGGGCTGCTGCACCCTCTTGCCAATTTTCCTGCACATCATTCCCTCCCACCAAACTGCTCTGAAAATCTTGGTGCAAATTCCTCCATCTGCACATTGCAAAATCCTCATGTTTGTTGGAGAACAACCCTAGGACTTTGTATCACACATGGATTAGAAGTTTTGTTCATGCCGGAAGCACGCCAGCTCTTTTATGTTTGCAGCCACAGCGAAGAGGGGAGGCATTGCTACAGTCTCCTGCTCATTGCTTTTGTAACCTCACCATGGAGCTATAGATGGAACTTCCATAGGTTTTGCTATTCCTTATCCTACTATCTCCTTTCTCTCTGCCCTTATGAGAAGTTGCTTCCCATTGGAGAAGAATTGCTCCTCTGACAAGATGGGACCTTAGTCCTCTGACAAGACACCTCTCTAGTACATGAGGGGTATCATGAATGGAATGGTACACTAAAGATGGTGCTTTGTAGGCTTTGTCCAACCTGGGAATTGAAGCCATGGTGGTAGGGAGTGCTGGAGTGTGTGGTTATAGCAGCTTTTCTCAGCCTTTTTACTGTGGAGAAACTCCTGAAATATTCTTCAGGTTTCAAGAAACCTCAGGTGTCAGCAGGCCATACCTCCCTGTCATGCCCCCAGGAGTCACATGTCACCACTGGGCCAGGAACAGGGTTGTGTTTGTGGTTCTGCAGAGGACCGAGTCTGAGGCAGATGGAAGCAGGCAAGGTACTTGACCAACCTGCAGCTAAATACAGCCTGCAGGATCTAGTGAGTTCAAACCGAAACTGACCAGCATCATGCCCTGGTGGGAAGATCCCCCATCGTTTGCTCTAGATATAACTTGTGGCTGTTCAAGGGTTTCTCAGTTCAGTTTTGCCTCTTGGGACATCATGCTATCATAATAAAGAGCTGATTGAACTCCTGGCTTCCTTGAACCTACAGATTTAACAGGCTACAGGAGGAAGGGGCAATTTTGGAGGGCAAACTGTGTGGCATCACCTCCCCAAACACTACCCAGACCAGAGAGATGGTACTCCCGACCAGGAGGCAGATGCTGGGGGAGGCAGAGAGGGCTCCCGCTCCTTCTTCCTCACCATGTTGGAAAACGGGGTTCAAAGGGGGGCAGCTGACCAACGTCTTGCCTGTCGTGGTGGCCTCCTCAGCAGGTGAGGCTCTTCGCAATAGGGAGGGAAACAGGCTGACTCCCTGCCTCCAGTGTAAACAGTGTGGCCACCCAAGGGGCCGGCTGCAGATTTGCCACCCACCCCCGCACGTGACAGCAAGACCTCAAAGGGTTAACCTTATCTTTTGTGATTCCCAGGCTCCTGCCCCTTTAATTGCTTTCACTTTCACCGGAGCGGAAGTTGGAAGCAAGAATCCCCGTAGAGCCAGGTGGCAAGTGGGGGCTCCTCGATGCCCGGGACCGCGGAGGCGTCTTCTCGCTGAGCCCCCCCCCTCCCTCCCCGAAGGGCGGTGGGCTGGAGCAGCAGCCCCAGCGATGAGCAAAGAAGCCGAGTGGAGAGACTCGCTGCTCTACTACTACTGCATCAAATTCGCCCTCTCCGCCTACTCCACCCTCTTCTCGGTAGGTGACTCGGGGACCTCCCGCCGCCGCCCCCCGCCGCCTCCTTTCGGCCGCTTCCCGGGCTGGAGACCGCGCCGTGCGCCTGGGCGAGGAGGGCGAGCGGGCTCTGTTCCCCGCCGCCGCCGCCGCGCACCCGAGCAGCTTGTCATTGTCTCCATTTTGGTCGCGTCGAGCTCTCTTTGCCGGGCTTCTTTCGCCCGAGGCTCCGCCGCCAGTAACGGAGAGAAACTATAATAATACGGAGATACATCCACCACCCCGGATATTTAGGCTCTTTTGGGCAACCCGGCTTCTGGGTTTCCATTCTCTCTGGCTTTCCCTGGTTGTGTTTTGCGCGAGGCGGCGATGCATGCGCGCACACACACACGCGCGCACGCCCCTTTTTGTTGTGAATGAGCATCTTTGTAGGAACTGAGCGAGAGGGGGCCGCCTCGGTCCTCTCGCTCATCCTTCCCGGTCCCACGGCCAGGCTGCCCGAAGCAAGGCCAACAAGGCAGCTGGGAAAGGGAAACTGGAAGCCCTCAACACAAGGAGGGATGCACCACTGGGAGCTGCTGGAGCCCAGCGCCAAGCTGTGACCTGGGGCTTAACCTTGGCCAGATTTCATCGGGGCTCAGCCTCTGAGTTTCCATGGCTGGGGTTCAAGCCTGCAAAATAGGTAGAAAGGAGTGCGTGTTTTCTCCTCTGTATGGATGGCACTCCAGCCTTTTGCTCTTCCCAAGAGTAATGAAATTTGAGTGCTGGCCCTGCCTTCAGGCCACATTTGACCTCAAAGCGGCCTTCTTCTCTCCATCTCCCCCCACTTTAAGATGATGCTACTGGAAAGGATGGCTATTTCTGATAATTCCAGAGGGGTGGCTGTTTTACTGTACTGCTCCAAAATGAAACAACCAAAAATAATTTCCCCTTGGTTGCATCTGAAGACGTAAACTGTGACTCACAAAAATGCACACTGAAATAAATGGAACTTGTGTTTTATTCTGAGACCAATGAAACCATGGTGGAGTAGTCTAAATGCTCAGCTGTACAAATATATATTATTATGGCAATTACATTAAGTGCACAGGTGACTCCTCTGAGCGGTTACAGCTTGCCCACCCAGCCATTAATGGTTAGCTCTGCTTATGCCCAGGCAAGCCCAACTGCATCAGCTCAGAGTTGGCCCTGGCTAGTATTTGGATGGGAGACCTCCAAGGAACTAGGACCATGACATGGAGGCAAGTCACAGCAAACCACCTTCAGACCTCTCTTGCCTGACTGCCAGACAATCTCCGGAACTCCTGTCCATACTCCGCACATGCCATACAATCAAGCAAAAGCAGTATCATCGTTGGCTTTTCTCAGCTCCTGGCAGAGGTGTTTTAGGTGTTTGCATGACCCCTGTCCTCCAATGCACTTGTGTTGCTTTGGCTGGGATTGTCCTGGACTGAGTTGTACTAAAAAGCTGCAATATATCAATTACATTTCTGTGAAAATAAAATCTAGCTGTGGCTTTTTGACCAACTCTGAGGGGAAAAAATGGGCCCAAAGTTACCCAGTTTGTTATAAAAGCACATATAGATCTGCAAAGAGCCAAATTAATTTGTACCTTTTATGGAAAGAGAACGAGGAGCGAGTCATACAGGGGGGCTGTGAGGCCGTCTGTTGCAGGAGTTGCATGAAGTTGGTGGCGAAAAGTGCAGGCAAGTTGCACCTGACTTCTGAGCCCATAAGGTTTTCAGGGCAAGAGGCCTTCAGAAGTTTGTTTGTCTTTGCCTGCCTCAGTGTAGCAACTTTAATTGCCTTGGTGGTCTCCCATCCATATACTAGTCAGGGCTGACCCTGCTTAGCTCTGGGAAATCAGATGGTCTTGAGCCAGCCTGGGCTCTCCCAGGCTGCAAGTTACTGGGTGTATTAAAGGGGTGGCAGAGGTAAAAGGGGCCTTATTTTGAGGAGGTTGAAAGAAGAGATTGTGTGATGCGATGGAGCCAGCAGCAGGAAAAGAGGGGAAATGGTTGAGCAGTGCAAGAAATTTGGCTTTCGTACATTTGTTCATTAGATGTATTAACAAGGATAATGAGGGGGAAAGTTTTTATATTTGCTGGTAATGATGCAGATGGACCATAAGGAAGGCCGAGCGTCAAAGAATTGAGGCTTTTGAACTCTGGTGCTGGAGAAGACTCTTGCGAGTCCCTTGGACTGCAAGGCGAACAAACCGGTCAGTCCTAGAGGAGATCAGCCCGGACTGCTCTTTAGAAGGCCAGATCCTGAAGATGAAACTCAAATACTTTGGCCACCTCATGAGAAGGAAGCTCCCTGGAGAAGAGCCTAATGCTGGGAGCGATCGAGGGCAAAAGAAGAAAGGGACGACAGAGAATGAGGTGGCTGGATGGAGTCACTGAAGCAGTAGGTGCAAACTTAAATGGACTTTGGTGAATGGTAGAGGACAGGAAGGCCTGGAGGATCGTTGTCCATGGGGTCGTGATGGGTTGGACACGACTTCGCACCTAACAACAAAATGATGCAGAGAGCTGAGTGATATGCTAGCATTAAAAGAAGCTTGCATTTTGCAGTCAAATATGCACGCCCTTGGATGCAATGGAATGATTCCTCACATGCACAATTCAAGACTAGTTCATGCATGTGAAGAAAAAGCAGGACTCTAGCTACTGTCATGGTATGACCGGGTATGGTCTGGTAATTAAGGAAGGCTCATCCCACCACACACCGTCATACCTAGTTCTGGCCGCTACCGTAGCTGTCTGCAACTTGTGAAGGATTGGCCTTTTCCCAAGGTTGTGTCCCCTTGGCGTGGCACTCTAGCTTTCTGTTGAGGTTCTGTCACGTGAGTGATGGTGCTGGAAGGTCTTGGAATGTCATCTAAGTGGAGGCAGGTAAAGATTTGGCGAGAATCGTTGTGCAAATCATATAAATGTAATGCGTATGCCTGTGTTGGGTCTTTTGGTGTTAGGGTGGAGCATGGGGTAGGGGTTGTGGTAGTGGGAGGGGTGCTGGTTGGGGGAGAGATTCGAGGAGATGTGGAGATGCCTCTTATTCATTTGTGATAGTCACATCCTACCTTTCCACCCGATAGGGGCCTCAAGGTGGCAGACAATTTTAAAGGCATTAAATTCCATAATGTACATATCATATGTAAAGCCAGAGATTAAAGCAAGCACGTAAGAGAATGGCATAGAAAACAAAAAGTCTTCACCCACTGGCAGAAGACAATGATCAAGAGGGATAAACAAATTTCCCCAGGGTGGAAATCCCAGGATTTTGGTTCCATAGATGGGGGGCGGCTCCTGAAAGTGATCATAATGGTCAGCTAGGTTTGCATGGAAGTTGGAGATCCCTAAGATGTGTGTGTCATGCCTGCCCCATCCACAGAGAGACCAATAGAGGCATTCTTATTTCCTCTGTTTCAAACTTGTTGATCTTCATGGTCCGCTATGTGAAGAATAAGAGTTGGATTTTTTACATCCCGCTTTTTATTACCCCCAAGGAACCTCAAAGTAGCGTTCAATCATTTTCCCTTTCTCTCCCCACAACATGTACCGTGTGTGATAGGTGGGGCTGAGAGAGCTCTGAGAGAACTGTGCTGAGGACTCAACTTGGTTCTCCAGATTAGAGGCTGTTGCTCTTAACCACTATACTGCCTTTCATAACTACACTTAGTAAGAGCTTTACTAAGTTAGACGATCATGTAGATATGGGCTTCTTTCACGTAGTGGGTTTTCCCTGGCTTGGATCTTGTTTTTTACACATCTGTGTAATGTCTCCCCATGATTGCCTATGGTCTGTGTCTTCCCCTACAGTCTTTTGGGAAAGATTGCAGTTAAATCATCTTTGCACGCTATGTGGATAGGAAGGCGCACATTCTTGCAGAACCTGCTCATGTATGTGCTGTTTTCCTAGCCTCAGCCCCCTATCTCCCCATACCTCCCAAGCTACTGGGCATTAAATGAAATTAGTAATTGACATATTGCCATCATTGACATAATGCTACAGAGATGTGTCAGTTGCATTTGGCTCCTGTCAATTACTGATTATTTTTAGGAAGTCTGCCCAAGCCCTCCAGTGGCATGGGGGAAGACCTGGTGGTTGTAAGGGGCTGCCAGCAATGTGTGAAGAAAAGTGTATTCTTTTTGGCAAAAGAAGGAACTCAGAATCAGTGTCATGTGGATCCTGCCCCTGGCTTGCTAGACCTGAACATGGCCGAATGAATCTCCTAATGACATTCTATCTCAGTTAGTGCTAGCCAGTTATAAAGTCCTTCAGCAACCATGAACTGGAGGACGGGGTTGCTATTTCCACCCCTAAGTCCGTTCTCTGTCTTTGTATGTCTGTAGACCAAGACTGGAATCCGTGTTAGTCTGTAATATCAGAGCAGGCAGTGACTCACAAAAGTCCATAGCATGCCACAAGTTCTGTCTCTTGCTCCTTTCTACTGCAGATCCATAGACAGGGGCCAGTTTTCACTTCTATTTTGTTCCCAGTTCAGATTAAGGCTGCTTTGGCTTGCCAGAGCTGGCCGAGATGATCTCAGATGTTGTGTTGATGACCTTGTCCCAGGTCACTTTTCCATTCATGCTGTCAGGACAAGACATTCATGCCATTTGTGACAACCATGGGTAATGAGCCTAATGCACTGAGCAATTAGTTGATAGTCTTTTAGGAAGTCTGATTATCTGGACCTTGGTCATGGTGCCAGCGCTCTCTGCTGAAGGCATGGTCAAACTTGTTGAACTTATTGCATTCCCCTCAAGGGATGTGGACCAATTAGAGTGGATCTGCCCTTGAAGAATGACAGTCAAAGAATCTTTGCTTCCTGGATAATATGAGTGACTTAATCCCATCATTTCAGGGCAAAACACAAAAGTGTGTTTTCAGACTTTTCTAAGAATCGTGGTGTCAATACATTTTATTCCCCTGTTAGCGATACCCCAGTATCTTGTATGCACCTACATCCATCCAGAGTCTTTTGAGACTGGGCACATGCAAAAATGCAAGTAAACACTTTGCATTATAGTAGGAAACGGGCTGTATGGTGCAGGTGGGGCAGCAGGTGACTGAATGCAATTTCATTGTCCCCTTGCCCCCTCCGTATGTGTTTGCAGGATTGTGTGGCAGGCGGGTAATTTAGAGATGTGTGGATTACTGTTAACCACAGGAATTGATTTACTGCTCAGTGAATCGTTTGCTTGTAAAAATAAAAAGGTGTAACTCAACAGATTGTGTGGGTTTCCAAAAAAGGGAGCGGCAAGAATAAGAAAAGCAATAGTGTTCTGAGTTGGGTGTGTTTTACTTTTTTGTATTGGGGCATGAAGAATTCTGTCATTTCATGGACCTGCAAGACTTCCCCAGGGTGCAGCAGGCAGGCCACCCTCTCCCGCCCCTTCCCAGAATGGGAAAGGGCTGGTGCAGCCTGCCAATGCTTTAGCAGGGGCCGCCTGCATCCCCCCTCCCCTGAGGCTTCAGTGGGCCGTGGCAGGCAGGCCCTTCGCCCTCCCTCCCCACCGACCAGCAAAGGCCCTCTGAGGCCTGGGCAGGCCACACCAAACAGTCCCCTCAGCCCCCTCCCCCCTGGGCTCCCCCTCACCCGGGAGCCCCACTTACCTCCTTCCCTGTCAGCAGCCAGGGGCACACTGGCTGCAGGCTCACCAGATTACCCTTGGCTGGGCTGTGGGGGGCTGGGCCTGTCTGGACTTTGGGCCAGTTGGGATGCGCAGAGTGTATCCCGGTTGGCCCAAAGTCTGGACAGGCCCCGTTCAGTCTCCACCCACCTACCTTTTGCTTATTTTAACTGCGGAAGTTGTTAATACAATTCAAGCAGTGACAATCTCTCTTTTTCTCTCCCCCCCCCCCTCCTTGTTTATTATGCACTTAAATTTTACGTCCTGCTCCTTGAGTGATTTTCAAGTCATTTCTGCAGTCAGGGGAACTGTAAAAGTTGTGTTGCTAACTTTTTGGCAGGTTGTCTGTTTTAACTTAACAAAAAAAAAAATCCCATTCCACAGTGTTCTCTCTCCTGGGCTGTAAGGACTGTTTGCCGTTTCTGAGGCGTCCTTGCTGTCATAGAATTGAGACAATGGCCTTGCAAACCTTCTACAAGATGATTAACCACATAGAAAATGGCCCTCTTGTAATTAGGGAAATTGCTATCTTGCGGCAGGCCTGCACAGGCTCACAGAAGCAGCCCATTTGGCTGTTCAGGCTGCTGCGGCTTCTGTTTGCACTGTATAAAGGAGATCTTTAGGCAGTTGCTGTGCAGTTATGGAGGGTTTATGTGCAAGCTGTATTATGGCATTGCATAATGGAGTGTGTGTGTGTATGGAGAGACCAATGTCTTCCAAATTATACTGCGGACAGTTGAAGGCTAATTGAATTTACATTCAGTCTACCAGTCATAATATAAGGAGGGAGATGGTTTGTGGGAGACGCAGCCTGCAATCCCTAGCCTGAAGTCTGGTACGTACTTCGCTGTGGCCAGTTTTCCACCTGGTTTCATTGTGACTGCCAAAGTTGGCTTATCAAAAGGAATACAACCCAAGGAGAGAGCATGAAAAAGTGGGTGTTTTTCTTTTTCATGAGCAGGGAGAATCTTGACGTGACGTGGGATCCTTGCAAGCTGTGCGAAAGGGAATACGATATATTTCCATAAGAAAATCAGCTATTGGTGTCCATCTTCCTGTGGGGGACAGGGGTTCATGAACAACAGGAGTCTCAGAGTTGGGCTGATCCCTGCTGTGGTGTGTACTTCAGTTCTTCAATAAGAAACCGTGATTAGTTTCCCTCCTGGTTATAGTTCTGAGAGCATCTCCAACCTGGAGTACACCTACTGCATAACAGGGACCTGAAATAGGTGGTATCCCAGCAGGTGGAAGATGCCATTTTTAGGTTAAATAAATAAATAATAAAAATGAATACATTTTGGGGGGAGATATGGCCTCCTCTTTTCAGTGCTCTTCCCTACTTGTTGGGCATTCTTTTAAAGCTAAAGGTAAAGGTATCCCCTGTGCAAGCACCAAGTCATGTCTGACCTTTGGGGTGACGCCCTCTAGCGTTTTCATGGCAGACTCAATACGGGGTGGTTTGCCAGTGCCTTCCCCAGTCATTACCGTTTACCCCCCAGTAAGCTGGGTACTCATTTTACCGACCTCGGAAGGATGGAAGGCTGAGTCAACCTTGAGCCGGCTGCTGGGTTTGGACTCCCAGCCTCATGGGCAGAGATTCAGATGGCATTTCTGCTGCCTTACCACTCTGCACCACAAGAGGCTCTTTGGGCACTCTTTTACACAAGGCAATATTTTAAAATGCCAGTCTGAAGACGTGTGGTCTTCTTACCACCTCCAGATCTCTTTCTGACTCATGCATAGACCTGGTTTAAGAGCTGAACAGAGAAGCGTGGTTAAGGCATTGCTGTGAATCTCTAGGTGATGGCTGGATTACAACTCATTTCCTGGTGACAGAGCTCAGTTTCCCTGAAAAAAGTGGCTACTTTGGAAGTTAGACTGTTGATTGTTTGGCATTAAACCCAGCTGAAGTCCCTTCCCAACTCAGACCTGGCAACCCTTGGTCAAGTCACTGGCAGTCTTCAAGCAAAGGTTGGATACACACTTTTCTTGGATGCTTTAGGATGCTTTGGGCTGATCCTGCATTGAGCAGGGGGTTGGACTATATGGCCTGTATGGTCCCTTCCAATTCTATGATTCTATTATTCTATAAGTCAAGAACGGCCCTGTGAATGGCAAAGAGAGTAAATCAGAAGGCTCTTCTCCCTTCAAGTCAGTTGAGTTGGTATAGTGTGAGGTGCTTAATCTTGGTGTCATGAGTTCCTGTAAAGCAAGATGGAAAAAGAAATGGCTGTACTAGAAGATGTCTGATGCAGTTCATCTCTGGCCAAAATGAATCCCAGAGAGGGAGAAGAAAGAGAGGCTCTTCAATCAGGCAGGGTTGGTTACTGCTGCTGCTTGGCTGACCTTTTAGGTAATGGTATTAAATTGATGTCTGCTGAGCAAAGAAATATTTCATGCCTTCCTGTCAATATCTTTTAACTACAAATACTTTCTTGACTTTCTGGTCTTGGACTAAAAGGTGGCCGGTGTTTCCTGTGCAGCTGTGGAATGTGCATCTTTGTGCGCGTCTCATGGAGGGGTCCCACTTCCTGGGATCACCAATTTTGCTGACCCCAGCCTCAACCATAGATCTGGTGGAAGAGCTCTGTTTTACAGGCCCTGTGAAAAGCTGACAAATCCCGCAGGGCCCGCAGTTCACCTGGGAGCTCATTCCACCAGATAGGGGCCAGGACCAAAAAGGCCCTGGCCCTGGTCAAGGCTAGGCACGCTTCCTTGGGGCCAGGAACGACCAATAGATTCTCGCCCGCAGAGCGTAAGGCCCTGTAGGGGGCATAGGGCAACATGCGGTCCCTCAGGTATGTGGGTCCCAACTCGCGTATGGCCTTAAAGGTTAAAACCAAAACCTTGAACTGGATCCGGGCAGCAATTCTGAGGGCAATTCTGTCCACCTGAGTCCCAGAGGTTGAGCAGGGAGGCATTTCTGGGCTTCCTGCAGCCCCCCAACCTCCAGAAGGCATGCAGAGGTTGCCCCAGCTCCCCGCCCCCCCCCCCATCCTCCAAGTTGAAAGAGGCCAGGAGGCCAGGGCAACTTACTGGCAGTGGGGCATGCTGTGATGCTGGCTCCTCTTCTACCCAGCAAACCTCTGAAACTGGCCTCAGAAGTTGGGGGTGGTGAGTTGGCCTGAATCTGCACTTACTTTATTTATTCTGTTGTGGATTCTGCTGAAGCCAGATTGATTTGAACTTGGGTCTTCCTCTCCCCTAATGGGTTCGTCATCGGTGGCCAGATCCAGGCTGGGAAATACTTGGAGATTTTTGGGATGGAGCCTGAGTATGGTGGGACTTGGGGAAAAGAAGGGAAGGACTTCAATCCGGTGTGATATTATAGTGTTCAATTTAAAGCAAACATTTTGTCCAGGTGAATTGATCTCTGTTGCCTAGAGATGAGTTGTAATCCCAAGAGATCTCCAGTCACCACCTGGAGGTTGACAAGCCTAGTGCCATCCAACCAGAAGCCTTCCCACCCTACAGGATTGTCCTATCAGCGTAGATGTGGGAGGAATGAGGCACAAAGGCCTCAAGGAATGCCAACCAACCTCCAGGTCTTGCGGTTTACCAAAGGGAAACATTTTGCTCATACGAGTTGGCAGGCAGGGCATAGCAAAGACAGTGAGTAATAGCGACTGAGCCTTCTCCTGCCCCTTTGCTCTCCAGAGACTCTTGAAAACATTTATTTGATTTTTTATCTAATGTGCTTCTGTACTGCATAGAGACTTGAAAAGGCAACTTGCCATCTTTCACAGACACACAGATATAGACGCACACACACAGACACAAAACTCCAGATGAGATGTGAGAGATCAGAGTTGAAGGATCAGATCTCTGTGTGAGTGAGAATTATTGATTCAGAAGGATCTGAGATCTGTCTAGGTCTGCAATGCAAAAGCTGTAGGTCGGTGTACTTTCCCCTCAGGGATCTGAAGAAGGGTGCTTGCTCATGGAAGCTTACAGCTTGAATAAAACTTTGTTATGAATCATAATTGAATTTGTTTCATTACTTTATGCTGCTTTGGCAGTCAGTTATTGGCTAAATAGTTAGGTGAGAATAGACTACGTTTCTGGACAGTGTTCCCCTGGCCCTGATCTGCAAGAAGTTCCAAAGGTTGACTCTTAACTGGATTGGTTCCCTTGGAGGAAAATGCTGCTTATTGTTTCTGTAGTACTCTAGCTTTATTTAAAGATGTACAGGTGGAGGCATTCCTACACGGAGCAAGATCTGTCCACCCAGATCACCTGATCGCTGGAAGAGAATCCTGCACCTTGAGGTGCTTCAGTCCATTCCCAGCACTCTTTTCCATCTCATTGTTGGCATAAAAAAGACTGCATTTCCCAGTCATGTCTCCAAAATCCATTCAAAGAAAGAATGGACACCTTTAAAGCCTCTCAGACCCCTCCCATTCTACACAAGGAACACAACTATCCCTAAAACAAAGTGGTACCCAGTTTTCATTGATTAAGTGCAAATTGGATGACAAAGCTCCTCTGCTCAGTCAGTCTGCCTCACATCAATATGTGAACCAATCCCTCCCAAGCCGGACCGGACCTGCAGTCTTGGGTCTGTCTAGGAAAGTAGGTGTAGTTTAACCTCTGAACATTCATGCAGTCCCAATTAAATGTCGATCTCAGATTTATAACAGCACAATATAGAAAATGTGCATTTATTTAGTACATTTCTAACCCACTCTGGTTAATACATGGTCCTATAAGCTGGAGAGGCAGAAAGGAAGGGAGAAGATGGTGGTGTCGTTTTCTGAGCTGCGGATAAAGCTTGGCAGGTGTGAAACCGATATGAGCTTAGCCCTTGGATCTGCTTCCAAGTTAACCACCCATGTGCCCTTGGCATTGGAGCATTTATGACTCCTGACAGCTCAACTTCTAATTAAAACAAAAAGTGCATGGCGGATAAGCATCCAATGGCACATATCAAAGGATGAGGGGGGGAAAGCCAGCTTAAGAGCTGTATCTATATAATGTGCTTTCTGAGGGGAGTGTCATGTCCAGCAGATCTCTGGCTCCAGGTATTTTCCCTGCAACATCAATCAAACCTGTATGGTGCCAGGAGCCTTTTCAGTTAATTGAGATCAGCTGGTCTTGTGCACAGGTAGTCGAGACAGAGTACTTTGCTCATTGAGCACCTAGAATGCTTAGTGTTTCCCCTACTGTCAATGGAAACTTGATATCAGGGCATTGTACATCTGTCCTTTCAGATGGGGATGTCTGTAGGGGGTGTCAAATGAGTCATTCCTGCTAGCTAGGCAGCTGGACCCACTCCCCTCCAGAGATATGTTGTGTTCCCTACGGTAGGAAGTTCCAGGGTGAAGCAAAATGCTGCCATCCTTTCACCGGCTTGTTCAAAGCTGGCCAAGCTTTTCATTTTGTCTCCATTTCAGTCAGCTAAAATGTTTTAGTATATACTGGTCACCTGTTCTCCAAGTACATTATCAAGCACCCTAGGATCTCTGTAAGACTTGGGAAAAGGTTCATTTTGTACGTCCAAAGGGAGTGCACACATCTGACGTCTGACACCAAGCCCCCATGTGGGGAAAACTTTTTAAAGCTTCTACTTTTATTTTTAATTTATTTGGGAAGTTTATATTTTGCTTTCCTGCCATTTAAAAGGTTTTTAAGTCAACTTCAAAAGTAAGTGTGTCTGTGTATCTCTAGATCAGCCTTTTCCAACCTTTTGCCCATGGAGGAGCCCCTGCAATAATATTCCAGGCTTTGAGAAGCCCTGGAAGTGGTGTCAGCTGGCCACGCCTCCCTGTCATGCCCCCTGGAAGAGACATGTCACCCCAAATGGCTTCACCGCCTGCATTAACAGGACTGTGGAGGGAGAGACAGGAGGTGTTTTAAAACGGGAATAGGCATGCACACTCTGCCCTCTCCAGGTGCAGAAACCATGAAGTTCTCACAGCATTAGGCCAATTTTACCACCTGTCAGTCCATTCCTGTTTGCCAGGTGTGTCCAGGGAGCTCATTTTTTGGATGGGCTGTTCCTCTGTTCAGCAGATTGCTTCAGCTGTTCCTTCCTGACAGTACAGAGTACCACAATTGGCTTTCTGCACATACATGCTCCAACGTAGCCCAGCTTGGCCCTGTCCTCCCTGTCCTTTCTGCTGTGCTTGGCAGGCAGTTGCTTACATAGCTGAGTCGGTCATAAGTGAACACTGTGATTTCTTTTCTCTGCCTTTAAAAGCTATCTCAGAACCCTATAGAGGTGTCAAGGGCTTGCCATTCTCTTTGGATCAGGTGTCTTCTGTGCAATCATGGTTCTGTGGACGCCTAAAGCAAGTCTGTTCAGCAATCATTTAAGTCATTCCGTGCGGAACCCAACAGGTCCAGGGAACGCAGCATCCCTGGGCAGGGTGTGTGATGCTGCCTGTCATTTCCTGGACCAGCAGCCAACCCTGGCAGTACAAAAACTGACTCCCCCGATCAGATGCTGGCCAGATGGCTCGGCTAGTAGCGTAACAAGTGGCCGTGGCTTGGAAGTCATCCCTTGCGGTGCTTCTGGAAGCATCGACAGCTGCTTGTTCAAAGGTACGTGGTCGGTGTGTTTTGTCTCTCAGCCCCCTTGATCCGGCAGAGAACTAATCAGTGCCTCCCCCCCCCCTCACTGCCACAGTTCAGAGATGACGGATGTAAAGTATGTAGGTTTTTGACAGCATGAGACGTTTCACAGCAAATTGCTGAGTTCAATCTGATGTATGCAAGTGGGGAAGGCCAATTGTCATCCATCAAATTAATTGCTATCGGGAAGAGAACAAGAGCAAATGGAGTTGAAGTGGGAAGGCTCTCCCCAGCGGAACTCGCTTTCCTTGAGAAAAGTGAGTTTGCTTTTATACCCCGCTTTTCACCACCTGAAGGAATCTTAAAGTGGCTTAACAATCGCCTTCCCTTCCTTTCCTCACAACAGACACCCCATGAGGGAGGTGAGGCTGAGAGAAACTGCTCTGTGAGAACAGCTCCTAACAGGACTGTGACTAGCCCAAGGTCACCCAGCTGGCTGCATGCAGAGGAGCATGCGACTTGCCAGATTAGAAGCCCACCACTCTTAACTACTACACAAAGTTGGCTTGAAGAATTTAAACACTGCTACCTAGAGGCCAGGAGTGGTTTCCTGTAATCTGTTTTGCCAAACGTAGGGATGCTAGTTCCCAGGTGAGACCTGGGGATTCCCTGGTTTTACAGATCATCTCTAGACAACAGAGATCAGTTCCCCAGGAGAACATGGGTAGACTCCATGGCATAATACTCCATTGAGGTCTCTCCCTGCCCAAATCCCACCCCTCAAAGTTTCCAGGTATTTTCCAAGCCAGAGTTGGCAACCCTAGTCAAGCATCTTCTGAGGCAAAGAGCCTCCATGTACAGAAGCAGTTTGCCTTTAAATTTAAGGTACTCAGTGAACTGAGAAGACCAATTACCCTGATTCTGAGTCTACATTGGCCCCTGCCCAGCAGCTGCTGGAGACAGAATGCTGGACAAAATGGCAGCACAAGGTGAGATCATTTGGGTTAGGGTCAGAGGTGACAGAGATGAGTTGGGGGATTGTGTCAGTGTTAGCCTCTCCCAGTAAAACGGGTTCCCCTTCAAAGCAGAGTGGGGAAAGTGGATTAAGCCAATTTTGCCCTTGTGAAGCCAGCTTCCCCGGTTTTAATAGGCATCTTCAAATGCGTCATCCCGATGGAGAGACTTTTTATTTTAAAATCCATTTTTACGCTAGGATGACTCCTGTCAATGACAGTCAGACCCCCAGTGGATAATTTGAAGTAGATAATCTCCAAAGACTTGGGAAACAGCCACTCCCTGCCTCAGTTTTCTGTGTTCCTTTAATCAGCCGGCATATTTTCCCTCTAAATGAGAGAACTGATAGGGAACATCTTATGTTTCAAGCCCTGGATTGCTGTCTCCAAGACAAGTCCTGGCAGTGATGCCCATGCTGGTGCTGCTGATATACTTTTGAGGGCCTTCTCAAATTGCTCATGTTCCAGCATCTTTCCAAACCCTTTCGAATTTCTAGCCAAAATCGTTTTTCTGAAACTTGGTTTTTGCTGTTAAACATCCTGAGTATTCCAAAACTGCCTCATGCAACTCGAGCATGGGGCTTGAGTCCACAAATGACTGGGAGACAAGTGGTGGTAAAGCAAAACTGTGAGCCATGGTAATTCTCCATGTGAGGGCTGTGCAGGGAGAACGCATGAAGCTGCTGTACAGTCAGGCCATTGACTCTTCAAGAGCATATTCTTTGACAGGGAGCCATATCCCCCTGTAGTGCTGGACGTGTACGGTACAGTCCTGCCCTTAGGATTTGGTAACTGGATAAACGGTCTGTCACTGAATCCCATGTTCTCTTTCTTTAAAATTTGCTTAATCCTCTATATCAGAATAATTCAAATTACATAGATCTCCAAGGGCTTTCTTCTCTTTTCTCTCTTCAGCCAAGGGAACAGCTATCCTTTTCTTCTCTGGGAAAAATAAAATAGATCATTTTGCAGCCAAAATTATTGCGCTTGCGTGCCCTTCTAATTAGAAGGAGCTCAAAGCCTGCAGTACTTTGCACTGCACACTGCTCTCCTGCTAGACATTTGCATAAGGACTGGAAGGTTCTTTGATGCCATAATCCAATAAAACTAGAATGTGTTCTTTGACCTTATTTCAAGAAAGGGCAATTCTACCGGACTGTTCTCTGGAAAGATGTGTAGCCTTGATCTTAGGATGGCTATCATGGAGAAGGCTGCAATAAAGTTGCTTCATTTCTCAGGAGGGCAAAGTAGGGTGCAAATGTCTAAATAGTAAGATTATAGTAGCAATTTTATTGGCAGTTAAGTTTGGCTGAGGATTTGAGTTGCTCCTTTCCCAGGTCCCATTCCCAACATCAGTTTTGGAAAACCATATATTTTTTCTTTATTAAAGCATTGCAGCCAAACGTCCATCTTGCCCACATGTATAACAAAATACGCTTTCTAATTTCTCCAGTCTTAAAAGTGCAAACATTTTGGGGACCCCTTATCTCAGGTGGTTTTTCAGGGGGCACAATAACTGCTTTGCTTGTTCGTGTGGAAGGCTGCTCTGTCAGTCTCTGCACTTTCCTGTCTTTGCCCTCGCAATTACTGGCACCTTAGGTGCAGATATAATAGTCCATTTCTGACTCTCCTCTTCTCTGCAGCCAGGTAATTGATGTCTTGCATTGCAGATCACCATGAACTGCTGAAGCAATATGAAAGACCCATGAGCTTAAATGAAGGGAGGAAAGTTGACAATAAGAATACTGGGTCCAGCACCTAAAGCAAAGCAACAAGATAAAGATCCATCCACTGACAGGACAGAGAGAAACAGGTCTATCTTGATCCATCTCCCCCTTTTATCTGCTTTCCTAGCATGGAAGCCTCTGTGAGGTGCCGGGGGGCCAGACCCATAGCAGGAGTCTTCCTGCCAGCAACCCTTGCTGCCTGCCACCACTCCATTGGCCAACAGGTGAAGACGCATCGGCCGTGACACAAGCAAAAGAAATGAGTTTCAAGCTGGTGATGGCAAATAACAGTTCATCCCAGTGGAAAACAATTTTCTCAACCCTCGCTAAAACAGGGCTCTTGTATGGAAGAAGGGTGCATTTTTTAGACAGGGGTGACTGGAGCTTTGGCTGGGGGGGTGGAAGTAGGGCAGGTGGGGTCTTTTGTCTAGGTGGAACATGACAAGAACAGCTGTGTGCTGCCATCAGCCTTGGGGAAAACAGTTGACTAAAAACAGCGATGAAAGGGGAAGCGTGAAATATCCAGAAGCCAGCCAGGGGGATGTTTGTCTCTCAGCTGAAAACTGGGCCATCACTCGCCCTGCTTTTGAGAGCTCTGGCAGAGGGGGGGGAGGAACAATGTTGAGATGCCAGGCATGAGGGTAGCAACAGTTTTCTTCCCATAACTAATTAACTGTCCTTTGTTCTTTCCCGTTGTAAAGTTTCACTTCATTAACCTTCTGTTTCATCCTTCTAAAAACCTTGTTTCCAGCTTGGGTGGAACAATGAAAATCTCTTCTTCTTTTTTTTCTCCCCCCTTGAGCTTAGCTTTGTTGCTCCAGTATGTCATGCAAATCAGGGAATGACAGCCGGGATCCTGGGAGTGTCTGGTGCTGATCAAAGCATCAGCTTGTCCAACCCCCCCCCCTCCAGTCCATGGCAGCTAATGTGAAGGAGGACCTCCTCTGAGTTCTGCTGTCTGGTTTAGTTTTTGAGGAAGAAATTCTAGTGGATTCTGCCCTGTGCATAAATCTCTCCCCAACTGACTTCCAGGAGTGCCAACACTGAGATGGAAAATTCCTGGGGCTTTAGGGGTGGAGCTTGGGAAGGATGAGTTCTCGGGGGGGGGAGGACCTCAGTGTGATATAATGCACCAAAGTGGCCATTTTCTCCAGGGAAATTAATCCCTGTAGTCTGGAGGACAGGTGTAAT
This sequence comes from Paroedura picta, assembly GCF_049243985.1. Lineage (NCBI taxonomy): Eukaryota > Metazoa > Chordata > Lepidosauria > Squamata > Gekkonidae > Paroedura > Paroedura picta. The sequence goes on from NC_135380.1 coordinate 25,920,506, forward strand.
TCCAGGAGATCTGCAGGCCCCATCTGAAGGTTGGCAGCCCTATTTGCTCTCACTCTTAAATGATACCCCTAATCTTTCACCAGTAATGCCTTGACTTCCCTTTGTCTTGTAGCAGTTTTTTTTCCTGCTGCTTAGGTCAAAAGTACAGGAGTAGGTTTTGTTTTCAGTTATCTCTTTAATCCCATTGACACTTTTGGACATCTGATGGAGGTCTTTGAGTAATCTGTTCCACTTAATATTTTTGGTAAGGGCTTGGAGGAGGAGCATGTCTCATGGCTTAAGTGCCACTCAGCGCTTAACACCCACTCACCCCTGAGTGCCTCCTCCTCCAACTGGCTTGCCTGTTTGTCCAATGGCCAGCCAATTGCCTCCTGTCCCCCACCTCTGACCATCCCCTCCTCCTCCCACGTCTCTCCCAGGCTCGGAGGCTGCAGATCCCTACTGCGTGAGAGCTGTTCCTGCCGGTGAGTTCCTGAGCAGGTGACCAGTTTTGCAAAGCTTGCTCATGGCACATCTGCTTCTTTCCCCCACCCCACTCTTTTGCAGATCATAGGCCTGGTGATCCTCAGTGTTGGCATTTATGCAGAGGTGGAAAGGCAGAAGCATCGGACCTTGGAAGGCCTCTTCCTTGCTCCAGCTGTGATCCTCCTGCTGTTGGGCATAACTATGTTTGCGGTTTCCTTTATTGGAATGGTGGGATCCCTCCGAGACAACAGGACACTGCTGAAAACTGTAAGGCTGTTTATTGAATTCTCCCCTTCTTTTGGCCCCTTCTTGCTTTATATGTTTTGTTCCACCAATTTAACTCTCTCTCTTTCCTCCAAAGAATCTTGGGAGTTGTAGTTGAGGCACCAGGAAATTAAAAGCTTAGCACCTGCCCCTTTTCTTCCATGGAAATGACTGTTTTAGCAGCTGAAACCTGCAGCGTAGATGCCATTTAGAGACAGAGGCTGCATTCAGATGTTGCAAACAAACCATAATTTGTTCACAGCACAAACAGGCCTGGAATCCTTGGGCTTGCCCACTGACTGCCGAATATGATTATTATTATGCTAAGGATGATCGGGAAAGGAACATAATTTTGTTTAAAAGCAAAGATTATTATTATTTATGGCATAGAGTTGGGAGAGGCTCAGAAAAAAGGCAGACTGCTAACGGGGAATGTGGCAGTGGTTTCTGAAACCATGCATGGTCTGGTAAAAGATGAGTCAGAGGGAGAGAGCATTTTTCTTCTCCCCAAATAATAGAATTCTGATGGCTCGTAGATTCAGGACAGACAAAAGGAACTGTTCATTCTCCATGCATAATTCACTTGCAAAACTCAATGCCACAGAATGCAGAGATGGTCACTAGCCTAGCAGAGAGCAAGGGTGGCCAAACTATGGCTCTCCAGATGTCTATGGAACTACATGCTGGCAGGGGCTCATGGGAATTGTAGTCCATAGACATGGAGAGCCACAGTTTGACCATCCCTGGCATAGAGGGCTTTAAAAAGAGATTAGGCAAATGCATCTATGCTAACCATCATGGCTGCCAAGGAACATAAGTGAAACATCCAGGTTGAAAGGTAATGAACCTCTGAAAAGCAGTTGCTGGGGATTCTCTGTCCCCTGGTTGTGCTTCTTCTGGGGCACCTGGTTGACCAATGTGGGAGAAACAGGGTGCAGGATAAGGTGCACCATTGATCTGATCCAGCAGTGCTCTTTTGGGGGAGAAGGGAATGCTTGGGAATGGTAGAGTATCTGCTTTGCGTACAGGAGGTCTCAACAACAGCAGAAACAACAGTATCTTTATTGGCATACTAAAAAGAAAAGTTTAGTACCGATTATAAATAACAATTATTGTCCATGGTGGGCACCCTGAGTGCTGCGGGGGGCGGGGGGGGGGAAGGTTCAGGCTGACCAGCAGCCCTCCCTTGGGTACCTCAGGGGGACTCTCAAGACTCATCAGAGTCACTCAAGGCAAGAATTCACACTTCCAGTTTCCATTTGAAAGAGTGGGAGAGCTGCTTTTGTATGCTGTTCCTTCTGCCTGTTTCTCTACATTGGCTATTGATGCCCTGGGAGCCAGAAGGGGTGAGCAAATGAGAGCATAAGGAGGGAGAGAAACGGGTGGAGCATGTTGCCCCACAGAGGTGTGATATGTCCCAGGACCAGGTTCTGGGGGTTAGAGGCTGTGCATTTGGGGTGGGGACATAGGGTTGGCCAGTGTAGGAGAAGGATAGGGTGGGGCACCTGATGCCCACTCACCTCCTTCCTTCCCCCCCCCCACCAGGTGCTGTGCCTGTGGGCACTGTCTTGGCAACATGGGGGCCACTTGGGGGATGGTGGTACAGTAGTGGGCATTAAAATGGGGTCCTCATACTCATAACGATTGGAATGCACTGGACTAGATGACTTATAGGTCTCTGTCCAACTCTGCAGTTCTAGGAACCATAATTATAAAGCTGATTCCACGGGGGTGGCCAAATGGTGGCTCTCCAGATGTTCATGGACTACAATTCCCATGAGACCTTGTCAGCCTGTGCTGGCAGGGGTTCATTGGAATTGTAGCCCATGAACATCCTGAGAGTCTCAGTTTGGCCATCCCTGATGATGTAAATTGGATGGAGGGAGTGTACTTGCCTCTCCCAAGTACCTTATTCCCCGGTCCATGTATTTCAGATGGATAAGAACTGACTTTTGAGATAATAGTTGATGCTTCTGCTACAATAAGCTTCTTCTTTTAAAAATATGGTTTAAAATGAAATCTAAACTTTAATCTCTTAAAATGACCTTCTTGCTGATTTATGAAAGGCTGCTTATTTTTGTAAAGGGAAAGAAATCTGTGGGAAATCATATAGTGCCATATATTATGTCTTGATGTGGAGGATGAAGAAGCAGCGGGACATGCCAGGTATCCTCCACTAGCCCATCTGGGTGACCTTTTACTCCTGTTTTATGCTTGGGAATGGCCTGATCTCTGCAACAGGCTCAGTCATCGAATGAATTATAAATGTGTGCTACTCTGCCCGCCAGTCAAAGAACACAAAACATTTACCTTCTATTTCATGCAAAGCACTGCCTTGCTCAGTAATTGCTACCAACCACTGCCTCTCACTGAGTTATTTGTAGGGAGCAGCACAATAGTTATAACAGAAAGAAGAAAACCAGAAGAGATATTTGTGCAAGGCACAGAAAGAAGTCTGGGAAGCATCCAGACTAACATTTCCATAAGCGCAAGGAATCCTGTTAATGGATTGCAGTTTTCCTGTCTCCATTCTCTGCCAGCTGAAAAGGGGAAAAAAGAAAAGGAAGTTACACAATATGAAAATGAGGACTACTGTGTCCTGAGCAAAGACAGTTGTGTCCAATATAATGTATTTGTTCTGCAGTGGCATGTCCCTTATCCCATGAAGTTGCCTTGTACTGCATCAGACCCTAGGTCCATCAAGCAAAATAGACTGTTGGTAGCTCTCTACCTGGTCCTTTGAACCAGAGATGTCAGGGATTGAACCTGGGACTCTACCACAGAACCACGGCCCTTCTAAAGGAAACATGGCAGTCCAAGGCACATTGCCATTTTTTCCCATCTGGAGGTCACTTATAATTTTGGGAGAACTACACCTTGCTGAGAGCCATACCCCCACACCATGGTAGAAGATTCCCTACCAGCAGCTTGGCCGAGAACAGCAACTTATCTAGCAAGCTGAGACCAGAACTGCTGCTAAGTAAACATAAGGGGGAGGGACCCCCCCCCATCAGAATGCTGAGGAGGGGCTCACCTGAAGCACCTTCCAAATGTGACTATCCTCTGCTTGCCCTTCAGGAATGCCCACGGCTCTTTCTTTGCCACCCCTGTGAAGGTCCAAGTTCACATTTGAGGGCCACTTTGGTTCCATGTGGAGTTTTTCTTGGTGCCAAAGCGGGAAGATGTTAGAATATGAGCAGTACTGGCAGGTGAGCCCAGCAATGGAACCCCAGCCCATTCGACTGCATTTGATGTCTGCACAGATGAAACTTCCCGTGTCACGCTGGGTTGGGCTGACAGCTTCACGACAGCTTGTTTTGCACAGCGACAGTTGCTCAGTGATGTTTCATTCTCTTTCAATAAGTGTTGCAGCGTCCTGATGGATGAACTGTGATACCCTAGAGAGAGGCCTTTTCTGCCAGCGTGTGTTGAATGCGATGGCGTAATGTAGCCAAGTTACTATTATTACTCTCAGTCTCATTAGCTGGTGTCTCTATCCAAGGGGGTTCTTTATGAAAATCAACAGAGACATTACCATAATGATGTTTTTACCTTAGTTGCTTTCAAAGAACCAAGAGCTTTTCCTGTCCAGATAGGGATGAGGATGTAGGTCCCTAATGGGGCAGGGATTTGCATAGCTGCCTTACCAGCTGTCATACCGACTTTTTGCTTAGGGTTGTTGCCTGGGGAAGGCAGAGAGGAAGGAGTTCAGGACCCATGGATAGCTTCCAGTTGCCACCAGTTTTCCATGCTGCCATTTACACAGAGCTTTGCTCCTGTTTCCCTTGCCAAATTCAAGTTCTGGTGTTGTTTGCTTTGCGCGGCACAGTGCTTATTCTGAGCATGATGTGCCCATTTCCCAAAGTTTCCCCCTTGAAGCCAGAGGGAAAAGAAACATGCCTTTGCTCGGAGGGTGTCATGAACCCTTGGTTCCTGACAGAGGGGAACTGAATTGACTAGCCATGTGGGTGGTGGGCCCACAGCTGTGGTTTTATGGTAGATGAAGCAGGAGTTCTGTCCCTCTGACTAAGAACAGCTCTCTGAAATAATGGGAGGTGATCCCCCCTTCCCTACCCAGTCATCTGAGCTCTTTTGTCTATAGATATTGTGAGTAAGCCCACCAAAATGTACCCACACTTTTCAAGGCTTGTTTTCCAATAATTCCTGACCTCTAAATATACATCATGGGTGCGGCATCCTAATCAAGCTCTCCAAGTGACACTGACAATCCTAAGCAGAGTTACATCCCTGAAGTCAGTGGGTTAGAATGATGTGACTCTTTAGGATTGCATTGGAAACGTTCACTGTTAAATCTGTATCGGTCATTCTTGAAACCTGTTGGAGCCCTAAGCTGGAAAACCAGCTGGTTCAGTGCTGCTGTCATGTTTGTTCGCTTCTAAGCAAAGAAACATTTTAATTGATTTGAACTGGCTCTTCAAGAACCGCTCCACTGCCTTGCAAAAGAGGTATCTCTAAAGACGAAAACAACTTCCCCACTTCGTTGCACGCAGAAACCATCATTTGATGTGAATTTTAATGTGTTTCCACTGCTCTAGCTGCTCTTTGCTATAGTATTGGGGCTTTATGATAAACTTCCATGGAATTTCGTTCTAATTCCTGAAGTAGAGTCATCAGCCTCCCTCTGGAGCCTGGAGTTATGGACTTTCTGGTGATCTCCATGCATCAGTTTCCTTGGAGAAAATGGCGGTTTTGGAGTGCAGTTCCCCTATGTAGTGCCCGTGAGCACCACGTCACCCGCCAACACCTTTCAATTGGCCGTGAAGGAGTGTTTTTTTAAGTTGCTTTGACAGAGCTGCAGTAGCTCTCTCAGTATGACCGAAATTAGAATCTATGTTGTATGCAAGAAAATATTGTCAAATATGTTCATTTTCCAAATGCATCTTGTTAAATAGTGCCTTTGCCTGAAATGTTGAAGAGTTACTGTTAAGCCTGATCTCACTCCTTGACACCCGTTCCTGTTGTAGCCATTGTTGTTCATACCAAAGGTGCCCACAGGCGCAATAAATTTGAGATCCTGCTCTAAGGTATCACATCTGCGCTAAGCTCCTGTGTGGGCAATCTCTGGAGATGGGATCCCCACTTCCCACTTTGGAGCTTGCCCTGGCATCCCTACATGTCAGCTTGAGATCAGTTGTATTTCTGGGGGATCTCCAGCTACCACCTGGAAGTTTGCAACCCTAGGGTGGCCAAGCTGTGGCTCTCCAGATGTCCAAGGACTACAATTCCCATGAGCCCCTGCCAGCACAGGTTCCTGCTGGGTTCCTTGGACATCTGGAGAGCCGTAGTCCTTGGACATCTGGAGAGCACATGCTGTCAGGGGCTTATGGGAATCATAGTGCTTGGACATCTGGAGAGCCACAGTTTGGCCACCGAGAGCATGAGGGTGTGGCTTGCCAAGAAGAACTGGTAGGGGGCTGTTCTTAACCTGTTGACCACCTCCAGCTGCTTTTAATCCAGCTTGAGGTTCCAGGCACACTTCAACTGTAAAATGATGGGAAGTATCCGGACCTGAGGACCTGCATGAGCCTTCTCCCTTCCAGGTCAGCTTGCATTTTTGAGTGACAAAACAGCAACCAGGATTTCTTGGCTTGCACTTGCTAAAAGAAGTCATTCTACTAGTTGCTGAAATTTCTTCTGGTGTTCTCTTCTTTGCCTTGCATTTTTGATCCAGAATCGAGGTGGACATGCGATTTGTGCAGTGCTACCTCTGCAGCAGAACAAGAAGACACTACCGAAAGAAGACTGGCTTTAGTTTTAGACAATGGCGCCAGGCTGCCTTTTGAGGGTCCTGCCAAGAAACACAAAGATGCATATTCAGATGCCTTTGTTTAATTGTACACAATTCTTCTTCTTCTTTGCACACCGTCATTTGGCAGGGAATTACTCTGAAAATAACTCATGCGAATGTGTTGCTTTTGAACTGTATGGTGTGTCCATCATATTCCGTGCATTGTACAAAGTGACATTTGGAGTAACTAATTCATCTTAATGTGTGTTTTGCACACTTGGAAATGAGTTATAAGCTCAAAACACATCAGGCCCTCTTCTATTCCAGTCTTTTGTAGACCAGTTTGGATATACATAATAATTTTGACTGTAAGTTGGTGACAATGTCTCTCTTTTTCTGCAGTTTTAAAAAAGTATAGGTATTTCCTGGGACCAGCTGGAATTGCTTGACGGGGTATCTGGCTGGCTAGTTTGTTGAAAAAAAAAAAAAACCACCGGGTTCCTGGAGTGACTACCAATATAATTTTAAAATGTTGACACCTGCAGCACACGAGCAACCATTTCCCCCTTAAACACTGAACAGCCTAGTTTCCATTTTATTCCTTAGCTGTGTTCCCTGAATTCTGGGCTATGGGGGTCCTGGATGGGACTGGTAAGGTGCCTTGCAGAGCTGTGACTGGCTGCAGTGTTAGTTGATATCCTTAGCAGCTTCAGTACCAGATAGAAGATAGGAAGTCAAACTTTTGTACTTATCATTCTCTGTGTTTATAGTGGTTCTATTGACCATATACTTGCACTGGTGCTACAGGCTGAGGGTCCTGACCTGGATAGGCCAGGCTAGCCCAATTTCAGAGACCAGCAAGGGAGACCATGGTCAAATTCATTCCAGTCTGCAGCTGGATCTAGGGAGCTCTTTCCTCTCCCCAAACCCATCCTTGCCCAGGCTCCCCATCCCCAAATCACTTGATACTTCCCAATCCTAGTAGAGCCCCAAACTTGCCTTGCCAAGGTAAGGTGAAGGTAGCTCACGGAAGCCCTTACCTCTGCTTTCTTTGGGTTTAAAGTAGATTTGGAGCACTAATTAGGAAGAAATAACAGTGGGGGAGGCAAAGATTCCTCCAGTTTCTTCGTACGAGTAGTTCCTGGAAGAGTCTGATGCAGAACCAGGCATGTCCCACCGCCCTTTTTGTGAGAATATGCAGGCACAGGTGGTGTCCCCAGGATATTTATCAGTTCATTAAGCTCAGGAATTTTGGAGCGACTTCAGTGTGTTCATAATTTGTTTGATTTTTAGCATGAGCCTCTGGCTTGCTTTTTGCTGCATGTGTTAATGTGCTTTGCCAGGTGACAAGCAATAAGGGCTCAAAATCAGGGCTTCCTCCTGGCTTCCAGTTAATTTTTATGCTGACAGTTCCAGGCTTGCAGTGTCTGATCACAGCAGATGGAGAGCTGCATCCGTTTCATGTCAGGGATGCCATAAACTTGCAGTCATTTCAAGCCAGGGCATAAAAGATGTGGGCCGTAAAATGGCTCTTCCTCATTGCCGTAATGCACAAGTGCTATGGGAGGCTGAGCAAACTGGGAAGAATTTTGCCATAGTTCTGGGTAGGATTCCGTTGATGTCTTCAGGGGGGGCATGCTTGCCTCCGCAGGTAGTTGCGCGTGAAAGCTTATGCCTTGAATTAAACTTTGTTGGTCTTAAAGATGCCATTGTTCTGTGCCTCAGACTCTTTAACAGGATTCACAGCTCTTAGGAAATGGCATCTCCCAGGGTTCCTTGCCAAAATCATGGCTTTCAAGCCAGTGGGATGATGTCTGGATTGTACCTAGCCCGTATCCTCTCCAGTGTCTTCAGAAGGAGCATTTTGATGGGGCACCAGTGCCTGACTTAATTTTTATACCGGATGCATTCTGCTGAACTTTCTTTTGCTCTCAAGTGACAGGTCTTATTACGCAAGACCAGAACATTTTGTCAGGGTTAGTCTTCTGCCGAACATGATTCCATGCCTCTTGAAAAGATGGTAGTCCTTGCTTCTAGGTTGTGAGAATTGATGGCTATCGACAAGCATAATTAATTGATTGGATCAACAAATCAGTGCTTGTTTTTCCTTCCCTTGCAGGACATTTGGTTTGGTAAAGATACCTGGAGGAAAACTCTAGAGATTCATTCTTCTTTTTCACCAACCCAATCTAAAACATTTAGGGGGAGAAAAGTCACATGAACCATGTTGAATGTCTCCCCCCCCCCCCCAAGCATGCCTTCTATCAAGAATGAAAGGGGTGGGGAAAAATGAATATCCCCTTTTAAACAAAAGAAACCCTTTTGAGCAGGATCTACACACATAAAAATGATGCGCATCACATGGGAGAACCTAGATGATTTAATTAACCCTTAATTCAAACTGAGAGGCATAGGGTTGCCAAACAGCAGTTGGCACCCAGTGGGAAATTGGGGGCAGGGACATGGGGGCACCATTATATCAACAGCATGACTTGATTTCTGGTTTGAACATCCTGCTCTAGGATTCAGTAGAAACCATAGTTTTTTTGAGTTTGCCCTTGAAACGATGTCACACTGTTGATGCAATGGCTAATTTCCTCTAATTTTTCTCCCTCCAGCCTCCTGAGTGGTGGTGGGGTCAAGGGGGGCTGCTGCTGGTAACTATAGAGAAGAATTAGGAATCCATCCATTCAAGTTCTAACCAAAAGCTAAGGCTAAAAGTTACACTGTTCTGAATGCACTCAGATTAGCTGCCTATAGAGTTTGACCACATTAGAGAGGAAAGAAAGGCGCTTAAGTACTAAGGACTATTTTGGAATTCATTATTGGAGCAATTTCTATGGTGGAAAGATCTGCCCCAGTCTGGTAAGCACTCTCAAAATTGTTTGCAAACAAATCTGCACATGCATGGACTCTCAGATGTTTTGGAAATAATGTCAGGCATCTCACTGCATCCTCGTTCTCCCAAGACTAGAGCATCTCCCTGAAGTACTTGAGAATTGTGAAACTTACATCTGCAGCAGAGTGTCCCAGGAACTGCTTGACCTTGCTGCTTTTTCTTCCTAACTTTGCTGTGAAGTGTTTGATTGATCCAGGCACAGCTACTGAAGCAACAGGACAGAGTGACCTAGTGCTGACAGCTGAGATCAGTGACTCATGCAGAGACACAGCAGGGGTCTTGTGTTGTTTGCTCAATGCTGGTTTGGAATCTGTGGCATTCAATTTGAAGGGGGGGTGTTCATCATCCAGAAACTTCCCCCCAGACTCTTTGTGAACTCAATCATTTGCAGTGCCCTCGTCTTCTGCCTCCCCTCTCTTGTGCCTTGCTGCAGAGAAAGCACAATAGAGCTCCTTTCCCTCTTCCAGGTGCCTTTTCAATCTGCTTACAATTTCCAGTTCTCTCAGTGCCTTCTTTGTTCTGTTACCCGCTGCTTCATCTCTGAGAGCAAAACCCACACGTTACTTGTAAATACTGGTAAAAGGGAAGGTTGTTTTTCTAAATGGGAAGGAGGCTGATTAACCATTTATCAGCTGGTTCCTTTGCAGAGTTTCAGGACACATGTCTACACAGATTTTGAATGCAAAAATGGTTGGTGAGGAAAAGGTTAAGCACACACGCAAATGGACATGCATCCACACATCACTGCTCAATTTAAAACTGCAGCCTCCTAAGGTGAGCTTTCATTTTAAAAAGCTGGGCTTTCAGTCAATGAGTGTAGTTTATCCCTGAGGATAGCTTGCAAGCTGCTGGTGGTAAGTGGATGGTAATGGATCCAGTAGGAGTTTGTTGAGGGACTCAGGGAGCCATCTTTGGCAAGGCTGCCAGATCCTGGATTCCTGTGGTCTAAAAGCCCTTGCTTTTGTAGATCCTTCTTGTTTGAAGATTGATATTGCTCCCTTCAAGGACCTTCACCCTTGCTGAGCCCACCGGGCATCCCCAAAATGGCTGCCATGGAAGGTGAGACCAGTCACAAAAAGCTCCAAGTCAAGTATCCTCCTTTGATGGAGACAGCTGCTTTTGAATAGATGCTCCCTGTAGCTACAGAGCTGATGTCTACTGACATTTTCTGCTGCACCTCCTGCTCCAGTGGGGTGGAAGAATGACAACATTGACTCTTTGCATGAGAAAGAGGAGTTTCTTTTGGAGGGGGGAAGCAAATGAGTATCAGGAGACAGTGTTTAAGGGCACAATGGCACCCGTGTGTGCTGAGTTAGGGATTACTGCAACTATTACTATTGGATTTGAACAGCGATCTAACAAATGTAGTAGCCAGATTTGCTTCTAAAGTTAGACTTGGGTCAACACTATATAGTCACGTATGTGTATTGGGAGGTTTGTAGATTGTTCATTACAACTCAGGTTAGCCACCATTTATGGGTGTCTTCTTAACATTGTATTTAGTTGGATTTGTATTGACTTGGATTGTTATTATGCCTTATTTGTGACTTTTGTGCTCTACTATCCGTGACCATGAATTGAGTGACTGATTGATTGATTGATTGATTGATTGACTGGCAGCTGCTCTCCAGAGTCTCATATCACCTGATCCTTTTATCTGGAGACGCCGCTGACAGAATTGAGGGCCCTCTGCATGCCAGACTCCACACCCTCCATTTCATTGCCCAAACCAGACTGGGTTGGGTCTGCTTCATGGGATGGCCGTCATTAATTGGAATTCCCAAACCAGTGCTTTATTGTAACCTGCCCTATAATATACATATTTAGTTTCTTATTAGCAAAAAAGAACAGATGTTCAATACTATTACAATTATGCCCCCCAAACCTGTTAATTCAGTTATAACAGTTGTTAAAATGTATTTACGTTCCTTTTCAACACAATTGCGAGGGTGATCTGGTTGTGACATCTGTAACCCCATTAATTGCCAGGGTTGATTCGGCTGAACTGGCAGGCTAGGCAGGTGTTCCCTCCTTCCTTCATGGCTCCATGTACATCCCTCGCAAAGCTGCGTGCTCTGTGGAAGAGCATGACCATCCCAGTGTCCCATTCTTTGGTGAAGGGGAATACAATAAAGGGGGCACAAGGAAGACCCCAACCGTAACAGAAACGCCCATGGGAGAAATGGGTGAGCATCTGGGACATCTCCGATGATAGACTGGTAGTTGATCGCTGAGTGGAAAACATGCAGGGAGAAAGTCCAAGCTTCTGCATAATTGTGCTGATAGAATAAGTAGTTTCTAAAGAGCAATAAATCTCATGGATACCCCCCTCAAAAGGAATGTGAAAGCACAAACAGTGTCCCTGTGCCAGATCAAACCAGCTGACCCTTCCAGAAAAGTACCATTCTCCTTGTTACTACCATCCCTGTTCTCCGTCCTTTTAAGTGTGTGTCCTGTGATGCTGCCATTTGGACAGAGGGTTAAGCTTGGCAACCTTTTGTTCTTCTCTGGGTGCACACACATACACACCAATATATCAAAAAATTCTTCAGCAACAACTCTGGCTTGTCAAACAATAAAGGAAGGCTTTTGCCTCCCGGCCAAATGACAGTTATCAAGTCAGAGAAGCAGCAAATGAAACTATCTAATGGGTTTGCAGTTCTCTTGTATAGACAAAAGCCCCTTCCAGGGAGTGCTGCTAATGCATGGGGAGATGAAGGAGCTCATCGTCATGGATGTGATGCCAGAGAGCCTGCCCTTTCCTCCAGGGGGACTTCCCTGTAGTCTAGAGATGGATTGCAGTCTCAGGAGAACTAGAGGTCCCACTTGGAGACTGGTGACCCTAAAGGGGAGGAGCTGTGGCTTGCAGGGGTAGTCAAACTGTGGCCCTCCAGATGTCCATGGACTACAATTCCCAGGAGCCCCCTGCCAGCATTCGCTGGCAGGGGGCTCCTGGGAATTGTAGTCCATGGACATCTGGAGGGCCGCAGTTTGACTACCCCTGGCTTAGAGCATAGGCATTGCTTGCACAAAGCCCCAAATCCGGTCTCTGATATCTTCCAGTCTCCTGTAGCAGCAGTCGGACAAGTCTCTTCTGTGCCTGGAGGGACCCTGTCAGTCAATGCTGATCTAGAAGATTTGGTTTTTATATACTGCTTTTCACCACTCAAAGGAGTCTCAAAGCAGTTTACAATCTCCTTACCTTCCTCTCCCTACAACAGGTGCCCTGTGAGGTAGGTGGGGTTGAGAGAGCTCTGACTGGCCTATGGTCTGAGGAGTAGCCCAAGGTCAGCCAGCTGGCTTCATGTAGAGGAGTGGGGAATCAAACCTGACTCTCTGGGTTAGAGGCTGCCATTCTTAACCACTATACCAAGCTGGTGCTATAGAGGGGTCAACTGGTACAAGGCAACTTCTTGTGTTAGAGTAACAAGTCCATTGCTAGTGCTGAATGTCATCATTTGGAGAATATGCCTTGTGTTGCAATGTGAGATGGTTACTCCATGGTTACTCCATGCTACTTTTCTCTACCCGAAGGAGGTTCAAAGTGGCTTACAGTCGCTTTCCCTTCCCCTTCCCCACAACAGACACCCTGTGAGAACATCTTTCTCAGTGCGGTGGCGAGCCCAAGGTCACCCAACTGGCTGCATGTGGGGGAGTGGGGAATCAAACCTGGCATGTCAGATTAGAAGTCCACACTCCTAACTACTACACCAAGCAAGATGCATTCTCAGTCCATGTGCCCGTTGATGTACGTGAGCAGATGCCTTTCCTCTGGCACGGTATCCAAGGACGGCTACTGCTGCTGCTCAAAAGTTCATTTGTTTAACCTCTTGGCCTCAACAAATGGGTCCCAGTTGCTGAGATTGACTTGGGCTTTTTGGAAATGGAAATGTCATTTTACAGAGCAGTGTAATACCTTAAGTCCCGCAATCAAATAATCGAGGCCAGGAAAGGCACACAGACCTACGTATCATAGTAACGTGAAATGCATTAAGTAAACTGTACATTAGTGTGCGGGGTGAGGGGAGGCATGCCATTTAGTCCAAGCATTTAGGAGCAACAACAAAAATTCTTCCTGAATAATGGATCGAACCATTGATTTAAAATGTGATAAATAATCCAGTTATCGTACGAATCTGGCGTGCAATTAGAGATGAGCTTGTAGAAGGAATTTTTCAAAGTGTTTCTGTAATAAGAGCCCCAGCCTCCTTGCCCACAATTCTCTGCCAGCTGTGTGAGCAGTGACCCGCAAAGGGTTGCCAACTCTGGGTTAGAAAATTCCTGGAGATTTCTGGGTGGAGCCTCAGTGAGGGCAGGATTTAGTTTAGGGCAGTGAATGCCGGCAGAGGCTCATGGGAATTGTAGTCCATGGACATCTGGAGGGCCACAGTTTGACTACCCTGGTTTAGGGAGAGAGTGGTACTTCAGTGTGGCATAATACCAGAGCATCCACCTTCCGAAGGGGCCATTTCTCCAGGTGAACAGAGCAATTGTCATCCCAGGAGTGCTCCAGCCCCCTCCTGGAGGTTGGCAGTCCTGATGTTTTTTGGAGATACAGCTCATAACTGATGACCAAATTGTTATTCAAGCCACGGGGAGTTTACTACTTATTCCCCAGGACTGTCTCCTCCAGCCGCAAACAGCTCTCTGAGGCAGCCCGAGGCCTTAAGCCCGGAACTTCTGGCATGCAAAGCAAAGTGTGGGCTCTACCATTGACCTATGAGATCTAGTTAGTGCTGAGATCAGTGCTGCTGAAAGAATTTATAGCCTTAAGGGTCAGCATGATTCATTTCTGTTCTCTCCCTCATGCGCATATTCCACACGCATTTTGACACTGGTTATCAATAGCATGACCACACAAGAGAAGAGAGAATTATCTGCTAGAAGGGAGTGAAGTCACAGCTGACAGCCCCCAAATATAGCATGCTTGGTGAATGTGAAATCCCCTCTCTTTTGGCAAAACCTCATAAATGAAAGGCTGGGATTTGATTTTGCTGGAGGTGCGTTCTGTTCCAATCAGTGTTTTTTCTTTTTGAAAGAGAGCCTCAAATAAATCTTTGTTGGTCTTAAAGGTGCTACTGGACTCTGATTTTGTTGAGTTTGTTATAGTTCTGTTTACCATTGATAATGCAAAATTTTGTAAGTGACACAGAGAAATTTATCAGGTCTCCTATAATAATGTACTCGGAAGCTAACCAGTGAAGCTCTTAAGATTGCCATGCTACTTAAACCAATATTATGCAAGCATATGCATGCCATGAACAAGGGCATGCCAATTATTGAATGAATCTTATTGAAATATTAAATGCCAATGCATTATAAAAATCCAGAGAATATGGTTAAACTGAACAGTGGAGCCAGAAATCCTTGTTTTGACACCTCGTTTTCATCTGTTCTTTTGCCCCCAACACCAAGTAGATTTTGAATGAACAAGTTCACCTTGGCAGACTTCCTGGAGGTGCCAGGCTGTAGCTTGCTGAAAATCATGTTGCTACTGAAGCAGGAGAATCATGTGGTTTCTAGGAACAGCTGTCTCGCCAGTGAAAAATTGCAGCTTCCCAAAACACAGGTCTTACCCCATCTCTCAGTTTTCCAATGGCATCCCTTGGGTCTGTGTCTGCAGAATAGATCAGAATAAGGATGTGGACAGGTAAATAGGCCAGACAGAAACATAGAAGTGTGAGATGCTGGCTTAGTAGATGGTCCAATTTGCTTAGACTCATTGGATGGGCTATATTTCTGTTCTGAATCTGAACTGCTTGTATTCCTAGGTTGATTCCACACATCCAAAGTGAAGCAGTATTTCTTCCTTCCTGTCTGTCCACATGGTCCCCTAGTCTCCCACTTTCCAAGTTTCCCCCTGTTTTGCTGTGCTTTTTCTGAAAAAAAAATTGTTTCTGCTGGATCTCAAGATTGAGCGGGGAGCAGTGGGAGGAGGGCCAGCACCCAGGAAGGCCACAGTGCAGGCATGTATTCTAGCTGTACTCCTGGGTGCAACGAGCTTTGCCTCTAGTGACATTATAGCCACCTACTGCTGTTGTACTACTAGCCATCTCCTACTAGCTCCCAGCCTCTAGCCCTTTTCATTGCAGAAATATAAGGGTTTTATATTCCCCCTGCTATCTCTGCATCAAAAGGGTTAAGGGATTTTAGAAAAAAGGAAAGCTGAGAATTCAAACTAACGTCATGGCAATATGTCATTATAATGGTATTGACCTATACCTGTCTAGCAATTGCCATTTTTGAAAAGGCATCTGATGGAGTAGGGAGGGCGGTGGCAACAGATGGAGAGAGCTGAGGCAAGGAGCACACAGGGTAAACTGCCAAGCTCATGCTCCATTGGCACTCCAAATGGCTTTGCATTCACAGCAGCAACGAGGGCTTCATGGAGAATCATGTTCTCTGGAAGCAGCCCTACTCTTCATTGAAGAGATGCTTATATACAGGAAGGCAACCTCTCTTCATTCATCAAACCTCTTGTCTGAGGATGCAAATGCCAGGCTACGGAAGAGAGAAAATTGCTTGTGGTGCATGCACACAGCCAGGGTTTGTGCTGCTGTATTGTTAGGTGAGGCTGAGCTGATCCCCCAAAATGTAGTGTTTTCTCTGGTTTCTTTTCTGGGTTGGGATTGGGGCGAGATTTGCTGCCTTATAAATAAATCGTAGTGATTTATCTAAATGAAATATTGTGCTTGGATAGAGCACCAGACAGACAAGCTAATTAGCAGGCCGATGATAAAACAGGAGGTGCTTCTGCAGAGACACCAAAGACAGCTCATCCGCACGGCGCTCTAGCTCCACACTGTTTTATCTGTGCATTGGAAATAATGCTGTCAGATTGTTTGTTCCAAGGAAGCTTGACGGCCCTTTGCTGGATAAGAATAAATAGCATTTCAAAGAAGCAGCTTGGTAAAATTATCCTTCAAAAAAGGAACTTTCTATATATAAGTGGTTCTTTGAACTCGGGAGGGGGAGACACCTCCCTGAACATTTACGTGAAATAATTTCCTGATTGGTTTTTCTTTGCTATTTCTGGCAAAGTTTTATGCTTTAAATGTCACAAGTGCTGGTAAGATTATCTTCAATCCCTTTCTCTTCAGTTGCAAGCACTGCATCATACAAGAGAGGGGGGGAGAGGGGCTTGCCTTAATAGGACTTCACAATTCCCCCAGTGCTCAATACAGGACTACTTGTCTTGGTTTCTTGTTTGATAGTGAGGCTTTGGCCCTAAAAGTTCAGCTGTCTCTAGGGTCCATTTATCTGCAAAGAGGCCCTGGTTTCTCTGTTATAAAGAGAATTTAGGAAGATCCTCCAGGATGCTCAAAGAACTATGAAGAAGCGCTATGAGCGGCTCGCAGTTGTTTCCTTGTTGGCAGGGCAGGAATCGGTGAGGCCAATTGGCAGGCGCTTTGCGCCTGCCAATTGGCCCCGCCGATGATCTGTCCGGAGGAAGGAGCCAATTGGCACCCTTCCTCATCCCGGAGGAAGGGGCCAATTGGCACCCTTCCTCATCCCGGACAGAGCCTGCCCTAACTCCTCCCCCTAAGCCCTTACGGCTTTATTTAGTCCGCAGCGCCGCAGGTGGGGTTAGGATAATATATAATACAAGTTGGGCCTAGAAACCGTGCTTCAAACATTAATCCTTTGTTAACTGTATCATCAAATGTTGCGCTGTAACCTAGAAATTACTATTTTCCTTTATTTTGCATTACAGTGTTCCAGCATCTCCCTTTTATTAGAACCTAAAATCCTAAAATAGGATGCAAGCTTTCAGTCCTTTATCTGTATGTTTGGGACCTTTCCATTATGTTTGTTAAAAAACATCCATGTAATAGCCTTTATCAGGACCATCCCAGTGACACATAACAGTACGCAAGCATTCGAGTTCACCAGAACGCTTCATCAGCTGTTTCATTATGAACTGAGAGGTGAAGGGACCAAACTAGCTGCAGTGGGTTTTCCAGGCTGTATGGCCATGGCCCGGTAGTTTTCGTTCCTGCTGTTTTGCCAGTGATTGACTGGCATCTTTAGAGGTAGGAGGTGGCAAGATGGGAATCTCCCCGTGCCAAAGTGTGCCACTTGACTCCAGCCATGAAAACTTTTGACAATTCATTAAATGGGTCAGACTTCTAAAGTTCTGGAAAGGGCAAATGGGAGCTCGCTTTCTCCAATTTGGGGAGCAGTTGGACCGCCTTGAACCTGGGGCACCAAGCAAATGGCCACTGAGGATCCCAGGGCAAGAAATGTAGGCCTTTGTGCCTCCCTCCTGGTGCATTGATTCTGCAAAGAGGGTTTTTTCCCACTAAAAACAGGGTTTCTTTCTTGCTTTGTGATTAAAGGTGCCGCAAAGCTCTTTTGTTCTTATTCTTTCAACTGGTCTCCTGTTCCAAAAAATCATGTATTGTTTTCGAAGTTTCTCCTTTCAGTTGCCTTGGCAGGACCCAGATTTCTGGAACGAGTCTGAAAAACATGCCTGGGAGACAGTGCGAGTGCTCCTCCACGGGCGGGGGAGCCATATATGGTGTGTTTTGTCACTTGAGCTCATGAGATTGTGTATGCCTGATCCTACTATAATTGTGTCACGACTCCTTAGACCGGCTTGCTTTTGACTGCAGCATTCTTAGGTTCTTACACTGGGGAGAAAATTTGGCAGGCAGTGTATTCTTCAGCCTGGTGGAACTTTTCAAATGGAAGAAGGCTCATGTTGCTGTTCAGCCTGTTGGCTTTGAGAAAGTGGGACATCTGGCAGGGCTAGTCAAACTGCGGCCCTCCAGATGTCCATGAACTACAATTCCCATGAGCCCCTGCCAGCATTTGCTGCTGGCAAATGCTGGCAGGGGCTCATGGGAATTGTAGTTCATGGACATCTGGAGGGCCGCAGTTTGGCTACCCCTGATACGGTGTATTGCATGTTGCAGCCCCTTCCTCCCAAGCAGTGAAAAGTTGGTGGACTTTTAAGGACTCGATCCCCCACAGTGGCATAGCTGCTGCTTGTCTATGGTGCTGTAACACAATTGGGAACATATGCAAATGAAGGAAGCGTGAGGGTTGGTTGTTTCCACCCAATCATTGACTTCCTTCAGGCCAGGCAGGGGCCAGGTGAGAAAGGTCCATGCTCCCTGCCTCTTCCTCATATTTATTCAGTTACACACCCATTTGGTGGGGGATCCCACCCTGAGGAAGAGGCTGTAGGTCATATGAAGGAGACCGTAGAGTCCATCGATCTGTTAACTTTGGGCCCCTTCTTTTGTGACAATGTAGACATTTTCAGGTTGGAATGATCTAACTGCTGATCAGCTTCTATGGGTATCCCCCTAGTCTGAGGAAGAGTGCTTGCACTCAAAAGCTCACACCTTGAATAAATCTTTCTTGGTCTTAAAGGCGCCACTGGACTCTGATTTTGTTTTGTTGTGCTGCTTCAGTCCAACATGGCTACCCCCTTGAATCTGGGTGTCTCCAAGTTATGCAGGTAAATTTCTCTCGTTGTCTACTGCACCACACCATATATTATTTGATAAGCATCAATCATATGAACCCCACCCCACAGAGAAGGTAATGTACCCCTTGATCATTTTGATCGGCTTTTTCAAACCCTACAGACAATCTGATATTCTTGGAGCTTTTATTAGTGCAAACGTTCCCGTCCTAACAACCAAAATACAGCCCCCCCCCAAAAAAAGGCAGCACAAGATTTGCTGGAATGTTTTTTCAACATTGGCATAAGCCTCTGAGATAATGACAGACGAACTTTGTGAAGCAGCTGGATTTCTCTTCTCCTGTGGAAATCCTGCTGGGTTGTACAGTTAAGATGGCATTTAGTTGAATGTAATTTTTTAAAAGTTTTTTTCCATTGTTGTTTTCCTTGTGGAGGGGTAGAATTCAAATAGTAAATGTGTTATCGAGGGGAACGGCGTACTTAAGTCAGCATTTCCCGTTCCACCTAGACCTTTCTTAAAATCAAAACTGACAGGCATCTGGCCCACCTGCTGATTTCAAACACCGCTTCCATGAAAGCGCTTCAAAGGTGGTCCTGTAAAGTCAAGTGTAGCAGCGGAAATCTCAGAGCGAGCTGCAGGTTCTGTGCATATCAAAACTGTACCTATAGGTCATATTTACAAGTCAGTGGACTAAAATAGAGACAAGTTGCAGCCTGCAGGTATTCAGAGTGAAAAATACAAAAGCCACATTGTTTCTGCCCTCCTTTTCAGTGGAGACTGGCTTTTCCCACATCACAATGTTGCTTCATATTCAACATTTTCCTTTTCTCCATAGAAATTAATAGCAGCTACTGGGGCTAAATTTGTCCAGGAGGAGCCATGCTTGGAGTGCGGAAATTGGGTTCTATATTAGTAGTCATGCCAGTCTCTGTAGAGCGGTTTGATTTGAACTCAACCACACATCATGCTGGCAGGGGCTCATGGGAATTGTAGTTCATGGTCATCTGGAGAGCCACAGTTTGGCCACGCCTGCTGTAGAGGTTCTATATTACAGTTTGCCTACTTTGTCCCGTAGAAGCCATGAAAAGCCAGTGAAGGTGGATCTGAACCTTTTGCATAGTCCCACCATTTTCTCTCTATACTTCCGTGTTTTTCATTTCACTGGGGGGGGGGGCTGTCCACCTTTGTGCAGGAGCCTTGTGCACACTAGGGTCACCAGACTCAAGCTGGGTCCTGTGGCAACTTTGGAGAGTAAACTAAGGCGACCAGATTTTAACATTGGTAAAGCTGGACACCATTGACCAGGGGGGTTCTTGATTAAAAATTTGGTCTATATGGAGCAATTTGGTCTATATGGAGCAACAAAAATTGTCATAGAATGCATAAAACTCAAAAATAGTATTGTAATATATATATTTACTTGCAACATAAGTACAAGATGTCCCTCCAAAAGTGGAATAATCTGGTCAATTTAGAGTAGACCCTGTAGCAAGAATCCGCAGCATGGTGTCTGTAGATGCCATGTCACCTGCTGATACCTTTCCTTGCACCCACCAAGGGTTTGTAGAAAATGGATGAGACCAAGTGGACTTCTGCCCAGTAAGGACCACTGGAGAGTCGATTGGCTGTGCTGATTTTTTGAAACAGACGCACTGTTCTATCTTTTGTGGTATGGATATATGAGAGTCTTCAATCTCAGTGTGGTACAGAGGAGGAGGCAAAAGACAGAAGAAATGTTTGAGCTCATAGATTTTCTGGCTCATTCTTGTCCTGAAAAACACACACCATGATCTGAGTATTGTCAGTAGACACAAGGCAGGCCCCTGTGGAATGGCTGCTGCTTCCTGGGTTGCGATTTTGTGGCAAGTTCTAATGTAGAGCTGACTAGTATATCCAGAAATGTTTGGCGTCCCCCTAGGAAATGTGCCTATTTTGATGTAGACCTTTTTACTGTGGCTGTTTTCGTGAAATTGAAACCCCTGAATCCACCTCAGCATTTTTTATTGAGACAGCATTCAGTGTCAACTCTGATAAATTTCCCGCCCTTATTGTATCGTTTCTGGTCAACCTTCATGAGTTAATGAAACCAAGCACAAGCAGTTAAACATTCTCGTTGGGTTGTTTGGAAGGCAGGATTAATTTTGGTCTCAGATCTGCAATGGGGTGTGATTTATGGTTGACAGTGGGATGGAGGAACTCCTTAAGGATGGCTGACGGGGTGAGTTTTTAATTGAATAAGAGATGGGGGATTTATTCCCACTGTGAGTTTGATTAATTGGTAGCTGAACCCTTTATTAACCGTCCTGTCCATTTTGAACTTTAGCAAAATTTCTTTTTTTTGTTCCTTATAAGGTGCTTTAATTGTCAGACACTTGAGCTACATTAATCTGCCGAGAAGCTCCACTGCATTTGATCCTCTGTATTAATTGGAAGATATTATCTAACAAAAGGAATCTCATTAGAAGAGGCTGTGAGAATGCTTGGTGCTTCTGTGAGTATAGCTGGGACAGACATTATGCAGGTGCCCAACCAACCAGGCTTTGCAAATTTCCTTAGGAATAAAAAGGAGTCTTGCAGCAACTTAGAGATGAAGAGGTTTAAGGCAGCTGAAACATTTGTTTGTTTATTATTTGCATTTATAGACAGCCCCTATTGAAACCTGTCATCTCAGGGTGGTTTACAGCCATTCATAATAATGCAATTAAAAGCAGTTTAAGTCAACCATATATTATTAACAATACAATAAAACTATATGCTTCGTTGGCTAGACCAGTCAATAGAAGTGGTTTTAGATGTTTATTGACCTTCTCAGTTGAAGGAGGGTGAGTGAGAGTAAAAAGCAGGGAAAGCCCGTTGATGGTCAGTTTATTTGATTGTCCGAACTGGCCTCAGCCATAAGCCTGGAGGAAGATCTCTGTCTTGCAGGCTCTATGGAACTGTGCCAGTTCTGTTAGGGCCCTGATGCCCTCTGGAAGATCATTCCACCAGGCAGGGGTCAAGGCAGAAAGGTCTATAGTGAGATAGAGTTCTACACACCAAGAGAGCCCACAGTTTTGCAGAAAAAAATTGACTTGGGGTGGGGAGACTAAATTAAGGCTGGAAAGCCTTGTTTATGATTTCTGCACATGCAATGGACACCACAGAAAAATGCTAGAGTTCAGGTAGCATTTGGGAGTTCTAACAACCTAAAAAGGCAAGCATAACCTGATGACAACCAAGAGGTGAGAAGGAGAGCCAGAGCTAGAGATGTTGGGGGAAAGGAACAAAAGCTAGCAGTGGGGAGAGGGCACCTTCAGCTAGCAGCTGGGGGAACTGATATGTATTTGATACCTGAAGGTATCATGCATCTCACAAAGTGAACTATTGTCCAAGCAAGCTGTTGCCACAAAACATATTTTTTTTAGTCCTGAAGGTGTGACACTTGCTTTTTCTACAACATACTGATTCTGCTCCCCCTCTAGAGAGTCTTCCAGCCTTAGGAACATGTGGTCCCTTTATCCACATCTTTCCCTTCCCGGCCGTAACTGTTTCTTCACATTACACATGCATGACTACAAATCTCATTTTACACAGGCAAGGTTTTCTCTGAAAAATGTGTTGCAGATTGACTTCAAACGACAGCTTCAGTCTCTGATTTACTAGGAAGCCATGGTTTGTGAAAGCCTTGGGCTGCATCACTGAGACGCACAACCTTCAGAAAGGGAGTGGGGAGGGGAGGAAAGGGAGCCAGTCTTACTGGGGCTGCTCCTCCCTTTGGAAACCCCGGTTTCCTTCCAAACCAATTGCAAGAGGCAACTGGAGCTACACTACTTAAACCAATATAATTTCAGTCCTCTGTTCTTTGTCCTTCTCAGGGGACCATGCTGATAATTAGCATTGGATTTAAGCTTGTGATTAAGTACTTGCTCAAGAAAAGGTGATGCAGGGCCAATGCAGCACTTGACACTGGTGCTCTGGTTTCATGGTTTCATGTTAAAAAGGTTTCTCTCCTTTTGTTCCACAACAAGGTGAGAAACTGAAGTTATGAGAGAGACTCACGTTAACCCCATAACTGAACTTGGCTCTGCATTCCAAGACTGGGTTTATGCAAATGCCCACATTGTCTGAAGGAAGTTAAATAAACAGTCTCAGGTGAGCACAGAGGCAAGGCTGTGCCTGTGAGCTTCCTGGAGCCAGCTGGGAGGCCACTGTGTGAACAGAATTCTGGATTTGATGCGTCTTTGGTCTGATCCAGCATGGGTCTTCTTGACCATTTCCGCACTAGAGGCTTCACGGCAGGCTGCAGGCTGGAGTTTGAGTTGGGGCAAGTTGCCCAGCTACTTCATACCCCCACACAGGAGAGCATTTGGCCCGGTGCAGTGACCTTCAGCCCTAGGTCAGGACCAACAGGTGGGTCATAGAATTGCACTTGCTCCGTCACAAGGAAAGAAATCCTAAACAGGTCTACTCAGAATCTCACTCAGGACTGTTCAGTGGAGCTTACTCCCAGCAAAGTCTTCTTAGGATGCTCTGTGGGTCACTGAAATGGTGATAAAGGTTCTTCTATCACTCTGTATCTTGCTCTTCATTTTGGTGTACCCCAAGGTGTTCATCTTATGTTTCCTGTCCTTGACTGGTTGGCTGTGGCTGCCCATTGTTTTGTTCTTGACATTAGCTGTCCCTCTTCCTGTCACATGTCTCTAGTGTTTGTGTACTTGTAGCTAGGTGGATCATAGTTTCCACCATTTTAGAGCACACCATACATTGCTGGTGCTTCATTAAATCACAAATGGATGGGACCCAAAGAACTGTGAAGCTAGAATTATGTACTGTGGATTCTCAAACCCAATTTGTAAGGCTCACCCCAATTTGTAAGAGGTCATGAAGGCGTGTGGGAACCTGATAGTCACAGAGAGCATTTTCACTGAAATTGTTCATACCTAAAAGTTCATACCTAAATGACAATGCACCCCAGCGCATGCATTTGGCAGGATCCTGCTTTTCCACTACTGTTCCTCTTATTTATCCTGTGGTTGGAAAGCAAAGAGATGAGGCTGGTTTATCTGTACATATGTCTGCGCCTAGTTGTTATTTCAGAGAGAGATTGTCTCTTTTGTCATTGTCTATGAACAAAGCCAGAGAATGCAATTAGTTGCAGACTTATTTATTCATGACTTCTGTACCCACGTGATGAAACACAATCCCAATCTCTCCTTCCCGTCCCCATCCCCTGCCTTTTCTGCACAGTTCTTCTGGGTCCTCTTGGTGATCTTCATCACAGAGTTGCTGCTGTTGCTGGTCGAAATCATCTTCGAGAAACAGGTAAGTCACACTTTGCTTCCTGAGATCAATTTCTGTGTGCATTTTAACCCATTTCAGAGAGACTAGAGGCCCATCCAGTTGTGGGCTGTGAATCTGAAAGAGTGGCTGGGCAGAGGATTAGCTAAGGAATATTGGGTGTCATGCCAACTTAAGAGCTGGGCCAGAGTAATCGACCAAGTGATTGAAGAATGAAATTGCTTCTTACCACCTCTTCTTCCATTTTTCTGTCTGACATTTATCTCCTTCCCATGAACTTATGGAACTCAGAGGAATCACTAATAAATGTCTGAGATTCTAATATTAGCATCTGCACATGAGCAGGAACTATTGTGGTTATGTTCAGAAATGAATAGAAATTCTCATTGTGTATGCTGCTGGAGAATCCCATCATTTATCTAGAAGGGGACAGTGCAGTCTACTGCCTCTTGTTGCTGTAGAGATGCATTTCACATCTCAGCATATTTTAAAACGCAAGATTGCTTGGCGGTTTATTCTTAGCAAGGTACATAATGGCTCCCCATCAGCTTGCTTGGGACAAAGATGAATGGCATTTGCCCCTGGTAGGCAAAACTGGACCTCTCTTGTGCAGAAACCCTGTCTTCCTGAACAGAAAAGGATCCAAAGCATGTAGCCAAGCAATACTGTTTGTTTGCAGCTCAGAGGAAGAGCCCTGTTGCTGTTCCGCCTCTGCCATTCTGAACCATCTAAAACCAGGAGAGGGTTGTGGTGCTCTTTCCAACCGTGGGAAAGAACCAGGCAAAACCTTTGTGGTTTCACTCACTGCTTCTCCTTAAAGTCCAGAAGGGTAGTCCACAGGCATATTGCTGAATAAATAAAGGATACCTGCCAGTATGAAAATCTACTGCTGGAGGGACGGACCAGAACCAGTGGGATGAAATTAATTCAAAATAAATTCTGTCTAAATATCCGGAAGAAGATCCTGACAGAGCAGTTTCTCAATGGAACAGGCTTCCTCGGGAGGTGGTGGGTTCTCCTTCTTTGGAAATTTTTAAACAGAGGCTGGATCGCCATCTGACGGAGAGGCTGATTCTGTAAAGGGGGTGGCAGGTTACAGGGGATGAGCAATAGGGTTGTGAGTGTCCTGCATAGTGCAGGGGGTTGGAATATCTGACCCAGGAGGTCCCTTCCAACTCTATGATTCTATGATACTGTTCCATGGAGGAACATGGAGGTGTGTCCTTGCCTTCCTCTGCAGAGTCTTGCTTAGTGGTCTCCCATCCGAGTACTACGCATTCTTAGCTTGTGAGATCTGATGAGACTGGGCTATAGTATGTTGCCTTCTTTCCCCCATTAAAGCATATTAGCAGCATAAACTCAGCTGTGCAATGAGTTGGGGTGGGGTAGCTGGGTCAATCGATCTGATTTTTAGGAAGGAGGAGAAGCACCCTAAATTTAAATTGTGTATTCTATACTAATCAATAAAGATATTGTTTTAGAGTTGGCATTATTTATATACTTTTTGTTTTTTAAAGAATCACTTGGCTATGTATTTGCATAAGCCAGAAAGGACACCACTGCAGTCTCCTGGCTGCTTTTTCTAGCTTTACACAGCTGGAACTTGGAGAAATGTAGAGCAGATTGGCTTCATTTCATAATTCCCAAAACCAGAGATGACTGTGTGGGGGTTGAACACAATGCATTTTTCAGTAGGGGGAAGGAAGGAGGTTTCCCCTTTGACCACAAAGAAGGCTACGCTGGGGGTCCTCCTAGGACCTATGTGGACAAAAGCCCTGTGGGAGAAGGGTGGCAGTAAGAGTTGGGCAAGACTGGTAGTGGGAAAGGTTGGTAGATACATACCTATGTGTGACAAGGCCAGCTTGGTGCAGTGGCTGAGAGCAGTGGCTTCTAATTTGACCAGCTGGGTTTGATTTCCCGGTCCTCCACATTCAGCCAGCTGGGTGACCTTGGGCTAGTTACAGTCCTGTTAGAAACTGTGCTCACAGAGCAGTTTCTCTCGGAGGTCTTTCATCTCCATCTACCTCATAGGGTGTCTATTGTGGGAAGAGGAAGGCAAGGTGAATGTAAGCTGCTTTGAGACTCCTTCAGGTAGTGAAAAGCGGGGTATAAGACCGACTCTTCTTCTTCTACAAGAGGAACTGTCATACCCATTTTGGTGTCTCAGATTCATTCCATCGCCGCATGTGACATCCACTTGACTGAGAACAAGAAAAAGGCAACACATGGTGCCCTGCAGCAAACTGCAGACAAGGTTTTCAAGCTTCCCAAAGGTTGGCTGACATTCTTATATCTTCTTTAAAGATGAAACCACCATAGCAACACTTACTGGATAAAAGAACGCTGAAAGTTGGACTGCTAGTATGATAAAGAACTTCAGTTTGCAACGAAGCTTATGGCATCTGACTCTGGCTTTGTTTGACGTAAAGATTACTATCCATTGTTTGTGATTCCTTTGGAGTTGTCCACAGCCGCACACTGATGCAACAAATGCCTTTTATTAAAAGAGAATGCCTTCAGCAGAAACTGTGCCCAGATTAATAGCTTTGCCATTTATGCAGGGAATGAAAAAAACAACAACACAGTTTTATGGTCATGGTTGTGCTTTGTAAATCTGCACTTGCCTGCTACTATTGGTTTTTTCGCCAAAGACAAGGCAGTAACTTCTATTGTCTCCTCATATGCATTGCTGGAGCATTACACTTAATGCTTATGGATACACACTGATCTATAAAAGATTTGCTTGTGTCTACTGTTACAATGCCAGACTGTGTTATTCCATCCACTGACTAGAAGTTGGTACCCATGCTAGAATATCTTGAAGCGTAACAGAGGGCCATAAAGAGGATCCCACTGGTACTTGTTTTCAGTGGGAGATGGGTGGGATCCATATGAAAAACTGGCTGAAGAATTTAGACCATTTCCATCATGCCAATGGAAAGTATTTACTTATATATTAGGGAAATCATGTTGTAATTCCAAAAGAATCTTGATAACGGCCAACCCTATAGGCAGTGTCTTCAGGCATTTTGTACAGATGAAAGCAATATGGAGTCACCAAAAATGTAAGTGTGCAGCATCTTTCAAGTTATCTGCTATAACCTCCCAAAGACATCAATATTCCTGAGAGAAATGTCCAAGGAGTACCTCTCAATAACCATTATTCTAGTATCAGCTGTTTCCTTAACAGCTCTCCATCAATTATTCTTCATTCATGGATGGTTGAACATTATTATTTCAGACAATGGCAGTGCATTCATCTCAGGGGAATTTCCATACTTCAGTTGCAACTTCATCTAAGCTGTCAGCATTGTATTTTGCAGACCCTAGAACAATGAGTAAGCTGAGCTAATGTTACAGACCACTAAAGATGCAGCGAAGATTACTGTTGCAGAAGGCTAGCCAACAACAGGCAGAATTCATGTCTACTCAGTATACTGGTCCATGATGGAATTACAATCCAAGTGGACCTTGCAGCTCATGGATCGTAAGTCTCACAGGAGGCTGTCTTTGCTGAAAACTTTAGTGTCCAACCACCTACAGATCTAGGAGCCTCAGCATCTGCACCGATTTGGTGATGTCATATTTACCATCTGCATGATCATTTTTGTGTTGCTGACACAATTTGAAGAATCTTCAAATACCGGTCTTTCAACAGCAGATGTGAACTTGACTGAGGAGAGACAAGTGTTTGGGCCAGTTCATTCTCATCTTCTCCACCTCCTGAAAGTGATCATGCCACAGATTCAGCAGATTGATAGCTGAAATGATCCGCTTCAGAGCTATTTAGGGAGTGGGTTCATACCAGTTTTGCAGCTGGTTATAACTTTGCAGGTCGATGGAGTCAAAACACTTTCAGTTTCGGTTTCAGTCAATTCTCTGCAGCCATCCACTGAATTTGGAACCGATTGCTGCATTTGGGCCCCAAATCAAGTGATTTGTTTATACTTTTTTTTGTTTTTTGTTTATACCTTTCTGGAGTTTGTAATATTATACCTGACCACAAAAGATCTTACATTTGGGCTATTCTCAGAGCATTAGCAATGTTGACTTCTTTTCCCTTGGCAAGCTGTCAAGAATTGACCTTCCAACAAAGAGTCATTATGTAAAACAGAAATGGACATGACATTTAAAATGCAACACTTTTTAATTATCTCAGTAAATTTAAATCTGTTAACAGATTAAATAATTGCATTCTTAACTGTAAATGCTAGGTTAATTCTAATTAAATGTGTGTACCTTTTTTTCCTGAGGGTTGACAGCGGTTCAGGAGGAAGGATAACATGGCATGAGCCAGTAGCAGTCCATAAAAGACTTGTTCCACGATATTGCACATGGATAGGTAGGGTTGCCAGCTATGGGTTGGGAAAGTCCTGGAGATATGGATGTGGAACCTGGAAAGGCAGAATTTTGGGAGAGAAAATAACGGGATATAATGCCCACCCCACCCCTGCCCACCCACCTGAATGAAACAGCCATTTTTTCCAGGGAAATTGATCTCTGGAGATCAGTTGCAATTCTTCAGCATCTCCAGGCCCTACCTGGAGTTTGGCAACACTGGAAGCATATGAGGAGCAGTTCTTGAGCCTGTTGGTCCAAAAGATGCCACATTCCCTTCCCACTCCTTGAGGCCATGTGAGGAGGCAATGTCAAGGGCCCTCAAGGGCTGAGGAATGGTAGTGGACATGTAGAACAGCCTTTCTCAACCAGGGTTTTGTGACTGCCCTGGAAGGGTTTCCTGAATGGGTGGGAGTTAATTAATCTTCTTAAATATATTTTTAAATGTGGTAAACATTTATCAGGTGATATAATCATATATGGTCATATTGACCCTCCCCTCCCAAAATGGCCAATGATGGGCCTGGAGGGGGTGGGAAGTGTGCCGTTGCTGAGATCCCCCCCTTCCCTGTCCCAGGGACTGCCCCCGAGTCTCCTGCTGGTTGCTGGGCCTAGTAACCCCAAGTTAGGTCCTGGCCTGAACCCGTGCCAGGGAAATTGCTGCTATTGCTGGTGCCATGGCAAAAGCCAAAACGCTGCTAAAACAGGGACAGAGCTGTCAACTCGCAAACCCACCACCATTTGCACTTTTTGTGTTTGTGTAAACCGAATGTTTGTGACACCTCAGAAGCTAAGGCATTGGTGTTCTTGAATCACATTTCACGGATTAGAAAGAAAATTTACAGCAAGGTTTAAAAGGCACGGAATGCATGAAACAGAAGGTGAGATGTAATTGCTTTAAGTGAATAATTTTTAAAAAACCAAGACAACTTCACTAGCAATCTGTTCCTGGGTGTGCTGGAGACGGATGCTTTAATGAACTTCAGCACCAGAAGTTTCTGAAGGAAGTTTCATACGGCCCGCCCCCATTTCTTCATGTTTTCTTCTTAATGTGCCATCACTTTCTTTGTTATTCTTTGGCTTATCCAACCTCCGTAATTTTCCTGTCAGAATTAATTAGGCAAAGTAGATGTGTGTGTGTTTTTTTTTATGAAAAGGGGGGGGGGGGAGAGGAAACAAACCCAAACCAGTTTCCTTCATTAATATTTCTCAGTGTTTGTGCCTGGTGGACTTTGTCAGGAGACAAGCCACAGGCGTCATGGGGAGGAGCAGTTTGGTTCTGAGGGGAGCAGGAGCCTTCTGAAACATCTGTTCAACGTGTTTTATATTCAGTTACAGCTTAATTTGAAGCATCCAATGAGTCAAAGTAACCCTCAGGATAGGCATTCTAGGAATTACTGGGGGGGGGGGTGATTGCACCCCTCTTTCCTCCCCCTCCCCGCTTTTTCATCAGCCTAAGACATGGGCATAATTAAGTGATCAAAAGTGCCTGCTTAAAAATTGAAAAGCAATGTTCAGTCCTCATACAAAGCAGCTGTTCCACCTTGCCATTGTGCTTCTATATTTGCATATCGGTTTGGGTTTTTTTTATGGGGGGATATACTCAAAGCTTTTATGACTTCTGTACCTTAAAAGATGCTGTTATCCTGAAACAAGATGGAGAAGGGACATAGCCCACAGACTGAGCCATCAGCTTTGCATGATCCCAGGTTTCGTCACTGCAGGGATGGTCTTACCAATGGGACAGCCTAGGCGATTTCTCTTGACTTTGCACTGGAGGTGAATCTCTCTCCCTAGTCACTTTAAAGGATCCTGTGGAGAAGGCCTAAGGCCACATGAGAAGTGCCTGGTTTCATGAACTGTATGGGATCACTCTGAACTTCCTTACAACTTCACCTGAAACAGTTGAGTATCAGGGCCATACTTAGGGCAATAGAAGCTGCTGAGTTTTGGACTTTCCTTGAAGCAGCTCCAATAATCTCTAGAAATAATCCAGAACTTTTGTTGGACTGCACATCAGCTCTGCTTCTTGTTCCCCTGTTCTGCTTCACATCCTCTGCTCAAGGCTGGGTTCCCTGCAGAATGGGTCAGCGGCATCTCACTGTCCAGGACAAGACCTCTTTTGCTGTGTCTCTTGCAGTCAGGGCAGAAGGGCCATTTAAGGTGCTGAGAACATTTCTGATGGATGGGCCACTGCCCTGGAGGGCTGCTGGCCACTGGGTACAAGTGGAGCCAAGCATGAGACAGCTCCATGAGCTCTGAGGAATTCACTTGGCTCAAATCCTTGACAACGATGATCACGGTCAGCAAACGCATCTTCCCACACTGCCTCCAGAGGCAAAGGGTGATCTTGAGGTCCTTGACCAGACCTGAATTCAGTGGCCCTTGCAGTGTTGTCTCACAGCACTTCAGGATGCTCAGCTTGGCTTGTTCTTGGTCTGTTTGAAATTCCCCGTCCCCCCTCTTGCAGCTCTAAAGCTGGCTCAGTGTGCCCAGTGACGTCAACAGTTTGTAGAACATCTGCCTCTGAAAAAAGCAAATTAGCAAGTAGAGTTTTCAAATCCCTTAACTTTGTTCCTGTGTTAGCTTAAATGTTCTCTCCCTCCCACTGTCTCATTTAAAAGTCTAGGAAAACAAAGCTCCGAATTACATTGTTTGTGATTATTTCAAACAGCCTTTCGAAAGGCACTAATGAGAAGGCATAGTTAGCATCTGATTTTTGACAGTGCAAAATTTGAGACTGTTATGAAGACAAAGATCCCCGACCTTCAGAGGTGTTGAAGAAGGTTTACTTTGTTGACATGGCTTCTGTTATTGAAGTTCTGTTCAGGAAATTCTGTTCCTTTCCAGATGAATGCAGTCTTCCATGCCAGTGTCCAAGATGGAATAAGGCACTATTACGATGACTTGGACTTCAAAAATATTTTGGACTTTGTGCAGCAGAAGGTGAGTTCTTGCTCTCCATGTGGCATTGGAGAGGGATGGAGATGCTGAATATTGTGGTTGGGTCCAGAAGAACTGCATTTTAATAATCCGATAACTGGAATGATCTCCCTGCATCAAGATGCTTTGAACTCTGAGAATCAGTGGTTTCCACGAGAGAGACAAAATCCTCTGCAATGTCTCCTTCCTTCCTTCCTTCCTTCCTTCCTTCCTTCCTTCCTTCCTTCCTTCCTTCCTTCCTTCCTTCCTTCCTTCCTTCCTTCCTTCCTTCCTTCCTTCCTTCCTTCCTTCCTTCCTTCCTTCCTTCCTTCCTTCTTTCCTTCCTTCTATAAACTGAGTTCAAGGGGTTCTTCGTGGGGAGGGGGAGCCTCCAAATCATCCATCCTTTTTGAAGCTGCAAATGTCTACTGTGTTCAGAACTTGCCTCTGAAGCATTGTGTTTAGATATGTTTATGTGTATATCATTAAGTACCACTTAAGCGGATTATAATGTTTGATGATGATTCTTTTCCTGATCTTTGAAATCTTTTGGAAAGCTCAGGCATTTGCAAACATCTCTCTTCTTCTTTTTTGCTATTTTGGGATCAGGTCATAGTAATATAAATAGGATGACTGAATGCCAAAAAGGGTAAGGCTTCTGTATCTTTAATAATTATGCGGATGGTGGCACAGCTGGGTGATTTTAAACCTGGAATTAATGGTCTTATCTCCCCACCCCCACCCCCAAGGTTAATAAATGTTCCTTCACTTCAAATGTAAAACACAGAATGAACATTCAACAATAACTTCCACTGTGTATGGGAACTGTGAAGATTGTGAGTCTGATATGTCTTCGAAGAGCCAGCCTGGTGTAGTAGTTAAGAATGGCAACTTCTAATCTGGTGAGCTGGGCTTGATTCCCTGCTCCCCCACATGCAGCCTGCTGGGTGACCTTGGGCTCGCCACAGCACTGATAAAGCTGTTCTAACACAGCAGTAATATCTCAGCCTCACCTGCCTCACAGGGTGTCTGCTATGGGGAGAGGAAGGGAAGGCGATTGTAAGCAGCTTTGAGATTCCTGGTAAAGAAAAGCAGCATATAAAAACCTTCTTCTTCTAAATAGAGTTGACCCCTGGCAATACTTACTTTGTGAATTAATTGCAGGGAAATAGGACATTCATTTTAATGTAAGTAAGTTTAACTTTGTTCAATTACAGGAGTTTCTGCCTCAGTCTTTTATTCCCTCTCCCAACGCCTTCTAACTGTCCAGTATATATGGCTAGAAAAGCACTTTAGAAGTCACTCCAAGCTCCCTGAATTTCTTGATGAGGGTGTAACAAAGCAGCTGCAGCATGGCTCATTGAGCACTGCCCATCATCCTTCTCATTGGCAGAATGGGGAAAATAAAGAGGATATGGTAATCCCTAAATGTCAATTGTATTGAAAGAGCAGGGAAGGATGTATGGGAGATTATACTTTCCTGTACATCAGAAAGGGCATAGAGTTCAAGAAACAAAGAAAACAAGATTAATTGCAGTGTGATCTGGAAATGCATAAGGAGAAAAGGGAGGCAATGTATATTCAAGAGACAGCGTGGTATAGTGATTAAGAGCCTCAGCTTCTGGCGAGCCGGGTTTGATTCCCCTCTCCTCCACATGCAGCTGGCTGGGTGACTTTGGGCTTGTCATAGTCCTGATTATGCTGTTCTGACTGAGGGCCATTCCACACTCATTCAAAATTGCACAATGGTTGCAAATTGAAATCGCTACTAATTTGCTGTTATGCACAACGTTGTTGACAATCTGAAACACTCCTGAAACCGATCCACAAAAAGCGCTTCGTTGTAGCACTTTCAGGGAAATCCCAAAAAGTGGATTCACCCTCCAGAAAGCGCTACACTCTTGCAACCAATCTGCAACACTAGCGGGAAAGTTCTGTGCATTACCATTGTTGCGGTTTCTGCAAAGTCCCTCCCCCTGGCTCTCTCCTCTGATCTTCCGGCGAAGCGATCACCATTTTTTTTTCTCAGAGCAAGCGGAGATCAACGCACCGGCGAGCCTTCGTTTACCCAGTGAGGCTTCCCCGGCTGCAGTTCCTCCCCAGAGCTGTTTTAAGTCACCAAGCACCAAGCACCACACAGCCCCGTTTGCTGGTTTATTTTCCCTTTATTTTTCACTCTATTTTCGGCCGAAAATCGCGCCCGTGCGGGGGGGGGGGGGGTGTTATTTTTTTTTTCACTCAGGGGGAGCGTGGCAACTATGAAACGGCAGCTTAAACACCACCTGCTAGCTAGATGGGTCTCTCCGTTGCAACGAATCAATGCAGATTCGTTGCAACGTCTGTGTGTGTGTTCTTTTTTAAAAACCTTCCTTAAAGGGAAAGGGGCTTTCCGGGAGCATGATAATGGCCACCCATTGGCTGCTCATTTGATTGACAACCAGGGGCGGGACAAAGCTCAGCAATATCGCTTCCTGGCTAGCGATTTTTGCCGAGACCGGAAACCTGTGGGAAACTATAGAAACGCAACTGGATTCCACTACAAAGGCAGGTATGCATAACGACGAATTCCACTATTTAAAATGGTGTTTTTTCGTTCCGAAACCAATTTGCTACATAGATCCTGGTGCGGAATGGCCCTGAGTCAAGCCAACAAGTAAAGTCAATGGGGACCAGAAGCAAGCCTTAGTGTGCAATGGCACCCACATTACAGATTTGGTTCCCAGAATATGTGAGAAAGGGTAATGATTTCTTTTCACCCGGTTCTGGGTGTAGTAAGAAACTTGCCAGATTAACCTTTGGCTCAGAGTTATTAAGACCTCTGGAGTCTGTGCCCTGATCGTTTCTGATTTTATAGTTGTCCTGCTGTTCTAATTGTCTTATATTTTCTGCAGTCGTATATTATAGGTGGCAACCTTTTTGATTGCCATTGCAAACCAACTTGAGTATCAGGAAGGTAGACTTGACATTTCGGAATTTGGGAAGACAAAAATAAAAAACAAACAATACTGAACTAGAAGGACCTTTCGCCTGATCAAGCCGGGCTCTTCTCAGGTGCTGCAGCTCTCCTCCTGGCTGGTGATGTGGAAAGATTTCAAAACATTCACTTCTCTTTTTGATACTGTGAGATGAAATCTCCTAATGGCAGGTGTTTCTACGAAATGCGTGAGTTACTGAGGGCTAGAAAGATGTCATGCTGTGCCTTGGATTCTTTTGCTGTGCTTTTAAAATGAATGCCTCCTATGGGTGAAAAACACTCCGTCAGCTGAATGAGAGAACAGCAGAGAGGCAGGGAACCTTGTGGATTAATTACGCGGCACCAGGCTGGTCCTGCTACTGACTGGGAGGGCATAAAAAGAGCTCTGATGAAATGGGCACGTGGGGGGTATTTCCTAATTCAGCCCGAAAAGGAGAAACAATGGGGAGAATTAGAAACTTTTAATTGATCTTTATAAATGGGACCAGCTTGCGTCTAGAAGATACGGAACACCCTAACCCCTTTGTGAGCTGCTTTGCTCCTTTTTTCCTTTTTAAAAAAAGGCTAAAACCTTTACAATCAGTTCAATCTACTTGAATTTTGTGGAACTGACGATACTTTACAAGCAAACCATATTTTTCCTCCATCAAACGTGTAGGACAACCCAAGGTCATTCTTTTGTTATCAGCAGCTCTAACCTGATTCTGAATTGGAACTGACCCTCCGTGTTGAGGAATTGATTTTTTTACGAGGTTGTGTAAAAAATGATTTGAAAAGATAGTATTTCACTGTGTTTATTCAATGGCTACTCATTTCTGCAGATGAGTCAGGATTTTAAAAGACTGCCAGACTACAGAGGCAGCAGAGTCATTCCTGCACAGTATGACTTCAGCCTGAGACGAGGGGAAGTTGCCTGTTGAATGATTTCCACAAGGGGAAAGCTCCCTGCCCAATGACCTGGTTGAACTGACGGGAATCTCAAAGCGGCTTACAATCCCCTTCCCTTTCCTCTCCCCATAACAGACACCCTGTGAGGCAGGGGAGGCTGAGAGAGCCCTGATATCACTGCTCAGTCAGAACAGCTTTATCAATGCTATGGTGAGCCCAAGGTCACCCAGCTGGCTGCATGAGGAGGAGCGGGGAATTAAACCCGGCTCTCCATATTAGAAGTCCGCACTCCTAACTACTACACCACGCTGGCTCCTGAGGGCCACTTTACCCATTATAGAGTCCTTGTGTTGATTGCATCATGTCACAAGGACTTTAGGTCAGATGTTGGATGGGCTCTTTATGCCTTCCAGAATCGCTTGGGCCCGCTTATCTTTGCAGCCAGATGGCACCAACAGAAGGCACATTCTGAAGATAGCTTCAGCATTTGCTTTAGTCAGGTTGGCTTTGTCCCAAATGCATTGTTTCATGGGAAAGTCCTGGACTCAGCTGCAGGGTGAGATTTATGGCAAAAAGAACCCCCAACTATGGCACGCTTTCCTGATTACCAAGGCAGTTATTGACTGTAGGTCACCTGTCATCATTATCAGTACAGACCCTCTGCCAAAAGACTCTTCCTTATAGGATCTCAGGGATTTGCTATTGGCTGCCTTGCAAAACTTACATGCAGCCATGTAAATCATGTATTTCTCAAAAAGGGGACATTGTATGGATGAATTTGGGAGGCGCAAATGTCCCATTGGACATCTGATTCAAAGTCCCCAAGTTTTTACACAACAATATATAGAAGCCATAGGATTGCCAACCTGAAATCTTGTGCTGCTGGGCCCGTATCTAGCTGTTCTCCTGTAGATCAGCATGGCTCCCCTCTGGAACATACTCTATGAGTGACCTTTTATAGGTTTCTTCATCTTATAATAGGAAGCAAATCCTCCAGGTTTTTCAAAGGACTAGTCCGAGTTGCTTGTGAAGGAACAACACATTTATTTATATATTATTATATGATCTGGGCCTAGAGACCCTAACTTCAGCAGTCTATGGTTCTTTTTCCAGACTCCGCCTGGAGGTGAATGGTGTCTCCTTCAAATATTAACTCTTTCATAACCGCATCATCCTGGTGAGGACCAAAGTGGCAGCCTGGAAGAATTTGGGGGTGGCATTTAGAGAGGTTTGGGAAGGTGTGAAATCATCTCTGGGTGATCCTTTAATCTTACTCTCCTAGTTTCTGTGGTGTTTATAGAGTCTCAGGCAGATTCCTAGAGTACCACTATGTGTGGTTCATTTTTTTTTCCTTAATGCCTCAGGGTTGGGAAATCAGGCTAGTTGGGAGACCTACCCCAAGGCAGTATCAACTGTCCACTACAAGCTGCTGATCTTTGTGATGTGAGCACCATCCGGGACAAATGTATTAAAAAGCTGTCAGAAAGACAGGATTATTAGAACATCAAATGTGCTTTGTTCATTGATTGTGACAATTAGGGCTGATTTCATTTGTGTTCCCCTCCCCGTCCCCTGGTCCAGATTAGCTGTAGTTTTGCTCAAATGTTGCAGGAATAATGCAAGATCTCTGCAAGACACTGACAGTTATAAGGACACAATATCTGTATTCTGGACAGGAAGGACAGGCTTCTGTAACTGGCATTGCAATTTCTTGATTGCCTGCAGAATTGATGGATTCTTCCAGCCGATTGAGTTATAACCCTGTAAACTGGAGAAATGGAGTAGCATGAATAACTTTGCCTATCGTTAACCTGCATGGATTCATTCCTGCCCCGTGGAGTGAGACAGGAAGGGAGAACGCTTGCTCAGAATTGTACATTTTCCAAGAAATATTTCCTTTCTGCAACCTGGTAATGAGACTCGAGGGCGTATATTCTTGCCTATGGCATCATTCTTGAAAACTGCACCAGGTGAATGGCATTAGCAAGGGTGCCAAATGGCGAGGCAGGTCACAGGAAAATGGTAGGGGGGAACCCCGCAACATTAACTGTGATTAAAATGTTTCGTGACCTTGTGGATCAAGTACCTGGAGCAAGTACTTTTTAGATGTCTCAAAAATACTTCAAGACAAGGAAATCTTGATTCAGCTACTCTTGTGACAGCTTTAGTTTATTTCAAGTGAGTTCTGTGTCGGTTGGGGTGGGGGGCAGTCAAGCTGTTCTGGCACCCCAGTTTGCACAGGAGACCGAGGTGAGGGCTGACTTTCCACTGGCGTCAGTGAATATCAGAAATGACTGAACACGACTGCAAAAAATAATTTCTTAGAGCTAAAACAGTTCCTATAAACGCCTGACAGCAGGGCCCCAAAATCAAGGTGATTAAAATTACCAAGGAAAGGCTCATTTAAATACAGTTACCCATTTTGTAATTCATGCAGTTCCTGACTATTAATGGGTTGTTATAGCAACCGCAACATATCTGCTTGCCACTAAAGAAAGACTGCATAATATAGCTAGGAGCCCAGTGCAGAAGGATACATGAGGTTTTGGATTAATTAGATCTGTTTCTCAATTTTTTTACTGTTGAGAAACCCTTGGATCATTTTTCAGGTTTCGAGAAACCCAAGAAGGGGTGCGAGTGTGCAGAATATGGTTGGGAAGCAGAGGTGGGTACATGCCCACCTGGGACCCCTCCCCTCCTCACTCCCTCTAGGCCAGGGGTAGTCAAACTGCGGCCCTCCAGATGCCCATGGACTACAAATGCTGGCAGGGGCTCATGGGAATTGTAGTCCATGGACATCTGGAGGGCCGCAGTTTGACTACCCCTGCTCTAGGCCAATCACTGGTCAACATGACTATATATGGTCATATCCCCGATAAATGTTTAACAATTCTTTTTTAAAATAAATAATTTAATTAGCTTCCACCCATTTGGGAAACCCTTCCAGGGCTGTCAAGAAACCCCAGAGTTTCACAAACCCCTGGCTAAGAAAGGCTGGTTTAGAGAGAGAAGGAAGCAGCCAAAGGTGGTGGGGGGAGGTGGGGGATGAATTTCTGTTTGGTTTTCTGCACACCTTTGAGGTTCACTTGCTGGAAGACGAGGACCATAAGGCTTGTAGTGGATGGTAGAAATTTCAAGCACTTCCCAGGAGCAAAGCTGCTTTATTTGCTGAAGCATTTATGGCCAGAACAATGAAGCTGCTTTATCTGGAGTCAGAACTTTGGTCTACCAAGGTCAGTATTGTCTTCTCTGACTGGCAGCAGCTCTCCAGGATCTTAGAGAGAGGTCTTTCACATCACCTACCACTAGGGTTACAAACCTCCAGGTAGGGCCTCGATTGGGTAGCCACCCCTGCTCTATGGTATACTGTAGAGTCTGCCATTTTCTCCAGGAGAACTGCTCTCTGTCATCTGGTAATTAATTGTAATTCTGGGAGAATTCCAGTCCCCATCTGAAGGCTGTCAACACTAGGCTTAGAGTTCTCCAAGAATTACATCTCCAGACAACAGAGACCAGTTCCCCTGGAGTAAATGGGAACTTTGGACAGCAGATTCTCTGGCATTGCATTACTGCTGAGCTTTCTTCCCACCTGAAGCACTACCCCCCAAAATCTCCATACATTTCTCAAGGATCAAGGGCTGCTCTTATGAGGACAAATCAGAGCTTAGTAACAGCTCTTAGTCCCAGCATTCCAAGAATGTTCAAGTTATTCATCCAAGAGAAGAAGCAAAAAGCTGGGAGGTACTAGAAATCTAGCACTTCAAAGGCTGTTTCTCCAAAGGCAGGTACTCCAAGCTTCTTGTTGGGGCTTCATGTTATTGAAAATCATGCAAATTACTCGCATGGCTCTCCTTTCTTTTTGCAGTTTTCCTGCTGCGGAGGTGATGAATTCACGGACTGGAATGTTAATCCGTACCATGCATGCAACAGCAGCGGCCCTCTGGCTTGCGGAGTGCCCTACACTTGCTGCAGGAAGGTAAGATGATGGCTGCTCTTGGGCCATTCTTAGGAGTCCAGTGCTCTCTATAATGGTGCCGCTCTAGGCTAAATGTTGGTGGTATCAAAATTAGACTACAGCCATGCTACAGAGGGGGTTTTATGCCCCAGTGCTCTCATTTACTTGACGCTGCATCCCAAAGAAGAGCTTTTTTTCTCGCATGAATGCTTTTCCTCAAAGGTCCTTGAGGGAAGGTTTAATCATATTCCATACCATGTGAGACTTTGTACGTGTGGCTGTGGCTGTCTTGACTCTCTCTCACATAATCTGTTAGACTGCCCCTTATATGAGAGATGCCATGACGACAGATTTACTGCCCTGTAGAACAAAATCTTTTGCAAATAAGTCTTTGACCCTGCAATTCTTACTCTCTGATAGCGATTCAGATGTAACCATTATTGTTTCTAGAGTCTTAGCTAAGATGTTCCTATAAAGTGTTGTCTATCTTGTGTGTTGTATTTTATGGTGTGTTTTACCATTTTATGGCTTATTCTGTTTAATTCCATGGCCTGTCCTATTATCTAACTGTATCTTTTTAGTTGTATTTACCTATGTTGTATGCAAATTAAAGGTTGCTGACTGACAGACTACTGCCATGTGCTGTATGTGGGGCTGCCCTTAAAGAGTGTCCAGACACCACAGTTAGTACAGAATGCTGCAGCCAGAACCTTGATTGGGACATCAGGGCCTTCTCATTTCAGGCTTGGTCCGGAAACACTGGCTTCCAATGTGTTTCTGGGCCTCATTGGACTTGTTGGTATTGATTTTGTAAGTCCTTTATGGCTTGGGGCTATCATACCTTAAGAACTGTCTACTCCTGCATGAGTCTATCTGTCCAGGCATCTTCTTCGTGTGCCATCATCATCTGTGATGAGATGGGTGGCAACCAAAAGAAGAGCCTTCTCAGGGTTGGCATCAAAACTCAGGAACTCTCTCCCTCTATCCTTGCCCTCTGGCAATCGGTGAAGACAGTTTTATTTTGTTTGGCATCCTCTCAATAGTTCTCATTGGCCCTCCTCCTTGTTCGTGTGTCTTGTGTATGTGTTCATATGTTTCATTTAATTCTGTTAAATATATATGGATGGATGTATCTGTATTTTAATATTATTTTGAATGTTTGCCTCCTTAGGGATCCTGTGTTGAGTGCAAAGGGGGCATACAATTATTCTCAATAAATTAATAAAGGATCAAACACCGCTACTGGTCTGGTCAGTAGTTTAGCTAGGTTTGGTGGCCCCTGGTTGGGAAATACTTGGAAAATTGGGGGATGGCACCTGAGAAGGGTGGGGTCTGGAGATGGGAGGACTTCAATGAGGCATAATGCGATTGAGTCCAACTTCCAAAGTGGTCATTGTCTCCAGGAGAATTGATCTCTATAGCCTGGAGATCAGTTGTGATTCCAGAGGATTTCCAACCACCATCTGGAGATTGGTAACCCTAAATATAGTTGTCATGCTTCATTTCAGGCTGTGCTCAGTGAGTCCTGAGTTCAAATTCAGTGTGGCAGGGGCTCATGGGAATTGTAGTCCACGAACATCTGGAGGACCACAGGTTGACTGCCCGTGCTCTAGAGGCAAAAATTCCTCCTCCCTGAAGTACCATGCTCCTGTGCACATCCCCTCTGCCACAAGAATGGGCATTTCTACAAAACAGAGGACATATTTCAGTGCTTCAGCCAATGAGAGGGACAACAGCTTAATTCAAAGTGAACGCCAGAGTGGTGTGTTTATTAGAGGGTTGCACTAGATCCGGGAAGAACCAGGTTCAGATCCCTACTTGTTCTGAAACTTGCTGGGTGACCTTTGAACATTTGTTTTCTCTCTCAGCATAGCCTATCATTGTAAGGATAAAACAGAGCCCAGCCCTTTTGAAAGGAGGGTGAGATAAACATTGAATAAATAAAATGCAGTGGAATCGAGTGTCATGAACCCCGATTCATGCCATCCTGGCTCCATCCGTCCCTGCATATTCTCACACTTCCATGCCCCCTCCGGACGGCTCTGGCCAAGGCCGTAAAGCAATAAACCTGTCCTTTGAGAACTTCACTCCCTTCCTTTCCCAGTGGGAGAGGCTCCGTCCGAATGTATCAATCTTACTGTAAGTGTCCTTGCGGAGACAGCCGAAAGTCTCAACAAAGTGCCAACCGCTTGATAAGGTTCCTGGCCATCTGGCCGCTTAGGAACCAGCTTGCTTTTGCCACCTTTCTGCTCTCCCGCCGAAATACCTTCAGCCTCCCTCCACTACCTAGTGGGCCCTATAACTACCCCGCTTGTTCCCCCTGTACTTTGTTATTATCAAGATCTTTGCTTAGGAAGATCTTGGCATGCTTAAGCGCACTGTGGACTTTGCCTAATAAAGCTACTTTTGGAATTTGCAACCGGCTGTTGGATTTCGAATGCGCTTTCACCTGAGGCTCCACAGGCTGGGCTCAGCCTGATTCCTGACATCGATAATCTGTAGATATGCCATCCAGCCCTCTGACCTGTTTCCAGCATTAACCAGTTGGGAAAGTTGTTAACAGTTTTAATGGCTTGTTTTTCTTTGCCTTTTTCTTTTAATTGGACTCTTGAAGAAGTATCATAAGACCTCTGTCCTCCCAGCCTTAGGCTCACAGTACATTTAGGGCACTGCACATTTGCTGGTCCTCCTTTAATGGCTGCCTGCCTAATTCTGCCTGTTCATTCATTTGGGGACCAAAGTGTTTTTGAGGAGGGCAGAGTTCAGGAAGAACACGATCCCTTTGAATCTGTTCCCTGTGGTCTGGAGATCTGTTGTCTTTCCAGGAGAATTGCAGGACCCATCATGATGTTAGCAGCCAGTTTGGGCAGCAGATTTTGGAGGTGAAGGGAAGCAACACTTTGCCTTGTTTGTTCTTAGCCCACTGGTTGGTTGATCTTAATTGGTGCCCTCTGATTGAGGTAGTGCTTGAAATTATAAGCAACTCCTTTGCAGTGACTTTCTGAAACACACTTAGTAATTTGTGCTAGGATTGCCAGGCGTTGGCTAGCAACCAGCAAAAGATAGAGAAGTAGGGCACAGTAGGCATTGGCATCGCACTTCTGGGGCAACTGGAAGTGGTGTGACATTTATTTTTATTACATTTATATACCACCCACCCTTGCAGCTCAGGACAGTTTTCAGTGAAATTCATGGTGCAATACAAAGAACGTCGCCATTGAGTATAATAATTGAGAACATGTACTATTTCTAACAGTAGAGCTCATAACCATAGAATGTTTAACATTTAACATTTAATAATATTATAATTTTACAATTCACGTTTTTATATTTCAGCACTGAGATTTGACACACCTGTCTGCGAGAGGGGTCTCTAGATTCTGATTGATGGACTTGTTTCATTAGATTCTGTGAGTTGGGTCTCTGGGAAGTCCTAGCTGTGGGTTTCCTCTGAAAGTAAATCACATAGTCAACAATGTTAGTGGTTTCTTCCTTTTCTTTCTTTTTTTTTGGCCTTCCTACAACTCAAAGGAGTACTGGCAGGAAGAGAGGGTCGCTGCATAGCAACCTTGGTGTGTACATTTTCAGTTCATATATGTTTAAATGGGGGTTATTTATTTAAAATGCCAGTCAGATTGACAAAGAAATGCAACAAGCTGTATGCCAAGGATCACTGCTGCTTGCAGGGATTTAGCTGAAAGTCCAAAAAGTCGATACTGACAATGTAAACCCACTGACTTTATTGGATTAAGAAGGGTGTAACACTCTCTCCAGAACTGCAGTGTAAACAGGGTCGGATTTGGACATAAACTAAATTAGTGACAGTTTAAGGCCTCTGATTAGGAGGAGCCCCTCAATAAAAAAATACTGCTAACAATTGCCAGATTGCCTTTTTTAGTAACATAATGGGGCCTCTTAAATTTGACCTAGCTTTAGGGGCTCCTCGTGTTCTCATCTGGCCCTGATTGTAAATTCCTTAAACAATTAAGAGTTAGACGAATTAAATACGAAAAATCATTTGTTTCCTAAATTCATTCACTGCACAGCGGTGGAAGTTCTCCACCTTCCATTACAATTTGCTGCTGGTATTTTTATGTGCAAGAACCAAAAAGGACTTCTTGGCTTGCAGCCCCCAAAAGATTAGGGTTCCTTGGAAAACGAACGAACTTTATGATATTTTCAGCATGAGGATTCCCTAAAATGGTCCATGTAAGAAGAGAAAACTATAAACGCATTGCAACACAAGAAAATTGATGGTGCACAAGAGCAAATCAGAGCACTCATCACAAATTGTGTTGCCAGGCCAGACAGTAACCTCCTGGGAATATTTAGGGGGCAAGAACTGGCACACTGCATCATGCTGAAACTTCTGATCAATGCAAGCGATGTCATGGAACACTCTAGGATGTGTGCAAATTCTAGCATATGCTGTGCTGACCTGGATGGCCCAGGCTAGCTTGATCTTGTCAAATCTGAGAAGCTAAACAGGATCAGCTGAACGTGGCAGACTACCAACAAAGTCCTGGATTGCTATGCAGAGGCAGGCAATGGCAAGCCACCTCTGCAGTCTCTTGTCTTGGAAATCGCATGATGGGTAGCCATAAGTTGGCTGCGACCTGATAGCGCTTTACACGGAAAGAGAGAGGGAGAGAGAGAGTACACTCCAAGACATCACTTTTAGTTTTGATAGGAAGTGACATCAGCACAGCAGCATGATGCTGGCACCTTCCCCCCATTTCTCCCCTCCCCACTTTCTGCCACCAGCATGTCATCTGTCAGCGAGCAACAGACAGAGTTACCGGGAAGTCTCCTACCCTGATCACAAAGGAAGCTGGGGTCAGACATGATGGAAGGCTTAGATTGGATTAATTCCATACAGGATTGTAGTGTAATAAGGATTTTTATGGCAGCTTGAGGAACAACAATAATAAATTTATTTACGGTCATTCAGGCCAAACTGTAAAGAGACATTTAAAATATCAGCAAATGCCAAAAAATGTGTTAAAAATACTGAAACGTTTTTAAACCAACAGAATAAAACCTAAATTTACAGAACGTTCGCAGGGAGGTCTACAAAGTAAATCCGTGGGATTTAACAAACCTAGGACATCATACAAAGTTAACACAACTTACATACAGTGAAAGGCAGAGGAACAGTCAGTGCTGTTTGCCCCCTTTCCTTAGCAGGTAGACCGTTCCCATTACAGGACACGCTCCAAGCAAGGTTCATCTTGGTTCCTTCTTTTCACCCAAGCCTTTGAGTTTTAATTTTAACAAAAGAAATGGGGAGGGGACTTAATGTTGATGACTGTTTAAAATGTATATTTTAGCCTTTTAAATGGTTTCTTTTTCAAAATGTCTCTTTAAGCATCCTCTTAAGCAGGGGTGGGCATACTCTGGCCCTCCAGATGTCCATGGACTACAAGTCCTATGAGCCCCTGCCAGCAAATGCATGGACACCTAGAGGGCCACAGTTTGCCCACCCCTGCTCTTAAGCCTGGAAGAGTTGGGAGTGTGGGAGACAGCAGCTTGCACAAGCAGAGCAGAGAAACTGCATATTTTCTCTGCACATTATTATAAGATCCCTTCCAGGCATAAAATGTCTGACAATCCACAGAAGGTGCTGTCAGATAACTACTTTCCAAGTGCTGAGAAATATCCCATTTAAACTGGAAAGTTCTCCAACTCTATATAGTATGACG
Source organism: Paroedura picta (assembly GCF_049243985.1). Taxonomy (NCBI): domain Eukaryota; kingdom Metazoa; phylum Chordata; class Lepidosauria; order Squamata; family Gekkonidae; genus Paroedura; species Paroedura picta. The sequence goes on from NC_135380.1 coordinate 25,965,376, forward strand.
AACAATGACTTAAAAGAAGAACATTGGGAGAACTTATCTTTTAGTTCTCAAATTCTGATTTCACCTGGAGGTGCACTGAAAAATGCTCTGGCACTTTAATAGCACCGAGCCTTTTTCTTCTTGATGACTCATGAAGATTTGAAATGTTTCCTCTTTATTTTGACGTCTCTCCTTACTGCAAGTTCTGATGTTTAGATTATGCCTTCACAACATTTTTTTTATGTTCTTGTGCACAGTCAGGGATGGGCAAACTGCTCACAGCCTGATGTTGGCAGAACAAGAATAAAAGGGAGTACTTTTGTACAATTTTGCAGGCACTGTTTAGAATGTAAAGGAGTTACTGTTGAGTGCAGCTTTCCATATTATTTTGACTTCATCAGGAATGGGCATTTCACCTTTGAGGCACTGATGTCCAACAGTGGGCGATTATTGGGAAGAATAGCTTTTCTAATTAGTTTTGGAACAATTTTGCAACCTTTCCCCCAAATGTTTAGTTTGCACATTCAGGATCTAGACTACTTCGCTGCAATAAAGGGAAGTGTCTATATGATGCCATGTCTAATCAGTACATGACTCTTCTGGCTCCTTCTTACTTAGAGTAGCCTTTCTCAACTTTTTTTTAATCATTGAAGAACCCCTGAAACGTTCTTTAGGCTTCGAGAAACCCCAGAAGTGGCACCGTCATGCAAAATATGGTTGGGAAGAAGAGCTGTGTCCACGCCCATCTGGGGCAAACCCCCCCCCCCTTTCCATCCCCTCCAGGCCCATTCGGGAAACCCTTCCAGGGCCATCAGGAAACCCCAACGTTTCACAAAACCCTGGTAGAGAAAGCCTGACTTAGAGAAAGTATAAACATTTTGGTAGATTACCAGATAAACTGGTGGGGGGGGGGGTGTCTGAGAATTTCCCCCCACCACTGCAACACGGAGAGAGGACAGAATTAAATTTTACATTTCTTCTCCTTTTCAGCTCTTTAAAGTTTTTTTTTTCCCTTCCATTTTCTCCTCAAGCCACACCGTAACACCCAGGCAACTTCAGGCAGAGGAGCGTGGAATCCAACCTGATTTTCCAGATTACAGTCTACCGCTCTTAAGGAGCACACCATGCTGGCAGTGGGGCAGCCACAGGGCAAGTGATGTGGGAACAGGGTGTGTGGGCACCATTCCCATATCACTTGCTGCCGCTGTGGCTTTGGTAGTGTGTGTTTGCATACCCAGAGCAAGGGCAGCCCTTGAATGCATCCAATGCAAAGGTTCTTGACCAGTTTGCAATTGCTTGTTGTGCTTCCCCAGCTGATCACTGAACAGCTTCCATATAGGCCCAGGCTTCATCTCAACATGCACAGCTGTCCTGTCGTCTTCTCCATGTTATGAAATGGCTAGAGTTTTAGTTTGCATGTTATCTGCATGCCTCTCCCTCCAGTGTGCGAACCATCCGTATGCAGGGCATCCCACAGCAAGAGAGATGGGGTGCAGTATGGAAGAGAGTCGACAAAAGCCAGCTGTAACGATCAATAAACAGCTGGATTCCAAAGAGCTGCTGCTTTGGCATTTTCAGGCCTGGCTCAAAGTCCGCAGGCTTGAATCAAGTCCCGGGGGGCGGGTGAGCAGTAGCAAGCACTTTTCAAAAGGTGATGGATGTCCCCTCCCTGTAGGGGCTGGCCAAGCCGTGCTGTTGCTTTTGAATCTCGGTGGTTCTTATCCTCGAAGTCTCACGAGTGCTACAAGATGCCAAGATGCCACTTCAAAGGCGCACAAGGGGAGGCTTTACATCACAATCTCAACATTCCGTCGCTCAGTAAAAACATGTGGTCAAAACCGCACAATTGCTGCGTGCAATTCAACAGGACCTTTGCAGGCAAGAATCCAAGTACTTTGTAACCCTCTTTCACAAAGTGTGCAGGGGGCCTCCTAAGCAGACAGCTGCTGACAAAGACACTGAATTATAACCCACACACAGACAAACACACAATAATTCTGTTAATTTTCCTATCGGATTTTTTTTTTATTCTTCCATTTTTGGTGAAACAGTTTGTGGTCTACATACAATGATGGTACTAGCCGGAGATGAAAGCACCTCAAAATTTTTCTTACTCCCCAACCCCCAGGAACCTGGGATGGTGAGAGGCTCACCTGGCCTCGACCAGGGCAGTAGACTTTTCGGTCCTGGTCCAAACCTGGTGGAATGAGCTCCCGGGAGTGCTAAGAGCCCTGCAGGAGCTTTCACGGTTCCACAGGACCTGTAAAATGGAACTCTTCTACCAGGCCTTTGGTTGAGGTCAGGGTATGGGAGATTGCAGGGGCTCCTCCACAATCAAGAACTATTGGCACCCTTGGGGATTGGGGCCCTGTGGCGGTGATGGAGGGGAAGCACATGGGACTGGCAGTCAAGGCATTGGACTACTAGCCTGTTGGAGACCTGAGTTCAAATCTCCCCTCAGCATGGAGCGCACTGATGGGCCACACCACCCACCCACCACACACTACCCCTTTATGGAGATTCCACATTTTCTTTCTTCCTCTGTTCACTCACGTTTCAGCGTAATACTATCCTAGGCAGCTGCAGAGGATGGTGGGTGTCGTGTCTAAGGCTACCCTTGGTGTTTTCCAGCACAGTCTCCAGAATGCGTGTGGGCAATGACAATAAATCAAGGTATTAAGGCAATAATTAAAACAGACTTGGCAAACCAGCCTACAAAGCGGTCTGGAGCTAGATGTTCTATCTAAAGTAGCAGAGAAGGCCAGAGTTCAAAGCCCTTAGGCAAGGTAGGGTTTCAAGATGCACAGATCTCTCTCTGGAAAACAAACACAAGGTTACCAGCAAGACCCTTGTGTACCAAAAGACTTAGAGGACAAAGTGGTGATAGCAAAACGTTGCCCCCATGAAATGGCTCTCCTCTTCATCTCCCTTTTGTCAGTCTAATTAGCTGACTCATGGCTGAACCCCAGGTGTTCTGACTAACAGAGTCCTTGGAGCTGGATCAACTGTGTCAGAAGCCAAGGCCAATTGATGCCAGGCTAACAATCGAGCACTCCTTCTCCTCTCTTAAGCCACCAATGTTTACTTTCATCTTCAATGCTCTGCTGACTCAGGAGACTTCAAAGGTGAGAGACAAACTGATTTGTGTGCCATCGTCCCTTGCCAGAGTAAGCAGCCCTTATGCTTCTTTTGCTGGTTCTGACTCTAAATCCAGTTGCTCAGATGGACATTGTACTGGTGCTGCTCCTGATTCCTTCATCATCTCATCCTCGGGGGAAGAGATAACTGGTTGACTCATGACAGTGGGCTTCCCAGTACTTTCCAGGTAGGCTCCCCCACCCTGTTAAGGATTGATTGAACACTGTGACATTCACAAAAGAAGTGGAACAATCCAAACATGACTAATGTAACCCGGCAGCTTCCTGAGCTAGACCAGAAATGGGAGTCGGGTTTTGCCCATCTCAACAGAGCTTCATAGTAGCAATTAGTTTACAGCCAAGAAGCTAATTTGTGCAGACATTCTTCAGACATAGAGAATGTTGTCACTGGCGACTCGTCTAAACCAATCAACTTGTCAGAGCAGGATAAAGTTTTGGGTTTTAGAGTCGGTTTGACAGCTTGCGTTGCTGTCACTGCAAAGGTGGAGATGAGAATTTAAGTAGAAACACCTGCTACATATTTCAGTTTGGAAAGACAAATGATTGGAACAAGGCCTTTCATTAGGACACACACATGGAGGCAAGGTCTATAACCTCCCAGCTTGACTGCTTTACTCTCCGTAGGGCTTCCTGTTCCAAAATTCAGTGGTGTGTCTCCTTGTACAGGGGAGATTGAGGGTGTTTTATGCATATGACACAACCTTTTGCATATTTGCACTGGCTTCTAGTTTGTTTCTGGAAACAATTCAGACTGCATTTGGAGGGCTGTGAGGATGGCATAAGATTTAGTGGCTAGTTTAGTTTTCCTTTTCGTTTTTTTCTTTTTATGATGTGTGTTTTGGGTTTTGTTTTAGTAAAGTGTTTTTTATGTTGTTTGACGTGTACTTTGGCTTCTGACAGCCACCTTTGAAGAAGTGGGTTTTAAATGCTTAAATACATACATTTGTAATCCACACTTGCAATTCAGCTGATGTTTTTTTGCACAGAGGAGCAAAAAAAAAAAAACAGAGTACCAATTCCTGGAGTTCCTCCAAATCAGCATTAGCACAAAATATATGCTTCTTGCAGTCTGAATGGAGCATCCTGCTGGTCTCTTTTGAAGGCCTCATGCATTGCTTACTTTGGAGGAGGTGGCTGTGTTAAGTCTGGCTGAGAAGGTGAAAAGGGCATCCTCTGAAAGGCAGTTTGTACCCTTTAGCAGCTTGTGTTTGATTGTTTAGAGTAATACTAGAGAAATTTTGAAAAAATTATAGTGTGGAGATGCTTGGTGATTTATTTCTGAGTTGTCATGTATTAAACTTGTTCCCCATTTTGGATTACTATTATTATTGTTACTAGTAATTAAGCCCGCTGTAAAATGAATACAGCGGGCGCTAGCTGTTCTCAACCATCCTGGCAGCGATAGCCGGATGGCTGGGAAGGGTTCCCGCCGCCCACAGGCTGAAGCCATTACGAGGTGGCCAGGAGCACGATCCCTGCCCCCTGGGAAGGGCTTTAGGCTGGGGTGGGGCGGAGAAAGGCCTTCCCAGGGGCTGGGAAGAGCGCTCCCTGGCCCTTGGGAAGGGCTTAAGGCTGGGGAGGAGGAGAAAGCCCTTCCCAGGGGCCGGGGAGAGCGACTGCAGTCTCTGCGAGCCAGCGGTCATTCTCCCCGGTCCCTAAGAAGGGCTTAAGGCTGGGGAGGCCGCAGAAGCCTTTGCCGGTGGGGAGGGGAGAAAAAGGCTTCTGCGGGGCCGGGGCGGCACTGGGCGCCTCTGCGAGCCGGCCATCACCGTTCCCGGGCCCCCAGAAGCCTTTTTCTTCCTCCGCCCATTGGCAAAGGCTTCTGCGGGCCCGGGGACGGCGCTGGCCGGCTTGCAGGGGAATCAAAAGTACAGAGCTAAATGGTAGCTTCACTGGGACAGTTCCAACAAACATTTGCTTGCGTGCTCTCTTACAAGTTTGTGGCACTGTTTCCTGCACATACCCGCATCTACCGGCACACACAGTTTTTTTCTGCTTCTGTCTTAGTTCTGCATCTAGTAAACATGGTAGGGGGAAAAAGGATGGTGAAAACCTTGAGAAAATACCATGATCCTCCCCTGCATTCTTTTGTGTTCCATAGTGTGGGGGAAACAAGAGAGGCCATTAACTCATAATAAGCTTCTTACTTGCATACAGGAGAGCTGTCCAAATGTCATTGACTGGGGGATTGAGGCAAACCGATTGCATGCTGGACTTCAGACAAAGGGCCAAGCTCCATGTGGTAAAGTCATTTCTCCCTAAGATCCCTACCACCTTTACTCCATCTCCCAACTCTTGCCTGTTAGTTAGTATGGTGAAGTCCCTTGTAGCTCCCTCCAACATTTGAAAAAGGAAATTGGTGGCCAGTCACATAAGGAAGCAGAGTTGGTCTCCCAGCACAAATAAGGTTCCCTACTATCATTTTATCCTCACACTCACCCTGTGAGATAGGTGGGGGTGAGGGATTGTGCGTGGCCTAGGTCATTGCAGACTCCTAACTCAAATCCTTCCATATATCCTTGCCCCTTGTCTCTTTGCCTGGATTTTCTTTTAAGGAATGTGTCCCTGGAGACAGCTGTTGATGTCATCCCCCTAAGAGTGTACAAAAATATGGGTGAGGAATTTTGTAAATGTCCTGGAGCTCTTGACTGCTCGGTTCTGCTTGCTGGCAAACTGAAGGACTTTGTAGAACTACACTAATGGAAATGTAGGAGGACAAATTTATGACTGCTAGTTCAGCCCAGGCTATTTCCGGGGTGGCCTTCTCCAGGAGGCATCTCAGAATGGAGAGCTGTTAATTCATCACTTAATGAGACATGCTCACCTGAAGGCATAATTCTGGCACTAGATAGAAAAAGCAGCATCTGTTGAGAGAACACAGTAGGTACACCTGTTATAAGCGGCACAATCCAACAGTTTTCCTTCAATTTACCTGAGATCTCCAGCAAATTGTTTGCCTGTCAAAATAACATCAATTCAACCTTTTGCAATAATGGCTGGATTACAATTCCACACACCATTCTAAGAACGTAGAACAGAGTTGGTCTTGTCCAGAGCACTCCAGTGTAGACCTTAGCACAATTATAACCTGGTTTAATGACATCTTTCTAGACTTTTGGTAGGTGCAACACCATCTCTTTGCTTGAGGATGGTGAATTACCATGGCTGTTAGGGTGCCCTCTCTGCCAAATCTTCTTTAGTTTTGCACCTGTCAGTTGGCACAGAAGGGAGTTACGGGGTCAACCACTCTGCTGCTTAGCAAGCATCAAACATTGGCATTGACTTTACTAGTGGACTTGACTTTACTATTGGACTTCCCCACTTTGGGTCATGGGAAACTGCATTACCTATGCAGAGACTCCATCTTTCAGGGTGACTCAAGAGGACCAAGTTACCCAGGGGGTCCTCCTGTAGACCCTCTCAGAGGTCCAGAGAAGCTCAGAATACTTCCAGATGTTGAAGTTCCTCTCAATAAAACAAATAAAAATAGCAACACGTAAAAACAAAATAAGGCATCAAAAGAGAGAGAGAATTAGTTAACAAAAGAAATGTTTTATCAAATCACCTGTCTTATTTGTGTAAATTTGCAGATCTAAGCTGAGAAACTGTGCCACAGTTTGATCCAAAAGGACTGAATATAAAAAAAGGTGAAACTTTTCCATTGCCAAAGAAGTGAACAAGGGTGTCTAACTTCAAATTGCCAGCAACTCTGTGTTTAAAAAAACATTTTATAGTTAGAGCTAACTTCACTTCTGGGAAACACATAGATTCCTAGAAAGGCATGACATCACTTCTGGGTTTTCCTGGAAGTGAGGTCACACCATTACTGACAGCCTGCTCCCTTTCCCCACCCCTCTGGCTTCCTACTACTTGCCAAGTCTAGTTGGTGCCAATGCAGCAACAGTACTTCCAGAGTGAATCTGAAAGTGATATCACCACATTGGACTGATGCCCTTGGATCCATGCAAACTCTATGGGATTGGTTTGCTTGTTTATTCAATTTCTTATCTACCAATATCGCAGAATGTCTTGCAGCAGTTTACAGTAAGAAATAAAAACCCAACATAGTTTATGATAAAGCAGTTTACAATAAAAAATAAAAACCTGACATAAAACATTGAGTGAACATTGGAACTCCAGTGGCAGACCAATCAAAATCCAGCCCCCAGCCTCCTCTTTATCATAGTGTTTCAGGTGAATCCTAGAATGTCAACCCAGTACAGTGGCGTCACTTCCAGATTTGTGCTTGAATTAATGTCGCTGTGCCAATCTGTCACCAGTTTCCCCCCTAATTTCATACTTGCTGTTCCATGGAGCTGGATGGGTGAGAGCCAGAACAGAGATCTTCTGTGACAGGTTGTACAGTGAACTAAAGAGAGCATGGTCTATAGGTAGGGCATGATCATTCCTATTCTATGCATCTGGGTAAGTTTAGCTTATGGGCACTCCCATTTTGTATGTGGAAGAACATCCAGTTCGGATGGTCTCCCCTCAGGCTAATGGATCCAGGTAGTTTCCAGGCATGTAATTCTTTCAAAACTTTAGTTGACCTCTAGAACAGGGAAGGGGTCCTGCTGATTAATATAGTTGTTCTTCAGTATGGCCTCCCACTGTCTAGAGCTCCTTTTGCTCCAGGGTATACTTACGGAGTTTGGGATAATGAAGGAATGGGGATGATGAAGAGAGCATCAGGAGGGGAAAGCTTAGGACAAATACAACAGAACACAGTAGAAAGCTCATTTTAGAGCTTATTCCCTGGTAATTTTTCTTCTTAGTGTGTGAAATAAATTGCAGTCTTGGAATAGGGCCTTTAACTTTTTACAGCAATTATTGAACGTCTGTGTACATTACACACATACTTATATACACAATGAGTCAAGTAGTTTAATTCCAATTAGTTCGACAAAAGAGTGATCTAAACACACAACAATATGGCTGTGTGTTGATGAGCAATTTAATCTGAAATGATATAACATATTTCTTTGGGCAGAAAGTGCTTAAAAGTTTGGCATGTCTTTTGGCTACAGTAGACCTTGAACCATAGATACTGTGTCCTTTTAGATGGCTTCTAATTCAGAGATCTTGAGTTGTGTATAGAAGAGAGTGGAACATCCAGAAAGCTACCAGCCACCATGGAGTAATGGTTAATGTTAGACAGTGGTCTGAGAGTCCCAGGTTCAGAACCTCACTCTGCAGTGGAAGCTATCTGGGTGATCCTGGGGCAGCCACTCTCTCCCAGCCTATCCTACCTCACAGGGTTGGAATTTTTGTAAGGATAAAATTGATTAGGAGTGACTGATGCTATCAGTCCACTTTGGATCCCCATTGGAAAGAAACCAGAGCACAAAAAAATAAATACATTATAAAAAGCATTGGGTGGATGAATTTAGGGATTTTTTTTGTATATGATAGAACATATCTTTCTGATGAGTTTGGCATAAGTAATGCTTTTGGTGCATTGTGTTTGAAGTTAATCTCTTGGATTAATGCCTCCCTAGATGCCTAAATCTTTCTATAATCATCGGTTTCTTCTAGGAGCAATTTTCAGTTACTCTGGGGGATATTTCTCCCTTTCCCCTCCATATTCATAATTTTATAAATGGCCTCACTGGTTGCCGTCTCTTCTTCCTGTGGCAACCAGGCACCACCTTTGGAGTATAATATTATTCATAATCTGCTGGAATGTCATTGGTAGCAGTCACTTGGAAGCAGTCCCCGGCTGCCCCGGGAAGGAACCATAAAGCGTACCGTTTAATTTGGGTCTTACAATCAGCTTGTACTTCCCCTGCTTGCCTCCAGGTTAACTGGATTTGCAGGCTCCTGCCTAACATTTAATCCACCCAAGGCTTTGTGATTGCTTCATTATGCCCGAGAGCATTTCAATCTGTTTCTTATAGTGTGCAGGAGGAAAGAGGAATTTTTCTTCAAAATGCCTCACTGTCAGGAAAACTGACATTTTTCTATTTGACTCTGCTATAAAGGAGTTAGCTGACAGAAACAGTGATGTATCTGTGGAAAGGGATTCATCTACCTGCTCGGGGTTTTGTGTGTGTGTTTGTTTGTTGAGGCCCTGTAGGTAAATTGGGTTTTCTGGTGGCTGTGCTCATGTTCTGCGACTGCAGATCAAGAATCAAAAGGCCGTACGGCACTGCTCCCAGAAACAGGGAGATGAGAGGTAAATCTGCCTGACGGGCAGGGAGGAAGGAAGGGCAACTCGTACTGCTGATATACAAACATAAACTACTTAATATGAATTTGTCTTTTAAAAAGTACCAATTTTCGTCATTTAGAATCTGCTGTTCCAACGTGATTATGTTTATCTTCAGTTGCCAGACAAATGCATGGCCAGGTATTCAAATTACATGGTCCATCAGTGCATCTGGGAGGGCCAATCTTTCTATTTCATTGAAGAGATAGGAGCACCTTTTTCCAGTGTATTCTGGAAAGCATTCCCAAAACCAGTAGGACTGGCCTCAGTAACCTATACCTTGGCACATGGACATGGTAGCATCAGCAGTCATAGAATCATAGAGTTGGAAGGGGCCATACAGGCCATCTAGTCCAACCCCCTGCTCTATGCAGGATCAGCCCAAAGCATCCTAAAGCATCCAAGAAAAGTGTGCATCCAACCTTTGCTTGAAGACTGCCAGTGAGGGGGAGTTCACCACCTCCTTAGGCAGCCTATTCCACTGCTGAACTACTCTGTGAAAAATTTTTTCCTGATATCTAGCCATGGGCAAGCTTTAAATTGCAGTGTATTCCGTTTGGGTTTAATTGAAGCCTGCTTCTTTAATCTTTGCTGCTATTAAATTTGGAGAAGTGTTGTGACTGTTTCTTGCTGGTCGAGTTAATTTTGTGGTGTTAACTTTACCGTTTCAAATAAGTTGACTGCTGAAAGATACTTTGAGTGCTTTAGGATAGATGGGGAAAGGCATAAGTTTGTATAAAGAAGTGGAAGCGGCTCTATTCTCTAGGCCAGGGGTAGTCAGCCTGTGGTCCTCCAGATGTTCATGGACTACAATTCCCATGAGCCCCTGCCAGCAATGCTGGCAGGGGCTCATGGGAATTGTAGTCCATGAACATCTGGAGGACCACAGGTTGACTACCCCTGCTCTAGGCTATAGCCTGGGAGCCAGAATTGTAATTTTTTCCAGCCTCACAATCCGATACCCTCACAAGTGATTGAACTCCATAATAAAGTTGGAGCCTTCTTACAATAAAGACTTCAATGAAATGCAGCAGATGCTTTCCCAGTGCAAGAGAATATGGAAGGGCTCATTATTTTTTATTCTTCATGTGATGAACATCTGAAGCCTGAAGCCATGCGATACTTTACTTGCCGAAATCAGGATTGGTCCACAAAGGACTGGTCTACATGCTCAGAAGGCTCTGGCAGGCCACAGAAACTATGAGTGGTACCAGCTGCCTGACACCCCCCCTGGTCTAGTTCTTTCGCCACACTTGGTGTGTTGCCTAATTTCAGTGGCTCAGTTTTGTTTCACTCTTCATTAGATTTGTGGAATACCATTGCCTCTCTGCATGTTCTCCTCTTTCCTAGCTGAATGTGCCAAATGCCATTAATTTCCACTTATATATTCTCCAGTCTTCTGATTCTCGACTGCTCTTCCTTCTAGGTCTCCCAGAGTGTGTTCAGTCTTCTGAACACCAGAATGGGATAGGAATGCAGCAGCTATGGGAGAGAGGGATAGAAAACAAGGATAAGGCCAGAGGAGGGTAGTAGTTAGAGTATTACATTTAGGGGGACCAGCTGGCAACCAACAGGAAGCTGAGCCGTATTGTGGAGGGGCTCAAGGACAACAGAGTGGAAGAAACAACTCCAGGCAATGCTGCAGTGAAAACCGGAAGAGATGTCATTGTGATGTGATTATGGCACTTCCAGTGTCTGGCCAGGAATGATGCTGCAGTAGGGTTGCCAGCTGTAGGTAAGGGAATTACTAGATATTTGGGAGGGTTAACCCTGAGGAGGGTAGGGTTCAGGGAGAGACCTCAGTGGGGTATAATACTATAAAGTCCACCCTCCAAAGCATCCATTTTCTGCAGGGGAACTGAGCTGTATAATCTGAAGAACTGCCGTGATACCAGGAGAGCACCAGGCCCTACCTGGAGGTTGGCAACTCTATGTCATGGTGTTGCCTGTTGCCTACTGCCTCCCACTGCTGAATTTACTGTCTACCTGGATTAGGATCTGGGACGTTTGAATCCCCATGTTGCAGTGGAAATTCGCTGGATGACTGGTCACTCAGGGCACCCCACTGGGTGATTGTGGAGCTAAAAATCAAAGGGGGGGATGAAGTTGTAAGCTGGTCCCCACTGGGGAGAGAAGTTGGGTATAAAATATCTGTATGAATAAATTAGTGTCCCCTAACTCTCTCCCCAGCTCCAAACACCCACCACAAGAGCCCTGCTTTCAAGCTTGCAAAATAGCTACCACTTAGGCCTCTGGTACAATCTACACGGTGCAGCAAGAATCAGGAAACTTCCAGAAAAGCTACCAAGGGAAAGTAAAACTGCAGCTTGCCTTCAGAAGACTAGAGCTCTCTGGTGGCTTCAACATTCTCCTGTAGCAAAGGCCTCCGTCAGTGCACTGTCAGCGTAAACTGTGTACTTAGTTCTTACTCCTAACACATAAGTCAGAAAGCAGACGGTGGCTCAGTGGGTGCACTTTATTAAACTCCTTTATTACTGGTTTGCCAATTGTTTGTTTTTTGCAGTGCGGCGAAAAGTCTAAGAAACAAGCTGGAGCGTTCTATCTGCTTTCATATATCTTGTGGCTTTTGGGGGCAGGGGGGGGGGAAGTCACCTCCATCCACGCGCTGTTATTACGCTTGAAACAATTTTTCTTCTCTTGCCAGGTCCCCGGAGAGGTCATTAACACACTGTGTGGATACAGGACTCTAAGTAAAGAGGTAACAAAATTCTTGGTCTATCAAGGGCTTGAAGTAAACACCAGGCAGGCCGAAATATAGGGGGTCCCTCTTTGTCAACAAACATCTGCAAAGGGATCCAGGGAGACGAGGGCATCGGCAAGGGAGAAGCAAAGAAAAGGAAGACGCAGATGAGAGAGTTTTCCCGTACAACCAAAATGAAACAAATAGGCATCTCAGAGGAGTATTGCTATGAGCTTTTGAGGAACATTTGTTCCTAGCTAGCTGCTTGCGGGAAAGATCTACCTAGCTATCACCCGATAGTCCTTAATGGCTCCAAAATTCACTGCCTAAGGCAGTGATTGAAAGAGCATTTGAAGTTTGCTTGTTACTAGATGCCAGTGACCCTCTGGGACTGGGGTGCACACTGGGAACCATTACGGTGTGTTCATAGACCAATTCACTCCTGGTTTGTGGCCTCTGCAGAGCTGTTTTTGAGAATGGGAATTGATTCTGGCCTTATTTGTGTTCTGACAATGAGGGTGAACCTTGGAGGTTTTAAGCTGACACAGTGAATGACTGTGAAACACTCTTGGCAACCTTTGCATTGAAGGAACCTGTTAGGCAAGGGAGAGAGGTGTTTTCTACACATTTTAAGACATTTTTTAAATAGGCAGAGTTATTTTTAAAAGAAAAAAAGATGCTAGATTTAACAGGCCAAATACAAGAGGTGTGTCATGCAGAACTTTTCTGCACGTGGATGAAAGGCACTGGGGGTGTGCAACAGTGGTGAATGGGACAGTCTGCTGTCATTTATAGCTGTTTTGTTTACAATGAAGAATGAAAAAGGGCAGGCTGGACTATGCTGAAACAGCTCAAGATTCCAAACAAATGCTTATAATAATGACGTATTTGTATGTATGTTTTCCAGTGCACCTTACCAAGAAGTCATTGTAGAGGAATATTATTATTATTACTTACACAATCTTTCTGCCCCTTAAAACCAATCAGACAAAGTCAGGGAGTCTAGGTCTTACAGAAGCTATTAATATGGCACCTCCATGTGTAAATAAAATAGACCTCTGAACAGCAGGTCCTCAGGGACAAATAAGGAAGGGATGCTTCATTCATTCCTGCCATGCTTGTAAGCGTCCAGAGGGATCTAGCTAGCCACTAAAATATTGGACTAGACGGACCCTTGGTCTGATCCAGGATCATTGCTGTTAAGGTACGTCATTTAACGAGGGGTTTCAGACCCCTTGAGACAATTGCACAGAGGCACTCTCTGCATCCACTTTTGAGTAGCCACGACAGTGCTATCACATGATAGCCAAGTGGCGCCCCCATGCTCAGAGGACATATATCTCTGATTATTACACTGTCCTCTTTATTCTGACCCTAGATCTAAATTCTTGGCAAGCTGTCTTGTGGAGTACAATGGACTGATGGGGATAGATAAAACTTGCTTGTTTTCATTAGGTACTGTCCCTTGTGTTACTCACAATATATCCCTTTTTGCAATGGCTGCAAAGAAAATGAGGGCAAGATTTGTGATGAATGATGTTATTGGTAATTTAATGTGAATGTTAAAGTCTTATGACTAGGCTGGAGCTTTTCTACATATTATGCTCTTGTTTTGTAATGTTTTGCAATGGCCTGCGGCTGTGAGCAATAATCTCAATGATAATAAGGATGACTAATAAGTATTGGGTACAAGTGAGACCGTTTTAAGGGATCCATTTGAAACACAACCATGACGTTGACCACCCTGTGGGCATTTGAGGGTACCGAGGGCCATAGAGAGCGTGCCTAAGCTCATCATGAGCCCCATTTTATTCAATTGGGCTTGCTCGCAGGAAAGCATTCTTGGGACTGATGCTTAATCATCTGAGCTGCCAGTGGATAGTTTCACATTGAGCTCTTTGATGGATGTGCTCAGGATTCTGGTGCTACTGAAAGCCACCAACTGCAAATTAGACCCTTGCCTTTCTGGCTAATTGAATTTTGCCAGAATGAACTAGCTGCCCTGCTCACCAGGATTATACTTTACACATTTTCAGAGAACACTGAAAGTTGTTCCTGTAAATCCGCTCCATTATTGAAAGACACAGCTCTTGTGAAGAAAGAACCTGCTAGGTGTAGGTTGTCTCCAATCACAGTGATTGAGTGGGTGACAGCAGAGCCACATCAGAGATTCCTGAGTGGTTTGCCTGCCCCTGAGTCATTTCGGTCAGGCTTGAGGCCTGATTTTAAGACTGAGATAGGGTCGGTTCTGCGGATGGATGAGCAGTTTACAAAGAAATAGAAGAAATGCTTCTCTGTCAATGTTGTTGATCCACTGTCAGATATTGCTGGAGTATTTAGATATTGGGGTTAGCCACCAAAGGTGTCAGTCTTCTCTGTCAGACATATGGAAAAAGTTTCCATTTAAGAGGCTGAATCCTCCATATGGGTAGATGAAACACAATGTTTCTCAGTCCTCTGTCCTCTCGCCAAGCCCCCAAATGAGTTCATTTGTCATTCTGGAGCTGAGCATCATTAATATGCTGGTGACACCCAGCTATACCTGTTATTCACAAAGCCTCCCAAAGCATTTCTCTGAATTGATGCCTCAGTACTGTGGGTTGATTCGGATAAACAAGCTGGATCTAATTCCAGATAAAATGTTAGGAAAGATGATGTTTTGGATGGGAGTGACCTGTGATTGGCAGGGACGGAGACAGGAAGTGGTGGTTTTAGACTGAGGTTCCCACAGTACCTGACACACAGGGTCTGACCATGATCAGTCCATCGGGTTGCAGCCTGGTGGTGGTCTTTGACTCGGACTTCTTAATGGAAGAACAGATTGGAGCTGTCTCTGGGAATGCTTTCTTTATCGTATCAAGAAACTCCCTACTGGATCCACCTAAGATAGTCTCACTGGTCTGGGCTTCTGTGACGTCTAGACAAAATTGTTCCAGTGATACCCTCACCTTGAGGAATGAACTGCCAGTGAGCATGTGGCCAAAGGCCCTGTCCCTGCCTGCTTCAAGGAAGCAGGGCCAGTTCTACAGCCAAGCCACCCAGGCACCTGCTTGGACTAATGCAATGAGGGGTGCACCGATGCACCACAAGCTCTTGGTTCACTTCCAGCATCAGAGATGACTGACATCACCTCCTGGGCCTTTCACTGTGGGTTGGGTCCAAAAAGGAATGGCTGGTGGCTTTATTTCTAGGCCAATTCCCTCTATTTTGTTTGACTTGGCTCTGGCCAGAAGTGGCACAGTCCCAGAAGTGGGTGGGTGTAACTTGCTTGGGGAAACATGAAGACCTTGAATGGGTCCTGTAAGGGAGACATGTACACTTGCGGATGAAAGTGGGGGTACTGGTGACCGTGCTTGCATTTGCAGGGTGATTCTTTGCAAATATTGTGGATAGGTGGATTGGATTGTTTGCTGTGCAAAGTTGATTTTAGCATCATTGTAAGCTGCTCTAAGCTCGCGAAAGAACAGGGCAGAACTTTAAATGAATAAATATGAACACAGAAGATTTGGTCCTCCAATACAGGACCAAATGGTGGTTTTCTGAAGTTCTCTGAAACCTCCAATGAAGTCTGTGAGAAGAGTGTGTGTGTGTGTGTGTGTGTGTGTGTGTGTGTTTGTGTATGTTTGTGTGTTTGGACTCCACTTCTTTCACTGTTCCTTATTCTGTTTGCAGAGGCTGGAACTGGTAGACTCCATCTATGTGCGTGGCTGCATCCATGCAGTGGGCTTGTGGCTGAAAGACAATTTCGAGGCGACTTTTGGAATGGTTTGCTCTTTGCTGCTTCCTCAGGTATGTGGATTGTTTTGCTATCTTGGGACTCTTCATCCTTTTCTTTGCTAAGGCAGCGGTAAAAGATAATAAATCTTTATTTTTACATCGGCAAGTTTAGATCGTGATAAATTACTTTCCAGACTGTTCAGACCGAAACAAAAATACTGGAAACAGAAAACCGGGATCCATAAGGTGTTAAACATGCTTATTTGGAAAGATGAAAACAGGAGAGTGGTTTCTGTGTTAAACAATATTATAATTAGGCTAGGGAGAAAGCCCGCTGCAGCCCTAAATGCAGCAGGTGCTAACGGGACGAAGGTGGAGGGGGGAGGCAGTTCTGGCAAGGCGCGGAGCAGCCGATCTTCCCCTTGCCTACCTCCCCCTCCCAAGGCAGTAGGGCAACTGTGCATCACCCTTGGGGCTGGTGAGCCTGGGGCCACCTGCTGCCGCTGCCACCTCATTCCCAACCTGTGATGCAGCGCCATGACAGCCATTTGGAAATGGAAAAATCTGTTACAGCTGGACTAGGGAAAGGAGGATCACAGAGCCATCTTGGTATAGCGGTTAAGAGCAGCAGCCTCTAATCTGGAGAGCCATGCTTGATTCCCCTCTCCTCCACAAGTAGCAAGCCGGGTGACCTTGGGCCAGTCACAGTTCTCCCAGAACTTTCTTGGCATCACCTACCTCATAGGATATCTGTTGTGGGGAGAGGAGGGGTAGGCAATTGTAAGCCGCTTCGAGATTCTTTTGGGTGGTAAAAAGCGGGACACAAAACCAGCTCTTCTTCTTCACATGAAGCTATTTGATACGGAATCACACCATTGAGCTACCAAAGTCAGTGGTGTCTTTTTCAGACTGTCAGCAGCTCTCTTGAATCCCAGACAGAGATTTTTCATATCACCTACTGCTGAATTCTTTTCACTGGAGGTGTCAGGGGCTGAACTTCCTATTTCAAACTATCCCCTCGACTACCACATCCAGGCACAGCTGCTTCTGGAGGCGTTGCTAATGAAACAGAGAGAGAAGCCATCAGCACTGTGATAATACCCAGCTCCAAAGCCCTGTGTGATTTCATTTAGTGACCTGGTATAAATATCAAAGATTATTTGTTTCCTAGACGCCCCAGTACCTTGCCTACTCCGTCTCACTGTATCCAAGTCTCCGCAGTGCAAAATAATCTTGTCGTTGTTATATTTGGCAGTGATCCAAGAGAAACTCAGCAGCAGGTGTGTAAATATAGTTTATTAACCATCCCATTCTATTTTTGCGTTGCAAGTATTTTGACAGAAAGTTATATAAGTTTCCAGCTTTGCGGTTGTCTCCCAAATAAGGCGAGGAGCAAAGATCTGGAATAAATAAATGGGATCAGTTAAGGAAGGGCCAATGGCTTGCAACCATTTGCAGGCTGGCTCCTGAAGGAACTTGCTCATTCTTTCCAATATGCTATAAAATGCAGTGCGAGAGAAAAGATCAAGTCTTCCCAGTTACAAGAGCTCAAGCTTTTTAATGTCCCTAATATGCTGATTAGACACCTCCTTTGCTCCCAATTGTGTTTTCAGTGAAACAACCACTAAATATCAGAACTACCAAGGTTAATCTGTTCAATTTCTGCTTATTTCATAATTGCAATTCACAGCTCTGTCGGCTGCAACCTGATGGTTCGTCAGAGATGCATGTCAGATATGTCAGGAAATGGTTACTGTGGAGTAGGTTGCAGAGTCAGTGTAAACAGAGGATGCACCTGCTTGTCTCTAAAGCAATTATGCTACTCTGTGATTTTATTTTTTTAAAGCCTTTAAATTTGTAACATAACAATTTCCCTCCAACAGTTCCTTCTAACCAGACTTTGTTTGCAAAATAAAAGAATCTTTTGTTACCTGGCCTCAGTGATCCGTGCCACAGTCACCTCTAGACTGGATTACTGTAACTCGCTCTATGTAGGCCTAGCCTTGACCCTAAACCAGAAATTACAGCCTGTCAAAAATCCAGCTCCACAATTCCTCACTCAAATGCTGTGCAGGGCCCACATTAGACCAGTACTGCAGCAGCTACATTGACCTCCAGCAGAGTTCCAGGTTCACTTCAAGTCTGGGCCCAGCATCTCTAAAGGACCACCTCCCCAGAGGGCACTTAACTCAGCGACTGCAAACTGACTGGGAGTCCCCGGCCCCAAAGAAGTCTGAGTGGCCTTGACCAGGGCCAGGGCTTTCTCTGCCCTGGCCCCCGCCTGGTGGAATGAGCTCCCAGGGGACATCAGTGCCCTAACGCAACTGGCACAGTTCCATAGGGCCCGCTAGACAGAGTTCTTCCACCGGGCTTATGGTTGAGGCCAGTTTGGACAATTAAATAAGCTGAACATTGATGGGTCTCTCCTCTCTATTCTCACTCGCCTTGCCCCAAGTGAGATGGACAATAAACACCTAAAGTAAATCCACTGGCTGGTATAGCCAATGAGACCTGGCATATTGTTTTACTTTTTAAAAATAATCCATGGTTGATTTTTAACTATTTTAATTGTTTTATAGGAATAATTGTAGGCTGCCCTGAGACAACAGGTTTGATAGGGGTCATCTATGAATGAACGAACGAACGAACGAACGAATGAATGCTGAAATTTACCCTCCCCAAAATTCAATTCACCAGACTTGCCCAGCCAAGTTTGCCACTGACTCAAGGAGGCTTTTCCAGGAGCATAACGACCCTTACTATGTTTAAATTCTGAAAATAATATCTCCATTTAGCTGCTATGACTGCAAGCAGCAGCAGAAGAGAAGGTTAATATATTTCTCTTTCCTGTACCTTGTCTCAAAGCAGCTTACAATATCCTGAAACAGAGAACATTATTGCTGTAGCAGAGGTTGAAAGGCCCGTGTGATGAAGCAGTACACTTTTTACCTTGTCAGCGCGCGCTAATGATTCTCCCATCTCAGGGCCTTTAACTGCTGCTAAGGAATGAAGGCATGACAGCCGGTCTCTGAAGATGCTCTTCCCTCTGAATTGCAATGTGGGATTCAGGGGATCCTATGCCAATGCTAATGAGGCACAACTTAATGAGAACACCTCCAGTCTGCTCGGGTTAGAAGTCAAAGATCACACAAAAGGATTGCAGCATACACATAACCCCTTTTTATCTACAGCAGGGGTAGTCAACCTGTGGTCCTCCAGATATTCATGGACTACATTTCCCATGAGCCCCTGCCAGCAAATGCTGCTATTTTGCTTCTCCAGCCAGACTCAAGAGGTTATTAATATGTGTGGGCCCTTGGGATAGACCAGAGGTTCTCAACTTGGGGGTCAGGACCCATTTGGGGGTCCAGTGACCCTTTCACAGGTGTCGCGGCTGGGGGGGGAGCATTGCTCCGCCTGCACGTGCCTGCACTCGGCCGCCAGGCACTCCAGCGCAGTCTCCGGCCAGGCGCTCCAGGTGGTGGCCCAGCTTGGCGGGACAAGAGGCAGAACTGAACTGAGAAACCCTGGGGAAAAAAACAATTTATATACAATCATGAACAATGGATCTTTATGCCATTGGTCAGTTCCTATTTAATTTCTGTGAAAGAACACTTGCATAGTTTTATGGTTGGAGGTCACCACAGCATGAGGAACTGTATTAAAGGGTCACAGCATTAGGAAGGCTGAGAACCACTGGGATAGACATTTGAATGTGATGTTTGTTCATTTGTGATATTGGTTCATTTTTTTAGTCTTTTACTCTGAACAAGATTATTAGATCAACTGAATGGCACTGCTATACAATGCGACAAACTTCAGCCCTTGTGCAGACAACAGTTCCAAGGGTTATCAGTGAGCGCAGAGGGGGGCTGGATTGTACCCACTCCAAGGTCCCAATCCCAGCATCTATTCATTGATTCATACCTCTGCTGGGCAGAGGTCCTTGGTTCAGGGGTCATGCATCCTGCTTGGCATGCAGGAGGACCCTGGTTCACATGAACTCATGAGCATGCCTTATAGTGAAACAGACCATTGGTTCACCAAGGCCAGTATTGCCTACGCAGAATGACAGCGGCTCTTCTCAAGCAGAGGACTTTAGGGACTGAACCTGGGACCTTTTGCATGCCAAGGAAATGCGTTACCACTGAGCCACAGCCCCTCTGGTATCTCTGGTATCTCCAGTTAAAAACATCAAGTAGCAGGGGCCTGAGAACATGGAGAGCCACTGGAAATTGGAGTGGACAGTATTGGTCTTGATGAAACAACAGCAGGATTCAATATAAAGCACCCCGATAGGTACCTGTTTACTGACTCTGTGCACACAGGCTTGGTACAAAAGCTGAATGCATCCATGCATACAATTCTGATGTAAATAGCCTCTCGATAGGCTGAAGACAGGTAGGGTAAGAGCTGTGGTCCTTCCTGTCTCCTCTTGTTGTCAACACAAGGCTTTGACTGATTGTATAAGCTGTAATAGTTAGTTAAATGTCCATGGATCTGAATGTAAACCAAACAAGAGCTCTGAAGACCAGACTGCCAATCCCAACTTTGCTTTTACATGATACTGCCATTAGTTACAGCCACACCAGAAAAGACATTCCATCTAATTAAGGAAGAATGCCTCTTCCAAGATAGTACCAGCTACCCACACTCCTGTAAGTATGTGTATTTTTTAAAAAAAATTAAATGTTCATTAAGATAGTCTTATTATTTGATAATACTTTTTAGTCAATCAAAAGAACCTTAGTTAATTAATGTTAATTAATTGCTTAAATGACAGTATTTGCTGGCGTATAAGACTACTTTCCCCCCCTGAAAAACATGCCTCCAAGTGGGGGGGTCATCCTATACGCCAGTTGCACTTCAGTTGGGATAGACATAGCTGCCCATAGTGGCCCATAGTACTGTAATATAATGTAACAAGCTCTATATTTTGAGTGGAAATGTTGGGGGGTCGTCTTATACACCCAGTCATCTTGTACGCCAGCAAATACAGTAGTCATATGCAGTTTGACTCCTCCCCCCACCCCCAAAGAAATAAGGTAGGGAAAAGATAAATGGAGACAGAGATGAGGAAATTTTAACAAAAGTTACATCATTGTGCATGTGTCTTCCACTATATTGCTGGTCATACTGTGGTCAGGTGAGAACTGCAAAGGTCGTGGATACGACCAAATAAAGAAAAATAGAAACAATTTATTATTAGAGCTCAAAAAACGTTTAAAACTATAAAAGACTATCTTATCTGTTGGGCACACATGAACCATTTCAGTGTATATACCACAAATGCCAACAAGTTCAGACCTAATGTGTATCATAGTGTTAGGTGTGAACTTGTTGGCATTTGTGCTGTACACAGTGAGATGTTTTATGTGTGCCCAGTAGATAAGATATTCTTTTATGGTTTTTAAACATTTTTTGAGCTCTAATACTTTTCTATATTTGGTTTTATCCCTAACCTTTGTGGTTCTCAGCAGTTTTCCAGGTTGGCTTTTATTTCCCTTTATGTCATTTGTTGTCATACTGTGGTCAGCCCTGTCTCCCCTGCTATATGTAGAAAGGTAGATTAAAATGGGCTCCTAGTTGGTCCTTAACTGCCTCTTTGCTGAAAACTGCACACGTTTCTTCAGTGTAGCTCTGGGCTTGGCTTGTCCTAACTTTGCAATGTTGTGCAGTATTTATAGCTGGCGAGGACGGTTCAGGCTTGGGGCAGATGTGAGGTTGGGTGCCC
This sequence comes from Paroedura picta, assembly GCF_049243985.1. NCBI lineage: Eukaryota > Metazoa > Chordata > Lepidosauria > Squamata > Gekkonidae > Paroedura > Paroedura picta. The sequence continues at coordinate 25,986,873 of NC_135380.1, forward strand.
TGCCGTTAATCCTTTAAAAATTCTCCTTGCATAGACCACATGCAAGAATTCTTGCATGTGGCTCCTCCTTCCTCTGGGACCATGCAAACTTTCCCCACTCCTACTTACAGCAAGGGCAGCTAGGCAGAGAGAGCCTGTTTCTGAGGCAGGGGAGAAAAACAAAATGTCATAACATCATACGAAGGGAAATATTTCTTAAACCAACATCAAGAACCAGAGAACAAAAGGGTCAACCCAACCTCAGAGAGGCCTTTAAATGCTGACAAGGAGACCTGAAGAATTGGATCTGAGGCAGGAGGGAGCTTGCTGTTCAGGAGCCCACTGTAAATTGCCTCAGCTGATCCTGCCCTGGTCAGTCCTCACAGCGGAAGTGGAGACTGGAACATTCCCACGGGGCTGAATCTCCTGATGCTTTTGAAGAAGCTTCGCTCATGATTCCAGGGAGCCACCTTTGACAAGAGAAGGTCCCTGGAGAGCAGGGTTTTCTCTCGCTTGCTTGGCTTCCGTAACTGAGCAGTTGGTCAGAGATCTCCAGCGGCAGGGCAGTCACACACCTCCACTAATGAACAAAAGCAGCTGTTGCTTCCTTGGGCTTTTAATTAGCTGCAACACATCATTCAGTTAGATTTGCAGCTGACTGTCTCGGAAAGGCTCCCATGTTGGCAATAATTAGGACCATTACCTGCTGGAATCTGTCTCCCTGTCCTTCCCAGGGGGTCTTTTGCCACAACTGGAAGTTGCCCTGTGGCTAGGGAAGTGGGGCTGGCCAATCTGGCTTTGGCCAGAGAGCTTTTAGGAGAGTTATTCCCCCCCCCCACACACACACACACACAGACACACACACCTTTCCTTCCAGCAAGAATATGCATCACATCTGCCGGCTGCTCATGGAAAGTTTTCACAAAAGTGTCAGAAGTATAATAAGATCTCCTCGGGCTCAGGACACGAACCCTCATTTTTTCCAAATGCCAAAGCCATAGGATACCTCTTATTAAGACTAATTGAAATAGCTGCAAACATTTGGCTGGTGTTCAAGATCTCCAGAGCTTTTCATCAGGCTGGATGTCTTTAACAGGGGATGTGTGCATGGCGGGGGATGTTTCAAGGCCTGCTCTTAAGGCCTCTTTTCTGTATCTCATATAGAAACATCCTGCAGACTTGAATATATTAGATGGTGCTGGATGGAGCTTGTATTGAGTGGCGCCTTTAGCTTTTCTGGGAAGAAGAAGGGGAAATGGTGGACTCCACGTTCCTCTAGCGCCAAATGGGACTCACCCCTGAAAGTGTCACGAGCAGAGGAAAAACAAAGCAGCCAAGGTGTTCACGCCCCTCTGTTAGCCATTTGGCTAGTTTGAGGGTCTGGGCAGTGGCTCTGATTTAAAAACTCAGATCCTATTGGTCAGGAAATGATAAGAAAGGACCACCCACAAACATGCACATGAGCAGAATTCATCTGTTGTCCTGGAGTGGTCCAGCTGTGTCACAAATAGCTGAAGTCATGACCAAAGCCCTTTGTGGACATGAGCCTCCTGCACTTTGAACATGTTGGAAGGGACAGTGGGCACATGTGTGCTGTTTCTCCCTTCCTTCTCACATAAGTGTTGTGCTAATGAGCCTGCAGTCGTATGGAAGTGGGGCCCAGCACACTCTTTCCCATTCCCCTTCTGCGCATGTCGTCAAAGGCTTAATAGCCATTTGTGACACCACACACCCACTATTATTATTGATTGGATTTGTTGCTCCAAGACAAGCTGACTGGTGGTGGGTTTCAAAATAAAAACCCCACGATAAAAATCCAACCTTAAAACAATTAATTTACAGTCATAAAAACAAACCCCAGCAGTGAAGAAAATACCACACACACAGACACACACAACCATATTCTGCACAATCACGCCACTTCTGGGGTTTCTCAAAGCCTGAAGAATATAAATGGTAAAAAATGTTGAGAAAGGTTGGACTAAGCCCTATGAGAGCAACTCTGTATTATCAACAGTTCAATACACCTCAGCAGCAGCAGGGTGTGGATTGGCAGGCTGTTCCTTTTGTGCTCATGGCTCTGGAGTCATCCATATCCCACCCAGTGGGACCCAGTGACAGTGCTAGGAACCCACACTGAGATCTTCTCAAGCCATCCCCAAAGGGAAAAAAATAGGCATAAACAAGGGATTGTCCTTGGTAACCAGGGACAGCAGAAAGATCTGAAATGCCACTCTGAGCCTTAATGACAGAGAGGTATGTAGCACACATAATTGAGCCTCTCCGCATTCTGCCGAAAGAGAGATGGACTGCAGAGGTTGCTTCATCTGCCTGGAAATGGTGCCTCTGAGCCTTCTCTCGTCCTGGCAGCCCCTCACGTTTCCAGCTCACTAAGATCAACTTCTCATCTTGAAAGAAAACTTTTGGGAAGCCCATAAAGGTTGCTAAGTGACAGGGAAGCACGCAGCAGCCGTATCATCATTTATAGGAACAAAGTGTTTTAAAAGAAGGAAATGAATGGTTTCAGGACCTCATAAATCTCGAAGCTGCCCACTGAGTAAACATGAACACATTATTCGTACTAAGTAAAAAAAAGGGGGAGAAAGATATTGATGTTTTGTCAGAATATGCCAACCTGAACCTCCTTGGAATGTAAACATGTTTATGTTAATTGCATGGCTCGGTGAGAGCACTAATAACTTGTTTTGCATTAGCCAGAATCCCAGCAGCTTACAGGCAAGGATATTCGAGCTGCTTTATGACTACTGGATGGATAATTAAAAAGGGAGCCTAGCCTTTTGATCTTTATACAGCACTAATTTAGTTACAAGGCCCTGTTTACTTTGATGGTACCGATGTTAAGAAAACAGGGAATTAAATGTTTTAAAAGAAACCTTTTCTTTCTGTTTTTTGTCTGTCATTTTTTAAAGAAAATCAATTCCAAACAGAAGATGGGATTTAAGGGGTACTATCGATCCTGCTCAGAGAAGCCCATATAGATCTGTGCAGGTTATGTTGTCAACTAACCCTGCAGATCATCAAGCTTCTGAGGAACAAAACAATTCTGATAAGACTTAATTGCTTGGACTCAAAAGTCTCCATGCTATACCCCTTAGGCAGATGGGCTGTCCCATTTATTTCAGCAGAGGGAACACATCTACCGGCAGATAAAAGCCAGCCAATCAATTTATTGCATGTCCCATTGTTCCATTGGACTTGAACTGGATCAGGGGCTCTCTAAATTGCTTCCATAATTTATAACTGACACATTTAGGGTGTCTGCTCTCTGTTAGGTGGCTCCAACACATACCCTGCTCTGATTTTGATCTTGTCCTGTTCCCCAAGGCAAGAGTCAACTGCCTGATATAATTTAAGAGCCAAACAACGTCAAAATTCAGAGCAAGAGGTTGACAAAGACCCAGTCTAAGAAAGTCAACTTGCATAACTGAAAATATTCAGTTTGACATTGCTGATAATGAAGATGTTCATTAAGAAGCCATAAGTTTTCTGCAGGCCAAATTCTGGTGATTGTGATTCCTTTATTAGGAAGTGGCAAATATGAAGACTCACTTGTGCAATTGTTTTAGTACACTGGCATCAATCAGTGTGTAGTTCACATTTGAATTGTTGGCAGCTGTTCAATTCTACTTTTCCCTTTGGTCTTCTTGCCAATTAGCATCAGCCCCAAGCCTCCAATATACCTTAACTCTTGAGCCACAGAATGTAAAATCCTGCCCCAATTTCTCATCTGAAAGAAGAGGGTTCCAACCTTTCTCTTCCTCGGGATTTCTGCTGAAGCCCAGCTATCATAGAGTCTTCCTTGTTACCCTGACCTTTATTGCTTGCAGACTGGCTGTCTTTCTCTAATCCCACCCCATCCCTGAGATCTTTCACTAGACTGCCTCCATTAGCTCCCGTTGACTCCCACCTTATTGTTTGAGACTTACTTCCCTCCACAGTTGTGTGTTAAAAACAAGTAAGCTGAGTCTCTGGTTAGCAAGCAGAGAACAAATACTGCATCCAGGTCAAGACCCATAAATCTCATCAGCAGGCCCTTTGTCACAAGAGATTCTTCTGCCAGTGGTCTTCCTTACCCCATGACCTGTGCCCATAGCTGAGTCAGCAGATGCCTCTCTTCAGATTCCTGCCTTAGGCTATGTTTGGATTTGACTTTGAACCCTCTTTCTCTCCTTCTTAGATCATGTCCAGTTTCACTAATATTGGTTCATAAATTACTGTCTCGTGGATCTCTCTCTCTCTCTCTCTCTCTCTCACACACACACACACACACACACACACACACACACACACACACGTACCTGCCCTCTAATTCCTTAGTTTTCCCATTTTCGTATACTGAGGACAGGATCCTTCCTCCAAAAGCACTTTTGCCTGATGAAAGGCTGTAATGGATAAACTACAGACCTCTCATCAAGCTCATGAAATGTGACCCCACTTTTCCCTATTAAATGTATTTCTTGCCTGGACCTCTGATTCAATTGTGGGCTGTAGCAGTCTCTCTCACACCCTCAAAACCCGCATCTTCTCCTGCCTTCTTTCAAACCACACCCCACCCCCTCCTTCCAACTGCATGGATAAAAATGCTCTAGCTCCTTGCTCCTTGGACCGGTCTCTCAGCCAGGGAGCTAATCCCCCAGCTTTGACATGGTATATGATTCCTCTTTAATAATCTTTGTCTCTGGTTTTTCGATATTCCTTCCAAGTTTGTAGCAGCAGTTCATCTCCTAGCTGCAGATCCTGATTACTGATAGGTGGGCCATTGCTCTGGTTTACAGCTGGTGTTATCCTTTAAGTCAGCAAGGAATGAGGGGCTACAAAGCAGCAAGTCATTGGGGCTGTGCTAGTGTAGAGAAAAGCTCCAGTTAGAAAGGGAGCCATATTCACAAAGAGAGGTGTGCTGGATAACCTGTCCCTTCTTGCATGTAGTGACATGTGCCTCCTGCAAAGGTGATGCAGCTGCCTTGCTTCCCTTCCTCATCCCCAGCATCTCCTCTCACCTTGTGTCTCCTGATACCAAGCAGAATGGACCACCGCTTCTACCTGGTTCAAATCAGCCAGTCACTTGGCTGTGTCTCCCTGTTGTAGCCCAACACTTTAACTGTTGCAGCTTCCCCTCCCCTTTGTGTTTGTCATTAGTACACTGAAGACATGTTACGCTCAACACCCTTAGTAATTTCTAGCAGATGCTGGAGAGCATAGGAGAAAAGGTGGAGCTCTGCAGGGCAATGTTAGCACACGGCCCCTGGAGTCAGGCAGCAGTCCCCCAGAGAAACCTGAAACAGACTGGCAAGATGAAACAAGGCATCCCAAGGTGATGGCCCTGATGACCATTTCCACTAGCAGATCTAGGAGGATACTAGATTTGAAAGAAAGCTGCAGGAGACTCAACAGAGCTGAACCCCTTCTATCTCTTCCCAACGATGGTCATCAAAAAGACCCAAGTAAATTGTCTGGGCAGAGTAGAGCTGAGATAGTTCTGGTCCTTGTAAGAAGACCTAAAAGGAAACTTCCAGAAGAAGCAAATCACAACTGCCCAGGGCGGTTTCACTTTGTGAAAGCGGGGAGGAGGCTGAGGCCCATTCATACGCACCATGGTTGTGATCAGGATTCAACCCCTCTGTGCTTAATAGGCAGCGCAGAGCTCCTAGCATACGTTTCTTACACAGCCTTCATGGCAACCACAAGGATTTTGTATTGTTGAAAAGCAGCCCATCTCAAGAAGGACATAGGGTTGTGCGTGGCGGCATCCGAACTGGCCATTCCAGGCCTATTCAGATGCCGCCACGTACAACCCCTAGCTCCAATTGTCCATGAGTATGGAATCTGGACCCAGTGCAACTGGAGCAAGTCTCAGGAGGGCAATCACTTCCTCATTCTCTGACCTAGTTAATATCCTCGATAACCTGAGGAAAAGGGCGGGCCACTCAGCATCTTTATTTTTATTTTTACTTGTAAGCAATGCTCATTTTGTGCAACAGGAAACGTTCCCTCGTTTTGAGAAGCAATAAAAATGGAATTCACATTAGGAGTTTTTTGCTCCTGGAAATGCGATACCTTTACTGACTGGCTTATTGAATCCATCTGTATCTCTGACAGCATGTTATGGTTTCCTTAAGTAAAGTGTAGGTGGGTGGCGGAGTGCAGAAAAGGAGAGCCGGATGTTGCATTCAAAACAGCTGGACTCAGAATTCCCAGATTCGACTCTGCATTCTATGTCAGAGTGCAAATTTACAGAATCACTCGAACGGAACCAACCTTTTTAACCACTTACATTTAAACAGCGTAATTAGTAACCCAGACCCAGAATTTGCTCTTGAATTCCTACCAATATTTGAAAACCTGCATGATAATTATAAATCTGGAATAGCTTGACATGCTGGATTCCTTTAGAACAAATATACTTAATTGCTTTATGCCCAGACGGCAGTGTGATGCATTGGCACAGGGTCGGCACTGATACCCCTCCTCCATGTCACTTTTACCTCTCCGCAAAAGTTAGTCTTGCCTCCAGCAAGGGAGAGAGAAACGGACTTCATTCAATGCACCAATGTATTTACTGGCTTGTTTGTTCGCTTCATTAATACCCTGATTTTGACCCAAGTGACTTACATTGTTCTCCTTTGCTACATTTTATGCCCACAGCAACCCTGTAGAGAAGATCAGGCTGGGAGAGTACCTGGCCCAAGGTCACCCAGGAAACCTCCGTGGCAGAGTGGGGGTTCATCCCTGGGTCTCCCAGCTGCTAGTCCATCACGGTCACCTCTATGCCACACTGGGTTTTGCACTGCTGAGACAACACCTGCTCTGCATTTTGCTTTGCATAATGGGGCTAGAGGGCTACATGAACACATGAAGCTGCTTGATACTGAATCAGGCCCTGGGTCCCTCAAGATCAGTATTGTCTACTCAGGCTGGCAGCAGCTCTCCAGGGTCCCAGGCAGAGATCTTTCCCATCACTTACTTCCTGGTCCTTCCAACTGGGAAGCAAGTTTCATTTTATATTAATTGCTTCTATCTTTTCTTGTTCAGGAATGGCCCACAGAGAACTTGATTAATATTTTTTCATCATGTGTGTGAATGTTAGGTTAACGCAGATGTCAATTGTTGGAGAATTAATGCTCTTCTCTTAGTTAATAGTTTGTTGGATGTCTAATTTCTGATTGCTTATTTCCCCAAGTGCGCTGATTGTCAGGCCTGTGATCTGGTAATTGTACAGCCCGTTGCCTGATTGGTGACTTCCCCCTTCTGGTTAATCAAGGAACTGTGGTCTAATTGACAGGATGTGAAAAAACGTTCATATTATAAGCCCACATCTGCCTGTTCACATTTGCCATTTGTAAAGCTCTTAGGTCGACTGATAAGTACCACACAAAGTCATTAGCATCATTTTTCCATACTGCAAACCCAGATCTTGACTTCAATAGATACTGGGCAAACCACACAGTTATTTCCACATTTATGCTAATAGCCAGTTGAGACAATTGGATTTGGGAAGAGTCTGCTCACATAGCAGCCCTCCGTTGGTTTAGACCAGGGGTAATCAAACTGCGGCCCTCCAGATGTCCATGGACTACAATTCCCACAAGCCCCTGCCAGCAAATGCTGGCAGGGGCTTGTGGGAATTGTAGTTCATGGACATCTGGAGGGCCGCAGTTTGACTACCCCTGGTTTAGACAATGCTTATGCTGCCTCTCCAGAGATCTGCGTGAGGAAGCTTGGTAACAAAAAACAAAAGTTCCAAGTCAGCAATAGAATAATTGTGAATGTCAAAACGAGCCACAAGAACAAGTTGGGGCTATAAAAGGACATTTAGTAGCTGCTGAAAACTCGATTGGGCTAAATCACCCCCAAAGTGATTCCACAGCATTCATATGTCAACAGTTTGCAACCCAAGGCTATGGAATAAGTTCCTTGGAGAAGACACACATTGCAGCTGACTGCTCTGATCCCAAGACTCGTTGCACCAGGAATGGGCTCTCAAGAGAACAGCACACCTGCCGAGAGCTGTGATAACATGGTGCCACATTCTAGACATCGCAATCTTTCCATGAAGATCATTTCATGCAAATACTGAGGAGGGGCAGCAATGGGAGCAAAGGGACCTTTACCGCACAGGAGGCGTTGCTCTGTGCCGCCACCTGGTTTTCTCCTTGTGGCAGGTTGCCCTGCCTCTTCCTGGCCCTACCTAGGGGAGCATTTGGCCCACTATACTCTGTCCTCTCAGGGCAGCAAGCCTCTGCCACACTGCAGGGTGGCATGGGACTATTTTAAAATTATTTTTAAGAATGTGGTATTGTATGACAATGTAATATCACGTTCTTAAAACAAAATAGGATTCTTAAAACACAGCATGGCAGAGACTCCTGCGGCATTTTTAAAAATCCTTTCTGGAATTCTGTACCTGGGCGCAGGTGGGGAGGAGCATGGGGCAGTATGGCCCGATTCTTCCACAGCCACATGGCCCAGGCCCAACATAGGCTTTGTTGATGCCCAGGGCAAAAAAGAGACATATGTGGGCCCGATTCGGGCCAGGCCTGGGATAGCCCTGATCCAAACAAAAGATATAGGAATTGTCCAGGCTATTCCAAATCAATAATGGATCTTTTTATTTCTTCTTTTTATAATGATTTAAAACTTTGTAAATCATCCAAAACCGTAACAGAAATGAATCACAAGTAAAGCGGGTTCCTAGGTAAATAATATCCCATTTTCCTGGATAGCCCTGGACTGATGCCGATATCATGCGGAAGCTGGAATTTGGCCTGATCCTCAACAAACAGTGAGTTGGGCCAAATTCCTAGTGCAGAAACAGTCAGGGATGCTTGTGTTAAACCAGACATTGAAACTCCCCCCCCCCCAGGTTCTTTCATTCTTGGACCCCCACGTCATAGGATGTTATGACTTCCCTCAGCAAGTAAAGACATTTTGGCATATGATCATGGATCTTCAGGATCCAGTCTAGTGCTGCCAGAAGAAGAGGAGCTGGATTTTCTTTTTGTATCCCACTTGTTACTACCTGAAGGAATTTCAAAGTGGCCTACAATTGCCTTCTGTTCCTCTCCCCACAGGCACCCTGTGTGGTAGGTGAGACTGAGAGGGCTCTAAGAGAACTGTGACTGACCCAAACTATATTCATAAATGGTCTAGAGCAGGGGTAGTCAAACTGTGGCCCTCCAGATGTCCATGGACTACAATTCCCATGAGCCCCTGCCAGCAGTAAAGAATACCACCCTGTAAATAATATCCTGTTGAGCCTCGATTAAAAAGCGTGGGGCATTTTCCTCTAGGCCTGCTGGCAACCCTAGTGTACGGCAACATAAAGGAAAACAATCTTTTCCCTCAAGAGGATATTTCCATCTGTCTGGGAAAACTTGCTGCGTTGTTTGAATTAAAGGCCGTGAGTAAAGGAATTATTCTGTGTACTGGGCAATCCTGATTACAAATTTCCCCCCTCCCCTTGTCCTCTTTGCTTTAATTTTGTTTGCTTCTCTGTTCTTCTTTCTGGAAATTCTCTGTTAATCATTTATTTACCTAATACCAGTGGATTCTGTCTTTGTGGATGGATGGATGGATGGATGGATGGATGGATGGATGGATGGATGGATGGATGGATGGATGGATGGATGGATGGATGGATGGATGGATGGATGGATGGGGGAGATTAATGCATTACTGTCTGGTAATAACTGCAAGGGGATATAAATTCATTTTACAGTTCAGCCAGAAAGGCACAACTGGGGCAAAGTGGGGTTATAATTCACTGGTGAGAAGGCCCAGAAGGCAGCAGCCGTCCTGGGAAAGTAGGGGCCGTTGGAGAATATGCAAGAGTACCCAGGACTGCAGCTTTTCTGGGCAGTGCCGTTAGGCCTGAAGCTAGGCAGTTAGACACCAGCATAATCTCAGTTGCTGTATATTTCTGTCACTGGCAGAGACAAACAGCCGGAGATAGCCAGTGATTTTTAATAAACTGGAAGGCAGTGTGATAGATCAAAGTGGAGGGTGTCTGCTTTATCCTGCTCATACTGATATTCAGGCTGTGCTGGGTTTTGAAGCACCACTAAAACCTGCATCGCCTGCTTGACCACAATAAATAGCTTTTATAATAAGGATGCCTTATGAATGTTTACTGTTTAGGTATATTTTATTGTCAAATATTTTATTTCATTGTCAACTGCTCCAACACTGCACAGGAAAGGAAGTGGTTTTAAAAATGTAAAAAAAAAATGTAATAAATACATATTGGATAGCAGGGCAAAAAGAGAGAGAGAGAAGCGGATGTGTATCAGAATCAACACTAGTCACACATACAACAAAATTGGACTCTTCAGTCATCCTTTTCAAGTTGCTGCCGAACTTGGCCCAGATTGCTTCTGTACAAAGGAACAGCAATTTGAGTGATCAAGGAGTTAATGCAAAAGGAACAATTTCCTTGATTTCGCCGAAATGCCTGCGGTTCCCCGAGAGTCTTGGATAGTGTTGATTAATGTTGCTACTGTTAGAATTTATCATCAGCATCTGCTCTAACAGCTTTTTTCTGGTTATTTTTTTGAGAATGGTGTGCATTGTCTGTTACAATATGGCTCACAATTGCTACACTGGGAGCGTTAATACGGAAACTATTCAGTGGAATCGGAAGCTATAAATAGGCGCACTTCACAAATGGGGGCAGAGCATGGATTCGTGACATTCCATGGGTAACTTTGCCGGGATGACATTGGCCAAATGTTCAGGTTATGCCAGTGCTGTTCCTGTCTCTGTATTTGCTGCTGCCCCATCAGTTCGCCACTTGTCTCTCCAGCTGCCCTCATGTAATCAGTTTGGACTGGCTGTCGCAGCATCCCAAATACTAGGGCTGCCAACAGAGGGAAATGTCCTATCCTTTTGAACAAAGGCTTAGGGTGGAGATAGGCCATTGAAACTTTTCTTGGCATAGAAGTAAATACTTCCCCACCACCATGGGGCACACCCCTGTTAAATCTCTATTTAAGGTACAGGACCTTTTTCTCCAGACCTGTTGGCAACCTGAAATTTTTGCAACGTTTCCTGACACCTATTCCTGTCGTCTTCAGCCCTATCATGAGTCAGAATAGGGCTGCTACTTGAGGCAGGCCTTCTTAGGGACCCCATATTGTGTCATATTTGCCCCTGCAGGATCAGCAGTTTTGCAGTGCAATCCCAAACATCCATACTCAGGCATTAATCCCTACAGGTTCAGTGGAACTTACTCCTAAGTAAATGTGCTTAAGATGGCTGTTTTACGGGTCTAGCTGCTTTCAGGAGGCCGTGCTGAAACAAACATTACAAAGGCAGTATTTATCTCCTGCATCCTCTCCCATCCAAAGGAAGCAAAACCCTGAAAGCACTCACTGCCACAAAAAGTTCTTACTGCTCAGGGAAGTGGGAAATGCGCAGCATTAAAGATGGAGTCATAAACTGCACTATAATTGGAATCGCTTCTCTGGTTTTATATTATAAATGGAGCCGATTCATAATTTATTGTCTGGAGGTTGTTGAACAAAATGAGCACATCTTTAAAAAAAAAAAGAAATTCCAAATCCTCTCCTATAAGCAGAATTTGTAGACAGTGCAGAAACCTGATTTGCAGGAAATAAATTTGCAGAAAGTTCCTGCCTAGGAAATAAGGACTTAAAAAAAAAAAGTCCTTTTCTTTTAGCCTAACCTGCCTCACAGGGCTGTGAGGATAAAATGGCATACCATGTATACCACCTTGAGTTCCTTGGAGAAAGAAGAGCATAAAAATATTGCCAATGAATGCCTGTGTCTTTTTCTTCCACCTCTGGCCCCAGTCTCCCTCTGTGCCCCACATAGTTCATATGCTCCTTCCTGCTGTTCTCTTTTCTTTGCCACCACGTCCTTTAATGCTATGGTTTGTATCTCTGCATGCCAAGGCTCACATATGGCTGCTATGCCTGCCTGCATTGCACTAGCAATTAATTGTGTTTAGAAACCAGCAGTCAGGGATCCGTGCAGTGCATTGGCACAGATGCCAGTCGGAGAGGACCTACTTGGCCAGGTGGGTGGAGATGGATCCCTGTTCTGTTCCTGTGCCAAAATCAGAACACCTACATGCCCCAAGGCACCTCGGCAAAGCAAATAGCATCTATAGTCCTCCTAGAACTCAAAGCGCAGAGTTATTGTTTCTAACGTGTGCCTGCCTGATTCTAAGAGCATAAAATAGGAACTTTGCCGTGGCCAGAGTTATACTCCCACTGTTGCCAGCCGAACGGCGTGGCAGATGGAAATCATGCAAGCGGCAGGGAAACCTACTCAATAAAGGCAGTATGAAAGCGACTCTTAGAGAAGGGTACAGATGGCAACTAAATACTAAATGAGATAAAGTTTCAGTTACTGCTCTGCCACGAGGGCAGTCAGGGGGGCTGATACCCTCACCGCAACCTGACAATTTTGCATGTGGTAAATTATTTGTTCTAGCTGCCATCAGAGGGATTTTAATGCAGCCAGTTTTAGACAGGCTCCAAAGACTTTCCTCAATGGATAAAGTTAAGAAACTTCTTAACAGTGAAAACAATCAAATAGCTCTCTGCACGGCTGAGTTCTGTGCTGCTGCTATTCTATTGTCTCGTATATACATTGGACAGAAAGTATCTCCTCCAGTCTAATGGATGCGCTGCTTTGCAAATGGTGTTTTAACAATGAGTTTGGATTATGATTAGGTTTTATACTGTTGGTTTAAATACGTTTCTGTATTCCTAGCACATTTTCCGGCATTTACTGACCTTTTAAATGCATCTTTACAGTTTGGTCTGAAAGGCTGTGAATGAATTGGTTTTGTTGCATTTGTTCTAGCCAGGAAGAATGTAAAGATTGGGACCATTAAAAAAGTAAAATAACCTGACAGCAGGAAAAAGGGGGACTGGAAGGCCCCAGAAAAGAAAGGAACAAAGTCTCTTGGCATCGAATTCAACAGCCTCTAATCTCCTCAACAGACTGAGAGCCTTCTTTCAAATTTCTGGGAGACGAGCTGGATAGCATCTCTTTCCCCCCTATTATTGTTACAGTAGTCATCCCGACGTCTCTAATGCAGTTATTTGCAGGGCTACTCCAAAGAGCAATTTCTGTAACAGAAACTAAGGGTGTTTAATCAGAGCCCCCCAAAAACACCTGAAAAATATTTTATCAATATTTTGGTAAGATTTCAACCAGAATTTTTTTAATTGCTATTTTCCCACTATCTGAAATGGCCAGGCCTGAAAAAATCCAGAAAATATCCATGATTTTTCTGAACTACCAGATAGCCATGGTTAACGTGCATTTAATGGTTCTCAGTCCCTTTAAATGTTTTTGACTCTCAGTTGGAAGGAGGCATTTAAAGGGACTATGAGCCTTTTAAGAATCTTTGGAGTTCATCACATTGTGACTTGCAAAAGGCATTTAAATTTTAAAGGGACCATGTTCCCTTTAAAGTTTAGATGCCGTCTTCCCCCTCCAAATTGGAAACAATGGAGGATGAACCAGGGTACCCTCTGGTCCAATATTTTTCAAACTTTGAGGGTTTTTTTGAGGAGATGCACTAGCAGCTCCCCCCCCCCCAGATACCCAGAACTGACAGAGGAATTCTCAGTGGCCATAAACTTTCCCTGTAGCTTCTGTTTCCATTCTTATCACACTTAAAGCTGCAGCTCTTGGGACCAGATAATCACAACAAGCATGCTGCTGATGGGGAAGCCATGGTTGACCCTTAGGAAACTTCATCATGGTTAGATTTTGCATTCTCCCTTTTACCCTAGGAAGAGTACATGACTCAGTGGTAGAGCATCTGCTTAGCATGCAGAAGGTCCAATTTTCAATCCTTAGCATGTCCAGTCAAAAGGATCTCCTCCTCCCTTCCTTGAGATGCTGGAGAGCTGCTGCCAGTCAGAGTGGACAATACTAGAGTGATAGTCTGGTTCAGTATAAGGCAGAGACAAGTGTTAATTTAGACTTGCCTGTCTCCTTCTTTTCTTTCAGGCCATTGGGTTGGTGATGGCCTGGCTATACTGGCAGAAGCTCAACGAGATTCATTCTAGGTTGGACACAGTCGATTTCAAGCGACTGGACATGAGTGACTTCAACTTTGCTGCTGTGGACCTGACTGGTGCCGGCTGGTGCTGGTGCCTGCCCCGAGAAGGTGGCTACATTCCAGTCCACGACAAAGAAGAGAATGCGGCTGATGAAGTCGTGTGCCAAAGCAAAGTATGACATTCTTGGATGCTCTGAATAAATGGCCTCCGCCAGAGAGGTTGGAGCATTTGAAGAGGTCACTGTGTGGACAAGGTGCAAGGGACATAAGTTAATGACATGTAGCATGAATAACATATCTCTGTGGTTTTTATCACAAAGGGTGCTTGTGACCATACACAGCCTTCAAGTGTGTATGTCGGTGTGTGAATGTTACTAATGCAGGTCCAGTTTGGGTCCTGAGAGAGCATTTCCCTGATTGGGGAGGTCCCAAGTTTTTGTACATCTTTTTTTCTGAAAAATAAATTTGAATTTTGTGAAAGAAAAATACTGGTTTGTATATTGCAATCTGATATTATCTGGTCTGTTACATGGAAGAGCTTTTAGAACTAATAAATAAAGGCAACTTTTGAGGGTCCACGTGAAACATGAAGATGTCTTTCCTCAGACTACTTTGTGTCTCTCTACTCTTTTTAAAATCTCATATGTAATCGAAGGCACTCAGGGCAATGTGCCTGGCCCTCACCTCCAGTTTATACCCCACAACAGTCCTGGTTACACGAATAGAGTGCTTGTGGACCAAGCTTTGCCAGCAAGTTTCATGGCAGAGGCAGCATTTGAATCTAGATCTCCCAGGTTGTCATCCAGCACTCTTAGGTACATCATAGGGCAGAGTGGTGTGCCTGACTGGCTCCCCCAAATACCACTGAGGCAAAAGCTGACTTTCAAGAGATGAGAAACACCCACCACTTTTAGCAGGGTTTGGAGGATAGGTTAGCCTTTCTTGGGGTGCTTCTTTGCAGCTTCTTTGAGCTGCTGGTGCAGCACCATTGTAAATGTTTTCTTTGTAGTAGAGGGCTGTAACATTCATGGGAAGTCCAGAAAAGGAGATGGGGAGAAACTTTCCCCATCTGCGATTCTTGGTGGTAGGTACCAAGTTCTCCTTACAAACTTTGTTCTCCATGCCCCTGCCTTCAGAGATGAAATGGACGTCAACCAGATGGCTTTATCAGTGGCAACACCTCAACTGTGCACTTCCTTGCTCATTGAAGCTCATCTTTTAGGCCCAAACCTTTCATTCTACCCAGGCTTTTAAAGTAAGGGGCTGATCTTTTAGAATTGTTCCTGCGGTCTATTTATAGCCTGAAAACTGTTTATCAAGAGTCGTTTCAGGCTGCTAAATGTTTTGTATTGTTTTTATGCTCTGGGTTTTTAATTTTTGTTTTGTATTGGTTTTGTTTTGTATTGTTTTTATGCTCTGTTTTTAATATTTGTTATTTTTTTAAAGGATTTTTAATGCCATTTTATTATTTTATCTTGTTTTATTCTGCAAGCCACCTCAAAGAGCCTCTGGAGAGACAGCATATGAGAGTTCTGAGTAACTCAGCCAATATGCCTTGGCAGCCTTCAGAGGACTATATAAGCCAATGGGACCATTTCTGAAACAGTCTCCAGATGTGCTGCCTTGATTTCTGCAGACTTTGGGCATGGCTGTTCCATAATCCTCTTCCAACAAATCCAGCCCCTGTGGAGATGCTCTGGATGCTGGGGCAATCTGGGTTCTTCCCAGGTATGAATCAAGCCAGGCCCCATCAACCTGGCCATAAAAACTCCCTTATTACAATAACCTACTCAAAGGATTGTTGTGTGGGCAAACCCATTGAAGACTGTAAAGTGCAATGCATATTTAACAGCGGCACTAGGGATTTTTACAAAGGATTTTGATATGCAGTCTTCCCCCAACTTTAGAAGGCTGATTTCCTCCTCTTCCCCCCTTTTTTAAACAAAGAGAGAGAGAGAGAGAGACCTTTTAAGATACCCTCATTTTTATTTATGACTTTCCAAGTGATATTTCCGGAGGCCTTTTCCCCTTGGAAGTTTCCACTTTGTTTAGTTTGACGGCTCTTCTGCTGGTGCCTTGTCAGGCTGAAGCAGCCCCATTCACAGAGCTTTGAAGCTGGTTATTTCCATCGCGGTCCCTTGATGTATAATGCATGTTTCAGAGCAGCATAAATCATTCAGCGATTATTTCACACCTTACCAGATGATATATCTATATTGAAGTGTTCTCATGATGTAGGTCTTAAGATGAGGGCTCTTCAGAGAACACAGAGACAATAAGCCAAAAGAGTGGGTTGCTGAACAGAGGAGCTGGTCTTGGGTTGCAGAATTAGCCCAGCTGTGCATTCACAAGACTGTCCCGGCCAACTAAGTATCTTATCTCCATTCTCACATGTGAAAGAACACTAATAGTAACCGAGTGGCAAAAAAACCCTGTAAACCAATTCCATTGAAAGTCCACATATCCACCCTGGCACTGGGTATACTGCTTTCCTCTCTTCTACAATGCAGCCCTTAGGGAAATGAATCATCCAAGGTCTGTAGCAATCCTTGGATGCTTCCCGGATGCCTAATTTAATGCACAGCCTCCGGACCCCTGTGTTGTTTATTTAATCTTGTATACCCCATCTTTCTCCCCAGTGAGGACGCAACACAGCTTACATCAGGGGTCCCCAACCTTTTTGAGTCTGTGGGCACCTTTGGAGCTCTGGTATGTGGTGGGAGATGCAAGCCCAAAATGTCTGCCACAGGAGGCGGGGCAACTAGGAAGCTGGAGTGCAGGGCAAAAGATGGGCAATTAGAAGATATGCTGGGAAAGAGGAGTGGGGGAGAATGAATCCAACCCTGATAGGTCAGCTGCCACTGAAGTAATGCTTTTCAAATCTGCATAGCCAATCAGATCTCCACTAGTCAATCAGCAACCCTCTGGGGCAAGAGCACCACCTGGATGTATCCACTTCCTAAAAATCCCTTGTGAGTACCAGGGAAAGTGATGGTAGGCACTTTGGCACTAATGGGCACCATGCTGGGTACCCCTGGCTTACATCATTCCCCTTTTCTCCATCGATCCTCACAACAACCCTGTGAAGTTCATTAGGAGGAGAGCACATGACTGCCTCAAGACCACCCAGCAAGCTTCCATGGCAGAAGGGGGGGTCAAAACTAGAGCCTCCCAGATCATAGTCCAACACCCTAACCACTGTTCTAGGGTCCTGCAATATGGACTACACCTCCTATGAGGCAGTGTGACTGAGCAAAATGTGCATGCACATATCACCACTGAGGAAAAGGGCTTACTGCTGTCAGCTTCTGCCATATTTCTTTTCAAGGAAGAATTCAGGATGATCCCCGGTTGCCCACAATCTATGATGGATGTGGACTGGCTTCTTTTCTTGGGTTGAGAACTGTAACCTCTCCATAGGCTAGTGATTACTTCAACCCGCAGCAGCATTTGGTTTGCAAGATGTCCTGTGGTTGTCCTAACCAGCTTTCCTATAGCAACTTCCCATCTCCTGCTCCACAAAGCAACATTATAGCTGCAGCTCTATCTTCTGATTCCATTTCCCCACTTTTTCATTGTCCCTTGGGGCACTGAAGGGAAAGAGGGAGATAACATGTCTGATAGGTGTGTCACTCAGCCAAAACACTTGGGCTGCTCAGCCTCAAACCTGACTGGCTTTCCTTCATTCAGCATTTCCCCCAGTCTTATTAAATGGGTTGGGAAGAGCTCTAATTCTATGGACCCATCCTGCATGCCGGAGCCATTCTGCCTACTGAGCATTAGCCTGGTAGTTGGAAGCAGCAGACGCCTCTCTTGCTAATGGTTGCTGCATAGACAGAAAGGGGTAAGGAATACAGGCAGAAGTTTGACTACATTTTTAATAGAAAATGGAATATGTAGATGGAACAAGATAAGGCCTGGATCCTTCCAAATCTCATCTTGCTTAGGTGAAGCACTACCTTTTCTCTAAACAAACCTACTGCCTCCATGATAGAAATCAGGAAGTAAGTAAACTAGGTACACGTTGGGAGATACACGCCGAAATAAATGGTGCTTGCGAAGAGTTCATGTATATGTAAACAGGATTTAGTTGTGTTCAGAAATAGGCCCCTAACCATCACCAGTTTCATCCTTATTGGAGATGGAAGGAGAGGTGGTATCTTCCATCACCTCTTGAAAAAAAGGATGTTTTCTCCAATTAGCCTGAAGTCTGATAGGCAGGATTTCTTGGGTGAGAGAGACACACCTCCATCCCCAAATAACATCCTAATTAGGTGGGGGGACGCCAAAAAATTACAGGTGGGAAAGCTTTACACCTTGAAACCAATGTAAATATCACCCAACTCCAATATGTGACATAACAGCATTAAAGAATCAGAACAGAATTTTTAATAAAAGGAATGAGCTGAACCTAAACCCAAATAAAATTTCTGTATTTCTCTCTGGAGGGAAACCCTTTCAACCGCATAGCCGCAGAAACAAAAAAAAGAGCCTTCTGTAAATATACAGATGTAATGTAAAAGAGCTTCTGTAATCCTGCCAGTTCCCAATGGGGAGGTGGATGAGGCTGTTAACACATTGCTTTCACTAGTAAGTTTGAGAAAATGCTTTCTTTTGCCAGTCTTACATTATTAAGTGGACAAGAACGGTGAGTTGGAAGGAACAAACCAGCTTCTCTGCTTGTACATAAAGGAGGCGGCTTCAGGTGCCCACCAGAAAGGCTATGCCGTGGGGAATCCAGCATGCATACGGAAAAGTCACGTGTAACGGGGTCTGGAAAAAATGGGGACTTGGGCAGGCCTGTGTGAAAAGTCTGGCAGGATCCAATCCAATACTAGTATATATTCTTCCTGTATAGATGACCATTTTAATTCTAGGCTTTTGATGTAACAATTGTAATTTTGAAATTTTTCATATCTTATAGGATTGTTGGCTTTTAATTTATGTACGTTTTGTAGATATTTTTATGCTCGT
This sequence comes from Paroedura picta, assembly GCF_049243985.1. Classification (NCBI taxonomy): domain Eukaryota; kingdom Metazoa; phylum Chordata; class Lepidosauria; order Squamata; family Gekkonidae; genus Paroedura; species Paroedura picta. The sequence continues at coordinate 26,005,888 of NC_135380.1, forward strand.
TAACACCTTGTACATTAGGTCAGGATGCATAGTAAGAAATTGCTAAATAAACAATTTAATTGATTACTGTATGTGTTTCACTGTTGTCCTTTTTGTAAAGCATGCTCTCAGTGAAGGCTTATAAATATTTCAAAATCCACCTACGTATATTGAACTCTGACATGATCTCTCCCACTCTTGAGCCATGTGTATGAAGGATAATAAGTTTAATGCATGCATAAACCTGGTTTCTGAATTGCTGGATGGCTCTGCAAGGAGCAAGATCCACAATTGCCCTTCAGCCTTCCTGTGGTTTGCATTTCATCTGTGAAGGGAGATTTCTATTTTTGGTATGGAGAATTCAGGAGCGGAAAGGAGAATCTTTCAAACAGGTCAATCTTTCCTCTGCCAAAGGGCAATTTCAGGAGTTTCAGGAGGGTAAGAATTTTTAGTATTATTTATTGTCATTTTAACCACCCTTCCTGTAATGTCTTTGATTGATTGATTGATTGATTGATTGATTGCATTTATATACTTCCCTCCCTGGAGGCTCAGGGCAGTTCACATTAAACATAAGTAACAGGAACAATACAGGAAAAAGTCATTAGCCAAAAATAACAATAGAACAATAATAAACAGTAAGAACAGTAAATTCATAAACACAACATACTGATTGGTCAGTTCAGGCATTGAGTTTCATGGGAGGGAGGCCCGGAGGCCCAGTGGAAGATGTTGGATCTGGTCAACTTCAACCAAATGCCTGGCAGTAGAGCTCCCTTTTGCAGACCCTGTGGAATTGTTCTCATTCCATTAGGGCCTTGATCTCTTCTGGGAGCTCATTCCACCAGGTGGGGGCATTCTCTTCTTCCCAAGGAAGCAGCAATGGAGAAGGGGATCAATGGATACTCACTATGGATGGAGTGAGGATTAAGCAAGGCAGATCACCTCCTCCCCCCAAAAAACCATTGCTCCTCCTTTTAGCCCATCAGCTTCTCCCCCCTCCTTACATACTAGCCTTTCTATGCAGCTTCAGTTAAAGAAGATCCCCACTCCATCCCCACTCACCAAGTGGCAGAACTTTGCAGGCTTTCTGACCTCAACTGGTTCTTCTTGGTACCTTCCTCCTGTCTCCTTTGCAGTCAGAGGAAAGGGAGAGGCTGGGCTGCAAAGTATAAAGTCCCACCGCTGCAACTTGCTTCGGAACTGCAAATGGTATATAATGCCATTTTGGAGTAGTGGTTAGGAGTGCGGACTTCTAATCTGGCATGCCTGGTTCAAATCTGCACTCCCCCATGTGCACCCAGCTGGGTGACCTTGGGCTTGCCACAGCACTGATAAAACTGTTCTGACCGAGCAGGAATATCAGGGTTCTCTCAGCCTCACCTACCTCACAGGGTGTCTGTTCTGGGAAGAGGAAAGGGAAGGTGACTGTAAGCCGCTTTGAGCTTCCTTCGGGTAGAGAAAAGCAGCATATAAGAACCAACTCTTCTTATTCTTATTCTTCTTTTTCTTCCTCCCATTCCTACTTGATGGGAATTGACAGACTGAAAGGTCCCCAGAAGAAAAAACGAGTCACATGGTGGAAATTGCAAAGTGGAAATGGTATCAGGAAATAATGTCCTGTATTTAATGTTCAATTATAGAGTAGATTAAACCAACAGTGCAGGGAGAGGCAAACAGGAGGTTCGACACCCACCATTTCATCTCCACAATGGGATGCACTTCGGAAAGCCTTTGCAAATTAAAATCTGCCTCACAGAGGAGGCTGGGCTGGAATCTGGAGTAAGCAATTGAAGAGTACATTGGAGGGGGGAGTGCTATTTGCAACAGGAAGACTTTCTCTTGTGAACGATAGTAACGTGTATTCATCGAAGTGAAGAAAAATTCCCAAATGTTGATGATGATACTTTATGCAGCCTGTGTGATTTTGTCCTGGCTCATTCTGCACACATGGAACAATGTTCTTACACTGTGCTTTTGCAGCTGGATTTTCCTGTGCAAAAGAGGAGAATCTACTTTTAAAGAACATTGGGAGTGCATTATTCCACATCCATATCCATGGTTCCTCTATATATTTGTGAAATCCCCTTGTGGGAGGAGCATGTCCAGGGTGTTCAAGCTTGAATATGGGCCAATCAGGATTCGGCCAGCTGGCCGCACCCTGATTGGGCCGGCCCCTATGCTCGCCGTCCTCTCTAGCAGCCTGACTGCAGAAAATCTGGGCTGCCGGGGAGCGCACATCTCCCACATCCTGCCACTCCACATAGTGGCCGCCTGTGGTCATGACTCAGCAGGAGCTCTGCTGAGGACCTGATATGTCAAGCAGCCGGGGGTCCACCGCCTCTCTAAATGCCAACACACTTCCCAAAACAACACCTTCCCTCCCCAGCCCTGCTAATGGAGGACCGCCGCGGCCTTCAGATGGCCGCTGCCAGTGGAGCATGTACCGCCCCCCCCCCACCAGGACTGTGCTCCATCACCACCCACTGCTCTGCACCCACTGTGTGTCACCTCCCTTCATTCTGCCTGTAACCACCCACCCAGCTCTCCCCAGCCTGCCACTTCTACAGCCCACCAGCGGCCTCGCTGCCCAGCTGCCAGCACGCCCACCACCATTCCACCACTCACTCCTGCCATCCTGCCACACACACCCCGGGAGCACCTCTCAAACAATGGTGGTGGCAGCAGCGTGACAGCAGAGGTCGCTTTAGCCACCCCCAGCCCCAGGGACACCACACCCATGCCCCACTGGTGGGTGTCCATTCCACGCCTCCTGGCACCAGCCTCCCCATGTGCTCTCCACCTTCCAATCCCCTCCAACTACCCACTCCCCGCTCGCACCCGCTGCATTTCCTCCTGCAGCGGGCTCTTTGGCTAGTGCTTCTATAATTAAGATTAACCAATAACCAATTATTGCATTGCATGGTTGCCTTTCTATGGCTGACCCCTTGATTGGAGGTCAGATCAGGTGTGTCTTCACCCACCTTTTCTGTCTGATCTTCTAAAACTGTGTTGCAGTGTTTGCAGTATTTGCTGTCACCAAGGTCTGCAACACTCTTGGTCAGGGTCACCACTCGTCTTGGAGGAAAATATCATCTCCCATTAATAAAAAGGGGATGTTATTTACCAGCTGATGCTATATACCTCCATGTCATGAAAAGTTTCAGCTGCCCAGCTCCACACATTATAGGGGCAGGGCTTTTTTTCCCCCAAACAGTCTATGACATCTTTATAGCAGCTCAGAATGAAAACACACAAACACAAGGAAACTTTCTAGAGCACTTCAGTTGTTTATTATGCCCTGAGGAAACCTGATAGCACAACTTGGCTCCAGCTCATCAGGGCTTGGGAGCTAATCAAGGATGGCCACAGCCAGTTCTTGGATGGAAGACCAACAGGGAAGACTGCTATGTGGAGGAAGACATCAGCAAATCACCTCTCCTTAGCTCTTGTCTGGAACACCACATGGATAAAATCACCATAAAGTCACTCGCAACTTGACAACACATTCTTTTTAGGAGCAGAGTGTGCTTGGATCTACAGCTCCATAACCTGGTAGAGAATATCAAATATCCATCCCCATTCAGCCATTCCACATACACAGATGGGATGAGTAAGTCATTCATTGCAGTTGGGATAGAGGCATGCATCAGAGCCCCAATTCAGACTGGGCTCCAGGGCACCAGGAATTGAATTCCTGCCTACTGGGGGGACCACAGCACACAACTGACCCAAACCGGGCAGGAGGATTTGATAGTCAAATTAGGCTGCAAATCCTTTCATGTAGGTTGATTTTGTGCATTACTGTTATAGAATGGGAGTCATTTGGGTATTGTTTGGGTCCATAATGCACCAGTAACATCTGTATAAGGTTATCTTCTCACCTGTCTGTCCCACATGGCCTTGGTATACAGAGGTTACTGATTCAGTTTAGGATTAGTCCAGCAGGAAGTAGCTTCTATGCCACCTCAACATAGGTATACCCTACCATATTGGGAAGCAGTCATAATTTCCTATAGGATGGACTACACCACTAGCATAACACCAAAAAAAAAGTCTTTGGAGAGACTTCCATGGGAGAAAGAATGGGCCTAGGAAATCACTAACAAGTTACAAGTTTCTGCTGGGAAAACAATTAGAGTATATTTGATAGGAAAAAGCTCGCGGAAGGTGAGAACATCCATCACAGGGCCTTTCAAATTAGCCCCTTGTAGGCTGGAAACAACAATTGCAGGGTAACTAATGAAGGTTGCAGATTTCTGGAGAGCGTGTTTGTGCAGAAGAGGAACTGCCAGGAGGAACAGGAGAGTTCCAAGGTGCCATGTGTCTGTTGCAGCCATCAGCAGAGGATGGAGTGGCTAATTGTAAGTAAACAAGAATGGATGTGCACTAGGGGGGAAAGTTAGGTATTTTTCAGATCCAAAGCCCAGGGAAATCATAATTACTGGAATTTTGGATCCTGCAGGGCCTAAATAACAGATTGGTACCTGGATTTGTTTTGTTTTGTTTGTTTTTGTAGAGTTGCACAATTATTTGGTCTCCCTAGCAGAGTCCCCCAGAATGGAATCCCTGGCCTCTTACGAGAAATCTTTCTGGAGGGCTATAAGATCTGATATAAATGACACCAACATTGTAGCATAGTTATTGCCACTTGTCCTCCAAAGACCCTCAAGATGTAAGTGAACTGGACTAAGGGGTACAATTCTATGGGCCCCTCAAGAAAGTACCCCCAGACATTTTTGGTTGTTCCTTTGGGAGTGAGGGGGATTCCATTCTTTCTCCCGGGCAAGGAATAGCCAAATGCACAGGAAGAAACAACCACTGACCAAAAGCCTCCTTACACAGTCAGAATGAACAAGCCCAACAGAATCAAAGCCTAAACAACTTAAAGGGGGCGGGGAGGGACACAGTTGCAAGTCGAACAGAACCAATGTCAAACTGGGGAATCCCAGCAGATCCAACCTGGCATGCTCCCTCTGATACATGATCTCATTTGCCCATGAGAACTACATCTCTCCTTCCTGATGGCAAGGAAACCTGGAAAAAAAGAAGAAAACCTCAGGTTTGGTGCTTCAAACCGCTGACTGCAGACATTCCTCCTGGAATATTCAGGAGTGGAATATATTGACCAGCGTTCTCTAGTCTAATGTGTATCCAAATGTCAAATATAAACCCCCCCCCCAGTACTGATAAGGTATTTTTCGGTTGAGAAGGAGTGACGGGGACCACTGTCTGTATCTTTCTCTATAGTGATCTCTGTTTCCTCCAGTTATTTTAAATTTAATCATGAGAAAAGAATGAGAAAAGGAAGCTTCTCTTTTCTCACACCCGTATCCTTTAAACATATCTCCCATCCCAGGTCTGCCAGTTACCAGAAGTAACCTATATGCATTTATAAAATGTATTCACTGCACATCCATTAAAAGATGTTCACCTCCCCCCCCCAAAAAAAAAAGGCTTTTAAAAAGGCTTTGAAATGAATGTTGTGCACGCTGCAATTCTCTATGTGGTGACTGGTGAGATTTCCCTGCACTGGTTTTCTTTGAAGGAGTGATCACTGGAAGACTTACTGTGTGTTTTTAATAATATCTGCTGTATTTATTCAAATAAAAGCAGGGCACAGAGGGAGGCAAAGAGGAAATAGGGATAGGGCAGCTCATATCAGAGCCTGGAAGAGAGAGAGAGAGCAATTGTAATTCAACAGTGTCTCTTTCTACTCTCCCTTTGAAATGCCTTGTAAAAGAACTGCTACTCTTAGTTCAGCAACTGGATGTCCTGGATAGTTAAAATGTCCCCCTGCCGGTTTTTAGATTTTGAGGTTTCTAATTTCAGATTTATGTCTATTTATTCTTTTTTGTAGTGATTAACCTGTTTACCCAACGCAACGGGTGGAAAGTCATCAATTTAACCTGCTGAATTTCAGCCAAGAACAAAGCTCATGACAATGCTTCCTCCTGGACTGAATTAAGACCTAGGTTTCCTGTCACATTACCAAAACTGATTTCTTCATGTGTATTACCGGCTCTGCATATTATATCTAATCCCATCATGCCTGCTATTGTCATTCCCGTCTGCTTTTGTCATTCCCCTGCTGTTGTCATTTGGCACCTGAAATCACTCTACAATAATAAGGGGAGATGTATCTAAAGAAGTGAACTCACAATATCTCGTACTCTGCCACAAATTTTGCTAGTCTTTAAGGCACTACTGGGCTCGTCTTCTTTTCTATCTCAACACAGTCTTTTTATTCTGACTTTCCATCCACATAAGAACCAAACAAAATGGGGAAAGGACAACCATATATATTGCCCTCAGGTCCTGCAGAGGAGGCCAAACTGCAGCTCTCCATATGTCCATGAACTACAAGTCCCATGAGCCCTTGCCAGCATACAAGTGCTGCACGAAAAAATGGACGATTCCAAATTAGTGACGAGGGAGAAACAGAATCTATCCAGTGGCTTAATAAAGCATAAAAAGATAAAAAGTCTCTTATGTTATTTATTCAGGCTTTGACTCTGCCAAAACGGCCTCTAGATTTGTTTTCCGTTTTCAATCTGGCTTTCGTCAGTGGCAATGAATCCGTCCTTGTTAATATATTTGAATATAATTAGGCAAACGCTCCTGTATCATGGAGAGTCAAGGCTGTGAGCTCTTGATCTACCGCCTTGACTCTCACAGTCTTGACTCTCCATGATACAGGAGCATTTGCCTAATTATATTCAAATATTAACAAGGACAGCATACAAGTGCTGGCAGAATCTGTGCTGGCAGAATCTCATGGGAGTTGGTCCATAGACATCTGGAGAGCCGCAGTTTGGCCACCCCTCAAGACCAAAAATATACCAGATAGATGGAAATCTATTCCATACGATGCCCTCACATGTCTGTAGACACCCATTAGGCTATAACTTCTCAACATCATTCAAGGGTAACCCACACAGAGCGCATTACAGCCATCCAGCCTAGGGATAACCCATGGATGTGTAACCATGGCAAGGTTATTAAAAGATTGCAGCTTTTGAACCAGATGCAATAGATGGAATCAATCGCTACGACAGATCTGTATGCAATCCAGTCGAGAAAAAATAAACCCACTTCCTCCAGAGCACCAGAACTACCAACCTCTTCCTTGTTTAGATTCCGCTTCGGTCTGGTAGCTCAGTCTAGCTATTTGCTTTTGGGAGGTTGTGCAGCTGGATCCAGAAGATACAGGCCCTAACAGAGCTTCCATTCGTCATGAGCTTAGAGCAGGGGTAGTCAAACTGCGGCCCTCCAGATGTCCATGGACTACAATTCCCAGAAGCCCCTGCCAGCATTTGCTGGCAGGGGCTTCTGGGAATTGTGGTCCATGGACATCTGGAGGACCGCAGTTTGACTACCCCTGGCTTAGAGGCAGCTGATGTTATTTAAAAGTCCATGAAACTAGCTGACTTTGTTGGACTCATATTTTGTCATGAAACTAACAATAAGGAATGGCTGAATGCTGAAACCTTCTCTTGCTTTCCGAGTGCAATGCTCAGAGAAAAAATGTGTGGTTGTAGCACCATCTTGTGCCCAAAAAGTGCACATGTTGATAGTGTGTGGTGGTGAAAGGGGCCATCAGATCACAGCTGACTTCTGGTGACCCAGAGGTGGTTTGCCACTTCCTTCCTCTATGTCACAACCCGGTTTTCCGTGGAGGGCTTCCATCCTAATACTTCTGAGATAGCAATCCAGGTCAGGGCAAGGGCAGGATGGGGAGAAGCACAACAAAATCAGAATCCAGTGGCACCTTTAAAACCAACAAAGATTTACTCCAGGTGTGAGCTTTCAAGGGCAAGCAGTCTTCCTCAGACTATGAACTACCATCATGACCATGGGAATATAAAGCAAAAGTTACTTCTGTTAAATTATTAAACAGTGTCACAATATCCAAATACAGCCATATGATAATTCTTTGCTAGAACAGCCAATCATTCCCCTCAAATTCAGTTGTAGTTCACAGAAACATAGGAGAAATAAAACTGTCTTTGTTAGTGACTAATGGCTTTAACTAAACCATTTGTTGCTGGCCCCATCCCTCCCCACCCAAGTGTGAAACATTCCCACAAGGATGGGGAGAAGTGATTTAGTTTTGTTGCCTGGGCAGAAGAGCCAATGCGCTGAGTCCTTGAGGAAGTTGCCCAAACTGACGTGGCCCTTGAGAAAGATCCTTCCAAGTATTCCAATGTATTTCCAAGACTGGTCTTAACAGAACAGGACTGTGGCTCCACCAGGGCACCTTCTACTAAAGCTACTTTCCAGATGAGCATTGCAGCATGGAGTGCAGAGACAAGCCGGTGTTCATCTCAGTCCCCGTGCTTTGAGCCGCTTCTTCTCTGCCTGTCATGCTGCTGCTCATAGCACAAGCTGAAGCGCAGATGTACGGATGACGACTCTGTCCTGTGACTGGCATGTTGTTCAGTTTGAGGACAATCTCCCAAGGGAGTGCTTAGGAAGTCCCTGTCATGCTCTGCTGTACTTTAAAGCAGGGGTAGTCAACCTGTGGTTCTCCAGATGTCCATGGACTACAATTCCCATGAGCCCCTGCCAGCGAATGCTGGCAGGGGCTCATGGGAATTGTAGTCCATGGACATCTGAAGGTCCACAGGTTGACTACCCCTGCTTTAAAGCACTTCTCCCTTTACTGCTCTCTGTCAATGTCTGGCAGCTATGCAGCAGCAGTACTGACAGCTGTGGGGCAGATTTATTGATACTGGATGATGAAAAGATAAAGATATCTGAACACAGTCAGAAGACAGATGGGAGCAAATGCGATGCCCATGGATAGAGAATCTGGTTTGGATGTGGAAGTCCCAGACTGAAATCCCTTATCGGTCAGGCAGCTGCAAAGGAAGTAAGCCAGAAGGCTGCTGGGAATTTCAGCAGGGCTGAGAAAATCCAGGTGACAGGTGAGATCTCTTATTTTCCAACCAAGCCAGAGGACCTAGGTTAGGGGAACCACCTCTTGCTCTGGCCTACATATCATCCTTGTTTCTCCCCAGCCAGGTTCTGATAAAAGAAGGCATTTGAGCTGGAAAATAAGGCCAAAAGAGGCAGAGAGCAGAAAAGTTTTGAAGGTCTTAGTTTCCCTTCCCTACTCATCCCATGTTTGTAAAAGAAACTAAATCAGAGCCCCCTCCCCAGCATGTCTATATCCCAACTACCACTTCAGTTTGGAGGGAAAGAAGGAATAAAACTCAGTCAAGGTCCCACAGAGTCCTTGCCTGCCCCTGTTATAGAAGGGAAACATCCTGATTGCTTGTAGAACATAGGTGATTTCTCTTCTGGGCCTGAAATTTGGGAGGGAGATACATAATTTTATTCCAGCATGGACAGAGCCAGTGAGGTACTGCTTATAATGCTGGATTATGAACCGAGAGACACCTTGAGCCAATCAATCATACCTCTCCCAGGTGATAAGGATAAAATGGAGGGGAGGAGGCCAATGTAAGCTGCTTTAGTTTCCCATTGGGGAAAAAGACAGATAATAGATAAGAATCCAACTTGAGTAGAGATGGGCACTGTCCAACAAGCTAACATCCATGATGAATTTTAGCTTTGAACTGAAGTTCATGGCAAGTCAACCCGCACAAACTTCCCACGAACTTTCAAGTGGTTTGTGGCGATCGGTGAATAGATACATTCCCAGATAGACAGTCCCTGCTCAAACATAATATTTATCAAACTTCAAAGCAATGGGGGGGGGGGAGTAGAATTCTCCAGCCTTGGAAACAACAAAAGGGGCCCTCCAAAGCTTTTAATAGGCACTGCTGGCTGCCAATAACAGCATTCCCATTCTGCTCTTTGGAATCAGGGAGCTGTATATACCTTCAGTTCAGCTCTGCAGCATCTCCTCCATTGGCTGCTGGCGATTAGACAGCGGCAGAGAACTGGTTAAACACAGGGCACATTCATTTATTCCTGACTGTGAGCACCTCTCTCCTGCTGGGGTTTGGGTGTTAGGTCTCTGCCCTTCGGAGCCTGCCTTTGGAGACAAGGGAAGGCTACGAGCATAGGGGGGATACTTGCCTTGCTTCCACTGTCTGGTGGAGGGGGGATCTGTCCAGGTGAAGTTTCCTGCTGAGTCTGGTGTCACTGGCTTGTTCCTGAGCTGTTCCATGAACTACTGTAACTGCAGCTGTCTTTTCCAGAGAGAGCACCAAAGAGATCTTTTTTGGTGATCCATAACTGGACAACCAGAAATGTAATCCAACCCCAACTTGGAGATATTGCAGGGGAGCAGCTGGCAAGATGAGGTTCCCTGTACATTTAAGGTGTGTAGCTTGCCATGGGTCCATTCTATACGCTTTGAACCTGCACCTGTCATTTCCCCAGAAAGCACTTTCCAAGGGTGGGGAACCTTCTTTAGGGGACTGTCACTTGAACCCTGTCATTTCAATTATCACCAAACTTGGAGGACAGGAAGGGGAGAGACAGCCAAAGATATCTTGTGCAGTGTCTCTATCACATGTGGGTAAATTCTACCATGTTGCAAGTTTGGTGTAGCGGTTAGGAGTGCGGACTTCTAATCTGGCATGCTGGGTTCGATTCTGCACTCCCCCACATGCAACCAGCTAGGTGACCTTGGGCTGGCCACAGCACTGATAAAGCTGTTCTGACCGAGCAGTGATATTAGGGCTCTCTCAGCCTCACCCACCCCACAGGGTGTCTGTTGTGGGGAGCAGAAAGGGAAGGTGACTGTAAGCCGCTTTGAGACTCCTTTGGGTAGAGAAAAGCGGCATATAAGAACCAACTCTTCTTCTTCTTCTTCTTCTTCTTCTTCTTCTTCTTCTTCTTCTTCTTCTTCTTCTTCTTCTTCTTCTTCAAAGTTTATGAACTGAACTGGCTCATTTGGCACCTAAAAGTTTATAACAGTTCGTGGCTCACGAACCGAGCTCACCATGAACCCAGGGCTGAAATGAACTGCATTTTCCCAGTTTGTAGCCATTTCTAATTTTGAGGTCCAGAATGGACTTCTTTTTTCCCTTTTGCACATCCCATCTTTCTGTGGGCATCTCTTTGCACACCCTGTGATGTGCTGTCACTGCCCTATCTGTTCCAATCAATTTATGAGCCACCAAACACATTTCGTTCTGGACACCACCAAGCCTTTGGAGATCAATTCTGAGCTTGTGTCGATAGCTTGCATTGCCTGTTTCCTCTCTCTCCAATCACCCAGGATTTGACAGACTCCTAAACCTGCTGCTGATCAGATGCTGCCGATCCCTTCAAAGTAATCTTGAGTATCCCTTGGGAAGACTCCAAGGTAAGAATCAGATCGTTCATTGTGGATCTTTTCAGTGTTTCTCAAACTTGGGGTTGTGAGAGGCTTTTCGGTCCTTTAATGCTTCTTCCAGAAAGGAAGCCATGGCAATCTGTTCCAACAAATCCCAAAAGGAGTTAGTTGGCACATTAACACAACTAGATTAATGACATATCTGTTCCAGCTTTCTCCAGTTCAAACATTTAAACCATTTTTTTAAAGATCATTGTGGCAGACACTTTCATTAAATGTATGAACCAAATCCCTAATTAATAGATGGTTGTCGGATTTTTCTCTGCATTCATTTATCTCCCAAATGAGGACAGACTTCTGGTGAACTAAATGTGTGAAAGCTTTATGCCACAGTACATTTCCTGTTCTTTAAGATGCCACAGGGCTGTTTGTTGCTTTTAACAAACTTAGAACTACTTGCAGATCTTACAAAGGACTAAGTGGTGGATGTAATATAGAAGCCTGGTGGGCTTCAGAAATTGTGCCATTTGTATAGGATCATCAGCCTGTGCTTCTGCAAAGCAGTCTTGGAGATTTGCATGTGGGCATGAGCACATCTTTGTGATAAGCTTCTAAAGTTAGTGACAGACTGTAATTTCTAAGACAGGTAAAGGTGGCAGGGCAGAATCTTCATGGTTGGGTGCCTACATTTCTCTTGCCTTGCTATAATCTCTGGTCAAACAGGTTCTGTAGATTTTTGAGGCACTAAAATCCTGCAAAGTCTGTTTGTCTAGCAACAACTGTGAGACAGAATTAACAGAAGAGAAACAGGCACAGGTTGCTAATAGACAAAGTGTCATGGCAAAAGCATCATTGCTTATAATGTGTACAGTTAAGAACTGTGGCTTAGTGGCAGAACATTTGCTTGGCATGCAAAAAGTCCCAGGTTCAATCCCCAAGGTCTCCAGTTAAATGGGTCAGGGGAAATGAAAGACTCCAGAGACCTGTTGCTGCTTTGAATAGACAATACCAATCCTGCTAGACCAGATTTTGCATATGTACATGCTTGTTTCAGGTGTGTACATGCTTGTTTCCCAAAGTCTTGCTACCCACAGTTGGCTCAAGCGAAGCAACAGGTGTCCAGGTAGCCTGTAACCTTTGCAAAATTCAGCCTGTCTGAGTCTGGATGGCAGACCATTATACCTGCTGACCTGAGGACCTTGGAGGAAGAAAAACAGGAAGTTACATAAATGCCCAGGAAATTAACTTTACTATGATCTTGAAAAACTGCTTCCATTTTGTCTAAAGCTTCTCATCTCTGGGGCTGAAGAGAGATGTTTTACAGTAGCTGGGCCATGTCTCAGCAGAGCTTCCAGTGGTCATAGTGCATCATAGCCCCAGAAACAGCCTAACCCATGGTCAGAGTGTGTCAGAGCTTTCTATTCCTACCCTGGGGCTACTGGGCCATAGAAACCCCCAACCACAATTCTCAAGCTTTTCACTCACCCAAAACATCCTGTGCATTTTAACCTGGCTTGACAGCAGCCATGAAAAAAGCCAGAACTCTTGGAACTTGGGGGATAATTGGGGCAGAGAAGAACAGGGGGAGAGAAGGTGCAGAAGTATATCTTTCCAAATGGAACTCTACACTGGCCCAGCATGCTTGCCATTTTCATATTTTAAAACAGGATTGTCTGGCTGGATCAAACCAAAGGAACATTGGGTTTCTAATGGCCACTGGCCTAGGGTTGCCACCTGCCTGGAGAAAAAAGAAAGCCCTGTCCTTTTAAAGGAGGCTCAATAGGGAAATTTGCCTCCATGCTGTGAAAAGCTTCTTCAGCCCACTCGAGTCCTTGTCAAAGATGCAGAACATTTTTCTCCAAGCATGTCAGCAGTCCTACTGAGGAGCGTTTTATTTATTTATTTATTTGGGGGGGGGGGGGTTTCATGTTAATTTGTGTTGTTCATGGCTTGTTTTTATATGCATACTTTCTAGTATTGATAATTTATATATTGCTTTGTTTATGAAATCTCTTTGTTCTCTTCTTGAGGAAGTCACTGGAGAGGGAGAATATTCATTCCTAAAACTGAATTAAATGGTTTTTCTGGAAGTACTATAGGATATATACAGTCAGTTAATATTGTCTATGTATTCTCCACAAGTGTCAAAACATAGTTCCTTTCCAAACCCCCCCCCCCCTAATCCTAAACACAGTATTTCTATTTCATATACCAGCAGTATGAATTTCTCTGGCATTCCTAAATGCCAAACCACGTATAATTAATTTCAAAGGAAGTCAATGTTTTATATATTTGTCCCAGTTGCTTACTAATGCAATATGTCTTAGATTTTTTTTCCTGTTGTAACATGATCCTTTTTGACCATAATTATGCTGATAAGGATATAAACCATTCACACAACCAAGCAGAACTTTCTTCACTGTTTCTAAACCAACAAAGAGGATAACAATTTGGCATAATACTTAAAAGCCTGGAAGGATGGGCTATTCCATAGTGCTGGGGATCAAAGATGCTGAGGATTTGATCTGGGACCTTTTGCATAACAAGGAGGTCCTCTGCCACTGAGCTATATTATGATAGTCTTAATCTGAGGATGTTTATAATATTATTCAGCATTGCCTGAAAAAAAAGAGAGGAAGAAAAAGCAACAGTCATCTAAGGGAATATTTATCTCAATCATGACAATTCTGCCTGATCAATTTTAAAAATTGCTTAAGCCTTATTCATTAGACATTCCAGGTTATCCAAAACAATATTTCTAATCCTAGTAGAACAAAAATCAAGTTAATGTGTACTTGTAGTCTAGCACTCAGGACCTGAAAATTTTCCATTAATATTCGCTACTATGCAATGGTTATACCAAACCACAGATTTAGAGAAATTAACCTTCTACTCAGCAATTGGACTGGAATTCCTCGCAAATCCCAATCCTGCTATAAAAAAAGCCTGGAATAATGAAGGGTAAAAACAATGTCATCTACATATAGCATCAGCTCATAACATTGTAGGCTTGAATGTCTTGGATTTCCCTCTCCTCCATAGATTTTTTTAAGGCAATACCTGAATATAAAGATAGAATAACAGAGTGAAGAAGGAATCACTCTAATTCCCTGTTGGATCAATTTTTCATAGATTAATATTCAGGAATGTGGAGAATGATACTTCCGATAACTCTTCTTCAAATCCCAAAGAATCTAAGGTGTCCTTTCAAATGCTCCACTCACTTCTATCAAATGCTTTTTCCAGTAACCATAAATTAGAATGCACTTTGAGTTTTGTTTCTTAATTAATATTAATTAACACTACTATAATTATGTTTGAAAGTTTCATGATTTTTGTCCATTATTCTTCTGTTGTTTTAAAAGAGGAATCCCACTGGGATTACAGCATCCTGGGAATTTCTCCACCCCATAGGCCCTAATTAAGGAGACGATTACATTCAATCCAATTCAAATTTATTTCTGTATCAGTCAAAGCTCGCTACACAAATGCAATAAAAACAATAGGGGACACATCTCACAATAATCTCAGTAGCCTAGATATAAACCAAGTAAATCAGTTTTCAGTTTAGCAGTGAGTTTAAAGTATGAGGCTAGATCAAGACAGTCCAAATTTTTGATAATGCTGCAGCATAAGCTGCTGACTTGAGGAATTCTTTTTGATATCTGCAAGGCTACAAAAAGTCAACCATTTCATAAAAAACTTTTACCCAGCAGCTATTAGCTAAATGCAAAGGGCATGTTTGGACCAGTAATGCACAAGAGATAGAAGAAAATCCAGCTCCTTGCTTGTATTATTACTGGGTCAATTATATTTTCTTTTGTGTTGGGGTATTACCTAGTTTAAGGTTTTCTTCACTGGCAAAGAGAAACTAAATAGTTTCGTTGATAGATCAGTCAATGCAATCAGTAGAGCCGAAAGAGCAAGTTAAATTAATTTTGGCTCTAATATGAACAAAAAGACAAATACTGCTCTAATTTGGCTATGAACTTCTCTGTTCTCTTATATCTCTTTCTATATCACAAATATTGATATTAGTTATAACGAATGTATAGATACTGAAATGGTGCTTCAGTGAAAAAAAGGAATCACTGGTTGATGTTCCTAATAAAAACACATGGATTTCCCTCACCCTTTAAGCAGCAGAAATACAATGCTATTTTGTCTCAGATTTTGCGCTGGGTGGTATAATCATAAAAGAAATGGCCTGTGTGAGCCATTTGTTTGCAGCTTTACAGAGCCCAGCCGTGGTATCGGCAGCCTGTGCAATCTCAAAGTGACTTTGGAAGGGATTGATTTTCCCGTCACAAGCTGTAACGGTTGCCTTGCCAGTTGTCCATGAAGGGCAATCAATGTACATGAAGTAATTATAAAGTTCATTAATGATAAGAATAAAACAACACTCTATTGAAAAATACTCTGCAGGCTCTGCATAAGAAAACATTACTTTTAATGTATTTTAAAGATTTCTGTCCTGCCTTTTTATCACCAGTCATCAAAGCACTTTTAAACAATATGTATATTGGAACAATATAGTTTTCAGCCCAGCAGGCAGGGCTTCCACATGGAGCTCTTCTACCCTAGTCCAAAAGACTCCTTCCCCCCTAACTGAGATGGCCATTCTGGACAAAGCTAATACTCCTCAGAAGCATTCGCCTCCAAAGATAGCAATATTGAGGAAAGGGGGCCAAAGCTGCTGGCTGGCTGATAGCTCAGATCTTCACATTAGAGGGTTTTATGGAACTGCCTTCCTCCCTCAGTGATGACAGCAGCAATTCTGGTTGTCTTGGTAATGATGCTTGTGGGGCAAAAACCAAACCTCCTGAAGAAACACTGGCTCTAGTCTAGAAACGGCAGAGCAATTTACAATGCCCAAGGAGAGGTCTAGAATGACAACAGAACACACAACAGAATGGCAGTATGATATGCAGACTCATAGCTACTCCCAAATCTCCAGGAATTTCCAAGCACAGACTTGTCATCCCTGTTGGTGGGTGGGCTTCTTCTTCTGGTGATAGCTGCACATAGGTAGACATTGCTCTTAACATTTTGGTGCTGGTATCCAGAACTCTTAGGGTTTTCCCCACTCTTGCAGAACTCTAAATCGTATTCAGAACTGACCCCATTTTGTAGATGTTTTGCTCTACACTGAGGGCAGCCCTTTGCTATTAATGTAAATATGCTATTGTTTTAACTGACAATTGAAATGTTTGCAAATGTCATCTGAGTTGTCTTGAGGTATAAATAATTATTATAATTCTATTCATATTTTGTTGCCTTCTCTGATGGGGAGGCACCACCGTAAAATGTATCATGTATCTACCTGTCTGTCTTTTAAATTATTATTATCACATGGTGTGTGTAGTGTAGCCAGGTAATCAGAGGACTGTCTGATGGCCAGGAAAGGAACTTTGGAGGTAGTTTGCCATTGCCTATCTCTATGTCAGAACCCCCCAGTATTCCTTGAAGAATTGGGCTTGCTTGGACTATCCAGGTCAGGGTTCAGTATTGAATTATTGTATCAATAGTTCATTTTGTTATTTAGACCAGTGGTCCCCAACCTGCGGGCCGCGGCCCGGCGCCGGGCCGCGAAGGCCATGGCGCCGGGCCGCAGCTCCCTCTCCCTGCCCCCCCCCGCAGTAAAAAACTTCCCAGGCCGCAAGCTTGCGGCCCGGGAAGCTACTTACTGCAGGAGGGCGGGAAGAAGGAATCAGGGCCGGGCTGCGCCCGTGCAGGCCGCGCCCGCGCGGCCCGATCTGCGGGCGTGGCTCGCGGGCGCGGCCCGATCCGCGGGCGTGGCTCACGGGCGCGGCCCGATCCGCGGGCGCGGCCCGAAGCGTGGGCGCGGTCCCCGCGGGCGCGGCCCGATGCCCTGCCGGTCCCCAGCCTAATAAAGGTTGGGGACCACTGATTTAGCCAACTGGATTTTTTCCCCAAATGTTCAACGCTCACTTTTGACTTTGCAAAAATTGTATTCCTGTCATGGGGCCAGTAAAATTACTTCATGATGAGCTGAAAAATAGGCTTCCCCTGACATATCACAATAACTATGAATTTGCCACTTCCAATATTCAAATATCTAATAGAATGTCAAAAGGTCCAATGGCACGATGTTTGCCTTTAGAATATCACTTATCAAGGTGTCTTTAAAGAAACTTTAAGATGGGCCTGTCACAGATTTTCTCAGTATAGGGAAGCAGGCATTGTACTTATTAAAGTCGCATTCAATCAAGCAAATGTTCCTTTTGTTTGAAAATTATACCTGCATGCAAACTGGGTCTTTTGAACTAAGATCCACCCCTTGGTAGAGGGAATTAACCCAGAAGAGTCCCTTTTAAACCATATGAAGAGTTGCTTTTCACCTGTAGCTTAAAATATAAATTAGATAAATAATGAATGCTGTGATAATTGTTTGTTAACTGTGCCCAATATTATGCCCAATTTAATCTATTAGTCTTTAAAATGCTACAAGACTTCTTGCTACTTTGGTTTCATACATTACAGAGTATACTGGTTGGGTCTGGAGACTCCATTCTATATCCTGTGTAAGAGTCACATATACAATTGTGTAAGAGTCCACTAACATGGGCAGTTTTATTTCTCCAATGTTTTATGAACTTCAACTTAACTCAAAAGGACTGATTAGCTATTTTAGCAAAGAATGATCACATGGCATCATATGGCTTAATTTGGATATTATGACACAAATTTGCCAAAATTTGCTTTTGCCTTATATCTCTACAGTTATGATGCTTGTTCCACTTAGTCTGAGGAAGAGTGCATGCACTCGAAGGTTCACACCTTGAATAAATCTTTGTTGGTCTTCAAGGTGCAATTGCACTCTATTTTTGTTATATAACCCATCAGTTCTTTCCAATTTCTATGTACATGGTACCCAGCTTGGATAGTATCTGTGGTGTACATGCAGACGGACTTCAACCCAAGTTCTCAGCCTAACCTGCAAGGGTCCCTAGAAGTGCCCTGCTTGGTCCATTGAGGAACTGCATGAAGACACTTATGAGCTTCCATAACAGCACAAATGCTGCCCTCTCCCAATCGTTTCACACCAAGAAAGTGTGAAAGTGTTAACTGTGGTTTAAAGAAACCTAGCACTTACATTGAACAGCAACAAAATAACTGCATTTCTCCCTGTACAATCTCGGAATCCCCAGAATGCATCCATGCAAGATTTCCTTCTCTCCCACTAACCTTCCTCTAGGTTAGACCACCTTGCCTTTTGCTCCAAAGGGCTAAGAGGTGGGGAATAGGCTTGGGTACATGTGGGGTGAGCCAGGAAGAGTGTAACCAGTTCTCCCCTAGACTCTGTTTCTGTCTTAGACAGTAGGTTCTTAAAATACAAAGAGGGCAGGCAGTCCCTGCCCAATCCATATTACCTTCAAGATGGACAAAGAGACTTCATCCTGCAGGTGAGGAAAGAGGCTCCAGCATCACAAACTAGCCCTCATGACTATGCTGGGAGGAAGCAAATGCAGAAGAATGTGCAGGTTCTTTGCAGAGGGAAAAGCTCCCATAATCTGCTGGCCAGGTAGAATCAAGATGAAAAATCTACCAGCTCAACATTCATCATTCTAATTATTGGGTTATATTGCCTCTACTTGGCTGAAAATAGAGCCCATGGTCACCTTTGAAAACCACAGAGCACTTGAGCAGGGTCTCTTCTTTGCATTCTTGTAGTGTTCCCAACATGGCAATGATGGATGATGACGATGGCATGAGCGAGAGGGGCCTCAGCACCTCCAGAATGAGATACGATGATGAGGAAGGTAAGGATGCTACTTCTGTGGGCAGGGTCAGTGGGAAAGGTCCCTTTTAGTTTAAGGTGACCAGATTGTGCCACTTTTAGTGGGACATCTGGGGGCACCTGGAAAATTGTACTTATGTTGAAATTATATATGTGTGTGTGTGTGTGTATTACAATACTATTTTTGCATTCTATGTGTTCTATGAAACTTTTTGTTACTCCATATAGACCAAATTTTTAATCAAGAACCCCCCCCCCCCCCCGGTCAATGGTGTCCCACTTTACCAATGTTAAAAATCTGGTCACCTTATTTTAGTTCCACATGCAAATATACTGGTACAAGATAATGGCTCCCTGTGTGAACATCTCAGAACATGACCTGCTGGAGAGAAAGCTTGAACACTAACTTTTCTTGAATACTAATGGAGTTGTCTAAAGGTCTTTTGTTTTCCTAAGAATTGCAGCTGTGGGATGATAGGTGAATTTCCTCCAGGCCAGGCTGGATTCTGGATTTTTTTTTTGGGGGGGGGGTCATTTGAGCATGAAATTGGGGTCACTGTGGGTAGGCAGGTAGTTGTGTCTGCATTGTGCAGGGGGTTGGACTAGACAAGCCTGGAGGTCCCTTCCAAGTCTATGATTCTAAGAAGCTTCCCCCAATATCTTTCATAAAAAGAATTGGAGACTACTCAGTACACCAGTAAGCCCACAAGGCATCCTCCCTTTTCTCCTGTCCCAGATACTTTCTTGTCCAGCCTTGTGTTCTTTCCTCAAAGTATTGGCATGCCAAGTCCAAAGCAGAGCCAAAGAATGCAATAAGCAGGTCAATCCACAACCCGTCCCATGCTTGGCTCTTCATGTTTGTATGGTGGCTTCTGATATGACTGTGGTGAATTCCATCACAATCGTGAAACACTTAAAAAGAGTGATTGTCCTAATAGCATCATGTTGTGCCTTCAAGTTACAACTGACTCATGGTGAGCCCAGGCCAGGAGCAAGTGGTTTTTGAGGCAAGAGGTGAGCAGAGGTGGCATGCCGGGTCCTTCCTCCGCAGTTGCAACTGCATGTGGCCACTCCACCCAAACAGGTACCCATGCAGACTAACACTTGTTTCAACCAACTAAACTGTATCTACATGGTACAGGCTCAAGGGTGCTTATTTCCTAAGGCCCATAGTGAATTCCACTGAAATCAAGCAAATGTCTATATGCTCAGGTTGCAAGCCGTGCCTGGTGGGACCCCTGGGAGCAGAAGGACCCCAAACGACGGTTTTTGAATGCTTGCAATGTCTCCCCTCCCCCCTTCTTTGTGTTGCACATTTTCTTTCCCTAACAGACCACCATTCCATTTACATTGGGGTGCCAGCACCACGCAGCTACAGAAGAAAAAGACGCAGGAGGAGGTCCTCGTCCAGTAGAGACAGAAATGGCGACGCTGAAAGCCACTATGAGAGGCAGGACCGATCAGATACTGATGATGGAGGAGGGAGGATGAGCTATGAGGATGGAAATGGCAGCACCAGCAGGACCAGTGAGTAAGGAAGGAAAGAAAGGGTAGAGTTCTTGTTGCAGCACCAGCTGCGTACCCAAAGTTTTAAGCAATGTAAGCAGAAGGTGTCCCTGCCCCCGAGGAGCTTACAATCTCAATATAAATGGGGAGGGACAGCAAATGACCATGACTCATTGTGGACTGCAGTTTTAAAGATTTGATTCCCATGTCTTTGCTCTTTTAATTATCTTGGTAAGGTGAAGCCTGCTACTTCAATGCAGAAAATATTAGATTTATTGGTGGGTAGCCGTGTTGGTCTGAAACAGCAGAACAAAGTTAAAGGCCATTGGCAACTTTAAGTCCAACAAGTTTTATTCAAGGCATGAGCTTTCATGTGCATGCACACTTTTTCAGCTACTGACCTGGACCAAAATATCATTAAACCCAACTGACCACTATAAGGCAAGTCCACTGACAGGCCAATTTTTCATAGATCACCATTTGTAATTAAATACGTGCGCACGCCCCAGATTCAAACAGCATTTTCTTCCTGCCAAGACAGACAGAACCTTTCTTGAAACCTTGAAATGAAAAGCAAACTTGGAGAGGTGAAAACCTTTTTGAGGTGGGAAGAGAGCAAGACTGGCAAAGCAGCATCTGGCTTGCCATTTTAATGTAGTTCAAAGGTTGACATTGAAGAAGTGACCGGGACAGCCCTGTTCTTGGCCTACAGAGAACGGTTCCCTGCAATCTATTTCCTGCAGCCTTGACATTAAGCTCCTTAGCAAAGCTTAGCATTTTGCATACCAAATATACTTGTCTGCTTTTCCTGGTGCTCTCAGTACAGACCTTTGCTTGCGTTTTAAGAAATCGTTTTAACACAATGCCTGCTATTTGGATAGGAAGGGCCAGACAATATATATTACAAGGATCTTCAGAAGGGAGGGGTGCATTTTCACTGTAAAAATAGTGCTTTCAAGCCCCTGACAGATTTTCCAAAACCTGCCATTAATTGCTGAGAATATACACCTTTTCCACACCCCCTGGTTGCCATTCTTACCTTGATATTTATTTATATCTATTTTATTTAGATATTTGTACCCTATTTTTCTCCCCAGTGCAGACCCCCAGTGGCTTGCCTTATACCATTGTTTTCCCCCTCCTCCATTCTCCATGGGTTAGATTAAGAGAAAGTGACTTAGCTGAGGTCACCCAGTGAGCTTCCAAGACATATTGGGGATCTGAACCAGTCTGTCTAACCTCATAGTCTGATACTAAACTATGCAGTTGCCTGATGTGCTTCTGCTTTGGTAACATATTTCCTTTCTTGGGGGAATCAAGCATGTGACACAGAAACTCAGCCAATCAGATTCGGCTCCCTGCACAAATCATTGAAATGAAGCAAAGTCGGTTAAGAGTGAGCACAGTGCTGACTGGTCACAAAGGGTGCTGCTAGCCAATCAGGAATGGAGCAACAAAAAAGCCTATTCAGAGCAGTGAGTTGGGATGAACATTTTTGTTTCATTTGCCATTCTTACGCCCAGAAAATATTGCCAGACTCCTTTGAAGGTCAGCTCTCCCCTTTGTGCGTAGCCTGCATTGGATATAGAGCAGCAATTATTTGCTCTTTCTAATTTGTAACATTCACAAAAGTATGTGAAAGTCCCACACGGGCTGTTATCGCAGCAAGTAGGAAGTGTGAATCACTCTCCTTTACTCACCCGCTGCCACGTTTGATAATGTCCAAACCATGTTGCAAGGAACTCATTTCTCACACATGTGAAACAAATATAGCCATCTGACAAATACTGAAGACGGCATTCTTCATCTAGCTAAAAGGCAAGCCCCGTGTCACAGCAGGTCATTCCTAGCCTGCTTAAAAAACAAACCGGAAAATCTGCTAAGGACCATATTCCTTCTCAAATGGACCCTAGACAAGGCTGTATACAGGGGCTCTGGGGAAATCTGGAGTGAATCCAACCCATTTAAAAATTCTCCCAATCCAGAGGTGTATCTAAAAGGAAATTTTTCCCTATTGATTCGTCTGATTTGCATTGGATTGTCAAAGGTCCCTCGATGGCATTTTCTGCTCTCTGGGATTGCTTTTGTCATTCTGATTGAGAAAGAGGTACTATGCATACTTCTTAAAAACTTTTCCTTGTTTCCATCATCGCTGCCTCTCTTCCCTTCTCCCCCTCCTTCTCTTTCTCTCCCCCTCTTCCTCTTGCACACCCCATCTCTCCCTCGCACACAGAGAGAGTCACTAGTGGGCCGACCTCTCACTCTTGTTGATTTGGTAACTTCACGTCATGAGAGTGGAGGGCAAAGCCAAGCAATTCATATGCCCTATAATCTGCTCATTAAGCTGTAGAGTTTTAACAAGGCAGAGTGGACAAAATAAATCAGAGGGTCTCAGGTTTGTTGCTGCCGTTGCTTTGGTTGGCTTTGGCTTTGCTTGTGTGTCGCCACGAACTGTCCGTCCACCAAAAGAAAATGGGGGAGCGACTCCAAACATTTCCAGGTAAGAATCCATTCCACATATTTCCAGGCTGCTGGGATTTGAAGCTTTCTGTGCTCCAGGCAAAGGTTTTGCGAAAGGAGCTACTTAACATAGCATGCTGCGAAATCTGATTCGCCTCGGAAAATGAAGCCATGTCAGAGAGCACTGAAGGGCTGTCATTTCACCTGCACCTCCTGCAGTTCATGGCCCTGCTTTTTGTTTATTTGTTATGTCACCTTGTCAAATGGCTGCATAGGGAAGAACCGTTTGTTGGCTCTTTTGAAGGGAATGCTAGGCTGGAATAAAGTCCAGTTAGCCTGCAAAGTGCAATAAGGGCACGGGGACAGTCCAGCTCAGGTTAGGTGACAAACTAGGACACTGTGGCTGACTTCCCCATCTCACGTTTAGAATGCAGTTTATGGGAGCACGGAGGAATGAGTTGGGATGATAGACTAAAATGTGTAGGAAAACGACATCTTGGAAGCTCTGGATATTAATTAGATAAGGAGCATTATACCATTCATTGAGTGGGAAGCTAAGGACAAAAAGCTATATATATATACATATCTGTATTTATGAATGAAAGAAAGGATGTACTTCTAGAACACTTTCCATGTTGATATTTAGAGGCAAGTGGTAGAAACTGATGGTCAGATATCAGCTTGCACGAGTGTCTGCCCCCTTCATCAGATACATATTCTGTTTGCAAGCAACTCTGACATCAACCGGAGGGGCAATTGTTTTTACATTGCGAGAACTGTGCACAGTTTGCATTTATTCTGCGAGCTGTTACTGAATTCTCCTGTTGCTGGAAAGCATGGCTCCCACAAGGTCACAGGCCCAACGAACACAGCAACTGTAATGCCCCGCTGCTGTTTCTCCATGTTTTAAATTTTGCCCACATTCCTTTTCATATGTATGAACAAATAAGCAAGGGACAACCATTTTTTAAACTCAAATGACCAGTCCATTCTGGATTGTTACAATGACTGGGTGTTGTTGTTGTTTATAGAGCCTCTCCCCATAGCTTTGAAACACATGACAAGAGGTAAATCTGTCTGGACTGAGTGTCTTCTTGACTAACCTTATGGATCCCTTCTCGTGGTTTTGTGAATTACAGCTAGAGTTGCCAGATCCCAACCTGACCACGAGCAGGGGATGTGGGGTAGGTCACTAGATCCAGGTTGGGAAACTACTGAGGATTTAGGGATACAGCCTGGAAATGAAAGGGACTGAAGCAGGGTACAATGGCATGGAGTCCACCCTGGGATAGTCAAACTGCGGCCCTCCAGATGTCCATGGACTACAATTCCCATGAACCCCTGCCCCTGGAGGGCCGCAGTTTGACTACCCCTGCCTGAGTCCAAAGCATCCACTTTCTCGAGGGGAACTGGACGCTGTAGTCTGGAGATAAATTCTGTGGGACCCTCAAGTTGATGGGGTGAATGTTTTTTGTCAGAAGGCAAAGTTCTGGGCTTAATTGTACCCTAGGAATGCTTTCCTCCCTCAGATCCCCTGGGGGGCTACTGTTTTCTTTGCCAGACTTCTTCATTTGCACAAGGAATGGTAACTGTCAGGCCTCGTAGCTCTTGGATCTCAGCCCGAGGAATTTCCATCCTTGTCAAAATATCACAGATCACTCACCTCTGCAGCTGAGGCTTGCCAGTGAACACATACATTGCCTTGGTGAGTGGACCATTCCTAAGGGTAGAAAAACTATCCCAAGGTGATAACTCCCTAAGAAACTCCCGGTTTTCTTCACTGGCATATATGGCCCTTCTCATTAGCTCTTGTAAACAAAGCAAAACCACTCCCAGCAGTCGGACCAGCAGAGGTAAGAGGGTATTTCCCATGTTTTCCTTGG
Source organism: Paroedura picta (assembly GCF_049243985.1). Classification (NCBI taxonomy): domain Eukaryota; kingdom Metazoa; phylum Chordata; class Lepidosauria; order Squamata; family Gekkonidae; genus Paroedura; species Paroedura picta. The sequence continues at coordinate 26,030,735 of NC_135380.1, forward strand.
CATCCCCTTGTGGCAGCCATCAGAAAGCTTCTCACTGGCCTTGAAAATATTGACAGTTGCTCCATTGCCATGGCATCATAATAACACTATAGAGCCAGTTTGATGTAGTGGGTAGGAGTGCGGATTTCTAATCTGGCAAGCCGGGTTTGATTGCCTGCTACCCCACATGCGGCTAGCTGGGTCACCACAGCACTGATAAAGCTGTTCTGACTGAGCAGTGATATCAGGGCTCTCTCAGCCTCACCCACCTCACAGGGTTTCTGTTGTGGGGAGAGGAAAGGGAAGGCGACTGTAAGCCCCTTTGTGACTCCTTCGGGTAGAGAAAAGCGGCATATAAAACCAACTCTTCTTCTTCTTCTTCTTCTTCTTCTTCTATACTAAGACAGTTACTGCTGACTTTTTACAAAGGCTCTTTAGTGACACAGAGCTGAGGGAAGACAGATGTGAGGATGTAATGTTTTGGATTCCCACTCTGCCACTCTAACTCTGGGCCAGTTACTTTCCCTCAGCCTAACCTACCTCACAGGGTTGTTGTGAGGGTAAAATGCAGGAAGGGAAACTGATGACTGCTGCCATGAGCTTCTTGAACAAAGCGCAGGAGAAAAGCTTAGGGAATAAGTAAGTTTGCTGAGGCAATTAGTGCTTAGTGCAGCATCTTTATCATGCGGAGGCAGCCTTAGTAACGGAACGTAAGCAGCCCTACCTACCCCCCACCCCACCCACCAGTGCATTTTATGCCTGGAAACCACAGGCAGGCTTCAATAGCCTGGCTTGCTTGACCAGAGAGAGCGAAAGGTCCCTTAGGTGAACTCGTAATAGGAATTCTCTAGGGCTGCTTCTTGCCCTCCACTATTCAATGAAGCCCTGTCAGTGTTGCTTTAGCAAATGACTCTTTGTTTTGCCCGGGTGATCCCAGTCAGAGACACAATACAAACAGGCCTTCCTGAGAGGAAAGACCTGTAAAACGACCCTAAGATCATCCATTCACACAATATTGAATGATGGAGCTTCCTGCAGCTAGAGAAAGGACTGTGCCTCCACGATCCCATCAAGGCCGTGAGGGCCAAGATTATGGGCTGCGCGTAGACAGATCGGCTTAGGCTTTAAGCTGGGGGAAAGGAAGGGAAAGAAAAACCCTCCTTTTCTATTTAAATGTCCCCCTTTGTTTTTTGTTTTCTTCGGTGGCCGGCTGTTTGGTTTCTTTTTGCAAACCTGCAGCGGCTGAAATATTAACAGGCAAGTAACATGCTAGTTAACAACATAAATGCCGAGAGCTGATAGGAAAGGGTGTGTGTGTGTGTGGTTTTGGTATTTAATGGGAAGACAATTAAAAACTTAATCATTGTGATTCCCCAGTCTTTCCTTTACTTCAAACCAGACACTTTGGTGTGAACCTGCTGGGGATATTTTGTTTTCAATCAACTCATTCATATAGGACAGTCTATTTAGTTACAGGAAGGAAAGATTATTTGACAAAAAACTTAATCTTGTCCAAAGGTTATCGTCAGAGAGGGGGCATAACCATGTGATTTCACATCCTACATGGCATTTGCACAATATGAAAACGTCATTTAGTGTGAATTAGCAACTGAATGAATATTCTATCCAGGAGAGCTTTTAAAATTTCGCTTGCAGAATTATTGAAACAAAACTATGCAGTGACCTGTATCTGCAAGATTTTGGCTGATGTTTTTGTTTCGCCGTGCATTTAAATCTTTAAATTATCTAGGGGTGTCTCCAGAGTTGTTGAAATCAGTCCAAAGTGATGCACACAGTAGTGTGGAGCAGTACACAATGGTCCCAAACAATACTGTTGTGTACATTCCGTTTGTGGCTGATAAAGAGACACATCTTCCACTTGGATGGGGACTCTGCTAGCCATTTGCAATGTGTTGCTGATGATCTGGCAATGGACAGTTTGGGTTTGGCTCAGAAGCTACCCCAACCACCTTCCCAACCACCAAACTACTAAAGCAGTGATAGGAGAGGACAGGAGCAGCCGGTGTGCATGCCCCTGTTCAGTGACTAGTGTCCAAGGAATCCACATGACATTGTGCCTAACCCAAGCCCATTGGATAATGCACTTTCAATGCACTTAAAAGTAGGTTATCCTGTTCCACACTGGACAATTCAGCTGCAAAAGCACACTGAAAGTGCATTATCCAACATGTGCATAAAGGACCCTAGTTACAAGCTGTGTGGCTCTTATGTTTTCCTCAGCCTGCTAGATGAAAGGAAAAACTCCTTTGAAGCATGGCCATTGGGGAAACCTCAAGCTGGCTACAGGTAGAGTTTCCATTGATATCTTGCCCACAGCACATCCGAGCAGGAGGCAGAACTCCACCTTCAAAGTGATAAGGAGAATCTCTGTGTTTCCTCCCCCGCCCCCTTCAGGTCTTAGTTGGGCTTTCTGTTAACCACTGAGCAAAAGGAGAGCTTGGCATGGCAGTGAACCAGGGAAGGAGGGAATCGGCCTTCTTATGCTATGTGCTCTTCTTATTTTCTTATTTGTCTAACAGAGGGCCATGATAGAGGCTTATAAAATTATGCACGGGTTGGATAGAGCTAGCAAAAAGGAAACTTTCTCCCACTCCCCAAATACTAGAACTGAAGGGTATCCAATGAATATGAAGAGTGGTAGATTCAAGACAGGCAAAAGGAAATGCTTCTTTACACTCAGAGTGATTAGAATGTGGAATTCACTGCCAGGGAATGTCATGCTGGCCACAGGAACAAACAGTTTTAAAGGGGGATGAGAGAGATTTGGGGAGGAAAAAGTCTATCAGTGGCTACTAGCCATGGCGACTGAGGGGAACTTCCACATTCGGAGGCACCAATCCTCTGAATCCCTGTGCCAGGAGGTATCAGGGGACAGCCTTGGCCTCTCTGCCTTATTGTTAGCCCTCTGGAGCAGGGGTAGTCAAACTGCGGCCCTCCAGATGTCCATGGACTACAATTCCCATGAGCCCCTGCCAGCAAATGCTGTCAGGGGCTTATGGGAGTTGTAGTCCATGGACATCTGGAGGGCCGCAGTTTGACTACCCCTGCTCTGGAGGAACTGGTTGGCCACTATGCGAGACAGGATGCTGGACTAGATGGAGGTCTGGTCCAGCAGGGATTTTCTTAAGCTCTGCAGAAATCAGTTCCCATGGAGGAAATAGCAGCTCCAGAGCCTGGACTCTTGAGCATCACCTTCCTGCTGAGCTCCCTTCCCCCCCAGAGCTCCACCCTCCTCAGGCTGCACCCCAGATCTCCAGGAATTTCCCCAAACTGTAGCTGGAGAAATGCCTGCAGGGATGCTCCCCTTGTATTCCCCATGGGGATGGGCACAGAGTTAAGCTCTACTTTCAAAAAGGAATGGGGCTGTTGCATAATGCCATTCTCCCTTTCTAGAACTTTAAGGGACTTTCTTCCTTCTCCCTGCCGAGCCACATGTAGCCTTGAGGGAAGAATTTGCAGGGAAAGAGAAAAGGAGAGAGTGTTTCAGAAACAGAAAGAAACAAGAGAGGGACCATGAGACTCGGGGCGGGGGATCTCATTTCCACCCACTGCTGAGTTGGAGAGGCCCCAGGTCATACCCAGCAATTGACATCCACCACCGCCCCTGGACCAGCAGCACCTGCTGGCATCTGCCACTGCCATTCTTGGGCCCAGAACAGTTTCCAGCATCCTCATTTCTTGGTGCTGGGACCACAGCAGCTGCTGCTGCCTGCCCAGTTCCCGCAGCAGCTGCCAGCGTCCTCTGTTGCAGCTGAGCCTGCAGTGGCTGCCAGCATCCCCTGTTGCAACTGGGCCTACAGTGGCTGCCATTGTCCTCTGTTGTAGCTGGGCCTGCAGTGGCTGCTAGTGTCTTCTGCCACTGGGTCTGCAGAAGCTGTGGTGTCTGCCACCACTGGGCCAGAGCAGCAGCCAGCAGCAGCGGTCCATGGGAGAGGTTTCTTTATGTTGTCTGTCCATACACCAACAGCTAAATTTTATTTTTGCAGGATTTAAACCACCCTATTTTTGTTGTTGTTGTTGCATACATGGGGAGTACACCCAGTATGCTGAAAAATCTATCAAATCTCAACATGGCCCTGATCCACAGATTTAGATATCCACAGATGGCAGCCACAGGAGGCTAATAGTATATAGACATTAAAAAGCTGCATTGTATAGAGTCAGACCACTGATCTGTCCACCTTGGTTTGGACTAAGGTCTTTGGCAAGTAGACATATCAGCGGTCTGACTCCATAACAAGGCTTCTGTTTCTATTTGTTTCTGAAATGCTCTCTCTAAACATGCCTGCTTGGCAGCATCTATTTCTAGCTTTGATGTTAAGTGGAAAAGTATTTATTTCTCCATGCTTTGGGAACTTGCAGCATGTCTAACAGGCCAGGAGAAACGCATTCTGTCTGTTTGAGGCAGGGAGATTACTATTATGTACTAAATTACATCCTATTAGGCCTCTGTTTAAGGGGCAGAACATAATAACATTTCGTTCATTAGTTGGTTGGATTAATCAGTTATGATAAATATTTCTTTTAATCCAGCAGCAGATTTTTTTAAAACAATGTAATTACTTTTAACACTAGGAAATTACAAAAATAGCAGTCACTGTCTTTGAAGAACTGAATAATCTTGTGGAATCTTCAGGACTGTTCGGTTTATTGGGACCTATGCCCAATTTAATCTATTAGTCTTTAAAATGTTACAAGACTTCTTGCTACTTTGTTTCATACATTACAGAGTATATGTTGGGTCTGGAGACTCCATTCTATATCCTGTGTAAGAGTCACATATACAACTGTGTAAGAGTCCACTAACATGGGCAGTTTTATTTCTCCAATGTTTTGTGAATTTCAACTGAACTCAAAAGGACTGATTAGCTATTTTAGCAAAGAATGATCACATGGCATCATATGGCTTAATTTGGATATTATGACACAGTTTACTAATTTGCCAAAATTTGCTTTTGCCTTATATCTCTACAGTTATGATGCTTGTTCCACTTAATCTGAGGAAGAGTGCATGCACTCGAAAGTGAATAAATCTTTGTTGGTCTTCAGGGTGCAATTGGACTCTATTTTTGTTATATAACCCATCAGTTCTTTCCAATTTCTATGTTCATAGTACCCAGCTTGGATAATATCTGTAGTGTACTTGCAGAAGGACTTCAGCCCAAGTGCTCAGCCTAACCTGCAAGGGTCCCTAGAAGTTCCCTGCTTGGTCCATTGAGGAACTGCATGAAGAGACTCATGAGCTTCCATAACAGGACAAATGCTGCCCTCTCCCAATCATTTCAGACCAAGAAAGTGGAGTGGAAAAGGATAATAGAGCTGTGTGAAAAGACAGCACAGCTTTTCCTCTGGTGTTTGAGAGGAATCTTTCTTCCTATCCCACAAAGGAATGCTTTGCTCTATGTGAGTGACAGCATACACTCTGTCGATTAGGGTAGTCGATTAGCCGCTCTTGCCAGGTAGCTTGTTAATTGCAGATGTGTCAATGGGTTTTTAATGTATTTTATGGGGTTTTATACTGTTGTAACCCGCCACGAGCCGCAAGGGAGTGGTGGGTAATAAATCCAATAATAATAATAATAATAATAATAATAATAATAATAATAATAATAATAATAATAATAATAATAATAATAATAATAATAATATGAAAAAGACTTTTTCATCAGGCTTTTGTTTTATTCACATGCCATTAGATATATATTCAATAGAAGAAAGCCCAGGTTTTCATAAGTACCACCAGACTGATTAGAACTAAAGCAGAACCCAAGCCAAAGGGGTACGTCCCGGAATCCTTTGCCGTGTCACAGAGAATGCAGAAGTGGATCTCTTGACTCATTTGCGGTCCAAACGTTTTGCCTCCAAACAATCCACAATTCTGTGGGAGATCTTGATCTGCTTCTCTTGCATGGCTGAAGCCTCTTGCACTTTGAACAGCAACCCAGTGTGAGCCTTTTAATAATCCTGTAGCAGGGGTACCAAACTAGTTCCATGATCCGCCATCCCCTTGGCATGCTTCCAGTGGAACCAAAGTCAGCCATGCTGCTACAAGCCTTCTCCTTAGACGTTTTAAGCCTCCAGCTTTGTTTTTCTTTGAAGAGGAGGGGGGGTGTTAAAATCATTTCAGCCCCAAATCCCATTTGTCCCAACTTGGGGACTCGTGTGATAAAATCTTTAAGTCAGAAATACATTTGCCAAGCCTTTGAAGTCCAGTAAATACTTGACGACATCACCGTAGGCCTGATGGTGTGACTTTAATGCTCTTAGTTGGGAAATCAGGATAAACTATAATGCAGCGAACATCCTATTCTTTCTGGGGCCGCTGTGCTGTATGTGGCAGGAAACCAGCCCATTCGAGTTTCAGGGGGCCCTCCCTTTTGGCCTCCCATTCTAACAGGGCTCTAAACAAAGACATGTCTATAAATAGATTAGTTGCTAACGTGCTAAAATGGAGCCAAAGCCAACTTTCATTAAAATAGACTGTAGGCATTGAGACCGATTTGGGATTACTTAATCTCTTTTTTCACTTGAAAGGGCTGTGTTGGACACAAGCCCGTGTCCGGCATCTAATCGGGTCCCCCTCTCCCCAAATCCTGTGAACAAACTATCCTAGAAGAGACGGTTCTGCTCTCATGATCCACTGTGGACCAACTCAGCAGCAGCTGCGGTGGTGTTTCCAAGGGAGAATGAAGACAAAACTCCTCTTCTTAGCCTTGCCATTTGACTAGAAATTACAGCCACTTGTTTGCAGGTGTTTTGTTTATTTTTGAAAGCCAGTTGAGGTGACTCCCCCTTTACTGTTTTGTGGAGGGAAAGGGCTGTATATCTTAGTCACGGGTTCTAGGCAGTGCTCCATCTTTGAAGCTCCATTGCCAGATCTCCTTGAAGCTTTCCGTGAATCAGACAGCTCCGCATAGGTGCCTGAAGTTAGATTAGGCAGCCTCTCCATCCACTTTGAATCACTCTTTCTGCTTATACACAAGCAGAGGAACAGGGGAGAACTAGAGGCACAATGAACCAAGTAGGAGCCACTACAAGCATTCTTGAAAATAAATGCAGTCATGGGCAGCCATTTCATCCTGGGGCATGAACCAGCAGGCTGGTGGGTTAGAGGTGTATTGGTCTTCCACCCAAAACTGCAATGAAAGCCTTCTCCTGCACCTCAAAGAATGTACACCCCCAAAGAGTGCCATAACATTGCCCTGCCAGGCTGCCAAGAAATCTAAAAGCCATGGGAACATGGAGATTTACAAGAAAATCCTGCAAGCTTGTTCTTAGCAAGTAAGTGGGCAGCCAGACAGCGTCTTCATCTCTTTCCAATTCCTTCCCCAGGCTCCAAGGAAAGCATTTGAGCCACGTGGGCTAAGGGAAGGAATGAACTCGGTCAGAAGCTGCTGAGCTGAATGCAAGGGCAGCTCTTTGCTCAAGCCAGCCATGAAACTGTGTGGGACAGCACAGCGCAGCACAGGAGCCAAATTCACTCCTGGCTGTTGGTGGTGCAGGAGTCTTTGCGCATTATCTCCTGGCTCCATGCTTTGCTTGGGGGCAACATAATGCCTAGCTCGTTAGTGATCATTTGTAGCTGTCCACCCAGGGAAAGCCAGCTGCCAATTATTGCAATAGCCAAACATCTGTAATATTCAGTGATGTGTGGATGCAGCCCTTGATTCCAGGCTCTGCCTTCTAGACCCACAGAGTCCCTGATTTTCCCCTAGCCCCCCCCCCCAGCTGGTTCACCTAGCAAACAGGTGTAGAATCTAACATTGTTTCTGCAGTGCTCGCATTGTGCCAGTTTGGTGTAGTGGTTAGGAGTGCGGACTTCTAATCTGGCATGCACTCCCCCACATGCAGCCAGTTGGGTGACCTTGGCCTTGCCACAGCACTGATCAAGCTGTTCTGACCAAGCAGGAATATCAGGGCTCTCTCAGCCTCACCCACCTCACAGGGTGTCTGTTGTGGGGAGAGGAAAGGGAAGGCGATTGGAAGCTGCTTTGAAACTCCTTCAGGTAGAGAAAAGTGGTATAGAAGAACCAACTCTTCTTCTTCTTATTCTGGCCCGTATGTGACAGGATATCCTGCCTTTAGAGGAAGCCAGCCTGACTGCATATACAATTGAAGCCCGTTCTGATTTCAGCAAGATATCTCCACCAAGCAATAAAATTAAGGCAGTCAGTGACCTCTTGAACTGGTAACACAGCTTCCCCTCGTGGGGTTATTGCCAGTTGTTCTATATTTCAAGCCCTCATTGTGTGAGGAAGTTTGGCATGAATTGCTAGTAAACTTCACCCTGATGGGCTCTGAATGGGCATATTGTTTTTTAATGAGTTTTTACCTCCAGAGCTTATTATCCTGCAAACTTTCCATTTGAGATGCTGGGAAAACTTTGCTACACACTTAAAATTATGAAGGGGTAAATATCTTGATAGGATGTGCAGCAGTGAAAAAATGTACACATTTTGATCACAATGTAAAAATGTGCTTTTGGGTTTGAAGGAAAATCTATTCTTTCAAGTACCAGATTATTTGGAACTGCATTTAAGAAGTATGGCTAGTTTGATGATCTGTACCCATCCTCAACATCCGACTAATCATCATGTTAGTGGCCAAGAGCTGAGAATTTTTGGATAGCCCAGACTGGCCAGTGACAAGGCAAGGGTGTTGTGGAAGAATCTCCCATGTAAGGATGACTTTATGCAGTTTGATGAATTACTGTGAGCTATTTGATCTGCAAGGCATCTGCTCTCTGTCTGACGCAAATTCTCATCCAGATTGCAGAGGCTGATCTATGGGGTAGTTGTAAATGGGTCAATGTCCAATTTGCTGTCAAAGCAGGAGTCTGTTGATCACCTTCGGATCGGTGACTGATTCTGTGTGGTCACTTAGCTTGCTTGTCTGCTGACTAAAAACCTGTATGCAACCTGCTGACTGATGTTAAAGGGCATAGAAGAGGTTAAAGAGAGGGAGATAGTGAGGAGATTATGAGGAGAAAGAAATGAGGTATAATATTAAGAGCACCGTGTACACCAAAAATATAAACAGGTGTGAATCCACTGTAGCTTTCACAGAAGTCTGAGAACTGTAATTTAGTGAGGGTGCTGCAATCTGAATTAATTAGAAATCCTATGTACCCTCCTTGAAATGCAACTCCCATTGTATCTTGTGGGGAAGGGGAGCTATGACAATTAATATACTTTTACAATTGCAATGCAGACATGCACTGCTTAGAGTTTCAAAGTACTGCTTCTCTTGCACTGCCCAAGACATTTTGCCAATCCCAAGTTCTGCCGATGAAGCATCTTCTGTGACATTGCAACAGGCTGCTTCATCGGTACCCTTAAAGGTCAAGCCACCAAAAGTTGCCCTTTGGGCCATTCTGGGACCTCTAAAGATCAAACCTGAGTAGATATCTTATTGCCCATGCCTACATCCTTTGCTGTTTGTTAGCTTGAAACTTTGTTCCACTATTTTGTAGATTGGGTTGCACTCAAAATTGGGAGCTCGAAGGGGGCAGCTGTCTTCCCTTAACATTCCTTCCCTCCTTGGCCCAGTGTCTCCTGCTGCTGAGCGACTCCGTTATATCTTGGGTGAAGACGATGACCTTCCCACTCCCACACTGTTCACTGAGATGGACACGCTGCAGCATGATGGAGAAGAAATGGAGTGGAAAGAGTCCTCCAGGTAAGGATGAAGCTCAGTAGCTCGTTCTTTTCAATAATGAGCACATTTTCTCTCTGAGAGAAGATGGGGAAAGGCCCTGTGTATCCTGTATGCCTAAGAGTGGCATAATCTAATCTGGAGAGCCAGCTATGATTTCCTCCTCTTCCTGCTGGGTGACCTTGGGTCAGCCATGGTTCTCTCAGAATGAATACAAATTGGGGACCCCCAACTTGCTGAGTTAAAAGTCTAGTTTGAGCTGAGTAAATTCATATGCAGCATTGGAGCAGAGGTTCAAAAGGACAGATACCTGAATCGGTTTTGTCATTTTCCCACTCCTAACAGGGAATCCAAGAGTCCCAACTCTTCCTGCAACTCAGTATAGTAGGGAGAAATTAAAGCAAAAAAAGAAGAAGAAAGAAAGCCATTTCAGCTAAATCCTAGAGCAGCACAACATCCCTTCCGAGTTCATCCCAGAAATTATATCATGCCATTGCTGCAATGACACCCTTCCCCCATATCCCCACACCGCCAGTCTCCCTCCTGGTGCCAGCCACTGGAAAACAACCCTAGGTGCAGGATAGGTGGGGCATTAGAACTGGCAAAACCTTCTCCCCCAGAGCAGACAAACCATTTAACTTACAGGTGGGTTATTTCCTGGAGGGCGACTGGCAGCCAGGAGCAAGCAGAGCCAGATGCCAGGAACTCTGCAAGACTGTAGTCGCCATTCAGCTCATATCTGACCAGGGAGAGAGAGAGAGAGAGTGGCAGTAGGTAAGCCAAGTGCTAGCTGGTCACATGTGCCCTGCTCCTAGACCATTTTAACTTCCCAGTCCACCTGTTAAACCCCACCCCACCTCCTTCAAAGCCTACTGCAGCGGCTTTTGGAACATGCACTTGGATTCTCTATTGCTGGTAGCCTCCTTCCTTCCCTCTGCCCTCCTTTGAAGATGGGAGTCAACTTCAGAGCCTCCAGTTCTTGACCAAAGTCTCCCCAGCTGGCATTCCAGCTCTTTCAGCCCTTCCTAAGCCTCAGGTCCAGATAAAACAGTACCTAGGCAGAAGCAGGTGACAAGAGCTAGCCTGGTGTAGTGGTTAAAAGCGGCGGGCTCTAATCTGGATAACTGGGTTTGATTCCCCACTCCTCCACATGCAGCTGCTCAATGACCTTGAGCCCATCACACTTCTCTTAGAGCACTCTCAGCTTCACCTACCTCAAGAGTGTCTATTTTGGGAAGATATTCAGGTGGGAAGCCGTGTTGGTCTGAAGCAGCAGAACAAATTTTGAATCCAATGGCACCCTCTAAGACTAGCTAAAATGCCACTGGATTCCAAATTTGTTCTGCTGTGAGGAGAGGAAGGGTAGGCGATTGTAGGCTGCTTCGGGTAGTGAAAAGCGGGGTACAAAAAACAGCTCTTCTTCTCTTGGACTGTTCCCACAGGTGTAAACCAATCACACAATGGGGGTTCTCCAAGCAGTTCCCTGAGGCCCCCAGGTTCCTTCCAGGAGCTATATGGAATTCATTTTACAGTCAGTAGAGAGTTAACCAGCCTTTTTATTACAAATCTTTACAAACAAAACTGTTTGTAAAACTCCAAACCTCTAATCAAAGTATTAGAGGAAGCGTAAGAAGTCCTTGCCTTAATGAATTATAAGCTTAGTAAGGTTTTTGAAAAATAAAATCCACGTGGAATTTTCTCTTCCCAGGCACATTTATAAATATTGGCCAATTGTTTTGCATTATTATTGTTAATATCATTTCTTATTCTGAGGGAGTGAGGCAAACCAGGGGCTTAAATGGCATTTTTGAGCTCAGCTAAAGAACAGAAGGATTTGTGGGTGTTCATGCATTCTCTAAATGGGATCAATGCCATGAGGTCATGCAGTTAACAAGGTAGATTTTTAGTAACTCCGGTGTCTCTCTTGCCCATGTGCACCAGCAGCATCCAGGTTTGGGGAGGTAGAGGTTGTCAACCTGGGGGGGGGGGGAGAGGAGAAAGGTACATCTGCTGAAATTCTTTCTTCTGTGCAATTAAAAAACGTAAAGAAACGCTGTCTTCCTTTGCATCTGGTTACCCTCTTGAACCTGATGCCAGCTGCAACCAAGGCTGAGTGCATTCAATGCACTTTTACATATTCATCCCTTATTATCCACGGAGAGCCAGCTGGTGTAGAGGGGAGGAGCACTGACTTCTAATCTAGTGAGCCAGGTTTGATTCCCCAGCTGGGTGACCTCGGGATCGCCACAGCCTTGATAAAACTAGCCTAGTGCATAATTGGAGGAGCCAGGCCCAAAGGCCCTCCCCAGCTCCACAGCTCTGCGGACCTGACAGGGGCATCCCCTCACCCCCACCGTGGTGGGAAAGCGGCATACTGCTCCCTACCATCGTGCGGTCGGGGCCCCATGCCCCCCTCCCTCCTGCGCCGCTGCTGTCATTGCGGAGCACTCCCAGTGCTTCCAGCCCCGCATTGCATGCACAGGGCCATTGCGGCAGCACAGCCCACATATGCCGGGGGAGCCTCTCACCCATGCGCATGTGGGGCACGGCGGGGCTTCTTGCCCCACCACAACAGAATGGTGGCAGCTCGGCATGGCTGCCGCCGTGCATAATAGGTCAGGGTGTCTGTTGTGGGAAGAGGAAAGGGAAGGCAAATGTAAGCCGCTTTGAGACTCCTTCGGATAGAGAAAAGCGGCATATAAGAACCAACTCTTCTTCTTGCCCCACCCTTCAAATCTGCCCCTTGTGCCATCCTGCAAGCTGTGAGGATACTCTCAAAGGGCTACTTTGATGATGCTGTAAGTCATGAAAATGGGAAGTTAATAAAGAATTCTCAGAAGTAGTGATGTGGCCTGAACGCTGCCCCTTGACAGCCCGTGATCTTCAATGCAGGTCAAGGGTTTGTCTCACCAGCCTTTGCAAGAGATGCCATTAATCAGGGCAGCTTTTCAGCCATTTTTAGCAGAGTTGCACCCGCTAAGTCCACTGACTTAAAGGCTGGCACTTACAAGCACAAGTCCCAGTGACTTGACGGGAGGCTCATGCATTCAGCTGTAATTAAACTCCAAACTTGCTATTTGGGGTCAACTTGAGGATATTCGAAAACAGCCCAAACATTCCTGAAATTCCAAGATACTGCTAATGTATTGCACAAGAGTGGGGAGGCAGGGAGGGTGCCCTCGGCTCTCAGCTGTTCCATTCACATGGTGCCGCTGGAACTTTAAGGCACCACTGAATATAACAGCCCTTTACATTGTAAAGCCAACATGTGCTGTCAACAGCTGTTTGCGGGAGCATGCTTTCTCTTCCTCCTGGTTCCTGCTGCCTTGGGTGAGGAGGGGAGAAGTTGGGGAGACTGGCAATAAAAACCTTAACAGAATCCCAAACTGGTAAAATTTGAGATAATGAAAAGCTTGCCCCTCCCGAAATCCCAAGCAAAATTAATACGAAATGTGGTGCTCTTTCTTTGCTGAGCACAAAACATGCTTCACAATCCCATTTGAAGGTCCTTTCTCTCAGTGCATGGTTAAAGCTGTTGCTTTGTGTGAAGAAACTGCTAACTCAGGGCACCAGTCTCAGCTGAGAGGAGAGAAACTCAGCAAAGCTCCTAGCTTGGAGAGTTCCAGCTGACATTGCATTTCCAACTACTATTTTCTGTCTTGTGCAATTATTAGCAAGTATATATGCTTGCAATGTTGTCAAACTAGGTCAAATAGAAATGTCTTTTTAAACAAAGGGGTTTTCACCTTTGGGCATGCGTGCCAAGGGACCTAGGTTCATGTAATGGTTTATAACAATAGTCATTGATCCTGTAAAAAACATGTGGGCAAATTGTAGCCTGAGGCAACAAGCAACCCATATGGGCTTGTGAGAAGCTCTCAAACTGTTTTGGCTTGTGACAGGAGCTCAACAGCCTTGGAAAAGTGGGGCTGAGGGCTATTGAGAGCAATCAAGTGTGAGAGAAGACCATGTCTGGGCCTCTGCCGGCTTTTAAGGGCCTGGTTGAATGCCATTGCTCCAGGTATCCACCACTGGTTGGTGTCCAAATCTGAGCAACCCAGATATTGTAGTATGTGGAACCTGTCTCTTTAAGAGATGAGCGGAAGTCCTAAGGGGAATACTTCTGGAATATACTGATTAGAACTAGATTGTTGCTAGTTAGGACTCCAGCACTTATTAAATCTAAAGTTTTTCTGTGCCTTGTTATTCTGGGCATTAAGGAAGGTTTGGAAGACATTAATAGAATCATAGAGTTGGAAGGGACTTCCAGGGTCATCTAGTCCAGGGGTAGTCAACCCGTGGTCCTCCAGATGTTCATGGACTACAATTCCCATGAGCTCCTGCCAGCAAATGGGAATTGTAGTCCATGAACATCTGGAGGACCACAGGGTGACTACCCCTGATCTAGTCCAACCCCCTGCAGATTGCAGGAAATTCACAACTATCTACCCACCCACAGTGACCCCAATTCCGTGCCCAGATGGTGCCCCCCCAAAAAACAACCAGAATCACTGGCCAGCCTGACCTGGAGGAAATTTGCCTCCCAACCCAAAAGTGGTGATGGACATGCGTTTCCATGGACATGCAAGAAAGGGCCACAGGAGCCACAGTCTGCCTAAGTCAACAGAATTCCGCCTGCTGCATCTCTCTGGCCTTAGAGCAGTCCATTTACTCACCTTCACAAGTGACTTCATTTCACAGCAGAAACAAAGACCACAGGTATGGCCCTCACACCAAAAAAAATTCCATCCCTGGAGAAGACCAGTTACTTGGTCTCAAACAAAATTGCTTCAAGAATACAGATCAGATGCAGTCTGAAACACAATGGGGAGACTTCCCTTTGCCTTGTGTTAACTGTAGGGTTGCCAGCTGTGGTTTAGGAAATGCCTGGAGAGTTTGGGGATGGAGCTAGGGGTAGACAGGATTTAGGAGAGAGAAGGACCTCAATAAAGTATAATGTTATTGAGACCACCCTCCAAAGCAGCCATTTTCTCCAGGGGAACTGACCTCTGTCTCTGGAGATGAGCTGTAAAACCAGGGGATACCCTGGTTCCACCAGGGGACTGGCCTCCCTAGTAATGATAACTGCTAGTAACTGATTTCACCATGTAACCTCTCAAGACTGGTAGTTCCTGTATGAGTTACAGGAAGATATGTATTTTCTTCTGTGTGTGTTTTTTTAATCTCAGTTTCCTACACTGAGAGTTTCTAGCAAATAATTTAATATACTTTAAACACTGCCTTGCTTGGTCTCCTCATTATTAACTCTGCTAATTAACTCTGCAGCCCTGATATTACTGCGCCTCTTGTGGTGCAGGGTGGTAAGGCAGCCGGCATGCTGTCTGAAGCTCTAACTATGAGGCTGGGAGTTCGATCCCAGCAGCCGGCTCAAGGTTGACTCAGCCTTCCATCCTTCTGAGGTCGGTAAAATGAGTACCCAGCTTGCTGGGGGGTAAACAGTAATGACTGGGGAAGGCACTGGCAAACCACCCCGTATTGAGTCTGCCATGAAAATGCTGGAGGGCGTCACCCCAAGGGTCAGACATGACTCAGTGCTCGCACAGGGCATACCTTTACCTTTACCTAATAATACAAAATACCTAACAAAATAGAACACAAAGGAGCTATGCATGGGAATGACACCATTCTCTTTGCTCAAAACAATTGATCTCTATACTGACAACAGTTTGCTAAACAAAACAAATTGCTGCAGCGACTGCTAAAAGAAATATGGTGTTTTGTGTGTATGGGTGGGTGGATTCTACAATGTAATCACCCTCCCACAAAGATAGGGGCCAACTTGCTTCTAAATTACCACCTGGGCAGAATTTGAACATACCGTGCCCCACCAAGGTCTGATGTCTGCCTCTACGGTCTGTAGATTTATGCCCAGTCATTCACGGCTGCTTCTTCCTTTGTTCCAGGTGGATTAAGTTTGAAGAGAAGGTGGAAGAAGGAGGGGAGAGATGGAGCAAGCCTCACGTGTCGACATTATCCTTACATAGCCTGTTTGAGCTACGCACCTGCCTGCAGACGGGGACAGTGATGCTTGACCTAGATGGGTACTCTTTGCCCCAAATCATAGGTATTTCAGGATCCAACCAGAGTCTTCCCCACAATAGCAGAACTCTAAATGTGGTTCTTAAAAAAAGGGATTTCAGCCACTACTGAGGCAACAGCCTCCCTGGGTTAGAAAGCAAGCAATGGATTTTAGTCAATAGTCACAACGTTTGGACTGTAAGCCACAGAATGAAAGATACAAATTTAGAATCGAGTGACAAAGTGTGGGAAACAAAGCACTGGATAGCAGTTTTGAAATATTAGCTATCCAAAAGGCAGATTAAGAAGAAGAATTGGTTTTTATGTGTCACTTTTCTTTAGCAAGAGTCTCAAAGTGGCTTACAGTCACCTTCCCTTTCCTCTCCCCACAACAGATACCCTGTGAGGGAGGTGGGGCTGAGAGAACCCTGATATTACTGGTTAGTCAGAACAGCTTTATCAGGGCTGTGACTAGCCCAAGGTCACCCAGCTGGCTGCATGTGGGGAGCGAGGAATCAATCCCGGCTCGCCAGATTAGAAGTTGCTGCTCCCACCCACTACACCAAGATGGTATATATTAAGATTGTTAGATGTATTAATTCCAGTTTTATGGCTGGTGCTAGGATTGCCTAGCCTCCTACAGAAACTTTGAGCTGTCCCCCATTGCCTGATACTGCACCAAGCTATGACAGAAGGGGAAAAAATTAACATTGAAATCAAATGTACAATGATGTCATTTCCTTGAAGGAAATGGAAGTGATGTCATGTTACTCTAGGGTTGAGTCTGCACTTTGCTTTTTATCCTCTCCCAGGCTGAATACCCCCCTTCCCACTCCACACTTCATTCAATTTCCATTTTGATTTTGGGTGCTTTAAATTTTCCTTATGCAATATCCATAGTCAAGTCCTCAATGACACTACCTTTTCTCCACATTATCCAGGAGTGGATATAACTTGCTCCATCTGAGAAAAGCACTCCAAAAGCAAGTGTAGATGTCAGTGTTTTGCTGGATTAACATCCTTCCCCTTCTCTGCTGACATAATGAAGCAGTCTGTCACTGATTGGTCAGGACATCAATTCAAAGTCTGCAGGAAAACTTGTTTCCAGTTGCCATTCCCTGTCAGGATATATTTTTGCCCTCATTTTGGGATCTGTTATAAAGTGACTGCACTCCAAAAGCCCACACATCTATGAGCAGAGATTTGCCTTTTGGATTTACGTTCCCCTTCTTGTTCTCTGTGAAGCTGCTGCCTCACCCTCTCCACCCCCCACCCACTCATGCAGGAAAAGAAATATAAACAAGCAGCCCTATGCTCCACTTGCCCTTATCCTGGCTGCTTGCTCTGGCTGTATAGTCAGGGGACAAAAGGTAGGAAATAAACCCCTCTCCAGTGTTGTGCTCCTTCAAAGCCAGCTGGAGCTTAACTGCCACCCCCCCCCCCCAATCAAAAGGGAAGGAGACCGGAAATTGGGACAATGCAAATGCAGATGGGCTACCTGTTTCAGGTGGGAAAAAAAGGAAGGCTGTAGATTCAGGTTCAAATCAATCTGAATTCAGCAGGATTTACAGTGGGCAAAAATGTAAGTGCAGATATGACCAGAAACTCTATGATGAATCCTTGAACACCATGACTTCAGTTCCAGTTTTTCCTAGAAGTGACTTTACTGCACCCTCAGCACCAGTGCCCTCATATGCCCCTTGCTCCCCTTCCCCAACTCCTGCTGGTTGTCTGACATGGCCTGGTGATTCAAGTAGGTATATACAGGCATCTCTCTGACAGTTGATGTGTGAGCTGACACCACTTATAAACATTGTGTTTGGCATTCTAAAGAATGTTCCATCATGTGTTGTAGGATAACCAGGTGAGGAACAGGCCAGGTGAGGAGCAGGCATGCCTCACTGTGTTATAGACATCTCTGCAGATATCTGACTCGGCATGCAGTGCAGCATGCAACTTATGTGTTTGTGCAATCATCATTTCTGCAATGCTTTGGAGGAAATGTGGCACTTTGAACATATTTATTTTAAGGGGTATTAAGAAATGGTAGTCTGGGACTGGTTTTACACATCAGATGGATTTCTAAGTTTTAAAAAATCTGATTTAATTTTCTCAGATGATATCATTGAAAAGCAAATCGAAGATGGCTTGCTAACACCAGAACTACGGGAAAAAATAAGTTACGTGCTCTTGAGGAAGCACCGTCACCAGACCAAGAAACCTATTCACCGATCATTGGCAGATATTGGCAAATCTGTCTCAAGCACGAGTGAGTAGCTACCATTCTGAGTCACTCCAGGTTGCCAACATTGTTATATTATGGCAGTAAACTTTGATAATCTTCCTTCCTTAGCTGAAAGGAACCTTGGGATAAGGGTGATTTATACATTCTCTCCCTAGTTAACATCTGCTGGCACCCACAGCCTCCTACCCATGTCAGCATGTTAATGCAAGTACACACTGTATCTAAGGAGGAGCTGTGTTTTGGTGGTAGAGCATGTGCTTGGCATCTAGAGGGTCCCAGTTTAAAATGTCAGGTAGGAGGTGACACTTTGAGAACCACTGCCAGCCAGAGTAGACAGTATTGACTTTGATGGACCAGTGGTCTCATTCCATATAAGGCAGGGATTGGCATGAACCAGCTCAAGAACTGAAATGTGTAATGAAATTTAGCCGGTTTATGGTTTGCAAATTGAAGTTTGTGGCAGGTCAACAAGCACATTCACAAACTTTCAAGCAGTTTGTTGAGATTTATGCTGGCTTGTGAATGGATACATTTCCAGACAGACTGTTTGGCCTCAAAGAAAATGTTTAAAGGTAAAGGTAAAGGTATCCCCTGTGCAAGCACCGAGTCATGTCTGACCCTTGGGGTGACGCCCTCTAGCGTTTTCATGGCAGACTCAATACGGGGTGGTTTGCCAGTGCCTTCCCCAGTCATTACAGTTTTACCCCCCAGCAAGCTGGGTACTCATTTTACCGACCTCGGAAGGATGGAAGGCTGAGTCAACCTTGAGCCGGCTGCTGGGATCGAACTCCCAGCCTTATGGGCAAAGCTTTCAGACGGCTGCCTTACCACTCTGCGCCACAAGAGGCTCATAAGAAAATGTTTACCAAACCTCAAAGCAACGGGGGCAGGAGGGGGGGGGGGCACGGAATTCTCCAGCCTTGCAAACACAGTTCTCAGTTTCTGCCACATCACAAACCTCACTAACTGAGCCAATTTGTTTAACTCTTAAAAGTTCATGACAGTTCATGGCTCATGAACCAGGCACACCAGAAACTGAAACAAACTCCATTTTGCTGGTTCGGTGCCCGTCCCTAATGGTGGTTTCCTGTGTTTCGGTTCACAGATCGCAGCCCTACCCGGAGTCCTGCTGCTGGGGCCAGCTTTCACCGCTCTGCTGAGGACCTCAGGATGAGGCAGAGTGCAAGTTATGGGCGATTGCGTGAGTTTTACACCAGTCCTTCCTGTCATAGAGAATTAGAAGAAAAAATGAATAGGCAAGGAATAATTGATCGTGGCAACTCAATGACTGGAAGAAGACACACATTATTAAACATTTATGCAGCCTTGCATTTCATGGGAGAAATGATGGTTTCTGATGCCGAACTGAGGCAGGAGTGGCCACCCTGATCTCTCTGTGCCTCAAGGGCAGTCCACAGAACTGAATTAATGTGATGAGAGCAGGGTGGGGGAAATATTGGCTGTGCACCTTCCTACACTAACTGTTTCATTTAGAACCGAAATTCATTCAATCCTTGTTGACAGAGAATCTAGACAACAATATTTCCAACCCACTGCATCCCATTGTTTTCTGTGCTGATGTTATTGTTTTTTTTTTTACTTGGAAGACAATTGTGGTGCCAGTAGGGTTGCCAACCCGTTGGAGATCTCCTGCTATTACAGCTGATCTCCAATCAACAGTGATCGGTTCCGCCTGGAGAAAATGGCCACTTTGGAAGGTGGATTCTATGGCATTATGCCCCATTGAAGCCCCTCCCCAAACTGTTCCCTCCTCAGGTCCTACCCCCAACATCTTCAGAGATTTCCCAACCCAGAGCTGACAACCCTAATGCTCATCCCCAAACCCCATTCATGGGGCTGCCCAGATCTCAATTTCCCTGGACTATATAGCAGCTTCAGTGAATGAACTTTCAGACTTTGCTGAGGTCCCCAAATCCTGCTCTTCTCAGTCCCACTATCAGATCTTCTGATGGTTACTGTCTCCTTAAATGTTCCTCTTTCATTTGGTTAAATTAATCTATTATTCCTTTAACGAGTCCTTGTTGTAGAGGGAGATGTTAATTACTAGTTTCTCTTAAGATTTCCAGCTCCAGGTTGGGAAATTCCTGGGGAGAGAAGAGAGGAACCCCCGTGGTATATAATGCCATAGGTGCATATAATGTACCTTCCAAAGCAGCCATTTCCTCCAAGGGAACTAATCTCCATAGCCTGGAGTCAGATGTGATTCCACCAAATCTCCAGTCAGTCCCTGGAGGCTGGCAAAGTGATCGCCCGTTAATTTCTTGTTCTTGTATTTTCTTAGCCACCATTTTCATACCCACTGAAGTGCAATAATAATGTAGCACATTAATGAGCAGTCACGTGGGCCTTCAAGATTAATAATAATCCTCATCCTCACAGCCACCAGTGCATTTAGGTGTAGTGTTCTTCAGGCTGCTGCAGGTGACGAGGAAGCAATTAATTAACCTCCAAAACAAGAAGCAGTGAGCTGTGAAAGGGAAGGGAGGGGGGGAAATGAACAGACAATTACAGAGGTTTTTTTTGCAGCAGATGCAAATGTAATCCTCACCACCATCACCATCCCAAGATAGCAAAAGCTGCGAATTAAGGGAAGGTTCAGGGAAATGCACATCAAAGTAGCTAATTAGGCAAATTGGAAAGAGAGCAAAACAACCCATGGCTGCTCAGGGCATATTTCTGAGTAAACATCCACTATAGTTTTTTCCACGCAAATGGGCATCGCCAGATTGTTACGGAGACTGTAGCGTTGTATTAAATATCACACGACTGGCTGTTGGAAAGGAATGGTGCAGCAGCATAAAACTGTCCTAGACTGGAAACAACCAATGGGGTGATTTGAGGCTTGTTCGGGTCCCTGCAATACATTCGCTCTGGGGCTGCTCCCCATGAGGACCCTTTTGCACTGTTGCCTTTTTTGGTAATCCACTGCACATGGAATTAAATTGGAACGGGAGGCAGTCGTGAGCCACTTTGAGACTCCTTTGCATAGTGATAAGCGGGGTAGAAAAACCAGCTTCTCTCCCCTTTGCCTACTTACTAAAGGTGTTTTTACTAATAGCATTCACTTGAAGGAAAAAGCCTTGCTATTGATGTCTGTTCTGCGTGATGCAAGACCTACTTATTTAGGATTGAGTGAAGATGGAGTTTTATGATAATCTTATATTCATTTGATGCTGGCTTGTTTTGGGTGTGTTATGTTAATTTCCCATTGTATTGTTTTGCTTGATTTAACTGTGAATGTTTGTTCCCATTGCGGTTTTTAAAATTGTCAGTTGCATTGAGTCATTTAATTTAGAAATGTGAGTAATAGGTAATTAATAACAACTTGAGTATGGCATGAAGGTTGAACTGATGTCCCCAGAAACTCATGAGGTTCCACTTTCTAGGCCAGGGGTAGTCAAACTGCAGCCCTCCAGATGTCCATGGACTACAATTCCCAGGAGCCCCCTGCCAGCATTTGCTGGCAGGGGCTCCTGGGAATTGTAGTCCATGGACATCTGGAGGGCCGTAGTTTGACTACCCCTGTTCTAGGCTGAGCATGTCAACCAGGGATGGAAAGCAGCTGTCCTCATCTGTGCAGGAAAGTTCTCTAGGCACAAACTTCCCCTTCCTAGCTAGGCACAAACTTCCCCTTCCCCCATAATGGGACAGTGGCCATACCCTTTCTGACTAATGAGGACATTCAGGGAGTAGAAGTAGTGGGTTGCATGGAAAAGATGAATGGAGACCTTTTTTTCACCCAGGATCCTGAGTTTCCCCACCCTTGTAGTAAACAAAAAAGCTTCTCACATTGGATGTATTTTACCCCTTTAGGCCATGCCCAAAGCAGAAGCATGAATGACATCACGGATACTCCAAGCACAGATCAGGTAGGACATCCCTGACCATCCCTTTATGAGAGCCAGGTTTTGCTTTTGAAGTGTCATAATTGGCTTCTCACGTTGTAGAGAATTTGAACCCTCATATTCAACCATGTTTTCTGTTTGTTATGAGGACTTGTTCAAGCAAACCCAACCATGTATTTTCTTTTCCAAATGTCCATGTATACAATGTATGTTTAACCAGCTGTCCACGGCTCCAGGGATGTTTGTATATCATAGGACAGTCATGTGTCTTCTTAAAACTAGTCCTAACAGGAATAGGTGGAATATTAACCCACAGGTTGACTGTTCTCTAGGAAGACCTGATGTCTGACATAATTATTGGCTGGGCAAAATGAATGCACACATTGATGAATCTATGTTCTAATATAATTAATTCCAGAGATAATATCAAGAAGGGAAAAGTTATGATCAACAAGAATGAATGCAAGCAATTGAGGATGGTGTAGGCTTTTGCATAGCTAAGAACAGGTACTGATTATTAGAAGAAGCTTGCTCAAGTGAGCCTTTGATGAATGGTGGTTATTAGCCATAAACTGTCTACTTTGTATATTTTTATCCCATGGTGCTCTGATCTGTAATCATGGTTCTCTCTTCCTCGTATTATCCTCACAACAATCCTGTGAGATAAGCTAGGCTGAGAGAATGTGTGACTTCTGTAAGGTGACCCTCATTGTTTGTTAAAGAATGGGAGATAAAGAAATAATTGTGGCAGGATTGTACAAGTATGGTGTGGTGGTTAAGTCTGGCAGCTTCTATTCTGGCAAGCCAGGTTTGATTCCACACTCCCCCACATGCAGCCAGCTGGATGACCTTGGGCTCGGCACAGCCCTGATAAAGCTGTTCTGACCGAGCAGTGATATCAGGGCTCTCTCAGCCTCACCCACCTCACAGGGGGTCTGTTGTGAGGAGAGGAAAGAAAAGGCGATTGTAAACCAATCTGAGACTATTTTAGGCAGAGAAAAGCAGGATATAAAGACCAACTCTTCTTCTTATACCATAGGAGTAGCCATGGATTTCCCGCATTTTTTTTTTGGGGGGGGGTTGCACATCATATTTTAAATGCACATGGAGAACAGATTGATTTCTTCATCTCCAGTGAGGAGAAAATTAAGAATTTCTACCTCTCAGGCAGCCGCAGAAGGCTCAGGAGCTGCTCTCAAGAGGAGAGGAGTTCACATGCTCAGCTGCTTCCACATGAAGACTTCCCTCCACTTTGTCTTCCAAACTGGAGCATCCTTTTTGGGATGGAGCATGCATCTGACACCATCCTTTATTTGTGCTTTGGCAGTCCTTTCCCTGCTCTGCTCCAATTGTTTTGGGGATGAGCACACTCCAAGTACTGCCATCTGCCTTTTCAAAGCCCTCCCCCCCAAAAAAACAACTGGTGCCATTTGGCTGGCACTGGGTTCTCCTGCTCATCATTGTCCCCACCCTGCCACTGCAGAAATTTTCAAGGGCAGATTTTTCAAGTGCTATAGTGTTATAAGGTGGTAGGAACTACTGGGGAAGTGCAGACCAAAGGCAAACGCAAGGGGCTGTAGAAGTCAAATCTCGTGGGGAAGCTCCATCGCTGAAGCATGCTGCAGCGCATTTTCAGCAGTGACGAAAGCCACAGGCGGACTCTATGCCATGTGGAAGCCGCCTTCCCCTCCTATTCTGATCCAAGTGTAACACTTTGCACAGTGGCCCTCGTGAGGGTTAACACTGAGGTATGCAAAGTATTTAGTTCCCAAAGAACCCTGGGCTTAATCAGCCTAGTAGGGTCACTACAAAGGGACTTTTACACGGCGTTTTCCTTGAAGCTTAGAGGCTGCTGTTAACTCTGGGTCTCTGCTTATTCCTAAAGCTTTATTGGCTTCCCCCCCCCAGTATGGATTTAAAAGCTTAGAAGAAAGGGGGTGGCTAAAAGGAGGGGAGGTATCCCCCTAACTCACATGCCTCTCCTCCTGCCAGTATATAGATTATGATAAACCCCAGCCTGGGGGGTTTTGGAATCTTTTTTAGACTAATAATAATAAGATGGCCACGGGGCCGAGAGACAGAGGGACAGATTTATCATTTGAGACTCCCCGCCTGCCTTGCCTGCAGAAAAGATTAGAAAGATCAGGAGGAGTCATGGCACAATCAGAGCAGAGTGGTCAAAGGCAAAGGAAGACCCTTATGAAGTAGAGTAGAGGAAGTGGCTTGACCCCCAAAGGTCTTTTTCTAAGCAGACAATAAAACAAAGAGCTCTCTCATGTGGGTTCCCCTGTGTCATTTATGATCTATGTGATTTATTCCACAACTTCCCACGAGATCAAGGCCCCCGAGTGATTAAGAACTGTTGAAGCACAGTGGTGAGAGGTTCCTGATTCCAATCTTCACTCAGCCATAAACTCACCAGATGGCCCTTTGCAGGTCACTACGGCCCAAACTCATATCTCCCCTTCTTCTAGAATACGAATGTGACAGTAGGCACACAAGCCAGCTTTAGAGGGTTCTTGTGAGGAAAGCTGAGGTGATGTATGTGAAGTACTGAGGGGGAAAACTATAGAAATATTGGCCTGGCCTGGATTCAAATTGAAAGTTTAAAGGGATGCTTGGAGAAAAAGTGATCTTGGGTTATAAAACCTATAGAAGTGAAATTTTGAGAGGTTTGCTGAAAATTCCCCTGTAAATTCCTCTGAAAATTTCACATGAAAAATTGTCTCAGATCCATTAAGGTGCAAGTGGAAACACAAAGCTGGCTGAGTACACTTCCACTTGTGCAGGATTTTATGTAGCACCTGGTGCTTTCATCCCCATATACTATAGTGCCCAAACATTTACTTATTTAGAACATTTTTGTGTTCCTCTCCAGAGTCCTTTTTGACTCTAGACAAGTCTTGTACAATCAGAATTGCAAATAGGAATGCATTCTTTCAGTTTTAGTGCATGCAGCACTACATCATTTTCTTGCATTTCCCCTTGCACAAGAGCTCTAGCACAAGGGGAGATTTGTCACTGGATCCAACCCAATATCATGCAACTAAGTATTGCCAAATTCTTCAGGAGATCCAGACATTCTGGTGCTTAAGAGCAGTGGTCTCCTTTCTCTTGAGGGAGCTCCTGATGGCCAAATATTCAGTGCTCCCCATGTGAGTGCTATTCAAAGGTCATTGTAGAGATGAAACAAAAGAAATGAGGCATTCCTGAGCTTCTAAGAAACACTTTTCTTGATTCACAGCTTAAAAATAAATTCATAAAGAAGATTCCCAAAGATGCTGAAGCCTCTAACGTACTGGTGGGTGAAGTGGACTTCCTGGACAAGCCATTTGTGGCATTTGTGCGACTCATTCAGTCCACCATGCTGGGTGGGGTGACGGAAGTGCCTGTCCCAACTAGGTAAGTGCATTATTTAAAAAGCAAATGAGCATTTCCCCAAAAAGAATGGGTGGTCAAGAGCAGCAACTTCTGGCATTTTTATCCCAATAATGTCACAATTTGAATTCCATCCCACAAAAGGATTCTCTCAGAAATATTATTCAGAATAACATTTCTACATATTTTTATACCACAGATTCTTATGGGAGATCTACAAAATGTTTTGTTAAATTTGTATTGTTTTTAATTAGGTTTGTGATCTTGGACTCTGGAGATTTCGCCCTTCCCCAAAATCCCCCCAAATTGAAGCTAAGCAAAGATATTTCATCCTATGGCAGAGGTGGTTTACCATTGCCTGCCTCTGCAGAGCTGGGATTTCTGGGTGGTTTTCTATTCAAATACTAACCAGGGCTCTACCTACCTTAACTTCTGGGGGCTGACCAGTCTAGGCCATCCAGATCAGGGCCTTCGTAATAGACTGTCCTTGTTATTAGCTACTGAAAGGGAAAGAACTCTCTTAGACTCCTAGAATAAGTAGAGGCAGCAAAACCTAATTTGTAGTAACACAGTCCTTAGATCTGGGGCTTGTACATTGAAAACCTTGCAAAGGAAAATGCTTGCGAATGATCTTCAGCGCATAAGCTTTTTTCTTTCACCAGATTCCTGTTTATTCTTCTGGGTCCGTCAGGGAAATCAAAATCCTACAACGAAATTGGTAGAGCCATTGCCACTCTCATGGTGGATGATGTAAGTACATTTCACATGCATTGGTGCCTCCTTGAGGTACTTCCTTAGGGTCAAAAGCTAACCATACATTAATTTAATTGCTGTAACTGGCAAGTATGTTCTGTATACTGTGCAGAAAGATGGTAAACTTTGCCCAAGGTGTGAACCAGATGTTATTGGATTGCTCCTGATTCACATCCTTTCCCAAGGTTATGATAGTATCATCCCACTCCTTAAATATTTGCATGTGCCCACGCAGGGTATTTAATTGCACATGAGTCCAGTAGCCCCTTAACGACTAAGAATTTTTATTTTAGCATGAGCTTTCAGTGAGATAACTCCAACCAGGGTTTAACAAGCACCTTGGATTCCTAACTCACTGTCAAACAGCTAGATTTGAGCCCACTAGGAGCTTAGAGACCAACCAGATTTTCATGGCATGAGCTTTCTTTTAAGGCTTCTTTTGTCAGCTTTCTGAAAATCTTGGTGGCCTTTAAGATGCTCCCGGATTCGAATCTACTTGTTCTACCACAGACCAACATGGCTTCCCTCTGAAACCAACTCTCTGGCAGTGTTCACTCACTTGCTCCACCCCTTATGGTTGTTAATTTGTTCCATCTGCCTTCTGTGCTACTGCACAGCAGATTTTCTCAAAGTTTTTTTTTAACAACCTGAGCAGTAACCAATGATGTTGTATTTTTCATAGTTGTGATCTAGGTTTTATACTTATGTTGTGCTGGGTATTTTATATCTGTTCTTATAATTATGGTGTTGTTCTTATATATACATTGTTGGGCATTTCATATTTCCTGTACATTATGTTTTTGTAAGCTGATTTTGTCTGAATTAATTTAACATTTGTATGGGATTTATTTAGAAGTGGAATGGTGTCATTCTCCATTGTTGACCCCAATTTTAACATGTTTATCTTTATTACAATATGTCAGAAATTTTACTGGTCAATGACCGTATCAATAAAAGTAAGTAAGCATTTTGTTCCACTCTCTCATTCCACCTTGTTCCATATTTAATGTTTATTCTACTCTGCTGTTGGTGGTGGATAACATCTCACACCTAGTCTGGGAAAACATTCTCTTCAGATAAATTTTTTTTACACCACCTTCTCTATATTTTTCTTCCCTTCTGCTGGATGTACACTTCTACCCACTTGTAGAAGTGAGATCTGACTCTCAAAAGCTCATGCAGAAACAAATTATATTCGTCTTTATGGTGTTACTGGAATCTTATATAATTTTGGTACAAGAGACTAACACAGCTATCTTTCTAGAATTATTTGCTTTCCATGGTATATATTCGGAATGGAAGAGCAACTAACACAGATAATGAGTAGAAGAATTGCTGGTCCCTGCCTTTTCTTCTTTGTCCTGCGCAACAACAATTCCTCTCTCTTTATACCTACAGCTGTTCAGTGATGTTGCCTACAAAGCTAGAGACAGAGATGATCTGATAGCAGGAATTGACGAGTTTTTGGATGAGGTCATTGTTCTTCCACCTGGGGAATGGGATCCAAACATCAGGATAGAACCACCCAAGAAATTGCCCTCTGCTGATAAGAGGTAAGGGACTCAGTTTCATAATGCCTGTGGTTACCTGACGTAAGGTAGTCAGGGACCGTTTATGCACTGGGAACTTCACTTCCCCAGCCCCCTGTCAGGAGCACAGATCGGGGGTGGATGAGGCGCACCGGGCCAAATGCTCCCCCATGTGGGTGCAGGAAGAGGTGGGGCAACCTGCCACGACTACAACTCCAGCCTGCAGCCTGGTATGAAACCTCCAGCACATAAACGGTCATGGTCAGCTGGATTTTCAAGGTAATTAGAAAGATTTGTGGATAGATCCTTCAACTATGGTGGAAAAGAAGAATTTCCATATTCCGAAGCAGGAGGCATTGTAATGCCAGGGGCTCAGAGGCAGTGTCTTGGCTATTATACCCTAGAGGTTGGCTGCTGTATGAAACAGGATGCGGAACTAGATGGACCACTGGTCTAATCCAGCAGGGTTTTTCTTAGGTTCTATTCCAAAGTCACTAAAGCAAATATATTTTGAGTATATCCATTATAACTTTGATTGCTTTCTCCAAATAACACCTCCAGTTTAAAATGCCTTGCAGTATGGTCCATACCTCCCTAAATTTCTAAACAGCGTGTGACTGGAAAGAGGCTGTGGCTCAGTGATAAACCACCTTCTTGGTCTGCAGAAGGTCCCAGGTTCAATCCCCAGCATCTGCAGTTAAAGGGATCAGGTTGCAGGTGCTGTGAAAAACCTAAGACTCTGGAGAGCTGCTGATAGTCTGAGAAGACCTTACTGATTTGGACAGGCCAAAAGGTGTCATTTGATAGATAGGGGCTTCATGTGTTTATGTGCTCCCAAAGGGGAATGAGACCAGGAAATGTTTCTCTGAACAGCTGATTACAATAATGATGCAGATAATAATTTCACTAAGTTATCATATTGTGAGTAGCCAGGAAGAAACAATTCAGTTCAGGGTCTTGCTGTGCGGAGACAGGACATGAAAGGACTGTAAAGGGAATCGACAACTACACCAATTGTGGTGCAGAACCACAGTTCTAAACCACTTCCAGCTTATTATTACAGAAAAGCAATACCTGAGCGGCATGAAAAAGCCCTTGTGGGAAAGCAATCTAGGTTTATTAACCCTCTCTGCTATTTGTATAGAAAATCTGTGTTTTCACTGAGTGAAGCAGGGCAGATGAACGGCACGGCCGGCGGAGCAAGCGGAGGCAGTGGTGGAGGGGGAGCGGGCAGTGGCAGCGAAGATGAAGAAATGCCAGCTGTGCATGAAATCGGGGAGGAGCTTGTTTGGACTGGAAGGTGAGCAATTTCTCTTTTTCACAATTAGCAGGAGGGAAGGCAGATGATCTGAACTTGCACAGAAAGCAGGGGATGGGGAGAGAAAGAGCATAGGTGATGGATGCTAAGCATTCCCCTGTCAAAACTGAGAGCTAGCATGGTGTAATGGTTAAGAGTTGCGGTTTCTAATCCGGTGAGCCGGGTTTGATTCCCTGCTCAACCACATGCAGCCAGCTGGCACTATTCAAAGTGGCTTGAGATGCATAATATATTCATGGATTTTGTATTACATTAGCGTGATGTGTGCACAGTCTTCTCTGTTATTTTTACCAGGTTTTGTGGTGGCCTGTATTTGGACATCAAGAGAAAGCTTCCTTGGTTCCCCAGTGATTTTTATGAGGCCTTTCATATCCAGTCTATCTCTGCCATCCTCTTCATCTACCTTGGCTGCATCACAAACGCCATCACATTTGGTGGCTTGCTAGGGGATGCCACCGAAAATTACCAGGTAAGTCTGAGTCAAAGTGGAGAGTTGCAATACAGGCAGTGATACCTAGTCACTGGAGGTGGGTATGTGATATTCAGGTTCCTGATGACTCAAAACCTGAGAGGTTTTGGGAATGGTCAAGTCTTCACTGCATCAACACCTACACTGTGTTAGTAGACTGGGTTCTACTCAAGCTTAATTGTAGCTTCCCAATCCAGATAGCATGCCTACCTTGCATCCTGCTTGACCTTCTGTAGGAGTGAAGAGAGATGTAATAAGAAAAGGAACACCCTCCAAATGATCTGGTAGTATCCCTCTAAATGATCTTGTACTATGATCTGGGCTTTGCAGTTGGAATGACCAATGTACACACTAAAGATAAGGAGAGAAGAAGAAGAGTTGGTTCTTATATGCCACTTTTCTCTACCCGAAGGAGGCTCAAAGCGGCTTCCCTTTCCTCTCCCCACAACAGACACCCTGTGAGGTGGGTGAGGCTGAGAGAGCCCTGATATTACTTAAGAAAAAGAGTAATGGTAACATTCTTCATATTCATCTTAATTTTAAATAGATGCCCTATATACTCACATGAGCCTCTTGTGGCGCAGAGTGGTAAGGCAGCTGTCTGACAGCTTTGCCCATAAGGCTGGGAGTTCAATCCCAGCAGCCGGCTCAAGGTTGACTCAGCCTTCCATCCTTCCGAGGTCGGTAAAATGAGTACCCAGCTTGCTGGGGGGTAAACGGTAATGACTGGGGAAGGCACTGGCAAACCACCCCGTATTGAGTCTGCCAAGAAAACGCTAGAGGGCGTCACCCCAAGGGTCAGACATGACTCGGTGCTTGCACAGGGGATACCTTTACCTTTACCTTTATATACTCACATATAAGCCTTGTTTTTCAACACCTTTTTTAACACTGGAAAAAGCCCTCCTCGGCTTATACGTGGCTATATACAGTAATTGAAATAAAAGCCTGCTCCAGCCAGCCAATCATTGCTCTGGCAGCTTGTAGGGCATCAACAGTTTGACTGAGGGACTCTGATCTTTTTTATTCCCTTTTGCCTTCACTTCTTCCTCTTCTTAATCACTTCTTCCAAACTATTCTTTTGGTTTCTGTGGGTGAAAAGCGGGGTACAAAAACCAGCAGCAATTCATCCTCTTGACTTTTCTGTATTTGGGGGGGGGGCAGGAGGTTGGATTGGAGAGCCTATGATGGAGCATTTCCCATCCTTGGCTTATATGTGAGTCAATAAGTTTGCCCAGATTTTGTGGTAAAATTGGGTGCTTCGGCCTATATGCGGGTGAGCTTATAGCCGAGTATATACGGTATGCTCTTGAAAGGGACAGACTAGTCAAAGGAAGGTGCAGTTGGTGACATTGTAGGATGGAGCGGACATTTATCAATATGATTTTACCCCCACTAGGGAGTCATGGAGAGCTTCCTCGGTACAGCAATGGCAGGGTCGGTGTTCTGTTTTTTTGCTGGACAGCCCCTCATTATCCTGAGCAGTACTGGACCCATCCTTATCTTTGAGAAGCTGCTCTATGATTTCAGCAAGTGAGTGAAAGCATTTTTTATGTATTTGAGAACAGGGATCACATCAATGGACCCAAACTCCAGCTGTTGATTCTTTGTGCAAAATGTCACTGCATAGCTTCTTTTCTGTGCTCCACCCCCAATATCACCCCCTGAACTTGATTGAATAGGAGGGGACAGCTAGCTACCTGCAATACTTCAAGTTTGTAGGGCTGGATGGCTTGCATCCTAAAGTACTCAAGAGACTAACAGGTGGACTCTGAGAACTTCTGTCAGTTGATGACAGGGAATATGTTAGAAAAGATTATCACAAGCTATCAGTTTGTAAGTATCTTGCAAACAATGCATGGATTAGAAGAAGCCAACACGGATTTGTCATGAATAAATACTGTCTGACTAAAATATGTGTGTGTGCATATAGATATATATATGACCCCATGCCAGTTCCTTCTGCTTGGCCCCAGAACATCAGAAAAACCCTGTGGCTATCCCAAATTTCTGCCTGATGATACCAAGCATGAAATATTGCTGCACAATCTGTTCAAAATTATTCAGTGCATCAGCTATAAACAACACCAAATACGTCAAGAACATACTAAGTTATGAAATGTGGCATCATAGAAAGTCCCAATTAATAAAATGTAACAGCGCAGAGTCGTAAGGCAGCAGACATGTAGTCTGAAAGCTCTGCCCATGAGGCTGGGAGTACAATCCCAGCAGTGGGCTCAAGGTTGACTCAGCCTTCCATCCTTCCGAGGTTGGTAAAATGAGTACCCAGCTTGCTGGAGGGTAAACGGTAATGACTGGGGAAGTCTGCCATGAAAACGCTAGAGTATTGAGTCTGCCATGAAAACGCTAGAGGGCATCACCCCAAGGGTCAGACATGACTCGGTGCTTGCACAGGGGATACCTTTACCTTTAAAAGAGTGCCCAACAAGTGGGGAAGAGCACTGAAAAGAGAAGGCCATATCTCCCCCCAAAATGTATTCATTTTTATTATTTATTTATTTAACCTAAAAATACCTTTACTTTTACCTTTAACAGTATAAAAGGTCTATTCATGTCATGGAACAGCCTAAAAAATAGCAGCACCATTCAGTTCCTTAAGTGTATCACACTGTTCAAACATAAACGATTCACAATATGTACCACATAAAGGGAAGTCCATAGGTGCAGAAATACAGCCATTTATTGAAATGTAGCAGCATAAAAGATGGGGAGGAAGTATCTGAATCCTCCGGTCAGCCGCAGACATCTACAGTATTTTATTGTAAATGAAAAATGTGTGTGGTAGAGAGCAGAAAACATCTAAAAATGGCAAAAGGTAACAAAGTGTGGGGGGAATTAACCCATTTCTGCAGTCATTGGTTGCAGAGGTTTATTGGAATCACACACCTGGGAATGACCACTGTCATTAATTTGATAGAGATCAGATCTAGAAATGGTCGGGTCTGAAAGAGAAAGACTCTTCCAGGAAATGTTAACTTTCATCTAATTAAAATATCACTTAAAGAAGAAGAACCAGACTGCCCAAAGGGGCATACAATCACCTTCCCTTCCTCTTCCCACAACAGACACCCTGTAAGGTGGGTGGGGCTGAGAGAGCTCTGACAGGATTGCTCAGTCAGAACAGCACTATCAGGAATGTGACTGGTCCAAGGTCACCCAGCTGGCTGCATGTGGAGGAGCTGGGAATCAAACTCTGCTTGCCAGATTAGAAGCCACCTCTTAACCACAACACCAAGCCTACCCTAAGAATAAGGTAACCAGATTGTCCCACTTTTGGAGGGACATCTGGGGACACCTAGCAAATTGTACTTATGTTGAAATTTTATATATATATATATATATATATATATATATATATATATATATATATATAACGATACTATTTTTGTTGCTCCATATGGACCAAATTTTTAATCAAGAACCCCCCCCCCCCAGTCAATGGTGTCCCGCTTTACCAATGTTAAAATCTGGTCACCTTACCTAAGAAGGGTTTGGCCTCTAAACAAGTGACATCCAATGGCAGGCAAGTTCTAGCCTTGGAGGTGCATGAAGTGCTTTATTTTTATTTGAGCTTCTGGTGGTTCCCAATTGCAGGGGTAATGACATAGACTACATGGAGTTCCGCCTCTGGATCGGCTTGCACTCTGCTCTCCAGTGCCTTATTCTGGTGGCTACAGATGCCAGCTTCATTATAAAGTACATCACACGCTTCACCGAGGAGGGGTTTTCCACTCTTATTAGCTTCATCTTCATCTACGATGCCATCAAGAAGATGATCGGAGCCTTTAACTACTATCCCATCAATTCAGATTTCAAACCGGACTATGTGACCATGTATAAGTGTGAATGCATTGCCCCAGACGCAGGTGAGTACAAGTCCTGCTTTTTCTGTGGCTACCCACTGCTCACGGTCCACAGCTGTGTAGCTGTTTCATGCCATGTATTTAAACAATTGGATTTCAGACGGATCTTTGCAAATAGAGGGCTGGGTTGACGTGGAAGACAATTCCTTGTTTTGTTGACACCACAGTGCAGGGAGTAGCCGCATGATACTGCAATGAGCTCCTGGCTTCAGTAGCAATGTGGTCATGGCTATGAGAGATGTACATAATATAGCAAAACCTAAAATATAGGCTTTAATATAGCCAAATGTAGATGATTTTACATGCTTAAGGTAAATGTTTCAAATATTAAATAAACAAGTGATTACAGTAAGATAATTACAAGTATCTGCCAACAAAATCCTATGCAGAGTAACTGCAAACCCATTGTAATCCATGTGCTTAGACCGGACAGGCTATAGGCACAGAGATGAGTATAGTTCCAAGCAGGATAAGTCTCCTGGGGATTTAAAAAATGCTTTCCCCACAGTTGTTGTGTGACTGCAGGAAAGGGTGTTGGGTCCAGGGCACCACAACCAAAAAACCCAAGGATCCCAATGGAAACACATAGCAGAATGCCAGTCTCACAGTCCTAGCTCCTGACCTCTGCTCTTTGCTCCTAGTGGAGCAAAAATGGGGGGTAGGAAGTGATGTCAAAATGCTCTAGGAATTTCCTCCATCTCTATGGTTTTTACTATAGATAGAAAATAATTCCTAGGATGTCATTGTGATGTCTCTCTCCCCCTGCCACCATTTTTGCTCCAACTGGAGTGAAGAGCCTAGCTGGCAAGCCTAGTTTAGAGACCAAGTTATTTAGGTCTAGGGTTGCCAACTTACAGGTGGTGGCTGGAGATATCCCAAGATTTCAGTCAATCTCCAGGTGACAAAAATCAGTTCACCTGGAGAATATGGCTGCTTTGGAAGATGGGCTCTATGGCATTAAATACCATAAAAGTCTACTCTCCCCAAACCCCATCTTCCTCAGGCTCCACCCCAAAATCTCCAGGTCTTTCCCAATCCAGAACTGGCAACCTATTCAATCATCACAGTCTCCTAGGACAACCACTATAGCAGTAGACTTCCTTTCTGGTGAGAAAGGAAGGAGGTGTCCTCTTTGACTAGTCATAAAGGCTATGCTGGAGATCCAGGAGCCTGCATGTACCAAAGCCATACGGGGCTGGGTGCTGTGGCACAGAAGGGAATTGGGTGACTGGGTGAAAAAGCTGGCTGCATCCAACCTGTAATGTCTACCTGCTGTGGATATAGTATTCACTATTCAGAGACTGGAGCCTACTGCTAAGATGCCACTCCCTCCCACCCCCAAATGTGTGACCTATTATTTGCCTAAGGAGTAAAATACAAACGTTGTAGAATTTTACACCATCCTTCTGCAAATGCTGGAAAGGTTAAAAGGATTTTCTTCACTTTTTCTGATTCTCATCAGAATACTGGATTTTCAAAAATCTAAAAATGTCTCCATTTACAGTACTGGGATGTGTTTTTGCACAATTTTGTTCATACAGTATTTGGTTCTGCCATAGCAAATAGAAAATGTTTAATTCTAAGCTAATATCCTGCTGTAGACAATGAAACCAAATTATTTTTTTCCAGAGCCAAGATGTACCCTTCTCTGTCAATGGCTGTATTGTAGAACTGAAGGCTATTCTCCAAGCTTGGTGTATCCACCAAAAGCAGTTACACTGTTTCTTGAATGCACATGCGTGCTTGAAATTAGCCAAAGACTGTGTACATAGTATTGAAAAGGCAATAGGATAATCTTTGTGCTAATATTTAAGCAAGGAACGCTAATACCCAGATCTGATGGGAGGTCAAACTAAAGAAGATGCTGGAAGAGCTATGAATCATAAAGGGGCTATACAGGCCATTAGTTCAACCCACTGCCCAATGCAGGGTCAGCCTGAAGCATCCATGCTAAATATCCTTCCAGCCATTGCTTAAAGACTGCCGGTGAGGGGGAGCTCACCACCTCCTTAGACAGCCTATTTCTAATGGATTCCCAGTTTGCTATTTCTTGTGAAACAGTATCAGTGGGGGACAGTTCAGATCAGGGCACAGCATAGGAGTAAAGCAGGTAGCCCATTCTCCCCGCACTGTTTTCCAACGTCAGTTCCCTCCTACCACCTATATGCTATTTGTTCTGGGGGTTGGAGGGAGGACATATAAGCATAAGAACAATTGCACTGAATCAGATCAGTGATACATCTAGACCAGCATCCTGACCATGACCAGTATCCTAGGTCATATAAAAGTAGAGTTTCTGGCCACCCCCAGGAGCATGGGGAGCAGGTACTGGGAAAATGAATATTGCATAATGCAGTGACATC
The DNA here is from genome assembly GCF_049243985.1 of Paroedura picta. Taxonomy (NCBI): domain Eukaryota; kingdom Metazoa; phylum Chordata; class Lepidosauria; order Squamata; family Gekkonidae; genus Paroedura; species Paroedura picta. The sequence goes on from NC_135380.1 coordinate 26,066,233, forward strand.
TCCTGGAAATAATGTCACAGCATTTTATGCCACTTTGGGGATTCACCATAGAGATTTGAGAAATTTCTAGAGTGTTACATAATGCCAGCCCCTCTCCTCCATTTGCTTCTACTGGTCCATGGGGGAGAGACTGTGGCTCTGTGGAACAGCCTCTGATTTCCATGCTGAAGGTCCCACATTCAATCTCTGGTATGCCTGGTTAAGAAGGATCAGGACGTCATCAGACCCTGGAGAGCTGCTACCAGTCTGGGTAGGCTGTACTGAGCCTGATGGATGAACAGTTTGCTGCAGTATGAGGCAGCTTCATGTTTACATGTCTATGCATATCAAGCAGAGAGGGAGCCCAGAGGCTGGAGATGCTACACGGCAGCCAACCAGATGTCCCTGTGCCTTCCCTGTTGCTCCTTCTGCCCAGGTTGGACAAACATGGACTTCCATTTAGTCACTGCAGCCATGGATCAGCCATGGATTTGTCTGGTCCCTTTCTTAAAGTCAGCTACACTGGTGGCCCCACCTTTGGCATGCCCAAAGTCAACAGTGGGGCCACCAGGGTTTTTCCACCTGATTGTTTTTCACTCACTGCGATTACTCATATATTGGAGGGGCTTCTGAAATCTTTGATCAAAGTAGTTCTTCTGTCACAGGAATATATCATTCTTACAGAACGTATCAAAACATCTCCCCCACCCCCCTGGCAAAATAGGATTCTTTCCTTGCTTTAGTAAGTTTGTGTTATTTGATGTATTATGTGGTCGCAGTAGTATTATGGATCCCAATTGAGTAGGTCCTGTGATTTGCTCACAAACTACTTACCTTTGAAAACGTTTTTAAAAATCTGTATTTTTGCGCTAGCTATTACATGTGTATAGATACAGCATGCCAATAGCTCACAAGAGCCAAGTGATGTTCTGTCCATGAAGAGCTACTATCACCCCTAAGGAGCATTTTCTCCCAATGGGCACCAGAAATATTCTTCAACCTCTCTTGCAGTATTTGCACACATATGTGGTTGCCATGAATTTGTTAGGGTAAACAGAGGTGCCATTTTTATTCTTAGAAGACAGCTTAGCTATTTTCAGTTTGTAACACCAAACAATGTATAAAGCGCTTTGCAAATTTTATGATCATTATTTTTTCACTGTGACCCTTAAAAGGCAGATTAGGCTGAGGGACCGTGATAAGCCCAAGATCATCTACTGAACTTCATGGCTTAGAACAGCCTTTTTCAACCTTTGAACTGTGAAGGAGCCCCTGAAATGTTTCAGGCTTTGAGGATCCACGGAAGTGATGTCAGCCGGCCATGCCTCCCTGTCATGCCCCCCTCCAGAAGTGACATCACCACCCGTGTTAACAGGCAGACTTGAGGAGGACCAAAGCAGTAGAGAGACAGGAGGCAGTTTAAGCTGGGAGTAGATGTGCAGGCTTCACCTCCTCCCAGAAGCAGACACCACGAGAGACATCACTCATGCTTGGGAGGAGGGTAGGGGGAGAGTAATGGCCAGTTCTCTATCTTGTGGCTGAGTTCATTTAGGTAAGATAGGAAAGACCACAGATCCCCTTTGCAGTTCCTGTGGACCCCCAGGGGTCCAGGGACCTCTGGTTGGGAATCCCTGGCTTAGAATAACTGAGATTTGGGCCTGGCATCACCTCCCACGACCAAACGCAACACTTTGTTCACTGCACCATATTGCCTGTTCACATTTTTCATCCACAGAAGGTGCTGAGCTTACACATGCGATCTGCCACCTGTCTTGCACTCCAATCCAATGATATCATTCGTATGTGGCACTCAATGATCCCTGACCACAAAGACTTTCCTTTATAAATTAACAGAGGAATCAGGGTCTCAGGTAAATTCCTCTGGGAGTGCATGTAATACTGGCCGCCAGTTTTCATAGCTGCTGTGTCCAGCGCAAGCCAAGCTGACTAGGACTGCAATCCTATGTAGTGAACCCTGGGATTCAATTTGTGTGTAATTCTCCCAATGTGCCAACATTCCGCTCTCAATGGCTGTGAAAAACCCACATCCATTTTCAAACATCTAGAGAGCATGGCATGGAATTTGGTTCTTATATTATCAAAGGGAAGAGGGACATTTGGCATACAGCATCGCCGTTCTGATGGCTATATTCTGGGCATCCTGGAACAGAGTTTGAGCCACCCTAAGATCAGTTTGCCAGCCCCTGAGAGTGGCTCTCTAGCAGACTAGGATCATTTGATATACGGGTATCTCCCCAACCTTCTGTATGTTGCTGTGATGCTTCCTCCTCCACTTGTCCTGAACTGAACTGGATGCCTGGACAAAAACACTTTAATTATGCTATTTATGTTTCTGCTCCAGGTGGCCAAATATGATACCCAGATTAAACTTCTCTCTCCTTTTTCTGTTGAGAGTGTATGTTATTATCTCCTTTGGGTCCTCTTAATTTTAAATTTTTTTGTGCTAGTAGTGATTTTGGATTACTGTAACTGATTTGTACCATATTTGTCTCTGCTGCACACATCTATTTGGCGGCTTTCAATCTCAAGTGAGTATCATTTTATAACTATTAAAATAATTCAACATTTGATACTCTTACCTTTTTTTGTTTTTAGAATTATTACCTTGATCTCTACTTCAATGTACACAGCCTACATAAAGATCTTAATGGGCTGTCTCTTTTAAAACAAACCATCAAAGAGCTCAAAAGAAACCATTCAAAATACAGCCAATGCCACAATGTTCTTTAAGCTGGGTGATGAAAACAGTAGAAGTCAAAAACTATCTCTGGTTCTGGAAAAGCTGAAGGTTGTGGAGAGAAACATTGTCAGATAATCCTATAAACATGTTGGGAACAAACAGAAGCAAACGTTACATTGACAGTTTAACCTTTTTACATTCATGGAAAGTTTATTTTTTAGCCACAAAACTGACTGTAACCAGCACTCCTTTGTTAACTATCAATTTACCACTGATGCAGTGAGATATTGAGGACATCTGTCCATTTCAGAAATCACTCTTAATGAAATTATTTCTTCTTAAGATAAGTCATAGAAGGGTTTAAGTTAGCATTCTTATCAGTCCAATAAGGGGGGACTTAATTTTCCCTTTTGCAACCCTTGCTGTTCTGTACTATTGATCAAGAATGACTTTAAGCACTTGCACTTTTACAAAGCTAGGAGAAAGTAGGTATACCGTCAGATTTGGTGTCCAAGGTCATCAGGTGGGAGAGTCTGGTGAAGGAAAGGCAGGTGGAGCTGCAAGATGGCTGTCTGGCTAGCCAAGGAGTGGAGGTTCAAAGGTTTTGTGACCGTCTCAGGTGACTTGGAGGCTATGCCAGTAGATGCTATTGGCTGAGGTAGCAAAGACACCTAGCAGGAGGTTGCCTGCAAGAAGTATAGGTGAGGGTTCAGCTTATCTTTGACCATCAACAGTGGACACTTAGGGAGAGGTGGCAGGAAAGTGGAGGCTAAAGCAGACATGGCATTGGTTCCATTTCCATCTGTCACAACTCATTAATTCTTCCTGTGACTGCAAACATCTACTTGGAAAAGGTGAAGCAGATTTTGAGGAAAGCACTTAACAGGGATCTTTGATTTAACTTCTATTCACAAAAGCACATCTTAAAAGAAGGACTTTTAAGTATTTGTTTTGTTTTATCATAACTAGTGCAGCTACTTAAAATTTCTGCTTACATTTTCTTGCTGCCAGACACCTTTTTTGTGTTCTTGGTGTTGTTGTTTTTTCTGGGAAAAGATGGTCAGGAAAGGATAGAGAGAACTCTGTGTCTCACGGTGTGAATCCAAGATGACAGATGAAAAATGATTTCTAGGGAATATGACATGACTGAACTCAGGCTTTTTGAGATGTAGGGATGCCAGTTCAAAAAATGATGGTCTTAATTCCCAGACCCCAAGAGATTTTTACTAAAGGAGGCAACCAAGCGTAGCACAGCTTTGTACTTTGGTGACAAGTTTATCAAGTTTGTGTGAGAGTGGTGGCTTCCTTTTCTGGAAGGCAAATGCAATACCAGACTTGGTATGTCATAAAAGCAGTCCTGTTCCAATTCAACATTTTGTTCCTCTTGGAATGTCATCTTTATGACCTGATACGTGATTGTTTTGACACAGTGGTTCGATCAAGAGTAAAGTGCTTGACTTGGATTTCACATTTTGCAATTGGCCCCAGCCCCCATGGCAAACGTTTTGTGTTTGGCTATGTCTCCTACAAACTAGCATATTCATAAATGATTTTGGTTACTGTTCTGGACAGAAATATGAAACCTGTGAAGATCACTGCCATTATTTCCTGTTCTCAGAAGGAAGGCTACAGGCCCTCATCTTGACCTGAAGTGAAATATTGCCTTTCAACCACAGAGATTGTGCAGCTCTTGGCTCTCTATTAGTGAAGACACACTACTTGGTTAGATTCAGAAATATTATTTGGGTTTCTATCTTGTAATGCCCAGTCAACAGGCCGCATACATGGGGTTAATCAGAGAGATGTTTCTGCTGGAGTTAGAAGCAGGACTTATGCCCTAGCATCTAAACCTCTTTCACTCAGGCAGGTCTTTCATTTTTGACCCACCAGTGAGTCTCTAACTCTATGATGCTCAGTTTCCTTTCATTACATTCCCATATTTAGGTAGATTCCTGTGGGTAGTTGTGTTTGAAGCAGCAGGACATAAAGTCCAAGGGCACCTTTAAGACGAACAAAGTTTTATTCAAGGTATAAGCTTTTGTATGCCAGCACATGTCAAATACAGTGGATATTTAGGTGGAGTCCTCAAAATGCTGCAAGATACATGTGTATTGTGAAGGGACAATGCAGTAACTGAACATGGATTCTGGCTTTCTATTGGCAATAAAATGGCAACTTTTAAAATAGTGGTTGCCAGTGAGAGCTTTCAATACAACTTGGTGTGAAACGTTTCCTTTTTAATATATATTTTTTAAAATCTTAACCAACTCCTTTTCTGCAGTGAATACAACATTGTTCAATGCTTCAGTCCCACTGGCACCAAACAACACTAACCTTTCTATGGTAAGTAGCTGGGAGGTTTCCTCTCCTCTAACTCTGTGATGCCCAGCAGTTAGGGTACAGTGAGCCACAAGTATAAATGTACTTCGTATGATGACCAATCCAAGACTAGCCCAAGGGCTTCTGTCACCTGAGGTGAACTATAACTTTGTTGTCCATCTAGTCCAGCACTGTATTTTGTACAGTGGACAAAAAGATGTTGCAGAAAAACCCACAGATATTATATAAAGGGCACAACCGCCCCAAAGCAAGTGGCATTCCATTTTCCTACTGCAAAGTTACTAGTTGCTGAACAGATTCTGCTCCACCAACACACACCCATTGATGCAAAGGTAGCTGGGAGGCAAGAATGAGGGACACTGACAAGGAGAAAGAATGATGCAAAGGGAAGGAGCAACCATTTGGTAGGGCTGCCCCCCCCCCGATCCATTTCAGAGGCTTCACAACCCATTTGGGGTCCCAATCCACAGATTGGGCAACAGTTGTCTAAATGCATGCATATTTATTTGGCTTTGGGTTTGTTTTTTTTAACTAACCATTAGTTTGCTGAGTAGCCCTTTGCAAGCATACTAGCTGAGAAAACTGTGCTAAATTAACACTCATTTCTGTTGGTCTATATGAACTTTGACCTCTATTCCCTCAGTAGATTTGAGTATAGTTCAACCTAAGGGATGTTTTTCCTTTGACTGAATGGAAGCTGTGGTTATTGTGTGGTTTAAAAGTCTGGAGCTACTTTTATAAATGGGAGCCTTGCATTGTGATTTCAAGAATCCTGAAGAGAAACTGAGCAGAGCATGCATGAAATCATGGCTAAATCTTTCAAATTAATTACAGTCTTTAAAAATAATGGCCTATAACAGGGGTCATCAAACTGCGGCCCTCCAGATGTCCATGGACTACAATTCCCATGAGCCCCTGCCAGCATTCGCTGGCAGGGGCTCATGGGAATTGTAGTCCATGGACATCTGGAGGGCCGCAGTTTGACTACCCCTGGTCTATAAGTATAACAAACACACTTGTGGAAGAATTGGAATATAATTTTGATAATCTTTTAAAGAAAACCCTCCACCCCCAAATTGGAAAACTATGTAATATTAAATTTCTTTAATGCCACTGTTAAGTTTTTTATGTGTTTGTACAAGTCAGCCATCTGCCAGATTTTTTAGGTGAGAGTTCAATGCCCCTTCAGTTTTTTTATGACTCAGCATTTGCCTTGACAATAAAGATGAATAATTGCTCAGTAGACTAATAATACTGTGTTTTATTTCCTTCTACGCTTCAACTCCAAGTACAACACTATTAATGTCACAGCTCTGGACTGGACCCAGCTGAGCAAGAAGGAATGTCTGAAGTACGGTGGAAGTCTGGTGGGGAAATCCTGTAAATTTGTCCCTGACTTGGCCCTCATGTCATTCATCCTTTTCTTTGGAACCTACTCCATGACTTTGACTCTGAAAAAATTCAAGTTCAGTCGCTATTTTCCTACAAAGGTAAGAGGAAAAAAATAAAGCCTAAGTGATAGGTAGTGGAGTTTAGCCAGAAAATGCAAATCAGTCCTCCATTAAGAAGTGCTTTGAGGAACTGGACAGCCACTGACTGCAGCACTAAGCACCAGTCCTGTAGTCAAATATGTGGGATGGGAATCAAGTTGGATCCATGAACATGATGTGAAAGAGGAACTCTCTGTCACTGTCCAATGAATGGTTCACACATACATGTTCATCAAATTCTCCACCTGGTTACTATCGATGTGATGTCATCTCTCCCCTCGCCATTTCGGGGGGAAAGCTGGATAAAATGTATTGGGTGACTGAATTGATATGAAGGAACACCTAGTATAATTAATAATAGCAGGCTTCCAGTTCTGGTGAGGGAAGCACATGTGTTCTGGAAACAGGTAAAGATTTTGTCTGATAAGACAGCAGAATGGAATGATTGTTGGGAAAACCTTGATGTCTGTAAAATTGCTCTCGGAAGTTATAAAACAGCATTGGCAGGAAGGTTTCTTTCCCAATGGCCATGCGTTCCTGTGTGACAGAAATGCTCAACATTTCCATTAATCTCCCTTTTCCTTCCATCCCATCTACTTTTAGGTCAGGGCCCTGATTGCTGATTTTTCCATTGTCTTCTCCATCTTGTTCTTCTGTGGAATAGATGCCTGTTTTGGATTGGATACTCCCAAGTTGCATGTACCCAGTATAATTAAGGTTCGGATGCCCCTGTGTGTTTTGAATCTGTTGCCTCCTCTAGCCCCTCTGCTCCATTCTTCTTTACCTTGTCCCAACACCTTCTCTGCCTCACGATTTTATTACTGCCTTCTTATGGACTAACCAGGGTTGGTCCAACTGCACTGATAATAACCAAAGAGCACCAATGGCTTGTATCCTACCACTATAGTCAGCCTAGCTTGAAGTCTTCCTCCAACCGAAGCAGCCTTACCACCAATTTACATGCCTCTTCCATTTAAGAAGAACCACTGAAGTTGTAGGAAGTCTCCTTAGGCTAAAAGAAGGCTCTCAACTTTGCTGAGTGGAGTGGAAGGATACAGACCAATATGTATCTGGCTTTGGCTCAGCACTCTACAATCTGACAGGTGCAATCTAAATTCCTCAGCAATATCCCAAGGAAGATCTTGGGCTGTGGCTGGTTTGAGAGTTGAGTCCCAGCAGCCTCTGAGTGACCCTGAAGGTCCTGGAGAGCAAAATAAAACATAAAGCCCCTTAAAGACAAAACCAGTATGAACTTGCCTATGACGGACTTCTGTGGCTACCCTATTGCCATGTTCCTGGGAAGCACCCCTCTAACCAACCACTCATTCAAGCGTGTTGAGAATCTCCTCTTGACAAATACCTGCTCTGTTTTTCCTTCTGGACAGATTGGCTGTTTTTCACATGTAACCCACTAATGCTGCCTCTTTTTCCCGTCTCACACACTGCTGTATGCTCTCTTTCTCTCTCTCTTTCTCATTCTTCCTAGCTCCGTAAACTTATTAGTGACTTCTCTATCTTCGTGTCCATCCTAATGTTTGTTGGCCTTGATATTTTGTTTGGACTGAATACTCCAAAACTGCAAGTGCCTACAGATTTTAAGGTAAAAGAAACAAATCTCAGGATCATAGAACAGGGCCCAGTTCACTAGGGGTGCAGAGCCAGTCAGTGTTGCTCCATTTTAAGCCTTGACTTCAATAGGCCTACGTTGGAGTAACTCTGCATAGTATTGTACAGTAAATGGCCAGCCTCCTGCTGCATACACCCTGCTAGCCAAAGACAAAGCCATACGTTGCCACCTGCCCTAGCTCAGGTCAGCCTGTACAGCTGCAAGCATCCAAAACAAACAGAATTTGATCATTGGAAATAACCAGATAATTTCTGTTTTCTTGAGGTTTACTTTCTATTGTACTGTGCCTTGATATATCTGTGCCACAGCTGGGGCCCTGCAACCACTCCACCCCCACCCTCTGTCCTGCTAAGAGCCTCTGGCTGCCCATTTGCTCTGCAAAGCAAGGCTGGTTCTAGGGTCAAATACAGTCAATGCATCAGGACAAACTCAGTTGCATAGTAACTGGGAACACTGCTTCAGTCCTTTTACAGGATTATTTCCTCCCAGCATTGGAAGTCAGAATCTGAAATAGGAGAGTAACGACCTTAACCTTCTTTAAACAGGGCAGATGCACACTTTCCTCCATATAGGCGACAAATTTGCCACTTAGGTTTTATTTTTTAAGTTTCATGACCTATGTTCCCATTTGGATGATATTCTGACCTCGACATGTGCTTTCAGCCCACTCGCTTAGACCGAGGATGGTTTGTCTTCCCGTTTGGTAAGAACCCTTGGTGGATCTACTTGGCCAGTGCGCTTCCGGCTCTTTTGGTCACCATCTTGATCTTCATGGACCAGCAAATTACAGCCGTCATAGTGAACAGGAAGGAGCACAAGCTGAGGGTATGCCGTTTTCTTCCGTGCAATTTGACATTCCCCACTATTGTTTGCTGCATAACCTCAAAATGAACAAGGAGATTTGGGTGCAAGGCTCACCTATGCCACAGATATGGTGTGGCCTTCGGGGAAGCAGAGTACTGGGATCCCCATTAAAAGACTAATGTTATCATAGTATCTATGCCCACATACATATCCATACATGCCTGTACTAGCTTGTACTCCCCATAGGATAATTTTTGGTTTATCTGGAATGGTGACTGGATGCATCAGCACAAATATTTTGCATCAGGGTTCCAGGTTCTTTTTAGACCACAAGCTGCTGTGTTTCATCTTTGGCCATTCCTTCTAGTCAAGGATATGTGCTTTGGTTTCAGAAAGCAGCTGGTTATCATCTGGACCTGTTTTGGGTAGGCATCCTCATGGCAGTGTGTTCGTTCATGGGACTGCCATGGTATGTAGCAGCCACAGTCATTTCAATCGCACACATCGACAGCTTAAAGATGGAGACAGAGACCAGTGCACCAGGAGAACAGCCTCAGTTTCTGGGAGTGAGGTGAGAGATCTTTTGAAGCCAGTACCATCCTTGTCCAAATGAAAAATACAGCAATGTCCAGATCAGGCTTTCTCAACCAGGGTTTCACAAAATCCTGGGGTTTCCTGATGGCCCTGGAAGGGTTTTCCAAATGAGTGGGAGTTAATAAATTTTAATATATTTAATTATGTTAAATGTTTATCATATATGGCCATATCAACCTGCCCTCCCCCTCCCAGAATGGCTAATGATGGGCCTGTAGGGGTGGGGAAGGGAGAGGCTATGCTTCCCAACTGTATTCCACACGATCACATCATTTCTGAGGTTTCTCTAAGCCTGAAGAATGTTTCAGGAGTTTCTCAATGGTAAAAAAAAGTTGGGAAAGGCTGGCCTAGATGGTAAGGCCAACATACCAGAATGCACGCTCTAGTGGTACAAGCAGTTGCCAAAGGAAGAACTCGCTTTTTGTGACTCTACCCCTCATGCTACAGAGATGTTAACACAGCCCATCCAGCCATGTCAGATGAACCGCATGGGACTTGATAAATCTGCTTTTATATTGCTTAGTGGGCCCCAAGTCATGGCTGCCTGCTTTACAATGTCACAAGGCAGAAGATAACCCCATTCCCTCCCCCCATCCCAGCAGTTACCACAAGCAGATATACACCAGTCCCTCTGCTTTGGTTTTTATTTATCTGTTATGTCTGGCATAAGTAGCCTGACCATCCTGATCTCATCAGACCCAGGGAAGTTAAGCAGGGTTGGTTATGCTTAGTACTTGGATGGGAGATGACCAAGGAGTAGCTATGCCGAGGAAGGCAATGGCAAATCATGTCTCACCTTAAAAACCTCATGATCCTGGCATTGCCATGAGTTGGTTGTGACTTAGCAGCACACACGACTTTTACTATCTTAATATGCCCAGAGTGAGTTTGGTGTCATCTCTGGCTGGGGACAGCAGTAGTGATTGGTATTGTTCTACTCAAGCGGGATGGTTATTCCACATAATTCCCATGACTCCAAAAAGGAAGCTTTCCAGGCTCAGAAAGGACTGCTGGTGAGCAGAAAGTGGGGAAGATCCACAGCCATTATCACCTTACATTGAGGGATAACTGAATCCAACCCATAATCAAAAATCTCTTTGTATACAGAGCAAGCTAGGAAACCCAACACAAAGCAGTGGTACCCACTTGGCTTAGGCCATTTTAATCATAGGGATATGCAAAAAAAACCCTGAACATTCTTGAATAAAAACATTCGTTTTATTTCACTGTATTCATCAGGGAGCAAAGAGTCACAGGGATCATTGTCTTTGTTCTGACCGGCATATCTGTCTTCCTGGCTCCTATTCTAAAGGTAAGTATCCTTTTTCTGGGGACGATTACCATCATCATAGAAGTAGGTTTGCCAAAGAGTTCCTAGTTTTGATTCAAAACCTGAGTTTCTCTTATAAACTGGAATGAAAGAGCTGGAATCCAAATAACTGTGCAGCTAGTTCCATGAGCCCAAGAAGGTTTCGACCTTGTGTGCACCATTCCTGATGCACCCCATGGGAAGCCACTCGTGAAACAAAATGCCCTCTTTACCTGCTTTACTTAGTCCTTCGTATCCCACCATCTCCAGCTTCCAAAATATTGTTGATATTTCAAAATCCACACTTTAAAAAACGGAGTTGATATTTGTTTAATTCATGGTTCTAATAGGCAAGTGGTTAGTCAGTTCTTGACTTGGCCAGCAGCTCTAGTCAGGAGTAGACTGGCCATTTCACTTGCTGGGAAACTTCCCAAGGAGCTGCTGTCCTCAAAAGCCACAGGCAGGCAAGGTGAGCCATTGCAGGACGCGCCACAGGGACTACTTGGCTGAGACTGGTTGGCTGGACCTGACTGTTGCCTATTTCTGTGTTGCCACCCAAAAAGGAGGTGGTGAGTAAAGGTGATGCCCCATTGGCTCACCACTGCTTAGCACGACTTGCTGCTGTGTTATTTCATTTACAACCCACCCCAGGCCAAAACAGTCAAACAAAGTAGAACCACCTTTCCTGTTTCTCTCTCCATAGTATATCCCAATGCCTGTGCTCTATGGAGTCTTCCTTTACATGGGAGTGGCCTCGCTCAATGGCATCCAGGTAGGAACGCTAACTGTATCAGCCATTTTTTCATTGATGATTTGGGATCGCAGTTTTATTTCACCATTCTGTTTCTTGAGCAGTGGCCAATATTTCACAAAGAAATTTCTCATTTACAAATAGAAAATTAGAATTTTGTTGTCTTTTGCAGGGATGGGCACCAACTGGGAAATTGTGATTCGACTTCACAAACCACAAATTGTCACAAACCTTTAGCTGCCTCACAAACTGAGTTGGTTTGTGAAGTAGCAGAACAGTCCTCCGGTGTGCTGGAGACACCAAACTCATAAAGGATCTAGCTCTCCTCTACCTGCCTTCCAAGTTTGGTGAGGATTGAATTTATGGGGTCCAAGTTACAGGGTCCGTCCGGCCCCCAGTGCCTCAGGAGAATGCTTTCTGGAGAAATGACTGCCTGTCAGATCCCCTGAGAATTTGGCACCTCTAGTTTATGCAGGATCTGTTCTATACACATCTGAAGCTCCTAAACCTGTGCCTGTAAAAAGGACAGGTGGTTATTTGACAGATGCAGGTCCAGAGTATATAGAATGGATCCTCTGCAAACTAGAGACACCAGACTTGGAGGACATGTAGAGGAACATCTGGGTAAGGTCCCCTGTGACTTTGGTGTTTCTAGCTTGTACAGGGTCCATTATTTTATCACCTGGACCTGCACGTGTCATAAAGGTGGTCACTTTAACAGGTGCAGGGGGACTCCCCTGGATACTCCTCTACATGCCCTCCAATTTGTTGCTTTGAAGTTTTGCAGACATTTTGACTGAGCAGAGGCAATCTGTCTGTGATAACCATATGCTCAGTACAGCATTTTCTATGTTGGCGGTAAATAGTGTTAAGTCCTCATCATACTTTCCTTTGGATCCAGCTCTAAGACTGTGCTTTTCCTCAACAGTTTTGGGATCGATGCAAGCTTTTCCTGATGCCAGCCAAGCATCAACCCGATTACGTCTACCTCCGGCATGTGCCCTTGCGACGGATTCACCTGTTCACCATGGTTCAGATTGTCTGTTTGGCTATTCTCTGGATCCTGAAATCCACCGTAGCAGCCATCATCTTCCCTGTGATGGTATTATTATTGTTACTATTGGATTTTTATGCTGCCTTAGAGTTCATCAGACAAATGGTTGCTAAGAGTCCGAAACTGCCAACCTATCAGGTTTTCTGTATGCAAAGTTTTGAACAAGGAAATGTTAAAGAGATTATATCCTTCCCTACTTCTATATCAACTAGGCATAACCTTCTACTTCCAATTTTGGATTTTCTTCCCCTTTTTGGTGTTGGGGCATTGGATTTGGGTTTGCAGCAGTATCAAATTTCAAACTCCCTATTCTGATGCACATAATGTCTCCAACAACTTACCTGTCATCCATTAAGCGTTTTTAGAAAGTGGGTGAGGCCAGATTCAGGGTAGGGGAGGTGTTCAGGAGGATTCTTGACTGGCTGTGCAATTTTTGAAAAATTTGGCTTCAGCAGCAACTGCCATCACAGCACAAGGATTTTAAAATACATCTTGTTAAAAAGAACCTCTGCCTGAAACATTGAAGATAATTATTACATTAGCCTACGCATAACTTTTCTTCCTGAGATACAGTGATGGCCTCTGCCTCCTGTAATAGCCACTTTGTGGTTAAGCCAATGTCAGAATTCCAAAGGTGTCCACAGGCTTAAGAAGACTGGGGAGCCCTGATCTAATTCATGGCCATTTATTCTCTTGGTCAGGTCAAAATCAAGTTCCTGTTTCCAAATATAAACTTAATGGATCAGGCCCAGTGCTCATGATGATAATGTTGTTTGGTTTCAATCTTGGCTCCCTTTAGATTTTAGCCTTGATCTTAGTGCGGAAGATGCTGGACTTTGTCTTTTCCCAACATGACCTGGCCTGGATTGATAACATCATCCCTGAAAAGGATAAGAAGAAGGAGGAGGACAAGAAGAAGAAGAAAAAGAGAAGCAACAAAGGCGAGGAGGAGAGCAGTGATGAGGTTTGTTTATGACATTTTGGATCAGTGCCAAGCGGCTGCCATTTCTCCCTTGCCCTGGGCATTCAACTGTGTCCATCAAGCATCAAGCCTTCAATATGTTCAGCAGTTGTACATGGACACCCAGAGCAATTTCACTCATGGAGCTGTTCTTTTCAGGATAGCAGGGCTTTGAAGTCTATGGACAGGTTGGCATTTCTTTCCAGATGAGCAGGTTTTCTTTCTTATAGCTATACATGCACAATACAAAATCCAGGAGCTCATTGCACAGCTGGTCTATTGTGCATTCTGCAGAACATCCTATGGTCATTGCCCACACACCATGGAAATGGAGCCATTGTGCCATCTGCAGAGTAGGCAAGGTTTCCACGCACAGATCCTACTGGAAAGGTGCTTCTCATGTTTCTACTTCACACAGGGCAGCTTGCTTGTAATAGGAATGCAACTTACACAGAAGTTCTCTCAGCCATTGTTCTTCTTATGACAGAAGCTTTGAGGAGATGGGGGAGGTGGATGGGTAAAAGGAATCCAAAACATGTTCTGACTTTAAGGATGAGCAACAAATGAAAGCAAAAGATGAAGCTGGTCAAGCAAACTCAACATTGTTTGCCAGGCTTTAGGCATTTTTTTAAATGCACCGTATTTTTAGAAATGTGTTTCTCTGGATCTCTGAAAAGTAAACATTTCTCCTTAGCAATAAAGGTCTTTCTGACAAATAAAATGAAAGAACAGTTCCAATTCGTGTGTACTGCCATAGGATTACAAACACTGCAGTTTTGTTGGCTATTTGAGGCTTGTATTCAAAAGTGCCACAGCTGCCCACATGCTCCTTCAAGGCATTCTAGTGATCCTTTTTGCACAGGAGGAAGGGACTGCTTACCAATGTCCTGTTGAGGCACCCACAGAAACCACTGCGTGTGCTGTTTTGTCAGGAAATAATATTTGAGGTGATGGTCAGAAAGGATGAAAGGTGCAGACTGGGCAGTGTAGGTCTGCTGTTTGCAGAGAAAGAGGGGATGATGGTTTTCTAATGACTGAAAAGAACAGGTTTGATGTATTTCCCCTAAACATGAGTGTTGCATCTGCCAAACTGTGAGAAACCTGGATATGTCTGTACAAACTGAGGTGTTCACTGTCTCTTTCCACTTTTTCCCTAGCCCAAGTTCCCAACTCCCTCTGTTATAACGATCCCAATGGAGCCTGTCCCATCAGAACCCCAAAACAGTATCCATTGCATTTCCAGTAAGTAATATGCTCAGGTTCTATCAGATATTAAGTTAACAGCTAACTCTCAACCACTCTCAAATCTGCACTGAATGGGGACAGCACAAGAGCAGAACTCGCCTCCTGCACATCTCCCTTTCATCTCTGTAGGGCATGCCTAGAGGGTTATGCCTTTTTTTCCAGACTAACCAAACTAACCCATGGCTGAAGCATATCTTGACTTGAAGTTGCAGTTTCAGTAGACAGCAGGGAGTAGCAAGCAGATTTAAAAGGTGCAACACTTCCCACAAATACTCATGGGCTTTAGTAGCTTTTGGGATAGTCCCAACTGACTGTTCTTCTAGGGCAGGTTTGTCCATCAGTCTCCCAACAGGCAAAGAACCAGGTTGCAATGTTACAGCACTTTAAGCCTTGTGTAGGCTCTCAATCACTGAGAACACTTAGGCCCATTCTGCACACACTGGATAATGCACTTTCACAGTGTGCTTTTACAGCTGGATTTTCCTGGGCGGAACAGAAAATCTACTTCAAAAGTGCATTGAAAGCACATTATCTAGTGTGTGCAGAATGGGCCTAAAGGTTACTCCAGTTTGCCATATGGATCCTCCTGACAAGCAGCTGAAGCCCCATTTTCCATCATGTGGAGCACTGTTCTCTGCTGTGTCATCAACTACTATGAAGTGGGAAGGTCACGTAATCTCATAATATGGGGAAATATCTTCAGTGTACAGAATGCATGGTAAGACCCACTGCCAGTGGCATTGCAAGCTGTGATTGTTGGCAAAATGTGTGTGAGTGTGTCTTCGTGTGTACATGCATGCCTGTGCAAAGTCAACTGCAACTCCACCACACTTTGTGCAGGGCTGCAATTTGTATGGGGGAGGAGTCCCCTGGCAGAAGCTCTGGAGACCTTTGTTAGTCTTGCCCCAATAATTGAAAAAAGGGGGTACTTTTACCAATACCCAAGTGCAGGTACCTAATAACATTGATTTCCTGCCCTTCCTTGCAAATGTCTGTGATTTTTCTCTTTGATCCTGCACACTGCTTGTGAACTTGGCAGTATTTAAAAGCCTATCCTGTGTGGACTGCACTCTTTCTTCAAATGGATTGATCCCAAGCAATTCTTAAATTCAGCAGTTTGCAGATGGTCCGTGTGGTTCAGCCGCCATTTTTATGTTAGGCTTCCAAAGACTGCCAAAATGATTCTCCCCCAAAAACTTTGTTAACTGAAGGGGGAAATGTTGTCAAAGCTTTAGGCTTCCCATCCCAGTATCTTTCTCTCTTTACATCTCATATCAATTGCATTCTGCGCTGATGACTCCACCCCTTGATGCTTTGCATGCAGTACTGAAATCCTTTCTTCTTCTTCTTCTTCTTCTTCTTTTACACCAGGGATACTACTGTATGCCTTTTATCTGATCCCCCTTTCAAGTCAATACCAGCAGGGAACTAAACCTTGCTCAGCTCCTTTTAAACTTCCCCTCGTCGTTGTATTAATTTTCTTATTTAGTGATCTGAGACTAGCGATAGTCTCATATCATTGGACTCATGTCACTTGACAAAAAAACCTAAAAATTTGAAAACAAGGGGGAAATGGAGCTTGTACCAGCTGAAGGGAGGAGGATGACAGAAGGTCTAGAAGGGTGGAATGATCTTGATGTAGTATGTTTTGAGGGGAGTCACCCTTGACGAAAAAGGGCAGGGAGAAAATCCAACGGAATCCATATGCTTTTGAATTACCTTGGGCTTGGAAGCAAAACAGGGAGGAAATCAGCACAAAAGCACCTTCAGAAAACCTGGGAAAACAGCAACCAGAAAGCGAAATGACTAATGAAAGGGAGAAAAATCAATGCAGGATGACAACGAAAGCCGAATGGGCATGATTGGTATAAGTGAGGGGAAACATCTAGGCATAATAGATCAAAGCCTATGGGCTGCTACCATATATAATCTTGCCTCCCGCTTCCCTGAAACTTCTGGAAATGGCATTAAAAAGCCAGTTACTTCCTAATTGGCGGTGAATTGAAGCTGTATTTGCATTAGCAAAGAATAGCAGCATAGGGGCAACTCATAGGTATATAATGCCCATATTATATACTAAGTACACACGCTAAACTTTTTAACCAGCAAGAAGGCTCTGATTCAGTGGAATCTCCAAGAAAAAGGTGAGAGGTTTTATTTTGGGGGTTAGGTATGTGGATGCCATTATGGGTGGCTGGCAGCAGAATAGGCAACTGACAAATCAAAGCCTTGGTTCATCAATTCTGTCCATACTGAAATATGCATAGTGTTCTTGGCCAGCTCTCTTCCATTTTAAATAGTTTGTTTATTAATTTGTTTGTCTTCTGAAATAGATTGATAGACATATATGTTTCCCTCCAGGAAAGAGATCTTCCAGTTGGAGTTTTACATTCTGATTCTTCTCCTAATAGTTTAGATCTGGATCGCAGGTAAGTGGTACATCTGATAATGTTGGTGGGTTGTTTTTTTTTAAGAGACCCAAGCTGTCAGATTTGTCCAGGCATAAGAGAGGTGTTTAAGACTCACAAACTCCGTAAGGAGTAAAATACATGAAGAAAGCCCACCTGGAGTTTTTGGAGTCTCTAAGCCCCATGTAAATGAACAAAGGGCTCATGGCCAGGATTCCTCTATCTGTTCATTCTCTGAAAGATTCATATTTGCCTTGTGGCAGTCAGGAAACAGATAAATATCTGAAAATTAGTCCATGTTGGGGAGAGCCTCCCCCCTTGCTTGTTTGTTCAATATTTTATGTAGTATAAAGTAAATTCTGAGTAATTATATGCATAACTCCCTTTTCTGTCGCCCTCCTATATTTCTCCTATATTTTTTTCTCTTTTAATATATATTTTAAGAGAAAATTAGCCCATAAAGTGTTGCATGATTCATTTGAAGAGGGATTTTTTTTAGCATTAATCTTAATTTTCAGTGTAATTTTGGCTTATCTGAAAGTTTTATACACTTCGTTGGGAGCAGAAGGTCAGAAATGGTTTAGAAATCTTGCAAATAAATAAGCTAACAGCTCGAAGGTGAGTTTATATGTGCAAACATAACACTGAAAATAGTGTTAATAGTCATAGCATTTATTATTATTATTATTATACATTTACCCTTTTGACAGGCAGACACACAGGGAAGGAAGCATGGCTGCTCCAGTTATATCACCCAGTCATATTTACACCTTTCTTGGAAGAGGAAAGCCTCCCGGAAAGTCCAGGGCCTCTCTCAGGCAAGGGTTTTGGGTCCAGAGGGCGGTGTGGGAAGAAGGCCCTCAAACAGGGGGGAAAGACCTTAGGATAGTAAAAAGAGAACACAGTGGTGCCCTTCGACAGGAAGCATTCCTGGTCTCTTCCCAGTAGCTTCTCTGGAGAAAAGCCTTACTTTGTGTTACTGGTATGCTTTTTAAGATGATTTCAACTAAAGAAATGTGTCCGTGTAGAAAGCTGTCATTAGCAAAAGCTACCAGCTGGCTGCAAAGTTTATTATTACAGTTGTTCAGACAAGTTACAGCAACAAAATCATCAGAGACCAAAACAATATGGTACTAGGTATAATAGAATTAAAACCCTAAAATTACCTTTCTTCTAAATTTGAATTTTTATGGCAGCAGCACAAAACTCAGCAAGCTGAACTGTTACTGGGGGGAGGGGTGTCTCTCATCGCTTAATGGCCTATTTGCTCGGTCTGCATCCAGATGTTCGGGAAATGTTTTGAGTAGCGGATTGATCAATTTGCCTCAAATGTCTGCATAAGCAGGGCAGTGAAACAGTTCTCTGGTTTCAATTTGGCTGCTCCCACAAAAACTCTGTCTCAATGAGAAGGGGATCTTCTTATAAAGACCCTCTTCTAGAGCTGAGGGCATGCATCTAGCAAGAGTAAGAAAAAGCCATTGAGCATTGTTGTCAGTGTGGGCAAGCTAATCTCAAGGAGTGTGGACTTCTAATTGGGTTCGATTCTGCACTCCCCCGCATGCAGCCAGCTGGGTGACCTTGGGCTCACCACGGTGCTGATGAAGCTGTTCTGACCGAGCAGTGATATCAGGGCTCTCTGAGCCTCACCCACCTCACAGGGTGTCTGTTGTGGGGAGAGGAAAGGGAAGGCGACTGTAAGCTGCTTTGAGACTCCTTCGGGTAGAGAAAAGTGGCATATAAGAACCAACACTACTTCTTCTTCTAAAATATCAAATTGGCATTCAGATCAATAAAGGCAGCATTCAAACATTCATCTTTTAAAAAGCCTTATCTTTTGTTATTCAGTGAGCTAGTACAATTATGCTGTAGACTATGGAGAAGCCTTTGTTTAAACCTAGGTCCTATCTAAACATCTCAGTTTAAAAATAAAATTGCATGGATTTTGGCTAGTATATTGAGTAAACTGTAAAGGGCAGTAGTTTGTAGGAAGCCTCGTGTCACCTTTTAATATATTCCATCTAGCAGCAAATATCCTTTTTTGATCAATCAATGCAATACAATAATTTGAATAATACAAGAACCCAGCAGCTTATGTGACATTTCAAAAGCTCACCTGTCATGCCCATTTTGTCTGGGACCCAGTTGTCTGCTAAACATCTCAGCAAGATGACTATCTGTAAATCACTTTACTCCTTCCTAGATTAACCGTCAGAATGCTGAGTTATTTTATGTAACCCCAAAAAAGATGACTTTACCATATTTCACACACAATATTAGAAATGCTACAAGGCAATATTCTTGTTACAGATGGTTCCCAAAAGTCTGTACAGGTGGTAGATAAGGGTCTAATTTTTTTCTTCATGTATACTCTTCCTCCCCCCCCCCCCCATACATCATTCTGATATTGACCTTTAAAGCCCTATATGGCTTGTGGACTACATACCTTAAGGACCACCTTCCCCAATATGAACTGATTCATTCACTCCAGTCGTCTTCAGAGGGCCTGTTTGGGAGCCCATCACCAGCTGAGGCCAGTTACATGGCAAGCTGGGAAAGGGCTTTCTCAGTTGTTGTGCCAAAGCTTTGAAACTTTCTCCCCAGGGACCATTTATGCACTGGAGGTTTCATGAAGGGCTGCAGGCTGGAGTTTTAGTTGTGGCAGGTTGCCCCACCTCTTCCTGCACCCACATGGGGGGAGCATTTGGCCTGGTGTGCCTCATCTGCCCCGATTTGTGCTCCTGCATGGGAGGCTGGGGCAGTGAAGTTCCCAGTGTGTAAATGGTCAGGGAGAGTCATCTGTCTTCCTTTGATTAGTGGCTTCTGTGAATTTTACGTTTTGTTTTGCATACCCCCCAATAAGTATTATTGGCCCTCATCCCCGATTTTGGTGTTGTATATTGCATTTTTATTGAAGGGCTTTGTAATTTTAAATGCTGTCTTTAGTGTTCAAATGTTCTCAAGTCTGCCACCTTGGGGCCCTAACTGGATGGAAAGGCAATATAACTGTTTTACAATAAAATAAATAAGAGAAAAAAGCCTGTCCTTCCATATGTAGAAATGGGCAGCTGACGTTTTTCATGGTATGGAGATAAATAACATCCCATTAAGACTCTTTAACAAAGAGGCAGAAAATATTTCACAGGAGAAAACCACAGACACCACAAATCCTGCTTAAAGATACGCTTCTCATTTTGTTGTCTTATTTTATACTAGCTTTATAAAAAATCTTCCTCTGCATTTTAACTAATGGAGCTTGAAATTAACACAAACCAGTTTTTCAAACAAACCTCAGATTGATCCAGTGTACTCTGTTCTTCTTGAATGAAGCTAGGGTGTTTAATGTTATGGCTTACTAGGTGCCTGTATTTCTTTCAATGCATGGTGTTGAGGCCTCTGCCACAGGTGAGCAGAACCGTTGTGTTGGTACCAAATATTGTTCATGAACCTGCCAGCTGTTCAAGGAACAAAGAATGTTAGTAAGGCAGATACTGTGAGGGAAGGTAAACTTGTCTCATTGGATGGCGTTACCACTTCATCCATCCTCACTGAAGCACGCTGTTTGGTTGTGCCACTTGGATACTAGGCAGACCTCTGAGACTAAAACAAGACAACTGAACAAAAAGCTGGGAGATTAGATAATTAAGTTAGAATATAGAGTGTTTGGTGTTATTTGGTGTCGACACTGTGGTATTGCACCCTAGTTATGACCCATGGAGGTCATATATATGGGGAGGAGGAGGCTGAATTTCCTATATTGCTTTGAGCAGTTATTTAGCTGCAGGATTCCAATATGGATTTCTAACCTCCTATGGCCTGCTCTTCTTCCAGTATTACCCTTCACCTGAAGATTTCCTGCCCATCATCTCCTGCATTTAACTACTCCCGAAACCCCATCTGTGCTGTCCCCCAAGTGAAGATAGAGATGGAGTCGGATTATGAAGATACTGACACAGAAAAGCACCCCCGGGACATGGGCAATGAGACCACGCTATAGTTCCAGTGGTCCTGTATAAATACAAAATTTGGACTTATTTCTTTTTTCTACTGGAAAGAACAAAGGGGACATCTAGGCACAAGGACCTTGTTCTCCACTAAAGAACTGATGACTGGAAAATTGTAGGATTCTGTTCTGTTGGGCTGAGAACAGTGATGGAACCTTGCATCTCTAGCTTCAGGTCCTCCCAAGCCAATGTGGAATTGGTACTTCAGGACTTCAGAGTCTGCAGGGACAAAAGAAATAATTAACCTGCAGGCAGCTTTGGTTCTTTGGGCACAGAAACTGCACAATCCTTGGACTCTGATGTGTTTGGTTGCAGCTGGTAAGAAGCTACCAGATTGTACCCCAGCTCTTTTGAAGTTGAACCTTGCCACCCTGTCTCATAGCTGGTGTTACCCATTGATTTTAGACTTGGCAGAGTCATTTTCCAAGGATAACTTTGTTCATTGCCCTGTTTTGCAACTTACGCTTGCCCAGGAGAATTAGGCATTAAGAACTTGGGGCACAATGGATGGATGAGAACACAAAACCTGTCTCTTCAGTGATCCTTTAAGTGACCCTTTAAGGATCAATGCAGGAGAAAGCCAATACAGAAGACTATTCTTCCCTTGAATCCAAGCATCTGGAGGAATAGTTCATTGCTGATCGTGGTGCACGAAAGCCAGAGAAGGAAGCCGTATCTACATGACTCAGTTCCCCAGAGGACTGAGACTGCATGGATTTAAATGAAACTTCTCTCAATGGAGCCACTTGGCTTTTGCCCCTCAGTATTTAGTCCATTTATAACTCTTCCACAGTCCTGTAAGAAGAGAACCTCTCTGTCTGTCAGGAATAGTGTCAGAGTTCCACAAATCTCATATGTCTCAATGGCAAGCTTCCCTATCTTCAGTATTTGAAAGGGCTCATTGGATAGAGGCCAAGAAATTATAGGATCCAGTTGCATCAAGCCAGGAGTATTTCTGCCAATAAATGTGGCTGAGCATGTCTTGCCCATGGAATCTTCTTCCCTGAAATATTTTGTGGGAAATCCCAGCTGTTTCATAGGAGAAGAAAGTGAGATGTTTCCCACAGGACCCAGCCTGAAGGCCAAGGTCTCCTTTTCTTGAAATATGAAAACTGTTTATCATCCATCATTTTCTCAGAGCCAAATTTGGTATGTGGTTCTAGGTTATGCCAATATGTTGTCTGTTTTTACTCTCTATTGAACTGGTTTGTTCCTCAACTTTTTAAAGCCTTTGGGCACCTTTGGAATTTTGACACAAACTATGGCTCTCCAGAAGTCCATGGGCTACTATTTCCATGATTGCCCAACAGAACCATGCTGACAGGGGATCATGGAAATTGTAGTCCATGGACATCTGAAGAGCCAATTTGGCCACCCCTGGCCCCACGGGGTTTATTTGGAACACTCTCTGGTAAATTCAGGTGGGTAGCCATGTTGGTCTGTAGCAGCACAACCAAACAAAATCAGAGTCCAGTGGCACCTTTAAGACCAACAAAGATTTATTCAGGGTGTGAGCTTTCGAGTGTAACCCCTCTTCCTTAGCTGCCTGCCATTTCTTCTTCTAGGGAAGACTCCCCCCCCACCCCCCTTCCCTCCCAGCTCACCAAATGAGAAGTAGCTGCAAATAGTGAGGTGGCAAATTCTGATTCCGGGAGGGCTTCCTACTCACAAGCCCGCCTTACTACTTCAAAAGGAAAAACAAAACACTCCATTAGTTTATTGCCTCAGCAAGCATAGCCAGTTGCAGAGTCTGCCAGCCTGACTGAAGGTGGCCAGGAATTAACAGGAACAGGCTAGCTACGGTGGCTTCTTGCATCCATTGGGGAGGAGCCTTTCATGACTGATGAACTGAGGACTTTGTGACCCCACCATGAGCCATTGTCTAGGAGTGGCAGGATATAAATCACATAAATAAATAAAATGAAGTGAACAGCTGCAGAGTAAATAAAAGTGCAGGATAATGAGGCAGCTCCACACTGCTATTTCCGAACAACCGATCCCTTTCTAGCTCTTGCCCGCAGCAACCAATTCTTATGCTCTGTTTGCTTCAGTTTGAAGGACTGTAGTACTTTGGGGACATCTGCTCCCAATTTCCTTTGGTCCTCCATGCTACATGTTTTTCTATTTTTGTCGCTGTTTGAATAATACCACGATAATTAGGATCCAACCACTTGCCTTTTAAAAAATGTATTGATGCAACCTGTCACAGTGCAGCCTCTAGTTTGGGGGTGGGGTACTAAAAGAGGTCAGACTGGTATCTTATAGGAAATGTTTGAACCCAGTAATGGTTTACTACCTTAGATGGCTCTGAGACAACATTTGGGCAGATAAACTGCAGGAATGGAAACCTAAATAAGAAAACTGCCCTTAAGAAAACTACATCTCCAAGCATCCAAACCTGAATCAATGCAGGTGGATAGCTTCACCCTAATTGTGCCAATGTTTGCAGAAGCGTTCCTACTCAATCACTCTGTGCTGTTGGCAAAGAACATGTTGAGTTAGGACTTATATCCGGCAGATCATTTCTGTCCTCATCCCACTCGAACAAAAATTACATGGGCTTAAAGGTATTCTTTTTAACATAAGATACAAAGTTTGGTAACAGACCAGGGAAATGGATTGGATCCAGGCTAACTTGGCAGTTTGCACTAATTCCTCCTTCCCAGCAAAGAACCCCTTTAGTCCTCCCTTCAAGGTCCCCTTAGCCTCCAGGAGCAACATTTCATGGTGAGCAGCAGGAGGCAGGAAAGTTCATTCTGTCATTGGAAAACTCAGCCTGGATCCAACCTTATACCTGTGATGGGCCGTTTATAAAAATGGCACTTAACAAATGTACATTTTTACTGAGCAGGATTTCTATCCATGGGTGAGAAGTGTCATCTAGCTGCAGTAGACTTGTAGCAAACCACACCAAGGGGTCTTCAAGGCAAGTGAGAAGTGGAGGTGGGTTACCATTGCTTTCCTCCAACAGGATTTCTACCCTCTGCCTATTACACTTGTGCAGATTTTAGCATAAAACAATCTGGTTCCTTGTAACTTTGTAAATACTGAAGTCAAACGAGAAAAACTTGAATCTTATTCTCCTATCACATTTTTATCTGGAGCGTACGTTGCAACTGCTGGAAGCAGCAATGTTAACTAGACAGTTTTGCCTGGTCAACCGCCATTCATTTTTGTATTATAGTAACGATTTCAACTTGAATATGGCCTTGTATATTTATCTTATTTTGTACCAGTTCGCAGTTGCAGTCCTTAGAGCTTTCTAGTTTGCTTTTACAATAGCTTTCTAGAAGATGCAAATAATAAAAAAAAGAAGCATTTGCCGCAGACAGAGGTCCCACTGAATCATCACTGCAGTCCAGCACCTACACAGGCACATGTGCATAGTCAAACACTGGATTTCCATAGCAGAATTGCCACCTACTGTGTTACTGTAACACATTTATGCAATATAATAAATGGTTGGATTTGGACTTGTGTCACGCTTATTAAGTAAATGTTCAGCTTCCAGAATGAACCCCACCAGGTACCACTTATACAAGATGGTCTCAACCTACCTGATCAGTACAGACAGCGTTCATAGTACAATTTAGTACTGGGAACTAGATAGGGGCTGTCTGTTCACGCAGAATATACCTACATGGCTTAGACAAGCAAACTGTGGTTACTGCGACAATCTGAACACACACTCACTCCACTGCCTTTGTTAAGTAAGGTTCTGTCGAACCAAGATTTTTAACTATGGTTTATCAACTGAAGTCTTAGCAATGGGTCCACCTGAGACACATAGGTGGGCATTTGGGCTTAGTATCAAACACACGCACACCTCTAGTAACCAAGCTACAAGACAATGATCTTGAAAGCAGCATTTGTCAAGCGAAAGCAGAGCTTAGGTGGGGAGCTGCATGTTGAACCTTGGGTTCCACCAAGCCACATTTCCCTAAAATGTCTGGTCCAAGTCCTTGAATTGTACCTAAAAATCTGGATGCCATTTTCAAGTAGGAATGCTTGGCATTTCATGCCTGTCATTTCCCTTTATGCAGCTAAAGCCCTGGCTTTCAAACTAACTTGTGAGATTAGTATTACCACCTTTTGCAGGGATGGGGGGAGGTATGAAAGCCCCCCCCCCCAAGTAAGAGGGCTTCTAGCACAATTCAACCCTCCCTTATTGGAACACACAATGATATTCTGTAACACTCTCCAAGATAACCTTCTGTTTATTCAAATGCAGCTTGCAGTGTCCATCCATATTAACAATATAAGCAATCCTGAGCAGGCACAGAGAATTTCACCCAGTCTTCTGATGAATGCCATGCTAGCGAGCTTTCAAGCACATCTCAGTCCTAAGATTAAAGTATTCAAACGAGTTATAAATGCCTTGGTTACTAGAGCTATTAAAATGCAATACAAATAAGGCCTTGTAGAAAACAATAGTAACATCTGACTCCAGAACTGTTGCTGTGCAGTCATAGCAAATAAGAGACACTCTCTCGGGGTGGCTGATCAAAGCTGCACTAAGGTGTTTTGCTGTAATGGGAACGTTCAGTTCTTGGCCCATAAAACTATGGCCCCCTCTTGGATCGCAGAGAGCAGCTCCCGTCTTCTGTATCCTGCTAATTCTCAACCAGGTCCCTGCATTTTAGAACAGTAGCTCGATGGTAGGAATTGCTGCAGATCCATTCAGGGTGGAAGCTCTCTGCCATCAAATACAATAGCTTTAAATAAATATTCCGGCAAATAAATATTGCACCGCTGTCAGCCTGTGGTCTGGGAGATTTGGAATGTTGCTGTTTTCACATGGAAAGTCCGCCATTAAGAGGTCAGCGCTTCGAGCTCTTGGGGCCTCAGCAATTTCTTGGCAGCGATGATGGTGTTCTTCATCAGCATGGCAACTGTCATGGGGCCAACCCCACCAGGGACTGGAGTGATGTAGCTGGCTTTTTGCTTCACACCTGGGTGTGGAGAAAGGGGTAGAAGGTAAGGCAGTGGTAATCGTCAACATCAAATTACCTAGGTAGGTCATTCTCCATCAGCAAAGTTGGAACAGTCCCAGACCAAGAAGGATGACAACAGTATGTCCCAAAGCAGCTACAAATCGGTAGTTCTAATTAATTCCTCTTAATTGTTTTGCAGAGCTTGTTCAGCTTCTCAGGTTTCTAGTGTTTGCAGAATTTTCCGAGAAGGTCAGTGGCGACTGAACAATTCAAATGGCAAGCGATTAAGGCTCAGGGTCCAGTGACGGAGAATAACTGCATGAGAGAGAGGGACCAGGAAGCCTCTCCCGTAGTTTGGCCACTGAAAATCCTGTCCAGACTTTCCCTAGATTATGAGAGTCTAACCAACTTGCATAGTACTTTGGGCTGGGAATCAGGTCCAAGTTGTTTGCTAAAACTAGAAGTGCAACAAACTTTCCCAAAAGCAAGTAGATTTTTATTTTATTTATTCAGATTCGTGCTTATTAACTGCCACTCCCAGACCCAGATGACTTGTGGCGGTTTACAATAAAAACCCGCATAAAACACATTCCATAACAACAAACCACTACTGGTAGCAAAACACTAATCTGCAGGCCTACCCTCTCCCACCCACCCATACCCTACCACAATGGCTAGCATTGCCCCAGTGGGTATCTACTGGCAATGTCTGGCCAATGACCTATACAGGGAGGGCCTTCAGGTAGCGATCTGATATACTATACCTCTCACTAAAGATGCAGGAAATCCGAACTAACCCCACGAGATCCAAAAATCCATCATGGTATACTTTTGTAGCCCCTAAGACCTTTGTATTACCAGTGGGGCAGCTCCTTCTGTCAGGCAACATCAGCAAAAGAAAAGTACCCAATACCCAATTACTGATTATGGCTTCAGTTACAACCAACATGATCCACCTACAACAGGAATCCCAGGCAGGCATCCCTCACCACGCTCCCCAAACCAAGCAAAGGTGTGACTCACTAATGCAGCCAGGCTAGACTTGTGTTTACAGTATGGTCACCCAATACTGACAGCTGACTGCAGGGGGTATTTGTGGAAAAGCATCCAGGAACTTGATATCCTGCCATCTATTCTGAAACAAGGTCACATGCAGCACTCTTAACTCCATGCTGACTACAGAACTTTGGATTCAAAGTTTTCAGCCTACCGGACACCTTCATCCAACAGAGGAACCCAAGGATGAAGTGACAAAAGAAAGATCTGTGGCCATTTCTTTTTCACAAGGTATGAGATGACTCGATACATGCCCCATCCTTTGCTGCCTTGGCAGCCACGACTACTTCAAAGTACAGCTGAAGTGACAATCACCTATCTGCTTTACCATACAGGAAAACCTCTCACCTAAATGTAAAAGCTGATATTCTTGAGATCTTGCAAACCCCAATCGCTTACCTTCAAAATCCACATCTCCAACCAGCTTTGGTTTGGCAGTAACAGGATCCTGGACTCTGTTTATGCCAACATCAATCACTGCAGCCCCTTCTTTGATCATGTCAGCTGTAATTAGGTTCGGAATGCCTGTGATTTGATAAAATGGAAGTTAATCCACAAGAAAGAAGAGTTGGTTCTTATATGCCGCTTTCCTCTACCCAAAGGAGTCTCAAAGTAGCTTCCAATTGCCTTCTCTTTCCTCTCCCCAAAACAGGCACCCTGTGAGGCGGGTGAAACTGAGAGCCCTGTTATTGTGGCTCAGTTGGAACAGCTTTATCAGTGCTGTGATGAGACCAAGGTCACCCAGCTTATGGGGGAGCAGGGAATTGAACCTGGTTTGCCAGATTAGAAGTCCGCACTCCTAACCACTATACCAAGCTGGCTCTCTAGAAAGCTACTGGTACCCACTGACTTCCATAGCTTCAAAAGGAAATGCTCCACGTCACTTCCCAGAAGATCCCTGGCTGAAGACAGCCCAAATTCCTATCACTCTTGACAAGGCCAAAGGTGTCAGTGGCCCTTCCTAATGTCAGGCAGGGATTCACACAGTTGTTTAGATAAAGCCCATGCCATCCCACTGGGGATGAGAACTCTTCCAGACTTACTCTCCACCATCAACAAAAGGAGTCCCCAGATTCTGGCCTCTTCCTAATACACAAGCATCTTACCTGCAGCTGCAACCACAATGTCAGCAAGAATTGTATGCTGCTTGAGCTGTTCCTTTGGGGTGTAGCGGTGAGAGATGGTGACTGTTGCATCCCCTGAAAAGACAAGTTCCCGGTGAGAGCACCATTCGATGGCCTTACAAATTTAGCTCATGTTAAGGAGGAGTGTCTGAAGACATAAGTAACTAATGCTCAGGGATGGAAGGGCAGTCCCCATCCCACAACCAGCGTCCACTATGGTAGCATTCTCCACTTCCTGATGGGCCTGTTGCTGAAGGTGCCCCTCTTAGATTTCATTTAACAACTTCCAGCTTTTGCCACTGTGGTGGTCCAGGACAGTATGCCAGCACTGACTTGCATGTCAGTTTTGAAAAAGGACAACGAACCATTTCACCACTACAAGGCCCAGGCTGGTTTTTTCAAGGGTCATGCTCATCGTGGGAAATGCTACACTCTGTACACAATAGAATTAACCACACGTGCTTTGAAGAACTAAAAAAATCACAAGGCTCCCTCAGGAACAAAAGCAGCGCTGGCACACATGCTCCTCCGAACTCTTGGCGCCACACACCAAGTGCCCTAAGTTGGAACACAAATGCCAGGCTCTTCCGGTACCAGCCTTCAGGGAAACCGACAGCAATACTGTGCATGACAAAAGCCTAGCCACCGGAGAAGGGGGTGCCAAAGCAGCCTCGAACTGCAAGTGGGAGACCCACCCTGAGAATTTGGAAGGGTGGGATACAAATAAAAATTATTATAAATAAGAATAGCAGTGGGGAGGGGGGTGCTGGAAAGAGCACTGCACAGACCTCCTGCTATCTTTGCTGAAGATGGAGAGGCTTGGCACTATTCACCACCACCACCACCACCCCCGACACAATACAGATACTGAACAAGGAAAATCTGACTCCTGCACAGCAGAGTTCCTTTCTGTCTGGGACTGAGCTCACCTCCAGGACGCTCGTGCCTGCCGTCGGTGTGCAGGAGCATCGCAATGGGCATGCCGACATTCTTCGATCGGCCAGCCACAACAACGTTCTTGCCCAGGGTCGGGATTCCTGCCATGCAGAAAACAAACCCAAGCACACAATGAGGTTCTGTTGTGCTCTCAAGTGCCTGCCCTGAGATACCCAAAGGACTGGCACAGGACTCCTTACCGGTTCTCTTGATGATCTCCCACACGCCCCAAGGCGTTGCAGGCAGCATGGAGTATTGGTCCAGACACATCCGGCCCACATTGACCACGTGGAAGCCGTCCACGTCTTTTTCAGGGTTCACCGCATTGCAGACCTTTCGCTCATCAATATGCTCTGCGGGAGACAACAGAGAATTGAGGCTCGGGATTACGTGTGTGAAGCCCTGCAAGAACTCTACTTGCAGAACGGGGAAATCAGATATTGACCCACGTGGACATTAGTTATGATGACCCAAGCATTCCTTGGAGGAACTCCATCCAATACTAGCCAGGGTCAGCCCTGCTTAACCCCTGAAATCTGATAACAGAACACAAAGCAAGACTGACAGCATGTGGGTGGTACAAGCTGCTTCACAGAAGTGTTCCCGTGTAGACTAGGACAGGGGTAGTCAACCTGTGGTCCTCCAGATGTCCATGGACTACAATTCCCATGAGCCCCTTTGCTGACAGGGGCTCATGGGAATTGTAATCCATGGACATCTGGAGGACCACAGGTTGAGTACCCTTGGACTAGGAGGCCAGACCAGGATTTAGGCAAGCAAGGGGCTGCTCAGCTAACTGCAGACAAGGCTGGCCTTATCACAGCCCTCTGATTCAATGCACATTTTTCAAAGACCCAGGTATCCTAAGGGAGCCATGCAAAGAGCTCCTCCGGAAGATGACTCACCAGGTAAAGGGAGTTGCACCAGCAGACCATCTACATTGGTATCATCGTTCAGCTTCACAATTAAGTCAAGCAACTCCTCTTCTGTGACGGACGCCGGCTTCAGGATCGTCTCACTACTGATTCCTGCAACAAGCAAGACAGCAGCATGAAAAGGACATTCTAAATTCCGTTCTGCAGTGGAAGACCACCTCCACACTGGGGAAGAGTACAGGTCATGCAGAGGCAAGGGTTCCGATCCAAGCCCTGCACACCAGCTTTGAGTTTCCAGTCTTGCGAAGATGAATGCTCAAAGGTTGATGCCCTCAAAAACCAAATAGTGGGGACCAAACAACTGTCTCTTTCCCTTAATTTTTCACGTGCTCTGCAGTTAAGCAGGCATGGAGCCTCACTTCCAATTAGCCAGAGCATTTTGTAAGCCTGAAAGCCGTGCAAGGAAATCAGCAGCACGGGCCAAAGGGAAGCCATGAATTTGGGAGTCACTCAGCTGTGCACAAAAATGTTTTGCATGTCCCTTAGAATATGCAAGATCCACAGTTCTCAAATCAAGGACGTGAGGATCCAGTAACTGCAATTTGATTCCAGACACTGAAGCCTCCAGTGCCTGCCAAGCATACCAAGCTCTGGGCTCTCTCTGGCCTTAAGTGGTCACTATATCCTTTTATATTTTCATCTGGAAAAGTGACATCCCAGGGTGGAGTTGGACACTGACCCGCAGGGCAATTGCTGCCTGGAGCAGTAGCGGCCAGCCTGGCACCCCTGAGTGCCCAACGGCTTTGTCAGAATATCAGCAATCCAAGACCTTTCAAGTATTTAGATCTCGTTACCACTGTAGAGAGCAGCAGAAAGTATTTGCGGTCAACTATGCTGTGCTTCCCAGCTTCCTCATTTACAAGCTCCCGAAGCCTGTTTCAGGCTGCAGAAGAATCACTTGCACCCAAGTCGCACAAATGCTCAGCGGTCAGAAACCACCAAGGATATCATGGTAGATAACCAAGGTAGAATAGAGCTGGGAATGAGGCAGCCGAAGCCTGAAAAGAAAGGCTGAGGTGGACTGGGGGTGGGTCCTATGTTGTGCCAAGTCCTAAGGAAGCACATAAGCAAGTGAAGGCCCAGTGTGTCTGCGGAGGAGATGCTCCAAGGCAAGAGTAGTCAACCTGTGGTCCTCCAGATGTTCATGGACTACAATTCCCATGAGCCCCTGCCAGCAAATGCTGGCAGGGGCTCATGGGAATTGTAGTCCATGAACATCTGGAGGACCACAGGCTGACTTGCCCTGCTCCAAGGCACAATATCCCACTCCTAGGCTGCAGGAGTCAAGCAAGGGACAGGTGGGGGAAGCTATAGTTGCTTCAAGCTGGCAGGCAAAGAAGGCAAAAAGAAGTGTGGTGACTTCCAAGAGCCCTTTCCCCCCAGAGTAACTTTGCAGTGAGAGATGCTGCTGACAGCCCAAGGAGGGCCAAAGGACATACCAACATCAGCTGCTGCTTTGGTCTTGTTCAGGACATAGGAGTGGCTTGCAGGGTTTTCACCGACGAGAACCACACTGAGGTGAGGCCTTCTATTACCCGCTGCGACCCACTGCTCCACTTCGTGACGGGCTTCCTGTCGAATCTGCCGTGCCAGCTTCCTCCCGGAAATGACCACAGCTTCATTCCTGCACAAGAAGAGTTTTTACAGCTTCCTGCCCCCCAAATAAAAGTTACAGCATGTTACTATCTATCCCAGCTTGGCCTGGCTCGCTTAGCAGCGGCCCTTCTTGATGCGTGTCTCCAGGCCAGCTGGCCCAGAAATAAGCCCAATACAGAAGTATCCGGTCCCGTGAGAGGTCGCATGTCATGAAAGGGAAAGCTATATGAGATGAGCAAGCTCTGTTCAACAACTACTAGGTGGCGTTCTTAAGAAAGAATCCCAAGGAGTCTAAAAACCTTCAGGCACCAGAACTGGCTGCAATCGAGGCCATTCTTAATGCAAAGTCTGGAGTTTGTGCAAAGAATGCAACTCCTGGAACTGGTG
The DNA here is from genome assembly GCF_049243985.1 of Paroedura picta. Classification (NCBI taxonomy): domain Eukaryota; kingdom Metazoa; phylum Chordata; class Lepidosauria; order Squamata; family Gekkonidae; genus Paroedura; species Paroedura picta. Next base: position 26,098,465 of record NC_135380.1, read on the forward strand.
CAGAGAATGCTAACAGACAAGCCACAATCAGAGACCACGTGGCTCTATTTTGTTTTGTTTGTGCACTCCTGGGAGCCCTCAGTCAGCCATGTTTCTACGGTTCAGGCTTGCTGTGCTTTTTCAGACACACACCTTTTACATTTTGCAATGAACATCCCGTCCATCTGCAGGGAGACACCCCCCCCCAGGACCCCTCTTCTGTGCTGCGTCAAGAAGCCTTCAGCGCAATGAAGCCTTGCTTTTCTCAAACAACAAATGCTACAGAAAGTGTCCCTCAGCAACATACACTAATGCACTGGTCTGCAACTGTATCACTATTCACCACCACAATTGCCACTGCTTAAAATCTACTGTGGAATTGTGGTCCCTGTGGGTGGGCAGGTGGTTGTGAATTTCCTGCATTCTACAGGGGGTTGGACTAGATGACCCTGGAGGTCCCTTCCAATTCAATGACTCTATGATTCTACCAGATTTGCTATCATTTGAACAACTTAAAACTCCAGCTTTGGTCATTTTTGTCTCGTGCTTTCTACTTGGAAAGCAAGCCAGAGCCTGGCTCAACTGGAAAAAACAAACATCTACAGATTAGATGCATTTCAACAGCCTACTGGGATCAAGAGATCGAGACAAGAGAAGGTGCAGCTTTGCATTAAATAGCTGTTGGCCTATTTAGGCCTGTGTCCCGCATACTACTCCCATACGTTAAAAGCTTTTTCTTTTGGCTAATAAAACTTCATGTCACAGAAATCAGATCTTGCTGCAGCAGGAGCTTCAAGGCCATTCATAGCCCGGGGAGAGCTGCAACTGTCATCAGCACACTGCATGTCCCAAAAGATAAAGTTACGAGGTGAGAACAGATAAAGGAAGCCACATTTCTTTGCTCCCACACGAGCTGCTTACGTTCAAGCCCTGCCTCTTTGCTTCTAATTCAAGGCCACGAAAAGCCTTTCACAGAGCAGTTCTGCTGACCTGGGATATTTTTAAACCACGCACTGAACTGCCTTCACCAGGAAAGATGTGCTGCAGCCCATGCAAAGCAGTGCCACAGGCCAGCGATCAGCAGACCTGGCAGTGGTGGGCTAGCAAGACCGGCACAGATCTTTTTTGTAAGTGGCACAAGAGTCTCAACCGGCACCGAAAAGGCAGAGAAGCCCTTCATGATGCCAACAGTCTGAGTCACTTTCTGCAGAAGGTTACACTTGGTAAGAGGCATGTCACTCCACAACTGGACTGAGACAGAGGAATTTAGCAGCAGCGAACTGACAGCTTTGAGAAGTTCTTTTTGCTTCTTACCCAAGGCAGCTTGCAACGACCAATACATGGGAAAGGAAAAGTGGCTGAAACCACACACACACACACACACACACACACACACACCCCAAGCTCAGTTTCATCAGGGTTGGGCTGCAAGTTATTAGCCTCATCGAGCCAATTACAGACTCCAGAAGTGTTGCTGCTCCCCCAGGATTAGATCAAAAAGAAACAGGAGTTGGGTGTCCTCGACCTACTGATGCCTTGTCTAGCCCCCCCCCCACCACCACCACCACCACCACCACCAGACTTCTCCCAGGGCTGCAGGAAGCAAAGGTGGGGGGGGGGGGGAAACAGCCCTGCAGAACTCTCCTATTATAAGAGCATACCTGCAGGGCAGTGATCCCCCATCAGCACCTTCTGGGAACCAGCTGCCAGGTGGGAACATCTGCAGCACACCTCCTACTCCCAAATACCTCAGGCATTCCAGAGGCACAGGATGAGTAATGGCAGGCAAAGGAGGCAAGAGAAACCAGAGAGCCCACAGAGCCATTCCAGCCAAGGTCAACCTGGGCAGCCATCCTGGCTTTAGACTCCACACCCGACCGAAACGGCTCTCTAGATAACCCAGTGTTGTGCAAGGAACTGGTTCCGATGCATTTAACTGCTACGGGACCCCCCCCCCCTTCAGCAAAAGCGACCCGAGAAGGTGGCTGAGTCCGATGGTTCCCAATTGCCTGTCTTGTAGGGCACGGTCAGAGCTGAGGGCAAGCGTGGGGGCCACTCCCGGCCCCCATCCCTGCCCGTTTCCCCGCGTACCACCTCGGAACATCCCCGCGTCGCCGCTGGACAGCAGCCAGGGCTCGTCCCGGCTCGGCTGGAGACGCTCCTGCACGCAAGCGAGCGAGGCGATTTCATCAGCCTGCAGGCAAGCCAGCCGCCGCTGGGGGGAGTCTGTCCCGTTCATCCCCATCGGAGCGGAGCACAGGGGTCGCAGGAAGCCCCGAGCCCGCACATGCCGCTGGGGAAGCCACGGCCACCCGAAGGCTCCCGAAAGCCCCCAGACGCCACCGCCCCCACCCCTCCGGGATGCAGACCCTCCATGCGGCTGGGGAGGAGAGAGAAGAGAGAGCGACTACTGGGGGAACAGGGACGCACACGCACGTGCCGCCCCCCGGGGGGCGACTCATCAGATAGACTGCTCCCGGAGGGGAAGGTTCCACTGGAGTTCGCCATAGGAGCTGAGGGCGACTCCCACTCCCCCGCCCTGCCAAACCCTACCTGGACGCGGTGAGGTGGAGCCGGCGGGCATCCTGCCGGAGACGGCAGCTACAGCCTCGGGCCGAGGAGGTGCCTGGGGCGGCCTGACCGAGGAGCCGGAGGAGCAAGCGGGGAGCACCGGCCGCGGCCATCGGAGTGTCGGGTGGAAGGACTGCGGGCGAAGGGAAGCCCCGCGCTGCCTTAAGAAACCTCCGCCGACCCCGCCCGACTCTCAAGCCGGCCGCGACCTCATTGGCCGGCAGCGGCAGTGACGCACCGGTGCCGCTCGGATTGGGCTACGGCCGACAGTGACGCAGGCACCTTCCGAAAGGCGAGGCGAGGGCGGCGGGCGAAGATTGACGCGAACGGCCTGGGGGGCGGGGCTGAACGCCCATCCTACGCTTTCATTGGTCAGGAAGAGACGAGTAGAGGACGGGGGTTAGGTCGGCGGCGTGCTCGTAGTGCGGGGTCTTCTTGCTGCAAAAAAAGGAAGTGGAGGTTTCGGTCTCCGTATTTTTTGTGCCTCTGGCTGGGGTTACATCCGCGCGTGTAGGGGAACGAGGAGGGAGAGGAGAGCTGCCGTTTCTGCAACGGGCTGCTGTTTTGTGCCTGTTTGCTTGCTTAAAAAAGAAAAAGAAATCCCCTTGCAAGTAGAAAGCCAGCTCCTCAAGCATCAAAAGGGAGAAAGGTGCTAGTTTACCCCTGGTGTGTGTTTAATAACGACGAACAACGGAGGCTGGAATCCATCTCTCATAGTCACTTTCTGCAGAAGGTTACAGTGCATGCACTTAGTGGGAGGTCTGGCATTGGCTACTAGCTGTGCCGACTGAGGGGAACCTCCAGGTTCAGGGGCTGCTACAGAGAAGCCAAGAGACAACATCGCGGCAAGGCCTGGGTCTCTGCCCTGTTGCTGGACTAGATGCACCCCTGGTCTGATCCAGCAGGTCTCTTATGTTCTTATGGAGCTGTCTTTACTGCCAACTCATTTACCACCATGCATTAACCAGGTCTGAACCTGAGCTGGTGAGCCATGGCTTTTGCAGGGGACTATGCGTCCTCATCATCCACGGGATTTTAGGGTGTGAAAGAAGTACTCATCTCAAACAGTGAAGAAAATGTTGGGCCCTGACCAGTTAGAATGATGTCTAAATGCTATGTGAGGAGAGGCCTTATTTAGAATATATTTCTAATGCCACCTTTCCAAAGCCCTGCTTGAGGCAGCCTTGTAGGACAGGGGACATGCCAGAACTCTTTCTGGAGGGAGTTCCAGGCTTAGATGGCAGTTTAAACCCATTTTAATTCTCCTGTTCTATATGACATGTGCTGTGTTATCTCTGCAACAATCCTATGGGGTAGGCTAGATTGAGGTGGAGGGGCATTTTAACCTGTTTAAATTTGTGCTTTGTCCCATGTGATCCTTGCAATAGTCCTTGGGGACAGGCCAAGCTGAGAAGGGAAAGCCAAGATCACACCAGCATGAACTGAGGGCTTGAACCTTTTCCCTCATTCAAGGACAGCATGCTCAGCCGTGGTCTGTGAATGCATCTTATTACTTTATTATGTTATACATAACAATAAAAAGGAAGAGATGCCTGATCCTGAGAGAGGAGGGGTGGACAGTGGAGACAAGCAACACAGATCTCAGCCAGGAGATTTCTGCCCATCCGTTAGAGAAGGAGATGTGTCTTGGATGAGTGCTCTCTGATATACACACCGTTGCAAGGTGATTCAAGTCTCTTTGTGGCAGAGCCCTCGGCCTTAATATTGCTTGCTTCTAAAAGTATTAGCTAAGAATCCGCATACTGTAATTTGGGCTCACTGAAATAAATTGTATCATTCACTGGGGGGGGGGGGAGATAACGTCGCACAGAAAAAAAAAGTACTTGGTTTTATGGTAGCTACTTTGAAGGAGCCTTTCTTCATAACAGCTCTGTAATGACAAAAAAGTATCTCTGAGTTTATCTGCTTACTGCCTGTATAAGTTCTGCAGAAGCCAGCATCCAGTACAAAACTTCAGCGTCCCTCCACTGGCACTGACCTTATTTAACGCCAGTCGCTCTGTGGGAACCAACCAGCATGTTATCTATTATAGGATGTAACCATGCTTGTGTGTTGATGGGTTCTTTGCCAAATCTTCTAGGGCACTCCCAGTCTTGCTCGGAGGATGTTACAAATATCCAGCAAGTTCATTCGAGGCCAGTATGGTTGCCAAACTGCTATCCTGCTCCGTGCTGTTAAAAGCTCTCCTAAACATCAAACTGAGGAGCCCTGGAATATTGCTAAAAGGAGCCCATGGCAAGAGCTGTGCAACCCAGCAATCCTCTTCCTGCTTAAACCAGCACATTCCACAAAAATACTGCCATGCCTCCTTTTTGGCTGACTCTCTTTTCCCTCTGTCTTGGTTCTGAAACATCTTCCACAGCAGCATGCCATTAAGCCAGGTGTCTGTGTCCTGGGCCTGCATGTGCTCAGCTTCTCCTGGCCAGCCACATTTCTCCTCTGCCCTTCCTGTCTGTGACAGAAACCCTAAAACCTTGCTAGATCAAGAGTACCATCTAGAGCAGGGGTAGTCAACCTGTGATCCTCCAGATGTTCATGGACTACAATCCCATGAGCCCTTGTCAACAAACACTCATGGGAATTGTAGTCCATGAACATCTGGAGGACCACAGGTTGACTACCCCTGATCTAGAGCATCTGGGATCCTGGTCACCTGAGGTTTACTTTAGAAGAGCCCATTCATTTCCATTCCAGACTGGACCGACCTGCCAGACTCAATCCCTTTTGGACAAAGGACAATTCAGTTTGGGCCAGACCACCAATTTGTGATAGAAGTTCAGAGTCACTGCAAGGTGCTTGAGAGGGGTTGGACTATATTTCATAAGTCTCTGACTGGTTACTGCTATTAGTAGCTTCTGACATCAGAGATGGGACTTCACCTGGGATTTGCTGAATCAGCATCATCCTTAGAAAGGACACTGGCTTGGGTTCAATTCCGTTGACCATAAATATCTGGACCTTTGGGACTTCCCCTTGACTTAAGTAGAAGCTCACTAGGAATTAAGGACTCTGCCAGCATCTTATTACTGCAAGAAATTCTATACATGCTCTGAAGAGCCTGCTACAACCTCGATAAAGTGTACAGGGCTGAGTTAGTTCAACTACATTGCTTTCTTATTTTGGAATTGGGTATGGTTGCTCTTGTGTTTTCTTTTCTTTTTTTTCTCTGTATTTTGTTCAGCCTTTAAAATCCCCAACCCCTTTTTTTCTCTCTTGTAACCATTTTCTCTCCTGTAACCTTTTTCTTAAATTCATTTTTATAAATCCTTTTTTGGGGGGAGGGGAGGGGCTTTGCTTAGTGCAATCTATTTCTCTGGAATATTTTTCTGAATCTCTTTCTTATGTGCTAGATGACACAGATGCTAAAGAGTTCGTTACAAGGTACTTTGTAAGGTTTCCAACCTAGTCTCTTCCTTATTGCTGTAACAGTGTGCTAGAAAGATACCTTCTCATGGGGTCAGTCTAGATGTTCTCAGGAGATCCCTGATTGCTGGGTGCATTCCATGGGACCCTCGGTCTAAGGGAGCTTCCCAGCAAGGAAAGGCACTTCCTCCCATAACAAGGTCTCATGCCACTTCCTTGACAATGGTGTCAGTCCTCAGAGAGGATCTTTGCAACATCTCTCTAACTCAGCCTGTGGGTTATGTTGCAGATCGATGGTGTTGAGGGGGGGAAAGCAGTTGATTTAGTTTATATTTTCATGCATCAAGTTTTGGACTAGGCTGGTATATCATATTTTCAATTGGTACATTCTTCATGTTGGTTTCCTATATTTAATTCCCTTGTGCTGAGTTAGGTAGTTAGAATTTTGTTAATTTATTCTGTTGGTCTGTTTTGAGTTAGGTGGGTAAGTTAATGAAGTAGATATGCTAGGAATGTGAATGACGTTGAATTTAGCCGGTTTTCTGATTTACCTGGGCAAAGCCATCTGCCAGGTGGGCAAGTAGGTGGAACAACGTTTACAAGTATGTTTTGTTGCTCCTAGCACAGAAAGGCTTTTGTGGTAGAGGGAGAAGAACAGTGTATTGCCAAGTGAACACACTCCAAATACCGACGTCTCAAGCACAATTAGGCATTTTTTCCTATCCAAGACTTCCTTCATTGGCTAAGTGTCTTTTAAGGCCGGGTGATCACCGAAGTGAGAAAATGTTTCCTTTCTAAAATCTCTTTTATGGAAAACACTTCACATCTTATTGTCTATATCTCAGATTCCATTATTGCATCAACACTTCAGACGCAGTTATATATGATTGTGCAAGATGCACAGGATTTTTGAATGCTGTCCCCAATTTCAATCATGAAGAATGTGAGACTCTGGATATACTAGAGAAACAGAGAGTGACTACAGCTGGAGCCTTGAAGGTTCTTTTTATAGAAATCAAAAACTCTGGAATTTCCCAAGGTGCTTCCTAAAAGTGGAGGCTCAAGACTGCTCCCAAGCCCCCCTGGAACTGTCCTCTCTCAGCCAGAGCCCACCAGTAACCCACCGTCACCCGCCCAACTGTCTAGGGCCATGTGTGTAAAGAGTAACTCTGCCTTCTTCCCGCTCATGCTGACTGCCTCCTTGTTATGTCTTTTGTGTTACAAGCTTAGGCAACCGCAAAGGTAGGAAGAAAAGTGGGGACAGCAGTAGATCTGAGTGGCTTTGTGCACCTTCAGTGAAGGGGGGACATGGGTGGGAAGGAAACCCCATAGATTCTTGGCCGTCTTAAACATCCTTTGCATCTTCCGTATCACAGCATCTCTGACAAAGTGGAAAGAAGGCTCAAGGTTACGGTTGTCACTTGTGCGCTGGCAAATGCCAGGAGATTTGAGGCGTATTTCCTGGGGAGGGTAGAGTTTGGGGAAATTTGATATGCTTCTGGATGATGTTCTAGAAATTCTCCCAATCTCTATTGTCGCTACCATAGACATTGAGGTAATTCCTAGAATAGCATGGAGGATGTGATGTCACTTCTTGGTAGAGGGTTGATGGATGTGACATCACTTCTAGGTGATGCTCTCGGAATCCCCATCCTCTGCTTTTGCTTGTTGGTGAGAGTGTTCCCACTGCCTCTCCCATTATGCCCCCCCCCAAAGAGTACTATGGTCAATGGACTAAAATCTGCTCAGGTTCCCTGGTCCCAATGGAGTGAGTCTGGTGTTGGCACCAACCTTGTGGAATGCTCTGCTGAGATCAGGGCCCTGCAGGACCCCAATCAATTTCACAGGGCCTGCAAGGCCTGCCAGACCTATGGTTGTGGCCAGGAATACAGTGTCCACAACATCTAATTGGCTGGCTTCCCCTGAGAACCCCTTGGACTAGCCTTGCCAGAGGCACAAGCTTCTTCCCCAGAATTCATTTGGCTCCCATACTGCCAACAGTTGGTTGCACAGATTCTTGGTTGTAGTAGTTAGGAGTGTGGACTTCTAATCTGGCGAGCCGGGTTTGATTCCCTGCTACCCCACATGCAGCCAACTGGGTGACCTTGAGCTCGCCACAGCACTGAGAAAGCTGTTCTGACTGAGCAGAGTGTCTGTTGTGGGGAAAGGAAAGGGGAGGTGAATGTAAGCCACTTTGAGACTCCTTCAGGTAGAGAAAAGTGGCATGGAAAAACCAACTCTTCCTCCACCTTTTCTAAGCACTTGGATGTCCAGGGACTCCCAAAGTTTTGAATCAAGTTTGAGAAGTAGTAGCTACTCCAGTTCTCGGTCCTCATTGACAAATGCCACAGACTGAGGGTGGCCAATGCAAAGAGAAGGAAGCCTCTATCTCAGGTTGTCCTCCCTTGGGAATATGGGGCCTTGGGAATATGGGGCCCTGTCTCACACCCAACAGGCAGTGATTTCCCCCATATTTGAGGAAGTCCTCCAGTTTAAAGTGGAGAAGAAACACTTGATCAAGAAATGACCTAACATATCTGTGTAGCACAAGGCCAACTTCATATGCAACCAATCCCTCTGGGAGATGAAGATTGCCCTATCAAAGGGAGACCAGAGTGAAAGAGCTTGGGTTGATAACCGCTGCAGTCCAAATGTGGTGTCTTCCGTCATGTGAAGCCCTGCCAAGAAGATAAGAGAGATTTGGGTTTTGTTTCCCTTCTCTGTTTCATTTTTGTGTTAAGCCCCCTGTTCTTACTTATTTTCTTCTAAACACAATATGGGCCAGTGTCCTTACAAGTAAAGGTTGACTCAGCCTTCCATCCTTCCAAGGTCGGTAAAATGAGTACCCAGCTTGCTGGGGGGTAAACGGTAATGACTGGGGAAGGCACTGGCAAACCACCCTGTATTGAGTCTGCCATGAAAACGCTGGAGGGCGTCACCCCAAGGGTCAGACATGACCCGGTGCTTGCACAGGGGATACTTTTACTTTTACCTTTACCTTACAAGTAACCACTTCAGTGACTTCAGTGGTTACATTGGTTAAATTTGTTCTGCTGCTTGAGACCAACACAGCTACCAGCTTGAGTTGACCAAAAAGAGCATTTTCTATTTTTCAACTAACATCGATATCTACCTATCTGCTTCTTGCAAGACTTCCCAGCTATGGTGCAGGCAGAGAGGAAGCTTAAGGCACAACTCCTTGCTTTGATTTAGGGTAGGAAAAGAGAAGGGAAGACTGTTTAACCCTCAGGAAACATGAAATGGTACAGAAAGGTTTTAAGTACATCACCTACAGATAATACCCCCACCTCAGTTTCAGAAGAGTTATTCCCTTGGTTTCAAATTCTGCGTTTAAAATTTTCACTGACCATTTAAAGCTTTTACTTTTGAATTATATTGCTGGATTATATGAGACTCTTTACATATGATTCCTAAAGTAGGAAGGTAGCATAAATATCCTAAACCAGGGATAGTCAACCTGTGGTCCTCCAGATGTTCATGGACTGCAATTCCCATGAGCCCCTGCCAGCAAACGCTGGCAGGGGCTCGTGGGAATTGTAGTCCATGAACATCTGGAGGACTACAGGTTGACTACCCCTGTCTAAACAACCCTATAGGTTGCCAATCTTTGTTGGTTGTCAGCTAATCAGGAAAAAAGGAGAGTACTTGTACTTTCAGTCCACTTGCTAAAAGAAGCAAGTGAGTCACCTGTCTTTCCTGAAGATGAGTAAAAGTTTCTTATTTAGTTTCTTTTTATGTGCATATATATATTTATCGGTAGTTTCATATCTCTTTTTGGGGCTTTGAAGAGTCTTTTGTATTCTGTGCAGACATCAGATGGATTTTACATGCAACTCAGATGATAATTACATGGACAACATCAATTATCAACATCAATTATGCATCAACCACATTCATCATTGTACAGATAACATCCAAGAAGCATGCCTCATAAATCTAAAATCTGGCACAAGGAAACAAAAGAATAAAGAATAAAGCTTCCTGTTTTTAATTTACATTATGGAGAAGCAGAATCAAAATAGAGTTTTCAGATCAAGACAGCAGAGATAAAAATCGCTTGTATTTCCTCCTCACATACGTCAGTGTGATGCCACAGCATGTGCCCTATGAAGCTGTCATTTCCTCTGTAGTCTGAGGATCAGTTGGAGTTCCCAGGAAACTCCATTCCCCACCTGAAGGTTGGTGACCTTAATGCCCATCAAACATTTCTTGTCCTTTAATATTCTCCCCTCTCCATTCATTCAATACATTCATTCATTTTCCACTTATGTTTACATTCTTCCTTTCTTTTCTCTCCCTGCCCCAATTGCTGGCTCAGGTGACATCACAGGCCTCCATCCTGCCTGCCCAATCCCAACTAGTGGCATTTTGTGGACTCTCATTGGCTGACAACCATTTGCGTTTGTTTAGGCTAAAAATTACAGATTCATTCAGAGCCCTGTAGGAGAAGTGGAACTTAGGGGGGTGACCGCCACACCCAGCCACAGAGATTGGAGATTTCTCCTGGAGGAAATGGTGACATTGAAGGGTGGACTCAAAGGCACCCTATCTCTGCTGAGCTCCCTCCCCAAACTCCACCCTTCCAAGACTCCATCCCCAAATATCTTGGAATTTCCCAACCCAGAGTTGGGAACCCTTCCTGTCAGTGTTCCCCTGAAGTTTTCACACTCTTGTCAATCACCTGAGAGTCATTTTGCCATCAGGAAAAAGACTTTTCTGGTGAGGCAAGCTCTCTTCCAATCTCAAGGGGGTTAGGACAGAAGGCGGGGGAAAGAAGCCACACTCCCAAAACACAAATATCAAAAAGGAGGGGTGCTTGGCTTTAAGACTGGATGGGGACCACCTTTGATTTGAGCCCCCTGTCTCCCAGCTAGCAATTGTGAGGCCATAGTCTGATATGTGTGGTGCACAAAGTTATTTTAGAAATTTAACAACGTTTGAGTCCAGTGGCACCTTTAAGACCAACATACTTTTTCAGGATATAAAATGCCACTGAAGTAAAACTTTGTTCTGTTGCTTCAGACCAACCTGGCTACCCATCTGAACCTATCTTAGGTAATTTAAGGACATGACTTGTGATTTATGACTTGTACTGCTTTATATGTTTAGTCCATTTATAAATGCCTTTCTTTTATCCAGCCAATAATGACAAATATAGCCCAGTGAAGCCTGTTTAAACCAGCACCTTCCGATCTTATTGCTGCAGATTGAGCCTGGGACCTTCTTCTGCAAAGTGTCTGCCTGGTTGCTGAAGGATCGCCCCTAGGTGGAGCTGCAATCTGCTCAATCCTGGGGTTCTCTTACTGTTTGATCACTGGGAAACTTGGGAGAATAAAATAAAAGTTGAGTGTTGGAATCATAGGCACTGCAGTCAACAAGGAGTGTTTTATTGTCGCAGAGAAAAAGCACAAATGCATTTCTTCTTTTTCTCCATGACAGGGGAAAGCTCAGAAAAATAGAATGATGGAGTGCTGCTAGAATAAGATCAGGGGTAGTCAAACTGCGGCCCTCCAGATGTCCATGGACCACAATTCACAGAAGCCCCTGCCAGCAAATGCTGGCAGGGGCTTCTGGGAATTGTAGTCCATGGACATCTGGAGGGCCGCAGTTTGACTACCCCTGAATAATAATAAATCAGTTCCACACAGCCATCCCTGCAGCCATATGCATTTACTTGAGAGTAAAGTTAGGAACCCAAAGGTTGAGCTGCAAAAATAATTTTTTAAAAACATTTTCAAATATTTATTACATAAGGTGCACTAATTCAACGTATTAAAAACATAGTCATCATAATTTTAAAACATCACATTTCTAACTGCACATTGAATAGACCACCATAGCGTGGACCAAACGCATTTCGACCATGAGGGGTCTTCCTCAGTGGTCAAATTATTGTGAGGAATGCACTCGTGTATAAAATCAAAATCAAAAGGCTTGCTGGGTGGCAAAGAAAAATCTGTTAGGTGCTGCTCCAACCAGTCTTTCTAATGTAAAGGGATCTGATTTGGAGCCCAGCTTCTGAAATATGCACTTCCAGAGGTCCTCACTTTCTGCTTTTGCCCAGCTCTCAATCACCAGTGCATTCCCACATGGTTAAACTGTAGAATTTGGGGGAAATGCTAGCGTGTCACCCTGGGGCAATAATTCACTTCCAGATTGTGATAGAAATGATATTGTGTCAAAGATGCCAATTTCCACCACCACCACCACCACCACCACAAGTCCCCAACTCCAGCTGGTTATCAAGTTGTACCCTGCCACCCTACCAGAATGTATAGGAGCAAAGAGCAGAAAGATGACAAGGTAAAACAAGTTCAGCATCTGGTTTCCTTTTGGCTGTTGCCATTCAGAGAGCAGTGGAGTGGTCCAGAGGTTGTGCTCCCTCTCTTATGGGCATGGGCCTCTCACCCAAGCTTATCTTATTTACTGACCTATTTGCTTCATTTACAGCCCAACTGTCTTCTCAACGGGGGTGCAACACAGCCTGCATCATTTTTCTCCATTTTGACCTTGCAACAACTCTGCAAGGTAGGCTATATGAGAGTATGCATGACTGGTCCAAGGTCACTCTGCAAGTTTCCATGGCAGATTCACATCTTCCGGATCCTAGACTGATCCTCAGTCTAACTACTCCCAATACTACCACTTATTACTCTGTTTTCAATGCAAAGCACGGCAGAAATGCTGGGCGTGTTGACTTTGGCTGCAGCACTAAGATCCCTTTCCTGGAAATATGCCCCACCAAATAATATGGCACTTTCTTCCGAAGTCAACCTGCTTAGAATGGCTCCCCGTGTCTGTTAGCAAGATAATCCTGTTGAGTGCAACAACAAAAAATTGTGACCAATAACATCTTTAAGGCCAACCAAGATATATTCAAGGCGTGAGCTTTCGAGTGGTTGGTCTTAAAGGTGCCATTGGGCTCATTTTTTGCTGTGCTACTTCAAACCCTTAAGTGTTCACTAGTTCAACCTTTCAGCGTGGAAGACAAATTCTACTGTAGTTCATGGGGGCACTCCCATTTTTCTCTGATAAGGAGCCCAAGAACAGCTGGGTTTTCGGACAGCACTGTCTGTTTTTATATCATTAATACACAAGGTGGCAGCATTCATTCTGTTCATGACAGGAAAACGGCAACAAAAGGGAACACAGTCCGCCAACAGCCGGCCAGGAGAGAAGCAACAAAAGACAAGAGCTGTGCCGTTCTGGCAGCCAACACGGTCTCTATGTTTTCAGGGAATACAATAACAACAAAACCTGGAGGGCCATTTTTCCCACCTCGTCAAATCTATTTCGATAAAATAATGTGCTTGTATATTTGTAGGCTTATAAATCAATATCTACCAACCAGCTGGTAACCTGACTTCCAGGATGCATTCAGCTTCCACTAGGGAGAGGATTCTGTCCGAATATGGTGGTGGGCCTAAAATCGGGTGGGCGTATCTTGAAAGGCCGTGATCATGGGGAAGACAGCAAGGAGGTCATAAATCAATTGTGGCAAGCCAAAGATGGAAATTTGGTTATGCTGCCAATACAAAAATATAATCATGCTGCCAATACAAACCTTTGTTTTTTAATGAAAGAGTATAATTTGGAGTGCAAAATACATGTGAATTATCTTCTACAGGCACACCATTAGATGTATGGTACATGCACAGGGAAATGTCGAGCACGTCCTTAAACTTTCACTGTACATTCAGCTTAAACCAAGGAAGATTTCTGTCTAGCAGATGAGCTGTTGGGAGGAGCTGAGGGAGGAGCTGAAACATCCTGTAAAGGGCTGGGGCATAATTCTATCATCATGATTGGTGCAGGTAATTGCTGATCATTTTTCTTAGTGTGTATTGCTAGTGTGAAATACACCACAGAGAAAGAATGCATTTGCAGTCACTACTGAAATGTTGTCTGAAAGAAAACATGAGTTCTTTGCTATCACTGATAGTCCGTTGCTATCTATATCCATGAACATGAAAGTTGCCTGACCCTGGCCAAAACTTTGGCTGCCTCTGCAGAATGCAATGCAAGGCAAGAGGAAGCATGGATCACTCGGACAATGGAACTGGTGTACTTCAAAGTTTATTCAGGCAACTGGGCAACTGAGACCCAGCAGGGTGTGCTGGCTGTGCTGTAGCCTCAGCATATAGGTATAAGTCATTTATTCTAATCAAATGTCAAAGAGAGTGTGTGAATAGATTATAGCTCAGTTTGTAGGGGTCAAAGAAATACAAAGACAAAGAAGAGGCATGAGGGGGTCTGGCATCCCAGATTTCAGACTAGGGTTTTCAGTCTTCACTGGCAACTCATGGAACGGGGGAGGCAGAAACCAATGGCACAACATCCTTTCCAGGCAAGTAATTTGACTTTTTTAAAAGTACTCAGAATTGACATTACTGCATGGCAGTATGCTCTAGAAATTCCCCTGTCTTCAAATCAGGAAGATTCCTAAAGCATCGCACAACACCGTGACATCACTTCCAGCTACAAGCTCAGGTGTGATGTCACATGACACTCTTCCTTTTTTGCTCCCACCGTTCACACAATTAGCAATGGGGAGGGGGAATGCCAGTAAGACAAGGCTGATCAGTCTGGCAAGATCATATGCGAGGATTCCCCCCTCACTGAAGGGAACAGCTGTAGACTTACTCTCTCTGTAATTCCACTGGGCCTGTGTATAAGCTATTGTTAATATAGCTATAGGATGCTTAAAATGTAACACCACCCACTTAATTTGAAGTATATTTTTCTCTGGTTAGTTCTTTTTTCTAACCACCCACTGTAGAGAAGGGAACTGAGCATCCACTGAGTCCAGCAGTTAATAAACAGATAAAGTCTACTTTGAGTAAATTCCCTAACAGTGTAAGTTCTGGAAGATCCAGGTTCAAATCCCCACCCTGCCATAGAAGAATTAAAACTATATATTTTTCCCCAATGCATACCCCTTCCTGGCTTCCCAAATTTTAGTCAAGAATTTAAAAAAATGGGTAGGCAGGCTCCATTAAATGTACAAGAATTAATTCATGATGTTAATATATTTCAGGTTGGTTAGCTGTGTTGGTCTGAAGCAGCAGAACAAAAAGGGAACAAGAACCCAACATGAGAAAACAAATCAGGAACCCGAAGGTTGAACAAAAAATATTAAAATTAGAATGCAAATATTATTTAATGTACATTAAGAAGACTTAAAAACAGCTTTAAAATATAAAAACCAGAATCTGTACAATATTGTACATATAGTCTTAATGGTTGCATATGGCATGGCCATAGACCAAACACATTTCAATCCTAAAGGGTCTTCATCAGTGGTCAAATAAATTAATATAGATGCACACATATATATCAACAAGACCCAGTTGGTGGCATAAGAATCAAAGGTTTTGTATTATTGTATCTCTGGTTTTATTGGTTTTAATGGGATATGGGGGGTAGCCGAATTTGTAATAAATAAATAAATTATTATTAATTATTATAATTATGATGATAATAATAATAAAATGTGAAGCTCCCAATAATATATGATTCAGTGCTCACAATAATCAAAATTGTGAAAAACCACCACACTGTCCAGGGCCAAAATTCAAACCTGTGTGTGCATCCTCAAGAGGATTATGCCACCAACCAGGTCATTATAATATTATATGTGTGCTTATATATTAATTTATTTGACCACCCAATCTGATGCTGGCTAAGTCAAACAACTTCTGTGGTCGGCAGTACCTGACTGCACACCCCTAGCTTGAAGTACTATCTGTATGGGTTACTCACAGCATCTAGATCACCACCAGAAAAGAGCTCCAGATAATTGGCAAAAACAGAGCTTATTTGGTTGGGGTTCAAGGTGGCTTACCTACAACAAGGATAATGTTTGATGTGTGGGAACAACTTTGGTCTAAAAATGTGAAACTAACAAAATTTCAATTACTGAAGGAACATTGATACAAGATGTTTTATCGATAGTATTTTACCCCTAAAGGTATAAGCAAATGTCTGATCAGTTTTATGGAAGGTGCTGGAGATGCAAGAAGACCATTGGTTTTTTCATCATATGAAAAAATCATACGACTACGTTAAAAGCTATTGGATAAAAATCTGGGTAAAACTGAGAGGATGCTAGGAATTAAGTTCCCATTGGAATACTTACCTGGCAGGGGAGACACCATGATCAAGTTCCCGTTGAATCTGAAATGGATGTTGCTTGGTATTTTCCCTGAGAATTTGCCTGTTGTGCCAGGGAATTCTTCTATGTGACAACAGCTGCCAGACTCCTGATTGCTGCAAAATGGAAACAACTACCTAACCTAACAGATCTACTTAACGCTGACTCTTGGTTGGAGAAAGTAAGCAAGTACACTGAGATGACTAAACTCATCAGTTTGGTGAATAAGACCACCTGAGCACGAGGATTTCCTCTTAAAATATGTTGAAACATATTATGTCTGGTTAGATGCTGAATCTCTGTTTCTTTTTTCTATATTTCTATAAATGAATAACATTTATAAAACAAGGACTGACCAGATCACCTTCCCTTCCCATGTCTTCTCCAAGGCTGGATCATGTAAGGAGTTATTCAGGCACTGATCCTAGTATATTCACTATGTGTTCTTAGGACAACTAAAACCCAATCTATCAAAGGCATTAAGAAAAAAAACTGCTTACTTGAGTTATGTCTTTTAATGCCATATAGACCGCAGTGACATCAAAGAACTATGTATCATGTAGCAAATTTGTTTTTACTGATGGCAACTTAAAAAAAAAACATATCTTAAATATATTCTCTCCTACCCTTAATTCTACTGTTGGTTTGTTCCTTCTCCCAGCTCACTAAAACTGGGAAAGCCAGCAAGACTGCAGTAGTTGTGAAAAAAAGAGCTGCCCTTTAATGTACCAATAAAGCATCCGCAACAAATATTATAAAAAATGAAATGATTTCTCTACTCTAAGGGTGCATTGTTTGTTTTTAAAATGAAATGCAGGCTTGTTATGCAGATTTGTTTGTTATACATTTTATGAATGCCCCCAGGTGACAAGTCATGAGAGAGCAGTATAGAAGTCCCAAATAAATAAAAATAAAATAAATCATCTTTATTTTGTGTTGCAGGGAAGAAAAGGGAAAGAACTGGAAATCAGGACTGGGTATTTTATTAAATGGACATTATTGGAATAACCAATAAAACATCACCTTGAATATATTGCTGGCTTAACAGCAACAAAAAAAAAACACTATATTAATTTAGCTTTAATTTATCTAGGATATTGTAGCCACAGCTTTTGAAATATGACTGGTGTTTTTCTTCCACCTCCCATTTCAAAGGGTTTTGGTTTCATTTGGGCATTTTCACAACTCCCCATGTTTTTGGCAAGTTAATAGAGTATGATCTTGCCCTCTAGTGGCTGCAGCGGACCTTTTAACAATAAACCTTCCACCAATCCACGTCTAGATGTATTTAATGTTATGTTCCCTTATCGGAATTACCTGTTGCCATTCACAAGGAAGTAACTGCCACTTATTCTCCCTTACTCAAGACCTCCCACGCACGTTTGTTCTTGTTGTGACCTCTGAAAGACCTTAGCTGCAGTCCCAAGAGCATTTCCCTGAAGTAAGCCCAACTGATTAAAATGGGATTGCCTTTTCAGTATATCTGTGCAGGATTATTCCATTAGGATTGCTCTCCTAAACAGAGATACGACGTTCTTATTTATGCATGCACGCTTGTGTTTGTTGACCGTCACTCCTGGACTCAGCCGACTCGTGGCGATTTAGAGATGCCTGGAGATTTTGGAAGTGGAGTCTAGAGAGGGGAGGGAATTCACCAGGGTGTAATGCTATAGAGTCCACCCTCCAAAACAGCCATTTTCTCCAGAGGAACCAATATTTGTAGACTGGAATTAATTCATAAAGGTGGGAGATCCCTAGGCCCCACCTGGAGGTTGGCAACCCTAACCTTTCCAAATCTTTATGTTTTATTTATTTAGATTTAGATTTATCCACTGCCACTCCCGAACCAAGTCCAGCTTGTGGCAGTTTACAATAAAAGAATAAAACTCCCATAAAACAGGAACAACAATAATTCTCGATGGCGGGTAAAATAATCTATATCCCTCCCACTATCCTGACCATGGCCTATAATGCCAAGGCACACCAGTTTCCAATATCCACCATCATCCTCATAAGAGGTACCTGTGCCCAACTGACCAAAGGCCGGGCGTCTACAGGGGTGTCTACAGGCGCCATCGTGGACTGATCAAACCACTGTCAAGCAGCTTGCAAGGGAACAAGGTGGCAGGCACCACAGAAGAGCAGCACAATCCACACTGGAGGATGCAGCTCATGGTTGTGTTGAAAGGCTCAGACTGTGGGTGGTGCAGTGGTCTGTGTGGGCTGTATCCTTGCTTCTGTCTGTGTTAGAGAGCTGCTTTTGGGAAGAGCCAGGAGACAGAAATTATTAATATTCAGCAGCTAAATTTTTCTGCTAACAGAAGGGATGGGGTAATTTCCATGAATTCCTTCTGCCAACCCTCTGATTTATCTTTCAAGCTTTTCCTGAGGACCCCATCCCCCAGGAGGTACATTTTGAGATGCATGGGTTGCACTCAGAAGGTGGGAAGCAGGAATGTTGTGTTCCACTAACAAATGTGGCTTGCATGGGCAGAAAATTTAATCAGGATACAACGTAGTATGTGGACTCAGAACATTAGGGTTGTCAACCTCCCAGTGGTTGTGGCCAGAGATCTCCTGGGATTACAAGTGATCCAGGCAACAGATGATATCCCCTTAAACACCACTGAAGTCCCTGCTCCCCAAATCCTGCCCTTTTCAGGCTCCACCCTCAAAAGCACCAGGTGAGTTGTAGATCTGGAAGACTGGCATCCTTAGATGGTGACTAAGTGACTCTACTGAGGGGGGGGGCTGTTTCCAGCTCTGAGCTGGCAAGCCTGGGGAGGGGAGGGAGTTCAATGGTATATGTAAAGAAATGCATTTTTTTCTATCGAGGTTTGGAGTGTTTTAACAGTACACACACACACATATACACAGAAAACAGGCAGGGAGGACGAAGTGAGTCCATGGCTTTCCAGGTTCACCTCAGCTACTTCTGAAGAAAGGCTAAATACAATGGAATTGTCAAGTGCCCCCACCCTTCCGTGTCCAGGTAGGGAACAGAAATTTGGAAGACTTTAGACTAGTCAGTCAGTAATCTTTTCACTGGCATAAAACATACACAGCCCAAAAGATCCAGCTAGACCATAGGGTTACATAACAGAATGGCTTAGAGTGATAAAATAAGCCATAAAATATAAAATGCAAAATGAACAACATATTATAGGAGAATCTTAGCTAAGACTCTGGTGGCAATAACAGTTACATCTGGTTCTCTGTCAGAGTAGGAATTGCAAAATCATAGACTTACTTACAGAAGACTTGATTCTCAGCAGAGCAACAAAGCTATGACTAGACTGTCTCCAGGAAGAATCTTCAGGAAGGAGTTCTGGAGATCTCCAGGAAATTCATCTGTGATCCAGCTTGACCTAGTCAGTGGGTAGAGAAACAGATATGGGGAGGGGAACTCTTTGCAGCAAGGAGGAGCTCTCTTTTTGGTATGGAGTCCCATCAGAGGAGACAGAACTTTTAACTAAAGTCTGGGACAGGTCTCCATTGACCAAATACTTGCCTGGAGAGCTGAAGGAAACTTCAAGGTAATGGAAACTCTGTAGAGATCTGTAACTTTCTAAGCTAAAGGAACTGTCCTGTATTTTAATATCTGGTAGGACATGTATATATAGTGAGAAATTGTGTTTTATCCATTTCTTTTGGGTCCCGTGCTCAATCTGGTGCTGTTTTCAATGTATGCTAATGAGTATTTTCTTTTTAATAAGTACTTTATAACTTTGGGCGCTGGTAGTAGTTCTCTGTAACATTGTCTCGGATCCACTATTGTAAAAGAGAGCTCCAGGAGAGAGAAGACTAGTAGTTGTCAAGTGGCTATTCCTCCAGGAGTGCACCAGACAATAGATTGTCCCTGTGATGACCAGGAACTGGGCAGCAGGAAACACAGAAGAAGGCCTCAGAACTGGAAAGGATGCTGGGAGTCCTGATCCTCTCAGTGGACAATTTTCCACAGAGGTCAGGTGATGACAGAGAGTTACCCTAGAGCAGGGGTAGTCAACCTGTGGTCCTCCAGATGTCTGTATACTACAATTCCCATGAGCCCCTGCCAGTGTTTGTAGTCCATGGACATCTGGAGGACCACAGGTTGACTACCCCTGCCCTAGAGGGAGAGAGAGAGACAAACCTCTCCAGATATTGGGGGGAAATCTTGAAGTGGCCATTTTCTCCAGGTGAACTAATCTCTATCGTCTGGAGACCAGTTGTAATCCCAGGAGATCTCCAGTCACCACCTGGGGATTGGCCAGCCTAATTGCACTCAACCTCCCTGTAGGAAGTTAAACTGAAATTCTATCTGCATTTACTGCTTGTGCCTCACCGTGGGACCAGACTTTGATCCTGCAATGAGCAGCTAGTATTCCCCCAGAAATGAGGTTGTGCTCTCTGTTTCTCCCCTTGCATGACATTCTGCTGACACCTAAGTTACACCTGCATAAAATGACAAGCACATATCTCCAAAGAGGTCACCTTTTCTGCACCATCCATACTAACCAACAACTATCAGGGGATGGATGATATGTAAGTATCCTTCAACCTAAACAACCTCCCTCCAACTTAAGATGGGGTATGAATATTCTCATAAACAAACTTCACCCAATGGAGTGGTAGAACAGAGCCACCCTAGCATCATTTCTTCTTTCACTCCAGTTTTATTTCTCATATACAGTCTTTGTTCAAAAGCTCAGGAGTTCTTATGAAATAACTCTAAATTACAGTTGAAACACTTCCCATCAAGTGTAAGAGGAGTTCAGTGCCTTTAAATAGTTTTTTTTCCGCTGCTTTTCTTTCTAGTAGCGTTACACCTATCCATTCTCATTGAAGCATCTTTAACTAAATATCATCTCTCCTAATTGTAAACAGGTTCAACATTGTGCTGCTCCATTGGTTTCATTAACACAACAACACAAAATGACTATTCTATTAGCTTAAGACAAGTAGTCTCAATTAACATCACTACTGAGACAAAAAGAAATAGATATTTCACAGACTCAACATACATAAAGAACCGTTAGCCTCATTAATATTGCAGTGGTGGTGGGAGCACATATTTGCTCAAGGCCACATATGTGGACTCTATGAAGAAATGGCTTTTTTTGTGAAAAACAAGAGAAGCATCCAGGGTAGACTGGCCTGTGAATTCAGTGGGAAGGTTCCAGTGGACTTCTTCCCTGCTGGTGACCAAGGCAAGCCAAGCTAAACCTCAGTGACACTGATGACAACTCAGGGACCATAAGATCCAACGGATGAAAGAAATATATTACTTTCCTTTATTCTTGCATTCTTTTTAAATTTAATTTTCAATAATACGTAATATAAAATCCCCTTTTTTCTGTTTTCATTTTCATTTTTCCCCTCTCTTTCTCCCTTCCCATTCTCTTTGCTCAGTTCCCTTTTCTTCTATTATTTTTCTCCATCTCCCTTCCTTGCGAAATCCAAACTTGAATAGTTGACATATCAAAATACTGCACATGCTGGATAATGCACTTTCATTATGCTTTTGCTTCTGGATTTTCCTGTGTGAAGCAGAAAAATCTACCTCTAAAGTGCATTGTCCAATGTCTGCGGAATGCATCATAAAATGTTTTCCTGGTGGCATAATTATGTTTATGAAATAATGATTAGGAAATAAGCTACATTTTTTCATTTCTTTTATTTGTATCTTGGATATTATATATGATGAATAGCTTTTTGATAGATTCTAGTGGGTAGCCGTGTTGGTCTGAAGTAGCACAACAAAATTTGAGTCCAATAACACCTTTAAGACCAACTCAAAAGCTCACGCCTTGAATAAACCTTTGTTGGTCTTAAAGATACTATTGGACTGAAATTTAGTTTTTTTTATATAAAGCTTTAAGTCATCCGTCCTTATTATAACACATATTCTCTATAGTTTGAATATAAAATGTGATAATTGAAAACTATATTTTCATTGAAAAAGCATGCGGAAATAATATGAGGAAAATTTGTATAATACTTTAAAAAAAAAAAACAGAAGGGAAAAAAGAATAATGGCAACAGGAACACACCAAGAAGTTAAAAGGAAGTAAAAAAATGATGTACACCAAAAATTGAAAAATTGGTGGGAAAGTTATTGTGAATATTGGTAAATTAAGAAGAAGAAGAGAAGAGTTGGTTTTTATATGCCGCTTTTCCCTACCCAGAGGCTCAAAATGGCTTACAGTCGCCTTCCCTTTCCTCTCCCCTCAACAGACACCCTGTGAGGTGGGTGAGGCTGAGAGAGCCCTGATATCACTGCCCGGTCAGAACAGTTTTATCAGTGCCCTGGCGAGCCCAAGGTCACCCAGCTGGCTGCATGTGGAGGAGTGCAGAATTGAACCCGGCATGCCAGATTAGAAGTCCGCACTCCTAACCACTACACCAAACTGGCTCTTAAATGCAACTATTTGAGGAAACAAATCCAAAAATATTCAGAAAAGCATCCAAGAATCTGAGAGAGAAACACAGAAGAACATCCGCATGTCAACAATTATTGGCTGGACTGTCAGAGATTAATGCAAAACTACAAGACCAAACACAAGAAGTTTTAAGTATCAAAAAAAAAGCAAAAAGAAAAATTTATTTATCATGGAAAACAAGATTCTTGCTTTGAAAGCAGAACAAAGAATAGAAATCTTGGAAACCCAATGCAGATTTCATAATTTCATAATCTGCATTTTAGTGGTACAGCAGAAGATTTTGATTTCTGAAAATCTGAACATCTATTGTATCGTTTTTATAGTGCAAGTTCTTTTGAATCAATACACATTCCCTAGGACATAATCAAATGGCCTGGATCCAGGTGAAAGGTTTGCAGAAAGAATTAGCGGAGCAGATCTTTCCGCACCTTTGTGTTCTTAAACAGCCTGCTGTTTGACCCACAGAGCTCTCTATGGTTAGAAAAGCTTCACAAGCAAAATGCAGAACATGATGGGATTTTGCAGGTGATTTAGGAGGAATTTGGGAAAACAATGGCCTTCTTCCTCTTCCACTGGTGGTTTACATTAGCAGGGAATGGAGGGGAGGGGGAAACACACACACAATTTTTTCTCTGTCATTCCAGTATCTCATAGGTACCTTCAGAAAGGAGTTTGGGGACCAACTCTTTTAGGAATGAGAAGGTAGGGGAAAATCTGTTCCACCTGCTCCTACAAGTTTTTCCATTAGATCCAACCCAGTGTGTTTGATATACTCTTCTACTATCAAAGAGTTTTCTACGATTAAAACACCAGGCACCTGATTCTTCAGTTTCAGAATGCCTGTAACTATTCCTCCTTCCTCTGACTGGACATGATCCCTTGAGATCTCTAAGGCAGATCCAGCTGTGTTTTGGTGGTCATCCTGGAATGCACGGAACAGCCCACTCCTCGTCTCTGAAATCCTGGAGACAGCAGAGTTTGATGGCCTGAGGTGGTTGTGTGAGAAGCTTTCTGTCTAGAGAAACTTGAGAGAGGACGAGGCCTAAAAGGATCAGTTTTCTTCTTAGACAAATGGGCAGTTGGTGTTTCCTCAACATGACCCAAGTCTGACCTAAAGTAACCCACCTGGAACTTTGGGGTGGGGAAAAGGAAGGAATTATTTCTCTGGGGTATTTTTCTTCCTGCCACTCCTAGACAGGAAGATCAGAAGAACTGAGACTGGGAGATGGCAAAAAGGCAGCTTTTCATTACATGCCTTGTTGAATAAACAAACTCTAACATAAGGCCCAAGGAACAGACTTGAGCTGTAAATTACAGCTCTGGCAGTACAAAGGGAGGAGCTTTGGGGTGTGAATATTCCAATTTCCTCCCCCTCCCCAGTCTTTTAAATTAGACCTGCCATTTAATCTTCCTGTACTAATAATTTGCCAACTTATTATCATTGGCCTTAGCTCTGGGGTGGGATCCCATGACCTCAAGTCCTTTAGAGTCCATTATACAATTTGCCCAGCCCTTTTTCCAAGGAATGAGGTCAAATACAATTTAAGAGAATAATAATACAATCTTAAATTGTCTCTCCATGTGGAACCTGGGGTTCACCCAGAATTACAGTGCATCTCCAGATGACAGATCAGTTCCTTTCCAGAAAATTGAAAATTGCACTGTACCAAAAAACAAGGTTTCTATCTTCTCCAGGCTCCATCCCCAAATCTCCAGGAGTTTCCCAGCCTGGAGATGGCAACCCCCCTCCCATTCCTTGCCAGTGGCCAAGGGGAACCTGGCAACCCTACTGGGGCTGCATTGTCATTCTTCCTTTGGCCCAATAGCAACAAACATTTCCTCTTAACAAGGCAAGGACATTTTGGACAACACTGTCTCAAGGCTGACTTTCTTTTTGTTTCTGTAGTTCCACTTCTGTGGTTTTATTGCCTTGGCTTCTTGGCATGTAAATATCTTGACAGAGGACTGTCTTTTGTCTCTACCTATATATGAAAACTAGACTTGGGTATGAGCCTCCATTCTAGAATACCACAACTCAACAGCAGATTAAGGAGGAAAGGCAGTCAGAGTCTGTGTAGTTGGGATGGCCCCAGAAGACCCCCCCCCAAAAGTGGAGCACAACAAGGAACGAGATGCCATCAATAGTCAATAGGAATCAAATGTACTTATAACAAAAAGGAGAGTAGTTCTTCAATTTGGGGCACCCAATTAAGTTGATAGGCAATCGATTCAGTAGAGGCCAAAAGGAAGTGCCATACTCAACAACAAATTAAACATCTGCAGTAGAACAGTTGGATTTGAATCCAGCAGCATCTTTAGAGACCCAGGCCCAGTTTAAAGATTCATGGGATGCTTAGCACCAGAGCCAGTTTAAGGATTCACGGAGTCTTAGCAGAGCACAACTGGTGCTGTTCCTTGTGCTGCACAAGTAATGGCGCGGACCTCTCCCAGAGATAGCTGGACTTGGAACTTTGGAAGCCACTGACAACTTCACTTTGCTGAAAACATTTCCCAAACCATGGTGGGATGCACAAGCTCAATGCCCTGATCTCTAAGGGAACCTTCATGCTTATGTGGCTTGTGGTCTGCACGCATAATGAATGATGTCCATACTCAGTTACTAACAGGGCACATTTATTGCCCTTGTTTTGTTCTTGCAGCGCACAGGCTGTGTAAGAATGAAGATTCCCCCCCCCCTGAAACAATCACAGTGTGAAGACCCCCTAACTGCACAGCACTGCAGGGGGCCCTGGAACCACAGGGCCTGTAGCACATGCTATTAGGATAAATTGCTTCTCGAGAGACCAACAAGGTTTCTGCAGTATGAGTTTCTGACAAGGGGAACTTCGACTCTCAAAAACATTACTGGACTAGAATCAAATTAAATGGTGAAATCTATTGCCAATGGTAAGATCATTGCCCCTCTTTTGCTTCAAATCTTTGGAGCATTGGAGGAAGGGGAAAGCATGATGCTCCTTATAGAAGAAAACGCTGACATCTCTAAACAGGGAGCCAAATATTGGGCCAAAGCTTATGTTACTTCAAACATATGTTAGCACCAGAAATTAGTTTAAATATTGGTAATTTTTAAAATTAAAATATCTAAGTTCCATATTATTTTGGATTCCTGATTTTCATGCAGATTTACTGGTTTGTAATAATTCTAATGTTCTGGATTTTCAGCTGTTTGTAATTGGCTTGGAACCGTCTTATAAAGAAATCTGAATCACTGCCAAGGGATGTACTTTTAAAGTTGGGAGCAGACAGCTCCATCGAGGCTAGGCCCATCAATGGTTATTAGCCATGGGTAGTCAAACTGGCAGGGGAACGCTGGCAGGGGCTCATGGGAATTGTAGTCCATGGACATCTGGAGGGCCGCAGTTTGACTACCCCTGCGCCATGGTGACCAGGAGGAACCTTCACACTCAGAGACAGTGCATCTCTGAATACTGGTACTAGGAGACACAGGCTTCCACCTCTATGCCTTGCTTGCTGGCCTTCCGGGGCAATTGGTTGGCAACTGTGTCACACAGAACACTGGACTCAATTGACCACTCCTCTGATCTAGCAGGGCTCTTCTTGGATTCTTATGTTCCTGCAGCTCAAAAGCAGAAAGGATGGGGAAACAGGCCCTTTGTTTGTATGTGCTTCCCTAAGAAGCATACCTATACAAACACGTCCTTTGTTGACTCCATTTTAACATGACAAAGAAGAGCCCCGAACCTCTCTCAGATCTCATACACGTATTCAAATTTCCAGCAGCCCTCCCTCAGAAGAGTACAGTATGGCATGTGTGCATGGCAGGGAGGGAACAGTTAAAAACCACTGCGCTAATTCCTAATCTATCAATGTTTCTTTCTTTTCTTAATCTATTAACTATAAAATGCTCATTTGCATCAAGGCAAAGGAGAGATGTGGGGGCAGCATGAGGCTAGGGAGAGCGGCAAGACTCATAAATGCTCCAATAATTGGTTTTAAACTCCCCCCCCCCTTCCCTTCTTTCTTCTTGGTGGATTCTCAATTTCCCTATAAAAGAGGAAATTCATTTCCAGACACTAATGTAATGTCAGCGTGCAGGGTACTCAGCATGGATGATGTATAGGGGGACACTGCCGCGAGAGGACTACTTAATGATGCATAGAATTAAATCCTGCCCTCCTCAGCTGAGTCTTGTGCCTCCCAGGGCATCATGGGATGGGAAGGCAGGGATTTGGACGGCTTGCTTGTGATGTGGGAGAGCAGCAAACATCTGCGCCCCCTTCCCTTTCCCTCTTCCAGCCCCTTCGACGCTCTCTGGTCTGTCCACATAATCCTTCCCCAGTCTCCAGCAGTTCCTGTGAGGGGTGCAAAGTCATTGGATCCCCAACACCAGGCATTTAGGCACTACTAGAAGCAGGACTCTCCAGCTGTATTCTAGGCTCCCCTGGATCTCCTTACGTGGCAACTGGGCCCACTGGCATCTGTTTAAACAGGAGGGGGGGTCTCTTTTTTTTTCCAGCCTGAAGGCCACATCTGGGATTTCACCAACTGTTAAGGGCAAAAAGTGGGATTGGAAACAGGAAGAGAAGATATCAAATTCAAGAGCCCTCAGAAGGGAGTAAACGTGGCACACTCTCTCCGACTTTGCCACACTTAATGGCCCCCGGCCCATTTTTTCGGGACATCTGTTTGCTAGCTATCGTTGCCATCCGCTCTTAGGCTCATGCTCCCAAGAACTATTAGAGGAAAAGCTCCCCTGGGCTGGATGTGTCCTCCCTCCGGGTCATGATGTGCTAAAGTGGCCAGATCCCCCCAGGCTCCAGACGGAGGATGGGGGGGGGGCAGGGGGCAGGTTGCCAGACAGAGGTTGTGAAACTCCTGGAGATTTGGGGATGGAGCCTGGGGAGAAAAGGAACCTCGCTGGGGCAAAAGGCCATGGAGTCCACCTCCAAAGCCATCATTTTCTGCGGGGGAAGGGGAAGAGATCTCAGCAGTCTGAAGACCAGCTGTAATTCTGGGGAATGCAGGCTCCCATCCCTAAAATGGGTCACCTCTGCCTGAAAAAGAGTGTGACTGTTGGTCACAAAATTGACATCCCTGCTCCACTGTGCATTCCAAGGACAAATTGAAGCTTTAGGGATGCCAATCCCCCAGGTTCTCATCTGGGGGTCCCCTGTAATTACAAATAATCTCCACCTCCAGACTAAAGAGGCAAGTTCCCCTGGAGAAAACGGCTGCTTTGGAGGGTGGACTCCTCAGTATTATACTCCACTGAGGTCCCATCCTGCTCCAAATTAAATCTACTGGCTCCACCCCCAAAGTCTCCAGGTGTTTCCCAACCAAGGGCTGACAACCTATGAAGATTATATGAAGAAGTGCCTGAAGAATTTAGGGATGGAGCCTGGGGAGGGCAGGGTTTAGGAAAGGGACTTCAGTGAGGCATAATGCCATAGAATCCAAGAAAGCAGAGATCATTTGCAATCTCTAGCCACCACCTGGAGGTTGGCAACCCTACACCTTCCCCTAGAAGGCTCTCCCCATTGGTGCAGTGTAATTTTAACAGTGCTGAAGTAAAGCCAAGGCTTCCCTTGGGAGCTTGTTGTGAAAGTGCAGTCATCTTGCTGTAACAACATTACTGCTTCAGCCAAACATCACAAAGTAAGCTAAAGCATTTAAAGGAACAAACGCACTGGTAAATGCCATGCCTGAAGAGTACAGAGAAGCTGAGCGCTTTTAACATTGTAACACCTTGTAAAAGAGACAGAAGAGTAATGATCTTTGGGGCAGGGATGTGCTTATTGAATTATTGGGGGCATTATTTTAACTATCTGCAACTGTTAAGTATTGTGTGCGAGTGCAGAGCCCTCTGGGAGCAGGGGAAGAAAGCCTGTGAGGTCTTCAAATACCAGCCCAGGCGCTATTTCCTTATGCAGGCCACTTCTCCAACTAGCCTCCTTCCGTTTCCCCAGTATCTATAAATTGCTGTGGAAAAAAATTTAACCGTTAAAGTGTTGTTTTGTGGTTAGTGTAACTTTGAATCTTGTAATTGATAATTTTCGGAGTTGCTTTAGGATGCTTAGGGCTGATCCTGCGTTGAGCAGGGGGTTGGACTAGATGGCCTGTATGGCCCCTTCCAACTCTTCTATGATTCTATGATTCTATGATTCTAATGTTGAATTGTGTAATTTGTAAGCTGGAGTTAGGTACTTGAAAGATTTGTCAATAAAAGAGTTATATATATATATATTGAAAAATCAGCTTTATATATGGTGTTTTGTAGAATGGGGATAATTTAATAAGATGTTTTACCTCTAAATATTTTACCCCTTCTTCCCTGGCCCTTGAGCTAAGCCGTATTCTCCTCTGTGCCTCTTCTCCACAGCCAGGCCCTGCCTTAACCCTCCTGGGCTCTGAGAGCCATTGTTCTCCCAGCCGAGCTTGTGCTCTACTTTTTGGGCTTCCCTGGGGCAAGACTGTCAAGGCTGCTTTGTGGGTGAGGCTATCCTGAGCACCCTCCTGCTGCCCCTGGGCCCAAGGGCTTATGTTGCCCTGCCAGGCAGTTTGCCGTTAGTTAGCCTGCCCCAGAGAAACCTCCATTGCATGTCAAGGCATCATTCACTGATCTTTCTTTTACTGTCCAGAGGCTCACATCAATGATTATATCCCATCAATCCTAGGGGGCTGCCTTTAGGCTTGCCAGCTCTCTGGAGAGGAATTCCTGGAGATTTGGGGGCAATGCCTGGGGAGGGCAGTTTGTGAAGGGGAAGGATCTCAGTAGGGCACAATGCTGTATGGTCCATCTTCCAAAGCAGCCATTTCCTCCAGGGGAATTGGTATATGTCCCTGGAGATTGGCCTGGTAATTTTGGGAGACTTTTAGACCCCACCGGAAGGTTGGCAAACCTCCCTTTCTCATTCCCATAGCTATTTAATTCAGGAGCTGTGGAGCTGGAGGCCTTCTCTAGGGATGTCAGCTTCCAGGTGGCACCTGGAGATCCCCCAGAATTACAACTCGTCCTCAGGCAAGAGAGATCAGCTCCCCTGGGGAAAATAGGGCATTATACCCCATCAAAGTCCGTCCCCTCTCCAAATCCCACCCTCCTCCGGCTCCACCCCAAAGGTCTACAGGTTTTTCCCAACCTGGACTGGACAAGCCTCGCCTTCCCTGTACTTGAAGTTCTGCTCTTGCTGTTGACCAGCCCTTCAAGCCTCCCTCAAGTGTCCTTGCCTGTTTCTGCAGGAAATGATGCTTCACAGTAACTGGGATGTGTCCTCCTCCTCCTTCTTCTTTGCAACTTCCAAACAGCCATTGAAAACTCCACGCCCAGAGCACAATTGAACCTGTCCTCAATAGTTCTTAGCTAAGTGAAGTAATTGTGAAGAAAAGACTGCATCTGGGCATGTGCAAAGTGAATTTTCAGTGAGCATTCATAGGTATATTTGAGACTAGGAGTCAGGCGGTTCCATCTGGGCAGACTGATGTCCTGCAGCCCTTTTTACATGAATTAATCTCTGCCTCTCTGGAGGGTGAGACTGCTGAAGCACAAAGGCTAGATTCAGATTGCAGCTCGAACACAGATTGTGATCAGCGCCCTTAAAAAGAGAGGTTGTTTTTTCAAGCATTCAAAATTGCACATACACGCTACTTTCTCTGTACCCCATTCTTCATCTGTCATCTCTGTATTTAAAAAAAAATCAATACAACAAGAATGGCTGTTTCAGTCCTGCTATGTAGTTTGTGTCTTTATTCTCAAACTAGTCTCTGCTCCCTTTCTGCCTCGGTCCCGTGGCCGAGTGTGGTCTCTGTGCCTGAGATCTGCAGTCTGAGCCACCAAATGCGGAACATGAGCTGGATGAACTCCACTGACTGTGCAGGAGCAAAAGCTGCACATGCACTCAAACACTGCTGGTTTTACAAACTCGACACATTTGCGCAGTGCTGCTGGAGAACTGTACCGTGATCCAGCATGCACCGGCATGATTAATGCCGCCAACTGCACAGGCGCAAAAGTAGTTGATTTTAAATGACGCATGACCTGCCCATGATGACTCCAGGCATATATCATCCCAGCAGGCCAGTACTGCGAGTGTGCAACAACACTTGCTCCCCAGCCATCCTTCACGCTTAATGCCACCGCTGTGCAGATAGAGCGCCGTTAGAAATTCAGCTTGCTAGTTCTGAGTTGCAAGCAAATCATCACAGGGAATATACAAGGTGCTCAGCGTGACAGGAAATTGGCATTAGGAGGAAGGTAATTCAATAGCCTTTTTGCAAACATCAAATCATCCCTGCTCTAAAGGCCAGACCAACCTGGACTCAGTTTTTTCACCTTAAGATTTCTATCGTATGATCCAGAAACCTCAGTGAGTCACTTGCGCAAGGAAAGTTATCACCATTGCTTGTTCTCTCCGGGAGCTATCCTAAGCAGGTCTACTCACAAGTAGGTCTGATTTTATTCCTAGATAAGGATAGTGACCAGTAATCCTTCCGTCATCTACTGTCACTTAATATACCGTTTATTGATGATGACTTTAAA
This sequence comes from Paroedura picta, assembly GCF_049243985.1. Taxonomy (NCBI): domain Eukaryota; kingdom Metazoa; phylum Chordata; class Lepidosauria; order Squamata; family Gekkonidae; genus Paroedura; species Paroedura picta. The sequence goes on from NC_135380.1 coordinate 26,129,510, forward strand.
GTGATGCTGAAAATCCCCTCCAAGGGAGATCTTCTACAGAATGTAAATAGACAGTTCTAACAGAGTTCAGATGCACACCAGAAGGTGTAGCTCTTCTGATTATATGCCAAGTATGGTAGCAGTTTTAAAAAAATTAAAAAGAAAAGAGAAATCTGACAATTGAGACAATTCTAGGAAGGTAATATCTCCCAGCTGTGACATTTGGTTGTGGAATTTCTGTGTGGCGACAACTAAAAATAAAAGGTAGAAAAATTTCCTCCACTGAGACAAATGGATGTTTGCATGTCTTAAGTGGGCGTTAGTTTTCAGAACAGATACATATTTAATACATGGGATGGAGAGAACTGAAATATTCCAAGAGCCCTGCTTCATTCTTCAATTATTCTTCTGAAAGATGGAGCTCTTCCACCAGGCGTTTGGTTGAAGCCAGAGGAGTACCTGGAGTTACAAACTGGGGTCCCGCCCAAAACTGCACATCTGGCACAGTAGATCTGAGCCTAACTGAGTTTTAGATCAAATGGAATCACTGGATGATTGTAACAGCTCACTGCGATAGAGGGTAACCACTGGTTTTTACCGCCCTCTGGGGATTTATGTTGTTAAATATTGTTGTATATAATTGTAGATTTTAATGTTTTTATGAATTTTATGGGGTATATTGTTTTATTGTTGTAAGCTGCCTCGAGATGACTTAGTCAAGAAAAGTGTGATATAAATTAAATTATAAACAAACAAACTAGCACTTGCTTCCTTCCCTATGGTAAACTAGAAGAAAGAATGAGTTTTTTTTTCTCCTTTGGAAATCATTGTGGTTTAAAAGGCTCCTTCCTCTCTTCCATTCCAGAAGGTGCCAGTGGATATTATAGCAAATTATCACTATCCTCCACAATGAAAATGAATATTCCCATGCAATTTTATTTTGTCTTTCTTTTAGAAATCAATCAATTTCTTTGGGCACCCAGAGTTTTGATCTGTGCAATATTGGTTCAGTGTAGTTTTAAATCAAAGTCACAGCTGCTGCTCTTCCTCCAGGTATACAGATCTACACCTTCTCCTTCCCTTCTGTTGGGAAGAATTACCTCCTTAGAGTTCCCATAGATATTTAGCAAAACTATTGGGAAAAGAGATCTCTAACGTTTACTATCAGCCATTCTGAACCGAACAAAGACTTGGTTAACCAACATTTGCAGCAATACTATTACAGATCACAAAAGGACCCTGAAGGGAACACACCAAGCAAGGGACTAAAATTAATACCCAAGATAAACAAACAGTGAAGGCATTTTTTTTAAAGATCTTCAACAACAGAAAAAGAAGTGACAGGAAAAAATAAATAGAAATCAGACAGAAATATACTGCTGCTCAAAGTGCAACAGGAAATGGAGCAAGTTTGGTTGTTTCTCTTTAGGAAGCTGCTGAAAAAGACGGACCCTGCAATGCTGCCTCGGGATTCGAACCAGGATCCCTCTGGGCTGCATGCAAAGCGGGGCAGAAGGAATCGCCATAGAGGGTGCCCTCCCGTCTGAATGTGCATCTCCCTCCACACTCTCCCTCCTTCCCATCTGCTGCTACACAGCTTAGCAGTTCAGACAGCATGTGCAGCCTTTAATATAGAGCTCAGCTTTCCTGGACCTAGGATGTGAGTACTTGTCAAACACAAATGAATTTGTATGGGGTGTGGGGGGGGGGGGAGAGAAATCTTTCCAAGACGGACTCCCCATTTCCTTCATTGAATTCCTCAGCGTTTTTGCTGGTACCTCTTCAGTTAATGTTTTGTTTGGGGGGGGGAGGCTCAAATAACAAGGGATGCCCTTGTCTCCCCACCTCTCCTTCTCACCATGCCTCTGCCCCCTCCCCCACCATGGAGTGATTTATTACTTGCCAAGCTGTTCCTGACAAATTCCTAGCCAAGAATGAGATGGGGTGTTTTTTTTTCTTCCAGACAGCTCAGTTCCTATGGGAAAAGGAGAGAGAAAGCAGGGCTGCCCTGTTGCTCCCACAACCCCATTACGAGTGTTCATACAGCCTAGAATAAAATAGGGGAAAGGAAAGCACTTGCCAGCGGGACAAAATGAGCCTCTGACTCCCCTTTTGGGTTCTGTCCAGATACCTGCAATTGCCACTCTTCTGTTTCCCCCCCACACACACACACACACACACACATACATACGCGTGCTGTTTTGTGCTGTTCCAAATCATACCAAGAGATCATCTATTTACAAGATACCTTGAATAATCACAAGCCCAAAGCCTCATGTCAGCTCAGTGCCCATGGCTCCAACTTTTTTAGCAAAGAACTTTGGTTTTGTACTCTGAAAGAAGCCTTGGTTTACTTTCTGCTCTACACGCCTTCCCCATGAGACTAATCCCTGCAAGAGTCCCTGAGGTCTCATTCAGACCCAAGTTCTGTTTGTTTGTTTTTTAAGGTTTTTGGGTACAATGCCCTCTTGCCAATTATGTCATTTGCTTGTTGACATCCTAGAAAGCCACTCCAAGACACACTAGAACAGGGATAGTCAACCTGTGGTCCTCCAGATGTCCATGGGCTACAATTCCCATGAGCCCCTGCCAGCATTTGCTGGCAGGGGCTCATGGGAATTGTAGTCCATGGGCATCTGGAGGACCACAGGTTGACTACCCCTGCACTAGAAGACTGCCTATTTCATACGACCTAGCCTCATACCTGACCCGAAGCAGGTGTGCAAAGGGGCATGCGGTGATCTGGTGTTTGTCAGAAGGGCCACTGGGTGGCACTGCATTTGAGCCGGCATCAGTAACATTGACAAAACAGTGAGACGACGCTTTCTCTTGGATCCTGCAAAAGAGAGCAGAGCTTGGTCAGCGCTCACATTTTGGTTCTTCCTCTTCACCAGCCTTTGTCCCGAGAAGTGTTTAGCTGTTAACCAGAGTCAAGCAGTCAATGTGTATAAAGAAGAGAGAGGGGCTTGTGTATAAAGAAGAGAGAGGGGTTTTGTGTCCAGTGGCTGGTAAATTAACTGGTACTTCTGCTTTGATGCGCGGCAGCTCTCCAAGGTCTTGGCCATGTCTAGAATGTACAGGTCTCTGCATGAGCCAATGACGAAGAAGAAGAAGAAGAAGAAGAGTTGGTTCTTATATGCCACTTTTCCCTACCCGAAGGAGGCTCAAAGCGGCTTACAATCGCCTTCCCATTCCTCTCCCCACAACAAACACCCTGTAGGGTGGGTGAGGCTGAGAGAGCCCTGATATCACTGCTCGGTCAGAACAATTTTATCAGTGCCGTGGCAAGCCCAAGGTCACCCAGCTGGCTGCATGTGGAGGAGTGCAGAATCGAACCTGGCATGCCAGATTAGAAGTCCGCGCTCCTAACCACTACACCAAACTGTCTCTCTTCAGCTACCTACATAGTGCATTTTTCCTTTCATTTTTAATATTTTCACATTAAGCATGCATCACCAGCTCCCTTCATCCAAGCAGCTTAGGACAGCATGCCTGGTTCTCTACCATCTCTTCACAACAACACTGACCAGTGGTTAGGGATCCGGAGGCAGGGGTCGGTGGGTTGCCAGACCCAGGTTGGGAAACTCCTGGAGATTTGGGAGTGGAGCCTAGGAAAGACAGGGTACAATGCCATGGAGTCCACCCTCCAAAGCATCCATGTTCTCCAGCAGACCTAATCTCTCTAGTCCGGAGATGAGTTGTGATTCTGGGGGGTCCTCATGTTACGTTTGTGGTTCTGCTGAGGACTGAGCTTGAGGATTGAAGCAGGCAATGAAATTGACCAGGGGTAATCAACCTGTGGTCCTCCAAATGTTCATGGACTACAATTCCCATGAGCCCCTGCCAGCATTTGCTGGCAGTGGCTCGTGGGGATTGTAGTCCATGAACATCTGGAGGACCACAGGTTGACTACCCCTGAAACTGACCGATGCTTGATCTGATGGATCCAGTTCATTTCAACTGAAACTGACCAATAGCGCACACTGGTGGGAAGATCCATTGTTTACTACTGTATCAGGAGGCTGCCATCCCTAGGTAGGTTAGACTGAGAGACAGCAACCGGCTGAAGTCCCCAAAAAGTTTCATGGCAGAAAAGAGATTTGAACCCCAGTCTTGCATACCTGGTCTGATATGCTAAACCAGGGGTTGTCAAACTGCGGCCCTCCAGATGTCCATGGACTACAATTCCCAAGAGCCCCCTGCCAGCGAATGCTGGCAGGGGGCGAATGCTGGCAGGGGGCTCATGGGAATTGTAGTCCATGGACATCTGGAGGGCCGCAGTGACTACCCCTGCGCTAAACATTGCACCATACTGGCTCCGTTTAATAGAGTTGTAACATCTTGCCTCAGCTAAGTGTGTGATCCTTTGCATCCTCGTTTTGCTCGGATGTGTTAATTTGGCTTTTTTGATGCTTTGTGTGTTAACTCTGCTTGGGCCCTCTGTCAATTGCTTTAAACTTCCCAGACTTGCTGCAGAGCATCTTCGCCAAGTGAAAAGACCCTTATTGCTGGCATGTGGGTCATTGCTCTAATTGGCATTCAAAGGTTGTTAGGCCTGGGGAAGCACATAAGGATATTGCTCCCTGGGGCATTTTGCTTCATCCTAATATCTGAGCTAGCAACTCTAAAAGTAAGAGGAGAGGTCATTCTTCCATGATGGGTTTCCGAGGCCGGCTTGGTGGATAACAGCATATTCACAGAGTGCTTCTAAAGCAAAAAAGGAGGGGTGTAAGGGTGGTTATAGCAGAAGCCTCTAATCTGGAGAACTGGGTTTGATTCCCCATTCCTCTTCCACATTCAGCCAGCTGGGTGACCTTGGGTCAGTCACATTTCTCTCAGAGCTCCCTCAGCCCCACCTACCTCACAGGGTGTCTGTTGTGGGAGGAGGAAGGGAAGGAGATTGTAAGCTGGCTTGCAATTCCTTCAGGTAGTAAAAAATGGGGTACAAAAAACAGCTCTTCTTCTTTATATGTTTTAAAAATAAATCTAATATTCAAAAAATTAATTCATCATATACATGTGTATCTGACCATATGCTGTAATGCTGCCTACCGTGAAGAGTTTTATCCCTGGTGTCTTTGCTGATTCGCTGATCATTTTAAGCCTGTTTTTCTTTTTTGATAGTTTCTAATCTTTCTGAGTTTGCTTATCGACAATGATGTTTTTATAGTATTTACTCTGTTTTTAACGTTTTTATCTTTCATTTAAATAAATTGGAGGTTGCTAGTTGCCACAATGAAATTTTATTGAGAAACTGTCAGACCTGGTACCTGATCATGCATAGACAATTAATTCCCATCTATATGAGACAGATTTCTTCTGGGTAAAGATATATCTCTTTTCTTAGTGCTTGTCAGACACTTTAAAATGGGGGGGGTTGCCTTTCCCACATATTTGTATGTATGAAACTAAAGTTTCTCTTCGGGTAGCAAGAACAATCATTTGCACTTTTTGCAGATCAGCCGCTGGTAGGGAATACGACTTGTTCAGCTGGTGAACTTTCTCTGCATGTGTCTGCGGCAGCGAGTCAATTGCTCCTCACACTCGCACACACACCCCTTCAGTGCCAGAGTGTACCTGAACTTGCGGGAGACTTTGCCCTTTAGAAGCTTGTAACCTTTAATCAACTCCAGTGCTGGAGTGTAAAATGGCTGATAATGGTTAACAAAAGCCTGATGTTGCTGAGTCACAAAACATAACTCATCAACCAGACTCCTTGCCTACATAGCTACACCACCCAAACATGTGTACCTTCCAAAACGCAGTTCCAATCCAACCACAACACTGCCATAAAGGACAGGTAACTCCAGAGGGATCTGCTGAGGCTGGACGAGTGGACATCACATGGCAAATGAGCCTCAACACCGGCAGGTGCAGAGTACTGCACACTGGAGCCAAAACTATATGTTGAGGGGATCCGAACTGATGGTAACTGACTGAGAGACCTTGGAGTTGTAGTAGAGAACTCATTGAAGATGTCAACTCAGTGTGCGACTGCAATAAAAAAGGCAAATGGTGTGCTGAGGCTTATTAGGAAGATGACTGGGGGGAAAACCCAGCGAGTATCATAACACACCTGTATAAATCTATGGCATGGACTCATTTGGAATACTGTGAACATTTCTGGTTACCGCACCTCAAAATGGTTTTATAGCACTGGAAAAGGGTAACGGAAATAATTAATGGAATGGAACACCTTCCTTATGAAACAAGGTTAAAAAGGTCAGGGCTCTTTAGCTTAGAGAAGAGACAATGGAGGGGATGGCATGATAGAGGCTTACAAAATTATGCATGGGGTAGAGAAGGTTGAGGAAGGAGTACTTTTCTGCCTTTCTCAGAGTACAAGAATTTGTGGGCACAATGAAATTGAGAAGTAGGCCTAGAACGGATTAAAGGGAGTACTTCTTCATCCAGAGAGTAATTGACTCTGCAGGAAGTGACAGTGCTACAAGAAGTGGTGGTAGCTACAAGAATACACAGGTTCAAGAAGGGATTGGATAAACATCTGGAGCAGGGGTCCATCAGTGGTTGTTAGCCACAAAGGACAGACAGAACATGACATCTGGGACGGTGATGCTCTGTATTCTTGGTGCTTGGGGGACAACAATGGGAGGTCTTTGGGAGTTCCGGCCCTGCTGGTAGACCTCCTGATGGCACCTGGGATTTGGCCACTTTGTGACACCATTGGCCTGATCCAACATGACTCCTCTTATGTTCTTATGTTGCATTGTTCAGTTGGGAGGGCATGTACTGAAAGAGATGGGCCACAGAGACAGGTATTACCTCAACCATCCAGGGTGTGATGAATATCCTGATTGGTATTTTAGGTACACCTCCAGATGCACAATTTCAGGTTTTATTCCTATACATGGTGATAGATGCAGTCTTGCATCAGAAGAACTAAGATCCGGGAGTCACCTCAAGAATTCATCTCAAAGCCATAATGCCAGAAGAGAGAAGCACTCACCCCATTCCCTACAGGGGTCAACTCTGCAGAATCGGCCATGGCAGAATCTCCCAGGCTCTTACTCCCTTTCATGGCTCACATACTCTGAGGCCTTAAAATGAAAATGTTGCTTCATCCTACAATACTCTTAGATGACCCCAGCACTATTACTTTCCAGCCTCCCCCCTGCACACATATTTACAATTTCCTCTGACAATACTATTGTGTCGTACTATATGGTTTCTGCATCGTCGTAACGTGTCATATTTAAATGCACATGGTTCATTTTGTGTTGCTTCAGCCTCGTTTCAGATTTCTGCTTGTTTCCATATTTTTGCAGTCCAAACGACTGCACAGTTTTATTGGATAGCCCGTGCTTTGGGTTATTTTTGACTCATACTGTGAGTTTGCTGAGAAAGGCAGACTATATGAATTTAAATAATGTAAATAAAACCAAAAAAAAATACAAATAAAAAGTGCAAGTGTTCTGGATTTCCTTTGTCTGGGAAAAGTTGGTATTTAACCCAAGACAGAGCCTGGTGGCAGAACCAGCTTCCCATTTCTTGCTCCATTAAAGATGAAAGCAAATGTCTGTAGCTTGAGTAGCAAGCTGGCTGCAGAATCACAATCTGCCCTTTTTGGACACGCGTACAAACTTCCAAATGGAAGCAATCCAGGAGCAACCAGTTCTTCCTGTTTCCAGGAGTAGCCTGCCGTGCAGACTGCTGATTGGTTCATAGTCATTTTCACCCACCACCAGATATATTAAAAAATAGAATGCCTTGGGGGGGGGGGGGGGAAGCCAGCATAGTGCAGAATTTACAGGGTCAGAGTAGGATCTAGAAGATTTAGATTCAAATCCCTACTCTGCCCTGGGAGATTGCTGGGTGATCTTGGGTCCATCGCTCTTTCTCAGTCTAACCTACCTTGTAGGGTTGTTGTGAGGAGAAATTGGAAGAAGGGAGATCTCATAAGCCACCACGAGGCCCCTTCATGGAGAAAATTCGGGTATCAGTGAAGTAAATAAGTGGTAATCAAAACAGAAGGAAGGCAAATCCAGAACAATTACCAGTGGCAAAGCTACTTAAGTACAAACACAATTTAATTTTTAAAATCCCCAGTACTCTATCCAGAGCTTTTTCTTGGAGAGTTATCCAGCTTTCACATGAACCCTCATAATATCTCCTTCTTGTAAAATACAGTGGTGCTTTTTCTCTTTGGAAACTCAGTTCCATAATGCATTGGATCCGCTCTAAATTGGCAGTTTCCATAATTCCCCCTCCCTGAATCAGACTCCTCCAAGCCATACCATTCCTCAGGGTCCCCTTTCCTCCAATGGGCTACTGGGGGAGGCAGACAAGTTCCATTGTGCAGTTGGGAAATGTAGCCTGGATCCAACCCAAAGTCGGTTAATTTAAGTACCATATAAATCTCACCATGTCTTTGTCCTCGTTATTTTAAAAAAGCTGTCAAAGAAACATTTAAGCTGGCACCTGAAGAAAGGCTTCAAAAACCTCAAGTATGGTGGAAATGTATAAATCTCTGCTGCAGATGAACTATGGCATGTACCTCCCCATCAGAAGCAGCAAGGTGAGAGCTGAAGTCCTGCCTTGGCTCATGGAGGAAGGTCTCCCCCAAATGATTCCATCCATCCTTTCTTGCTGGTGGCTCTTAGGGGTGACACGACTGAGGCTGACAAAATTGTGGCGCACAAAAGCGGGGCAGCTACAAGCACAGACCGCTCCCCGGACATCCCTGAAGAACCCCTTTGTTCTTGCTCTGCCTGTCTGTTGCCTCCTGAGAACCTTTGGGCTAAACGTCTTACTCCTTGTCCCAAGCCAAGACAAAGCAAAATTGTGTGCTTGCATCAATAGGCTCATCATCTGTATTTCAATCGCCAATTCGAAAGCCCTTGAGTAGTCTATGAAGCCTATAATAAATAGGGGGTATCCCTGGGAACACCTCGCTGCTGGCAAAACACATAATTTGAAGTCTCCAGGGATCTTTTCTTGCTCAGGCAGCTGTATGTTCAGGAGACAAAGCATCTCTATATAAATTATGACAGTTGTGTTGTTTTTATCTGATGTTGCCCACCCTGAGTCAACCAAGAAGGGCAGGATATCAAATCAAATGTGTTCATTCTAATTATATTATCTGTACGCTCCACAATTGCAAGGTGCAATGGATTTTATATAGAGCTGTTCTTAAGGGCAATATGAAAGCAGCAGCTACACTTGTGTAGTGGTTGAAGTATCTAACTAGGACCTGGAAGACCAAGATTCAGGTCCTGACTCTTTTACCAAAGTGCGCAGGGTGACCTTGAGCCAGGCACACACACTCAGCCTAACCTACCTCACAGGGATGTTGTGAGGATAAAATGGAGAAGAACATTGTAAGCTGCTTTGGGTTCCCATTGGGGAGAAAGATGGACTTTAAACGAATAAAAATATTAATTCTGGCACTGGATCGGTTTCACTGACTACCCGTTACCTTCCTTACTCCACTCAGTGCAAGTACATGAAAACATAACAGCAGTCAGCTCCACAAGATAATTAATCTTTGACAGGAGAACGTCCTTTTGTCCATCCAGATCCTCCATCCCATCCATTTGTTTCTTTTTGTTTGTTTATTTTTTAAATAAAATGTTGCCTGTCCAGGAACCTGCCCAAGGTGGCTTTAAAAAAAAACATTTAAAGGGATTAATTAAAACCCAGCATTAAAAAACTCCAGCCCAGCATAAAATCACAGACCATAAAAGCAGACCACTGACACCTTAAAATATCAGTTTCCAGAATAAAATAGTGTTTTACAAAAGCCCAGCCCCTTAAATAAAAGCCGAGGTGAACCAAGACATGTTGCCCAGGCTCCTAAAAGAAAGCAACGTAAGATCCATGAGAGCTTCAAGGGGAAGGACATTCCCTAGGCAGGATGCCCTTACTGGAAAGCCCTGGGATTGCCACCTCCTTCATCGCTGATGGCAGGAGAGTGGAGAGCAGGGCTTGGGAAGCAGATCTTAATTGGAAGACAGGACCACATGGAAGAAAGCAGTCTTAAGGGCCTTGTCCCCTAAACTACTTAGGACTTAAAAGGCAAGAACCAGCAGCACTTTGAAGTGTACCCCAAAACACACCGGCAGCCTGGGCAGATTTTTTCAACACTGGGATATTTCATAAGCAGGACTTCCTACAGCCCTGTCCCTGTTTGAGCCTAGAAGCTGTCTGTGTTGAGCAGGCTGGGCCCTCCTCCAGTTTCCGTCAATGCATAAAACCACGAGAGCAAGAATGACTTCCGTGAGCTGCGTTTTCCTCGTGCCAACTTGTAATTTATGAAAGCATTTAGCTGAGGGGTTTTTAAAAAGTTTCAACAGCTGTTTTCTTGGACATTTAAAATTTGTAAATATCGACACCCTGGTTTTTCTGACTGCTCAGAAAAGCAGGTCGCCCAACAACCTGCTATAAAGCAGGTTGCCCAACAATAACCACGAAACACCAACTAGCAACTGAAAACACAATACAAACTACTCAGCACAAGCTGGCTTCTGGGGATGCAGTTGTCAATCAGAGCCAAACGTTCTACAGAGTTGTTGCCTATAGATCAACAGCAAAGGGCTGCGATTGGTTTCCAGGATAAAGGAGTTCCACAGTCCTGGTGATGCCATCAAGAAGGCCCTGCCCTTGAGCAAATCTGATGCTTGAGCCTCTATAGGTGGCGTGTTCAAGTAAGTTGAGTTGTTCTGGACCCATACCACTGAGGGCTTTAAAGGTTAAAAACAGCATTTTGGCACGTGCCCAGAAACTCACTAGATGGGGTGGTCAACCTGCGGTCCTCCAGTTGTTCATGGACTACAATTCCCATGAGCCCCTGCCAGCATTTGCTGGCAGGGGCTCATGGGAATTGTAGTCCATGAACATCTGGAGGACCGCAGGTTGACTACCCCGAAGACAAGGGCATCGTTTTTGAATCAGCACTTATATATTCCATGTGGAAGTCATTCAGTTTCCTGGTCATATTCTGTACATTTGTGGATCTTAAACAACAGAGCGCACATTGAGTACATTTATGTGCAAAGTATGTATGAATATATTGCCTAAGTCCTTTTACAGATCATACCCTTGATTACTTAAAGGGGAACACAGCTATGCTTCCCAACCATATTCTGCACAATCACGCCACTTCTGGGGTTTTCTCGAAGCCTGAAAAATGTTTCAGGGGTTTCTCAACAATGAAAAAATTCATGAAAGGCTGACTTAAACAAACAGCCTCTCCCCCTCCATCCATTAAATTGTTATTTTTGCACTTCTTATTCTTCATCTCACTTTAGCTTCTATAGTCTTCAGGGAAGGGAACTGGGTTCCCCCCCCTTCCATTACTCTTTCTGTACTTTATGAAGCAACAATAGTCATGTCAGACAGTGAGAGTCAAATCTGCTGTAAAGTTCCCTAGTTGGCTTTGCTCTAGTCACCTACCTCACAAGATCGTTGTGAGGACAAACTGGGGGAAAGGGCAATCCTATATGGCATCAAAAGCTAATAAATAGTGAACGGCCCAGTGAAAATACGATGGGGTGATCTTCTGCGGTTTGGGGAGAAGCTTCCAATTTAGAGTTCTTGTTAGGTTTGGCTGTCCTCCTTTTAGTGGCTCTGCGACCATTCTAAGCGGACACTTCCCCAGATTCTACCCAGCATTTTCCGAGCAACTTATTGTACAAAAGAAGCTGATGTTTTCGTCTTACAAGAACGTTGGTCCCACAGAGAAGCCTCCTGTGTTTGCTGTAGGTATGTATGCTGAGACGACCTCACACACACACACACAGAGGGAAATTCATAGATCGACACAGACAGAAAAGACACGAATTGAAACAATGCTGCAAACTAGTATGCGTACACCCATGCAAATGCATAGGGATGTTGCACACACTGGCCTCTGATACACGCAGAACATGGGGGCTGGAGCATCTGCTCCAAATGGGAATTTTCCCAGTTTGGCCCTCTCTGGACTGGCCTTCAGGTGCAGTGGCTCCTCTGCAGGTACCTCTTCAATACAGCAGGCCCCTGGGCTTGCAAGCCGGTGGCCTTCCTTTGCAGGTCCGGAACTGAGCAAGGTTGCCAGAACTGCAGAGAGGGCCGGGCCAAGCAGCAGTCGCCAACCCAGATTAATAAGGTCCTCTCCGGATGGGCCTTCCTGCTTGCCTGCCTGGTTTATGAAACGGCAGCTCCTGAGCAATTCTTTTTAACTCTTAAAGGCACTCAGCCATGACCCCCCTGCTTTCCCTCCCCCTCCAAAACCCCAGGCAGCCAATCCAGTGCCTCTCAGCTTTACCAGGCAGTGCTTAGAGGGGACGGCATGGGATAAAACCCGCTCGAAATGCTTCTCTCGCTGGGGACAAAACTTCCTAAGCCGGCCAAGGCAATCTGGATCGCCTAGGTCTTCTTGCCCAGGACAAACTGACAGGGACTGCGGAGAGCACCAGCCAGGTAAAGGGCATCCCAGGGGCCCTGAGCTGCACCTGGGTGGGGGTGGGAGGACCGGAGTGGACAGCCCCTGCGAGACGGGATCTGGGGCAAAAGCATGCCTTCCTTGCTCCCCAACTCCCTTGGCAGGAACCTGCCCCACTTCTCAGCTGGTGTCAGCCAGTTGCTGGCCTTTGGGGGGGGGGGTTGTCTTTGGAAGGCCCCCTCCCCCGGGACTCTTGGTCATGCGACTCTTTCTTCCCCAGCAGCACAAGTTGGGGGCTCGGGATTCCCCAGCCCAAGGACAGTCACCTCGGCCTCAAAGGGTTGCTGCGTTCGGCAAACGAGCCCATCTCCCCGCCCTGCCGCCAAGAGAGCCATGCCCCATAACTCCATCCGCTCAGGTAAGCACTCTCCGGCTGAACCGAGCAGATCCGAGGGGGGGAGGGTAATGGGGGGGGGTCGGCAGAAGGGACGAGAGGAGGGGCTGGACAATGACGCCCCCTCGCCCCCCTCCTCGGGACAAGGCGCTTCCCCTCGGGCGGCTCAGGTGGGGCCTTGGCGCAGAGCGGGAAGCGAGCGCCGTTGGAGGCCAAAGGGACCTCGGCGCGACCCTCCTTGGGCCCCAGGACGGCTCTGGACCGCCCCTGTCGGCCCGGTGGCGGAGGCACGACCCGAAGGAGCCTGGCCAAGGTGGGCCTCGGGCGGCTTCCAGTCCAAGCCAGCAGCTCCAGCCAGGCGCCCGCGGGCACGCAGAAACAGGGCCGGGAGCCGCCCGCGGAGCGATGCCTTTTGCCCCCGCCCCGTCGAGGCCTCGGGGCCCGCTCCCATCGCCAAGGGCGCTCTTGGCCGGCCGGAGCGCAGTCAGAACGGGGCGCGCCCCAAGGCTCGGCACCAGCCCCGCCAGCGCCTCCTTCGCGGCCCAAACTGCGGAGCCTCGTCCATTATATGAACCGGGGTGGGGGGGGGGGGAGATCATCCAATCCAACCCCCGCGCCGTTCTCAGGTCAAGCAAGACAGCCCCCCCCCCCGGGAAAATGGGTCTGGGGGAGTTCTCTGCTGCGGGGCGCGCGGTGCTGGGTGGGGGGCTCTGGCCATGGCAGTGGTTCGCTGGGGCTGAAGTCCGCTAGAAGCAGTCCTGGCAACTTTGCCGCATTTTCCTGATTTGTAAAGCGCCGGGTGGGTGGGTTGGGGGTGTCTGCTTTTCCAGAGGAGGGGGTGTTTCTAGAGGACCCCCTCCTTGACTTGACCAGGCAGAGCAGGATATAATGGATGATAAGAGAAGGCACAGAGCCAGTGGACGGTCAGGTCTATTGATCCCTGGTCAACACAGTCAAACCAAAATCAATAATTCGGGTTGATTACGAGGAAATAGGAAATCCAGCGCCGCTAACCGCGGAGAGGGGAAGCAGAGCCCTGAGATCTCCATTAGTCAATCTCTTCTGTAATTATTATGTTTAATTGCCGAAAATCGTTTTTTGTTTTTTTACAATTCAGAGCCTGGAATATGGGTAAAAAATAAAGGAAGGGAGGTCATCGTTTTCCTATCGCTTTGGTCCTAGTGTATGTGACCATATTGTGCTTATCAGTAATTTGAATTTCGCATAATATATGCGCATTCTAGATATTACACTTTTTATTCTTTGTTAATAAAAGTCCAGGTTAATTTTAAAAAGATAAAAAGAGAACTGGTAGGGGAGACACAACAATCGGTCGCTCGCGGAAATTATTCGTTCCAATTCGATCGCTGCCGACCGCGCGCCAGTTCTCCTTTGTGTTTGAGTGAGAAGGGAGGTGACCCTCAATTAAGTCGTTATTAAAAAGCAAAATAGTTCGAGTCCCGTCTCCTCCTCCCCCCCCCCCAATGCAATTCGATTTCAACTACACGAGCGGACTATTGAGGGGGGGGGGGAGAGTCGGATTTCCGACAAGTCAATTTCACCCGGCAAATTGGAAAGGATATGGGCAGTCCCCGGATGTACGGTTTTGATTGATGATCCTGACTCGGAAAGCAGGTGAATTTCGTGGGGCCCGCTTCAAGTTCTCGCCGTCCAGGCTAACTTGGAAGGCGGTGGCCCTTGGTTGAGCAGGGCCTCCTCACAAGTAGATGCTCCTCAGCGCCTCAACTTCCGAGGCATTCGAGAAAAGGATCTGTGCCTCTGCTTGACCTCCTTCCTTGCCTCTGAAACCCCATCCGTTTCCCTTTACCCAAGGGGGGGGGGGGTGATTCAGCCCCGGGAAAGTCTTGTGCGACCCTAAAACTCGCCCGCGGTCGGTGAAGGATGGCCTCTTCCAGTCGAGCCCGGTGACTCCAGGACGCCTTTTGCGTCCCGGAGAGTTTGGCGCACGGAAGTCTCCGGTCCCGACTCGGGCACTGGGGGCTTGGTTGCTTGCCTGGGTGCTTTTCGGCGTCTTGGGCCAGGCGAGGAGGGGCTCGATCCCACGGAGGGAGGGAGGGAGGGAGGGAGGCAGACCGCGAGTTCCGTCGGTGCCGCTCGGCCGGTGACCTCGAAGGCACCTTGGCCGGAGCCTGACGCGGGCGTCGAGCCCCGGGTGCAGAAAGCGCGGCCTCGGGAGAGGGGCTCCAGTGCCCACGGAGTCGGGGGGAGGATTAGGACGGGGCTTTGCCCGCTCTCCTGCCGACCGGGGCGACAGTGGCCTACCGGGGCGCCACCACCTGCGGCCCTTCGTGGCCAGCCAAGTCTGGGCGAGCGGAGGGTCCTCCCGAGCTGGCCTCCTTGACCGGAGGAGGGCCCTTTGCACAGACGGCAGTCCCGGCGGGCGCTTCCAGCCTTGCGCCTTGGGGCGATGACCGACCGCTTTTTCCCCGGCCCCTCTGTCGGCGTCTCTGTCACGTGGGAACGAGGCGGGGGACACGTGTTGCTGAGCTTTGCAGGTTTGCCACCACCCGCGGGGCCTTTTGATTTTCGTTCGAGGCGTTTTCAGAGGGGGCGAGGGAGGTGAAGGTTGCCTGTGGGCAAAGAATCGTGGATTTTGGGGTGGCAGCTTGTGGGGGGGGACCTCCTGAGGACAAGGGCCAGGATCGTGACAAAGGGGGGGGGTCTCCTCATCCCGTTCCCAGGGTCTCCTGCAAGAAGGGAGGGGGGAGTCCAGTTGACCGCGGAAGAAAAGAGGAGCCCAGGTCCCCCTTCTAGATCAGCCACCTTTGGGCCCCCCATAATCAGGCCAGGCGAGAGGAACAGAAATTGGGCTTCAATTCTGGGGCCTGACCAGGCAGAGCCTTTCCTCCCCCTGCGGGGAAATCACAGCTTCTGCTTTGGGTACGGGAAAGACACGGATCACTGGTCCGCCTGCCATTTCCTGGCTGTGGCTCTCGGTGCTGCTGCAGTGCCTCACCCCCCCCCCCCCCATGTGTGCACTGACTGATCAGGATTATTCCAGTTCTTTGCTCCCTGCACTCCAGTCTTGAGTGCCTGACATCTTTCTCTGCATCTCCCACACTATATAAATACTTTGTCAGACTCAGGTCACTCCGCCTGGCCCAGACAAGAGATTGTATTTGTTGACTAAAGATTAATTCATCCAGAATAACTCCCACCTCTTGCTGTCTGGGGAATACAATCCATGTCTCAGAATAGGTAGGCACTGAAGGCGGGTGATGGAGGGCCGTTAGTTACCTATCCTGACTGAGGTATACATTTTTTAAAAGTAAAACTGTTGTGACCGAGCAGTGATATCAGGGCTCTCTCAGCCTCACCCACCCCACAGGGTGTCTGTTGTGGGGAGAGGAAAGGGAAGGCGACTGTAAGCCGCTTTGAGCCTCCTTCGGATAGGGAAAAGCGGCATATAAGAACCAACTCTTCTTCTTCTTCTTCTTCTTCTTCTTCTTCTTCTTCTTCTTCTTCTTCTTCTACGTAGCCTGTGTTATCTGAAACGATCTTTGCCACACTGATTTTGAGTTTCCGCGTCTGTCCTTATGACTGAAAAGCTTGTACAGTCTTAAACCAGCAGAAGCCGTTTTGTATCTAGCCAACCGAAGTTGTATTATACCGAGAGAAACTGTTCAGAGATCTTTATACTCAGTACTGGTACTTTTAAATTTATTTGGGTAATGGTCAAGCCAGTTTGGTGTAGTGGTTAGGAGTGTGGACTTCTAATCTGGCATGCCAGGTTCGATTCTGCGCTCCCCCACATGCAGCCAGCTGGGTGACCTTGAGCTCGCCACAGCACTGATAAAACTGTTCTGACCGAGCAGGAATCTCAGGGCTCTCTCAGCCTCACCCACCTCACAGGGTGTCTGTTGTGGGGAGAGGAAAGGGAAGGCGACTGTAAGCCGCTTCGAGCCTCCTTTGGGTAGAAAAAAATGGCATATAAGAACCGACTCTTCTTCTTCATATCTGTTTAGCTTCTTTGATTCTTTCCATAGTTGCATTTTTGTTTTAAGAGCCAGATGTCCTCTACCTTGTTGGTCTTGAAGCTGCTTCAGAAAAGCCCAATAGGCCTCACCTTTGTGTCTTCAGAGTACCCATTCTGAAATAGTTGCCTCCATCAAGGGAGGGTTTGTAGTTGGGAACTTCCTAGCATTACGTGGAATCTCTCAGTTTTTCATAATTGGACCCACCCTCCATGGCAGCCATTTTGGGATTGGACTCATTTCAGTGGCAGCCATTTTCTTGTGGTCTCCCCTACATGTTCTCAAAATTTTAAAAGTGTCCACAAGTTAAGCAGGTTGTGGACCCTTGTGGGGAAAAAGTTTCACAGGAGGCATAGAACAAGTTCAGTCCACAGACTTTTAAAACTTATTTATTGTACGTCCTGTATGTGTGTGTCTTGCCCAGAAACACACACACACACACAATATAAATACTTTAAAAGCTCACATTGTTAGGCAAGGGACATTTCACAGGTAATATGGAAAGTCGGAACATTCTGACAAACACTTCAAGTCTGACTATTCAATGGGAGCATGCTGAAAAAAATACTTTAAAAAACTGAAACGGTGACAAAACAATTGTAATAATTTCTTGATATTTCCATGTCTCTTTCTGCCTGTGTGTGTGTGTGTCTCTCTCTCTCTCTTTCCTACATAATTGTTATTGCTTGCATGATTGCTCTGGCCTCATATTCCATCTCCCCTCAGAGGCATTCTCAATTCTGCTGTTATTCTTGTATTAGTGCTGAACCCATTAAAGCTAATTTGTTCACCCTAATCTCCATTTATTTTTCCCTAGTTGATATTAGATTTGCTTCTCTATTGCTCTATCCTGATTTTCTTTTTGTCTTCCTAATAGGTCTCTCCCTCCCCTTTTCTCTGTTAATGGTATCACCTTCCCTTTTCCCATCCTCTGAATCACATTAACTCCTGATCCTCCTTCCGTGGCTCAGACCCCCTGGCGGGCAGCCTTCGTTCGGGTGCTGTGCTTTGTGGGGTTCCCCACAGCCTCACAAAAAAAGAGCACGGGTGCCTCCCAGCAACGCACAAAATCATTTAGACAAATATGCGGGGCAGAGCACGGGTTGTGCTCACTCAGGTTGGGCCATCACCAGTTCAGGCCTTTCCAGATGATATTTTCTTTGGGGAGCTTAAGGTCCAGCTGTTATCCGTTTGTTGCACAGAAATCTAGATACCTTCCCTCCAGACAGCTCACTTTTGCAAGGGGCATTCAATTTTCCTAGTCCCGAACTTTCATATGTTAATCCAGAGGAAGGTGGGTTTAGTTCACTCTTAGCAAAACAGAAGCCCCTTTCAACACCCCACCCTCTCACCATAGGAAAGAAAAATATGAGGGCTAGTTAGACTCCTACAGAGGGATGGTAAGTCTTGGGGGGAATGTGGTTGAGGTATGTACCAGGATAAGTCGTACAGTGACAAATTCTGATATGCTGGCTGGTGGAGATACAGCTCCCAAGAAGTGCAGTTAGGATATCAGGAGCTACATGCTTGTTTCAGGGCTCAAAAGTACCTGGGAGGAGGGGGAAAATGAGTGAGGAAGACTAAATCAGCTTGGTGTAGTGGGTAGGAGTGCGGACTTCTGATCTGGCAAGCTGGGTTTGATTCCGTGCTCCCCTAAATGCAGCCAGCTGGGTGACCTTGGGCTCACCACAGCACTGATAAAGCTATTCTGACTGAGCAGTAATATCAGGGCTCTCTCAGCCTCACCTCCCTCACAGGGTGTCTGTTGTGGGGAAAGGAAAGGGAAGGTGATTGTAAGCCACTTTGAGACTCCTTCAGGTAGAGAAAAGCAGCTTATAAGAACCAACTCTTCTTCAGTAATATCAGGGCTTTCTCAGCCTCACCCACCTTACAGGGTGTCTGTTGTGGGGAGAGGAAAAGGAAGGCAATTGTAAGCCACTTTGAGACTCCTTCGGGTAGAGAAAAGCGGCATATGAGTACCAACTCTTCTTCTAAGTGAATCCTTACACAATCATAACTGGGCTTGGATGGCGAGGACCCATCCAGTTATGCTGACCTGCTGAATTATGGACAAGAGAGGACAACACCATTTTTTTTCAGAGCAAAGGGAGGGAGGCAAAGCTCAGAAAAGCTTCTGTTAATTGAATAACTGAAGCTGCCTTATACTGAGCCACACCACTGAGATCCGAAAAGATCATTATTGTCTGCACAGCTCTCCGAGGTCCCAGGTAGAGGTCCTTCATGCACCCATTCAATTGCTTTAGAAGTTTTACAAACACACACGGAAACCTTCCTTTACGTACTTAGTGGTAGCTTCCTGCCTTCTAAGTAAGAAAATGAAATATATATTTCTGGATATTCACCTAGAATCTTGAAAAATGTCATTCCTCAGCCAAAAAGTTCCAAAGCTTGAGACTGTTGAGTTGAAACACGTGGACCTTTTCCGCACCAGGAATTTGCCCCAATTCACCACTCGATGCAGTGAAATTTGGGCTCAGTGGGGACGCTAGCTCACCCAGGAACTCCTTGCAGAGCTTGTGGTAGACCCTTTATTTGTCAAATTATCAGTTAAGAGTAGTGCATATCAATTCTGATAGGATCATTTTCACATTGAGCTAAATCCCCCCCCTCCCCCTTTCTGTGCTCTGCAAAATAATGCTTGGATTTCCGGGCTTTCCAGCCTCACTTTTATGATTATATCACTGGTCATGCCTCTGTTTTTCTCCTGTCTGAACTCACCGTTTGCCTAAATTTTTGCCAGCTAGCAGTAATGTTCCGTTTGGTATCTGAGGAAGTGTGCCTGCACATGAAAGCTCATACCCTGAATGAATATGGTTGGTCAAGATGCCACTGGACACAAATTGGTCCTACTCCATGCATCCAACAGAGTGGGCTTTGGTCTTATGACAGGTTCCTATTTGTCAGTCTTTGAGCTAGTCTGTGGCTGCCATAGATTAGAATGACTACCCCTCTGCGGTCCCCCTCCCTCACTTTTTGAGCGAAATTTCTATCATTTTCCAAAAATGTTAGACCGGGTTGTCACCTATGACTTATTTACAAATTGCCTTAGAGCACAATCAATAAAAACAAGATGAGGGGAAACACCATTTTGTTTGTACTTTATTTTTTAAATATTTAAATACCACAATACTCCACAAAAATCCTCTGTTGTAGTTTCCACCATAAAACAGCAAACAGAGTGACTGAAGTCACAAATAGGATTAAAATCTGACAGCAGAACCCCCTAAAAGCAATTAAAACAATGAACTACGTCTAAAGTTACAATAGCTATTAAAACAGGAGAATAACAGGAGCAGAACTATGTAGAATACAGCTGAAATATGGGCTTAAAATTACAAAGTGCCTAGGTTTGTCTACTGTCAAAAGACAACCAACATGGTATACGCTTAGAGTGTTGATCTAAGAATTGAAAGACCCAAGTTAAAATCTCCACTCTGCTATGGACCACTCACATGCTTGTAGCCAGCCTACGCCACAGGGTTGTTGTGAGGCTAAAACAGGGAGAATGATGTCAGCTGCTTTGGGTTTCTGCTGGGGCAGAAAGTGGGATATAAAAAAATTAACGCTTTGACATATTCGGGACCAAGCTCAGGGTGTTTCGTAGGCAATGCTCCATAATCAAAAAGGCCTTGTTCTTGTTGTCATTCACTTCTCAGGTGATGGGGATACCTGAGCAGGTCCTGTGGTGAAGGCTGATATCGCAGGAGGTGTTTGCTGAGGTTTCTTAGTCTGATAATTTTTCATTGAGCCCAGAAACAGGCAACCGTTGGAGTTCTTTGCCCACGGGGAAAATATATTGCCTGTCATCTGTACCTGGCAATGATTTCAAATTCATTTTGAAATACTTGAACCTTCTGAACTATCTTTAAAGGCAGCATCACTAGAAGTTGGCTCACCACACCTAAATCGTGTCCATGTGTTTACTTAATTTATGTTCCTCCACAATGGACATCCAAAACAGTTTGCATAGCGTTGCCACCTCCGGATTGAGAAATACCTGGAGATTTGGGGATGTGGAGCTGAGGAGGGCAGGATTTGGGAAGGTGAAGAACTTCATTTGAGTGTAATGATATAGAGTCCGCCTTCCGAAGCAACTATTTTCTCCAGGGGAACTGAACTCTGTTGCCTGGAGATGAGTTGCAATCCCAGGAGATCTCCAGGCATGATCTGGAGGTTGGCAGCCCTAAGTTTACATTGGTCTTCTCTTATCCTGCCCTCTGAGTAGATTGGGCTGTGTGTGTGGGACTGTCCCAAGGTCAAGTTTCCAAAGCAGAGTGAGGATTCCCACTAAAGGGCCCTATCAGGAACTTTGAACAATGTCACCCCTTCATATAAATCAGTGGAGAGCATTCTTGTACCTGAGTACTTTGCCAGCTAATTTCTGCCTCGTTCTCTTCCGTGTGTAGATCAGGCCTTAGTCTTACCAGGACTGGGCTTTAGGTTCGTAGCTTGCTTCCAGCCTGTTTTTTCCCCTGGGCACCAACCAGTTTAAAACACCCACAGCCTCTCCAGGCTCCAGTGAAAAAGAGAGAGAGAACTGCAAATCAATTGACCCTAGTCTTTTTTCAAAGGTTGGCTAATGCCTCAGTGTCTGGTTCTGCAGGACAGGGATTGATGTATCTTTTGAATTATGCTATGTCTGCCCATGGTGTTATATAATAAAGCATCTCAGAGTTTCAACCATAGTTTGGACAGGATCAGAAAACAAATCTTAACGTATTATTGTGTTTCCTGGCACTATGTCATTGCTCTTTAAATGTTACGTCAAAGCTGTTTATCAGAATAAGTATTATTATTATTATTATTATTATTATTATTATTATTATTATTATTATTATTATTATTATTATGACCCCCTCACCGCCGCTATCGGTCAAGCCATCTCACGGCGGGTTACATAAAATAATGCCCCACAGAATACATAAAAAGCTTAATCCCCCATTAAAACAGTATCCTGACGGTAGAACTATTCCCCTTCCTCTCAGCCTACCAGTTCCCTTCCCTGTGCCTCGGGATAATTTATGGATGCCCATTCCACTTCAGATGGTTTAATCTAGAGGGTCCCATTCAATCTTCTGCACCCTGGCCTCAACCAAAGACCTGGCGGAAGAGCTCCGTCTTACAGGCCCTGCGGAACACAGAATTAAATAAACATGGCAGCAGAGGTAGCCTGCATTTTCTTCCCTCCCATTCTCAGATGCAGAAAAATATGCATGTAGCCTCAAAACTGAACCAGGGGCTACGAGGAGAGGGATGGATATAGACCACCTGCTGAGCATAGGCAGGGCGTATACCAGTCAGACGATTCATAACTAAACTAAGGCATGATCATACCTACCTAGGAAGATGCCCATTAGGCTTGACGCAACGCCAAAGGCCATGCATCCAATCCTCTGTCCAACAAGTATAGAGCCGTGTATTTGCTGAGTTCAGCTTAAGGTTCTTTGGCTGCAGTCATTCCCAAAACAGTGTATCAAACTGTGCTCTGGATAGACCTCACTTGAAAAATTGTATTCCGTTTGATGCTCTGCAGTTTAGTAAGGATGTTGACAAGCTGGACTCTTTCTTACATGCCCAGGGTAATGCTGGTCAGGAAGGAATTTTTCTCCAGGTCAGATGGGCCCGGGAATCATGGTTTTTTGTTTTGTTTTTTTTTTTGCTTTTCTCTGGGCATTGAGCAGGATTCACTGGGAAATAGGGGCAGGTGGTTTTGATTCCCTGCATTATGCAGGGAGTTGGACTAAGTGACCCCTTGGATACCTTCATCTCTATGCTTCTAAACCAGGTTTGGAAAAGACGCAGCAAAGTGGGAGAAAAAACAAAATGTGGACAATTAGGGGGCACAGTCATTTGGATGTGTGTGTGTGTGTTTTTAAATACCCCAATTGAGGCACAAAACTGGAACAAACCCACACACCCCCAGATGTGGAAGCAGCCTCAGTAAGGTGCAGTGAATTAATTGTCAAATTATACCTCATTCTTTTCCTCTGTGAACAGTTTTGCATTCCTGCTGCTGCATTTCCTTGTTCACTTTCATTTGCATGGTAAATCTGACAGGCAAGTGATGTTCAGAGGTAATTTGCCATTGCCTGCCTCCATATCGCGGCCCTGGTATTCCTTGATGATCTCCTTCCCAATACTGACTGAGGCTGACCCTGCTTAACTTTTGAGACTTGCTAAGATCCAGAAAGCCTGGGCTATCGAAGTCAGGGCCTTTGTAATTTAGTAATGTCCATTTTTTAAAAACCTTTTGAGTATCACAGGGCTGAATTTTTATCTCACAGCCTTGCAATAGATCTTTACAGGTAGCAGGTATGGGTGTGTGTGTCTCTCTTATTTGGGAGAAGACAAGAAGGACAGCAACTCAGAATTAATTGGCATAAGAATTCCCAAGAACTTGCATTACGTTAATTAATGCCATTGTCAGGAACCCAAAAGTTGAGCTGCAAAACAGTATTAAAAATCATTACAAATATTAATTAAACAAAGTACACTGGTATATTAACAATAATCTAAAAATAACGCATATCTAACTGCACATGACAGAATAGACCAAATGTATTTCCACCCACAGGGGTCATCCTCAGTGGTCAAATTATTGTGTGAAACGCTGTTTTGTACAAGATCAAAATCTAAAGGCTTGCTGGGTGGCAAAGAAAAATCTGTTACATGTAGCTCCAAGTAATGTTTCTAAAGTATCTGATTGGGAGCCCACCTTCTAAAATATGTATTATCTGAGGCCACCACTTTTGCCTCCCTCTACAGCATTCGCTGGCAGGGGGCTCCTGGGAATTGTAGTCCATGGACATCTGGAGGGCCGCAGTTTGACTACCCCTGCTCTACATCAAGAGTGCATTTCCATGTGTGCCAGAAAGTATTCCCCCAGTTTTACCATACATGACTTAAAAGTCAAGCCACTCGCTAATGATACTCCAGGAGCCCTAAAATGGTGGGATTTCTTGAACTGGGAGACTGGACTTGGTGTCATCAGTGTTACGATGCCAAAGGGTGACATCATAGCTGTTTCTCCAGCCTTCTTCTGGGCACTTAAGGAAACAGAGTGATTCAGTGTGATGTTTCCATTCAGGTGAGAAGTTATTAAGATCGGCACTGATTATAGGACTAGGAGGCTGGAGGTAGTGACCAGGTGCTTGTGTGGGAGAGGGTAAAACCGGTTAACGTTTAACTCGGGGGACTTTTAATGTTGTTCTTTGCTCACAGGGACTTTCAGGACGGGGCAGGAGGAAACTGAAATTGAAATGACTAATAATAAGAGGAGGAGGAAATATTTCTGGTATTTCTCTCTTCCTGTTCTGTGGGACAGGGATGTTTGGGAGCACAAGTCATGCCTCTCATCTTTGGGAACTCTGAGCACCGCTTGGGGCTGATATGAGCCATTTTGTCTTGCACGTTTATGGAACTAGGGCTCGGACGTTGATGCTGTGCTGCCGGCAGCCTGCCCCGTTGATTCCCCGGAATTATCAGCATCCTTTGATAAAATCAGAGTATGGAGCCCCCCTTGGGAGGCCCTGCTGGTCCTCAGAGGCCAGTCCCAGGAGATCTTGCTGGGAGATTGCTGTTCTGCTCCAAGACATCTTTATCTCAGGGCAACAGCTAGGTGAAGTAGCTCAGAGATTGGATGTGAGGTGTCACCTGGATGTAGACAACAAACTTTCACCTGAGCCAGGTGTGGCAGTGGGAATCCTGCACTGATGCATGGACTTGGGGATGGGTGGGATGAGAGCTAACAATGTCGGTACAAGACAGATGTCCGCGGCTGAGGGGTAAGCAATGGGGTTATGGGGATGGGATTCAGAATAGGGCTGCCTTCTATCTTAAGGATCAGTTGAGAGGTTAAAAATGAACCCAGTATTTGAACCAGCAATGCCGGAAGGGGCAGGATACAAATCCAAGAACGAACAAACAAATAAATGAACAAACGAACAATCTTACTGTGATTGAACTGTTTGTTTTTGCGTCAAATGAACTCTCCAGAGAACTTCATTTTTCGTTCCAAGGTTTGGATTGGATGCCATAAGTGGCTTCATATGCTAGAGAGTCAAGAGCATGTGAAGGCAGCCAATCAGAACACCTCTTTGTTGTGATGTAAAATGACGGACATGTGGTTGCCCAGGAAATGATGGCCTTTCCCTTCAAAATAACTAAGCCTCCAATGAGGCAGTGTCGGGTTGTGCATGCATGAAATCTTCCCAATCTGAACAGTTTGCCTGCCTTTCCTGCTAAAGAAACAGAGTCATGTGGGCATTTGGGGGCAAGAATCGAATTCATGCAGCCCTAGGGCACTTCTTTTGTTAGCGAAACAATGCTTTAAAGGGAAGAAACTATATTATAGCTCATCTCCAGACTAAAGAGGTCAGTTCCCCTGGAGAAAAGGGCTGCCTTGGAGGAGGGACTCGATAGCACTAGACTCCACTGGGGTTCCTCTCCACTGACTCCCCGACGCACCTCCACCTGAGTCCCAACCCAGAGCTGGTAATGCTAGACTGGGGCTAGCCGAAACACAAGTAGTTATGACGTTGCACTTTTAAACTCAAGGCACACAAAAACAAAGATCAATGTTGCAAAGAAGGTGGGAGTGGGGGGAGAAAGAAAGTGGGAGAAGTCAAAGACAGATCAGAGGGTGGGATAAATCCACAGCCCAGGGCCTGCTGACAGACAAGAGAGTACCATCTTCTTAATATCTTTTCCAAATATTTTTCCCTGTTTTTGAGACCAGCACCCAGTAGCCTTTTTGTATATTTGGGCTTTAGATCTTGTTTATTTGTTATAGGAATAGGAATACTTTGCATTTGCATGGCCCTTCTTTAACTCCTCAGCGGAGTTAAAGAATTCTAATCCCATTGAACTCTGCTTAGTCTGGCATGGCTAAAAACAGAGGAAGTGAGTCTGCTGTTGTATTTGGTGAATCCCGCCCCTTCCCCTTCCCTGCTTCTGATGCCTTCAACACTTTTCTTCCAAACCAGTTTAAAGAGAGTGACATCACACAGATGCACTTTTAAGATATGTAACAATCGCCGCCATTAAGTTCCACACTTTGTGTTAGCAGAGCTGTCTTTTCTGTTTTGCAAATGTGTCATGCAGTTCCTAAATGAAATCAGGTCTCCTTTTGCCCGCGTGGGACTGGGTTTGTCTCTTAGCAGGACATGGAGGATTGAACCAGCTGGGCGGAGCCTTCGTGAACGGCCGACCCCTGCCAGAGGTGGTCCGACAGCGCATTGTGGACTTGGCACACCAGGGCGTGAGGCCCTGTGACATCTCCAGACAGCTGCGGGTCAGCCACGGCTGCGTCAGCAAGATCCTGGGCAGGTAAGCATGAAGGTGGCAATGTTGAACCAAGCAGCAGTTTATTTCTCTTCTGCGAATCCAACCTGCCATCTTGCCAGGCTCGCACAGACAGAGAGTAATGTGTACCTTTCCTGAATTAAGGAATCGTTCTGGGGGCTGAGCAGACAACTGTCACGGATGGCTAATTGAAAGCCTGTAAGAAACAAGTTTACTGAGCCCCAGAGGAATAAGGCATTTCTCTGTTTTCCTTGTCTCGGTGTGTTTTCCCGCACACATTCAATTGTATTGCTCTCAGTGCACTTCTGAAAATGTTTCTGCGTGCTCTTCCCTTCAAGGGGTTTTTTGGGGGAGCCTATTCATTCCTCTCTCCCTGTCTTCATGACAGCTGAGCACAAATCCCTCATCCCAACTTCAATTGTATTAAAGAGCTTGACCAGTATGAGCTGGCTGGGCTCTTTCAGCCTTTGGGATAGTCGGAAATTCACCATCCCTGTCTTTTTTTGTAAGCAAAGAAGGGCTAGTCTGCTCCTAGAGTTTAGTTTTCCATTGACAAGACGGCAGCATCTTCCCTGGGCTGCCTTTGCCCACTGGGATGCCAAGAAGGGACAATAATAATGAAATGGTTTGTGAGGCCGTGTGGTACTCAAAGCAGCCACTTGGGAACCACTGATAAGCAGGCAGACCTCCCAGGGCTGCCAGTTAACAATTGCATCTTCTTCTCGGAAGGCAGAAACCAATCCACCGCCCAGTAGCTAATTTCTTTTCTCAAATTAGCCGCTTCTCAAGGACTAAGGACGTTTTAGTTGAGCCTTTTCATCCAGTGCAATTTGCTTTTAAGAACAGTAAGATGGATAAGATTTTATAAAAGGTCTAAGAGAGCCACTTTGGTGTAGTGGTTAGGAGTGCGGACTTCTAATCTGGCATGCCGGGTTCAATTCTGCAGTCCCCCACATGCAGCCAGCTGGGTGACCTTGGGCTGATCACAGCACTGATAAAGTTGTTTCGGATTGAGCAGTAATATCAGGTCTCTCTCAGCCTCACCCACCTCATAGGGTGTTTGTTCTGGGGAGAGGAAGGGAAGGCGACTGTAAGTTGCTTTGAGACTCCTTCAGGTAGAGAAAAGCGGCATATAAGAACCAACTCTTCTTCTAATTGTAGATCAGATCACTTTTCCTAAAAATCTAAAATACATAGTTGAGGAAAGAGCAGGGTGAGGTTGGAGTGTCTGGTTAACGGCTGATAATTCCAATCAGCGTGAATCAATTTTGAAACTGCAAATAGTAGCAGGAAATATTATTATTGATACATGCTTAACTCCCCAGTGGAGAACCAGAGCAGCTGGCAACATTGTCGCCCTGTTTTATCCACCCGACAACCCTGTCAGAGAGTGACTGGCCCATGGTCACCCAGCACTCTGCCTCAGCAGCCTTGGCATTCAAACCTGAGCCAGATCCTAGTGCAGCATTTCGGCCACTTTGCCACACTATTAACCAACTTTCATCCAATATTAACAACCTCTCAGTAACATCCCCCCCCCGCCCTTACTGGTGTGGTAATCCTATTGCTTTCTCTATTGGAGTAGGTACTACGAGACTGGCAGCATACGACCTGGTGTGATTGGGGGCTCCAAGCCCAAGGTGGCGACACCCAAAGTGGTGGAGAAGATTGGCGACTACAAACGGCAGAATCCGACCATGTTTGCCTGGGAAATCCGGGACCGCCTCCTGGCAGAGGGCGTCTGCGACAACGACACTGTTCCCAGTGTGAGCTCCATCAACAGGTGAGAGCCTGAGAGGTGGCCTCCTCCAGGGGGTTGCCCATCGCATGTTCTTCCATTATCACGGAAGTGCTGACGGCAGACGCAAAGCTTCATGCTCTTCCCTAGGCACGTGCAGCTGGTTGCCTCTTCCTTTCTCTTTCCAGGATCATTCGTACCAAAGTTCAACAGCCTTTCAATCTCCCGCTGGACAACTGTGTGATGTCAAAAACCTTGAGCCCTGGTCATAATCTCAGTAAGTGCCTGCCTGGCGAACTGCCTCACCTGCCTCTCCTCTGCCCCAGGTTGTCACTCTAAATTCCGAGGGCATCACCCCAGCTGGATTACTGCTGGGTCCAAGGAACGGAGGCTTAGGGAGTAATCAGGGTTGGCCACAGATGGTAGCAGGTACTTGAATCATATGGCTTGCTAGCAGAGTGAGGTTTCTTCCAGGTCAGCATGCTGGAAGAAGTGGTGCCTTGAGCAGATTGCAGATTGCTCTGTCCTGGCATCAGATCTGCCAACCCGAGGTTCCTAGAAACCAGAGGCTCTATTCCCTGGCAGCATTGAGATTCCTCCATGGTGTCATCATAGGTCAACCTGTAAGGAAACAGGGAAATTTAGACCATAGTTCTTGTGTTGCATATTTGTCTGCCTTTGGGAATTCACTGTGCCTAAGTCTGATGGGGTCATTCTGTCCCATTGCTTCTGCTTATACTATTCTTTCTCTGAACACATTTAAACTTATGGTCAAAGTAGAAGTGACACTGGGAGAGCCATAAATGAAACTTTCTAGCACTTTTCAAAAAGAAACGGCAGCTTTGTAGACTCCCGTGTAGGTGAGGACAGGGAGGGTTTAAACCTTGGCTCCCTCCTCATTGTTTCAGCAATCAAAACTGACCCTCCTGGGCTTTCCAGAGAAGTCACAGCCTTGGGGAGTGGGGTCAGTTTCAGCTAGTGCAACTGCATGGGCGAGTCAGATGAACTGTTTTCCCTCCTCCCCACTTTCTCTAATCTGAATTGGGATTCTTCATGGCTGCTGCTGTGCTTTGAGTTGCACTAGGGAAATGTGTTCACAGATCTCTGCATCAGAGCCCAGTTAGGCTTTCCTTGCTTGTTCTGGCCTCCCATACCTTTCCTCAGGTCTGTGAGCCCTGCCCTGGGAGAGATGGTTGTCTCTGGAATGTTCTGATGCTCACCTGGTTTCCCTCTGCTGTGTCCTTCAGTTCCTAGCTCCACTGTGACTCCACCAGAGTCCCCTCAGTCAGATTCTCTGGGCTCCACCTACTCCATCAATGGTCTTCTGGGGATCGCTGTGCCCAGCAGTGACAACAAGCGGAAGATCGATGACAGTAAGTCCTGTTGGACCACAGAGTCGGGGTGGGCTGTGCCTGTTCAGTGTATTCAATTATTATTATTGTGTTTGTGATTCAGGTAATGTTCAGGTGGACAGCCGGGTCGGTCTGAAACAGTAGGTCAACTTGGTCTTAAAGGTGCCACTAGACTCGAATTTCATTCTTATTCAGGTTTTGATAGTACAGTCAGAGAAATTTGTTTAAAACTCACCAATCTGGCCTAGGTCAAATCTACTAAAATGCGTAGACATTGAATGTTAACGTTCACACATAACAAAAATAGAGTCCAATAGCACCTTTAAGACTAACACAGATTTATTCAAGGCACGAGCTTTTGCATACATGCACTCTTAGTCTGAGGAAGAGTGCATGCACTCAAAAGCTCACGCTTTGAATAAATCTGTGTTGGTCTTAAAGGTGCTACTGGACTCTGTTTTTGTTGTGCCACTTCAGACCAAGACAGCTCCCCACTTGAATCTCTCCTTCTACCCATAAACAGACTCATTTCCTCAGGACCTCCAATGCAGCCTTAGTTGACTGCCGGATGGCCTAAGTGTGTTTAACAAGTCGTCTGCTTGGAAATTCTACACTTTGAATGATCAGAACCAGCCCTTTGCATTGCTTATCTTCAGCTGCAGCAGTCAATTTTGTGCATATTTAACCAGCAGGAGGAAAACCGACAAAGTAACCATTCAAGCTGATCAGAACATCAGACTTGCAGATTTGCTCCACTCTGGCTGTAAATGCTAAAGATTTAATTGATCCATTTTAAACAGGGCTAGCTAGCGCAGGTTTACTCATAAAGGTGTGACTTTCTCACTTCTTCCTATCTGTTTGTGGCCTGCTGCAGCTGCTAACTTTGGCCTAGACCACTTACCACTACAATGATCGCCCACACGCTGATTCACGCTCATGCTGGCAATCTTCTGCCAGGCAGAAACCCACCAGTTCTGTTTCACCTGCTGAATTTCTCCCTGAACGTTCATTGCTCCGTTGCTGTGTTACATTTCTGCCCAGAGATTTACTCCAGTGCATTGGGAATTTTATATTACATCCGCTTGTCCTCTCAATCCAAAATTTGTTACGGTGGACCTCTTGGGTGATTGAATAGGAACAGTCCTGACAGCAGAGAAATCAGACTGTATAACACTTGAGTTATAGCAGTTTTGTAAATTTTGGAGGAGAATTTGTTTCAGTGACCTTCATGTACTATAGAGGTAAAAAGAGAAGAAGAGTGACAAACAATAATTGAACATTACCATATGCTGCGCCCTGACCTGAATGGGCCAGGCTATCCTGATGTCTTTAGATCTCAGAAGCTGAGCAGGAAGACTACCTAGGGATACCAGGGTTGCTATGCAGAGACAGGTGATGGCGAACCCTGCTTGATCCTCTCTTGCCTAGAAAGCCCTAAGGGGTCGCCATATGCTTTGGCCCCATCTTACATAGGGTGGTGCTCAAATGGAAAGAAGGACATCACTTTGTAATAATTCTTCCCATGTTATTTTATTTTGTACTTTTATAGTATTTGAGGGGTGGGGGAAGCAGTCAGTATTTAAGCAGTGATAACAGAGGCATTTTTCATTCACTTTCTCTGAAATTTCTTTCATTAGTTTACTTGCTCATGATTATTTGGTAGGGCAAATAATTTCTATTTTATAATAGATAGAATTTGAGTGACAACACGGACTATTCTCCGCTTTTACTGGTTTTGCCTCATTGGCTAGAAATTGCTCGCTTGGCCTAAACTGCCTAGACTGTATTCCCCACTGACTAAAATGCCAACCTTTATATGATTAACTTTAAGGCTACAATACAGATTTTCATCACACCAATGAAAGGAACATCCAACTGTTAGATCCGTGGGTTCATAGACCAGGATACTGGGAATTCATTTCAGCTCTTTATTGTGACCCTAGCATAATCGTACAAAGAGGCAAAAACTGAAACCGACAACCAACCGCAATTTACATACAAATCCCCACAATAGTGTGCACTATTGGTCAGTTTCACTTTAAACTGACTGGATCCGGCAGGCAGGATCTAGCCCACGTTGGTCAATTACATTGCAGGCTTCCAATCTTGGCTCGGACTTCAAACTTGGTCCTTGGCAGAATTACAGACACGACACCAACAATATTCTTGAATTTTTGAAACTACTAAATGACAAGAGCCCATGGGAGGCAAGGTTTACACACACCCATACACACACACACACACAACCCCCAAGTAGCCATTGCATTTTTTCATTCCTGCTCAGGAAGATACTTACCCAAAATCTCTCTGGCACCAAGTGAACGAGGCATTAGGAAGGTGTTTTGGAAGATCGAGCCTGGTGGTATGCTACTAGCACAGCTTTGCCATAGGGGTGTGGCCGAAGGACTTGCCCGGATCTCAACATGCCATTCTTCTATGTTTTTAATGTTCTAAGGCCCTTTAATCTGACCTTTTCTGTTACAAGAAGCCCTTTTGTCCCCTAGATATGAGATAGCTAAATTTTAATGGGTGTGTGTGCGTGTGCTTGGTTTTGTTCTTGTTTTTTTTTTAACTGTCAGATTGTTGTCAGCCTTGGGAATTGTCTAGTATTATGTATGGGGAAATGAAATAGCTTTTCATGTCTTATTTTCCCCTTACTCTTATAATGGTGTTTACCTTTGGAATTGTGAAATAGTTCTTTCTGGGGCTGATAAACATTCTGTTGCTGTTAAACTGGTACTTACTTGAGGAACAGTGTAGTTCCCCCCCATCCCCTGTTTGGGGCTTGCGTTGCAGATTGCGTCAATCATTTGTGAAGTCCTCCTTGGAGATTGTGTAACAAGGGGAGGGGTTGGGCTGTTAATATTATATTTCTATGTAGTATTATGAAATAGCCTTTTTTTTTGCACTGCTACTCAGTTTTCCCTTATGGCCAAATGTGACTTACCTTTAGAATAGTGTCCTCCTGCTCCTTTCCGACCTCCTCTTGCTACACAGATATCTATAGCACAATAACTCCTCGTGATATCTATTTTTAATGCTGTGCAATAATTATTGGAATTTTTGCCGTGTCATTTTTTTTGCTGTTCTGTAATTATTTTTTTCCTTGCAGAAATAGTATTTGTTCTCAAATTGAATAATATTTTACAAACAGTGGGTATCCATTTTATGATGCAATCTTGTGTACTTATTAAAGGCTAAACCCATAGAGTTGTATGGACTTAAACTGGAGCAACTCTGTGTATGATTGCAGTATTAATTTGTTGACGTATGGAAGTCTAAGCTGTATTCATAGGTTTATTTGGTTGATTAATCTGATGCTCAGGATAGGATGGGTAACTTGTTCCAGAGGGTCGACAGAAAACTATTAAATGACCACTCAACTCTCTTTAGGGAAATGAAGATAATTAAAGTTTGTTACAGAGAAGTTAGTTAAATAAAATATCCAGTATCTGAGCAGTGCTTTTACAATATCTTTTCAGATATGCTGAAAGATCCATTTGTAAGTTTGAATTAATGTCTGAATACGTCTGCGGGGGATATCCCTAGTATACAAAAGGAGATTATAGTACTGCTTGGATAGAATTCACAAATATTCTTATTTTTGAATTCTATCCAAGCAGTCCACTATAATCCTAGTGCTTAATTAATTATAATTTTTAAAGACAAAATGACAAGGAACATTTTAACATGTAAAACCAAGTTTGGAAACAACTGGTGCAATCCTAAACAGAATTATACCCTTCCAAGTCCACAAAAGTCAATGGATAACCATGTGGGTTATTCTGAATTTTAATTATATAAAGATTGAGATAGTATTTTATGTTTTTATGTAATTTAAATATGTTGTAATCTGCCTTGAGTCAGATGAGACAAGGTGAAATAGAAGTTTAATAAATAATAAACAATACACGAGGTGCTTCAGGAATCTTAGAGGTGCCTGGAGAAGGATGCATGTAGGTTTCCCACCTGTCATGTATATGGAGCCCATAACTTTCCCAAGGCCTCTTGCTTACTCCTTTGCACTTTGGCTTTGGTATGTTATTTACTTTCTGATGTGGTCCGCTATGCTATTCTAGTCTTGCATGAATGCACCTAGACATTTAAAGTCAAAACAGGCAAGTCTAAGATTTGGCAGGCATGAACCAAACCAGTTGCTCCACC
This sequence comes from Paroedura picta, assembly GCF_049243985.1. Classification (NCBI taxonomy): domain Eukaryota; kingdom Metazoa; phylum Chordata; class Lepidosauria; order Squamata; family Gekkonidae; genus Paroedura; species Paroedura picta. Next base: position 26,162,838 of record NC_135380.1, read on the forward strand.
ATCATTCCAGACATGCCAGCCCAGCCAGGGGGCAGAATGCATCTATCTGACAACCTCATCAATGTCTGCAAGGTCAGATCAAGTTTCAAGTCCTTATGGCATCAAATGTATGCTTGAGTTGCTTCCGTTTGGCCTGTGGGAACCTGTGCATAAGTTTTCCAGCAGTTTGGTAATTTGCTTCAGAAACCCTCCCCAGGACATTAAATTAAAATAATATAAGCATAGTAAACAAAATCCTGTTAGGGATGGGTATGAATCAATTCACAATCCAAAATTCGGCACAAATTCCAGCCGGTTAAGAACCCTCAAACCAATGGTCAGGGAGGGCACCTTCCTCAAAAAATTACTGAACTTATGTCCAATCTGGCTGTTCAGGCCATTTAAACCAAACAGCTAAGCTGCTGACTTTTAGGCTGAAATGTCTGGCAGTCAACCCTTTAAACCTAACAGCTGATGGGCACACTTGCCCTGCAGTTAGGCTGAAATGGCTGTGAGCTATTTCACCAGTCAGTTTCCAGGCCGGAGGAAGTGAAACAGACTGGTGAAGTGGCTGGCAGCCATTTCAGCCTAACAGCTGATGGGCACACCCACTCCAATGTTAGGCTGGTCACAACAGCTGGGCATGTCCCACGTACTTTATAAAGCTTTGGCATGACCGGAGGCACAAGCCCCCATGGATGTAAGCCAAAAGGAAAGAACTACAGAACTCTTGGCCTTTGGGCTCATAGCTTCTGGCTTGCAGTCTCTCTTCATTCAAACCAGCCAGTGATTCCAGGACCAGCCTGAAATGCATTTGTTCTGGTTTGGTGTTGTTTATTTGTTGTGCTTTGGTCTATTTATGGTTTTCTTTCTGGTTGTAAGCTGCTTTGGATCCTTTTGGGAGACAAAGTGGTCTATAAATGCATAGATCAATAACCTCTTGGCAGGTGACCAAGAAAGCTGTCGGCTCAGCACAGACTCTCAAGGCAGCAGCAGCTCCTCCCACAAACACCTGCGCAGCGAAACCTATGGGCAGCACCTCCTGGAGTGCCCTTTTGAAAGACAGCACTGCCCAGAGGCCTATGCTTCCCCCAGCCACACCAAGGGAGAGCAGGTGGGTACTAGCTCATGGGGCTTCTGTCTGGTTTTTAAAGGGGTGTTTGGTGAGGGAGGGGGCAGCAAGGGGCAAACTGGTGGTTGGAGGGTTAGGCAGTGAGACTGAGTCAGGGGCTGGGTGTCTCTGATTTGTGTCAGGGATTCAGCCCTGGTTGATACCAGAGTAGTCAAGGGGAATAAGCAGGGAAGGGGCTTAGGAGCTGATGGCTTCTGAATGGCTGTATGTCTAGGAAATACGTGGAGAAGCCGGAGAGCTGGAACAGAAAGAGGCACTGACCTCTCGCATTCCTCCCTCCCAGGGTATTTATGCATTGCCCTTGCTGAACAGTTCTATGGACGACGGCAAAGCCATGCTGACCCCTTCCAACACACCACTTAGCCGCAACCTGGCTGCCCACCAGACATACTCTGCTGTGACAGGTAAGGGTCACCCTTTTCTGGGATCTCCTAGGCCTCCCAGACATGGTACATTCCATGCGCCAACCTCAGAGGAAGTTGCAGATTGCCAGTGCACAGAACCTGGGGCCCAGGAAAGGAAAACGGGATCCCCCTGGACCAGTTCTAGGCAGACCTCGGGCATCTTTAACCCCAGTAAGTCAAACAGGGCCCTGCAGATCCTGAAATGGTTTCTGCAAAGCCTCACTCAAAATACCTTGGCCTTCTCAGTCCCGCTCCATCCCTGTACTGCACCAGAGTCACAGGCGTTGTCATAGATTTCTGCTCATTTTCATTTCATGTCTCCCTTTCCCACCATCCCTCTTCCTCTACCCCATCTTAGTCCCATCAGAACCCTCTTTGCCCTTCCTTGTGAAGCAGGAACCCCCTGAAGTCTGCAGTACTCGCTCCACCCCTTCCTCCTTACCTAGCCCTGCATTTTTGGACTGTCAGCAAATTGGCACCGGAGGCTCTGTCCTGCCTGGCAATGCCTTTTCTCACACGGCCTCTGCCTATGGCCACTTCACAGGCCAGGCCTTTGTCTCAGGTATGACGACACAGCGAATGCATGGTGGGAGAGGTTGCCAAAATGCAATATGGGATGGGCAGCGGGGCACCCGTCATGGTTAGCTGGTGTCTGAAATGTGGTCGCTATAAATGTTTAGGTTTTGTACAGAGGGAATTATTCCAGAGATCTGCCAGGTGATGGGCTCGCCACAGCACTGATAAAACTGTTCAGACCGAGCAGGAATATCAAGGCTCTCTCAGCCTCACCCACCTCACAGGGAGTCTGTTGTGGGGAGAGGAAAGGGAAGGCGAATGTAAGCCGATTTGTGACTGCTTTGGTTAGAGAAAAACAGCATATAAGAACCAACTGTTCTTCTTCTTCAATAATATCAGGGCTCTCTCAGCCTCGCCTACCTCACAGAGTGTCTGTTGTGGGGAGAGGAAAGGGAAGGCGAATGTAAGCAAATGTAGAGAAAAGTGGCATATAAGAACCAACTGTTCTTCTTGGCACCAGGCTCAAAACTGTCTGTCAGTCTGGCCAGATAATCTCTTGGGCATGAGGGTTAGCAGCGCTCTTACAGGATCCCCCAGGGTTGAATCTACCCTGTTCACAGTTCTTTCCAGTTCTTTGGAAAGTGGATTTATATCCCAATCTTCCATTGTATAAGGGACCTTGCAGCCCTCCACGTTCCAAAAGCAACAGAGTGAAATATCAGTCTCATCACATCACCTTCTGTGTCTGGCCCTCCAGAGCTGATTCTGCACTTACTTTGTTTTTACCATTGTGAATCCTGCTGAATTCAGATCAATTTGAACTCAGGTCTTCCTCTATCTCCCCCCCCCCAATTGAAACGGAAAGTGTTCTGCACTTGATTGGGGAAGCTCAGAGTGGGGAAGGGTGCCAAGTGCAGCAGGAGTCTCTTTATTTTTTTGAACGAGGTGGGGGGAGGTTGGAGACAGCAGAGGAGGGGGAATAAATCCAAGAGGCAAATCTCTGCTGGGAGAAGTTAGGGCTTCTGAAGCGCAGTCACTTTAAGAAAAGCCTTGTAACTGGGAACTAGGAAGTCTTTGAACTGACACTCTAGCCAATCAGGGAGCACAAATCCAGGGTGGATGAGGTGCACTGTGCCAAATATTCCCCCATGTGGGAACAGGAAGAGGCAGGGTAATCTGCTGTGGCCAAACTCCAGCCAGCAGCCCATCTCTAAGCTCTGGTCTGACATGTTCTGGCGTTTGGGGTACTGTTGGGAGCCAGCATGGTGTAGTGGTTAAAAGTGGAGGCCTCTGATCTGGCGAGCTGGGTTTGATTCCCTATTCCTCCCCATGCAGCGAGTTGGGGGACCTTGGATTAGTCACAGTCCTGATAATTCTGTTCTCACAGAAGAGTCCTGTCAGAGATCTCTCAGCCCCACCTACCTCACAGAGTGTCTGTTGTGGGGAGAGGAAAGGGAAGGTGACTGTAAACTACTCTGAGACTCTTTTGGGCAGAGAAAAGAAGGGTATAAAGACCAACTCTTACTATGTAAGAGTTGTACTCTAGTTTGAAACTACTTTGGGTAGTGAAAATTTTGGGTAGCGAAAACCTCGTAGTCTTTTCTCTCTTTCTTTAGCCGTACAGTTTAGCATCGCCCCTTCACCTCAGGCCACTCTCCTTCTTTGAAACGAATTGAAATATTCGATCATTAAAAAGCCAACTCTTCTTCTTCTGCTGCTCCAGCTGCTATCCCTGCCATTTCCTTGACAGTCAGAAAAAGAAAAGGTAGAAGTGAGGGTGTTTGACACCAAGAACTTCAACATATAAATATCAGCAAAGAGGTTTCGGACAAAGAGATGAAAGGCTTTTTTTGGCCTAGCCTTAAATTGAAGTGCTGAAAAAGTGGATGGCAGGTTTATTATCAGATAGGCTGTAGAATGGTAGATTTCCACACAGTAAGTGCCTGGTTCTCTCAGCATAAGGTTTGGATCCCTGGCAGTCCCCATTTATCTCAAATCCTTACATTATCTCTCTTTGACCGTTTACGCACTGGAGGTTTCATGCCAGGCTGCAGGCTGGAGTTTTAGTTGTGGCAGGTTGCCCCACTTCTTCCTGCACCCACATGGGGGAGCATTTGGCCTGGTGCACCTCATCCGCCCCCAATTTGTGCTCCTGCACAGGAGCTGGGGCAGTGAAGTTCCCAGTGCATAAACGGTCTTACTGGCTCTGCTGTAGGCAAATGGTTACTTGTTCATTTCCTCCGTTGTAAGACAGGCTGAAATGGTTCAGGTGGGGGCATCTGTCTAGGCCACTGCTGGTGTCTTTTGGCTTCTCTCAGTTGCATTTGTTCCCCTTGCAGGGCGTGAAGTGGTTGGTTCCACCCTGCCTGGCTACCCTCCCCACATCCCCACCAATGGGCAGGGAAGCTACAGTTCTTCTGCAATTGCTGGCATGGTGGCAGGTAAGGCATCTCTGGGGAAGGCGTGGGAGGCTGAGAGGGCAGAAAGGACTGTCTGGGACAGTAGCCTGCACTTCTCATTAAAGGGACAGGTGTTCAGGGGGGGGGGTGGCCACTATGAAGACTCATTGGGCCCCTTGACAAAGATTATTCTGTTCTCCTTCCTTTCTGATTCCCCAGTTCTGAGAGCCCAATAAAGCCCCTGACACCCCAGGGAACTCTCTGCAAAGCCACTTCCAGCATAATGGAGCACCTTGGTTAGATCTGGAGTTCCTGTCCCATGTAACAGTCAGGCTGAGTGGCAGGTCCTTCATCATTCCTGTTTGGATCAGAAACATGGGTTGCACGGAGAAGGGGCTTCAGCCTTCCAACCAGACAGAAGTGCTATCTGGACCACTGGGGAAACCCTCAAGTTTCCCATAGGGATTTCAGGTCCAACTTATTTACTCTGTAATGTGTGAATCAGACTCAACCCTTCAGATGCCTTCTAAACCCACTTTAGGAGGTTGTGGTCGGGATGTCAGAAAATAACAATAAATGTCCGCTCCTTATTCAAAGGAAACTCTTGGCTTCAATAAAGATCCCTGATCAATCTTTTCTTTGATGATAGCGCAATGCATATTCTATTTGAGGAAGGAATGAGTTATTTTAACAGTGAGGCAATTAATCCATTAAGCATGACTGTTAAACCCAAGAGAAACCTGGGGGAGCAGAGAATGACATCTTCATGGGAGGGGTGAAGCAATCTATCCTTTGAGTCCTCCTGTTTCCCTCCAGTTCAGCTTTCCAAAGAACACCAGTTGCCCAGGTTTTGCAATGAACCAAAAACCTCTACCAACTGCCCCACCCCCCATTTGTCAAAATGTGTAGTTAAAAGGGAGTTGCAAAGTCAGACAGGTGGCTTATAAAATCTATGAATGAGGTTCAAATAAAATACTGTGGATTAGAACAAGCACAGGTTAAACAGGCAAGATGACTTCCTTTTAAGGTGAGTGGAGAGACTACCCAAATGGAGGAGAAAAAAGAACACAAGCAAAATGTAGCTCTTAACAGTGCAATCCTAAGCAAAAGTTCTCCAGTGTAAACCCAATGAAATCAATTTGCTTGGACAGGAGCAAGTTTTCTGAGAATAGCACTGTAAAGTTGACAACCAATTAAGACTTTGTAGTGGATTTTAGCTGCTTTTAAACTGATACTTTAATCCACTGAATTAATATTTTGGGGGTTGTTATGGACATTTCAACAATGGTTGCTTTTACATGGAGTTTTTTCTTCTCCTTTGTTTCCATACCAGAGCGCTGTTTGGGGTGTGTTTTTTTTTTAAGCATCCATTTGACCTGTCCTTTAATTGTCATCTTTCCAAGTTTTCCTCATCCTCAGTACACTCTTCCCCAAACCGGTTTTACTATGGTCTTTTTGGAAGTGTCACTTTCCAAGTATGCTATCACGCTGCCAGGATGAGAAGGTACACATTTTGGAAAGTTCTGCCCACAGCAGTCCTGCCCTCTTCCTGCCTTCAGCCCCTCACACCTTTTCCCCGCAGGGCTTTTAAAAACAAAAACACAAAAAGAATGGCCACAGTATTATGGGGCTACAGTGCTATAGCATTTACCAGTTTATAAAAGAGCCCTCCAAAAACCCTCCAGTGACCCAGCAAGGGCTGACAGGGGGAAACTGCACAGGGAACCATTGTGTGAAAACATACCTGCCTCTGTAGTTGCACAGGTAATAGGAGCAACACAGAGAATCCTGGCTACCTGAGAGCAGCCAAAGATGCTCTTAAAAATACAGTATTCATGACATTGTAAGGTCAAGAACAAAAGCGACCACTTGCTGCTAGAAGATAATATCATCTTGACTGCTGTCTTTTGCCTCCTCTGTTACAGCCACAAACCAGCGTTGCCCAATAACCAGTCCTGCCATCCCAGCTGCAACTGTTTTGTCAACAAAAGCCTATGGGCGGCATCCCTCAGAGCAAGCCTGTGCTTGCTGACCCCAGATTAACTGACCTGCAATGATTAACAAGCTCCTCTTGTGGTGGACTTAGATGTGTTTCACACTGGCTGGCTTCTCTCTTCCACACCTAATCTAATCGTGCTCTGAAATTCCCACTCCATTTCTCTCTCCCTGGTCATCCTGATTCTGAGGCCAAGGCAGCTGTAGGCCCTGACTCCACCTTGTGTTTCCAGGAGGTGTCTTGACCGAGAATTTAGGTCTCACAGCCCAGCCCCATCCCAGGCCAGCCGAGACAGCAGGAACAAATCTGTTTGCAGGCGTGGTTGACCTTGTAGCCTCTTCTCTTTCTTTAGCCGTACAATTTAGCATCACTCCTTCACCTCAGGCCACTCTCCTTCTTTAAAAATAATATGAAATATTCGATCATGAAAAGGCTACTTCTGAGCGTGGCAGAGGCCATCTTCCCCTCCCCAGCTTCAAAATGCAAGTTGCTCCCAGAGGTTTTGGCCAGAACTGATGGGAGGGCCTCCAGGTAAGCCTGGGATGGAGCACAGCTGCCCCTCACCCTCCTTGACAACCCTTTGGGAGCTCTGTCCATCCACCCCCCACCCCAGGTTTAATTGGTGGTTCCCCTGCATCTGAAGCTGGTAGTCGGCCTGGGACCATGCCTACAACTTATCATTGAGGCCCCACTGCAGCTCACTGGGGAAGAGGGGTTAACTCGGCTCCCCCAGGAAGGCTTGTTTTTTTTTATTTTATCTTTTTGCTGGCAATGGCACCTTGCCAGGTGGGTGAGGAGAAGTTGGCACACAGGCGGGCGCAGTTCCCTTGGGCTGGGACGTGCTGAGCTGGCGTGTTGCTGTGTTACCTTGGAGATGTGCTTAATGCAGCGTTGAGAATACAGAATCTTCTCCCCCTGTGCGCTCCCTCCCCTCAAGCGTGAAATGAGATTGGTCAGGAGAAGAAAGGAGAGATTGGGGGTTGTTTTTGTACTGCTTGTAATGAGGACACTCAATCAAATGCCCCTTGAAATCCAATCCCCCTCCCCCGTGGAAGCTTCTGCCTCTCCCCCACCCCTCTCTAGGAGACAAATGTTTGTATAAGCGGCTCTCATACCTGTACATATTCATTCCTTCCGCCTACCTATTTTATTAGATTTTACCTTGCCATTCTTTATCTGTCCTTCTTGGTAGAGCCCATAGCAGTGTCCTTAGTTCTCCCTTCCAGTATTGTATACTCCCTACAACCCAGGAAGGTAGGTGAGGCTCAGAGAGAGAGAGAGAGAGAGAGAGAGAGAGAGGGTTAACCCTCTCAACTGACCTTCATACGTTTCCCAGCTAGGATGCCCGTAAGATCATGGCCTGGGAAAGGGTGCTTCCCGCCCCTGTGGCTTTTGAAATGTTATAACATTCATCCAATGAAGAATTCAGGTGAGCTCAAAAGCTTTCACAGGATGCTTTTACACAGGCTAAATAATGTAGTTTCAACCCAGCAACTGTTTGCAAGTGGATTTTGCCATTTCATACAGCGAAATCCACATGCAACGTGCATTGAAAGTGCACTATTTAGTTCATGTGAAAGCATGAAGTTTTGTGTCGGTTTGGCTGGTCCTGAAAAAAGGTACTACCTGGATTTGGTTCTTCCAGATTTGAACTCTGTGCTCTGTGCACTGTATCGTACTGGCTGTTTTGACATCACACAGGCTGATCCAGTATCTTGTGCCTTACTGGATGCACACGGCTGAAAATAAAACATTTAAGATTTCCTATAAGAGCCTGAAAAAATAATGTGAAGAAAAGACACCAACACAGATAACAGCCAGCAGGCAAAAACATTTCCCAGAACTTCTTGCCAACTCTTGTCAGCCTTGCAGATAAGAAAAGCTTTCTGGAAAAAGTCCCAGTACCTCATCTGTGGACATGCGAGACAAACCGATTGAGCTCTGCCGCCATCAGTAAGCTCCTCCCTGCCCCACCCATCTGTGCCTTGAAGATAATGCCCTTGGCCTACCTTGTAAGGATGCTGAATGCTGGATCTGTGGGTCAAGGAACACAGAGCCACTGGAATCTTTCACCTCTTTATTAGCGATCAGCTCACGGTACAAAACATAGTGAAAAAAACCCTGAACAACCTCCCCAATATATACAGGATGGACACAAAGGAATCTACCAGCTTAACATCTGGATTTAAAGCGATTGGATCTCTAGTGGATCTTGCCGGTAGCTGCCCAATCGGGATGTGGCAAATACTTTTTGAATTAACTGGCTCCCACAGGGAGACCAGCTGGCTCAGAATTATGATCCTGCCTTGGATCTCAAGCTTGGTCCACAACACTGAACATAGAACACTTTTAAGTAAAGGCTTCCCCTTCTTTCCATTTCCCCATGAGCACCTTGTACAAAACCTCATGTCTTCTGGAGAAAGGGGCAACGCAAGCTGCAAGGATTCAGAGGTTTCTGATGAAATGGGAGTTGTGTTTTATATGCCTATGCCTCAATAGGCAACTGAACATGGGGCACACAGTCAGTATGTCTGAAGAAGAGGTTCTTGGTCCAAGAGTGCTCCTCAGCTCTGCATGTGAGGAGAGTGCTCTGTCTGCCAGAGCAGGTTCTCTGACCAGCTCACTGTGGCATGATAAGGGGACACCAGCAGCACAGGTCAGACCAGCAGGCCCTGGGGGCACCGTCAGCCTTGCAGGAAGGAAGTTGAGTCACTGCTTTGACCTCATAGAAGAGCAAGGGGAAAGTCTGCACAGAGGCTAGACTGCTCTTGAGGAACCCAACTGTTCCTGCTTGAGTCTTTGGTTTTCCTGCCAAGCTGCTGTGCTCTCCTGGGGTCTAATGCTTCAAGGATTCAAGTGAGCCAGTATGAGTCTCTCACGGGGTTGCCAACTTCCAGGCAGTAGCTGAAGATCTGCTGTTCTTACAACCAATCTCCAGGCGACAGAGGTCAGTTCCCCTGGAGAAAATGCCGCTTCTCAAGCTCCACCTCCCCCCCCCCCAAATCTCTAGGTGTTTCTCAACCTGGAGCTGGCAACTCTAGTCTCTCAGTAGACTTCTCCTGCTTGGTTCCCTGCAAAACATTTTGCTCCCCAATGGGGAGCTACCATGTAGGCATGAGCCCATGCCAACTAAAGTTACTCAGGCCACCCTGCAGGGAGGGAGTAAGGAAGCAGAGGCAGACCAGCCACATTCCACTCTAACAGGCCCTGGGGAAATTCCCCACCTCCCTTGGTTTCTCCACTGTGTTCATTCCTATGTCCCCTTCCTTTCCCCTTCTCTCATACCAGCACCTACAGGCTGAGCCTGTGCATTTTTACTTGCAAGTAAGTCACATTGAGGTCAGCAGCAAGGGTGCAAAGAGGGTAGCTGTAATTTTGTGTTTCTCTGGATTCTGTGCATTTTTTTTCTCCCTCTTTTTCCTTTCCTCTCTGCCCCAGTATGACTGAGTGTATCCCCCTGGTCTTTCTTGCAGGCCAGAACAGCTGCACTGCAGCTAATGACTCCTTAAATGTCAGTACAGTGCTTAGTTTCTCAAATGAGAAGGTGCTAGAGCTTGAAGTCATAGTCTCTGCCAAGGAAATGTGCTGCTCTCCCCAAATTCCTAGCACAAGAAAATTGGATGCTATCCAGCATGTAGTATGTTCCAGAACTGGGTCTGTAAAAAGTATGGGGCATGTAAAGAACACGATTTCTCGTTTGTAGTGGGTACAAAATGCTTTGCTTATATCTATCTCAATCAGCGTTTCGTGAAACCCTGGGGTTTCTTGATGGCCCTGTTGGGGTTTCCTGAGTGGGTGGGAGTTAATACATTTTAATATATAATAATAGATCTATGCCTCCCCCGGGGACTCGGGTTCTGGACCCGAAGCAAAACATCATCAGGACCTCCTCTCCACCCGCTAGTAGTGGGAGGGGGGGGGGCGGAGTTGAGCTGCCATTCTTGCCATGCTTGCAATATTGGCAATGTTATTATTGTTTTATGGGGTTTTAATGGGGATTTGCGATATTGTTACCCGCCACGAGCCGCAAGGGAGTGGCGGGCTATAAATCTAATAATAATAATAATAATAATAATAATAATAATAATAATAATAATAATAATAATAATAATAATAATAATAATAATAATATATTTTTTAAATTTCTTAAACATTTATCTGTTGACCATATATGGTCAAGTCAACCTCAGCTCCCTCCCAAAATGGCCAATGATGGGACTGGAGGGGGTGGGAAGGAGAGCAGCCCCAGGCAGGTGGACACGTACACAGCTATGCTCCCCAACCATATCTGTACCACTTTGGGGGTTTCTCAAAGCCTGAGGAGTTCTTCAGGGGTTTCTCAATGGTAAAACAGTTCAGAAAGCCTGGTCTAATGCCTTGTTATTATATGAAGAAATTCCAATTCAGCAATTATTTACACTATAACAAATCAGTTAGATTTTATGGTGACACAGAACTCTTGGATTGTTCATAAAAAAGGAGAGCAATTGCAACACCCATTAGAATATCAACTGCCATGGCACTATTAATTCATTGCTAGATGTCAAAAATATTATATATCTGATGTTTAATAAATTAAAAAGGAAGGAAAAGTACCTCCCAGGATACTGGAAGTTATTTTCTGCAAACCTGTGTTGAGACACTATTGGCTGCAAACTTATACTTTACTTGAGGGGACAAAATAGCCTGAACCACCCTTGTCCTTGGTTTCTCTTACAAGCCCCAAGGCTAATCCAATTGTTGACCCAATACTGATGCTAGTGCAGTATGACCAGGGATAGAAATATACCCCGTGCACTCCAAATCAGAAGAGCTCGAGATCTGTGGCATTCCAAACTTTTAGGAAGCCACCTTCTGCCCAAAGCTCCCGGCAACATCTGGAACTGAAGCAGCAAAATGGACCTGCGTTGTTGTTGCTTTCCTTGATCGACTAAGGCAAGGGAACTATTTTGTCCCAACCCTGAGTGCTCCGCTTAACAGGATAGCCAACCCTTTTCTCAGACAGCAGAGTGTCAGAGTATCCTTTGCTTTGAACACTTTGATCCCGTAACTCTTAATTGTCATGGGGGTTCAGCTGTCACCGTCACAGAGGCCCGGGATCGGCACTTGGGGGTCAGACAGACCTTTGGACTTCTATGAGGGCAACACACCCAACACCTGCACTTCATCTGACATACCCTTCATATTGGAAAGCACCACTCAATTGTACTGCTTTGGGTACTAGAACATGTGCTTATTGTTTCCCGGGTAAAACTTCAGCTTTGAAGTACACAGAAATTTGCCTTGCGAGATTTACGGCTGCAAAGTTGACACTGAGTTTCAAAAGGTTCCTAGAAATCTTAACATTAGAATGTTTGAGGACTTGATTTGTGTGATGTACCGAAAATAAAAGGCTATGCAATTAACTCAAAATACGCATATATGGCCACTGTACCTGAAGCAAGCGGCTGAAGCTCTTTGCTTGCTTCCAGTACTGTTCTGAAAAGCTTCTCTCCCCTGAGTCCTTTTAACAGTCTGCACCCTGGCATTCATTCTCTCTTTTCTTTGTCACCAGCAGGAAGTGATTATTCTGGGACAGCATACAGCCACACCCCATATTCGAGCTACGGGGATACCTGGCGCTTCCCCAACTCAGGCCTACTGGGTGAGTATCCTTGAAATGCAGTGCACAAGCATAGGAGAATCTTCGAAACTGGACAAGGAAACAGCACTATGTAGATGTCCCTCAAAACTGCACCAAAGTAAGGAAGTCAGGGCAGAGCATAATCTCCATGGAATAGTACTGTGAGAAGAGGGGGAAAAAAGGTGGGGAGGGGAGATGGGGAGAGATGGAATAATGTTGAAGTGTGACCTTCATTTTGCATTATAGCTTCTTGCATTGATGTTTTGTTGTTGCAACAACCAAATAGGAAAAGGGGAATGCTTCCTTTTCCCCTGCATTGCTCTGAACTCTTTGGAGGAAAGGAGAGGTAGAAATGTGAAAAATAGAACAGGGAGAAAAAATCTTGAGGTTTGTCTGCAGTTGTCTGTCTTCTCTGGTCCCACTTCTTCATAGTGGTCCCTGGAAGTGGACATCACATTTGTGCCTGGCTCTGCACATATGTCATCTCTGAATGGCAATACTGAGTACTGTTTTCACGTCATGCCCTTCACATTGACTTCAGAGGCACTGGTCTCTGGTCCTGCCACCTGTGCTTTTTTTTGGAGGCACAAATGGTTGATCACGCCCTCTTCCGCCCAGGGGAGGGGGGAAACTTGTGTTTTCTTGGGATTCACAAAATGCGTGGCAAGGAGGGAGCACATTTGGGGCTGCACCTGAATCAGGAAATTTTAGTGTGAAAGTAAATTCCATGGTGCTGTATTGGTGCTGCCACAAAGTTTTTAGTCACTGCGGCTATGGCCTTGGCTTTTAGATTTGCCCAAGAGCTCCTCTGGGGCATTTCCTGGACCAACACTGAGACAGCCAGGTCAGCTACCTGAGTTCATCTTTGCTCATGTCTCACAGGCACAGGGGAACAGGGGGATGAGAAACACTGTTGTTTTCCTCACCAATATAAAACCTTTGGATTAGCAAGGCTTGGAGGAAATACTGGGAGGTTGGCCTGGTGCTCTGACTGAGTCCAAAGAGCAACAATTTCTGCCCATTGGCTGCAACTCCAGCTGTTCCAATGCAGGGGTATAGAGCTCTCCGTTTCCTGGGGAGGGGAGCTGAACCTGATTCAGGCCCAGTAATATAGATTATTGTCTATAATAAATCATATACATAAAAATGATTAAAACACAATTAATCATGTGGTTTGAAAACTATTTTTTTCATTAGTAATAGTCTCAGCCTCAGTCAAAGAAAAAGGACACTGTAAGAGGAAAGGAAAGATGCCATGAAATCTTAACGTAGGCTGAAGGTGTATGACTGGCCCAGGATCACATAAGGTGCTTTGTGGCTCAGTGGGGGTTTGGAATCTGTTCTCCCCAGTCTTAGATCAAGACTCTAACAGCTATACCCAGGAGCATCTTTAAAAAAGTAAAATATGTGGCCTGTTGAGGCATGCAGGAGAGAGTGGCAGGTCGCCGTTAATGTGTGCTAAGACACTTTGAACGCTTCAGCCTGGCAGGTGCTTGGCTAATGGGCATTTCTTTTTCTCCAGGTTCCCCGTATTATTACAGTTCACCATCACGGGGAGCGGTGCCCCCCGCCACCACATATGACCACTTGTAGATGATGCCGTCACTGAAGGAGCCGGGGCAGCCCCAGTGAATCAGAAGAAACTATTTATTGCCCAGCAACGGAGGGAGAGGAAGACAGAGACTAACTGGCCCATTGCCCAGGGGCCTGGAACACTGCATGCAGCCCTCGGGCTGAACAAGAAGTGCCCAGCTCAGGCCAAGGAGGGAAGCCAAGCGAGCAGCTACACGGGGCTATTTGCATGGATGTGCAAGTCATACGGTGACCACTGGGGCTGGGGAAGGAGGAGGGGCAGAGGTGGGGTTCGTGGGGGTCATTGGGAAAGGTAGAGCAGCAGGGAAGGTGGAGGCATGGCAAGGCTGGAGACGGAGACATCAGGGACGGGGAGCGGTCTGCTCAGGGGGTGACGGAAGATGGCAGGAAACCCAATGGACTGGAGCACTCTGGGTCTACAAGGTGAAGCACAATCAGGGATGAAACAGCTGGATGTGACAAAGACCAGCCAATGAAATGACGTGACTATTGGCGAGCGACTTGCCTTCCGCCATCTGCTTGCAGGAAGACAGCTGGAGACAACGGTGTCTTAAAGATGCAATGTGGGGTTTTCAGCAGTTACAGTGAGTTTTATGGAAGAAAGAAGGATCTTCCACTATCTCTGGTTAAGTCACATATCTGAACAGCCATCTTCTCTTGGGAAGGGGTGGACTAGCTGCAGGGAGAGTCCGTGTGTGTTTCTGTGTGTGTGTGTGCGCTCTGCAGCAATTGAAAAGTCATTAGCTAGCTGCCACACAAAAGCCATATCTGTGCTGTTGCTTTTGCATGAATCTGCATTGACCCTGCGGGATTTGCACTGCGGCTAAAGCGGCATCCGTGAGCAGAGATGCCCCCTGTGCCAATTCCCTGATTTTATTTTGGAAGGATCTCCCACCGTTCCATTGAGTTTCAGCAGCAGGAAAGGGAGGCACAAATGCAGCTTTATGTATAGAAGATGTCAGGTGAGCTTCCCTTATGGCTGGCACCAGAGGATGGCAGCAAACCGTCTGAGTAGCTGCCATTGGCTCCAGGGCTAAACAGATGGCCCAGCCCCTTTGCTGTCGGTGAGCACGGAATTGCAGTGGACTGCAGCCGACAGAGATGCAGGCAGAAACAGAAGGTGGAAGGAATCCTGAACTTTGCACTGACCGTACTAGGCTCATCTAAAAGCCAGGCCGCTGACCATGGGAGAGAACTTGAGAAGGATGCAGGGAACAATGAGGTAGTAAGGATAGGAGTGCATGTCCAGGTCAGAAGGAAGAAGCAGCAGGAAAGGTGAAGACAACAGAAGCTTTTCAACCTGCCATCCAAAATGAGTGCAAACTCTTGCCCCATAGTCCCACCAGAAGCACCTTCCTTTGTCTGGGGGTCTCATAGGCTGGGTCCACCTGTTCTTGCCTGTCCTTTCCACATTGCCCTCGATCGCTTCTTGCTGGCTTCTTTTCTCCCCTCCTCTTTCACTAGCTGCCTAGTACAGGACCTGAACACAGAGTACAGCTCCTCTCCAGACAGGATCGCATTTTGAAGCTCACCGTTGTTGCGAATCATCAAGACGAGGGTTAGAGATTCTTTGTTTCCCCCATGAAGCAGCTGGGGGCTAAGTTGCTGAGCTGCCGTGTGCATGCTTCTGTGCGTGTGTACACAGATGACTCTGTTGTGTTATCCTGCCCCCTCCCACCACCGTTTGGAAGAGGGTGTGGCTCTTTTTCTTGCCTCCTGCTGCATTGCCCAGCCTCCTCTCCCTTCCTTCTGCCCTTTGAATGCTTCCTATTTGTGTTCCGTGCTCTTCTCTGGTCTTGGGAATTGGCCTTCAGAGTAATGGTGACAATGGTGACAATGACCTTGTTGCTGCTCTTGATTAGGGTGGGTAAGAGATTCTCTCCCTTTCCATCTCTTGGCAAAAAGAGGAGGCAGAAACTGGCGGAGAGAGGCACATACCTCAGTGGTGCAGCACACCCTTTGCATGCAAAATATTCAATATTTCAGTCTCCGGTTAAATGGGCCTCTTGTGGCAGGGCTGAGACTGTGGAAAGCACTGACTAACTGTAAAGGACAGTATCTGGGCCAGATGGGTGCACCTCTCCTGCAGTATACTATTGGGCAGCCATGAGAAAAAGTCCTGATTTGCCTTTCAGGATCCCCTGCCAGCTGTTTGCAGCTGGATCCCTTGCCTTTCCACCATTGCTTAAGAACCAAGTTGGGAATGGGTCAGGTAAGGACGGACATCTCTTGCAGATATTTTTTTTAAGCAGCTGTGAAGAATATCAGTCCAAGATCTTTGCTTCTCCAACTGTTAATCCAGATTCTGACCTTTCAACATGATAAATGATTGTCAAAGGAAGGTGGGGCCGGAGAGCTTCTGAAACGCCAACCGTGCAGAAGGTGTGCTGGCAAAGTTGCGCGAAACATCTGGAGCTCTGTGCTTTTGCTAAAAGAAAGTTATGTTTTTAGCTCCAATGCTTGTGGATATGATCTTGACAATGTAACTTCTAATGATTCAGCCATTAAAAAGAACACTTCAAGGAAAGTGATTAATAACAAACTTGTTTTGAAGAAGCCGACAGCTGGATCTGAACCTTCAGAATTAAAAAGGCCATCCTTCATTGTCTGCTACCACCGCCCCGCCCCCCCCCTTTGCCAGTCTGCAGCTGCCAGTGGGTGGGAAGGGTAAGCATGGTGCCTTAGGCAAAGCGAAGTTCACCTGGCAAATCAACCGCGGAGATTCTAGCTTCTGCAGAATTTGGAACATACCAGTTGCCTCTCAAGCACATCATGTATGCATAGACCTTCAGGGGGTTGGGGTGGCATGCCTGTCAGTCTGCAAATGGAAATGCATCATAGTTGAGCCTGAAAACATTTATTTATTCCCAATCCCACCTGCCCCTCTGCTCCATGATTAGCTTCATCATTCCCTAGCAGGAAGGGAAGCACCACGGTATATATTCCAGCTGTGGGATGAGATTCCCAATGTGGGGTCCGTGAGTGCCATGGTGCCTGCCAACCCCTTTCCTGATGCCCAACAAATGATTTTTAAAAGTGGGCAGGATGAGGTGGAGCTTTTGCCCAGCAGGCTTTCCAGAGGAAAAGAGATCCTGAAATGGTGCTCCATGGCAGCCCTTTCTTTAATTGTGCTGACTGCACATGTCAGAATTCCAGATGTGCCTGCAGGCTCAGAATGATTTGGGACCCCTATCTAAAACTGTCCCGACAACATCAGGACACCTCGTTTTACACTGACACCCCGCAGGCCCTTGGTTTTGTGCCGTGCTTCTCACTGTTGAAGAAGCAGACGTGCAAAGGGGTCCATCATGCCTGGTTTGGGTAGCATTTCTCTGGACTCCGTGTCCTTCAGCAATGCCACTCTGTAGGTAGCTTAAGATGTCGAGCTCCTTGCTCTCTTTCAAGGTGAATGTTCATCTGCCCATGAAACAAATGTAAATCAGAAAGAGAAAGTGATTGACTGGATACGCCGTGTTGGAGGGAAGAGGCTCGGGAGAGGAGGAAAACCATATATGCAAAAATTCTGTGCATTGCGCTGACAAATGTGAATTCTTTTGAAGAAAGGGGCCTTTAGGGAATCGTAGCAGAGAGAGAGAGCTATCTTGACACCAGAGCGACTGTATGAGCCGACAGTATTATTTTCACGGAAGCTGCTTCTGGGTATAGGCCTGCTTTTGAGGTGACTGTTTTGGTGCTGGGGGGGGGGGAGAGAAAGATTCACAAGACCTTTCAGATGCCTACCCTTTGATTCCACATTAAGTTGCCCCAAGGGGGGGGGAAAGACTCAACCCTGAGCAGTATATTTTAGAGAACTCTAAAATAAAATAGTTCCTGAGGAATAATTACGAGGCAGGCGGGAGTGAACATCAACCCTTTGCCCTCCCTTCAATTGCTCTCCTTCTCCCTCTTGGCAGCACTGTTTAAAAAAAGGGATTTGGGGCCAATTGCATTTCAAGGGGAGACCTGGTCCCACATGACATGTCATAAGGAGAACTAAAGGCCCCTTCCCCTAAGCCCTCTCATCCTAAACACATTCTCCATTGAAGATGAACTTGCAACTAAGGTATGCGCAGCTCACCTATAACTTTTGAATCTGCCAGTTCTTTCGTTTTCCAGTTCTGGAACGCTTTTAACCCGTCCATTTAAGAGAGACACAAATGTATAAATAACCATTCTATTAAAGTGACCTGTTTTGTTTTCACAAGGGAAGCCTGAGCCCATGAAAAGAAATTGTCTCTGTTGGCTTGCTATTGAACCACCGTGGCTGTCATGTTGGGGGACATCTCCTATGGAGGCTTTCCTCGGAAGAGCTGGAAACACTTTGCATTCAGGGTCTTAGTTCCTTCTATGGGTAATAATACAAGGGGACTTCCCTAAAGCCAACCGGTGCACTTTGCAGGGAGTTCTGGCCCATAGATGAAGATTTTATTCACACTATTACATCAGCTTCCAATTCCTATGTGACGTTCTATTACACTAAGGCATACCGTGGGCATACAGCTACCGTATAGAGGAGCCAGACCATCTGTATACATACGATATTTCAGCAAGGAAGTCAAATAATTAAAAATGGATTTTGTTCCAATTCATCAGTATGTCTAACTCTCTGGTCCAGATGCAAATATTAAAAAGTGATTGAGTGACTGATTTATGCAGTGTTACTCCAGTTTATGCCCATCGAAGCCAATCAGTCTGGGAGAACTCTGCATTAAGGATGGGCATGAAAAGCATCTATCTAGGTCTGTGAGTCATTTAAAGTTCAAACCCCTGCTTTCTGCACTGCAAGAAAGTAGTGCAGAACAGAAAGCAGGGAGTTAAATTACTCAGAGCCATTTAAAACCTCCAATTCTGCTCCACCTGCCAAAAAGCTGGGGGGGGGGGGAAAGCAGATCAAGAGGATTTACATGGTTCCCAGCCATTTAGCCCTCTGCTTTTGCTCCTCACCACTTTGAAGGGGTGTGTGTGTGTGATAGAGACATTTAACTCTGGTTATTTGTAGAAGTTCATCATGGTACCATTGGTTGTGAACCCCACACAGGCTAAAATTCATGACAAACTTTAGTTCATTGTCTAGTTCATGCCCATCCCTACTCTTCCACAGGATTCTTTATTGACTCCTGAAAATGCATACCCTGAAAATCTTATTGTACTTAAGATGCTACTGGACTCAGATCTTGTTCACTGATACAGTTTAAATAACTTCCCTGCAGAACAATGTCATTCTTCTGCCTGTAACGTAACTCCGTAGAATCAATACAGCTATTTTATCAGAGGGAAAATGTGTTATCACTGTTTTAAACAGCTAATCTTTCATTCAGAAGACTGAAAGAGGAATTATCGGACAAAAATATATATGTAAGCACAGCAGGTATCATTTTTTGCAGGTCTCCAGCTCCCCTCCCCATTTCCCATGTTTTAAAATAACATAAAGCAGGGAAGACTATATGCAGGAGTCCAAGGTATTCAACTATGGATAATTACGACCAGCGGCCACTGCAAACCAGAAGAAGGGTTGCTGGTTTCAAAAAAGCAAGTTCCCTTTCCCTCCAGAAAGTACCATTTTTTCAGGAGGTCTACTAACAAAACACAGAACGCTTTTTAATTCATGCAGGTTTGATTGGTAGTCCTGTATCAATAGGATTCCCGCTCGTGCAAATGTAAAGGAGGAGGTGGGGAAGTCGGTGTCTTTAAGCAAGGAAGCTCATAGAAAGTGGGACAGGGAAATTTCTTCATTTTCCTTAAGATCATATTAAATTCAACAGCTGAATATGCAAACTCTGCAGTGTGCATGATGCCACAGAATATGAAGAGATATGCATTTAGCAAATTTACATCAGGAACTTCCTGGCCTTTTGCAAATAACCTCCTCCTGTGTCCTGATTGGCTCAGCTGGAGACTTCCTGCCCTTTTGAGCACTTTTTTGCCTCCAGATGAAGAACAGTCAGTCGGTTAGACTGCTAGGGCTCTGCCTCTCTCCTCTTTTGACAAAGTTGTTTCAGTTCTCAATAAAGCTATTTATTCTTTACGCAGCTGCAGCCGCTGCTGTGGTTTTCTGCATATTTAAACTCTGCCAGTAGGCCACCCTAGGGGCCTGGAGAGGAGAAGTTGTCTATATCTGTAGAAAGGCTATCCTTGTTTGCAATGCTAAGTTAAAGAAATAGCCTGACAGCACTGGACTATCTGCTGGGGAGGCGGGAGGGGGGGCAGCCTTTATTGCTTGCTCTAATAGAGCAGACGCTGTTGTTTACATTTTACAAATTTTCAACTGAATCCGATACAGTGACTTGTCCATTATTGCTGCAGTGGGGAGGGAGATAACCGACAAATTCTGGACTCAGAAATGCCTACTTAAGTTCACTGTCAAGGATTTTCCACTTCCTTTTTAGCTCCATAAATGGTTTATTCCGTGATTTTTTAATAGGATGGCAGGCAGAAAGACTGAGCAGCTGCTACGGCACTTCTGGCTGTGCAGCTGAGGCTTCTGGATGTTATGTTAGGAAGCCTTAATTCCATCTGCCTTCAGATCCGTTTCCAAATGCTTGCCAAGAGACCCTCCGAGGTGCAACGCTGCATGGTTCTGGGAGCTCAATTTTAGGCATTTAAGGCTAAGTGTACTCCAAAGAGGAGAGCTAATTGAGATCCCAGATCCGTTAGAAAACACTTTTGCAAGAACAAGTTAGACTCTGCCCTTGATGAAGCACTCCTGTTCAAAATGCCGGGCGCGCTTAATTCCCTAATAAACCATTGCCAATATATGCATCTCCTCCTCGCCACACGCACTCTAGTCTTGCTACTGCAAGAACAGCCTCCTCCTGTGATCTGTGGAATCTGCTGTGAACTGCAAATCACAAAGTCAAAGCACTTGTAGGACCCCTACCCTGCACTGCAAGGACAGCATCCTAGAAAAATACAGAATTCAGCCTTGCGACTAGATTCCAGATAAAGCAAAGCATATCTAGTTGCTGCTTCCTCCAACGGGTCAAGATACTCATCATTTTAAGGATGGAGGGGATGGCAGCTTCTGCTGGCTTGTTTTTTAACAGATACTCCCAGGTATCAAACACTTGAGACCTGTAAAGCATTCCCTCCTCCCGTGGCATATTAATGGCCATACAATTGCATAGGCCAACACCATGCCATCAGCTTGGAGTTCAGAACCTTCTCAGACCTGTAGCTGGAGGGGTCACCTCCATACTATCAACCTGAAGCTGCGAAGCAAACAAACCACGGTCTACCAAGAAATAAAGGTGCAGGCTACTTCTAAGCTGCACTTAAATGTTACATGGACCAGAGACTTAGAAGCTCTCTGACATCAATGAACCACAAAGAGCTCAAAGCAGAATCCACAGTACTATTTTGTCCAATTGCATATGAAAATGCCCCAAGCATTCCTCTGATCAGAATCACAGCAGAAATTGTCTTGCTCCCAACAGACAGGATTCTTCTAGTCCACCGAGAGGAGGAGTGTCCACCATGGATTGCCATGTGGCTTATTTTTAGCTTGAACAGCCATCCTGCAATGCAGATATTTAAAAGATATTTAAAAACACACTACAAGGTGTCCTGCCTAGGAGCTATCTGCCATGTCTTCCCCTTAGTTCCACATTTCCAAATTTTCTCCTGCCTGTTCTGTCTTAGCTGCTGTGTTCTGGAACAGGTTTAAAACTCTCCCACATTGCAAGGATCTACCCTGTATCTGGAGCTGAAGATCTCCAAGATTTTCAAATGATTGCCTTCCCCACCCCAATCCCTACCCTCCACCTCCTAATCACCAGCAAATTCCCAACTTGCTGCTGTTGGCAACTCTAGGTTTATTAGGTCCCAGTCTGCAGGTTTGATGGGAACACACTGGCTCCTGTGAACAGATTGTACCAGAAATTCTGTCCGATCTGCCTAGGGCGGAAAAATCCTGCAAGGAAAAGAAGCCCCGCTTGTTCCAGGTGCTGTTAGGGCTTGAGATCTGATTTTGATCAAGCCATGATCAGGCTCAGTAGCAGAAGCAGAAGCCACAAGCCTGGTGCCTCTTTAGGAGACCGCTGCCTCCACCACCTGGCCAGGTAGGGGAGAAGCTAGGGGCTGGTGATCTGGTGACTGTCCCAAGGTGTAGCGAACTAGTAGTTTCCTCTTGAGTTGAGGCTTCAGGAACAAATCCCTCAGCTGATGCCTCAGAATACAGACTACTGGATATCACCTGTGTCTCTTGATCTTCCTAGCTCCTCCTGTTCATCCTTGGAAGAGTCTGTTCTTAAAGCTACAGGTGGCCCAGGAGAGGCCATGATGCTTTCGTTTCCGAAATCTGCTTTCCACGCACATTAGCATGCACGGAGAAACACATGGCGTACATTTCCTTCCTTGCAAAAGTCCCACCCAGTTTCAGTGCAACTTTCCCCATCTGTCCCTTATGGACAACATTTTCCCAAGAATTTTTCCTTCTTGCCTCTGCAAGGCTTTAAAAAAAAAAAACAGTAATTGCTGTACAGCTGTTGCCACAGCTCTTTCCATTCCATATTCTCACTAAGCCACAACAGTGCATGCTCTTCAGGTGGAATCACCACAGCTGCCACAGCTACCACACTGGCAAGAACCAACAGGGAGTCCACCACACAACATACAGGGAAGCTAGGGAAAAGACAGTGTGCAGGAAACTCCCACATGGAAGCTCTGTCATCAACACGCATGCCTGTGCATTGGCTGCAGGAATGAAAGTGGTGGGGATGGAATCACGGAAGGGGCCATAGAGGCCACCTCATCCAACCCCTGCTCAATGGGGGATCAGCCCCAAGCATCCTTGATATGTATCTGTCCAGCTGCTGCTTAAAGTGAGGGGGAGCTCACCACCTCCTTGGGCAGCCTAATGGCGAAAACCTCATAATGTAGAAACAGCTTCAGAGTGAAAATCATCCACCTGAATCTGGATATTTCCATGCTGGAGATGGGCAAACAGTTTAGCCTAAGAGCCATGTCTGAATCTCTACTCAGAGAGTTGGATGTAGGCACTAGCTTCAGCTTTTATGTCCAAGTGGATAGGGGGCTGCTTTAAGATGAAATCCACATGAGGCTTGATGCCCCACTGGCAACAGCATACCCTGAGGAGGAGCAGCTGTCAAGGCCCAGGCCTTCCAGTGGGGCTCATTGCCACTGCCCACCCACCCATTAACCTCCCCATGGCCCACCTGTTTGCTTGCCAAGTAGGAAAGACAGATGCCCTCTTGGAGGTCCAAAAGAGACAGAAGAGCAACTGGAAGGAAGTCTAGGAATTCAGGGATAGCAGCAGAACAGTCAAGAGGAAAGCATACGGAATGACTTGACCTGTCTGCCTCCCTGGTTCTACTGCCCTTCCTTACAGCTCTATGTGCTGCGAAGAGGCCTGTCCTTCCAGCCCTTGCTTCCTTTTTCCAGTGCTGGTGCAGGAAATCGGAAG
This sequence comes from Paroedura picta, assembly GCF_049243985.1. Lineage (NCBI taxonomy): Eukaryota > Metazoa > Chordata > Lepidosauria > Squamata > Gekkonidae > Paroedura > Paroedura picta. The sequence continues at coordinate 26,185,901 of NC_135380.1, forward strand.
AGCTGGCCTCCACCTCAGAGCCTCATGAGGACAGTGATGGCCCCCTTTGCTACTCTTAAAGGCCCTCTGAGTATCTTGGGGAGCATCAGCCTACGAGCCTCTGCTGCAGTGTGGGAAGCTGACCTCATCGTTCTGCAGCTTGAACCGAAAAGCTTTTTGCAGGCTACACCTGTCCTCCTGAGCCACAGTTTCCCTCCCAGCTTCTGCTATTGGTCTTGGCCAAAGCACAGCCCTGTTAGAGGACGCGAGGGCCAGGAGTCAATTGCAGCAACACGCCGCAGGGACAGCACCTTTGACCACAACAAGCCACCCCTTGTACATTCTCCCCTTCCTGAGGCTGCAGGAATCCACATCTCTAATTAAGCAGCCGTGGCTGCATTATGGGCTCGGTTTTCTATGCTGTCTGGGAGATCAAATGTTGGAGAACGTCCGGCAGACTCTGACTCATAAATAAGGAAATAAGTCGATTTAAATTTTATCTTCTAAAGTAGAAAAAAAGCAGGAAATTAGTTACACTTCAGGAGCTGCCTGTCTCTGCCTTTTCCCTCTTACTCGGGCATTTTCCTGCTCCACTAACGTTTTATGTTCAAAACTCTTGATCCCAAACCTCAGTCTCAGGTCAAATCTCTTTAGTAAAAGGCACTTGGAAACAGCCCCATCAAAACGCTCCTTTCCAGACTCCCAAAATGAGTCCCAGAATGCACGCTGTTGCATAATTCACAAATGACTATATGGAGATTTCCCTGTAATTAATTTTATGGGAAAGCGGGGCTAGCTAATAGGAAGGCAGAAGGCACTGGTGGTTGTATTGATCCATAGAGCAAAAAACAAAAAAAAAGGCTTATAATTCCAAAAACTAAAGTAGAATCACACCTCTGTTAGGGCCTTCAAGTTCATCAGAACTGGCATTTAGATTGGATTAAAAATAATTAAATGGAGCGGAGATGTTGCCAGGCAAAACGGAAACCCCAAATCTGCACATTTTAAGATGAAAGCGGAGGAGGAGAGGTAAAGAGGCAGCATTAAAAATGCTTTCAATAAATAATAAAGCCTTTTTTAGGGATTTTGCTGGGGAGCAAAACGTTCCCATGGGGGAATGACTCAGACCGAAGGTCCCAGAGAGAATGCAGTTCAGTTCAAAGACTCTGGGGACAGGAAGGATTTCTAGTTCATGACAGTCAGAACAGACAATACAGACCTTGATACACCAAAGGCATGAGGCTGTTGCATGACCAGATTTCACTTTGGGGAGCAACCGTGAATCAGTGCTACTCTCTGTGTTCAGTGCAGAAAACCCAAGGTTTACATCCTGGCAGCTCTGGTTAAAAGCATCCTGTAGGTCAGGAGTAGTCAACCTGTGGTCCTCCAGATGTCAATGGACTACAATTCCCATGAGCCCCTGCCAGCTCATGGGAGTTGTAGTCCATGGACATCTGGAGGACCACAGGTTGACTAACCCTGCTGTAGGTGATAGAAAAGACATCAGCCGGAGGCCTTGGGGAACTTCCTAATGTCTCTGGCACAAGCAAGCTCTCATCGTTAGGTGGCAGAAGGACTTTGCCCTACCCTTCTAGGGTCCACCTCCCCGGTGGCTGAGTTCAGTACTCTGAAGAGCACACCAAAATTGCATGAGGACAAAAGAAAGGTATAAGCAACTGTAATGTTTTAACAGGCCCAACGGAAATATCACAGTGTAGGGAGCAAGTCTGCACTCTGCAAGCCTCCCAGAAGTCTTTACAAGGGGCTGGTGTGCTCCAAATATTGCTGGAGGCAGATCCAGACTAATGCAAGAGTTTAGAGTTGCAATGTGCAGCCAGTGGACGTGACAACAGTAACCAGCACTGCACCTTCTAATCTAATTGCGCCACCCTAAGCAAAGTTAAAGAACCTCTTGTGGCGCAGAGTGGTAAGGCAGCAGACATGCAGTCTGAAAGCTTTGCCCGTGAGGCTGGGAGTTCGATCCCAGCAGCCGGCTCAAGGTTGACTCAGTCTTCCATCCTTCTGAGGTCGGTAAAATGAGTACCCAGCTTGCTGGGGGGTAAATGGTAATGACTGGGGAAAGTATTGGCAAACCACCCCGTATTGAGTCTGCCATGAAAATGCTAGAGAGCATCACCCCAATGACTCGGTGCTTGCACAGGGGATACCTTTACCTTTAAGCAAAGTTATCACCTTCTTACACCTCTGGATTTGAACGGACTTAGATTATAACAATGTTTAGGACTGCACAGTAAGTGGATCAGATCGCCCTGTCCTCTCCACCCTCCAGAGCATTACAACATGCAGATTTGAACTTTCCATTATGCCCACCACTGTATTTTCACCTACACCCTTTTGAATGTATTTATGCTTAACATTCACTCTGAAGAAATAGTTCTAGGGAACCTGGAAGCTACTTTGCCATTTGGTGATGTCTGAGCTGGCCATAGAAGAGGACTGACTCTACTTCTGCTTTTGGAGCTCTGACAAAGAGCGGGAGTCACCCAGGGAATGAGGGGAGAGGGAGCTGTGAACCGTGCAGGGGGCTGGACTAGATGGCCTTTGGAATACCTTCCAGCTCAATGTTTCTGTTTTAAAATGCCAAGGCTTGTGCCTCTTGGCTTGCACCACTGCACTACATTCTGCCTGTCTGCCTTCACTAACCAAGTAGAGCCCATCTACATGTGAGGCTGGTGATGCATTTTCCTTCCCTCCAGGACTTTGTCAGCATGGTGCAGTGGTTATAAGCTGTGAAGCGCAAACTAGAGTCCTGTTTGATTTCCCACTCCTGCACATGCAGCCAGCTGGCTGACATCGGGCCAGTCATGGTTCCCTCAGGATTCTCTGGGCCCCACCTACCTCACAAGGTGTCCATTGTGGGGAAAGGAAGGCGATTGTAGGAAGGCCACTGGGAGACTCCCTTTGGTAGAAAAATGCTGGGTATAAAAACCAGCCCTTCTTCTTGCACAGGCTCAGTGTAGGCTTGGTCGACATGTAGAGATTTCGAGGGTCAAATGGACAGCACTACAACTCCTGGTAGAGTCAATTTTTGCAGTTTTTATGTAATGACTAGGGAAGGCACTGGCAAACCACCCCATATTGAGTCTGCCATGAAAACGCTGGAGGGCGTCACCCCAAGGGTCAGACATGACTCCGTGCTTGCACAGGGGATACCTTTACCTTTATGTTTAAAATAACCCAAAAATATAGAAAATGGAATAGAGGGAGAGAAGCCTCCCTTTCTCCTGTGCTGCCACCCAGAGTCGTAACTAGTTAATTTTGCACCCGAGGCGAGAATTCACGATTGCACACCTTCCATACTTTCATAGCCGTTTTTTGCTTGAAAGGTAAATACTTTAGTCGTGCTCGACTTTTCCTGTGCCCCTCAGCTCCGTGCGCCCGAAGTCACGGATCTGCTGCCACCTGCACAAAGCAGCTGGGCCTACTTGCTTAGCTCCACAGGAGCTGCAGTTCGCGATCTCTGGCGTGCAAACGGAAGATACTGACCTGCTTGGCCAGGGCAGGCTGCCGCTGCAGCAACCCAGTTGCAATAGGACAGCCAGTGCTCCTCCTGAGGGGCCCTGGCAGGTTACTGGGGGGTCTCACTGCCTGCTCTGACTCCTACGGAAGTGGCCACAAGGGCTTCTGGCTGAGGGCCTGGTGCACCAGAAAGCTTCCTCCTGCTCATGCAGAACTGGAGCTCCCGGAGGTTGGGGGGAGAAGGAGCCTCTGGGGGTCCCACTTTCTTTTCCTTTACACACTTGTATCCCACTTTTGTTCCCAGTAGTGCTGTCTGGTCCCTGCAGCCACTGGCAGAGGACGGGGTGGGGTTAGGTTGCCAGATCCTGGTTGGGAAACTCCTGGAGATCTGGGGTGGAGCCAGGGGAGAATAGGGGCCGCAGTGGCCAGAGCCCACGCTCCAAAAAGCATCCCTTAGGGGTACTAAGGTCTGTCGTCTGGATTGGAGGCTGGCACCCTGGGGGGATCTTGTAAGGGGGGTGGAGGGGCTCTCAAGGCGTGCCCGGCGCTTCCTGGCCGTCTCCGCGCCCGCGGCGGTGGCTTCCGTGGGGCTGGCCGGCAGGCGGAGGTGCCCCCGGGCGCCCCTCTGCGCTCCCACTCCGGCTTCCCCCCTCCCCGCCGCGCGACTTTCGGCGGTTCGGATCCCAACGATGCGAGGAGGGCGGCGGAGGCGAGGTGAATAAATAACAGGAAATAAAACTTCATGAAGCAGAAAATAAAAGGCAGATTATACAGATGTGGCAATTTGAAGGATCATTGCCTCTGTCCTCTTTTTAACTGCTGCATCTGGAGTTTCCAAGCTGCAGCCAAATAAGGGCGGCCCGGGGGGAAGGGGAGGGGGGGTGGGGGACGCGGGGCACCCCCTCGGCAGGCCGGGTGCGGCAGCAGCCAAGCGAGACTCCGCCTTGCCCCAGGCCGGGGCCCCGCAGCGCCTTTGCCGCCGGACTCCCTGCCGGCCCCGTCCCGAGGGAGTCCCCCTCCACTCCGCCCAGCCGGCCGTCGCTTCGGGCTCCCCAGGCCCCCTTCCGGCGGGTGCGTTTGCGCCCATTGCAGAGCCGTTCCTGCGACGGCCGCAGCTGGGCACCCGCGCGACTTCCGCGCACGCGTTTCTCCGGCCTCTCGCGAGTCCAAATGCCTCCCGGGGCCTGTGCGAATGCGGAGATGCGGGCGAGGAGGTGCTGGGGTGGCCAGGGCCTCCGTTGGGGGGGGGGGGGGGGAGAGAGGAGGTGCCAGATCAATGTTGGGAAACTCCTGAAGATTTGGGGGGAAAGGGGGACAGGACCCCAGTGGGGTACAATGCCAATGGCCTGCACCCTGCAGAGCAGCCCTTTGCTCCAGGGGAACCAATTTCTGCAGCCTGGAGCTGAGCTGCAATTCCCGGGGATCCCCCGATCCCACCTGGAGCCTGGCATCCCAGTTGGCTGTCATGGATGGAGTCTGGGTGCAGGATCGCCCAAGAGGCCTAGAAGATGCACCAACCTCATTGTGGCCTCCGAGGACCTCTTTCCCAGGGTAGGCGAGAAGCTCTCTTTTACAGCCCCTTTCTGCTGCACCCTCTGACTTCTCCCGCCAGGCTCTGCGCCTGATACTCCCCGGCCGCTGAAGCGGCAGATAGGGCAGGCAGCACGTGTGCATGGGGAGGGGGTGTGTGTCTCTGGTGCTTTTGCATCTGAAGGTGTTTTGAAAGAGGTGGGATGGCAGGAGCACAAACTCGGTTTCAGGCCCCCCTGGAGCTGGGGTTCCATTCTACTCTGGTGTGAACTTCCCACGCACCACTGTGTCCATTGGATGTGTGCATGGGCTCCTGTCAGTGAGTGCTGCTCCAAATTCTTTGTCTCCACTCCAACCCCCCCCCCCCCCCAGTCCAGGGCAACAGTCGTTGTGTCGCACCTCCCAGCAGCACTGCCCACTCCACCCAATGCAGTTCCCAAAGAGTAGAGACCCTGGTGGCACTTCTGGTGGGACATATCTTTGGGGCTATTCTTCTGCACTAGTTCATTCTAAGCCAGAGTGAACGGCTTGCGAGAAAAACCCACCTGGTCAAACTTGCAAAATGGAAATCTTGGAAGACCCAGGGAAAAAGCCACTGCCGGCTGCTTGGAAGCAGAAGGATCCCCCCCCCCCTTGCCCGTCACCCTTCCTCCTCCTGTTCCCCTCCTCCTCGAGTTGCCTCCTCTCATGAGGGGGGCTTTTGCAGGGCTCAGGCCAAGAACAAGCAGGAGGCTGGCTTGTTGACGAGGGACACTCTGCTGGTCTCTAGTTGCATCTTTTTCTCTCAGGGCTTTGGCAGCACAAACACCCAACTCTATGGCTGTCAGGTTTCAGGCACAGGTTTCAGGCACAGAGCTGAGCAGTACCCAGGCCAGGATAGCCCTTGGTCTAACTCCGGGCTGGGCAAACTGTGGCCCTCCAGATGTCCATGGACTACAATTCCCATGAGCCCCTGCCAGCAAATGGACCTCTGGAGGGCCACAGTTTGCTCACCCCTGGTCTCACCTGTAGCCTCCTGGGTCACAGGTCCTTCACAGAGCGCTCTTGGAGCACAGAGCCAGTTTGCAGAACATGCCTGGCCTTGGCACAGGCCCCAAAGGCGTGATGGCGCCCTGCCAGGGCCAAAGACAACCATCTCACTCGAGTTGACTTGGCTCGGCTGCAAAAACTGACATGGGAACGCGGCAGTGGGGCTGAGGCCCCAGGAGAAAGGGGAATGAGCCGGGCTGCCTTCTGCATCTTCTGTCCCAATTCACCTGCTGCACTCTCTGAAGCCCCAGTTCTCCTCCTTGCCTCCTCGCCCAGTTCCATCTCCAAAGGGCGGAGGAAACCAGGTAGCCCCCAACATCCAGTCCAGAAGCTTGCCTGTTTTCCTTTATTGCACCAAGGTCCCATCTGCCCCTACAGCAACTGAGAAACAAAGAACCAGATAGGACATCTGGGGTGGGGTGGGGGGGATGTGTGTGAAAGAATGCAGAGAGGGCCTTCTCCCTCTCCCCACAAGAAGGGGCCCTTTCCCTGAGTACAGCATGCCTGCAGCCCTTTGGGTCAGGAGGTCAGGGGCTTTCAACCCCCAGGGGCCTTCACACTCTATGGGGGGGGGGAGCCTGCCGCCCCACCAGTCTCTTGATTCTGCCTGTTCCCAGTGGGGCAGCACCCTCTGGTGGCCAAATACTGCAAGTGCCGATTTGCCTTGGTTTGAAAAAGCAGCAGTTCCATTATGTACCGTTCGAGGCTCCGGCCCAAACAGGACCCCCGCCCAGGAGTCCCTGCGTGTGAGAAGCAAATGCTCAGGCCGGCCGGGCAAAGTTTTCAGGGGGAGGGTCACAGCAAATGCTTGTTGCGTCTGGGGATGATTTTCCGCACCGTCCTGCGCTCGGAGATGTTCCTCTTCACCTTGATGTCGGTGGGCGGCCCGTCCGCGTTGAGGGATGGGCTGGAGTGGGACTTCTTCAGGCTGGGGCCGTCGTCCTCGTCAGCCTTGCTGGCCTCCCGCAGCTGCGCCTCCCACTGGTCGAGATCGTCAGTGCCGCTGCTGAGCTTCACCTCCAGCAGTCTAACGTAAGTCTCGTACCGTCGCTTCTGTGCGAGGGGGAGAAAAGGACGCTTGAGCGGAAAGGGAGGGGGCCGGAATCAATCAGACCCCAAAGCGAACAGGGAGCAGAGGGATTTTCCCAGCAAGGAGCTGCACAGGCTCCTGCAGCCGGCCGCTGCTTCACTTCCTCTAGGTACACGCTCCCGTTCTCTCTCCCGCCCTCCAACAGGAAGGAGGCAAAGAACACCCACAAATTTATGTTTTGGGGTGCAAAAACGGCATCTTCAGAATTCCAAAGAAGAAGCCTGACAACTGCCACGGTTCTCTGAGCAGACACAGTGCTGGGCAGTGGCACAGGGGCTGGAGAGGAAGTTCACCGCATGGTGAAGGATGCCCAATAGCCCATTGTTGGGGGTGCCAAGAAGGAGAAGGGCTGGGGGCAAATCTTCAGGGGCCCTGATTTTCCTGAGGGCCTGTCAAGCTAAGTACGGGCTTGTGATTTGCTTGCATATCATGTCTGGTCTGGATGAGGGTGCTGGCTTTTAGCAGCTCGGTAATAGCAAGCCATTTCGCCTGGGGAGGGGAAGAATAAAGCCACATCCCCCATAAACCAGTTAACTAATTGTCGTCACCCCCCCCCCCCAAGCACTTTGGACACTCCTACTTTGTGGCAGAGACACTCACCCCTTTGTAAACAACTGCTCCAGACAAACAAGGCGACCTTTCAGCCCAGTGGAATTTTTACACTGAAATAACCTGGCAGGTTTCACAGACTCTACTCTATGGAAGGTTTTCTTAAGACGGAGGTTGGTGGGAGGGAGGGAAGGGGAGAGGAGAGGAGAGGAGGCAACTGTGCCCCACATTGAACAAGGGCTTCCTAAGGCTTTGCCGTGGGCACTAGGAAATGCTCTCCTGCTGTGCCCCCCCCCCCCCCGCACCTCATAGAGCAAATATTCCTTCTTGAGATGATACTCCTCCAGGTCTCGGCTACGGCCGCGCTTGTCGGGGAGGTTCCGCTGATGCTCCAGGAGCTCATCCGAGACCTTGTCCATCCAGTCCTCGTGGGCCAGGTGCTGGTCCTCCTGCAGCAACAGAAACGGACTGTGAAGCTCGTCTTCTCATCAGCCCTGGATGACCAGGGGCAGCAGCCGGGGAAGGGGGAGGAGGTCATGGGAGGTGCTGGATGCCTGCCAAGCTGCTTCCCAACTGCTTAGGCAGCTGGACCAGCATCACAGAAAACCAAGGAAGGGGCCTGCTAGAGAGGCTCTCAGGTCTGGATTCTCTTTTCCTTGCTTCTCCAAGAGAGGAGGTGTAGCGTCAGGACGACAGCCAGCATGGTGCAGTGGTTAAAAAGTGGTAGACTCTGGAGAACTGGATTTGATTCCCCACTTTTCTTCCACATGCAGCCGGCAGGGTGACCTTGGGCTTGTCACAGTTCTCTTAGGGCTATTTTTGCAGAGCAGTTCTATTAGAGCTCTCTCTGCCCCACCTACCTCTGTTGTGGGGAGAGGAAGGGAAAGGAGTTTGTTAGCTATTTTGGGACTCCTTCAGGTAGTGAAAAAATGGGATACAAAAAAACCAGCTCTTCATCCTCTCCTTTCTGGCTTTCACTTGGCAGCAGGGCCTGTGGAAAGGACTGAATATCTTTTCACTTATCAGTTTTTTTTTTAAATCCGTTCCTTTCTCCAAGGGGGGGTATACTTGGGGGGCATACTTGGTCCTTCTCCTGCCTTCCCCCCAAAATAACACTGCAAAATATGCCAGGGCAAGAGCAATCTTTTTGAGAAAAAGTGGAATAAAAATCGAAACATAAATAATAAAATGATACGTGACTGGCCCAAGGCCATCCTGTGAGTGGCCCAGCTGCATGGGGATCCAAATCTGCAGCTCCCAGGCGCTAGTCCAGCACTCAAACCACACCACCACCATGCTGGCTCTCAAGACACGCAAGCACACCCCTCTGCTACACGCCCAGAGACACGCACGCAATGCCCGCCAGCTCACCAGGGAGTTTTTGCAGGTTGCTGTTGGGAGGATGGGCCGAACAAACCTCCGCTGAGAGCCCACCGCTGCTGGGAATGGTGGGGAGGAGAACAGGGCAGCTACCAGATTGACGCGGGAAATCCATGAATTCATTTCCTCTGGAGTCCTGGGGGAAAGGAAAGCATGTTCCAGACAAGGTAGTAAAACCTCCATCCACGCAGGCATCCCATCAGTGAATAATGGGCTGAATGAGGCTGTTTGCCCTAGTCTAGAAGAGCCCCCCTGTGGCTGCCTGGGCTGAGGAGGAAGAGAGGACAAGGAACACTCTAAGGCAGCCCGTCTCAACTTTTAGCCACTGAGAAACCTCTGAAACATTCTTCAGGCTTTAAGAAACCCCAGAAGTGGCAGGATTGTGCCGAATACAGCTGGGAAGCATAGCTGAGGACACACCTACCCGTAGCCCCTCCCCTTCCCACGATACTGACAAGACCAATGAAGACTCTGGAGAGCGACCGCCAGTCTGAAGACGGGCCAGCGGTCTGATTTCAGCATAAGATAGTTTCATGGGGCTGTGAAGCCCTCCGCATTTTAATGTGCAGTGGGGGGAAATGTGCAGGAATAAACTAGAAGAAGAGTAAGGCTGAGGGAGCCCTGATATTACTGCTCGGTCAGAACAGCTTTATCAGTGCCGTGGCGAGCCCCCAGGAAGTTCAACGAGTTGTTCCAGTTTTATTATAATTATATTCAGCTCTCTCTCTGATAGGCATCAATAATTTGGGACCAAAGATATGGAAACTTGTAGCGATTGTGTGGCAGGGAAGGGACCAAGTTTGATTTGACTGTTTGCTTTATGTTTTCAGAACAGGCTGTGTGTGTGTGTGTGTGTGTGTGTGTGTGTATGGGGGAGTTACCACTGTACTGTCCAAAACTAGTGGGTTTCCCCCCCCCCCCACCCACATGAAACTGCCCTATGGGATGGACAGAAAGTTGTGTGTAGGATTGAGGTGAAGGCAAGAGACTGGGAAAGGATTGCTGCTTTCTGACTGGGAGGCATCATTATTCCTGCTTCCCCCCCCCCCCCAACACCCACCCACACCCACTGCAATGCCTGTGCCGCCGCATGGCCTGGGAATACCCACGGTGCTTGGAAGAGGAAGACGTGCCAGTCGGCAGTCTGGAGCCGGAAGACGTTGGGCCGCTTGGTGTACTTGCTGGCTCTCTCCGCCAGGGCGTGGTGCACCCCAATGGGATCCTCTGAGCTCAGAGAATCAAGCCGGTTTTCGTCCTGCGGGGAAAACAGGAGAACACTGAAGGGAACGGATCCAGCGCTCGGACGTCAGGCTCAGCATTAAATCCTCTGCATTCTGAGCACAAAACCTTCCAGATTTCCCATCAGCAAGGCTGGGAAAGGGCCAAGGCTCTGCCAGTCACAGCAGATGGTCCTAGGCTCGGTGCACTGTTGTTCTACAGGAGGAAATTTCCAGGGTTTATATGCATTGAGCCCATAAGATGCTCTGAGAACAGCTGTTAAATATATGCCAGCAGGATTCCGGCTAAGCACTGGAGGCAGTCCAGGGAGCCTACTCTGTTAGCCAGGGAGACCAGCTCCTGGCCCAAGCACAGCTGGACAATGTGATCCTATGGAAGAAGAGAAAAACACTGCCTAATAACTCTTCCCCAGGAACAGCACGGGAAACCAGTGCAAAAGCAACCTCAAGCACTGCCCAAGGCAGGCCAATGTGATGGATACGCCCATGCACAACCAGCATGGAGGACATCCCTCTGCCGTGGCCCTGAGAGATGCCACATTTCTTGCTGGTGAGCCTCCTCTGTGAATCCCAAGTGACTTCTCACCAGGTCTCTGGACAGGTGCATCATAGTTCTGGCCCGCAAGCAGACATGAGAATTCAGCATTAGGAAGTCCTTTCCATCCCGTGCCTGATGGGCCATCTCTTACCTTGAAGAAGTAGAGCACCATCCCCTTCAGCACCGTGTGGAATGTCTTCCAGCCTCTCTTCCCCCAGGGGGCTGCAAAGGAGCAAGGCAGGGGTGGGGTCAGATAAGGGCCCTGCATCTCTGGAGGTCAGGCCCTCCCCATTTCCCTGGGGCCAAACTGCACATGGCATTGAGAAGATACGAATGGATCCCCCCCCCTACCCACTGTAACTGAATCTCCAAAAGCAGCCAGCCAGAGAGTGGGAGGGGGCTGGGGGAGAAAGGAAGGAAGGAAGAGATGAACTGGAGCCCTAGTATTATGGAAGGGGGTGGGGGGAAGCAGAGAATGTACTCTTTGCCTTGACCAGAAATAGATTCAAGTGGGTAGCCGTGTTGGTCTAAAGTAGCATAATAAAATCAGAGTCTAGTAGCACCTTTAAGACCAACAAAGATGTATTCAGGGCCTGAGCTTTTGAGTGCAAGCACTCTTCCTCAGACTATGAACTCCTTACACGACAGGAAATGCTGGCAGTGGCTCGTGGGAATTGTAGTCCATGAACATCTGGAAGACCACAGGTTAACAACCCCTGCACTAGAGAATCTATCACAGATTCCCACCACCACGTAGGGGCCCTTGAGTAGAGAAACCTGATGGAAAGGTAAGAAAAAGAGGAAACAGAGACAAGATATCTCGTTTCAAAGACAGGCTTGCCTACCGGTCACTGGTCTGTTCAAAAACACTAGTTCAGGTTGAGGCCTAGTAAAAATCACAGAAGCTTCTCTCTCTGACTGCTGACTGTAACTTCAAACAGTGAGTTCAGGAGATGGGAGCCTGATTCAGGTGCTGGTCAGACCAGTAGGCCTAGTGGCTTCCAAGGCTGAAGAATCTGGAAGGGAGTTTGGCTGACCCATTCCACCTCCTGCATGCAAGGACCCTTGGGTGGGAGGAGGTGCTTGCTTGATTAGGCCCTCAGCAGGGGCAGAGTATACCGTCTCATAACAGCAACGCTTGGTTGGGTCACCTGGGTAGTGACTTACCTGTTAGGTCAGGTCCCATCATTAATATATGTTTGACTGGTCAGCTGGAATGCCAATGTGGGTCACTGGGCATGGGGAAAAAACCGTCCTACTTTTGCCCTCTGTCTGGATTACATCTAACTTTGGGAGATATCAGAGCCATTTTGGCTGGACTCGGCTTTGCCAGGTAGCAGCAGGATTTAGAGCCAGTACTTGGCAACACACATGGGTTAGAAATGGAGCTTTCCTCAGTGTTCATTGTGTTTTTATCCTCACTGTTCACAGCTGATGTATGTATATATATATATATATATATATATATATATATATATATATATATATATATATATATATATATATATATATATATATATATATATATATATATATATATATATATATATATATATATATATATATATATATATATATATATATCCCTACACATGCTTATAATAAACCACTTTATTCTATTTTGTGTTATTCTTGGATTTCAGGGTTGCAATCTGGATCCAGCAGTTGAGCCTCTGTTGGCTGCAGCTCCCAGCACAACCCTTTTCTCTAAATCAGCTTGCAAGGGTCCTACCTTGCGGGGCTGACTTGCTGATCTTAGACCCGGGAGGGCTACTGACTCGGTCCCTTGGTCTCTGGCTGGTGGGTTAGTTCAGGGGACTGATGGCAGCGCTACCCAGGGGTTGGTGAGGCTTCGCCCCTCTGGACTTCTTGGCCTTGCCTTGGACCAAGCCATCACCCCAGTGGAGGGTTTCATAAGCCTTTGACATCTTGCTCCAGGCAGCCGGGTCAGGGAACCACAAACAAGGATTATTCTTCCCTATTATCTTGGCCTGTAAAGCCATGGCTTTTCACACACCTTGATCTAGACAGGTGGGGTTGTTGGGGACTGATATTGCTAGCTCAGGGGGACAGTCCTGCACCCACCTTTCTTGCCATCGGCCTCAGCATGCACCTTGCGGGTGAGGAAGCCCTGATGGTACACTTTAGCAGCAGGATCGTGGGACAGAGTCAGGAAAGGATTGCTTTTCTTCCGGAAGGATCCGGTGGGTGGGGGCATCAGGGTGGTGGAGATCTCTTCCTCATCCCTACAGGGAAGACATGAAGGATCAAGGAGAAACTGTGCAGGAGTTAGACAAGGAGACAGACAAGCTCTAGGCAGGAAGCAGGTAAAATTCTGGAGCAGAGCCAGCAGCTGTTGCTTCTGGGGCTGGGCTGGCAGCTCAAGGAGACCCTCTCCAGCCAACACCCCCTCCCTGGCCAGCATTGTTTCCAGGCTCCTTCCCAGCTTCCAGCATTCAATTACCCTTGCGAATTTTCTGACTCAACTAAACATGAGAATCTACATGTGAGCTCAACAACCACTAGAGGGCCTAAAGAAAGACCACACAAGAAACGGCTATTTCTAAGCCAATCACACGAAGCGCCAAGAAAACCATTCCCTCCCGCTCATCTGTCTCTTTGCCACAATGCCCTAAAAGAATCGCCCGGTCAGTGTCAAACTTCAGAAGCCAGAATTTGGGGGAGCCGGATGGTTTTCACACAGAATCAAGCCCTCACCCCCCACCCCGCTTTGTTTACAGACTGGGGTCCCTCTCCCAGTCCCTGCTGCCCTTCTCTGCGTTAGATCCTCTCCCGCTTCCCTCCTTTGGTCAGCATTACTTACACAGCCCATTCCAATTTTTCATTGCGGATGGAATAATACAGCGCCTGGAGAGGAAAAGTCAGGATGTTAGATTTCCACCTGCGTCTAGGACTGCATGCCCAGTCCATCCTTCCTTCCCTCCTGCAATTGCAGTCTTGCAGTGCCTGTCCCAGTGAACTGCAGGTTTCTGCAGTGAAACCTGTGAACTGCAGGTTTGCTTTACAGCTAAGTATTTGAGAGCTCAGAGATTCAGACAGGCTTTGGACCTTTTATTGGGTCTTTGGGTCCCTCTCCGCCAGGGCCAGGGCACTGCTCCCCACTCCCATCCGATATGCACCGCCTGGAGCGCATGTACCTTCAATTGTTCTTTGCGGAAGTTGCTGCCGTTGTTCATGCCCTCAAGATTGGCCAGAAAAGCTTGACAAGTCATGCTCCGGCCAATATTCTGCCATCACCAACCAGAAGCAACAGGGGGGTGTCCAGGTAAGAAAAAGAGAAAGGGACGAATTAGGCTGGAGAGCTTCTGCATGGGTGTCGCGCTGCCCACACAAGGCACCCTCTTCCCCTCCCTTGCTGGCAGACCTGACATGGAAGAACTGCAGGCTTGAAAACCATCAGCCGGTAGTGCCCAATACATGTTGCTCTTCTTTGTCCATGCAACACAGTCCCTGCTCCACAATATGACCATTGGCTAAAACCCAAACCTCCCAAGAAGCCAGTCTCAGCTTCAGGGTGGTAAAGCCTTTCCCACACAGCAGGTGGTCATGGCTGAATTCCAGGTAGAATATCTCCAGCTAAACACACGCCCTGCCCCCCTCTCCCCTGACCTTACCTGCCCATGCAAATCAGTATTGAGGAGCATGATGGCACAGGTGAGGGTGTGCACAGCATCTGTGGGAAAGAGGCAGGTGCTCAGAGGCAGGTATAGGAGACAACTCCCTCCCCATGCTCCTCCCCCAGTGGCAAAAGGAGTTTCTGTATTCACCCCCATCCTAGATGGCCACCATGCAAGCAAGGGCAGGAGGCATTCCAGTGCTTCAAACAAGCCAGCTGAAGTTTTCTGCCCCATCCCTTTTCAGGGTTCCTTGGAATCGGAATCAGGGCCTGCAAATTATCTATCGACCCAAATGACAAGACGGGACGAGCAAAAGCATGACACCCCTTTGGAGATGGCTCCCTGTTCCCTAGAGCTGCGGGCATTTTGTCCCACCCTACAATCGACAACCAACTTGACTAAATAAATAATCATAAGTAAACTTCAAAAAATGGGGAGCTCTAAAAATCTTGCTGTACACCTTTGGCGGCATTCCCTTGCTGCTACAGCCTCCTGCCTTTCACTGCACACTGCTGCTTTCCCCGTCAAACGCTTACTGTTGAGGCTTTGTTTCCTTCCCAGTGCTGGGGGGGGGGGGGGAGGGGGACAAAGTCAAGTTCAATCAAGAGTGAAAATGAGCAAGATGTGCACTTTAGTGCAGCTCCCATGAGGAAATCGTGTCTTTGGAACACAGGTCAGGGGGGAGAGGATTGCACAGAGCTACTGCATGTGACTTTTAACCAATGGCAAGCAGTAAGCGATGCCAGCTCAGTCCCCCACGCTGCACTGCTGCACGGCACTCGCAGGAGCACAGTGCAATGCAGAGGAAGTCAGGAGGGACTGCAAAAAGGTGCTTGTGGTGCCCCCAAATGCTCAGGTGCCTAAAGGTGTGCAAGTGACCTTCAGGGAAAGGCAGGGTTCCCCACTCGTCGGGCTCACCGAGTCTTGCTTTAGCACAGGGGTAGTCAAACTGCAGCCCTCCAGGTGTCCATGGACTACAATTCCCAAGAGCCCCTGCCAGCATTTGCTGGCAGGGGCTCATGAGAATTGTAGTCCATGGACATCTGGAGGGCCGCAGTTTGACTGCCCCTGATTTAGCACTTGGCAGATTAATCGGAGCAACAAAATGTGATCCAGCCCTCCCAATCATGAACCGTGGCGTTATCACCCCGGCCACTCCCCCTTTGGGCAGCCCAAACCACTTTTGCTATGATACTCCCCCTTGAGCATGGCAGATCCAGTCCTTGGTGAAGGTCACAGGACAGGTGTCTGCAGGTGCCTTACCAGGTGTGAGGGAGGCCTCGGGGTTGCAAGAGTGATAGCGCTGGGAGAAGTGCCTGAGGATCCTCTCCCGTTCCTGGGTCTCCCCGGTAAGCACAAAAGCCTTCAGGAACAACCTGGCGACCAGAAGAGCCCAAGAAAGCCCAAGAGTGAGTTGAGGGATAGACAGATGTGAGAGGTGGGAGGGGGGGGTTGCCTTTTCCCCACAGGGTTTGTTTACGTGAGCTGTTAATGATCTTGAAATAATAATATCTCAATCTGCTTCCGTCTCTGATTGCTTTACATGACTAGGAAGACAATCCAAGGCAGACAAAAGCCTGTAAGATAGCTATTCAGCCTCTGTTTAAAAATTTCCAAAGATGGAGAACCCACCGCCACCCGAGGAAGCCTGTTCTACTGAGAAACCGCTCTGAATGTCAGGAACTTTTTCCAGATGTTGAGACGGAATTTCTTTGGAATTAATTTCATCCCATTCATTCTGGTCCGTCCCTCTGGGGCAACAGAGAACAATTCTGCTCCATCCTCTATATGGCTGCCTTTTAAATACTTGAAGATGGCTATCAGATCCCCTCTCAGTTATCCCCTCTCCAGAGCTCCTCTCAAAGCTCCCCCAACCTTTCCTCATAGGTCTTGGTCTCCAAATCTCTCACCATCTTTGTTGCCCTCCTCTGGACATGTTCCAGTTTGTCAACATCCCTCTTCAACTGGAGTGCCCAAAACTGAACCAAGTAAGGCTGAACCAGAGCAGAGTAAAGCAGTACCATCACCTCCCATGATCTGGACATGATACTCCATTTGATACAGCCTAAAATCCCATTTGCCTTTTTAGGCACCGAGTCACACTGCTGACTCATGTTCAATATATGGTCTACTGAGACTCCTAGATCCTTTTCGCACATACTACTGCCAAGACAAATCTCCCCCATACTACATTAGTATAGATGGTTTTTCCTACCTAAATGCAGAACTCTTGGCCTCCCCCTCCTCCTCGTGCTGGGTTTCACTTCCTGTGAGGTCTCAACAGGATTTCTGCCATGCTGAGCCACTGAACAGATCCCAGCAGGCTAGAAGCTGGGACACTTCTTTGATTTTCATTGTCTTATGCTGCTCCACCCTCAGAGCCACCCTCTCTCCTCTCCACCCGAAAGAAAGCCCCCCCCTCCCACACCCACTATTTCCCACCTGTCACACAACAGTCCCACGGTTCGAGCATAACAGTCAACCCTCTGGGAAGGTTACCTCAGAGCCTGGTCCAAAGTCAGCCCACTGAACTGAAAGAACGCGAGGTAGGCCTCAGCTACCATCTGGCTGAAGTCGTTGCTACAGACAAACACATGGAAAGAGCAGGATGATTCAGGAAAGGTTGATTCCAGCTGCAGACTTTGCCAGCTCTGCAATCCCAGCCCTTCAGGGCAGTAGGCACATTCTCAATCCCTCGGGACTTCTAACATCCAGCTCCTTTAGGGCTAGCCCTCCCTAGGACCACAAAAAATGCCCCCCCCCAAGTATACCCCCCTCATTCCGCAGTGGAAAACCGACAAAGAGAGAGCACAGAATGACCCCGGAAAAGGTTACCTTCAGTCTCCAAGGGACAAAAAGCTCACTCCTCAGTTACAGATTCTCATCCACTATTTGCTCACTTATTTACCAATCATTTTATATATCCTTCCCATCAAAAAGCCTCCCGAGGCAGTTTGCAGATAAAAATCAAATGTTAAGCCATAAAACCCCATAAAGTCCCACCTGCAGTTCTCATAAGATGACAGCAGCAAGGAGCTGACAAAATCAGCAGACGCAGCTCTAAAACTGTCCTCTGGAAAGAGGACAGGGAGAGGAAGAGGGGCTAGATCCTAAATGGATAGTCTGCTTCCTCAAGGACAGGTGTAGCTGGGCCCACCAAAAATGGCCAAGCAGAGACTGATCTATAACCATCTGGGTCTGTTTGGGGGGGTGGGGGGTGGAAAGGGCTGTCAAGTAGCAGCCAACTGATGGCAACTTGTACGGTTCTCAAGGCAGGAGACACAGAGGTGGTTTGTCATTGCCTGCCTCTGAGTAGCGGCTCTGTTCTTCCTTGGTGGTCTCCCATCCAAGTACTAGCCAAGTACTGACCCTGCTTAGCTTTGGAAATCTGAGAACAACAGGCTAGCCTTGGCCATCCAGGTCAAGCCAGGAGCTAACGTCTGCCTCCTGCAGGGCAGATGGCACACGCCTTACCATCAGAGATTTACTGTGCAATAAAGTGGTTAGCCAGAGCTTTACAGGTGGCAACTAACTCCGAACAACAGACACAAAACAACCATCAGGGATCAAGAGGGCAAGGAGCAACCTGGATTTCTTGCAACTCCCTGCCCATGAGAAGAGATGGGAAGGAGTAATTGTACTGTAAATTATCCCGGGTGCTTCAGTGCAAGGCATTTGGACAAGCAGACATTCAAGGACCGTGGACATTTTAAGACCTTACTTCTTCCGGAGAAAGGAAGCCACCTGTGTCCTCTTGAACCCATCCAAGTGGTACAGCCGCGCTGCCAGACGCTGAGCCGCAGCCCGGTCTCCAGAAGTGCCGTTTGCAAGGACAAAACCATTGGGTTCTGCAGGCTCCTTGGCCTGTGGCATCTCCACTGTTTTGCTGGGCCCCTCAGGGGGATCTTCAGGGCAACTGCAGAGAAAGAGACAGACAGGGGTCAGCAGCAGTGCTGGGAAAGGGACCCCCTTGGTGGGCCACTGTTACAGCAACACGAGACTCTTGTCTCCAGGGATGCCATCGTTCCTAGAGGAACTTCCCCACCCGCACTGTTGACAGCCATCATGCTGTCATGCCTGAGCAACACGGATGTGAAGCACTAATCCTGGGTTGCTTGGCAAGCCCAACCCAAACCATAAAAGCCCCCCCCCCTTTAAGGTCAGAGATGACAGAGCAAGACAAGATTGCATCACAGCAATCTGTTGAAGGAGCAACTGATGAAAGCCTGCCCCTGGATCCTCACGCGCCAGTGCTGGTTGCCCCACCTCCCTAGCCAAAGAGCATCCCTGTGGATGCCGCTTTCCTGCCACTGCTGCCACTGGACCAGCGTAGCTCATTCTGTGTTGCTTTCTTGGGGTGCAGCATTTGAGGTATGCAAATACACTACCTTGCCACCCCACAGGGACTGCGTTCTCTGGCCTCATGTTGCCCCCAAGAGTTATCCCCAGCCACTGCACAGAGCTCTTCCCACTCCAGAACTGTTCAGCACCTCTTCCCCCCTCAGCAGCAGAGAAAGTCAATCTCCAGCCATGCACTATGCTGCACAGCCAACCCTTGGGCAGTCGCTGCCGCCTGTATGTCAGAAGCTGGCCGGGTGCAGGGTAGACGCTGGCAATGCAAAGAGCAAGGGCCCAGGGGCCCTGCTTCGTGCTGGGCCAGTGGCTAGAGACAAGGCAGGGACTGGCAGAAGAGGATTCACACAAAGAGGAAGGCAGAAGCAAACCAGCAGAGGAAAACAGAGGGTGACACAGAGCTGTAAGAAAGCAGCAGTTGCCTCATTCAAGGAAGCCTTCCACCAAATGGCTGCCCCGCTGCATCTGTTTTCTTTGGCCCAACAAGCCCCACCCCTAACCACAACTAGAGGATACTGTGGCCGGTGAACGGAAAGCGGCCGAGAGAGCCAACGAACGGAGACTGAGAAGCATTACCGTGGGGTCGCCGAAGCCTTCTCCTCCTCCTCCTCCTCTTCCAAGATCTCATCTCCAAGCACCGTGGGCACTTCCACCATCTCAAGACGCTCCACTGAGTTTTCTCGCTTCCTGTCTGTGCCTCCAAGGGAGGCCAAGTGAAAATCCCCTGTAGCGACTTCCTCCTGCAGACAGGAAGTTCGTTCAGTCTCCTCCACCCCTGCGCATGAAGACTCTGGGTGGCTGCAGGAAGGCGCTTGTGGCTTGAACCTCTCCTGCCACAGACTCGGCTCTGCTTCATTGGCTGAGAAGACCCGGGTGGCAGGAGGGGTTCCGATGATCTCTGCAGGAGACGGCGGCTGGAGGTTCTCACTGGGTTCTTGCAGCAAAACTGACAGAAGGGAGGTGTTGGAGGCAGAAAACAGGAGGCCTTCACCTGAGGAATCCGCAGAATGGCTTGCACCTGGAAGATGGATAAGTTAGTTATACAGCAGCCCTTTACTCCATAAGCCCCTCAACGTTTCTGCATGATTCTGCATCGCTTCACCCTCCAGGGCAACACAGACAATTAGGTTAGCTGGTGCAGGCACCCCACAGCATGAACGCTACAAGACCGAGCCAGTCTTGAGTGGGAGCTTAGAGATGCAGAGGCTGAGCATGACTTGAAGCTCATTTAGCACTAAGTCCTATGCATTTCACACTTCCAGGAGTGAGTCTCCAATCCCCTACCCAGAAAATGAAGGCGAATTGCTCTTTTGTTTATTTATTTCTAATGAGAAGCCCAGCATACAACAATACATTTTGAAAAACGGTTGCACAGTCCTTTCTGCTTTCTTCCTTTGTCGCCACCTGATTCAACTGCAAAAGGGACAGATGCTGGTAGGACTCACCTGCAGCCGAAACACTTCTGGGGTATGCATCGGACCACCGGTCTGCAAAGCATCCTTGGTCCTAGAAGACACAGAAGATGATGGAAACAGGCCGTGCTTGGGAAGGCAACTCTGGCCCCGCTGGACCTCTCTGCCTCTGTTCATTAAGGTTTCTGTATGCTACTGGACGGGGCTGCTGAAATGGACAGAAGGCTTGCTCCTGCCTAGGATGAGGGATGCATGGGAGCAACTGGAAAAGAAGGAGGGAGCCAATACAGGCAGCATTTCAAACTGTTTCCACACGCTCGCCCTTTATGGGGCTTGATCCTTGCCGCCCATTGCAACACGGGCTCACGCAACAGTACGACCTCAGTGGTTAACGTTAAAGCCAGGCTTCCCTAGAGCCAAACGCCACCTGCCTTAAGGAGGCTGCACTGCAGAAGGGACACTGTTGGAAAGCAACATGGAAAGTGGCATTTTATTGGGACCCCATCACCCATGCCTCACGGACAAAGGTCTTACCTCTATGTTCTCTGTTGCAGTGCAATTGCTTTCAGTATCCCCCTCCGTGATCACCAAAGGGGAAAGGGAGCGGTAGTGAGGCATATAGGTTGGGACAGGACCTGAGGTCAGCTCAGGGGAAGAGGGTGAGTCCAGGGTCTCAGGACCGGTTGCAACACTTGTTTGGTAAAAGAAAACATGATCCTGTTTTGGAGACACCAGCCCACTGTCCGGTACTCCCTCCTCATCTTCCACCCAAGCCCTTCCCTCTGGATGGCTCCACAAGGTTTGTCCTTCAAAGCTGGTGGTTCTTGTTGGGTGGGGACTCTCTTGAAAGAGCGGATTGTTATAAAACAAGTATTCCACCTCCTCGTCCTCATCCTCCTCAGAGGAGCCTTCCTCTTCTTCCAGCCTCTCTGATAAGTCCTCTGATTCCTCACTCTCACTGTCCAGGAGCAAAGGCTCATGGGATTCCGTCAAGCCCTGCGGTGCAGGTGTTGCTGGCATCTTCTCTGGGCTAAGCAAGGGGATCTTCTCTGTTTCCTTCTGCTTGTCAATCTCCCCTTGAAGATCCAAGACACACATCTGGGCTTGAAGGATACTGGCCCAGAACAGTGCCTGGGTGGAATCATTGCTGCTTTTGCCCTGATTTTTCAAGTTTTCCAGGTGAAAATCTTCTCTCTGGGACAGCTCCAGTTTTTCAGAGAAGAGGTCCATGCTCTGTGAACCCGGCAGAGGCCCTGCAGCATGGCTTGAAGCTAATGCTGGAAAGGGTTTCTCAGCAGGTGTTTCAGGATTGCTGCTGGCCCCCTCCAGGCTCTCCTGCAATAAATCTAAGTTCTCAAGGCGTAAGAAAGAAGCAGGAGACACCATTTCACTTTGGAGAGTTTCAGAATATGGAGGCCGGTCCTGGGCTTCCACGGAGCTACCTCCAATTTCACAGCATAGTTCTCCTCTTCCATAATTCACCAGAAAGTCTTTAAGTTCTGAACTGGGGGGTGGTCCAGAGTGCTCCATTCTGGCGTTCACCATGGAACCTTCCAGGAATGGTCCACTTAGGCTAAGCCAGAGACGAGTCCTGCCCGCATCTTATTTGCAAAGGATTGAGCAACGCCAGTTCCATGGCTCTTCTGCCTACCCTGGAAAAGAGAAAGCAAACACAGGCATGTGGGTTAACGTTTAATTAAACAAATGCCAGAGAGCATTTCTGAAAGCCCAGCCACCTCAAAAGAACCCTGCAAATGCTTGCTTTTGCATATCAGCTAATCACAAGTACAGAAGCAACAGAGAGAGTCCAGATCCGTTGATCTCTTCTGTAACTTATAGTGGCAAATGCATAGTCAAATGGAGTGATGACACCAAATGTGAAGAGAGGAAAATGAGAAGAAAGGGAAAGCAAAAAGGGTGGTGGGGGGGGGAGTAATTGCTAAAGGGTCAGAAGATGGATTTTTTGCCCATATCCGGAGCTGTTCAGAGCCTGGTGGCTACTTCATAACTCTCCAATGAGAACCGGGTAAATTAGCTGGCCAACTATGGACAGAACACTAGGCTGTTGTTGCAGCTGTGTAGAGCCCATTTTTCCAACCAATAATTTCTTAGCCAAAAGGGATGGCACAGCTTGAATCCCAAACTCCAGCGTAAGTTGAGGCAGGCTGGAGAACTCAGCCTCCATCACAACTTGATCATGCTTTCCAGTTGCTAAAAGGATTTTGCAGCTCCTCCATTTTTGCAAGCGACATCACAAGAGGACGAGTGTGATTATGAAGTCCCCTGACCATACAGGTGCAAAAGGGGCTTTCATTTCAAATATTTTGTCATTTCTATATGTTCCCAAAGTGCAGCTGCAAGCACTGACACCCTTCTAAGTCTACTAATGTCAACAAGCGTAAAAGGGTGTCACTCTTTTTAGGACTGCCCTGCAGATAAATTTTGCCTCTGTACACAGTGGACAGCAGAACACCCATTTGCTCTTATCACAGGAGCAGGGGTTGATCTGATATGAGGAATTTCTGCAGGGACCAGGAAACCAAAGGTCAAGCAATCAGACATGGGTTCAGGCACAGAAAGGAAGAGGATGAAACTGAACACACCAGTTAACTATTCGAGTGAAATGGGATTCCAAAAACCAGCTTGCTTCTGACCTCTGTGTACAGACCACAGCATAGATAGGAGCTGGGTACCTGCCAGCCAAGCACAAGACAAATCCTGGCTTGCAATAGCCCTGTCAAGGAAACACTACGTGGAGAGGCTTTTGCAGCATTGTAGCAAAAGTGGTTTTGGCTGACCCTCATCATTCTTCAGCAGGTTTCCTAAGATCAATTACGCATGTTTAAAAAAAAAATCAGAGGTAATTTCCTTGCAATGTCAATATTATGTGAGTTAGATCAAACCAAGGGTTCATCTGTTCCTGCATCCTGTTTCATTCAGTGCACACAGAATTGCAAAAGCAGCTCTTCCATAGGTCTATTCAAGGTCATTATAATTCTGGCCATTTTGGTTTTTCACTGGTGCTGCAGACTGGCCATTTCACACAGGTTATCTGCCCCAGGGTTCAATGCTGCCAGGAAGCAGGTCCCCCCTCCCCCATTTCTTCCCTGCAGCATTGTGGTACATTCAGGCACCCTCTGAGATTTCCCTGTTTTTTCTCTGATCTTTCCCAAACCTGTTTTGATGACAGAAGTTTTGAGAAAGACAATAAAATCTAGGCAATTCCTGTATGAGTAGGAAAATTCTGATTTTCCTGCTACATGGAAAACATTTTCCCTGTCCTTGCAGTACTGATTCCTTCTCCTAGCCTTCCCGCCCCCTTCCCCCCCCCAAATATTGGCAGTGGAATATTGTTACAGTTATATAATCTGATATTGATAAGTCTAATTGTTTTTCTCACTTCTCGTTTTACATTTTTTAAAAGTAAGTCTCTATCCCTTTCCATTGCAGAGCTATAAGGGGAAAGACATATCTCCTCAAGGAAAAGGACTGATATTTTTTTAAAATTGAAAGATGGGGATTAATTTAATTGAAAGATGGGGACACTTTTCTATTCAATAACAATTTCTACCAATCGCCTGGAACACACATTAGGCTAACTGGCCTATAATTTCCTGGTACCATTTTTTAAAACTGGCATTACCTTTACCACCTTCTAATCATTTCAAAGGGAGGCTAATTTTAGAAATGTTGTATTAAGTTTGGTAGGAGATCAACAATTTTGCGCCTGAGTTCCTTGAATAAATGGCACCCAAACCCAGGGATTTATTGGTTTCCAATTTGTCCATCAGCCCCCAAATCCAATCCTACATCATCTCCATTGACTCAGTTCTTCCAAGAGTCTTCATTAAAACCATGGTTCTGATGCGAGCAACTTCACCACATTCTCCACAATGAAAATCAACAGCAAGAATTCTTTCGGTTTCTCTGCAGTCTCCTCTTCTTTTAGCTGTTCTTTCGCCCCTTTGTCAACCAAGGGCCCCAACCACCTCCTTGGCTGATTTCCTTCTGCTGATGTATTTAAAGAAATTGTTTTCTTAGTGGCTTCAGCATTATGCTCCTCATAGTCTCGTTTTGTCAGCCTTAACATGTGTTTTGCTAGCTCGAGTCTGTGCTCTTTTCCCCCCAACATATTCAGTGCAACTTTTTATAGGAAACCTCTCTGCTTTTTATAGCTTCCTTCACTTTACTCATTAACCACACTGACATCCTCTTAAGACAGTGGCTATCCTAATCGGAGAGATATGCATTCTGTCTTTCTCTCCAGTTCTGTGATTAACATAGTTTCCAAATGCCCTAAAGGGTCTGCCCCTTTTTTGCCCCCTTTTCCTTTGACAAATCCTTTCAATTTTTAGGCATTTCTGCTTCTGAAACCAAAGACTTTTTGGGCAAACTTTCATGTACATAAATGCTGAGGCCTGTGGCTGTGGTTCGAAACAACACTCTTCTCTTACACCAGGCCCTGAACAGCACTCAAGACCACATCAAGGTTCACCTCCTTTCTAGTCAGATCCATGTCCATACTCTCCAAGGTGCAACCACTGTTGGTATCTAGGAATTCTGTCTGTGTGCACTTATCCGGTCAATGTGATAATAGTTGGAGCCAATCATAATCACTCAGCTTTCTCCCCTAGGTGACTTCCTTATTTCTTTTTCCATTGTAAGTTCACCTTCACAATTTTGGTCGGGTGGGCAATAGCTTCTCCTCAAAATCTGGTTGCCTTTCCATCCTGATAGTCCCAGCCATTAAATATAAGCTGGTGGCCTGTTGGACCATAGATATGTTATTTAAATTAGGAAGGATCCTATTTACCTTTACCACATACAGTTATTGGGGAGGGGGGAAGACTCACAAATGACAAAGGATACCTTATTAGAAAAACAAGCAACTGAATCCGTTAGTTTCAACCTGAGTCTGTGTTCAGATGTGCCCCTAGTCTCCTGTTATCACATTCCTATTTTGTTATTTTATTGACAATTCTCCCCTTCTCTGGGGCTTATGGTAGATTTCTAACAAAGTAGCACTCAGACTTCTTTTAAGAAGGGAGGAGGGAGAGTTGGGGTTTTGCTATTTTTTGTTGTTGTTGTTTTTAACTGGAAATGTTTTGACTGTTATTGTAAGCTGCCTTGAACCATGAGGAAAAGCTTAAACAAATAAATGCATTCCTTCCCAAGCTGATGCCTGGCGGCCTCAAATCCCTGGGACACCAGAGCATGAAATCAAAAGACATCAGAGCTGAAATGCTTCTCCGAAAAGCTGGAACCAGAGATTGGGAAGAACCGTCTCCTCGAGGACTGGAGAGAAAAACCCACCGGCCCTGTAGCTCCAGAGAGACACTGATGCAGTTATCCCAGGCAGTAAAACAGGGGCCGCCTTGCAAATGCCTCAGGGAAGCAGTCTAAAGAAATGCCTTACTTCTGGCTTAACACATAAGCAAACCATCAAAAGGAGCCTGATCTTCCTCCAGTCCTTTTCTTCTGACTCCGCTTAATGGCTATCTTGGAAAAAGTGAACAGCAAGCAAGCTGACTAATTCCAAGATAGACCACTGATCATTCTGGGTCAGGGCTATCTGCTCCACCTGGCAGAAGCTCACAAGTAGAGAAAGTTCTGGAAGTGAATATCCTGAAATTATCTTCAAAAGGAGGAGATGCTCCAGCACCAAATTAGACACCATCTATCAAGCTGTGTTCTACATCAGGGGTAGTCAACCTGTGGTCTTCCAGATGTCCATGGACTACAATTAGCATTTGCTGGCAGGGGCTCATGGGAATTGTAGTCCATGGACATCTGGAGGACCACAGATTGACTACCCCTATCTACATCTACGGAACTTGGAGATGGTATCAGCAGAAAATATTCTAACCAAAGCTGTTTCCATATACATACAATTCCTCCATTTGTTGCTACAAATGCTGCTGTCCTTGTGCCCACCCAGTCCCCTCCACTGTAGTGGGTGGGGTTACTTTTAAAAATCAGCAATCAGTATATGACACTAGAGCAGTGGTTCTCAACTTTCCTAATGCCGCAACCCTTTAATCCAGTTCCTCATGTTGTGGTGACCCCCAACCATAAAATTATGCAAGTGTTCTTTCACAAAAATTAAACCGAAACTGACCAATGGCATGAAGATCCATTGTTTATGATTGTATATATAAACATTTTCCAGGGTTTCTCAGTTCGGTTCTCCCTCTTGTCCCATCATTCCGATCTCGCTCTTTTCCGCTGCTCCAGACAGACGAATGCTGTATCTCAATCTACCTCGCAAGGCTGTTGTGTGGATGGTGCCCCCTCAGCCAAGCTGCTTGCCCTGCCACGACCCCTATGAAAGGCCCAGACCCTGCAGGACTTCTTTATGCTGAGCTTTTATGTCAGGCTTTTCCCAGTTAGGTTTATTTTGGAGGGCTTAATCCACTGCCAGAAGTTGGGATTTTTTTGTTTGCATTTTCATACTGTTGTAACTATATTTATTATTTCTGTACTGTCGTGCATCCCCCACTCTACTTTGTGGGGGAAGGGCAGTACATTAATTTAAATAATAAGTCATTTATCAGTGGGACTTTGCAAATCCAGTGCAATCTTCTGTCCTGATAAATCCCTGGCATTCATTGGTGATGGTCAGAGAGTGGTCCCTTTCCCTGACGGCACTCTTCCTGGAATTGTGGTTTATTTTGCCTTAGTGATGAAACTCTGCCCAGGAAATCTCATTTCCCAAAAAGATATGTACTTACAAACAGCCCCTAAGTTATTCAGACTGAAACATCCAAATTTAAAAATGCATAGTGAATTTTGGCCAAAGTAATGAGGGATGAGAGCCCAGCTATACTGTTGACTTTTTGAGAAGAGTTAAAAAGACAGTAAACAGTGGAAAAGAACATAGCATCTGAATCAGCCCACAAATGGTTGTAAACATAAAAGATTCAAGGGAAAATTTTTAAACTCCTGTAACTCAGCTATTACCCATTAGATTTTTTACCTGATTATGCCCTTCACAAACTCTCTGTGATAAATGTCATAGTGACTGAACAATTTGGCTTGATTTTATAGCCAACGTTTGGATTTAAGAATTGCTGAACATCCCTCCTGTCTTACCTGTTTAGGATATGTCTAGGTAGGTAGCCGTTTCGGTCTGAAACAACACAACAAAGTTTGAGTCCAGCAGTGCTTTTAAATCCAACAAAGTTAATATCAGTTAGTAATATTAATGTTATAGTTATTTATATGTATGGTTTCCTGTATAGTTCTTAGTTCCATGTAAACTGCCCTGAGCCTTTGGGGAGGGTGGTATATAAATGTGAATAAATAAATAATATAATAAAGTGCATGCTCACAAAAGCTTATACCCAGAATGAAACTTTGCTGGTTTTAAACGGGCCACTGGACTCAAATTTTGTAGGGTAGGTCTGACATCAGTGCTTCTAATCTAAACAGTAAAGGGGCTGGGAGGTGTGCCAATCCGCAAAGCAGGAAATCTAGGCCACCCGCAGAAGTGGTTGGGGCCTCTACTACTTTGGAGACAGCACCAGTAGGCATGGGAGTTTCAGCTTGTAAATTCGCTAAAAATAAATCAAACATGGCCAGGTCACATCTGAACATGCTCCAGGAGCCCCCAAATCAAAAAAGGAGGAAGGGATCAGGGCGCAATTCTAAATAGGCCGACTCTGAATTATGCCCCATTTTCTCCCCCTGTTTTTAGAGCTGGACTGACAAGCCTGCCAGAGCTTAGGGACTCCTGATGGGGACCTACGAAGGACTTGGCACTCTTTCCAAAGGATTCACCCGTGGTAGGTCCCTGCCTTGACAGGGGCGGTTTGCCACGAGGTCAATGAAACTTCCATGTTCAGGAGCAGGACGACCGGTGATTGCCCGGGAGGAGGGAGGCGAGCAACGGGAGGTGGGAAGGGGGGCAGCGCCTGCAGGAAAGCCGACCGGGAGGCGCCGGGCCAGCACCGCCGGGCTCTGTCTGGCGCACCCAGGCCACTCTCCCGCGCGGGTCACTTCGAAATGCCCCGCACGCAGCTCAGGCCACAGCCGGCGTGGCCCGCCCTCCCTCGCTCCCTCCCTCCCTTGCTGAGCGCCCGGCAAGTTTGCCAGGAGCTTCGGCGTGGCGTGGCGTGGCGCATTCGCACGGGCGCCTGCCTGCCTGCCTGCTTGGCTGACCCGGCGGGAGAGGCCCGGCCCCGGACTTACCCGCCCGTCCTGCTCCCGCAGGGCCGCCGCCCGGCCCGGCCCGCCTTCTCCCGCAGGCGAGCGGAGACTTCCCTTCCCCTTGCCCGAGGGAGGAGGGCGAGCCCCATGGTGCAGTCCGCGCGGATCGGGGCCGTGCGCCACCCCCTGGAGGCTGGGGCCCGCCCGGCCGAGCTCTCCGCCTCGGAATCGCCACTTTGGAACGAGCTGCCGAGGAAGCCGCAGCTCAGCCGCGGCCGGGAAGGGCGGGCCGGGCCGGGCCAGGCCAGTGCCCTTCCAGAGCGCTGCAGCCAATGCGCTTGGCAGACGGCCTCCCCAAAGCCTGCGCCGTTCGCGGGACAAGAGCCAGCAGGCAGGGACCCGTTGGCAGGACAAGAGGACAAGAGCCTCTTGCAGGCGGGATGGAATGTGGGTGCCCTGGGCCGTGGATGCGGGTTAGCTCGCCTGACAGCCAGGGGCCAGCAACACCATCGATGCAGGCTTACTGGATGCCAACTCCAGCTTCGGAAATGCCTGGAGGTTTCAGGGTGGAACCTGGGAGGACAGGGTTCAGGGAGGAGAAGGGCCTCAGCAGGACACAATGCCACCGCATCCATCCTCCTGAGCAGCTGTTTTCTCTATGATCTGGTGGTCTGTGTTTTGGGGAATCCTGACCCCAACTTGGAAGTTGGCAACCCGACTTTGCAATGCTGGTTGCCTTCCTTTAGGGCAGAAAACTCTCCTCCATACCATTCAAATACGGGAGCTCTCCTGTAGCCCTTTACAGATAGATGACACCCACTGCAGCAGCATCTTGTGAATTTCCTAATCTGGGTATAGATAATGCTAGAATGATTATTTAAAGCTATTAAGGCCTGGAAAAGGCAGCATTAGCCTATGACAGCCAAAACAACACAAAGTCTCGGGGCACCCTGAAGAATAACACATTCATTGGGGTAGAAGATATTGCACACAGGGCAGTTGGGCATTGGTTCTGCCAAAGTAGTCTCTGGTCACAGAAGCTTCTGCTTTGATAAGGCAGTGAGTGTCTAAGGCAGGGGTAGTCAAACTGCGGCCTTCCAGATGTCCATGGACTACAATTCCCAGGAGCCCCTGCCAGCATTTGCTGGCAGGGGCTCCTGGGAATTGTAGTCCATGGACATCTGGAGGGCCGCAGTTTGACTACCCCTGGTCTAAGGTACTACTACAAGATCCTTTTTCAGCTATGGTGATAAAAAATGTAGCTTCTGCCGAGTTAGAAGAACGAAGAGTTGGTTCTCATATGCTGCTTTTCTCTACCCGAAGGAGTCTCAAAGCAGCTTACAGTCTCCTTCCCTTTCCTCTCCCCACAACAGACACCCTGTGAGGGCCCTGATATTCCTGCTCAGTCAGAACAGCTTTATCAGTGCTGTGGCGAGCCCAAGGTCTCCCAGATGGTTGCATTCGGGGGAGCGGGGAATCAAACCCAGCTCGCCAGATTAGAAGTCCACACTCCTAACCAATACACCAAGCTGGCTCACTACACCTTGCCCTTCTAGGAAACCTGGTGCCACCTGCAACAGGAGCCAAGCCACACCTTTCCCACCTTTATCCATGCTAGCAAGGCTAAAAAATTCAGGGCAAACTCCTCCTCCGGCTCAAAGACCACATGTCCTCCCTGCAGTAACCCACATCCAGCCATTACTCTGAGAACCAGCTTCTCACTTTCCCCTCCTCACACAACGTAGTTTCCCATCTTCCCCACTCACAACTTCAGTGACGATGCAACTGACGGAACAGAAAGGAACAACCTGATGCCTTAATTTACAACACGCACAGCAAACATTTGAAGACAAAATTCTTTCACCTGTTCCCCTGATGAGGCAGCCTGGGCTTCAAATGCACGGCATCCGGCAGCATCAGCCTGTCTCAGTTGTGGCTGACGGAGATCAGCAGGATGCTCAGAATAGATATCATGACCCAAGTGGGGCGGAGCCTTGCAGATCTGGAGGCCCTGTGGTGCATAATTGTTGATACAACTGACAGTGTTGTCCCTACTCTTATCAGAAGGCAGTGCTTTAAATTTAAATGTTCTCAGGACTCCCATGGCTTTTGATCCCGTTTTCAGTTCTGCCGACCTCCATCGTAGGGTTTTTCAGTAACCTTGGACCAAGGTTTCTGTGACCACAAACTCAGGCATTCTTGGCGCTCCGCAGCAGGAAAGGCCAGCTGCTGCAGAGCAGATTGCCATTGTCATTCTTTTACTCTTAGGAGCAGAGCTGGGCACAACAAATCTGCCATTGAGCTCAGCCTGACTTCTGAGAACCATCCTTAAACCAGCCAAACTCCCCTGTTCATTCTCTGTCCTTTCTCGGTTTCTTCCCCAAGACTGGGAAGTTTCACCACAGACTTACCTAACACCGCCCCAGTGGTCGGGTCTTTACCCATTTCTTGAGTCAATGAGATGAGGCAAGCAAGCGATTTCCTGTATGTCTACAGGGTTAAGCCCACCTCCCGCCATACCAGGAGGAAATGGAACTGCAGGTGCAGAATACTCCTGGGGCCGAGAGGTCTCTACGCTCTAGCTTGCAGAGGCACCGCAACATGCAAAACTTCTGACCTCAACAATAAAGTGTTCTCATCTACCAGTAGCAACAACTGGAGGGAAAGGGAAGAGAGCAGACTGCTGGGTGCCGAGAGGGGGAGGCAAACTGTTGATTCATAGCGACCACACAGCCTCACCCTGCAGGGTGCCATCCTTGGAAAGAATGCTTCTGGGTTTGTCATAAATTCCCCTCCTTTGGGGGGGGGGAGGATGCAGGCATGAGCTGTCCCAAGGAAACAAATGTGGATGAGTGACTGCATCTTGGGGTGAAACTCTTTGCTCAAGTGTCTGCAACACACATCCCAGATTGGGGGGAAAGACTGAAGTGGGTCAGAGCTGTCCACATAGTCTCAGGAGCAGTTTGTCAATATAGAGGGGCTCTTAGGAAGTGGGACAGTAAAAATAAGCTAGGGAGGGGTGTGGGGGGGGAAGAGCACAGCTGCTAGAACGGCCTCAGTCAAAACCACTGCCAACCAGTCAGGGAAACTGGGAAG
This sequence comes from Paroedura picta, assembly GCF_049243985.1. Lineage (NCBI taxonomy): Eukaryota > Metazoa > Chordata > Lepidosauria > Squamata > Gekkonidae > Paroedura > Paroedura picta. The sequence continues at coordinate 26,217,361 of NC_135380.1, forward strand.
AAGCAAATGCCCAGCGTCAGAGTGTGACGTACAGGAAAGGCAGGGAAATGCAGAAGGCCTTGTACACATGGGGCAAGAGATGATGGAGCAAGAGGGGGGGGGATTCCTCCAGCACTTGACTAAGAAAGTATGGGAATGAATTGCACAGCATCCTGGCAAGGTTTGGGTTGTGCAAGGCCACAAACAGGTGGACACAGGTGCAAGCAGAAGCAGCCACTATGTCATATTCTGTTCCCACAATGGTTGTGACTTTGGGCAGATGTGCCATCTAAATGTTAAAGACATTCCAGAGCAGGGAGATGTTAATCAAGGTCATTGTGATCTTTGTGTGACACCTCCGCTTCAGGTGGCACCATCAGGTGGTGGAAGTCCTGTTGAAACAATGTTTCCCTAATAAAGGGCTACAGGGCTCAAGTGGCATCTTTGCAGTTCTACAGAATTTTCTTTTTAGACAGACATGCAGTGTTACAATAATTCCGCTTGTTTTGCCCTTTCTAGGTGGAAGAGGACTGTGCTTAAAGCATGGTGATATGGCTTGGGACAGAGTGGACAGGACTTAATGCATCATTTCATCCCTGGGTTCTCACCTTTTCAAGTGCCATGGGTCAGGTCACCAAGGGTCACCTTTGTCAACATCCAAAATGCCCTTCTGATGATTTAATGCCCATACTGGGGGATCACGGATCTCCATAACAGATTAATGCATCGCTTTTTCTGTGGAGTTTTCTCAGAGGACCTGCTTCATGCTGATTCTTACCGTTGCATCTTCAGATACAGACCCCGTTGTCAGCAGGAGCTCTGAGCCGTAGAGGGGTGCTACTCTAGCTGGGTGACCAGACTGAGACAGGCAGACCCCCCTACCCCTCTTCAGTCCCCATTGCGTGACTGTTAAGAGACTGCTGCACTTTCTCCTGTCACTTTGGTGCATATTCAAGGCCCACAAGCATAGAAAACAAGGAAAGAGGGACGTGGAGTAGGGTGGGGTGGGTGGGTAGGCTCTAGAACCAAATCACAGCTGTATTTTCCTCTGCCCCTCTTTGATCTACTGAGTCTTTACTCACCTCTTTTTTTCTCAGCCAAACACCTCCTGACTAGGTTGGCACAGTCCAATCGGTTGAGTTCCCTTTTAAAAAATCCACGCCTGGGTCGGGAACAGAAAGAGGAGCGCGAGTTCCATCGTCCAGCTGCAAGGGATGCCAGCCTCGCCAACAGACCAGAACTCCAGGTAGAACAAAGCATTCTGGGACGTCAGCCACGGCAGTCCTCGGTCCTTACATCTTCTGGCCGCTTATGAATGGCCCTGCTTGCCTCTCTCTGTGGCACCCGGCAGGAGAGAAATCTCTGCGGAAAAAGTAAAGCAAGCTTGAAGGAGGATGTCAGCTATTTTGCTTGCTGCCTGAATTAGGCAAAGTGCTGAGCACATGAAGAAATGTCTCGGTGTCCACATAACAGTGCTGCTGCAGTCTTAACAGGAAGCCACAGCTGCGAGTGAGCAGCAGAAACCACATGATCTATGGCAATTCTCTGTCCCGGCCCTCTTCCTGCCTGCGAGGACCCAGCCATGGGGAGAGGCACTGAGCTGCCAGTGTGACTCCGCCAGCTGGTGAGTTCCTGTGGGTGGCACAGGCAGAGGAGGCGAGGGGGGAGGCTGTGCCAGCCCTAACTCTTCCTTATTGCTTCAGAGGCTTAACTTGGCTTGGAGGTTTGCAGCTTAGCAGCTGTGACGCTGAACAAAGGGTCTCTCATGGCCCTGAAGCCAGCAATGGGGGTGGGGGGATTTGGGCCAGAGCCCCTCCCTCTTAAGGAGACCTAAATCCAGCTGACACAAGCAGGCGCTTTTCTTCCCTTAGGTGCAGGGTCAGGAACGGAAATGGTTATTCGGTTATTCGGTGTGGTAAGAGAAAGAGAGATGCCATCAGAAAGAGGGGCACTTCTAAGGATACAACCAAATTTGAAGTTATGCTAACCCAATCGCTAATCTACTTACCTACTTACCATGAGAAGGGAATTAATAAAGTACAAAGGCCTTATGCCCACCTCAAAGAACCTGCAGTATCAAATGAGATCTTTTGTGTGGGAATTTTTTGCATCAACAATAGAGCAGTTAAGTCATTAGACTTAATAGTCTTATAGAGGGGCCCTCCTTTAGATGGTAATGCAATGTGTACAAATGCAAACACTCCTGCTAAAGCCAGGGGCATGGGGGTTGCCAGCTCCAGCCTGGGAAATTCCTGGAGATCTGGAGCAGTACTTGAGGAGTGAAGAGTTTGTGGGAGACAGGAAACTCACTGGGGCTGTGGTGCCAGAGAGGACACCCTCCAAATGAGAGTTCCCAGTGGCAGCCAGGGACTTCCACTAGACCGGCAATCTGGAGCAGCAGCTGCCCTGTGAGGCAAGCAGCAGGGCCAGGTGCACAGCTGCGAGTTGCTCCTGCAGCCAGCTGTCACTTGGCCAGGCCAGGGCCTTCTGCCTGGTCTACAGAGCAGTGCCTGCAGCACTGTGGGAAGTGGCAGCTCCAGGCACTGCTGCAGCCCTGGGTGCCACACTCATACCAGGGTGGTGGGTGGCCGAGCCCTGCTCACCTGGACTGCCACTCCCTGCCTCTTAAGGACCAACAAGACTTCCAGGGCATAAGCTTTCGAGAGTCAAAGCTCCCTCCATCAGATACGAAATTAATAATAATTAAAACAAACTATTAATAAGGTAGCACTTTAAAAAGGGATGAATCATATACATGGAAAATAAGTCCATTCATGGTTATTGGCCACAATGAGCAATGGAATTTCCAGGATGAGAAGCAGAAACCCTCTGAATACCAGTGCTGGAGGTCAACAATAGGGCAGGCTTTGGCTTGTAAGACTTTGGAGGAATCTGGTTGACCACTGTGTGAAAAAGAAGCTGCTGAATTAGAGAGACCACTGGTCTCCTCCCAGCCAGCTGTTCTTAGTTGCCAGTATTTACAAACAGAAACAGAGCTGGAAGGTACCCCAAGGATCATCTAGCCCTACCTTAGCACACAACAGGAAATTCAAAGCTATCCCACCATAACCCCCACCCCCTCCTCTTGTTCTATACCCAAAGGAAAGCCCAAAACATCCAAGATCTCTGGACCAATTGGCCTGGAAAACTATTCCTTCCTTACCCCAAAGTGGTGATCAGCATTACCATGGGCATTTAAGAAAGGGTCACAGGAGCCAAGCGTTGGCTCCTCCCTTCCTGTCTTTTCTCACAATCTGCCTAAAGTCATAGCCAGACAGAATAAGCATTGCTGTCAGATGGCTATCTAGCCTCTGCTTAAAAGCCTCCCAAGGAGGAGGTTTCCTTGCTTCGGGAAAACTGACTTAATTACTTAATTAAGCTCACTTTACTTAATTTTCTGGTTATTTACTCCTGTTTACGAAGAGGGATACTTTGAATTCTCATAACTTAAAAAATGCACAACACTATATTTAAAAACCAAACTTGGAATATTCCAGACTTGTTGACCTAAGTGTAAACTGGCAAAACCGTAAACTTTAGGCCCATTTCAGGTGGGCATAAACAGAGTGTAAACAATGAGGGCCCTGTTCTTCAAACCAAACCTTACAGCGGTTATGATACCATCATTCATCTGTCCAAATTACCATTGTAATTTGGACAGATTATAGGTATTTCCTAATTTAGGTCCAAAGCCTCTCCTTGATTTTTTGAATTTTCAGGCATTAAACTAATATAACGCCAAAGAGCAAACAAACATCTCTCGACCTGCTCTCACAGCCATCTAATTACTGGAAAACAGACATTTCCAAAGAAAGAACTTCAGTAATTCATGACATGAGAAAGATGAGAAAAGTGAAATATGTAAGAGTGCACAGAGAAGGGGATATTTCACCCCAGTGTGGCGATAGAAAATGCGGTCAAGTCACAGCTGACTTATGGCAACTCCATAGGGTTCTCAAGGTAAGAGATGTTCAAAGGTGATTTGTCATTGCCTGCCCCTGCATCGTGACCCTGGTGTTCCTTGGAGGTCTTCCATCCAAATACTAGGTCATTTCCGCATTTCAGCCAAAATAGCGACATGCATTCTGATTCCAATCGCGTGATTTTATATCGCGCCACCTGCCCCCTCCTCACCTTGATGATGTTTTGCCTTTTTTAGCTGCCGTCTCATACATCTTCCCCTCCTCAGCTGTGGCTTGAAAAGGCAGAAGAGATAGCAATGCACCTTTTACAGTCCTCTCATCGGCCTGTCAATCACTCTAGGTGACCAATCACATCCCGGCAAATCCAGTTGGTGTTTAAGCCCAGAATTTTTATTTTTAAAAAATTATGAATTATTCGTTGCTATGAGATTACATGGCATCATATATGCATGGCATCTTTTAAACACACTCCAAAAATAATGCATTTTCAAGTTTTGGTGAAAAGTCACTTTGAGAAGTCCCATTTTTATCTTTTCAACTTTTGGGACTTCAGTACATTTGAGAACCCACACTTCTGGAACGGTCCTGAATGTGAGATGCTTGTTTGGGTCTATAGACCTGCCTATGCGTGTGTTCACCTATGCGTTGATCTACGCGCGGAGCCATTTTAAAAAAGAAAAAATTATTCCCATGCCCAGGACCACAAGAAATGGAGGCAGGTGTGAGGGCGGGATGAAGCTGGGTGAACCCTCCATACTTTCTTTTGGTTTGTTGAAGGCTGATTACTTTCTGGTCACTAGCGCTTTTTAGGGTGGTATATCCACTTTTGGAGATTCCCTGAGTCACACGTTAAAATGGAGGAAATAGCAAGCCAGCAGCTGAGCAGACTCTGAATGTGCCCGACATCATGTGGAGGGGCCAGAATATGCCACCTACATTAGAGGGCTTTCCAGCTACGTTTTAAAGGTGCGGAAATGCTGCTAGTCAGAGCTGACCCAGCTTAGCGTCCGAATTCTGATGAGATGTAGCTAGCCTAGGCTGTCCCGGTCAGGGCTTCCCCCATTTCTTCTGCTGTGTTTTCCAAATTAATAAATGTTCCCACTGTGAAATGCAACCATACAGTGAGAGACTTGAACCCACCATCTTTACCAGCAAGCCTGACATGGCAGGGGGAGGAGTCCAGAAAGTGTTGGATTCCTGAATGCTGTTTGTTCAAAAAGTCATATATCCTGTTTTCTGTTTCATAGAGCTTTATTGCTGCCGCTGCTTCACATCCAGACCACTCATTGGCCTAATTTCTTAGATGGCCAAGCAACATTCCAAAGAGACTGGCCAGTGGCAACTTTCCCGAGCTAAGGAAGGATGGATAGAAAAGTTCTTCTGACTTATTCCATCCCATTTCTCATGGGAAGATCCAGAACAATACTTCTACAAGGAAGTGGTTATGCTATCACACAGCATCACAACCCCGGCCTTGAGGGAGGTCGCAGGAAAGATGGATGGAAGGAATATTCTTTCTGTTCACTATAATCGATTAGTATTTTCTGTTCATTTGAAAATCCCGCACAGAAAGCAGAAAGGAAAAGGATGCTAAAATGGCCTCACCATATGTATCAGGGCATTCTTCATTCTGCTATGGAAACTTGCTGGGTGACTCCTCTCTAGTTTAATCTACCTTGCAAGGTTGTTGCCATGCAGATCAAGTAGAAGGGGAGAACAATCTTGTAAGTCTCACTAGGGAGTCAGGTTACCTGCCCGTAGCTGGCAACTGGTAAGGACCTGAAAGATTTGGAGACTGGCAAGAATGGCAAAACGAGATGCCACAACCTCAATTCTGTCTGGAAACAATTTATTTGTCTGTCTGTCTGTCTGTCTGTCTGTCTGTCTGTCTGTCTGTTATCTAATGCCACTCTTGGCCAGGACATTCTAGGAATTTCCTAGATCTCTATGGTTTATCATTTCCTAGAGCTCTGCACAATCTGATGATGTCACTTTCAGGTTGTTCTTTTACTGGAAATGATGTCATAGCACTGCACTACACTAGGGTTGCCAGGCAACCAGTGGGAAAACTGAGAGGACAGACAGGGTAGCTGTCATATCAGGGGGGACTCTAGGAATTATTGGAAACTCTATTCTCCACCACTCAGGTATTCTCCAGGGGTGACATAACAGCACACACAGTGTCTTTTTCCCCTGCTTGGAGGGGCAGTGGGCAAGAAGAACTAGGCCATGGAATTCTCCACATGGGACAGGCAGGGTGGGGGGACAACTACCGATCCTATACTGTGCAGTATAGGATCGGTAGTTGTCCCTTTTCACTTCCCCTGCTCATTCAAGCAGTGACAAGGACAGGGGCAAAGGCAAGAGGCTGCTCAGCTGCCAGCAACCAAGCAGCCCTGTAGTGGGATAGAAAGCACATAAAGGTCCTTTCCCTTCCCTCCATCAGGGACAGAGTTACCAACCGCCAGGTGAGACTTGGAGCCTACCTAGAATTTCAATTGGTCTCCAAAATACATGGATCAGTTCCTTGCAATAAAATGGCTGCTTTGGAGGGTGTACTGTATGGCATTTGGCCTGAGAAGGTCTTTCCACGTCCCAGACCCCTCCTTCCCCAGGTTCTGCCCCCCAATCTCCAGGAATTTCCAAACCTGGATTTGGCAGCTCTTGGGAGCTCCGCAGTGTTTCCTCCCCTGCAAGCAGGCCAGGCCCATGGCATCAGGCAGACTGACTTCTCTCTCCCTCCTCGGGCTCAGCTGCAGCGAGGCATGGGTCCAGGCTCTCTTCGCAGCAGCTCAGCGGCTTCATGGGACTGTCACGGGGTCGCTGGGTGCAGCAGGCAAGGCCTCCACAGCGTTAGATTCACCACGCAAGAGAACTGCCGGCAGCTCTGGAGACTGAACTGGAAGGAAACTGGAAGGCCGGGCTTGGGCAAAGGAGGAGCTCTCCAGGTTGCAGGACAGGTTTGGCAGCAAAACAACTTGCTGGCCTGGCAAAAAGGAAAGCAGCCCGCCAGTTGCCGTCTCCTCTGCCACAGCCTGTGCTGGAACGCCAGCCCCTGCTCAGAATCCTGGAGCTGGAGTATGGGTGGGATAGGGTTGCCAGCTCCGGGTTAGGGGAAACCTGGAGAGTTTGGGGGTGGAGCCTGCAGAGGGAGGGGAGGGACTTCATCATCTGTTCCACATACTATATTTCTGGTAAGGCCTTGGAGGAGGAGTGTGTCTCATGGCTTGAGTGCCACTCAGCTGGCATTGTTGCTTTGCAGAATGCTGAACCATCCTCCGAGGATGCATTTACTGTGCTGACCTTCATGCTGCAGAAGCAACCAATGAGTGGACGGAAGCCAGAAACCGAGGGTAGTTGGGGTATTCCATCCAAGGTGCTCTGTTGAGCCATTGGTATTTAGGCTTAGAGCTCAACTAGATGAGAAGTAGGCAAACTGTGGTTTTCTTTATTGGATTCCATTAGGGAGGGGAAATGCACAGACAAATTGGGTTACCAACCTCCAGGGGTCCTGGAGATCTTGTGGAATTACAACACCCCTAGAGGACAAGAGACATTCCCCTGGAAAAAAAATTGGCTCCTTTGGAAGTCAGAATCTGTAGTGTTACATCCCAATGAGATTCTTCCCTTCTCCCAAAATGCACTCTCCCTGGGTTGTACCCCTCAAATCTACAGGCATTTCCTAACCTGGAGTTGATCACTATATACACAAACCCCAGGACTGTGACCTTGATCCTGCAGGAAGACAGGCACATCTCTGCAATGTCAGCCTAACCTTGCCTTTGGTGGCTGCCCAGGGTGAGCTTGCTGTGCCATCAAGCCTGCCTTGTGAATTCATGACGAATGCTACTAGGTCAAGCGGGAGGCACATTACAGCTGCTCAGAAAGCATTAAAGGATTCATGTTTGCATTATTATACTGCTGCTGGCTGACTATCCCCTTGCCATGACTATCCCCTTGCCATGGAAATAGTCCAAGCTGATGGGTTTGCTCCTTATTGCATGAAAGCAAGGATGTCCGTGCTCAGGAAAGAAGAGAGGGTTAAAAGATCCAGCCTTCTGGTCAGCCCAGATGCAACAGCTGCAGGCACGGAAGATGTAATTTTGCAGGGTTAGGCTCCAGAACACCTAAATTTACAACTGTCCCTGATAGCAGATGTGCATAAAGCTGGAGAATGAATTCACCATCTCAGTCGCCTTGGGCAATTGTATCTGGAATGCCCTCCCTTTGGATATTCGCCCAGAGTGGAAATTATTGTCTTCCTGGTGCTGTTTCAAACTGGCATTTTTTTATGCTCAGCAGAGGCCAGGCTTTTTCGGGAAACAGTTCCTCCAGGCTTTTTGGCAAATGGTTCCCTTCCCCTGCCCAGCCCCGTGTATAAGGCTGTCATATTTGGTTTTCTGTTTTCAAACGGCTTCTGCTGAACTGCTGGCACTTAATCTTATGCCATATTTAGCTCCCATCATTCTGCTATTTTAAAGTTCTCCCTTCAATATTATTACTAATGCCCAGCAAGAAGATTAACCCCATAAGCAGATCATTGGGATATTTGGTTAATAGAGAAGAGTTTTGCCCAGTCATAGAAATGTGATACTGAGTGCAGTACATAAATCTCCCAAGCAGAGTACTGCAAAGAAGGTAAACTTACATTTCTTCAAGTCGATCCAGGTCACGATTAGGTTGCAATCAAAAGAAGACAAAGAAGCCTAATTTAAAGAATCTCCCCCCCCCCAAAAAAAAATCACCAGCTTATCTGGCATGAGGGACTTTGCCCTCCTGCATGCTGCCCACTTCTCAAAAACTACATCATTATGTCATGAAATGTCAGGTTACCAGATGTCCTCTTTATGCTATCCATCCTCTTTTGGGATTTTCTTTAAAAAGCTCATTAAAATGTGCTCTTTAGGGGTTGGAAGGTTAGGAATATTCCTAGTTAGTAGCAGTCATCGCAATTTATATAGCAGGTGTACTTAAAATGAGATTTGCTACAATGATCACTTGTTTGAAGTAGTCAGGAAATATGTCCTCTTTTTTTTTGCTTTTCAAAGCATGTCAGCCTTATGGGTCCCCTGCTCATTCTGTCTGTCAAGGGAGATGAAAGGCAGGGAAATAGCTTTGCAAGAACAGCAGGCGGAGATGGAGAGCACAGCCTGTAGGCAGACAATCCCTCCTCCAGAGTGACGAGAATGAATTCCCTTTCACAATGGCCACGGCAGCCGCCTTGATCCAACAGCAGAAGCTTGCAAGTCCTAACTGAAGTCAGTTCTCCCAGACTCAAACAGCAGAGCAATTTCTCCTGGGCATCGTTAAAGCATTCGGAAGCACGAAGGGGATTTCTGGCTCATGAACCATCTTACTGTTCTGGAGTGTCTGGAGCAGGTCAAGCCTGTTCTCATTGTACTGGCCTCTCCTCAGAAGCCATTCCCTCTGAACTCTGGTCTGGGAGGTCACATTTCTAGGTATGAACCTGCAGGGCTGGGAAAAGGAGGCCTTTGCTAGTGTCTGTATACTGTGCATGGATTAGAAAACTAAAGACAGCCCCTTTGATCCAAGATAACACAAAGGTGGCCCACTGCTTTGGGTTGGAGGCTGCAAGACACTGGGAGGGTGTGCCTGTGTAGCTCCCTAGACGGAGACCATTCCAACTCATCCACCCAAGAACGCCATTATATACATAATTTTCCTTAATGTAGTTATAAAGAGGGTGTTCAAAGCTCTCCTGACTCCTTCATGAATATGTCCTTGTGCTGCGTCAATGGATGCACACACAAGAACGGAGAGCCAGGGATTTCTGAAGGAGGAACAGGGAGAAAAGCAAGATAAATTCACTAGGAAGACCTTCCATTCCTCTTCAAACAATTGTTTGTAGAGTTACAGAGCAAAAAAGGCCTTGTAGCTGGATAACAGTGTTCTGCTGCTTTTGTCAGGCTAATGATTTAGAAAAGTACACTGACATTTCCTAAGGGGGTGCTCATTGACAGCTCTGTGCAGCATCCAGGGTCCTTGATCTGGAAATTCCCAAGGACGAATCCACCATTTTGGTTGCGCCTGACAAAGTGAGCTCTGTCTGGCACAACTAATGTGTGAGTCTTGAAGTTTCTCCAAGGCTGCAGATTTACATGGCTACCCCACTGGAAACTGTCTGTGAAATTATTGGACAGTGAATGAGTTCTTCCTAGCATTTAACCTGAGTCTAGTTTGCTGACTGCTTTGATGGCAATCCTCCAGAGGACGACGACTTCCTGAACTGCTGCCAATAGAGTCTGCAAGGGCCTCTTCTGCCTTTGCAGCTCACTGATGTCAACAGGAAGCAACGCCCCCCCCCCCCGAAAAGGCTCTGCATGGCTGATGCAGATATCCAGACCAGTCTGTGTATGGAGTTAAACAAATGGTGGGTGAGGAAGGGGGACCCAGAAACTGCTGCAGAAATCCCCTATGGCCCTGGGAGGTTGAGAGCAAGGGGTCCCCCAAGCTCACCTCCAGTTGCAGTCTGGGCTCTTCCTCTTTACCACATGAGATGCCCTGGCTGCCCCCTTTGACCCCCAGGATCAGAGGGATCCTCTGGTGCTCTAGGGACATGTTGGGGAGCACACTGAGGATCTCTGTAGAATGGAACAGAAAAGGAAGGGCAATTGTTATTCCAGATTGGGAAACACCTGGAGATCTAAGAGGTGGAACCTGAGGAGGATGGGCTTCAATGGGGAAAAATGCCATAGAATCTACCTTCCACAGAGACAATTTTCTCCATATGAGCTGGTCTCTGTTAACTGAAGATCAGTTGTAAGCCCAGGAGATCTTCAGTCTGGAGACTGACAAACCTACTAGAATTTTTTTTTAAATACAAATGTTTGGCCATCCTGGCATCTTCCCTTGGGAAGTGCTCCCATACTGGGAGCATATTTTCTCTGCAATAAATTACATTTTGGGGGAGGATTGGAAAATGCAACTATCTCTCTCCTTTAGCACTTTTAGGTCAATTCTGTGCTGAGTTGCACAAATGCCACGTGTATCTACTGGATGGGATCCATAGCATTTCTAGAACAAACAAAACACCCCTCCCTTCCCGCCAAATCTCATAGTTTTGTGTACCTTTTAAAAGTTCCATTTATCTTAAATGACTTGTTTAGTCTGTAGAGGTCGAGTGTTCTTTGTGGCGGCTGGTCAAGCGTAGACGTGCTCATCTAGGCACTCAGAGGGAGAGGAGACCCGAATTCCAGCAAAGCTACCCCCCCTTGACTTTTTTTCCAAGGACAGATGGCCTGCTCCCCCCTCTAGCACAAGTCTGCCCTCATTTTATCACATTGTCAATTTCACCTCTGGGCTTGGTGAAATTGACAAAGGCCCCTCCCTATTTTTAGCCATTTTCTGGGGAGGTGTGCTTGGAGTGCACAGTGTTCAGTCTCTCAGTGGTATTAGAAGCATAACCCATTCATACCCACAACATCACATTATTTCAAGGGGTGGGGGGAGCAATAAGAAATTGCTGCTTGTGGATGAGGAATCTGACCTGCATGCCGGGATTTTTAATTAATGGTCAGTCACATGTATTGAGGACAGAATAATTACAGCAGTTTAAGTGCTCCGGATGCATATGGATTTGCCTGATTAGTTATTCTTGAGGTTCCAAAGATTAGCTATTCTTGAGGTCTCTTCAGCAGATGAAACTGAAGCAGAGCTGGTTCTGCACTTACTTTTTTGTTTCTGTTGTCGATCCTGCTGAATTCAGATCTATCTGAACCCAAATCTTCTGCCTTCATTTTTCCCGAATTGAAACAGTCGTTGCCTTCTATACTTAATTACGTGGCTGCTCTCTCCCTCCAGCTTGTTTGGGGAAGGTAAGAGGGGGGAGGAGAGCAGTGGTTGCAAAGCTCCAGCTGGTATTGAAGGAGCACAAGGCTGGAGAGGGGGTTATTTCCTGGCATTTCCCTATATTGATCTGTATTGCTGCAGTTCTTTCCAGCTCAGGATCCATGCATATGAACAGCCATACAGGTCTGGAGGCTGGAGTGAAGAGGGCAAGGGGATGAAATTGCCTGCTCCCATACATTTGTGGAAGAGAAGAAATTTCAACTCTTGTTTCTTTCCTTAAACCCTCTAGCCCAAATGGCTCTTCCTGCTTGAGCTTCAGCAATAGAAAGGATAGTGGCAAAATGGAATAGTAGGGTTCTGTCCAGTATTTCTGAAGCCTAGAGAGAGAGCTTGTGCAGACAGTATGTCTGAATGTAATGTGAAAGGCAGTGGAATGTATTGGCAGAGTTTGAATATGCAAAGGAGTCAAGCACCAGGCTGTTTAAAGAACTAAATAGTTTTTATTAAGAGAAAAAACTATGTATAGAAAAGAGAGAGAGGCACACAAAGACCTAACTGTTCTAACAGCTGTCTGCAGTCATTCTTCTGTTGGTTCTGGAGACAAACAGGGAGTACGTATGCTCAAAAGAGCAGGAAGTGTCTGATTGAGCCAATCAGGACACAGGAGGGGATAATTTGGAAAATATCAGGAAGTTTCTGATCTAACAATGCATAATACACATTTACTCTAGTGCCCCCTGCAGGGCAATCTTCATATGCTTCTGAATCATATACACACTACAGATCTTGCATATTCCAACTAAATGAAGGGCAAAATAGGGATAGTCAGAAGTTACCTGACATTTTTTAAGTATGTTGTTTAAATCGGAGATGGTGGACTCCTTGAGTTTTAGCTTGGTGGCTGATTATTCCTTCTTTAAGCTATGAACCCAGAAAGGTTGACTTTTTTATCAATTAGAACTAATGATTAAGGAATGGTTTCCTGATAAGTGGAGAAACTTAATGGTTTACCCATCAGAGCTTGTGGAAGATGCTCCAACCAGCTAAAGAGGGGGAGGAGAGATTGCCTGAAAAACAACCACTAGCAGTTTTGGGATCTAAAGGGACAGCAAAAGCTGAGAGTTGGTCAAAAGTGAAGCATCTCTGGAAATCTGATATAGGATAATAACATGGCTGCCTTGCAGCTTGGCTTCCACTTGTATATATATTTGTTAATATGTCAGAATATTATATGTTGTCCGCAGTCTTTCATCCATCCAGAGGAATCCAAATCTAGCTGTGCTTTCCTGCTGAAACTTCACATTACTGTGGAAAGTAAGAAACACTCATAAAAGGAGACCTTCTTGGGTACCAAAGACTCTAGGACCAGTGGAGCAGCAGAAGAGTTCCTGACACTGCAGCTGAGAAAGATGTGGACAACCAACCTTCTTGAGTGGATCCATCACCATGCAGAGAGGCTGCTACCAGGTTATTGTTCTGTAGATAAAGACACTTATGATCAGTATATCTCAGAGGCTATAACTATGTGGTCCTATACATGCAGGGACAAATTCTGGGCTCGTTGTAGGCATATCAAGGAGCATGGCAGAAAACGTGGGGGTGAAAGTGGCTTTGGAATAACATCATAGGAGGCACAATCATGGGGTCTCTAATTGGCAGGGAGCCCCAATGGAGATCTCGTTGGACCCCTAACCATAAACAGGCTTCAGTAGATGTCTGGCCAATCTGAAAAAAAAATCTCCAGAGAAGTAGAAGTTGTAGGTAGCCCATGTTTGTCCCTAAGAAAATCCAAAAGTATTCTGGAAATTCTGGTGCCATCTGAGATCTTTTCTACACCTAGGATTTTCTAGTTTAATGAAGTCCATATCTCATCCCCTCTGCTCCTTAAAAATCTCACTGTCTGCTTCGACATGGGAGCATAAAATGGCAACCTCTCCTTGGTAATACAGCAGTCACTGAAGGAACAGGAGGAAGACAAGTCTACATGGATTGCCCCTGTGTTGCTGCGACCTCCCCTTGTCCCTCTTTCCCTCTGTGGCATGGAGGAGATGGAGATTGCAGCACCCCAGCATTGGTGTTGTCCTTTCCCTTTGCTTTCCCTGTCTTAAATGAGCCATGTTGAAAAGGTACATCAAGGCTCATCTGGGGAAGGGGAGGGGGCTTGAAAGGCCCAATTAGCTCACCCCGTCCCTGTTCTGCCTGCAGGCATCCCACCGTTCCACCACTGATCCAGGTCAAGGGTGGCTTTCCTTTGACCCAGCCCTGTATCATATCACAGTTCTCTATGCCAGCTGTTTTTTGTCCAGCACTCAGTGACTAAACTAGGAATGCACAACTGAAACAGTCAGGGGGACCATCTGGAATCATGACTGGAGTCCAATGAGAACAAGAAGAGAAGAGGTGGCTTTTTAATACCCTGCTTTTTGTTACCTGAAGAAGCCCCAAAGCGGCTTACAAACACTTGTTCCCTCTTCTCCCCACAACAGACACCCTGTGAGGTCGGTAGGGCTGAGAGAGCTCTAACAGAACTGCTCTGCAAAAACAGCCTTAAGAGAACTGTGAGTGGCCCAAGGTCACCCAGCTGGCTGCATGTGGAGGAGTGGGGGATCAAACCCACTGGGAATTTCTCCCTTGCCTCCCAGTAGCTTGCATTTGTAAATCCTGAGGTGCTGCAGGGAAGTCTCTTGTGCTTCCAAGTGTCCTGGGACAAACTTCTTCCTTGCACTGAAAGCAGCTGCAGATGGAAGTGCTTGAAATGAAACTGGGAAATTTCCAGGGGCATCAGAGTGCCAGATCTCAACTGGGAAACACTGTTCTACTCTCCATCCCCACCCTATGCCAACTTCTTATCAAAGGGATGCAGCAAAGAATTTCAAGGAGGGGGAGAAGGGAGAGGAATAAGAATACCCAGTTCCTAAGAATGGCATTCTGATCTGTATCTCTTCCCGATCCCCACCCTATCCCTGCAACTTCTTTCCCCAACCCAGGGAGAGGTGGCCAGAAGGGAGAGTTTTTTTTTGGGGGGGGAGGGGGGGTAATGTCTCAAGGCTGCTTAACACAGCTCTGCTAAACTACATATATATTCTGGGCCATATACAGTGCTTCTCAAGACTAGGTGACAGATCTTCTTTCTTTGTCTGTCGCCAATTTATGTATTCATTTTCCTTCCATTCCACTGGAATGTACAGCAGAGAAACCAGGGCCAATACCTTCACCAAAAAGCTCATTGAACCAATCCACCATATCTTGGTCCACAACTCCATAGCCAGGTGACACCGTTGGCTTTTCTTCACAATTCTTTATAAAGAGATTTCGCTTGTCGACATGGTCCCGTGTCTGTGAAAAGAGATTGGCAGCTCTGTATGGATGCGTTTCCTATCCTCCAGCCAATAGAACCCATTTAGATTCCCAATGGATCATAATCCCCTTCCCTTTTGCAGAAGTTAGCTAAATCCAGCATCATGCTGTCACCCACCACGAGCTATCTAGGAAGGGCGGGATACAGAAATGAAGCCATATATTATCATTCTTATAAAGTTATTATCACACTAAAATCAACTGTTAGGATTCAAAAAACAAGAACTGTGCAATACTTTCAATTAGGACAAATACAAATAACACAAAACAACATGCAAGTTCCTGATATCTCCATCAGACTGGATATTTGGGGGGGGGGGAAGGAACAGAAGATGAAGAAGAGCGGGGGTTTTGTACCCAACTTTTTTATGACCCAAAAGAGTCTCAAAGCAGCTTGCGGTCACCCACAGCTGACACCCTTTGAAGTAGATTCAAGTGGGTAGCCATGTTGGTATGAAGTAGCACAACAGAAGCACCTTTAAGACCAGCAAAGATTTATTCAAGGTGTAAGTTTTCAAGTGCATGGAGTGGGTGGAGGCGGATAGGGCAAGCAACTAGTCTCTTTTAATGATTTCTTTTCACAACTAGGAAAGTGTCTGCTATTAATTACCAACATGGACAGTTGTATTTCTCCCATGTTTTTTGTGAACTCCAACTGAACTCAAAAGGACTGATTACCTGTTTTAGCAAAGAATGATCACATGGCATCATATGGCTTAATTTGGATATTATGACACACTTTACTAATTTGCCACAATTTATTTTTGCCATATATCTGTACGCTTATGATCTTTGTTCTATTTAGTCTGAGGAAGAGTGCATGCACTCAAAAGCTCACGCCTTGAATAAATCTTTGTTGGTCTTAAAGGTGCTATTGGACTCAATTTTCCTTTGAGGTAGGTAAGTCTGAGAGAACTGTGACTGGCCCAAGGGAATCAAACCCAGTTCTTCAGATTAGAGGCTGCCACTCTTAACCACTGCCCCAAGCTGGCTCTCTCTTTGATTTTTAGGTCATGATCATAAGACCACCTCATTAACATTGTGTGGAATGCTGAGGAAGAATGAAGAGTCAACATACTACTGTAAAAAAAAAAGGCATCCATTCTCATTAAGAGTTTTGGAGAATTCAGAAGCTGCACGCTGGTTGATGTTCTTTCAGTTGACTCTAATAAAAATCATTGTGTGGCTTTTCTTTATGGATTCTGTTTTGATCCAATGTGGCCACTTATGACATCTGTTGAGGAGGTCCCTGTGATTATGCAAACAGGAAATCAAATCCAACTTTGTAAACTCTTGGTGTCACTTCGTGTTGTAGTTAAAAGAGAATTGCTGGTGATTCTTGCATCTTACAGCCCTACCCTTAGCCCTAACTAAAAGCGTTTAGGATGGCAACCAAGCCCTGTGCTGACGTGTCCCTGAGTTGCAATGATGTATATCGAGGCCACACTGGCATATCTAGAAATTAACCCACAGCAAGTTGCACCAGTGCCAAATCAGCAGAAGAGTATACCAGCAAAGGACACGGTGGCAGCAGAGGTGTGCTGTGGGTGGAGTTGGACTCAATTGGCTTCCTAATCTTGGCCAGCCTTTCATAACGCTCCAAGTACCAGCGATTGCTACATCAGCAAAACCCCTTGCATAGCTCATGCTAGCAGTTCCTGCACCTCTCTTCTTGCCCAGCACAGCTGAGGATGCTGACTAAGCAGCACTCTCCCCTCTCCATCCCACATAGTCACCGCTCCCTCTGCCCCTATAAACCCTAAAAGAGACACACACAGGCTCAGGGGCTAGGGCACTTCTCTGGCCTATGCTTGCACACTTAGAGCACAGAGCCTCTCGCTTGTGGTGGGAATGCACTTAAAGGGCACAGAAGTGGGAGCACTTAGCGCAAGCCATGAGCAGGAAAGCAAACACTGTGGCTGCCTTTGACTAGCACAGTTCTGCTCAAAACCCTTACAGGTGGTCCCTCCTAGGACACAAACACCAGTGGGAAGGCCCTGCTCCTCCCACAGAGGTGTAGGGACAATGCACTCCACAAAAGTCCTGAAGACACTCTGGGACATCGACCTCTTACTTGTGATTGGGTTGTATGCCGCTGACACATGTGCAGTGTGCAGTGCAACAGATATGCATTTTAAAAAGAGCCCAAATCTTCAGCAACATGGAGAAATTCTTGCAGGTCTGCTCAATTCCTACTTATCCAGTGCGGCTTACTCTTAGGGAAGTGTGCCTAGGATTGCACTGCCAGTCTCCTCACAAGTTGTATAGAGGAATATATCTAGCAATGTCTTGTGTTGGGTCAGCTTTCCCTCAACGATTCAACAAGTCCTCCTTTTACGGAGTTAAAATAATAATGGGATTTAAGGATGGAATTCTCACCAAAATGGTGGGATATTTAAGGATATGTTGAAACCGGGGGGGGGGCTATCTGAAAATGATTTACAGGTTATTGAGTAGATTACCTGAGGGTCAAACTATACTTGACAGCGCCCCCCCCCCCACACACACACACATGTTGCCCACAAAATATGAAATCATATCTAGTTTGGCATGAAGAAAGGGAGAAAACTGGGAAGAACCTGCTCTGCTCACAGACAATTAAGACCAGAGGATACCCAGAAGCATCCAATAAGGGGCTCTTGCCTTTCAATTCATAGCCTAGAGTTGGAAGAAAGATTAGACTGGCATGGGGAGGAGAGGAAGACCTTCAGTGCTCTCAGAAGCCCTTCCCTCACCTGCTCCCATTGGTTCCTATTGTATTTTTAAAATTGCAAGCAGCATAGGGTCCCAAACGGGAAGAAAAGCCCTTGAATCCAGTCTTGCCTCCAGCTCCCATAATAGCAGCTAGCAGTTAAGCGTGCAGAGCCAGAGTGGGGGTGTGGGGGGAGGAGTACCGCCTTATACTGAGTCAGACCATTGGTCCGTCAAGGCCGGTATTGTCTGTGTTGACTGGCAGCACCTCTCCAGGGTCTCGGGTGGAGGTCTTTCATATAACCTGTCACCAGGGGCAGACTGAGAAACTAAAACAGCCCTGGGGAGAACCCATCAGTTCCCAGGCAAGAAGAAAAAGAATCAATGCAACAGACCTTGGTTTGGCTTACGGGTTTCTTGAAATCCAGAACTTGTGCATTCTGCAGAGACAGAAACAGTTCTTGGTTAGAGATCCTGGCGAGGAAATTCTTGAAACCTTCTATAAAACACTCTGGGTGATGCATGAATGGGTTGCCCTCGTGGTTTATGACTGATGCCTAACATCTGCCAGAGGGTATTTGGACAGGGTTTGGGGATTGCAGTGCGAAGGGAGGGGCACCTAAGGCTTTCCCATGGATACTAATGGATATATTAAGATTCCCTAATGCACTGGGGGATTTGAGAATCTTTGGTGATTTTGCTGGGAATGTTGCAGAGGCCTGGAAAACTAGGCTCAATGGGGCAGAAGACAGACTTCTACCCCAGTGTTCTCTTTTCCTCCCAGGCAGGAATCTGGCTCTGTGGTTTCCTACGTAGCTGGAAGAAGTAATGAGACTTTGGCAGTCTTGAACAAGATTGACAGAAAACTGGAACAAAGTCTGACAGAACACACAAGAAGGCTTATCACATGGTGATGGTCATAGTGAAGAGATCCTAAATTTCAACAATTATTTCGGCCAATCCAGCATTTAATATCTCCACGGTCTAAGCTATTGATGTAGCTATTCACTGTGATTGGTTATATGTCAGATGTGTTCTGAACTGGCCTGTGATTTTGAAAAGTCGCCAATGCAGAAAGAAGCCACCACGAAAGGTCATGAATGCCCAGTACAATGAAGGAGTCCTTACATAGCACACAGAATAATCACATTGCACCATTTCATCAATAAGCAACAACAAATGCATAGATGCAGCTTTGAGATTAGCGGATTTCCATGGGAAACGGCCCTGTAGATTATTCTGAATTCCAAACTGGAAACAGATGAAAAAGCCCAAAATGACCCAATTAAAAAAAAGAAAAGTTCCTTGGTTGTGCTTCCTATTCATCAATCATTAAGCATTTTAGACACACTTCAAGCCAAATCAGTATGAAAAGTATCACAAGTCCCCAGAAATAAATCGAAGCTGCAAAAGCAAGAAGAAAACAACATGCAGTGATTCTCAAGTCTGACCTATCCCCAACCACCTGGTGTGTTATAAGAAATGGGGGAAAAAACCACTAGAGATCACAGACTACACACTCATAAGGACATGTCCACTTACAATACATGTTGTGGTTGTCTTTATGTCCAAAATTAAGTAGACGAAAAGCAGACATCTCACCAGGCTTGAAAACATATTTGGAAGTGTGTGGCAACCGTAATCACATCTGCGACAAGTAGCAGATTTGACTTCGTTCACAATAGCTCTGCAGAAAATTCCATTAAAGAATACAAATGGCAGAGAAGGTCAGTGTCACATCTGCTAGAATCAATTATAGGCGTTCTGTCTAGCTTCAGAAACTGTTGGTTGTCCTAATAATGCAGGTAGCTGCAAAGAGTAAAAGATGCAGACATGCTAATTAAAATTAAAGAACCCCTAGTGGACGATTTACTGGTAAGAGTGCGTTGACTAGAAATTGCTGGCAGTATTTGAAAGATTAGTGAAGATTTACAAGTCTTCCTAAACACTTCCTAAAAGTGTTTCCTTTGTCCCTCATGCTCCTAGTGTGGTGGTTTCAGGTGTGATGAATCCCCATATTTTCTAATGACTGGATGTGGTGGTAAATATGGTATATTATTACTTATTCTTTGTTGCTATTGTTATTTTTTTATTAGGAATGTAGAAAAGGGAAAGGTATAAAACCATACCTGTTTTACACTGGTAAATACCTTGTTACACCATTACTTTACTATTTATATACAATATACAACAGTACTTAAGGTTAGATATATATTAAGCTATTTCTAATGTCTTTTAACTGTATCTCTATCAGGCTAACCACATCTTTTTAAATTCTTTCTTTGGGGAACTTGTGATTTCAGTATTCAATAAAAGGTAACTGACCCTACACAAAAAGGGCCTGTGTATTGATATTTTAAAATCCCTTCTTAAACACTGAAAGCTTATGCATCAGCATAACATGCTGCATCTTATATATGCACAATTCCATTTTTTGTTTTAAGTTTTGGGTTAAGAGTATCCTGAGTGCTAGGTAGCTGCCTCCAAAGATTTATAAATCCTTTCTCTCTTAGAGAGAATCAGATTCAGTGTAAAACCAAATATTTCACACATTTCCTCATGGATTTGTCTCCTGAACTCTCAAACCGTGTGCATTCTTACCTCATAAGCAAAAAAAAAAAAAAAAAAAAAGATCCAACAGAGTTGGGTGCTTCTCTAACAGAGGTTAGAGGCCCCATAAAATGTTTGCTTATATTCTGCTGTTCATCCCATGGGGGATCCAATACAGCTTGAATAATAAAAAAATACAATAGAAACACTGCTGCCCCTGCAGTCTCTTCAGCAGCAGAGAGCAAAAGGCATTACCTGGGATACTTCTGCTCAAGAAGAAAGGCCAGCCTCCTCAGCCTGCAAACTCCTGGTTCACCTGCTTTTTATAGCCTCCCCAAAGCAATCATCTCCAAAATGATAGTGCAACATGCAAATGGTGAGTACCAACTCCAGGAAGAGTTAAATGCCTCCCCGAAATACAAGAAGACTAACGGTTGGTTAGTAGACAGTAAATTTGCAGCCAGGCATTGAAATGAAACAGGGCATGACATCTCCAATGTCCTGAAATGTTTTGTCCATGGCCTTCTCTTTCCTGATGGAAAAGGCATAGCATGAAATATTTGAAAGGGAAATTACAATAATAATAACAATAGTCCAAGTGTGGTCACTGTAATGCACATCAGAAAGCAGCCTGAAGGAAGGTCAGTTCATTGACTTGAAGGCCAGAACCTCAGAAAAAAACACAACATGGGGCAGAAAGAATGAGCAGAGAAATCTTGAGAGGAGCACTGATACAATAAGCCATTTTCATCCTCCTCTGACAGCAATGGATGGGTCAGGCTCACCCTGAACCACTTCCACTATGGCCAGCCCCTGAAATCTTCAGCAGTGTATCTTATCTGGATTCTTCCAGTGTCATCCTGAATTGATTGACACTGTTTGAAGCCCATTGACTTCAAAGGAGTTACACAAATGTGACTCTAGTAAGGATGGCACACGATGCCTTTCCTGAGAGCCAACTCCAGTGAATAACCCTGAGTGGGTCTGGTTGGGTCTGCTGCCAGTCAGTTGCCATCCTGACAGGTGCCATCTGTCACTTTGGAAGGTGGTTGTCTTCCTCAGGCCCACCTCCACCCAGTTTGGAGACCCTGTTTGATGTCATGGTGAAGATAGGTGGCCTCTAATCTGGAGAACCCAGGTTGATTCCCCACTCCTCCACATGCAGCCAACTGAGTGATCTTGGACCAGTTACAGTTTTCTCAGAACTCTCTCAGCCCCACCTACATCACAGGGAGTCTGTTAAGGGCAGAGGAAAGAAAGCTACTCTGAGATTCCTTTGGGTAGTGAAAAGTGGGGTATAAAAACTGACTATTCTTGAAACTCCTTTAGATAGTAAAAAGTGGGGTACAAAAAAAACAGCTCTTCTTCTAGCCAGTGAAATGCAAAGAATCTCCCTCCTCACTTCCCCAATCTATGCAAATTATATCCTTGACCAAAAATAAATCCTTTTGCTTTGATTTCCAAGTGAGTCCATTCCTTCCAACTGTTGTTTCTGGGGAACACCTGGGGCTCAGTGGAAGAGAATCTACTTTTGCATGGAGAGGGTCCCAGGCATTAAAAGGTGCTGATGATGTGAACAGCATTGACCCAAGATTCAGCTAGCAGCCATCAGTCAGAGCAGAGAATATCAACCTTAATAGATGGATGTTCTGACTTGGTAAAAAGCAGGTTCATATATTTCTGATCATGCAGGATTGGCACTCCTTATTTGATTGGTATGGGAAAAGGTTCTTTCGTTTTGTTGGCTGCCTATTAATCGTAATTCTCCCAGGCTCCCAACTGAAAAGTTATTTTTTTGGCACCTCCATGTCTCTATTTTTATTTTCACAACAACCTTGGGAGGTAGGTTAGGCTAAAGGAGAAGGACTGGACTGGAGTCTCAGTGGGCTTCATGGTCAGTGGGGATTTGAACCAGGGTCTCCCAGATGCCAGAGAGACCAACACTCTCTCCACCGTGTCACGCTCCCTTGGGAAACTTGTTCTGCAGACTTTACACTGCAGGGGAAGGCTTTTTTAGAAGTGCCCCCGAATCTTGGAACAGTGCAAATTAAACATTCCTTTTCCAAAGTTGTATGTTTTATACAAGCTACCTTCAGGGTGAGCTGTCATTTCACCACTAAAACATATTAGCTTTAAAAACAACAACACCCACATAAATCTAGAAAAGCAGTTCCTTTGCAACTGCACAAACAGAAACCTGGGGACGGGGAAGACTAACGGTTGGTTAGTAGAGAGTAAATCTGCAGCCAGGATTTGAAAGGAAGCAGGGCATGTCGTCTCCAAAGTCCTGAAACTGAAACCGAAGGTTAATATCTGGGATTCAGATCAAGTCCTCCAGGATGTGGGTTCAATAAACAAATAAAATGCTCATTGGTGAAATGACCACAGAGCACAGAACAGAACAGACCTGAAATGGTAAATTAGCCATAAGCCATTCAGACCCAGTCGGCTTAAAAGATCACAGATAGCCACGCAGTGTAGCCATGCAGTGTAGGACCTGCCCATGTGCTGGGATCTGGTCATTTTCCCTCCCCCCTTGCAGGCCAAAGGAATTTCTGCCCTTACTTGAGCAGAGAAGGAACTATTTGTTTAGGGATTGTATGGCATGTGTGCAGTATAGCTAGGTGATCCTAGGATTGTCTGGCAGCCAGGGAAGAGACGCTGGGCAGCAGTTCGCCACTGACTGCCTCCATATCATGCGACTGGTGTTCCTTGGAGGTCTCCCATCCAAATACTAGTCAGGGCTGACTAGTATTTTCAGATTTTTGGATGGTTAGGTGGATTGGGAACTGATTGGAATACCATACTCAAAGCGTAGTTGTCAATGGTGCTTTATCGGGTTGGAGGGAAGTGAGCAATGGGGTGCCACAGGGCTTGGTACTTGGTCCAGTACTCTGGGAGATACGCTTCTCAGTAGCAGTGTGCGTGAATGAAATCTTGGGGTTCTTGTGGACTGTAAGCTAAATATGGACAGACAATGTGATGCAGTGGTAAAAAAAGGCAAATGCAGTTTTGGACTGTATTAACAGAGGCATCACATTGAAACCACAAGATGTCATAGTTCCGCTGTATACCACATTAGTCAGACCACACCTGGAGTCCTGTGTGCAGTTCTGGAGGCCTCACTTCAAAAAGTACGTGGACAAAATTGAGAGGGTTCAGGGGAGAGCGATGAGGGTGATCGAGGACCTGGGGATCAAGCCAGATGAGGAATGGCTGAGGGAGTTGTGATTGCTCTCTTTAAGTGTCTGAAAGGTTGACAGCTGGGGGAAGGCATGGAATGGTTCCTGTGGGCAACAGAGGATGGGATTTCAACTACATGTAGAATGGTACCAGCTAGATTTCAGGGGGGAGAAATTCAGAGAGTAGTTCAGAAGTGGAACTGGCTGCCTAAGAAGGTGGTGAGCTCCACATCATTAGAGATCTTCGATCAGTGGTTGAACTGATATTATCCTAGATGCTTTAGGCTGATCCTGCATTGAGCAGGGAGTTGGACTAGATGGCCTGTATGGCCCCATCCTACTCTATGATTCTATGAAAATGGTATTAGGTACATGCGCTGTCATGTCCAGTTTGGCCAGGGTAGTGCAGTCACTTGCCAATTGTTTTTACCGAAGAAACACAAAGGGAGTGCCCAACTGCATCTTCAAAGTAGGATCCGAAATCTTCTGAGCCATGATGTCCTTACTCCCCATGCCTTTCTTTTCAGCTGGAAAATGAAGGAACTTCTCCAGGTTCTGTGGATGGAAAGGCCAAGCCGTGCTCTTCTTAGTGAATGGGGGGAACACTCTTTTTAAATGAGTTTATTTAATTATTTAATTAATTTAAATGCTTGCATTTCATTCTCCCAGGCTGAAGTTTCTCAGGGCAAACATTATTATGACAAAATAATATACAAGGAAAGAATAAATATTAAGGCTGCACTGCAACCCACAGACCTACTCAGATCCGTGCATGCATGCATTCCAAAACAGAAACAATCCTGCAACCACAGGGAGGCATATAAAACAAGGCAACCCCGGCTAGCCCAGGCAAGATCTACAAAGCACATTTACAAAAATGTGCCAGCGGATGGGGGCAGGAGATCCATTTGCAATTCATGTACACAAATCTGGCACGTCCAACCCAGTTCCTGTCAGGGTGAGTAACAACTACAACAATAACAATAAATCCCAAATGGCACAGTGAAAAAATTATAATAGAAATACTGTTTAGATTATAAAAATAAGGACAGAACAATATGACTGTTTAAAAAGAAACTGATCCAAGAATTCCCACCCGCTCTTCTCAAAGTGTTGCTGTGCCCCTTGCCACAGGGAGCCCTCATGTTCTACCTTTAGTGTCCTCGTCTGTCCCTCCCTACCCCTATAAGCACAGAGATATCTCTTGCCGCTCTCTCCTGCTCTCAGGCCAGGCTTTCCACAGCCTCCCTTCCTTTATGTTGGAAACACAGCCAAAGATAATGTACAAGAGACAGCTAGAGGATAGTAATCAGATTTCTTGAGGTCGCATTCCTGAGTCCTTTCCAGATTTGTGGGATGGAATTCCTGATCCTTCTGTAACGTGGAATGGCTGCCAGGTCCCGCTCAGACAGTCCCAGTTCCCCTGGGTTAATTTTGGTGGAAATAGAAGTCAATTAATGCATTTTCTCCTGGCTGGCTGGTGACTCCGAGTGGTTTGTGGGCCTCAACTGGGGAGCAGAGGTACCACCCAGGGAAGGTGGCTGATTCAAACTTGTTGGTGCTGCCATTGTACAGCTTGAAGAAGGTGAACCGTTTGGCCTCCTCATCATTGGTGAAAAGATCCATAAGGTTTGCATCCTGTAAGAACACAAAGGGAAACACGACCCCTTACAAACCAGCAGCTGTACAGAGTGGGATGGAGGTACATCTGAAAGCCATGGTTTTTCTGTGCTAGGGGGCATGAGGACCAAGCTAGACATGATGGCATCCTTGAGTCCATCATAGAGAATCCACTGTCATTGAAAAATGATTTTAAAACATCACAAGGAATCATAGAATCATAGAGTTGGAAGGGGCCATTCAGGCCATCTAGTCCAACCCCCTGCTCAACGCAGGATCAGCCCTAAGCATCCTAAAGCATCCAAGAAAAGTGTGCATCCAGGACCCACAGGATGGAGGGCTGAGGCACGTCCTCCCACCTGTCTTATTGCCTGCTGAAATGTCTATCCCTCCCTGGGCTCTTATGACACTTGCAAATCATTCTGAAAATGGCAGTGGCATCTCTCTGGCAGACTTGAAGACACCATCACGCCTTGTTTTAGGCTGGCATTCACTTGTTTCTGCCCAATAGCCCAACCCCCACCCCAATGGAAAGTGATCTTTTGGCTTTCCTTCACTTTTTTACTGAAGTAAGAAGTGCTTCTCAAGAGCCCAGGTGGCACCAATTTTATTTCTGCGGACAGCGCCCATTTGGAAACAGCAGCCTTGCACAGTTTTGTGACTGGGTCCGTCCCTAGGGCAGCCATTTTGTGCTCAGCCCCAGATCCCCTTGGCAATCCTTTGATTGTAGCACCCACTACCTGTTCTCAAAAGTCCCCACAAAGTTTAACAAGGTTAAGGCTGTAGGGGAGAGGGGGCACCAAGAGTATCAGCAACTTGGACAGCTTTATGGCCATCAGAGGTAAGTTCATTTGATCAGCTCTCCTGATGGTCATGTGTCTTGCTCTTGGGTTGCTGGTTATGGGGAGAAGGCCCTGGGGGGTTGAAAGCAAGAAGTCCCCCAAGCTCACTTCCAGTTGCAGTTTAGGCTTTTCCTCTTTACCACATGAGATGCCTTGGCTACCCCCTTTGACCCCCAGGATCAGAGGGATCTTCTGACGATTCAGGAACCTATTCGGAAGCACGCTGAGGATCTCTGCAGAAAGGAACAGAAAAGGAAGGTTTCAGAGAATAGCTGTGTCATTCTGCAGTAGAACCATTAGATTTTTGTCCAGGAGCACTGTAGAGACCAATAAGAGTCTCAGGTATAGCTTTCAAAAGACAAAGCTCCCTCCATCTTACACGGTCTGGCAAAAAGGGAATTGTTATGCCATTGTATTCCATTCCAGAGACCAATGTATATGGTCCTCTTTCTTACAGCAGAAAATGCCAGCCATTCAGAAGCCTACGAAGTGCTTGCATAGTGGGAAATCACATTTCCCCTCTAATAAACTACATTTTTTGTTGACTCCAGGAGCACTTTTACCGGGATGAGAAAGGCTGTGTGGGCTGGAGTTACAGAAATGTCACAGGAACCTATTGGATGGTGTCCAACATTTCTAAAAGGTAAAGGTATCCCCTGTGCAAGCACCGAGTCATGTCTGACCCTTGGGGTAACGCCCTCCAGCGTTTTCATAGCAGACTCAATACGGGGTGGTTTGCCAGTGCCTTCCCCAGTCATTACCGTTTACCCCCCCCCCCCAGGAAGCTGGGCACTCATTTTACCAACCTCGGAAGGATGGAAGGCTGAGTCAACCTTGAGCCGGCTGCTGGGATCGAACTCCCAACCTCATGGGCAGTGCTTTCAGACAGCATGTCTGCTGCCTTACCACTCTGCGCCACAAGAGGCTCTTATCCAACATCTCTAGGAATCAGCAAAATGCCTCCCCTTCCCCACCAAATCTCACTGTTTTGTGTAGCTTTTAAAGGTTCCATTAATCTTAAAAGACTTGTTTAATCTGTAGAGGATGAGTGTTCTTGGTGATGGCTGGTCAAGAGCAGACATGCTTATCTAGGCCCTCAGGGGGAAAAGAGCTACAAAATCCTGCAAAGCTATATCCATTCCCACCCCTGCCCCCTTTCCGGGGCACGGCAAGATGGCCTGCTCCCTCCTGCAGCATAGGTCTGCCCTCGTTTGTTGAAAGGTCAATTTCACCTCCTGGCTTGTTGAAAGAGATAAAGGGCTATGAAGTGCTATGGGCCTCCATGACCTGGGGCTCAAGCTAGACATTAGTGCTTTTAATGAGTTCCCCCAGTTCTTTCCTCACAGCCATGTAGCAGCAGCAGGGAGCTAACTTTTCATATGCTATTCAATATTTGCCAAATAATCCTTTCAGGTTAGGAGTGGGAGCCCCTTCCTCTCTGTGCCAGGGTGATAGAAGAGGTTTAGTGTTGGAACTGGACACCCTGGATGAGAGAGAGCTAAAGGTAAAAAGGTGATAAAGAAAACGGCATTCAAATGATATTTGCCCAACACAGCTTGCAGAACACTCCCACGCCCAATGAAGGGAGCCTGATGTGTCTTTGACAGGGGGCCCAAACTACCTGTTATCTATGGCTCAAGTTGGGTACTTGACTGGGCTTTCAGTCATATGTCCACAGAGGACCCCTCCCCCTGGCTCCACACCACTCCAAACATTGTGAGGGGGCAGGAGAGGGCTTCAGGCTTCCCTCATGTGTTGTTTTGCTCTTGTGAGCCTTGAGGAAGGGGCAAACAGCACGCACACACACAGCCATTTCTGCTGGCAAAGATGGCACAGGAGATAAGCCTGAAGCCCTTCCTTTCTCCCTGCACTAATTGTAGGTATGTGGAGGAACAGAGCTGTTTTTAAAAGTTAGTCTCCACATGACCAGAGTCCGGTTGAGCACCTGTCATACTACTCGTATAATTTGGCCCTGGGGAAAAACAGCTGGCAGTTCAGGAAGAGCCAGAAAGAGACAATGTGAAAGGTCAAAAGTGAAGCATCTCTGGAGATCTGATGTGGAATAACAACGTGGCTGCCTTGTAACTCCTGGTTTCCACCTGCTCCACTT
This sequence comes from Paroedura picta, assembly GCF_049243985.1. Lineage (NCBI taxonomy): Eukaryota > Metazoa > Chordata > Lepidosauria > Squamata > Gekkonidae > Paroedura > Paroedura picta. Next base: position 26,245,424 of record NC_135380.1, read on the forward strand.
GTTTCATTATGAATAAATCAATTATGGCAAAACTATCACAAAGCAACTATTACAAATCTCTTCTCCAGCACTCTTTCATCCAGAGGGAAACCAAAGCTGGTGGTGCATCCCTGTTGAAAGTTGCCATTGCGTGGGGAATTAGGAAGCTTGTGAGTTGGGAGCAGATAAGGCAAGACTCTTGTGTACCTACTCAAACTCTGGTTCTGCTAAAGGCAGAGGAACAGCAGAAGAGCCCTTGTCACCCCAGCAAAGAAAGACAAAAGCAACCAACCTTCTTGAGCAGAATTGTCACCTTGCAGAGGGGCTGCTACCAGGTTCTTGTCCTGTAGATAAATGCTCTTCTGATCAACATCTCGAAGGTAATAATGACGTGGTTCTATCCCTTGAGGGGCATCAGCAAAAGGTTTCATTGAAGGCGTCAAATCTTGTATCCCTGACTCTGACATTTCTGAAAAAGATGGCCCAGATGACTCGGTAACCACACAGGGCTTGCAATCTCTAGCCAGCAGGGCACCTCAGCAGACATTTGCTTCCATCACCAGCCATAAATAAGCTTCAAAAGATGCTATTTGCTTGAAAATCACCAAGCAGGTAAAAATTAGAGACCAGCCATTTTCATCCACAGCAGCTGCAGAGGAGTAGCTGCAGTGGTGCTACCTGAGGTTTTCTTCTCCTCCCCTTCTTTCCTCCATTTCAAGAATATCATATTCTTCAGGACTGGGCTTTCCATCATGCCTGACGTCTTTTCCTCTACCATCCCTGCTTTTCCTTTTGGCACAGCATCCAGTCTGAAGGAGAGTCCTGGAGAACTAGAAAACTAGCTCACTATGTTGTGATATTTGAGTCGGTCCTAATGCAGGTATTCCCTACGGTGACCATGTGACTGGACGATGGGTTAACAGGAGAATGCTGTACTGAATTCAGTTATCAAGGGAGGGGATCTAGCAATGGAAGGAAAGCAGCTTTCTGCCACCTTACAGTGGGGATTTTGCTTTTGAGAGAAATACTTTCCCACCAGTAGAAAGAACAAATCTGTTGGTGTTCCTTTCTAATGTAAGGTGACCAGATTTTAACAATGGTAAAGCGGGACACCATTGACCGGGTGGGGGGGTTCTTGATTAAAAATTTGGTCTATATGGAGCAACAAAATGTTTCATATAACGCGTAGAACGCAAAAATAGTATTGCAATTGCAATATATACATATATATAAATTTATTAATATTTATTATATAAATGTATTAATATTAATTTATATATTAATATATTAATTTATATATATATATATATATATATATATATATATATATATATATATATATATATATATATATATATATATATATATATATATATATATATATATATATATATATATATATATATATATATATATATATATATAAATTTCAACATAAGTACAATTTGCCAGGTACCCCCAGATGTCCCTCCAAAAGTGGGACAATCTGGTCACCTTATTCTAATGTCCCACCCCAATGTTTAGCTGCTCTTTTGTAGTCACATGAGACTGCAGGGGTTTTTCCCCTGTACTTGTGTCTAGTTTGTTCAGGTTAATGCAGTGGAGACAGAGCCAAAATACTGCTGGTTTTTATATTACCAAAGGAAGAGCTGCCCTTACATCTTTGCATCAACAGCTTTTGGTGCAGCCTGAGATTTTTTTTTCAAACCTAACACTGTTTATCCTAACCAGGCCTGCATCTTACCCTCTCTCTGCTGAATGCAAAAATACTTCCTTACGATGTTACGATGTGCTACTTGGTCCTAATGAAGGGGCTTGGCAACATGTGTGTGTTACTAAATGATGAGGACCTTCCTTCTAAAGCTACCTCGCTAATGTCATAGTAATTTAGTCCAATTGCTTTGAGCTCCCCAGTGGTTCAATGGATCAATGTCCTCTGCCTCCTTCTAGCACTCTTTTAAGTATTCCTCTCTCTTCCATTGCCCTCGAGTGCACACCAGAGAATGCAGGGCCAATACCTGTATCAAATAACTTTGCAAACCAGTCCAGCATGTCTTGGTCCACCACAGTTCCATCGGTATCTGGCATTTCTTCTGAGGCCATTGGGAGCAGATGTTTCTCGTTCTGTAACTTGTGAGTGTTGTTCTGTGTGGAAAGAGAATGGGAGTCCCAGAGTGGATGGGTTTCCTGCCCTCGATGCCAAGAAATCCCTTTCCCTTTTAGAGCCCACGTATAAACTATCAAGTAGGATCCAAAAATATACACCATGACACCTTTGACTAGTACCTACTCAAACAACGCACAACAGTGTGCAAGCTTTTGAGTTCTCCCAAACTCTTCATCAGGCTGGATATTAATGCCCCAGGCTAGAGGACCCTAGCCGGCTAAGTCCCCACACCACCCCCAACGAAGAGGAGAAGGAAAAAAAAAAACAGTGCTGATGCTTGCATACCACTTGCCTGGGGCTTGGGCAGCCAGCTTCCAGTGATGGCTCCCACCCACCTGCAACGGAGATGTGGAGCACCTTTTGCTTGGTCCCAGCAGGGGGAGCTGGTGGGGAGGGCTACATTAGGTGGCAGCAGTTCTGGGGTGTCATCCTGCTGTCCTGGGCCCTGGGCCCTGCTGGAATCATTTTGCCCAGGGCCCTGCTGGAATCATTAAGACCTGCCCAGTTTGTAAGCACCTGCGCGGAATGCACAGTAGGTATGCGGAGAATGGACGGCATCAGTATCTTGCCACTTCGGAAGAAGGCCAAAGGGGTTCTGAGAAAAAGCAAGAAATAATCTAATCTGTTTTCCTCCCCCCTTTCCTATTTTAAACATGTAACTTGAGTAGGAGTTCTGGAGAAATCAAACGCTTGTATGCTGTTTTGTGACATCTGCATTGGTCCTACTGGAGATACGGCGGGGGGGGGGGTCGATTTTGTTTGCAGGGGGACCAATGTGGCTACCTGCAGCTGCCACTCCTCGAGCTGCGAAGCAGGCACAATGGCTGTGATGTGGTAGCTTTTGCTAAAACAGAGCTATTCTTATGTAAGATGCCGGAAGGTTCTTCATTGTTTTGCATGTCCCAATAATGCCTAGGCACCAGTGCAAAGGGGGTGTTGAGGAATTGCACTGCTGTGGTTCAAAACCCAGGTAATTAGTTCTGTATCAGGCTCCCAATCTTCTCTGACTCTCAAGGGCCCTCTGAGTACAGCCTGCTCACAAATGGCCACAGGGTGAGGACACGGGGCCAATTCATGTGACACGCGCACACTTCCAAGGAGCAGCGAAACCTGGGTGTGGATTTCTCACTGTCTTTTTGCAGGCTGAGAAGCTGCAGAATGGTCAGCCTTCCCTTATGACTCCACACAGGTTTCATGCTAATTATTCTTAGATGGGGAGCCCTTACGGGCTGCTCAGAAAGCAGCGGCACATGCCCTGCCCTGCAGTGCTCTGTTAAGGCTGATGCCTCCCAGGGGCCAACCTTTGAGTTCCCTCGCAAGGGAGACGAATGAATGCAGCAGACCTTGGCTTTGCTTCTGGGCATCGTGAACGTCAGGGGTTGTCTGCAAACTGCCTGTTGAGGAGGGACAGAAACAGTTCTTAGTAACAGAACAAGATTTGCTCTGAAAAACATAAAGAGTGAGTATATCACAGAGAGAACCCCTTGCTGGCAAGAGAACGCCACGGGGTGTTGACAGTTATAGGGTTGTCAATCTCCAGGTGGTGGCTGGCGATCTCCCACTATTACAACTGATCTCCAGGCAACAGAGACCACTGGGAAGGTGAACTCTATGTTTTAATACCCCGCTGATGTCCCTCCCCTTCCCAAGCCCTGCCCATCGCATGCTCCACCCCCAAAATCTCCAGGGTGAGGGTTAAGACAGCAAAAATGGCTCGTGGGAAAGGATACCCCTTTGTCTCCCCACAACTCTTCCCACATCTGGAACTGCCTCCAGTCACTTTCAGCTCTCCAAGCCACTTTTTTTGGGTTATCTGTATTAGAAAATTAAATTACATTAAAATAAAATAAAACTGGCAAAAGGGTCCCTGGAGGTGACTGGGAGGAATGGCAGGTAAGGGAGAAAAATCGGGGGAATTGTCCATGGGGAGGCTCCAGGGCTGCTGTGAATGTCAATGGGACCAAAGCTAGAAATTGCCTCCAAGCAGAAACACACTTTCTAATTGTTGCCCGAGAGCAATTTACACCAAAGGGAGGTAACAGACATGGCTTGGCATAAAAATAATTTGGTGTAAGGAAGGTGGCAGCAGCCCCTGCCTGCCGTTTTCCTAACAGGCCGCCAGTCATCCAACCTCATGAGCCACGGCAACTCTGTCTGTGAAATTATTTCTCAAATTATAGGATTTTGCCTGTGAGAAGGCCAAGGGCGCCAGTCCCAAAACTTTTATTTTGAACCAAAAAATGCCTGGGAAACAAAGGTAGTTCAGATGACCATGCATCTTCACAAGTATCTGAAGTAACACATATGTACTTCTAAAAACACTATTTGATAAGAAAGAATGCTTCAGACTTTGTGCTTCCCAGGTGTATCTCTGTGAGTACAGCCCAGTCCCTACTGGATCCCCAGAGAGCAATCTTTGCCTAAGGAGCTACCAGAGGATTCGATACAGGGTTCACTGTGGTAATTTCTTGGAAGAAATTTGGGAATTCTTTGGGGGCAATAGTGCTTCATAATACTGCAGGATCGAATGCTCACTGGCTATGATGTGGCAAATAAAACTGGTCAAAAATCTGGGACAACGAAGGCTAACTCCAGTCATATTCCTTCAACAAGATGGCAGCATTTCCGTCCGGGACTTGAAGAGGCCAACCTGACACAAGTACTGCAACCAAATACACAAGACAAGTCTTCTGATGCATAACCAGGAAGATTCCTCTCTGTAACTTAAGATAACCCCTCAGTCACGGCAAGGGCACATACAGCATTGTGACACTCCACTGCCAAATACACAAGACGTTTGACAAGCTCTGATTTGCCTGGTCCAGACAGATGACTTGCTGTCATTGCATTCCATGATGCGACCGTTCACCCAGAAGGATCTTGTATCTATTCCTACTTGTACAGTTGTTAACTGTGTTGCTGGCCAGCCTTGGACTTTCACTAGCTGCCCTCCCATTATGGAACAGACTCCTGAAGGAAGGTGTTAACCCTTATGGCTCTTCAAAGGAGAGGCAAGTCCAAAGTGTTGAGCAGGGCTTCTTAGGCGAATTAATGAAGAGGTCCTCTCACAGGAGAAAAGCAAGTCTGTCTATCGCCACCACGACAGAGAAGAATTTGGTTTTGATCATACTTGCTTGAAGTTTCCTCTGCCTTTACTCTGGCTACCTGTTTCTTTTCCCCTCAATACCCAAGAACTAGGAAAGTCTCAGTGGGATGGATGAGGGTGTCTGGGAGAGGCTGTTTCAACTGCCCTGGCTATCCCTGTCTTCCACATATCAGGGCTTCAACAGGCACACCAGCCTCATCCATCAGCAGGAAACCGCCTGAGGCCTGTTCAGGTCTTCTTCACTGGCCCTGCTTTTCTAGGCAGGGTGTGTGCTGGACTGTGCCATGGGAGAGAAAGAGAATCTCACAGGGGAAACGCTACAAAAGCAGAATGTTGATGCATTACTTCCCAGCAGGGCCATGCAATCACATGGCAGACAATGAGGCGAGACCACCAAATTATTTGCTCTTGTATCTGATGAAGCTCTTATTGCATTTGCATTTACAGGGCTAGCCCATGGAAGATGCACAGGAGGTGAAGGGCTGCCCAGAACAACCAGCATACCTCACCCCAACCAAGATTCCTTCTGCTTTCCATACAGGTCAAACTCTGCCCAAATAACCTATGTATACAAATACCGTGACATGGCCATTTCCTTGCTCCCCTCCCCTAGGTGAACAGGATAGTACAGCGGTGCTCAGCTGGCTCTGGTCAGCAGCCAAGACTCTGCTATATTTCTGTATCATCACATTCCCAATGCATATTAACAAAGAAGAGCAGGAAACATGGTAACAGGTAAGGCTGCCAGATTCCCCCTCCTTCCCAGTCACTGATAGGGGTTTAGGGTAGCTAGATATAGGCTGGGAAGGGGATGGAGCCTGGGGAGGACATGACCTCAGTGAGATCCAGTGCCACCGAGGCCATCCTCCAAGGCATCCATTTTATTCAGGGGAACTGATCTCTGTAGACAGGAGATGAACTGTAGTTCCAGGGGATGCCCAGGTCCCACCGGTAGGCTGGCACCCCTAGTCACAGCCTCTATGTGAAGCAGCTGAAAGCACTGGGCATGTTTGGTACTGAGCCAAAAAACACTGCAGTCCTTGAAATCTGTCACTGGCTGAGGCCAACACGCATTCCTGTGCATGCACGGGGGTCTCATTGAACCTGGACTGCTACCTCACTGGTGCAAAGCAGCTTTGCGTGCCTTATAGAATCCAAGAGACGGAAGGGGCCATCCAGGCCATCTAGTCCAACCCTCTGCTCAGTGCAGGATCATCCTTCTCTGAAGGAAGTCTTGTAACAGACCCAACTGCAGGCACGTGGCTAAAAGGGTCTTTTCTCCTTTCCCTCTTCAGACTCTTCCACCACCCCATCCCTACCAACCCAGTCGCTGAGCCGAGAAACTCCCCTCTAACCAGGGCAGGGCCTGCTTTTGTAGTCCTGAGGCAACGGGCATGTGGGAGGTGGAGAGGTTAGTCTCTGCCAGCGCCTCCTCAGGGCTTCCCTTGTGGCCCGTCTTGACAAAGATCCAGAGAAACACAACCTGAAAGCGAGAAAGAGGGCTTTGTCCTTGCAGCGTCTGCAGCAGCAGAGCACCACGAGCATTACCTGGGATTCTTCTGTCTGCGGGGCTGGCCTCTTCTTCCGCATGCTCCAGCTGCCAGCTCTTTCGGCTCACCCGCTTTTTATGCTCTTCCAAAAGCATGCAAAAGGCGTGCCGCGCTCCTTACAACCGTCTCCAGAGCGATGGTGCAACCGGCAAATGATTGGGTAAGTGCCACTTAAAGAGTCAAAGGACAGTCCTACAAAACTTTCCCACTTCCTGGGCAAGAGACGGAGAAAGGCCAGTGGTTGGCTAGTAGATGGTTAAGCGTGCAGGAAGAGATTGAAAGGGGACAAGTGTCAGGGCCCGAAATTCCCTGGTTTATGTCATCGGTGGCTTCCTCTTACCTCATGGACAAAGCATAAGAAGCAGCAGAAAAGGCAACTTGCCCAAGTGCGTCAGAGAAAGAGAGCCTGTCTGGTCAAAGAAGACATCAAGGGGGCCCTGCCCAGCCTACTTGGCCTCTGTGCTGCATGAAGGGGCTCTCTCCACCACCACCCCTTAGCTGCGTTATGCATCTCTACAATGCTCCAGTCCAGACCCGGGATCAGTCAGTGAATTTCACGCTGAGTGGGGAACACACTGGCTTTCTGCAGCTAAACTGAGGAATCTGTTTCTCCAAAATATCTAGAGAGACCGCAGCCTTTGACCTGTCTGGGAAAGCTATTTGAAGGCAACCTCTGAGCCTAGCACAGTGCAGACTAAGCATTTGGGGGGAGGTGTCATTCACCACAAAACATACTAGGTTAAGAGAAAACAAGAGCAGCATGAATTTAGAAACAAAACTTAACTTAGGGGCTAGTTCTCAGTGAGTCTTCTGGGGTGTGGGTGGGTTCAATAAAAAAATAAAATGGTGAAATGATCGCTGAATGAAATGGTCTGTAAAAGATGAAGATGCTGTAAGCAACGTGGGCCTAATCTACCCAAAAGATCACATTTAAAAACCCCACTTGCTGGGATCTGGTCATGATCTCATATCGAATTCAACAAAGAATCTGGAAGCACAGGCCAGACCAGTTTCGGTCCTTCTTATAAGAGAAGAAACGAGTTTAGCGTTTCTGCAAGCCTGGCACAGAAGCTGGTAAAGCAGCTCCCAACTTGCCACATCTGTCCGACAGAGCAACTTCCAAAAAAAGACTTGGCGGTGAGACGCCTAAGCGGCAACAGCGGCAACTGCGGGAAGAAAAGGTGCTCCCCCTTTTGGAAACGGTGCCAGCAGTGCAATGTGTAGGTGGTGAGTGTGTCTGCTTGTCCTGCCTGCAGATGCCGCCCTGCTAGTTTCTGTGCATGGGGATTTCCTAAAGATGTGGCCGTGAGTCACAGACTTGGGAACGATGGGAGTTTCTGCTTTCAGGAGGCATGCCGAGGGAGGGGGCAGGACTGCCCGAGACTGCCTGGAGCATGCCTGTGGAAATCTGGCTGAGGGAGGATCAGCTACTATGCTGTGGCTGGCATGGAGGATAGAAGAAGAAGAAGAAGAAGAAGAAGAAGAAGAAGAAGAAGAAGAAGAAGAAGAAGAGGAAGAGGAAGAGGAAGAGGAAGAGGAAGAGGAAGAGGAAGAAGAGTCGGTTCTTATATGCCACTTTTCTCTATCTCGAAGGAGTCTCAAAGTGGCTTACATCGCCTTCCCTTTCCTCTCCACACAACAGACACCCTGTGAGGTAGGTGAGGCTGAGAGAGCCCTGATATTACTGAAGAAGAAGAAGAAGAGTTGGTTCTTATATGCCATTTTTCTCTACCTGAAGGAGTCTCAAAGTGGATTACAATCGCCTTCCCTTTCCTCTCCCCACAACAGACACCCTGTGAGGTGGATGAGGCTGAGAGAGCCCTGATATCACTGCTTGGTCACAACAGCTTTATCAGTACTGTGGTGAGCCCAGGGTCACCCAGCTGGCTGCAAGTGGGCTGCATATGGGGGAGTGCAGAATTGAACCTGGCTCACTGGATTAGCCTAACCACTACATCAAACTGAAAGGAGAGACTGATCTCTGGGCTTGCAGATGGAAAGGTCAGCTTTGATGTATGTGGTAGGGATGCACAGCCATAAAGGTGTTAATCAATCTCCAAAACAAAACCCATTTGTCAATGCTTCGAATGGAATTATTTCCTTATATGAAGTCGCTTTGTGATCTGACGGATATACTGATGTCTCATAGGAGGGCTGACTGAGCAGCTGTGAGCTTGACTAGGCTGCTGCCAGGTCTGTAGTCTGGGGGTGCTTTTGGACCCACACATCCTGCTGGATGAGCACTTGGCAGCTGTGGCCAAGAGTGACTTTGACCAGATTGGGCTAGCTAGCCAGCTGTGGCCTTTCCTGCTGCTCAGAAGATGCCTGACAACTATGGAGATGAACTTTAATCCAGGGGATCCCCACATCCCACCTGGAGGCTAGCATCCCTACTCTCAATATGCTTGCAAGCCCAATAAGACTTGGTACCAGGAAATGTAAAGGAGTGTCAACTCCAGGCTTTCTCAACCAGAGTTTCCTGAAACCCTGGGGTTTCTGGAAGGGTTTCCCAAATGGGTGGGAGTTAATTAATTTTAATATATCTTTTAAAATCTGTCAAACATTTATCAAGTGATACGACCACATACCCACCCCTCCCAAAATGGCCAATGACGGGCCTCATGGGGTGGGAAGGGTAGGGACCCCAGGTAGACATGTAAATAGCTATGCTTCCCAACTGTATTTTGCATGATTGCGCCATTTCTTGGGTTTCTCAAAACCTGAAGAATGTTTCAGGGGTTTCTCAACAGTAAAAAAGTTGAGAAAGGCTGGGCTGCTCCAGCGCTGGAGAAGGTCATTCTCCAGCGCCCTGTAGTGGGTGCCCTTACTGTCTTGAGCTAACGCATCATCAGTGATTTACAACCCCTACTGGATAATGACAGTTCTCTTTCCCAAGCACTGGGGGGTAAACCTTTTCTTTCACACAGACAGCCCCCCAATCTCAAACAACTCCTCACCCACAACAATGCAGTATCGAATGGGAACATGGACACTGGTGCTAGAGCTTGCAACAAACCCAGATGCCAACTTTGCTACCATATACACTCCAATGCCACAATTACTGGACCTAACAATGTCACCTATACCATCAAAGCCAAGGCTTATACACCTGCTCATCTTCAAACTTGGTATATGCCATCAAGTGCCAACAATGTCCCTCTGTTCTCTACATAGGGCAAACAGGTCAAACCCTCCGCCAAAGAATTAATGGACACAAATCTGACATCAAAAGCCACAAGACTGAAAAACCTGTAGGAGAACACTTCAACCTTCCAGGACATTCTATAAGGGACTTAAAAGTAGCTGTTGTATTACAAAGAAACTTCAAGAACAGGCTAGAAAGGGAGATTGCAGAAATGCAAGTTATTACAATACTCAATACTTTGACATACCCTGGACTCAACAAAGACAAAGGTTTTTTATCTCACTATGCATGCTAACCTTATGTAACTTTTGTTTCCACATTCCTCACAATTTATTTTAATTGGGATTATGTGACTGTTATTACAAAACTCTATACTATGACGTACCCAGGACTCAATAGAGACTAAGGCTTTTTTTATTCATGCTAACCTTGTTCAACTTGTGTATCCATATTCCTCACTATGTATTTTATTTGTGATAACGTGATTGTAAGATATGGCATTGTAATGGAATTTTGAGTTTGACTCCCTGTCCTTGGGAAGTGACCAGCAATTCCCTGGGAGGAATGTCTCACAGTTGTATGGAGCAAGCAACATATGGAGAGGTGATAGCCTTTGATCTCTCTACCAGCAACACTTTGGTTTCTCTCTGTAAAGTACACTGAATTCTAGGGGATTCATTGGCTGTTTTGACAAAGGATTATCATTGGCTGTATCTGGTTGTGACACAGATGTAACAGAACTGATTTTTGCTATATATTCCCTTATATATTCTTATATATGTAAGAAGATCATAGTCTGACAAAGGGTGCTTGCACTCGAAAGCTCACGCCTTGATTAAATCTTTGTTGGTCTTAAAGGTGCTACTGGACTCTGATTTTATTGTGCTACTTCAGACCAACACGGCTACTCAAAAAGCAAGAGCACAACGTTAGGAGACACAAGACAGATCCTTGATTCCAGATCTACACTTAAAATCCCTGCAGTTCAAAAGGAAAGCTAATATAGGCACAGTTCCCTGTCCATGTGCCAAGCAGGATGCATGTGTGTAGACAACTGGACCCCTGGGGGGGTCCAATCTTTTTGAAACTTGGGGGTTCAATTGAGGAAAGGCTACTGCAGCTATGCCACAAATTTGGTGCCTCTACCTCAAACCTCGCCACCACCAGACCACTGAATAGACTTAGGCTTGATTTGCCATCTAAGCCCCTAAGGTATAATGGAGCCAAATAGATTAGTCATTCCCAAATATTTGTTATTAACTATATCAGTACAGACCGGAGCTTTAGGGAGGTTTATGAAACCTGAGTGCACCTGCCTCATTAGTACTGGGATGGGAGCCCACCAAGGATGTCCGGGTTTACTAGCAGAGGCGGGCGATGGCCAGCCTCCTCTGAGTGTCTCTTGCCTTCAGAACCCTACAGGGTCACCGTGAGTCAGGTGCAATTTGCTACTGCACTTTTCCCTGTTTGCCTTGGCCAGGGGTAGGCAAACTGTGGCCCTCCAGATGTCCATGGACTACAATTCCCATGAGCCTCCTGCCAGCAAATGCTGGCAGGGGCTCATGGGAATTGTAGCCCATGGACATCTGGAGGGCCACAGTTTGCCTACCCCTGGCCTAGGATCTGGAGACAGGCTCTCCTGGAGAAGGAGGGCCAAGTTGTCCAGCCCAGTTATGTATGGGGGTTATGTACTTGGGAATCTGTTTCCCACTGAATTTAAAGAAAACAGCTATTGACTTTGTAGGATCAAGCTGGCTTTGGGATAATATAACAGTGGAAATATTCAATTTTTTTTTTTTGAATATTTGTTTATTTACAAGCATACACACAGACCCCGGGGGAAGCAAACAAGATTCCTCCGGCAAGCGGCACAACAGCTGGTCCTGTTTCGAATTCTCAACTATAGTAACTGTGCCTTAAGGATATGTCCACTTTTTCTTAAGTCAAGCTAAAGGGAATCCCCCCCCCCCAAAAAAAAAGACCCTGTGCAGCACTATCAGACTCTCTGGGTGCAGAATCAAACCGCAAAAGTTCCTTTGTACCCCTCCCTCAGGACGGGTGGGTCTTACATTCCAAAGGCTATGGCTCTCCAGACCACCTCTGCTCTTGTCTGGAGCAGGGACAGGCAGCCCCACACACACACACACACACACAACACTAGCAGTCTGACTCCCTCTTGTTTGTTAATTCAGAGGGAAAATGAGAATTCCTGAGCAATCTCAGCCCTTCCCCCGGACCCTCACCCGACATATCCTTTACCGAAAACAATTAAGATTGGATGTTGAGCTTCAGTTTCCAAAGGGAAGGAGCAATCCCTAATCCTCGTTCTCTTTACCCTGTTACCAGCATGGCATTGGTCTGAAATGCTTCTCTTGAGTCTAGTGTGGAAGTTAATGCCTCGTGACCCAAGCCAACAGAGATACTAAAAAGCAGTGGTCCCTAACCTTTTTATCACCGGGGACCAGTCCGTGCTTGACAGTCTTACTGAGGCCCTGTGGGGAGGGTAGTCTTTTGCCGAGGGATGCTGCTGCCGCCGCCTGAGGCCCTGCTCCACTTGCTTTCCTGCTGGCGCCCATGAATTCCCGCCGCCCACTAGGGGACGCTGCCAGCAGCAGCTGTGCAATGCCACGCCGAGGGGGAGCCCCAGCCATGGCGGCCGCCGGAGAGCACCAAAGGTGAGCCGGCGGCAGAGTGGCAGGGCAGTCTCCGAGGCAGCAGCCGGGGAGGAAAACGAGGAGGAGCTGCGGCCCGGTACTGACTCATCCACGAACTGGGACCGGTCCCTGGTCTGAGGGTTGGGGACCGCTGCTAAAAAGGATGGCCTAACCTCCGTCTCTCCTCTCAAAGTTAAGGTTGTGGAAGTATCCGTGCATTGTCATCCTAGACGTCCACCAAGCTCAGGATAGTATAAATGGCTCTCCTGCCCATTTTAGCCTTACAACAATCCTGGGAGGTAGGTTAAGAGTACAGAGTGTGACTGGCTCAGTCACCCAATGTGCCTCATGGCAGTGTGGAGATTTGAATCCAGATCCCTCACATTCTACCCTGAGATCAAACACTATGAGGCTATGAAAAGATTTAGCCTTCTAGCAGGTGAATTCCTGCTGTTCTCCATTTGCTTTTTAAAGCAAGTTTGAGGTTTTTTTTTAAAAAAATAGTAACCTGAATTTCAGCTCTGAGTCTACTCGAGACGCTGCCATCTTTTGCTGCTGTGACTCCTCCCTAGGCTAGTGAGTGTTTTCAAAGAAAGCATTGGGGATGCTGAGTGAACTGAGAGGAATGGGAATTTGTATTACGGACCAAATGTCTCTTCACTCTTTTCAGGCTTGGTCCTGCTTCAGTTCAGAAATGCAGGAAACTGGGGGGAGGGGGGGGGGACGGGACGACTGAATAGACTTTGACTTGCAATTCAGAACCTGGACTGAAAATCAAATGACGGGAGTTTGGGGGGGGGGGGGGTTAACTTTCCTTGCGGGTCCTCCATTGGCTCATGTTGTAATAGTTTAAAACCAATACAATGTACAAATGAGAACGATTTCTAAACAACTGTACCTGTGACCACTAGATTTGTGGAAAACATTATTTCAGATATTTTTGAAATAAAAAGACCAATATCGTCAAATGCAAATCGGTAAACCCATCCCTGTTTAAGGGTTGCCAGTGGCTTCTGGCCAGGAAAAGTACATCTGTGTTCCAGCATTCTGTCTCTAAAGACCAGGTGTTGAGGACCAACAAGAGGAGATGGCTGTCACATGCCTCAACTGTATGGTTATCAGGTGCCCTCTGACCACCTGTGAGGGATGGGAGAGAGCAGGGTTGCCAGATTCAGGTGGGAAACTCCTGGAGATTGGGGGATGAAGCCTGGGGAGGACAGAGTCCTCAGTGTACAAATATCATAGAGCTCCCCCTTCCTGAGCATCAATTTTCTCCAGGGGAACTGATCTCTGTAGTCTGAAGATGACCTGTAATGCCAGGGGACCCCCCAAATCCCCTCTGGAGGACAGCAACCCAACTTGGTTGTTAGCTTCCTGTAGCTTCTGACAGGCCACTCTTGCAAACCAAACGTTGAATACATCAGGATCTGCCCAGAAAATATACCTCTGAGGCTGGGAGGGATTTCTGGAGGTCCTCCCATTCTCAGCCACTGCTAGAGCTGACTCAGCCATGAAAACAAACTTTCTGGGAGAAGATGGGAATGACAGAAATACTGAGGGAGGAGCCCTGCCTGCCCATGAGCTCCTTTTCTCCGAGAGCCCGCAGGCTCAGAATGACTGAAAGAAAAAGTCAATGACATTAGCTGGTCCTGGGTTTTGCGTGAGGCCGATAGGCTCATTGGATCTGGAGGAGGTGCACAGGAACCAGCCTGGGTGGGCAGCAGACTCAAAGCGCCACGTCCCGTTGTTGTGAGACCGGAAGAAAGTAAAGCGAGTCGAGTCCTCCTTGCTGTCATTGGACAGGTCCGAGATGCGGATGCTCTGAAGAGAAGAAAACAGCAGTTTAAGGGGTGGGGAGGGAAAAAACAGCCCCTTCTAGGAGCCAAGAAGCCCAGCTCTAGTCTGACTCTACAGAGAGTTCCCAAAGAAGCCAGCAGGTAAGGCATATGGCCCTGTGCCACCATATTACTCTTCTAGACCAGGGGTAGTCAAATTATGGCCCTCCAGATGTCTATGGACTACAATTTCCATGAGTTCATGGGAATTGTAGTCCATGGACATCTGGAGGGCCACAGTTTGACTGCCCCTGTGAATCTGGACCATATGAAGAATTCCTTGGGAACTTGTGGGAAAGACTTATTTTTCATCCGAGGCAGAGAGATGGGGGGGGGGAGACAATCTCTGAGGATTACTCCATTGGGTGGTTCTTCACATAATTTCCCACCAGTGGAGAAGACTGGGTGGTGGGGTTGGGGAGGGAAAGAGATGCTGACATTGACCCATATGATGCCCAGCATCTCATAGCACACAGACAGCCCTTAAGAAGTTCTTTAGTGCAGAGATGCTGACAGCCCCAGAAAGGGAGACCTTCCCTTCCTTTCTGCCAATGGGCCTGCAATATCCACTGCAATTCTCAGGGCAAGTGAAAAGAAAAACGAGGAGAGCCGTGAACAAAGATTCCCGGCATTTCAAAAGACAAAGAGCAACCACATGAGTCCCTGATAATGGAGGCAGTGGGGGCGGGGGGACAGTCTTTCTCCTCCCCACCCATGCACTTTCAAGCAGGAACAGTCCTATTTTGGTAGTGAAGAATGAGCTTTCAGCAGGAGGTCCCACGGAGGACTGAGACCGGAGAGGGATGGAGACTTCCCAGGCTCCAGAAGTGACCTGTGAGTCATGACTGATGAGCACCACATTACACAGTTCACGGATTCTTACTAGGAACTTGCAACCAGTTAAATTCAAGCATACCTATGCCCCCTTCCCAATTAGTTACACCATAACCCCCTGATCAGTGGCTTGTGGGAGACTGTCCTGCATCTCTGGCCACCCCCACTCTCCTTTTGGGATGCAGTCACTTGTTTTTCCCTGTTCCCTGCTGCTACATCCATGTCTCCTGTCTTCCATATGTCTTCACGCTCTGTCTAGGGCCTAGTCTGCACACAAGAGATAATGCACTTTCAATGCACTTAAAAAGTAGATTTTCCTGTTCCGCACAGGAAAATCCAGCCGCGAAAGCACATTGAAAGTGCATTATCTATTGCATGCAGACTAGGCCCAGGATGGAAAAGAAGAACAAGCCACCATTGCTCCTTCCTCCTTTTTTGTTACAAAAAAGTCCTTGGTCATTTGTGCCACTGTGAGCAAGACAAATACTACACAACTTCTCAGCAAAGGCTGTGGGGTTGGAGGAAGGGGCAGAGTCCTGGGAAGCATTTCCTCAGTTCTCCTCCTGGCCAGAGTACAAGATTCAAACTCAGTGGGACCAAGGAAACAGACGTAAGATCGGGCTGCATCTGTCACGTGCAGCATCCCTGCCTCCAAGGCTGAGCTATGTACGGTTCACTACCTCCCCAAAAATACAATGCCTGATAGTGACAATGAGCAGAGCTGCCTCACCTCAAGCTGGAGCACAGGTCGGGCCCCGGTGGAGCAGGCCAGGCACTGACTCCCATCCTGGATACTCAGGATGATTGGGAACTTCTCACGATTGAAGTTACGGTTAGGAATCCAGTAAATCTTCTCTGGAGTGGGAAGGGAGAGAAGAAACAGAGAACCAGTCAAGATCACGAGGGTATTCCTGGCACCAAGATAGAGGCATTCCCAGAGGCCATCGTGACACAAGAGGAGAAATAAGAGAAACAGGATTTGGCCCAGGGTTCTCTCCTCCTAGGTCCAGAGACAGGCTTCTTTGAGGGCTCTCAATCTGAATCATCTTGGTGTAGGCGATAAGAATGGCTGCCACTAATCTGGAGAACTGGGTTTGATCTTCCACGCCTCTCCCCATGCTGCCCCGCACATATTCTGGGACAGGCACAAGAATCAACAGGGCAGGACTAATGCAGAAGAAAAATAACAGGAGAGCCGACAAAGACATGCAAACATCCTATTCCAGCTCAACATGGGGCTCAGTTGGTGTTATAGGAGGGAGGCAACTGTGATCCATCAGAGAACGTTTCTTGACCTCTCTGCCTATCGTTGAGAAACTTCAGGAGAGTAAGATGTCATGCACAGCTCAGACTCACCTTCCAGGGCAGAATTGGGGCCTTGTAGGTATCCTGCCACCAGTTCATCATTCTGCAGATAAAGGGACTTTTGATTGACATCCCAGATTCTGAAACACCAAAGCTTAAGTTAATAAGCTCCTGAGCTCTCATCAGCTTTACCCTTGCCAGCACTGCTCAGAGATAAACATTTCTCGATCTCGCATAAACGTGGTCATATCTGTGTCTTGTACGTGATTAATCAGCATGTGTGCATTAGATTTTATGATGCCTACACTGGGCATACCAAATCTACTGACCACCAAGTCTACCAAGGCAGCTCAGTGGACAAGCAAACACTTTGCAAGTAGAAGACTCTTGTTTCAATCCCTTCCATCTGCATTGTTTAACAAAAGCTTTAGCAGCATCTGTTGAAAAGCACTCCTCTGTCTTCCCCTAGTTTTACTGGCATCTTCACAAGGACTGACAACACCATACTCCCAAGAGGAAAGTCAGATGTCAGCCTGCACTGAGCATGAACTTCAGCATTCTTACTGAGATAAAATAGTCTTCAAAGCACTTGGCTGATGTCCATCCATCTTTCTGAAGGATGAGGTGAGACTTCTATTTGATGATTCCTTCCTGGCTCTCCTCCTCCTCATCTCTGGGTTTCTGTTCCCCACTTCTTATTACCCAAAAGCATCTCATAGTGGCCTACCCTCCCTCTGCCCACAACAGACACCCTGCAAGGTTGGTGGGGCTGAGAGAGCTCTGAGAGAACTGTGACTGACCCAAGGCCACCCAGCTGGCTGCATGTGGAGGCGGAATGGGGAATCAAACCCTGTTCTGCTGCTGCTGTTAACCACTACACCAAGAGTGGAAGGCAAGAAGTCAGAAACGACGACCTCCAGGGCTTGTCCAAGAAGGCTTTGCTCATCTGTTTTAGGATTTAAACTGACTTAGGATTTAAACTTCATTTTGGTACTCAACGTCTGGAGGATAAATCTGCAGAGCAGAGATGATCGTCTGAGCAGAACAATTCTCATGCAACTATCTTGCTTCGGAAGGATCAGCTTCCCTGTTCCCCTCACCCCTTTGAAGCTAGGACACAGAAACAGTCCGCAAGGTGAATGCAGGATACTTACCGGGACCTGTGGACCATTGTTTTGGCACCTGGCACTGCACAGACTTTGTCCCCATCTGAATAGAGAAGAGGGAGGAGGAAGAGGACAATGCAACTCAATGGGGATTGGTGAGGCTTCATGGCGAATAGGCGTGGATCAGGCTGCTCTGCTCTCTCTGTGTGGCCCTGTCTTTTTATAGATCAGCCACATGATTGGAATGTACATCATTACCCAGCAAAGTTATTAATTCCGTGACTGTGCTACAAGCCCTAAAATTTCCAATTAGCTCCTGTACGTGTTGCAACCCATGTTGCAACTTGAGATGTTGAAACTTCCCCAAAAGGACAGCTTACGTTCCTGTTGCTGTGTACAAAGGAACAGCAAAAAAAAAAAAAAAGGACGCACACTTAAACAACAAAGCATCGATTCAATGTCCCTAGCCAGGGAAGACAGTTTTAAAGACTTTAGTTCTCCTTTGTAAAAGATAAGCAGCGATCTAGTCACTTGAAAGGCATTGTAGCCTGGAGCTTCTCCTATCAAAGCAGAACAATGACCAACAACTAGTCTGCTTGCCCTCTGGAAGCTTTAACCTTTTTGCCCAGCTCCAGGAAGATTCCCCAAACCATCTAGCTGTAGCTCTTCCATTCACATGGAAGGAGCAGGTTCATAGCAAGAACTGAGAGCAGCAATTTTTTTAAAAAAATAGCTATAGTTCCCCAGTGGTAATGTCCTACCCATGCTAGCTGGCGGCTTCTGTTCTCGAGTTACATATTGTTCCAATCCTGTCAGCTCGGACTGGATGGTCTGTAAGCCTCGCCCAGCTATTTATGGTGCAACCTGGACAGTTCAGGGAGGAGCAACCAAGCCTTGGAGGGTTGTCAATAGAAAGTATTGTTGCAAAAGAGGCAAAGGATAGCAGCCTTGTAGGGACAGAGCCTCCCAAAGCCCTTCCAAAAGTTTTTTTCCTGCCACCCAGTCTGGGGTCAATGGGAAGTCCTGTCAGGGTTCCTTTGGCAATGCAAAAGTATCTCCAAAGGTCAAATACTCAGCCCCGCAGCTGGGTATGTGGAGATGCCACCTACGCAGGAAGAGCCCAAGCCCTGGAACGGAGCATGGGTTTGGGATACAAGGACTCCCCGTTCATCCCTTAGCCTCTCCAAATGAAAAGATCCCTACTGTTATCAGAGATGTTTCTTCCTCTGACCTCAGAGCGCTGAAGACAGACAATGCTGGGTTGTTTATTTAAATTATTTATAACATTTCTATGCCATACTTGCTGGTTGCAGTCAAGTGAGGACAATGCCTGAGAGAAAGGCCAGGATTCCAACTAGCAGGAACAGCATAGCTGTGCCATCATGGAGAACTCACAGCTCTGCCCACAGTACTCCGAAAATGAGTCCCGTGGCCTTGAACCAGCAAATAGTCCAGGTGTTGGTTATACCTGACGTGTAGGTTATAGCTTAAGTACATGGCAGGCAAGGTGCTTCCTCCAGAATTTCAGGATATTAAAGCAAAGAGCATCATCTTTGGAACAGAATCTTTTCCCCAGTTCTCACTGAACATGGCCCTCTGAAAGGCCCTTTCGGTTACGGAAAATCCCCTTCTCTTGGAGACCTGCCCTGAAACAGTGTTTTCAGACAAGTTGTAAGAAAGTCTTACTGGGATCAAAGTCAAGAGCAAATAGAATACTTGGGCTTCTATTCTCTTTTAGGCCCATTACACACACACATCTCACTGCAGAGTTTCAAAGCAGTAAGCTTTTAAACTTGACTTCAGATTCTGTGCCCACCTTATACACTATTCTTTTTCCTCCAGTGTACTAATTCTGTTGCTACAATTTTAAAAACGCAATTTCCCAAATTGGGGTGGACCATCACTTGTGACATGAATGTTTGGGTGGTTTCAAAGTTGTTGTTGTTTAAAAATATGGAATTGCTGTATCACAGCTGCTCAGTAGCATCCAGCAAGCACCTTCCATTCAAAGCCTCGTGGCTCAGGTTTTGTGCATGCATTTTAGTATTAATTTGTTGAATGAACACAAAATAACCCAGGCAAAGGGGGAAACCAGTGTTAAAATTGACTTTTTTTTTGCAACTGACAATCAGCTGTACAACCCATTTTCCATATTCCACATTGCAATGCCCTAGGGGATTCTCTGCTACATTATGAGCCACTAGGCAAAATGGGAGTCACACTATCTCATGATATGGGTGAACATGTTGAGTGTACAGAAGGCACGGCAGAACCTGCTGACACTGGCTTTGCAAGCTGTGATCATTCAGGGATCCAAGACTAGCTGAGCAGAGTTCTGATCGGGAGGGTCCTGCCCTACTTGAGAGTCTCAGAGTTATAATTAAGATCAGGATTTTGGTCCTAGGTTGGGATCAGCAGAGTTGGGTTGGAGAGATTACTGTTTTTACCACCATCTTAGAATTGTGAGATACTGTGATGAATGTTATCATGGTTTTAATGGGATTTTATGGGTCATACTGTTTTATGATTATTTTGTAAACTACCTCACGGCGACATTGTCATGAGAGGCAGGGTATACATTTAAAACAAACAAACAAACAAACAGTTACATTAAAAACAAGGGGAAAATGGAGTTTGTACATCAATGAAAGGGAGAGAATGGCAGAAGATGCAGAGTGTGTGGGAAAACAATGTGGGAGTGCCCTTCGAGGGGCAGGAAAAGGGCTGAGGAAAATCCGAAAGAATCTGTATGCTTCCCCCCGCCCCCAGAGCCATCTTGGTGGTAGTGGTTAAGAGGGGCAGTTTCTAATCTGGTGAGCTGGGTTTGATTTCCCACTCCTCCATTGGGTGACCCCGGGCTCTACACAGCTCAGATAGTGCTGTTTTGACTAAGAAGTCCTGTCAGAAACTCTCTCAGCTGCACCTACCTCACAGGGTGTCTGTTGTGGGGAGATGAAGTGAAGGTGATTGTAAGCTGATTTGAGACTCCTGGTAGAGAATAGTGGCGTATAAAAATCAGCTCTTCTTCTCCTTTTCAATAATTTCTGGCTTAAAAGTGAAACAAGAGGGAAACTGGCATAAAAGCACTCTCAAAAAACCCAGGGAAACAGCAACCAGAAAATTAACTATCAGTTGAAGGGAGGAAAATCAATGCAGAATGGCAAAGAAAACCAACAGACATACATGGTGAAGGTGAGGCAAAACACCCACGCAAAATATGCCAGTGTCATCAAATGTGAGCGTTTCATTCATTCATGTGAACACCCAATTTGCAGTTATCCACCTAAGCCCTTACAAAAAGGCAAGTCTAAATGTAAGTAAATCAACACAAAAAAAGTGGTTTTACTGTTCAAGGTCACCCTCAACCAGTTTACTCTTGTGCTTTAGCCAGTTTCTGACAGATATATGGGAGAGAAACACTTGGAGTGGCCATGTCCCTCCCTAGGCCCAAATGATGCTCAACATCTGGAAGAAGTGGCTGCCAATAGCTTCTCGTTTTGACTCATTCAACTGGGGCTCTGCTGAGCTTTC
Source organism: Paroedura picta (assembly GCF_049243985.1). NCBI lineage: Eukaryota > Metazoa > Chordata > Lepidosauria > Squamata > Gekkonidae > Paroedura > Paroedura picta. The sequence goes on from NC_135380.1 coordinate 26,266,636, forward strand.
TACAGGCTGCAATTATTTCCCATGTCAGAGCTAGGCAGGCTCACAAAGAGCTGAATCATATATGAAGAATGGTGAGAAATGAAAGCCAGACTGTTCTGCAAAATGCCCCAGCCTCCTCCTTTCTGAATATCAGGATTCCCCAGGATGTCAAATAGAAGTGTATTTACCCAGCACAGCCAAAGAGGAAGCTTCTGTGATGAAAACAGAGGAACCTGAAATTGCCTCATTCTATGAGCATAGGAGATGTGTACGCTGAGAAGTTCTTGTGGACCTGCGCAATGTATTGAAACACGGGGGGGGGGGGGACTGCATCTGTTTCCTGGCAGAGGGCTTGTTTGGCTTTCAGCTATCTAAGCATCCTCTGCACAAACTGGAAAAGAAGGCTACATGACGCAAATCCATCCTGGGAAAATCCACCCACAGCTCACACTCAGAGCACCTGAGATACTAACAAGATAGTATACAGGACATTTCCAATAATTTGCCTTTGTTCACAGGAGATTTGTGCTGTAGTGTTTTTAAGCTGTCTCATGTAACGCCAGACAGTGCTGACGTTTTACCCAGGAGACCCACCCTGACTTCAGAACTTCTAGACACCACCAGAATAATCTTTAAAGCTCCCCCACATTTATTTATATAGCTGAATTTCAATCTGTAGGGCTTCTTTAATTCTTTTTTTCTGCTATGTCTGTGAATAGTGTAGGGCAGGGGTAGTCAACCTGTGGTCCTCCAGATGTGCATGGACTACAATTCCCACGAGCCCCTGCCAGCGTTTGCTGGCAGGGGCTCGTGGGAATTGTAGTCCATGCACATCTGGAGGACCACAGGTTGACTACCTCTGGTGTAGGGGCTCTGACTGAGAAGAATGTATACTTTGAGTGATAAGCAGTGCAACTACTGATAAGTAATGCATCTCTTCTTGCTACGCCTGTCTCCATTTTGTTTACTTGTCTGCTAGTAGGGCTTCAGTTCTTTTTAGAGAAGGCAGCAGGATTCATCTAATCTTTTAAGTCCACTGTTGGCTTTAAAAAACAGAAGTACTTGAGTGGGAGTTCCTGTTGTCTGCAGACCAGATTTCCTGGTTATTTTGACACCTTGACAGTGTAGTCCAGGCAGCAGTTGCTCGGAGGAGACAATCATACAGGAGGCAGAAGGCATGTGCTGTCAGCTCAGTTGCATATTCTCAGGCTCAGCCATATTAAGGGAAGGGGATTAAAAGTTGTGCCAAAAGCAGGAACCCATTGCAAAAGTTGGGTGGATGATGTGGGATCTGAGCAAGAACAAGCATTTCTAAATTTAAAGGATTTCACAGAATTGAAGAGGCTTGTACCACTATTATGTTACTACTTAGTTTAGATAGAAACCTATGTTCTTGAATGACTGGAACTATCGATGTCCATATAGTAGAAGCAGATCTTAGTAGAGACCATTTACAGTGGAATATCTCTTATACCGCCCCTAATTTCCCTTGAAGAAGAGTTGGTTCTTCTATGCCTCTTTTCTCTACCAGAAAGCGTCTCAAAAGCGGCTTCCAATCACCTTCCCTTTCCTCTCCCCACAACAGATACCCTGTGAGGCTGAGAGAGCTTTGATATTACTGCTTTATCAGTGCTGTGGCGAGCCCAAGGTCACCCAGCTGGCTGCATATTGGTGAGGAGCAGTGAATCAAACCTGGGTAGCCAGATTAGAAGTCGGTGCTCCTAACCACTACACCACTAGTCAACTGTGAAACATCAGGAAGAGGTGATTCACATGAGTCGCCGTGATGGTCTGAAGTAGCACAATAAAATCAGAGTCCAGTGGCACCTTTAAGACCAACAAAGATTTATTCAAGGCATGAGCTTTCGAGTGCAAGCCCTCTTCATCAGACTAAGAACTGACCACCATAACAGTAGGAATATATAAGCAAAAGTACTACTGTTCCACTATTTTAAATTCCGTTTTTTAATTTCCGAAAGCAATTTGCCACATTGAACCTTGTACGGAATGGGCCAAAGAGTTAGCACGGTCAGATCAGTGAGAGAAATCAATAGTTTAGCAGCAGAGATCCAGAGAAGTAAGGAGTCTGAGGTGCAATGGCAGAAAACCGGAGGAAACTGCAGAAATTCATGAACCAGGTTTTGCTGAGGGGCAGACAGAAAGGGTCATGTGATTGTAGTGCCCAGGGGTATGATGCTGGGCAAGCCTCGTGCAGATCAGCCCCATAGGCACACACCAGTGGCCTTGGTTGTAAGCACCAGTGCTATTGGCCTCTGGGATGGTGCGAGGAAGACAGATGCAGACTCCAAGGCCAGAGGAGTTGAGTCCCTGCATCAGTCAGGGTGTGGTTGCCCCTTTGGACTGAGCCTCCAGAGAAAGGGTACCTGATGGGGTTCTGAAATGAAATGCAACAGCCAAATGGCATGGGCTTTTCTCTTCCCTTTGGGTGTTAGTGCTAAGTGCTATCTCTGTATCTCTCCCACCACCAAAGTGCAACACTATGTCATCTATATGTCTGCGGAAGACATCTCTGAGTCAGAGCTCTGTGCTGTGGGTTTACCCTATTGAACCTTGCCGTTTCCTGGCTGTTGTTTGTAGTGCTTGTGGGGGGGCGGGGAGAGGAGCTGTGACTGAGTGCAGAGGAGGGGGGGGGGGTTGGCCGCCACTAGGAAGGGATGTGAATGGTTGTATCTGTAGTCAATATCTTGTGCTCTGCCTTGGCTTTTGGGCAGCACAGTACCTGTCAGGAGGCACTTGGCCCTTCCCATTGCATGGGCACATGGCAATACCATGGCTTTTGATTATATAAATTTCTGCAGATTTGGGGAGGGCATTCCGGGGCTTGGAGTGCTTAGGAGCAGACTAACTGCTGCTCCGTTCCTGGGACTGTCCCTTTTCCCAGTGGTGCAGCACCTAGGTGGCTCTCTGAACAGTTTCAGCTCCCAACAGGACTATTATACTATTAGTGTACAAGGAAAAGCCAGCTTGGAAGGAAGATGAAACAGTCATGTGAAAATACAGACAGGCAGGAGAAATCCAAACTTGGCCAGCTGAGCCACACAGCATTGTACAGCACCTGCCAGGCACACCAAATGCTGGTTGTGCCCGGTCCACTGCCTAGGGGGGAGCAGCCCTCATAAAGGAGCTATGCTAACAACCCAGTATGGGGCTGCCAGTGTCTATGCTTACCCCACCCATAAGTTTGCCACCCAGAGCAGAAGCAGTTTATCCTAGCACATGCAGCACAGGCCATGGGTGCCACCGGATCCAGGGCCCTTGCACAGTGTGATTGTTAGAGGGTCTTCATACTTATGCAGCTCGCTGACCGCAAGGGCGATACGCATGCGCTATTAGTAACTGAGCAACTGCCCTGCTAACTGAGTATGAGTATGCATGTGGTCCACGAGCCACATAAGCATGAAGTTCTTCTTAGATATGGTGGCATTGCACTTATGCATCCCACCAAGGTTGGAGAAACGTTTGCAGCAAAGTTAAGCTCTCTTCCAAAGTTCCAACTATCACATTGGGGACACGGTCGCTTCCGCGGCACAAGGAACAGCGTTGACTGTGCTCTGCTAAGGACACGCGAATCCAGACCGGAGCTCTTCGTCCAGCAGTTTCACATCGCTTCCAAATAAACTTCATTGTGCAATTACATGAAACTTGCAAACAAAATAAATTAAAATATTCACGTTTCATTGAGAGTCTAAAACGACCAGATAAAGGGGAAAGCACGACAATGAAATGACTCCCAACGCGTATTTTATAAGATTGTCCCATTTGCGCACCCGTTACACCGACGGGGGCAGGGAGAGGAGAGCGCCAAGAACCTAAAGGAAGTCGCGCCTGTGCCTAACGACGCATGCGCCTCCTCCCCTTAAAGCGCCCGCTTTTCTAGCTGTAGCGTCAGTGTAGGACTCACTAGAGGCGTCGCACGGCTTTGCAGGCGGTCCTGCGCTTGCGCAGACAGAGGCGGCGGGTAGTCATGGCGGGCGACGGACACTCCGGCCTACCGGCGAAGGTGGTTGTGGCGGCTCTGTGCGTGGTCGCTCAGCTGGTGGGCCGCGGGGCGCATGCGCTGTACTTCCACATAGGGGAGACCGAGAAGCGATGCTTCATCGAGGAAATCCCAGACGAGACGATGGTCATCGGTGAGGCGCGGCCGGCGGCGGGGGCACGGAGGGGCGGGCCGCGGTCGCGGTCCAGCCAAAGACACTGACCCTCTCCCTTCCTCCTCACCAGGGAATTACCGGACGCAGCTGTGGGACAAGCAGACCGAGACTTTCCTGCCGTCCACGCCTGGGCTGGGCATGTTCGTGGAGGTCAAGGACCCCGATAAGAAGGTAAAGAGCCACCCTCGCCGGCCACTTGCCTTTAGGGACGCCAGTCGGTAGGTGGGACCAAGGTGGGATGATGGTCATCTGGAGAAATGGTATTATGCCCCATTAAGGTTCCTTCGCCACCCCAAATCCAACCCAGGGGTTTCCCGACCCAGGACTGGCAACCCTAGTTGTCATATCCTTGCCCTTCATTTCATGAAGCCTCTGATGCTGTGGGGGTAGGCTGCAAGGAAGAAGAAATATGTCATGGATGTATGCAGAATAAAAGTAGTTAAGCCCACATCTCCCATTTCTTGTTCTGACTCATCTTTCCCACAAGAACAGCCAATGGGAAGTATGATGGAGATGAATTTCATACTCAAACCCTGGCCTGTATTCCTTGGGTTGTTGTGGGTGCTTGGGCCATGGATAGAGCCAAGCACATGAAAATGCCTGCAGAGTGATTTTTAGCCTTGCTAGTCATTATCTTGATTCTTATGACTGCTATTCCAGGTGGTTCTGTCCAGGCAGTATGGCTCTGAGGGCCGCTTCACTTTCACATCACACACCCATGGAGAGCATCAGATCTGCCTGCACTCCAACTCCACTCGCATGGCCCTTTTTGCAGGGGGCAAATTGGTAAGTCAGCTTCTTGTCTCTTTGGCATTCTTAGTCCTGTATTCTAGGGCTCTCTGACACTCCGCAGTGTAGAGTGGCTGGCTTTCTCACTTATCCACATTTATAGCAAGAGAATTGCTTGTCAATTGTGAAGAAAAGAAGCCAGTGCATATTTCCAGACCATGGCTTGCTTTGTGTCTCTCTGTGACTCTCAGGGCATTGTTTGTTCGGCAAATGAGATGGAAGTGAGGAAAGAGCTGAGACAAGGCTGAAAGCTGGGCGAGAGACTTGTTTGAATTCTTAGGATGTGCTACTGTGTGTTATGGGCCCACTGTCTCATTGGCATGTTCTGTGTCCAGCGAGTGCACTTAGATATCCAAGTTGGGGAGCACACCAATAACTATCCTGAGATTGCTGCAAAGGACAAGCTGACGGAGTTGCAGTTAAGAGCAAGACAGCTTCTGGACCAGGTGGAACAGATCCAGAAAGAACAGAACTACCAAAGGGTAAGGCATTGTTCAGGTTAAAGAAAAACCTTTCAAACTGTCTCTGTAACAACAAATAGCTGAGATTTTATCTAGTACTTTGTAACATGTCGGGGGATGTTCAGCCTAGAAGTGCTGCAAGAATATAGCAGTGGCAGGAGGAAATGGTGGGTGTCAGACCTTCCTCCTTGGAATGAGGGAGTTTCGGGCAAGTGTTAAAACATTGTTAGTAGGAAAGTGATGAAAGGCCAAAATGGGTTTGTGTGTGAGGGTGGCGGCAAGGAACAAGGCTGGGGGGAATGGTGAGCTTGCTTTGCAATGGAATGTCTTGGTAGTTTGGTAGAGGGGTGAACTATGCCTGCGCGGGAGGCCAAAGCCAGGACAATCATGTTTCAAATTCTTCCACTTGTGTCCCTTTTGCAGTATCGAGAAGAGAGATTCCGCATGACCAGCGAAAGCACCAACCAGCGGGTTTTGTGGTGGTCCATTGCCCAGACGATCATCCTCATCCTCACTGGTGTTTGGCAGATGAGACACCTCAAAAGCTTCTTTGAGGCCAAAAAACTGGTATAAGCTTCTATGGCAACACAAGTACTTTTATTAAAATATCTCACTGTCCTCCAACTTCCACTGAAGTCATCTCTGCCCTTTTGGAATCAGACACGTAAAACAGAATGTGAGCGCTCCAAGACTCCTGTTCCCTTTGCAAGGATACCCTTCCTGTGGAAGCCTCCTGCTTGGTGTTGAGAGCTGTATTTGGGATCTTTGGGGTAGGAATGGAATCTCAGCATGTGCAAATCTCAGGCAGAGAGCATTTCCTCTTGGAGAGGTTTGGGCGTGAGATATACAAGATCCCCCCCCCCCAATCTCCCCTGCTTTTTCCTTGTTCTGAGTGTGGGATTGGCAGGGTTGGCCTCTGCAGTGGTTTGGTTTCCCTGCCATGCTTCTTCACTTACTGCCTTCCAGTGATTCCTTTTAGCAAAGGTGTTGGGATTGGCTTAGAGAAGACAGGAAGAAGAGAGAAATTAAAGTTTATACTTGTTTTGATATATGTGGGCTGGGTCAGAATCAAGGCAGTCTTTCAGTTCTTTTTCTTTAGTAACAGGAGTAAATGTTCCTGAACTATATCCCCTCCCGGTGCAATGCCATCAGTTCACCTACTCTCAGCAGCAGAGAATACACTCCTTCTGTATGCCTCCATTTCCTCAACACAGTCTGGAAGATCTTTGCCTTGGGGTGGACAATAAATGCTAGTTGTGGGACAGCAAATTTAGCTGTCTCATTCCTCCCTCCCCTCCCCTCCTCTGAGGTTGACACACAGTGCCCACAGAAATGTGAGAAGTTCTGCAAATATAAAGGTGTTGTCATAGTCTTCTGTGATGGCAGTGACCACAGCACTAAGCAAGCCCACATTTAACTGTTTGGAGTTTCCTTGAGTTTTGGGGAAGAGGTGCCTGTATGTACCTGCTATTAATGATGAAAGCAAACCTGGGCTTTTACAATGCAGAAAATGTGTGGTTGAATGGCTTTCCCTTCCACTCACCTTAAATAAAGGAAATTATGGCTTCCCTGATTTTGGGCGGGGGGGGGGAGATCCTGGTTTTGGACAGTCTTTCCTTGTCCTTTCAGACATTTTGTTACTGCCATTAATCTTTATGCGTACACAGAGAACTGATAAGAATGTACTTTGCCTACTAGCTTGGAGAAAAACCTCAGTTTCTTCGGAAGGGGGAATCTTAAACAGTAGGATTAACAGTATAGGCCTCCAAGTCTCCTTCCTTGGGCTAACTCTGCAAATAGGGGAGGGAATAATTGTTTATGAGGGATGTCTTTGTTTAAAAAGATGGCAAACTGCCAAAAATAGCACATGCGGTAGCTTAGCAGTTAGCAGTGTATGAAGACAATATAACAGATCTAGCCTTTACCTTATTTGGTGATCAAAGCCCTAGTGACTCAAAGATCAGATGGGGGGGTGGCAAACAGGCAGCCTGTATGTTTAAAGGCTGAATCTCCTACAAAGCCGTTTGTCATTCTGGATGTCATTTTGGAGCAGAAAGCTGCTCCTGTTCTCCCACCTGAACAGGCTTCCAGCTTGTGGGAGAAAGGCCAAGCAATGTTGGGGTAGCTCCCATTAGACTTCTCTTCTGGGACTTTTTAGTCATTCTTTGCCTCTGCAGAGAAACCTGCTCATAGTGACTTACAAAGTAAAGCAGAGTAAACATTGCACAAGTTTTTTTTAAGCCAATATCATAAAACAAGTTTCACGAGACAGTAAGAATGATTTTTAAAAGATCAGCTGCTTAAGATCTTAAGTCAGAAGAAATGTCTTGGTCTTAGTCCTAAAGGAGACTAGGGTCAGTGCCAGGAAAGTTTCAAGAAGAATGGTATTCCACAGGTCCTGTAACTAGTCATCACATTCTGGAGACAAGGACAAGAATGGAGCTCATCATCATATCTATAGATTACCAAATGAACAAACGAGACCGCGGTGCACTGGTGCATAGAAGTATTATCTGTAGTCTCTTGAAAATCTGTGCCATGCCAAGTACACTGGGGAGGCCATCCCAACTAGAGTCACAACTGCAGAAAAAGGGGAGGGAGACAAAGTAGTGGTTCTGATACTGATTTCTACTTGCAAGCAGGTCATATAAAATCAGCCAGCCTCGTATCTGGCCCTGGACTATTTAGAGTTTAAAGGTAAGCACCAGGACTCAAACTTTTGCCTGGAAAAGGGTGGCAGCCAGAAAAGTTTTTTTTTCAAATTTGGTGGACTTATCCTATGCCAGGCCAGTCTTTTGAACCACTAGGAAAGTCCTCAAGAGGAGTTTTACCTAGAATGCATCATAGTAATCTAATGCCAGAGATGCACTGGTACACCTGCTCTCTAGTAGCTGGCACCTAACACCAAGCTGACAGCTGAGCATGACCTCTGCCCTTCGTATTCTTTAAGGGGCAAAAATACAGGTTATCTGTGCTTAGCTGGAGGTGGCAGGTACAATTCTAGCAGAGCTTCATGGGTATAACTTAAGAGGGTATTTCATGGGGGATAATTTCTACTAACAATGTGAGCAGAATGCTAGAATAATTTCTGCTGCATCCATTTAAAAGACTTTAGCAAAACGGGCTGAATTGATGCCTCAAGATTAGCCAGAATTTTGAGTTGGGTGTCAACAATCTGCTGACAGCAACCAGCTCTACATTGCTTTAAATAGGCACCCAGATAGCACTCTGTGTTCACAGTGAATCAGCATTTGGGTGCTGCTACCCAGTGGATGCAGCAGAACAAAGTGAAACTGCCTCTGGATGAGGTAGATGGTGGACTGTAGTTGATTTTCCAAGGAATATCTTCCTGTTTAAGATGAGATGGGGCAGTGGAACTTATTTTCTGCCTTGTGGAACGCTGCAGTCACAATTACCATTAGCCAAAGAGCCACATAATCACCATATCCCCATGTATAACTTTGAAAATCACCAAATAACCTTTGTGCATGAGGAATTATCTCTACCCATGGCTGTTGAAACTTGCCAATCCTTCTGTAGCTGGAGTGAGGCATAGTGCTTCCCTCTGTCTTCTTATTCTCTTCAGCATGCAATTGGTAGAGCATCTGGAGGATAGTGGCTGTAAAGAAAGGGGTGTAGCACCATCACCATCACTACTTCATTTTATCCACCGTTATTTGTTGGGTGGTGGCCATGGTGGTAGTTTTACTCTTCTATGCAGCCAGCTTACCCTTCTCCCAGCAGCCAGGATGAGTGCAAAGCCAAGGGAGGGGAGGGGAGTTGTCAGAAGAAGCCCTTCCATCCCTTGCTGCAGCAGCCTTTTCAAGGTATGAACCATGGACCCTACCAAACATTTTCCTGGAGTTGGTCAGGTGCTCAGAAAGGCTGCTAGTGGATCTTGAGCCATTCAGTATCACTGAGTTCCAGTTAAACAGCTAAAGCTATCTTGGGCAGCTTGTGGAAGTTTTTGAAAAGATGGTACATGTTATTTGGTTAAATATTTTTCAGATGGATATGATTAGAAAATTCTATCTTGTGCTCTTGGCTTATCTGGCCATACTACTGTAATGCATCTGATACTCTGTAAGATAATCTGGCCCATGGGCGTGGACTTTTCAATTTCCGGAGGAGGGGTGGGCTGGGGCCAGGCCAGAGGCCCAGTGGCATCACAAGAAGGGGCTTATGGAGGTGGGACAATGGGGGATTTAGAGAAGGAAAAAGTACAGAGTTCAATCTACTAGTAGCTATCATCTCACTTTAAACTCATGTCCTGTGAGTAAAGCCACATTTTGAGGCAATTCAGAACAGTGTCTAAAGTCATGACTCCAAATAAAACTCAGTTATGCCACCTAGGGTTTGATATGCCTTGCTTTCTTAGTACACTGCTTTAAAAGTCCACCTTGAAAACAGACATTCAGAACAAATTATTAAAATCACATAAATCAGCTTATGGGAAATGACTGCATTCCTGTGCATAGTTAATTTCTGCTTTTCTAGGTTCAGCTTGTAAAATATATTTGGCTTGAACAAATGATAGTTGAAATACAACTTTAACTTTTAATTAACACAAATTATTTATTTACACTTTTAAAATTACAATGCACATATTCTTCTAATCCCCTATTAGCCCTTCTCCTGCTTCCAGAAGCATCCTCTCCTGCCGTATCCCACCTATCTATCCCTGTTCTTGAAATGACCCTGAGCATGTTGGTTTTAATTAATGTTCTTTGAATGAACTCATTAGCTATAACATTAAGATCAATTTCCTGAGAGATGTTTATGCCCATGAAGAAGAGGCATGTGATTGAGCCTTGCCTATGTCATGCTTGACCTTAGAAAGGTCTTTATTCTATAAAGGCATGAGAATGACCTTTCTGAGGTGCAGGAAGAAACAGGTATGGTACAGTCTATTCTGATAAATTTAGCCAATTCTGATAGTAGTTTACACAGACATTTTCCTTGTTCTCCACTGATCAATCACATCACAAAGAGCTCAAAGTTTAACTTTCTGCTCCCTTGCAATATCCAAAAACATGTCCTGATGAAGTTGTAGTTCGGCAGCACCCAAGTCAGCTTTGTAAAAGTTCAGAATGTACGTACCATCATCTTCTATAAAGGTAAAGCACTGAGTCATGTCTGACCCTTAGGGTGACGCCCTCCAGCGTTTTCATGGCAGACTCAATACAGGGTGGTTTGCCAGTGCCTTCCCCAGTCATTACCGTTTACCCCCCAGCAAGCTGGGTACTCATTTTACCGACCTCAGAAGGATGGAAGGCTGAGTCGACCCTGAGATGGCTGCTGGGGTTGAACTCCCAGCCTCATGGGCAGAGCTTTCAGACTGCATGTCTGCTGCCTTACCACTCTGCGCCACAAGAGGCTCTATCTTCTCCTATAGCAAATGTCAATCTTGTACATGTGTTGAGACACATCTGAGGAAAGGTGATTGTGTAAACTAGTGTAGACATTATCAATTTCATAAAAGGTTTTCCTGTAGAGATCCTTAGAGGTGGAAAATGGTGAGGATCACACCCAGCATGCTTTCTGCACCTAGGAGAACAGTAGGACTCTAAATCTAATGTTTTTGCTGTCGTGACAGCCTGGGACCAGAACTGTTCAAAGTCGTTCTGCAGTTTCTTTGTATTCTCCTTTGCAGAAACAAGAAGTTCTGCTTGATGGACCTGTAGATTACTTTTTTGAATAGCTGTGTTGAATGTGTCCAAACGACCAAACACAAGCATCAGTAACTGTAGGATGAAATAAGAAGCAAATCTCAACAAGCTTTGTGCATATCCATCTGCTTTTGCCCCAGGATCCCCTCTCTCCTCAGAAGATACATTCTCAAAGAACTGAATCAACTCCGTATAATTTGAAGCCACTGTCAGTAAGGAAACTGTTCTAACAGTCCACCTAGTAGGGCAAAATTGCCCCAGATTTACATTGCCTGCTGGAAGCATTTAAACAAAGCAAGATGCTTTGGTGAAGTTTTCAAAAAGTTAATCATGTTAGATAACTCAGAAAATTTCTACACGTTTTCTAACACATCTTGTACCCACTAAGTTTACAAGAACCTGAACTCCACTAAGCTGTCCAGCAACATTCGATACTCTTATAGAATTGTCCACAACTTCTGTCAAGCAAAAGATCAAAGTGACAGAGTACATCTTTCAAAACAGGAAACAAAGTTTTAGCAGTTGTGGATTCAGTTTCATAAATTCCCAAAAAGAATTCCTCCACAAAGAATTCCTCTGTAACAACGCGGGAGCAAAGTGAAACCTGTTTTTGTGTAGCAATATCTGTGGTCTCATCAATAATTACTGTAATAATCATCTGCTTTAATCTCTCACTATTATATGTAGAACATTGTGACACATGATCTCAAGCATTCATAGGTAAAATCCATTTGTAGTTTGTATGATTCAACCATGATTTCAGCTGTGGAATATCTTCAGCATGTAGCAGCCAAACTGTTCCAGGTTAGACTTTCTCATCATAAGACAGCCATTCATAGGTTCTTTTCCAAGTATCTTGATACTGTTGCCCTGGCTTTTGCTTCACATTAGGAGCCGTCTTCTCTGAAAAGTCTCCCTTAGCTAAGTTTCTTGTCAAGGAAGACGTGGTGGAGATTCCTCCAGGTGTCTCATTCAGGTCTATACTACAGGATGTAGATGTACTCAAGAAATCCTCATAATCAGAAAGGACGTTCCTCTTTCTAATTCAAATCTATCCATGGCAAATTGAATTTTGTGGTTTTTTTCTCTTACCCAAGGCACTGATATGCAAGTCAAGGTTTGTGACACTCTTAAAATGTCATGGAAATGTTCATCTGTAAGCCTTGACCTACACTTTGATTTCACAATTTTCATCTTGGAAAAAAGTTTGTTCACAGATGTATGTGGTGCCAAAGACAATGAACATGCCCGCAGCAAATCTCTTTAGGTTTGGTGTAGTGGTTAGGAGTGCGGACTTCTAATCTGGCATGCTGGGTTCCGTTCTGCACTCCCCCACATGTAGCCAGCTGGGTGACCTTGGGCTTGCCACGGTACTGATAAAACTGTTCTGACCGAGCAGGAATATCAGGGCTCTCTCAGCCTCACCCACCTCACAGGGTGTCAGTTGTGGGGAGAGGAAAGGGAAGGTGACTGTAAGCCGCTTTGAGCCTCCTTCAGGTAGAGAAAAGCGGCACATAAGAACCAACTCTTCTTCTAAATATATCAGGATCAGGAAGACCAGAATAGACATCTAACAGACTATTTTCTTGGTAAATGTATATGAGATGATCACTGGCTTGCAAATCAACTACAATCTGGAAAAAGTTACTTGCATCTTCTGGTGCTACTTCAAAAGGATTCTTAAACTTTCTTATTTCCTTTCCAGCTCATGGCAATCGGTGAATCTGTTATGAAATTCCAGATATGGAGGCCAGCTAAATTCAGATGTCATCTAGGCTTCAACCATAGACCTTGTAGACTAGCTATTTCGCAGACCCTGCAGAACTGCTTAAAGTCCCACAGAGCCCTGACCTCATTTAATGGAGCGTTCCACCGGGCTTCTTCAATAGATACCACCAAAAGGACTTTTGTATTTTTTAAGAAATGCACTGAGAAAAAAAACACACACAAAAAGTTCTTGTAAGCGAGTAACTTAACTAAATAGGGACACCGAAAATATACTATACCTATACCAGAATATTTGCTTGCCTTCCGGGGGCGGGGCGAGGACTGTTTCGGGTGATGCTATGGCTACTTTTGGCACCTCTTCCCTCGCAGCATCTAAGCCGGCCTGAGCCCGGCGGCGTTTTCAGGCCCCTGGTCTTGCTATAAGCGGGAATGACCCTCCCTGCAGCGCTTTGAGCCGTGCACGACTGGCCTCTCTGTCTCGCTGGGAGCGGGACGGAGGAGCCGCAGGTAAGAAGCGCCGCACGGTTTTTGGCGCCGTTCGCCGAAGACGAGCGCTGCTGCGGGACGAGCCTTTAGCCGGGCATGGTCCTCCCGCCGCCAGGGGGCGCTCTGGGCGCCGGACTTCGTGGCGGAGGTCGGCTGTGCGCAGGCGCGAGCTGCCGGTCGGACGCGAAGCCCGGTCATGGAGGAAGCCGAGGCGAGCTTCGCCCACATGGGGCTGGACGCGCGGCTCTTGCAGGTACGGCGGCGGGGCCCGACCTTCCCTCCTCCGGGGGCTCCTCCGGCGCATGTCCCTCCTTCCTTCCTTCCTTCTTTCCTTCCCGCAGGCGGTGGCGGAGCTGGGCTGGGCCAAGCCCACGGCGGTGCAGGAGGCGGCCATCCCGCTGGCCCTGGAAGGCAAGGACCTGCTGTGCCGCGCCAAGACCGGCTCCGGCAAGACGGGGGCCTTCGCCCTGCCCCTCCTCCAGCGCATCCTGAGCGCCAAAGCGGTGAGCCTGGCCGGAGGGAGGGAGGAGGGGGGGCTCTGCTGCCGGCCGACCGGCCTCGGGCATCCCGCCACCGCTGGCCTTGTCCGTCTCTCCCGCAGGCGCCCTCGGTGTCCGCCCAGGCGGTGCGCGCCTTGGTGCTGGTGCCCACCCGCGAGCTGGGCCGGCAAGCCGTGCGGATGCTGCGCCAGCTGGCCTCCCACTGCGCCCGCCACGTGCGCCTCGCCGACGTCTCGGGCTCCGATGACCTGTCTGCGCAGAGGTGAGGGGGAGGCGGCGCGCAAGGCTCGTGGGGGGCAGCTGGGGTGTGTGTGCAAAGTGTCCTGCGATCCAAGCTGATGTATGTGACCCCTGGGGGGTTGGGGTCAAGGCAAGAGACGGTCAGAGGAGGTTGGCTGTTGTCTGGTTTAGGGATGCCGGTCTCCGGGGTGGGGGAGACCCTCGGAACCCCCTGGAATTATAGCTCATTTCCAGACTGCAGAGGTCACTTCCCATGGAGAAAAGGATTGCTTTGTGTGTGTGTGTGTGTGGGGGGGGGGGTGAATTGTATGGCATTGTACCCCATTGAAGTTCCTGTCCTTCCTAGGCTCCTTCCCAAATCTCCATGAGTATCTTAAATTGGATCTGACAGCCCCTGTTGCCCCCCGCACCCCAAATATCCCCTGCTTTTGACCAGGTTGGACTTGGCAACCCCAGCCTGCTTCCATGTCACGACCCTGGTATTCCTGGGAAGTCTCCCATCCAGTTATTGGCCAGGGCCCACTCTGCTTAGTTTCTGAGATCTTATTTGATCAGGCCAGCCTGGGCTGTCCAGGTCAGTGGCACCTGGTCTTTTCTCTCATTTTCGGGTTAGAGGATCATCAAATCACTCCCATTTGCTTTTTTTTCAGGCCCATCTTAATGGAGAAGCCAGATGTGGTAGTGGGCACACCATCCCGGATCCTGGCCCATCTGCAGGCGCACAACCTGTGCCTGCAGGACTCCCTGGAGTTGCTAGTGCTGGACGAGGCAGACCTCCTTTTCTCCTTTGGCTTTGAGGATGATCTGAAGAGGCTGCTCTGGTGAGTTGGGAGTGGGTCTGCTCTGTCTAGGTAGACAGCCAAGAGTAGTTGGGAATGGAACCTGACAGATGATGCTTTCCTTCCCGAGCCTGTTTCTTTAATGTACTGGTTCTGGTAATTTTCAAACTGAGTGGGGGGAGTTCAGTGTGTAAGTTACAGGCAGTAGGCAAAGAGGTGTGGAATCTAATAGGTATGATAGTGACTGCAAAACGTAACAGATCTCTGGGGCCTTTCCACATGGTGAAATCACATGACAGTTCTGCTGTGGGCTTCTACAGTCTTGTAGATCTGAAAGGGGTGATGAGTGCTAGTTACAGAGGACAGATTATTTATTTACAAAATGTATACTTTGCTTTTTTGCCTTTATCAATGTCACTGACCAGTTAAAAGCGCATATCTTTAAAAAAGTTAAAACCAACCAAAGCTCATTAAACTATTCATATACAAACATAAAAACAACAATTAAAAGACTGTCGGAAGGAGGGAACCACTGAGGAAATACCAGAGGAAACAAAGAAGTCTTCATTCACCAGTAGATGGCAACCGAAAGGGGGCAGGCAGGTCTGTCTGGGGAGAGACTTCTGGAATTTTGGTGCCATGGCAAAGAAGGCCCTCTGCAGACTTGACACCTGCCTGATCTCAGAATGTTTGGGGCACCCAAAGCAGGGCTTTGGAAGAAGACTGCACTGGTAGGGTAGATTCATAAGGGAGAAGGTGGTCCTTCAGTTCCCAAGTCATATAGGGTTTTAAAGGTCAACTCCAGCACATTGAATTGTGCCTCAGGAATAAAATGTGCTTCTTGATATTGAGGCGGCTATGCCTGCCCTTCTGTGTAAATTACTTCCTTGATAGTGTGTGGATACCCAAGTGCTAAACCAGAAGGGGCAGCAAGGCTTACCTGTAAGCTAATTTTTGTTTATTATGAGTTTCTGTTTCCTTTCCAGTCATTTGCCCAAGATCTACCAGACGTTTCTCATGTCGGCCACCTTCAATGAGGATGTGCAAGCACTGAAGGAGCTGGTGTTGCATAATCCTGTAAGAAAAGTTCTGTAAAGTTCTAGGGCCAATGGGGATTGGAGGGTGGTGGGTGTTCCAAGCGCCACTGAGTTTTGCAGAACAGCCAGTGCTCCTTGTCTGTCAACATCTATCCCTGATGGATGATATTATAGTAAAGGATTTTAATTCGATTTAATTATTTTTTTAAAATAATGTATTGTTTATACTGAATCTGTTCTGTTACTCAGTACATTCCATATTTTGTAAACAGCCCTAAGCCCCTGGGAAGGGCGGTATAAAAATGTAATAAACCCTTTTCCCCAACTGTTCACCCAACTGCGCAAGGTCATTTGGTACAGTGAAGGGAGCACTTTGGTCACTCTCCTCAAGTTCATTTGCAGAAAGGGTCCATCTGCTTGGGTCTCCTACACAGGTGACCCTCAAGTTGCAGGAGTCGCAATTACCAGACAGCTCCCAGCTCAGCCAGTACCAGATTCGGTGTGAGACGGAGGAAGACAAGTTTCTGCTGCTCTATGCGCTGCTGAAGCTTTCACTGGTACGGGGAAAAGTCATTCTCTTTGTAAGCGCCATTGACCGCTGCTACCGCCTTAAGCTGTTCCTGGAGCAGTTCAGCATCCCTGCCTGCGTGCTGAACTCCGAGTTGCCTGTTCAGTCCAGGTAAGCCTCAGCAGGGTTGTGGGTGCCTGTGTGCAGTTGAAATCCTTAGGCGGGGAGGTTTTGTTTGCATAGGATCCCCTATGCACCTTAACAGCATGTCAAAAGAATGAGCTGCGGGAATTGAAACCTGCCTGGCTGGAATCTGTGGGTCAGGTGTCAATGCCTCATCAGAGTTCCTGGCAGAGCATGTTGCCCATAAACTATAAGGATCGCTCTCCTCGGGGCCCTCTGGGATTGCAAGAGGACCTGTTGACCAGAGACTCTCTGGTACTTTTGATTCACTTCCAGATGCCATATCATCACTCAGTTCAATAAAGGCTTCTATGATTACATTGTCGCCACAGACGAGCAGCACCTGGCAGAGCCAGAGGTAGTGAGGCAAGGAAAGAGGAAAAAGGGCACCAAAGCAGCGAAGTAAGTTTGCCGTTGCAGGGCATATATTTGTTTAGTAGACAGAGTCTCAACCATTAGAAGATCAACTAGGAGACTGAATTAGCTAATTAAATAACACCTGCCTGGCAGCCCATATGCACATCAGCCTCCTCTAATGTTGCTGATGCTTCTTAGCCAGCAGGTCTTTCGTCAAGCGTTGTGGGTTTGGCCTGCTGTGTCCATTTAAGAGGTTTGGGGTGTTGAGTACTTTTCTAAGACTGGCTGGGTGTGTGCAGCATCCGGGATGCAGCTGAATGTCCTCCTGCTACTTCCCTTCTAGAGGCAAAGAATCCGGTGCTGCACGTGGCATTGATTTTGAGAATGTGTCTGCTGTCATCAACTTTGACTTCCCTCCTTCGGTTGAGTCCTATATACATCGAGCAGGCAGGTCAGTAGCCTGGGAATGTGTGGGGATGGATAGCTACGTTTACAGAAGTGAAAAAGCTTCACGTAGCTAATGTGGGGATTCGTTTGAGATTTTCAAGAAAGGGTTGCCTTGCTTGATCAGGCTGTGAAGTGACCGTGTGTCATCTGGAATTTGTGAAGACTTTTGCATGGATGGCAATAATGCAGAAGTTTGATTCTTGGAATCTCAGTGTAAGATAGATAAGGCAAATACCAGTGCTGCTTTGTGGAACTGCTTTTCTTCTGTATGGTGGTGCCTTATGTGTTAGCTGTGCCCTACCTAGCTGCTGTTCATTTTTCCTTTTCATATATGCACCTACATACCTACATACATATATAAATATATATACACACACATACACCTCATCTGTGTGTTCTCTGTTGTAGCAGAATGGTATTTATACACAATCAGCAAGAGAGATGAGGATACTTGGATTTCTGTAAACAAAACCTGGCACAGATGTACTTTGTTTGCAGATAGAAAACCCATTTTTCTCCTTGCTGGGAGCATGCAGCAGTTGGGGACTTCACTGCATGCTTTGAATGCAGAGGCCAGGCCATACCAGGGGTTCTGTTAGTGGGTTTCAGCCACCTGCAAGTTCTGTTTGAGCTACATCTATGCTCAGTTTCCATTTATGTGTGCAGTATTGTCCTGTAGTTTCTAGGCTTGTATTCTGCTGGGTGTTGAAGGCTGACAGCCTCCCAATGTATTGGTCTCAGTGGTGTCCTTCCTTCCTCCTCTCTTGCAGAACAGCTCGTGCCAACAACCCCGGAACAGTGCTGACTTTTGTGTCTTGCTCAGAAAGTGCCCAGCTGGCCACGATTGAGGCAGCACTTGTGGGAGGTGAGCATGAGAGCTGGCAGTTTGTCCCAGGCACGCAGGTTGCTGAGGGCAGCCAAAATGGGCCCTAGGCACAAAGCTGTCATCCCTTTTTTGCCAAGTCAGGGGGTTGTCTTATGGCCACTGAGTGCAGTAGTTGTACCGTAACCAAAACTGTTCCTTCTTGTTCCCCAGACAGCAGTGCAATTACCTTACAACCATATCAGTTCCAGATGGAAGAAATCGAAGGCCTCCGATATCGCTGTCGGGTTAGTGTATCTGCTTGGGCAGCATCAAAGTATACATGGGGAGGTGAAATTTGATGTCTTCTGGGATACTCTAGACCAGTAGTCCCCAAGTTTTTTGGGGCCGGGGACTGGGGGGGGGGAGGGGGGACCGGGGGGAGAGGTAGGTGCACCCGCTGGCGTGCTGGTGCCCGCGCCCCCCCCCCCCCCGCAGCACAGCGAAGTGGCCAATCACTCCCAGTGCAGCAAGTGCCGCACCGTGGGGGTGGAAAGGAGGTGTGCCCGCCTCCGCCTCCCTCCCCCCTCACCGTGGTCCAGTACCGAGGGCTTGGCGGCCTGGTACCGGTCCACGGCCCAGGGGTTGGGGAACACTGCTCTAGACAGTACCACTACCAATTCTTTTGTTTTGCTCTACAAAATTGGAAGAGGTGGATGTCATCTTTTATGTAAGCATATGAGCATGGGTGGGGAGTAACTAAATTGATTTGAGTAAACACAATTAATGCAGTTTAAATGCAGGCTAGATAGTTTAAGCAAATGTTTGCTGCAGACAAGGTGGGGAATTGCCAGATATATTAATGCAGTAGCACCTGTATTCTTCTCCCATCCTCATGTTACACCTTTATCTTGGTCTGCCTGTGGGTGCATTTGACCCAGTGGGCAGAGCAAGTACTTCATGGCTGCTGCACTGCCTGACCTCTGTCCCTTTCTTGCTTCCAGGATGCCATGCGCTCAGTCACCAAGCAGGCAATCAAGGAAGCTCGGCTCCGAGAGATCAAGGAGGAGCTGCTCAACTCTGAGAAACTGAAGGTATAACTGTGTGTGCTACACTCATCATGGGGTGCCCCCCCCCATTGTTCTGGCCGTTTTTCTGGAGATGCATGCCTGGTACTTCCTTCTAGACATCCTTCCCTCTCCCCCTTCTAGACATACTTTGAAGACAACCCCCGGGATCTGAATCTTCTGCGCCATGACCAGCCTCTTCATCCAGCCATCATCAAGCCACACCTGCGCAATGTGCCAGAATACTTGGGTAAGGAACAGATAAAAGTGCACAAAAGATGCTGGAAAGAAGTGTTGAATGGACATCATTGTACCTGTTGAGAGCACATATTTGCTGCTGGCTTGAAAAGGTGGTGCTGTTGTGCTACACAGGAACAGTACACCACAGGATACACCTTAACTTTTGGTCTTCATACTCTAGAAGTACCTTGTCTAAAGAAACCACGAGCACAGAAATCTCCTAAGTTCCTTTCAGAGTGAGGTGTTGCTTCCATATTTTTATTGAAGATTGTTCACTTTATAGCCCATTTTTCTTTCTGAGACTCAATGATCCGAATGCAAAAACAAAGGGGTCGAACTGCATTAAACAGTCAAAAGTCAATGCAGTAGGACAAGGGTTGCAAAATTATCAAGCAGTGTAAACCAAAACAAGTAGGACATGGCATACAATAATCAATACAAAAAATGGGTTGCAAAAGCAGAAGACGGTATGGTAAGACCAAACAGTAAGAAAAAGAATACATTAATCATGTGGCAGCTGCAGTCCTCTCCCCTTTATAAAATTGCTGTCCCAGAAAAGTTCTTGGTTGCACATTCTGCAGAATGACAGCAGTGTGGGTGTCATCCTGACCTCCCCAGGCAAGCCATGCTATAGGGCAGAAACCACAATAGGGAGTGTTGATCTTACCCATTTGCACCTTAAGGCTTTGCTCCAGTTAGCTAAACTAGTATGGTGGGCATAGCAGGATAGACATGTGGACAGCAAACCTTAAAGGGCTTTCTAGGTAACAGCTGGCACTTGAACTAAACCTGATAACTGATCAGTAACCAATGGAGGGAGTACTTTAGAGTCCATTGATACCCTTAACATCAACAAAGTTTTATTCAAGGTAGGAGCTTTTGTGTGCAAATTTGCCCTCACTCCATCTGTAATTCTGGACTGCTTATTTTCATTCCATGACATTGTATCTGAGGACATTGTATCACTGGCAGTCTTCAAGCAAAGGTTGGATACACACTTTTCTTGGATGCTTTAGGATGCTTTGGGCTGATCCTGTGTTGAGCAGGGGGTTGGACTAGATGGCCTGTATGGCTCCTTCCAACTCTGATTCTATGTAGGGGGGCGTGCACGCAAAATCTCATACCTCAAATAAAACTTTGTTGATCTTAAAGGTGCCCCTGGATTCTAAATTTTTCTGTTGCTTCAGAACAACATGGCTACCCACTTGAATCTGTCTTCAGTGGAGGGGACAGCACAGTTGGTATCTGTGGGGAGTATGTACAGGGTCATGATTTGCAGATGCAGTATGAAGATGATGAAATCAGCTGCAGTTTTGGTGAGGAAGGTCAGGGAGTACAGTTGGTGTGCACTTCTGCATCCTGTTTGGGCAGCAGCCAATGGCTTTTTCTGTTGGTCTCCACAGTACCCTCTAGCCTACAAGCTGTTGCACGACCCCTCATCAGCAAACGCAAGCGGCGGAAGCCACTGCCACCTCGGACGAAGGTTTGTGTTCCTGGGTCTCACTTCCAACATTGGTATCTGCAAGGAGGCTTTCTGTGAAACCAGATTTGCTTCCCCTTCTCTTTATAGTATTGCCAAGAGGCTGAGACTGGCATCTGCGTGCCGGTCTGTCCTTAGGCATAGTCAATGGTGGTGCCGTTAATATTGCCATGAAGATGCTACCGAGGTAGACTACAGTCTGGTTTGGGGGCTATCTGAGGAATCCTTCCCCTGTCCTTTCCCCCCAAGGATTTCAGCACTTCTTTCAGTTAGTACAGTGGAACCCTTCCTAACTTGCCAGCTACTGATTGCAGATGAGGATGACTCCATTAGATGCCAGAATAGAAAGGAATCTATTCCTATGCTGTTCTCTTGCAAGGATGAGTTCCTTATCAAGACCTTGAGCTTGTTTGGAGATTCTAGCAGGGGAGCACAGCTATTGTATACTCTCGACCGAAGAACGGGATGCTCCTATCTGGGATGGTTTGTCCCCTTTCACCAAGTGTGCAGCTTTGGGAGGGACGGGACGTACATGGAGTGGTGAGAGAGGTAGGGGACACCTGCCAGATCAGCCAAATCTACCCTGACAATCGATGGGGTGACAGATTGTCACGGCCAGATCGCCCTCACCTCCCCTTATCAAGACCTTTAGGTGGAGTCCTCTGTTCCTCGTCACTGAGAGCATGGCAATAAGTTCAATATGCATTTCTTCACAGTGAGAAATAATCAGCACAGCTCTGGATGGCTGCTGGGTAGTGAACTTTGCCTCCACTCCTTCTGCTTGATGCCCCAGTCTAGCTGTTGCACTTACAATCCTGAGCTTAATGTCCCTTTAAAGCAGGGGTAGTCAAACCGCGGCCCTCCAGATGTCCATGGACTACAATTCCCATGAGCCCCTGCCAGCATTCGCTTGTAGTCCATGGACATCTGGAGGGCCACGGTTTGACTACTCCTGCTTTAAACAATCAAATGCGTCCAAATTGGTTTATGGAGAAGAAAAATATAAAACAGTTATGAACAACAACAACAACAGCTGCAACAGAGTGAAGTGACAAAGCAACCACTGTAGACTAACACAAGGCAGCGAATAGCCGGCTCAAAGAAAATTGAGAACGCTCTAAATTCTAAGAAGTTGGGTGTGAAGCCAGAAAGAGTAAAGAATGCAGTGGGCTGAGATCCTGCCTAAGCAGAACATGGCAGAAGGCTTCAGAAGATGACCTTAATTATCAGGGAATTTAGGACTGGGAGGGCAAGTTAAGGAATATCAATTTATTTGTTTGTTTTTAAATTTATAGGCCGCCACTCTTGGCCCGGCTGACTCGTGGCAGTTTACATTAAAAATATAAAAAAGCATTAAAACCCGATACAATTAACACAATCAAGACAATTTGGTGGCAATAACATTCTATACCCAACTCTCCCTTGCAGAGCCTCGACTCTTCTGCTCGCAGTTATGGTGTCAAAATAGATGACCCCAGGCAATGTTGGCCTAGGAAGTTTCAGATTTATGCACAACTCTCAAAAGTAAGCAGGTTTAGAAAACAAGGAAAATAAGGAACTAGCTGAACTACCCGATGCAATAAAAGGTTGCATAAGGTGGCATGTCCTTGTTTTCCAATAGTCTCAGCCTTTAGCAGACTTGGACCCTCTAAAAGATTACCTCACCACTCTTGATTCTCCTCCCATTAACGCTGGGGGGCCTGGAAAAGGCTTCGGCTGGGAGGGGGCGGGATCGGGTGGGGGGAGAGGCTTCAGGTCGGCCAGCCGTGCGAAAGCCCGGCTCCTTTGGCCACTCTGAAGCACCGGCATCGGGGGGGGCATGCTGCTAGCACCCGCTGTATTTTGCCTACAGCGGGCTTAACGTCTAGTATGTGTTATAATGTTCTATGTAATTACCCCATGACGTTCTGTGTAAACCGCCCAGAGCCATATGGAAGGGTGGTTTAACAATCTAAATAAGTGTCCAGTGTAGCCTTTGCTTGGGAGATATGGTGCAGCAGTCTCTCATTCTTCTGTTTCCTCCTTGCAGGGGCAGCAAAACCCACTGCGGAGCTTCAAATACACAAAGCAGAAATCACAAAATCCAGCCAAGAGAAAGAAAACCTGAATCCCTGGCTCTGGCGGACAGTGTTATATTTAGATTAGAGAACAATCTGACTATGGACCCTCTGTGCTGATCTCGTGCTTCTCTGCCAGGATATGTGAAAATACCAGGAGTGTGTTTGGGCCTGTGAATTTACAGATTTTGAAAGACTGTCTCCTACCCTTTCCCTGGAGGCCGATTAAAATAGCTGGACTTTTTAGTGCTAAAAAGTTTCTTTTATACTATAAACCTTCTGTGAGTTTGTGGCTTGTTCTGAAATGATTGAGATTAATTTATTTCCTTCTAATATTGGGCTGGGAGTAAACATAGGGCATGAATTCAGCACTGGGGCCAGAGACTTCCTGGCTTCTGTCTCTCTGTCCTCACAAGCCCATTTGCAGCAGTGGAAGGACGATTTCTTCTGGGCGTTTGCAGGAGGTGGTGGTCCTAAGACAGTAAAAGGGTCTGAGAAGATTTGTACATTTGCCATTAATGTTTTCCTTGGGCATTGAATGTTTGGGCAAACTGCTCCACTATGAGCTGGCTCATTTTTCCCCTCTGTCTGCTTCTACTTGTTGATACCAACCATGGCTGTTCCTTCAAATAATGTCCAGATATTGTCTGGAGCAGATTAATCAGGAGAACGCCACATGTAAGCCAGGCACCAGTGTGGTGCATGGTTTAGAGCAGGGGTAGTCAAACTGCAGCCCTCCAGATATCCATGGACTACAATTCCCATGAGACCCTGCCAGTGAACACATGCGTCTAGCTATATGTCTAGCTATAATCATTTTCTCCTAGCCCAGGCTTTCTCAAAGAAGGTTTTGTGAAACCCTAGGTTTTCATGATAGCCCTGGAAGGGTTTCCCAAAATGGGTGGGACTTAATTATTTTATATATATATTTTTAAATTTCTTAACAGTTATTGTGTGATATGACCGTGTGTGATCATGTCGACCTGCTGCCCCCTCCCAAAATGGCCAACAGTGAGTGGGAAGGGGAGGGGCCACGGGTGGGTGTGTCCTCAGCTATGATTCCCAACCATATTCTGCACAATTGTGCTGCTTCTGGGGTTCCTTAAAGCCTGAAGAATGTTTCAAGGGTTTCTCAATGTTTAAAAAGTTGAGAGAGGCTGTCCTAGCCAGCAGGGATGTGCCGTGGCGGTTGTTCTACAGGCCTTTGCTCTTGGACAAGGACTTTCTCGGCTGCTGGGATGAGTAGGGGAGCCGTGTATCCATGTTTAATACCTGGTACAGCCCAGCTGGCTGGCATTGGTGGACTATTGCCCTGGCTCCATGCCTTATCAGGATATGCAAGGCAGGAATCAAGGCCGGGGCAGGATTGTAAACCTTGAGCAGACAAGGTAGGATAAGAGGCTTGGGGTGGAGGCAGTGGTCTCATATGACGCTTCAGGGCAAAGATTAGGTGAGCGGGACAGCCCCGCAGTCAGGCTTAGGAGTGGCTCATCATAGTTAGGATACATGCAGCTTGGTGCCTACATTATTTTCTTTGCCTTCTGTTGTACGTCCTGCTCCGCACCCTTCACAAAGTGGTTGTGTGCCTGCAAGCAAGAGCTGCCTTGGATGTTTGTTTTAAAACATTTATATCCGCAACCAAGGGAGTTTGTGAACTGCTTATCATAGAAATCTGCAACAGATATGACTAAAAGTCAATAAAGTAAGTATCATTAAGATGAAACCAAATAACAACCTTAACCATAAAACAATTCAGAAGCAAAACTATTACTCAGAAGGCAACGGAAGAAAAACAGTCCCTTCCACGGTGTGGATACGTTGGTGGCAGATGGTCCTGATGGATGGTATTTGCTTGGGGAGGGGGGGATGGTTCTGTAGAACCTTCAGACTGACTCCACTAAGGAGGAGGAAGTGACTGGGGAAAGGGAAGCACCTAATTCCTGAGACTGCTGCCCCTAAAGTTGGACACAAACTGGTCCTTCAGTGAAACCGAAGAAGAGAAGGGTGGAGATACAAGAGTCTCCTCTTCTGCAGAAAGAAACAGCAGTGTTTCTTCCTCTTGCTCTCAACGCACACATCCTGTTGTTCAAAAAGCATCCTGTGCAGCCATCTTAGAAGTGACATCTATTTGGAAAGTAAATGGCTTCCTGTACTTTACCTAAGGACCTGTAGTGAATGTGCCTTCAGTAAGGTGACCAGATTTTAACATTGGTAAAGTGGAACACCATTGACCAGGGGGTTCTTGATTAAAAATTTGGTCTATATGGAGCAACAAAAATGTTCATAGAACGCATAGAATGCAAAAATAGTATTGTAATATATATATTTTTAATTTCAACATATGTACAATTTGCCAGGTGCCCCCAGGTGTCCCTCCAAAAGTGGGACAATCTGGTCACCTTATCCTTCAGGCACTGGCTTTCTTAAACGTTCTGTGTTCTGTGCCATTGGAGCTAACCAAGCTCTGCAAAGATCCACAGGTGACATACCCCAAAGTCTTGATGCGTTCTGGCCTATGTAGATGAGTAGTTCTCAGACTACCACAACTCTGGGAGCCCCACTTGGATTTAAATATTTTATCAGACCCAAGTCCTCATCTCTCTCACCCAGCTTGCTTTGTTACATATGGCCCTGCTTCCATAGGATACAGCAGGCTGGCCCTGCTCCAGCTTCTACCATCCCAAACAATAGAGCGAAAATGACATTTGCTGTCCTTTAACACCCAAGTTAATAAAATGCTTGTGATTTACAAGCTCAGGTATCAGAATGTAGCTGATTCTCTTGAGCCCCAGGCCCTGACTCAAGTTCTAACCATTTGGAAGTGACTTTGAATAGAAAGAAATATTCTCATGGGTTAATACCTCCCAGGTAGAGGCGAGTTAAACAGGGTAGGGGAGAAAGTTTTAGAGCTGCTCATAAAATTAGGAAAAGACTGACATTGCACACAAGGTGAATGAATACACTCAGTGGTAGCTCTTCCTTGTGAAATAATTTGCTTTGGAAAAAGAGTGAAACATTTTTTTTACTTGAGGGTCACTGTGCTGGCTGCCCTTCCCTGTTGAAAGAAGGGAAGCGATTTCCATCCTCCAGCGTGGAGAGGTCTCTTTGTACTACCTGAATGGATGGGAAGAGGACTCATCCGCTGACCATGCAAAGGATTAGCAGGTCCTCTGCAGTTTGATAAACACCAAGAGTGCTTTTCTGTGTAGAAATGAGAATGCAGAGTTGTTTATTCCTCCAATCCTAAAAACAATTACACTCTTCAATAATAGCAAATCGCTGTTATGAAACTGGATTATTCAGGAGGGCATTTTTAAAATAAGGCCTTTATTATTGTGAAGTGGTTCTGAATGATGCTTGAATACAGGATTTGTGTGTACAGCACAAATACAGTCGCTGGATGCGTTATGCTATTCCATTGGCCTTAATTTCTGCAGTCTTAATCCCAGGGCATTGTTTTTCTCCCATCCTGTTGGCTGCATTGATTTACACTGCATGATCTACCTTGAGCCTCAGTGAGAAGGGGGAACTACAAACGATGTAAATAATAGTCCATTAGGGCCCTTCTAACAACACCACACCCCTTTAAAATGCCCAGTGTTCAAGCAGGGGCTGGTTTGGTCTTACCCCCGCAAGGCAGCTAGAATTGTTTAAATGCTTTTACAAAGAACAGAAGGAAAAGGGACATCTCATTTCCACTATGTCTTCTTTGATTTCCTTTTCTCCTCTTCCTACTTTTTTCTTTCCTATCTTCTGGGCAATTTACCTTCATCGCCTCCTTCCCATCCCTGGCAATTTCTCCCTAGGAAAACTCTATCCTTGCAGGCATTGGAAAACCTGGAAGGACTGTCAGAGGGTATATCATTCTCCCTTCTACCCCTCTCTCCAGCCTCTTTTCTCTCCCCCTGTTCTTGGTGGTCCTCCTATCCTCACTTTTCCTTTCCCACCCCCCACCAAGCAACTTTTCTCCTATCTCTCCCCCCCCCCCAAAAAAAAAAAGAAAAACCGGGACCTGAAACAGCTTCTATTCTGTTTTATCCTCATAACAACTCTCTGAGGCCGGCTAGGCTAAGAGTGCATGAATGGCCCACAATCACAGGGATAACTTAGTGTGGCAGCAGTAGCAAAATGTAATCTGCACCCTCTTGTTTTCCATCACCCATCACCCCTCTAGAATGGGCTATCAGGGGTAACTTCTATAGATATTATTAGAATTTTTGCCACATCTGTTTTATTATTCTATGTTGTGTGTTACTGTGTATTGGGGTTTTATGGATTTTATTGTATGGTTTTATTGGGGGTTTTATGCTGTAACTCGCCTCAAGCCTCCGGGGAGAGGCGAGTAACACCACCACCACCACCACCACCGTCGTGGGGATTTCAGCCTGGGTCTCCTAGAGAGGCTGTTGTCTAACACCAGCAAGCCATGAAAGCCGTGGGGAAAGTGTTCTCCTCCTGCCCTTGACTGAAGAAACCAAGGTTTAATGGTTGGCATGACTATGGGGAATTGTTTTTGTAGAGCAGCGTGACCCAGATCTGTTAGAAGTGCAAGACCTACGTAATACTATGACTAATTAATTTGCTTGTTAAGCACTGAAAATCAGAAAGAATATATACAGTATGTCTTATCACCTCACCCTTATCTGATGAAGGTGCCTGTCCAGGATCATTAGCTGCTCAGCCTTTCTCTCCTGGTCATGAAGAACAGCCAGGCAGCACCCCAGGTCCTTGCAGTTTTCTTTCTCTTAGCCTTTCCTTTCTCCCAAGTGTTCTTCGGGTCTCATGAGTTCAAGGCTCAAATATAAAGGTATACCCTAAATCACTCCTGAGGGGGGGGGGGAAGGGGAAAATGCTGCAACGACCTTCAGGATCAAAGTCTATCTTGATAACACAAATGTCTCTGGAATCAGATCTTTTGTCCATGACCGCAGTAAGTTGAAAATCTCCCCAACACCTCCGCCCCGCGCCTTCTTATCTGCTATGTATGCTGCCAGCTGGCAGTGGCTGCTTCTTAAGCACAAAGTTTGCTAAACATTCCCTTGTCTTCCTTTCCAAACTATTTGCATGAAATGTTATCTCTTGCTAAAATACAGTTCTGCTTTCACGTGCCTTTAGAAGTGACACCTGCCCATTTCTCTGCTGGGAGTATTACTGCTTCTGCCATGTTCTGAAGAAGAGGAGGAGGAGGAGAGAGGAGGAGAGAGGAGGAGGAAGAAGAAGAGTTGGTTCTTATATGCCATTTTCTCTACCCGAAGGAGTCTCAAAGCGGCTTACACAGTCGCCTTCCCTTTCCTCTCCCCACAACAGACACCCTGTGAGGTGGGTGAGGCTGAGAGCCCTGATATTACTGAAGAAAAAGAGTAATAGTAACATTCTTTATATTCACCTTAATTGTAGGCATTTTTATATACAATTTAGGTGGTTTTATATACAATATACATATTAGTTGGAGCATCACTTTCCAAATTTTTGTTATTATTATTATTAATTATTATTATTTATTTGGATTTTTATACCACCCTTCCCTATGGCTCTGGGCGGTTTACATAGAACATAGTACAAAATTACATAGAACATTATAACAATCTGTCAGGTAACAATCATAACATAACATAAGGTGAACAACAATACTGACATATCCCTGGGTGAAGGGGCTACCACCTAGCAAGCCCTAATATTACTGTACAAGTACATTTACACTTATTTGACCACTGAGGAAGACCCTCCTAGGGGTTGGAATGCATCTGTGTTTTGTGCCTGATAGCTTCCATGTGTTAGTGCTGATTCTGTATCTAAGGACAGCAAAGCCAGTGAGATCTCTCAGACTCACCAGGCTGGGGGTTCAGCCTTGTCTGCAAGGACACCTCCCAGGCTCTCCTGAGGATTGGCATGGATGGAAGAGGCCTGCTGCTGCAACAGGGCTAGGGTTGCCAGCTCAGGGTGGGGAAATACAGGAGGCTCTGAGGATGCCGGGAGGGACCTCAGTGGAGTATAGTGTTCTGGAGTCCACCCTCCAAAGCAGCCCTTTTCTCCAGGGGAACCTAGAGTTTTATTGTAATTAATTTTTATTATTGATATAGTTTTGTATTTTGTATGTTTTAATGGCGATGTACACCGCCCTGAGCTGCTATGTGGGAGGGTAATGTGGTAATAATATTAATTATTATTATTAATAGTAATAATATTAATTATTATTATTAATAATAATAAGCAATTTTGACTGGAGATAAGCTACAATCCCAGGAGATCCTCAGGGGCTTCTGAAGAGAGGGAAGGGCATTGCCTGCTCCCAACAATACTGTTTCCTAATCAAATTTGCTCTGTTTGTGCACCATCAAGTAGCAGCTAAATTCCTGTGACCCTGCAGGGTTTTTAAGGCAAGAGACCTTCAGAGGTGATTGGCCACTGCCTGTCTCCATGTTACCATCATGAACCTGTTATGCCCTCGAGACCTCCCACCCAAATACAAGCCAGGGCCAATCCTATTTAGTTTCCAAGCTCTGGCGAGATGGGGCTAGCCTGGGCAAGGTCAAAACAGCAGCTTGAAAGCATGCGCCTCTGTTGCGCCCTCATGCTGGGACCCACAACTAGCGACTGGGAGCATGGGCTGCCTCTGACGGGGATGCTGAACCTTTCATAGGGATGCAAAGAATCCAGTGATTGGCAGGTAGAAGCTTCCCTGTCAGAGCAATGAGAACCCTGAACTCTCTCGCTGGGTTAATAATAACAGGTATTTTACAGTCTTGGCCCAGCCCGATTGGTTTCCCAGCTGTCGGACCAGGACTACTAATAACTGGAAGCCAGGGCAAAGGAGGACAAGCTACTCCGCCCAACCGGCTCACCGTTTTCAAGGCCTCCGCTGCTGCAGTCCAGGGATGGTTTACAAGATGCTGGGTGCCTTCCTAGTTCCCCTGTTGCTGAGCAGGGTGGGGCCAGGCCTGGTAAGTGGGGCCAGGGAGCCAGTGGTGGGTATATGCAGGATTAGCTGGGGCTTTGGGCGGGGCAGGAAGTGCTTGCTTTGAGAACGCATGGGTAGCATGGGAGAGGGGGCTGGGCTTGCCTCCGTCCGTTGCCCCTCCTTTCAGAAGCCTTTGGAGACAGATGACCCATTCTGGTCAACTTGAATCTTTTTTTTGGGGGGGGGGTGGCAAGTTGTTTTTTGGCGTGACCCAATACGGGCAAGCGTTGATCAAAGCTGTGCTTCTGGGCCTGTAGACATGTAAGCTGGCCAACGCAGTCTTGGCCATGTACAAGCCGGTTTATGGTCTACCGGCTGTTCCCTCTCAAACAAGGAACTGAATTACAACAGAGGGCCACACTGCTCAGAACAATTCCTTTGTGGGAAACAGCTAGATTCCAGTCCAGTAGAGCCTTTGAGAGCAACGTAATTTTGGTGGTATAAGCTTTTGAGGGTCCCTTTGAAAACCCTGAAAATGTTGTCGGTCTCTAAGATGCTAACAGACTCAAAACGAATTCTCATAATACTTCACATCGCTCCCCCCCCCGCCCCCCAGGGCTAGTGCTAGTACCTGGGGTTGTCTTGCCAGCAAGGGCCCTCCCCCTCCCCCCATTGTAGGTAGTAGATTACTGGACTATTGGCGCGGCGATTGTGTTGTTTTATCGCCTTGTTCGCTGTGTTGCATTTTCGCGTGTTCTTTTAATTGGGGGTTTTATTGAGGACTTTGTAACTTGCCATGAGCCATTTTGGGAGTGGGGGGAAATAAATCTCAATAATAATAATAACATCAACAACATAGGGTTGCCTGCCAGCCTCTGACTATTATCTCCAGGGGACCGAGGGAGTTCACCAGGAGAAAATGGCTGCTTTGGAAAGTTGATTCTATGGTATTAAATCTCACTAATGAAATCCCACCCCAAACCCTGCCTCTCTTTGGGCTCTGTTTTATTTTTATTTATTTATGTATTCTTGAGATTTCTCACCCGCCCCGCTCCAGAATCCAAAATCTCCAGGTTTATCCCAGTCTAAGGCCCATTCTGCACACATAGGTTAATGCACTTTCAATGTGCTTTGGCAGCTGGATTTTCCTGTGCGGAACAGCAAAATCTACTTCTAAAGTGCATTATCTATTGTGTGCAGAATAGGCCCAGGACTCCACACTCAATGTGTGTTTGGCTTTTGTTGGTATGCAAAGGAGGTTGTGTAACAGGGAGCCTTTGGATCACTCCCATTGCTGGTAATGGTAAGTGCGGCTCTAGAGAGAAGTTAACTTGAGGAAATGAGAAAGACAAGTTAGCTCTGGTAGGGCAGAGAAGGAATTTCCGCAGGGAGTTCCCAACTGTTGCTGTCAGTGAGAGGGATAAGGGCCATGAAGGAGCATGAACAACCCTGAGTGGCAGATTTATATGTTTATACCCTTATAATAGCGACCCAAAGCAACTTACAATATTGTGCTCCCCTCTTTCATTTTCACTATGACCCTGTGAAGTTCCTTAAGCTGAGAGTGTGTGCCTGCCCTGTGATCACCCTGCAAGCTTCCATGGCAGACTGGGGGATCTGAATCTGGGTTTCCCAAGCCCTAATCAAAGACACTGACCAGTCCTCCATGCTGGCAGCGTAGCGTGTTCAAAAAGCTGAGCAACAGGCAGCACCTCTTGGGCTACCAGACTGCCCTGCATGAAGGATGGGTATATTTTCCATGCTACATGAACACAGAGAACAATGTATGACCCCTCCGTTTCATGTGCAGTATTAGGAGTCCATCAGCTATGCCCAAGGTTTGCTCTCATTTGCCATCATTCATTGCCCATGAAGGAAATCAGATTGTAGTAAAACCAGAGGCAGCGTTTCAGGGTGTTGGGGGTGAAGATAATGAGGGTTGGGGGTAAGCAGAAAATGAATCTGAAATCCCATTGTTCTGTGCAAACTTCTCATTTTTGGCTGAGAAAGGGCAAGTAGCAACTGAAGTGTAGACTGGTAGATACCTAAGCAAGATTTCTTCATGAAAAGGATTAAGGCAGTTGACAGGGCACTGGAGATGGCGAAGGACCCAAATTCAAATACAGTGTTTGTGGTCCCAAACCAAATGGCACCGTGGTGGTCCAGAAAGCCGTCTCATTTCTGTTATTCCAAAACCAGTACACATAAACTTTCCTGGCAGAGGGGGGACAAATAGCCGTTGTCTGCTCTAGTTCAGAAAAATGGTACGGGGTGGAAGGCTAAGCTGGAGTTACAGCAGGTTTCTAGACTGCAGGGATTCATGCCGAGTAAGAAACGTTTAAAATCTGCTCCCAACTTGCAATTTCCTGGGCACAAGCTAGTTAGGTCATCAGAATTCTTTGTAATTTCTTTCCATGGTCCTGTTTCCCTCTTGTCCTGCTTCCCCACCGTACGCCTTGGCTCCCTTCATCTATCTTCATCAGAATAGTCACCAAGTCATGCATCACAAAGTCCACTGGGAAATTCCTGGAGGGTTGAAGGCAGTGTTTGGGGTATGATGTCACAGACTCCATCCTCCAAAGCAGCTGTATTATTCCAGGGGAACTGATCTTTGTAGACTGGAGTTCCGAGCTAATTCAGAGAGAACTCTAGGCCTCATTTGGAAGATGGCAACACTACCTGTATTGGGGGGGGGGGGGGAGGAAGAATAATTTTAATAAGTTTTGCAGCACAAAAGTATGCTTGAGATCCAGCTGAATTAGCATCACTTATTCTCAGTGCAGCGTTCAGGCTTCTCGGCCCCATCCTGAATTTTATACACACCCTAATCCGATCCCCCCACCCCACTTCCTGCTGACTTGCTGTGTTTCTTCTTTCTGGGCCCTGTGGAACCAAGACTACTTCTCCCACACATATACATCGTGCCGGATACTGTGCATTCTACGACACGTGTGGCAAGAACCCCGAGATTACTGGCCTTATTCCCCACATTGTGCCTTGTGTCTCCAACACCCAAGCCCCGCAGCTTTCTGGCTACCACCTCGAACTCCTGAAGACAACCTGTCCAATGTTGTACAAAGGGGACAATGCCACCTTTGCCTGCTGTACTGTTCAACAGCTGATTTCACTGAAGGTCAGCCTTGCCATGTCCCAAGGGATTCTGTCCCGATGCCCGTCGTGTGTGGAGAACTTTGTCAACCTCTACTGCCAGAACACTTGCAGCCCAAATCAAAGCCTCTTCATCAACGTCACTCGAGTCTTTAACACCACCGTCAGCGGCAAGCCAAAGGATGGAGTCTTGCAGTACCAGTGCTACTACACTCAGGATTTTGCTGACAAGTCCTTCGACTCTTGCAAAGGTGTCCGTCTGCCAGCCACTGGTGGCTATGCAATCGCTGCCATGTGCGGCAAATATGGGTCCACTTTGTGCACCACTCAGAGGTGGCTGGATTTCCAGGGGGACTCAAGCAATGGGCTGGCTCCTTTGGAGATCACGTTCAAGTTGATGCCCGACGACTCCGTCATTGGGGGTGACATTGTGCCGCTCAATGGGACTGCCTGGAAGTGCAGTGAATCCGTGAGAGGGAGTGGAGACAGATGCTCCTGCCCGGACTGCCCTGATTCTTGCCCTCACATCCCATCTCCCACCCCTGCACCTCTGCCCTTTAAAGTAGGGAGAATGCGTGGGAGTTTATTTGTATGCTTAATGTGTTTCGGCCTTCTCATGCTGCTTTTTGTGTCCTTCCTGATGTGGCGGTGTAGCTCCTCAATGAAGAAATCGAAAGGCCAGAGCCTCAAGATGGTGAGCCACAGGTTGACCTCTTCTGAAAAGCTTAGCCGAGCAATCCACAGCTTCCTGACCAGAACTTTCAGTTGCTGGGGCACGCTGGTGGCCTCTTACCCTGTCACAGTCATTGTCATTTCAACAGTGGCGGTGGTGGCACTCTCCAGCGGAATAGTCTTCATCCAGCTTACCACGGAGCCCATAGAGTTATGGTCCTCCCCGAACAGCCAGGCCAGGCAAGAGAAAGACTTCTTTGACCAGAACTTTGGGCGGTTTTTCAGGACCAACCAGATAATTCTGACAGCTAAAGGCCTTCACAACTACACTTATGATTCCCTCATCCTAGGCAAGAAGAACTTCAATGGGATATTGTCGATGGATGTGCTACTGGACTTGTTGATGCTGCAGTCAAAGCTGCAAAACATAGAGGTCTGGTCGGAAAAGCAGGGCAGGAATATCTCTCTCCAAGATGTCTGCTACGCACCCCTGAACCCTCAAAATCCCAGCCTCTCTGACTGCTGTGTCAACAGCCTGCTGCAATATTTCCAGAACAATATCACTCATCTGAACATGACGGCTGACCAGACAGTAAAAGGACAGCAGGGCACAGTGGACTGGAGAGATCACTTCCTCTACTGCATCAAGTGAGTGACAGATCTTAACTAAGAGTAGCCTGCAGCCAAGGAGGGGGTTGGTTGTTATGTGAGGTGGCTAAATATGGTCCAGTGGATGGCTTTGTTTGGGTTTGGGTCTGGCTCAGTCCCAAGTGGGGAGCCTGCAGCAAAGTTAAGCCCCATGTCAGTTTTGTAAGCAAGCCATTAAAGGCAGATGGTTCCTTTTCTGGAAGGCATTCTGTTGGGCCAACCCAGGTTGTGTTCTCCATCCACACACAAAGCAGCTCCTTTATGCCCAACTGGAACTTTGGGCTATTAAGGTCAAGGTCAGAGAACAGAGGTAATAAATGCAAGCCAGTTTGGTGTAGTGCTTAGGAGCACTGATTTCTGACATGGTGAGCTGGGTTTGATTCCCTGTTCCCTCACATGCAGATGACCTTGGGCTTGCCACAGCACTGATAAAACTGTTCTTTCAGAATAGTAATATCAGGGCTCTCTCAGTCTCACCTGCTTCACAGGGGATCTGTTGTGGGGAGAGGAAAGGGAAGGCAAATGTAAGCCGCTTTGAGACTCCTTCAGATAGAGAAAAGTAGCATATAAGAACCAACTCTTCTTCTTCCCCAACCCTGTCTTGAGGAGTTTTTAAAGTTTGTGAATAAGCAGGGGTGTGTGGGACTGATGTGACATCTTTGTGAAATAAGACTCAACCTTTCCAAATAATAAAGTTGACTTTATTGACTCCTTGATGGGACGAAGATTAAGAGAAAGAGATGAAAATCACAGTTCTCTTAAATGAAGCAATGTTGTCTTATTCTGCTGTTCTTGTGTGCCTGCAATCAGTTTTTACACCTCAATGGCAGCTAGACATTCTCTAAGCACATTATTCTACCCACAGCGCCCTGGAGGAAGGGAGACTGTGGGAACTGGGAGAGAAAAAAAATAAAAGTCATGCTTTGCAGGGGCAAGGGGAGATACTGAAAGCAGCTGTATTTAGGAGGGGGGAACTGTTTGTGTGGAAGAGTTAGCAGTGGACAGCCAATGACAGCGATTGGCTGAAACATCAAGGAAGGGAGAAAGAGACATCAGGGTGGTCTGATTCCTGAAAAAAAGGGCATTGTTCCAGTAGCCTGAGAGAGAAGTAAGGACTCCTCAGCCTAAAAACTGATTTTTTTATCCACACGGTTCTGGTTGTGTATTCATGGTAGTTGCTATCCTCCAGTGGGAATCTGGAGTTCTGGAATTACTAATCTCTAGAGCAGGGGTAGTCAAACCTGTGGTCCACCAGATGTTCATGGACTACAATTCCCATGAGCCCCTGCCAGCAAATGCTGGCAGGGGCTCATGGGATTTGTAGTCCATGGACATCTGGAGGACCACAGGTTGACTACCCCTGCTCTAGACTATTTATTTATTTAGATTTTTATACCGTCCTTCCCTACAGCTCTGGGCGGTTTACATAAAACATTTTGGAACATTTACATAGAACACTATCAAAATCAATATAACAATAACAATAACACACCAACTAGAACAGTATTTCAACAATAACTTTGACACTCCCTCAGTAGGTTCGATCCCTCAGTCTGGGGCGGGGGGGGGAAACCTCAAATTCCTAGAGATTAGTTCCCCCAAAGAAAATGGAAGCTTCACAGGGTCAAGGGGAATCATATGATGTAATCACATTGCTGCCAAGCTCTTTAACCTCCCCAAACTCTGCTCTCCCCACAGTCTGCCCCCAATCTCTAGGAATTTCACGTGCCAGAACTGGCAACCCTAATTTGTAGAGTGACATTGTGGAGCCTTACAAGATATAAAAATGTATGGAAATGACCTTGCTGAAAAAGCATTACTTTGGGGAAGGGGGCTCTTATCTTTGAGAAAGGATAATTCTGGTTTCACTGGCTCAGGAGAAATTTTCCCCTGATGTTCTGAACAGGGCTGCTGGAATAGCTGCTCCTTTGGCTCCCATCCTGCTTGGGAGTGGTGAGCAGGCACCCAATTAATCGGCAGGTTCTTCACAGTCTGTCTGCATCTGTTCGAAGGAACAGGCTACTTGCAGCCATCAGATGCTGACTCTGAGCTGGTGACGAATCGGTTGGGATTCGTTTCCAGTTTTCTGCTGTGGAAATTTTGAAGAAGAGGTGGCTTTTCCTATTCTGTCTTTCGCTACCCAAAGGAGTTCCGAAGTATCTTACAAACATCTTTCCCCCTTCCTTTCGCCACAACAGGGGGGCCTCAGAGAGCTCTAAGAGAACTGCTCTGTGAGAATAACTCTAAGAGAGCTATGTATAGCCCAAATTCACCCTGCTGGCTGCATGTGGAGGAGTGGGGAATCAAACCTAGTTCTCCAGATTAAAGTCTTAAACACTATACCACACTGGCTCTCTGTACCCTGCAAAGCCCCCTCCCCCCCCTTTTTTTTTTGCTCTGTACCCTGCAAAAGGATTTTTTGGGGTGGGCAGGACTCCCAGATGGTTGCAGCTGTCAGGCCCTTTGATCTCTCCCAACCACGGAACTTGGTGAGATTTCAGAAGTATAGTTGATTTCACTTGTCCAGCAGTTGTTTGATGCGTGATGATGGTCTCATTGTGTCAAACAAAATGTATTTGACTACCAAACAGGTTCCTTGCAGAATTCACGGTCTGGTTAGAAATGCTAATCATTCTCTTTGCTTTTTGGATGATCTCCAGATGTCAGAGCTGGAGAGAAATTCAGGAAGGTCCTCATAGGCTTCCCCCCTCTGCATTTCTATTCATGACACTGTCTTATTCTCTTAGCTCGCCACTCTCCTTCCAAGACATCACAGAGCTGAAGCTGAGTTGCATGGCAGACTACGGAGCTCCTGTGTTTCCTTTCCTGGCAGTAGGGGGTTATCCAGGTAGGAGACATGACTTCGCATGAAAAGATCATGAGTTACAAACTAATGTCCACACTAGCAACATGTCCATCTCGTTGGGAGACTCTTCCTTCTCCCAAGTTCTTAACTGTGCCTTGGAATTTAGATTCAGCGTCATCCAAGCAACAGAGACAGTTCCTGATATGCTCTAAGGAAACTGCTGATTTTGTGTCCTGGACCATGAAGGGAAAGGGCACAAAGGATCCATTTCATTGCTGTATTGCTAGAGAAGAACATTAAACTAGACCAGGAGCAGGCCTAATCGAGCATTCCCTGCATTGCTGACTCCGCAGGATCCACTCATGATGACAGTGGGCGTAGGTGTGCCTTCTGCACTTGGCATGTCCAAGCTGTGTGGTTCCTGGGTCGCCAGTGCCTGTGTCTCAGAGATGCTTTGCTAAGTCAGGGTCTCTCCCAGACAGCAGCCCTTTGGGATGTTTCTTAGTAAGCAGAAAGGTCAGTCCACCCCTGGGTACAGAGTCCTTCATAGACACAGAGCCCCAAGGTGTTTGGACACTCAAGGAACAACTAAGGCCCCCATTTAAATAAACAGATCTGGACAGCAATATAGGAAGGTCTTCATAGGCCAAGTTTGCCTGGCAAGGGTAAGTGTGGAGGGTTTGTTCTAGTGGAGACCTGGAAGGCTGAAGGCCTCTCCCTAGACCAATGCAGGATGGGAGAATTACTAGCTTGGTTAGAGAAGGTCAAAGCTGTGGATTCTTAACCTAGGCCAACCCATCAACTGAAAAAAATCCCAGCCTCCCTGAGGCACCAGTCACGTAACCATGTCCAAGGCAGTTATTTCCACTTGCATTCAGCTCCAGAGAGGGAATTACTAACCTACCATTAAGTCCTGCTAGCACCACCCACAGGGTGTCTGATAATTCCCGAGTTAAAATAATTTATGGCACTGGGTGCAGTAGCTTCTTTGCTTTGCGGCAGGTGTTATGGATGGCAGAAGGATCTCCTTGGCAAGTTGCCTAGCATCTTATCATCAGGGCTAATTGCTTGATATGACTTCTGGGCAGGTGAGCCAAGGAGAAGCAGGTAAAAATACGTTACAGGCCTCAGGTTCCAAAGTCCTGTCCTACCCTGGTGAGCGTAGAGCACTGCCTGTGGCCTGAAACAGCAACTGCTTCTGCAACTCCTCCTGGGTAAAGCAAAGCTCCACATGTTTAGGTGTGGTTTCAGATGGGTAGCTGTGCCAGCCTGTGATAGCAGAATAAAATTTGTGCCCAGTAACTCTTTAAAGAACAATCCAATTTTCAAGGGTACACGCTTTTATGAGTCAAGGTTCATTTGGTCGTATAAGTGACAAGGAATCCTCAGCACTTCTGTTATGCTTTTTTCCTTCCCCCCAGCCATAGCCAGGGTCAATGTGGGAACTGTAGTTTGCTCCTGGAGGGGGACTCTGTGACTTGCCTGGGGTTCTGTGTCCACTGCTTCTTGATGCGCTTTCTATCTGCCCCACAGAAGAGGACTATTCTGAGGCTCAGGCACTCATCCTCACCTTCTCCTTGAACAACTACCCCAGCAGCGACCCCCATTTTGATATGGTGATGCTGTGGGAGCAGCGATTCCTGGAAATTGTACAGGAATTCCAGCAGAAATATGCTGACAACTATTCCATCGCCTACATGGCTGAGGTATTTGGGGGGCTTAAATCTCTTCTCTAGCCATCATGGGCAGCTTGCATGCAGTTATACTCAAAGGAGTGGGTCAGTCCTTTCTCTGGCCCTCATTAGGAGGGAGCACAAATTACCTTCCTTGACCGTGGGTACTAATGTGGGATTCAGACTGAAGGCAACATGCAACTTTTTTTGGGGGGTGGGAGTCTAATTAGGTTGGTCCATCCTCAGAGTCTAATGGATTCAAATGCCCACTGGGAATTTCAGGTGAGTGCTCCAGCCAAAGCCTTGATTGATGTATGGAATTAAGAAATCACTCAGGTAGTTGACAGAACTGGGAATCCATTTCAATTCTTATTTTGATGAGGAACAGAGAGTGGGCTTTCTTACACGGGACAGGTCTTGCCATCACCGCCCCTTGACCTCTAATCTGATTGGTTCGTTCTAACCAGCTGCTGTCTTTCCTCCACAATCTTCAGCGCTCCCTGGAGGATGAAATCAGCCGCACTACATGGGAAGATCTCCGTATCTTTGTTATCAGTTACTTGGTGATCTTTTTGTACATCGCGCTGGCCTTGGGCAAGTACTCCAGCTGCAAACATCTCCTGGTACGAAAGGCTGCTTGCGCATGGGCAAGAAATCAGGAAGACCAGGGTGGGGAAACTTGTCTACCCGGAGGTGATTTTACCCTGCCTTCTATGGCTGTCCAGATTTAGTTGGGAATGTTCTCCAACAGAGCAGAATGTGCAGATAGTATGAAAAATCATCCACCATCACCCCCTCCCCCAAATTGCTTCCAAAACAGGAGGAAGTAGCATGGCACATGCTGTCAGAAGGCGCTGTGCAAGAAGCATGGGCAGAATGTGTAAGCTTCCCTTAAGAAGAGACAGACTTGGTTAGTTGCCTTACAAGGGTATCAAGGATCTGATGTTCACAAATGGAGAATGCTGGAAACAGACTCCCCCATCTCTTGTATTCTGATCCATGAAGTGAATGTAACATATAGCCACATCAGTGTATTTAAATTGAATGTTTTGTGGGAATTGTAGTTTTTCATGCTTGTTTTGCTAAGGCTTGTGGGACTTGAGAGCTACAGAACATTAACGTCTAGGTCTGTGTTGCTCACAGACTGCCCTCCCCCCGTCAGGGCTGCCCCAATGGAAAGGATTAAGGCGACAAAATTCCAGGAGCCATGGTCTCCCCAAGGGCCCCAAAGTATTAGGAAAATCACATAATTTCATATGAGATTTTGGTTGGATATAGGTAGTACGGGCCTAGAAGTCATCTTTGCCTGTGGGAATTGTCATGGTTCTTAACCGACTTGCTCTCTCCTTAGTCGTCGGTAGACCTTGTCCAAATAATAAGACATATGCTCTTAAAGAAATATTCCATAATTCTCAGTTCAGAACTATAGGCGTTTGGTCTTAGCACCCTTTCAGACCAAGGCAGTGCAGGTGCCATGCCTAACCCCTTCCTGGACAGCTCATCATAACACTTGGTTACAGGTCTACACTCCTTTAGAAAAGTCAACCTTCCCTTAGAAATAGGCCAATCACCATCCCTTTCCTTCACCTTGCTTTGCCCCGCTAGAGCTGTTGCATTTATCATATCATTCCTTTTTCAGGTGGACTCCAAGATAACACTAGGCCTCGGCGGGATCCTGGTAGTGGTGGGAGCCGTGCTCTCTTCTTTGGGATTTTACTCTTATGTGGGGTTGTCCTCCTCTCTCATCATTGTCGAAGTCGTTCCCTTTCTGGTCTTGGCAGTTGGTGCTGATAACATCTTCATCTTTGTGTTGGAGTACCAGGTGCGAAAAATGTCCATGAGACATGAGATCAGAGACACAGATGCTTGGATCTCCCCTCTCCCCCCGGGAGCTCTTCCTTAGAGGTGTGGGTTAATGGAAGGGTAACTGTGAGCAGAGGACATTTCCCCAGAGCAACCGGGGTTTCAGACTCAACTGATACCAACCTGGGGCTACTTCTGCACCTCATGATGGCTGGCCAGGACCCTGTCCATTTGAGAATAGAAGTGGAAGCCATACAGGGTGTGCTCAGTAGCCGGATCTCTCCTTCTGTCTTTGCAGCAATCTGAGCAGCAGCCAGAGGAAAGCAGGGAGCAGCAGATCGGACGGGTGCTTGGGGATGTGGCTCCCAGCATGCTCCTCTGCAGTCTTTCTGAAGCCATCTGCTTCTTCCTGGGTGAGTGGGTCGCTTTTTCCTCTGCTGCCTCACCAGATTGAGTGCAAAACTGTAAATGAGAGACATTCAGGGGAATGCTATATAAACATATGAAAATGCCAAGCATGTCACATCATCTAGCTCAGTCTTGTCTTCTCCAGTGATCTTGAGGCAATGAGTCATGATGCCCAGGCAGGACTCAGAACCTCATGTGCTGCATTTTAAGCCTCTACAGAACTACTATTTTCCTGCTGCTTTTTAGAAGAACCTGCACTTAATATGCTGGTAGAGTGAGCAAGAAACCATCCTTTTGCCTCTCTTTGCACATGACGGTGAATGGAGATGACTCGGTGGTAGAGAGGATTTTCCTGTAACTTCAACACTTGCTCCTCACTATGGAACATACGCTGGTGTTCTGCTTGTGTTTCCTGTCCTGGATTTTTTAAAAAGTTTTTTGTCCACGTGACAGTGACATTACTCTGGTTGTCCTCTGTCACATGACAATGATGCCACATGAAATCCTGTCAGGTGCTTGCAGCTGAGTGGCTTCCATGCTGCTGCTGGGAGGTCAAAGGCGGGTCATGGTTGGATAGACTGGTCTGCTCTGACTGACAGCAGCTCTCCTGAGGCCAAGAATGAGCTTCCCCAACACTTGCCATTGGATGCTGCCAACCATTGAATTTGCAGACCTTCTGCATGCAAAACAGGTGTTCTGGAACTGAACAGCAGCCCTTCCTTATGACTCGGCTCAGGCTGGTAACAGCAGAAATCGGCTGAACTGCTAGAAGGTCTCTTGAATGGTTGGCCTCAGATAGGGCTTCTGTGGGTATGATGGCTACTGCAGTGTGGATAAAGCTTGTCGGTGGAAAAGCCCAATACAAAACTAATTGAACGAATCCTACAAACTAGTTTTAGGTGTTCTCCCAGAATGTGAAAAGAAAGCAAGACACTCCAATGGCTGCAATAACTTAATGGCTTAGCTATCAATTCTTGCCTGACTGGCTATTCCATCTCTTTGTAGGTGCTTTATCAGAGATGCCGGCAATTCGGACTTTTGCCCTCAATTCTGCTGTGGCTATAATCTTTGACTTCCTGCTTCAGATGACCACGTTTGTGGCCCTGGTGGCCCTGGATGCCCGCAGGCAAAAGGTTGGGGAGGTCTCTTTGGAGAGTTACACAATTAGTGTGTGTATGTTTGAGTATGTGAGGGGGTTATTATGTTTCCTGTTTACAAAGCAGGGGGGTTCCCCAAGGCTAACTCAGTCCAGGGTGTAAATGGCCAGGAGATGAGGAAGTCACACTGCCCTGCTCCCTGCACTATCCCCTGATGCCACCTTTACCATGCCAGGCCGCACGCTTTGACCTGTGCTGCTGTGTTCGCCTGGAGAAGCGGGGGCAGGTGAAGAAGCACGAGAGCCTCCTTCGTTCTTTCACAAGGCGGTTCTATGTCCCTGTCTTGCTGAACAGCATCGTCCGGATGCTGGTGGTGAGTAGAGCTGGAGGAACACGGGGTTGCCTGGGATCAGGTGACCCAGGACCTTGTAGGTCTGGGGGATCATGGTGGTGGGTTGGAGAAACAGCTCTGGCTCAGGAAGGGAAGCTTGTTCACTGCAGCTAGTGTCTCCTTACCCAGGTGGTGCTCTTTATCTTCATGTTCTGCGCGGCGATCTTCCTGATTTTCAATATCCAAGTGGGGCTGGATCAGGAGCTGTCTGTGCCAGGGGTGAGAGGCTATCTGCTTGTTGCATGGTTGGGAAACAAAGGGGTTTCTCCATAACCTGTTCTAGAGATAACAAAACAGAGCATTCTCCCTGTATCTCCAAGGGCATAAATGGTTGGCATTCATCTGTAGAAATCCTTATTTGATAGTCTCTTTCCTCCCAGCCGATGACCGATCTATTTTCTCTCACCCATTAAGACTTGTTTTGTTTTGCTTCCCCAGTCCCATTATTTTCAAGCTGACGTTGCCACTTGGCTCTGGCAAGGGGGCAGTAGCTCCCTTGCCAAGAGATGGCAACATAGAGAACTGTTAAAGGAGAACAGAGAATGACCAGCTGTGTTTTACGCTTTCTTTTGGCTGCAGGACTCCTACATGCTGCAGTACTTTCAGTACCTGAACCAGTATTTTATGGTTGGTGCCCCAACCTATTTTGTCACTACCGGGGGATACAACTTCTCCTCGTATGATGGAATGAATGCGGTCTGTTCCAGCACAGGATGTGACAATAACTCCATGACCCAAAAGATCCAGTATGCCACAGAGTTCCCCAAGGTGTAAGTGACCTTGAGCACCACCCCGTGTGCTTTCACATCCCTAAGTGAAGGCTGCTGACAAAGGGGATAAGAGATTTTGAGTTGCAATGTAGATCTTGGTTAGTTGATTAACTTAAAAAAATAGACCCCTCACCCTGAAGTTCACCAAGGCATAGATGACAGTGAAAACTGATCTTGACTTCCAGGAGATGGCAAACTATCTGGGCAATGGTCAAAACCAGCAACCGAAAACTCTGGGCAAAGTTTCCTATAGTGCTTGTCTCTCTTCTAGTAGGTGGTAACACAGTTAATCTAAGAGTGGCCCCAGAGAGGATAGAAGCCAAACCAGATGAGATTCTGGAAGTTCTGGACCTCCCAGTGTTTTCAAGAATTCATTTATTGGGTATGATCATAGAATTTAATGGAAGAGGGAAGGCTTTTAAGCACCCCTTTCCCAGTTAGGAATTGCCTGAAAAAGCACTGCTATGTGCCCCATTGGGATAAAAACTGAGATACCGAGACTCTCTTATCCCAGAATTCCCTGCCCAAATGATTTCCTCTCCCTATATTTACAGGTCCTTCCTGGCCATTCCTGCCTCTTCATGGGTTGATGACTTCATAGACTGGCTCAATCCCACATCCAGCTGTTGCCGCATGAATACCTCTGGCCACTTCTGTGACTCTATGAACAGTTAGTAATTCTGCAGCAAGCAGTGCTGGGATCAGTGTGGAGAAACATGCAGCCCAGATAGCCAATGGGTGGGGGAGAAGGCGAAGGCTGTTGGTTCTCCACAAGGAGCTGCAGGTGCCTGCCTGAGACTGGGGCTAGACAAGACAGCC
Source organism: Paroedura picta (assembly GCF_049243985.1). NCBI lineage: Eukaryota > Metazoa > Chordata > Lepidosauria > Squamata > Gekkonidae > Paroedura > Paroedura picta. The sequence continues at coordinate 26,310,710 of NC_135380.1, forward strand.
ACCTCCACTTTTCCTTTGGCAGCACACCTGTCCTGCTTCCGGAGGTGTATGACGCTGACAAGTGAAACTCTTCGGCCTGATGTGGAACAATTCAACCAATTCCTGCCCTGGTTTCTCAATGACACCCCTAACCTCAAGTGTCCTAAGGGGTGAGTGTAGCCAAATGGATCAGGCCAGTAGGCTGCTGTTCCCACACTTTTATCCACACCCACGTACAGCTGAAACATCTGAAATTGCCTGGCATACCGAACAAGCTGCCTCCGTGAGTTTTAGTGGTGTGCCTGGACAAACAGATTTTGAAATGTTAACTGTCATGGCCCAGAAAACCTGTTTTCACATTTAGGAGGTATGAAGGTGAATCTTACAACTCCAAATGACCTTTTACTGGCCAGTGGCAGCACAGATTCTCTCTAGTCCTGTGAAGAATTGGAACCAAGTGGCTGTAGCAGGCAATCCCATTTGTTTCCTCAAAGTCAGTGCAAGGCAACTCCAGCCACGTACAAGGCCTCTGCAGCATCTCTATGAATGAAGGTCAACAACCTTCTGTGCTGGGTATTGGCTTTGCTCTATTTTTTGATTTTGTGCTCACGGAACAACTTCCTTGTTCTGTGACAAAGCAACAGACTGGCTCCGGGCTAGTTGAACTGATGAGCTAGATGGCTTATGTGCTGCTTTCTGGGGAAGGGAGGGGGAGGGAGGGCTTTTAAAGCCCCTTTCTCTTTTTGAGACTGTGATTCAGTCCAAAGGATGTGGACTTTGGTGTGAACAGCTGCTGCTTGTCAGAAGTGTTCTCCCCTAGAGGAGATAGCATCCTAGACATGCTCTTATCTGCACTGTTCAATGACAAGGCAGTTTTGTATTTATCTCTGTTCCTCCATCACTCACCATGTTCCCTTCTGTCTTCACAGGGGCCGTGGTGCCTATGACACATCAGTACGGCTGGGGCCAGATGGAGAAATCCTGGGTGAGTAGCCTCTCTTTCTCTGAGACTGCCTGGAGCAAAAAAAAAAAATGTTTGGGGGGGGGTGAACGTTGCCCCCTAAGGAGAGCCCTGATTCTCTTATCCTAAGGGGGGGGAAGAGGGTAAAGATGGGATGCAATGTCATTTTGTTAGCCTAGATTTGGAGGTGGCAAAGTCATTTCAGCTGCTCTTCCTGTCTGAATGTGGAACTTGGGTGGTCAGTACTGGTCCATATGGGAATCTCCATCTGAGATCATGGCCCATGCAACGAGAATCTCTGGCTTCCCACAGCTTCCCGGTTCATGGCTTATCACACGCCCCTCAAAAACTCACAAGAGTACACAACGGCACTGAAGGTTGCACGAGAGTTGTCAGACAACATCACAGCCAGCATGCGGAAAGTACCAGGAACGGATCCTAGTTTCCGAGTCTTCCCATACACGTAAGACAGCATGAGCCATTATGGGGGGTGGGTGGGTACTGTGGTACTTGCCAGTAAACTGTAATAAGGAACTGAGGTGCCTGCAAGAGCCACAAGGTTGCTGTGCCCCATGGCAGGAAGCGAATGTCAGAACCCCATAGCTTGAAAGGACCTGAAAGTCAGGTTCAACTTAGTAAATGAGTGTGTGCTACTCATCCAAGTGTCCTGCTCAGTCGATATAAACATAATGCCAACACTTGTAATAAAGTCATAAGAAAAAAAGCAACTATGCTGGATTGGATGAATAGTCCATCAATACTAGGGTCCTGTTTTATACAGTGGCCAACTAGATGCCCCTGGAAGGTCTACAAGCATGGCATGAGAGCAAGAGTCCTCCCTCCACCCCCAATTGTTCTGTAACATAAGGTTACTGTCTCTGAGTGCTGAGGCTCCATTAAGTCACTGTGACTAAAAGCCACTGAAGGACTTACCTTACCCATGACTTTTAGACTAATACATTTTTAACCATGTAAAGCCAGCCATGGGAGGAAAACAAGTTTCTTCCCTTAGAAGGCAGGATAAAAGTTGTTTTCTGTACTCTACCACTTCTTAACGCCTATATTTCTGCAGGATCACCTATGTGTTTTATGAGCAGTACTTGAACATTGGCATAACAGGCTTCGTCAACTTGGTCTTCTGTCTGGTGCCCACCTTTGTAGTATGCTATGTCTTGCTGGGCATGGACTTGCGTTCTGGCTTCATCAACTTGTTCACCATCATCATGATTTTAGTGGACACTGTGGGAGCCATGACTTTGTGGGGGATCTCATACAATGCTATCTCTCTCATCAACCTAGTGACGGTAAGCTATGCCTGGGTTTATGACAACTGAGGACGCTGCTCTGGGGCAGAACTCTGGTTTAGGTAGGGTTGCCAACTCCAATTTGGGAAATTCCTGGAAATTTCAGAATGTGCTAGGGGAAAGAGCTTAGATATAGAGTTCACCCTCCAAAGCTGACCTTTCCTCCAAAGGAACTGGAGTCTGGAGATCAGCTATAATTTTGGAAGAACCCCAAGTTCTACCTTGACTTTAGTATACCTAGGCCTTGACTTTAGTATACCTAGGCTTAGGAGGGTAGTACTGGGATGTGTGTGGAGCTCCAAAATGCCTGGCATTGAAGTAACATTCAAACCTGTGACTTGCAGGTGCCTTTGAGCTTAGAATTCTGCACACACATTCTCTTGTACAAGCAGCGATTCAGTCTGGAGTTAAGCCTAATGAAGAGCCGGTGTAATATAGCTGTTAAAGTGCTGGACAAGAGCTAGGTTTGTGGTTTGTAAAATGAAGTTTGTGGCAGGTCAGCTGGCATGAACTTTCCACACACTTTCAAGAAGTTCCTGGTACTTTGTACAGTTCCTGAATGGATACATTTCCAGACAAATTCTCTGTGTTCAACCAAAGTGTTAATCACATTTCAAAGCAATTGGGGGTGGGAGTGCAGATTCTCCAGCCTTGTCAGTTTCAAGAGGTTTCTGCCCCCTTTTTCTGATGTTCCTTTAGTATTCCCTTCCCAATTTCTTACAGAGCTTGCAAAATGTCTTCCTCCTTTGCTTGGGGTGTGATTCTGTGCTAGACTTCAGTCCTACGGAGCTGGCATTGCCACCACAGCGCTGAAGCCTGCTAGGCATTTTTTGTTTTTGCACCACTGCTGCTGGGTACTGTGTACATTGCCCTGGTTCTGCTGGTCTTGCACCCCCCACCCTGTTTTCAGTTTCTATTGCAGAGATTCTCGAAGACTTTGATTCTGTTCTGTTGGGCTTTTATTGCCCTTGCTTTTTTACAGGATGGGGCACTTATGAGGGAGGGGAATGTAACATAGATACTGTAACTCCAATCCTCACCAAACATGGAAGCCAAGTAAAGGAGAGTCAGCTGGAGATCCCCAGCAAGTCTGATCTCTCTAGCATGCTGGGGGGGGGGCTGTTCTACCACATCACTAACTTCACCAATTCATTTAGCCTCTAAAAGTTCACAATTGTTTGTGGTTCAAAATCTGGGCATGCCACAAACCATTAACCATCACAAACTTTGTTTTCTTGGCTCATGCCCTTCCCTATTTCTGGAGATTGCTCTTTCCTATAGAGAATCCTGGAAGGGGGAGATATTATGAAGCTATAGGTATGTTGGCATGGAGCAAAAGGGAATCTGAAACATGGAGAGAGAGGTAGAAATTTCAAAGCAAAGGAAACAGCTCAATTACCATGCAATCAAAAGCCAGTTTCCCATAATGAGAAACTTTAATGTCATTTATTTTATAACAATAATATTGCCATCCTGTGTGTGTGTGTGTGTTTTTGAGGGGGTTAAAAATGCTGACAAAAAAGTCAGCATTATGACAGGATTTCTAAACATCCTGCGGTGGGCTCTTCTATACTCCCAACACTGGTACCTGGGCAGCCTGAAGGGCTCTGCTGCTGTTCCAGAGCTGTGGGTGGTAAGCAACAGGCAGGCAGATTTTCTTCCCCTTTGTCCAGTCATGAATATTTCCTTCACATATATATTGTTAAAATGCCACTGATCTGCTGAAGGCAAAAGGAGCAGGTACATCAGTAGGAAATGAGTCAAATCCTCTCTTGATTTGCTACAGATACTGTGCAGAACTTAAGAGACTCTCAGCATGCCAAATAGAGCACATTTTAAATGAAAAAAAAAAAAACTCTGCTGAGATTTCTTGCTAACCACTCCTTTCTCTTCCCAGGCCGTGGGCATTTCAGTGGAGTTTGTATCTCATATCACCCGTTCTTTTGCCATCAGCACCAGGCCCACCAAGCTAGAAAGGGCCAAAGAAGCTACCATTAATATGGGCAGTGCGGTGAGTACAACAGAGAAACCAATGTCGGAAATGGTCTGTTGGGCAATATTATTGTTCCTATAGCAGTGTGCCACCAGAGGATGTGGCCAGAGAGACCAACCCTCATGGCTGTTGGACAAGGCAATTTCTTCATCCAATTAATTGTCAAGGGTTTCCCCCAACACATTCACTACCACTGTTCTCCATTGCAGGGACCTGAAGTCCTGCCCCTGATCTGGCCTCATTCTTGTTATGGCTGGTCCCCATCTAAATGGGCTCTGTTCTAATGGATGGGTCATCCCAAGTTAGCTTGGAATAGATGCAAGTGTTGGTCAGCCTTTTTTCCTTGGAATGGCTTGACACAGTTTGGTGCCATGTTTGTGAAGATACCCAAAGCCTGTCCAGGCAGGACCCCATCTAAGCCCCATGGTCCAGCACTCCCCTTCTGATGTGACATACTGTGTGTGCTTTCTCTTCTTCCTTCAGGTTTTTGCTGGCGTGGCAATGACCAACCTACCAGGCATAATGGTTCTGGCTTTTGCCAAAGCACAGTTAATCCAGCTTTTCTTCTTTCGCCTCAACCTCATCATCACCATATTAGGCATGCTGCATGGCCTAATTTTCCTGCCTGTCATCCTCAGCTATTTTGGTAAGCCAAACACCTGGAACGTGTCCAGAGGAGGGCAACAAAGATGGTGAGGGGTTTGGAGACGAAGACATATGAAGAAAGGTTGGGGGAGCTTGGTCTGCTTAGCCTGGAGAGGAGACGACTGAGAGGGGATCTGATAACCATCTTCAAGTATTTAAAAGGGTGCCATATGGAGGATGGAGCAGAATTGTTCTCTCTTGCCCCAGAGGGACGGACCAAAATGAATGGGATGAAATTAATTCAAAAGAAATTCTATCTAAATATCCGGAAGAAGTTCCTGACAGTTAGAGCGGTTTCTCAGTGGAACAGGCTTCTTCAAGAGGTGGTGGGTTCTCCATCTTTGGAAATTTGTAAACAGAAACTAGATAGCCATCTGACGGAGAGGCTGATTCTATGAAGTCAAAGGGATGGCAGGTTACAGTAGATGAGCGATTGGGACAGAGTGTCCTGCATAGTGCAGAGGGTCGGACCAGATGACTCATGAGGTCCCTTCCAACTCTATGATTCTATGATTCTACCTCTCCTAGCCAACCTTGTTTCTTTTCTTCCTGGGCTATGCTCCATAAGGCAGTAGGCAATGAGGCTGAAATTCTGGGGGAAACAATGTTCTGAGAGAAGCAGGGGATGAGGACCTGTGCCAAAAAGCAGGCAAAGGCATCCGATGGTTGTGTCCTATATAAGTGGGGTAAATGGTTGCTTCCCTGCACCCTTTCTCCACTGCTATAAAATACCTTCACTACTGTGGTACAGACATTCTGTACCTTTGCCAGGCTCCCCTTTGTCTTTTTGATATGGGTGTTTTTATGGATGAACTTACTAGCAAATGCTGTGCTGCTTGAGTCATTTATTCTTATTCTTCATACCTTTAAAAGTTTTAAAAAGCATTACTTGCAAGATCTTCCCATTTAATGCCCTCTCCTGGTCTATTAAAAATACATTTTTAAAATTGAGCTGTGTGGGGTAGGGGATAAGGAGTCCCCAGACACTTAGCATCATATACAGCTGACTTTTGCCCCAACCAGGCAGAACCATGACTGCATGTTCACAACAGAGTCACCACTCAATGATGGACAGCAGCTGTCTCAGAGAGAAATCCCACTACACTGAACCTTTCATTATGACCAGATTACATAGTGCTACACCTCCTTCTCTGGCCTGCTCTAACCATTTTCTTCCTCCATCACCAGGGCCTGATATCAGCCAGACTTGGGTACAGGCACAACAGCAGATAGAGGGCAGCCTGGCTGTGAGCAACCCTGCTTTTGAAGGAAAACAGAGCTCAAGTGAAAGTGTCTCTCCCAGATACTGTCAGCCTCTGGGAAAAGGCTCACTGTCCAGGGAAAACCATGAAGAGGAAAAGGGTATACACTGCCAAAACGGAAAGGTTTGGACAGCCACTACAAAGGAGGAGTCAACTTGCAGAACAGCCTCAGCGCCAAGCATAAACTCTGGGAAAGATACACAATGTCAACCCTCCAATGTGGAAGGCAATCACATCAGCAGGACAGGGCAAGCCTAGAGAAGGACCCAGAGGCTACTTTCAAGGTGTATGCACGCTGATGGTGTGTTTGCACAACGAAACTCATGCTGCTAGCCCGACTATCTGACAGTGCGTGGGCATCTCTCTGACAATCACTATCCTAAATTTTCAAGCTGGAGACATGGTCACCTGTTTTTACCAGACAGAAAAGCAGCTCCTCCTGGTGGAACAATAGAGCAAATGGCAAGCATGGGTTCAGACAGCTTCTTCAGCCCATTTCAGAATGATTTCAAAACGAGCATTACCCTCACATTTAGGAAATGTGTACACAAAATACATTGGTTTATTTTCAATGTTGCATATGTCTCACTTCCTGATGCTAAAATTCCCAGGTGCTGAAACTTTGTAGAAGAAAGATGGAAGTGTACCAACCAATCAGGTATATTGGAAGGAGCTGCTCCTGCCTAGGGAACATCAGCTCTATCACTCCATGAACTAGGTGCACTTGGGGAGGATTTACATTTCCTTCCCAAAATGACTAACAGTCAGGCCAAGGACATTTATACTTTTAAATGTCATAAATAACCAAATAGCAGAATTTTTATGCTAAGTTATAGAAGACAGGATTTGTTGTAAAAGCAGCCAAATACATTTATTTGGTAAAAAAAATAATTGCATGTGTGTCAGTTTATCCCATGACTTCAAACTTTATGCAGGTTTTACATCTTCAGCAGATAATGTGATAAAAAGTGGAGGCATTCATAGTAATTAAATCACTTCTTCCATTAAAAAAATCTCTTTTTCTGTGTCCTTCTCTTGTACCTTAATATGCTTGATGTAGACCAGTGTGTTTTCAATTCCCATATTTATTTAGAAAATGTATATATTGTTTGTCTACAGACCTGCTCATGGAGACAAAAAGATTAACAACAAACATCACCAAGTACTGTGGTGATATAGGATGTGAGATGGTCCTATTATGAACTGAAACCCAAGTTGCACTTTGGCACTGCCAGTTTAACACTAATCTGGTTGTTAAGGAAGGGAAACTCTTTTACATTAAATGTCTCTGGGCTTCAATTACAATAGAGCACAAAGTACATAAAATGTTGCTAGATTTAGCTCAAAGCTTTTCCTATTATATATCCACTGAACCTATGGGGCATGTACTGCATTGCTTCCTTATCCTTTTTCAAGTTTCCTTCGTTGTACTCTTTTGTCCTGTTTACACTCCACCTTTTCAACTTTTTGCTCATTTTTTGAATGTCTGTCCTTCATGACAACCTCATGGTGTTTCTGAGGCGTGCTCTAAAAACACAGGAAGGATGGCAAAGTTGCACTAGCAACAAAATTGAGATATATATGTGAGGCCACGTTCCAGCAGCTTCCAACAAAATCTGGGCAATAGTTGCAATCTAAAGCAGTGGTCCCCAACCTGCGGGCCGCGGCCCGGTGCCGGGCCGCAAAGGCCATGGCACCGGGCCGCGGCTCCCTCTCCCCGCCCCCCCCCTGCAGTAAAAAACTTCCCAGGCCGGGAAGCTTCTTACTGCGGGAGGGCGGGGAAAGGGAATCAGGGCCGGCTGCGCCCGTGCGGGCGCGGCCTGCGGGTGCGGCCCGATGTGTGGGCGCAGCACGCGGGCACAGCTGATGCGTGGGCGTGGCCCGCGGGCCGCGCCCCGATGCCCTGCCGGTCCCCAACCTCAGAAAGGTTGGGGACCACTGATCTAAAGGACAAGGGCCTCCTGAATTTGTGGTTTACCTTTCTTGGGTAAATTATGTACAGAAATGGCACATGAAGGGCCTGTAGCAGTCATAATCAACCATGGCCAAGCTTCCTGGCAGAGTACAGGCTTGCCATGTTCAGTTTTATCACACAATATGGAGGTGGTGGCTGAGGATGTGATACCACAGTGCCTACATGCTGAAGTTTCCATTTAATTCAGAAGAACCAATCTCAGTTGTCGGAAGATAATTTGTAGTCGCAAAACCTCAGCATCCCTCCTCTTGGAGTTGGCAACCTACTCAGAAAGTACAGATTTTACACTTTAAGGGTTGAGTTTCTTGTTGCCTGTTTCAGGAAGCCTTTGGGAGAGTCCAAACTAGCCACGGCTGGAAGGGTCCAAGAGGATAACAACGGGGCCAGCTTGGCACAGGGCTACCAATGGGCCTGAAGAAAAAGGCCCTGTGTCTTTAACCGGCATTTACGATGTGAGACTTTTCTGTGCAAGGAGGTAAATAACACGACCTTTTAAGTAAGCCTTTACCAAAGGGGCAGGGCAATTTTTCTTCAGGCTCCCAACTCAACTCTCCAGCCGGACGCCGAAAGACTCTGCTACAGACGCATAAGCCACAGCTCTGCCATGTCCTTCAGGCAGCAGCCGCGCACCCGCTTTTAAAGGAACAGAGTTTTATTCAACGGATAAAACTTGTGTGCACGCGAAGCGTATCCCTTCCACAAAACTTGGCTGGTCTTAAAAAGGTGCTCCTGGACTCATACTTCGTTCTGTTGCTTCAACACAGTTACCCGCCAGAATCGCTTTTAAATGGCCGCTCCCACTTACTTGTATTTCCGGGCCTCTTTCCCGCCTCCGGAGCAAAGCTTCCGGTGGGCCGCCGCCGTTCTCATAATCGGCCTTCGTTAGGAGCGTCCCAAGGTGCAGAAGCCCCGCCCCCTGGGCGCGCTTTCCTGTTGACGCAACTTCCAATCGCATTCTTGCGGCCGCCCTTGCGGTGCTTTCTGAGGGCCGGGCGCCCCCTCTGTCGCCACCAGGGATTGATCGACGACTCCTTTGTTTGTCGCGAGAACAGGTCCGCGCCTGCGCTGTCGTGTTGTATCTTTCAAAATGGCGGCGCCCTTGTGGAGACCGGCGTGGCGGGGCTTACAGGCAAGTTAGGGTCGTTTTAGTCTTCCTTTAGCGTCATTTTGGGGGGCGGGGAAGCTGTGGAGAGCGGGCTGTGCTTTTTGATCTTATTGGGGTGCGTTGCCCTAGGCGGCCCGGCTCCCTTCGTTCTTGGGTCACATGCATCGCAAAGCGTCCTCGCGCGTCCTTTTTTGTTTGTTGGATGCGTAGGGAGGTCCCGGGTTTACACCTAACGAGCGGAACTGGTTGCCTGGGTTCTAGGTCAAGAGGTCCCGGCTAGTGGAACTTGCCTCCCCCTTGGCTTCCGGGTGGTGCACCCATGCATATACCGGGGAAAGGTGACTGAAGAGACCTTTAGTGTTGGCTTATTTCTCAAGTGGAAAGAATTTTAAAAGTGAGAGAAATGGAAAAACCCGCATACGTTTTAGAAAGCGCTTGCTTTTGCTTTCTCTTATTGTTAGTACGGAATGTGCTTAACAAATGAACAGTAGATCAGCTTTGCCCCAGGACTCAATAGATGTAAAATAGCAGGTCAGGGAAAAAAAACTAAAGAGATGTGAAATAAATTGCGTCATGTACAATGTGCAGCTTCACTCCCTTGCTGTTAAAAAAGATGGAAAGCTTTATCTGCTGTAAGACTAGTTCCTGGAGCTTTTCTTGGTCTTTTTGAAAAAACATAGAAGCTAAAGGAATAGTGGTATACATAATCATGAGTAGAAGAACAGTAAGTTTTTATATCCAGTTTTTCCCTACTTTGAGTGTTAAGGTGGCTTACAATTAATTGGCCTGCCCTTCCCCTCCCCACCATGTGAGGTATCTAGGGTTGAGAGAATTGTGACTGACTCAAGGTCACCCAGCAAGCACTGGTTGGAAGGGACCTTCAGGGTCATCTAGTCCAATCACCTGCATAATGCAGGAATCCCTGCTTCATGTGGAGGAGTTGAGAATCAAACTTGGTTATCCAGGTTAGAGGCTTCTGCTCTTAATCATTTCACCACACAGTGTATGGGGGAAACTGTGGGAAAAGAGTGACTGGAAAATATTCCTGATGATAATATTAGAGAGCCTTAAATAAATACTGTCCTTTCTTCAAGGATACATGGCAATAAATACCAGCTGGTAAAGAGCTTAGTAAAACAAATCTATCTGGTCATATATAATTCTGTATTGTCTTCTCTGACTGACTACAACTCTCTAGAATTTCAGGCAGAGAAATAGTTTTCTCAATACCCCTTTCCCATATAAAAGAATGAATACAACAATGCAGTTTACCCCCCCCCCAAAAAAAAAAAAAGAAACCCTTATAGTTATCCAGTCTTTCTCCACAGCTTATAGTTATCCAGTCTTTCTCCACAACTTTATAAAGCCATGTTGGCAACAATATTTCTACTCAGTGTGAATGGGTAGAGAAAGATGGAGTATATATTTGAAGGTATGTATTTCAAACTAAAGTCTTGGGAGATGAAAGTGTTAAAGAAGAACTGCAGTGGTGCATGTGTAGCACAGTCTAAAACCTACCCTTAAAGTTGGACCGGAACCATTGCAGAACCGTGCTTCCCTGTGCTAAAAGACAACCCAGAAGGATTCCATGACTGATGGTATCAAAAGCTAGTGAGAGAATTAACAGTCACATTCCCCTGTCCATCTTATGGCATATATACAATCCTAACTGGGGTTGTATTTTATTATTATAGTATAAAATTGAACCTATTGGAAGGCTAATTTGAGCTGATTTGTTTGTTACATTTGTTACATCAGAGTAACCAGTGCTATAACTAGGTCTGAAACCAGATTGGAATGTTTCTAAACAATCTGCTTTAATTCAGGAGTCTCTGAAGTTGGCCAGTCATCACTCATTCAGTCACATTGCTCAAGAATGGTACATTTGAGTCTGGATAGCAATTATTCAACTATCCTGAGTCCAGAGCAAGTTTCTGTAGAATTGAATGCACCACTACCTGGGGAGCATCCACAATGTATCACACCATTCCCACGCCAGGCAGATTTAGGCAGTACAGGGTCATACAAACAGGTGAGAGGTCTCAAACTTTCCCGAATTTTGTTTACATCCTCAAAAATTGGCACAAGTGGACAAATTGGCACCCTCGGACTAACTGATAAGTTAGTGTGAGAGATTTTATCTGCAAAATGATAGCAGCTGTAGCAGCACAGTCCACCTCCTCCTGCTCACCAGAACCTAATAGACCCCTGACCACCTGGAGTTCTGCAAATCTATATTGTATGGATACAATTGTAGTGGGAAAGTATTGTTTCTTTGCCACCATCACCACCATTTAGTAGGCTTTCAAATGAGCTCTAGCTCGTGCCTTGTCATATTTGTCCTGTGTCTTTCTCAATCATTGCTCTGTCTCCCATTTTTTTCATAGTCTGCAGTCCCTCAGTAAACCAAGGGACTGCCCTAGCTTGTTGACCTGAGAGAGGCTACATCATGTCAGTTGCCCAAGTCATTTTTCCATTCCAAAGGTCAATTAGGGCATGAACTGGTGCACCAGTCATATCAGCAGGAAAATTCCCCAACCTGAAAACCTGTTGCATCCATTAGGCTGTGGGGCAGATCATCTCAAATGGTACCCCACCCTTGTGAAGTATTGGTACCCCTGTAAGTCTGAACCCTAGCAAGTAGGGAAGCTGTTGGATATTTTTCACTGCCTGCAACTATGTGACTCTTACAAATTGTACTGTACTTTTTCAGGCCTTTACAGGAAAATTTGATGGTATTTCCTGGATACTTTGTTCAAGGCAGGGCTTCCAGACCACAGCTACCTGTCACAAGGTAAGAGACTGAGGGATCCAGTGCTCACATGGATGTTTGGTATGGGGAAGTTGTAGAAATTGCAGAAAGAAATATCCATTGTGTTCTAGGGAATGGTTGGTCAACTAGCTTTTAAAAATGTACCCACTAGATAAATAGATCGCTTATAAAGTAGGTATTGATTATCTGAAACTACTTGATAATTTTTGTTAAATGTTTTCTGTTGAGATTTTGGTACTTTGCTCTAATTACAGACCCATACACATAAACCTGCCTTATACAGAATCAGACTATTGGTCTATCAGGGTTGTCTGACCATGCTCTCTAGGGTCTGGCTGACATCTTTCTCATTCCTTTTAAGTGGAGATTGAACCCTGGACCCTCTGAACATCAGGAAGATGCTTTATCATGGGGATGCAGCCCCCCTTATGTTAGCTAAAAGGAAGCTTGTGATGTATGATCCTGCCCTTGTTTTTGCTGGAGAGCAGCCCTGAGCTCACTGTAGCCTAGTGGAGAAGCTAACCTTAGGAGATGGGCAAGGGGGAGAAGCTGGAATTCTCCATGCACACAGAATCCTAACTGGGGTTGTATTTTATTATTATAGTATAAAATTGAACCTATTGGAAGGCTAATTTGAGCTGATTTGTTTGTTACATTTGTCAGACTTTTTTCATTCCAGCATAATTTACTATGTCTGCTGAGGCTATTAAAATGGGTTTTGCTACTGAAGGTGCAGAAAGCATATCATGCACTAAACACGTTTCCCTTTCCATTATAATAATCCTTCCATTCTTGTCTTGCAGACCCAAGCGGGTCGGGTTCGTGGTGGGAAAGGGGATAAGCCTGTGACGTATGAGGAAGCCCACCCACCCCATCATATTGCGCATCGCAAGGGGTGGCTCTCCCAACACACAAGTGAGTGAAGGGGGGAGGGAATGTGCAAACTGGCTGCCCAAATTCTGTTTCCTTCTCCTAAAATCACCATTGAAAAGGAGGTGCTGAGAAGGTGCTGCAGCAAAAGCCCAACATTGCTTTGCTCTAGCAAGGCTTCTCTTTGGTTGATTGCCATCCTTTCCCAGTGAATGAAGTAGTCGTATTTGAATTTCTTGTGTATAGCCATAGGATGTACCAATATAAATCATATAGCAGTATAAAATAATACACTGGGGATTCTCTTCCCAGTAAGTGATTGCTCCCCCCCACACTTGCAGTTTTTCTTTCAAGAGGAAGATTTGCTGCCCAATGAATCATCCTGCATTTCTCAGTGGGATGTAGCAGTGTTGGTGATTCTTCCATGACAGAGAATTTGTGGGCTGGCGCCCAGAATGTAGTCTGAGCCACAGCTTGACTAGATAACCCATTTTGGCACAAAGTGAAAGCTGCAGTTAAGAAGCTAACAGGAATAGCTTTCATCTTTGGCTGGGCTTTTCGAGCGGGCAAAAGTCTTTGCATATTGACCCAGTGCATGTTTATTCAAAAGAAAGTATCCTGATCGGGAAGCAAACAGAATGGTGTCTTGCCATTTCCACCTACCAACAGCATGGTTCTTCCGTTTCTGGTTTATTCCTACAACAGTCCTGTAAGAAAGAGGGTCTGGAGCTTCATGGTCAAATAGATTTGAACTCTGGATCTTCTCAGTCCTAATCCATCTCTAACCACGACACTGGCCTTGTCCCTCATTATGCTCTATGTCTCCCTACCTGCCCTGTAGGTAATCTGGATGGCGAGGGTGGAGCTGCCGAGCGCACATTGGAGGATGTCTTCATTCGCAGGTTCATTTATGGTACCTTCCATGGCTGTCTTGCCAATGAAATTGTGCTGAAGCGCCGTGCCAATACTTTGATCATCTGTGCCATCTTTGTGCAGAAGCTGCCACCCTCTAAGTTCTATTTCCTGATTGGCTACACAGAGGTGCTTCTCTCCTTCTTGTACAAATGCCCTGTCAAGATGGAAGTGCAGACCGTTCCTACAAAAGTTATCTATAAATATCTGTAGCTGTGGCTGGATATAGCTCCTGTGGATCCCTGAACCAAGGCTGAATTGGACTTCTGGCCTAGCTCATGTGGGTTCCTAGCCAGTGATTCCCATGGACCAGTCACCAGGGACTGGGAGGACCTCCTGCTTCAAGGATGCAAAGTTTGCTAGTAGAAACTCAAAGGACTTGTGTCTTGGCTTGGAATTGAAAAGGAGTTAGATGTAGACCAAACAAAGGAATACTTGGTGCCCCTTCATATAGTTGTTTATAAATCACTGTTTTCTGAGCCTGTAGGTCGCATGGTTGTACTGCTGGGCAACTAAAGCCTTTTGAAAACACTTGGCTTAACTCTTGGTCAGTTGCTACAGGAAAAGGGGCTTGAAATATCTGTGTTGTCACAGGAGTCTCAGGACATACAGATGCCAATTCAAAGTATCCTCCCACACCCTACGTTGAAGCCTTTTGTCTTGCATGTTGCACTTCAAAGGCAGTAATGAAATATCTGCTGGGTAGTTGTCCTCTTTCCCTCACCCCTCTCATGGAAGTTCAAACTGTCGCTTTCACTTAGATGAATGGAGGTGAAGACTAGCTGCTGGAGGCAAAACTTTCCACACTGAGGATGAAGGTTAACATAACACTGGGGGGGGGGAGAGCTGGGCCATCATTGTCAGTCATCATCAGGGCATAGGAGGGGCACTTTCTGACACTTACATAACTGCATTCTAGACTATACCAAATCAGAATAGACCTGCTGGCAGAGAGGAAAAAATGCATTTTTTCCTATTGTAGATGCATTGCACTGGCATGCTGAGAAATTGTAAATTCCATGGGTTATGTGCCTGAAGTTTCCTAAGTCCCTTGTAGCAAAAGGAGCAACAAATGTGGTTATGAATAGATTGCCTGGGAAACCTCTGAAAAAGAGAGCTCCTCCCCCTAATGCTTTTGTAGTGGTAAAGAGCAGGAATGTAGCATCTTGGAATGTTTGTTTTTAAATTAAAAGGTAAATGTTGTTTCACTGCCCATGCAGCCCTAATGTCCAGATACAGCAGAACTTCCTCTTGGGGGAGCAGAGACTGTGTCCCACAGTTAGACTGGAGGGCATGTGATGCAGTGAGCCTGGGTTTGGTGGGAGAACCCCTGGGAATCTTGGATATGTTCTCCTCTGTGTCATTATAAAGTTTAGAGGTAAACTCTGGTAACTTAATTTCTGGGAAAACATCATTTCCTTACAACAGAAGATCCACTGCCTTGAGATGGTCCCTCAAGGTGGCTGGATTCTTTGTAACAGGTGCACTTATGTCTCTTGCAGAGCTAGAAAAAGTACAGAAGAGGGTGATCAAGATGATTAGGAGACTGGAGCACCTTTTCTATACGGAAAGGGTGAAGAGTCTGAGATCTTTTTAGTTTAGAAAATAAATGACTAGAGGACATGATAGAGGTTTACACAATTCTGCATGGAGTGGATTGAGTTGACAAAAGACAGCCTTGTCTCCTGTTCCCAAAATACTAGAACTCGAGGACATCCAATGATGCTGGTGTGCAGTAGATTCAGGATGGACAAAAGGGAATATTTCTTTACACTGCGTGAGATTAAAAGGTGGAATTTGCAGTGAGAGAATGTAGTAAAGGCCACAAGCACAGACAACTTTACACAGATTAATGGAGGACAGGTCTATCATTGGATACTCACTATGGGGAGTAAAGGGAGCCTCCATGTTCAGAGGAAGTCAGCAATTGCCAGGAAACAATGTCAGGGGAAGACTGTAGCCACTGCCCTGTTGTTATCCCTCCAGAGAAACTGGTTGGTCACTGTGTAACAACATGGGATAATAGTGTAAAAAAACCCAAAAGCAATCACCGTGATTAATGGTTCCTGTATTTTGTAATAATTGCAATTACATTATATATGACCATTAATTGGATAAATGTTGAGGATGTCACAAGTTAATATGAGCCTGTAACATAAATTTGAGAACGTCCTAGCCATATCATGCTGCAGAACAGCTTATATAATGAGATGAAAACAAGCAGTCAAGAGTCCTAGCTTAGTAATCCTGTAGACAGGCCAACAGCTGTACATAAGCAGATGACAGGCATCTAGATAGAAGCCCGTTTTATAGCTGATCTTCCTCCGTTGTTATTCTTACTGGGTCTACCTCAGGAGTTGTCTTCCGATTACTTACAACTCTACACTTAGACACTTTTTCTTAATCTGGTGCAATGCATTCTGTTCTAACATTAGCTGGCAAACTGCTCTCCCTGTGTGAGAGGATGGTGGACTAGTTGAACTACTGATCTGATCCAGCAGGGCTCTTCTTATGTTCTTATGAAACGGCACCGTGCTCCAAAAGCCCTGGTGCAAATAAACCTAAATCTTAACGGGGCATTCTGATCACACAGCTAAGGTTCTGGAGCAGTTCTGGTTCTGGAGCAGTGACCATGTGATCATGGACAGAAAAGGGGTGCTGTATAGGCCCCAGAGACAGAAGTCCTGGCGAAAGAAATTAAGCTCTTCTTTCTCTTGCCTCTCCTTGGGCATCCAAAAGGCAGGGACCTCAGCACATGCATTCATCTTTGGAATCCCATCTGCCCCATTTCATGTCTGTTGGTTGAGCCCTGACACTGCAAATCGGTTGCAAGAGTCATTCCAGCAAGTCCTGGCACAGGCAACCTGTACTAAAATGTTGTTTTAGTGTAACTGACAAGGCTGATGACCAGTTCGGCTCCGGGGGTGCTATAACCAGATTGGCCTCCTGTCTTTGTCCCTGCCAACTGCTTGTACCCAGTGACTCTCGGCAGGACTGATGCCAGCCAGAGCATGTGACACCACACAAACTGGTTTGATGCAGAATCCTCAATCCCAGCTAAATCACTGGGAATGAATCATTTACCAGATGTCTTGGGATGGGAGCCAAGGATAGGCAACACCAAGAACTGCAGTTTCTTTGGTGGTGGTGCTACTATGAACATCGGATCAGATATTAATCATGAGATGGACCCGGAAAGGGGGGGGGATCTCTTTCTATGCTCCATAGAGTCAAATGAACTCAGCGCCCGGCACTGTGTTGTAACTACATCTGCATTCTTCCTTCCTGGAAATAATTCCTTTGGGGCAGAGAGCCAAGGGGTAATCAGAGCGGCCACGAATACTTAGCTCTCATCTCTGGACTCATTGAAAATTCTGCCCCCAAACTGGAGCCCTGATTAGCACTATTTGAATTATATTTTTTAAAAGGATGTTTCCTACTATAAAGGTAGGATGCTTGTAGTCATAGTGATTGACATCCCTAGACCAGTGATTTTCAGCACATTTTTGGGTTGAGGAACCCTAGTAACATATATTAGACCCCCAACTCCCTCTTCTTGCTTCCCCATGTAAAAACTTGTTATCTCCCCGCTCTTAATGCTGTGCTATATTAACCTTTACATTCCAGAACCCAAGCGCAGTGCCACTGCCCTGCCAATACAAGCATACATAGAAACATAAATAAATCCAGACCTATTCTCTCCTGTTTTATCACTCAAAAATAAGAGATTGATTTTGAACATTATGCAATGAAGGATGCAAGATGCATCATATAGCAGATCGGTTACATGTGACTGACTCATGACACTCCCATTTTCAGAGTGAGGGGAACTGTCTTGTGTGAGAAGGTCATAAACTTAGGGAGCTGGGAGGTCATAAAGTTTCATGGTTCTCCTGGCGAATGTTCGTATTAACCTAAGGGCACCATGGAACCCTGGTTGAAAATGTGATTTCCAGTGAAGCTCTTCTAATCCTTTTTGAAGTTGGGGAGATCCTTCCCCATTGGGAGTCATATCCTTGCAATAGCATGCCATAATGTTGACAGTATTCCCAAGAAGGTACGGGTTCCAGCCTTGAACTGGACAGATCGGGTTGTGAATTTTCTCAGCAGAACTAAGGCAGCAAAAGTGTTCAGTCAAGTTGTGAACCACCTCTCAGAATCTATCTCCAATTATATCCCCATTTATCAGAAAGCATTCTGCAACCCATTCTGGGGCAGCTAGTTCTACCTCTACATTTATCTGCAGCAAATCTATATTTAAAATGAGAATATTTGAGTGCTGAACTTGCTTATAAATAAGTCACATTCAAATCGGCTAGCATAATGCACACCAGACCCATAGCCATACAGTAGATGGACTCTAGCAATGGAGACTGAAGACCCAATGAAATGCTATCAAGCACAGGAAGGCCTGTTGCCATTAATAAAGCAATGTTGTACTGGACATGTGTCTCATCAAGCATACCAAGACGGGACTAATGGACCTTAACTCTTCCGTTTTGGGCCTTCCTGCTTGAGTTAATGGTCCAGACAGTGGCAACAGGACATTGGTTGCCAGATCTCTAATGACTGATTGCTTTGTGAGGTCTCTGAACTTTGTCCTGCAGGAGACCAGACTGAGATTCTGCAGCAACAGCCTGGGAGGGTGTGGAGGGAAGAAATGGATAGTTGTTGATGTATTGAATTGGTTTATACTTATATTGCTCTTATCATATCATTTGGTACATTCCAATTGTTTCCATGTGACAGACTACAGAAATAGCCTGGCGAGAACAATTTGTACAAGGCCACAAAGATAGCCGTGGTTAATGTAGATGTGAGGTGTCTTCTACCCAGGTCAGGTTTTGATGGGCACACACTTGTGGCACCTGTTCAGCTGATCATTACGCAATGGAGGGGTGTATTGGATCTGATCACAGAAAACAGCCAAAAGTTTCCTCTGGGCTCCATTAGCAAGAAGATTACAAATGAACATATAGTACTCTTAAACCACTTTGAATGATAATCCAAATGCTTTCTCGCAGCTACAAGCACAACTTCAGGGGCTACCTTGATTATACCTAGTATTTAGCCGGAAATCCAGTTACCTTCCTTCTTCTATGAGCAGTCAGAAGAGAGCTATTTCTTGGCCTGTATTTTAGTGGGGCCAACTATGTGCTATCCTTCCCAGGGCTTCTTAGCAACTGCTCAGACACTGTGCAATGAAGGAAGACAATTCTGAGCTGCTTTGAAATGATCACATCTGAAGGAAGCATCTGTACAGGGGAAACAAGATGGGCAGTTTCCTTAAACAGAGTTAGTCTGGGGCCATGACTGCTGAGTGTCCTAAAAGTCAAGTGAAGACTTGACTTTCCTGAGAGGTGAAGACTGAATCACTGTGAGCATTTCCTCGGCTTGTTAAGTGCACAGCATCATTAAGGTATTTTTAATGAGTACGCCCCAACTTGGATTGTCATGTTGCACATTTAATCTATTCAGTGTCTGGTGCATGATCTAGTGTGCCAATAGGTGTGAGTTAAAAACAACACCCTTTGCTGTGTGAAGGATAAGGGTGTTAGCCATGGGGCCAGTAATTACAGGCTGAGTTATTTTTACATTGCAGTATGGAAGAAAAACCAGTCAAAGAGTAAAGGAAAAGCTGGGAAAGCCACTTGGAAGGCATAAGCAACTTTCACTTAACTCTTGGCCAAATACTCAGTAAAAATTGCCGGGACGAGGGGGTCATGTGCTGCACATTTTTTCTTGTCGCCATTTGGCACCTGGCTGTTTTACTTTTTTTGTCAGAAAGGTTTTCTGTCATAGCTTTACTTTGAGCCATAAGAATATTTCACGCCTTCATACATTTTAATTAGTTCATATGGCTAAAGACAAACTGCTTCTGGGACTAATTCCCAGACCTCTACTACTGGAAAGGTGAGGGCCATGCTGCTTCCCAGAAAGAAATGTCTAACCTTGCGCTTTAGCCTACTGGTTCCTTAAAACAGCTTGGCACAGAAGACAACCTTTAAAAAATAGCTCAGATATAAAATGAGAAGGTCACAGCATTTAAGTAAGTCCAGCAATGTGTTATAGAACAGCCAAACTACTTCAGAAATCAACCAAGAGGCAAGATAAGTCCATTTGCACAATTGCAAATATATACCTTAACATTATGGATATGCCAATTATCCATAAAGGTTCTGTGACCCAAACATTGGCTATTGTGAGTCCTTAATAAGTAATTGACACATATGAAGTCTCTATATAAATAATATACAGAGATGCATCCTGTGCAGTTGGTTAGAGCCCTATTTGGTTTGATAAGGAAATACATCTGGGTCTAGATTGGTTGCAGAGCCCTGGTTTAAGTCCTCTCTGACCAGGCAAGCTCAACCCTCAGCACTACAAAATGAGATGACACAGGGTCAGCACAGCACTTCATGACTAAGGCAGAAGCCACATCTGCAGTTGTGAGGAAAGGCCTTGAGAGCTGATAGCTTCTATTCCTGGCCAGAATTGCAAGTATTTGTTAGCAGCTCACAGCTCATTTTCAGGTATTTGCTGTAAAAACAAAGAAAATGTGAGTGTGCTTGGAAGCCTTCAAGGTACCATTGTGCACTCCAACTCTTTCCCTGTTTTCAGGGACACAGGAGGTATTTTGCACAGAAGATAGAAAAGCCTTTGTCCTTGACTTCAAATTATACAACTCACAATATCCAGGCTTGTAGATAGGTTGTTTTGTGTTGAGAGGTTAAAAATGACACTTGTATTGTCACAGTACCTACAAGTCCCCAAATGCTGTAATGTTCCAAGTTACAACATTCAGTGAGTTCTAATTCTCAGAAATACTGTCCAAAACCAGGTATAGCAAATAGGCAAATGCCAATAGGAGATACAATACAGATTGTGTCAGGAAGAATTACATTATTTTATTTTTAAAAAAATTTTAAAAATTAAAATTCAAGCCTACATACCAAAATGCACACATTCATATCAAAAGGAGACATACAACCAACAGCCAACGTCCAAGAAAAATGCCCCCCAAGCCATTTATAAAACATGCACCAAATCCTCGCTCCTAACAAAATGTACACTCATCGAGCATTTAAAAGAAACGGAAACTCAACAATAATAATCAACCCACCACGAGATGACTGCTCAATTTACAACCTCCTTCCCTCTAAGGAAGAATTATATGATTATATGGCATGTGTAATATACCCAGAAGATTCTAAGATTATCCAGCTGCCAGGCAAAAGATGTTTGGAGGTGTTTTGCCATTGCCTGCTCCCACGTTGTGACCTTGGTATTACTTGGAAGTCATCCTTCTAAGTGCTAACCAGCAGGGCTAGTCAACCTGTGGTCCTCCAGATGTCCATGGACTACAATTCCCATGAGCCCCTGCCAGCAAATGCTGGCAGGGGCTCATGGGAATTGTAGTCCATGGACATCTGGAGGACCACAGGTTGACTAGCCCTGCTAACCAGGACCAACCTTGATTAGCTTCCATGATCTGATGGGATTGATTGCTTCCCAGAGCAAACCAGATTGGAGTCATGAGGAAGAAATAGATGCAGAATTTACAAATTGTATGTGATTGGTTCTAGGGATAAATTTGAAAAAGTTTTTCTGTTTTTCAACTACTCAGCTGCTGGATCTCTTCAGGCTCACCTGAGTCATCAGAAACTTAAAACTTCCATGGCCCACTCTCCTAACACTAAGTAATCTAAGGGGTAACAAATTCTATATCAGAAGTTGATAAGAGCTGTTGTGCCATGCAGCTGTTGGAAAATCCAAGCAAAGAACAAATTGCTCTTTCATCAAGCAGACTTGACCCCTTTTATTATTTATGTGCTTGTCACCAAGGGCACACGTAACCTCGAGGAGGGCAGAATTCATGTTGTCATACCTGTGTGACTCACCTGTTGACTGCTTATTTACTGTCATGTGGTACTGTTGACACTCCTTGCCATGTTGGCTACAACACACAATTCAGTCCTCGGAACCACTGGAAGGATGAAGTAGCTGGCTTCTGCCTAGCTAGTCCTTACAGCTTGCTGTGCTAAGCCTGGATGCTGTGGTCAAACAGCTGAGAGTGGTCAAGCAGAATCTGAATCCAGATAAGATGGCATTGATGCTTGTTGATGGATTGGAAGGGGTTACGCTGCCTGCCTTCTAGCTAGTCCACACCACATCCCTTCAGCACCAATTCAAGGCAGCATGCAGAAAAGAATTAAAGTAACAAATCACATTAGATCATCTTTAAAGAAAATACATTCCACAACAGCCAGAGGAAAACAGACAAACAACTTGCTGAATGACTAACAGTGCCCATCTAAACGGAGCTTTAACCTTCCAAATCCACTGACTTAAGTGGACGCAGTAGTGTGTCACTCTTGTTTAGGATGGCACTACAAAATAGCCTCAAAGGGTCCGGTATGATTTGGCCTTTGCACTGCTTCCTAAAGAATTAAAAGCGAGACATCTTCTCAGTCAATCGCAGAAGACTGTTCTATGACACAGGGGTAGACACAGCAAAAGTCTGTGATTGAACACTGGGAGTTTTTACAATTTTTCCAGTGGACACAGATAGATGATCCTGCTGAGATGACTGAACTTCCCACACAGGTTTATATGAGGAGAGAGGGTCTTTCAGGCACACAGTTCAACAGGGTGCTGCAGTTTGAAACCACTGTAGCTGCTGTGCTGTCTTCAAGGGCAGCTCCTTATAAAGCACATTACAATAGTCTTGAGGTTCTTGATTTAGTGTGGCTAGACTGGCTGAGCAATGAAGGGAAGATAATTTACAATCTAATTGAAGATGGAGCAGGGGGGAGGAGTCTTTGCAAGCAAAACAACTTGTTTGTCCCATAACCATGTCCAGCAAAACTTCTAAGCTTTTAACAAAGATAGACTCACCAAGGCAGGTAACATAATTTGTTCCAATACATCAACAAGCAACAGGGCCATCTTATCTTGGTTCAGCTTCCATTTGTCCTCCTCAGCTGTTTAACCACAATATCCAGGCACTGGCTCAGCACAGACTGCTTCTGGAGGCTTATATAAAGAGAAGTAAAGCTGCGTGTCATCAACAAACCTCTGGATGATCTCATTTAGTGGATTTAAAGAATATTAAATAACAGGGGTGTGAGTGGCAACACCTAGCAGGAAACATCCCAAACAATAGGATCCAGGTTTCCAGGAGTGCTAGAAGTTATCCTTGTTTTGCAACTGACAACCCAGAGTCCCCTGTTCTCATATAACTCCATTATCTCAGACCTTCAAGATGCGAACAAACCTGCCAAATAACTGGGTAAAGCATCTATGGAGTTGAACCTGAAGGAGGTCATCCCACCAAACTAAAAAAATTTTTAAAGTTGGAGATATAACATTTTACACAATCTTAGAATAATTCTGCTTTAATAAATATAGTCTCTCTCTCTGTATGTATGTATGTGTGTATACACACACACACACACGCTTAAAACAAGTTTAAAATGTATCTGAAAGACTAAAGATAATACAGATAGTATACATTTCAAGGAAATAGTCAGTAGTCCCTAGAAAGATTTTTATATATAAAAATGCATAAACACATATAGTAAAATACTACAAACAATATATAGTCCAATATATATTGTCACAATATATATTGTGAGATACAAATTGCCCTGTAGGGCAGCCCCAGAATCAAGCTGGGCTTGGGAAAACTGGGCAATTTTCCTGGCTCTTTTGACTTCTAAGAAGTGTCAATGAGATCCAATTACAAACTTAGCTGGCCATCTTTTTAGTCATTATTGCAGATGTTTGTCTCAGGAAAGACTTGATTCACTTCTGATTCTTTTCCCACTGACCTTGCTCTGTTCTTCCTGGCAACCACTGTTGGTAAGATACCTCTTTAAAAATACATTTGATTAGTAGGTTAACCAGGTCTGAGTGACAATTTCTCTTAGGGTTCCTTGAATCTTTTATCTACCTGCTAGGGCCTGCTCACCTTGAAAGGAATGTTGCTCACAAGTACTGGGAATCTCTCAGATGATGCAACCAGATCCTTTTAGCTCTGTGCCTGGATATATGCAGATTCCTCTTGGCTAAGAAGAACTGAAATATCTCATTCCCTTCATGCAAGGTAGGTTGCCCTATGGAAAAAAGAATGACCCCACAGGACTGATGCAATGCAGAGTGATTTCTTCTCATCTTTAAGGGTTAAGATGTCACAGACATTATACTGGAAGTGTGGTATGGACTGAGATAATGAATCAAAGCAAATGGCTGGGCTACCACTCTCATAGGGAAAAATACAGAAGGTAAAAACGATTGTGCTTGTTTGGCTTTTCCTGATGAACGAGGCGGTTTGCTGTTCTGCACATGCCACCTTCTACACAATGTGAAAATACAGGAGCACACACAGTGAAATGCTCTAGAGACCCAGTTGCAGCTCTGGTGCCTTTTACCAGCGTGGTCAGTTCAGGGAAATTCTCCATGTCACTTCCCCGCATGCATAATCGGTTACTCTGGGTTTTGCCGCCGTCGCGCCCCGCCCCGCGCATAACCGGTGTGCTTCCCCCTCCGCGTTTTCCATGTGACCCGAAATCGCCGTTTTGGCGGCCATGCATAATGGGCCTAATGGGCACCATCAGCTACAAGCACAGAAATAACTAATCCTTTGGTACACTGGCATAAAAGCAGGAGGAAGAGATCCTGGCCTAGGAGCATGGACAGGCTATTAAAAGGAAGTGTAATCTGCTTCCTGGGGGAGGACGACCAGTAGAGGATGAACATCTGCAATCCAGTTTCCATACCAAACCAAGACAGCAGCCCAACCAGGAGAAAGTCCAAACAACATGGCTTAGAAGATTCAACTTTTTGCCCATAAGGTTCCAAGGGTCAGGACACCGGAGAGCAGGAAAGCTATTCTGCTAACTATTGAAATGCTGTAGTTCCACAATCATTCCATAACTGCCCCTCCCCTCATGTCCTCCTCCTCCTGATTCTTTACCTCTTACTCAACATCTATGCTAATAAATTGACCATTAATGGAAGTAATTACTGTTGGTGCTGATAGCTGTTTTTAATTTTTAGTTATGATTTTAAAGTATGGCTGACATTTTTTTATTGTTAACATAAATTTTATTGTATTATTGTTGGTGTAGTGGTTAAGAGTGGTGGCTTCTAATCTGGCGAGCCAGGTTTGATTCCCTGCTCCTTCACAGCCCCGATAGTGCTGTTCTGACTGAGCAGTGATATCAGGGCTTTCTCAGCCCTACCTACCTCACAGGATGCCTGTTGTGGGGAGAGGAAGAGAAGGAGATTGTAAGCCGCTTTGAGACTCCTGGTAGAGAAAAGCGGCATATAAGAACCGACTCTTCTTATAATGTAAGTTCAACTGTTGTTAACTTCTCAGAGATGGTGAGTCCGAGAGGGGCCGTATATAATTCGATTAATAAATAGAAATTTGATTAACAAATAAAACAACAGATCTAGTAGTAAAGGAGGGGCACTTGATACAGCCTGTTAGCGAGTTACAGACTGGCAAGATAATTTAACAGAGCCATGTTGCCACCTTGTAACTGGGCAACTGGCTGTACCCAAGAACCTCTGAACACACATAAACGTTTACCGCTTCCCCTCTCAGAGAAATACTCCTTTGTTGTTCCATCAACATGAGAAAGCGTCTTGCCGGAATCAGGGAGGGGGTTGCACAACCCAAACTTAGTTCACAGGACTTAAGCAGAATGGGGGTTGAGGGGTGGGCAGGGAAGAATTAGTAGGTTTCATGAGCATTAACAATAGGGTCAGATGGAAAGCACAAGGGACTTGTGAAGATCTCCGCTGCATTAAAGAGCAAATGTGATTGAGTTCAATATATATAGACCCTTCTCCTACTCCAACCTCCAGAGTTCATATATTTCCACAATCTTACCTCATCTCTGCCTAACAAAATCCACACCTTTAGGCAGCGACAACAGTGGGAGCTGGCTATGCAGAAGACTCTGTGACTGTTTGCATGATGAACCCACAAAAAGAACAACATCTCCTTGTAAGACCCACACTTGGGTATTTTTCAACACAAACATCACATCAATAGTAATAACAAACACTGAATACGAGACATGGTGTAGCAGCAGAGGTGGGAAGCTGGCAAAAACAACCATTTGTGACTTGCCTACAGCCTTCCTCCCCCCTTCTTTCCGTGGCTGGGATCAGCCCTGAAACAGACATCATTGTAAAACAGAGACGTCTCAGCACTTCCTCCACCTACCATTGAGTAAACAATGTGGAATCCAGAGCAAGGTTTCTATACTTGAGCATGCACCTTGGGCCATGACTCCCTTTCTTTGAGAAGTTCAGTTTTTCCTGTGGTCTGGCCTTAATCAGAGCCCTGCCTGGTCACAGAACAAAATCCTGTAAGCCCCGAATGCAACAGTTCCTGCCTGAATTTTCAGTTCCTGCCTGGTAAATGTTTCCAGTATCCTTTCCTGAGACCACATTTCGCTTCTCTCTGGAGGCAGCATCAAGCCAAACACCTACAGCTTTCTGACAAAGGACCTTTCATGAGTAGCTGGTGAAACAGCTTTTCCAAGGGCAGCTTACTGCTCCAGCCTCTTGGGACTCAAAGAGCTACTGCAAGCATTGATTATTGACCCCTCAGGAGCTGTACCTAAACAGAGAAGGACAGTGAAACTGGCTCCTCACATGCAAACTGCTGTCACCATGAATTTGTGGACCGGCTTGGGTTCAAGCAAGCTTGTGGCTTACTCAACCAATGTCATGCTGTTTCAGGGACTCTGTGATCACATTGGACCTCCAAAGCAAACTGGAAGTTACCTCTCAATGGAAGCCACATGGGGCTTACTATCCCCCTATTAACAATTCTATTGCTTTCACTCTGACAGATGATGTAAGGTTCCTTTCAGATGGGTAGACTTTGCATAAAGAGGACAAGCAGCACTGCTATGCTATACATCTGGTTGGGGTCTGGATCTTAAAACAATGATTGCCTAGGCGTGCAAACAAAAACAGTGGAACTATCTAATGAGCCCCCCTCAGATGCTGAATTGAAGAAAATTAGGAAACAAAAACAGGAAGGGGGAAGAGATCCATCATCGCTTTTGAAAGGGTCAAACGTCAGATGCCTAGAGAACTGGTGGTAGGCCCTAATGTTCAGGTTTGCTGAAATGCTGACGTTCACAATGCTGTTGAATTCTTTCCACAGCCCAGTTCTGTGCAGCTGAGATGGCTAAGTCCTCTTTGCAAACACCATGATAACAATGGTGGCTTAATTTTCATAATTATGCTCACCAGGACCTCACCTTGCAAGCAAAGTAAGTGGGTGCTTAGCAAGGAGTAGTATACTTGCCTAAATATATTTTTTTAAAGTATTATCATTTAAAGGGAGGGAAAACAGAAATAAGAAAGCCAGACATTTCCTTTCGGTTAAAGCACTGCTTTATCCAATCTGCTCTCCATTGATAAAAATAACAATGAGCAAGGACTCCTCCTGTGGCATGATTACCTCTCCTATGCATTTTGTGAAGGGAGGAAATTATACCATAAGAGATGGAAGAATAAAATCTATTTCCCTTCATCATCTCGGAAGGCCGCAAGTGTCACTCATGGCCTTCCCACATTTCCTGGCATGCCAAAGCCACAATGGCTTGCTACTCAACCCCTGTAGGGAAGAAAACAGGATCTTGCTCCCACTGTCTGGTCTGGTGGTGAGCTGACCTTGGTGCTCTTCAGCTTGGGCCAAACCAAACTCTTCAGTCTGAAACACGTGTAAGCCTTTCCCCACCCCAGACAAAAAAAAAAAATCTACCACTGCTGTTCCTTTTAAGCCCAGTTTATGCATCATTCTAAAACTCAAACACCAATTGCTGAATCTATCAATCATTATTTCGGCCATGGTTTAAATAATGCTATGTGGACACATTTTTGTCCAGGAATCTTGATGTCCAAACCCATAGATATGAACTTTGATAAAAGTGCTCATGTGGCCTGCACCAAGAACTGGCTGATGAGATGGCTGAGGTTACCCTTTCTCAGCTGTGTTCATCTAGGATCCTGTTTATGCCTACCTGAGTTGGCAGAGGGTTTTTTTTTTTTTGATCAGTGAAATCTGCTCATAACAATGTTCAAAGCAGTTTGTCTACGCAAGAACCCAGACTGAAACAGATCTAGGCTATCCACAGAAGACTGGAATGGATTGGTGTCATTCAAGTACCTAGTTCAAAAAGGGGGAAATCTGCTGCCTGATTAACAGTGGCAATGATATTTTGTGTCCTAAGATAGCTTTTTAAGGAGAGTTTTCATGACTGCTTTTAAGGCATCTGGCACTACTCACTCTTGCAGTGAAGTATTTATTACTCCCCTGGAACCAGCAGGGCAATAATCCCCTTGGGTTAAATGTAATAAATAATGAAGGGCAAGGGTTAAATACAATAGTGGTAGGGCAAACCCCACCAAGCAGCTTGTCCACATACTTGTGCTGCGGTAATTGAAATTCATCCAAGCAAACACAATTTGACTGAGCTTTGATTACCATGCTGAAACTTTGTAGAGTGTAAGTCATACATACAAGCAATTTTGACTGCTAAATACCTTGCAAAAAAAATCACAGTGAACTATAGAATGTATCATGTTCATTTCTTCAGTGGTGAGGCTGCGAAGCCCACTCATTGTCCAACGGAGCACAGCAGGATGGCTTTACACAAGCATAATGAGGGTAAAGGTCAGTTCACAGCAACCACCCCTTCAGAGTAAGATCTGTGTTCTATTGAATTTCTCCCACCTATGCGATTAATAGGCTGCCAGATTACTTCAATCCTTCAAGCTCCTTGGTAGACCATAAACTTGACTGAGCTCTACAAGAAGGAAGAAGGTATCCAGAAGTGATCATGCCAACTATCAAAGCCATCTCCATATTCCACATAAATTAACAGGGCTCTGAGGGGAGTAACAGACATGCCAGCTGGAAATTCTCCCATCAGCAATCCATAAATCTCCAGGAGTAGACTACCTTAATGGTTTCCTCACTCCTACAAAGTTTCTGAGTCCCTGTCAGTCTAAATCTCATCACCCAAGATTCATGATGGTCACATCAATGCCCTTCAAAAGCCCCTTCATTGTCCAGAAAAGTATTTCTGGATCACAATAAAAATCTTCAATGGAGACAAGAGATCTTTTGCATCTTCTTTTCCACAGAACCTTCTTGGTTAGAAGCAATGCAAGCCCTGCTTGGAACCAGAGAAGTTGCCCATTTCTTTTCCAAATGACTGCTTGTGCGGAGAGTGTGGAATGTAGAGGCAGTGGGTGTGAATTATAAGGGGGGAGGGCTCCTCTTTGATGGCTGCTGCTCCTGAAGGTCAGTTAGGACTAAATATGCCCCCTTGGGATGAATTGATATAGCACAAACTACAAATCCACCAGTTGGTAGGATTTCTTTCTACTGGGGCCTTGAATTAGAGAGCTGGGAGGGGAAAACTATTTATCTATAACCTTTGCTAAGAGGAGGGGGGGAAGATTAATATCTCTAATGCCTCCTGTGTAGATGACCTTCCCCACTCTTACAAGGAAGGTCTCTCTCTCGCTCTCCCCCTCCCTCGGTTGTGCTGTTTGAAGTGTTTCTCTGTCTCTGAATGGAGGTGACTCACATAGTGAGTTTTCAATGCGGCATCCAGTCTTTTGTTTGCAGTTGAAAAATGTCTCTTTCACAAGGAGCACTGAAGGATTAAAATGCCTTTTGAATCCCTCTGTAAAACACATTGTACAACGAGGAACGGGGTGGGGAGTTTATGAGTTCCTGCTCACCTTGAAGCTAATTTTAAAATTGCAAGTGGTTGGATTGCAAGCAACAGGTTTTCTCAGACTTCTTGGGAGGTCTTTGATGGCCACCCCCTACAAGCTCCTACCTGGGCCTGTATTATGTGCACATAATCCCCCTATTGTGAGCTTCCTTCAAAGCTTGTTGAAGCTTACCTACAGGATGAACTGCCTCAGCAAGAAATCTACATAATAGCCCTGGGTGCAGTATCTCCTCTTGTGATCACAAAAACCTCATAATTCTGTGCGTAAGGAGCTCCCTTGAGCCCCTTTCCTTTTTTTGCCTACCTCATTCCCCATGGGAACTGTATACTGTGAAGAAGCAAATCTTAGGGGAGGGTGATGCCCTGCTGTCCCCTAGAATAAAGAGACAATTAAACTTACGTATTTAGATATTTATATCCTGCTTTCCTTTCAAATGTGGAAACAAAGCAGATTACAACATTGTTTTTCTCTGTTTTATTCTCACAACCACCTTATGAAATAATGTTGGGTTGAGAGATTGACTGGTCAAAGTCACCCTGTGAGCTTCCATTGTGGGATGAAGATTTGAAACTGGGTCTTCCAGATCGAAGTTCAACACTGTCACTATTACACCATGCCTGTTGGCTGGAGGTTAAATCTTGTTTTCACATTTACCAAGTGAAGTTCATAGTAATGAAATCCATTGGAATCAATGGCAGGATCATTAATATGCCTGAATGCTAACATTTCTGATTTTCCAATATTTGTTTTTTTGTTATTGAGCCTGGTATATCTCTTTTTGGATGCTTTAAAGCTTCAGGCCTGACATCCCCACCTCCAAATGATAATCTGGCAATTCTCTGCATGTGGTAAATGCATGTTTTATACCCAAACACACCTGACTGATAATAATCCTCACGTGCCAACAGTCACAGCACACAGCATGATGTGCTTCTATTGTTTCTATGGAGGTTTGCCCAGAACAGACACAACTCAAAAATCCACATGCAAGTCATGGTGAGTATGCCACCAGTGGTCAAATCCTTTTATCCCAAACTTGCAAACAATAACTGTGTGGGAAATATAATAGCACAAGCAATTTAGGCCATCCCATCTCACTGGGTCAGAATAAGGTTCTTCAGTTTTCCTCTTTGCATTTTAGATTGCTGAAATAAGGAAAGCGATTGGTTAGACAAATTCAAATCGGTAGCCGTGTTGGTCTGAAGTAGCACAATAGAATCAGAGTCCAGTAGCACCTTTAAGACCAACAAAGATTTATTCAGGGCGTCAACTTTCAAGTGCAAGCACTCTTCATCAGACTAAGAACTCCTTACATGACCATGAGAATATATAGCAAAAATTAATTCTGTTATATTAGTAAACTGTGTCACACATCCAAATACAGCCAATGATAATTCTTTGCCAAAACAGCCAATCAATCCCCTTGAAATTCAGTTGTTATTCACAAAAACATGGGAGAAATAAAACTGTCTGTGAAAGTGATCAAAGACAATTCTGAAAGCAAAGCAGAACTCTCGAAGGTCTAGACAGTCCAGGAACAAAATCTGTTTTTATCAGAATAGTAAAGAGCCTAATGCATGTTAATTGACCACCCTAAAATGGCTGCCATTCTAAGCTTTCGCCAGCATAATTTGTTGGTCCCCTATGTTTCTCAAGAACAATGTCAAAAGAACAATTACAAACAAGGAAAAAAAGAACTTCCATAGCAGCCTTGCCAGCCACTTGCACACAAACCTTAGCAAACACATGGCTACTCACCAATCATATTTCTCCAGATTACATCCCATTTAGCTGCATTGTAAATACTCACCAAGTCAGAAGAGAAGAGATTTGTGCCGAGCAGTCTAAACAAAGACAGCAAAGCTTTTGTCAAGAAAAACAGTAGGGACAGGCAGGGATGACTCAGTTCTAATCACACCAGGTAGCTAGCCACCTCCAAACCCCACTGGGAAGAGCTGGTCAACAAGTGCTCATGCTCATCTCCCTGAGGGGACCAAGATTTTTGCAAAGACAGCCAAAGAAACAAGAATGAATGTCATGACAGTAAACAAAGTGTCTAGTAGATCAGCAGAGAGAGATCCGTAGAGACAATTATCCAGTAAGCCAACCATCGGAGTGGGAAAGGTCTGGCTAGCAATAGTATTTGGAGATGGAAACAGACAGGATTGAACTCTTACGCTTGAATAGCTTGGAGGAAAAATTCCAGAAGAGTAGCTCTTTTGCAGTAAACAGGAGGCTTGTGAATCCTTAAAGGTTAACAACATTTTATTTCAGCATTAACTTTTGTGGACTACAGCAATATACAACTACAGCATCTGAAAGAGCGGGCTCCAGTCCATGAAGGCTAATGCTGGAATAAAATCCCATTAATCCTTCATGTGCCATAAGGCACAGCTATGGAACAAGTAAACACTTTTATTCCAATTTTAAGAGGGGAGGAAGTTATGCAGAAAACTACAGAGGTTGTCAGAAAGATTCCTGACTGCGGCAGAATGATAGGTAGAATATTCCCACCTCTATGGCACTGAGATGGCTACACCAGATGTGGATGTTCCCATCAAAATGTTTCAAAAGTACATTCAAGACAATAGCATAGAGGAACAGCTGGATATGCACTGGTAATTGTTGCTGGTGATCTTGCGAAGGCCTTGCATGTGGCCCGCATTACAGCAAGAATTGGGAACCTCCTTGTTACTGTACTGCAGGAAGGATGCCTGAAAAGAGCCAAGACATCAGTGTGTAAAAGTCAGAGGGTAAAATGGACAATAACCAGTATATGACACACATGACTGGGGAAACACAGCAGCAGCAATAGGGTACTTTTCCAGTTCCTACACCTTAAGTGTTGCATTTAATGACAAGAGATATTGCAGTCATTAGGACAACATGCATTCAATCCCTCACAGAGAACCAGAATAGGACTGTGTTTAGTTTGTTAGGGGTGCTGCTAGGAGTTGGCTGATTCAGACAAGCAACAGCACAAGATGTCCCACAGAGTTCCATAGACTTCTATAGAAAAGTGCAAAACATAATAACCTGGATATATTTTGCCAGCAGTGGATATGGTTGGTCTCATGTGTCAAGAGATCACCAGCAATACGTGCTCCCATTGCTGTCACCAGAGCGGTGTAACCTTATCTGCATGTGATATTAAATACACCATGGTTCCTGCCTCCTCTTTCTAAATAGTGAATGCCGACAGATTGTCACTGTTGTGGTTATATTGCAATAGTTACATTGCAAAGAGGAAGGGAGAAAGAAAGAGAGGACCCTTTCCTATCATACTGTCCAGCTCACCAGTTAAGATCAGGCTCACTATTCTCTCTGTGCCCCTGCTTCTACATTTAAAGTAGGTGGTGATAGAGACCCTCATGACTTGTCCCCTCATAATCATGAAGCTCCCTCGCAATTATGTGGTTTTCTCCATGGGTGGAAAAGCACAAGCAGGGCTTTTTCAGTAGCAGCACCTTGCTTGCAGAATGTCCTTCACTTTGAGGTATGCCCTATGTTGCTTTCTTTTATGTGCTGGGTCAAAAAAAAAAATTCTGTTCACCCAAGTTTTTAATTACGGAGGTTATTTTTTAATACATTTAGTTTAGAAAGTGTTATTTTAAGCTGTCTGTGATAGTTTTTTATGATCTATGTTTTATGCTTTATACTGGGATCCCCCCATACTGCGTTAAATTAATATCTTTTAATGTTTTGTTATTTATTAGCCAGGTTTAAACATTTTCAAAATAAACAAACAGAAAACAGTTGAAGCAGTCAGGCCTCTGTAGGTTATATTATTTCCCTCCCTTTTATCCTTGTACCTCCAGCTAGGAGAATAAAGTATTTATTTACTCATTTATAGTCCACCTTTCTTACTGAGACTCACAGTGGATTGTAACTAAATACACACACAGTAAGAACAGTATAATGCAAACAATATACAAAAATAGAGAACATTGTACTGAAAACAAAGTACAATACAGGCAGTAAAGCAGTGAGTTAATTGTTATTGTGAAACAATGAAATTAGCTTATTTTTAAGAAGTTATTGCAATTTTTAATGACAGGCAAGATTTCTGTAAATGTGAACAATTTGTTTGGGTTTTTTAATCATGGAGAACTAGGGACAGCTTACAATTTTAAAGAAATGAAATTAGAAAAAAAATAAACTAATAGCTACTATTTAAAAAAAATGTCTGATTTAAAGGCAGTCAGACAATTCAGGGGTAAATGCACATCTATATAACAAAAATCTTGTTCGTTGTTTTGTATAATTTTGTCTATTCTTAAAGAGAAGGTTGAACCCAGAGTCGGGCTCAACTGAATGGTTAACATGATCATCATCAAATGGGTGTTATTTGGCTTTGTTTTTGTTTTTCACTTTGGGTCAATCTCTTCATTCATTAGGTGCTAAACATTAAACTTTTGGCGTCCCTTCGGATTAAAATATCTCCCCGCAAGTAGAAAGCTAGCATGACAAGGAGAACGGGACCCTCGGCTGATTTCCCCAGTCTCCCGCTTGCAAGGCACACCGCAGCCCAGTCTAGCCCCTCAGGTCTCCGCCTCGCCTTATTTCCCTGCGTGGCTGGAGCCGACCTGAGTGGCAGCCAGGTGTCCCCCTGTCGCGGCTGCTCTCTTCAGCCCCACATCCGACAGTCCTCGCGGTCCTGGCTCAGCCAGAGGCGAAGGCGTACCCACAGCGCCGCGCGGCTTTCCGCCTCGATCCGGAACGCCACACCCACACGAGTCCAGTTCTGTCCGGTTCCCCAGAAAGAAAGGAAGGAAAGGGGGGGGGGGAGAGAGAGAGAGACAGCGCGACGCCCCTCCAGCTCCGGCTTGCAACACGTCAGGGGGCGCGGCCGCCGACGCGACGTCACTCGCGGAGCACGTGGTGTCGTGCCGGTTATATATAGCCGCTCCGACCGCGAGCCCTCGGAGGGACCCGCGGTGTGTCTGCGAGCGGTGAGGGGTGGGGAGGCGGGCTTTTGGTTTTATTATTTTTTTAAAAAATCATCCCCCGACACCCTCACCTCATCACACGAGCCGCCGGGCCCAGTCGGTGAGTGCGGGCGAGGAGGAGGAGGTGGGCCTTCTGTGCCCCTCATCGCCGCCCTTTCCCCGCGCCGGAGCGGCGCTCGTGTCTGGCGGGAAGGCGCGCGAGGGCGGGCGGCCGTTGGGAACCGCGCGCGCGAGGGGAAGGGGCGGGCCCCCTCAGTCGCTTTCAGAGCTTCTGTTCGGCATCTCTCGCGGGCGCCTCCCTCCCTCCCTCGTGGCGGCATGAGGGATTCTTCTTGCCGGCCCGTCCGCCGCCACGGCTCGAGCGCGTGAGGAAAGAAAGGCCCCCGGTTTGTCCGGCCCGCTTTTTCCCGGTGGGCGGGGGTGGGTGGGCTTATGCCTGTGCCGCTCGCGGCGGCGGCGGGGAGAGGGGTCGTCGGGGGTCTTCCTCAGGGCCCTGGGGGACGCCATGTGGTGGGGCGGCGCCTCGGGCCTGGCTGGCTCGGGATTCGGCCAGACGGTCCCTTCAGCCGGCTCCGAGTGATCCAGCACGAGGGGGCGGCGGCGGCGCGCCGCCCATATCCTAAGGCCAGGGCGCGGGGCATGCTCGCCCTTGAAGGGACGCCGGGTCTGGAGCATCTGCAGTGCACAAGGGCTTGTGGAGCCTCCTGTCTCGTGTATGTGGCGCGCAGGAAAAGAAAGGGCAGGAATGTGTCGGCTTTCTCTCCGCTGGGCAAGGGACCAGGCCCTCAGGATCTGCGGGGGAATGGTTTTTTTTTTTTTTTTTTGCGCGGCTCTGAGAGGCACGACAAAAGGCTTTCGACCCTCGTGCTTGGATCTGTCCGTACCGCATCTGGCATTGAGTGGGAAGACTAGATTTCTGCTTCCCACAACTCTGAAGAAGGGTCCTTGCGCTCCTTTTCTGCCCCTTTTTTTCTGGTTGCGCTGGTGAAGTCTACCAGCAGGGGAAACGCATACTGGACAATCTATTGTCCTGAGAAGTGGTTGTTTGCGAAGCTGCTTTTAAACTCTGTTTAAGCAGTTCCATGCCTTGAGACATGATGTTGGCAGGATGTGACTGCTAGCGTTTTGAACTGAATTTCAATTACTTTTTGTTTCCAGGATGAAGAGCCTGTGTTTGCTCCTGAGTTCAACAAAATGGAGTTTGGGTCTGCATTTCTAACTCTACAGAGCCAAAGAAACTTGAGCAAAGAGACTGCCATACGTATTGTATAGCAATAACTATCTGACTGTAAACATCCCAGTTCACAGTATTTAATTTTGTAACAATATTTATTATAGTACTTTCATACCTCAGTTTTTTTGTTTACATATCAAAGTAATTAATAGTTAGGGATCACCAAAATTAGTATCATGGCTACAGTGGAAACAACAACAGTTATGATGGATTTTATAACAAGTGCAGTAGGAAATAAGGCCTCTGGCCCTTTGGTGGCTTTCCTTTGGATGCTGATATTGGGATTCATCATCGCTTTTATTCTGGCATTCTCTGTGGGTGCCAATGACGTAGCAAATTCATTTGGAACGGCAGTGGGTTCTGGGGTCGTGACACTACGGCAAGCTTGTATCCTGGCATCTATTTTTGAGACAGTGGGCTCTGTACTTCTGGGAGCCAAAGTGAGTGAGACCATCCGGAAAGGGCTGATTGATGTTGAAATGTACAACTCTACCCAAGAGCTACTGATGGCTGGCTCCATCAGTGCCATGTTTGGTGAGTGAAACATCACTTAGTGTTCTGAAAAACATTTGTTTTTTTCGGGTGGTTGTGAGTTAACCTCAGGTTAGGATTGTTCATTTAATCCCTTTACTTTTACTGTTTTAGGTTCCGCTGTTTGGCAACTAGGGGCTTCATTTTTGAAACTTCCAATTTCTGGTACTCATTGTATTGTTGGGGCAACAATTGGTTTCTCACTGGTTGCCAAAGGACAAGAGGGAGTTAAGTGGTCAGAGCTGCTTAAAGTAGGTAAGCAAGAACTTTTTGATCTGTTAAATTGAAGCATAGGTTTGAAAACCATAAAATATTATAACAAATGATGAAATGGAGGATGGAATGTGGTGATACACTGAAATATGATTGAATATTAAAGTAACCTTCTTTTTTATAGTGTTGTCCTGGTTCATATCTCCTCTTCTTTCTGGCATCATGTCTGCTGTCCTCTTCTTCGTTGTCCGTATGTTCATTCTTAGTAAGGTCAGTATTGTTTCAACCAAATATAATATCTGCGTGAGGAATGTGGGGGATCAACTTCAAAGTTTGCTGCTGCTAGCATACTGAATTAATCCTGTACTTTCTAAATCAAAATTGATCATAATGGCCCTCTGACAGTGGATTTCAGGTTGTACTGCATACACATTAACTTGAATCCTGAGTGCCTTTCTGCTAGGCACTAATACTTGTGGAAATTGGGGAGGGAGATGTGTACAAATTTACCACTCACACCAGTCTTCCATTTTGACCTCATGATCTTCATTGTGTCTGTTAAGAGGCCACAATTTCCATGGTGTGTTTGAGCAGGGGGTTAGATTTTATGCTGCATGATCATTTGCCAAGCCTTTAAAATTTGCTTTTACAGAAGTAGGGTAGAGTTTCTTGGCTATTTGTGAGAAGGTTTAAGAAACATGCTCTGATCATATTTGGTTTTTCTCTGCCCTATTCCTCACGTTCATTTCCCCCTCACTGTAATTATCAGTTTATCCTATTTAATATTATTTGAAATGTAGCCTTATTAACTTACAACCAAAGGATGCACACAGAGATAATTTACAAGGTTCAGAAGTTTTGTGATCAGTGTTTCATGTAGCATGATATTTTTTAAAAAGCCAATAGCTAAAATTCATAAAATAATACGCTATTTTTAATTTAAAATATCTTCTAAAAGAGGAATATACTATTTATGAGCCTTATTACTACACTTTGAGTAAACATCAGAAATTTGATGAGGATATCTTTAACTGTCATAAAAAATCTGAATGTGCTGCAGAGGATCAGAAAAAATGTGAGCACTACATTAATTATTCTCGTGGCATGACATGAAAGGAATAAACTATCTTCCTTTTTTTAGTGAGAAGTATGTGCTAGGTCTCATGATGCATGGCCACAGGATATTCCAGAGTTAAGTCAGGACAGCTTGAGTTACTGGTAATGTTGAGAGTTCAGGTATGCATTCTGTGAATTGAGACGGGTTGTCCTTCAATAAGGTTTACATAGATTAACTTTACTTTTTGCAGGCTGATCCCGTTCCAAATGGATTGCGAGCATTGCCCATCTTCTATGCTTGCACAATTGGAATCAATCTCTTTTCGATTATGTACAGTGGTGCACCTTGTAAGTACATCATAAAATTCTTGTGCTTTGCTTTTAAAAAATTATTTGTTAAATTCTCAATCAAACACAGAATTTTACCCCTTTTGCTTTACAGGACTGAATTCTCCTAGAAGGCAGCTGGCCTGGGCCAGTTACAGAAGGCTGCAGGCTAGTGTATGCCGAGTTCAAACCTAGATAGCTATCCCACTCAAGAGGCCTGCTTATACTCTAAATTACTACAGACCTTTCTTCTTAGTCTTCACAGGAACTATGGATACTCTCAGCCTAGCTGCCACTGTGCCAGAAATCCCCTAACCTGCCTACCTAATGACCTCACTTCCTCTCTTGTACCCATTATCAAATCCTGGGGTTAACCTATCTGTTCCTGAAGTGTGAGACTTCCTTGTACTCTGCAAGTCAAAGTCAGGCTAACAGGGAAGAAGACTTTGTGGTGGGTTTTTCACGGTGGCCTCCAGATGTCTTATTCCCAAGAACATTTACTACCTGCCCCAATCCCCATAAGAAGAGCTGGCAACAAGTGCTTTGAAGAGGAATTCTTCTGTGTCGGAACCTTCTGGGAATCTCCTAATTGAAATGTTAAACTGTTGGTAAAGGTGGGAGGAAAGGCAGTCTTTTCTTTCATTTTAAGACATTAAGTTTTTGGTATAAAATAAGAACATCGACATCATATGGTAAGAGACCTAATGGAAGACATGCCAGTGGAGGAAGTATTGCAGTATAGCTTGCTTAGTCAAGGTCGAAAGTTCATACTCTGATCACACATTTGCCTCTTATATACTGAAAGTGGATGTATGACCACCCCTAGTATTGCTGTTTGGCTTCTTTCACTTGTACACCTAAATTGTGAGCTATAAAACAATTTGGAGGAAAGAACTATCCCAGATACCAAGGTTTAACACGACAGGGTCTGGACTCTCATATTAACTTGGGACTTGGGAAGTGAGCTTTCCTGCCAAAACATATTAGACATCTCAAACACTATTTATTGGGGGAAAGGAGGTCATGGTAAATAATTATACATCTTGGCTGATACATAATCAGCTTGTTGGACCCTCTGTTGGTCTTCTATTATTATTGAAAACATATCCTCCCCTTACTTTCCCTACCCTAGTGGTTTAACAAAAATGTGTCATTAGATAATGAGTTTTAATGAGCTGTGGTGGGTATCTGTATGCTAGTTATAGGTAATATATCGGTGGCAAGGGCCTTAGCTAGAAGTCGATTATACCCAAAGTAGAATCGTCTGTACATTTGGATATGTTGCAGGAGCTAAAAAGATTGTACGTTAAA
The DNA here is from genome assembly GCF_049243985.1 of Paroedura picta. Lineage (NCBI taxonomy): Eukaryota > Metazoa > Chordata > Lepidosauria > Squamata > Gekkonidae > Paroedura > Paroedura picta. Next base: position 26,349,896 of record NC_135380.1, read on the forward strand.
TAGGCTGTCATTCTCTCCTGGCCATGATGTCATATAGGAAATCTTAAACACTTCAGTCCTCCTTGGCAGCTACTTTATTTTTGTTCTGGGTGTGGTGATATGTGGATGATATGAAGCTGTCTGAAAACTTCTGCAATCTTTGATGCAATTAAGTTTCTAGCTGTGACAGTTTAAAATCAAAAGTATGAAAGTTTAGAAGAATAAGCTGGCATTGAAAGCAAAAGTTTATTTTTCCTGTCCAACATCAGAAGATACTTCCCTGCAGTGAATACAATTGAATTTTGGTTGCTGTTCTCTTAGTTAAGTGAGCTAGATCAAAGAAGTTTTTGCTATTAAAACCTTTGACACTATAGAAGGCCATGTCAAGTATATCCATCAAATCAAATGTAATAATATAATTCAGGAATCCAAGGGAGGGCCTCAGGGCATGTGGAAATGGTTTAAACTTAGATGGGAGAAAATGAAAATGTAATAACCGGCTTTAACTTCTCTGTGCAATCACAGTTGCTGTGAATGTAAAGATATAGGCACGCCTGTTCTTGTCATGCCATAAAAGTTTAAAAATTAAATCTATTCAGTGGGAGAGCTCTTGCAAATTATACTTGGAAGGGGCTTGGGGTTTTCAAGATGCATTGTTTTATTTCCTAGTGCTGGGCTTTGACAAAATTCCTCTCTGGGGCATCGTCCTCATTTCAGCGGGGAGTGCTGTTGTCTGCGCTCTCATCGTTTGGTTCTTTGTCTGTCCAAGAATGAAGAAGAAAATTGAACGTAAGTAGTTCGAATTTCTTGAATATAAAGCAGTCTTTTAGGTATTGTACTTTACTGATATCAGATGGCTTTTCTATGTGTTTACTAGTCTATTGATATCTGGCTCATGCTCCTTAGAAAGCTAGCAAGGGTGTACTTTTGTTGGATCCATATTGGTATTTACTGTTTTAGTGGATTATGAGGTTGAAAGCAGAGTCACTTGACTGCCTTTCTACTGCAGCTTTAATTGCTCTTTGTAATGTAATAAAATGCAAAAGGTGCATACGTAGCTGCTTTTTGCCAAATGGGAATCGGTGCATATTTGGGGAGCTTGTCAACCATAACCTTGAACCTGTGCACTGCAATATCTGAAATTAGCTGCTTGTGAAACTCATCACATCACAGATCACAGATACTATATAAACAGCCAATCTGTTCAGCAGTCAGTCTGATACTGTCAGTGGTTTTTACAGTGTGCAGTTTTAGTATTCCTTCAGGCTTGTACACTTGTACCACTTGCAGTTTTCTGATCTTGCTTTGTTTTTGACATTAACAGTTAGAAATGGTGGCTCTGCAGTGTTCTTTCCCCTTTCCCTAAAGCTTGTCACTGTTTCTGGAATTATTTAAGGTGCCACTGTAGAAGTGCAAATGATCAGCTATAGTTCATTATTGGTTGCCTTTGTCTCTGGTGCTATGTTCTTTGTGTTGATCAAAAACTAAACACAGTGGAATAAGATCATAAGAGTCTTGTTGACTCAGACCTGTAGTCCATTTAGTCCAGCATTTAGTCTCACAAAGTGGCCAGCCAGTTCCTCTAGGTGGCCAACATAGGCTGAGTCCTTCCCCCGACGTCTCCTCTTGTCTCTGGGATTCCAAGACTTGGTGCCTCTCAGTCACCCTGGCTAGTAGCCATTGATAGATAAATTCATGGGGGATAGCCCTTATCTCTTTTTAAAGCTGTTTAATCCTGTGACTATCACTACATTCTCTGAGAGCAAATTCCTCATTTAATCACTTTCTGTGGAATGTTGCTCAGAAGGGTCTTGTTCAGCACACTGTGCACATAGGTTTTGCTTGTTATGCAACAGGACAGGTGTGCTGATTCACACATCTCACATATAAGAAGCATAAATTGCTCTTCAGTTGTAGCACAGGGAGCTCCTCTTAGATAGTGGATGAGACAAAAGATAGCCTACTATTAACTCTTTTTTTCTGCAGAGGAGATCAAATCAAGTCCTTCTGAGAGCCCCTTAATGAAGAAGGAGGAAAGTCTGAAAGAACAGGATGAAATTAAAGCAGCCATGGATAACCAGATTGGTGCTGATGATAGAATTCCTGCAACTGAAGTATCTGCTGTGCCACGTAGAACAGATGAAAGGATGGTCTCATTCAATTTGGGAGATTTGGATGAAGTTCCAGAGCGTGAGAGGCTCCCAAGGGTAGAGATGAAGGAAACAAGCATCGATAGTGGTGAGTTGGGGGAACAATTACAGCAGTTGTCATTACATCTGTCTGATTGTAGGGCTTACTGTGCCTTGATTGTGCTTCTGTAAGGCACATTCTAGTTCTGAGTTGCCTTAGTTTACCTTTATGTTTTCAGGAGCCATGCAGCTTCCCAACGGGAATCTTGTTCAGTTCAACCAAGCTGTCACCAATCAGATAGCCTCCAGTGGGCATTATCATACAGTGCATAAGGATTCTGGCCTCTACAAGGAACTGCTTCATAAGCTTCACCTGGCTAAAGTGGGTGATTGTATGGGAGACTCTGGAGACAAGCCTCTGCGACGCAACAATAGCTACACATCTTATACAATGGCTATCTGTGGCATGCCTCTGGATTCATTCCGTGCTAAAGAAGCTGAGCCAAAAGGGGAAGAGATGGAGAAGTTGACATGGCCTGGGGCAGACTCCAAGAAGAGGATTAGGATGGACAGTTACACCAGCTACTGTAATGCTGTTGCAGATGCTCACACAACTGATGTGGATTTGAGAAAGGCAGAGATGGGTATTGGCAACAGGAAAGGGAGCAGCAGTTCTCTGGATGAGTGGTATGACCAGGACAAGCCAGAAGTGTCCCTTCTCTTCCAGTTCCTGCAGATCCTGACAGCATGTTTTGGTTCCTTTGCACATGGAGGAAATGATGTGAGGTTAGTTGCTGGTGGGCATTGGTTTCTGTTTCAATGTACTGAATGTCAGCCTACCTTCAGGTAAATTCTGGTAACAAATAGCTAACTGGGATGTGTGTTTTCTCTTTGGCAGCAATGCTATTGGCCCTTTGGTCGCTTTGTACCTTGTCTACCAAACGGGAGATGTGGCTTCAAAGGTAGCAACTCCAATTTGGCTGTTGTTATATGGAGGTGTTGGGATCTGCACCGGTTTGTGGATCTGGGGGAGAAGAGTCATTCAGACCATGGGGAAAGATCTGACTCCTATAACACCATCTAGGTAAGCTAGGATGTATGGCATGGATAGCTATTTTACAACAGAGTACCATGTTGAGTGTGCAGCAGATTTTGTTATTGAAGTGGACTTCAGTTAGCCAGTTTGAACTGGCCAAAATAGCAGGAAAAACAGATTAAATATTTGCTTTGAGATTGTGTAGCATTTTAAGGCTTTGTATTTATTATTCTGTCAGATAAATAGATTATCAAGATCCATAAATACTTTCATAGCTAGTTTGAAGGACTCTATAGATATATCTCTACTCTGAGACACACATTTTATTCTTAAATTGTTTGAAGTAGATGTTTACCTAGTCTCTTCAGGTTGCTTTGTTTATTCTTTCAGTTTCTTTACCTAAATTTACCATTTATCCCATTTGTAGATTGGATTTTTCTTCCTCTTATTCTTGTCTCCTGGCATATTTAATTGATACATTTTGAGTTTTTTCCAGTTTTGCCATAACCTGTTTCCTAGGCCTGTTAAATAGATCTTTGCAGCATGTAACCTTTGAGTGGTGTCTGATAGCTCCTGTTCTTGGAAAATAACTTGTAAATGTGTGCATAGTGCAGATATGATGTGTATAGTGCATAACCTCTGGCCTTTCCATCAGCCCTGCCTCCAGAAGGCTTTCTAGACCCCTTAATATGTTCATCCAGATACTGAGTTAATTAGTATTGAGGTTTTTGTAGTGTGTGCCAAAGATGAGCTTGCCTAGTCTAAAAAAATTCCATAGTTCCAGATGTTGCAAGGATGCCAGAGGAGGGGCCAGATCTTCCAGAACCCAGCCACAACCTATTGCCTGGCGAAATAGCTCAGTCTTGCAGGCCATGTGGAACTGTAAAAACTCTTGTCATTGCCCTCAGCTGTCCTGGGAGCTCATTTCACCAGGCAGGGGCTAAGTCCAAAAAGGCCTTGGCTGAGGTCAAGCTAATCTCACAAGACCCAGGGACCTCCAACTTTTATTCGCACCCGCAGAGCACAGTGCCCTGCGGGGGGCATGAGGAATTAACCAGTCCCACAGATACACTGGGCCCAGTTTGCATTACTTAGAAAAGCACATTTATATTGGCAGGGTAAAAGACTGAAAGTTATCTAAACAGCTGCTGCTCTTTTTTTTAAATATATAGTGGCTTCAGTATTGAATTGGCATCTGCTTTGACTGTGGTCATTGCCTCCAACATCGGCTTGCCTATCAGCACAACTCACTGTAAAGTAAGTGAAAGGGCTTTTGTTCTGAACTCTTTTATTTGTACAAAGGTTTTCGCCATGTTGCAGTTGTGTAAGTAGCTGAACTGTTCATAGTGGTATATTGGTAATCTGGGATATTTGTATTGTGAGCACTTGAAGTAGGAAAAAGACTGAAAAATCTTGAATAGGTTTTGATGCTTTGGCTGCCTCATCAGGCTTACTCTTAGCAGTTTCCTTAATATGTTGCAAATAGCATTAATCAGCTATTAATGTGCATAATGCTGTATAATAGGGGATGTTGCTTTTAAGGTGTTTCTAAGAAATTTAGCATGTGAATACGGGGGTGGGGAGATAAAGGTGAAAGTTAATGGGGAATGTGCAGGCGTTCAATTGTGCATATACTTCAATAGGAGGTGCAAATTAAGTATTATTAAGGACTTTGTGGAAAATATGAGGTTTAAGAGGTGATGCACACTTTCTGAGAAGCAGCTTAAAAGCATAAAAGGCAATACAGGAAAAATAATGGAGTTATTAGGGCAATTGTTTGAGGAAGCAGGAAACCACTGGACAGCTATGGCAATGGAGCTGAAGAAGTGAATGTCCCAGGTGAGATGTATATGGCTAGGAGAACAGAACTTTTGGGCTTTGGCATGGGGGCATTGAACATAAAAATGAAGAGCTGGTGTTGGATCTTGATAGAAACAGCAAGCCTATGTATGGGCTTGCCCCATGTTTACAGTAAGTAAAGTGAATTGAGCAAAGTTCTAGATATAGGTGAAGGCACAAACAAAAGGAGACTAGAGAGGATGAAGTTGTAGAACTTAATAGTAGAAGATGGCCAAAATCTGAAATGTTTTTACTAAGTGGCATAGAGGGAAGCTGTAACTGCAGTGTCTTCTTGAATCAACCATGTCATAAAAAGCAGGAAATATGAGGATATTTTAGGAAAAGCAAAAATGAATTGGCGATAGGATAACTGGGAAATGAAGGACAATTTAAAAAAGAAAAAGCCTGTGTCTGCACACCTAATTAATAAGGGAGATGGTTGCTTCAGATATAAAGCAGAGCTTGCCAACACCTTTGGAATTCTAGCATAGCATCGTAGGTGCAGCCACAGCCACAAACTGGCTTCGACAGGAGGTAGAGGCAGCCAGTCACAAAATGTCTGCTGCAGCTTAACCTATAAACACACAGTGTAGATCATTGTGTTGTGGTGGCAGCTGCTGCCAAAGTAACATTAAAAAAAAATCTGTACAGCCAATGAGAAGCCCAGCTGGGCAAAAGCCCCACTTGACCTCTACCTGTTTTCTTTTAAAAGCTTGGTGGGCACCCACAAGTACTGCCTTAAGTATCCTGATATATAAATTATAAAAAGGAGGTCTTGAGAAAAAATTCTGGAAGAATATTATTGGCTTATGAGTAATCAGTCAAGTAGTTGAGACTTAGCTTGACTGTGAGGGGGTAAAAATTCACAGCTGGTAAAACTTTCATTGTGGTATAGTGAATGATGAGGAAAACCATGGGATTTGAGATTTCCTATGGATGGAAGAAGAGAGCGAAGAACACCCCCAATAGAAAGAGGGGAAACAAAGGCAGGAATTTTGATGAGTCTTTTCTTAGTGGACTTGAAGGGTTAGAATCTGATTAGATCGGGATCAAGAACAGCATTAAAGAAGATAAGGATCACAGCCATTGGAAGCAAATCCTGTGGGCAGGTATTGAGGGACAGGGTAGTGGGGCAAGCCATAGAGCATCAGAAGCAGGGAAGTGCTAGCAATCTCTAGAATGTGTAGATCGTGGAATAGATCAGTGGATGATGGAGGTTATGAATTTGTAACGAACAAAGCTGCCACTCTGCCCTCTAGAGAGATTTGTCTGTTGGAAAACTCTGATGTTTATGTGGCTGGCAGTGAGCAGGGTTTGCACCTATAGCTAGCTAGATTTGGAATTTTGTGTTGATGAACCTGAAATGTTGAGTTGTAAAATGGGGAGAATTCTTACAGAACAGCTGCTTCGGTGCTAATAGTGTCTTTTATCAGCTCAGTGGAGTCTGGGGCCTGATAAGTCTTTTGCTTTGTCCCTTGTTGTAGGTGGGATCTGTGGTTTCCGTGGGCTGGCTGCGCTCCAAGAAGGCTGTGGACTGGCGCCTGTTCCGCAATATCTTCATGGCTTGGTTTGTCACAGTCCCCATTTCTGGCCTCATCAGTGCTGCCATCATGGCACTGCTCAAGTACCCCATCCTTGGAGCATGAAACAGAAGTGCTGAAAAACCTGTAGCTTGCTGCACAAGCGCCTGTCTGCATATCCTTGCCAAGTGCTGAAACAGTGTTAGGTGACTACCAAGTGCAAGAGGGCAGGGTATCTTTTGTGCTGTACCTGCTTTACATGTGCTATCTTGTCTTGGAACTAGCTATGTCACATAGCTATCATGAGTCCTACTTCTCCTGGGCTGTGAATTGTGTGTATACATTTCTATACTCTTTTTGTATTGAGCTTTAACTTCATTTGATTAATGTTGTCAGACGTATCATTCTCAAATTTATTCTTTGAATTGAATTTCAAATCTGTCAAGCACAATGACGAGGGAGGTGTAGCCTAGCAGAAATGTGTGTGGGGCCACTTTTATAAATAAAGCCTTTTTAAATAAACTGGGGTGTGTTCTTGTGAAGCACTGACAGCTTTGCCAGTTGATTCCTTCCTGCTGCTACTGAAAAGAGTAGGAACAGTGATAGGTGACAGTCTGCAGAGGAATTAGGTGGATTCCTCCCTGCAGTTCCTTGTAGACCAAAAACCTGATGCAAGCGGAAACAGATGGAGGCTCAAGGTGGAGTCCCAAAGAAATATAATTGTTCTTGGTCATCTGCAAAAGTGCCTTTTGATTTATTTCTGCTGTCTATGCTGACAGCAGACTTCAGGCTGGTCATTCCAGATAACTGTTGTTAAAGTAAATTGCAGGGTATGCTAGCCACCTGATAGTTGGAATACTATGATTTCTATCCTCAAATAGGTGAGGGAGGGTGTGAAGATAAGATGGCTGTAGTGTTGTATACTTTTAAAGAACATTAGCATACTGCAATGTGTGGGTTTTTTGAAGGTTGGTTGCTGCCCACATTTTGGAAGTAGTGGAGAATTAACTGGATAGACATTTGGTGAAATTGGCCTTTTTGAATACTGCCTGTGACATGAATGGCAAAGTGCCTGTGTCAAATATAGGGAGTATGGTAATATAATAGCTAGGCCAAGAGTTGCTTTCAACAGTTCTGAAAGATAGCTGAAGAGCAAACAAGTGCCTCTACATTTGTTACATAAGAGCAGGGCCTGTTTAAATGGCCCACTTGTTGATAGGAAAAGCCATTTGTAAGTTCAGTCTTAGCAAGTTCTCAGTCAACTCAAGTATAGCTTTACTAACCATTGGGGGTGGAATGAACAATGTTACCAGCTGAGGACAACAGTGGTAGCTTAGGCCACACTTTGTTTTGCTTTTGCAAAACTTAAAGGGAATGACAAATCCGAAAAGGGTGGCAGAAATGAAATGTCAATGGGAATGCAAATGTTGGAACGGGAGGTGGGAGACATTGAAAAATTACTTCTTGGCCATAAGAACTATAAAAATGTCTGAATATTTATATTGCAGCAGAGCACAGTAAGCCATATGCTAACATAATAGGGGCTTCTGGTAAATACCTTGATTCCAGGTTTTCTGATAGCAACTGATATAACAATACGGCTTGGTATCAGAACAGTAACAGGATCTTCGGTATATTAAAAGACTAATACACTTTGGAAATAAGCAGTTCTTTCAAAAGGCTTGCAGAAAAAGACAGTTTATAAATCTATCTAATAATAAAGTTCATACTGGTTGCAGTTTTTCAGGAGATTTCCTCAAAAATAAATAGACCTGTTTTATGGTGCATGGATAGAAGTTTGTATCTCCTACAAATCTCTTGGCATAGGTGCTGAGAAATGGCATAACTGCTGTCCCTTAATGTTAGTGAGGTGAGGCCTGCTTTAGAACACACGCTTGCTAGCAATGCCCTAAACAGCAGTAGTTTGGGTGCCAGGACAAAACAATGACTAGTCTGCCTTCCTGGTTGCAAATATTAGTGGTTTAATTGTTTTTAGGAAAACTTTGTGCTGTTGTAGGGAGTTACATTGACCCTCATGAATAGTCTGAAGTGGTACAGTCCCTTTTAGAAGAAGAAGAGTTGGTTCTTATATGCTGCTTTTCTCTACCTGAAGGAGTCTCAAAGCTGAACCCCCAAGGGCATTACTCAAGGAGTTGGACATTTCCATTTGGAAAGGCATATTACTTTGCAAAATCAGAGACATTCATGCCTAAAGCTTATTTCTCTCCTTTTCATAATTTTCTTGAAAAATGTATCATGTTTTATAAGAACTTGCCCCGAGCCCACCTGTTAGTATAGAAGGGTCAGTAGTAATTGGCTAAGGATAGCTTTCTGCTGCTGGTTCATAGCAGTCTTGCTGAGCAAGGCTGGTGCCCCTATAGAGAATCCCTTATTCTACACAGGATACAACTTCCCACTAGTCTCACTGAGAGCATGACTGCATTCGCTTTTTCCCAGCATAACCAATGCTCGTCAATAAATGCAGATGAGAGACTAGAAAACCTTGGGCAGATATTCCTGCTTGCTGTACAGAATTTGAGGGATGTCATTTGTTAAATGCATGATTTTACTTAATTGGCATGTCTCTTCCTAAATAATTTAGCAAAATCTGTCTGTCTGCCTGTAAGCTTCTGAACTCAGCAGCCATTGCAAGTGGTCCCAGCATTACCAAGGATTTGTAGACATAATTCTTTAAATCAGTGGCTTTATTCTCATGTTTGCTAATGCTCAACAAATAGAATATGGTTGAAACAAATTAGCATATAGGCAGATTGTAACTTCCTTCTAATTCATGAACATTTTAGGCTGAATTGAAATCAATACCAAACATTTCAATAACAAAACTCAATTGTCAGTGCTTGAATTACAAGGGGGAGGAGAGTTGTTGCTTTTAGTGGGTCCATGATTTGGCCTGTCCCACTATTGTGTATTGGCACTCACAAGGCACTTCCCTGCCTGGACCTTTCAGCCATGTGAGTGCACAGAATCTGCCATCTCTCTGGCTGCACCTAAATGGATGGTCTGGTCTGTATATTTCTTTTAGTGTTTCCATCCACTCATGTATGACTCCAGAGTCTCCAACCTGCCTCTTTATATCCTCCCCTTCTCTCCATAGACCCAAGGCAACTTACATTATTCTCCTCTCTTCCCTTTTACCCTTAAAACAACCTTTTGAGGTAGATCAGATTGTAGGTTGGTCCAAGGACACCCAGCGGCTTCCATGGCAGAAGAGCTTTGAACCTGGGTTTCCTATATACTACTCTGACTCTAACCACTACACTATTACTCCTTGTACTCTATACATTTGGTTTGGTTTGGTCTGGTCAAATCCTCCTGCCAGTCACTTTTTTGCCAAACCCGAGTCCTAGCTGCCTCAGTCAGTGACATATGCTACGTAAAAGTATTTTCCAATCAAGTAAAAATGCCCAGACTTTTGACTCCCCCCCCCCCCACACCTTACACTTATATTGGAGGAGGTAATGTTAGGCCCCAAAGGAAGCTCTGCATTTTAGCAGAGGAGAGTTTGTGAGAGACTCAAAATGGCCACAGAAGATGACTAGATTCTCTTGGGATGGGGTAGAACTGAGACAAAGGCTTTGGGCCTGGCTGCTTTGAATTCCTGAAAATTCATTTGAAGACTAGGTTCCAGACTTTGACTCTTGCTACTTTAAAAGGTTAAAAATGTTATGTAACAGCTTTTCAGATGTCTGTTACAAATGAAGAGGAAAGTGGATGAAACATGATAGTGGTTTTGTTTTCTGTTGTACATGTCATACTTCATCAAACATTTTGCAATGATTGTAGGACTTTTGAGGTATTCCTCTTCTGTGTCATGTCTTCCTATCCGAGAACACACTGTCTCAAGCAAAACTGGCAGGGAGTTCCTCCAACAGTACTTTCAATTCTGGCCTTGGTTCCTTCCTTGCTAGAGATGTCACATCCTATTACAACACTAAGAAGTTGACTTGAGTTTCCTACACTCAGTATAAAGGAGAATAAACATAAACTAAGCTCAGCTTTATCCAAAACAGTATTTTTTCCAAACAGAGAGGGACGGACATAATACTGCCATGTGTGAAGCCTTATGATATTGCATCGAACAAATGGGTCATCAGATGGCCATCTGCTTTCTCCTTTAGGTATTATTGAACTTTGTGATAAGTAAATTAAAAATAATTTTTTTTAAATAAAATTAAATATTTTAAATTTATTTAATTCACAATTTGTCAACCTTTTCAACAAGTATCTGGTTTAAAATGATTCAAACACAACATTTTATTAAAATTAAAACCTTAACATTTAAAACTTTAATATACTTAGCAAGGCAAAATAGTTTATTTTGTAGCTCTAAAGGTAAAGGTAAAGGTATCCCCTGTGCAAGCACCGAGTCATATCTGACCCTTGGGGTGACGCCCTCCGGCGTTTTCATGGCAGACTCAATACGGGGTGGTTTGCCAGTGCCTTCCCCAGTCATTACCCCCCAGCAAACTGGGTACTCATTTTACCGACCTCGGAAGGATGGAAGGCTGAGTCAACCTTGAGCCGGCTGCTGGGATTGAACTCCCAGCCTCATGGGCAAAGCTTTCAGACGGCTGCCTTACCACTCTGCGCCACAAGAAGCTCTTTTTGTAGCTCTAGTTCCCTTTAATTGTATTTTAACAGGTGATATACCCAGTGACCGCGACAAAGGACCACTTAACCCTAATAAAAACAATTATATACTAATAATTTTTTTTTACTCAATGAGACGGGAGCTAATTTTTGTTTGGCCCAGTTTTTCTGTGTGGGCAGTTTTCCATGTGCACTTTTTTCTTGTTGTTTTTAAATTATTATTACAGGCTTTTTTGTGTGTGTGTAGTTTTCATGGGGGCTTTTTTCACGTGCATTTTCTTCTGGTTAGGGTTTCTAGGGTATCCCTGGAGGGGAAGATACATGCCATAATAGGAATTCTATTTAACAAGCTGGTGTCCTCTTATACCACAAACAGTGATGTCTGGTCATTATTTTTTTCCAGTTCTTTCCTGTGCATTCTCTGTGGTATAAGTGTTAATGAAATCATGTTTACTTTTGCTATCTGTGGAGATCTTTGCTAGGTATAGGTTTTAACCCATACTCAGGGCTCAGACTTGTCTGCAAAGGTGTTTTCATTACCTTTTATTTGTCCTTTGATCTGCTTCAAGATTTCCTTTGTCTTCCTTCTTCATTACCCAACCCTCCCTCTCCCCCTGCCAGGTAAAATCAACAAGCCCACAGAGATAGGGATAAGAAGTTCTACTGGGAGTCATTCATTGGTGCTGGTCATTTGGGGGTGATAAGTTTCTGCTGGTTTATGTGCAGAGCTTTATTTTGTTGTTGTTATGTGCAAAGTCGTGTCCGACCCATCGCAACCCCATGGACAATGATCCTCCAGGCCTTCCTGTCCTCTACCATTCCCCGGAGTCCATTTAAGTTTGCACCTACTGCTTCAGTGACTCCATCCAGCCACCTCATTCTCTGTCGTCCCCTTCTTCTTTTGCCCTCGATCGCTCCCAGCATTAGGCTCTTCTCCAGGGAGTCCTTCCTTCTCATGAGGTGGCCAAAGTATTTGAGTTTCATCTTCAGGATCTGGCCTTCTAAAGAGCAGTCAGGGTTGATCTCCTCTAGGACTGACTGGTTTGTTCGCCTTGCAGTCCAAGGGACTCGCAAGAGTCTTCTCCAGCACCAGAGTTCAAAAGCCTCAATTCTTTGACGCTCGGCCTTCCTTATGGTCCAGCTTTCGCAGCCATACATTGCAACTGGGAAGACCATAGCCTTGACTAAACGCACTTTTGTTGGCAGGGTGATGTCTCTGCTTTTTAGGATGCTATCTAGATTTGCCATAGCTTTCCTCCCCAGGAGCAAGCGTCTTTTAATTTCTTTGCTGCAGTCCCCATCTGCAGTGATCTTGGAGCCCAGGAAAATAAAATCTGTCACTATCTCCATTTCTTCCCCATCTATTTGCCAGGAATTGAGAGGGCCGGATGCCATGATCTTCGTTTTCTTGATGTTGAGTTTCAAGCCAACCTTTGCACTCTCCTCCTTCACCCGCATCAACAGGCTCTTTAGTTCCTCTTCACTTTCTGCCATTAAGAGCTTTATTAGGCAGTCCTATTTTTTTTGGTAATGCAGACATTAAAAGAAATTGTTGAATTTGTACTTGTTTGGTTAATGGAACTTCCAAATACAGGATCAAGTTTCAATGGCTCAATTAAAGGCAGAACAGCTTGGTACAGTAGCCAAAACACTTTGGGTAGTGTCTTTATAGGTAAGCTCTGTGTCAGCTTAGAGCTGTGAACCTGTTATGGAGACTGAGCTGGCAAGTAAGGACTGATGTTCCTTTGGGGCATCAGAAGGTATGTCCAGGGGCTTAAGTTTGAATTTTAGTTTGCTACTGGGGGTGGATGGGAGGAGCAATCCATTTCAAGGTACTGTCCTTCACTAAAAAGGAAGTGGCTCATTGATGGATGTATAGCACTGGTTCTCAACCTTCCTAATGCCGTGACCCTTTAATACAGTTCCTCATGTTATGGTGACCCCCGACCATAAAATTATGTAAGTGCTCTTTCACAGAAATTAAACTGAAACTGACCAATGGCATGAAGATCCATTGTTCATGATTGTATATAAATTGTTTTTTTCCCCAGGGTTTCTCAGTTCAGTTCTGCCTCTTGTCCCACCATGCTGATCTCACTCTTTTCCGCTGCTCCAGACAGACAAACGCTCTATCTCAATCTACCCCGGCCAAGCTGCTCGCCCTGCCACGACCCCTCTGAAAGGGTCATTCAACCCCAAAGTGGTCCCCACCCCCAGGTTGAGAACCACTGATGTATAGGAATATGAATAGTAATCAGATAAATCCCCACTAATCTGATCCAAGCCTTCTGCAGAGGCTGTTAGTAGATGTGAGTCCAATACATTGCTCTATGTTCTAAGATTCATGCCCCAAATATTCTACGGAAACCCAGTGAAGCACAATGTGGAAAGCTTGGAGTAAAAAACAAACAAAAACAATTTGACATCTTTGTTCTATTGAAAAATGTACTAAGTTGAATATTTCAAACGTTTTGTTCTTTAATGTTCTTGCAAGTGATACTTGCAGCTGTGTAGCTGTGGAAGCAATACTGGGATACTTAGAGCACAAGGGATGCATGTGGAAGGTCCCAGTTGCAAACCTGAGTGCCTCTGGATAATCAGGGATAAGACAGCAAATGCTTGAGTTCTTTAGGAAGTGTCAATCAAAGCAGACAAGTCCAGGCTATAGATGGACCAGTAGTAGTATGCTGGCAGCTTGAGGCTCTGAAAAGCACTTACTGCTGGTAGGGTTCAACCCCTGCTGTATAATTCACAATGCTTAACCCACAAAAGCTTGGTTGGGATACTCAATGGAATCTGAAAAGAAGATACAATGTTGTTTCCCTAAGAGCGCTCCCTGTGCTTGGGGATGGTTGAGGAGCTTAATGTCGCATTCAGGTGGCTGTCTGGCACAGAGTTTAGCTTCTCAAAAATTCCTGCTGACTATTAAAGAAATGAGGTGACAGATAGTAGTTAAAACTGCAAAGGCTGATCTCATGAATGTCCCGGACACAAAGGTCCTTCTCCCATCAGTCTTCAGGTGGGCAAGTGGATATGTTTCTAACCTCTTCTGTTTCTGCCCACTTTTCTGTTCCCTCCACATCATTTCCACTCTACCCTAAATGTACTCCAGTCCCTTCTAGCTAAGAATGGCGGGGCCATGAACACAGTCAAAATAAATCTGTCTAGAACTCCCGTAATCTTTGATTTCCAGGTATGAGCAGATATGTTGTCATGAAGGGCTTTGAGAGCAAAACTGCCTCCTCAGCAGGACTAAGTGAGAACTGTTGAATGCTCGCCATATTTTTCTATCTCCTCTGATCCCTTCTAGTAACCTTGTGAATGAGCTGTTTAATTGCATAGTGGAGATGATGCAGTCATCAAAAGCTGACTTGTTTCGCGCGGCAGCCTAGTGTCTGCAGCAAGCTTAATATATGTGCCAATCTGCAACCTGCAGCCTATAATTATGTCATTATTCTAATTCCTCTTCCGCCCATGTCAGGCTATTTGGAGCCTTGAGCTGGTGGGCGGCATCAGGAGTTCTAAAGTGCTAAGTATGCGGCAGGCTGCCGTTGCCTTGAGAATTTCCTGCCCCAAATCCAGGCAAGACTTGTTTCCCAGGGGCTGCTCCAACCTTATCCAGACAAGCTCTCTGGCGTTTTGTCCCATGGAGCAGAACATTTCTGCTCTGTAGATAAGGCCTCTTGAGATGGAAGCAAGTCCTTTTTTTTTCTCTTAGTGAGGGAGTGCAGGTGTTGGCAGCTGAGTAGGAGGGCCCTGAGAACCACTCTACAGGATTAGGCGAAGGGGTCAGTTCAGTCCACTGTTCTCCAGCAGCGGCCAACCAGAAGCTGGCTGGAGGTGATGAATTTCCCCTCTTGCTCGACCCAGCATTTGGCATGTGGGCATGCGCTGCCCCTGTGCACAGAGGGCCTAGTTGGCATTGTGGCTAATCGTTTCTCTTACAAAATATTGCTTAAGCCTAAATAATCTTAACTAGGGGCTGTTGTCTCATGTGGCAGCGAATGGTGCAATTTCATTATACGAGGTATGAAACAGCATTTATTATATTCCTTTTATCAGCTGAAAATTGGTTCCTAGGTTGGCTTACAGCAATTAAAATATATTGCTGGGAGTGGGGAAGGAAGTATTACCAAGCAAGGCCAGGGTCCAGCCATATTGAGGCTTTCTGCTGCTCACTGTCTCACTGATGGTCTCAACTATGATAGTTGTTAGCTGGGGGGGGAGGGGTGTTCTCAGCTGGAAGTGTCCTGCCATGACTTCCTTTAGTGCCCTGAGTCGATGGCCAGTCAGTTTCATTGGGTGATCTTGCATTCTTATATCACGAGAGAGGAGACAAAGTTCTGGAGGTAAGGGGTAGAAATTAATTTGTTGCAAGGAGTGGCCTGAGCTGTGTGTACACATGTGTGCCCATGCATGTACAAAAGCACACATTTCTCTCTACGATCAGAAAGGGCTGACAGGGCTATAGCTACTTGAAGTTTAGGAAACGTCAGTAATATGCGTGGTTCCTGTTCCTTTCCATTTCTCTGCTCTGTAATCAGTTGAAGATCCTTTCCAGGGGCTCTCCTCAGGCAGCTGAATCTGGCAGTGGCAGGAAATCTCCACCTGGTCCTGGCCATGCAGTAGTCAGGTGCTTAGACATTTGTTGCAAAACTTGAGTGTTGAGACACGGTTGAGTTGATGCCGTAGGATAGTCAGAAAGAGTTTGTGCGCAGAGAGCCTGATGACTGTTCAGGTTACCTGGAGACACAGCTGCTTCTCATCCAATCTTCCATAGTAGGAAATCTCAGAGATGGCCTGGTGTCACTCTGGAACAGTGCAGTGAGTGAGCAGTGTGCCAGTATCTCATTGGGTAGTGCCAGGTTCTGTTTGGCTGCCACTTTCTGTATATCCTGCCTGAGGGTTCTCTGGCTGGCTCCTTCTGAGTCACTCCAAGGTCACTGGCAGCTGCTGTTCGCTCACATGGACGTCACAGACTCATTTCTTTTATGTGCCAGAGCAATCCACTTAATAACTGACTCCCCACGTTTGTCTGCCAGATCAGTTCAGTACCCTTAAGCATTTGACTATAAATACACAGGACAGTCCCTGCGTCTGTCTTGCACAGCAGTGTTTATTGTCAATGCAATTTTTAATATAGTGGGAGCATGAGCAATCTGATTTTCCAGTCTGCATTATGGTGTAAAGGGGGAGGGGAGATATTTATATGCATTAAGAGGAAGAACAGTATTTCCAGAGGCTCTTGAGGAGGATAAAAATGGCCCCTTAATAAACCATACCGTGTCACTATGATGTGTGTACATGTCCAGTGGCACAAGGGAGCTCATGAGAACTTGGGGTTCCCATCCTAGTTACAAAGCTGCTCGTGACTAGCTTGCAGGAGTGTGTTAAAACTAATTTGGTACCAGTTTGTGGCTGAAGCCTTGGAAGGAGATCAAGTCCTTTTTCCATAGCCTGGCAGGGCTCTCCGGTGCCTGAGAAGCCCCTTCATCTTACTCTGGATGAGCCCTAGGCTGGTTGAGGGAGACAGGTGTCACTGTGATGGTATCACAAACAGGCAGGTGTCTTTCATGGCCGCCGTCTTGAACAGCCAGAAAAAGCCGGCCTTCTTGCCTTCCCTCCTGATCAACTGGTTGACTTAATTGCTATGAATACCTTTTGACAGAGTTTGCTTTCAAGCTGGTTTATAAAAATAAATAAACAATACAATTAAAAACAATTAAAAACAAAGGTCAGCATTGTTATATGGGCAACTAGAAACAGGATTAAATGCAGCATGGCAAAACAAACAAACCCACACAGAACCACCCCGTGTCTATAACTGCTTCTCTTCATCCATCCGTTTGTATGCGTGCGTGTGTGTGTGGGGGGGGGGGGTTGTGTGGGAGCAATGGAAAATAACTCTTGGAGAAGCTTTCTGGGAAGGGTTCAAAGTACTTGAGCTTCTGTTGGGATGTAATTGGTAAAAACAACTAATTCCTAATAAAGAGAAATCCCCCCTCCCCATCTCCCTCTGGAATGGGGGGAAAGGGCAAAACCAACTCAAATGATTTTGCCCTCATTAAGGTAAAGGTATCCCCTGTGCGAGCACCGAGTCATGTCTGACCCTTGGGGTGACGCCCTCTAGGGTTTTCATGGCAGACTCAATACGGGGTGGTTTGCCAGTGCCTTCCCCAGTCATTACCGTTTACCCCCCAGCAAGCTGGGTACTCATTTTACCGACCTCGGAAGGATGGAAGGCTGAGTCAACCTTGAGCCGGCTGCTGGGATTGAACTCCCAGCCTCATGGGCAGAGCTTCAGACAGCATGTCGGCTGCCTTACCACCCTGAGCCACAAGAGGCTCTTTAGCTCTCATTACAGATGTGTTAAAAAACAAACGAACTCAGAAGCTGCAGTAGCCTGAGAAGAGAATACTATGCTGAGGACCGGGCCTTGGGAGAGGACCCCATCCAGAAATACCTAAGACGTAGCCAAGAGCTTATTTTCATAAGCTCTTTCCTTGGTTGCTGGAGCCAGGATAGTGATGAGCATGCCTGTCCTTGAGAAGGGGCTGTGCTGAAACAGGCAGTATTTCTGCCAGAGCCTGGCTGCTTTGTCATAGGACTGCAGAGACCAGCCCGAGAAGGGCATAAGAACTGGAGAAGAGGACGTCACCCAACCTACCTACTTCGACTGAGATGGCTGAATTCAGAGAATCGGCTTCGGAACCTGATAAGTGTATCCGCTAGATTCTACCCCCAACCCCACCACAACTGGATTTTGATCAGAACAAATTAGTATACTGGTATATTTTTAATCATGGCCTCATTTCCTACTTCATGCCTCTGTATTCCAGAGCTTATGGGGTGAGGGCTTGCATTGTCTGTATGTTTGTTTTAAGGCCAGGGAGACCATTGGCAGGTGAGAAACAGGACTCAATACTGTGAGAAAGAATGTCTTACTGAATGTTACCCCCTGCCCCCATTTAAAAAAAATAAAAATAAATTTACACACAGGATTTATATATCACATTTATACACTACCAGTCCCTTGACGAGCAAGACTTAGATGGTTTACAACAAAGCAAAATACAATTCAGTAGATCATCTTAAAGGCAATAATAATAATAATAATACATATGTATGTATGTGTATGCATATATAATGTATATATACATGCCACTGTACTCTACATTTATTAAATGTGTGTGTGTGTGTGTAAAATACAATTTAAAACCAACCTAATAAAATCTCCTACTAAAACATAGAGGCATCCAACAGCCCAATTGTAAAAATGATCTACTTTTATTCCAGATTAGATTTTTATTCCAGACTGCAGAGTCTACAGCTGAAGTCCTAAAGCGGGAACATCCTTGTTCCTTTTTGGGAGTACATTTTATGTCCCCAGAGCAGAATGAATAACTGAGTGGAAAAAAGGTCAGCCAAAATGCAAACTTTTCCTACGTTGTCAGTGTTTACTGTTGTAGTATCTCATGACACAATATCTTTACACCGCCCGTGGCGCCGCGGGCGCCACGGACTAAATAAACCAGTAAGCCCTTGGAAGGCGGGCTGTGTCCGGGATGAGGAAGGGTGCCGATTGGCCCCTTCCTCATGACAGACTATCGGAGGGACCAATAGGCAGGCGCGAAGCGCCTGCCGATTGGTCCCTCCGATTCCTTGCCGGAGCAACTGCGAGCCGCGCGTAGCGCAGCTCACAGTTGCTCCAAGCCAGCCAGCCTCTAAGAACCTCTAAGCCAGTGGTCCCCAACCTTTATTAGGCTGGGGACCGGCAGGGCATCGGCCCGCGCCCGTGGGGGCCGCCCCCGCGGGGGCCGCCCCCACGCATCGGGCCGCGCCCGCGAGCCGCACCCACGGATCGGGCCGCGCCCGCCGGCCGCGCCCGCGGATCGGGCCGCGCCCGCGGATCGGGCCGCGCCCGCCGGCCGCGCCCGCCGGCCGCACCCGCGGATCGGGCCGCGCCCGCCGGCCGCACCCGCGGGCCGCGCCCGCCGGCCGCGCCCGCCGCCGCCCAGGGAGCCCCCGGCCTCTAAAAACGCATCGCCGGCACAAGAAGATGGCCGCCGGCAAGAAGAACGCGCCCGGGAGCCGCCCGCCGAAGGAGCTGCCCACCGCAAAGGAGCTGCCCGCCGAGAAGGAGCCACCCAAGGAGCTGCCCGCCGCGAAGGAGCTGCCCGACGTCGCTACAGCCCTCTCACCGGTAAGCTACCTTTCCTCACCCTGCCCTCGCCAGTCCCTCGCTCTCCACCCCCCTGCTAGGGCCCATTGTATTTGGAATACAATGGGCTTTTTTACTAGTTTGATATATATAAAGAAGTTATAAACAAGGAAAGCACATTTTTGATGCTCAGTTGTGCAGGGTAGAAAAAGACCCAAAATGTACCCAAGATTTGATAATCCCAAAGGGATAAATATGTGTGGCAAGTACAACTTGCAAGCAACTTTAATCTGTCTCAGTAGCATAAGACTCAGATTCTTGGATGGAGCCCAAAGTAAATGAACTGCCAGAACGTCCCAGGATTTTGTAACTGGCGACTGCATATTGAATTTGGCATCGTCCAGTGTGGATGAGCGGTGCCTTTTGTCAACCGGGTCAGATTAACACCTGGGTTATAGAATAATTGTTACGGGCCAAATCAGTGAACACCTCCCCCAGCATCAAGAAAGAGAAACCCACCAGTTGTGCTCATCTCAGCAGCCTGTGAGTCTTGAAGATGGAAGCTTTTTCTGTGTACCAGAGCATAGGATTGTACTGTAAACTGTTAATACTTTGAAATTGCCTATCGATATGATCAGAGAGTTGGAAGGGGCTATACAGGCCATCTAGCCCCAACCCCAGTACAGGATCAGCCTCAAGCATCCTGCCTAAAACATACAAACAAGCTTGTAGAAAATACATGTCATGAATTGTATATATTCATCCTTTCCCCCCACTTTACCATTTTCATCCCATATTACCACTTTTACCACATTTTAGACATTTTTTAACTGTAAAAAGTGCAGCGCAATTCCTGTCAAAGTAATGTGAGATTCTAAAGTGGTTCCTTGAAGCTCCAGGAATGTTATCTCCCCTTTACTGGGAAACTGAGGGTTGGGTGTGGGTCATGAGGTTTCCTGAAGCGATGACCCAACAAACACATGCCAAGGATCATGTGATCCCAGCCCGTAGTCTTGTTTTGGAGGACTTGAAAAGACCACATGCTCCTTGCCTTGGTGACAGGAAAACTCCTATCTGGAGTCCTTGGCCCATTTTAGAAGAGTGAAGTTATTACAGTTAGTGGGATGGCAATTTTTTTTCATATATGCCCCACTTTGAAAATGAATGAGAGTCCAATTCTTTCTTACCAGCCTGGGAGGCATTTGCTTTGCCTGAACATGCTGAGCAATCTTGCTTCATTAACTCCTTGGGATCGGTGGGGGTGGTTTAGTAAAGGATGTGAACGCCTATCTCGGCCCCTCTTGCATGGAAAAGGGACAGCAGGTGCACCTCCCCCCTGCTACCTCTCAGTAGATGCGGGTGGCCTGGTGCTGGGCGTCTGCAAAAGATAAAAGGCAGAAGCAAGATCCCTTGATGTAGCACTTATCAGAGGAGAACAGCCAGGAGGCTGTCATGGGACATCCCACACAAGCTAGACTGGACCTCCTTTGCCACTGCTATCTTTCTTGCGAAGTGCTCTGGAGTTGAAGGGACGTCTGCTTATGGCCAAGGAGTTGGGGAATTGATAGTCTTACAGGAGTACCACACCATTTCTACAGTGTGTACATTAAACGTCTTATTTTAAGTTTCAAGGATTTAACCAGACCTACAGCGGACACAGAACCTCTGCATTTCCCAGGAGATCTAAATCTATTTTCCAAGCACAATTGCTGCTGAATTGTTAAAACATGCCCCCAAATATCCCACTGAGATCCATTCACTGTGTGCTTCTGACACTGTCTCTAGGGGTTGAGTCAGAGGGGTGGTGGGTCTCTGAGAACCCTGCTGCTCCCCTGGAGTTTGTTTATTTAGAGCATTTCCTATCCCGCTTTTCTCTCCAATGGGTGCCCAAAGTGGCTTACAAAAATACTCTTGCAATTTAAATAAAGAACAGTGTAAACAAATAAGCAGGAGGAAAGAAACAAAAGTGTACAAAATGTCCTAGGCTTGTCCAATATGCACTGGGGCGGCCCATCAAGGCCACAGACTGAGCCGTGTGCTAAGAAAGGAGGACGCTTTGGGTCTTGTGCTTCAGCTTCTGTCCAAGGCCTCCATTCTTGCACCAAGCCCAGAGGAGCCAGTTGTGAAGGTTCAGGTAGGGAGATGTGGCTTCCATGACAGATTTGCCATTGGCCTTTGTAAGGGATGGCCAATGAATGGGACCGGAGGCTGCGTGCTAAGTAGTGTGCTCTCTGCCACCTGGGTGATTGGGTCCTGCTCCAGCAAATGGCGATGAGTTTGGGAGAGACAGGTAGGGGCTTGAGCGCTATGATGCTTCAGGCAGCTCATAAAGTCTTGATGATAACACAGGGGTGGCTTGACTGGCTGGGAGCCCCAGGGAGTAAGAAGGGCATAGATGTCAATGAGCTTAGAAGGGTGGAAAACCATGTAGAATCGGCGGTCTCCTGCACTAGATTTTTGGTGGTTTGGGAGCGGAGGAAAATGCGGGTTTCCAGAAGCTTCATTATCACAGCTGACTTTAGCACATTTGTGCAAGTGAGGCCACAGGCCTGCATTGCACAAGGTGGCACCCAGGGGATTTGCTGCGTGAGCAGTGCCACCTCGAACCCAGGGCTTGAATGTGGGCTTCTGCCTGGGAGCCAAAGAGCCTCTGTGACCCTGCGGCTGGGCCTGTTGCCTCATCAGAGATGATGGTTGGCTGCTCTGTGCTGCCTTTCCAGTGGCTGGCTACATTCCTGCTGCTGCTTGGTTAGGGCAACCTCTGGAGAGTCAAGGTCTTGATGACGGGCGAACATGATGGGAGAGCTGCCAGGATGTTGCAAGAGAGCTGCCGGTTGCACAAGTGTGGCTGGAAAGGAACTATGTAGAAACGATGACCAGGCTGCAATAAGGCCTCCTGGCCAAAAACCGCCCATTCTTAATCTCATGGAGGGACCCATGAAGTTAGTCAGAATGCGAGTGGGTGGGCATGAAGGGATGTGTCAGTGTTTGTCTCTTGTGGTCTCTCTTTGCAAACCCAGGGAATTGCTGGCTGCTAGTGTGGGATGGAAGGTGAATTTCCTTCAGGCCAGGCTGGATTCTGGAGATTTTTGGTGTGTGTGTGTGGGGGGGGGGGAATCACATGGGCATGAAATTAGAGTAACTGTGGCTGGGCAGGTAGTTGTGAATTTCCTTCATTGTGCATGGAATAGATGACTCTGGAGGTCCCTTCCAACTCTATGATTCTATGACCCGTGGTGCAAAATTGTGAGAGGGTGGCCATGGGGGGGGGGAGAATAGAGGTGGATCCTGAGGATCCCCCAGAGTCACATCTCAGTTCCAGAGATCAGCTCCCCTGTAGAAAATGGCTGCTCAGGAGGCTGGGCTGAGAATTGTGCCCCCCTGAGATCTCTGCCTTCCCCCAAGTCTCCAGGAGTTTCCAAGCCTGGAACTGGCAACCCTACCACCACCACCTGCCCCCTGCTAGGAGCCAGGGGGGGGGGACCTGGTAACCTTCCTGGGGAGGGTGTATGTTTGCCTCAATCACAATTTGGTGCTTTAGTGCAGAATAATGGGGGCATAGGCTCCTTTTTTTAAAAAGTGGGACATGTTCTTGGTTATTGATGCAATTTTATCTTAATTAGGAACCTTTGTCATTACATGTTACAGATTAGCCAAGAGTACAAATGGGCAGCCTCCAGGCTATGAGTCCAAGGGGTGGTGTTGGGCACAGCTTGGTTTCTGAGGGCCAGCTTGCCCATTACAACACCCCCCCCCCGCATCTCCCATGTGACTGCTGCAGGGACTTTCAGCCAGATGTGCGCAGGGAGTTCCCAGCTGGGAGATTAATTCCCAGACATGCGTGGGCCCAATCTGGATCAGGACCATGGCATGTGGAGAGAAGAGGCTTAAGATCCGCCCCCACTCCCATTTTGCTAAACCGAAATTGCTCTGATAAGTTACATTTGCACTGCAGCCAGAGATGCCTATAAGTTCCCCCAATGGGCAAATAGTGACTTCTGGGGCCATTTCACATTGGGGAGGCAGCCCTCTTCTCCCTGGCCCCTGCAGTCTTAATCTCTGTTGGGCCCAGACACACCTGCAAACTAAATTCCCAGAACACACCTGTTGAGAATGTATGTGTGTTTGGGGGAACAGATGGGGCTTGTCATGTGTGAACTGGCCCCAGGCAAGGCCCTCTCCTTGTGTACAACTGCCTTGGAGAGCTGCTGTTAAGGAGTACAACAAAAGGTACGTGAAGGACTTTGGATATGCTGAAGTGTCACGCGAGAGGCGTCCCCTCCTTCCGTTGCTGAGTTGCAAAAGTCAAAACAGTAAAATCTCAGTCTGAGTAGGTGTTTCCATTTTGCAGCCCTGCTTCTTTGCTAGTGAGACAGGAGCTGAAACATGATGCAGAAAACTCATTTAGAAAAGAAAAGCGCAGCAGAGGGTCAGGTGGTCTCTTCTTTTGATCAGTACTGGCAAAAGGACCATTTTCCAGTTACCTCCCCAGGGCCATGAGCTCAGCAGGGGAAAAATGCAAGAATGATAAGATACCTTTATCTGTTTGTTTTCATCCAGCCAGAGAATGTGCTTTCGGTGGGCTTCAGCAACTGTTTGCAAGTGGATTTTCCTGTTCCACACAGGAAAATCCAGCTGCAGATGATTGCTTGCTCTCCATCATGTGCAAAGCAGCCCCTCTGCGGGCTAACAGCAGTTTGGGTGATTTAGATCAAGGGCACTGTGTGTACTGTGTATCCCCCACCCCAAATCCTTCACCACTTGGCTTCTTTGGGAGCCCAAATCCGAGAAAGAAAGTGCTTTAGAGACTTTTGTCTGTGTGAGAAGCTGCCAGTCTCAGTTGCTCAATAGTTTTGATCTGTGACCAGACGAGTCTCTTGCAGAGTACAAGCTCTCTTGTATTATGAGGCATGTTTCATGCTATCCGTTCTCCGAATTCTCAGTTTGCTCTAGGATTTGTCATAATTCTGCCGTCTTCGTTTTGCATTTCGTTTGGAAAGTTCAGTTTGGATTTTGATACTGTTTCCTTTTGTGTATTCCCGGTTACATAAACCAATTAAGTTTTTAATTTCGGTCAAACCGCCTTGTAACTGTCAATTAGCAACCAGCCCGGGTGAAATGGCCCCGCAGGGCTTTGAGAGAAATGAGATCAGGATCCTCAGACTGTGCCTAATGAGGCCCCCGTAATGGGCTCCAGCAAGGGGGCAACCCTGAAGTTGGGGCTGCCGGCCCCTCTGGGAGCTTCGGCTTCAAAGGATGCAGAAGCGAGCACCGAGGACGGCAGAGATCTTGGTATGCGCAATCCATGGCTGAAAGACATGTGGCAAAAGCATTTCAGGACTGTGCAAAAGGCAATTGTCGGGCAGCATCCTTGGGGGATGGAAAGGAGCAGAAAAGGATCAAATTGCAGCAAAGCAGATTTTGGTAGGTAAGAACCTTGCCATTGTGGGACACATCATTCAAAGAGATGGGCAATCACCTTCTTTCCTAGAAGGGTCCCCAGGAAGCAGAGAATGGATGGGCCTCAGGCTTCTTGCATTGCAGGAGGATATTCCCTTGGGACCCCTCCCAAGTTTCTTTTCCGGGCTGGTGCCAGGTTTGTCGTAGGACCCTGACCAAGAACAGCAGTGCTTCCAGAGCACACAGTTCTCTTGCTCCTTCCAGCCTTGAGCACTGGCAGAAAGTAGGATGGCGGTAGGGTGAGAGCTAAAGTGCATAGCTTTGGCTGTGGCCATGAATGGAATGGGCCGTTTGCCTGCAAGGGTGTCTGAATGGGAGAGGAGTAACTGAATCTGCAAAAAGAACTAGTTCAGTTGGAGGTGGGTGAAACTGAGCCATTGGGCCTTTCTCCAAGAAGCCAGACTGCTGCAAGAATAGTGGGTGTGCTGTCTTCTCCTCGGTATGTACTTCTCTCCACCAGACAAGGTTTGTATACATTGTAAGGCTCCAGCTCTCTATGATCCAAAGTAATGCTGGAGTGTCCCGGTGCTAAAGGAAGCACATCAAGTTGAGTTTGGGACGGTGCTGGAAGGAGAGCCTCTCATGCCCTGGGGGCGGGGCATGCTACAGTCTCTAGCAGCAGCACATTGTGGTCCTTAGCCCACCCTCCCTATTGGTCTCCCAAAGCTTTTTCTGTGCAAGTTTCAGAATACTTGAGTCACATGAGTGACCTGGATGATCTTATTACGCTCCCAGAAAAAAACGGAGCAAGTTGTGAAGAGACACCTTGGGTCAGCTGTGCTGGAATTGGCAGCATACAATTATAACTATTGCTAACTAATAAAGAATGAAGGAAAGATGTGTAAGCCTTAGCACCCCAAGACACCTTCAGACACACAGCTTTCCACAGTGATAAATTCCAGAGGAGTGGCTGTCTTAGGGAAGGGACAGAAAGTAAACTTGTGTCTTCTTGAAGACAAACACAGGCAAAAGCTATTGTGAGCCAGAGGACAGTTTGTGAGATACACAAAGCACTGTCTTCCATTGGCAGAAATATGGGGGCAGGCATTTTGAAAAAGGGGTGGGTGGGTTTCCAGTACATTCCATAACCTTCATAGAACTTCTTAATCAGTTCTTTCTCGCTTTTTCTCGAATTTTAATTTTTTTCTATTATTTTTCTATCTTCTACCATTCTTAATAGGTTTTCATTGATTCAATGAGTAGCTTTTTGTATTATTTCTTGGGGGGGGGTCAACCCCCCAATCCTCCCTGCCCCCCATGTATGGCCTTGAAGGCAAGGCCTTTTTGTAATGGCACTTACCGGTACTGAATATGGGTGCCTTTTTAGGGGCTCTTAAGTCCTGAGCAGGGAATTGGTGAAATTGGGTACAAATGATGTAAAGTACTTTTTATGACTAACAAAAGACCAAAAAGAAAGAAAGGGAAAAACTCACACTGTATGGAGCCCTAAAAAGATATCATGGCCAAAAGATCATGAAGTTTTATGGTTCTGGATATGACTGATCTGAGGCAGGATGAGTTAAACCAGAATGGGTCACTGGACTGACAAGTTGCTCCAGGAGATCGAGTTTAAATAAGAATAGTGTGCCTTCAAGTGGCAACTGACAGGTGAAGGCGCCCAGGACCATGGGATTTTCAAGGCAAGAGATGAACAGAGGTGGTATTTGTGGCCCTCCCCTGCGTAGCGATCTTCCATGTTGTTTTGTCATCTGAGTACTGCTTTGGCTGACCATGCTTAGCTTCTGACCAGATTGGGCTGGTCAGGGCTGTTCATTAGAATCACACAAAGTTTCAAGGGAGGGGAGAATTTGCCGATGTTTTCCACTTTCCTTTGAGACATGACCCCTTCGGATGGACAGAGAGCTCCCTCTGCTGGAGAATCTCTTCAATGACCTCATTCTGCAGGTAACAAAATCCAAGGTAATACCTTTTATTAGGTCTTCTAGTTAGGTGTCCATTATTTATTTATTTATTTTAACCTTTTTCTGCAGTTGCCTGATAAGAGAGCCACTTCACCCTGTGTTGCATTTATCCTGTGGTCTAATCTTCCCTTTGCCTTTTCTTTTGCCCTTGCAACTGAGAATTCATTTTAGTGCTTGTACTGATCTAGCAGGGGGGATCAGCCGTTTTTCAGGGAGCCGTTCCATCCTCTAGCATCACCCATTGGTGCATTCAGTGGCCGCTGAGTGAGTCCTTTTGGGCACGGCATCAGGTATTTCTGTTTCAGGCCCTGATTCACTCACTGAAGACCCTGAATCTGAGTCTGGAGCAAGTTTCTTCAATGGTCCGTAGGCTCCACTACTTTCTGCAACCTTGCTTTCAGATTGGCCCCCTAACTTCCACGACCACCCAGAGAAAATGAGCAGCTCACTTCTGCATTTTTCCTACAGAATTTCTCCAAGGAAGCTACCAGTACAGGCCACGCCTTTCCTCTGACTCTATCCATCTCCCCACAGGCTCTATGGAGACTTGACTCAATCCTGCCCTCAAAATGTCCCCTCTTGTCCTTCTCACTGTCTGGGAAAAGAGGATGAGTGTGCCACCTGCTGGCCAGCCTCTTCCCTGCATACTGATCCTGGTTGGTCCCTCTTTTCACTTTATGGCCGAGCGAAGGAGCAGTCTGAGTTAGGGAACGTCATTGATATGGAGTGAGTTATGGTGAGAATTGAAGGACATATAAGCAGGATTACTAAGGGTGCTAGAGAGATGATGCCAGGGATTGGTGGGGCTGGAGGGAATTGGATTGACAATAGTTGGCTTGGCAATCCAGGAACATTGAGACATTGAATCAGAGTCACACAGAGCTGGATGGGACCACCAAGGGCCATCCAATCCAGCCTCCCCTCCTTCTTGGGGACTTAAAAATAACACACTCCTGACTGATGCTCTTTGAATCTCCTCCTAAAAAGTTCCAGCGAAGGAGACTCCAGCACCCTCTGAGGCAGCATATTCCATCTATGAACAGCCCTCACCGTCAGAAAATGCTTCCCAAGCATCTGCTGATCCTCAGGTCCCCATTGAGGGAAAAAGGAGGGGTGGGTAGAGACAAAGTAAAATAAAACGTTGAACCCAAGGACACCTCTGGGATTTGGCAAAAGCCCAGAAAGCATCATGGAGTACTGTTTGGAGAAACTGCAAGCCAGTGATGGAGGCACCCGTTTCCCAATAGGTACTCTTTGCAGACACAAAAGCAATGCCTTCTGGGTTCTTATGAAGCCCCTCCTGCTTCAATGAGGTGAAATAAAGCCCAAATTGGCTCTTTGCTTTGGGGCACAAGCAATTGAGCACCAGGAAACATACTAGCAGGTGCCATAGTGCCCACGGGTGCCATTTTGGGGACCACTGGTTTAATATTTTTCACACTTCTTTTTTATACATTATTAAAGGGACATCCATGGCTTAAAGACAACATTTGGCTGTGTGCCGAAATGTGGGCACCCTAATCATTCTTGTCCTTCCTGAGCATCATGGGACCTGCTTGTCCTGGTGCCCCAGCCAGGGCTCTCAGGCAGGCCTAGCAATCAGCATAGCTGCTTTTCATGATAACATTGCCAGCCCATTATCCCCGTGTGTGCCCTTTAGTGGAGAGGTGGATTTTGTAATGTGTGTCACAGGGAGGGCATGGAACGGCTCCTGTTCAGAACTGCCCCTTCTTTTGCTGGCTGCACAAAGCTGGGAAGAAGTGCTGTTTAGAGGGCTACGGATCTTATAGCAAATAATCAGTTTGAACCATGCTAGGAAAGCAGGGGGTTGATCTGGGGACAGGCTCTTTACTACATTTGCCGAAGCCTCTGTCATCACTGGATCTGGGTCAATAGATGGGGCCACTGCTCTTAATGCCACGAGAGCAAAGTAAGTTGCAGCAGTTCACCTCTGGTATCAGGTGACAAGTGTGAGGAACAATGGCCCTTCTTTTGGATCGTGTTCCCTTGCAAGGACCATTGTGTTGATGAGAGCGTGCAAGTGGTACTTCTGATGATTCATTGCAAGGGAAAAATAAGTAGGGTTTGGTTTTTACACCTCATTTCCCTCCCTCTCCCCACAACCGACACCCTGTGAGGTAGGTGAAGCTGAGAAAACTCTGAGAACTGCTCTGTGAGAACACCTATAACAGGACTGTGACTAGTTCAAGGTCACCCAGCTGGCTGCATTTGGAGGAGCAGGCAAGCAAATCTGGTTCTCCAGATTAGAGGCCACCACTCTTGCCCACTACACCAATCTGGCTTTCCAAGCTGGCACCAAGTAGGTTCTGCCGTTTAGATTCGGGACAGACAGTTACTTTGCTCAGTTAGTAATTAAACTGGGGGATGTATGACCAGTGGATGTAGTGATGACCCATAACTTTAAAAGAGGGTTAGACTAGGAAGATGGGTCTATCAATGCCTACCAGCGATGGTGACTAAAGAGAACTTCCACATTCAGAGGCAACAAGCCAGTGCCAAGTGTGGTGGAGCATTTGTGTGGCATGCAAATGTCCCAGGTTCAACCCTCAGCATCTCCAGTTGAAAGGATATGGGAGTAGGTGAAGGGAAGACCCCTGCCTGAGACCCTGGGGAGTCACCGTCCACCTGTGTAGACAAGATGGGCCAGTGTTCTGATTCAGTAGAAGGCAGTTGTGTTGTGTTCACTTGCTAATACTCTGACAGATGAAGCCTGATGCAAAAGGAGACAGAAATGGATACTACAGCAGAGCTAGAATTTGACTCCAAAAGGCGTCTTCTGGGCCTCCATCCCTCTTGAGTCACTTCCTGTGAGTCCCTTCTTTAAATATCTCACCACTTCTATGCCACTTTCACCCTGAGGCCCAGCTGAGTGCCCCTTTTCCAGCACCTGTTCTCAGGCCTGCTCACGTTTTGGAGAAGATCTAGCTGGACCTTGACCATCCTCGTGCCTCGCTCAGAGCCAGTCTGCATGTTCAGCAAAGCAGGTCAGTTCTCCTTGGCTCCAGGCCACACTGGATCAGGGCTGACGTTGTCGAGTGGGGCAACGCTTCTGCAAGCAGTCATTGATACCAACACTTCCCTTCCTCCCCCTCCACAAGATCGGTGTGTCCCACCTCCACATGGTGGCCAACCCCTTTGCTCTTCCCTTTCTAGCAGGTGCTGACTCACTATTTGCTGTTCAAACAGGAGTGATAAGAACCCTGGCTGTGTGAGGTCAGTCAGGTGGGCAGAGGGCCAAGGGGACATGAGTATGTGCTTGCAGTGAAAGAATTGGAAGGTCGGCTTTGAAACACTGACCCTTAAATAGTTATCAGGCTGAGTGTTTCCTTCTGACTGCCCAGCTTGCTGAGATGCGATTAAGCTTTATATGTGAATCAAGGTATCAATAACAGCTACATGAGATTTTGTTATAATGAATTCAGAAACTCTGTTAAGGGCCTGAATTGAGCCCCTTGTGCACTACAAGGTTTTACCAACCTTCATGTGAGGTTTGGAATTACAGCTGATCTCCACACTACAGATTTCTGGAGTAAATGTCAGGTTTGGAGAGTTTATCTGTGGTATACCATAGAGTCCAGGGGAAATGGAAGTCCTAGAGTACCACATCAGTTCCATAAACTTAGATCCAAGCAGGTAGCTGTCTTGGTCTGAAGCAGCAGAACAAATTTAGAGTCCAGTAGCATCTTTAAGAACAATAAAGTTTTATTCAAGGGATGAGCTTTCATGTTTACTCAGATAGGGGTGTGCACATGAGAGCTCATACCTTGAGTAAAAAATTGTTGGTCAAAGATGCCCTTGGACTCTAAAATTGTTCAGTTCCATAAACTGATTGCATGTTGTGTAAAGATGGACTTCCTTTTGTCTCTCCTAGATCAACTTCATCAGATGACCCCCAAGCTTAAGTATTATTTTTGTTCCCTGTCTGCTTTCTCTGCCTCTTGCATGATTGTATGCGTTTTATCAGATTTCCCCTTAGTTGTCTTTTCCCTCCCTCAACCCAAAACCCTCAAATGCATTAGGAGAGGTGCTCTAACCTGCCCATCATTCGAGATGCCTTCTCTGATACCCTAAAAGTACAAAACATTCCAAATGCAACCGCACCAATTAGATGTGTTATATAAGAGTATTATCATGCTGGCTCTTTTATTTGAGTATTACACGTACTCATTTTGAATACTCATTACTGCCATCGAATCTGCCTTAAAACCACTGCACTGAACTGCCCTTTTCATCAGACTAATCCCAACATTTCTTTCCTGGATAATCTCACTCATTTCAAGCCCCATCACGGTGTATATGAACCTGCACTTCACTCTGCCCTTGTTTATATGCTGACCTCAGCTGCCACATTGTCGCCCACCACCCAGTTTGAAGAGATTCTTCGAAAGCTCTTGACAATCTATTCAGGTTTTCCTCTTGCCTCTTCCCTGCTTGCTTCTCTTCCCTGCTGCTTTATGCACTATTCCCACTCAAATCCCATCTAGTACAGGAACTGTCTGAATCGATGCCTGTCCTTCACTTCCTGGCTCTTTAACCAGTTACTAATCCGCAAGAGGGCCGGTGCATTCCTCTTATCCCACAACTGCTATGTTTTCTCAGGAATGTCGAGTAAGAAACTTAGCTGAAAGCTTTTCCGGGGTCTGAAGATAACAACATGTTTGTTGACATTCTCAAAGGATTCTAAAAGGTCAACAAGGCAGGGTTTTGCTCAAGCCCTGCTGTTTTACCCTAAGCAGAGTTTCTTCTTTTATTAGTCTAGTTATGAGCGCTTTGCACAGGCTTCTTTGCCCGCCTCTCCAATTCCTGAGTAAAAAATCCAGTAAGGAGGCCTGTTTTTGTGACAAATTGCAGATTGCTCTGGCTCTGAGACTGGGCCTCTGCAGGCTGTATGGGGCAAGAGTCAGGGAAAGAGAGGAACATCTGGGGCTGGAGTTCACTTACATGAGAGCTCAGTCCTGGAAGTCTGGAAGAGGGATCCTCTGGGGAGCCAAAGCAGGATCAGCGGCTGGGCTGAATGTTCTCCGGAGGAGGTTTCTTTTCCAACATGCTCTGCAGTTTTGTCCAGAAGCGGATAGAAACCACAAGGCAAGTCTTATATTATCTGTAGAGCAGGGATTCCCAGCCATGGGTCCCAGGGAGGTCCAGAGGGGGTCCTTGGCCTTTCCCCTCCTACCTTAATGGGTTTGGCCACAGGCTAGGGAACTGGTTGCCTCCGTCTAGAGAGCTC
The DNA here is from genome assembly GCF_049243985.1 of Paroedura picta. NCBI lineage: Eukaryota > Metazoa > Chordata > Lepidosauria > Squamata > Gekkonidae > Paroedura > Paroedura picta. The sequence continues at coordinate 26,381,801 of NC_135380.1, forward strand.
GGCGGTTAGGCCGTGGGATTAAAAATCAAAGTGGGAAAAGTTGGTTGTCTTGTGGGATGGGGGTCCTGGACCGTCTTCTTAGCTCCTATCATTATTTCAAGCCAACGTGAGGCAGAGTCACCTTGGTAGTAGTAAAGGTGGGCGAAGGGTGTAGGTAGTGATGTCACTTTCAGTGGTGTCACTTCCTGGCGGTGTGACAGGGAGGCGTGGCCAGCTGACATCACTTCCAGGGTCCCTCGAAGCTTGAAAATTTAATGCAGGGGCTCCTCCACTGTTAAAAGGTTGAAAAAGGCTGCTGTGGAGCCTCCTGCGCATTGCTCAGAAAGACAGGAAGGCATGAGGATATTTTTGTGAGTGAAGAAGCACCATTTCACAATGAAACATTTAGCGGAATCTTGGGCGTATATAATAGGAACCGAATTACTTGCGTATAATCTGTGTCAGTCCTAGACCTGCCTTCTTTTCAGTATTTAGAGCCCTTCTTTTCCTCCTTGTTGGAGACCCAAAGCAATGGGCAACAACATCTACTTCTTTGTGGTCATCCTTACCACAACCCTGAGAGGCAGGTTAGGTTGAGAGAGACTGGAATGGGATGTGAACTTGGGACTCCCAGACAGTGATGCCAGCCTCCAGGTGGGACCTGGGGATTCCTCTGGAATTGCAGTCCATCACCAAACTACAGAGAGAAAATGGATGCTTTTGAGGGTGGACTCAAGGCATTGTACCCCAATGAGGACTGTGTGCCCCCAGGCAATACCCCCAAATCTTGAGGAGGTTCCCAACCTAGATGTAGCAACGCTAGTCCACCATCTCCTGTGGTGGCCAGGGGGAACCTGGAAACCCTGCTCCCAGATCCCAGCAATCCTCTGACCCAGGGGTAGTCAACCTGTGGTCCTCCAGATGTTCATGGACGACAATTCCCATGAGCCCCTGCCAGCAAATGCTGGCAGGGGCTCATGGGAATTGTAGTCCATGGACATCTGGAGGACCACAGGTTGACTACCCCTGCTCAGACCAGTACTCCTCCCCCTGCTGGCTTTCTTCTGGATATCCTTCTCCAGATGTTTTCAGGAGCAGAGGAAGAAATCCCTCTGCAAGGGCCCTGACCTCCTGCAGGAGCCCTCTGCTGCCCAATGGCCTGAAGCAGCGAGGTCTCTCCCAGTTCGGAAGAGTGCACCGACAGGGCCTTCTGCTCCAGCCTCTTTGCCCGAGGTCTGGAAGAAGGGCGGGGCCGGGGCGGGGGCTTAGTGCGGTCCTCAACAGCCCCGACCCGAATTGCCGCGCGTCCCGCACGCCCGGGGGAGACTCCGCCCCGCCAGCTCCCCGCGCCTGCTCCCGGCGGTCGCCTCCCGCGCTGGGTCCGGCGGGCCTGGCCAGGCAGCGGGCATGACGGGGCGGCCGGCGTTCCCGTGGCGGCGGGGGGCCGGGGCCGGCGGCCGGGAGGAGCGGCGCTGGCCTGGAGACGGCGGCAGGCAAGGGCAGCCCTCCAAGCTGGCTGGAGCGCAGCAATGGGCCGGCCCGCGGGAGGAGGAGGCGGCGGCGGAGGCGGGAAGGCTGCCGAGGGCCAGGGGGCAGGGGAGGAGGGGACCGTCGGCTGGGCAGGGCTGATAGCCTATCTCTCGAGCAGCCAGCCTCCTCTTCTTGCCTGCCTGCCTGCCTGCCTGCCCGACCGGCCGCACTCGGCTGCTCCCCAGCGCCAGCCAAGAGATGGGCAGCATCGGCAAGGAGCCCGCGGCCACCGCCGAGCCTGGCGCGCCGCCGCCGCAGGAGCTCAAGCAAGCGGGGCAGCCCGAGCAGCGGGCAGCGGCCAAGCGGGACTACCAGCACCGGTAAGAGGGCGCCCAGCCTGCCGGGGGCGCTCGCCCCTTTCTCCGGCGACGAGGCCGGACGCTGGCGGCGCCCCTCGGGAGCGCTGCTGGGGGGCTCCCCACCTTCCCCTCCCCGGATCAGGACCGCAAAGTTAGGAGGACGAGGACGCCGCCTGCGGGGCGCAGCGATGGGGAAGCGCCTGCCTGCCTGCCTGCCTGCCTCGGCCGGCTGTTCCTTCGCATCCAGCCAGGAAGGACGAGGGGGGGCTCTTTTGCGCTGGGCGGGGCGGGGGCGAAAGCAGAGGAGGGCAAGCAGAATGGGGGGCGGCACCTGCTGCTGCTGCTGCTGCTGCTTCTGCTTCTGCCCTCTCCCCTGGCCCAGGCTGCCGCCCGGCTGCCCTCTGCTCCACCAGGGGGGAAGCGCCCCCCGCAGCTGGGATCGCTGGGCAGAGGTTATCGCCTGGAAGGGGAGGCGGGAGAAGCCCGGCCAGCAAACAAGGAGAGAGGAAGAGAAGGCACAGCTGGCAGCCAAAGGAGAGGAAAGTTGAAGGGAGGTGGAGGAGCAGCCCGAATGGACTCTTGGACCCCTCTCCTCCTTTGCCACCAGGCTGCTTCTGAGAGAAGGCTGGGCCTAGCAAAGTGTCCCGAGGTGGGTTGACCCTGAGCTCCAAGGGGGGACACAGAGAAGAGCAAAAGGGCTGCAACCCCTGGGCTGACCCCGGAAGCCCACCCCGGCCCTGCCAGTTATCCCCAGGCTGCTCTCCAACCTGTGCGCTGCACCTGTGCTGGCCTCATCCCCTGCGAGATCCTTCCCTGAGTTGCAGTGCCAGCAGCAGCCAAGAGACGGTGGGCCTGCTGCTCCCCCTCCTTGGAGGCTGCTGGGGACGGGAGGTCTCTTGCTGCTTCTCTTGCTTAGGGAGCCTTGCTTATTCCTTCCACTTGAAGGCCTATTTACATATCAAAAGCCAGTTTTCTGCTCTAATAACTGGCACTGACTCTTTGGCGCTGGCCTCTGCTTTTCTGCCTTAAGTGGGAAATGCCTCTTCTTTTTCTTCCTTCCCTCTCAGGAGTTGCAACGTGCCCTGGGTCGGTCTCAGGTGCTAAGCCCCACCCACAGGCCCCAGAGACTTAGAAGGGTACAAAGCAAACGGCTGGGAGTTTTAAGGGAACCATCCTGGGAACCGTATGTGGCTGGCCAGGAATAGCTGTCAGAAATGGGACTGAAGGGCTTGAGCCATCAGGCCTGACTGGGCAAGCCTTCTAGGGTGGCCACAAAGCAAAAGGGGAGATTGAAAAGCCTAGAAGAAAGAGCCACGTCAGCCTCTCAAGGACCCCCTTCCAGGACCCCCTGTTGCCTTGCTTCTCTGCTTTTCCTGCAAGCCCACCTGAATATGCAAAGCAAGTGTTGAATGGGCTGCCCAGAACTAGCCCATCAAGGCCTGCTGAGCCACTGACTAGTAAAATGGCTGACATATCTCTTGCCTCAAGTATTCACTGTTTAGTATTCTTCTTCTGGTGGGTTTAGCGACTGTGGGATTGGTTCCCGGATTCTCTTTTCGGGCAGCATCTGCACCTTAGAACTGAAAATCAGAAAGTAGGAACTGGGAACCAACTTCAGCCTCATTTACACTCCCAGAAGATTGGCTTCAGGTCTAGATGGGAGCCACTGGGGAACCTGGTAGCTTAGCAGTTGCTTTCCTCAGGTACCATTTGCATCCTGTTGAAGGCTCAGGACAGGCTGCCTGGGGCTTTTCACGCTTCTCTGGCTGCACCCTTGGCTGCTTGGTATATTCGCGATGATCTGTCAGAAGAAGACCTTTCCCCATTCTTGCATCACTCAGTTCTCCAGCAGTGTGCTGGTTTGAACGTTCTTGTGCGAGGTGTGCTGTGTTGCACAGGATCTTGACTTAATATGACCAGTATGGAAACACCTCTCTATGGCTGCATTAGTGTGTTTTTGCTGTGCCTCCCCCTCCATCGTATTTTTGAGCTCAGCAATTTTTGTAGAGAATTAATTGATTTGCAGAGCTCTTTTGTCAGATTCTGGTACCACTTTGGGAGAGTGGCAAAACCAGTGGCAAAACCAAAAAAGGGAGGAGGGAACCCTTAGCCCAGAAAAACCAGGTAACCAAAAAACAAAACAGATGTTGTTTGACCCCCCCCTTCTTCTTAAGTCTTTCCAGAATAACAGCTGTTGAGATCTTGGTATGTCCCAGTTCTAGCCCAGAACCAAAGCTCCTCTGGAAAGCTACAAACGGTTCAGATTTGCCTGAGCACAAGGAGCATTGCTGAGAGGCCAGAGAGTGGCACCTACTTTATAGGTTAGATTTTTTTAGTGGGCTTCTTGGCAGAGATGGCATGTGGCCCTGGCCCTGAAAGGGGTTGGCTTGGTGAGACCACTGGATCAGTGGTCCCCAACCTTTTTATCACCAGGGACCACTCAACGCTTGACAATTTTACTGAGGCCCGGTGGGGGGGATAGTTTACTCCTCTACTCAACCACTGCCCTAACGCTCTCTGATCGCTATGGTAATGTTTAAACATCCCTTCAAAATAAGATACAGACATGCCACAACAATGAACATAAGGAACATGTTATTTTCATGGAAATTTTAACTCATGACAATGACAAATCAATGGGAACCCTGAGCTTGTTTCTCTGCAATGAAATAGTCCCACCTGGGAGTGATGGGAGACAATGACACCCAAAGTGTGTTGTAAAGGGCTGGTGGGGATGAAGTAAAGGGCCGGGGGGGGGGGGAGAAGGCGTCCTTCGCGGCCCACCTCCAATTAGTCGAAGGACCACATGGGGTCCGCGGCCCACAGGTTGGGGATCGCTACACTGGATGACTGAGCTCCCTGTCTCAAATGACTGACATTCTTTTCCTGTCTAATTTTTATCCCGCCGGTTCTCCAAGAAGTTCAGAGCAATGTCCATGGTTCTCGTGTCCTCACAGCCACCCTGTAAAGTAGGCTAGGCTGACAAAGAGTGTGATTGGCCCAAGGCAGCCAGTGAATTTTATGGCTGAGTTGGGACTTGAACCCACTTTCCCCAGTTTAGTCCTACCCATCAGCCATTGCTTCTTTCTCCCCCCCTATTAACTTTCTTTTGAGTACTTTTTAGAACAGGAAGTTATTGGCACTGCTGCTATGCACATTCTGGGGAGCCAGTGCGACGAAAAGGTCCAGTTGACGAAGATCAAACAGAATAAGGCCCCTTGGGGAGTTCTGGAAAACTTGGGCCGTTGAACACTGACACACGGAAAGTGCAGTCCAAAGTCAGTTCTGGAGGCTGAGCTGAATATGGTACCATCACCGGGAACAAAACCATTTGCCCTTTCGAGATGCAAAGGAACCCCTCATCTGGCCTCAACCAGGTTGCTTCCTCCCTACAACTCAGCCAATCAGGGTGGCTTCTGGACACACCCCATTCCTGCCATCTGTTCTCAGTGCAGGCCCAGGCATGGGCAGAGAGGGAGGGGAGTACGAAAAGTAACGGCCCTTGCAAAGAGGCCAATCAGAGGCTGTCAGGGTGGGGGGGGGAGGCAGATGGCATTTCATCAGCTGAATCTGTGAAGGTAGCCGCGAGGCAGTTGTCAAATGCTGATAACAAAGATAACAGGATCTTTGCCTGGTCCAGGGGATTGCAGGTGATGGTGAAATAACATGACGTATTGTCTGAGATAAGCATTCCCCCACCTGTGCAGAGCCCTCCCACCTCCCAGGTTTCCTTTGGGGTGGCAGCCGGCACAGTCTTGGCCGGAAGAGTTTGGGGGCACACAGCTGGGTCTCAGGAACAGCTCCCCAGTAGCTTTGTGTGACCAGTGACAGGACATCTAGCAGCCTTCACCTGGGTCTACACAGTAGAAGGAAGCTGGGTGCAGCCTCTGTTTGGATGAGGAAGCAAGATCTGGAAACCTGCAGGGCCTCGGGCACAACATCTGGAAGCTCTGATGAGCAGATTAGAATTGCTTCTCTGGAACTTATGCTTGGAATGAAAAAACTGAAAAGAGTGTGGATGGCTTTTCTTTGGGGAGTGACAAATGTAGATGATGCCATGCCTGAGACAGGCTTAAAAAACGCTTCTGGAACTCAGAGACAAAAATGGCAGATGCAATCCGAAGCACAGCTGCGGGGGGGGGGGGGGAGCAATTCCACATATGCTTACACAAAGTGGGATGTGGATGACTGAATTAATTCTGTTGTACTAAGTGATCATGGTCATGCTGGTAACCTCAATGGAGCACTGTGAAGTTAGGAGTTATTAGAAAAAGGAGATGGGGAAAATGGTTCATTTGGTACAAGGAGTTCAGGGTGGTTTTCCACAACAACCCTGTGAGGTAGGTGAGGCTGATAGACAGTGATGGGTCCAGGGTCAGCGAGTGAGCTTCATGGCAGATTGGGGACTTGAAGTGAGCTAAAATTGTAACCATCTGATTCCACCAGGGTCTCTTGGGTGGAGCTTGAAGTTTGAGGCAAGCCTTGAAGTAGGGGGAAGGAACAGAATCTGGTTTTTTTTTTTTGAACATACACAAAGATAGGAGAAAAACCAACAATCCTCTTGTTGTCCGCTTCTTGAAGTGTCAGGGACTTGATGCTTCTGGTTCGGAAGTTGGGATCTGCCTGACATGCATACCAAGGATAAGAAACAAAAGCTTTGTTGCAGCTGTTGTTGAGACCAACCAAAGGACACAACAACAATACATGTTTTGAGGTTCTCCAGAACTCTTCTAGCACAGTGGTTCTCAACCTTCCTAATGCTGCGACCCTTTAATACAGTTCCTCATGTAGCGGTGACCCCCCAACCATAAAACTATGCAAGGGTTCTTTCACAGAAATTAAACCAAAACTGACCAAATGGTAGGAAGATCCATTGTTCATGATTGTATATAAATTGGTTATTCTCTGGGGTTTCTCAGTTCAGCTCTGCCTCTTGTCCCAACATGCTGATCTCGCTCTTTTTCACTGCTCTAGACAGACGAACGGTCAATCTACCCTGCAAGGTAGTTGTGTAGATGGTGCCCCCCCCCCCCCGGCCAAGCTGCTTACCCTGCCGTGACCCCTGTGAAAGGGTCACTCAGCCTCCAAAGGGATCCCAACCCCCAGGTTGAGAACCACTGTTCTAGCAGGATATTTAAAAGGTTAGGGTGTGCTTCAGTCCATTATCTTAAGACCTGTCTGCAAACTGCGTAGAGTCAAGATTTCCATAGGAAGGCTCAGGGCTTTGGGAGGCCAATTGACTCAGGTGCTGGCTTTCTGGCCACATCCAGTGCCTTATCATAACATGAGGATGCCAGCAGATAAACTGTGTTCACTTGATCTCCCCATCTCTAATATGAGGTGCCAAAAGAACATGTGCACGAGACGGCTGCCACATGATAGCATTGGTGTCAACTAAACGTTTCCCCAGATGGAACAGCTTTGGCACAAATGAAACAACTTTCTTACTCCCCCCCCCTTCCTGTTCAAGTCCTAGGTGACCCCCCCAGAATGCTGCTTCTGGGAAATGGGAGCGCCCAAGCAATTACCTTTGGTGCAGGGGGAGGGAATCTTTAGGCTGCAGCAGGGGGTTGAGGAAATCAGGCTGCATGAGTGGAAATTATTCCATCTGTGGAAGCATTCCTTCAAGCTGTAGGCTGCTTTGGTTGCACCTGGGATTGGCTTCCTCTGTGTGGTGAGCTGCCCTTGTGCTTTGAGGGTCTGGGGAGATGGGGTCCCGTCACCACCAATGCAAACCTTCGTTTCTCCTCCCTCTGTTTGATTAGCAGAAAGGCCTAGTTGCGAATGTTCTGGAGCACTTTGGATCAGGAGTACTCGCTGAGCAGGGAAAACTGGCTGAGTTTGCCAGATATGTGCAGTTCCTGCGGTTACTGTGTCTGAAAGAGGCCTGGAAGGGATTCCCAAACTGCTTCCAGATGTGCTCTGCTTGGCCGCTAGTCTCTGGATGTGTATATGTGGCATTACCTTGGGGGGGGGGGCTCACTTTACATGCTTTTAGTTTCCCTTGACAAGATCTCTTGGTCCCTGCTGGTTTCTTCTGAACTCCAGGGCCGCACTCCTGCAGACTCCACTGGGGGACAGGTGTAGAGCCAGTGAAACGAAGAACCCTAGAGTTCTGTGGCAGAGGAAGCAGCGAGGGGAAAGAATACTGCGTCTTTCTGCAGACGTGGGTTGGGCAATTGCAAAGTCCCAATCATGATTCTTGGTATCATAAAACATAATTAGAAAATGCTTCGGGTGCTTGTGGCAGAGCTTTCTGCGGTCACCCCGCGTGCTCCAGCCGGCGGGTATTGGCAGAAGAGTGGAATTTGCCTGCTGCTGTGTGTTGCAGGTGGGCGGCAGAACGTCAGCAGCTGGTTGGTGTATCAGAACTCACTTTGTAAACCTGGTCTGGGGATCGGGATCTTCTCCTCCAAGAACCTGTTAGCAGATGTTGTGTTCATGTGGCTGGGGGAACTGGAGGACGGAGAGGCTTCATTTCGTAGTTCATAAATCCCTGGTAATGGGAAACCTGTTGACACAGCCTGCCCTGGAGCAATGATAATATTACACAGCCTCTCTGCTTGCCCCTCCTCTGTCCAGCATCCAGCAAGCTAACTCTCTCTGAACATTAGCAAAGACGCTGATGCTCCGGCCTGGAGCGCCAGTAGCGTAGAAGGGGGTGCGGCAGAAATGAAATGAGACACAGAAAAGAGGCGAGGGAGAAGGTCCTTCCTAGGCAAGACAGCGAAGTTGGGGCTGCTTTGATGCCAGAGGGGGCTGCTTTGATGCCAGCATGCCTTGCTGATGAAGAGCCCCTAATGAGGGAAGCGATCGACTGCAGAACAGGACCGGCTTGTCCCTTTTGCATAGTTGCCTCACCGTGCCATCTGCTTTTCAGGATCTTTGTGAATCGGAGCCTGGCGCTGGAGAAGATCAAATGCTTTGGTTTTGACATGGACTATACTCTAGCAAGTAAGTAAACGGCGGAAACCTTAAGGCCTCCTGCAGGGGGTTGAGGTTTCTACGATGGGTTGATCTCTGTGAGGTGACATGGGTGGCTCTCCCTTTGGAGACTGTTGAGCCCTTGGCCTGGTTCTGTGGTTAAACTGAAGCAATCATGCTGTGATCTCATGACCTAGTGTGGTCCATCTGATCCATACCTGGCCAATTTGAGGATCGACAAAGGTCAAGCTAATCCAGCGCTCCTTTCCCATAGTGGCCAAACCAGGTGTCTCCAGAAGGCCCAAAGCCGCCCTCTGTTGCATGTTCCCCAGGCACTGGCATTTAGTGGTACATTGCCTCTGGACATGGAGGCTCCATTTAGCCCTCACAGCGAACAGCCACTAATTCAAGAAGGACGTAGATAAAATTGAAAGGGTACAGAGGAGAGCGACGAAGATGATCTGGGGCCAAGGGACCAAGCCCTATGAAGATAGGTTGAGGGACTTGGGAATGTTCAGCCTGGAGAAAAGGAGGTTGAGAGGGGACATGATAGCCGTCTTTAAGTATTTGAAAAGTTGTCACTTGGAGGAGGGCAGGATGCTGTTTCTGCTGGCTGCAGAGGAGAGGACACGCAGTAATGGGTTTAAACTTCAAGTACAACGATATAGGCTAGATATCAGGAAAAAGTTTTTCACAGTCAGAGTAGTTCAGCAGTGGAATAGGCTGCCTAAGGAGGTGGTGAGCTCCCCCTCACTGGAAGTCTTCAAGCAAAGGTTGGATGCTTTAGGATGCTTAGGGCTAATCCTGCATTGAGCAGGGGGTTGGACTAGATGGCCTGTATGGCCCCTTCCAACTCTATGATTCTATGATTCTATGATTCTAATAGACTTCTCCATGAATTTGTCTGATTTCTTTCTAAAGCCATCTAAGCTAGTGGCCATCACCATATCCTGTGGGTGTGAATTTCGTGTTCTGAACTGTGGCAGTTAATGGATGTTTCTTATGCTGGTCTATGACCGTAATAAAACTGTATGTATGTATGTGGCAGCCAGTCAAGCTTCACTCTATAAACTCGGTGCTACCAAGTGGCTCTGTCATTTTCTCCCCTACCTAACCTGTGACAGATGTCTCACAGAGGAGGGCCAGCTTCCCAGGTGATCTCAGCGTCAGGGTAGCTCAGGATGGAACAGAGATTCTGCTCCTGTACTCTTTTAAGTTACAATCTGATACATTCAATGGGAAAAAAGTAGCCTTCTTGTTATTTCTTGATGAAAGTGCTGATAATGTTATTTATTTATTTATTTATTTATTATATATTTATTATATTTATATACCACCTTCCCCAGGGGCTCAGGGCGGCTTACATAATAACATAAGAACAATACATAGAACTGTATAAAACATTTGAATAACCGTACAATAATAACTGATGATTGTAAACATATAAGAAGAAGAAGAGTTGGTTCTTATATGCCGCTTTTCCCTACCCGAAGGAGGCTCAAAGCGGCTTACAGTCGCCTTCCCATTCCTCTCCCCACAACAGACACCCTGGGAGGTGGGTGAGGCTGAGAGATGATATCACTGCCCGGTCAGAACAGTTTTATCAGTGCCGTGCAAGCCCAAGGTCACCCAGCTGGCTGCATGAGGGAGAGTGCAGAATCAAACCTGGCAGATTAGAAATCCGCACTCCTAACCACTACACCAAACTGGCTCTCAGTTTGTTGTATATAACAGTATAGTAGTATAACAGTATAGTAGTATAACCAATAAACAATGCAACAGTGCAACAATACAAACAGGTTCAGGTTTACTTTGGTTTTCTTTGAAGGTGAATTCTAATTGGGTGGGTACTATCTCTCCAAAATGCAAATTAAGTGGTCTAAAGGCTTTTTTGCCCTTTAAATTTAGATAATGGCTTTATGCTTAGTTTTGCTCTGACTTGGCTAGCTGAGGCTAACGTGAACTTGTTAGATCTCAGAAGCTAAGCAGCTTCAGGCTTGGTTAATATTTGGATGGGAGACCACAAAGGAAGTCCAGGTTGCGGTGCAGAAGTGGTCAGTGGCGGCAGGCCCTTCATCTCTTGCTTTGTTCATCTCTTGCCTTGAAAACCCTACATGGGGTCACCCTCAGCTCTGACTTTACAGCTCTTTCCATCACAGTGTGCTTAATTCTGTATTTTGTTGTCTGTTGGTGTATATGTGCAAACTCCTTTGTGAAAAACTGTCTCCATCATTCAGTTTTTTGTGGTTATGTTTTCTTTTCTAGAAATCTAATGTGCTTTTTTTTCTGAGAAGGTCAACGGCAAAGCTTTTGGGTTGGGGTCAATGTAATTGCATCAGAAATGTTGTAATCGTACTTAGGCAAAAACTGCACAACAGTGTTCTGCACTAATTGATGTTTCTGGGAACTTTTCAAAGCCCTGTTTCCAGGAACGTTTCAGAGGCATCCCCACAACGGTTTAGTTCTGAAGGTTATTAGAACACCCATAACAGTGGCCAAGTCAATATTTGGCAGATTGTTGGTTTCTAATGGACTGCCTGTAATCTTCCAGAACCATCAAATTAAAAGATTGTAACCCTGTTTAGGTGCTGTAATCTCAACAGTGATTCAGTTCATTAAATCCGTGCATTTAGAAAGTTGTAACTCTGCCCCTAGAGCCATTGTTGTTCAATCATATGGCAGTGATGATTTAAAAAGGGATGAAATGCACTGAATTCAGTGTGGTGTAGTTGTCAGAGACTTCTGGGCACACTGGATTTGAATCTTCACACAGACATAAAGCTCAGTGGATATATTTGGACCAGTCATTCTCTCAGTCCAATCTACCTTGCAGGGTTGGTGTGAGAACAGAATGGGTGGAGAGAGCCATATATACTTTCCTGATCTAACAAAAGAATGCATAAGAGTGAGTGAAGTTTACTTGTTTTAAGTAAAAAAGTAACAGACAAGGAAACAGTTAGGAAGAATGACATTTGGCACAGATGCAAACACTATTCTTTCTCAGTGAAGCAGAAGAAACTTCTGCACAAAGAAAGTCTAGATATGTGGAGGTTGGGTCTGTTGCAATGGAACCTTTCTGTTCAAGAGCAGTATATCTTTGAGTAGCAGATCCTGGCAACAAGGCCAGTGTAAAATCATTTTCTTAATACTTTGCTTGTGATCACAGTTTGTCCAAGAGGCATCTGGCTTGCATATGCAAACCATGACTGCCCAACCACATTTACATTTTGCACGAATGGTTTTATTTATGCACTTTTTCTGAATTTTGTATTTTAATTTTAGGGGTCTGTTTATTTTATTTTAGTTTATTTTATATTTTATTTTATTTTTATAGATTGCCACTCTTGGCCTGGCTGGCTCAGGGAAGTTTACATTAAAAATATTTTTAAAAACATTAAAACCCGATACAATTAACACAGTCAAGACAATTTGATGGTGGCAACAGCACTTCCCAGATTCCCGGGACAAGCAAATTCATACCCACAGGGTAAAGAGCCCTGCAGGGAGCATAAGGAAATAAGCGGTCTCTCGGATAGGAAGGATCCAGGCTGAGTACAGCCTTAAAGGTCAAAAACAAAACCTTGAACTTAATCCGGAAGCTAACAAGTAACCAATGCAGCTGCCACATTTTGGTAACAGAAAAAGAGATTAATCCTGATGTTTGGATGAGGGGTGTCACGGAGAGGGCACAGAAAGGCAATGCAACAGTGTGTGATAGCCAACACAGGAGCTTGTCTGGGTTTCCTTTGTTCATGGAGAACAGTTCTTGACTGGTTATGAGAGCACAGAAGCCCCATGAAATAGCCTCCTCATTCTTTGCCTTTGCAGTGTACAAGTCCCCAGACTATGAAGAGCTGGCATTTGAATTGCTGCTGGAGCGACTGGTTTCTATCGGATACCCCCACGAGATCCTGGAGTATAAATACGACCCCACTTTCCCAACCAGGTAAGGGAACTCAACCGTGGCAGTGGCGATATTCCGAGCCCTTTGTGTCTAAGGAACGTCAGACACCCACAGGAGGTCTGGGGAATTCCAGTGTCCCAGGAACAAGTCAAGCTGAGCCTTCCCTGCAGTGCTGGGAGGAAGCTCTGCAGGGCCACTCTGGCTCAGCCACAGCAGCACTCAAGATGATCATTGGCTCATTGGTTGCCTCCAGGGACAGTGCGGTTGGAGGCCACAGGTGAGCTGATGTCTATCGTTGGTGCTGTTGAAGATCCTCCTGCACCACTGCTGGGGCTTGGCTTGTTCCTGGCTGCCACACCCCTCTGGAGCAGTGGCCTACCGGTAACATGCGTAGTAAGTTAAATGGCCAGGCCATTCCTGCAGACGTCCATGGCCTGGGGAGGTTTGGGTGCACAGGCTTGAGACTCTGCTCTTTCCTTCCTCAGGGGCCTGGTGTTTGATGCCTTGTATGGGAATCTGCTGAAGGTGGACTCCCACGGGAACCTCCTAGTGTGCGCCCACGGCTTCCGCTTCCTCAAAGGGTAAGTGCTCTCTGCAGCCGCAAGCAGCATGCCTCCTTCTGCCCTCCCCCTTCCCCAAGCATGGGCTTTTGGGGTTCCCACAGAATAATTGTGTGGCCCTGAAGATCAGCAGCAGAAGGCATTTCGTTGTGCAGTTGTCTCTCCGGATGAGCCAGCCCAGCAGTTGCTGCTTCCTGTGCACCCCCTGGATGTCTCTGCTGCTTGTGTGTGCTGAGAGGTCACTGGGGAGCAGGTTTGCCAATTTCCAGGTGGGGCCTGGAGATCTTCTAGAATTGCAACTGATCTCCCGACTACAGTGATCCGTTCCCCTGGAGAGAATGGCTGCTTGGGAGGGTGGACTGTATAGCAGTAAACCCTCTCCAAACGTGCTACACTCAGGCTCCACAACCCCAAATCTCTAGGTATTTCCTAACCCAGAGCTGGCAATCCTACTGGGGAGGCACTTTTGCTGAGGCTGCTGGCTGGGCAGATCTTTGCTGAACTGTTTGCATATTGGAGATGCTGCACTTGGGCCTGGAGACAGGACATCTTAAGGGGAAAGGAGCAGATGGGGAGGGATTGGCCACTCCCACTTGCTTGCGGTCCTCTGTGATTGGTCTCTCCTGCCTTTCCTCTGCCAAACCAGAAAGTAGGCAGTAGTTGTTGTGAACACTTGAACCCAGCAGCGTGCAGGTGTCTTTGTCACCCTGGGTTGCTTGCTTAGCCACACGGTCTCTGGATAGTGGGGTATTTTTATCCTGGCTTCATCCTTCCCTCCCTCAGAAGAACTGAGGGTAGCAGACAGAGGTCTGCTCTCCGGTCTTGTCTTCACAATGGTACGGTGCAGTAGATCGCGCTGAGAGAGAGCAACTGGCCCAAGGTGACCCAGTGAGGACTGTGGCTGCTGAAGGAACAGAGCTCAGGATTCTCTGGTCCTCGTTAGATACTCAAACCACTGCCTCACGCTGGGTCCCGGCACTGACAGCTGGGTTTAAGCTTCATTGATCTGAAATATCTCCTTTGAACACAAACCCGGTGCAGAAGGGGTGTCTCTTTGGGGGTTGGGGGCAGTTATGAGACTCACGTTGGATGTGGAAGTTGCCGCCGGCTGCCTGAGCATTGCAACCACCAGTTCCCTCTGCCCCATGCCTCCAGGGGCATTCTTAAAGGATCCCCCAACTCCACCCCAAGCCCGGAGCTGAGCCATCTGAAGGGCTACAGGGCCTGCTTGCTGCCGAGGTGTTCCTGGCTCAGACGAGGACGGCTGGTTTAGCGGCAGGCTGAGAATAGCTTGAGCAGGAGCTGTGGGCTTGGGGGGGGGGAGGGAGAGTGGGGGATAGTTCCCAGCTGCTGTCATGATGCTAAATCCTGATATGAGGACTTTAGCCTGCCAGTGGCCAGGTTGTTTCTGATGTAAGAAATGTCGTCTTTAGTGTCCAAAAGCCTCGCGTTCCTTCCTGCGCCCCCTGGCACAGAGCCACGGTTGGCCTGTCTGGAGTGCCTCCTGTCCTTCTGGCTCAAGGTCTGCTGCAGGAGGGAGGCTCAGGGAGGGCCCAGTGGAGCATGATGACTGCCTCCCCCCCCCCCCCGCTGTGATTTTGCAGCTAAAATGTAGTTAGATGGGGGAGGAGGGATGGCATTCGTGAGCCAGGCTATCCGGGGCCTTCTTGCTTCAGACTAAGAAAGATGCCTGACCAGGTTCGATTCTGCGCTCCCCCACATGCTGCCAGCTGGGTGACCTTGGGCTCGCCACGGCACTGATAAAACTGTTCTGACCGGGCAGTGATATCAGGGCTCTCTCAGCCTCACCTTCCTCACAGGGTGTCTGTGGTGGGGAGAGGAAAGGGAAGGCGAATGTAAGCCGCTTTGAGCATCCTTCGGGTAGGGAAAAGCAGCATATAAGAACCAACTCTTCTTCTTCTTCTTCTTCTTTGTTCCCACCATTCATTTCTAGCCTGGGAGCTGCTGAGAGGGCCATGTAGGCTGCCCCACACTTTGGGCTCTGGGCTTTTAAGGGCCCTGTGCTTTTGCCTGGTTGTTACATTTCAATGATTTTTATGTTTGCACCATCTCTATCTTGCTTGTCTTGCCCAAGCAGACACAGTGTGAGACATGCTTTACACAAAGGATGATCCAAACTGGGCAGGGCTTGAGGATGAGCATGAGTCTTGCTCCAGAACCTGACCAACCCTCTGCTCAGCTCTCTGGCAAGGGCATACCTTAAACTGGGGATCAGGAGGCAGCAGAGGAACAGAAGGTGGAAAAGACCTGCAAACACTTCCTGTGCTAGGCCTGCTCTGGCTCAAGTTCCTGGTCCGGTCTGTTCTGCTGGGCCTTTTCCGCCCTGCGGGGTGTCCTGGCAGTTCCTCCCCCATCAGCTATTTTTAGCAGGCGAAGCCCGTGTTGTGTTTCTTTCCACAAGGGACAGAGCTATTGTTACAGGCTCTTGTGTGCTGCCCAAGGGGCTGAGTGACTGGGCAGCTGCAGGCGCAGCTGAGGAACCGGCTTTGTAGCTGAGCCACAGGGCCACCAGGGGACAGGGAAACATCCAGGAGATTTAGGGAAATATGGGCATGCTCTCCCCCCCCCAATTGCTCCCAGCCCCAGGGGACATTCCAGGCAAGGGCACGCACAAAGTCATCCCTTTCGCTGGGCCCGTGTGGCATGCTCAGCCATGCTTGACTTGCTTGCACCTCAATCTCTTGCAACAGGAGGAGCAGAGCCAGCCTGGGAAAGGCAGTCTGGTGGCAGAGGTCAAAGGCGACCTGGTAGGGGGGAAGAAATAAGAAGGGTTTTGCATAAGGCTGCCAACTTCCAGCTGGAGATCTCCTGGAATTGCAGCTGATCCCCATTCCTGGAAATGGCTGCTTTGGGAGATGGACTCTGTGCCATTATTTCCTGCCCTCCCCAGACTCCACCCCCAATTTCCAGGAATTTCTCAACCTGGACCTGGCAACCTTAGCTTTGCAGACTGATGGGGGAGCCTTAGTGTGGGGGCTGGAGAGCAGTGGGATGTGGGAGAGATGAGGCTGCCCAGTTGGATCTGCCAGGTGGGCTCAGGGTGGTGGTGGTGGGCTCTCTGCTGCCTGAGCCACTTCAGAGACAAGCTGGGGCTGGTTCTGTCAATATTTGCAGCATTGCAGGGAAATGGGAAGGGAAGAGCTCTGGGGGTCGCCTTAGGTGGGCTGGAAGCTAAGGGGGTGGCAAGAGCAGACACCTGGGCTGGAAGGCAGCAGCTTGGCCTAAGGCCTCTTCATTTCTTTCCTTGCGTTCCCACCTTATGTCTTTCACTTTGTCCACTTCCAGGGCTGAGATTTGGAATTTTTACCCAAACAAGTTCATCCAGCGGGATGACATGAAGCGCTTCCATATCCTAAACACTTTATTTAACCTGACAGGTATGTGCAAAAGGAATTAGTGGGGTGAGGCAGCTCCCCTTCCTAGGGGCCAAAGTCCCAGCACTCGGCACCTCACCAGTGGGGTGTTTGTGGGAGCACCCTGGGGCACTTGTGTGCTCAGTGACAGATGCCCTCCCTGCCCCTGGCACAGAGCCCCCTTCCCATGGCACTCCCTGCACTCTAGGTTCCGAAGGAAATGCCAGTCAAAGCACACAACGTGAGCTGGCAGAGATTTGAGTGCCCAGGGGGAATTTCATCACTGCTCATCAGGGGCAAACGGCTAGTTCAGAACTGGAGACAGCTGCAGTCAGGAAGGAAAGCATCAGGTTGGGGGGGGGAGTCTTCTCAGAAGGAACTCTTTATAATTTTTAAATAATTTTTCCTTCCTGTTGAAGGTGCCTAACATAATCAAATTGCTTAAGTGTTTACAACAAAACCAACAACAGTTCTGGCACGCTTCGTATCCCAAAGAAATAATTGTAATCTCATGCAGAAGTTACCTGCTTGCTTGGACCCCCTCAGAGGCTGTTCCCCAAAGGTGGCCCTGCTAAATGGAGGGCTTCTTCCCCACAATGGATTCAGTTCTCACTGTTAGCTTACCAGTGCTAACTGGAGGTTCCACCTTGTATGTATTTCCAGCCCGGTGAGCAAGCTTGTCTTCCCATTGCTGTCTCCCCTTTTCTCCCATCCCAGCTGAAATGCACCTTCATCTGAGAAGCCAATTTTAAACACCAGGGCTCAGAGCTAGAACACAGGAAAGAAAAGGAATGGAGAGGCTGCTCAGAAGCAGAGTGCATTTCTTTCAGTGGCACCCACCCTGACATCAATGAGGCTCTGCCTAGGCAGAACAAGAGCATGTTTGACTGCTCAGTAGCTGCAGTGGGAGGGGCATTCAGGTGGAGGTGGAAATGCAAAGTGGAGAGACCAATTTTTTTCCTGTGCCATTTTACTGACCTCAAACCAGGTCCCTTCCTGGTTACTATTTGCCCCTCTCAGGGATGAATTTCCAGGCAATCCCTCTCATCTAATTGGTCCTGAGTTGAAAGAGAAGGCATTTCAGGTCACTGAAGGTGGTGGGCAGGTGGGTGGGGGCACTTCTTGACCCTTTAATGCACAGCTCTAGGGAGCTGTTATCTGGATGTGCCCTCAGTGACCTCTTCTTCCTTGTCTCTCTGCAGAGACCTACCTCTTTGCCTGCCTGGTAGATTTCTTTACCAACTGCTCCCGATATGTGAAGTAAGTATGCTGAGTTTGCTGTGGGTTGGGCATCAGAGGTACACTGGGGCTAGAAACATGCCTTGATTCCTATAGAAATCCATTGTTTTCAAAATTTGATTGTGCTGGAAGAATATAAGAACTTTGCGTCCAGTCCATGGAAATTTGATTCAGCCATGCCTGGAATTTCAGGAGGCTCATGCATTTTCAGGAGTTTTTTCAGGATGCGAGGGGGGCATAAATTTACCTCTTTTTTTTGTAAATGAAAGCTTGAGTTCTGCAGAAGCCGAATTCGACAGCCATTTTTTCTGCCATTTGGTGGAATCCCAGCTTGGGTGCAGCTGGGCCAGGGCCTCTCCTCTCCCTGACCTGTTCCTGGTTTTATTCCAGCTGTGACACAGGCTACAAACACGGCAACCTTTTCATGTCTTTCCGGAGCATGTTCCAAGATGTCCGAGAAGCCATGGACCACATCCATCTCTCAGTGAGTGGGTAGATGCTGGGAAGGTGACTGGGGACCTTTAGGGTGGAGTTATGATAAGTGCTGACTACTTTGAGTCATGTCCTCATGTTTCAGTGCCCTAATCTTGAGTACTGAGTGTGATGTGAAAACGTGTGTGGTGAAACGCACCAAAGGTGTGATAGTTTGGGTGGGCAAGGATACAGCTAGACCCCTCCCTGCACCCTCTTGGAATTAATCCCAGCTTCTGGTCCCAGGAGCAGGGCACACTGGCAGAGTTCAATCAACCTTTTGCCCATCTGTAAAGATAAAAACAACTTTCAAGGCTTTTTATGATTCACAGAATTACAAAAATAAATCAATAAACCAAATAACATTTTAAAAACCCTTAATACTAAATAAATAACCCTTTTAATACTAAAAACATGAGCAGAAGCAGCAACAGAGTTTGGCTCGGTCAGTCGTTGCCTCAACAGCCGGAGAGAGCAGACTTTCCCTGGCACCTGAGAGCCAGTAGGGGATGTCAGCCGAGCATCTCTGGGAAGGGAGTTTTGAAAACTGGTGGGACTGGAGAAGCGAAGACAGGGGCATTGAGAGAGACTGTAGCAAAATGTCTGCCTGGCATGCTGGCAGTTCCAGGTTCCATTCCAGGCACCTTCAGTTAAATAGGTCAGGCAGCAGGTAGTATAAAAGACCTTTTCTTGAGACTGTGGAGAACCACTGCCAATCAGAGTGGACAGTAGTGGCCTTAATAAGCCAAGGGTCTGACTCAGTCTAAGGCAGCTGGATGTGTTCAGAGCAGGTTTTTAAATGCAGCTCGTAATGGACAGGCAACCCTTCAGGCATGATGGTCCCAGATAATTTATTTCCATTACGTTTTTCTCCCACCCTTCCTCCAGAAAGCTCAGGGTCGCATACGTGGTTTGTACCTCCAGCTTGGAAATGAGATTCTTTCCTCTTCCATCCCCTGAATTAACTACCCAATAAAGAGGTCTTGAGGTTGTGGTCCCTGGAGAGAGAGTGCCAGGAATTCCTTTATATAGGTCTGTGATGTGGCCTGCATTGGGAACATTGTCTGCTGCTCTGCTTGTCTCCAAAGGGATTTCCAAGGACTGCAGAGAGCATCAAATGATCAGGAGGTTGGAGCTCTTTTCCAATGAGGCTTTTTGAGGCATTTCAATTTAAGAAATAAACTATCTGGGGGGGGGGCTTGATAAGAGGGCATTTATTCATGAGCTGAATTTCTTTAAAATATTTTTACCCAAATCCTTCCCACCGAATAAAACATGCCCTAGTTGGGTAACAAAGCCAACGGAAGGAGTAAAATGATACAGGGTACGCAGTTAGTAAAATGCTAAATAAAGTATGATCCATTAAAAATACAGAAAAATGAAGCTGAAACAACTTCCTCCTCCTCCTTCAAAGGCCAGCTTAAACAAAATTGTTTTCAGTTGCCATCCAAAAGACTCAGAAAACCATTATTGGCATGCACAATCACAATCCAAGGAAACAAAATGGACTAGACAAGACCACGTTTCTGCACTAGCAAACTTAAGTAATTATTTGGAATGAAGGAGCGGGGCAGGCACTTCATGTCTTTAAAAAACTGTAGCCCTCTTTTCTTTCTACTGGGGTTTCAAAGCAGCTATCAACATTCTCCCCCTTTCCATTTTATCCTCATAATAACAACCCTGTGTGATAGGTTAGGCTGGGAGCATGTGACTGGCCTCAAGTCAGCTAGTCAGTGGAGATCTGTGAGAGTCCACTGCCCCACACTAGTAGTCCAAAATCTGCTGCCAGTTCAGCCACTGTTCATGAACTGAAACAAGAAATGCAGAGAGGAGGATTATCTCTCCCTTAATGCTGGGTCACTCTAGTGCCATGCATCTGGCAAAAATGATATTTTGCAAAGTGCAAAACATGGTAGTGACCCCAGCCTCAGCTGACTTTTCTTGGGGGACAAGAGACCTATCAGTGGCCAGTAGCCCTAGCTGCTGAATGACCCTCCAGGTTCAGCAGCAGTCTACTTCTGTCTCCCACCTGCAAGCTTCGGATGGACTACTGTGGGAGAGAGGGTGCCACACGGGATGGGGCCTGTCTGATTCAGTAGGACAGTTCTTGCCTGCCTGTGGTCATGTGCCTGTCAATTACTGCCTTGGAACTGAGTGCATGGCTGTCCTGTTGGGTGCCAGATGCAGTGTTTGATGGTGTCGTCAGGAGGGAGAGAATAGAACAGCCTTTGGTGGTGAAAGGGAAAGGTCCCTGATTTTGGAGAGAAACACTGATGGCCTTATTTGTTGCTCCCGTAGGGCTGCCTCAAGGAAAAGACGCTGGAGAACCTGGAGAAGTACGTGGTAAAAGATGTGAGTTACCCAGATCAAAAATTGGGGAGCTGCTTTGAAGCAGGATGGTCCCCCTGTGTGTCCCCTGCATCCCAGCTTCCTGAAGAAGGCCTTGACTCCTCTCCCTTCCCATTTGTGGCCCTGAGAGCAACATTCTTTCCTCAGAGCACTGTTTGTGTTGACCTTGGACAACATCCTCAGGAAGCCCTGAGGTCTTCTGCTCAGAGATAAAGGCTAGACACGTTTGACCATACTCGCCCCTTCTCTTTCTCTCCTTCCAGGACAACTAAGCTAATAGAGGTCTTAGAATTGGAGCCTGGTCTAGATTAGTGGTCTTTAGTCTATGGCTCGGGACCCTCCTGCAGATCACAGATTGGGACATAATTTCTGTAGAGCTGCCTTTTAAAAGAACCTGCTACACAGGGAGCGAGGATACCAACCCCATGTTGCTTGCTTCTCTCTATGCATGCTGAGAAGAGCAGCAAGACAGCAAGGTGAGGGTGTGCCATGGTGGATTCCTTTATGGCAGTCACCACTGGGTTGTCGGCTAGTAGGGTGCCCTCATAGTGTTCGGCTTGTGTTTTCTGTGCCCAACTCTTTGCCCTGCTGCGCACGGTCTTGGCCTTGTCTTCAGTGAGGTCACAACTTTGTCACCTTTGTCATGTGCTTGCAGTGGTCCCATATTTGTTAGGTCCTGGGGCTGGAAAGGTCAGCCATGGTCTAAGTGGGCCAAGGTGCAAAACTGAGCTCTTTCTTCCAGTGGTTATGTCTGTGTCGTTCCCTCCAACTGCAGGTACCACTGTGTTGTATTTTGATAGGTCATTGCCAAAAATGGCCAGGGTAACTCCTTTCCCAAGACTGCTACAAAGGGATGAGGGGAAGGCATCACCACAGGCTTCTGGCTCCTGAGCTTGGCCTCCGAAGCCAGGGCATCCCCTTGTGAAACCTCCTGAAGATGCCTCCAGAGGTGTCCCCCCTCTTTCTGAGACCATAGTTTACTCTGGTGGAAGGGTCATGACCAGCCCCAGCTCCTCGTTCTCATCCATCCCATTCTTTCACATAGCCTCGTGTTCCCCTCCTGCTGAGCCGCATGAAGGAAGTGGGGAAGGTGTTCCTTGCCACCAACAGTGACTACAACTATACGGACGTAAGTAGGTTGCTTCCCAGGGTGGGTGGGAGGGTGCGTATGCCTGCTGGCACCTGCATCAGTCTTGCCCCTCAGCAGGCAGGTTAACCATTTGAGTTAGATCTCTTAGGGAGGTCCTTCCCTTGGGTGGTTACCATGGGCACCCTCCCCTTGTCTGTGCTCCACACTCCCAACTTGAAAAACATTGTTAGGAAACTTCACAGTGGAGCAGCTCCCTTCTCTTTCCATGAAAGAAATGCACTACCGCCATGTGTATCACTTTCAGTATCTTGCCGATGAGCTTCACCTGTGCAGAAAGAGGCTGCAGGTGCACCCCTTCCCCACACTGGACTTCTCTCTTTGCAGGCAATAATGACCTACCTGTTTGACTTCAGTGAAGAGGGCATGGTGAGTCACAGCTTCACTCTGGGAAAGGTGCACGTGCTGGCCATGCAGGTGGTTGCTATCCTGAAGGCTGCACAGCAGGCAGATGAACACTTGGTGGGCAGATCAGCCCTTCAGAAATGTCTGGACATCACTAGAGGACCACAGTGTGGCAGCTTCAGGACCGAAGGGGCATCTGTGCTGGCAATAGCAAACTGGGCTGGCAGAACAGCCGGGTTGGAAGACATGTGCGGGCAGCATCCTCCTGCGTTCTTCCCAGAGATGGAGAAATCAGCCCTGCTGTGAGGACTGAGAGTCATGCAGTGAATGTGCTTCGGGGAGAGTGGGATTGCAGCAGTGCTGGCCAGGGTGGAAGTCCAGAGCTCCATCTTGGGGGGGGGGGGGGTGTCACAAAGTTGTGAGAGATGCCTTGAGGCAGAAGGGTAGTTCCAGGGGAATGTACCCAACTGAGTTTGCTGCTTCATCAAATCCTTTTCTGGCTTCCCTATTCTGTCCCTTCAGGAGGAACCCCAGCACCGTCCCTGGCGCTCCTACTTTGACCTGATTGTTGTCGACACACGCAAGCCACTCTTCTTTGCCGAGGGGACTGTCCTGAGACAGGTCAACACGGTAAGTGCTGCTCAGGCCCTACATGAGCAAGAATGGAGGAAAAGGAAGAGCAGAGGAAGCGCAATGGATTACTCCGACAGGCAGACTCCTGGCCAATAAAGCCAGGGGCAGACCAGTTGGGTGCACTGGGGAAACCCTTCTGAGTTTGGGAGGGCAGAACAAGGGGGCAGTGGAGACTCCTGCTGATGGCTGTGGCAAAACTGCTCTTTGATGAGTGCCAATCAAACGGCAAGCTCTGCCTGCCACTCAACTTGCCATTTTGAGTCCTATCTGTCCCCGACGTCCACTGATTACCTTAAGATCTTTGTGGTTGAGGGACACTGTGATGGAGAGCAGGCCAGAGTTAGGGGCAGTGAACAGGGGCCCCTGGTGGTGTCTGGACTCCTTGCTAGTGGCGGGACCGCCTTGGCTCACCTTGCTTGGCTGTGGAACTCCCAAGACTTTGGTCACTTTTCTCTTTGGAAGAGAGCATGGTGACTCCCACTGATTCCTCTTCTTGGGGAAAAAAATTAGCGGGAGGCTATAATGGGAGGTGGAACTGAGAAAGACATGCTCTGTGTGGAGCGCTGATTAAATGGATCTCATTGGATACCAGCTATGGTTCTTCCATTGCTAGCAAACAGCAGCTAAAACTCTGGGTGTTCACTCAAGAGGCCTTGTTCTTCCAGAAAGTAGAGCCAGCGTGGTGCAGCGGTTAAGAGCCATGGCTTCTAACCTGGCAAGCCGGGTTTGATTCTCTGCTCCTCCACAGGCAGCCAGCTGCGTGACCTTGGGCTCATCCCAGCCCTGATAGTGCTGTTCTCACAGAGCAGTCCTGTCAGGGTTCTCTCAGCCTCACCTACCTCACTGGGGGCCTGTTGTGAGGAGAGGAAGGGAAGGTGATTGTAAGCCACTTTGTGACTCCTTCTGGTAGAGGAATGCAGGGTATAAAAACCAACTCTGCTTTTCGATGCTGGAAAAGGCTCTTAAAGCAGGAAAGGGGACTGACTGATATCCTTTGGAAAGCTGTAGTGTTTTATTTATATTTAATTCCAAACATTCCCATTCCCAGCTTTCCATTTTTCAGCCTTCAAGGTGGTTCACAGCAACAATATAAGCTATCCATCTAAAAATCAGCAGGGTATGCCCAATATAAGCGAGTTAAAGAAAAAAGAAACGGGGTTCACCCTGCAATGTTTTGCTAAGTAGGCTTCATCATCACCTACGTGTTTTGCTAAGTAGGCTTCATCATGGAGAATCAGAACATGTACCTGATGTGGTTTTTAGTCTTCATTTTTAGCTTTCATTTGCTGGAGACAGTCCCAGCACCAGGTGCTTGTTCTGATTCCCCCCTGACTAAGCCTATATATATGTTTCCCTTTTTGTTTTGTGACAACGTAAGACCAAGGCAGCAACAAGGAACGGGAGAAATCCAGAGGAAGAGCACAATTGTTTGGCATGGTTACGAGGGATAATGATGTACAAATGGTTAAATCAGGGGTAGTCAAACTGTGGTCCTCCAGATGTCCATGGACTACAATTCCCAGGAGCTCCTGCCAGCATTCGCTGGCAGGGGCTCCTGGGAATTGTAGTCCATGGACATCTGGAGGGCCGCAGTTTGACTATCCCTGGGTTAAATGCTGGAGCTGGAAGGAGCCAGGCTGGAAAGGACAGGACAGTTTGACTGTCTGGGATGTTCCAAGCGAGTGATACTGCAGAGTGGCCCCCATGCCAGCAGGACGCTCCCCCTCTCCTTATTAAAATATTTATTGTGAGATGCTGGATGGAGGGATGGGAGAGCCCAGGCTGCCCCCCACTGCAAGCTCCAACAAGTGCCTAGAATTCACAACTGCTCTCTTTCTGCAGGACACAGGGAAGCTGCGGATTGGCACCTACACAGGACCCCTTCAACACTGTGCTGTTTACTCCGGAGGTAATGTTCTGGTGCCCTCTTTAATGCCTGTCCCCATTGGCCAATGCACCTGTCGTTCATGTTAGCAAGATCTGTGTCACCCCATTGCTGTGAGCCAACCAGGGACTTGATGGGAAGAGCGGAGGCCGAGCCCCACCAGATTTGATCTCAGCAAGCCTTGGCTGATAGTCTCTTGACTTCTCCACCATAGGCTCTTCAGACATGGTGTGTGACCTCTTGGGAGTGAAGGGCAAGGACATCCTCTACATTGGTGATCACATATTTGGAGACATCCTCAAATCCAAGAAGAGGCAGGGCTGGCGCACCTTCCTGGTGGTGCCCGAACTGGCCAAGGAGCTGCAAGTGTGGACAGAGAAAAGCGGTGAGGGCTAGAAACATTCCGGGGGGACGGGGACGGGCAGTCTCATCAGGGGAGACGTGGAGCCAGATGGTGAGGGGCCACAGAGGGCCAGAGCTCTCTACCTTGCAGGGAATGGAATGGGTGGAGGTTTCGTATCTCCTTCCCTAGGCAAGCCAATGGCTGCCATCGAAGACTCAGCCTTCTCTCTTCTGCTCACAGAACTCTTTGAAGAACTGCGGAGTCTGGACGTTTTCCTGGCTGAGCTTTACCAGTAAGTGGGACGTTGTCCAGAATATTAAGTACAACGATATAGGCTAGATATCAGGAAAATATTTTTCACAGTCAGAGTAGTTCAGCAGTGGAATAGGCTGCCTAAGGAGGTGGTGAGCTCCCCCTCACTGGCAGTCTTCAAGCAAAGGTTGGATACACACTTTTCTTGGATGCTTTAGGATGCTTAGGGCTGATCCTGCATTGAGTAGGGGGTTGGACTAGATGGCCTGTATGGCCCCTTCCAACTCTTTGATTCTACGATTCTATATGATGAAAAGTAGTATTTAAAACATTATTTTGAAAGTCCGTTTTCAGTTTGCCTCAAAAGAAACCATTTAATGCCAGTATTTCTGCTTTCAATTTGTTAGAATAAAACACACACATATTTTTCCCTGTTGTTTTTTTTCCTGCATGGACGATTTCCAGTCTAGATTTTAGGATCCGCAGGGAGACAGGCTGAGGCTCCTTTTTGCTAGCCTTTGCCTCCCAAGCTGGGCTTCCCCATGGAAAAGGGGACCCATCCAAAGAGCAGCAGGTTCCTTCCCTTCATAGACTGCCTGGAGGAAGGACTTGCTTCCTCTCCGCTGGGGATAAGGGCGCCAGCCCAGCAAAGCCTGGGGCGAGGGATGAAGAACTGCTGAGGGTATTCAGCACTCACCTGGGGCTCTTGTTTCTCCCCAGGCACTTGGACAGTGGGAGCAGTGAACGTCCAGACATCAGCTCCATCAAGAAGCGCATACAGGTAGGGCCCTGCATGTTATTAGAGCTCGGAAATACGTTCTCATGAATATGATGGGATTCTCTTGCTGCTTGATCTTGCCGACTGGAGATGCCAGGGAATGGGCCTGCTGGATGCAAAGCAGTTGCTCTGCCACTGAGCCACAGCCCCTGTGCGGTCCTCTACACACCACTAGGTCTCACTGCCTTAGCATCTATATCAGGGCAATATGTGTGAGAGGACCCCCGTGTGACTGGCATATAGGGAATTCGTTTATTTTACTTATTTATAATTAAATGTATATATTCAATTTGCACTGCACATCCCACAAGCAGAAAGGTATCGCCGCTTGCTGTGAAATCTCTGCTGAGCTCAGAGTCCATAGAACTCCTCTGGCCTGAAAACACCCACCAGCAGGGTATGATCAAAAATAGCTGCCTTCCGCACTGAATGAGCTCCAAACAAGGGACAGGCTGAGCACCTCTAGCCCTCAGGGCAGGTTTCCCATTGCAGGCCGACCAAATTGTCTTCACACTCCCTGTTGCAGAAAGTCACTCACGAAATGGACATGTGCTACGGGAAGATGGGCAGCCTGTTCCGCTGCGGATCCCGCCAGACCCTGTTCGCCAACCAGCTGATGCGCTACGCTGACCTCTACGCCGCCTCCTTCATTAACTTCCTGTATTACCCTTTCAGCTACCTCTTCCGAGCACCACCCACCCTGGTAAGTTGGGGCAGATTTAAGGCAGGGTGCAATGGTGGAAGGATTCTAGATGGATGTGTCAGAACTGTGTTCAAATGTGGCAAAGGGCAGGGCCCTGTTGGTGTTGTGGACAAATTGTCAGAAGGTCTGGCTTCTCCCTTGGAAGACTCCTCTCTTCTCCCCAACTAGGGCTAGAGGCAGAGGCCTATTGCTGCACAGGCTTTTGGGGGCTGCTACTGCAAGTATGGAGTGGGGGAGCAATCCCACCAGTGATGCGCCCACTGACATCCTTGTGCCTAATCCTTTCCCTCATCAGATGCCCCATGAATCCACTGTGGAGCACACACGCATAGAGTTTGGTGAGTCGGCCTTGATACCAGGGCACCGGATGCATCCGCTTGGCTTCTGCAAGCAGGTGAGTAGATGGTGTCCAAAGTCTTGCATCCTTCAACCCTCTTCACACTTTGCCACCATGCTCCTTTTCTTCCCAAAGGCTTCTCACTGATCTTCACTCCCCATCTAGTTAGAATGGGCTCCAGGCCTTGTGGAAGGCCTTCTAATGATATCTGAAGGACCACCTCTCCCCCGTGTCCCCATGCCTACCAAGTGCAGCCTTCTGGTTGCCACTTTCTAGTTGCCTGCTTGGCCTCCCAGTAGACCCTGTTTCTTCTCTTATCATGGCCTCCTCCTTGCAGCATGGCCTTCTGGATGGAGAGAAGGGACATTGTGTGTAGAGGTTTTAAGGAAACATTGTAAGGCCTTTTGATCTGCAAGGATTTACCTGCAAGCATTCGCTTGGAGTTGAGGGATAAATGTAGTTTTGCTCGAATTTGTGTTCTTGTCCTTGGAATTGTAAGCCTCCTTGAGCTGTAAGGGAAGGATGCAAGTGTAACTGTTTTAATAATGGAACAGTGGAAAAGGAACAAAGCAGAAACACACCATGGACACAGATGCAGGCGTTGAAGTGAGCAGTTACAGCAAAATTGCTGGGGGTGGGGGGCACACAACCTAAGGAGGAGGCTGGGAGAAGGAGAAAATAGAGCTTTGATTCTATCTAAAATGTTTATATGTTGCCAGCAATACCTGCAATGGGTTGGGATCAATATTTAAGGTGCCTGCAACATAATTATCCAGGGAGCCCATGCAGAATGTGTGTTCTCCCCCAAAACGGATTTTCTTAAAGGGTCATTCTAGGAGCTGGAAGACTTGGGCTATGAAAGCTTGCTGGGTGACCTTGGTTCAGTCACACACTTGCAGCCTAACCAAACCGAGGAAAAGCTGGAGGAAAGGAAAATGATGAAAGGGTAGCCTACCATCTCCCCTTCCCTACCTTACATTCATAACAACCCTGTGAGATTGGCTCAAGGTCACCCAGCAAGCATCATGAGAAAATGGGGATTTGAATGTGGTTCTTCTAGATCCTAGTTCAGGGGTAGTCAAACTGCGGCCCTCCAGATGTCCATGGACCACAATTCCCAGAAGCCCCTGCCAGCAAATGCTGGCAGGGGCTTCTGGGAATTGTAGTCCATGGACATCTGGAGGGCCGCAGTTTGACTACCCCTGCCCTAGTTCAACACTCAAACCATTTCACCAAGCTGCTACTCTAGACATAATGCAACTTGCCGGACAGAAAATACATAGCACTCCAGCAGCTCTCCTGACCAGGCTGTATTCCAGAGCATAGAACACTACTCCGGTATGGGCTTGGTGGGGAACTGAGTCACTGGCACATAAAAGCCCCAGCCCCTCCCCAGTAGAAACCCCCTCCTCTTGCATTGTAGCGAAGCAGGCTGCAGAACTAACTCTCTGTGCTCCTTGTCCCCTGCAGAAGCTCCAAAGCATTTCCCAGGAGACCAACAACGACGAGGACTACGATGACTGAATCCCTCCCATCCAAGCTGAAGGAAAACCAGATGTGACGGATGAGTGTGGCTCAACTGGAAACGACAGGGAGGGAACGGGGAGAAGAGGGGCTTCTAAAAGGGCACAGATGTTGGTATTTCCCTAGCCAACGCCAGAAAGGCCTAATCTGTGAAGGGACTGGTTTTGAAAGAGAGGCCAAGGCTGCCTGTAGGTCCGGGCGCAATAGCCCAGCGAGTTGCAGAAGGCCTTCCTAGAAGGGCTTGCTGTCTGCAACCGTTCCCCACTAGCCCCTTCAGCCACCAAAAGCGCCACCCCCAAGAATTGAGAGCTGTGGCTGCCTGGGGAGGCTGCCGCTAGTTCAGTATTTCTGCACCAAGAAGCTGTGAGTCGTTGCCTGAAGGCAGCCACCTTAGGGAACAGTTCAGCAACAGAGAACAAGGTGGGTCAGTTTTCCCTAAGTGGGAGGAATGAAGACCTGAGCTCTTGAGGATGCCGGCACGAGGCCCCCATCCTCTTTCTGCTCGTACGGCGCACACTTCTGTAGCGTTTGAGTGTCACAAACCCAGAAAATAGTCCAGTTGCATAGCCCTTCCTCGATATCACAACTCAGTGACTACCGACACCCTGCATTTCACCAGAAAGTTAGTTTTATAGGACACACAAATGAACACTCAGCTAAGGCAATACGTAGAACAGGAAAATTTACTGCGACATTGCCCTTAGATCGGACCCAGGTTTTATAGGCACATGAGTAGAACCTTCCCCCCATCGACGGGAGAACCAAGGGGAAGTGTTTGAACCCAGACGGGTGCTAAATGTTGGAGCCAAGCAGGCTGGACATCTGCTCATGCTTTTAACATTTCAAAACAGAGCACCGGATCCCACCGCTCTGAAAGAGGAAGAAAAAGGGGGGAAGGCAATGATCAGAGAGGCTTATGTTTTTTACTCCTCTGAGCAGAGCCCGCCCGGAGAGAGGGAGAAAGGGGGGAAGCAGCAATCAGGGTGACCTGGAAAGACCAGAGAGGGGATTTGAAAAGGCCCCTGGGTGGAACCGAATGAACATCTCACATTGAGACCCGGAGAAGAAAGCCAGTCTCCTTCTGGAGCAGTCATCATCACTTTGGGGAGGAATCGCTCCCTCCAGTGCTTGTAGAAGATGCCCCGTGCCACGGACCCCTTCAAGGTAGTCCGAGGCTCGAGCCCTTGTCAGGAATGCCAAGGTGACATTGCCAGGACTGAAACAATTAGCCCTGGAGCAGAAGAAACGCGTCAGGTGCAAGCAAGAGGATCTTTGGTGGCCTGGTTGCCATCATGGAGCCCTGAGCTGGATAGTCCAAGCAAACCCAATCCCATCAGATCTCAAAAACTAAGTAAGGCCAACCCTGGTTGGCATTTGGAAGGGAGAGCTCTATGGCTTTGGGTGGCTGTTCCTCCAAGGAACACTAGGGGCTATGGTCCAGAGGTAGACGGTGGGAAGCCACCTTTGAATGTCCCTTGCCTGGCTGACAGACAATCCTTGGGTTTCCTGGCTATGAGACACACACGGCATGTGAGAAATCAAACCCATCCCAGAGAACAGGAAGTGGCTATGTGGATGTGCCTTTGGCTCTCAGTGTTCAAGTTCTGCATGAATCTTCACACTGTATGTGCCATGGAGGAAGAGCGGCCATGTCTGTGACTCCAGGCAACCTTCCCCTCCTCTGTAGCAAGGTACCTCATTACTACTTTAGCCCAAAGACCACAAAATTTCTACAGCGGAGGAGGGTGACGAGTGCCCACCTTAGTTTACCAGGAACGCCCGAGCTGTCAGTCTGAAAGGCGCACAGAACAGAAAGGATACGCAGCTGAAGGCCAGGAAGGTCTTTTGAGGCTGAAGTCATAAGCAACTTGCTGCAGGATCCTCGCCCCAGCATGTGCCCCCCAGCACCCCCTGCCCTCCAGGTACCCCTCATGGAACAAGCCCAATAGGAGGCCCTTGTTAGCTGGAGCAGGATTTAAGGGAGAAGATTTAAAGAGAGAGTGGAGTGAGCCTTGTCTCAGGAGCCAAGCCCAGGGGGCAGAGGGAAAATTACAGACAGCAGAGAGCCCCATTCCATGCAGCGTGCAGGAGGCCCTTCTCTCCTGGGCTTGGGGCAAGGCACAGAAGATCCAGTGTGCTTTTTCGTTCCTCTGCTAAGTTGGCTCCTCAAAGAAGTCTTGCTGTGAAAAAAAAAAGGGTGCCCCCACCCAACTCCCCAAAGCCAGTGATGTGCACAGGCTTCTTCCAACAAAAATAAAGATACCTAGCTTGTCAAAGTTATCATTCTTTTATGAGAGTTCTTCAAAAAAACGTTTCCAGTCTATTTACACAGCTGTGGCAGGGGAGAAGGATGGTGCGCCCCACATGCCAGGCCTTTAGAGACGCAGGGGGGCCATCCAGGGGAGGGGGATAATTCAGTGTCCTTGAGCTGTCCTTGAGGATGGAGGTGTGCTGGGGCTGGGGTAGGGTCACCACCTCAAGAGCTCCCCTTCCGCCTCCTCTGGCAAGGCTTCGTTTTTGCGGAAGACGAAAAGGCTCCCATGCACCTCGGGCAGAAGTTCGTCGAGGGAAGCCACTACCGTGTTGTGATCCTTCAGCATCTCTGGGTAGCCAGCGCTGGCACCTTCTATCCGCAGGGAACGCCGCACTGGAGTCAAGAGCTTTGTGTCTGGCCCTGCACACAGCTCTCTCACTCTGAAACACAGAGAAGGTTAACACGGTCAGCTGCTCTCCTTCGCATGGGTCCCACTCTAGAGAGCAGGGCTTCTTGCTCTCTCGGGCAAACCACTACTGGGTCACAGTGACCAGCAACAAAATACCTTAGAGTTCAGGCTTGCGTATCTTTGCCAAGCCCCCGCCCCCCACATGCACGCTGTTGCGGACGAGAGGTGCTATTCAAATTGAGCCCCTTGGCACTGCATTCATTCCGCTTCTGGCCGGCCCGATGGTTAGCGTTTTGGGAAAGGCGGGCTCTGGCAGTGGAAGAAGCACTGGAGCCTGGGGACGGCCATGACCCACTTTTCTGTTCCTGAAGCCATTTGTCCGGGCTTAAAAGCACCCAGCAGCTGTCACCAAGCAGGAATGGTGTCAACAAGAAAGCTGGCGTGCTGCCACTCAAGCTACAGGCTCCTCTGCCAGCTCCCCTACGGGGAAAGGAAGGGGACCAGAAGACGGGAGGGGCAGAGGTAGGCCAGGGCCCTTACCTGGGCAGTGGAACAACTTGTAGCTTGATGCCTGAGACCGGCTGGAAAGCCTGGCGTCGCACGGTGCTCGGGGGACTCATCTCAGCCTGGTCCCTGGCAGGCAGAGGACTAACTTGAGCAGGGATCTCTGTGGAAGAGACAAAAGAGCTGCAAGGGACATAGAACTGGATGGCCAAAGACTGTGCCCTGGAGGCAGAGAAGAGCCTGAGGCACGGTCCTTGTCTCCCCAGGGTGGTCCAGACATGCTGAAGCTTGACGGTAGACTGCCGAGATGAATGGCGCGGGAAGCATTACAGCCATCGCTCTTTCTTAACTCTGCCACCACATGCCTTGAGAACTCCCGCCTTGGGGCAGGCTGCTGCTGGGTGTTGGATGGGCACTGATCCCTGTCCCAAAATGCTTGCTAGCTCAAAATTCCAACGTGGCCCTTGCCCCTCAGGGCACAAGCCTCAGAACCTGTAGTTCAACATGTTATCGCAGAGCCAGCTGTCTGGAGCTTATTGGTCAGCTCAGTGAGTGGCCTCCTACTTCCTGGACTCATTCTGCACATGGAAAATAATGCACTTTCATTGTGCTTTTGTGGCTGGCTTTTCCTGTGCAGAACAGGAAAATCTGCTTCTAAGGTGCATTCAAGTTGCATTAACACTTGGGTGCAGAATGGGCCTAGGTCACTGTGGGAGCAGGAAGTTCCCCCCACTTTTCTTTCCCAATCCTGTAATCCCTTGAAGCTGTAAGAGTACCCCCAAGAAACCCACACTTCCTACTGGAGACGCCAGGATAACTAAGTGGCATTGACGGAGCCCTGGTCCAAGCACACAACTTGGGCTTCTTGTGTTAACAGATCCTGGGAGGTGACCTTGAAGGGAAGGGACAGAAGAAGTTGACCTTTCCTCCTCTGTCCTCCCACTGAGTGGCAGGTATAGGCTTCCAGGTGAAACCCTGACCACTAATGAGCCCACACCTGGGAGGGAGAAGCATGGGCAGTCAAAGGAGCTTTCCCTTTCCTGAGTGAGAAGCAGGTCTGCCATGTTGCTGGGTATGGGATTCCAGCCTCAGCTGTTAACCAGTGCCTTTTCATGAATGCAGGAACCACTTTTGTCCCTTCTGTATTTCTTACCCTGGGTTGTCTTGCCTGGGTTCTTCAAAAGATCAACGACAACCTCCTTCAACTTCTGCAGTGGCTACAAAAGACAAAAAGCGACTCTTGAGCAGACACGCCTGACATGCAAGGCAGGGGTGCTTCAGAGCACTGAATGCTCTCGCTATGGGGGGAGGTGTTGATGTCGCCAAGGGGGCTCCGGCTCAGCAGGGAAGAGCTCTCGGCCGGATGAGGAATGCAGCTGGGGATTAAATCCTCGGCATTCCCGGCTGCTTTGCTACAGAGGTCATGCGTACCCATATCCCGGTTTAGGAGACCTTGATCCATGCATG
Organism: Paroedura picta; assembly: GCF_049243985.1. Classification (NCBI taxonomy): domain Eukaryota; kingdom Metazoa; phylum Chordata; class Lepidosauria; order Squamata; family Gekkonidae; genus Paroedura; species Paroedura picta. The sequence continues at coordinate 26,415,011 of NC_135380.1, forward strand.
TTTATGGACTGTGCAAATATGTTCTCTATTTTTTTTTGACAATTCTAAGAAAGTAAACTGAACATTCATTCCAAAGAAATGGGGGAAAGGGCAGAGGAAGCCTCCCACTTGGTATGAGCTGCATTCTGAGCAAACTGCGGCCCTCCAGATGTCCACGGATTACAATTCCCATGAGCTCATGGGAATTGTAGTCCATGGACATCTGGAGGGCCGCAGTTTGACTACCCCTGCTTTAAACAATCCAGTTTTTTCTCCAGCCTCTTTTTGTTGGCTGTGTAGCTATTCAGACACTCATCTCGTGTGTTGTTTTCCCCACACTTCCTATAAACAGCCAGGACTAGAATTAGAATTGCTATAGCTGAGCTTGTATCAAGAGTCTGATAGGGAGGGGTGCTGCATACTGCCGGTCAACAACCCCCCTCCCCAATTCACCCACCCTGTCCCATCCCCTACTTCATCCCAGGAAATTCTTGCCTGCCTGCACCTCTCTTGAAGCTTTTAGCAACACCATTTTGTTCCCTCTCTGGTGCCCTTCCAGGATCAGTGGACAGGAAGCCTGCTCAAGACAGCAACCCCCATGGCCTCAAGAAGTGATTTCCCCATGCAAGGCTCCCCCTTTGTGGGGGTCTATGGTTTAGGGAGCAAGACCTGTGATCGCTCATTTGTGTTGCATCACCCCTAATTCCCATGGCTGGCAGCAGACACCTCCCCTGCCCTGGTTTAGGTTACAAAATGTACCCACAAGGCCTAGGAAAGAGAAAACAGAACGTGCAAATTGCCCGACTGAATCCAAGCACAGAATTTACTCAGGAGAACCAGCTAGCCACTGTGCGCCAGGCACGATGATCCTAAAGCAAAGCAAGCCGCTGATGGCAAATGGAAAGCTACTCACCACAGCCCCGGCACGAACAGCCGCTTCGTACAGCCCGGCCACGTCGAATGTGCCGTGTCGCGCCAGCAGGTTTGCTTTGCAGATCCAGAACTGGGCAAACTTCTCTGCCTCCGGGATCTGGGAAAGCATGGCCAGGATCTCTTCTGAAGGGAATCCCTAAGAGGCAACAGACAGGATTCAGAGCAGCACGGGTTAAAAAAAAGAAAACGGAAGGTCAGCAGGAGCAGTGAAACACATTGCCTGTGCACACAAACTGTGGTCCTCCCTTGGCCATCCGTAACTGAAGACATCGTGGCCGATATCATGCTTGCCGGGTGGCAGTTGCCAGACGGTGGACGAAAACTGGGCTTGGGGTGGGTCAGAACAAGTTTTCACTAAAAGGCCAATCATTGGGGGGAGCTGACTTCCCCAGCAGGAACAAGGTGGCTTTGCAGGCACTGTCTGGAAGATGGCCTTAGCAACCATTATCAACAGAGCCCTTTATTTTGTATTTAGAACTGATAAACTAATCCGAACTGTACTTAGAAAGGCAGGATAAACACAATGAGATAAAATAGTTTGCTGTCTGCTCATGGGAGGCCTGACCCTGAACAGGAAGGCACCAGCTAGGAGTCATTTACGTCCAGAACTGGACTGTAGCTTGCATAGTGCGCCTACAAGGCCTGGAAGTGCCCCTTTTCAAAACAGGACTCACACATTGTAGTCCAGCTCTAATTTAGATTTCGTGGAGGGAGAAGTAATTTGTTTCCAGACCCTAATTCAGTTCCAGAGGTTTTGCAAAAGCTGCAACCTGTTCTTCTTCTTTGCAGAAATAGTTCAAGCCACAGAAGCTGGTAGCTGTATATCCTGGGGACCTGGAGACAGTGCCCCTTGCAGGAGGCAAGGCTGCAGGATAACATTACAAAGCTTTCGGGGTCAGGTTGGCAGGATGCAACCCCAGAAATGCTATAAACTTTTGAAAGTACCAAAGAAACAGGAGCAATGTGACATTTTCCTAACCTGGTCCCCCATTGGTCCCTTGACTCCACATCTTTTCTCTGCCTGCTGTGGGGTACATAGCCCTACTTGTTATGGAGAGCAGGTAGGACAGTGGGACTCGGAGATGAACAAGCAAGCAAAGCCACAATAGAACCACCTTCTCCAGTTGTAGACACTTAAGCCTCATCCCTAATTTACATCCCTGCAACTTCCCCTACACCAGATGAAAGCTCCAAAGCCCACCTCTTCAGCAAGCTTCAGGCACTCGGTCAATGTACTTGAGATCTTCTCAATCAAGCTGCGATCCGTCCTCTCCTCCTCTTCCCCCAGGCTGTTCCAGAAGGACTGGTTCAGACTCGCCCTTTTCTTCCGAGGCTTTGCAGCAGGCAGGGTCATCGGTGGCCGCTTGTAGGATTTCCCTTGGGACTTTAGCCACTGTTCCAACAGCTTCCTAGTGGAAAAACAAGACGACGTCATCAGGCTACCAGTTTCATGTCCTACATGCATGCGAGCCTGTGCAGTGGAGTGGAGCATTGGGCTTGGACCAGGGAGACCCCAATCCAAGTCCCCTTGAAGCTCTCTGGCTGAGCTTGAACCACTCTTTCCTTCAGGGTTGTGATGCTAAAACAAGGGTGTATTGGGGTGCATGAATGTACGTTGTCAGGTGGCTCCAAGGTCATTAATGAGATTTACAAGGACTCCCCTCAACATGCAAACAGCAAGCAAGTTCATGGCCACTGCCACCCACTTGGAGGGCACTTCCTGTCTCAGCCCATTTTTTCAGCCCTCGTTCATGCATTGACGTTTGTGGGCATGGTTCTTGCAGTCATGCAAAAATAGGGAAAGTGAAATGCAAAGGATGCCGGCTGCAGATACAGCCTGGGAGGACTATTAGCCAGTAACTTTGACCAAGTTGGACATCAGGCCTTTCCCCTGTTACATCTTAACACCCTTAGGCACCGGTCGGGGTGGAGATTTGGAACAGATGGGGAGGGGAGGGTTGCTGCTGTCACTGCAGGAAGAATGGGGTTTAATGTTAAAAGGTAAAGGTATCCCCTGTGCAAGCACCGAGTCATGTCTGACCCTTGGGGTGATGCCCTCCAGCGTTTTCATGGCAGACTCAATACGGGGTGGTTTGCCAGTGCCTTCCCCAGTCATTACCGTTTACCCCCCAGCAAGCTGGGTACTCATTTTACCGACCTCGGAAGGATGGAAGGCTGAGTCAACCTTGACCCAGCCTCATGGGCAAAGTTTTCAGACGGCTGCCTTACCACTCTGCGCCACAAGAGGCTCTTAGTGGGGTTTAATGTAGGGATTGTTTATATTTTATTGTGGGGGTTTTAATGTTGTAATCCTTTGCAAGCCAGCTTTGCAAAATAAAAAGGTAGTGCTACAAATAAGGAGCTGAAAAGGAGACAGCTCCTTACAGGGGCAGCACAATATGAAGAAGACAATGGGGGGGGGAGAATCTCTTTTGCATGTCACAACACACAGCAGAGTCACTCATGTTTCTGCTTTGCCATGAGAATTCATGGGAGCCTCCCATGCCCCACAAGAGAGATGCTAAAGTCTAACAGGTGAGAAAACGTAACATAGAAAGTGGGGGCACAAAAAATTATTCATGAATCTGTTTTGCTGTCCCATTCCTCAGAGAAAACTCAAAGATTCACATCTATCAGGGCCACTCTTGGGACAAGGTTCTGATGGAGGAACATTGTGGGAGGTCAGTCTACCTCCGAAGTAAGAGCAGGGTGCAGATGTACACTCCCATCAACCCGCTCTCCACCCCAGAATCTGCTCTGGTCTGATAGCAGATGATCTCTAGGGAAGCCTCAGGACTGGAGAGCGGACTAGACAGATCAACGCAAGCACACTTGGGGCCCAACTTGCCTGCGATCCTGTGTGCATGGGGTTTTGGGCTCTTGACCTGTTCCCATCCCCAGCTGCCTTGACTTCGTTCTTTCACATCTCAGAGTGCCAGTGATTCTATTGGCTGTGCCGAGAGATTTCACTTGCTGGAGCTTCTTACTGCTCTGGTTCCTCCTTGCTGAGCTTCCACACTTGTTGATGCCATCACGTGCAGCCAAAGGGAGAGTCCGTTTTCCTCTTAATTCTGATACCGAGCGGTTTTTCGAGGCACAAGAATTGCTCGGGTGCCTTCTCACAGGCTGAGCCTTGCAAGGAGTCGGCCGCTGCTGCTTCAACCGTGCCGTCTGAAGAGCACCTGGAGCTCCGCCTGTCCTTGACTGTGCTGCATTCTCCTTTTGGGGCCTTAGCACGTTGGTACCTTGCTTTGTTGCCCTGGGATTTACACCCCGGCATTTCATTTCTGGCCTTGAACGAATAGAGGACTGGCCAACCTTTAGTGCAACCAGTGCTCCCGGCACCCTAGGGACTCGCTTCTGAAGATCAGCTCCTTTGAGATGAGCAGAAGGCCCTCTGGGGTTGCGCTGGACCTGTGACTTAGTAGCCTGATAAGTCTGTGCTTGCCTTTTCGCAGGCATGCTGCCTTGGGAAGCGAAGCCTGCATTTGGTCGGCTGTGCATTGTTTGGGACCCAGATGGGAGCCCAAGCTTTGCAGCTTCCTTCTTCTCAAGGCCCAGACGGGACTGGCTCCCCAGGTTGTCCTTAAAAGCCTTTTCTTGCCTGCTCTCCCCAGGATGGTTGGGATGTGTGAGACTTTTTGCAGTTTGCTGGAGTGCTTGAGTCCTCGGTTCAGTGACTGGCTCCAACTTGTTAGTCTTTCTTCCTTGACATAAGCCATATTTGGAGGATATTGTGGTGCTCTGTTTCCGGGTAAGGTTGTCAGCAGAGGCCTTTGAAGGAAGAGCATGCCGCGGTCCCTTTCTTGACAGCCCTGATGGTGCATTCTGGGGTTTCTGAGAGGCAGGAGCGCTAGATGATCTGCTCTGTGGACCTCGGCTAGCAGGGACCGAATATTTTGTCGTCTCCTTCTTCTGCTCGCCTTTTGTCTTGTTCAGGGTAATGGATTTTTTACATCTGGCAGTCTAAAAACAGAAAAGATGCATCTGCCAGGACTTAAAAAAAAACTAGACAGGAATGCTCAGAAGACACAAGTAAGTAAGAAGTTTCTTATCCCCTTCCCCCCACCCCCAACTTAGACCAGGAGGAATCCCCAGCTACAAGAATATTTTTCTGTACTTACTGGGTCTGATTTGGAGGGAATCAGATTCTGCTGATTAGTCTTGTCCTTTAAGTATGGCCTGTTAAGCAAGTGGGGAAAAGCAGTCATTTTATGAAAATTTACTTCCAAAGCATCACATCCATGACTCAATCTGCAAATGGGTAGACACTTGCTTGGGCATAGGCCCTCGCTAGGCTCAGGCAGAACTTATTCTCGAGCACTCATGCTTGAGAATCATTATTTCGGAGAACTCTTCTTAAACATTTCCACGAAAAGCATGTTATGGTGTGGGGAGATGCTGTGGCTCTGTGGAACATCTGCTTGGCATGTGGAAGATCCAATCACCAGCATCTCCAGTTAAAAGGACCAGGTTGGAAATGATGTGAAAGACCCCCACCTGAGACCCTGGAGCACTGAATGGACAATGCTAACCTTGATAGTCTGATTCAGTAGAAGGCCCCTTCGTGTGTTCAACTGGACCACCTGTCAGTCACCTGAGCACGTGCAACTGACCTGGTCAGAATTCAGGAAAGGCCGAAATTGGAATCTCCATAAGCCAGAGAAGCCTTAACTGCAACCTGGGCATCCCAGAGCAGGAGATCACCGAAAAAGCAAGTTCATGTCTTCACAGGGCATGCAATCCCATCCACCACAGGGGTATACTGTATTCAGACCTGCTAACACACCAACCAGCAGCATCTCCCTCTTGAAAAAAGGTCGGTTCATCTTCATCCAGTCCACCCCCTTCCCTTACTCCAGGTACTGGCTTAGCAAATCCACCAACATCCATGGTGGTGGAATGTGCCATCAAGCCATAGTTGGAAACTCCATATGGTTTTCAAGGCAAGAGATGTTCAGAGGTGGCTTGCCTCTATAACACAACCCTAGTTGTGTTCTACCACCAAGAGGAGGGCAGCAAAACCTCCTCCTGCCCCATCTTCTGACCTGGACCCTGGCCTCCAGATAAGACGAGACCACCACAACACAGTGGTCCATCCCAGGAAGGCAGGACCAAAGAGATCCCATGGAAGATGTTACTGGAAGCTGCAGAGGTGGCCTGAAGAACCAGTGGGGGTGTTCTCTGCAAGAGCTAGACAACCCTGAAGATGATCGGCTTTCACAGTAACCGACATTATCTTACAGCCTAGAGAGCAGGAAAGAAAACGCACCCCTCCCCACTTGGCAATGAGAGGGGTTAAGGCAGCCTTGTTTGGACAAACCAGCTTTGGGATGCTGTTCATCTGAAGCCAGAAGACGATAGAAACAGAAGACGAGTCAATATCTGACTCTGCTACATTTTTAGCAATCTCACAGCCAGGGGAAGGAGAGCAGCATGAGAGGCACAGAGTTGCCAACCCCCAATTTGCATATTTGATTTACTTACTTGGTGCTGGGTTGCTTCAGCTTCCCTTTGGCTGCTAAATATTCCTGTAGTTTCCTCCATCGCTCCTCTGTAAGAGATTCAGAGAGCATTAACATCACTGGCAAGATGCCTTTGTCAATGAAGGCGACACTCCAGCTGCTGCCATCAAGAGGCAGTTTCAGAGCCCATCCTGTGGGAACCTGACCAGGGCATACAGTCATCAAGATCTCCAGCTTGTGATACTGGATTTGGCCACAAAGCCAGCACTCTCTGCTTAGCACCCGTGGCAAGACCCAGAAAACTGTCCTCAAGGACAAAGGTGCTCAGGAAAACCCCTAGAATTTGGGGGGAACTGAAGCATGTGAGGGCTTACTTTCCTATCAGACCTAAAATACATCATTTAAAACTTAGCATAGAAAATGTATACAAAAGTATACATTCTTGGTCTTCTATAGGAAGAATTGCAAGCATTTCACGAGAGAGTTGCAAACTGCAGTCCTGGATGCACAAGTAGCTTTAATTTTTGCCAGGAAGAAAAAAAAATGCTGAAGGTAGATAAAGAAATTCTGCAGTAAGCAAAAGGAAGTGTATTATCTGCACAGAAACTTTCTCATAGTCACATTAGAAAGTACAATATGTGAGTATTGTAAATATTTTTTATTTAATAATGCAATACTGCTAAAAAGATTACAACATATTCATAGTTGCCAAAATCCTTTTAATGCAAACCAAAAAAAAAAAAATCTTGAAAATTGTGCATTTCAGAAGTATAACAGTTTTTTCCATTGCTCTCCCGTTTTAATTTTCCAGTCAAAAAAATGAGAAAGTCCTCACACGTGTTCATGCTTTGCATTTGAGTGTGAAAAGGCCTCATCATACGAATAATTTTTACACATTCTAAAAGAAAATATTTAATGTGGGTGTTGCCCCCAATTCAAGAAGTCCTTAGCGAAAACCCCAATTTTCCTTCAGGCCTTCACATCTCTAGACAGGACCCTGACAAGAAAGACAAAAGGATTCATTGGTGGGGCTTTGCACACAAACCTTTACAGTGCATGCCTAACGTGCCAGAGGCCTCTACCCTGGCTGGGTGCGGGCCTGCTAATCACACAGAGCTCTTTAGCATGGCCTGCTTTCAAAAGAGATGTGGCGCTCTCAGAAAGTTGCCCCGGGGAGCTGGTTTGCCTTGCCGGCATCACATTTAAACTCGGGTGTCAGACAAGCGCTCTGCCCCGAGAGCCCCGGCGACAACGCCCCACGCTCCTTTTCCCAACCAGACTTTGCCGTCCCCGTGCAAAGCGCCACGAGGACAGCCGGCCTCTCTTATCTGCATCCAAAGGCCTGGAGCGGCTGCACGGCGAGACCCCCCCCCCCGCACGGATCTGTCCTGCTTTGGCTACCTGCCAGCTCTTTCCCCTTGGCTGCCATGGGCGCAGAGAGGAGGAGGAGGAGGTCTCACCGGCCTGCTGCCAACTCTGGGTTGGGAAATACTTGGAAACTCGGGGGGGGAGGGGGGGGTCCAGCCGGGAGCGAGCGGGAGGGGCCTCCAAAGCAGCCTCTCTCCCGGGAACTGCCCTCTGCCGCCTGGAGAGGAGCGATCGTTCCAGGGGGTCCCCGGCTCCCACCTCGGGACTGGCGCTGCTACTACAGACGCACCCCGAGGGGTCCTGGCCGAGGCAAGGGGAGGGCCCCCGAGCACCCGCCCAGAAGACCCCTCGCCCCTTCAGCGCCGATGCCCAGAGCCCCGCCGCGCCGGACGCCGAGAGATCGTCCCGTTTACCTTGAGCGGCGGCGGCCGCAGCCCGCTTCGGCAGAGGCGGCTTCATGGCAATGCCAAGGGCGGCGGCGGCGGCGGCGGCCTTCCCGGTTGGCTGTGTTCAAACGGGCCAATGGGAGGAGAGGCTCCGGGCTGCGACTCGCGAGCATGGGGTGGCTGCGGGAGGGGCGACGGAGAGAGGCGCGGCTGCGGGCGGAAGGGAGCAGTGGTCGGGGACGCGCTCGGCAGCTCCGCCCGGGGTCCGGCGGGAGTCCCTCCCTGCGCTTCGGACGCGGGGCTGTGAATACGGAGCAGCTCCTCTGCAACAGCGTTGCTCCCCCCCCCCCCAGCCCCTTCTCGTCGGGGGAAGCGGAGTATTTGCTTGCAGTGTGGGTTGCTGCCGTCGCTCATGGGAAGCGTCGAGGCGCCCTCCCTCCCGCGCCGCGAAGGCGCCTCCTCGACGTGTCGGAGAAAGCGGCGTCCGCTGGCCATGGGCCTCGTGCAGTTCCTGCTGCCCCCGGCCTTGGCCTTGGCCTTGGCCCTCTCCCTGCCCGGCGCGGCGCCCGTCAACTTCTGCCCTTCGTCAATCGCCTGGACTCTGCGAGGTCGGCCCTTCCGCAGGAATACGCGGCCTTTGATGTTTGCCAAGCGCCTGGAGGAAAACGCCCCCCTGGAAAACTTGGGCAGGTATTGCTTGGAGAGAGGATTGAACCTTCGCCTCATAAGTTGACGTTTTAAAGGCTGGAGAGCTGCAAACCCGTTTGTACAAAAACATATGGGCTCAATAGACTAGACTTCCTGAAAAAGAGCATGCTGCTGAATTCTCAGCATCACTGGATTGAGGATAACATCCCCATGACGCTGTGTGTGGAGGTGGGAGACGGCCAGAAGTTCTGCAGTCTTGGATTTCCCATTGGTGGTTACGTCACGAAAGATGGGCGTCCCAGTGATGCCAGTGTTATCAGTACGGAGCTTCGTGAACCGGTCACCTTCCAAACATTGAACTTTGTGGATATTACATTCAGTTGCCGTAATGTAGAAAACGAATGCTCTGGCACAGGACTTGTAGCTGCTAAGCTTGACGTGAGAAGTTACACAGGTATACAAATGAGGATAGTCCAGATTGTGCCCCCAATTTATCTTGTTCTACGGTTATTATGGACCCCTTTGGTTTCAGTCCATTGGCCAGTGGATATCATGCGGGGGCCTCGGCCCCTGGGCTGCCGTGGCTGTGTCTGACCTCAATTCAAGTTCCTACAGGGGGGCTGTCCAGGCAGACTGGAGTACAGCACCCGTGGCCCTTGTTATATCCATTGGGCCCTGCTGGATGGGCAGGCCCAAGACACCAGGATGCTCCCTAGAAACACCCCAGAATGATCATCTCTCCTCAGCCTCAGTGTGTTTAGATCTAGGCACCAGCTGGCCGGATATAAGAACTTTCTTTTGTGGTGTCCAAACAATGAACAACTCAATACCTGAAGGCATCTTGGGAGCAGAAATCCTTGGCGTTGTGCCACCTGGTAGGCTGCCATCAGTGCAGCCTCAGAAATGGCAGCATCTTGCTCTTCCCACCAGAGATGGGCTCTTGCAGCCTCGGAGCCTTGACATGGGGATTCAGCACTCCAGCCTAAGAGCATGAGACCAGATCAGTTTGAAGAATTGGACTTGGATTGGCTTTGGAGTCAGATCTAAAAATAAGTTTTATCTACCCATCCAATATAGGGAATAAGTGTAGATATGGTCCTAAAACCCCCGAGAGTCTCCATGACATGGAGAGATTGGGGAAGGAAGCCCTGTTGGATTTGTATACTATTATTATTTTTGTGGGTAGGAGGAAATGGCAGGGAGAATGGGGTTAAGCAATTAAAGATGGGGATGGGGGGAGACCCAGTAGCAGCTAGGGATTCCAACAATTGGGGGGGGGGAAGTACAGAGGTAGGCAAAGGGATATTAAACGAAGGGGCCTGAGATATGGATAGGCGCAGAGCCCTTCTAACCATCATCCCATCCCAAGAGACGCAGGGGAAGAGGCTAAGGGAAATAGCTCAGCTCTGATACTGATGTGCAATGCTAGGTCTATTAATAATAAGAAGGCAATTTTAAAAAAACAGCCATACACCTTTCCCTCAGAATGATACTTTCTTCATGAAATGAACTCCACAGTACAGTCCTAAGAAGAAGAGCCTTCCATTTCTTACAGAAGGCAGGACTAGGGGGAGGGCTCACCCAGGAGGGGAACCTGGGAGGATTTGAGATGGCAAACCGACTGATAAAGCAGTGGTCCCCAACCTTTATTAGGCTGGGGACCGGCAGGGCATTGGGCCGCGCCCGCAGGGACCGCGCAGGCCACGCCCACGCTTCCAGCCGCGCCCGCGAGCCGCGCCCGGCCGCGCCCGCGGGCCGCACCCGCGGATCGGGCCGCACCCGGCCGCGCCCGCGGGCCGCACCCGCGGATCGGGCCGCGCCCACGAGCCGCGCCCGGCCGCGCCCGCGGGCCGCACCCGCGGGCCGCGCGGGCGCGGCCCTGATTCCCTCTCCCCGCCCTCCCGCAGTAAGTAGCTTCCCGGGCTGCAAGCTTGCGGCCTGGGAAGTTTTTTACTGTGGGGGGGAGGGGCGGGGAGAGGGAGCCGCGGCCCGGCGCCATGGCCTTTGCGGCCCGGCGCCGGGCCGCGGCCCGCAGGTTGGGGACCACTGTGATAAAGGACACAGCAGTTCTGGCAAGGAAACTTTAGGTAGGTAGACATGGAGGGAAATTTGTGCCCAATAGTTGTCAACCAGCTACTTAATGTTATATTTAACTCCTGCTGTCTGTGCAACTTTTTTTTTTGAAGGGACCAAGGAGAAATATAGGATTGAGGGTTTTATTAATGTGGCAAGCAATTTAGAACAGCTTTGCTGGCTGTCAGATGTCATTGCAAAGGGAGAAGAATGTTATTAAGATACTTGTGACATCCAATTGGATGCCTACAACATGCTTTATGGGCCCTGCCTCTGACAATGGCCAAGAATGCTTTCTGTACAAATTACTGCAGCTGGTGAACCAGCAGCTGATCAAAGGTGCTTCCTTGCCTCATGGATCCGGGGGATGAATCTAGGAGTATTTCTACACCACAAGCTTGCATTCTTGGTGATAATACAACTGCACAGAGGACAGTTTATACACCTATTATATCTGCAATCCTTTCAATTTACAGCATTTCCATTTTGCCTGGATTTAATTTTAGCTTATTCACCTTCATCCAGTTATTCTCCCCCTCCAGGCATGCGGTCTGGATTGACACGTTCACCTTCCTCCATGCAAAGGAGGTAAAATGTCATCTGTACTTTTAGTGAAAATTTACTTTGGTTATTTGGATAGACATCCTCATGGTTTCCTGTAGATGTTAAACAGTGTTGGGAGCAGGGTGGAACCTTGAGGAATCCCATAAAGCAATAAGCAGAGCAAAAGTTCTCCAGACTACTTTATGAGATGTAACATCCAGAAATTCTGTGAATTTAGGCAGATGGTGAGTGGGTGGGTAGTAAGGGCTGTGTCAGTGCTTAGCTCTGTGGCCTTTTCTGGCATGCCCAGGGAAATGCTGATTGCCACTTTGGGGTCAGAGTGGCCAGGGATTCTGGATATTTTTTGGGTGAGCATCATCTGGGCATGGAATTGAGGTCACTTGGTGCGTAGGTAGTTGTGAGTTTCCTTCATTGTGCAGGGGGTTGGTCCAGATGGCCCTGGAGGTCCCTTCCAGCTCTATTATTCCATGGCCAACATAAAATAGTACCTCCCACACCCATTCATGTTAGGTGGTCCAGGAGGGGACCACCATGATTGTTGTGCACCAACAGAGATGCAGTCATCTTGCCAGTAGCACAGGATATATTTGTCAGGCAAAGGTAATTTCAGTCCATGCCTTTACTGAAAGCTGGATTGGGAAGAAACAGGGGTAGTCAAACTGCGGCCCTCCAGATGTCCATGGACTACAATTCCCAGGAGCCCCTGCCAGCGAATGCTGGCAGGGGCTTCTGGGAATTGTACTCCATGGACATCTGGAGGGCCGCAGTTTGACTACCCCTGAACTAGATCATTTATGTCATCAGGAAACACCTGGAGCTGAAAAGCCACCACTTTTTCAACGAAAGAAAAATTTGATAGTGGCTACAAATGATTTATGGCCAAGGATTTTTTTACAAGATTCTTAGCATTTCTTCAGCCAGAGGCATTGAGCCGTCCATTAATGGACTGTTGATAATCTCCATGATCTATTGGACCAAGATGCTGCTGGCAGATTTTATTAGTCAGACTAAACATAGGTTAAGAATACAAGTTACAGAATATGTCTCAAACCTCCCTACTAGCTTGTCCACATCCTAAAGTTGTATTAAGTGAAAAATATCCATGGAAACCTGACAGATGGAGGCATCAGGAACATTCATTGCCTTTGTATCTGATGGATTCTGCATTAATTACGATCAGTTTTACCTGCAAAGTATTTAGTCAGTTGGTCACAGTGAGTGACTCCCGTTGCATTCTGGAGGCTGAGGTGTAATGGTCTCCTTAACACTCAAAAATGGTGTTGCTAGATGATACCGCATGAATACCATGGGGGTGAAAAAGTAGGTTCTTTCATTTTATCACCACTGGAGTCGTTTTAAAGCCCTGTTGGCACTGTCATACAGTTACATACGCCTTAGGCCTTTCCAAAATCATGCTGAAAGCAGAGGGAGAGGATACGGCTCATTTGCAAAGCACAGGGCTTGCATGCAGAGCATCCTGGTTCAGCCCCTGGCATTTCCAGCTAAAGGACCTAATCAGGAGGTGGTGGTGGTGGTGGGGGGATTATCTGCCCAAAAGCCTGGAGAGCTGCTGCCATCCAGAGGAGAGAATGTTGAGCTTCTAAGATTGATGGTCTGCCTTTGAAAAAGACAATTTTGTGTCTTCAGTGTTTCAGACAGGGGGGTCTCATTGCAAAATTCTGGGGAATGTTTGTCCTCTGGCCATGCTAACAAGCGAAGAACTGCCACGTTCCAAATTGTGAGAACTTTCAAGGAGGACCTGAAAGGGGGTTTCAAAGGCATCGCAGTGAGACCTCAAGCCGTCCAGCCCACAGGAATTCCAGGATGAAAAAGAGGTCTGGGAATAGCCCCAAGTGCATTTGTGATCAGTGAGCAGCAAGAAAATGGATTGTGAGAAAGTTTTGGCATTGTTGCAAACGCAACATCGAAGATACAGCAATGCCCATAGACGCTCCTGAATGTCCAAAAAAGGGTGTGTGTTTGTCTCCCATCCAGACAAGACATGCCTGAGTCAACACCACTAGCTGGATGCCAGCCACATGACTGTCTGGCTCATGATCATGGTGGGGTGGCCCCTTGCCGCATTGTTGCAAGAAGCTCCTTTGCCATCTCTTCTGAGACTGCTGGCGAACCTGTCTTCCTTGGCACCCTGCCCCTGCCGTCACGCACCCCATGGAGACCAAGGAAACAGCAAACAGAAAACGGGGACCACCAGACCAGGCTGAATAATTTATTAAAACTTAGCCGAGTCAGAGCGGCAAAACAAATACATAATTAATAAATACTTTTATTAAATATAAACCCCTCATTTATAACCTTGTGTTTGATAATTAACAGAAAAATAGTGACTATTAAATATTTATGGACACAGTGGCTTACAATGTTACAATATAACATTTCTCCCCCCTCCCCCTTTAAATAATAAAAGCTGGGCAGTATGTTCTACAGATCCCAGCTGGCACTTGCTGAGATCCAGTGAGGGAAATTCTTATAAAGAGTTCTCTCATTATTATTCTGAAGTACTTTCCCCTAGATTCTAGGAGATTCTCCCTCCAGGGAAAAAGTGGTTGGGAGCTGCCACCAATACAAGCTCCAAAAGTGCGCATAGATCACAAGATGTGTACACGGTACACACAAGTACTTGGTTTAAACCAGCTACTTTGAGCTGCTAAGAGCATAATCTATGATTTCGACCTCCCCTTTCTTGTTAGTCATGCCAACGGCTTCGTTAGACTGGGGAGAGGTACAAATGAACCAACCAGGAAAGGCTGCTGATTCGAATTTTGTGGTGTTTCCGACGTCAATTCTGTTGAAGATGAAGCGGCCCAGCTTGGATCTGTCAATGTCTTGGAGGATGTCTGCTGTCTGTCATTGAAAAGAGGATGGTGGGAAAAAGGTAAGTTTTCCATTGCTTCTAAAGCGACAGGTGTAAACATGAGCCCAAACCAGCATAAACATCATCTGTGCAAACCTCATTGTCCAGGCCTTTAATTACCAAACCAGACGGTCTCTTTATGACCTCTTGGCCATCCATCTTGTTTCTGGCTTTGTATTCTGCAGAATACACCCTCTTGGTTCTACTAATTTCCATGCCGGTGCTGCTTAATTGGTCGCAGGACCTGCTTCTCCTTAATGGTCTTGCCACCACTGTTTTGTCATGTGCACAACCATCGTTCTGCAGCATCGGAATGCTACTGACACATCTCTAGATCCCCAGATCAAGACTATGATGTTGGCCATCGATGCGGGGTATCGCTCTGGCATTTCCCTATGTCAGGTCAAGGGCTGATGTGTGTTTGGAAAAAGGAGATGTCTTATGGTTGCTTCCAACTAGACTTTACTGGGAGGTATGAGGAAAAGAGATTGATGGATAGAATGATTGATTTCTATCCTGCTGCTCCCAGCACAGCTAGCTCGCGATGGCTCACAACCAAAAAACCAGTCCCGTTCCAATTAAACAATCCCAATAAAACATCAGTTTACATTAAACAATAACAGCCTTGGTTGCTTATACTAATAACGTATATCAAGCTCTTCAGCATCAACACCTGATTTTTGTTACAGGGCCACAGGTAGTATCTAGTCTGGCCTGCAGATGATATGGAAAGGTGGTACATTCTGAAGCTGAACTGGGGGGCTGCAAGTGGATTCTGATATCCTTATTTTGAATAGTTGAGACTACTGTGGAAGTCCTCTTGCCAGAGTGTTCAGAAGTCCATTCTGATCTCCAGGGCTGAGCAGGGAAGCAACTCATGCTAGAAGTTTGCTCATGCACGCACAACGCTCCTTGTCATGCTGTCTCCTCTCCCTCCCTCTCGGAAAAAAACCATTTGATTGACAGGGAAGGGGTGAAATAATGGACTGAATCAGTGATCCGCTGATCAGAGTGTCTGTCCGTGGCATTCTGAATGAGGGAGCAAGCTGGGCATGCCTTACAGAGGATGTCATTCACCTGTAGGCGACTTGAAAGAAAGTGCAAGAGAGCAGATCAACAAGAGGGGGGTGGTGGGGGGTCATGGCAGACAAGCAAGTGTGGTGTAGTGGAAGTGAGCCAGTGAAAGTTGCTGCATTGCTTCCCTCAAGGAGTTCCAGCCACACAGCCCTTGCTGCTGACCACATGATTTGCCCTGCCTGGTTCCTCTTCAGCCCTTATCCATCCCAATGGCAAAGGGTAAGAAGCCACTCACTCACCTCCAACTGCAGCTCTGGCTGTCCTTCTGCTCCCTCTTTTGGCACACAAGACAAGCAGAGGTTGCTCCCTTTGATCCCCAGTGCAATAGGATTCTCTACATTGTCTTTTCGACGGTAGACAGCCATTTTTAGCTTCACTGAAAACAACAGGGAAATTATTTCAGGGCCACATTCATGGGGATGCTTCTGTTTGACGTAAAGCTGGGAAGGCAACTCATGTTTCTGGTGAGTTAGGAGTGACTGGGGATTTTACTTTTTGACTAGACTGATGGGAAGAAGAAAGGTGAAGCAGCTGGACCTTACCTGCATGAGTCATGTTAGGTTCTTGCAGGTGCACGGCCACCAGCTGTGCCGGCTGGTTGAGGACAAAGGACTTTTGCTTAATGTCTTGGATGTCATAGGAGATGGCACGTGTGAAGCGGTAAAGGGAATTGTTTGCGTAGGTGAATTCATTATTGTCGAAAGACACCGGTTCTGCAAAGAAAAAGACCAACCAGGTTTAGATTTCATTCTCACATTTCTCACAGTAGCCTGATTGACTCCTTCTAAAACTGGAAGGAGAAATGGAGGGAGAGCAGCAGACTGTGCAGTTGGGCCAGCTCTTAGTCCATGATGGGTCTCAAGCACCCTGTCCTCCTCTTCATGCATGTGGGGTCAAGGCTACGGGCTTCCCTTGGCCACAGAAAGCAGGCTAGCTGTCTGTCTGTGCTTTTACTCCTTCCCCTCCCTCATTCGACACGCCCTGGCTGATCACTCCGTACTTGATACTGTACCTAAGACGGCGTTTAGGATGTTCAGCAAATCGTCATCGGTGAAAACGGTGGCTTTTGCGTTCAACTTCATCTTCTCAACAGCAACCACTATCACCACAGCTTTCTGGAAGCCCTTGGTTGGGACCGTCTTGGAGATCTTTACCTGAATGTCCATCCCACAGGCGCAGTGGATTTGGGAACAGGAAGCACACTGTCTCTGGCTTTGGGAGGCATTCTGTGGGCAAAACAGAAACCAGCTGAATCCTTCTGATAAGCTTCTATCTCCTTGAACATCCTTCCAATAGAAAATTGCTCCATTATGATACTTTCTGCACCCCAGTGCGAGTCAGAGGCAAGAAAATGCCTCTGAGCTTTGGGGGTGGGTGGGTGGGTGGGTTTTCTTCTCCCAGATACAGGCCTGCCATCCATTAAGCAGAGCAGGCACAGTGCTTCAGTCCTATGCTACTTTTAGGGGCCCATAGGAAAATGTTTATTTTTTTTCTGACAGAACAAAAATGAAATATTTTAGGGCCCACAATTTTTTTTTTGTCTAAAATAGATTTTTTGGAAGTATTTTCAGTTGTATAAAAATAATATACCTGTGAATTTCATACTTTAGTGAACAATCCTATATTTGTAAAATTAATAATTTTTTTATGGCCTAGATAGATAATAATTTACTGTTAAAATTACTTCGGTATCATTTAAGAAATCAAAATGGGGAACACTCTGATATAGTGAGAAGCTTAGCATCTGTAAACAGTATGGCCAATATGGCCTTGGCCATAGGAATCAACTGAGGCCATATTTAGCCTCTGCACAGTTTACTTGTTGCAGGGGTATTTGGGCAAAAAAACCCAACAACAACACATTGGCCAGGCCTGGGTGATTTTCAGTGTAAGTTCCTCCTCAGAAGAGGACATGATTTGAGGGGAAATTAATCAAGAAATCATAATTACCTTTGTCAAGCAAGGCTGATCTTCATAGAAAGCTATCTCCTCATTCAGGCTGTAGAAAGAAACAAGTCAAACAAGTCTTAGAAAAAGTAATTGTTGTATTTTAACTAGAATCAGTCTTTACCCTATATGCCTATAAGGTTGGGCATTATATTTTGCTCTCATTTGCACAAGAAGATGCTCATGGGATTATCCCCCAATTTTAGAAACAAACTGGGACTCAAATTCCTTCATTGGCCTTTCTTAAAGAATCAGAGAAATATCATATGAAGGAAGGCTAATATTTTTGGTAGAAGGTAAAGTCTAGAGGTTAGGTGCCTGCTGCTGTGGTCCCAAATTCCTAATTCCCATGGATTGAGACATCCCTAATTTTCTATGGATTATATCTCGATAATATGGCATTTCTCTTTGAAAATGTAAATGCTTATTAAAGTTGCTGCACTGCAGTATCTGTAAACCGCTCTGGCAGGAGCAGTAAAAATAAAAGGGTAAGGGGTAAGTGGGTGGAGAAAGGGGCGGGGTGAGTCCAGGATAAAAACTCAAAGGGGCCAATCGGGAGCCACAAAGCAGCTCCCGATTGGCCCCTCTGAGTGTCAGTCCGGGGCCAAGGGGCCCAGACGCTCCAGGCCTGCTCAGAGCCCGTTGCTGAAGCCGCGGACTTGATGAGGGGGGCGGCCAAGGGAGGCTTCAGGGCAGCCAAAGGAGCCGGGCCACTCTGAAGCCGCAGGATCAGGCGGGGGAACACGCTGCTAGCTGGGGCGGGGGGGGGGGACTGCCTGCCAACCTGCACTCCCCCAGTCCACGCTCCTCCAGAACTGCTCGACTGTGGCCTGGCCTCTGCGCTTGGGGGGGGGGGAGACTGCCTGCCTTCCATCCCTTTCTGCCTCCCCTTCTTAATTCCTTCTTCCCATCCGTTTTCCCCCATTCTTTCTTCTTTCCTCCCATCCTTTTCTTTGTCTCCTTCCTTCCTTCCTTCCTTCCTTCCTTCCTTCCTTCCTTCCTTCCTTCCTTCCTTCCTTCCTTCCTTCCTTCCAACCCAACACTTTCAAGCATTCCACTCCACCCTATCACCATGCTAGCGCCGGTTGTATTTTCGGCTACAACGGGCTCAACCTACTAGTCATGCAAATATTTTGTTAGCAAATCAAAGTTGGGAAATGGGATATTTCACCACCCTTCTCAGGTAACTTCAACCGATGCAGCAACTCAGTGTTCTTTAGTTTCAAGAAGCAATGGAGAAAATCCCTGAGCATTGGATTGGAATTCAAGGTGTGACCCTACGCTTACCTGCAGAACTCCATCATCTCCTCCTGACATTCTGGGACTCTGGCCATCGTTGATTCTTGGCTAAAAAAAGACAGAAGTGAAGCCAGAGAACTATTTATTTATCAAAAGTATACTTAACATTTTAACCACAAAAATCATTTATGATGGCTTGCAATGAAGTCAGTAAGTTAAAGCAAGTAAATGTTCCGAAAACAAGTTACGCTAAAAACAAAAAGCAAAAAACAACCCCAAACTAGAAACTCATAAAATGCTTCAAATGAGGATCTTAAGGCAGCAGAACCTGAACTGACCCAAAACTTCGCAGCACTACAAATCTGAAGCCAAAATAAGCCACAAATGAAAACCTGGCATAACCCAGTTTTGGTGGGACGTTTTAGTGCTCTTTGAAGTTTCTCTGGGACAGAATTGTTTTTACAAATGCCTGGAAGGCCCCCCAAGCAGATATTGTACCTGTAGAAAGAAGAGCGCACCCCGGATCTCTCCAGAGTAGTGGATCCCTGGCTCTGCTGTCTTTGCTGGTGAGAATGTAAGCTGCTGCTACTTTCTCTGGCTTATATACCGGACTGCAGCCAGGGGTGGGGGGAGAAACCACCCATGTTTGGAACTTCCCCTTTGTCCCTCACTTCCGAGATCTTTTCTTGAGTTTCACAAGCAATTAAAATTCCACCTCGCCCTCCTCCCAAGAAACAAAGATATGGTTGCGTTGTGGAAGTAAACAACAATACACATATTGTGAAAACAGAGAATTTGGGTGGCCGTTCTTCTGTGGAGAAAAGAATGAATTGTGCATGATGGTATGTTTGGAAGAATACCTCCCCCCCCCCCAAAAAAAAAAATTCCATTCTGTGAGCCTCCAGAAGATTTTGCCCTGTTTAAATGGCTGGTCAGGGACTTCCTAGTAGGGTTATTAACAGCATGGGTGGCACAATGCAAGAAAAGAAATAATTCTTGTGCTTCCTTTCCGTTCTTGCTAGTTATCTGCTCCCTACCTAACTACCCCTTCCAGTATAATGCAACAGCTGTTACTTACCCATGGAGGGAGCAGCTGCCCAAATACATAATCCACTTTATCTTGCTTTGGGTCCTGTGTTGATCTGTATATGAGTGTCCTTTTGTGAAAGTGCACATGGATACTTACTGGCTCAACTGGACCTGTGCAGGATTGGTGACTTTCACTAAGAGTCAGGTGGTGTTCATGTCTAGGACACTGGAGAGATCCATTCTATAGGTGAGAAGGACGGACAGCGGCACAGTTTGGTTTGGTGCCCTTGAAATTTCTCCTTCATCCATTTTGCCTTTTAATGTTACTTGGATACAATATTACTTGACCATGTGATGATGTGGGCCCATTTGCTTTTCTGGGTATCCCTGGATTCTGTCTGATTGATCTGTGGCTTTTATTATTATTATTATTATTATTATTATTATTATTATTATTATTATTATTATTATTATTATTATTATTATTATTATTATTGGATTTATTTCCCACCTTGAGCCTATTGGGACAGGTGGGAAATAAATCCAATAATAATACTAATACTAATATTAATACTACTACTAATAATAATAATTAAAAAGCCACAGATCAATCAGACAGAATCAAGGGATACCCTGAAAAGCAAATGGGCCCACATCATCACATCAATTTTGACCCTGTTAAAATTCCCATTAAAAACATTAACTACCAACATGACAGCAAAAAAAACCCCATCCTATCACTATCAATACAAGATGGAGGGAGCAATGTACACTTCCAACTCCAGGGGGGGGGGGAGCGATTTCTCCGCATTTGTTCAGTACGATTCCACTAGAACTCCATGTGGGATGCTGATAAAGATCCCAGGGCAGCATATCAAGAGGTCAGAGATTCCATACTTAATGATGTGATAATCTCCCTCCATAATTTCACCTTTCTGGAACCTTTCATTTTATATTATTAGTATTCGTTCTTGATCATTTAATTCCTAGAAGCTGTACAGACCCAGCTATGTAGTTTCTATGAGTGAGTTAACATCTTACTGCAGTGGTTAAGACTGGTGGCCTCTGATCTGGAGAACTGGGTTTGATTCCCCCCTCCTCCTCCACATGCAGCCAGCTGGGTGACCTTGGGCCAGTCACAGTTCTCCCAGAACTCTCTCAGCCGCACCTGCATCACGGGGTGTCTGTTGTGGGAAGAGGAAGGGAAGGCAACGGTAAGCCACTTTGAGACTCCTCCAGGGAGTGAAAAGCAGGGTAGAAAAAGCCAGCTATTTTTCTTCTGTTTCTTAATTAGGGTCTTTTAAAAATAAGGCTAATGGGAATCCTCAGAGTAATCTCTGAGCTGTTTTGTAAAGTGGTTACTTTGTTTTTATCTTATGTTTGAGGGTTTTCCTTAAAATTAGGTGGCTATGTGATTGCCCCTTACCTCTACCGTGCCAAAATACAGAGTCAAGTAGATCCCCCCCCCCACAAATGGGGACATGGGGTGAGCCCAAATAGTAAAACATCAGCTTTTAAATCCTGGTATTGACCCTTGTGTCAGAGGAATCTCCTAGTCTGGATATTGTGGCATTCTAAATGGATCGTTTTGAAAATACTGTTGGGAGTAGGATTCCTTGCAAATGCTGGACCTCCCATTGCCAGTTGAGCATACTGGTGTATTAGATGATTGTCCTTACTCAGAAAATTGGTCCTTATTCAGGAAACTGGTCTTGTGACTTTGCTTGCAATAACCTTGCACTGACTCTTAAAATTCTGACAATATTGATGCAGATTTTAAAAGAACATTGATGACATCTCAGAGGAACAATGGGTTTTATGCAAAGGAAAATGCTGCAGTCAATGTTTCGCAAAAATGTCTCGCAGAAGGGGCTGCTTCATCCTGGCCTCCCTTGAAACTCATGCAGGAAGTTCTGTTGGGGTGCACAGACTGTCTACGGCAGCACCAGCTGCACACAAAATATTGTGACTGCATGAGACAGAATTAACAATGTCATCTTAGTCGAGGCATCAAATCGGATGCTCTCAGCGCCTGCCGTTTGCCTTCTACATGGGAGAAACACCACTGATGACTCACAGAATGGGAACTCTCTTGTTTCCCCTCCCCATTTTGCTGCCTGAGTCTTAGCTAATTTTACGAAATGAAGGAACCCTTGAGCAAACCTGGAAGTCAGGGATCTTCCTGGGCACACCACTGGCTATACGTGTTCACGCACTTGTCACTCAGCTGTGATCACGACCGCCAGAAAACTTCCTGTGCTGTGATATCACCCAGTTCCTGCCCCTTGGATTACCCATCCTGTTTTGCATACTGTTTTGGATGACCCAACAAGCCTTTTTAATCAGCCTAAATGAGAAGTTGTGAAATTGTGAGAAATCCGTGTTTCCTGCCTTGCCAGCAGCGAACTCGGCCTCTGATGACTCTGATGAGTTTTAGACTTATTGCAGGGTGATATGTTGGGAAAATCCCAGCCCCCCAGACCATCCGTCCTAAATGCCCTTGAAACATACATGGAAGGTCAGCTAGGCAGTGGCATGTGGGACATCACATGCCCCTAACTGAGCAGTAACACATTGCTGCCCCATTTCATTCCACGCTACAAAAACAGCAATAGTTTTAAAAAAATGTAATTTGATGTCTGGATTCTGGGCTAACATAGGACCCTCAGCACCTGACATGGGGAAGAGAAGACACCTTTGCAGCTGTTTCTTAACCTTTGGACCTGGAACTTGGGGGGCTGAAGGCTGGACTTGGTGACCACAACTCTGAACTTTCCCCAGTATGGACTGCAGCCACATGTCTGACTCCTTCTCCTCCTACATGGTCTTCTAACCACCCTGGGGAGTAGGTTATGCTGAGAGAGAAAGAGAGAGAGAGAGAGCGGGAGAGAGACTGGCCGGTTTTACCCAGCCAGCTTTATGGCAGGGAAGGGATTTGAAGCCAAGCCATGCTTCGCGTCTCCTCTCCTTTGCCTTGCCTTGAGCAACTGAGGATGGTCACGGTGTTGGGTGTGTGCTTGCTTTCCCCTCTTTTCTTCTGGCTCCATTTCACTGCCCCTTGTTACTTCTCTCTCTTGCCTTACCAGGGGCAGGGTGGGATGTTAAAAAGCCCTACCGCAAGCCAACCTAGTGGCAACAACCTCGAAGGATACAGGTTCACCTGCCACCTCTTCCAGTTATCAGTGTCTCCTGGGGACAGGAGAAGTTTACTCACCCTTGAGTTGTGGGCTGAGTCTGAGTTGAGTGGTCCTGAAGCCCGCCAAGACTCAGTCGGCTCTCTCCTAGCTGCCAGAATCCCTTCTGTGCAACACCTTCTCTGTTAAGTTAAAGGGCCAAGCTAGTATGCTGCAGTATAAGAAAAACCTGTTTTTCATAGCTGGAGTCCACTTTCCCTTGAATTCTGAGCAGCCTGCAGGGATGGTGACGTGGCAAAGCTTTACTGAGAACAACCAGATCAGTGCTGCTGTTTTAATAGGACAGTATATGCAAAGTGCAATAAGGGAAGAAAACATAATTCACCCTCGGGCATCCTGGGAATATAGTGGCATTTGTGGGGAAACAGCTCCAAGATTCCTTTAAGGCTCACAAATTCACACTGGGAAGCCACATACCCCTTCTTTTTGCAGCTGACTTTACAGTGACCCTATAGAGTTTGCAAGGCAGGAGACCTTCAGAGGTTGTTTGCATTTTCCTGTCACCTTAAAAAGGTAAAGGTATTCCCTGTGCAAACACTGGTCATGTCTGACCCTTGGGGTGACACCCTCTACCGTTTTCATGGCAGACTCAATACGGGTGGTTTGCCAGTGCATTCCCCAGTCATTACCGTTTTACCCCCCAGCAAGCTGGGTACTCATTTTACCGACCTCGGATGGATGGAAGGCTGAGTTGACCTTGAGCCGGCTGCTGGGATTGAACTCTCAGCCTCATGGGCAGAGCTTTCAGACTGCATGTCTGCTGCCTTACCACTCTGTGCCACAAGAGGCCCACTGTCACCCTATGGACCCCTTAATATCAGTGTGGCATAACTGGTATTTTGTGGCTCCCCAGCCAGCACAGCTGGAGTTTAGGATTGTGTTGTAAATCAGTGAAAGTAAATGATTTCCCTATCCCATAACCACGCACAATAAGCAGGTACCAGGGGTCAGCCAGGTCTCAGCAGTGCTGAGGGCTCCTCCAAGGAGGCCAGCATTGCCAGATCAGAGGCAGCAGCAGAAGTGCTCACCTTATGGCTGGATGTCAGCAACCTGCTGAAAGTGATGATGAGTTGTTGCAGGATTGAGTCTCAGCAGCTGGTATTTAACTATAAAACCTCTTAAGGGACACTGTTGGTTGGGGATGTGATGTAAGCAATAGATTGACGCTGCTTTACTTGAACTGTGAAAGCCTTGATTTTTTTTTGGACTGGATTATTGTATTTTCTTGACCTCTGGAATCCTGAACCTTGGTGTGAAATAACTTTGTATCTTGTCTTTTCTCTTGGGTCTGGCTGTTTGAAAGAACTGTGATGATTGCCGTAATCTACCAGCACCTGGCCAGACCATTTACAGTAGGTCTTGTGAAAGTCAGTGTGCATCTAGAGCATTTCATCATACCCTGAAGCATTTTTAAAGTGCACTGAACCTGGATGTGTAGCAAGCTGGGTTCATTTGCAAAAAAGCACACCTGTCAACATCTGCTACAAAAATAAATTCTCGCCTTGATGACCCTGTGCAAGTGAATTTGCTCTTAGCACTTTGTTGGCAAATGCAAACTTGAAAGAATGTCCAAGGCTGGTAAAAATCTCTTGAGGAACTTTCCAGGAAGGCATGTTTTATGTATCTATTTGTGTGGAGCAGAGGTTCCTTTTTCTGAATGGCCTTTGTTCAAAAATTGCCTTCAGTTTTCTGACATGCAGTTGTTCCTTCCTCTCATGCCTTATCGTAGAGATTTTGTCTTCACAAGTGGGAAGCTCAGCTTTATTTAATCTCAGAGCTCTTCCGCTTAAGCACCACCAGATGAAAGGGGGCCGTGCCTCTTCCGCTCATAGACTTAATTCTGTTTTTAGCTAGGTTAGATCAGCAGCCCTGGGCAAAGCCCAAGTTTAGGCCAAGGGGTGTGGAGATTTATGCATCGCTTATGGGGCCCTGTGATGAATGCTGTGTTTATCCTCCCTTTCCTTCAGGGAGCTCAGAGGGGTCCACGTGGTTCTCTCCCTGCCACCATTTTATCCTAACAACTCAGAGAGAGATCTACTTGAATTTAACTCAGAGAGAGAGAGAGAGAGAGAGAGAGAGATCATTGGCCCAAAGTTATGCAGTAAATGATTGAGGGTGCAGTATTCTGTGTAACAGGTATGATTTTGGATGAGATTATCACAGTGGTCTCAAGGCAGTTAACAACAATTAACAGGAATAATAGATATTAAAAGCTAGTCAAATCTTAAATTTTAAAAGATGAACCCAGCAGATTTATAGATTGCTTGAGGAAGGGGAATGGGGTTGACAAGGAGGACAACAATGGTAGGTGTCTATTGTCAACCATAAGTCCAGTGTAATAACAATGGATAAAGTGGCTAAATTTTTACAAATGGCAATTAAGGTGCGTGAATTTAAGAACCAATTGACTGTATTCTGATTTGTCTTATTTTTTATGCCAATAAAGGTTGTTGTTGTTAAAAAAAAAAAACTCCCACAGGGCCAGAATAATAGCTGGCAGAGTGTTCCACCAAGAAGGGGTGGGGTTGGTTGACAAGTGCACTTGTTTTGGACCAGGGACCACCAAGAAGTTCGCTGTGAGCGAGCATAAAGCTGTGGAACATGCCTTTCTTTGTGAGCAGCGTTAGTTGCCAAGTATGACTTCATCTCCACCTGTATGAGGGCTGTTTGGTGCTGCTGAAGGATGGCAAGTTTGCACATAGCTGGAAGCAGAACCCCAACTGCAGCGTCACAAGATGTTTAATGTTGTGCTGTGTATTCTCCTTAAACGACATGCCTTTGCCACCCAAAGGCAAGCAGGGAGGGTCGGTGGCTGAAGGGCCACGCATGTGCTGTGAATGCCAAACTCCACTCCCTGGCATCTCCAGGTAAAAGGATCACGTAAGAGATGATGCCAAAGAACCTCTACCTTGGAGAGCAGCTATCAGTCAAAGTTGACCTTTTGGATAAGGCAGTTTCATCTAGTCAAGAGCCTCGTCTAGGTCTACTCAGAGGTAATTCATCGCCACAAAAATGTTGTTTTCCTCCTGTTCCTTTATTTTAATCTAATTCATTACTTCCTCCAATCTGGGGATTTCTCTCCCGGGACTCATGAATAAGTAATTCATCCTCAGCCCTTGGAGTGGCTCAGGTACTCTCCAGAACGGTTTTATGGCGAGGCCAAAACAACTGCAGGTAATTGTTTTCAGTTTTATTGCCGCAAATTGCGAAAGCGAGGGAAAGCGAGCACGCCCCTCGCCGCTAAAGTTGATAAGCAACCATTTATACCGAAGCGCTTGGGGAGGGGGGGAATCGAAGGGGCGGGACCCCCGGGGGCGCTTCTGCGATCCAACCGAGGACTGCAAGGGCGCCCCCCTCCCGCCGCCGCCTAGCAGAACAACCCGGGCAACGCGCCCCTTTGTGTCTGGCCATCTCTACGGAGGGACCGGGGGGGGGGGGAGCTTGGTCGAATGCGCTTGCGCCGACCTTCTTGCTGCCCAGACGCCGGGCTCAGAGAACTTTTATGGGCAGATTCACCCAACAGTCACGCACCCACCCATTGGCGCATCCTGTGTTGGCCAAGGCGGGATAAGGCTTGTCCCCGCTTACGTCGCTGGGCCGGGCAGCGGCGTCACTAACGGGTCCCCTCCCACCTGAGGGCTTCCCTCTTTCAGCTGCCCCCCTTCTTTCTGGTTGGAGGCCGACCTTTCCTCTCCCCTCGCAGAGAATGGCCCATTGTAACGCTTCCTCTTTTTCTTTCGCTCATTTGCCTGCCCCTGCATTTATCTACACTAGAAGCCGGTTAAGGTTTCCCCATTTTTAACCCTCCATGGAGTTCGGAGTGGTTAGACTGAAAGTCAGTCATTGGTCCAAGGTCGGGATGGCAGCCTCCAAGGGGGACCTGGATACCTCCTGGCGTTACAGTTCCCCTTCCGCTGCCAAAAGACCCCAAAGACTGAGCAGACTGTGGAGTGAAGTTTCGGAGGGAAGCTGTGCTGGTCTGCTGTAGAATTCTTAGATTCGAGTCCAATATCACCTTACAGACCAAGAAGATTTTGGAGGTATAAGCTTTTGAGGGTCAAGACTCCCTTGTCTCAAATTCCTCTCGCTCCTTTCTCTCCCTCTCCTGTTCCAGTAGCACTTTGGCCCAATCTGACCAAGCTGTATGTAGCCTATGATTAAAGACAGACAATCCACCTATTGACCATTTGCACTCCTTGGCTCTCCCCCCCCCCACACACTCTTGTGGCAATAAAGAATGAGAATTAATGCTAAAGTCAAAACAGCAGGTGTATAAGAAATGTCTTTGGGTTGAATGAATGGCTTCCATCTTGCTTGCGTGTTGCAATTTAGTAATGGTAGTTGTTGTGCAAAGGAAGCCCTCTGGAACTGAGTCGAAGTTGACCCAGGTCACAAACTTTCTTAAGATGATCGATAGGTTGCAACATGCAGCAAGGTCAAGGGCTTCGGTCCTCCAAGTGGGCATATGCGTCTGAAAAGACACCGTTCAGAACTCCGCAGTTCAAATACCTTTTACATTTGCTGATGTAACATGAAGGTTCTAGCAGGGAGAGGTCAAATACCAACTCCCGAATCACCAGAACAAACATGTTGTAATTTTTATAGAGTTTGATTCTCCCCTCTCCCTTTAAAGAAGATTGCTCTGGCCACCCAAAAGCAGCGCAAATGTCTTCTGGGCAAAAATGATATCTTTTTTTTTTTTAAAGAGGCAGTGCTTTGAGCTTCTCTTGGTTGTTTTTAAAGCTTTCCCAAATAGTCTGATGGAGCAAAAATTTCACACCTCCTTCTATAACTATTAGAAATGACTATAATAATGGAATAATCCATTCCATAATAGTGGAATAATCCCTGAAGGGAGCAAAAGACAGTTTGAGCTGAATTTCATTTGCTTGGCTTGCTTCCGCTTTCAGTGGCTTGACTACATCAAAGCTCCCCCCCCCCTCCCCAGGGTCTTTCTAGGTGAGAGTAAGAGGGGTTGCACAACTTTTTTCTCAATAGTGACGGCTGGGAGGAGGAGAGTTGCACAAATTAAGTTGCAAGAAATGTTCCCCAGTGGTCTGAGGTATTGGTATGACCACACAACATGCGGAAGCTGCAAGAGCCACACATCTTCTGTGGGAAAAAGACGACTGGGACAGGTGTGCTACTCTGTGGGAACCTGAATAAGAAGAAGAGTTGGTTTTTATACTTTGCTTTTCAGTACTGGAAGGAGTCCCCGAGTGGCTGAAAATCACCTTCCCTTCTTTCCCCACAACAGACACCCTGTGAGGTAGGTGGGGCTGAGAATGTGCTGAGAACTGTGACTAGCCCAAGGACACCCGGCTGGCTGCATGGGGAGGAGAACCAAGCCCCATTGCCCAGATTAGAGGCCACCCCTCTTAACTACTACAGCTCTGTGCAAGAAATGTGAGGGGATTTCCGCATACTTTAAAAATAGTGAGATACTTACCTTTTGTTGTTGTTATATTCTGGCCCCTCCACATGACATTGCCAGTATGCAGCGTCTGAGCAGTAAACAGCTGGATACATCATTTTAAAGTGCTAGTTGGTGAATCCCAAACAGTGGATTCACCAACATATGTAGTGCTACCTACTGGAGTGCAACCAGCAGGCCACCAGCAAAAAGAAAAAGAAAAAGAAAAAGAAAAAGAAAAAGAAAAAGAAAAAGAAAAAGAAAAAGAAAAAGAAAAAGAAAAAGAAAAAGAAAAAGAAAAAGAAAAGAGTATGGAGGCGAAGAAGTGCTATCTCCACCTCCATTGTCCAGCCCTCATACCCATCTCCCTCTCTGGGGACAGGAGTTTGTTTGTTTGGTGCTTTTTTAGTGAACTGCCTGGAACAATGAATAGGCATACAAGTGTGCAGGCAAAGCCAAAATTCCCCCCAAAACAAAGCATGCTTCTCTAACCCCCCCCCCAATCAGGAACAGCATTCATTTTAAAAAGAAGCAAGACTCATGATTCCATAAAGGGTGGCAATAAAGAAGTACTATGCATCTATGATTAGATGCATAGGCATTTCAACTGAGAAGTACTGAATTAAAAAAAAACAGTGGGCATTGTGGGCCCTTTAAAGCATGGAGAAAGGGGATTGACTGCCTGGCTTGATTGACAAGCGGAAGACAGTCGCAAATAAAGCGTGTTGCTCTCTTCTGCCATTTCAAGCATCACTTGTGGAGGGGGAGAAGTGCAAAATTGCGGCAGAGAAGAGCGAAACAGCAAAAAAGTGAGGAGGGACCGAGAGGCATGATTATATTTAGCATTACACCATTCAGCTGGCATAACGCTATTTTTAACGATGTGCGGAAATGCCGTGAAACAAATACACATTTATCACGGAACAAGCTAGCCATGAGGCTATGCCTTGGCTATCAGTTAGAAACTGCATTGTTAAATTTGAGTGCTTTTCCTTACTTTTTCCAGAAAGTGCCCACATAGATCTGCTTATGCTCTTTTGGGGAGCAAAGTAGGTGATCACAAATCAAAGCAGCAACAAATCCCCCTCCAATATTCACAACTTCTCATTTCTCCTTCCCCACCACAGTGTGTGCCCATGGAGATGCTGCCATCTATGATGCCCACGGCTATAAATCATGTTTTCTGGTTCCTCTCCAGGATTTGGTCATCAATGCCATCAGGTGACTTCCTGGTAAATTCATGTCAGCGTTTCTAAGAGTTTCTGCAGTTTCTCGACTTGGTGATTTCATAGCAGTGGGATTTAGTCATAATGGAATCACAAAACGGGCTGGCTTCCTCTTTTTCTCCCGGGGTAGGGGAAACACAGATGGCACGGTGCCTCTCCGGGGAGGCACATGGCTCAGCGACAGAGTCAGTGCTTCACAGCTGCAGTCTCCGGCATCTCTAGTTAGCACTTGTTGGGAAATGCCTTTACCTGACTCTGGCACAGTCAGTGGAAGCAGGCAGCAGTGAACTTGATGTGCTAGTTATCTGGCATGATATGAAGCAGCTTTGTATATGGGTAGGCTGATGAGAAAACAGCAAGCCGGAGGTTGTGGCGGAAGCTCAACAATACAGGCGGAAGCTCAACAACATCTAAGTTTACACCTTCCTCACTTCTTCCTCATGTCTCCTGTGAAATGCTCAGTGTCTCCTTTAATGTGTTTTTGGTGCTGTACTCAATTAAAGCAGCTCAGCTACTCCAGGACTACATCTCTGCTAGGCAATGAGCATCTAGAATATTTTTCTGAAGGCAATAAATCCCATCTCGTTTTCTGGTTGCTAATAAGCTATGCAAAGCATTTTCCACCTGACGTTATGGTGAAACAAGTTGAGCATGCCTAGCCTTCAGCAGGGTGTTCACGTTACAGATTGGTTGTGCAAAGATTCTTTAATGTGCTATGGAGAAAAAGCCATATTAAAGAATCTGACATATTAGCAACTCATGCAGAAGGCCTTTCCCAATAATCCTTGAAGCTTGGGAATGTGCACGCAGGGCCTACTCACCCCTGTGAGACACCAGGACCCTCAGGGCACAGTCCTCATAGATCTACTCAGAAGTAAGTTAAAATATATTCAATGGAGCTTCCTCCTAGGACAGTTCTCAAGACACAAGCCGAAGTCAACATATGGGGGCTTTTTCCTTCAATGGTTCCTGAATCATGGGATCTTAGTAATGTGCACCACATTGTTTTCCCCAAATGTTTGCAGTCTTCATATAAACTAGTAGAAGTGGGGAGCAAACTTGGCTGAGTGGCTCAATAGAAATCCTATAGACTGTCATAACATCCCAAAAGAAGGCAAACTCAGTTCAGGCTAGAAACTCAGTAGTTTATTCAGAAGCGTACAAAATGGCATCACAAGACTTCTGTGTTGCTGAAGACAAAAGCAAAAGCAAATAGAAGGCTATTAAAGAGGCAACCCCCCCCCCCAATACAATTCAGTTTCACACAGAATGGTTCTTAATATCAAAGGATGGTACAATTTACACTTGACCCCTCCAAGTGGGAAGGAAATAGCCTTAACAACTGGGCACAAGATAGGGAGTCAGATGGCCCAGAACATGGGAACAGAAGGGTGGGGGGGATGAGCAAAGCAACTTCAGGATAAGTCCCAGTGGGGGAAGTTCTGGGACTTTGGTCAGGCAAATCACGGTAGGAATTGGTGGCTACATGACATGAACTGGATTTTCATCCCACAAACTGCACAAGTGGGGGGGGGGGGTGAACTGATTTGATTATGGAGTTTGATCTAGTAAAGTTCTATGATTTGTAAAGTCATGTATTTTCACATACCTGAAGAATCCCTTAAAGATACAGGGACCCTGACCGCAACAACTGAGCTGTTGTGAAGTCTTTGGTCTTGGGGATCAGGGTCATTTGTCCTTAAACTCCATACTTTTAATGGCATTTGATCCACTCTCTAAAGGAAAAGTGTTCAAACCTTTTTAAAAAAGATCTTCCATCATTCAAGGAAATAGACCTCTCTGTTCCTCCTCTATGTTGTGGAGGAAGTGTTAATGCGGAATCCCACCCAGAGGCAGCAGAAGCAAAAGAAAAGTCCAGGGTCCGGCAAAGGGAAGTGGGGGACCAGCCATGCCTCCCTGCCCGTCAATGTATAAAAGAAAGCCAAAACATGGTGCCATGTGGGAAGGGATGTGCAGATTCTTTTTGAGGTCAGCCAGAATGTGATGCAGACAATAAATCCCCCCTTCAGGCTCTTCCTTGATTTTCTTAAACTAGAAGCCTGTGATGGGAGCTTCTCCAGGGTGATTGGTGATGCTGAGGGGCTTGTTCTTCTCTTGGGAAGTGAGGGGTCACTGATTAAGATTGGCTTGTGCTTCTATTTTGAGCGTTGGGGAGAGTGAAGTGCTGGATTTCTGGTTGGTTGCTGTATAATCCCACGCTGTCTGGGTTTGGGGAGGGTGTGGCTAATTACAAAACAAAACAAAAAACAAAAACGCCTTTCCGGGATAAAATGATTGCGTTCTACTCACCAGCAGGCTCTGCTAGGTTATGGTCAAGCAAGCTAAAAGAGCAATGCCATCCTAAACAGAGTTACACCACTCCAAGTCTCCTCAAGTCAATAAGCTTAGGAGAGTGCAACTCTACTTAGATCTACACTGCAAGTCAGAAATGGAGATCTCCTTTCCTGCACATCTGGCGTTCCATGGTGCCCAGGCCAGACCTGAGATCGTCCTTTCAGGATGGACTCGGCTTCTCTCCTCAGCAGCTGTCGGAGCAAGAAGGAAGGCCGGTTACCCCCCTCATGCAGGATGGGGAGGGGGGTTGTGTGATGTAAAATGCTTTCCTCCCTCCCTGATGCTGGAGGCAGCAACAGGCAGGATGGTGATTCAGTGGTTGCAAAGGGATGGCCAGAGGGTTAACCACATCAAAGTAAAAGAGAAAAATGAGAGAAAGAAAAAAGACGGCCAGATGAAAGTCTCCCGGATTGGAGGCTGCAAAGGAGTGAAGTCCGTACCTATCTGCAAAAAGTGGGAGAAAATGATTGACAGGTGCAGGGGGAATCTGATTTATCTCTGAAGTTAACCCAACCGCTTGAGACCAGGTTTGCCAATGGGCTTGGAGAAAAATGTCGGGCCTTTTCGCACAGGGATCTTTGTTGCAAATTGTTTGCGGAATAAAAAATCGCCATTTAAAATAGTGGAATTCGTCGTTATGCATACCTGCCTTTGTAGTGGAATCAGTTGCGTTTTTTAGCGTTTCCCACAGGCTTCCGGTCTCGGCAGAAATCGCTAGAAAGGAAGCGCTATTGCCAAGCTCGTCCCGCCCCTGGCCGTCAAGCAGCCAATGGGCAGCCGTTAGCATGCTCCCAAACAGCCCCTTTCCCTTTAAGAAAGGTTTTTTTTAAAAAAAAACGACCCATAGCAATGAATCTAGGTAGATTCGTTGCTACGGAGAGACCCATCCAGCTGCCTAATGTGAGCTGTCGTTTGATTGTATGATCATTTGCACGCTGCCTCGAGTGATAAAAAAAAAATCCCCCCCCCCCTCTCACGGGCACGATTTTCGGCTGAATTTATTTGTAAAAAATAAAGGGACTTTATTTCAGCAAACGGGCTTTTCAGTTGTTTGTGCTTAGTGACTAAAGGTGAAGGACTGAAGCCAGGGAAGCCTCTAAACAGAAAGAGGCTCGCCGGTGCGTTTATCCCCGCTCGCTCGGAGAAAAAAAAATGGCGATCGCTTCGCCGGAAGTTTGGAGGAGAGAGCCAGGGGGAGGGACTTTGAAGAACCAGCAACAATGGTAACGCACAGGTCTTTAGCGCTACTGTTGCAGATTGGTTGCAGGAGTGTATCGCTATCCGGAGGGTGAATCCACTTTTCTGGATTCCCCTGAAAGCGCCACAACGAAGCGCTTTTTGCTGATTGGTTTCAGGATTGTTGCAGATTGTCTACGACGTCGTGGGTTATGTCAAATTAGTAGCGTTTCCAAATAGCAACCATTCTGCTACTTTGAAGCCGTGCGAAATGGCCCGTCATCTTTCTTTAATAGAGACTTAATGTGCGGAAATGGGCAACTGGAATATTTCATGGCTTGGGGAAAAATAATATCACCTGGTAATTAGGATGCTCTTTTGCCTTTATGAGCGCTTTGCCTTTTATGAACGCTTCTGCAAAGTGCATATACATCAGGATGTCTAGATCCTAGAAAGCCTTTCACAGGCCTACAAAATACATAAAGTTTATTTTTCAAACCATCCCTTTGAAGCAATATTTTTCCTATTGTGAAAAGTGTTAATTTGTTATCACTGACTTTTGCAAAAAAAAAATAAACTGTTAAGCATTACAAACCCTTGTTTATACAGTATTAACAAACACGGCTTCACAAAAATATTAATTAGTGCATTTTGCAAGAAAACAAAATCTCTGTGCTTTATTTTCTGTCTCATATGATCATTTCTTGCTGACTATTAATTACGAAAATCACTGCACCTGACAGTAAACAAGCTGTTACCATGCGGATGGCAAATGCAGCTGAGGAGCAAACAGCAAGAGGACTTGGGAATGAACTCCCTAGGACTTTTTCTTTTGAAAAGCAGGTAATGCTGGTCCCGAATTTGGATTGGGACCATGACCTGAGGAGAGAGTGGAATTTCAGGCTTCCCCCAGCACTGTGTTTCCAGACCTGGAATGTTCATCCAGAGCTGCTGCTTAACATTTCTTGGGGAAAAGTTTTTATTCACACTAATTCCTGATTTTTATTGCATTCCCCCACCCTTCCATATTCACTTTGGTGAAGAGTGCCAGTCTCCATCTTGGCCATGCCAAACAAAGCCTGGTTCAGTAGTCCTCCTATCACCCCTGCTTCTGAAGCCAGACTGAACCCCAGTCTCTGGTCCCTACACACATCTGAGTTATGCCCAAAGTTGTTCTGACCCAGTGCTCAGTAGCCAACTCTCTCTGAGCCACTGCTTGGCCTCACTGTCCTTCCATAGCAGCAGTAGGTGTGACTATCAGCCTGATTACCCAGAACCAGGGTATCCTGGAGGAAAAATGGGGCCATTGCTTCAGTAGGCCTCAGGCAGTCCCAGCACCACATACCACCAGTCCACCCTCCAGCCAGATATACTCCGTGCACCCCTAAACTTTCCTTGTTAGTGTCGTTTGATGGTCTTCTCAACTGAGGACCACTTCCATAACAAGCAGTTGGAAAAACTAACAGAAGTTCATCCTTCTCTCCAGAGGTAAATTGGGCACTTCTGGAGCTACCACAAGGTAGTTATATAGTGAGCGGATGACCTGCTGCAAAGCATGGATGATGAAAAGGAATGGCTCTGTCATGGACCCGTAAACAAGGACCCCAACATCTGGATGAGGAAATATGCAAGGCTAGTTTTCCATGTGGCCTTTTCCGCATTTGTTATTTGCTAACCCGTTCTAATCGCATTGACTTTTGGATGCAGACCCTGAAATTGCTCCTGGCATTCTACATTTGTTGGTTTTCCCCAGCACCGTCCAGGAGTCCATTCAGGGTTTTGGTCAGATCATTGAGTGAATTGGTGAGATCTCCAGGGGGAAATTCAGTTTTAGCAGCATTCCTGAAGCACACAGCAAACAGGGAGCAGATGAATTGTGAGATTTTTGTATAAATAAACAAACAAGCAAACAAACAAATAAATAACAATGTCAATAACTGGGTTAGCCGGACAGCTGAGAGGGTGGATGGGGCTAAGACTGAAAAGTGCTGCACATTTCCAAAGCAGAAAAAGCAAGTGTGTGAAAAATATTATGCTATTCAAATGTTTGGCCTCTAGATGGCACTATTCCTAAATTCATCTAGGCCTGTGCTGGGAGCTCCCTGGTTTTGTTTTTACTTAAATGTAATTAATTAATTAGATCAAAATTATATTCTGCCCTTTCCCATGGGCTCAGGGCAGTTTACAACAGACAGTAAAATAAGAGCTATAAAAATAAAACAATTCACTCACATTTTCAGACGATGTTTGTTCAGCTGTCTGCCATTCTGGCTGATGTCCTCCAAGGGGCAGAGTAAAAGAGAACGGACCTCCCGCGTGGTTTTATTAGTGAATCGCTGCTGTAGAAGAAGACAGGGGCTGCAGTACATGGCAGGGGAGTTACCCCTTTCTCCTGCCACCAGTTTCCTGATCTCAGATGCTTCTCAAAGTGCTATTGGACAGCCAGGGAGAAACGTACAGTCTGCCCATTTGATTCCGCAACTGGGCAAATGAGGGGGAAACATATAAGGCAGAGAAACTGCTGGCAGAGTCTAAATATGGAGCGAAGCTGAGCACAATAAATCAGTTTATTAAAGAATAGAACACACCTTATAGGAAAGTGCAGAGATATAGAAGCTGATCTGTCTTATCTATCTGGCAGACAGAAAGGCAGCCAACATTTCTCCGAAGAACCAGGCAAACCTTCACAAGCCAATCAAGAGATGGGAAGGGAACAATTTGAAACGGGAAAGTCCGAGGCCCCTAACCTTGCAGTGCTAGCTAGCGGTCCCCTTTACTGCCCCCGCAGAATGTTCAAGTTATATTTCTGTATTTATACACAGTAGATCTTGCATATTCCAAAAGAGTTTGAAGGTATCATATACTGAGTGAGGATCCACAAGAAACTTGAGGGAGTGGCCATCCTTTGCTTCTTCCTCCCCCCCCCCGCCCATCTCTCCTTCTTTCTGCACCACCCTATTACTCTTTGCCTCTTTCTGTCCCCCACCTCATCACTGTCTCCCTCTTTCTTCCTCTCTCACCCTCCCTTTTTCTGCCTTGATAGTGGCGGTGGCTTTTCCAGCCCCACCCAACACACAGCATCTTCCTCTCCAACAGCAACAATGGCTCTCCTGCCTGTCTAGCAGCTTCCCACACCTGCTGTCAATGTTGGGGGTCACTCTCCTGGCCACCAACCCATTCAGCAACTTCCCTTGGTGTCCCCTCCCCACACCCCAATGGTGGCAGCAACTTTCTCATCTGTCTACCCAGGAGCTTATCCCTCCTTCACATCACCACAGTGGCAGTAACTCTCTTGCCCACCCACCCACTGAACAACTTCCCCCAGCTCTGTCCCCCACCCCAACAGTGGTGGTGAGTCTCCCAGTGCCCCTGCCAACAACTAGATGGCCTGTTTGGCCCTTCCCAACTCTATGATTCTCCCCTCCCTCCCTGCCTGCCGTTTTGCCACTTCAGTGCAGGTGCACATAAATCTAGTTTTGAGTGTGATTTAAAACCCCAATTCATTGTTTTCATGTCTTCGGGTTTTTCTGCAACATCGGGGAGGCTCCCCAAGTTTGCAGAAATATCTGCTTTCAGTTAGCGTGGGCCTAATTTGTGGATTTAGATATCTGTAGATTGGCCTTCGCTTAGTTATTAGATAGATAGATATGTAGGGTCTGTCCCTAGAACATCTATGTCCTCTGCACATAAGAAGACTCTGCCCCTGACTGATAGCAGTTCTCTCTGCCATTATTTCTGTAGATTGTACTGAGCAGGATAGATAAACTGGGCTTTAAGCCGGTTTCTGAATGACCAAGCAAAATCCCAAATGGCAGCTTTTTCTGATCTTGAACCCTTCAGCTTGAATAATCTTGCAAGATGGCCTCAATGGAGCGAACGATTTGCTAGCTTTCGGCTGGCCCATGTGCTCCGCGGGGCATAAGAAATGATGCCTGCGAAGGATATTCCTTTGTACGACGGGCCAAGGCGCTGGCAGCATTTCGAAATCTTTGCCAGAGGCCAAATTGGACGCTGATCTCATTTCCCAAAGGAAGGGCTTTTATGAGAGGACGTTCTTTTAGCAATGACACCTGCCCGACTGTCATTTGCTAAAAGGTCTGTTCACAAACTGATCGAAGAAGAGGCTGGCGTTTGGCATTCCGGATGAGAAGCTATCAGAGAGAATGAACTCAACTCCCCAAAAGGCAATCATAGTTGATAAGGAGCAGCAGAAACACTTGGGAAGGGTGACCTCAACCCTGCCGAAGATGAGAAGGAGCTGCAGCAGTCATTTTGGAAAGGGCGACTTCATTCCAAATGCAGCCGGAAGGAGTGGGCGGAGGAGCCCGGAAAGATAGCCCAGTCATTTGAAAAGCACACTGGAGCCACAAGGTACCCCTTTCAATCTGCATGCCTGAGAAATGGGAAGAGTAACATTAGAGGGACTGAAATGTGTGTGCACACGAAAGCTCACCCCTTGAATAAAACTTGGCTGGTCTTCAAGCTGCCCCTGGTCTCTGACTTTGTTCTGCTACTTCAGATCAACACGGCTAGGGTTGTGTGCGGCAGCGTCCAAATTGGCCATTCCAGGCCAGCGCTGGCTGCATCGGCTGATTCGGATGCTGCTGTGCACAATCCTAAACACGGCCACTCATCTGAATCTATTATGAATTTGTCTCACTTAAGGATATGTTCAAGAGCTGTGCGTTTTTTTCTATTGTGCAAAAGTGATGCAAGACATGGCGATAAGAGCGGAAACAATTTTTTGGACACACAGCATTGTTCCTAGCCACCAAATGTGTATGGAAGATAAACATAAATCTGTGGGCTGACTGTTCAGTTTCAGGAGTGAATGTTGCAGTTAATTCAGAGATGATGCGCACGTGCGTGCACACGCATTCTGAATTTCTTCCAACTTTTATAAAGCCTATAATGTTCCAGAGCTAACCTAGAGTAGCACACACCAGGATACAGGAGAAGGTGGATGACCTAATTGGGTGCCACACATCTGTT
This sequence comes from Paroedura picta, assembly GCF_049243985.1. NCBI lineage: Eukaryota > Metazoa > Chordata > Lepidosauria > Squamata > Gekkonidae > Paroedura > Paroedura picta. The sequence continues at coordinate 26,452,950 of NC_135380.1, forward strand.
GGGTCAAGACTGGGCTGACACAAGGTCCAGCAGCCAGATGTATTCTTGCAGGCTCTATGCTGGGAACTCAATTCCTTGTCATGTGCACCCTGATTTAGATTGTGACCACGGCATGCAGGGAGAGGGTGCTTATGTTTCCCCTGTTCTGTTTTTACAGTCTGAAATGGCCCTGGGGAGTGGCATTTGCCCACTTGGGGAAACCTATGCCAAAGAGTCTGGGATTTTTCAGTTTAGAAAAGAAACAACTAAGGGGGGGCATGATACAATTATGCATGGTTTTGATCAGGCTATCTTGATGGCCCTGAAAGGGTTTCCTGAATGGGTGGGAGTTAATTAATTTTTTTATATATTTAAAAATGTGTTCAACATTTATTGGGTGTTATGACCATATATAGTCCAAAGAAGTCATGTCATCCCACCACCCCAAAATGGCCAGTGATGGGCTTGGAGGGGGTGGGAAGGGCCCCAGGTAGACATGGACACAGCTACGCTTCCCAACCATACTCTGCATTAGGGGTAGTCAAACTGCGGCCCTCCAGATGTCCATGGACTACAATTCCCAGAAGCCCCTGCCAGCATTCGCTGGCAGGGGCTTCTGGGAATTGTAGTCCATGGATATCTGGAGGGCCTCAGTTTAACTACCCCTGTTGCTCCACTTCTGGGGTTCCTTGAAGCCTGAAGGATATTTTAAGGGTTTCTCAATAGTAAAAAAGTTGAGTAAGGCTGGTGGTGAGAGAGAGAGAGAGAGAGAGAGAAAGGGTTAACAAAAAAAGAACTCCCCCCCCCCAAAAAAAAACACTGGAACATCCAATGGGCAGTAGGAAATTCTAGTTTAAACAGAGAGTGATTAAAATGTGGAATTTGCTGCCAGAGGATGTCATGATGGCCACAGAAATAAGAGCTTTACAAGGGGATGAGATAGATTCATGGAAGATAACTCTATCAGTGGCTACTAGTCAAGGTGACTGAGGAGAACCTCCACATTGGCCCATTATGCACGGTGGGAATAGCGCGCATTCAGGGTGGAATGGCGGCGACTTAAATCACCGATAACGCACGGTGCCGGCTGCAACCGACCGCAGAGTCACCGTATGCCACCGAAAAAGCCGCATTAGCGAAATGCAGAAGAAAGTACAGCTCCCGGGTGACCAGGGCGCAACCAGAAGTGGTGCCGGGGTCGCCGGGTGCATAATTTGTTACTCTGGGTTTTGCCGCCGTTGCGTCCCATCCCGTGCATAAGCGGTTTGCTTTGCTTCTTCCCCCTCTGCGTTTTCCATGTGACCCAAAATCGCCATTTCGGCGGCCGTACATAATGGGCCATTCAGAGGCTCTAAACCCAGAACCAGAAGGAAACATCGGTGGAAAGCCTTGGCCTTTATGTCCTGTTGTTGTACACCCTGCAGAGGAATTGGCGGGCTACAGCGTGAGACAGGATGCTGGGCTAGAACTATTGGTCTGATCCAGCAGGGCTCTTCTTATGCTCTTAAGGATGCCCTGTGACCGACAGTCAAAACAATGCTATTTGCAAAGGGGGAAAATCTGGAAACTCAGAGCAATCCTGGGAGTCTTGTCTGCAGCCAACTGCTCAGCACTTGCCAAGTCTGCTAGCTCCATTTCCCAGATTGTCAGATGGTTTCTTGTTCCAAGTGACGCTGTCAAATGTTAGTACCTGCTTATTCACATTGGTCAGGGCAGGCTTCCAGAGGGATTCACTTCTGTTCAACAGCGCTGAGACGTCTTCATCAAAACAGCTTTGCTCCTTCACAGGCTTTGTGGCCAGCACCTTGCTAAATGAATCTTACCCATGTATTTCAACGAAAGGAAAAAAAAATGTTGTATAGCTGTTAGCATCTTAGATTAGGGTGGGAGACAGGTTCAAATCCCCATTCAGCTCTGGAGTTCATTAGTTGCTGTAGAAATATTCCAGTGATGTTGTTTATTTGGTTGGGGAAAGGCCATGGCTTGGTGGTAGAGCATCTGCTTGCTCAGCATGCAGTAAGTGCCATATTCAGTGTCTAGCATCTCCAGTTCAAAGGATCAGTTAAGGAGTGGTGTAAAGCAGGGATCCTCAACCTGTGGTCCTCCAGATGTTCATGGACTACAATTCCCATGAGCCCCTGCCAGCAAATGCTGACAGGGGCTCATGGGAATTATAGTCCATGAACATCTGGAGGACCACAGGTTGAGGATCCCTGGTGTAAAGAACCTGTCCCTGAGACCCTGGAGAGCAGCTGCCAGCCAGACCTCAATAGACCCACTGTCTCACTGCCTTTGTAAGCATTTTGCTGCTGAGCCTAGGCACAGAGACGAGAAACCAGCGAGGAGAGTGATCTGTCCACCAAGCCTCTGCTCAAGGCCAATCAACTAGCTTCACCAAACTAGAGCCTCTAGAGACCCTCTCCTCCGCAAACTGCACCCTGCAGGTGAAGAGTCAACCCACGGTGCAGTGATAATCATTTAAAATGTTAACTGTTGGGCTGTTCAAAGTTATGCTGTTAGTAATGTTATATGTTCACAATGTTAAGGTTTTCCTTATAGAACCATAGAGTTGGAAGGGGCCATGCAGGCCATCTAGTCTAACCCCCTGCTGAACGCAGGATCAGCCCAAAGCATCCTAAAGCATCCAAGAAAAGTGTGTATCCAACTTTTGCTTGAAGACTGCCAGTGAGGGGGAGTTCACCACCTCCTTAGGCAGCCTATTCCACTGCTGAACTACTCTGACTGTGAAAATGTTTTTCCTGATATCTAGCCTATATCGTTGTACTTGTAGTTTAAACCCATTACTGCGTGTCCTCTCCTCTGCAGCCAACAGAAACAGCATCCTGCCCTCCTTATATTGGATCACAAACAATGTTTCCTTGTATGGTATCACAGGTTCAATTGTAAGCCGCCCTGAGCCACAAGGGAAAGCAGCATATAAATAAAATAATAAATGAATGAATGAATAAATGTTATGCCCTCTCAGGGGTTGGTGTAACACCTCACCTAATCAGTTTAAATTCCTGGTGGTGAGAAGAAATGGGTCACGTAAGAGTGGAACAGATATAACTCCTTTGGCCCTAGGTTCAAGTCCAGTAGCACTTCGAGCCCTACAAGAATTTTCGGGTGTAAGCTCCTCAGAGTCAAAGCTCCCTTCAGATATGTCAAAGGGAGTTTTAACTGTTAAAAGGTTTTGCCCTGAAAAACATGTTGGTTCCTAAGATGCTACTGGACTGGAACCTAGCTGTCCCACTGTAGACCGTGATGGCCACCCTCTGAAACCATCCCCTTTGTTCCTGAAATTAATACACAGAGATGAGGGTGGGCATGGAGAGGTGGATGGGCAGAATGGTATCCCTTCCTGATTGTGCAGTCACAGGCACTTCCAAATTGCTACTTTCCGACAACACAGTTCCCACCAACACATTCAGCTTCTCAGACATGCAGCTTGAGAATGGGGAAATGGGTTCCTAAAACAGAACAGGAAAGACTGCGTAACTCCTGTGCAAAACAACAATGTTGGCCAAGGTCTTACTTGACCTTATCTTTGGCATGGGAAGAAAGTCACAGCTACCTGTCCCTCTCATCTCCGCACTGCTTTCAAGGGCAGTGGGAGGACATTTTGCTGGTTGTGATGACGAATTCAAATGGCATTCCCCATGGTAAAGACAGTACAGGGCGTAACCTCTAAGGCAGCCTTTCCCAAACATTTTACTGTTGAGAACCCCCTGAAATGTTCTTCAGGCTTAAAGAAACTGCAGAAGTGATGTCAGCAGGTCATACATTTCTGTCATGCCTCCGGAAGTCACATGTCACCAGAAGTGTCTTCACCCAGACACTTCCACTGGATGTGACATCACCAGGCCACTCCCACAGCACAGGAAGTGATAGCACAGGTGATCTGTGAACAGAACCATGCCTGCACTCTGGGCTGGGTACCAGTTTGGTCTTCTTCATCCAAGGAAGCCTGAAGAAACAGGGCCAAAGCAGGCCTATGTGGCTTTGTTGCCCCCCTCCCCACCACATGCCAGAAACAGCAGGCCTATGCTTCTCTGTCTCTCCCCCCGACATTCCCACAGTTAAGTTACTTGCCTTGCTGGACACCAATTGCTACTGCATGCAACAAGCCTCAGCCAGCAAGGATCTGTATGGCCGGGGCTTTCATTGTAGAGAAAGGGCCAGCTTTCATTTCGTGATGGGAACAACCAGGAATTTCAGCTCCTCTTCACGTAGAGAGCAATTCCCATTCCTATCACCTCCCCTGGGGAAAAGGGACACTGCATGCCAGAGCTGCAGGGACAGCTGTGGCTGGCTGCCCAAGAAATGCCTAAGGCTTTCATTGTAGAGAAAGGGCCAGCTACGTGCAGTTCTAAACAGAATTACGTCCTTCTAAGATCATTGATGTTGGTGGGCTTAGAAGTATCAAACTCTCCTTAGGATTGTGTCGATCGCATCAGAGACAATGTCCTACTGATGGAGAGATTGGGGGGGGGGGGATAGTTGGTCCTAAGCATTTTGTTGACTATGGGGACCAAACATGGTGGTAGCGGTGGAGGGGTTGTTGGTATATGTTTTAAAATTTCTTGTATTCAACTGTAAACATTCTCAAAGCAAAGTTCGAGGTGGAAGAATGTAGACCCTTCTCTCTCTAAAGCAGAGCTGTAATTTTGCCCAACTAAGGAATCTGACTTCTTGGAATCCTAAGTTTTGGGAACTCTGAATTGGAAGCAATTAAAAAAAAAGTTTATTAGAAACATTCACTGAATTCATTTAATTTTCAGCAAAAATCAGACCTCATGCTTTTTTAATAAGCCTCCACAGTGAGATAATTCGCTTATTAGCTAATGTCATGCTGGCTTGGTTGGGCAAAGGCTAAACGCTAAGGCAGGGGTAGTCAACCTGTGGTCCTCCAGATGTGCATGGACTACAATTCCCATGAGCCCCTGCCAGCGTTCTCTGGCAGGGGCTCATGGGAATTGTAGTCCATGCACATCTGGAGGACCACAGGTTGACTACCCCTGTGCTAAGGCATAAAGCATAAGGCACAGGCCCCACCATGTCTTTTTGTTCCATTCACCAAGAACCACCTGGATCTTCATTCACACCACAAGGCCTGCATATATGGCTTGCACCCAGATCAGCCTGAACATGGCAAGGGAACCACCGGTCATTTTGCAGGCTACTGCTCAGGCTGCCTTGGAAAGAGTTTAATACCATAAAAAAGTGACTGGTGAACAGGCCACATGCTGAACTTGCAGTGTTTTGAGCATCCCCACAGCAAACTGCAAGGTCTCCTTGTAGCAAATTATTCTGGTGACCCCATCACTCCTCCTCTGACATTCTCTTCATGCAGGAAGCACAGTAGCACTTTGAATCTGGCAGCTCACTTCCAGCAGCTCCCTGCAAGCTCCAAGAGGGAGGAACTGAGATGGATGGTTGATGGAGCAGGCACAGTTAATCTCTTTAGCCATCTTGCCTCTCATTCAGGATTGGGTAGCTATGGCCACCTGGCTCCTCCGGCATCCAGCCATTCCAATTACGTATGATGGGGAATAGCCGGCTGCCCATGGCTGATTGTTCGTGGGGAGTCCAGCCTCTCCATGCAAGCCTCTGCCACATAATTACGGCTCAGTGATGGATGCATTGCCATTGTGATTGTCAACTGTTTTCCCTCACTAATGGGTTTTTATTTCCTCTTTTGGAAGAAAACGCATGTGCTGCAAGCCAAGGATGCAGAGCTGGAAAGAAAGTGATGCTTCATAACACACTGGAGGCAGCAGGTGTGCAAATTACTCCAAAGGAGTTGCAGGCTGATGTATGGGGGACCTTCCTAGACTCTGGGATACCCAGGATGCAGTGGAGGATCCAGGGTATAGGATAGGCTTCCCTCCCAATCTTGTAGGTTCCACATCCTCTGGCACCATCTCCTGCACATGGTGCAAAGTTACTAGTTTTCCCCCCAATGTTTATATAAAGACTTTTGTGATGGAGAGAAGGCAGTCCCACTTCTGAAGGGGAAAACACTCTCTTAAGCCTATGGAAGTGCCATTCTAGCATCCCATCTCCTCTGAGAAAGGGGGATTGAGGGCAGTTCCGCACATTGGGTGAGTTGGGGGGAGGAGTGTTTGAGGGAAGGTGCATCTGGCATGCTGATCTACACAGACCAGTAGATCTGGCAATCCTAGGGTGGGTGCTAGAGCATGAACCATGTCACAATGATGCCACGTCTGGGTTGTGCTACTAGATGTGTCATTGCACTGGGGGTGATGATCATGCTCCCTGCAGATTCCACTTCCCCCATCTTCTGCTAGAGGCTTCTAGGGTCTGATATACTGTCTGGGATGAGTGAATAGACTCTGCGTTGCCTGGAATTTGCAGTCCCTCTCCCTCCTGCAGGGTAATCCTCTCCAAATAACTAGGGGGCAAATCCTTACGCAAAAATCTATCATATATACAGGTTCCCCCCTCTCTAATTGCAGAGATTAGCACACAGTTGGGTACTTTAAAAAATGAATCTTTACTATACTATAAATCTTACTTTAAGCACCTTCAATTGTCTGACAAGGCTATCAAAAGCAAAGCCCTCCATATGTCTTGGACATGGCCTGCAGATTGTGAAGGCACTAACTCGTAGCTGGGCTTGACCTGGTGCCAGTATGTTTCTGAGAGAGCCCCAGGTGCCTCTTGGCCTGGACAGACCCCCTGCAGATGGGCAATGCCTCTGCTCGGAAACCCAGCCAGGCCCATTCTCCTAATGGCCTTGTCTCTGACCCAGGGAATGGCACTGGGAAATGCACAAAGCCTCGTGTTCAGACAGTCCTTTGGCATCACTTTCAACAACCACATTTTAAGCTAGGAACGTTGCTGTCAATCACTTTAGGCCCAGGTTGGCAGAAATACCAGGGGATCTATACTCAATAGGCCTACTCTGAACCAAGTCCCATTTTGTTCAGTGGGGATTACTCACATAGAGGCGTTCTACAGCCTTGGTGGCCAAGAACATTGGAATACCTGGATCTGGCATGAAACCTATGTGGTGTTACTTAATTCAAAGATTTTCTCATTGGTTACTCTGTAAAACTAGTAGATTCTGATAACACAATGCCAAAAGGATAAGGTTACTGCTGGATCACAGGATTTGGGATTTTTTTTGTATGTGGGGGGAACCCAAGTCCAAATGGCTAACTGTAGACCAATAGTACTCATTCTGCGGCTTGTGGAGAACTGTGTTCACAACTGCCATCAACCAACAGAGATGCCCTTGCTAGGGAAAGTTATTATTTTTAATTGTCACTCTGTCTTTAAAAGGAGTTGTGCCAACAAAAACAGTCTAAAGACCAAGGAAGACTTTGTCCTTGAAAGAAGCTAATTGGAGGCAGATATTAATATTGGATATCAGTTCTGATGAAGATTTACTGAAAACAGCAAGAACCAGAAGTCAGTTGACTGCTAGACGGTTAATGTTGGCACGACTCCTGTTAGAGATAGAGACACAATCTAGTTTTTAAAATAACTATATTTAGCCTCATCCAGTTTTCACTCAACATAACCACACTGTGTGGACTTTTTCTTGTACTTCCTCCTGGTGGTGCCTGGAGACCTACTGCATTTCCAATTGATTTCCAGGGCCTATTCTGCACACAATAGATAATGCACTTTCAATACCCTTTAGAAGTAGATTTACCTGTTCTGCACAGGAAAATCCAGTTGCCAAAGCACATTGAAAGTGCATTATCCGATGTGTGCAGAATGGGCCCAGGTTCCATAGAAAATGACTGCGTTGGACAGTGGATCGTCTGGCACGATATCCCACTGAATTCCCTCCCATTCCCAAACTTGCCCTCCTCAGGTGCCACTGAATTTCTGGGATTCCTAGAGCTATTTCTGGATCTCCCTCCCCAGGGACATCATCACACTCATGCTGATGGTCCCTCCACCATGACCACACTCCCAAATCTGCCTGGCAGTCCTAATCTGTTCCCCCCCATTTTATCTGCACAACAACCCAGTAGGGGTAGGTTGGGGTGCAAAGGGGATTAGTTCAAAGTCACCCACTGAGCTTTATGTCTGAGCGGGGATTTGAACCCAGGTTTCCTCAGTCCAGCTCTGACACTCTAAGCACCGTGCCACACTTACGCCGGCTGTGGCAGGTTGTTGCTTTTTTTTATATCATTATCAATTCTGGATTAATCAAATAAAAATGAATAGGATAGGTAAGGGGCTAATAAATACTCTTCCGCTGAACTAAAGTTCCAAGGCCAAGTCTTAATACGCACCTGAACGAGACTTCTTTGAACACCATAGGCAGTTTTTTGCCACTCCAGTGTGATTTAGGAGGGCCAGATGCTCAGCTGTGATGCAAAATGGCCAGGTTTGGTGCCCCCTTTTCCTAGTTAAAGAGACCTCAGCTGTCAGGGTTGCAAAGAAGAAGAAGAAGAAGAGTTGGTTCTTATATGCCGCTTTTCCCTACCCGAAGGAGGCTCAAAGCGGCTTACAGTCGCCTTCCCATTCCTCTCCCCACAACAGACACGCTGTGGGGTGGGTGAGGCTGAGAGAGCCCTGATATCACTGCCCGGTCAGAACAGTTTTATCAGCACCGTGGCTAGCCCAAGGTCACCCAGCTGGCTGCATGTGGGGGAGCGCAGAATCGAACCTGGCATGCCAGATTAGAAGTCCGCACTCCTAACCACTACACCAAACTGGCAAAGACCTTGATCCAAAGCTCTGCATCCCATAGGAGCAGACACCACTGAGCGAGCTGGCTAGACTAATAGCCCGGCTTCGGCAAAGCCCTGTTTATACATAATTTGGTTGCCTTTCAAGCTGGGAAAAAGATCAGGGATGAAATATCATAAGGAAGGCTGGAAAGCAGATACCCCCCGGGGCTGATTAGGATTAGTTGGGAGTGTCTAGTGGGGCAGCCTGCCTGCCTGATGGATGTAGAACCGGCTCAGTGCACATATCTCTGTCTGGCGGGCTGAAAGTTTAACCTTTGGCTCAAAACCCGGCCGAACCTTGCTATCTAGGTCAGCATACATTATCATCTCCCCGCCACAGGTCTCTTGCCTCGTCTTTCGATATTTATATATTCCCCTAATCTGCACAGAGTTAAAAGTAATTTGTTTCTTTCCCGGCTGTTGTTCAGCCCAGCTCATTTAGCAGAAAAAATGCCATGCTAATGTGATCCTGAGCCCCAACGATCGTTCATTCTGAGAGCAAGAGTGCACGAGCTGCCAGAATGCCAATGCCAGAACTTGCTCTGCAATCCAAACAGAAAAGAGAAGATGGAGAGGAGGCATCAATCGCACCAACAGAGGGGGAAGGGAACACACATGGCTCAGGCAGAAAGACGGGGGGGGCAGCTATCCTGGGGGAGGGGTTCACCAGCTGCTTAAAGAATAAATAGCCTTATTGAGAATTGAAACAACTTTGGAAAGGGAGAGAGAGAGAGAGAGAGAGAGAGAGAGAGAGAGAGAGAGAGAGAGAGAGAATCCTAACTGTCTAACTGTTGTTCTTCATCTGAAGGCAAACAGGGAGGAAGTGTGCTCAAAGGAGCAGGAAGTTTCCAATTAACCCAATCAGGATGCAGGAGGAGACTATTTTAAAAATACCAGGAAATGTCTGATCTAAATAGGCTAACTACACATCTCCTCTGATGCCCCCTTAAGGATATTCTTCATATATGCTCTTGAGGCTGCCATTGGTAAGAGCTGTCCAATGGCACCATGTCAAAGTTGCAGTCCTCCCCAGTTAGTCTGGCCTTTCTTCTGAATGGTAATGGTATGGAGAGGGTTTTAGAAGGCAGGCTGGAGACCCAGGGCGGTACAGCAGCTAGAGTATATTAGATGAGGATTTGGGAGCCCCGGGTTTGAAGCTCCAGCCAGTCATGAAGCTTGCTGGGTGACCCTGGACCAATCACCCTTTATCAGTCTAGATGACCTAGCTGTGAGGACAAATTGAGGAAGGGAGAGCCATGTGTACTGCCCTTAGGGCTGTAGAGGCAGGGTTGTGTGTGTGGGGTGGGTGGGATGTACTAGGTAGATTAACAGCTGCTGCCATAGGGATGTTTCATCCTGAGTTTCCCCAAAGGCAGTTTATTGGCCTCCTCTCTCCTTTTCAGGAATGGAGGGGTTGTAACTCAGTGACTGAGCCTAAGCTTTGTGTCCAGAAGGTCCCAGGTTCAGTCTCTACCATCTCCAAGTAAAAGGCAATGCGAAACACTCCAGTCTGAGACCCTGGAGGTATACATGTTCAGACCCTGCTGCCAGACCCTGCTGCCTGTAAGAATATATAAAGTCTTGGCCACGCATCCCTGTCTCTGACTGCTTCTTTTAGTTGGTTCATGGTCATCGCTGTATCAGCTTTGATCGTGTCAGGCCAGCGGATCCTTTGGTGACCACGTTTCCTTTTGCCACTGACTGTGCTGAGCATTAATGATTTTTCTAGCGAGTTTGATCGCATGATGTGTCCAAAGTAAGTGAACTTTAGCCGTAAGGTTTGCTCCTCTCTAAAATTATCTTGTTGGTAACTTTGGCTGTCCATGATATTCGCAGCATTCGTCTCCAAAATCAGCAAGGTAATAGGACTAGAAATAAAGAGACAGTGCAAACAAGGAACAGACATGACATGTAAAAGGGATGTAGAAGACAGAATGACACAGAAGAAAGCAAGTGCAGGATAATGGGAAGAAGAAGAAGAAGAAGAAGAGTTGGTTCTTATATGCCACTTTTCTCTACCGAAGCAGTCTCAAAGCAGCTTACATTCCCTTTCCCTTTCCTCTCCCCACAACAGACACCCTGTGGGGTGGGTGAGGCTGAGAGAGCCTTGATGTCACTGCTCGGTCAGAACAGTTTTATCAGTGCCATGGCGAGCTCAAGGTCACCCAGCTGGCTGCATGTGGGGGAGCGGGGAATCAAACCTGGCTCACCAGATTAGAAGTCTGCACTCCTAACCACTACACCGAATTGGGTACAACAGACAGATAATATATACCATATACAGTGGCATAGACTACAGTCCTATCCCTTGCCAAACCATTCAGTTGTCCCATAGACAACTCCCTGCACAAAAATGCCCTCTTGCACAATAGTTTGCAGAATGGCAGGAGTTAGGGCTGGTCTTGTTAGACGATTAGTCTGACTAGGTCTAGGACAGGCTCATGTGCCGTGTTCCCAGATGGCTGACTGGACAGGCAAGATATATTTCCTTGGTGTATTTGGGCTGCTGAGGAAATGTAAAGACTTGAAGAGAAGATGAATGGATACTGTGAGTGCCTCTCCTCCCATGTACTTTCCAGCTTTAAAAGCACCTCTTTTGCAGGGGGTGCATTTCGATTGAGTTCCCGGTGATGGGCGGGGTGAGGTTACATTCTGCCCCCCCCCAGCGGTATATGATTCATGGCAGGGGGAAAAGGCCATGGATACTGCTGATGTTCAGAGTCATTCATATTGCATCTGATTTTGACAAGCAACTCTGTGCCACAGTAGGTCTGAAAGGCAGTGTCAAGATGAAAAAGAGGGCAACCGCTCTCCTCTCAGATGCAGAAGTGGATCTACAGGCCAGCCGCAGGCATGCAAAGAAGGGAATAAAGGACTGGAAACCTCAGTCGACTGATCTGGGATAGACTCCCCTACTCAACTCATTCCTCTGGGTCTCCATAAATCTGTTCTGACAAGATTACCTGTTCAGTCATAGGTGTTTTAAAGAGATTAGCATGTGTTCATCCTTGTTCTTCCCAGATACATATAATTCAATTCTAAACATTCCATAAGTACTTTCTTAAAATAACCTGCCTTTCCTACCTTTCAGCTTCCAGCCTATCTATAAACGCACAGGAAGAGCCCTAATTATAGAAATCTCTTGCATGTCCTTTTTCAGAACTGAAATGTCCCCAAAGACTTCAGTGTTTCTTCTCAAGCTAAGAGCTGATGCCCCAGTCCCTCGGTTGCTTGGGCTGTTCTTTTTCAGCACTTTCCTAGCTTTTTCATATCCCTCCTGAGACGGGTTAACCAGAACTAAACACCAGGCAGGGCCACGGAGAGAAAGGGGACTCCGGAGGGAATATTCGGGACCCCAATCAACTGGAAGGTCTCTGAAGCCAGCTTCATCCTATATTCACTGAATGTATTAAAAAACACAACAACCCAACCCTAATGTTCTGATGACAGCTGCTAGGGAAGGCAGGGGATTTCTGCAAAATTTACTAGGAGGCTACTTGGTGACCAGATTCTGTTTAAAGCCACTGCTGGAGCAAGGCAAGCCCATCATTGCTAGGATGCACAGTCATCTCTGAGTTTTCCTCTTTCTTTCATTTTACCCAGCTCCTGCTAGCCAGGTCTAGCAAATCCTGCTAGAGTGTGGTAGCAGTGACCCACCTCACACCTTCCATTGTCTTTTCCTAAATTTCCCTTACTCTTTCCCTCCCTTTTTGGCTCCTTCATTTGGCTCTCTTCCTTTCGGGATCTGCCATTTGGCTATCCCCACTTCTATTTTTTTCAACCTCTCAGGGTAAAAATTGCCATGCTCTCAAAAGAGACCAGCAATTCACTCTCAGTCCTTACAGACCAAGCTTGGTGACGGAAACTACCACCAGGAAGCCGACCATGCACAATCCTATATCTTGTGACCCACACGAATGTCACACCTCCCTCCATCAATCCATGTCCCTTACAAGAGATTCACGATACTTGTCTGCTTTCGGGCTGCCTCTTTCCTTTCCTTAAGCGTTTATTTATTTCTATCCCCCCAGTCTCCTCTGCAAGGACTGAAAGCAACTTACAAAATGCAATTCAAATCAACTAAAGAAAAGAGAAAAAAAACACCGAACAAGACAAGACTCCTGTATTGAGACTGGATTCACTGGCCTCACTCATGCTGTGAGCCAAGAGCAAACACCCGATCTGTCTGGTGGCCTCTGAGTTGCTCCAAAGGTCTAAAGTAAACAGCTGCAACTGTGAAAGACGCTCCACTGAAAGGACAGAAGCGTTAATTCAGCTGGCAAAGGGACGTTCCCCTCTCCTGCTAGAAGAGCCTTTGGCCATGCCTGGGCTAAATGCCTGTAACGTGTCCCTTCCTATGGTTCATGAGGGACCCTGCTGCAAGATTCTTATATTCAAGTAGGCGTCCCCATGGCTGGGACTCTTGTCTGCTGCTGAACTGCCTGCCTCCCTCCCCCTACCAGTCATCCCAGGACTTTAACTAGCTGATTGATGGTCCCCCAGGAGGTGGAACGCAAAGGCTGTGTGCTCAGGTTCTCATATGTGTACGAGAGGGCATGCTTCTGTGGGCAGGGTGGGAAGGGGGAAAGTTTTAGTCTGGTTCGTGGCTCTTAGCGAGAGTGACATTTATTGGGTGTGAAATGTGTTCATTTGTCAGAAAAGGCAAGCTGTTTAGTATTAACTGTCTGTGCCCAGCAGTGCTGCCCGTGTCGTTAGAGGCCTCGGCGGATTAATTATGCTCCCTCCAGTCACTGCAGGCACATCAGTCAGGCGTGTGGTTATGGCAGGGCCTTCTCCCAGGCTGGCTTGCTGAAGCCAAAGGCCAAGGGGCACATGTGGCCATTTGTGGACCCCTGCTGGTACACCGCAGGGCAGCCTTTCATGCTCTTCCTAACGGCAGATGAAAGAATTCCTCAAGTGCCCTGGGACTGCACATCACTGCCTGGACCGTGCCTTGCAGCAGTGAGTCTTTCAAATGACTTCAATCCCTTCCTTTGGGGGTGGGCTACGAAGCTCAAGTCAGACCTAGAGAAGGGTGGTTCCTGCTAACTGCTCTCCATAGGTGCATGTGCACTCCCCCCAGTGGGGCAAACAACACCATCCAGGGCCATTTGGAGCTAGGAACCCAGAGCAGGAGGGAAGCTGAAGCTCCTTCTCCCAGGCCCCTAGCCCTGATCCAAACTGGGTCCCTGTGGAGCTTGGAAATTAGTCCCCAGCAGTTTATGACTGACCGAGGGATTGACTAAGTAAGGTCTAGTTCGGCTGTGAAAGTTGGACCATAAGGAAGGCCGAGTGTCAAAGAATTGAGGCTTTTGAACTCTGGTGCTGGAGAAGACTCTTGCGAGTCCCTTGGACTGCAAGGCGAACAAACCAGTCAGTCCTAGAGGAGATCAGCCCTGACTGCTCTTTAGAAGGCCAGATCCTGAAGATGAAACTCAAATACTTTGGCCACCTCATGAGAAGGAAGGACTCCCTGGAGAAGAGCCTAATGCTGGGAGCGACTGAGGGCAAAAGAAGAAGGGGACGACAGAGAATGAGGTGGCTGGATGGAGTCACTTAAGCAGTCGGTGCAAACTTAAATGGACTCCGGGGAATGGTAGAGGACAGGAAGGCCTGGAGGATCATTGTCCATGGGGTCGCGATGGGTCGGACGTGACTTCGCCCATAACAACATAACAACAAGTCTGGCCCTAGATCGAGAAGCTCATTCTGCCTGGCGTGATAAAAAAGAGAGCCCCCACTAATTGCTCTCTAGATTAGTTTGTGTGTTTATTTGTGTGTGTGCGTGTGCGTGTGTGCGTGTGTGCGTGTGTGCGTGTGTGCGTGTGCGTGCACCTGCTGGGGAGCAATGAAAGGGGACCCAGCTCTCAGCTGGGCCGCTGTTGCCTCCACCTGTTGAACCCCATTTCATCATCTCAGGTTGCCTTTTATTTTCGCCTAGCCCCCCAGGTGCCTCCCACTCTGAAGCCTGTACCTGAGAGCGTCTTTGTTGGCAATGTCAAGGCTGGAGCCAATGCCTCCTCATTGGGTCGATTTCCACCAACAAGCTCTCCAGACCTGGCCAAAAGCATCTTGTATAATAAATCACGGACAGCTTAGCCTAGGCTCCCCTCTCATTTCCCCCCTCCCCTCCTTCACCTGTGCAATGTTTTTGCAAGAGATAGTTAATGTGCCTCTAATCCTCTAATTCCCCAAGCTGTATAAAAGCTGCTTAACAGACCCATAAATCCAGGAAGATAAAGTGCATTTTTATTAGTTGTGTTGGCATCAAAGAATGCAAAAAAAAAAAAAAGCAGAAGAGGGAATCTAATATAAGCCTGGCAATAAGGCGTTTGCCTAATAGCCCGTCTTATCACAAGGAGGGGGAGCTTTTAGCAGATGGTAAGTACGCAATGCAGGCATTGCTAGGCTCAGCAAGAGGGAGGGCAGGATTTGGGTGGCTGAACTGAGTGTTTGTGCTGGATGGCAGGGAAACGTAGGCTCCCACTGGTCAGGTAAGGCTGCACGGGCATCTCAGGTGCTGCTGACCATGTCTTGCTTGGTGTGATTGTTTGACACCATAATAAGTGTACGCTGGCTGGTGATTAGTTGCATACAGTAAAAGTAAAGGTATGCCCTGTGCAAGTACCGAGTTATGTCTGACCCTTGGGGTGACGCCCTCTAGCGTTTTCATGGCAGACTCAATACGGGGTGGTTTGCCAGTGCCTTCCCCAGTCATTACTGTTTACCCCCCAGCAAGCTGGGTACTCATTTTACTGACCTCGGAAGGATGGAAGGCTGAGTCAACCTTGAGCCTGCTGCTGGGAATTGAACTCCCAACCTCATGGGCAGACAGCTTCAGACAGCATTTCGCTGCCTTACCACTCTGCGCCACAAGAGGCTCCTATACAGTACAAGCAACCTATCCTTGTGGTAGCACTTCTCACATTTCCCTGTCTTTCTAAAGGAAGTATTGTCTTGCTTGGGACACCAAAGTGTTCCTCCACTTACCAATTCCAGCAGGGCAGCCCCAGCTCTCCACTTAAGTAGTTGATGTAAATATTGTTGTCCTTATGAATATTGTTGTCCTGAGCATGACTGGATCACCATTAATGGCATCTGCTGGATGATACCATAGACTGCCTCCCCCCCCCGCCCACCGAATTTCCACCAGACACAGCACAAGGTGACCCCAACTCCGGCCACCCCGTCAAGCAAGAGTTTGCATTATATGGTTTATCCCTACTAGCTTGTTTTGTGTTGTATAATTAACAGTTTAAACCAGGGGTAGTCAAACTGCAGCCCTCCAGATGTCCATGGACTACAATTCCCATGAGCATTTGCTGGCAGGGGCTCATGGGAATTGCAGTCCATGGACATCTGGAGGGCCGCAGTTTGACTACTCCTGGAAACGTTTATAATGTTAATGCAAGTTTCCAAGTTTAATTTCTATGTAGTATACCGACATTTCAGTGGGATTTGTGAACTGTGAATGCATGCAGTAAACCACCCTGAGCTGCAAGGGAGGGCGGTATAAAAATGTAATGAATGAATAAATAAAATAAACAAATATCAATGGCCCTGTTCATATGTTATGGTGAATGCACGTCCAGCTTGGTTGTTTGTGTGTATCCTCGTTAGTAAAAAACAGCCGACGCATATTCATATTACTAATGAAATGGGATCAGGGCTCGGATCAACGAAGAATGTCAACCACATGCATGGAATGTAACACGAGGCTTCTTCAGCACAAGGAAAACCAAGGGAATCCTGTACATGGATTGTGGGTGCTGCTACTGTAACTTGTGAAAAGGGCTCGTGACATCAGTTGTACTGAGAAACCCAGTTGCTCTCCTACTTGTGTAATTTTGTCAACTGCATTTTAGAACCACCTAAAATATTCCTAAATTTAGGTGTGGGTGGCCAGGCATTTGTTGCTCCTCTGGGGCTGGATCAGTCATTTAAAAGAAGTACCCCCAAAAGCTTCATCGTAAGGAAGAAGAAGAAGAAGAAGAAGAAGAAGAAGAAGAAGAAGAAGAAGAAGAAGAAGAAGAAGAAGAAGAAGAGTTGGTTCTTATATGCTGTTTTCTCTACCTAAAGGAGTCTCAAAGCAGCTTACAGTTGCCTTCCCTTTCTGCTGAAATGCTAGCCCCACAAATGTCCAAACATCCACGTGTTCAGCTCACGTCCTGTTTACTGGTCATGGAGACCAGGTTTTTTGACAGTCAGTTTGATAGTTCATCAGTTTGTTTATTGATGTTCGACAAAGTGCTTCACTGTAATCCTTCATCATATTTCTTCCCAATGAGGCTGTACAGCAACCTGTGGTCCTCCAGATGTTATGGACTACAATTCCCATGAGCCCCAAATGCTGGCAGGGGCTCATAGGAATTGTAGTCTATGAACTTCTGGAGGACCACAAGTTGACTACCCCTGCTGTACAGGACAACTGACTTTTCGCACATGCATGTTCTCCTGTATAAACTGTCCAAGCCAGTTCTACAACACCTCCCCCTCCTTGCTGAGCAGTTACTGCTTCTCTCTGCGGGCTGTTGCTTAAACAGACAATTAGATCCCTCACTAACCCTGTAAATCAGTTATCAATGAATGATGTCTTTCAATAAAATCCTACCCTTTGGGGTTTGCCTAAGTAGTCCTTTGTGACAGTAACGGTCACTAATCAGTTTGAATCAACAGCATCTTTGCGCATGCACCTGATGCAGACTCGTGGGCATTTGGAGCTGTCTGGTGATTGCCTTTGCATGCCATCAACCCCCTTGAACGTGATAAGTTCAACCGGCAAAAACTACCAAGGCAAAACTTTGCAGCCTCCCTGGATTTAACCCTTCAGACTTCTCTCAGCTCTGATAATCAAAGGTGAGCTTTTAGCTTTGTTTGTCTTCTAGCACTTTAGATGAAAAACTACCTGGCACCTCCCCTTAAATTGTCAACAGCAAAGGGAAGGAGCCTGTTGTAAATACTGAAGCAAAGCAGAGGGTGAACCCACATTCTCTGCACATGGCCCCAAGGCACATGAAAGTTGCACGTCTGCAGTTGGTGTCCTCAAAGGACATGGCTGATCTTTGCCACATCTGATTGCCCCCAGCTGGTTTGCTTTGCAGTACAAAACTTGCCTGAGTTCCATGAGCCCACGCAGAGCCAGTGGGATACCTGCTTGCGGGGATCCAAGCCAAGTGAAGACTCTTGCACCAAGTCTTAATGGCCGATCATTGGCTCCTGTTCTTCAAGTACCACGTGCAGTTTGAATCCAGAAGTACACTTCATCCGGTGATTTCTGGGAAGCGGCTACAGTGCCGTGCCACTCAACATGCCACAATCTCATACTCGCTTGCACGGAAGTTAATTTGAGGAGCTGGGTGAAACAGCCGGGGTGCTCAAGCCTTTCTTTCCCTCCAGTAGCCACAGCAACGCTTTCTTTCATCTCCCCATCATTGTCTCTTGTGAAGAAGCCCCACGAAAGGACTCCGCTGTAGCCTTGAATGGTGAAATCCCAGCACCGATGTGAGGCTGATTCCTGGCCTCGGCCACGAGATGGCAGTGGTCAGCTTTACAAGAAAGCGGCAGGCCCGCCTCGCAAGCTGGTCATGGCTGCAGATGTCACCCTGTCCCTCTAGGAACTCCAAGGCAAGAAGAAGTCTCTCGGAGGCAGCTGCCACTGGCCAGGTTGAGCCCTGCTCTGCTTGTTCCCTCCCACCCCACCATAAGGCCTCTTCTGACCCCCATCCCCTCCGTCCAAAGGCAATCCTGGCTCTTCTTGCTTGGGCAAAAATTTCAGCATGTTGTGAAACAGTTGCTTGTTGTGACTTAATCGGGCATCTTTCTGCCAAGGAGAGAAACGGATTCTCGCCCTCTCCAGCCGTGGACCACCCAGTGCAGGCCTTTTGCGCTGCTCAGGGGCTCAGCTCGCTCTGCCCATCCGCCTCCTTCCTGCTCCAGCTGTTGCGGGGGCCTCTCCCCGCTGATGAGTTTGGTGACAGAGGCATGACGGCTGGTGACACATAGCTGCTCTTCTGCCGAGCCAAGAGCCGAATGATTAAGGCGCGAGAGATCACAGAGTGCGACATTTCCCCAAGGCGGCTTCTGGTTTCCTGGCTTGGCATCCAAAGGCGCTTTCTGGAGGCTCTGGGGACGAGGCAGCTGTCATCCCTGCCGCCTGTGGACGGAGGCTTTCGCCACAGAAGGTGTCGGGGCTGCTTTGATTCCTCTGCTGTCGGATCAGAGGAGGGGAAGGGGGAGGCTGGCAACCAGTGTTCGGAGCACTTTCCAGCAGGCTGGCCGATGTGCTTTTGTCAACAGGGAATCCAAAAGTCATAGTGTGGATTTGGCAGGTGTATTTATATAATTCACACACACACACACAATTTCTGGAAAGCAGCAGAACACTTGAGATATGTTGTTGTGCCCGTTGGACTATTCCTCATCTCTCTCTGACAGAGATGGAATAACTGGACCGGGGTGGAGTTGGTGGAGTCCCATGAGCTGGAGTTTTCAGTCAGCTGCTGATTTACCGCACTTTCCTTCAAGGTGTTCAGACTGGTCCTAGGAAACCTGCTCCCCCAGGCACAGATCTGAATGAGATAACATCCCCTTAGATCCATTGGAAGGCATGAGACCTTTCTGTCCGAGGAGCATGGCTTCCCTTCCTGCTGCAGACCAAAATGCCCTCCAAAATGTTGTTTGTGGGGGAACAAGGGACTTCCTGCAGTACAGCCTTAGTAGAGAGTTATAGGTATACTAGGGGCCAAGCCCACTGAATTCTGGAATATAATGGGTGCTATATTGGGGGTGGAGTGGAAGAACTCTGCAGATGGCCTCCCCCTCCCCCCAGGACCCGGAAAGGCTGCAGGCGGCTGTTAGGGAACTTACCAGCAGGGATCTGCAGCCTTTGAGCATCGGAGAGAAGTGGAAGGAGGAGGGGGTGGTCAGGGGTGGGGGATGGAAAGTGATTTGCTGGCTGCTGGTTGGAGAAGGAGGCACTCAGGGGCGGGACAGCCACCCTGAGTGGGTGTTAAGTGATGAGTGGTACTTAAGCCATGAGACAGGCTCCTCCTCCAAGGCCTTACCAGAAATATATTATGTGGAACAGATAGTGGGAAAGAGGAACTGGCATGGGAATCCTCCAGGGCAGTGGTCCCCATCCTTTTTATCACCGGGGACTACTCAACACCGGGGACCACTCAACACCTTTTACTGAGGCCCGGTGGGGGGGTAGTTTACCCCTCTACTCTCAACCACTGCCCTAACGCTCTCTGATCGCTATGGTAATGTTTAAACATCCCTTCAAAATAAGATACAGACACGCCACAACAATGAAGTGTGTTGTAAAGGGCTGGGGGGGGGGGGAATGAAGTAAAGGGCTGGGGGGGGGAGAAGGCGTCCTTCGGGGCCCACCTCCAATTAGTCGAAGGACCACATGTGGTTAGCAGCCCACAGGTTGGGGATCGCTACTCCAGGGGATTCAAGCCAGTGCTTCCAAGCTCAGTAAGAGAGTTTCTGCTTTGTATGCAGAAGGCCCCAAGTTCAACCCCCAGTAGAAGGGGTGGTAATAGGTGATGTGAAAAGCTTCTGCCTGAGACCCTGGAGAGCTGCTCCTTCCTATGGCTATCGACCCTGGGCAGGAGCTCATTGGAAAAGTGCCCAGTCAGTGAACAGGCTGCTCTGCTCCTCACACCCCAGATCTTTTGTTCAGTTAGGCTGCTTTTTGATATCAAAAAGGGCCTTGGCTGAGAGACAGCTGCATGGAGGGAGGGGCCACAGGGGTGGTGGGGGATGGATCTGTACTCCCTTCCTACAGAGCTTGAAAATGGGACCGCTGCTGACCTCTTTCTGCATGACTGGGCAGTCCACTTTTCAATAATCGGATTGTCCCTGTTGAATGCTTAGGCTAGCTAGACTTGCTGTGCCCTGAGATTACCCCAAAAGTCAACCCTTCCACTATTTGTGTTGTCAGCCTCCAGGTGCCCCCCTCCCCAGACCTCCTGATAGTACAATTAATCTCCAGGAGACCGAGATCAGTTCCCCTGGAGAAAATGGCTGCCTTGGAGGGTGGGCTGCAGGGCATTAGACCCTGCCAAGACCCCTGCCCACCCCAACCCCTGCCTTGTCCCTGGAATGACAGCTCATCTCCAGGCTCTGTTCCCCTGGAGAAAAGGGCTGCTTTGGAAGGTGGACTGCATAGCATAATCCTCCACTGAGGGCCCTCCCTGCCCCAAATATCACCCACACCCAGCACCACCCCCAAAACCTCCAGCAGTCTCCCAACCCTGAGCTGGCAAGCCTATTCAAATTGCATCTAATTCCAGGAAATGTCGGGTAGTGCCTGATGATGAGGTTGTGTGTGTGTGTGTGTGTGTGTGTGTATTCTGCTTTTGCTGAACTTCTGGTTCCTGTCCCCGGATTCTTTGAGATGGATGTTGGTGCCTCACAATGGATCAGTGAGGCAGCGCCTCAGCGCTGCCAACCTGGGTGGGATCAAATTTATCTTGTTTATCTGCTTCTGTTAATCTAAGGAACAGCATTAGCGAGTTCCGTGCTCAGCAGAGGCCTGCTATTGAATTGGAGTAAATTGTCTTCTTAATAACTACAAATCAATTATCTCTTGGCTTCCCGGGATAATATTTTTGCTCTACCTTTAGACAACAAACAAACAGGAACTTCAAATCCCTCCAAACCGACTGCTGATAGGAAGCCAAAATAGTAACAATAATGAAAAACAAAGCCACACCAATAACAGGTTAATTAATTATACTCGGGGGCGGAAGAGTTAGGCGCTTTGTAATCAGGGTAGTCTATCTGTTTGTACCAAGTGGGAAAAGGGGCTGCTGCGTTTGCTTCTTTGCTCAGAACATCGTCCAGCATCACTGTGAGGGGGATTGTACAGAGCTGACGTCTCTCCGTGGAAGCCGTAGCCAGCTGCCTGCCAGATGGCAATCAGAGCATTGGCCAGGCCACATCAAACAGCGAGGGGGAGCTCCCACGAAGGAGTCTTCCACCTCTTCAAAGTAATCCCATCCACATCTAACACTGGCTTGTCACGGAACAGGCTATCTTGGGGGGTCAGCTACATTCTATAATACAGACTGTGTTAGAAGAAGAAGAGTTGATTCTTATACGCCACTTTTCTCTACCCAAAGGAGTCTCAAAGTGGCTTACAATCTCCTTCCCTTTCCTCTCCCCACAACAGACACCCTGTGAGGTGGGTGAGGCTGAGAGAGCCTTGAGAGAGCCCTGATATCACTGCTTGGTCAGAGCAGTTTTCTCAGTGCTGTGGCGAGCCCAAGGTCACCCAGCTGGTTGCATGTGGAGAAACGCAGATTTAAACCCAGCTCGCCAGATTAGAAGTCCACACTCCTAATCACTACACCAAGCTGGCTCTTGTGGCCATTCCATCGGCAAAACTCTGTCTTTTCCCCTTACTCTGACATGAGTGTTTGCTAAAAAGGGAAAGAATATCAACTGACTTCACCAGCAACTTTGCTAGACCAAGTGGCACATTTTGCACTTTGCGTTTGCCTTGTTGTTGTGTCTGTTGTGTCGAGGGCCGAGTTTGAGGTCCAAGGCCGGATTGTGAGCCTGCGCTGCACTTGACGGATCTAGCACTCTGCCTAGTTGCTCTTCCCCACGTTTCACTCCTACGATCTATTGCAGTGTCCCAACTTCAAGCTATTGAAACTGGACGTTTTCTGCGGGGGCCCCATGTCTTTGGGATGCCCTCCCCCTTGAACCTTGCCAGGTGCCTACTTTACTTTCTTTTAGGAATAGGGTTTACAGGCCCCAGATGGGACCTGGGGATCCCCTGGAATTACAGCTCATCTCCAGACTAAAGAGATGAGTCCCCCTGGAGAAAAGGGCTGCGGTGGAGGATGGACTCCATAGAATTATACTCCACTGAGGTCCCTCCCTGAATTCCAGCCACCCCCAGATCCACCCCCAAAGTCCCCAGGTATTTTCCAACCCAGAGCTGGCAACCTTATTTTGGAATACAACTTTTAATGCAGTTTTTTAATTAGAGGTTTTATCTTTCAGCTTTTGAATGGTCTGCTTTTGTTCACAGGCTTTTAAAAATGTTTTCTTCTTATTGGCTTAAAAAATAAACATTGTGGTGATTTTAATGGCAACCTGCCTCCAGTAGAACTGCAAGACCAACCCAATAGGCGTGGTGTGTTTTTACAGAGATCAGCTTTAGAGCATTTAAAAACAAAATATTGATTCAAATAAATAGGTTAGTTACTGTCGCCATCTATGCTGATTTTTATCCATCTTGTTTTGTATTTTGTATCCTGTCAGCAAGCTGATGTAACTTGCTGTCTTATGGGGTTTTAGTGTTTTTATTATCATGCTTGTAAACCACCATGAACCAACTGGTCTGGGAGGGGCAGTATAGAAACCCAATGAATGAATGAACGAACGAATGAATGAATGAATGAATGAATGAATGAATGAAAGCAATTCAAGCATTCAGGATGAGTGAGAGTACAAAGGTGAAAACATGCAACACCCCCCCCCCCCCCGGTATTCAGTACTTATCCCAAAAAATGATGGATTAGGACAGGATAGCTGTATTTTGAGCTACAGTAGCTTAAAATTCAGTATTATGAGGGTTGGGATTCCCCCCCCCCCATTATCCCTCACTACATGGACAAGATGCAGTCCTTAGGTAAAGACTTAGACCTGTAAGGGTTGTACCTCCTGTTGAAATATGCAAGATCCAAAGTGTGCATGATTCAAGAGGACCTGGAGAATATCCTACCAGGATGTGTAGTTAGCACATGTAAATCAGGAATGTCAGATTATCTCCTCCTGCATCCTGATTGGCTCAATTGGAGACTGCCTGCTCCTTCGAATACTTCTTCCCAGCTTGCCTCCTGAATGAATGAACAGACTGAATGTGAACAATGGAGCGTTAAACTTTCTATACGTAGTTGTTTCTCTTCTAAATGAAACATTTTTATTCTTTTAAGCAGCCTGGTGCTTCGCACTTTGCATGTTGAAACTCTGCCAACACCTCCCTGGTCAGAAACAGTGAGATAAGAGGGTCCCCCCACCCATGACATGGTAATTTATAATTTCTTCTTAAGAGAGTCCCTCCTGGGGTTGTATGGATCTTCCTGCCACAAAGAGGAAGAGAAAACTTTCTAGCCAGTTAGCTCTCTCCTTCTCTGATCCTTTAGGTGTGACATTCTAGCAGAGTTTGAGATGGTAAACTATTGTGCCACTTCAGCCAGAGGCATTAGGATATGTAAGTCCTAAAATACTCTGTGCTTGGAGCTTGAGTTTGCCAGCTACGAGTTTGCAGCTGAGTCCCAAGTCAGAAGATACCATAGTCCTAACAGTGGGAGTGAATGCTAAGGTGGAGGACATTTCTCTGCATACAGTACAAGACAATTCTCAACATTTATTCTCACTTAGGCCTCAACTACACTGAAGCAGCCCCTGTTATTAACTCATAACCCCCCCCCCCCCATGGTTTTCTTCTTCCTATGGCTACATGCTCTGCTCCTGCTAAGGATTTACTTGCAATCTTTCCATCCATTATGAGGGAGCTTTGAAGGCTCCTGCAGTCCCCCTCTTTTTCTCCTTGGATTGACAGCTGCAAGGCTTCCTGCAGATCCACCTATAGTCGGCTTGTCAGATGAGAAGAGCTTCATCCTTGCTTTGCAGGCTGACTAAATGCCACACATCTATCCCAGGAAGCATCCAGAGAGGAGGAAGAGCGTTACAAGCATAGGTTGCAAGCGAAGGAGAACAATCTCCAGGTGCCCTCTTTAAAAGAAATACTGGCATTCTGAGCACCATGTGCTCCTTCTACTATTATCCTTGAGATCGGCTCTTGTAGTAAAACAAATAGTATGAACCCCCCAGCATAATCACCCAGGCATAGTTGAAATTGCTGTGATTGATGCAGGAAGGAGAGAGTGCTGGATGTGACACCTCTGATCCCTCCATATGCCTGAGAAAATGAAATTAAAAATGATGTGACTGGGTTGCCAATCTATGAGTAGGCCCTGGAGATCTCCTGGAATTGCACCTGATCTTCTGCCTACAGAGACCTGTTACCCTGGTGAAAATGGCGGCTTTGGCGGGTGGACTCTGTGTCCTCCCTGCTGATCGCCCTGCCCTCTCTCTGGATTCCATCTCCAAATCTCCAGGAATTTTCCAGCTGGGAGATGGCAACCCTCAGTGGGACTTCTAGAATTCCAGATTATGTCTGGTAAGCCCCTTGCTCCCACTTTAGAATCATAGAATCCTAGAGTTGGAAGGGGCCATCCAGGCCATCTAGTCCAACCCCCTGCTCAATGCAGGGTCAGTCTCAAGCATCCAGGATCAGGAGCTGTCCAACTGCTGATTGAAGTCTGCCAGGGCAGGGGCGCTCATCATGTCCTTAGGCACTCTGGAGGTCCTCAGGGTTTCTGGCAGTTGATTCTAAATCAGGGGATGAAGGCAAAGGTATTTAAAGGGAAGAAGAGTAGGGTTGCCAGCCTCCAGATTACAAAGAGCAGTCCCTCTGGGGGAAAAATGGCAACTTCAGAGGGCAGACTCCTCCTCCTCTTCTTCTTCTTCTTCTTCTTCTTCTTCTTCTTCTTCTTCTTCTTCTTCTTCTTCTTCTTCTTCTGTCAGGAAGATCACCCAAGGGTCCCAAGGAACCCTGAATCTGTGCTTCTAGCAACCGCCAGGGGATGGCCTGTCAAAGACAGGTGTGTGTGTGTGGGGGGGTGTGATGGGGAAAAGGAAACGGTAGACGAGGCATGAGATCTGATTTCTCCTTTTCTCACTACCCCCTGTATCAGTTTGCGAGTGCCAATGAGCAGACAGTGCCTTTCTGTGGCAGGTGGGAATCTATTTCTTAGTGGCTCATGCGTGTTGACAGGACTGACGGGGACATTTCATCAAGAAATTAGGGATAGAAAATAGCTCAGTTTGTTCCAAAACACAAAGGCAAGAGCCAGCATAAATTATACGTGGCACTTGGAAGTGCTGTCTGGAAACCCTTATTCCCTTCCTTGGGGAGATTATTATGCACATAGATAGATTGTTTTTTTTTTGAGGGGGGGGGAATGATGCACTGGAGAGTCTGCTATGTCCCCCTGATTCCCAGCAGCTCCAGCCATTCCAGTGCTCCTGGCAGAAGCCACCTCTATCCAGTTCACAGGGATGGAGAGATGGGTGTGCTGCCATTTTCCTGGGCTGGGTTGATTCATATTTGCAGACATGCTGGTCAGAAGGAAAGTTACCTCTTGAGGCTCTCAACAGTCTGCCACAACCCCCTCCCCCAGCTGGAGACAGAAGCATCTGGCAAAAAAGAAGCAGGTCTCAAGTGGCTGCAATCTTTTATGATTCTATTTTGATTAGATATTTGTATCTCACTTTGTTCCCTTGAGGAGATCCAAGCTGACCAATGGTGACCACAGAGGGCTGTCAAGGCAAGAGATATTCAGAGGTGATTTGCCGTTCCCTGCCTCCATGTCCTGACCCTGATATTCCTTGGAGATCTCCTGTCCAAATACATGTTGGGGCTGACCCTCCTTTTTTCCTGAGATCTGAAGAAACGGGGCTAGCCCAGGTTATCCAGGTTAAGATTTGTGGGTACCAGGGCCTCTTTTTAAAACCGCGGCCTTCTTATTTGGAAATGCCAAAGCTAGAGAGACAAGAACGAGAGAATAGTGCATAGCTGGTGTGGTGGTGGGGGGCCAGTTCATTTCCCCCCCTCATAATAGGCCACAGGGGCTGGGACAATGCAAGCACTTTGTTCTTGGGGAATGCTTTGTTTCTGAGTTTCTTTCCATTCTGTGTTTTCTAAAAGGCGTTTCCAGAGATTTGGCAAGATTTAGAATGTAAAAAGGATTTAAAAGAAAATAAGCCTTTTCAAAGAAATTACAAAGCACTTTTGTTCCTGTGGAAACCATCTACAAAATAACAGCTGTTCCCGGTCCAAAGATGAAAACGGTCAGGACGTCAAAGATCCGCCAACGGCAGAGATGTGCTTCAAGAAATTCAGGTGACCCTGGCAAGGAATCCAGGAAGAATGTTATCACAGCTATGCCGAGTGGTGAGATCAGAGGCTCACTCTTGCTTTTCCTAATTCTGTTCTGGTTATTCTCTCGAGTCATTTCTGGTATGGATGTGGGATTGAGACCCGTCTGCATGCCTGACAGCAGCGGTGAGACTGGTGTAGCCATATTTGGCAGTTTGTATCTGAATATTTCCAGATTCAGCTGGATGTGTTTGAGGAGGGACCACACTATGCACTCCTTGCTGCATCTCATCACTGCTACTCAAGGTCTAGTTATTACAAAGAGACCAGCAGCATGCCATACTCCCAAGAAATCACTTTGTTCATGTGGATCTTGGTAACATCATGAATGACGTCACTCTTTGTGGACTGGATTCTTCCCTGCAAGGCTAGTGGGAGGGATCATTTACCTGTGTGTGATTGGTTGTTGCCTGGCGCTTTCTTCCATTGGGGAGCATGGAGGAGTATTTTCCACCCAATACATCTTCCACTTACTTCAACAGACTGTACTCAGGACAAATATTTTGACATCAGTTTCTCAAGCACATAATTGAAATTGTGTAAAACAACATTGCCCTCACAGCTGAAGTCCAAGGCTTTGCATTTAAATGTAGCACAGGGTTGTGAACTTGTATGCAGGTTTTAATGTGCCTTTGTGGCAGGACAGCTTAACAGCCTAGTACATGAGAGGGGACTTTCTCCCTAGATCTCCTCTGCCAGCTTGCAGCCAGTGAGGATACTGGGTCAAAAAAAATCACTTCTTGCTCCGACTGACCTGGGATAGAAATAAACCCCCCACACTAGAGTTGCCCGAGATTAGCACCAGAAGGGTGTATTTCTTTAGTATGCTAAGTGGCAATGTGGTGAACTGTTTTGTTAAACATGTTTATTAGAAAAAGGCTCAAACTCAGTGTTGCTACAAGACAGATTCTACAAGACAGAAAAGTTACTGGCTAGTTACTTATAATCCTTGGAGTATCTGGTTTTTGCTGGCTGCAGGGTGTCTCCACCCCAGGCACAGCTCCAGGCATTATCTAGTATAACTCTTCTGTCCTGTCTCTCATTGCAGTGCATGCATGAACGAGCATGCTGCTCTCAGTCACCACCACCACCAACCGTTCAACTACAATTTCCCCAAACGAAGGAGCTGCTCCCCTTTTCAAACACTTACTCCCATGGACTCCTAGGGCATTAGCTAATCTGGGTGCCAGGGTCTGGAGTGGCAGAACACTGGCCCTCCAATCAAGAGGAGTTAATGCATTGAAGAACCAGCATGTTTCCCCCCTTTAGATTGTAAATGACACTGTCTATCCAGAAGAGTACATCTTTTCCATACATGTCAGAATTGGCAGAGATGACAATTTCCCATTCCAACTCCGTGACTGACATCATGCCTCTCATCCACCACACCCTTTACTTGGGTTTTTTTTTGGGGGGGGGAGGGAGGTTGTTTGTTTGAGGCTTAAAATACTCAGTTGATATTTCTTCAATGGATGCTAACTGGTAGGAGAAAGCCCCCTGGTAGCTCTACTAAGGATCCTTCAAGGTTTTGAGAAAAGTGGCCTCTCCCAGCAGAGGGAAGAGGGCAGATACATTTTTGTGGGTGTTAACATAATGAAACAGCAGACACAGAGAGAAGCTGTCAGAGACTGCTGAAACATCCTGGGGTGCAGGATACTCTTTGGAGATCTAATGCATGGATAGTGGATTTGCAGCTCTTTATCCTTATCCTTTGGTCTCCTGCTGTTGAGGCCTTCCTAAAAACATGGCCCCATCTTAGGGTTGTCAGCTCTGGGTTGGGAAATACCTGGAAACCTTGGGAGTAGAGCCAGTGGGTGGGGAGGGAACGCAATGGAGTATAATGCTATGGGGCCCACCCTCTAAGGCAGCTATTTTCTGCAGGGGAATTGATCTCTTTAGTCTGGAGGTGAGCTATAATTCCAGGGGATCCCCTGGTCCCACTTGGGGACTGGCATCTCTACCCCTGCTCGTACTTGCATGAGGATATATATATTTATTTATTTAGATTTCTATACCGTGTTTTGGCGGTGGGATGTGATGAAATCACAGTCTTCCCTTTGCTATTTTCTTATCTCTGTTGTCATGGTGCTTATGATGACCCCCATCTCTAAGTCTCTCCATCACACTGCCTTGAAATCAGCCACGTGTCCACTGGAGCGGAGTACATGCCCCAAAGTCCTTTCTCTAGAGTTTCTTTTCCAAGGTTCCTTTCATTTCATTGCCATGTTAATGATCATTCATTTGCACAGAGGAACAATAAAACCCATTGGCCAATTATGTTAAATTACAGGTATGTGATACATTCTTTCAATAGCCCCCCTACCTATTCGGAGGCAGTCGCTCAGCCCCAACTTGGATCTCAATCAATTTTCTTGACTGCTGGGATAGCAATAATTAGTTTGAACAATGTGGTGGAAGGAGATGCTTGTAGCAACCACATCTCAGACCAGTGGGATTCTGGCATCAGCCTTTTCAGTTAGGCCAAGTCCACTTTGATTTATGCATGAATTTATAGGCCACTAAGAAAAGCAGGAAAAAAATGGCTCACAAGGACTGCGGAGCACATTAACCCAGAAACAAAATAGTGGAAAATCAATTCTAGACATTCAAAATACAAACGTTTAAACTGTCCTAAAAACTACCACTACTTAAATCAATAAATGCTTAAACCTTCACGATTTGTCTGAATACAAAACCTTATTGCACTGGCAAAAGTCTGATGGCAAGGGAACCATTGGAGGTAAACCGTATGATTTTCTTGACAGAGTCATGCTATGGGCCTGCTATGCGAGTGTAACATTTGTAAAGATCTTTTAAAATCCTGGAAGCCCCCTGCAGAAAAATGGACAGGAAAGAAATATCTTTAAGCAAGAGTGACAGCATAGCAACGTGATGTATAGCTGTAGCTCAGTGGCAGAACATCATGCAAAAAATCCCAGGTTCAGTACTTGGCACTCCTAGAAAAAAATATAATGGTCTGGTGGTAGATGATGTGAAAGTCATCTCCACTGGCTGTGGCTCCACAGAGGATCATGTATTGGTGGTGGTGGTGGGGCAGAACCTGCATACTAATGCCTATTTTCTCTCTCTCTCTCTCTCTCTCTCACTCTCTCTCTCTCTCTCTCTCTCTCTCTCTCTCTCTCTCTCTCTCTCCCTCCCTCCCTCCGTCCATCCGTCTGTCCGTCCATCCGTCCACCCGCCTGCCAGCGCATATGTCCTGGGGTGGGACTGGGGGAATCTGTACTGAGCTAGAGCTTTATCCAAAGTGGGAGAAAAGGAGGAGAAACAGAGGCTGACAATAAAGCTGGCAAATGAAAAGATTTGAAGAGTGTATTTCTCAAGACTAACAATACAAATGTATTCAAATATATCAGAAGCAGAAACCCAGCCACCTGTTACATGACAGGAAAGTCAAAGGATTGCTAAAGGAAGATGAGGATATTGCAAATAAGCCAAATAATTTTTTTTTTGCATATGTCCACCTCAGAACTATGATTTTTAGGGAAGGTGTCTGAAAACATGATTGTGTGAACTGAGGCAAATGTAGTTGGTGAGAGATACACTCTAAATTCATTGCCAAATTAAAAACAAGTCACACCAAAGGGTTCTTGAGGAATTAAAATTTGAAACAGCTGTTCTCCTCACAATAGGCTGCTTTTCACTGAAATTGGCCTCCTTACAGCAGGCCTGGAAAAGAGTAAATGGAACAACAGTCCTTCAAAAAGGATCTGGAGGTGATCTGGGAAATTACAGGCCAGTTAACCTGATGTGTGTTTCAGGTAAATTAGTGAAAACTGTTATGAAAAACAGAATTATGGAGAAGGACAAGCCCTACCTAAGAAGAATAAATACGGTTTGTTCACAGTGAAAGCCTGTCTCGCCAGCCTTTTAGAATTCTTCAGGTGTGTCAATAAACATTTGGTTAAGGATAATCTGGAGGACTTTATATACTTGCACTTCCAGAAAGCTTTTAACTAAGTTCCTCAGACAAAGCTCCAGAGTACACTTCATAGTCATGGGATAAGATAATGAGTCCTCTTGTGGATTAAGAAGTGGTTAAGTGACAAGAAGATGGGGCGGGAGGAGGCACCAGAGGGACTGTTCTCGCAATGGAGGGAAGCAAACCGTGCAGTCTCCGGAGATCTATATAAGGACCGGTGTTATTTCATTTGTTCATAAATTACCTGGAATTGGGGTGAGCAGTGAAGTGACCGAGTTTGTAAATGACACTCAACTATTATTAGCTTGAAGAAAATGTCAACTTGCAATGCAACTGCTGTGGAAAAGGCCAATGCTATGATAGGAAAAGCACTGAAAAATAAAACAGACAGAATTGTGATGTCCTTGTACAGAATGACGGTGTTGCTGCATTTGGAATCCTATGTACACTTCTGGTTGTTTTGAAAAGGTTATCATGGAATTAGAAAAGGTAGAAAAAGGGGTTACTCAAATGGTGTCCACTGTCTCAAAAGCTGAATGTCTAAACAGACAACTTGAACTCCGTCGGGATCCTTAATGTGAAGGGAATAAATAAGTTGAAGAGACTAAGGTTATACAGGAAATTATTTTCTGAAAATCCACACAACCGACAATAAATAAACTTGAATTATAACTAGTCATGGTTCATATGAATGAAGAGATTTAGGCTTTTATTTACTCACATATTATATAGTTTAAGACCAAGAAACCCTACCATATTGGATTATAGTGGTTCACACAACAAAACTGACCAATGTTTCAGGTCCCCCCTTGGAAAAAGACCTTTGCCTGTCCTTGGGAAGAGAAGGGATTCTCTATCTTCACCTTGACAAAAAGTGGGGCATGGTTTGATGAAAAGTCAAAGATGCATCTCATCACAGTAAACCAGGCAGCCAAACTTTTGTTCTCCAAAACTGGAGTCCATTTTCCTGCGACGGTATTGTGTTAGAATTTTCATCTGATTAGGGAACACCACTCTTGCGTTGAAACTCCCCCCCTTTCCTTGTCTGAGAATACCCAAGATGCAGTGAGAATTAGTGTGTATGTGAAAGAGAAAACTGAACCCCAAAATGCCTTCTTCTTTACTATTGTTTGGGTAGAATTCCAGCACCAGTCAAACTTATTTGCCTTTTAATTTTCCGGTCAGATGTTGGAGTCACTGACAGGAGGCTGCTTCTGTGCACCCATAAAAGGCTATTTACTCTCGTGTCCCCTGCCTGTACACTGTCTAATCTGGGCCCATTTTGCACACATAAGATAATGCACTTTCAACGTGCTTTGGCAGCTGGATTGTCCTGTGCGGAACAGGAAAATCTACTTCTAAAGTGCATTGAAACTGCATTATCTGTTGCGTGCAGAATAGGCCCTGGTCAGATGATTTGGTCTATGTGATGATAAATGGCTAGGCACTTGGATAAGAGCTTTGAACCCAGTCTGAGATCTTTAAGGATGAAAAAAAAGATGTTTATTCAACTAACATACACCTCTATTAACTAGGAGCATAGATGCACAGGAAAATTATAGAACAATAGCATAAGTGTTGCAGAAAACAAAGAAAAGTTATCAAAATCTGATGCTAGCCAAGTTCTACAAGTTGGTGATTCTGGTGTTCCTTTTAAAGTAATGGGCAGAAGAAAAGAAGGGACTTTGAAGCAGCAGTTGATCCATGTTGATTGCACTCTGCGTCTCTTCATTCTTCAGTTCTTGGCTTGTGTGACTAGCACAGTGTGTGCAAAACCCTTTAACACTTTGTCTCCCAACAGGGGGGAGTTCTGTTTGACCTGTCCTGAAATGGGGGCGGAGTGCTCCTGTTTCCTGTCATTCTACCCTTATACAATAATAGCAAGTCCTTGGTTTTTATGGCTCTGACTCAGG
Organism: Paroedura picta; assembly: GCF_049243985.1. Taxonomy (NCBI): domain Eukaryota; kingdom Metazoa; phylum Chordata; class Lepidosauria; order Squamata; family Gekkonidae; genus Paroedura; species Paroedura picta. The sequence continues at coordinate 26,485,530 of NC_135380.1, forward strand.
ATAGCAATCTGTCCTGCCTCTTCTTGGCAGGTGGGCAAATGGTTTTCACTGTTCTACCAGTGTGTCTCCATAAATGGGGAACATATCTCTACAGGTAACAAGATGATTTTATGGTTCTCACCAGAATTTATGAGTTAAGCCTCCTTTGTATAAATCAGGACATCCATTTCTTTATTATAACAGCCGCTAGTTGGGGAGAGCTATTAGAACTTTGTAGAAGGTTTTACTAAAAACAGGAAGGGAGCTGGAAACTCTGATGGACCATTGGATCCTGCCAAAATAATTTCTCAGTACTCATCATCTCTTGATCACTGACTGAGAACCAGCTAAGAAGGACTCTGGTCACAATAATCTGTAATATTATTTTCTTGGCTGATTATTACATAATCTAACTACTTGAAAAGGGTTGTAACATGAAAGATCATGGTTCTTCGACACTGATGCCATTAGTTAAGTCAAAGGAGTGAGAGAACATATTTTTCAAGAGCCTGGTATTGTAGGGTGTATTGGAATATGGTGCAGGTACAAAGGCTTCCCCTTGCCGTGGTCCCAGTCTGAATTTCATACCTGAGTGCTCAGAAACCAAGTTCACCTGCTTCTACTATCTGGTTGACAGGTAGTTAACAGGTAGTTTGGGCCTAAGACACACTAATTTATCCTGATTTTCTGAAGAATCCCCAATCAACTTGACTGATTTTCCCTGCTTTTGCTATTTGGCACCAATTATCTAGTGTCCTTCTTGATATAAACCACAGAATTTTGTTTGCATCTGAAAAATTTGAGGAGATCATAATTCATGCAGCCCTGCCAAGATGAGTTCTGTTGCCAGGGATTATTTTACAATATAAAAGTAATGCTTCACCAATTGCATCTTAGAGTTTCCCTTTGCTTTAGACAGAAACAGCATCTTGGACTTTATAGAAAAAGCAAGGTTTCTGAGGGACTTCCAAGGAAATGACAACCTGGACAGAAGCACTTATAAAAGCTCCAGACTAATTTCATTGTAGGCATTATTTACAATAGAGAGAACTGATTCCTATCCTCATACCTTTGCTACAGAGTTGATAAAACTGATAGGTGAACCTAAGAGGAGAGGTCTGAAGCTCCAGTTCTGATAACACCTAAGACATTGGGGAATAAGGAGGTTAGATTTGCCAGCGAAGGTTGATTCTCCTTTCTATTTCTATTTTCTTTTTTCTTCTTCTCTTTTTAATATTTTTTCATAATCTGTAATCTTTGGGCCCTTTTAAAAGATCTGCCTTGGAATTATAATTTATTTTGGAAAACTGGCAAATTCCCAGCAGCATTTGACTTCATTGGTAGTACAATTTGTGAAAATGTATGGGTTTTAAAGTACAGAGAACTAACTAAGAAGTCATTTATGACAGTGTAGAGACAAACTAATGAACTTATTTATTTGAAGGAAACTTCAGTTTAAAACAGAGTAGAAGCATTAGAAGCAGATGAAATAATCTGCATTCTAACTTTTATCTCACTGCATACATTTTTTTTTTGTGGATTAACAATTGGTTGCTTTTTTGTCTGGAGAGAAGTATTTAGTTGAAGAGATAGGAGCTCTGGCTCCATTGTGATTCAGCAAGAGCAGTTTGGCAGATACTATAACAGACGGCTAATATTATCTACCAGAATACTATCTCTGATTTCCAGCATATAAAAATAATAAGATTCTGGACTTGGACTATATATTTCCCTTCAGATGACAGTAACCATAATGTGAGCCAGCATATTGGAAAACAAAAGTACACCTGCTGGGCAAGCCCTCTCCCCTTATACTCTTTTTCTTGGCCTTCTTTGTGTGAAGTGTAACAGATTAATATCAATTTTTAAAACCAACAAATCAAAGAAAAAAATATATATACATACATACATATACATATACATACATACATACGCACGCACACACACACATAGACATTTTCCCTTACATTCCCCCTTTCCTTTATTCTAAATATAATTTTTCAATAATAATGAATGTATTTTTTTCCTTTTCCTTTTCCTTTTTCCTTTTCTCTCCCTCCCCAGTTCCTCTCCCCAATTCCCTTAAAAATATTTCTCTCCCACTTCCTTCCTTGTTAAATTTAAACCTTAATAGTGGACATAAAATCAAGAAATGGCAAACTGAATACATGCTGATCTCTGAATGGCGGAAAAAGAATGCAGAAGGGACCCCCTCCCCCCCAAAAAACTCACTTCTGTGGGGTCAAATGCATACATTTTTAAAAATCAGACAGGAATCCACTGTGAACCTCCAGCAAATAATGGATGCAGAAAAGGCCCTGGTTGGCTACTGTGGAAAAAACATGACGAACTCCAGTTTCTTATATTCTCATGCTCTCATAGGTGAGGCAGGCTTCATTACTACCTGCTTTTGCTGGAACAAAACTGGGTGCAGACAGCAGGCATCTCTCCACTAGAAAATATAGGATTGCTGAAGCAGTCCCTGTAATGATAGAAAGGCTACTGGGGTTGGGATGCCAGCTCTGGATTAGGAAATGGAGCCTAGGGAGAGACCTCAGAGGGATGTAAGGCCATGGAGCTCACACTCCAAAGCAGCCATTTTCTCCAGGGGAAATGCGCTCTGTTGTCAGGAGAACCACTGTAATTCCAGGAGATTGCCGGGTCCTACCTGGAAGCTGGCAACCCTAGTACTAGGCTGATCTTCTATTTCCCTGTTGAGTGGATGGAAAAGAGCAGATCTTCTGACATAACAGAGTTAGAGCCAAAAGAATAGTGCCTCCTTCCTTTGCTAGTAGGCACAATGGGAAAATTAGAGATTTCACTGGCAGCTCCTGGATTATTTCAGAGTTTTTTTGGGGAAAACTCCCGTTTCACGGTGGGAGGGAGCCAGAGCTCCCTGCTGTTGACTGGTGGCAGGCCTCCTGTTCTTTTGGGGACATCAGCAGGAGCTTGGCCATGCTAATGGCTGATGGTGGCCTGCAGTGCTATTACACTATCTGTCCTGCACATGACTGGAACTCCCTGCTGCTGTTGTGTCTGGGAGGCTTATTAAACCAGGATGAAGTATTTCATCTTCGATTCATGTTGGAGCACAGACTTCTTCTTCTTCTTCTTTTTAAATGGCCTGTTCCATTTTCAGGATCTTGTTTTAGATGGCTGGCTGGGTACCCTTCTGTCTCAGATTTTGTATTGCAAATATTTTCAATTTCTCACCGATTCGTCATAATCCATGCGATAAGCTTCCCTAACTAAATGGCAGTAAAAATTCAATTTTCCCAAGAAAATTAACTAATATATATATTTTCATGGCTTATGCAACCTGATTATTAAGCGACAGCAAGGATTTGGCTGTTGTGAAATAAGATGTAATTAAAATCTGGGACTCGACACCAGAAACCAGGGAGTGAGAATATGCTGGGTTATGAACCATGACTGACCAGCATCACATACAGTCCTTGGGGATGTTCCCAGGGTCACATTTGCCAGCTGCACACCTGAATCAATTCAACAGAGCTCCCTTATCTTAAATGGTCCAACTGAAGTCCAGCATCTTAAATGGTCCCACTGAAGTTCAGAGATACTAACTAGTTATACTGATATTGTTTGCTGGTGGGGTAAGCGTATGCCAGCTTTCTAGAGAGCCTAGGGGTGCCAGCTCTGGGTTGGGTAATACCTGGAGACTTTGGGGGAGGAGCCAGAAGTAGGCAAGATTTGGGACAGAGTGGGATCTCAGTGGAGTATAATGGTATGGAATCCATGCTCCAAAGCAGCCATTTTGCTGCAGGGGAACTGATCTCTTTAGTCTGGAGATGAGCTATTATTCCAGAGGATAGCCAGGACCCATCTGGGCACTGGTATTTTGAGAGCCAGCTTGGTGTGTAAAAATTAAGAGTGGTAGCTTCTAATCTGACAAACAAGGTTTGATTCCCCAGTCCTCCGCATGCAGCCAGCTGGGTGGCCTTGGGCCAGTCACAGTTTTATCAGAGTTCTCTCGGCCTTACCTCCCTCACAGGGTGTCTGTCATGGGGAGAGGAAAGGTAGGTGGTTTTAAGCTGTCCTCTGGGTGGTGAAAAGTGGTTACAAAAAGCTTGCTCTTCTTCTCTATGCACAGGACATTTTGTAAAGCAGAGGAAGAATGCCGTGAGACATGGAAGCTTGGATCGCTTGGTTGAAGCAACGGATGCTGCAGATTCTTGGCCAAGGAGTGGCCAAACTATGTCTGCTCTGCCTTTTGCACTCTACCACTGCACCATAGGTGAGGCCAGCAAGACTCTCCATCCCTCAGGGCCTGGAAGCCCAGCCCAGCTGCAGTGGTGATGCAGAAGCCTGAGTTGCCCCAGAGGCACCTGCTGACTGAGCGTTTGAAGGATGCTTCACAGTTAATTTCCCTTTATTGCTCAAAAGTGGAGATTTGGGGAGGGGGAAGAGGATGCAATGACCTTAGCTCTGCAGCTGCACGCTCTTGGCCTGATCGCTGTGCTCAGCCTGTGGTGTCAGCGTAGCTTCCAAGTCCCAATTAGGGCCACTGACAGATGGAGCAGGCATGCAGGACTGTGCCTTTTGGCAGCCGTTCGAGGCCACGGTATGGAAATGGAATGAGCAAATCTCATCGTTGTTGTGCAGCTCTCTCACACGGCAGACTATAGAGCATGCCAGGAATTGGGCCATGGAAAAACAGATATGCGTGTCTCTGCTCTTTCCCACAGTCTGAGGCCTGCTGTTCTGGCTCAGGGACAGAACATCTGCTTGACGTGCAGAAGGTCTCCGGTTCGATCCCCAGCATCTTCATTTTTTAAACATGGACTCAGAATTGGTGTTGTGCAAGGCCTCAGCCTTGAGACCAGGCCGACCAGGCAAGTGGTCTGACTCAGCATCAGGCAGCTGCAAGTGTCCAGCACTTTGGTCTTTGCTGCTTCATGGGAGCCAAGAGAAATTGCTCATAGCTAGCTCCTCCCACTGAGAAAGAGATTGTTGGCCAGAGAGAGGGACAGAGAGAGGGGGGATGACAAACAGCTGCTAAGGAAGAAGAGAGAGACAAGAGCAAGCAGAAGAGAAATCAGGCAACTTTTTCCTTCTCTAAAGAGGAAGGAATCCTGACTAGCCCCTGAGGGGGGCACGAGGGAGGGGTCCAGAACCTGTAGCCCCAACTGTGCCCAACATAAGTTAACTCCCATTAGAGGCACCAGCACTGCCTGTAAGCTGCTCTTTCCAAAGCTGACACGTGCAACACAAACAGGTGTAAGCCGTACCATTGCAGATTCATTGTTTTCCAACAATGTGTTTTTGATCCCAGGAGGATCAAGTCAATCACCTTGCTCTGAGATAGAAAGGCAACTGGGGAATCTTTGTGACATGAGCCCACACATCCATGGATTTTGTGTGTGTTGGTGTTTGTAGTAACCACAGCATGCAGATGAAATAAATAAAACCCTGCTCCTTCCTGTCCCTTACACTGGCGTTCAACACCATTTTCCTGGCCGATAGTGGAAGGCAGCTGGGATTAGGATTACCAACCTCCAGCCGGGGCCTGCAGTACTCCTGGAATTGCAGGTGATCCCTAAACTACAGCGATCAATTCCTCTGGAGGAAATGGCAGCTTTGGTTAATTTTCCATTAAACATGATGTCTTTGATGTCACATCCCTGCTAAGCTCCTTCTTCTCCACCAGCTCCGTGTTCCCCAGATGCAGCCCTTAAATCTCCAAGAATTTCCCAAGCCAGAGGAGGCAACCCGAGCTGGGTTTTGATAAAGACACTGAAAGAAATGGAGCATAGTGAAGTAAGAAGCAGCGAGTGGCAAACTGGTCCTTTAATTTATTGGGAGAATTCCTGGTGGGTGACCACACAGGAGGGTCACTGCCAGCCAGAAACAAGCTGAATCAGGTGACCTTGGTTTCTGACAGCACTGCATGGTCCACAGACTTGGGCCACAATTAGGGTTCCCAGCCCTAGCAACTTTGGAGAAGTTCCTAAAGAGACTGAAGTTTCAGGAGAAGTGATGTCACTTTCCATTGATGCTCTAGGAATTTCTTCCAATCTATGATAAAGACCATAGAGACCAAGGGAAATTCCTAGAGCATGGGGATTACAAACTGCTGGTAGGTAAACAGCAACCCTAGCCATAACACTGAAGGGGCCTGTTGCCATGGCTGCCTCATAAATGTCACATAAATGTCACATCTATCAGGCTAGGCCTAAATCTGCTGCTTCCATTAAACATGCATATGTGGTAAAGAGTGAGTAAAGGATTATACAGTTATGGAAGATTACATAGATAACTAATTGCAATTGTTGCCAACAGGAATCTTCCGATGAGTGGAGTTTTGTTTTTAAAAAGCACCAAGTGATTTTATTTTATTAAATACATACCAATTATGGTTGGTATGGTCTCAAATGGAAGCTAATGCAACTATAAAAGATAACACTGTAACAAGAACTTGGTGCAAAAACGTGAAAAATCAGCATGAAAGCATATTATTTCTGTTATGACTGTGCCATTAGACATATTTTTCTTCAGTTGCAACAAGACTAGGTTATATTTTTCTGTCTGTCCTTTATATGAAATTATTTAATAATAATGTTAAAGTAATGCTATTTCTGATTACAAGCACAACCATGGATACCAAGGCCAGATGATAGGACCAGAAAATGGGGCACCTTGTGGGAAATGTGACATTACCCAAATCTGCAAAGCGGGAATGAAGAGCTATATTTCAATTGCCAATCTCAGCCTTTTGAGCAGTGTGTTTTACAGCCAGCAGAGAATCTGTACAACAGACCAGTTGATTGTCTTGTCAAATGTGCAAGATTGGATAAAGAAAAGTGTGTGTTTTAATAAAAGACAGATTTGGTGACATGAGTACGGAAGCATGAAAACAGTGCAATGTTCTGTGGCGGGTATCATGTTACCAATTAGTAATACGTAAGTCTGAACATGAAAGCGTGGAGAGAAACTTGAACAAAGAGAAACAGCAACATTTTAAAGGGAAGGGGAGAGGCCATGGCTCATAGCACGCAGAAGACCTCAATGTCTCCAAATAAAAGGATCAAGTAGCAATATAGACAGCCCTACCCATCTTAAACAACTAATCACTCACAATAATACAACTTCTAATTTGAACGTGGACACTGATACCAGAGTTTGCAATAAACCTAGATGCCAGCTTTGGTGCCTCATGCACCCAGACATCACTGACCTAATAACATCAACTACACCATCTCAGGCTCTCATCTTCTAACGCCATTAAATGCCAACAATGCCCTTCAAGTCAGACCATATGCCAAAGGAGGAAGTGGCAGATGGACATTCAGGAGAATGACATACCATAAGTGTGGAGCCACTACCAAAAAGGCCATGTCTCCAGTCAAGGACAAAGCACGAGTAAGCAGGACAACTTGGGAGGAGATTTATGTCTTACGTAATGGGCCTATTGAATGAAGGCATGGTATTGGTCCTGAGCTTCTCCTGGATTGTTTGGTTCTCATTCATTGTAACCAAAGGAAAACTTGTCACAGGAGTTTCATTGCTGTTCATGTTTCCAGCATTGCCTACTGACAAGACAACACAACTTACTTTGTTGCAGCAGCTTGAAAAGCTGAACACTGCCATAGTTAGGATGGCTTAGAAAGTGAGTGTCCCACTGCATATGGCTTTCTGCAAAGTATTAAAACTAACTGAATGAGATGATTGGGAAGATCGTCAACAAAAGTGGCTTCTAAAACCAGGCAACCTGCTCATCATCATTGCTCAATTATGAATTACTGGCTTGTACATGCAAACGTTGTTGAACTGTGGGTGAAATGCAATCGGTATGCATTGGCAGCAGCCAGCCAGATCATGAAAGAGAAATCTATTTGTAAAGGCCATAAAAGCCTACATCACAACAGTGTCAGCGATTTACAGTCTGCTTCAGGATGAGTACACTAAAAAGAATAGAAAGGGGGGAAAGGAACATGGCAAAATATACCACCATTCATATGAAAATTGCAAGATGCTCTTGGCTGTGGGTAATGATGGTGACCACGAAGAAGTACATTCCTTACTGGGCATCTGCATTGCAGGAATGTAATACTTTGGAAAGTATGAAGCGTCTTGCTATTCAATGGGACAAAAACGAACCTGTTCTCAAATGTCACATGATGAACCTCCATGGATATATGTTGCTATTTCTGTGATTCATCAGGAAGCCAGATTGGGATCTTAATCTGACAGCTCTTCAAGCCTTCAAGTCTATTTAATACACAGTGCCATGTGCTCCTGCTACTATTTTGGAGCTTTTGCAGGTGTTCCTTTGTGCACTAGAGGCATGCTGACCTATGGGTTGGACCCAACTGGCTTTTCTGCTGGTGAAAAAGAAAAGGTGTCTCCTCTGGCCACTCTTTAAAAACTATGGAGAGAAACACAACGTTTGCATGTGTAGAAGTTGTGTATGATAGGGACTGTGGTCTGGAGGGGAATTGTCTGGCTCTAATCCCCTCTTGTGGCGCAGAGTGGTAAGCGGCAGAAATGTTGTCTGAAGCTGTCTGTCCATGAGGTTGGGAGTTCGATCCCAGCAGCCGGCTGAAGGTTGACTCAGCCTTCCATCTTTCCGAGATTGGTAAAATGAGTACCCAGCTTGCTGGGGGGTAAATGGTAATGACTGGAGAAGGCACTGGCAAGGCCTTCTTGTATTGAGTCTGCCATGAAAACGCTAGAGGGCTTCACCCCAAGGGTCAGACATGACTCGGTGCTTGCACAGGGGATACCTTTACCTTTAATCCCCTATATCTGCAAAGCAAAGAGACTGAGAGCCCTGATGGGGGCGATGGTTCAGTGGAGCAGCATCTTTACACCGCCCATGGCGCCGCGGGCGCCATCTTTACACCACCCGTGGCGCCGCGGGCGCCATCTTTACACCGCCCGTGGCGCCGCGGGCGCCACGGACTAAATAAAACAGTAAGCCCTTGGAAGGCGGGCTGTGTCCGGGATGAGGAAGGGTGCCAATTGGCCCCTTCCTCATGACAGACTATTGGAGGGACCAATCGGCAGGCGCGAAGCGCCTGCCGATTGGTCCCTCCGATTCCTTGCTGGAGCAACTGCGAGCCGCGTGTAGCGCAGCTCGCAGTTGCTCCATGGCCGCCGTCCTGACACCTCGGGAGGCGCAAAGCGCCTCCCAAGGCGTCAGGCCGCCGGCAAGGGAGCACCCGCCAGCTGCGCTACGCAGGCAGCTGCCCTGCGTAGCGCGGCTGGCGGGTGCTCCCTGCCCGGTGGCTGGATGCTACGAGAGGCGCAAACCGCCTCTCGCAGCGTCCAGCCACCGGGCAGGGAGCACCCGACCTCTAAGAACCTCTAAGCTTCTAAGCCGCCGGCACAAGAAGATGGCCGCCGGCAAGAAGACAGCGCGAGGGAGCCGCCGCCGCCGCCGCAAAGGAGCCACCCGCTGCCGCGGCCTCCCTGCCCGGCCTCTAAGAACCTCAAAGCCAGTGGTCCCCAACCTTTATTAGGCTGGGGACCAGCAGGGCATCGGGCCGCGCCCGTGGGGGCCGCGACCGCGCGGGCCACGCCCACGCATCGAGCCGCGCCCGCGAGCCACGCCTGCAGATCGAGCCGCGCCCGCGAGCCGCGCCCGCGGATCGGGCCACACCCGCGGGCCGTGCCCGCGGATCGGGCCGCACCCGCGGGCCGCGCCCGCGGATGCGGGCCGCGCGGCCTCTCGCCGCTTCAAGCCGCCGCCCAGGTAACCCCCGGCCTCTAAAAACGCATCGCCGGCACAAGAAGATGTCCGCCGGCAAGAAGACCGCACCGAACGAGCTGCCCGCCGCAAAGGAGCCGCCCGCCGAGAAGGAGCCACCGAAGGAGCTGCCCGCCGCGAAAGAGCTGCCCTCCGTCGCTACAGCCCTCTCACCGGTAAGCTACCTTTCCTCACCCTGCCCTCGCCAGTCCCTCGCTCTCCCCCCCCCCTGCTAGGGCCCATTGTATTTGGAATACAATGGGCTTTTTTACTAGTCTGCTCATAAAGCAAGAGGCACTGACATGAAGCCATAGCTCAGTGTTAGAGCATCTGCTTTGCATGCAGAAGGTCCCAGTTGCAGTCCCTGGCATACCAAAGGATCAGGCAGGAGGCAATGTGAAAAACTTGTATTCTGACCCTGGAAAACAGCTGCCAGCATTGAAAGACCAATGGTCTGAATCACTAGGAAGCAGCTTCATGTGTTCGTGTTCCAGTAGACTAGAAAAAAGGCCCCCTGTGACATCTTACATGGGAATGCAGGATCCGATTACTTGGCTTCGGTTATTAGCAATGCTGGTTGACACTGGAATAGCTGGAGCAACATTAGTGTCACCTCGTCTTTCACTGCATCGCCTGCTGTTTGTTCGGAATTGAATGAGATAATACTAGTTTTTCACATTTTTTGAACCAAAAAGATCAGTTTCTCACCCAGCACGGTTCTTCGTAACAACAGTCCCTTTCGTTTGACACCTTCTTATATTTGGTCGGAAAGATGTCATTTTCTTTTTGCGAGCAACTCCGGTCTGCCCTGGATGTGAGCCGCCATGAGCAAATGGACACCACCTCGTTCATCATCTCATTTCATGCAAAAGGCAAGGCACCGAGGCCAAGCATCCTAGAACGAGCATCCAGAAGTTTACTATCTCTAAAGTCAGAGGTTTCCTTTAGTCTCTAGGGCTGATGGACTGATCCTCTACAACAGGGGTAGTCAACCTGTGGTCCTCCAGATGTCCATGGACTACAATTCCCTTGAGCCCCTGCCAGCATTCGCTGGCAGGGGCTCAGGGGAATTGTAGTCCATGGGCATCTGGAGGACCACAGGTTGACTACCCCTGCTCTACAACTCTGTCTAATCCCCCTTCAAAGCCTATGCTAAAGGAGGCATCAAAGACATCATTTCAGTTGGTGGCACAAAGGCTTCCCTTCTCCTTTTAGCATTTAGGAGGCTTAGTAATTGCCAGGATCAATGGTCTCAGGAGACACTTGGACTAGCAAATTTAGCAAATGCCTTCATGTCCAGAATCCACTTTGACATTATTGGTAACATGGAGGTTCATTGATGAGAGGCTGTGGAAGAAGAAGATAGGGGGTATACTATCCTGCATCTATATTTCCCATGAAAGCTGTGGGATTCTTGACATAGGAACCCTGTCTCCAATAGAGCTTCTTCTCCTGCAGATGTAGCTCCTTAAATCAGCAAACGAGCAAGTGGCTAAGAAACACCAGAGAAGACTCCATGCCTCTCTTCTGTCTCTTCAACCTCTACTCTCCTCCAGGCCCATGTAGTTGCTCGGGAGCAAGAGAAGACCTTAGTGACCTTGTGCCATATACAAATATTCCCAGTATGTCCTGGTGCATCCCGAACACCCTTGCTCTACTCAGGAGCAAGCAGCCTTAATCAAGGGGAGCCATTATTTTTCAGAAGAACAAACAGGGATCAATATGGAGACTGTGTTCTTTGCAGGGGGAAATTTATGATCACTCAATTGGATTAATGCTGGCCAGCAAAGAAATACAGTAATGCACAGCAGTCTCGTGGACTCGAATCAATCTTGACGTTTTATGAGCCCTCTGAACCCCAACTTTGATTTCCCACACCCACCCAGCTGCTGAAAGGAAAATTGATATTTGATATCAAATGTCAAAGGAGGCATTTATTGCAGGGGGGCCTGGATCCAAGGGGGGGCATGGGAGGGTTGAGGCAAGGCAGCCCTCCTGATTGCTCCCTCGGGATGGCCGCTTTCCTTATCACTGAAGTTTTATGACATAATTGCTGGCAGCATTTCCTAGCATGCTCTTGTCTGGCCATTAGATAAGGCAGGTGAGAGTGTCTGGGGGGACAGCTGAAAACCCTGGCAGAGGGCTCGTTGCTGCCGATTTGAGGGAGAGGCAGAGGATCGCAAATGAAAAGCATTCTGTCAACAAAGGAAGCAACGTGCACATCTAAAATACTGGTTATCAGGGATAGCAATGCAAGAAAGATGAACCAGATCTTTCTGTGGGTAATCCCACCTTTCTTGTCAGCAAGGTGGAGAAGAAAAAGTCCTGTGTCCCTTCTCCCTCTCAGAGTATCATTCTCTCTCTCTGTGTGTAGTTGTGGGTGGGTGTATGAGGGAGAGAGAGATGAAATGACAACCAGTTAATTCTGTGAGCTCCACACAGACCATCATTTTACCACACACTCTCTGCTATGCACTTGGCAGGTGAGGGAAAAACAAAACCACCTTGAGGAGCCAGGGTGGTGTAGTGGTTAAAAACGTTTGGTGAGCTGGGTTTGTTTCCCTGCTCCGCCACATGCAGTCAGCTGCGTCACCTTGGGCTCATTACAGACCTAATGGAGCTGGTCAAACAGAGCAATCCTGTCAGAAGCTCTCTCAGACTTACCTACCTCACAGGGTGCCTGTGGGGAAAGGATGGGCAGGCCACTGTAAGCCACTTTGAGACTCCTTCGGGCAGTGAAAAGCAGAGTATAAAACCCAACCCTTCTTCTTCTTCTTCTTCTTCTTGATAGGCTTATTCAGATAACAGAGCTCACCCAAGGAAAGTTTGGTAGCCTGATATTGGAGCCTGGCCTTCTGTGCCATCACAGGCACATGAAGCAGCACATGATTCACAAGAATGAAAAGGCACAGTACTAATACGCAGGGTTGCCACAAACAGTGTATTAGTATTCCATCTCTTCAGATCATTGTTTGAATTCTGTGCAGAGGATGTGGGGGGGCAGGTGGGTTGCTAGATCCAGATTAGGGAACTCCTGGAGATTAAGAGATGAAGACCAAGGTGGACAGGGACCTTTGTGGAGTACAATGCGATAGAGTCCACCCTTCGAAGCATCTGTTTTCTCAAGGGGGAACTGATCTCTGTAGTCTGGAGAGGAGTTGTAATCCCAGGGGATCCTGAGGTCACACTTGGCAGCTGGCATCCCTACCAACACATTTGCCATGATCCATCAATAGCACAGTCTCAGCCTTGCTACCTGACTGGCATCCTGAAGAGGCAGAGTCCCATGGAGTCACAACAGGCTCATGGCAGCCCCGTGAAGTTCTAGGAGATGAGCAGAGTCTTGCTTGGTGCCACAGTTACTCAGATATATCCCTCCTTCCTCTATCAGAAATTTCCCCACCATGGCTCTGCCTGGATTAGGGATGAGCTTAAATGGATGAAGCCAAAGGCAAGAAAGTGATCTCTGGCTGCTTCTGAGTAGCATCTCTGGAGTCCCAGTTGGTGGCAGACACAGCTGCCTTTTTCTTCCAGAACCTCAGAAGGGGGAAACGATATGCTTCCCTTATTAAAAATATCAGACTCCGCATTTTCTATGTATACATCTCAGGAAGCGAGCAAAGAATTGATCAGAGCAATCAAAACAAAGAGGAAAATAATAAGAGAACAGCAGATTAAACCCTATTAAAATCACAGCAGGTAAAAACTTTTAAAAAGTGTTCCGGCATCTGCACAGACTCCCTGTTGCCATGTCTGCAGACGTGGATCTACACTGTATTACCAGAACAAAGATGCACTAGAGGTCTGGTTAGTTGTTGACCTCAAGGAAGGTCAGCAAAACACACTGGAATTTACTATTAAGTAAGAACTGAATCTTAGTCCTGTAAGGGGGAGACATCCATATGCCCATTTCTGGCAATCTTTGCTCAACTGCAAATGGCTTGCTAAAATATCAACTACGTGCAATGTTTGAGGAAACAAGGTGACTAAGATGAACCTTCCCATCCAGAGGCAGTAAACTTGTGAATGCCAGTTCTGTCCTGTTCGCTGACTTCCCAGGACAACTGGTTAGCCATGGTGTGAAGCAAGATGCTGAACTAGATAGATCAGCCTTTCTCAACTTTTTTACTGTTAAGAACCCCCTGAAACATCCTTCAGGCTTCAAGAAGCACCAGAAGTGGCGTGATCGTGCAGAATATGCTTGGGAAGCAGAGCTGTGTTCACACCCAACCAGGGCCCCTCTCCTTCTCACCCCCTACAGGTCCCTCATTGGCCATTTTGTGAGTGGGGGGGCGGGTTGACATGACCGTATATGGTCATCGCCTGATAAATGTTTAACAAACTTTATATATATATATATATATATATATATATATATATATATATATATATATATATATATATATATATATATATATATATATATATATATATATATATATATATATATATATATATATATATATATATATATATATATATATATATATATATATATATATATATATATATATATATATATATATATATATATATATATATATATATATATATATATATATATATATATATATATATATATATATATATATATATATATATATATATATATATATATATATATATATATATATATATATATAAATTAATTATGTCCCTACGATTCAGCAACCACTTCCAGGGTGGTCAAGAAACCCTAGGGCTTCATGAAAGCCTGAGCTAGACCAATTGTCTGAACCAGCAGTACATCTCTTAGGTTCCAAAATGGGTAGAAAGATGACTTCAGTAGCCACACTGGTAGAATCATCCAACCCTTTAAATCCAAAATTTACTCTCAGGAGCACAGCTCAGTGCACGTATCTCCCCTCCACTTTGCCTCCTCCACAAAGCAATGAAGAAGCTTTAGGTTGATAGAAAGTACCTGGCTTCAGGTATTTTAGGAAACTGCATGGCTCTCTGGGAATTTGAACCTACCTCTCCCAGGTCCTAATCCAGTGCTTAAACTCCCATACCAAACTGGTTTATCAGGTAAGAAGAGGGTCTGACAGAAAATGTTCCTTATTGGGACCAGTACTTGCTTGTGACTGGATCAAAAAACATCAAAATGCTGCAGGCCTTGGCATAAGACGTTTCCTACCATCATCCAAAAATATTCTAATAGAGCAGACACAGAGGGAGGCCACATTTTAAGCAACATGAGGGGAATGGTAGAATGCGAGAAGCACAAGACCATTTTCCATCCACAAGGGGAGTTTGGAAGCCTCTTGACCTGTCAGGTCCTCACAGGATGGTTTCACTTGAAGTAGATGGCTAAGGGAGCAAATAATCCCCCTCCTGCTCAGACATCAGCTATGGTTCATTGGTGCCTGAAATATCTCTGGAGTTACCTCTGTGTTGTCCAACAGCAATGAAATCCACACAGGGATTATCATGCATGATAATCTGTTGATTTAGATCCACAGTTGGATTGTTGCTCATGTGTTATTTTGTGACTGTGTTATATGTTCAGACTGTTCCATGTATTACCCCTGCAATGTTGTATATGACCCATATGGGAGGAAAGTATAGAAATCTAATAATTAATTTAAATAAATAAAATTGTAGATGTGCATATTTCATGGTGGGCATATGCAATGCACCCGAGACAGGAAATTATAGCCAATGGAGCAGGAATATGTGCAATTGCCATATGAGAGTCAATCTGCACACCATTTTGATGCCTTTTTTTTTGTGTGGCACAGAAAGGATTTCACATGCATGCTCAAATGGTCATGTCATCTCAAGGCAGAAACGAAAATGTTTTGGAAGCACATTTGGGGTCAGAGACCTCGTAAAGCTTGTTAGATTTCATCTGATCTCGCTGGCTATTGTGCTCTTCTTTTTTCTACATCCTTTTAAATGGATCATTTCTTAAATAAAATGA
This sequence comes from Paroedura picta, assembly GCF_049243985.1. NCBI lineage: Eukaryota > Metazoa > Chordata > Lepidosauria > Squamata > Gekkonidae > Paroedura > Paroedura picta. The sequence goes on from NC_135380.1 coordinate 26,501,141, forward strand.
GGAGTAAACAACACTAAATTATTCCAGTGCTTTCCCACCCAGTGAGATTGCCTTTCGCTTCACCTGGGGTGAAGAGGAGTAAGGCTAATCAGGGGAATTTGGGGAGGGGGTAAAGATGAAGCAATGCACTCACCTTGCCTTTCCCCTAAGTATGCACATTTCCATTCCCTTTTCTCTCCCTTTATGCCCAACTCTCACCACACACATAAATAAATAAACATCATAAAATTTTAAAAAGTAAACCTATTCTTTGGTTAATGCAAAGGCTTTGTGATCGACTACTCTGATTTAATGGCCATATAGCCATTCAGTTGTTAACAAATCAATATTTCCCTAAGAAACAGTATGGACTTGCCATAAATATTCCCATAGTTATAGGACACTCAGCCACATAATTCATGTGCTGGAGCAGCTGTAATGAGTTACATGATGGCTGAGTCAAAGGGAATATTTATTAAAGGATAATGCAAGTTGGATGAACAGGGAGGAAAAACCGAGCCCACAAGCCTGTTCATAATTCTTTTCTTTCTCAGCAGGGTTGGCTTGCAAATGGACATGCTTATTGTTAAGAGCTTAAGTACAAAGCAACTGGGCAATGCACCGAATTTATTTGGGTTTGCAATATATAACCTAACGTATACAAATGTCCCATGAGACAGATGCCCACATGGCCTGCTGGGCAGAAGCATGGAACCAAAGGGCAGCAGTGAAGCTTTGCGTTCAGGGAGGCGGGAGGTGGGCTTCCCACAAGCAGTGGCAAAAGGTGGGCCCCGTGACTCAGACAGGCTTTTGCTCAAGAGTGCAGCCTCTCCATTGTGGCCAAGGTCCTGTCACCATACAGCAGGCTTTCTCAATTAGGGTCTCATGAAGCTTTGGGGTTTCTTGATGGCCCTGGAACAGTTTCCTGAATGAGAAGGAGTTAGTTAATTTTAATATATATATTTTAAAATTTGTTAAACATTTATTGGGCGATATGACCATATATGGTGCTGTCAACCTGTTTTCCCCTCCCAAAATGGCCAATGATGATCTTTGCACCGGCATTATTAACCCAGCTGTGTGCTGGTTTCCATAGGCAAGAGGAATAGGCCACCATGTTCTTTGGCAGTTGATCATCAGCGGATGATGCTCCGGTTGGAAACTGATCCACTTTGTGTAGGGAGAGTCATTAGCCGCTCCATGGCAACATCAGGGTAGGCCTGTTCCTCCCATGATGGGAGATGAGCAAAGGGCAGAGGAAAGCAGCGAACATCTCTGCCATTATGAGCAAATTCTCTCCCACATGTAATTATTTCCAAACACTCTACTTATAAGCCATCAAATGGCCTCTGTAGGCAGAGGGAAGGGAGTAATCAGGGAATCACTCACGGTTTAAAGTGCCCTCAGGAAACATTTGTGTCAGGTTAGATTGAGAGGTGGTGCTATATGGGGGGAGGGGGGAGGGAGCAAGTGAGTGAGAGAGTGGGGAGCAGGGGGAAAGAGAGAAGGAGAGAGGGAGAGAGGGAGAGGCTGCCATGCAGAACAGGAGCAGATCGAAAAAATAGCCCCCCCGAGGGACTAAAATGGCCTATCAATCACTCTAGAAAGCAATGCAGCTCCTGACAGAAGCCTGTGTGTGTGTGTGGGGGGGGGGGGACAGCAGGGTGTATGTGGGTGCTGCAGCAGCTCATGGAAAGGGGTATCCTTGAACACAAAGCAGCCTTACAAAAATTGTACCAGTGATTTAGCAAGGGCAGTGTTGTACCTTTTGACTGGCACCAGCTCCCCAAGATCTCAAGGGGAGTCTTTCATAGCATTGGTTCCCTGATCTAATTTAAGCACTAGAGAGATGCAGGTTTGAACTTGGGACCTTCTCCAGGCAAAGATGCTCTAACTCTGAGCCAGGGCCCCTTCCTAACTCCTCCTTGTTACATGTGCTTTTGATATCCAGAATCAGCCAACAGTAAAGATAGGATGAAGGTTCAGCATCATCCAAATGTGAGCGTGCTGGTGCATGATGTCAAAGAGTCAGGGGACTCTATGGAGGTAGTAACCATCCTGCTATCTGTTCGTCTTGCACCCTAAGCTTAACTGAGCTAGTTTTAGTGCTGGGGAGACTCCCAGGCTTATTATGCAAAGGGATTTCAAAATCCACACAGAAGTCTAACACTCACTGGAACAGCTCAGGTCTTGATGGCTGCCATGTCAATGATGAAACTGTGTCAAATCATCTCGGGTTTCAAGGCATTTAGTGGTTTTGATCTGATTCTGTGCAGGGCCATTCAGTCCCAGAGATATGGGAGCTTTAGTGGGCTTAGTGGGTATGGATGTGATCAGTGCCTGGGTGCGAGACCTGCATAGAGCACAGAGTTGGACTTGACCACTTCTCAAGGGATCTTCCGACTCTACGACCCAGTCTGTGAGTGGAGGAGGTCAATATAATGTCATTGTTAGTAATCATTACCTGAAGAGTAACAGAGGCTTAGAGGGGCTAGTTAAGATAGAAGCCACTGGGGAACATGGGCCATGAATAGGTTCCTGATGGCCTGGCCATGGGAGGTAGGGTTGAGAACTTGGCAGTCAGTTTGGAAGCTCAAAAATCTCTACCTCTATGAACACCAAGCCAGGGAGTTATTGTGGAAATGCTATGTGCAGAAATGCTAATTAGGGAACATGGGCTAAATATTTTGCTTAGAAAAACACCTATGGTTTTTCTCTTTTCTGCTGAGATGCTTTCCCTTCACCATAGGTGGATTGACCATTGAGGCCACTGGGAAAATCCCCGGGGGTGGGGGAATGGCCCTCCCACTGGAGTTATCCAAACCCCAGGGTGGCCCTGCTTGAGATGGGCAGGAGCTACTGATACTGCAAGTGGGCATCCCCTGCCCTGGTGGGCTCCCACTTAGAACTTAAAGCAGAAATGGGCAGAACTGGCCTAGTCCATTCGGGTTCATAAATTGTACTTCTTCAGATTACATTAATTCAGATGGGAGAACCTCTCTTGACATGATCCCATGCGCCACATTAGGTGAAAGTTTGGCAGAAGTAAATGTAGAAATCAGCTGGGAGTGCATAAGCTTCTTTTTTAAATGGCTTTCTTTCTCCTCTTCCTCCTCCTCCTCCTCCTCCTCCTCCATAGTCTTTTCTGCTGGAGGAGGAGGAGGTGGAAGTGGAAAGTTCTTCTTCTTTGGCTACTTTCCAAAGACTTTCTAGGATAATTTTGTTTTTCAAGTTGAGATCTCTTTCTTTGGCTATTTTTCAAAAGCTGTGCATTTTTTTTTCTGAGGCTGACTCCTATGTTTTATTGGCTTTGTCTGCTGGGCTTTTGTTATGTAGGATGGCTGTTTGATTGTTTGATGTTGTTGTTGGTTATTGATCGTGTATTTCGTGTGCAAGCGGCCCAGAGCTTATGGAAGATGCAGGGTGTACATTTTAAAAATAAATACATAAATAAAGAGTAACCCTTAAGGAACGGGGTGTGCCGGCTCCGTTAGTTCAGCACACACATGCCTAATTCGAACCAGATTTGTGGGTTTCATTTATTTAGCAATTTTTCTTACATTTCAATCACAGGGGCTGTTCTCCATTAAATGTACTACTTAGCTCTAGAGTTAGCCCCAAATTTCATGTGCCAGGTAGGACTGCCAGTTCTGGGTTGGGAAATGCCTGGCAAATTGGGGGGGGGGGATGGAAACTTAGGAGGGCAGGATCAGTAAAGTTTAGAGCCATAGAGCCCATCTTCCAAAGTGGCCCATTTTCTCCAGGGGAACTGAGATCAGTTGCAACCTGGAGTTCAGTTGCAATCCTCAGCCAGCACCTGGAGGTTGGCAACCCTAATACCAGATGAAGTTTCTTTCAATGTTTTTCTGCCCTATTCATGCACAGTGCAGTTGTCAGAGTCTCAGATGTGGATCTGGGAGTCCTGAATTTGAATCTCACCCTGCCCAGCCATAGGGTGGCTTAAAGGGCCATGGTCCTGGTTGAGGCCAGGAGAACTTCTTTGGAATATGAGTACAGCCTCAGTTTTCACATACCAGAATTCTGTAAAAACCAGTGGTCAGCTGGCATATACCAACGTTGTATGCCCATGGAAAAGGATATACTGTGCCTGTTCAGACCACATGGTGGTCACACATATCAGCAAGATGTGTGTGCAGCCGGGAGGTCCTTAATATGTGTGCATATAACATCTCAAAATATATTTTGCCTCTTAAAACATATTTGGGTCAGGGGAAATCTGCATGTAAATATCCTTCACACGTAGTTTGGCTGTATGCTAGAGTGGAATCCAAACCCTGAGTCACTGTGACATAAAATCACTTCTTGTTGAATTTTTTTCGGGGGGTCTTAATGTTTCATTTCCCTCTGAGGACAAGCACCTTCTTTCCCATACCAGAGACATTGAGGGGAAACCCAACAATCAATCCACTCAGGTGCACCCAGAGGTGCCAAGCATGTCAGATCCAGGAGGATCTCTCTCTCTCTCTCTCCCTCAAGAAGCTGTGCGCTGTGAGCAACGTTGAGACAAGATGATTTAAGACGTACGCTTTCATTCTACACAATATTACATCTGCTTTATCTTCCTTCAGCCCAGGTGAATAATAAGGAGGAGAGTTTGCTTGGGCAATGAAGAATGAAACGGTGGAGGGCTTTGCTAACATCCACTTCCTTGGAGTGAGATATAGTTAGGCTGCCATGGAAAGAGAATTGCTCCAGAGGGGAACCACTTTTGAGTGCTATGACAGGGGCATGGGGAGCAAAGGCTGGGTTGTAATAGGGGGCAGTGGGCACATGAAGGCTGCCCTAGGGAATGGGGTGCCTGGCCTTCTGGTTCAGGACCATTTCCCTCATTCCTTGCTTTGCTAGCTTCAGTCATCTGGCTCCTCTTGGCCTGCTTATCTCATTTTCGGCTAAATCCTCACAACCATATTGTAAGGTGGGTCAAAAGGAGAGAGAGTTCCAGTGTTACTCATTGAGCATCCTGCCTTTCTTCACATCAACACATGAGTGCTTTATGGATGCTTTAGGCTAATTGTGTATTGAGCAGGGGGTTGGACTAGATGACCGGTGAGGCTCCTTCCAGCTCTGTGATCCCATGAACCTGCATCATACTGAACCAGGCAACAGGTCTACCAGGGCCAGTCTAGTCTGCCTTGTAGCAGCTCCCCAGGGTCTTAGGTACAGCTCTTTCACAACCCACTTATGGGAAGGGGCAGTATAAAAATCTAATAAATTAATTAAAAGCTGATGATTGCCACTGAGCCACACCCACTCCCCTCCCTGTATTTTATTTTGAGTTCACAGAGTTTTACAGTCTCACAGGGATGGCCCAGTTCCTTGTGAAGGATCACCTTCCCCCAATCCCATGTATAGCTGCTGCTCTGGTAGCCAACGGGAGAGAGAGAAAAACATTCAAGAGGTTTAGTAACAGCATTCCATCACTATCAGGGGAATCGTCTGCTCTAGGAGTTGCTGCAGTTCCACCAGAAGAAATGTGATGCCTCAGCACACATGGGGCCGCCACCCCCATTTCCCCACCGTGCCCATTGATAGTGGAAAGTGCTGCCAAGTTACTGACTTGTGGCTACCCCATAGAGTTTTCCAGGCAAGAGATGTTCAGATGTGGCTGCCATTGCCTGCCTCCATGGCATGACCCTGGCATTCCTTAGAGGTCTCCCATCCAAATACTAGTCAGGACTGACCCGGCTTAGTTTATGATGAGATTGGGCTAGCCTGGATTATCCAGGTCACCATTCTTTGCAAACATATTTTTCATCTCTGGTCTTCTCAATAAATAATAATGAAAAAAAGCATTATTTCATGGTGCTCACCTGGTGATTTTAGAACGTGGGTAGGGCAAGGTGAGGCTTCTGATTGGTCACTGGAGATCTGAGAGGCTGTGCAGATTTTTTAAATTTGGCAGCTGCTGTCACCACAGCATATCTTTACTGTGTGATCAAAGTTAAGCTGAGACAACCATTTTGTGGCTCTGCCCACTACAATCCCACAGGTGCCTGCAGGCTCAAAAAGTCTGGGGACTCCCATCCCATTTAAAGGGCAGCCTTGATTGTCAAGTGAATTCTTTTACAGCACTGGAAACCTTTTCGTCCTCTCTTTGTGGATGATTGGGTGAATGACATGCCAGATCTCTCTATAAGGGAGAAAATCACATGCAACGGTTGAGAAGTTCCAGAGACCTTCACTTCCATCAGGCCACATTTCTGGCATCACATTCAGTGGTGATGCCTCATCTTCTCCATTCTTTGTTCAGCTGGATCCATATATTGCCCTCCATTGCCCTCACTTCCCTCCATTTTTGCTGTCTTAAATAAAAACAAACAAACCTCTCTGTGCTTAGCTGCCCGTGTGCACGAGTCTCTTAATCTCTTCTCCTGTTACATGGAATTTGCTGTTACATTTACTATCTCAAGTGGAAAACAGTTGTAAAATCTTAATAAAAATTAGAATGGACTGTGCCACTTCAATCTGCAGGAAAGGGGGGGGGAGAGAGTTAAGTTGGCCAGATTTTCTCTGCATTAATAATTTCCTAACACAGTATGCAAAGGCTAGAATCTTCTACCTGTTGTGCTCATTATTTACTTGTTGAGAGTCTTTATATGAGAAACATTAAAGATCTGACTCTATCCCCCTACAGGGTGAAGTGGTTCATTCCATTCTACCGCTTCAGGGCTCTATCCTTCATCCCTCTATCACCATTTTACACACTTCCATCACAACTTCTCTAATATGCAAAACCATTTTCTTAATATATATATAGGATTCGTTGTCTTTTAATGGGGAAGCGTAAAAATATGTCAAAAAGATAAATAAACTGGTGATGTGATAATTTGCAGTCAGACACCGAGAACTTTCTTTTCCCACATTGTTCTTGTGCACAATAGCCTTCAAATCTCAGGAGACTTGCCCCCTCGGTCCATTTCCCCCGCTTTTGGGGAATGCTATAGGATTATCAACTTAGCATTCCCTCCACCAAGTCTGTTTCATCTAATGAATCAAATCACTTGAGCCAGTTGTCACCTAGATGGAACGGGTCTTTTTGTGCTCTTTGAAAAGAACATGCTTCTTAACAAAAGGATCATATTGCAGCATGATGAGCTTTTCTTCAACCCATTTTCTTCTTATGTTGAAAGCATAATTCGTTCCTGCTTCACTCAACATCCTCACAAGAATAAGCTCGGATTTGGCCTTGGCCAGAGCCAGTCCAGTCAGGAACACGGCGACACCCACGACGATGCCAAGGCGCAAAACAATTCTTCTGACACTCTAAACATGCAACTATTTTGCTTCTTGCCAGTTTGCTTTAACTTCACTTCAAATATTTGGGGCCTTTTCGCACAGGGATCTTTGTTGCAAATTGTTTGCGGAATGAAAAATCGCCATTTAAAATAGTGGAATTCGTCGTTTTGCACACCTGGCTTTGTAGTGGAATCAGTTGCGTTTTTTAGCGTTTCCCACAGGCTTCCGGTCTCGGCAGAAATCGCTAGAAAGGAAGCGCTATTGCCAAGCTCGTCCCGCCCCTGGCCGTCAAGCAGCCAATGGGCAGCCGTTAGCATGCTCCCAAACAGCCCCTTTCCCTTTAAGAAAGGTTTAAAAAAAAAAAAAACAGACCCATAGCAACGAATCTACATAGATTTCTTGCACTGGAGAGACCCATCCAGCTGCCTAATGTGAGCTGTCGTTTGATTGTATGATCGTTGGCACGCTGGCTCGAGTGATAAAAAAAAAATCCCCCCCCCCCTCTCACGGCCCCGATTTTGGGCTGAATTAATGTGTAAAAAATAAAGGGACTTTATTTCAGCAAAAGAGCCTCTTGTGGCGCAGAGTGGTAAGGCAGCTGTCTGAAAGCTTTGCCCATAAGGCTGGGAGTTCAATCCCAGCAGCCGGCTCAAGGTTGACTCAGCCTTCCATCCTTCCGAGGTCGGTAAAATGAGTACCCAGCTTGCTGGGGGGTAAACGGTAATGACTGGGGAAGGCACTGGCAAACCACCCCGTATTGAGTCTGCCATGAAAACGCTAGAGGGCGTCACCCCAAGGGTCAGACATGACTCAGTGCTTGCACAGGGGATACCTTTACCTTTACCTTTATTTCAGCAAACGGGCTTTTATGTGGTTTGTGCTTAGTGACTAAAGGTGAAGGAATGAAGCCAGGGAAGCCTCTAAACAGAAAGAGGCTCGCCGGTGCGTTTATCCCCGCTCGCTCCGAGAAAAAAAAATGGCGATCGCTTCGCCGGAAGTTTGGAGGACAGGCTCAGGAGGAGGGACTTTGAAGAACCCGCAACAATGGTAATGCACAGGTCTTTAGCGCTAGTGTTGCAGATTGGTTGCAGGAGTGTATCGCTATCCGGAGGGTGAATCCACTTTTCTGGATTCCCCTGAAAGCGCTAAAACGAAGCGCTTATTGCTGATCGGTTTCAGGAGTGTTGCAGATTGTCTACGACGTCGTGGGTAATGCCAAATTAGTAGCGTTTTCAATTAGCAACCATTGTGCTATTTTTAAGCCGTGGGAAATGGCCCTTGGTTTGGATCCAGTAATGCACAAGTGGAAACACACAGGCCCTTTCTATACTCACAGCTTACTTTTGATTATCAGCTAAATCAAATCAGTATTCTTTTAATTCAAATCCTGGGCCTGCACTCTGCACCTTTTAAAATATCCAATTTTCTCTTAGGACTCACAAAGTATGCGTTCTGCATCCCAAAGAGAAAAAACGGATGCTATCGCAGCACCATTTTTTCTTTTCTTTTTGTGCCACAGGGTTGGTCTCTTCCTGCCAATGGCTTCTCCCTTAGAGATACAAGTTTAGTGTTCCACATGCCTTTTCACTAGACCTACTAATCCAATGTAAAAAAAAAACATTTTAAAGATGGAAAAGTGGAACATTGGTGGAGATGGTATAGTGATGAGGGGAGGATGAAGATGGAAGAGAATGAGTGAGGAGACCATTCTTAATGTGGAAGAGGAGAGGACTCAGATGGAACCTTTATGCTTTTGAAACAACTTCAGCTTGGGGGTGAAGAAAGGGGAAAAATTGCCACAAAAGCACTCTTAAAAATACCCCCAAAACCAGCAAACAGAATGCAAACTGGATGCTGAAGGGTGGAAAATCATTGCAGAAGGAAACCTGATGTATGTTGTCTTGGAAGGGGGAGTGAAATTCAGAAGGACCCCCCTCCTGATGGGTATGCTCTGTGAAAGTGAAGGCAAACACCGCTGTAGAAAAAGTGACACATTGATTTAACACGGTTCCATTTTGTGAAAAATGTTGTAAAACACCTAGTGCTTTCCTCCTGGTATGTTACAGTTCCCAGAAATAGGTTGCACAAGCTCTTGTGTAAGTACAAACACAAGTGGGGAATACAGTAAGTTTTACCTCACATAAGTGAATACTTAGTCTTTTTCCTTGTGTTTTTCCTTGCACAAGAGCTCTAGCACAAGTTGAAATTTTACACTGGATCCAGCTCTCTGTCTCTTTGGGTAAAAGTCATGTACATTGCTCTTGGATTCTCAGCTGGAGGAGTAGAACTGACACACCAATTGGGTATTTGTGTCCTGAATTACCTGTAAGGGTTCTGAGAAGACAAGAACTAGCAACATGTGTGTATTATCAACCCTTGACTGCTTGTGCAATATGCCTTTTCTGCAAGGTTCAGTCCCCAACTTTGTGCTCTGCCCTTTGACTTAGTCCGAGCTCTAGTCCCAACCATACCCAAACTCAGGCTAAGGAATCTTACACTGATCCCAGCAAGGGCTTTCAAGGCAAGTAAACAGCAGAGATGGTTTTCCATTGCCTTCCTCTGCAGAGTTTTCCTAGGTGATCTCCCATCTAAGTATCAACCATGCTTATTTTCCAAGGTCTGGCAATTCCTGATTATTCTGGCAAAGCTATTAGGACTAATAATTGTGACATAATTAAGGGCCTTAACAAGTCCTAATCCATCCCTGTACCCAAGTACCAGCACATTTGAATTCTGGAGTGGCACCTACCCTTTTGTAGTGACCATTCGGCATTTCTGCTGCCTGTATCCAGTTTCACAGCATGTTTATTAATGATCTTTCCGATAGTAATTTATTGTGCAGATTTATTGGCACATTAATAAACTCATTTAATTTAATTAGCCATTAATTTCTCCAGTGTACATTATTAACAGTTTTTCAGACCTGTCCTTTGGCTAGGAATTCTGCTCATTAAGAGATATTAAAATATTGATCCAGCTGCTTGTAATTAACTGCACCCATGAATTATTACTCACATGCACAGAAAGAAAGAAGCTGATATTCAAAATTAGATTAAACCTGAAATAAGTTATGCATATAATTATCAACTCCATTATGAAATTTAGCAAATGTCATTGGATCAAGAATTAGCTCCCATATATGATACATGTTCACTTTGCTGAGCAGCAGTACATTAATCAATTCGTTTGAGCTCTGGTTTTGTCAGGCCCGTGTTTATGTGTTGGGATGAAGAATGTTATTCCTTTGCACCGTCAGATCCCCAAAGGGCACGACTGCATACCCAATTAGTGTCATATGAATAGTCAATATCCTTATGCTTGAGCCACAGGATGCTTGTGAAGTGGCGTTGCCAATCTCCAAGTGGGGACTGGAGAACTCTCATCCTTATAACTAATCTCCAAATTACAGAGATCAGCTCCCTTGGGGAACATGTCTACTGTGGACGGTGTACTCTAGGCTTCCAACTGCATGTTTGCAAGCAGGAGGCGGTGTGAGTTTTACACCTCCGTGCGGAATTGGTCTGTATTAACCAACCACAGTAGATCTATGGACTGCATGGGAATCTAGATACAACAACCAGAGTGACTGCTTGGAGGGAAAAATAGAATATTCAGGTCAAGAGATGCTTAGAAATGCTGTTTCCCCCCCCCCCCTTTTAGGACAAACTTAGGATAAAGTGACCACTGTAAGACTAATAGGGCTGTGTAATTAGTGAAAAAAAGAGAGGGAAAGTAAAATTTGTTGTTAGCATTCATATAATGAAACATATTAAAAAGAAAGATATTTGTTATTCTCATGCCTGATTGTCTGGTTTAAAGACTTCAAGCAGAATTAATACAGGGGGAGGGAGCAAGAGTCAGGAACTAAGGAAACTGATAAAGTAAGTTTTCAATCAGCAGAGTGAAGTATGTCTTACCACAGATTTTGTTTTTCTGAAAGGGTTTCCTTTCCACAGCGTTTCTATCAATCATTGTGCAGGATAAGGGGTGGGCCTCCTTGATTATACATAAGCCACACCCAGGATCTCCATACATAACTCTCTCTGGATCTGAGTTATGGCGCCAAATGCTTCCCTGTGCCTCCTCTGGAATGCAATTGGCATCAGGGAGGTGCCAGACATCTGCTTATGCCCACCTGGTATGCTATAAAACTGGGTCCCTTTCTCCTTTCTTCCTGACAGGATAATCACGATGAAGGATAACGGTCCTTATAAATTTCATTCAAATTAGACAGAAAACTAAAAAAGAAAGTTACAGCTGGAACCGTTTTCCACATTGAAACCAAGGGGGGGGGGCATATAACTGAATGACAGCAACTGCGTTGGCAGGAACCTACCAGTGCAGAGAACAGCACAGCTTTATACAGTACTGTGGGCATTTCCGCACATTGGTAAAGATAGCGTTACACCAGCCGAATGGAAAAGCGCTAAATTTTATCACGCTTCCCAGCTCCTCCTTATCTTTTCTGCTGTCTCGCCTTTGTCTGCCGCTTTTTCACGCATCTCACCCTCCACATCTGCTGCTAGAAATGGCAGAAGAAAGCAATGTGCTTTATATACAACTCTCTTCCGCCTGTCTATCAATCCAGGCAACCAGTCCCCTTTCTCCATATTTTAAAGGTCCCACAATGCCTGCTAATTTTTAAAAAATTCATACTTCTCCATTGCAGTGCCTATGCATAGAATAATAGATGTATAGTGCTTACTGAACGCCACTCCTTATGGGATCATGAGTCCTCTGATATATTTACAAATTAATATAATTCCTGATTTTTTTGGGGGGGGGAATTTTGAGAGTCACGCTTTGTGTTACAACTTTGGGAAAAATGTATTTTATTTCTGTCATCACCTGCACATATGTCTGCCTATTCTTTGCTCCAGTAAGTTAGCCATTTTTTAAAATAAATTCCCATACCCAGGAACAAGGGAGAGGGAGGTGCGTGCAAGGGTAAGATGAGGCAGGTGCCTTTAGTGCATTTGAGCTTCTATACTGGTTGCCTGCTGGTTGCTCTCCTTTAGCTCACGCTTTATGTGATTCCTGAACTTGTGCTTTAAAATGGAGAATGTAGCAATCAGCTTGCTGCCCAGATGCTGGATGTGGGCAACGTCATGCGGAGCAGCTGGAATATAACGACTATATTAGGTAAGCATTTCACTATTTAACGGGCGCGGAAAAGCCCAGTTTTCAGACAATTCTCTCTGCTTTCTTGGATGGGAAATATCTTGAAATCACAGTTGATCACCCCTTTTGCAATGCTTTTGCTTGAATCACAGCAATGGGGGAATCTGCATCATTCTTTATGTTCTAATCATTTACATTCTCTTAAAAAAAAAAAGTCTCAGGACACTAAGAGAAGTGCAGTGCAAAATATAATGAACCATTTCTTCAGATGTCTCCTGGCAAGGGAGGCAATAGGGGTGATCAACTGTGATTTGCCAGGATGTAAAATGCTGACCTAACATGTGCAGGCCGTTGCCCATTCTGATCCCATTTAAACAAACTACTGACTACTTTCATGTAGATATTTAATTCTGCCTTGAATCCCTTACTGCGGCACTATGATCATTCCCAAAGTTGGTTTGGTACATACAATCTTTCTGTTTGGCATCAAAGCCAACACAGCAACTTCAATACTTCTGGAAAGTTGATGGAAAAAAAACCTTCATGTGCTTGGGGGCTGGGAAGTGTGCAGTTTTGAAGGTCCCATCCATGTCAGTGCCATTCAGTCCCTGGGGGCTGCTATTCCCCTCCCCCCTTCCATGCCATGGAGGGATCTATCTGGAGGTTGCTGTGGACTATAGCAAGGATAGTGCAGGGAAAACTATCATGGGGCCACCCTGTAATCACTGCAAATGCCTCTACATTAAAGATAACAATGTTTTGAGAATGTTATCTTTCTGATGGAGTATGGGGCTCAGAAATATTGAAATTGCTGTGTTGGCTTTGATGCCAAACATTTTTTTGACAACACAGATCTCATCTACGTTGGCAGAGGCAGTGGAAGGAACTCTGAAAATTGTTGCTATGTGGATAGGATTGTCAGCCTCCAGGTGGGGCCAGAATTACAGCTCATCTTCAGACTACAGAGATCAATTCCCCTGGAGAAAATGGATGTTTGGGGGGAGGGAAGGGGACTGTCCATACACATCCTTGTGCTTCCCAGGCTCCATCCTCAAATCTCCAGGAGTTTCTCAACCTGGGATTGGTAACCCTACCCCATACCGTCTGGAGGGCACCTGGCAACCCTATGTGTGGAGCAGCCATTCCTGAAGCCTTGCATGAAATGTCTTTTGAAGATGGCTTATTAGCCCTGCTGGATTTGTTCCTTTGTTGAATATTTGAATACATAATATGTGCTTTTTGCTGCCTTGTTTTTGTAATGAGCTTGATGCTTTAAACAAACCAAAGTAACAGACGCTTCTTTATGTTTGAGGATAGCATTAATATTAAGACTTTCTTTGCCCACAAGGCTGGCTGTCTTTCAGCTTCTGCCGTGTTTTTTGCACTAGAAGGCATCCAGCTGTTTTTTCCGTTGCCCCCCATCCCTTTCAGCTGTGTTTCAACCACCTCCTCTGCCCGGTTTATATCCTTTACATGCTGTTAACAGTTATAATTTTAAGATTCTTTTTTGCCCAAGCTTCCAAATCTGGCAAATTCCTGGGGATCTTTTATCCTTGCAGTGAAAAGAATAAATCTTGAAAAACGAATCAAATAGAAACCTTCAATTCTATTTAGTTTGTACCTCACCAAAGACCATAAAATCACAGATGAGATCTTATATTGTGTGTTATCGAAGAATGTTTGGCATCAAAGCCAACACAACAATTTCAATATTTCTGAACCCCATACTTCATCAGAAAGATAACAGTCTTAAAACATTGTTATCTTTAATATGGAGCTACTGTGCTAACCCTGCATATGAACCAAGATTAATGATTAATAATATTACTTTACAAGATCAACAACAACAACAAAAATCAGCTGGTGAGTTCTTGGGAACTCTAAGCAGTATTCAGATTGAGCCATTTTGGTGACTGAGGGTAGAGGGAAGCCCCGTTTTTCGATTGTGATCCTTTATATATGCCTTCTTAGGCACAGCTCCTCCCTTGGACATTCTCATGGTAAGGTAGCCAGTCAAGGAGACAGATCCCTGCTCATTCAGGTAGGTCATTGAGGCTTGGTAGAAAATGCTGCTCAGACTGGATTTCTTGATAATTGTTGCATTATCTTCCCTCCTCCTCATACTCTGTCAGTTAATTTCACCATACAGCTCACTTGCTATCTATGCCCAAAACTTGCATGGGCCATTTGGCAAAGCCGTCCCTGGCAGAGTTACTCTGATCTTAGTCCACTTAAATCAATGGGCTTAGAATAGAGTAACTCTTCAGTTACATTTTCTGTTTTTGTGGGGTTTTTTTGGTATGTTTGCATGGTTTCTAGTTCTACAATCCTACTGCTATTGGTGCTTTTTGTCAGTGGTCTTTACTTTTCATATTTTGTAATCTACCTTGAGTCTCAATGACAATGAATTTAATAATTATATATATACTAGGGTTCAAGCCCGTTGCATTCAGGAATACAATGGGTGCTAGATTGGGTGTACGTGGAAGAACTCTACAGACAGCCTCCCCCTCCCCTCAGGACCTGGAACGGCTGCAGGCAGCTGTTAGGGAACTCACTGTCAGGGGCAGCTCTGATGCAGCAGGGATCTGCGGCCTTCAGACCTCAGAGGAAAGTGAAAGGAAGAGGGGGTGGTCAGGGGTGGGGGACGGAAGGCTATTGGCTGGCTGCTGGACAGACAGGCAAGCTGGTTGGAGGAGGAACTCAGGGATGGGCCAGCCACCCTGAGTGGGTGTTCGGTGCTAAGTGGCACTTAAGCCATGTGACACACTCCTCTTCCAAGGCCTTACCAGAAATGTTATGTGGAACAGATATATATGCATTGCTGCTGGTGAGGAAAGAAGGAGGACCCCCTTTTAACCACCCCCCAAAAGCTATGCTGGGACTAATGGGACCTGCATATACAAAAACCATCTGGGAAAGACCATTGTGGGGGGGGGGAAGTGAGCAAGAAGCGGTTGAGACAGCTGGCTGGGTCCAATGCTCTTTGTGTCCCTCTGGATGTCAATATCATTGCCACGCTTACACTTCTGTAACAGGGCTTTTCACAGGCTGAAAAAAAGGACTTCTCGGGTCATCATAGACTTCAGTCCTATTTGAGCAAATGAGGTGAAGAGCAGACAGAAGGCAGCTGATTTGATATCCAACAGAGGCCCAGGAGTATATGTTTAGTAAAGGCTCCTTCTGTGTCAGGTTCACACCTTGGCTAAGTTCCAGAATTAAATTATTGTCTCAGTCTGAGGTTATCACATGGGCTCTTTAATGCCCCTTGGCTTCCAAAGTCATTTTTTTTAATGGTTTCATATCCCCTAAGGACAAAATGTTAACCTCCCACCGTTAATGATGTCTCAATCCAGGGTTTTGGAGATTGTACTTTATCCTAATTGTGTGGGAAAACATTTAAACCCCCCCCCTCCTCTGTTTGCTTCCAGAAGTCAGGGAGGGTTAAAGAGCACCTAGGAAAGACCCCACATCTCAGGACTTCATGCCACCCACCACATATGAGGAGCTTTCTGCTAAGGGGTAGTCAAACTGCGGCCCTCCAGATGTCCATGGACTACAATTCCCAGGAGCCCCTGCCAGCGTTCGCTGGCAGGGGCTCCTGGGAATTGTAGTCCATGGACATCTGGAGGGCCACAGTTTGACTACCCCTGTGCTAAGCAATTCACTCCACAATCCGCGAGTGTTTGCTGGCAGCTTCAGATCAGCCATGTCTAAATGAGTGCCTTGCCTTTCATATGTAAAATCTCCTCTGGATAACAGATCAAATGTCTCCAATAAAACCTCAATTTTTATCCTTCTGTATCTCCTATCATCACTGGAAAATGTTAACGACTTCTCTTGCCACCTTAAAAGCAGTGCTGACTGAACAGTCTCAGATTGCTTTATCTGTTTGACTTCCAGTGTGGTACAAACTCAGCCTTTGGTTCCCACTTTCTTTGTGACATTCATTATCTTGAAACAATACATTTTCCCGGAGACTTTAGCTGCTCTATTGCTTCACCGGTTTACTTTTGTCTTCTGTTCTCCCTAGAGAGGCATGTGTGAGGGAGAGAAGGGTTAAGCCATGTTCCGTCAAATCGATCAATTAAAAACGCCTGAGCACCGCAACAGATTTTAGCAAACTGTCTGAAACTTAAATGTCTTAAATGTTAAATGTTAAAAGGCTATGTCTGGTGGCCCAGAATGTTGCAAACTGGTGCAAACTGGTGTCTGCTTAGACACAATACAACAGGCACTCAATGACAATTTATTTATTTATTTATTTATTTATTTATTTATTTATTTATTTATTTATTTATTTATTTATTTAGATTTTTATACCGCCCATTTCTTTGCAGCTCTGTGCAGTTTACTGCACAGTTTACTGGGTAATTATGTCACTGAGATAGAACCAAGGCAGACAATGATCTAAACATGGAAGGACTTTATTAACACACACACTAATTAGACAAAAGACAACACATGCACACTCTAGCTCTAGAAATGTACCTTCCTAGCCACTAGCACACAAGGACAAGGCTTATAGGGGAGGAACCTATACTAAGGGTTGATTGGAAGTGATATCTACCTGTCTTCTGGGTGGAGCAGAGTTCCGGAGGTCCAGGGAAGCAATTTGGGGCGATGGACGAGGGACCAAGACGAGCGTCGGACAGAGTTTTTGTAGCCTGGAATTTAGAGCAGGAGGCCTCAACCTTTTTGAGCCAGTGGGCCCTTGTGGAATTCTGACAGAGAGTGATAGGCTCACCCACTCTATGGCCACCAAAGGAGATGGGACCAGCCACAAAATGGCTGCCATAGGAGGCAGAGCCGTACACGCAGAAGAAGCCTGAGTGCTGGGGAAAACTGAGGTAATTTTCAAAATACACTGGAAAGGGGTGGGGGTGAGAGAGAATAAAACAAACACCGTGGAGTCAACTGCTGCTGAAACGCTGTTCTTTTAATCTGTATTGTTGATCAAGTTCTTCAGAATCTTTGCTGGGTAAGGGCCTCTTTCTAAAAACACTGGGTGGGTGGCAAGAAAAGTGTCAGCTGGCAGCATGGCGCCCATGAACACTGTGTTGGGGTTTGCCACTTTAGAGGTTAATGAAGATTTGCTCCTGTTGTATTTTGCTGCTGCTTCACCAAACCAAATAGTCCCCAATGAAAGGTGGTAAGAAATCTCTTCACAGGAGTTCACCAGAAAATTGTTCTCATCCTTTAGTTGCTCACTACTAGGAGATCTGGAATTTCTACAGTTAGAATGAAGCGGTATCTTACCCCCTTCTGGCAGAGTCTAGAAGGCGATTTTCCCTTTCTGTGTGGCCATTCCCATCCCTCTTTTCTTTTCCCCATTTTCTTTTGCCTACACAACGGCAGAGTATTACAGTCTGAGCTTTCACTTGCTATTTTGTGCTAAGGCCAAGAGGAAATTGCTGACAATTTGAAGGGAAATGGTCGCAAAATTGCTATGCTTAGGCCCAGTTTTTGTTAGTGGGCACAAAAATTGCAGAGGAAGACGCAGCTCAGGGTAGGAAATGTCTGTTGTTTTCTTCCCTCCCTGCCTATTATGTATTTGTAAACAAATGTGTGTAAATTGAGGCAAGAAATTGCTGCTTAAGGAATGGTTGGAACTGGAAGAAGAGACAGCTTGGCTCTACTCTACCAGTTGTCCTTTGGCTTACTGGACATGCAAATCTCCAATGTCTTTAAAGCAACGCTACAGGAAGGCTCTGATTCAGCTGAGTCTGGAACCTGGTGCTAACATTTCCAAACATTCTGAGGCACTGGCTACCTCCCATTTTGTTAACATCCCTCTGTCTTGGCATGGGATCAGCTTTTGGGTAGGTTTTTAAATGCAAGCAAACTAGTGCCAAAACAGAGCCGGCAGAGGGAATAGGACTGCTTCTCTAGGGGCCAAACGACATGGCACATCTTTGAGACGGGCTAGATCCAGGTTCCCTGAATGGGTGGCATGCACATTTCAAAGTAAGTAAATAAATTCATAAAGGGTTAGAATGTGGCAAGGGATATATCATATTTCACAAAGAAGATTGCCAAGACTAAGTAGCTCCTATATGTGCAGATGTCTCCTTGAGTGCAGACAGCATGGAAATCCTAGTAAATAAATTGCCATAGGCCACTAAGGAAGCTGGGAAGATCAAAAACCCATCACCAATGGCCAAACTACTACACAAGGCTGTTGATGAGTTGGGTCCGGGGAACCTAGACCAGGGTTGCTTTCATGGCAGCTGCAGTGGATGTCCAATTAAAACTCTGCAGGACCTTGATTCAACTTGGAACCATTCTCAGCCATTCACCTCTTTTTTCCCCAAGTTGAAATCACCCTGGGGAGAGAGAGTTATCTGCCCCTCCTTGGAGATGGAGATGCATGGCTCTTCCTCCCTTCTCTTTTGGCATGGAGATCTGCTCTTTTGCAGTGGTGTATTCAAAGTCTGGCACATGCCCTGAGTACAAAGTGAGGGGGGGCACCACTGAAAAATTTCTGGGGGGGGGATGCAGGGGATAGTGGTCCACCCCTGGTGCAGCCTCAGGAAGTCAGTTGGGTATGTTCTAAGCTGTCTTCATGCTGAATCCAGCTCAAAGTCTTCCTCTTATTTTTAAACTGCAGCTCTGGTTGCAGCCACTAATGGCGCAGGGAACCTCAGCACAGCCAAAAGCCCTCTAGGATCAGATCCTCAGCTTGATTTAGGAGTGGCTAGACAGTCTTTATGCCATTGTAACAATCTTCTCCAAGTTCATTCCCCAAAAATGTCCAGTAAAATAGATTTAGTTCTGGGAGGAAACTAGTAGGGTTGCCAGGTCTGGGTTGAGAAATACCTGGAGACTTGGAGTGGATTCAGGAGTGGATGGGATTTTGGGCAGGGAGTGACCTCAGTGGAACATACTACTATGGAGTCCACTCTCCAAAGCAGCCATTTTCTCCAGGAGAACTGATCTCTTTAGTTTGCAGATGAGCTATAAATCCAGGAGATCCCCAGGCCCCACCCTAGAAACTATTATTGCATGGATTTCAATTCCCCATTCCCATACCATTCCAGGGGGGGGGGGAATTTTTTCCTGTGTTTTCAGAATTGCCAGAAGTTTGAAGTTACTAATCACGAGTCCTATGAAACAATTCTGGAGCATCTAGACACCAAGGATCCTGCTGCAAGCAGGGATTTGAACTAGAGTTGCCAGCTCTAGGTTGGAAAATCCCTGGAGACTTTGGGGGTGGAGCTGGGAGAGGGTGGGATTAGGGGCAGTGGAGTATAATCTATGGAGTCCACCCGCCAAAGCAGCCATTTTCTCCAGGGGCACTGATCACTCTTGCCTGGAGATGAAATTTAAAACCAGGAACTCCCCAAGTCCCACTTAGGGACTGGCATCCCTAAATTGAACATCTCCCCAACCCTAACCCAGTACTCTAATCACTGCACTGCTGTAACCAAAAAGTAAAGCAGTCAGAATTCTGGGGCCTCAGATCAAACCAAGGCTAGTTTTATACTGCCTGGGATATTGGCCAAGGGGCCCGCCCTCCTAGTAGCAAGGCTTGTATGATAACACAGGAAGGAGAAGTCCAGAGACTCCGCTGTGTTTCCCTTCCCTTCCCTTCCCTTCCCTTCCCTTCCCTTCCCTTCCCTTCCCTTCCCTTCCCTTCCCTTCCCTTCCCGGAACCAGCAGTTCCCTCCACTCAGCTCATTTCTGACCCTAGCCAAGCCCTTTGCTCCTGGTTCTTCTGCCTCCATCTCCCTCTTCTCACGTGGGATCCCTCTTGTACTCCAGACTACTTATAAAGGTAAAGGTAAAGGTATCCCCTGTGCAAGCACCGAGTCATGTCTGACCCTTGGGGTGACGCCCTCTAGCGTTTTCATGGCAGACTCAATACGGGGTGGTTTGCCAGTGCCTTCCCCAGTCATTACTGTTTACCCCCCAGCAGCAAGCTGGGTACTCATTTTACCGACCTCGGAAGGATGGAAGGCTGAGTCAACCTTGAGCCGGCTGCTGGGATTGAACTCCCAGCCTCATGGGCAAAGCTTTCAGACAGCTGCCTTACCACTCTGCGCCACAAGAGGCTCAGACTACTTATAGCGCAAGACAGTTTAGCATATTCAATTGTGGAATCTTTACAGCCCACAAGCTGGGCAGGGCTGGTGGGAGAGAAAAATCAAACTGTTGATCAAATTAGAGGAATGTGCAAAGCTTGGCTTACATGTTCAGAATGAGATGCTAATTAATTAACAGAAAAAGCAGCTGGAATCCCATCTGCATAAATTTGTATTATCAAATGGTTAGGCAAGCAACAGCCCCATAATAGCAGGGCGAAGTAGATTCATTACTATATGCTTCCCTACCAGGCTGTGCTGTGGGGATTACACACTTGGCAATTGTACATGATTTTTGTTGTTCATTTCCCTCTCTCATGTCCTCCCTCCCTCTGCTCCTGTAAAAGCTCAAGCTTTTACAATCAGCCTCAGGTGTAAAACCACAGTATGGGAAAACCTAGGATGGGAAATTCTGGTTGCCCTTGGTATTTTAGAGGCTTGTTGGCAAAAAATGTTTGGTTAAAACAAGGTCAGACATTGGTCACCTTTAGATGTCATGACAAATCACTCATCGTCTATGATCTCATAAACATGATTTGTTTACTATGCTCTTTTCATCTCCCCTTGCCCTTGGATTATGATCCTGGTTTGAGAACCCTTCAAAGTCCAGTTTGATGTGACATCCGAATTCAGATGCCAGGGCAAACTGGAGTTGGCTTCTTTCCACAAATGGGGAAGTGAATCTATGAGGTCTGGTTTATTAAGAGGAAGTGGACAGTAACAGCGGGGGTCTTGTCCACCTTTGTTAACTTTAATTTCACCAAAATGTTAGGACCTAAATACACGATAATGTTGTTCCAGGGTCTAGACTGTTTAGAGAAGGTCCACTGCAATTCCCAGGTAAAACTTTATTTTTGACCTGAAGTGACCTCAAAGAATCAGTCTTGCCCCACTAGAAAAACTTAATTGCAATCCATTGGTATATGTGAAGGCCCCTCTGCCAAGACAAATAGTGGATTCTCTGGGGTTGCTTTGGGTTGGAAAAAGGGGTGCAGAGGGACAACTTCAGCTTCCTCTCTCCATACATCATGGCCCCTATCAGAATTGGGCCCCTGATTGCCTGAGAGTTCTACCTGATAACTCCCACCACACATCAGTGTATAGTATGCAGTCTGTCAAGGTATCACTAGTCATGCCCTTGTAAATGGGGGAAATATTTAAGTTGTTCCTGTGGGTTGTGACTAAATTATCTTCACTATCTTCTTTTTGGTAACAAACATGAGGTCAAACACGAAGAAAAAGAAGAGTTGGTTCTTGTATGCTGTTTTTCTCTACCAGAAGGAGTCTCAAAGCAACTTACCAGGAATCCCAGAACCAGCTTGATGTAGTGGTTAGGAGCACGGACTTCTTATCTGGCAAGCTGGGTTTGATTCTCCTCTCCTCTGCATGCAGCCAGCTAAGTGTTCTTGGGTTCGCCACAGCACTGATAAAGCTGTTCTGACTGAGTAGTAATATCAGGACTCTCTCAGCCTCACCTACCTCAGAAGGCGAGGACAGGGAAGGTGAATGTAAGCTGCTTTGCGACTTCTTTGGGTAGAGAAAAGCAGCAAATAAGAACCAACTTTCCTCCTTCTCCTTCTCCTTCTCCTTCTCCTTCTCCTTCTCCTCCTTCTCCTTCTCCTTCTCCTTCTCCTTCTCCTTCTCCTTCTCCTTCTCCTTCTCCTTCTCCTTCTCCTTCTCCTTCTCCTTCTCCTTCTCCTTCTCCTTCTCCTTCTCTTTCTTCCGCTGCATGCGGAAGACAATGGAATCAAACCCGGCTTGCCAGATTAGAAGCTGCCACTCTTAACCACTACAACATGCTGGCTGAAACAGAGCCATTGAATCCCAGAGCCAGGGAAACAGGACACGCCCATCAGTTTTATATCATCAGTGCACATGGATCACGACATACCCCATGAAGCTTCCAAGCATCACAGAATGGGAAAAGAACTGGAGGCAGGGATCAACAGGGGAAGCATATGTATTCATTCCAGTTATACATGCTTCAACGGTTGCATCACTATGGGAACTAAATGAGCTGCAAAACCGAGCTGAAACACATGTGCACACTTGGCTGTGCCACATGGCCGCCTCTGGTCGCTTGTTCCAACATGAATGAAACCTGCAAAGTGTTTGCAGCTTGACTGGGGCTGTTGTTGCGGGGGAAGGGTTGTTTTTGCTTTACAGGCACTTTTTTAAGGTCACTGCAATGCTAGTTAAACATGCATATATTTATATGACTACATTTATGCAAATAGCTGGCAGCCTACTTTCCTCCTGGGGCGAGACACGTCTTTCATCTTCCCCCTTCAGTCAAGCTGCAATTTCTACCCATCCCCGCGGAGAGACGTCAGTGTGCAGAGTTCACCATTTCGGAAATTGCTTCTATTTTCCACCTGAGAATTGGGGCAAGTTGCTCTGGCAACCAGAGAACAATATCCCAGGCTACTGGAGAAGTGAACAGTTTAGGGAGTCAGTCTGGAGGATGAGCACCAAGGCCCCGCCAGGCCTCCACTTTCAGGCCGGGCTGAGCAAGATCAAGATAACTTGACTGCCTTTTCCTCGGCAGCCATAAGGCTCATGGGATTGTGTCGTTTGTTGCTCTGCTGACCCCTCTTGCTTTGTTCTGCTCAGCAATAGACTTGCCACAGACCTGGGCAATGAAGGAAAGGGGTGTGTTCTGCAGATGTGACAGACACACAGAGCCAAACCACGGGCCCATTTTCTTACCCAGGAAACCTTCCAAGGTCTTTGGATAGCAAGTAGGGTAGATGAATGTCTTCACAAATCCACAGGAATAAGAAAAGAATATAAGAAAAGCCATCCTAGATCAGACCAAAGAATTATCAAGTGTAGCATTTTGTTCACACACAGTGTCCAGTCAGCTCCCTCCAGGAAGCCCTCAAGGAGGCGGGTTTATATCAAGGGTTTCCAACCTCCCTGAAACTGTGGGCCCTCTCTGGATGTTGAGACCAAGTTGTGGTCAAACGACTGTTGAGGTGGTTTGTTGGGTTCTCCTTGTGAAATGATGGGGCCCCGCACTGGGGACCTTCACTTGTTCTTGGGCTCCTTGCATGGAGGAATGCTTATAAATCCAAGGAAGAATGAGAGTCGCCATCATGGGCCTGCGTTTGGCAAGGCTTGAGTAACATATCACAGGGCTGACGGTTCCCTCATTCATTTATGGTTCATTATTAATTTATTTTTGCTGTCAAGCCAACTTATGGCGACCCCTCAGGGTTTTCAAGGCAAGAGCTGCCCAGAGGTGTTTTGCCATTGTCTGCCTCTGTGCAGGAACCCTCAGCTTCCTTGGTGGCCTCTCATCCACGTACTTCTGAAATCTGATGAGATTTTTAGAAACCCTCCCCCTGCAGTTCAAAGTGGATGAAATCCACCCTCCTGCATCCTAGAATTCCAGACCCCCACCTTGTTTCTGAGCAATGCAAAGATAATTTCAAACACTCTCCCCTCCTTTCTCCCTGCTTCTCCATCTCTGGAAGAGGAAAAGGCCAGTGACTACCCTCCTCACCCTCTGGTAGTCAGAGCTTAATTAGCTCCTGACACCCCTCACATTCCCCTCCCGCACAGCTTCCAAGTTTCCCAGGAATCTCATTACCGTGACAGCCATCACATACAGCCAGCTGTTCTCATACTTGGTGTTTGAAGTACCAACTGGTGGCTCTTGCAGTCTGGCCAGATGTCAAGCCCTAGTTGGCCCCTGTCACTTTCTAGGGCCATGGTCCTGCCAGTCAATTAGGCATCAGCAGAGGAAACAAGACTGGGAGAAAGTGCTGCAACAGGATCTGGGCATGTGTCCAAAAGAGAATTCTGTAGCTGAGTTTGCTTCAAACAACTGTTTCCTTTGTAGATTTTGATGTCCAGTCTTCGTAGAACGTTTGCATCATCTCTGAATATCACTGATCTGTCGTCAGAATTCTATGATACTTTGTGGCTGTCCTTGATAGGTAATAGCATGTATGGTGTTTATGTTCACTTCCAAAATCAGCATCTGCTAACGAGTCTCTATTGGCTACAGTTTTTCTGAACTGGACAATGCTCCTCATTGCTTCTGAGAAAAAGAAGGTTTCTGTCTTGTCTTAGTGATTAATCAACTCACAGATTTGGCAGTGGAGTCAGCTGAATATATATTTGTTGGACTGGAATAACCTTTGGCATGTGAATGATCTTCATAGTGTTGATTAATTGCTTGGGAAGTAAATAAATATTGAGATTTCCCAGGGAGCCAAACAGTGGCTCAGGAAGTTGCAGGAATCAGAGCAGCCAGGAGCTGCTGCTGTGGGTCATGACCTACAGTTAAGCTTTTTAAAGTTCTACTGAGTAGCAGAGTTTCCTCACATTTGGATGAAGGAAGCTGTATTTGGTGGAAGCCAAGATCTATGGCAAAAAACTGCAAATGTTCCTCAATGAGCGTTAATTGCTAAGACATAACCCCTTGATGCTGCTTTTCAGGTACTGAGGCATCCTTGACTTTGCTCCATGTTCTTTGTGGACAGAGACACTTCAAGTAACTTTTCTATTCCTTATTGGTGACTTTCAGTTCTTGAGAACTGATAGCTCTTTTTCCTATTTATCTTTGCCAGCTGTCTTTCGTCCACTGAATCATTTATGTCAGCTGTTTCCACACCCCTTGCAGAATTGACCCTCTGCCCACGTCTACCTCCCATTTTGTTATGTACCTGTCAAATGCCTCTTCATCTCCTACCCCTTCTTTAAAAAAAGCCAATAGAGGAAAAGATTGTAGATAGTTGGTTCATTTAAAAAACACAGAGACAACAGGCAAACAGTGAATTTTAAAGGATTTTTCCCACCACCACTCAATACCACAAAATAGCAAGCTTTCATCAGGCTGAATATCCACTACAAAAATTAAATATGGAGAGGGGGGAGAGACTATTTAAAGCATAGTGGAGGGATCCCTTGTCTGCAATTTGAAGATTCTTGAAATGCAGGAAGGATTCCAGACTTAAATGGATTAGGTAGCGTTGGATGTAAAATTGGTTTCAAAATACACCTATTACTGAAATAGAGAATCCCTCCCAAGACAGCTCTTTATTTGAGAATATGAATGCCAGTGGTTCATCAAATATCTCTGCAGCACTGATCAAAATTCACAGATTGATTCTAATAAAAAGGTAATACAAATAAAGAAAATAATCTTTGGGTGTTTCCGGATGGAGGTTTTTCTCTGCTTTGGTGTTCAAACTGATATGCTTTTTTTGGGGGGGGGGGCGCATCTATATAATGTCACACCCGAATTGTCCTTTCTATGTCTTTAGCATGCACTTTCCCAAAGCTGCTTTGAGAAGAGCGTAGCCTGAGCACATTATTGCACTATCGCCAACAATACACCAACAATACACAATACCTTTATTGACATAAAGCGGATTAGCAAAATGAGCAGAGATGCACTATTGAGATGGGAAAGTGTGTGTTTGCTAAGATCTCACCCACAGAGGTACATTTTTCCTTCTGTGAGCCACTGTGGCCACCATGTTCCCTACTGCTCTATTTCCTCTACTGCATATGAAGGCTTAAAACATATTCATTAGTTGCTACAGTGTCATAACAATTACCAGCCATGCCCAAGGCCACCAAAAAAGTCCTTAAAAAGTGAGGGGCTGGGGTGATGAAGAATGTAGAGAAGATGGTGGCTGGCAGAGGAAGATCCTTGGCCAGTATGAATGCCTCTACAGTGAGAGCAAAACCGAAAGCCCTTGTCACGTGGATGTAACCATTGAGCCTTCTTGGCTGGTTTCCCTGGAAGATTTCTGATATGTAAAACCTATGCCAAATATATGCAATGGCTTTGTAATTGACTCAAAATAAAATTATTGGATCAAGGTATGGAAATTGTTTTGATCTTATCTGGCTCTCAGATAGTGTAGAAATTCATTTTAAAAGGAAGTAACACAGACTTGTCAACCATATACTCCCATACTGTGTGTGTGTGTGTGTGTGTGTGTGTGAGAGAGAGAGAGAATGAGAGTCACTCCTTGTTCTCTCACTTTGTAGATTCTCAAGCACACCATCAAACATTGTTCTGCATGAATTTCATAAACAACCTTGTCTTTTTGTACACAATTCTCCCATGCTCACTCTTCTCTCCCCAAAATGCTGCAGACACAAATAATATTATTTTCACACCATTGCCCTCTCTGCCAGAGGAGGGAAGAGCATGTCTAGTAGGATGTGAGCGCTTCTCAGCCTTTAGGCTAAGATCAGGTGTAGTGTAGTGTAGGATGATCCACAGAAATTATATTTCGGTTCAAATTTGGCTCCTTTTGTCTGTTGCAATCTGTCCTCCCCCTCTCCCATTCTTTTAATGTCAGAGGCTGCCACCACACATGGTTGGTTGTTGCCGTATATTCATGCTATAGCAATAATTTATGGTGGATTTTCATGTGTGGGCAGGTCAATTACTGTACGATCCAATGACCTATGCATGGAGCTTTCCTCAGGTTTGCATGACATTCTTAGGTGGTTTTTGTGGGAATCATTTTTCTTTTATTCCTTCGTACATGCCTAAGAATCCTTAGCAGTAATTTGTATATTTTGCTTTGGTGCCAGGCCTACACATTGATGGATATTGCACTACTGGAATTTGATAGCAATAATCTGGAAATGAATCAGTTTGTCTGCACAGGAGGATCAAGTTGCAAATGATTGCTATAGCACAACAAAAGTGCAATATTTAACAATATGTGTGTCTTACCCAGGTAACAACCATGCTTTTGACCCAGCTTTGTGTAGTGGTTAGGAGTGTGGACTTCTAATCTGTTGACCTGGGTTTGATTCCCCACTCCCCACATGCAGCCAGCTGGGTGACCTTGGGCTTGCCACAGCACTGAAAAAGCTGTTCTGACTGAGCAGTAGTATCAGGGCTCTCTCACCTCACAGGGTGTCTGTTGTGAGAAGAGGAAATGGAAGGCTAATGTAAGTCACTTTGAGGCTCCTTCTGGTAGAAAAATGTGGCATATAGGAACCAACTCTGTATTGTTCCTGTTTTTTGTAAACCACCCTGAGCCATCGGGGAGGGCAGTATATAAATATAATAAATAAATAGATAAATAAACAACTCTTCTTTTTCTTCTTAATGTTTCAGCATTTTGTAATGAAGCCCTGGACTATTAGAAGTTGAGGAGAAAACGTTCTGGCAGTGACTAGGCTAACGGCATGTGGTCAGCAGCATCTATCCCAGTACAGAGATGACCTTCAGCAAGTCAAGACAGATGAGTTAAACAGCAGCTTTGGTTCTGTACTCAGTGAATAAGGGGCCAGAAGAACTTGCTGCAAGCCAGATTTAGGAAGCAATAGCAGAGCTACTTGCCAGGGAGTCTTGTGCATGGACACTGCAAGCTGCAGGGCTTGTTGCCAGAGCTATTATTCCCTGACTCGCTGGAACATCAGAATGAGCCCCCTGCTTCCAAATAGTCTATTTTTAATGTTAGCATTAAGAGAAGACTCTTGCCTTATTTATTGGAATCCATGTCCTGGTAGGGCATTATAAGACAGCCTGTAGCAATCAATGAGTTCTGCTCTGAAGATACAGGACTGTTTCCCCATTTTGAAAAAAAAAATGCATTGTGGATGGAACAGCCACTTCCCATCCCCTGAACATGAAATGCTGGCTCTTTGAGACTCAGTGAGAACAAGCATTGCATGACAAATCAAACATCTTCCTCTCCAGTCCTGTGAGTGTTGGGTGGAAACTGTGATTGACCAATTAGTGGAATCTCAATCTTAGCCGGGCCTTAGAAAGCATTATTGTCAAATCTTCTTGCAGGGGCAAAAGCATAAGACAGCTGTCTTTGCCATGTACTTCAAGATCTCTCTTGCTTCTTAATTATGCCTTTTGGTGTTCAAGGGGCAGCCACCACTCTTCAAAGCGTAAGGGACCATGTTAGTAATCCTTGTCAAGGGATGGCTTCCATAGATAATACTCATAGCTAGTTGTCCCTGGGAAAAGCATTGTGTGAACACACCCAGCTTGTGTTTTATGCTATACACTGGGAAGGTTGACATGCCAAAGTCCAAAAGAGCAGGCCTGGTCTTAAGGAACATGAGTATTTGGAGTATCTAGTAGGAATGAGTTTCCCAAGGCTTCTGTGAATGAAAGCAGCAGCCCTATGTGAGTTGCATGGCCCCAGATGTGGATGGACTTGGTTGGCTACAGTATCCAATTCACCCATTATGTTTATAACAGCGAAGCATCACCAACCCCTCATAGAGTTGTTTTGTGGTGCAGCTCCCATGGTTTCTTTTGTTTGGAGATAACAGTCAGTTCAGGTCAAGGGAAAAGATTTGCTTATGGAGGTTCTAACTACTCTAATCAGGCATGTCGCCCTTTCCCAGCTGTGTTGGTAGCAATTCCCAGGTACTGAGCTCTAACTAAGGAAACCTGATGGGGCCACTGTAAGACTGGATCCTTTCTGCTGCCCCTTAAGGGAGGCTTGGCTTGATCTGTTTCTCTGTTGATTTGATTCTCCTTTAGGAATCTCCTTTAGGAATGATTCTCCTTTAGGAATCAGCCCAAGATTCCTAAAGGAGCCTGCCTTGTCAGGTGCCTAGAAATAAACTAGGTTTGGCTGCCCTTTTACATCATTTTCTAGATCCGTTCTCAGCTTCAGCTGTTCCAATGCCATGTATCCCCCCCCTCAGCTCTTTTCCAGAGTGGCAGGCTTGAGGTCAATGCTGTCATGTCAGATCAACCTTTACAGGGAGCACCAAGTTGCCATCCCTCCCAGCATCAGCTCGCTATCAGATCTTCTTGCCACGGTAACAAATAGTTTCAACTCATGGTCATTTTCACAGATACCCTACAAGGAGATCTCAGGGATAGGGATGCATCCAGCATCTAGAGCAGCTAATGCCAAGATGGGGCCATATTTGGCTCACACCTTGAGAAACTGTGAATTGAAAAGCACAGGGAATCCCTGATCAACTCCCTGACCAGGAATCCCTGATAAATCCTGCCATGAACTACAGCTAGACATTGCTGCTTTAGATCATGGGTGTCAAGGGCTGTCTGGATCTGACAGAAATGCATCTTTGTTGGGTTGGGCCATGTGTGCCATTAAATGTAAGGCCAGATATCAGAGATATTTTACTACCAATGGTGACCCACAGCCCTCTTCTGCACCTAACCAACCATCCTTTGCCTGGTATGCACAAGATTTTTGCTTAGCACAGGGCCTTGCTGCCTGACAACCAAGGTGCAACAACTAGAGACGCTTGTGACTCTTTAAAGACATTACAGACATTTCAGAAGTTTTTGAAGAGCTGGAACATGAAGTGCTGTCTTCCATTGCTGCAGATATGGAAGCCAAAGACAGGTGGCCAAGTGGCATCAACTGAGGCAGCACTTGAATGTACAGAGCCCAGTGGGCATTTTTTTTGCCTCTGCTCTTATTTAATAAGAGTGTGTTGTGGCTCAGGGTGGTAAGGCAGTTGACATGCTATCTGAAGCTCTTACCATGAGGTTGGAAGTTCGATCCCAGCAGCTGGCTCAAGGTTGACTCAGCATGCCATCCTTCCGAGGTCGGTAAAATGAATACCCAGCTTGCTGGGGGGGTAAAACGGTAATGACTGGGGAAGGGAATGGCAAAAACTCCCTGTATTGAGTCTGCCAAGAAAACGCTAGAGGGTGTCACCCCAAGGGTCAGACATGACTCGGTGCTTGTACAGGGGATACCTTTACCTTTACATTATTTAATGCTCCCTGAGATCTTCCTGTGTTGTGGAGGGAAGTGGGCCAGAGTGGATCTATGGATATTTTGGTCAGTGGTTTAGCAGGATCCAGCTCACTCAACTCAGTGGGCCTAACTCTGTCCCTGTCCCCTGGCATTCTGCATATGTTGCACCCCTTACCTAAGTGTCCAGCATTGCTCTCTGGCCCTTTTCTCTTTTGCCCAGCCTAGATGATTGTTCTGTTCATCCACTTACATAAGTGGGCATGTTTGGAAAGCTGGTCAGCAACTTTCCCAGGCACCAGTGCCCACAGGCACCTTCCTCAGGCTGCCTGCAAGTGGGAAGCTGCTTGGCTGGCCTTGGGGAGGAGAGGCCAAAGAGATTATGCCTGCCACACAGTAGCAGCCAACCATCTTTCCAGCAGCCCAGGTGGCACAGGCAAAAGCCCAGCAGGCTTTAGTTGGAGGAGGTGGCAGCAGCAGGCTGAGCCTGGAGCTTTGGCCAAGGGCAGCAGGCAGGCTCAAAGGGGCTTAGGTGTGCAGAGCCTGGGGCCAAACCAGCCCTCCTTGCCACTTATGGTTGGCAGTTCTAGGTTGTGCAATCCCTGGAGATCGGGGGAAGACCCCAGGGAAGGAAGTGGGGGGGGGAGTGAGGGACCTATGTACCCTACAGTGAGGGACCTACGTACCCTTCTGGTCCATTCTCAGACTAGTTTCTATGCAGTGGTTGGTGGGTCTGATAAGAACCCTGGACAGGCCAGTTCCAGCCCACAGACATATCTTTGACATGTTTGTTTTGGACAGAGTCTCAAAGTGGTTTTACAGACTCTTGTATTGATTCCTTGAGCTATGTCACCTCCCTTTTATAGGGTGGTCTGTCCAAAATGGCATAACAGAAATGAGTAGTGGTTAGGAGTGTGGACTTCTAATCTGGTATGCCGGGTTCGATTCTGCACTCCCCCACATGCAGCCAGCTGGGTGACCTTGGGCTCGTCACGGCACTGATAAAACTGTTCTAACCGAGCAGGAATATCAGGGCTCTCTCAGCCTCACCCACCTCACAGGGTGTCTGTTGTGGGGAGAGGAATGGGAAGGCGACTGTAAGCTACTTTGAGCCTCCTTCGGGTAGAGAAAAGCGGCATATACGAACCAACTCTTCTTCTTACTGGGAATGGTGCTCAGATTCCCAGTTCTTCACCTCCGGTTACATTGCTTGTGTAGCCTGTGCTCTGTCCATGGTGCTAAAACAAACACCTTGTCATGGCGTTCAGTAGCCTAACAGAGTATGTGTTGAAATTTGGCCAAGACTTAATTTGTGCCTGTTTTTTTTCTTAATCTGTGTTTGTTTTTGAGGGAGAGTTTAGCAGCTTTATCACTTGTATTCCTGTGGATGTTTTTAATACTCCAGCACAGTTCTCTACCAAGAGCAGCAAAGACCAAATGTGGATTTAGCTAGTTTAGGGGAGGGCTCGACTACAATTTACAGTTTCTTTGTTGCTTATTTTGAACCACCCTTTTCTCCATTGTAAATTCAGCCTCTGGGATTGCTTTATCAAGCAGGAGTGGGAGAGACTTTGATTTCTAAATAAGGAGAAGTGGGGGGGGGAAGCGGTGGGGAAATATTAGCCCTCTACTCCCACATCATATTCTCACTGGAGAAAGCCAGGTGTGCTTTCTCTCCTGCTGGAAAAACATACATATATTTAGGCATTTTAAAATAAAAAAGAGGAAACCATCAAGTAGAGTGGAACCTTTCAAATAAGAAAACCCAGAGACAGAATTTAATAGTGTCCTCCTAAGGAAAGTTACACCCTTCTAAATCCATCCAACTCAGTGGCTTTAGAGGGGCACAACTCTGCTTAGGGTTGCACCATTAATGTGCACAGGAGGCATTTATTTAAGTAGTAGGTTGGGCAGTTCCTTGGCAGTGATTAAAGACTAGGTTTTGGAATTTACTGTATAGCTCCTAAAGACCAAAATCTCTGAGACTGGGAGGAATCCCAGTGAGTTTCACTGATATTCTGTTATAAGTAGTGGAAGCAGGATACTTCAAATCCAGGGAATGGCAACTCAAGTACAGGCTACAGTTGTAAGTTTGTCTTGCCTCTCACATGTTACATTTTCACATGTTGCATTTCCCAGCTCCTGATTCATTTCTATCAGCAATTTCAGTAGCTGTGCACCTAGGGTTGCCAGCTTTGGCTTGGGAAATACCTGGATATTTGGGGAGTGGAGCCAGGAGTAGGCAGGACTTAGGCCAGGGAAGGACCTGAATGGAGAATAATGCTATGGTCCAATCTCAAAAGCAGCTATTTTCTCCAGGGGAACTGATCTCTGTCACCTGGAGATGTGCTGCAAAACTGGAGGATCCTCTGGTCCTACCTGGAGACTAGCTCCCCTATGAGTAACTATAACAACATACTGTGTGAATGTCTAATATGTTTCCTTGGTAACCAATGTGTGCTCCACTGTGCACAGTTATACTATATGTCTTCCAGGCATCCTGGAGTGAGGAGCAACAGATGTGGAATAGTGATAATAGTGAGCTATAGGCTTGGTAGTAGAATGTGGGGTGTGGAATACAAATTACCCTGATGCCAATCCCAAACTTCGTAAAAATTAGGCCTGGCTTATAACCATCAACCAGCTGGCCTTCCTATCAGTTCTCTACCCCAGACATCTTCTCAGACAAATTTGCCCTTGCAAAGTACTTGAGAAGACAGGAAAGGCCTTATAGGCATCTTCTTTAATTGGCCCGGATGCACCCAAGTCTATTCAGGAATATAATTTACTACTGGGGTGCATGGGATTTTCAGCTTCCTCTGCTTCCTGATCAGTTAATTAAATTGAGAGGCATAGGAAACTACTTTCCCAGCAGGAGACTACTTTCTAGAGCATGGTCATGAGTGTCTACTTCAGTTAAGGATGAGGTCTACCAGATCACTCCTGGTTCCAGTGAGCCTGCTCTCCCACCACTAATCCCACCCCCTTTGCAAGCCTAAACAGGGTTGGAAAAAGTCTCCCGGCTCTAGGCTTTCCTATGAAAAATGCAGAAATGCACAAGGTTGTCAAAAAGACTTGGAGAAAGCTTTGGAAAAAACTGCACTCACTGTAAGGCAGGCATGAAAAGACCTTTCTTCAATACCAAAAGGGAAGGGGATCACATCACCGAATCAAATATTGGCAACGAGATAAAACAAGCTTTTGAAGGACTCAGATTATATCTAGAAAAAAGGCTTTTTTGCTCTTAGTTCTTGGACCACTTCTTACGCTGCTGCTGGGCTGGCTTCTCAGTGTTCTTCCATTACACACCTCTGTAGTGAATGAGCCAGAGCTCTCTGGGAAAAACTTCCACCATTTGGGGGGCAAGTATTTTGATACCTGCGATGTTTGTTGCTCTTTGCCAGACTTGCATTTCTGATCTCACTTCCTTTCTTGCATCCCTTCATTGTAATTCAAGGTGAATTGTGCTGCATCATGCTTTGAAAATATGGTGAGTCATCAAGCAAGAAGAATGGTGAAATGAGAGTGAATGCTAAGCCTGCCCACAAAACATGGCAAATTCCTTAGCAACGAGTGCACTCCAGTCATTTCCGAGAAGAAGGCTCTGTTCCCTACCTTTTCAAACTTGTTGACAATACAAGATGAACCAAGGTGAGTTGTACACTCCCATAGCCAAGAACCATAGGTCCTGACTTAATCCATTATTTTTGAATGCACCATAATAATACATTTTAGTCATGAGCTCAGGACTTTGAGAGACGTGGCACAGGCTCTTTTTAAATGCACAGACAATCTTTGTTTACTCATCTTCAGACATGATGCTTCTGTCTGATTTTTCCCTCCTGAATAAAGACAACACAAAAAAGAATGCTAGGTGTTTGAAAAACAGCTTTTGGTTAGGATTCAATGATTTGTGAACTGGAACTGAAGTCAAATGAACTGTCTAGAAGAGAGCAGTTCTTTGGATGTAGTCCATTCCATGTTATTGATCACAAACCGCATTCTTTGAATTAACGAATCCCCCCCCCTGCACTTCTATACCTACTCAACAGCAATTAACAATTAGCTGAGGGTTTGGTGTTAAGCATATGTCTTTAGCTTTTGTGTTGTGAATTAGGGTCGTTAGTGCCCAGAACTCTCCATGGGCAGAAGAGGAGTTTTCTCTGGAGGTTTCTCATCCGATACACATCATGGCAAGATTCCTAAAGGAAGATGCAGAATCCGATACTTAGAAAGGGGAACCAAAGACATGGATGGCACAATTGTTCCCACTCTTTCAGATGGTTCATAATTAGAATTGTTTGCCAGGGAGGCCATTTCACAAAGAGCTGAGCCTCTCCACTTTCTCAGTGCTAACTCCTGTCTACCTATGTCTCAAAAGGAGCTCCTCTGTTGTGCCGTGTGCATTATGCCAATTCATAGGGTTTCTATCCTTCAGAGGATCAGGAAATTGGGAAAAGCCAGATTGTATAATAGCACTTTGAGAGTCTATCAGTGCAATTCTAAGAAGGCCTAACCAGAATCCTATTGAGATTTTACTTCCAGGAAAGCATTTGGGACTAGTAGAATTGTCTTGATTTTAAATAACTAGTTGGAAGAGATGTATGTTACCTGCAAGCAGGCATCTCCCCACCCCCAACACAAACACCAGCAAAACCCACCTTCTTTCCCATGAACCTGGGATTCCTTTGGAAGTTCCTCCTGTAATTCCATTTGTACTATTCAGCCTGGTGATATTTTGTTCCCCCATAATTCACTCACCAACCGTGCCTGAAAAATGAATTGCACGGCGTTTTCTAAAGGGGGAAAAAACGAGTGGGTGATTTCAGAAGGAAACAAACACCCTCCCTCTGCAATATTCTGTGTTGGTTAATGAAACCAGAAAGTGGATGGAACTCAACTAATATCATACAGATAAAATAGCTACATATTGCTACATTCCTTGAAATGTCAAAATACTGCATTATTCAGATGATGTAGTTAGGAATGAATAACAGGGTTTCCATTTCAGAAGCCACAGCAAAGTTCCTTGATAGTTTATCAAAATATTAGCGCTAGTGCTAGTCATGGTGCTGTCTCCCCCCCCCCTGAAATTTGGAATAGTTGATTTTTTCTCAGTGAAGTATAAACAAAAGCCTTAAAACCGCAACAATAATTTTACAGGGGCAGGTACCTGATAACAGGGACTGTCCCAGGCATATGGGAAGAGCTGGCACGTAGAGTGCCTGCACATTTAAAGGATTACGTGGCAGAATATATCTTGCCTGTTTCACAGGCCCACATTGGTTTGATAGCATGGTTTCAGCCACAAAACTGCTTCACCAGGGCTAGAAGAGCAGGGAATATTCCTTGGAAAGCATTTGTGTGGTTTGACTTACCTACAGCAGGGGTAGTCAACCTGTGGTCCTCCAGATGTTCATGGACTACAATTCCCATGAGCCCCTGCCAGCGTTTGCTGACAGGGGCTCATGGGAATTGTAGTCCATGAACATCTGGAGGACCACAGGTTGACTACCCGTGACCTACAGGATGCAAATACATGGTACCCCTTCTGCTTCACCCCGCCATGGTACCAGTGTTAAAGCACTTATCACCCCATTGATTCCTGAACTACACAGCTAAACCAGCTCTGGAGACAGAACTCTTCCTTGCTTCGTCCCCTCTTTCAGCTTTTATTTAAAATCAAGGAAAGAAATAATAATGTGCATCTTCAACTCAGTTATGGTACTGACAATGAAGCCAGGATACCCGGCATTAAAAGTCAGCAGCTTCCAAACTTGACGAGTGAATAAGAAATTGATCTCTTTAGTCTTCGTGGCCTCCTCTGAACTTCACGGAGGGTCTCCCCTCACTGAATATAAATCATGGTGCCAAGTGGGAAATTAATGTATTTATCAAATGTCCAAGAAGATCCATTGTTTATTGATTTAGATAGGTATGCCCCACTTTTCTACTGAAGCAAACACCATAGTTTCCCCGTCTCCATTTTGGCCTCACAACAACAACCCAGTGAGGTAGGTTAAGGGGATAGTGAGTGAATGGCCCCAGCTCACCCTGATGGGGGGTGCCGGTGTAGGTCTGGCCTCCAGTGGCTTAATCTATCCTTCTTGTGCTGTCTGCTGTAGCAACGGCTGGGTAAAAAAAAGCAGCCCACCCTAGTTTTCCATGGAGCAGCTTCTCAATCACGTATCAGTACAAAGGCCACCCCCTCCTCAGTCTGCTTTCATCGCCTTGGAAGTTGGCCTAGTTTTATGAAAAAAGCAGGAGTATAAATATTTTAAACACATTCATCTCTGATGTCAGTGTTTAGCACTTCATGGAGCTTGGTGTCTGATGGTCAGTGACTTTACTGACCTCCTGCTGGCTTCAGCTCTTCAGTTTTGTTACCCGCCACCCACCGCTTTCTCACCACCCCACCATCCTCATCAGCCAGTCCATGAAAATGCGTTTCTTTGCATTTGAATCCCTTCATTTCTCCACCCTCCCTCTCCAGGATTGCTCCAGAGAGAACAGGAAGTGAAATGAAGCCCACCTGCTCTTTTTCTCAGACATCTGTCTGTATCTCAGAATGTCCAAGAGTGGAGGACGAGCGGGATTTGGAAGGAGAACAGGGCAGCCTGTGAAAAGCTGGCCACGAAACTGCTGCTACCATCACCACCACCTTCGCCACTGAAAGAGCAGCTTTTTGCAGAGCAGGCTGTCTCCTCTGATTACATCTTCCAGGTATGAAGTTGGTCTAATTTTGGAAATGTTCTGATGCAGCACAAAAAAAGTTGAATGCTGCCTAACGGGATATATTATTTTTGAAACTAGTCTTATTTTGCATTTTAAAATGAACCTCTGAATTTATCCAGCACCTCGTTTGCAGAGCTCTGTGCATGAGGCACAGGCTAAGCTCTCACTGAGAAAGTGGAGGGTGTGGTTGCAGAACCCAAAATCTACTTCTTGTAATTGTTGTATGTGTGGAGCGTGAACTGAACAATGGCTCCTTCTCAAGTCTTTTAACATATCTGATACCTCTTCTATTTTCTTTTCTGTAAAATCCTCAGATACTTCCTTCCTTAAATATTTTCTCATATAGGATTTACCTTTTGAGCTCCTTATCTTCACATTTCTCATCTGAATCTTTGCCAGGTTCTATGTATCCTTTCTTAACAACAACTTTATTGCCCAGAAATGAATGCAGGGCACAGACAATTGCTGACCAGAGGGGTACAGTTATTCCCCAGATCCTGAAGATGACTTCCACTGTTACTTACAGTCCACAAATGGAATTAGCTTTCCCACTTTAGAAGAAAAGTTAGTTCTTATATGCCACTTTTCTCTACTCAAAGGAGTCTCAAAGTGGCTTACATTTGCCTTCCCTTTCCTCACCCAGCTGGCAGCATGCGGGGGAGCAGGGAATCAAACCTGGCTTGCCAGATTAGAAGTCAGAGCTCCTTACCACTACACCAAGCCGGCTCTATTTAGCTACCCAGGCCAACACAAGACAATGGGCACCTCCTCCAGACCTCAGTTAAGAGTTCTGACTTCTCTGATGGACTTTCCCCCCACCCATTGACCAGGTTATTCTTGGAGCTTTTCTAGTCTAAAGTCTCTGACTCTCTGTTCCCTGCTTGGAGAAGGTGGAGAGCTGGACCCACCCATTATCTCTTCTGCTAGATCTATTTGCATTTGAATTAATGTGGGCTAAGTCTGGAAACCAACATAACTGGCTTCCCCTTCCTGCATGGATTAGAAGTTGATGCTCCTAACCACTACACCAAGCTGGCTCTTTAGAGTTCACACACAGGCAGCATTATATCTGCCTCCTAACTCTGAAACCTCTTTCTGAGGAGCTGCTGATTAGTCAATTTTCCCAGTCTTATCATTGGCTTGTCTTACCTAGGTCTAATACTTCACCGTTTGTCATTGCTGCATGTCATAGTTTTGGTGCCAGTCCAACAGGATTTCAATCCTGCTTTAGATTTGGAAGTCATCAGATTGGCAGTGATTCAGCTCTCTGATCAAGCATTTGGTTTTCTGGAAACCACTGCTCCATTCCACCTCTGCTGAATGCATACTGTATTTCTCACATGTGGAATAATGCACTTTCAATGTGCATTTGCAGCTGGGTTTTCCTGTGCAGAATGGGAAAATCTTCTAAAGTGCATTGAAAATGGATTAACCATTGTGTGTAAGACTGGCTGAAGGATTCTTCTTCAAGACAGTTATTTGGGAATGTGAATCTGATTCCTTCCTGTCCTTAAACCAGTGCTTTCTAAATGAGCTGCTACAGCCTGAAGAGAGTGGATTTTAGTCCACTGTGTGAAGATCCATTATTTAGCACATCTGCTCCAAAGGGCTATAAAGAAATTAAACAATTGTCAACAAACATAAACATCAAAATAGACAAGAGGATACTTCAAAAGTAAAAAAAAAATCAGTTAACCCATAGATATGCAATTTGGCAGCCTGGCATTCCCTTCCAAGAGCAAAAGGGAAAATAATAAAGATCCTAAGAGGAGTACAGGAGTGATGTGTAAGAATCCTGTTGTGAGTGAGCTGCATCAACTGAGATGCTGTAGCAATTAAGAACAGTAGAGAGAATCTGAGTGAAGGACTGGGGGAAGAGGAAAACAATGAGTGCATGTGTGTGTGTGTGGGGGGGGGGCAAGGGCACACAGAGGAAGAGAAGCAGGGCCCTGACTATACCCATGTATGATTCTGTGGGAACAGATAGGAGAATACAGAGAATGCAGGATGATGCTCAATGGACACTGTTAATGCTACAGCTTATCCAGAGATTCCATGCATCACTGCATGCCAATGACATCACTGGTACACACTGCCATTGATAGGCCTCTAGTAGGCTTATAGATGTCTAGAGAACAGGCATCCAAAACAAGAGAGCCCCTGTAATCGGTCCTAGTTAAGCGAAACCAAAAATCCATCATGGAAGGCCAACCCCAAACCCACTGGATTTTGATAGCATCCTTGAACAATTAATTAAAAAAAACTCTGACAATTCTGGTATTTAAAAGCATGAAGACTCCAGGTTGGGGCTCCCCATTGAACAGTTCACCCAATGCTAGTGGCAAAGGAAAGTCACATGGAGCTGCAGTGGGTCAGCAACAAGGTACTGATTGCCAAGGCAACTCAGAGAAAACAGGCCACAATACCAGTGGGAAGATGAGCCACAGTCCTGTTGCTATGGTGTTTGGGATACAGCTCATGATCCTGGAAATCTCATGGCAGGGAGCCAGGTATAGCCCTTATGATGCAGCTAAGCCAGTGAAGGTGAAGCATGAGTTTCATGATTCTGTTGATTTTCAGAGTCCATGGAGGAGGATCAAGGATATCTGTGACCTCCTTCTCCTCTCTGGATCCAAGATCTGAGTAGGTAAGTTAGGCAGCTTGGACCATAACTAGAGAATGATGACTCAGTAGAAAGAGCTAGGAAGTCCTGGCCCTGGTATAAGTCAATGCTGGCCATAGACGGCCTCTCTGATAAAGCAAGAGAGAGATGATGTGAAAGCAAACCCACCATGTACTAATGCCATATTGGAGGAATATCTTCCTTCAGTGACCAGAGATGCCCAGAGTGGTGCTAAACAATGTTTGCAAGAGGAAAATAAAGGGGAAAACACAATTGCCCTGATGAAATTTGCTGTCTTAGCATTCGGGAGGTCCTAATTCAAGTTCTCCATGTGATTGCTCTGATCCTCAGACTGCCATCAATATAAAAATGCACGCATGTGTGCATGAAGGAAATTAGATATGTTACCCGGATCATCTTAAGAACTCTCCCAATCTGCAAAACAATTAATAATTTGCTTCTAATACTATTGATTTTTAGACAGCAGTGCACCAAGTGCTGTTCAGAGACTAGAGCAAGAGGATGGCCACAACTCACAAAGCTTTATAAACTAGACACCCATAAAGGTATTGGAGAAGGGAGACATTTAGATAGAAAGTGGCATAAAACTAAGAGAGAGATGGAGGTCAGTATAAGGCACCGTTCATCATAGGGAGTAAATACTTTCAGACTCACCAGATAGGTGACTTGTACACTGCAGAAAGATGACTAGAGTGTCTAGCCAGTCTTGTGAGAGAAGAAAAGGCATGTAGGCTGGTTACAGAGGAAAGAATTAACAATTTTGATTCAATTAGATTCTCACAAGGGGTCTCAATGGTATCCCAGGAGGATCCAAGGCCTGCCTGTATTGTCACGGTCACCACAGTATCACTTTACGGGCTCTGGTCACCCTTTCAAAATGGAATAAGAATAATAACCAAGGATGCTGTAAATTTTGTGGCAGATACATTCCACAATCAGATGTCGATCTGATGACACTCAATTCATTGGGTCGATTCCAATGCCTGCTGAACAGCTTTGCTTTGGGATTCATTTTGAAAAATTGTGCATGCACAAAAACAATGCCAATCCAAGCAGATGGTCAGCAATTCATGTTTTGAAGGGCTACTTGGATGAACCCTGAGCAGTAGGCTTTTAAAAAACCTCGTACGCTTATGACCAATTTTTAGGAATTGTGACTGATTTAACTGTCTACTGAAACAATTGCCTGTGGGGTAGAGCAGCAGCATGGCAAGTGGAGGAGGAAGTAGGACATTGTGCTGTGTGAGAACATGCATACACAAAAAGCCAGTTGTGCTGCACTGCACTGCACTGGGGTGGAAGAACGGCTGAAGCAACCTGCCAAACAGCCACAAACAAACCAGCAAACTGGTGAACAGCCTGTCAAAAACCGGCTTCCTGTTTGTGAATGGCAAACAGGGTGTGAACTTAGCTGTTAGGGGTTCAAGTACCCCTAACCACTATGAGGTCCAATGTTTCGCAGTGAGGAATCAGCTGGTTTGCCACCCCCTTGATGGGCAACGCAGCACAAGAAAACAAATCCGTAGCAACTTGATTGCATTTCAATGAGGGGCAAACTTTTTTGTGATTTCCTGTAGGCATGCTTTCTTCATTCTCTATAGAAGAATTCGAGTAAGGTCTCATAATGGTCTCTGTTGTTCCAGGTAAAGCTGTTAAATAGTATAATATATGGTTCACAAGCACACTAATCCAAACATCTTGTTTTCCCAGTGCACTGAACAAATTGTAGAGTTTGCTGACTGAGGCATTAGCTTTGTAAATTTAATGGTGTTTAGAACCGTGTGGTGTGTTTCCGCAAGAATTAAACTTGCAATTAAAATTCTGGAGGGATTTTTTAAAAACCCAAATGGCTTGCCAGCCATAAGTGTGCACGGTGAAGGAAGGAAGGCTAATGTGGATGACATTTTAATTCCCCTTCTCCGGCTTCTAAATAAATGCCTTTTAAAGCATCATGACTGTATCACCTTGTTAACAAGTGTTAAGTCAAGTACTTGCAGCTGGAAGAGGCACTGCAAAATGGATACCTTGTGATAATGCCACCGTATTTATCAAGATCTAAATAGCCTGTCCCAGGAATTTCACTTTGACGATGTCCAATTAACATTATTGAGGGGCTGATTTAAGAGCAGGGGGGGAAAGAGGCCATATATACACAAAGCACCTCCTTAACTTTGATGCTGCCTACAGGAATAGGGACAGGCATCAGCTCTTTCCATACCTTCTCCTGAAGTCAACTCCTGACAGAGATATACCACAGCTAACATCAGACTCCATATCCTAGGGCAGCCTTTCTCAACTTTTTTTTACCATTGAGAACTCCCTGAAACATTCTTCAGGCTTTGTGAAATCCCAGAAGTAGCACAATCGTGCAGCATATGGCTGGGAAGCACAGCTG
Organism: Paroedura picta; assembly: GCF_049243985.1. Classification (NCBI taxonomy): domain Eukaryota; kingdom Metazoa; phylum Chordata; class Lepidosauria; order Squamata; family Gekkonidae; genus Paroedura; species Paroedura picta. The sequence goes on from NC_135380.1 coordinate 26,543,045, forward strand.
TGTACACACCCACCTACAGCCCCTCCCCTTCCCATCCCCACCAGGCCCATTATTGGCCATTTGGGGAGGGATGGGCTGGTTGAGATGGCCACGTATGGTCATATCAATCAACAAATGTTTAACACATTTAAAGAAACATTTTAAAAATATTAACTTCCACCTCTTCAGGAAGCCTTTCCGAAGCCATCAAGGATCCCCAGGGTTTTATAAAACCCTCATTGAGAACCCCTGTCCTAAGGAGTGGGGATGGCAAATTGGATTGGGGAAAGGAAGCAACTGGACTTCTGCCTCACCTCCAGTCCCTTCAAAGATGATAAGCAACTAATTAATGGCAGAATATTTGTCAGATTCTCTGCCAACTCCCTTTCCAATCAGTACACTTGGCATATTAGCAAAAGCGATTCATTGAAGAAGTCATACAAGGCTCATGGTGGCTCTTGCTGGAACTGATTTGATGGGCCATACAATTATTATAACCCCCAGTTCCCACCTCCTATTAATATGAATGTGCCCCAGTTAAAGGAGGCGGAACTCACCCTTTTCCCAAGGTAAAGGTGGGCTCCCCCAGCTGCGCAGAAAATGCGCAAAGCACTCAGGTGCACATTACATCATTTGAACCCAGCTGATCAAGGCCAACATCCTATTTCTCTCCCATTTCATCCTCTGTGCCAGAATTCATTAATTAGGCTACGCAGTACAGTACAAGAACCCAAAACAATGAAAGTGGCTGCAAGCCGTTACACAAATGTGGGCTTGCCCCCCACCCTGTTTGTTACCTTCGCCGGTGATAGTTGGTGCTAACAGGCTACAATTGACACTTCATCGATACCTCACAAAAACCGATACCAAGCAACCATGGCAGGAAGCTGACAAACAGGCAGATTCCAACAATATTTTCAGAGCTGATTTGCAGCCAGAGAAAACAAAGAGGCGAGGTGGGGTGGGGGAGGGGAGGGGAGGGGAGGGAGAAACCTTGCTCATGCTCTCTGACTGACAGGGCTGCAGGTAGTTTTGATCCCAAGCATTTTGAAATTGCGAGTCTTCTGGACTCCCCTTTGTAGCAACTTCCTACACCGCTGTTTTTAAATCCTCATATAGATTTCTTTCTGCTTCCTCCCTCCCTGCATTAAACCAGGTGAGCTCTGGTTTGTGCATATCATACCATTTGTGAATGTATAAGTTGCCGCAAAACTATTATTTTTGCGACAAACAAAGTGACTCTACAGGAACTTGTCATCAGTAATATTTATTTATTTAGAAACTATCGTATGTCAGCCTTTAACCATCAGGTTCCTAGGGCAGCTAACAACCATGCCAAATATATCATTATTTGCAATAAACATTTTAAAAAGAAAAATATATGCCATCATAAAGTAATGACATGGGGCTTAAAAGCACAAACTGCCCTAAAACTAGCAGAGCAAAGCTTAAACCGCAGATCCATCACCCAAAGTCAGAGCAAGGTTTTTTTAGCTTAACCTTTTAAGTATTTGATGACCATAGTTTTAATGTAAGCCATCCTGAACATCCTCACGCGGAAAAATGGTGTAGAGGGACCCCAAACAAAGAAAGAAGGGCAAGGGTTGGGCGGCTTGCCTACACCCTTAGACTGCAACGACTGAAACCTATCTGAACAACTGGGACAAGTCTGGTCTATCAACTGGGACAAGCCATGGACCAGTCAACACAACAAGGGTTTTAAGTCCTGGTGGATCTCAGCCACAGCATCTGAGGTGCCTTCCAAATAAACCACCATGTTCCTAATGACAGTCTTCTGCCGACCTGCTTGCTATATTTGTTTCTCTGAGGAGCTGAGGACAGGATGCTTCATTCTCCTGTTCTCCATTTTACCCATGCAACAACTCTGAAGGGCGGATTGGGTTCAGAGGAAGTTGCTGGCCCAAAGTCATTCAATTAACTTCCTAGCGGAGTGTGGGTTTGAACTTGTGTGTTCCCAACAGTAGTGCTAGTTTAACCACTGGGCCAGCACTCTTATATACAAATTAACAGGGCACTCCTAAGAAAAAGAAGAAGAGTTGGTTTGTATATCTTACTTTCCACTCCTCAAAGGGGTATCACAATCGCCTTCTCTTCCTCTCCCCACAACAGACATCCTGTGAGGTAGATGGGGCTGCTCTGTGAGAACAGTTTTAACAGGACTGTGATTAGCCCGAGGCCACCCAGCTGGCTGAATGTAGAGGAGTAGGGAGTCAAACCCGGTCCTCCAGATTAGACTGCACTGACAAACATCTGGCTTTGTGGGAAGTAGGGCAGTAGGGTAGAGCTTACACACATCATTGTCATGGGGGTGTCTGGCTCCTCAAATGGGGACCTTTAAAACACGCACACATGAAGCACAAGCACAGTTGGCTCTTACGCTGAGCCAGATGCGGCTAATGTCTCCCCAAGACCTTGTTCTGCCCCACCAAAGTAGACATACAATAAACTAAGCTGTCAGCCAGCGGAGGGTTTGCCAGACGCCTGGGCTATTTTAAATCTTTAATAGACACATTACCTTACATTTGGGCTTCATCATCTCTCCACACAAGAACAAAGAAAACATCCATCACAATTAGCGTAATGTCCTGAAAGATATAAGAATGATGGAAGCGTGCACCAGAGTGAAGGATTGAGAACAGAGTCCCGCCGGGGTAATTCCTTGCAATTCAGGCAGGGATCCAGAGCAGGAAGCAGATGCACCAAGGAGCTTTAACAGAAGGAAGAGTGGCTGGGCAGGATCAGAGACACTTCTGCTAAGGAGCTTCCTGTCTGCCTTTATGGAGGGCGGGGAAGCTTAGGGGACCCTTTCTCTGCCGATGTCTATCTCCCCCATTGTCTGCCTTCCCAATATAGGGATGATAATGTCCATCTCTCTTTTGACTCAGAGCATCTTAGGGAAGTGGGAAAGCAGCTCATGGAATATCTCTGGTATTTTCTGAGCAGAACTAGATGTCATGAGGGATTTTTATTGGGGGGTGGGGAGGTGTCCTAGGGTTGTAGAACAAATCTCCCGTCTCTTTGTTGGTGGAGGACAGGACTGTCACATCACAGCTGAATTATGGAAATCCTGGGAGGTGTTCAAGGCTAGGAGCAATTCAGTGGTGGTTTGCCATTGGCTGCCTCTGTGCCATGCCCCTGCTATCTCTTAGAGGTCTCCCATCCGAATACCAGCCAGGGTTGTCTTTCTGAGATCTTAGAAGTCTGGGCTAGCCTGAGTTTTTCAGGTCCCTTTAGCAGAAGCTTAATGTGCAAAAATGACAACTTAATTTAAAATGGAAAAGTTCAGTGTGGAAATGGCTACTTGAAGTTTTCAAAGCATGGAGAAAATAAAGTCTGGTGACTAAAATGCCATTGAGTCTCTGCTAAAAGGGACAGGGCATTTTCCTCCTGGCTAGTTGACAGCCCTCATTGTGCAGCTCCCTCATAATGCTCTAAGAGAACCTTCGTAAACAATTGACCATGGAGGTACACCTGAAATACTTTTCAGGCTTCGATGAACTGCAGAAGTGATGTCAGCTGGCCTTGTGCCCTGTCACGCCCCCATATACAAATTAAAAACATAACATAAAACATGCAAATAAACATAAAAACAAGCCACTCCAACTCACAGTGCACCATATGCAAATAAAAAATAGAAGTGAACTAAAAATATGCCCCCCCCACACTCACGATAGCCTGATGTCCAACAGAAGATGCACTGGACCAACTTACTCCAGCCATAAGGGAAGAAGCCACACTGCTGTGAGGGTGGTTGCCTGTTCTGTGCAGCTGCCATCTTGGAATTGTTGGAATAGGCAATATCTGGTGTACAAAGTTAAGAGGAAGAAGAAGACCCTGAAGGGGGCAGCAAGAAGACTGTTAGGTCAGAGAGTTCAGGACCTTTCTATCTTTGAAGTGTGCCTTTTGTCTGTCCCTAGACTGATACTCTCAGGGCAATTTCCTCCTTCTTCACGGAGGCTTCTCCATCTCCTCCTTGAGGTAGCTATGTAGGCAGACTCTGCTCTATCTCTCTATCTCTCTCTGCTCTATCAGAAATGTCCTTTCCCCCCTTTAACCTAAAATACAGCGTGTTCATATCTATGACTTATCCGCCCTGCTAACAGAGGGCTATGGGCCCAATGAGGACAGCGACCCCAGTGGGAGCAGATATATACTGCCCCCCATGCTGCAGTATGTCTGAGGGGCTCTTGAGCTACACTGCTGTACCCTGGTGCACTGAATGGGAAACCCTGCTCTAGGGCTGCAGGAGCCATGCAGAGGGATTCAGCAGTTCAGGGTGCTTAAACCTCACCCAACCGTACATTCTCCCAAGCCTTGGCCAAGGGGCAAGAAAGTGCCTGCTGTGCTCCATAGGAAACGGGGCAAGGAGGAATAAGCTGTGCAATTTTCTCTGGTGATAGAACAGGGTGGGGATAATTCTGTTACATTTTGCTCTCCCAGGCCGAACAGATCTGAGGTTTGCCTTGTCTCCTTTCTTTTCAGGGGACATTTGCATGTATATTAGGAATTAAGTATGACTTCTTCCCACCTGCAGATTCTGTCCTGTAGGGAAGGCCTTTCTCTGCCTTTCTGTTATCTTGGCAAATGTGGGTTTTGGGAACAAGGATGCTAACAGGCTGTACTAGCAAATGAAAGTCTCATTGAATTTGGTAGGATGTGCTTCTGAGTAAACATACATAGATTGATGCTGAATATGTTATTGCTCACTGGATGCCTCTTGTTACGCTTCAAGGTCTGAGTTGTGTTGAGTGCCATTGTTGGCTTGAAAACAAGCTCAGAAGTACACTTCCCCCCTTCTTTCCCCTGTTTTTCTCTTCCTACAATGGCTTAAGCTCAGTCACTAATTCAAAAATCGTGGGTCAGAGGCAGGATCCAGATATGTTTGTCATTCCTGTCCCCTTTGCATTTGATCAGTTCAGCTCCTCCTGCCTTGATTTTAGGTAATGGGGGGGGCAGTTGTCCCCTTTTGGATGCTAATGTGCACAAGTGCCACCTTCCCCCATTCTCTGCATGAAGAACCAGCAGATCTGAACTCTCCTTTCCATCTTACTAAGCTGCCCTCTGGGACGAATCTGTGTATGTGTGTGGGTGGGGTGGGAAGGGAAAGAAGCAGAAGCTTCAATAAATCTCTCACCCACCCTACTCCCCTAGTGGTTATGACAAAAGTCAATCAGAGGGGATCTTTCTTTGAGAACTCACCCTTGCCCCAGCAAGGGTTAAAAGCTCAAGTTACCTTGAAAGGTATGCTGAGAGATGGATGGGAGGCAGCCCTTCTTCCTCTAAAAGTAATGGATGGCTGATTAGAGGGTGCAAGAGAGGCTGTAAGAGAGACAGATTGAGTGTGTCATGTAGACACTAGATTAATTGCAGGACAAGCTATTAGAGGCCAGTCAGACTAAATCAATCCCAGAGAATCTTTGGCAGTTGAGCAGGAATTGCTCAGTCAACTTGACGCCTACCTGGATGATTGAATGCAGAGGAAAGCCAGAGCTGGAAGAAGCTGCCTCTGCGGCAAAGAGTTTGGCCTTGCGATATGTTTCGGATCCACAGGGACCCAACCCAGAGCTACCAGTACTCAGCCAAAGACCCAGCTTCCCAAGAAGCTGCTCGCGAGACTGTTGCTATCCCCCATGGAGGATAAACCACAGAAAGAGCACCACCAAGGAGAAGAATCACTCACCTTCCCTTCTGTGTCTATGGGTCAATTGAGCCTCTTGAGTAGAATGTGCCTTAGAACAGGGGTAGTCAACCTGTGGTCCTCCAGATGTTCATGGACTACAATTCCCATGAGCTCCTGCCAGCAATGCTGGCAGGGGCTCATGGGAATTGTAGTCCATGAACATCTGGAGGACCACAGGTTGACTACCCCTGCCTTAGAAGAATGCTCCCCCTCAACGTGCTAAAATGTTAACGCCTGTGAGAAGAACATGACTGATCTTGAACCTACTGTACTTCCTGAATACACAAAGTACAGATCCCAGTTGGCAACATCAAGTCATAGGCATTCCTGAGATACATTTAATTGTATTTGTGCTTGCAGTGCCTGCTCTCTTTGCTCCTTTATGCAGGCCTGATTGTATCTTGCCTACCACAAACCACTGGTGCTGGAGGACAGAGTTCATGCAACAAGCTAAGGGGTAGTAATGACCCAGTACTTAGCCTACCACTGTATATGCTTGCTCCTTCATGGAAGAGTATCACATGTTTAAAAAGCTCCATCCCTAATAGCTGGTCTAGGATCGCCTATTTATCCAGCAGAGCAAACTAATACGAATAGACCACCAAAGAGATGTGAGAGCAGAAAATGGTTCCACGGCCTTCTGTTTTTTTCTCAAGCTACTCTTGGGTCTAAGAGAAGACACGGCTCTTCTGAAGCTAGCTGGAATAAGAGCAAAGGAAGGTGAAAGGAAAGTGAGTACCTGTAAATTTTTAATCAAAGGTGGCTTTGCTCGTGTCCCCAGGTTGTCAGGGCTCTTTCATCTTTGCAGAAACAAGTCCAGTTGGAAGGATCCTTACCCTTCAGCTGACTGGCATGATTTATACATCTAGAACCAGCCCACAGCTCTGGGCCTGCGGCACCAGCTGAGTCACCTCAGACTGTTCAATGGGCATAGATGCTTCCCAGCTGTGCAGGCCACATGGGGCAGGTGCAGGCCTCCCCTTGCCTTTGATGTCTCCGATCTCTGTCCTCCTCTGTGCTTCTTTGATTCATTCAGTGCTTCCTCGCTTCATTCATTACTTCCTCCCTCCCTGCTTATTCCTCCCCTTTGAGCTGTCAGTCTCCCATTTGCTTTCTTAATTCTTCTGAATTCAGAGGTCAGAGTTTCATTCTCATCTTTCCCAGGACTTCCTAGGTTGTCAGTCTATCCTGTGGGGTGAAGAACTCTCAGTGTGTGTCTACCCCTGCTTAAAAATGACTACCTGCAGAGCAAAAATGACACTGTTAACCAGAGATGCTTGTTCCAATCTCAGCTGGTTCACAAATTGCAGAGTCCATAAAGGGTCTTTTTGGGGGGAGGAGGAGTTTCCTTTTGGGGGGGGACTGCCAAAACTGGGTTACAGATGTTCTATGCATGCTCACTGTTACACACACTGGGCTGTGATAGGGAAGGAGGAAATGCATGGCTTGTGCAGCTGTACCCAGAGCTTGTTGTTGGCTTTATAGTGGATTTTGTTTATAGATTTTGTTCGAAACTTGAACATCCACACATTTGGTGAACTTTGACTCACGTCCTGTTTGCCAGTTGTCATTAGACTACCAGTTTTTTTTAGCAGACAGTTCATCAGTTTATTGGCCTATTCATGTTTTTGCCTAGGTTACTTTAGGATACCCCTTCCTAACAGTTCAGCACAGCACTTTGTTGCGCCTGTTTGTGTTCCCACACAACTCAATGCACTTTCCCCTGTCCTTTCTGTACAACTGGCTGCTCCACTCAGTAGGCAATTGTTTAAATAGACAGTTAAATCAGTCATAAGTCAAAAAATTGGTAATCAATGCATGTAGTGTTAAAAAAAACCCTAACACTTGATATTCATCTAATTAGTCCTTAGCAATGTTAATGGCTGCCAATCTGTTTGGGTTGGCTATGTTTCTGTGCATGCTCAGCCCTAAAGCAGTCCTGGATGGAGCTAATTGGTCCATTGGGGAAACCAGTGTGTTCACTCATGGGTTTTCCTAATGGGTCATATAGTAAACCCCCCACTCCCAGCCAAGACTATTTCTGGCTTGGAAAATGGCAGCGGGGGAGAGTGGAACTCCTCCTCCTTGTGTGCCAAAGTTAGGCATTATGTGCATGGGAACTGAAAAGAACCCATAGCTCATGTCTGTCTATTACACATGATACAGGATACAGGATGGGGATCCAACCTGAGAAGAGACACATGGCTCTTATAACTGCACACTGCTGGTTAAACTGAAGTCCTGCGCAAATTCATATGTTCACAGACAATCCTGCAGGTCCTTTGGAAAGCAGCTGTTTAGGGCTTTTTAAAGGTTAATTATGCATTGTATAAAGCAATTTCTTTGTTTAGTGCTCTAGCTATTGGCAATCCATTTCATTGAGTGACCCCGTGTTCCAGTGCTATGAGAGGGAATGATTTCTGTTCACACAATGCATAATGAGAAACTTAGTTGTCCTTTGAGCAAATAAGAAGTCTCGAATGCTTGGGAAAAGTTCTCTAGCCCCATGGCTGCCTTTTGTGAGGTATTTTTCCTAGAGTATCTTTTAAAATGGGAAGTACGTAGCTCTGAATCTGGGCCTTCAGCATACAAAGCAGTTGTTCTACCACTGCCTAATGGCCTCACTTTGGTAACGCTGTGCCATCCTTGCTGTGCCTTGAAGACTTGCCTTTGTTTTTCTCGACCTGGAGAAAGTGGGTTGCATCTTTGCACAAGCTGGCAGAAAATGCAGGCCTTTTCTTTCTTTCTTTCTTTCTTTCTTTCTTTCTTTCTTTCTTTCTTTCTTTCTTTCTTTCTTTCTTTCTTTCTTTCTTTCTTTCTTTCTTTCTTTCTTTCTTTCTTTCTTTCTGATAAGCTTGTCATTTCTTGGGTCTTTGTTGACCTTTCTCCAAATAGGATTAAGAGAGACTTTTTTGATGTTCTTCTTAGTGTGAAGGACTTGTGCTTAATATACTCTACTACAGGAGCCTGTTCAGACTGGATCTTCATGTGATACCACCCCCAAAATGATTAAGATACTCAGCTTTTGCTAAATCAAATCTTACCAAATGAACATTACCAACCTCCAGGTGGGTCCTGGAAATTTCCCATAATCACAACTGATCTACAGACTTTACAGGTCAGTTTTCCTGGATGAAATGGTAGTTTTTAGGAGTGGACTCCATTGGTACCGCCCCTCCCCAAATCTCATTGTCCTCAAGCTCCACCCCAAAATCTCTAGGAACTTGCCAACCTGGACTTGGAACCATAAACCAAACTGGTTTAGCTGACCTATACTGTAAGCTTCTGGGTGCCATTTTTCTGCCCTAGATATGGAGAATTCTGGGTTTTGATGTGCTTGGGCTGGCTGCATGGCCCACAACTGATCTCAGAGCATGAATAACTGTGATGCAGATCATAGTTGAGTGCAATTGCCAATTCCTGAAGGCTGTGGAATGGGATCACCAATGGCAGCAAGTGGAGGCAAATGTATTTCAGCAGCGCCAAAGGGGGGAAAAACCTCTTTTCATGCAAATTTCTCTTGAAATGCAGTGGAAAAATAAAGCCAGGGATGTGTTATATAAGCAGAATTATCTTGACACAAAGTGTCACTTTCAAGGCTTTCGGTGGAAAGTGTCAGCAGCTCTTGAAGCAGCAGCCTCATAATTTTGAGGACTGGAAATAAGAAAGAAGAGGAATTAACTGTGGTGCAGGCTTGCTTCCTTGCTTCCTTGCTTCCTTGCTTCCTTGCTTCCTTGCTTCCTTCCTTGCTTCCTTCCTTCCTTCCTTCCTTCCTTCCTTCCTTCCTTCCTTCCTTCCTTCCTTCCTTCCTTCCTTCCTTCCTTCCTTCCTTCCTTCCTTCCTTCCTTCCTTCCTTCTGTTGTCTCCATTGTCAAGAATGCTTTGAAGGATTTAATGGGAACAGCAGCCATTGCAGATATGAATCAGATAATGCTGGGATTGTTCAGGATTGTAAAGTACCCTGCAAATTTTAATTAACAACAGTGGCCTAGCCCCTGGTAAAGTTCCTGGTGATGGGAAGATCGATCCTTATTTTTGAAGCATGAGAAATAGGAGCAATGGAGGCAGGAAACAAAGATCTCTTCTTTATGGGACGACTGTGTCCCATAATGAACTACAAGCTCAAAACCACAAGGAGAACCTTGCCGCAGTTACCTGTTTTCCGATTACCTTTTATGAGGGGGACCGTATCACCTTCTGTTTGGCCTGTCCCCTCTTGTCCTATCCTTTCTTCTTTAACTACACCCTTTCCTATTTCAATCTGCTTCCTCTGGCAAAAAGAAATGACACAAAATTTTGCTCTCCTGGTTGCATGAAAGCAGCACAGAATATTATCACTTGGTGGATGAAATCATAGCATAAGTGCTTGGCTTTCAATGGAAAAGGGGGTTATATTATTTTATTTATTTATACCTCATTTTCCTCCCCAGTAGGGACCCAAAGTGGTCTGTTTTCTATTCTATTGTCACAACACCACTGTGACGTAGGTTAAGTTGAGAACGTGTGACTGGCTCAAGGTCACCCAGCAAGCTTCCATGGCAGAGTGGGGATCTGAAAGAAAGACTCCCAGATACTTAGCTGACATGCTAACCACTATACCACACTGGTTTATCATGTAATTACATCGACCATTTCCGCACAAGTGATATCCCTCACTTTTGACTTTATAAAGTGCCAAACTTTGTGTTTGTTTCTGCACCTAATTTTGCCTTTCTAGCCAGAGACCTGAATTGCACGCTCACTTACCCTGTGATTAAGGATTCCCCGGTTACACCAATTTCATTTTTAAAGATGGATTCTAATTTGGGGCTGCCCAATGGAGAAATCCTTGCATTCAGCTCTCCCCCAGGCACAATTTTGGTTCCTTTGTGCATGCTCCTTCATTGTCACCATCCTTCCCCCCCCCGTCTCGAAACATCTGACTTTTTAAAAAAGAGGGGTGATCGTGTTACAATGCTGTCTCTAACCATAAAAAATAATGGAAATCAGCCTTGCTTCTTATGCTGTTGCAGCATTGTAACCCAATAAGCTAGTTTTTAAAAAAAATCACATCCAGTATACTTGGGGGAAGGGGAGGAGGAAATAAGTATGCCTGAGGGAGGGCACAGAACAGTGGAATGAAGGGGCACAATGAAAGGAAAGGTGCAAGCATGCACCATTTGGAAAAAAAAATTTAGAAAAGGAGACGGGAGAAAAGCATGATAGGAGGTTGCCTTCTTCCCAATTAGATGCAGAAAATATATGGCAAATTTCAGCCTGGGAAATGAGGGGAAGAATGTCCAAATGCAGAAAGCCTGGTGTTGACTCGCAGCATCCAATAGAAATCCAAAACAAGGCTAAAACAAGATATGTCTCAACTTCGGAAGTGGTCATTGTACAGTTAACATGGAGATAGAGCATATTTGCTTTTTATAAGGAACCCAATTATTTCACTGCATTGGCATTAAGTTCTGCCTATGAGCAGCCCCCTAGGAAGCCTGCGCTCTTCAGCATCCGGACAGCCTGGCTTTCTGCTCATACCGGTTCTGGGCTCAGCTCACATCTGGTTGTAGCTGTTGAACAAGGCGTGTTTGTCTGACAAACCCATTCGCTGTGAAGTTCACAGCATTCTGCATCTTGAAATGTGTTTGAGAACCACATTTTATGAGGCTGAACAATGCAAGCACTGTATAAGAGTTCCTTCGTTCGGTTGACAACCAATTTAATGACACGGCATTGGCCTGGGAAGTGCCCCATCGATTTTTGCCTGGCCATTACATTCTGGGATTATTCGGTTCTCTCCTCTGAAACTCCAAGTCCATATTTTGCTTTCTTGCTGTGCTTACTCGTGTGCTTCTTCCAGCAAGGAGGGTACAGGGGGAGAGAGAAAGCAGCCGAATGGGAAGCATCATTCTCACTCCCTGTATAATTAAGGGACATCCTGCCCCCATCCTGACATTGCTGATAGATGTATTCATTTCCTGTTCAGTCTAATGGCTGCTACCAAAATGCCCTCCAAGCTGTTTTGCCTTCTGGGATTGCAGCTATTGCTTTGTGCTTCAAAAGGAGTCGGTCAGGCAATGCTGCTGTTCCTAATTATAGATACCTGGGAACAATGACATGTCTCTCCACAAGGCCTATCATCAAAATCCATTTTTTCTATCTAACATGGCCAATCTATTGGTTCTCCAAAGCATACAAGTCCCACCTTCCATCTTTGTCAGGCAGCAGGCATGAGTTCCTGAAAGCATCCTAAACAGGAAGTCAGGAGACGATGCACATTTCAATGGAGGAGCTATTGAGACCTGTGCTACCAATAAACATATTATTATTATTATTATTATTATTATTATTATTATTATTATTATTAATTTATTTTCCACTGCCCCCAACAAGCCATCTTGCGGCGGGTTATACAGTAAAACCCCATGTAAAACACAACTATATATCTCCATTAAAATTATATATCCCTGCAGCAAAAATCTACCTCCCACCCCCACAGCCACTACAGGCTGCCTCTCAGTGCACCATAGGGTACTACGGATGCTGGCAGTCCACCAGCGGCAATGGTGTGGCCCGGTGGCAGTCTCTTCTGAGGGTCCATCTGATCTTCCATGCTCCTGCCTCAACCGTAGACCTGATGGAAGAGCTCTGGCTTGCAAGCCCTACGAAACACCAAAAGCTTCCACAGGGCCCTCAGCTCTTCTAGCGGATCTTTCCACCAGATATAGGCCAGAACCAAAAACCTCCTGTCCCTGGTTGAGGCCAGGCCAGGGACCACCAATGAGTTAATACCCACAAAGCATAAAGCCCTGCAGGAGGCATAGTCACTCAGATATGTGGTTCCCAGACCACAAAGGGCCTTAAAGGTCAACACCAAAGCTTGAACCAGATCCAGGCCACAAGTGGTAACTCATCCAGCTGCCTCAGCAGTACTTGGATATGGGCCCTCCAAGGGGTTCCTGTGAGGACCCTAGAAGCCACATTTTGCACCAGCTGCAATTTCTGGGTCAGGGACAAGGGCAGGCCTGCATAGATCGAGTTACAGAAGTCAGTTCTGGAGGTGACTGTCACATGGATCACCATGGTTAGGTGCTTCAAAGACAGATAGGATGCTAGTAGCCTCGCCTGACATAGATGGTAAAATGCCTGGCGGGCTACCTTCATGACCTGTAGCTCCATAGATAGCAAGGCATTGAGAGTCACCCCTAAGTTTCTGGCCAGGGCTGCAGTGTTCAGTTGTATTCCGGCCATAATGCGTAACTGGACTTCCTGTCCTGCCTTCTTCCCTCCCAACCATAGGACCTCCATCTTGCAGGGGTTGGGTTTCAGGTGACTCTGCTTGAGCCATCCAGCTACAGTTTATAAATGTTATTTCACTAACTGAGAATAGTGATCGCCTTGCTTTTAAGTCTAGATCACTGCACAGAAGTCCAGCATGACCACGTGTGACTTCAGAAGAGGAAATATCTTAAAACCAAGGGGGTTAATCAAAAGATATCTGAAAAGGTGGGTGTAAAAGGTTAGATCCTTTAGGGATGACTGGAAAATATTTAAATCCACAATAGTGGAAAATCAGATCGAATACTGTCAGATCTGCCAGCATGGTTAATGAACAAGTGAAGGAAGCTGTAAAAGGCAAGAAGGTTTCCTTTGAAACGTGGAAGTCTTTCCCAAAGTGAATGAGAAAGAGCAAAGGTTCTGATAAAATAAAGATATGCTGATAATAGTATAGAAGAATAGGTTTTTATATCCCACTTTCTTCTACCTTCTCAAAGAGGCTTACCATTGCCTTCCCTTCCCCTCCCCACAACAGTCACCTTGTGAGGTAAAGATGGGGCTGAGAGAACTCTGAGACAATAGTGGCTGGGCCAAGGTCACCAAAGCAGGCTTCATCTGGATGAGTGGGGAAGCATACCTGGCTATCCAGATTAGAGTCCTCTGCTCTTGACCACTACATCACACTGCAAAGGTAAAGGTCCCCTGTGCAAGCACCGAGTCATGTCTGACCCTTGGGGTGACACCCTGTAGCATTTTCATGGCAGACTCAATACAGTGTGGTTTGCCATTCCCTTCCCCAGTCATTACCATTTTACCCCCTCCCCCCCAGCAAGCTGGGTATTCATTTGGAAAGATGGAAGGCTGAGTCAACCTTGAGTTGGCCACTGTGATCAAACTCCCAGCCTCATGGTCAGAGGTTCAGACAGCATGTCGGCAGCCTTACCACTCTTCGTCACAAGAGGCTAATATCCACAAGAGGTTAATACAGACCTCATTTGACAAGTCAGGAAAGAATCATTGTTTAGAATCACAGTTTACCTCCCCCCCCCCAAACAATCTGGAGCTGGTGGGATTGCCAGCATTCAAACCTCACAATAATTTGGAGCAGAATAGCTATCAAACCCACAGATTATATACCAGAACTAAGAATGCCTGCAAAGAGGAAGAAAATAATTTAAATCCTAATAGCTATGAAAGGGCTGTTCTGCAGCCATCTTGATTTCCGTGCAGAAGTGGGTTTGTGACTAGCTAGGCTCTCTAGAAGCATCAATGCACAAGTGAACGAAGCAGAAAAGTTAATCTTAGATGAGAATAGATGTCTCCAAAGGCACGTAGGTTTTGCTATTTGTATGTATGACAATGCATTGTTGCCTGGTTGTTATGACAACTCCAGGTGTTAAGAGGCTTATCTATGGGGCCTGCTGTGCTTAAAAGTACCGGAGAGCGGAGTGTGTTTGTGTGCATTGATGAATGGAAAGATGGAAGATGTGGAGGGGATTGATGAGAAAGAAAAGCAAGGGGGAGATAGATTACAACCTTTCTCACCAAGCCTTCCTCATACTGAGCATATATGCCTAGTCCCCTGGTAAGCATATTTGTTGTTGTTCTTTTCCTTCTGATTTTCCATGTTTAAAGCTACGACCTAGGCAAGTCTCCAGTATGGGCTGCTGGAGCTGGATACACATCCAAGTCCAGGGTTGCCTGGAGATTTGAGGTTAATGGCTGCAGAAAACCAAGTCTGAGGAGGGGAGGGAGCTCAGGGGGGTGTGATGATGCAGTTCACCTTCTCAAGATGGCATTTCCTCCAGGGCAATGGGATCGATAGCCTGGAGATCATTTTTAATTCCATGTTCTCTCTGGAGGCTGGCCGTCTGAGCAAGTGCTGTTATGGCTAGACCTTGGGGCAAAAGTCAGGGGTTCGGCTCCTGGCAGCTTTGGAAATAGCATTCAACACACATGCGCTCTGACTTCATGGCTATCTTGAATTGCAGGCTGGCACTGTGCCAAGAAAGACACAATTCCTGATGTGGCATTAACATGGCCACAGCTTTATTAACACCAACCCAAAACTGAGGGTTGGCCCCAATTCGGACATGCAGGAGGAAGCCCGTCCCTCCCAGCCATTTGGCTGCAATGACCCAGAGCCCAGAGGTGCCCTGGTACCGTCCTTCCCAGCTGGGAGGACGTTCCTTTGCTCTGGGGTTCTCCATGCGGGAAGCAACCTATGCGGGGAGCCAATGGATGTCCATCTCAATTTGGAGCTATAAGAATGCAGCACTCCCTAAGAAATTTGCTTGTACGAAAGTGAGTTACAAAGTAATCCTGTACAGAGCCATTCCATTGTAAGCCAACTGAATTCAAAAGACACAGAGTAGAGTAATTCTGCTTAGGATTGCACTGTAAATACTATTACCTCCTGTTCACAATTCTCATTGGGCAGTTTTCCAGAAGTTATTGTTGAATGTTCATTCTATTACTACCTAAAATAGACTTATTTCCTGAATTTATGGTAGAGGAAATAGTCATTCTAGGAGATTTTGCTTTGTGAGAGCAGTAACAAGTAAGATTACTCCACCTGTGTATTCAAGGGGAGGATCTTGATCAAAAATCTCAGGCTGAGGCAGACTTTGAAATTAATAACAAAGATTTAATTGAAAAATGAATAAAAAGTCTCTTACATGCACGCACACTATTTAAACTAAACAAGCATACAGAAGAAAGAAAAGAGTTGAGATGGCTGCAGTAGAGGATTAAGTTTTGGTTTTTAGCAAAGGTTTTAATAGCTATTGCCCATGACATGCAGGAGTCCAGCATGGAGGTTCATGTAAAGAAGCAGTGAAGAACAAGCCAATATACCATGCCAGATGCATGTTGGGTCCAAATAATGCACACAAGCTAGGTCTGGAGCACTGGTTTAAATAGCTAAAAATGTGAGACCAGAATTAAGCAGCTACCCACAAAATAAGAGATATTTGGGAGACGATATTTCCAGGTGCTAGGGGTCATTTAGGGGGATTAACCAACTGCCAGATGCCAATGAATCCTTTGTCCACATTGTTTCAGGGTGTGAGAAAGTTTAGTGGCCCAGCCCCATTTGTGCAATTAATTGTATTACTTCTGTGATAGTTAGGAATCCTCTTAGACAAGGTTGACACCTCACATGGACCCAGTATTGGCCTATTTCTGAAATGCAAAAATATTACCAAAAATATTAGTAAATGGAGGTTTGCAGCTGCATTCCTCTTTGTGCACAGAGAAGGGGATCTTGGGGCTCTATGCTTTGCCTTTTGAGTAAGTGAACACCTTACCATCCTAAGGTGGAAGATCATTAAGTCTTGTGTCTGCATTGGCCTAATGGCTTAACTGTACTATTGTGTTTATGTTTAGCAAAGTGGCAGAGAGGAAATAGGGGGAAGAGTGGAAAGAGGAGGAAAAGGTCACCAGGGAACGAATTGGAAGAAAAGGCATTATTTCTGGTTTCATCTCTGCCTTTTAATTGGCTAGATTAGAAGAACAGGAGACCTGAGAAATGTTCCAGTGGGAACCACAAGGTCTAGCTCAGATTCACTGGCTGGTCACCACCTGTCCCTCAGATCTTGTCATTTAGCTGGCATTGCTACTGATTTGGTGCTCTAATGCTCTGCCAAAGTGCATAATCCCATGTCCCTTCAGCACATTGTTCCAGCATCTAGCAGGGCATTAGTTTCTTTCAACATTAACCTGGAATCAAGAGTCTGGGTTCAATGCGAAACATCTTTCTGGAACAATTTTCCCTAGACATCAAGTTGGGCTACAACTCTCAGGGACTGCACCCTTCATCACCCAAAGGATCCAGCACAGGCAATATGGATTTCCATGTGAGCTTTCCATTTCTCTCCTGAAATCCTCAGGTAGGAAGTAGAAGAGTCTTTTTATTAGAAAAATGGAGCATGTGTTGGTGAGGGGAGCTAAATCCTGTACCTTCCCACACCATACCTCACTGTGCTTCATTCCTTTCAGCATTCTTCTCAGTTGACTTCCTGCATCAAAATGTGGCTGAAAGAAAATATGCTTCAAATGGGGCATATTATTTACATTAACTGGGGGTGGGAGATTATAGGGACTAGTTGTAGTCTCAGCATCTCCCCATCTGAGTGTCTACCTTTAGTACCTGCAGGATTCTATATGAAGGCATATCTAGGCAGCTAGTTCAGGTCTGGGTCAAGGTGCTTCCCCTCCCCATTTCCATAAAGCAGGGACAGGCTGGGGCTCCGTGTAGTTACACACGGAAGGCTCTCTGTCTCATTCTGATATTCCAGCCGTTCCACCCCACCAACTCAGGATTTGTGGGCTAATTCCAACTGCACCAGCCTAGTGACAGGCAGATAATGGGCTTCCCGTGGCCCAGCCGAGTCTCAAAAGGCAGAGAACAAGACTGTGCTCTGGAAGCGGTGCGTGCCCTTTGAGCATCAGCCAGGCCTGCCAGATCAGAGTCTGGATGGATTTGATCTCTGGGAGGGATGCTGTTGTCTCTTTCTCAGCTTCTGTTCCTGGAATATCAAAAGCCCTCTCTTGCTTGAATGGCTTTCTCCCCGCAGCAGTCTATCAAAGGAAGGAAACTCGTTCCAGACAATCATTTTAAAAAATGGTCATGAATGGTGTACCGCTTTAAATGCTCACACACGGTGCTATGTGAACCTTCTATTTGAGGTATGCCTTTTCCCCAAGGGTGTCCATCTTCCTCCCGCCAGCCTTATTATGCATTGTCCAGAGCTTCTTGCCATTTATCTATGTGGGGTCTCTCTGCAGGGGACACATTCCTTCTACTTCCACCCCCCATGTCATTGACAGAGATAAAAACTCACTGGAATACTTCCTGGTGGCTGCTGGCTAGGACAGGTACCGCCTGGTGAACCCTCCGCCAGAGAGAAGAAATACCTAGTTCACAAACATCAAGAGGAAAAGAGCTCTCTTCTGGAGAGGGGGGAATCTGATTTTTCCTGTCTTTTATTTGACCCTCTTCCTCCCAAGCACAAGGCAATTTGGATGGAGGTTCCATATCATTTTGTTGGGAGGCAGAGACTGCAACTTATTAGGGTGAGAGGAGATGGGTGGTAAACCAGAAACTGTTGTTGAGGTTTGGGAGGCTGTGAATCACTGATACTCCTATCCCCAGAATCTTACTTTCAGGATCTGTGACTTTCTGGGGAGACTGGTCTGCCAGTCTCTCTTCTGACTTTTTGGCCTTGCAATATCTTTTTCTCTTACTTTTCCTGCAACAATTTATTAGCAACTGGTCATCCTTGTGCCAGATTTTGAGACCCCTCCGCAGGATTCCAGAATTCACCCCACAAAACCTGTTTTTATTATCTCATTGTGTAGTTACATATGGTAAGAAAATGGACCCATTTCCTTCTTCCTGCTGCAGTAAACAGATTTTCTCTGCATGTTTGAACTGTTACAGTCTTTGGCATCGCTGTTCTACTTCCTCACAAGGATGGGTCAGGGTGGGCATCCCAAGTGACAAATGTTGCTCAGTTTCCAAACATCAGCCTGTTCTGCTGACGATGGGCTAAGCACCACTTGGATTAATTTGGCAATTCAGCCCCACCCAGCCTTCCTTCCAGCAGACTTTCTGCAAATCCTTCAGAAAAGGGGTGTGGGAAGCAGGCTGATCAAGCATTCTCACTCAGAGTCTACCTTGTGTCCTTCACCCTCTCTTCTGTCTAGCTGTGCTGCCATTGCTGTTTTACTATGGGAAGCTGTTCTCTGCTTATCTTTCTCCTGCTGGCTGCCTTAGTGGTTTTCTGAGATCTGATTCTGCCACAAGATACCTTCTAAATAGGGTCACCAACCTACAGGTGGTGGCTGGAGGTATCTCTTCTGGGCATATAACACAGTTCAATGATCCGCAGAGAGCGTGGAGAACAGATCTGTTTTCTGAAGACACTTTAAGGTGGCTTTTCTACAATCACTTTGTAACTTTCAAAAATCACAGTACCCTTGATCCACTGCAAAGCTCTCACGGAAGACTCTACAATCCAAATTGCCCAGAGACCGCAGAAGAGGGGGCCTTCTGGTCTCTGGCACCAGCTAGAAGGGGCCTTGGGAAGTCTGTACCCCCTTCTCTCTCAGAAAGAACACTAGGACAAGAAGAAAGCCAGCTTAGCCCCAATTTTGCTGAGACAGTTGTTCTGGGACTGTGAAGACAAGGGGAAGGTGGCTCAGGCACGTGCCAGTGGCTAAGTTTCCAAGGGATGCTTGGCAAAGTTTTTTGGAATCCTTTATTCTGTTGTAAGCTGCCTTGCAGAACACCGGGTTGCAGAGCAAGGTATAAATCTTTAATTAAATAACTGAGGGGCATACATGTAGCTAAAAAAAAAAAAAAAATCCCCCCCTTAAATCATTTACAAGAGAAACGGTTTACTTGATTCGTAAGGATTGCAGCAGCCATTTCATGAGATACACCAAGGAAAAGAGAGGAGCGATTCATACATGGAAGAGCAGAGTGGAAATAAATTAGTTAAACTCAGAAGAATTGCAAACAAGAAAGGAGGAGAGAAGATCAGAGCTAAGGAGGGGATAAAAGAAGCCAGAAGTGAGCGAGTGCCTCAATAAAAAGTAGCTGGGAAGGTCAACTTCTTAATAGGCATTTTCCATCTCAATCAGACCTTAAAGTGGGTTGAGAACGAAGAAACCTAATTGTTGTCAGCAGGCTCAGTTTGAAATGATTTAGGATTAGAATCAACAGAGAAAAGCAGGGGCATTGTTTCAGATTAGCTGGGGTAGGAAGGGACTACTCTTGGGCATAATACAAATTAAATTGCAAAAACACAGCACATTTAAAAAAAAATGTTGTACTTTATAATAACCAGAAATACTGAGAAGGGGAGAGAGCTTCTTTTAATGGCACCCCTGGAACAAATTACATGCTGGTGTGACAGATGGGCCTGTAAAAATTTGGATTTCTGCATCCATTTATAAATATGGCTTGAGAAATGCAAATCTGAAACTGTCCAAGCTAATAACGTACTCAGGTGATGAACAAAAGTTGGTTAGATGATATAAGAGCAGGCAAAGGTTTCTCAAATAGGGGAGCACAAACTTCTGTATCTGGCCTTTGACCTTTCAAATGTTAGCAAGGAGGGAAAGTCTTGTTGCATATGCATGGCTAGGGAAGAAGGGACTGAAATATACCTAACCTGTCTTTGGCTTTTGTGAAGACACTCAGTTGTATAGGTTAACAGCATATTTTCAGCTCCGCAGAAGTTCAGTTTTTAAACGAATGGAAAATGGAAACTTTTTGATTCCATATTAAGAACTTTCTACAAGGAGGCTTTAAAGGTCAATGCATGGTGGAGCCTATTTTGGCCACATTTTTTTTAAATGTTCATTTTATTGTACTTCTTGAAAAATCCATTTGATTTCTGTTCATTTTACTTTTTTTTTATTTGGTATAGTTTCCATTGGGGACAGCAAGGAAAGCTCTTTCCTGCTAAACTAAGAGCAATGTAGCTCTGAAGGGCAAGCCTCTGGATGGGCTGGAGGTGGGGTTGGCAGTGCACCTGCTTAGTGCACCTGCTTAGAAAACATGGGGAACATCCTGGAAGAAAAATGTCTTGCCCTCAAACTGACCCTCAAAGGAAATCAGACCACAGCTAGGAGCCAGCATGGTGGAGCGGAGTCAAGGACTCTAATTGGGAGAATTGGGTTTGATTCCCCACATTCCTCCATATGAAGCCTTTGAGGTGACCTTGGGCCAGAACTCTCAGCCCCACCTACCTCACAATGTGACTATTATGGGGAGAGGGAGAAAATGATAATAAGCCATTTTGAGAAAAGCAGGGTATAAAAGCCAACTCTTCTTCTTCTTTTAGGAATCTCCAGTAATCTCATTAATGCCTTTCCTCTTCCTATTGTTATTAACATGTTTATCCACAAAAGAGACTCCTTATTAGCATATCTGTAAAGCTACACCCATATTTGGAACTAGACAGCTCCAAAACCACAAGTATTGCACAATTTGAATTAAATCCAGAGCCCTGTAGCAAGTGAAACCCCAATAGTACCCACTCCAGGCCCAAGTCAGCTCTTGGCTAAGTAATTTATAAAGGCCCAGTGGCTGTAGCAGGGAAGAAGGAAAGTTCTCTCTGTAAGCTCGTGTCAAAATAGGAGAAATTGCTAAATTTTGGTTAAGAAAGCGACCCTCTCATAAGTATGTGGAAGTAAGAGAAAAGAGAAGTCGTATTTAAACTAGCCAAGATTTCTAGGAGGGTCACCAGCAAGAGGATCATCTAGACAATGGAAACTCAGAGCAATCCAGGGAGGCACAAGCACAGAGTTCAAAGACAACATCTCAAGAAACCAAACTTATTTCCTCTCAGTACACAGCAGGAGCAAAACTAAGCATGACTTGGGGTTGGGAGCTAGCTTGCTCCTTGCCATCCCTGAGAAGTCCCCCCTTTGATCTTTTCTGGGCTCAGGGGAGGTGGGGGTTTCTGGTAGAGGCACCAAATTTGGCTGCGAGCCTCTTCACAGAAGAGCTCACAAGTTGTCAAGAGATTTGACCAGGAGGTCCAACTCCCACCATTTCCTATGAGAATTTATGAACAGACCAGAGAATCTATTTTTTCTCATCATAGGTCCAATCTTTTTGCAACTTGGGAATTCTTTTGAGGAGAGGCTTCTGCAGCCTCTCTGCAAGTTTGTTTGTTTGTTTGTTTGTTTATCTATTTATCTATTTATCTATTTATCTATTTATCTATTTATCTATTTATCTATTTATCTATTTATCTATTTATCTATTTATCTATTTATCTATCATGCTTCTATACCGCCCTCCCCCAGAGGCTCAGGGCGGTTTACATTATAACAGAGAACCATACATAAAACAGTCTGTAGAACATGTACATCGATAACCAACAATTGCAACCAAACACAACACAGTATAACAATAAACAATCGCAGTACAAACAGGTCCAGGGCTTGTTGATGGGATTCTGAAGGGGTGGCTTATTGATTGAATTCTGAGGGGGGGGCGGGGGTCGTTGTAGATTGGTCGTTGTAGATTACGCCTGGTCTCGACCAAATGCCTGGTGGAGGAGCTCCTTTTTGCAGGCCCTGCGGAACTGTTTAAGCTCCATTTCATGCCTCTACCTCAACCCCCTCCCCCAAGAATCCAGAAATGAAATGGGAAAAATCCCCAAATTTGCCAAATCGATTTCGGATTTGGTTGAATTCAATCAAATCAGAACAAACCACAGGCAATTTGTAAGAATGAGATTCAGTCCAAATCAGTTCAGAATGAACCTGAAATGGCCTGATTTTTTTCTTGCACATCCTGGAGCTGAACCATAAAAATATGGTTTGCCATCCCTAGCTGCTTCATGTATGGAAAGGGCCAATGGCTCATGGTGGTTTATGACTTTTCCCGGTAGCATAATGGCCAATCTTCCTTCATGGATAGAATGGGGCAGTAGTGGCCTCATTCTGAGCTCTTCCAAAATGTCATGACAGAGAGATTCATTTTTAATTAAATTAACCCACAGATGGCTAGTTATTTCAAAGCTCCTGTTGCAAAAGCTAAGGGCAGAGATCCCATCCACTAATGGAATAAATGGAAACGTGTACAGTGGCTGCAAAACTGTATCACTCACCTTCTTCAAAGGCAGAGTAAAGCAGAGCAGTGACATCTTTGTCTCAGGTGTTTTTCCAAATGCCTGTTCAGAATCATTCGGGCACGTGGCAGTGCGCCAGCTGTGTGCACTGCTGTCTGTCAGCACCTTTAAAGTGGCATAAAAGGAAGAGGATGTTGTTAGGCACGCAAATGGCTATGATTTCCATTCCCTGTGAATGGCATGTAGATGTATTAGGGATGCAAATGGGAAGGGAGTGACGGAGCAGCGGTAAACACAAGGCTGAGCTGCCGGAGAGGTGAATGCGCTGGCAGACTTGGAAGAACAATGGCAGTTCAAGGAAGATCAAGAGGAAGAACAGTGACAGTTTGCAAGCTTTTGCATCACCCCAAACAGAATGCAGACACCCCAGACAAGGAGGAAATTCTTTCCTGCCTATTAGTCATGATCAGTGACAATGCACTCTGAAGCCAGCCTTTGATATGACAGTTTTGTTTATCAGAGTTGCATTCCCCTGAAAGACCACAAGAAAAGAGGCACTGGAATGCCAAAATGGAAGGGTCTTGTGGATCGCATGCTAGGTAGAACCAGAGCTCTTTGCCAAACCTGTGCTTGGATACAGAAGTCAAATGGATGGTAAGGAGCAGTTGTGAACTAGACACTGCAGGGTGCTACAGACCCAGTGCAGGCCTAAGGCCCCTCAGATCAGAATTGGTTCTTCTTCTCCTCATACCTAAGAACATCAAGACCTCCCAATCCATTGGTTGGTGCAGATAAGTGAGACTAAGTAATTCTCATGCAACTTGGAGTTTCAGATCTTCCTGAAGGCCTGGTAGGCATGTAGGCCACATCCAGATGCACCAGGTCCTCTCTGGCCCCCAGCAGACGGAGGGGTAGAGTTGTCAGCTCCAGACGGGGAAACTCCTGGAGACTTGGGAGTGGAAACTGGGGAGGACAGGGACCTCAGTGGAGTATAATGCTACAGAGTCCACCCTCCAGAGCAGCCATTTTATTCGGAGGAACTGATCTCTTTAGTCTGGATATGAGTTGTAACGCCAGGGGATCCCCAGGTCTCATATGGAGGCTGACATCCACTCCCTTCTTCTGCCTCAGATTGGATAGGACAAATCTATACAGATGGCTCTTCTGTCCAAATTTCACCCTTACTAGTACACATTACTTTTGAACAAGCAAGCTGTGCAGTTTTCCATCTGACGGCATGAATGATAGAGAGGGAGGCAACAGCAAACTCATTTAACTTGCAATTAGTGTCAAATATATGTTTGAGATCTGATTCTTCTCCAATAGTATTTGGTGCAGCTACAACAGGAAATATTATATAGATCCCAGTTTGACAGATAAAGTGTTATGGGCTGACATTTTACGTTTCAAATCAAAACGGTCTCCTTCAGTATCCTCAAAATGGCACTGTTATTGAATATTCACAGTATTTAAGTATAACCAGTTAACCAGCTAAATGCCAGAAGGTAATTGGTTACATATCTTTCATTGCTTGACAATATGAGGGTTTCTTGGGTTTCGGAGCAGAGATTGCTTAATGTGGCATCACAACATCTACAGAAACAATAGCTAATGCCCAAATTGTGTGCCAAGACTGAGCCTGGTAATGACAACAGAATTTTGCATTGCCCTTTATGGTGTAGTGGTTAGAGTGTTAGATAAGGTTGCCAGCTCCCGGTTGAGAAACACCTGGAGACTTTGGGGGTGGAGCCTGCAGAGAGTGAGGTTTATGGAGGGGAGGGACTTCAATGGGATATAATGTCATAAAGTCTACCTTAGCAGCCCTTTTCTCCAGAGAAATTGATCTCTGTTGGCTGGAGATGAGCTGTAATTCCAGGGGATCCCCAGGTCCCACCTGGAGGCTGGCATCCTTAGCGTCAGACTAGGATTTGGCATGCCTTTGCCAAGAAAACTTGCTGAGGCTCATCCTAATGTGCATCTCGTGCCTGTTGTTGTGAACATAAAGGGTACACGTGTCTCATCTTTCTTCTTAATTTTGTGACCTTCCTGGAGGGTAAATGGAGGAGAGATGTGTCTGGCAAAGAAGTGCAAAAATACTGAAGTTCTATGTTGAGAAAATGCTCAGTTCTCATCCTAAGGAAAAGCATCACTGGGCAGATTCTCCAGAGTTACCTGGGCAATTTCAGTGCCTGTGCAGATCAACCCAAAATTACTGAAATATCAGAAGTACAAAAACCTTTATCTAAGCCACCATGGAACAGCTCACATTGGCTTTGTTGATTAAGGATTAATACGATAATGCTTAGAATTTCTATAGCCCTTTTGAGTCCTTGAATTACTTCACATTATCTTCTCAGTGGACCTTACAATAACCCTGCCAGGTAAGCTCCTATTATCATCCCCTGCAGGGAGGGGCTGAGGACCTAATCTTGTATATGTGAGTGAGGAAGGCTTAACACCTCTCCCCTGTGCACTGTGGCATCACATGTGCTTACTAGCTCATAGGGAAATGTGGAACTCCTGACTTCCTTGCTTTGTAGCCTAAACTCTTATGCCAAAATATTTGAAAAAGTGTTGGTTTTTATAACCTACTTTTCACTACCGGAAGGAGTCTCAAAGTGGCTTATAAACACCTTTCCCTTCCTTTCTCCACAACATACACCTTGTGTAGTAGGTGGGGTTGAGACAGCTCTAAGGGAACTCTGACTGGCCCAAGGTCACCCAGCTGGCTGCACATGGAGGAGTGTGAAACCAGAAGAAGTAGAGTTGTTTCTTATATGCTACTTTTCTCTACCAGGAGGAGTATCAAAGCTGCTTACAATGGCCTGCCCTTCCTCTCCCCATAACAGACACCTGTGAGGTAGGTAGGATTGAGAGAGCTCTGACAGGACTGCTCTGTGAGAACAGAACTATCTGGACTGTAACTAGCCCAGAGTCACCCAGCCTGTGGAGGAGTGGAGAATCAAACCCAGCTCGCTAGATTAAAAGCCATTGCTCTTAACTACTACAACAGTTTTTCCAGATTAGACACCACTACTCTTAACCACTACACTGCACTGGCTTTCACCTTGCTCCCACTATGCTCTGCTTGCCAAAATCCTGCATATGCAGTTTTATTTATTTAAAACATTTGTATGCCACCTTTCCATTCAATGACGGTCCACAAGACAGCAAACATAGAAAAAATTATTTCAGCAATTATAAATACAGTTGTTATAAAATGATTAGATACATATAAGGGGTCATATAATTTGTTCTTACAACCTAGTACTGGTGAGATGACCCTCTCCACTGGAGGTTTTTGCCCAGCCTTGTTATGAGAAATCTTTTAAAGCAAGGGTGATGCCAGGAATCTTTGGCAAGCAAAGTATGCCACTGAGCTATGCCAGCTAACCCAACTGCAGCCATATGAGGCCAAGGTGAGAAGGGCTCCAAGTCACAATGAGGATCCTTAAATGGCCACGACCATCCTGTTGTCAAGTAGCCCTCTCTGAAGAAAAGCTCGATGGGGAGGTAGAGTACAAAGCTACCTTTGAGGTAGAATTTACTTGCTAAACCCAGGAGCAGATCACAGATGAAAGAAAGCAGGAAGCTGCATTTTCCTCCTCAAGTAGGCACACAAAATGCCCCTCACTTTAATTTCCCGCAAATTAATTAGGTTTATTTATTGCTTGTGTCAGAACGAGGGCTACTGTAAATCAAGCAATTAGCAGCTTTCTCACATAGGAGTCAGAAGAGGCAGCTGCCAGAAATGAGTTACTCTCCTGTTCATATTTTATTCACTACCTATACATTTAACCGATATTGCAATCTGAATTTATGGCATCATTATAAGATGGGGGAATTCTGGGGGCTAAACAATGCGGTCCTAAGCAGCTACACTCTTCCGAGGCCATTACCTTCAGTGGACTTAGAAGGCTATAAGGGTGCCAGACTCCCCCCATGCCAGAGGAGGGAGTCCCCTGCCAGAACCTGCCTCCCAGCTGCCAGTCAGCTGGCCAGCGGGGGACTTATCAGGAGAAAGTCAAAGGCCCAGACTATGATGCCAGCACTGCACAGGGAGGGATGCCATCACACCAGCAACATCTGGACAACACTGGAATTTGGGCAAAAACACTATAGAACAGTGGTTCTCAACCTTCCTAGTGCCACGACCCTTTAATACAGTTCCTCATGTTGTGGTGACCCCCAACCATAAAATTATGCAAGTGTTCTCTCACAGAAATTAAACCAAAACTGACCAATGGCGTGAAGATCCATTGTTCATGATTGTATACAAATTGGGTTTTTCCCAGGGTTCTGCCTCTTGTCCCGCCATGCCGATCTCACTCTTTTCCATTGCTTCAGACAGTCAAATGCTCTCTCAATCAACCCCGCAAGGATGTTGTGTTCCAATCCCCGGGTTGACAACCACTGCTATAGAAGAAGCAGATTTTATTATGGGCTTTGCCCAAATACACACCATCACAGTAGTGTCAGTGTGATGCCATCACTTCTTCTTGTTGTGGGCAACATAGCCAGAGCCCTCCTCTTTCTCCTATCCTCCTCCTCCTCCTTGTCTTCATCATCATCATCATCATCATCATCATCATCATCATCATCATAAAGATTTATTGACTGCCCCACCCTATAGGCTCGGGGAAGCTCACATCAATAAAAACATATACAAAGTAGGTATAAAACATTCAGAGGCAATAGTTTTTAAGTTCTTAACCTAAAAACCCTCTTGAGTGTTCCAGTTCTAATCACTTGGGTCTGAATGATTCTGAAGTTGATTTTGTGTCCGGATTTCAGAATGGATAGGAAAGTGGAGAGAGAGGTGGGGCCTTTCTGATGTCATGTTGGGTTTGTGTAAGTCCTAAGTCCCCCCATCCCCCAATGGTGGCCAGGACAGACCTAGCAACCCTATTTGGATAGCACTGCCAGTGTGACATTATCAGCTTTCTATGGCTCCAAGACTAGACTAAGGTTGGGACGTGCTAAGAAAAATCCCAATGCTATCCTGGCCTCACACTGGTTAACAAAAGGTACAATATCCATGAAGCTGTTCCTCTGTGTTGGAGTGGTCCCTGGAACTTGCCTAGGTGGAAAATTGAGGCATTTCTGGAATGCAAATGAGGGTTACAGTCACTTGATGATAGGGATGCCAGGTTCCAGGTAGGGCCTAGAGTTCTCCTGGAATGACAACTCATCTCCTGACTACAGTAATTAGTTCCCCTGGAAAAAAATTACAGCTCTGGAGGGGGGACTGTATAGCAGCACTACTCTGCTGAACTTCCTCCCCTTCCCATACCAAATTCCACCAACTTCAGGCTCCAATTTTCAGAAACCCACCCTCCAGAAGGAGGGATCAGATCTTTGCTGTCTGGAGATCAGTTGTCATTCCAGGAGGTTGCCAGGTCCCACCTGCAAATTGGCAACCTTCCTGGCTGCTCCGGCAAAGGATTGTAAGGGATAGAAGGGGAGGTGAGGGATCTGGGTGGGGCCTCCACCACCTGCCCCCTGATTCTGTCGAGCCCTCTCAAGCCTTCATCCCTCATTGCTCAATTGTGCCAATAGCTGCTTGAAAACAGCTACCATGTGCTCTCCGGAGCAGCCAGGAGTCCACAGCTGGCCCAACCTGCAGCCACAGCTGCTGTAAGCAAGCCAGCGGGCCAAGCCCTGCAAGAGCAGCAGCCACTGTGAACATGCTCATCCTCTTTCGGGCGGGGGGGGGGAGCTGACTCTGGCAGCAGCTTCTGCCCAGAGCCCTCACCCCAATGGCTAAAGCAGGGGTAGTCAACCTGTGGTCCTCCAGATGTCCATGGACTACAATTCCCATGAGCTCCTGCCAGTGTTTGCTGGCAGGGGCTCATGGAAGTTGTAGTCCATGGACATCTGGAGGACCACAGGTTGACTACCCCTGGCCTAGAGGGTGAGGGATGGTCGTTGGGAGGGAGGCCTGTTTAGGATGCCAGTGCAAATGACGACGATTCATGTTAGCTTTGGCATCTGGCCTGCTCATAAAGGTCTGGCACCAGTGAGATCTTGGCTGTTCTTAGACCTATCCTTCCTCCATTTTAGCTGTAAACAGCATGTATATTCTGATTTTGTTTTATAGGAAATCCTTAAAAACCTTTTGATTCCAAGTCTACAGTAAGGTGCGAGTTTTTTACAATACCTCAATTTCAGGTCTGTGCTATCAAGGCTTGTTCTCTTGTTGATCCTGAAGTTCCTTTTACTGCTTGCAGAAGAAGCTTACGGTGTGCGGGTCGCCTGAAACGAACCACCTGCTGCTTCGGAAAACTTCACTGAGGTTGGAGAAGACCTCTCTGGATGCGCAAGGCTTAGGCTGGAAAGTCCTAACGCCCTCCGGGGCCTGGGGCCTCCGATTGCGGGACAGTATTTGTATGAAAAACGAGGCCTGCACGAATCCCATTTCTGAGTCAGAGGGTTCTTGGGCTAAGAAGCTGCCAGTTGCTCGCGTGAGGCACACCTGCGCTGCTTTCAGGCAAGTTATTTAGAGCCTTCCCTCCCCACCCTGCTTTCTGTGACACAAATGCGGCTGCTAGTCAGGGTTTGGCAGCCAGCCTAAAGAGCACTTTCCACGCGGATGCACAGCATCCCCACCTCTGTAATACAGAGTATTTACTTCAACAAAACGAGAGGCTGAGGAGACCCCACAGCGATGCACTGGCAACTGCTGTTTCGCCTGATTCCCCGGGGGCAAGGTAAGTAACGAACAGATGTTATCCCCAAATGGGTCGTTTCTCAAAGCCTGGCAGGGAGCCAGCCTCTCTAAAGGGACTGTTCTTGGCTGCCAGCTCTCTTTTAATTAGGAAGCGGGCGGGAGGGAGGGGAATCAAAGAAAGAGAGCGGACCCGAGACACGGGAGAAGGGGTTAAAAAAAGAGACGGGACACGCAGGAATTGCTTTCAGTTATGGGGAAATAAACAGATGTCTCTGTGAGAAGACAGTGTGGGGAGGGGTACAGAAAACCCTACTCTCCGATGGTGAAGGTTGCCTGATTTTCAAATCACTTGTTTGTCTTATTTTATCATAGCCTTGAGTTAGGCCTCTTCACAAGCCTGTTCCCATGGATAGGAGGGGGCTCTTGCACAGCTGCCCCCTCACATCAAGTTGCAGCTGACCTCCCCACGGTGTTTTCCAGGCAAGGGACATTCAGAGGTGGTTTGTTATTGCCTTCTTCTGCATAGAGGCATTGGTTTTCCTTGGTGGTCTCTCATCCAAACTCTAACTGGGGTTGACCCGGCTTAGCTTCCAAGAGCTAATGAAATCAAGCTAGCCTGGGCTATCCAGCTCAGGACAGCATAGCCTGACATTCCCAAAGAACCAGACAAGACCCACTTTCTTTGACCCTGAGGAGTCTTGGTGACCTTGTGGAACCTTAGCAACACCTTCTGGATGGTGAGCTGGTGCCAGGACTTCTGCACTTGTGTCTATCAATGTATAGATGTTGGCGATACTCTTCTAGTCCCTGCACTGTAGGAGTAAGTATGTCACTGGGCAAGAACAGACCAATCTTTCGAAAGTCTAAATCAAATCTCACCAGTCCCTAGAGTTGCCACGTCCTCCCTGGCCACTGTGGTTGGGGACGGGTTGTCAGATCCCATTTGGGAAACTCCTAGAGATTTGAGGATGGGGGCTGGGGGAGGACAGGCATCTCAGCGAGGCACACTTCCATACAGCCCCCCCTCTAGAGCACCTATTTTCTGCAAGGGAACTGATTTCAGTAGTCCAGAGTTGAGTTAGAATTCTGGGGGATCCCCAGCTCCTTCCTGGAGGCCATTATTCCTACCAGCCCCCCTTCTCTTGCAGCCAAACTTATCTTTCAGGTTTAGAGCAATCTCTCTCCAGCAAAAAACTTTTAGGGCATAGATTCACAACCTGGATCAAAGGTGCACAATTGGACTCTCAGGCAGGTGTACATGGGTGGGACTCACTGTTAAAAAGCACTCATTCACTTGGTGCTGCATGGGCATGATTGCAATGCTCACAGTGCTGGGGGAGGAGCTTCCACTTTCCCTCCCACTCTGCTTTCACCAGTGGAAAGGGTGTGGAGGGCTTTTTTCTGGCTCTCAGTGTCCTTCTTGGGGCCCTAATTTCTTCCTTTGAAATGCTGTGGCGCACAGTGGGGCTTCTTAGCAAGGCAAAGACCAGGGACTTTGGAGTCCTCTGGATCTCCCCGGGTCTTTCATGAATAAGAGAAACCTGTTGTCAGCATCCCAAGTCCTTTTTCATTGGGATTCTTTGATTAGGCAGTTGGGGAAAGAGTCCTGGAGGGAAAGGAGAGCTTTTCGTTGGCACACTTCCCAGACCTACCCAAACAGAAGGCTGCTGACTTGAGGCTGTTAAACACATTGATGTATGACTGTGTCTTCTTAAGTAGAGGATCCTTATTCTTAAACTAAGCTGCCATGATGCTGGGGCATTATGAACTCTCTGAACCAATTAAATTTTAACAAATGAGCCAAGAGTTGGTTGTGCAGAATATTGAGCTTTGCTGTACCCACAGAATTGTCCATGGACCCATCTCCTCTTGGATATCCTGCTTCAAAGCAAGCAGATTGGTGCACAACAGGAAACTCTTGTCTTCATGTGTCTTTTCAGAGCATTTCCTTTGTAGATCTAGTCTGATGTTAGATGTGGATAATGTGCATCTAATATATTTGATGCTTATATTTTTATTATACTTTCTGCTGCCCCAACTGAAGGCATGGTGGTCACAAACCACAGAAAAACATTGTGTCCATAGTGGGAATATCAGTGTGGTACCTTGAATGTGAAACTTCTTCAAGTACTGAGATGGCCATGATTCCAAGGTGAACTGCAGAACTGTACAAATGACATCATCCAAAAGCATGAAAGAGAGAATAACACCCTGTGGAACCCCACAAAATAGGACCCACACTGATGACAACTAGTTTTGAACAGCAACACTTTGTGTCTGATTCATGAGGAATGATTTGAACCAATTTGATGCAGATCCCTTGGTACCTACTGAGACAGTAAGCTACCAAATGCTGAAGTAATAGCAACAAGTAAGTGAAGGGTTAAGTTTCCTCACTAAAAGAGAGAGCTTGAGTGACAGGCAGCTCCAAGTTCTCCCATTAGCCAGCAACAGCTGAGATGGAATTTATATAGTAGCTGTGTGCTGGAGAAAGTTTAATTCGATTCTGGTTCAGTGAGAGCATCCTGACAGAACCTGCCTATGCCTTAGCAGAATATCTGCTCTAAGGAGAAATCTTAGTTGAAGAGAGCAGTCTTACTAAAAGCTGAACTACACAGTGTCTGGATATCTGGGGCAGTTATTATGGCAGAGGGAATTTGGGCAGTGAGGTGATACTCCCAGTTCTGTGTTATAATTGACATCCAGATCAGAACGTATTTCAATATTTTAATAAGCAAACATCTAGGCAAATATATCACAGCTGCTTGTTTGTTCCTAGGACATTAGAAGCTCAGATTTACCCAGCATCATAATGATGAGCTACCTTGAGCAGGTGTAATGAGTGTGAACTAGCTTCAGAGAGTATACTTTGTAGTATACCATAGATTCCAGGTAAAATCTTTCCCCTGATTTCTCCTTTGACAGGCACTGCCCCTAAATCTGCAGGAATTTCCCAAGATAGGCCCAGCAACTCTGATTAGTGATGTCATAAAACCCACTTACCGAAGCTGTCATTTCCTCCATGGAAACTGATATCTGTAGCCTGGAGGTCAGTTGTAATTCTAGGGAGAGAATTCCAGGCCCCTGCTGGAAGTTGGCAACCCTACTTTCTACCCATTTTATCCACAACATTCATAATTATGTAAATCTCAGAGGGGCCATGGCATCTGCTTGGCATGCAGAAGGTCACATGTTCAATCCCCAGCATCTACTGTTAAAAGGACCAGACAGTAGGGGATGTGAATGACTCTGAGACTCTGGAGAGCTGCTGCCAGTCTTAGTAGGAAATATTGACTTTGATAGACCAAAGGTCTGATTCAGTATGATTCAGTATAAGGTGATCCCTGGCTCCCAAGATGTACATTTGGTCTCACCAGGGCCACCTGGCCCTCACCTGGGGGAATGAGCTCGCAGAAGAGCTGCAGTCCCATCAGGAGCTTCCTCAGTTCCCTGCAAGACGGAGCTCTTCCAATGAATGGTAGAACATCGCTGAGTTTGGCCCCCTGCTATAAGAACCCTCCTCTGGAACTGAGAGTAACATCTTAAGGCAATGGCCCACAAACATCGACATTATATCATGGAATTTGAATTGTACTGCATTTTAACTGTTTTAATGTTTTTTTATAATGTTCATTTATATTAAGCAGTGTTGTAAACCGCCCAAGCCAGCTTGCCAGGAGGGGTGGCCCTACAAATCCAACAATAAATAACAGCTTGATATCAGCATGTAGTCATGCTTTCCCCTTAATTCAAAAGCTCCACCAAAAACACAGGTAGGGAAACATCACATTCCTCAGTCATTTTGATGTTCTGGAAGTTGCTAAATTTAGGCCATTATGGGTTGTGTTGTTGATGTACTGTTAGCTGTTTTGAATAAGAAAATAAGGTGGGATGTAGAAGGAAGGAAGGAAGGAAGGAAGGAGAAGGAAGGAGAAGGAAGGAAGGAAGGAAGATGCTCGCTTTGTAAAGATTTGTAAAAAATAGTTTTTAAGAACATTGCCTCATTGAGAGGACCATTCTAATTAAATGCAGCACTAATAACCAATGCTCAATTAAAAATCTGTGTCTTTGAAAGTATTCATTTTGTGAACAAGAATCATCTGAAGCAACATTTGGTGTCATGGTAAAAAAAAAAGACACAAGTCTTGAATTGGAATCACATGGGAATTCTGGTCTTCCTATCTCCCACTCCTGCCAGGCCAGTAAGGTTTACAGGAACACCATGCATCCATGGTGGCTCCCTTCTGGGCATGCAGCGAGGTTAGCTGGCAGCGTACGAAACTCCCTAACAAGCCAATTTTCAAGAGGACAGAGGTCCAGGGACTGGGCTTGGAGCTAATAACACTTCTGCAAAAAAACAATACATTTAAGAACACATTTTCCCCTTTTTTCCCCCTAATGGAGAAACATCAGCTCTGTGGGGAAATAAATGCAATAAGCCCAGCTTAGCTGCCAGAAACACTTGCTTTCTTATCTATGTAAAATCAATATACATGCTGCAATTATGCCCTTGAATGACTCTCCCAAACCTGTGAGCTTCTCTCCAGGCTCTCACTGCATTTGGCTTCATTACCTCCACCGTTTTCCATTTCTATAAATTTGTTTCTTGAATTCCTATTTTGTTGGGCTGGCTTTGATCTTCCACTCCTTGGCTCGCAAGGGAGAGTTTACCTGAGAACTGCAGTTCTAATCTCGTCAGATTTAATTTAATTGCTGCACCGCTTGTATCACTTGCTGGTTTCCAGCAATAAATAAATTACCCCCCCCCCCTCAAATAAAGGCGAGAACTCTTCCTGCACAGTCCCCTTCCGCTGCTGTGATAATGCACGCATCCTGCCCCCCAAATGGCAGCCGCTTTGCTGAGCAATTATGCCAGCGCTGGTGCGTGGGAGTCAGGCGTTTGGGGCTTTAATAGCTCAACAACCTCTGGCTCTTAAAATGTAACCATCTCATTTTGGAGGAACTGGTGATTTGCAGGGGTTGACTCAGCAAGTCAGCTCAGAGGGCAGCTTTGTCAGGCTGAAAAGGGCCGGAATGTCCTGGCTCCTGCCCCGCTCCCCTTAACCCTGGGAGACGTGACCCTTTTGAAAGGGAGGGGAGCACCTGCTTTGTTTTAAAAGTGCAGATTTCCCTCTGCAGGGGTAGTCAAACTGTGGCCCTCCAGATGTCCATGGACTACAATTCCCATGAGCCCCTGCCAGCATTTGCTGGCAGGGGCTCATGGGAATTGTAGTCCATGGATATCTGGAGGGCCGCAATTTGACTAATCCTATGGGAAGCGGGGGTCTACTTAACATAGCCCTCACTGAAGAATATAGCCTGGGGGTTACAGGCGGAATAGTTGGCAGCTAGATATCACTAGTTCTCAACCTGATCCATATGGAAGGGTGGTATAGAAATCAAATAAATAAATAAACAAACAAACAAACCATAGGCCCGGCAGAACAGCTCTGTTTTACAGCCCCTGCAGAGCTGTCTAAGGTCCTTTGATGCCCTGATTTCTTGTGGCAGAGCACTACAACAAGCTCGGGCCAGAGCAAAGAAAGCCCTGGCCCTGCTTGAGGCCCATTTGACTTCTCTAGGGTCAGGGATCCTAGCTAGATCGTGACTCCCCCCGGGGGACATATTGGGAGAGAGTGTCCCAAAGATTCAAGGGTTCCAGATATGAGGGTCACTTGCTACCATTCATGATTCTCTAGCTCCAGAAGCAGCACTGAGTGCCAGTTGCAGAAGTACTGGAATGGTCCATATTTCCATTTTATTGGTTTAAAATATTTATATCCATCCCCAGCTCCTCAGGTTCAAGGTAGCTTCTATTAAAGAGCCAGCTACGTGTGGTGGTTAAGAGTGGCGGCTTCTAATCTGGCGAACTGAGTTTGATTCCCCATTCCCACCCATGAAGCCAGCTTGGGGGGTCTTGGACGCATCACAGAACTGATAGAACTGTTCTGACCGAGCAGTATTATCAGGGCTCTCATTCTCACCTACCTCACAGTGTGTTTGAGACTCCTGGCAGAGTCTCAAAACAAACTACTTGATATCAGGGCTCACTCAGCCTCACCCACCCCACAGGGTGTCTGTTGTGGGGAGAGGAATGGGAAGGCGACTGTAAGCCGCTTTGAGCCTCCTTCGGGTAGGGAAAAGCGGCATATAAGAACCAACTCTTCTTCTTCTTCTTCTTCTTCTTCTTCTTCTTCTTCTTCTTCTTCTTCTTCTTGACTGGCTAAAAGGGAATGTGTACCCTAGGGTTGCCAACTCCATGGTGAATAATTCATGAAGATTTTGGGGTGGAGCTTCGGAAGAGAACTCAAAGGGGCATAATCCCCTACATCCCACCCTCCAAGAAAGCTGAAAGCACCTCCTGTGTTCACAATTTAGGACCCACTCTTTGCAGAGTTGGGCACTGGAAAGATCGTTTCCAAGCACTCCTAGAGGCGTTGTTATTGTGGGGCAGGATTTGTTTGGCATTGTGTCAGAGGAAAATAGATTTGAAGGCTTCTTGCTTGCGCTGAAAGGCTGATCAAAAGAACCCCACAAATTCGTATTTGCTTCTGTCATGACTCAGGCACTGCAAATTATCCTACATTAATCCTCCCTGTTCCTAAATCGACTGGTAGCTTTTCAGAAGTAACTAATGCTTGTCTTAATCACATCTCCGCCATGCCTTTGTGTGTCACCAAAACAACACGTTCCATGGCGTTGAATTTAAGGGCTGGTGATTGCTCTCCCTGTGTAATCAGGCCAGGCTGAATGGGAAATTTGTACAGCAGCAATTAAAATAATGAAAGTGAACTTTAAAAGATATATTGTCTGTCACCTGCCTCCTGAGCAAGCTCCATGCCCCACTGCATTGTGGGAACCCAGTTATTCTTTTTAATGTCCCATGGTTGGGGGAGAAGAGAATTGCCCTGAGGAAACAACCCTCAAAGCATGGCTGCTACATATCATGTGGGGTTCTGCTGCCCACAACCCCAACCAAAATGGAAACAATAACTGAAAGGCATAGAAACAGTGCCTGGGAGACACCACTGAGGTTAGATTATTGCCTTTTTCTGCATTATGGTATGTCATGCTTTGGACCAATCTGACTGCATTGTTTATTGGATGTTTTTTACCATCTGGTTTAATTGCATTTTGTTATCTGCCTTTTCAAATATTTTATATTTTGTAATAAACTGTTCAGAAAAGCCAGCTCCAGTCTGAGTGCAGAAAATACAAATATTTGCCCCTTTAGATACCAGATTGCCCTTTCTCCATTTTCTGTTTAACATATGATAAGAGGTACAGCTCATCTCCAGACTACAGACATCCACTTGGAGGGTGTACTTTCTGACACTATACCCCACTGTGGTCCCTGTCCTCCCCAAGCTTTCCCCACCTGGATCTGGCAACCTACCCCCATCCTCTGCGAGTGGCCAGGGAGACCTGGCAACCTTACATGCCTGCCCTTAAATTTCCCATCAGCTCCATTTCACATCAGCACCATCATTCTAGACCTCATTGAACATGGGGACACAAGGACAGAACACCATCACTCTTTTCAACAGTCTTACAAACTTTTCCTTGCAATTTAGATGGCCAGCTTGACTTAACCTGACCTCTTTAAAAAGAGTAATTTTGGGTGGGTACCACATTGAACTGAAGCAGCAAGAAAAAGTTTTAAGTCCAGGGTCAACTTTAAGACCAACCAAGTTTTATTCAAGGTGTAAGCTTCTATGTCCATGCAGACTTCTTCAGATACAGTCACTTCTTTAAAAAAAAGAGTGAAATATTAGAATAGGGGAAGTCAAACTGTGGCCCTCCAGATGTCCATGGACTACAATTCCCACAAGCCCCTGCCAGCATCATGGGAATTGTAGTCCATGGACATCTGGAGGGCCGCAGTTTTACTACCCCTGGATTAGAAGAAGGGGGAAATTGGGGGGGGGGGTATCAAGTAAGTGCACTGAGAACTGCATTGGCCTTTCCTCTGAAGCACCTTACCATCATCACAACAAAACTAAGGTCTGTAAGAGCATTTCCAGAGCTCCTCCAGGCCTCTGCCTGGGTAGACAGAATAAATAAAACATGGTTGTTGGAATATCAAGCAGAAAGGCATGTTTCATATAACTCCTGTTTATGTAGTACAAGAGCTATCCTTGTTATTTAACCACAAGTCTTTAACTTGTTAATTAATACCAGGTCAGCAGTCTCTTGTTGCCAACAGCCCTATGTTTTGTCTTGTTTTTGTAGACTGTCCCCATGCCTTATTTCTTCCCCCAGAATACCTACATGGTCTCTTAGACCTAAGTCTATACATTATCCTTCTGCTGAGCAAGGCTAGATCTGCCACCCCCAAATGCACCCTTCCTCATGTTGACATTTCTCCTTTAGGATGTGAGTCTGATTTGAGAGCTTGGGGCCAAGACACAAACTTTGCTTCTGGGGAAAGAATAAAGTAGGCTAAACTGGAGAACTGATTCTTCCATTTGCTTTGGATGCTCTGCACATAGGACTTGCAGGAACACTTCTGTTCTGTTGATGTAAAACAGCCTTGACTGGGGGGTGGGGGGAGAAAAGGAAAAAGGAAAACTTGCCCCAGTCGGAGAAAAGAGAATCTGGTTTGAAATTCTCTTTGATCTGGCAGAAGTTTCGACTTGAAAACTTAATTTTCCTGAGTTGAATCACAGACCTTCCTGTGACCTCCTTTAGTGGGCTCTGAATAATAAGGGTAACTTCCCAGCTGTCTCACAGAAGGCATCCCAGATACCCTTTTGTATTTCCATGGCTAACCATGAAAATTACTTGCCTTGCCTGCCAAAGATGCTGCTAACTTTTATCTTCTTCATGACAGAAGGGAAGGTTGAAAAAGAAAGAGAGAGATATGTGTTGGCTCAATGGCATGGGCTTGTTTTGAGACCCCCAGAACAAAGTGAGCATCAGTCTGCTAGTCTGGAAGCGATAAAGGGCTGTGCGGGATATTTCTGCCATGTTGCCTTCATGGTCCAGAAGCCACAAGGATTTGCAAGTCATTTGCTGCACAGCATCACTCCTCCCCATGCATTCACCATCATTGTTCCTGTCATCTATGAACAGCCTGTGGGTTGAGTATTGTATGGGATTTCCAAACATGTTTACTACTCTTGGATGACTCACTTGCCAGCCACAGAGTTCTTGGTAGAACTCTGGGACACAACAAAGTTGCGCCTGGTTTCTATGTTTCCCTCCTTGTTATAGCCATAGGTAAGTGTGGTGTGAAACAAAGGTCAGCTCTTCTTCCGTTGTTGCATGTGCACGGACCCTGTGATATGTCTTCCCATCCTCTCCCCATTAATTCCAAGGATCTCTTCTGGCCCTCCTGCTTAGAATCCCCCTGCACGGAATCCCTGTTCACAATTTATAGTGAATATAGGCACAATCTGTGTACTATGTAACTTGATTTTTCTTTGTGTCAAAAAAATTGCATGTTGCATTCCATACATGTACAGCTGAACATGGGACTGAAACTCCACA
Organism: Paroedura picta; assembly: GCF_049243985.1. Lineage (NCBI taxonomy): Eukaryota > Metazoa > Chordata > Lepidosauria > Squamata > Gekkonidae > Paroedura > Paroedura picta. The sequence continues at coordinate 26,581,743 of NC_135380.1, forward strand.
TTTATCCAGGTTCGGGTCCCTGGTTTTGTTTCAAAAGTGAATATGTGTTGGGTCTTTCAGACAGGTGTACATGTGCACATGCAAGTTGTATGCATATTCACTGTAACCTGTGCACAGGGTTATAGATACCAACGTGCATAATGCACAACTGGTTTAATCAGCAACAGGCAGACAGGGATGTATTGTTGGTTTCTTCTTTTTTAATACAACATTTATAAATCTCCTTCTGTGCCACAAAAAGAGATCCCTGGAATTGTATACAGTCTTTATAAAACCCATAATCAACAACAACAACAATTAAAATGTAAAAAAAACCCCAGTGAAACTGAGATGGTCGCATAGAAGAAATGTTGCCGACAGAAAGCAGCAGCCAAGCATGTCTTCATCAGCATTTATTGTATATTTAAAATACTTCTATCTTGTTCTCTTAATAGAAATATTCACAAGGTGTCAGCAAACACCATAATAAAAACAATTTAAAACACAAAACAAAGAAGCACAAAAAAACCATCAGTGCAACAGCACAAAAACATTAAAAGTAATAAATCAGACAAAAAACTTAGAAGTTGATAACCATGAATACCACAGTGCCCAGCTAAAATCTGTCAAAAGTCTACTAAATCAGCAGAGATAAAGCACATCCAGACAACTGTCCAAAAGTCATGAAAATAAAAATGGATTCTCTTTTAATCAATCACTTTGATAATTAATTCCTCGGTGGGGAAAGAATTTTAAAGTCAACTAGGGAAGCTTGATTACCAGTTAGTTTAGTTCACCTCCTATTCTCCATTCATGAACAATGAGCTAATGTTTGCTTCAGCTAGGGTTGCCAACCTCCAGGTGAGACATGGAGATCTGGAATCACAGCTAATCTCCATGCTACTGAGATCAGTTCTTTTGTAATCTCCTGGGGAGGCGGAGAGAGAGACTGCACAGGAGAGCTAATGTTTTAAGGTCCCCAGTCCCTCTCAAAACATGGAATGAGTCCTTAGGGCTTTTGTTACTGCTAGTATTCCCTGAAGGTCTAATTTTCTTCCCAATCTAATCTCAGCTCTTTCAAGCGGTTCCTGCCCAGTATATCTTGTTTGTCCCCCTTTATTACAAGGACTTGTAAATCCTGTTGCCCTTTATACTTTACCAGAATCCACATGGACCCTACCCCAGGAATATTGTTCCTGGGGTATGTGTGCAGGTTGACTTTCACCTTTGATTGATTGATTGACTGACTGATTGACTGTGGGATTTATGTTCCACCCTGTCTTTGGAAACTCCAGATGGATTACACGTTTATACAATAACAAATCCCTGTAAAACTCACAAAGTTAATAAAAGTTAAAAACAGGGCTTTGAGCCCTACCTTGCTCTTTTGATAATTATTTTCACAAATCATCATCAGTGAAGCCTCTGTATCTATTTCCATGCATATGGGCTCATTATCCCAATCCACAGTGACTGTATAAGGTTCTTCTCTTGTGCCTTAACAGAAGACACTGTGTGGACAAGGCCTCATTACCTTTCATTCTTTAGCAAGCTTCCAGCATCTTTTCTTCATCTTTCGGAGAATGTAAGTGATTCTGTGGGTCTTGTTGGATTCTATTATCTGCCACTACAGATCTTGGCTTATTGCCTCACTTTTAAACATTTGTGGCACTGGGGAACTTTATATTGGCAAACTAGGGCTCAGTGACTCCCTCCACACTGCTTGCCAATTGGTTTCCAGATCAAGTTCAAAGTATTGGTCTTGACCTTTAAGACTATACGTGGCTTGGGTCCTACCTACCTGTTGCCTCTTGCCTCCTTATGGACCTCTTGCCTCCTTATGTCCCCTGCAGGGCAATTTGTTGGTATGAATTTGCTGATGGTCCTGGGGCCCCGGGGAAGTGCACCTGGCTTCCACCAGGGCCAGGGCTTTTTCAGTTCTAGTCTCTATCTGGTGGAATGAGCTCCCTGAAGAGCTGTGGGCTCTGACAGACCTTTTGGGGTTCTGGAGCTCTTTCACCAGGCATTTGGTTGAGGCCAGTCTGGATTCCTGGGGTTATAAGAACAGGTCTCCCGCTCCCTCCTGGCTCAGTACTGAGTATTAGACCTACCCTGAGCCATTAGACAACCTGCCCCTGCTTTACCCATCGGCAGCCAGTAATGTTCCTTACTGTCACCAATGACTTGAAATGTTGGGAGAGGAGTTCATATAACATATAGTTTATATTGTACCACCGTTTTATTGCTAATATTTAATTGTTAATGTTTTTAGGGGATTGTTTCTGATATGGGGATGTTTTATGGTATGTCTGTATTGTTTTATGATATGTTGTGAACCGCCACGATCCAGCTGTGCTGGAAGCGGTGGTATAAAAGTATTATTATTTTATTTATTAATCATAATCTCCCTTGGGTTGGAGGCTCTTGCTTCCGAATTTGTTATGTATGGGATTCACCAGCATATCTTTTGAGGGGGAGGTGAACATCCTTGACATTTTTCATGATGGCTTGCATGGCTGTTGCCAGTTCTACAGTTTTGGGTCAAGTCAGATTCCATTCTGATGATAACTGCCATTGAATTTTTTTCATCCTGCATTCCACGTACAAATCCCTCTCTTAACATATCTTCCAAAACATTTCCCAAGGAGCAGAGGTCAGTTATCTGAGCTCCACTATACAGTCTAATATTGATTCGCCTTCTTTCCTCATTCTGTTCTGGAATTTTAAATGTTCCACCATGATATTACGTTTCAGGGTGTAATGGTCAGTCCAAATCTTTTGCAAACGTGGGAGACTTTTGTCTCCAGGTTTCTCAGGATGCAATCACAACAGTGAATAAGTTTTACTGCCACAGATATTGAGATATATTACCTTCTGTTTAGCTGCAACTGGGATCCCATTAGGTAAAAAATAGTGATCAAGTTATTCCATATATTGCTGCCATTCCTCCTTTTCCAAATCAGATACCACAATTTTTCCATACGAAGCCATGATTTGTTCCTTCATTGCCAGTATTGTAAACTCAAGGGGTGGGGGTGGGGAGGAAGTCAAGAAATCTATGTATTCACATGAGCTCTAGAACACAACTTCTTTATTGTAATTCAGCTCAGACTATTTATTTTTACATTTGTATACCACTGCTCTTAGAAAGTCTCACAGCGGTTTACAACAATACAATAAAACACAGTAGAAGCCCCTAAAACACCCCTCAATGCATTAACCAGATGGCAATCAATAAGAGTTCCAATCCTGGATGTGTCCAGGTGACATCACTTCCAGGGCTCCTTGAAGCCTGAACAATTATTTCAGAGACTCCTCCATGGTTCCCACCCTCTCCAGGCACAACCCACAAAATCTCGAGGAATTTCCCAAGCTGTAGTTTGCAACCATAGTTTCTGTGAGAGCCAGCATGGTGTAGTGACTTAGAGTGATGGCCTCTAATCTCGAAATCTGGGTTTGATTCCCTCCTTCTCCACAAGCAGCCAGCTGGGTGATCTTGGGACAGTCACAGTTATCGCAGAGCTCTCGTCACCCCAGATACCTCAATGGGGGGCTGTTGTGGGGAAAGGAAAGGTAGACGGTGGTGACGACAACCAGGAAGGCAGCCAGATGAGTTAATGTCAGTTGCCCTGAGGATTATATTTACCAGAATGCATTGAAGCCCCAGAAAAGGGAGAAGGAACTGGCCTTGCCCCACAGAAGCAGCCACCATAGTAAGTGTACGGGGAATGTCAACAGGGATGGAGAAGGAGGACTCCCAAGCTCAGAATAGTCCTCCAAATCTACAAAATTAATTTCAGGTTTTGTTGAATCCTTTGGCATTCCCACACTCAATTTCAAACAAGCTCAGGTGAATCAATTCACCATGTCTCTAGCTCAGGCTTTCTCAACCAGGGTTTTGTGAAACCCTGGGGTTTCTTGAAGGCCCTGGAAGGTTTTCCTGAATGGGTGGGAGTTAGTTATTTTTTAATATGTTTTAAAATTTTGTTAAACATTTATTGAGTGATATGACTAAATATGGTCATGTCAACCTATTCCCCACCAAATGGTCAATGATGGGCCTTGAGGAGGTGGGAAGGAGAGAGACCCTGGATGGGCTTGTACACAGCTATGCTTCCCAACCATATTTTGCATGATCACATCACTCCTGGAGTTTCTCAAAGCCTAAAGAATGTTTCAGGGATTTCTCAGTGGTAAAAAAAAAGCTGAGAAAGGCTGTCCTAGATTGTTTGAGCCATGAATAGCAACCGGCGGATAAAGCAACTGGTGGATATATTTCAAGTCCCCCCCCCTCCTCGAAACTTATCCACATCCATATGCGACAGTAGTTGGAATGTATTCAGTTTATTTATTTCAAACATTTTCTCCTCCCTTGTGGAACTCAAGGTGACTTACAGAATAAAACACTGAAAAAAACCACCCACAATAAGAACAATTATAAAACCATAATAGCCACTGTTTAAAAATTCCAGTTAGGACTGCCAATAATGAAAGCTAAATCATCCAAATGCATAATAAAACGGCCCCCTGAAGATTGACAAGGAGGACGCATCTCCTTCAGGAGGCTGCTTCATAGTTGTGGGACTGCCATGGAAACAGCTGTCTCCTGCATACTCACCAAGCAGGCATCTTCTTGGGAGAACTGTCAGGACGGCCTCTCCCTGCAGCCTTAATTCCCAAACAGCAACGTATGGGAGATGGTGGTCCTTCAGATAATCTGGTCCCAACAAGGTATGTAGGGCTTTAAAGGACAAACCAACACATTGAACTGGGCTCAGGAGTGGATCCGTAGCCAGCACAACTATTGCAGCCTTAAGGACATATGCTCCCAATGGCTGGCCCCAACCAGCAGTCTAGCCACAGCATTTGCACTAGCAAACACTCTTCAAGGGTAGTCCCAAGTAGAGTGCATTGCAGTAGTTCCATCTAGATGTAACTAAGGCATGGGTCACTGTGACTAGATCGGACTGAACCATGAACAGAGGCAGCTGAAGTGCCAGCTGGAGCTGCACATATGCACTCTGAACCACAGCAGCCACCTGGTTTTCTAAGGTGACCCAGCAGTACTCCCAAACTATGAATCTGGCTTTTCAGGAGGAGTATTACCCCATCCAAGACAGGGAAGATCTGTCTGTCTTTCTATTAACCCAGAGAACCTCTGCCTTGTCAAGATTAAGTTTCAGTTTGTTTGTCCTTGTCCAGACCATAAGTGACTCCACGCACTGGTGCTGATCATCAAAAGCACCTTCAGGATTAGGGGGAAAAGAAAACTAACAAAAAGCCCAAAACAGAACATGTAGAAGCTCCCAGCATTGTTCTCACATCAGCAGTGGATTGTGTTGGAGGAGATGCAAGGGATTTTATCTGCAGTGTGTTAGCAAATTGCCACAGCAGATCTCAGGGGGAATTTTCTAATCTAGAATAAATGGATCTAATAATTTGAAAACAACAGCTGGCATAACCTGGGCTGGACAAGTAGCTAGGCGGGAAAAAGTATGCCACTTTTCTGTCTAACACATATATGAACTTGTTCCTCAATATCTTCCCTCCTCCTGGAACCCAATTCACGGTAATGCCTCTTCCTAGCTGACTGTTTTGGCTATCAGATTGACTTCCTAATACGACTAGCTTCAAACCCAACCTTAAAGAATATGCCTGAAATCCTGCCTGCAACAACACATGATAAGATCACACGCTGAGTCATTCTTCTTTTGTCATGCCTTGCCCCCTGGCCACAGGACAAAGACTGTGCATCTGAGTGAACTTGAATGCACCTTTTCCCAGACACACACTTGCATGCCCTCAGGTGACTTTTGTACCGTCTCTTGATCCTCCTCTTCTCAACCCCCAAGTCCTTAGAAGAAAGCACCTTTGCAGGGTGCTCAGGTGTCTGACGCATCTGCAAGTGACTCCCTGTCTCTGCTGGCAAATCTAGAGGGGAAAAGGGGTAATTTTTTTTTGCTTTTAATAGAGCTGTCCTCAAGGACACCGAGGCAGCTGCTGCTATTCAGGAACAATCAAGAAGTGAGGGTTGAATATCAAACACTGGCTCTGAAAGCCTGGGAATCAGAGATTTCTCGCTGTACACCAGATAGCTAATCTGAAATGAGAATCTTGGGGGAACGACATCCTTTTCAAAAGGTTGTCTGAGAGGGGAGGTGCTTTTCCTTCTGCTATTAGAGTTTTAACCAAGGAGCATTCCATTCAGCGGCAGCATTTATCTCCAGAGGCAATCAGCTTAAATATGTCCTATTATCAAGTCGCCTGCTACTGTACGCCAGCAGGCTTTGCTTCAGCACATGACCGAGTGTGGATAACATGCCAGTAATCGCTTGTCGGGCTGATGCCGGTCCCTATCCTTTGCTGCAGCAACAAAAGTAGAAGGAAGGGAGGCCCCGGTTCTAGCCCCACAACGCAGCCTCAAGATGCTGCAGAAGGGTTGTTGACTGTTATCACTTTACTGGTACAGCCATCCCAGCTTTAGCCAGAGATTGTTCATGAACATGCCTAGATCTTTATGCAACCCAATTAAGTGGCTGTACACAGCCTAAAACAGGGATTTCTAAAGGCTAGACTGTAGGCTTGAGGAAAAGACACAATTGATTTTCAATAGGCATCCAGCCCTGAACCAGGAGGAAACATTGTTGTCAGCTGCCATGGGGTCTCAGACCCAGATGGTGGGGTTAGCAAGTCCAAACACAGAGCTGCTTAGGGTGTGTATAGCCACTTAATTGGGTTGCTTGCTTTGCTCTGACGCCTGCGCCCCCCCTCCCCATGGCACTGGCTGTGTCCAGAGCTACCAGGCGCCAAAGTGCCCAACCCTGTCAGCTTTCGTGAGTCACGGCTCAAGAAGTGCCAAAATTTTTGTTTGTCTTTAAAATACTACTGGACTCTTGTTTATTTCTACAGAAAAACTAACACTGCTACCCATTATGTAAAATACTTTAACCTTTTCTTTCCTTGATAATTACTTGTTTATAATTGGTCAACAATTCTCGTTATTTTCTCTATGTTTTCTTGGGTCTATAGTCATTGATATGTAGATGGAAGCAAAGATCTCACAATCCAAACCAAAGTGTCCACAGGCATCTGAACCGAGATCTGATTTTGAACATGCTGGACACCATCAGACTCTCAGCCAGAAATAGTTCTGTTCAAGGCCCCAACCAGCACCATCCCACACAGAGTTACACCCTTCTAAGTCCATGGGCTTTAGTGGACTTTGAAGTATCTCTCTGCTCGGGATCTCATTTTCCTCCTGAGTTCCTTTATTTCAGTTCTTGATTCAGCTGCTCAAACATCCCTTTGGTATAACTTGGTAAGTATTATTTATGGTAAGAAAATACACACGTGTGCATGTGAAAAAAACAGAAGCAATTCAAAGAGGAAGAGATTGGTGGGAAGGACCTGGGGGTGGGCAAATTCTGGTGGGGGGATAGGAAATCAGAAAAAGGCACTGAGGTCCGTGAATAGCAGTGGATGTATGTTCGTGCAGACTATTCGCCTCCCCATCTCATTTTTGAAATCACATTAGCTAGCACACTGCATCTGAAGTTCATATATGTATATTCCCTGATATATAACTTAATAAAACTTTATGGACCTGAGATAAGGAATCTACATTGAACAGATACACTCAGGCTGAAATATGGCCCAATTAAGTTTGTAACGGGGGTTGGCTTTACTTTGAACATCCTCCAAGTGAAATGAAACCTTTGCTGAACGGATAAATCAGCCAGCTGGGAACGGAGGACGGACTGAGCAGGGCTGCAAAAAACGAGCCGGCAAACGTCTCCTCCTTATGGCTTCCAGGGGAGAAAATGGCCAACAAGAAATACTGCCACTGTCCATAATGAGCTTGTAAAGTGTTTACCCTCTTCGGAAATCAGGACTTCTGCGCATATATTATTTGGCCATTCCAATTAAGGCTGCCTCTAGTCAGTGTTCATCAAGAAACACTGATCAGGGAGTGGCAAGTCATCGCTTCCTAGTTAACAACCCCAAGGCACAGTCACGGGCACAAGGGGCCCAATGGACACGCTCCCCTTCACTTCAGGTTCCTCTGCAGCATCTATTACATCCCCCTTTTTGGAACTGTCCTACTGCAAGGGATGGGATTAATCTGTCAAACACCCGAAGGCAAAAATGGATTTCAAATGAAGCTTTCCTACAATCAATAGCTTGTGTCGTAGAACATCCCTCATGCATTTATCCAGGAGACACAACCCATGAAATGGTTTAGGAGCCTCAAGAGGTTGTGTTTGGCTTCCTTCCCAGGTACTGCCTTCCCTCTTTGTTCCAGTTTATATCTAGTCGCGTGACATCCCATTGAAAGAATGGTCCTTGCAAAATTGTATGTGGTCTGGAACAAATGGAATTGCTCCTTCCATGATTTGAGAGAGATGCCATCCACCGCGTCGTGTCCCCCTCCTCCTTACAGAGGCAGGGATTTGGAAAGAAACAGCATGTTGCTTAGACATGAAAAGGCTCTGACTACAGCAGTTCTCCATTTCTGGATGGGCAGAGGGGTAAGGAGATGAGTTGTTGCCTAGAAAGGTCACTAAAAATTTTGAGTCCAGGGGCACCTTTAAGAAACTTGGCTCATTTACTTTGGCCGTATCATGTGATCCAAATCAATGGAGAGAGCAATTATGCGAGGACTGGCCAGTGGTAAAAGGAAAGCAGGCCAACAAAGAACACGGTGGTTAGATATGATCAGAATGGACACTGGCCAGAGCATTATACCAGTGGTCCGCAACCTCAATTTTACACACATGCCTACTGGAGTGCTCCTTGTTGACCCCAACAATCAGCACCACAACAGGATTTAAGGTATCAACCAAAGGAGCATCATGCAAATTATCCTGAGAAATGTGTGACTGTGAAGAGTAGGCTGCAACGGAGTAAAAAGTCTGTGCAAGTCACTTTTGTTGCAGACGAATGACTGAAAGCAAAATGTGTCCTTTGAATCATCACTGTAATCACTGGAGAACCGTAGGGGAATTTGTGCCCAGTCAGTGCTGGGCTTGTGAACACCTCGGTCCTTCCGTAGCCTTTGGTCGAGGTGCGGATACAAGACTGTCCACCGGGTCAGCATTTCATTGGGATGTTGGAACTCTGAATTTGGCATCCCAAGCAAAAATGTCTACAGATGATTATTCTAACAATGATCTTTATTACTGCAATCCAAGCGCTCCAAGGACTTCGGGGACAGGATCCAAAGTAATCTTTAGAATACACTTGTAAACAAATGCTGCTGACGAGGGCAGGGAAAGCAGGGAGGGAGTTGTTTGCCTGCGGCCACATGCTGAGTTGCTATGGAGGTGAGATTTGAACCGATGAGTCAAATAATAAAATATGCTTTTATATGCCGTAATGTTGTCTGGGGTTCTGATCTGCTGGGAGCAAGATGGGCTTATAAATATTTTAAATGCAAAATAAATTTAAATATTTGTCTAACAATCATAAAACCCAACTCCAGAGAAAATACAATATACTGGGTGTCAAGGAAAAAAAAAACCCCACACATTGGAATTTGCAAGTCAATGAAGAGCTCCCTCCTCAAGGTAAAAAGAGTGAGACTTCGTCATGATGAGAGACTCTCGGTGTCATCGCAAACGGAGAAATATCCTTCCAGTTCCATTGACGCCAATGGGATGAGAGAACTGCATGGTTGTGGCCCAAGTTCCCACTGTCTTCTTTTTGCCACAGCAACATGGTTCAGATGTGCCTCTCAGTGCTGATGAATTCTGCAACGTGATAAAGGTAAGAAACCTTGGCATGTTCTGCCTTTTTGAGCACCTGAGACTAGCAGAAGCATTCACTTGTCATTTTGTTACCCTCAAAGAGGAGACAATTATGCCCAGGCTGGGACTTGCCAGTAACCACTCTTCCATATTTTCATATGTATTTATTTGATTTCTATACCGCCCTTCCATATGGCTCAGAGCAGTTTACAGACAACATCACGGGGGGTGGGGGGGTACATGGAACGAATGAACATATAACATAGTCAAATACAACAACAATAATCTGGTAGTGGTTCTAAAAAACAAAATTACAGTGATCTTAAACAACAATCTAACAGAAACAGGAACTTAGCTAAGGCCCTTAGAGAGATCAGACTGGTTCAGGCCATGGAGGGGATGTCTGAGGGGGACCTGTGGTCAGTCTCAGGCAAATGCCTGGGGTAAGAGCTCCTTTTTGCAGGCCCTGCGGAACTGTGGGAATTCAGGCAGGGCCCTGATCTCTTCAGGGAGCTTGTTCCACCAGGTGGGGGCCAGGACAGAAAAAACTCTGATCCTCATCGAGGAAATGGATATATATGAATTTTTGGCTATAAACACACCCTTATCTACTTTATTTTGAAAATGTGTATTTTCCGTGACCTGCTCAAGGAGGCTCTCATGGCAGGGGTGAAGGGAATCACAAAAATAACGTCAGAGTTTAACATTAAACAAACTATCAAAACAGGGCATAAAAATGACATAAAACATGATTCAGCAACCAAAAAACGATTTCCGTACGATAGTCCTCAGGCTAAAGTAGACCATAAAGAGCTAAACAAAAACAGGTGGAAGTCTTCAGTTACTGAAGAGGATCTATCACAACATGTGGATTATACTAAAACAGGAATGGTGCTTGTTATGGGGAAAAATACAAACTGCTCTAGAAAGCCGGGGACAGGATCTGAGCCAGCAAGAAGCTTAATGGGGAAGCATAGTCCAATCTCTCTCTCGCTTCGAATTACCTTTTAACATTTGGCAAAGGTAAACAGGAACCTTTCTTCTCGTTAAAATTATTATCCCTCCCTCCCTTCCTTCAAGGGGCATGTGGTGTTTGTAGTTCTGCCAAGGAACAAGCATGAAGTCTCAGGCAAGATTGTAAGCCTACGCTACAACTGACCAATGCGCGTGCACTGGCATTGTGGGGCTTGTGTGTATAAGTTGGGGTTGGTTGTGGGTTTCTTTGGTTCCATTTGTGCTCTTTTGTACCTTCATGTTGGGGTCACAGTAAAGAACTGAAATGAACTCCCAGTCTCTGCACCCATGCAGATCTTACAGAGCCTATGGTGGAGTATGTTGTCTCTCCCCTTCCTATCCTCACAGCAGCCCTGTGAGGTGGGCTAGGCTGAAAGATAGTGAGTGGACCAAGGGCACCGATGGAGCTTTGCAAGTTTTTAAATCGTTGCTGTTGTTGTTACTAAGGGAATGTCACCTAACATGGGAAAAGTGCCTGGTAATTGCACTGCAACTCTCTGGACCAGGGGTAGTCAAACTGGGTGTCAAGGACACCCTGCGTTCGCTGGCAGGGGGCTCCTGGGAATTGTAGTCCATGGACATCTGGAGAGCCGCAGTTTGACTACCCCTGCTCTGGACAGTCAAAGTCTTTCCAGGCAGCCCTGACCCCAACCCTTATTCTCAATAGAAAGTGCTTTCCATCCGCTGCTTACGGGGCATCCTGGTGACAATGTTGTGCAGTGCCTTCCAGCCCCATATTCTGACCTTCTCAGCTGCCTTTCACCCAGGCTTGTTTGCCACCATGAGGCTACCGAGGCACTCTATGTGCTCAGGGTTGGAAGAGGCACGGCCAGGTCAACTCCAAGCACGTATCCCAGAGGGGTGGCTGCTGTGGGCCAAGGCTTCCTGCTGGTGTGTGTGATCATGGGCCAGGCCATGGTGAAAGCTCCTGTACTTGGCCTGATTTTTAAAGCAAGGTGCTGCTTGGTACGGCAGGGGCGTGCACTCTGAGTGCAGAGCAAGCAGTGGGTCAAAGTGCTGTGACCTCACATCCAGGTGGTCAGGGCTAGGTGACTGCTCCAAAGTGCTGCAGCCACCCTCGGCCTGACACTAGCCTCCACCTCCTCCCTCACTCTTGCTCCTACTGTAGCCTTGCCGGCAGGGGTAAGAACATCCTGCAGCTTCTCACCCTCATAATAGCATATTCACGGCAGGCCTGAAGGAAAGGGGGCACATTATCTGAAACAAGAGCCAGGGGATGGCTCACCAATAGCAAAAAGATAGTTTGGTTTTGTCAACAGTTGCTCAGCAGATCCCTTGAACTGTCTTTTTCCTATTGGTGGAATATTCCCTAATCAGGGTCAATCACCTCCTTTTTAAATAAGTGAGTTGTTGGCCAGTACACCTGGATTTTATATAGGATGGTGATGAAGAAGATGAAGAAGAAGAAGGTTATGGGATATGGATGCGGACATTGACACTAGCTAAAGTGACATGCAAATGAAGGATCGTAAAGCAGCCAATTATTGACAGGTTAGCGACTCTGAAAATGGACCGATTAAATTATTGGATTAATTTAAGCTCCAAGCAGATTACTTGGCAAGCTTCCAGAATAGTATATAAATTTGAGGGGTTCTGTTCTTTGCTGTTTGGTATTTCTTGTTGGAGTTGTTTGTCCAATAAAGAGCAGAAGCAGATTGTTTTGAAGAAGCTGCATCTGTGTTTGCCGAACCCACAGAGTTAACAAGATGATATGTTGTCACTTCTCTGCCTTCCTCAGGACTATCCAAACAGTGTGTCAATGGAAATTAAAAAAAATCCAGAACACCTCAAAGAAAGTTCCAGCTGTACTTGGACTCAGAGGTGTAAATGTGCCTTTTCCCCTTCAAAGAAGTCAATGACCACAGGATGTATGGCCATTACGCAGCATCTGGCCAGAAAGGAAGCAATTGTACTGTGCCTGTGTTTTGGATTGTGAGTGTAGCACAGCAGGCCGGGTGTATCTTAGAGCAGCATTCCGGGGAAGGGCTGTCGTAGTTTCCATATGGGCCAGAACACACATGCAGGCTTGAATGGGCTGGGCTGCAACCCCAGTACTTTTCAAGGAGGTCCACTACTGCTCTACTTCTTTTGCAATGGATGAAGAGCATCTTGAAATGGATCAGGGTCACCAGGACTGCAAACATCAGGTCAAACAGGGTGGTGGTGGGAGCTGTGGTTCAGCATTTGCTTTGCATGCAGAAAGTCCCATCTTTTGACTGGCATCCCCAGTTTTTGAAAAACTTCAAGAATCTGGTAGGGTTGCCAACCTTCAGGTGATAGCAGGAGAACAGGCATTAGGAGATCTCTTGGGAGTACAACTGTTCTGCAGGTGAGGAAGACCAGTTCATCTGAAGAAAATGGCCACTTTGGAAGATGGACTCTATGGCATTATATCCAACTGAGGTCCCTCCTCAAATTCTGCCCTCTTCAAACTACCCCCCCAATCTCCAGGTATTTCCCAACCTGGAGTTGGTAAATAGGGGATAAGCAAAAATCCTGACTATTGGGTTGCCAACTCTGGCTTGGGAAATTCCTGGAGATTTGGGGATAGTGCCTGGAGAGGGCAGAATTTGGGAAACAACCCTCTGAAGTTGTCAATTCTCTAGATATTCAAGGCTCTCCATGGTTTGGGACTCACATATCTGAGGGACCGTCTGTCACCCTAAGCCCCCCGAAGAGCTCTGCGCTCTGTGGGTACTAATTTGCTGGTTGCTCCTGGTCCCAGGGAAGCTTGCCTGGCCTCAACCAGGGTCAGGACCTTTTTGGTCCTGACCCCTACCTGGTGAAATGAGCTGCCAGAGGAGCTGTGGGCCCTGAGGAAGCTTTCTGCGTTCTGCAGGGCCTGCGTGATGGAGCTCTTCCACCAGGTCTATGGTTGAGGCCGGGGTCTGAGTAGAAGATCTGATTGGGGCTCCCCTTAGGGCTATGCAGCTGTATGCTAGGGTCATCTATGGCAGGGGTTATGACTCCCCTCTTGCCATTTCCCTATTGGAGTATGTCATGGGGGGGGTGTAGTGGATTTATACCACCATGTTCTTTTTCCTATATGTTGTAATTTATGTCTTTTAAAAAAAATTAATGGGGTTTTATTAGGGTTTTAATTGTGAACTATTGTAACCCACCACGAGCCAGTCTCAGGAGTGGCGGGAAATAAAAATCTAAATAAATAAAATAAAAGTAGAGCTAGACATTGATTGTAATTCCTGGAGAATTCCCACCAGGAGGTTGGCAACAGGCCCTGGAGAGCTGTGGCTAATTAGAATTGGCAGTTCTGTCCTGACTCGGTATAAGGCAGCTTTGTGTGTTCACAGCCATTAATGTTTTCGCTTTGATTTGTAGTAAGTTTATTCTTGGCAATGACAGATAACGGAGTGTAACAATTTCAAAGTCTGAATACCTAATGCAAGCCTCTGAGCAAACTGTTTATGCCTAAAGCAGGTGAATAGACCACAGGGCAAATTACAGGTAGCCTAATTGGAAACTTCCATTTCCCACTTCCTTCCCCCCACTCTGAGCACGGGGCCGCAGTCAGCACTTCCGTTCTTTATAAGCCTCTATAACTGTTCTAAAGGGACTACCTTACAAAGAACAGGCTGTGGCTTCATGAAGGCGAACCACTCCTGCTTTAGCTTAATCATAGCCAGGGACGCTTAAACGGAGGCCGCACACTAAGGAATGCAATTAAAGCAGCAACCACTTTCTTCTCTTTACAAAACCGTGGAACAATCCCCCCCCCCCATGCTTGCTGATATCCCTAAAATTTAACAGGAAATAATATAGGGGAGCTAGCAATTTGAGAGTGAGTTTGATTCACGCATCACAGATTACGTAGGTTGGGTCTGGGGTCTGCTACCCCCTGCAGCAGTCAGATGGGAGTGGCAAGTTGTCCTTCGCTCTCACACACATGGTGCCCAATTTGGATTGGCACCATGGCATGTGGTGGGAAAGAGCTTCAGCCTTGGCCAGTGCAATTTCCACAGCCTGAAACAGTCATGGGAGGCAACATGTGGCTTGTTGCAGAAACTAAAACATATCCCTGCGTGTTTCTTCCATAGGCCTCCTGGAGAGTTTCAGGCTGGGAAAACTGTATGCGGGAGAAGGCAGAAACCCCTTTCCCCCATATTCTGTGGTCTCAGCTGAAACTAGGCACGGCATGCATGGGAGAACCCACAACTCTCATCTGTCTGGTACACTGGGGGGGGGTGGATCCCAGATTCGGCCTGGGTACTCTATAACATATGAATGGGATGTCCCAGAGTCTTGGCTCAACATTTGCTCTAAAATCTCAGAGTGGGGGACAAACTGCTCTCTCACACACAAACACACACACATAACATTCGCTCACTGTATCCTGTTACTTAAATATGTTTTCCCCCCAAAGCCCACTTCCAATACTAGAAGAATACTAGTCAGGGAGAAATTACCTGGGGTGCTTTGGCTGCCACATTCACACCTAGTTTAATGCAAGTTCAGTCACCAAGTCCAATCGAAAATATGGATGGATCCAGCTCCAACATTAACCACATTAATTTGCCTTGGGAGACAGTGATACAGAAGTGGAGAAGTGAGGGCCATAGTTTTGGAAGCAGCAATAACCAAGCAGAATACAAGTCGAAGGCAGAATCTGGGTTCAAGCTGGAATGGCCTGGCTTCTCCTCTTTAAAGGTGTTTCATACAGTCTCTCACTGGTGCCCCCATCCTCCTTCCTTGCCCAGCTGGACAGTTTAGGCATGGCCATTCTGCCCAACTCAGGTTCTCAGTCTTTTCATGTGGGCGCTGAAATGCATGCTTCCCGCTTTGGCAGACCTAATACCTGCTACAGTTCTAACAGGCACCACTGCAGAGAGGAGCAATGCTTCAAAAGTCACCTTAATGGTCCACACATTGCTTAAACAATTACCTTGTAGTAACATTTTTCCCTCCCATTCGAAAGTATATTAATTATGATGATACAGCTTTCGCAATTGAATTCACAGCCCTTAATGGGTTCGTTCCCTCTGCCAGCAGATGGGCGCCAACACCATTTACGGCAGCACTCTGGCTGGAAATGTTTCATTTTCACAAAAAAGGAAAATGGCCCGTGTCACCCAGAAATGTTAGCGGAGTAATCAGAAGGCGCCGCAAAATGAAACGCTAAACCACCCCATAAAATGTTAGTGCTTCATCACCATAACTAATGAAAATATACGATGGACTAATAAAAAGCTTTTCGAATGAGCCGTGTGCAATGACCGTTGTTTTATTAACACTTATTAGATTGCAGTAATTGCTGGGAATGGCAGACGTCACGCCGGAGGCTGCTCTCCCTGTTTCCCTCCAAGCTGCTGCACGCATGTTGGGGGGGGGGGAGGGGGGATGTTGGCGAGAGAGGGGATTCTGCCATATGTTGAACAATCACACTGTTGCTTTAGGCAAATGACAGTCCCCTCCCCCCAGGGTGTCTGGAATAAAAAGGTTCTTAGAGCTCAAACTGTCTGTTTATTTGGAAGCAAGGCTCATTAAGTTCAATGAAGATTACTCCCAAGTAAATGGGTATAGGATTTCAACCACACCATGAGATCCTATGTAGAGTTATTCTAGTCTAAAACAATGGTCTTCGACAGAAGTGCTCTGCACTGAATATACAAATAAGGCTTATACCAATATGTATTGCATGCGTCTTTCACATCTAAGGAGAGCCCTTTATTTTTTTGGGGGGGGGGGTCTGCATTCATGTGTATCAGGAGCCTGTCAGCTGCATGTATCAGAAACTTGTGTTACCCTCCCAATACATGTGACTGACAGGATGCCTGAGAGAGAAGCACAAAGACGTTGAATTCACGTACTACTTAAAACCCTGATTTTTCAGCCAAACAGGTTGATGTTTTTTTAATTACGTAATGAGCAGGTCGTTATGTGTGAATTACTGTTCTGATTTGGATTTCCAGTTGCTAAAGTTTTTTTAAAAATATCTATGTTCATCTTCTGCTTTGCATTGTTAGACTTTGTTTTACTGTCCCTGTTTTTATTGTTCTTAAAAAAAATTGTTTTGCTACCATTTAATGATTTTTATATTCATAGCCAGCTTGCATTCTGTACTCTGTCTTGAGAGCCTTGGCTAAGAAGTGGAATAAGAATAAATAAATGAATATAAAATTGCACAATTGTGCTTACACACAGTCATGTCAAGGGGTAACCTGAGCAGGACTGAATCCAGCATAAATCTTGCCTAATGTTCTTGGCCCTATTGTCAGCTTGGATGGATCATTTGATGTTAAGTAGGACATAAAGCCTCAGAACAGCCTTGAACAAGTTCATAAGGATATTTTGCCTTTAAAAGTGTTGTAGCATCCTCAAGAGTCAATGCGAGCACTGCAGTGTGCTAGTGTCCAGCAGAACATAGTGTGGCTGTGGCAATGCCAGCTCAATCACAATCTAAGCAGCAAAGACCCCCCCTCCCGCCCCTTTGCAAGCCCAGGAGAACTAGTACAATATACATCAGCACAATTATAGAATGCCCAGCAATGTGGCAATTCCAGCTCAACAGGACTGAAGTGATGCACAACATCACACTCCAAATGTGTGTGTGGGGGGAGTTGCAAGCCCAGCAGAAGGGATGTACTAAAAGGAATGACAATGACAAAAACTTGAAATCACACTGAAGTTAACAGAAGCTGGGAATGCCATTTGACTTGCATGGACTCCACTGAAATACATCACAAAATAAAATACTTGCAATGAAAATGTGGAGAAGATTTTCAATTAATGTCTTTGGGCCCAGATAAACTGCTGTGGGATTGGAATAACAGGGCCCAAAGTGGAATGATGGTCCACTCTAGGCCCTGAATAGAATTCATGTTCTAGGACTAGAATGACAGCCCCTGGAAGTGGCAGAAGTGTCCTGGGACATGAATGAAAGTCCCTAGAGTGGAATGGGGCCCCTTGAGAGTAGGAGAAATCTGCTAGAAGTGGAATGACAGGCTGTATAGTGGAATGACCACTCCTGGAAATAGCAGAAGTGTTCTTGAGCTTGAATGACACCCTCCTGAGTGGAATGAAAGTTCAACAGGACTGATGTGAAAAACAGAATCACACCCCAAGAGAGGGGGTTGCAAGCTCAGCAGAACCGAATGCCACTGTGGCAATGCAAGCAAAAGGCTGACTAATGTCACACCGGAGCATCCCTAGAGTTACAATGTGTAGAATGCCCAACAGAATGCCATTACAAGTTTAAAACCACTGCTCTCAAATATCATCACAAAAAGTCCAAGCAAGGTTTTCGTTGTTGTTGTTGTTGTTTTCAAGCTCTATGCAAGAAAATTGGACGGGAATACAGGAAGACTGGCAAAGGGGAAAACAAAGTCTTGAAACTGACCCAACTAGTTTGAAACTTACCAGAATGGAGAAATTACTGCTCCCCCCCTACTGCTTTGAAGTCTGGTAAACATTTTGGTTAAGTGGAGACAGTACAGACCTCCACAAACAACTTGGAAGTTTGGTTGACCTGCAATGAACTTCACTTTGCAAATCATGAATTGGCCAAAGTTCATCACGAATCTTAGTGTGTAAGCTCGTTTGTATCCATCCCAAATGATTCGTGTTTGGAAAAGAGATTTTCAAAGAAGCCCACAGTTATTACACAGAGACTGGTAATGGCAAATCACCTCTGAACATCTCTCACCTTGAAAACCCCACCAGGGGTTACCATGAGAAGGTTGTGACTTGAGAGCACTATCCACCAGCACCATAATGAGATCTGTTTTTGCATGGGTGGTGGTGGTGGTGGTGGTGGGGGGGGGAAGCAGAACTGTTCATGATTCCATGTGCAAAACGGTTCACCAGCTGAGCTGTAGACAAAATAAGTGCTAGGGGAAAAGCAATGACAAAGAAGAAGAAGAAAAAAAATGACTCCTCATTTTATACAAAGAGCTAATTTCCCATTAATTATGTTAGGATGCAATTAAGCATTTCATTTCCAAACTATTAAAGCCTACATTATTTATTAATAATTATAGATCATTACCTGATACTGCTCACTCGTCAACTTGGGAACTGAATAATTCATCTACTCCGACATACGTTGTTTCTTCCATGAAAATTGCTTTTAATCTTGCTCTCCTTCTGTGTGAATATTTATTTTTCAAACCAAAGAGAAGAAGCCAGACTTCAGGCAAGTTTTAGCTGTGCATGGCAGTCAGGCAGTCCCCAACATTGCCAGATTGTGAGGGATTGTTGTAGCTCTGCTCAGAGCCCATGCTTTGCATGAAAAAAGATTTCTATTTCAGGGTCTGTTATCCCCACTTAAAAGATCTCAGCTCGCAGTCCTTCCTCTGCCTAAGATTCTGAAGTGATGTTCAGTTTCAGTGGTGCAACAAATGCATAACAGAAGTTCAAACTTCTTACAGTTACGGATGGTTTAACACCACCTAGCTTGACTCACATCCTGGTCAACAGTGGCAATCAGACAAGTCAATAAATTGACCAGGTGTTCTCAAATTATTTGAGAACATTCACAACTATAGGTAGCTTATAGTTATAAGAAGCTAGCTCTCCACTGATGAAGAATCAGTGGGGAACCAGCTTCTTATCTCCCACTGAGAAATTCTGTTCTGTTCCACTGAAGATGTTTGGAGGGAGAATCAGGAGATGGCCTCCAGCTGAACCCCCATGATCAGCTGGATACTGGGTTCTCCTGATCTCATTTCTGTAGAGTTTGCTGCATCCTATACTTACTGATAATTACGTTAATGACTGGGGAAGGGAATGGCAAACCACCCTGTACTGAGTCTGCCAAGAAAACGCTGGAGGGCGTCACCCCAAGGGTCAGACATGACTTAGTGCTTGCACAGGGGATACCTTTACCTTTACCTTATACTTACTGATACATACCAAAGAGAGATGAACAGAAGCCCACCTGATTCTCTTCTCACACCAGATTAGCTCTTCTTCACACACTGTCTGTTTGTAAATTCAAGCCAAAATTCACATGCAAGCCTGTGTCGAAAAAAGGGGGGGGGGGGGTGGGGCTTAATAGACTGCAGATACTTAGATATACCTTAGGCCAGGCCAGACTAGCAGATAGTTGATGTGTACATAAGCTTGTGTTAATTTGTATGTTTAGCAAAGGATCATGAGGCATGCTTTTGAAAGAGCCCCCATGACACTGAGTTGTAGTGTAAAGCGGGACTGGACTAGCTGAAAGGACAAGAAGGGCAGATTGATTTAGAAGTGCTTTCTAAAGGGCAAAGCTTGTTTGGATCCAAAAGGACAGAGAAGAAAGAGCTGAAATTGCTAGCTGGGACGAAGTGGACAATCCTTCCTTGAGAGCTGCAGTAGGTGGGAAGAGCTGAAGAGCAGAGCTTGCCGACAGCTGAACTCTTCATTGACTGCACTGAAATCAGCATACTAGTACAGAGCTGCCTCACTTTGTCTCACCGAGAGGAAAGGGGAACTGCTCCTAGGGCAATGAACAAGCTTGGAGACTCATCCGGCATCTTCACAGGAAGATTTCCTGCTGGTGCAGGAAGGCCTTCTTGACATCTGGGACTCTGCAACAGCCCAGCCATCATAACTGGATCTTCTGATAGCCTGGGGTCTCTACCTTCCCACTCAGCCTCCCGGAAACACCCTACAGCCCTTACACCAGCCTTCCAGAAACCGCTGACAGGTCCAGAAAGCTGCTCGAATGCTTTGCCCCCCCCCCCAACCTCCAATTGATTACATAAGTAGTAGTAACACACACTTCTTCCATTTCTCTAGCCTTGAGATAAGGACTATCTTAGCTATAGCATAAACTTTGTTTTTGTGAGAGAGCTTATCAAAAACTACATTCCAGGGAACAGGCCATTTTCTCTGCCTGGTAAGAACTAAAGACTTGAACCAGGACAGACCAGGATGTAGAATTATAACCAATCCCTAATAACTGTATGATCCATCAGAAGGTTACAATCATTTTCTTTACCACCAGGCTATCAAGTGGGTTAATATTTTAATGCGTTCCTCTGTTTGGTTTTAATTTGCACGTCCCCCCCCTCCGAAACTGCTTTGTGTAGTAGAGAAAAGCAGCCCAGAAGTACAGTAAACAAAACAGCCTCTCTCTAAAGGAGAAGAAAGTTTGCTTGGCAGGAAGATCTCCTCTCCAAGCCGGGGTGGAAAAGCCACATGGAGACGAGGGCTGGCCTTCCTCAGCTATACCTGGAATCTCCAAATACATTGATCATCTTTTCCTCCCAGCCTTCCTATAAGAAGCTCAGTATAGGTTACATAGCCCTTTCCTCCGTTTTTATCCTCACAACAATCCTGTGAGGTAGGTTAGGCTGTGAGCATGTGACTGTCCTGAAGTCATCCAGCAGTCTTCCATGGCAGAGTGTGGATTTGAACCTCGGACCTAGCCCTACCGCTTCATTGTGATGAAAGGAAACTTGACCACCGTGTCAAGCATAATGTTGAGCACGGGCGTTTTCTGCAAATCAAGGACTGACTCTGAATAGGGCAGCTTGAAAAATGGCAGGAAACTTAGTCCTTGTCCACCTCAGTCGTTCAGAGGTGGCTGCTGTACAATTTCCACAAACAGTGTCCAAAGGTTACTTATAGCTATTGTTATCAATAACTTCCCATATAAATAGCTCCTGCTGACATGCCTATTTACTGAGCATTTTCCAGGTATGTTATAGAAAAAATAAAAGCTTGCACATCCATAGTTTGCAATAGGAACCATCTCAGCCCTAAGAATATTCATCCTGGGAGCAACAAATGTTTGCAAAATCCATCATAATCCTTGAAAGGCATTTTAAATAAATATATGAATAGATGGGATATAAATCTGTAAGGTCCTCAGAAGACCAGCCCTTTTCCAAGCTGCCCTTTATCCCTAAATAGAGTTGCCAACTGATTGGGAGAAAAACATCCTGTCTTTTTAATAAAAGCTTAACATGTAGAAAGGAGGCAGCAGAACATCGCTTGAGGTAAATAACATCCTATTAAGTCTGAAAGTGATAAGTCCCACCCCATGCTCCAGGCCATTTGAGAGTCAGCTGTAGTTCTACTGGGGTGTAAATAATGCGAAAGGGTGAACTGGCTGGCTGGGGTTCCACTTCCTTCTCCCAGACAGCTGCTTGGAAGGGGGGGGGGCAGTAGGCAAAGCCCTCCTAGCCCACGTGACTAAATATTGGTAGGAGGGTCAGGTTAGGTTTTGCCATCTTCAGTTTTCTTATTTATTGATGGATGTCCTCTTTTTAATGGGATTTTATCTGGGTTTATGATGGACTGTTGTAACCCACCATGAGCCAGCTTTGGGAGTGGTGGGGAATAAATCATATAATAATAAGAACACCACCACCACCACTACTACTATAAAAGGAAGCAGTTATGGAAGTGCTCTGTAAGAAGCAGTATTTATTTATTTGAGGGGGAGATGATAGGGTAGTTATTTGGCTTATGGACAGAGGTGGTATGGGCTCCTTTAGCTACTATAGCAACTAAAGTTATTAGGTATATGGTTCCTCTACTTAGGAAGAATAACAATAAATTGCTATTCCCTTTGGAATGGAATGTCTGCCTGGCTTTGAGTCCAGTAAACCATGAGCTTCCAGCACTCCATGTTCTCATCCCCAGCTTCCAAGCTGCCCTTTCCTCCTCCTCCTGGCTATGACTGTGATGGTAACGTGATGCTATGCTGTCATTTCAAGTGTCAGAACCAGTCTTTGCAGTTCCCTTCAAGGCAGGGCTGCCAATGCTGGGTGGGGAAATGCCTGGAGGATGCAGGGTCTGAGGAGAGGAGGTAGCCTGTAGATCAGTTGTAAAAGTGGGAGATCTCCAGGCCCCGCCTTAAAGAGGTCTGGTGCTGAATTGATTGAGGCGAGTGGGGTGCTGTTCTTGTGTCCTTCCCTCTTAATCACAAGAAGATTACTGGGGCTACAAAAGGAGAACAGCTGGGCTGGTGGTGTTGTAAAATGCTCTCCAGAGTTGCTCATTCCAAGGGAGAGGTCATTGGTTGCCCTAGCAACCCTCAGCATTCGAGTCCAGCAGTAGGAAAACGGTGCCTGGTCCAGGCTGCTTCAAATAGGCTACTGCCAGGCAAGAAGCCTGGATCTCTTCCAGTTCTTGAGCCTTTTCCCCTGCCATAATGAAAGGATAATACATGAAGACAAAATACGGCATCAAAAAGATAGGGGTGTGCATAACAACTTGTCATGAAACTTAAATATCTAACTTTGAGGCCCCCTTTGAGTTTGATTCTAGGGTAAATTGGCCCTCTTTCTCTGATTTGTGACAATCTTTGTATGTTCATTAGAGTTCAACATGTGGTGGAATCCTGTTTCCTGCAGTAAGCCCCATTGGAGTAAGCCCCATTGAAGAAAATTTTAACTTTTAACTAGACCTCCCAAAGATTGCTCTGTCAACATGCCTTGCATCTGTATGCTTACAGTTGACCAGTATGGTCATGTTGAATGCTTCAAACCATGTGTCATGAAATGATGGCTGGGCCAGGATTGGTCAGTTATTTGTATTTCATTGAGATCTGCTTTGAAGAAGAAGAAGAGTCGGTTCTTATATGCCCCTTTTCTTTAACAGAAGGAGTCTCAAAGCGGCTTACATTTGCCTTCCCTTTGCCGGGGAATCAAACCTGACATGCCAGATTTGAACCCACTGGATTAACCACTACACCAAGCTGGCTCTTGTAGCATGAAGGGGCCATTAATATCTCTTCACTGAGGACAGAAGGTCCACTTTCCTAGGACAGGATACATTGCATTACCTTGGAGAGATTTAAAAAAAGATTCAGCCAAACATGTCAACAATAGAGTCCCAAGTGCTGATGAACTGCCAAAAAATGGTTGCGTTTGCAATGTGCAAGCCATCCAAACTTCTTATTCAGTTCATGTCCGCTATTGTCAAATCTTCATATGAACTCTGCAGTATCCAGCTGGAGTCTCCCTTTGCAATTATTTCCTGCCAAAGTAATACAACCTATAAGTGAATGTCCTAGGAGATTTTAATGCTTCCCTACTGGTTTCTGATAGCTTCCACGTGGCTAATATCAGTTCAGATAGTAGGAAAGAGTCCTGAAGTGTCAATCCCAAACTACCATCTTTCCCACAAGATTGCACTTTTAGTTATAGGTCTGATAACAGATTCCACTCATCCTGGACTAAGTATATACTGCGGGTTTCTTTATCTTCAAAGAAATTGCTAATACTCAAAGAGATGCAAAGCACCCTCATGGATATTCAGCACCTCAGATAAAATGTCACTCCCTTTGCTTTTCTGTAGTGGTAAGGAAGCAACTAGTGGTGTTCAACTTTTTGTTATTAAAATCCAATTGGCGAACTGAAGGCTCCGATCTAATGCCTCTTTCCTAAATTGACTGTGAAACACATTAGTTGAGTCCAGCCTTTCTCAACTTTTTTCAACACTGAGAAACCCCTGAAACATTTTTTTAGGCTTCAAGAAACCCCAGAAGTGGTGCAATTGTGCAGAATATGGCTGGGAGGCATAGCTGTGCACATGTTCATCCAGGACCCTTCTACCCCCCAACCAGATCAATCATTGGCCATTTTGAGGGGGGGGAGGTTGACATGATCATATATGAACAGTTAGTTAGGTATACCTCTCATCTTTACAAAGTTGTTCCTTTTCTCAGTAAGACTATTTATTCTTTAAGCGGTTGGTGCTGCAACCCTCATTTGCATAGTTAGACTCTTCCAATACTATATGGATCTATCATATGCGTGGTAAAAAGGACCACTTCTCCAAAGTCCTCTGAAAGAGAAAATCTACTTCCCTGAATCCAACCAGTTCGTCTCCCTTTAAGGACTGGAGCAGGCTTTCTCAACAAGGGTTTCATGAAATCCTGGGGTTTCTTCACAGCCCTGGAAGGGTTTCCCAAATGGGTGGAGGTCTCTGTCTATTGTCTATCATCTATCAATCTATCAGTCACCTATCTCAAATCCGTTAAACATTTATTGGGTGATATGTCTTTTATCTGGAGGCAAAAATGAAGAAATTGTGCTCAAAGAAGCAGGAAGACTTCAACTGAGCCCTTCACGACACAAGAAGAGACTATTTGAAAAACACCAAGAAGTTCCTATCTAAATATGCTAATTGTACATCCCCTCCAATGCCCTCTGCAGGACATTTTCCATATTCTATCATGCACACTATAGATCTTGCATGTATTTCAAGAACAGTTTTTGGATTCTTTATTTTTTTTAAGTGAGCAAAGAATAAGAGAAGAAATGAAAGGGCTTGAGGGGGTAGTTTGAAGAGACATGGCAGTTAATTGATCACACACCTGTTTCTCTCCGTTCTGTCCTGGCCGATTCAGCTCCTTTTCCCACTCCATGATATCAAAAGCTTGCCTTCAAACTCAAGAGGTTTAATGAGAAGCTGCTCAGAAGAACTGAGGAGCCATCGGGAAATGAAGCTTTTTGCCCAGTCTAAACACTTGCCACTTTGATTATTTATGTCAAGATGCAAGGAGATGATTCACCGCTGCTGCGACAGCCTCCTCAAGCCTTTCAATTATGCATTTGTGGAGTCATCAGAAGTGTATTCTCCTTTACTGCTGCATGAAGACCAAGCTAATTTGTTTGTGCATATTCTAATCAGAGAGAGATTCATACTCTCTCTGCCTAAGAGAAATGGATCACCAGCTTTTGACTTTTATGCCGAGAGGGGAGGCCCCAGGGATTTTGAAATAAATATTTGATCTTTAAAGATCATTTTGTTGCTGATAGCATTCAACACAGCCAGATTTTTAGTGTTTGTTTATAGTTTACACCATACGATTCAATAAAGTCTGGCTGAGAAACATGAACATAATTAAGTTTAAAAGCCAGTTGGAAACACTCACCCTTGTATTTCAACCAAGAGCTGATGGGTGTGTGTGTCGGGGGGGGGGGGGATCTATTTATACAAGATGAAGTCTACATTCTTCCCTTTCCCACCCATTTCTCAAATTCAAAACTCCTAGAATAAAGGGGAAATGTTTTTGCAAATACTTCTTTGATTAGTGACATCAAGGTAATCGGAGGTCCTAGATACAGACTCCCCATCACCGCCATGGTTCTGATCTGCTGGAGGAAAGGAATGATTATTTACCCCATTGTGCAGAAGGGGAATTTATGGAATGAAATAACCCTCCCAGCATCCCCAGCCGAGAACCTTCACTTCATAAATTCAGACCATCCCATCAAGGCTATCCTGCATTATGAACATCCAAGGCATCTAATTGTATCTGTTTTATCTAAATATTCATTTTTGTAAAATTTTTGAACATTTATTTCCCACCATTCTCTTCTTTAAAACAGAACAAAAAAATCCCAGTGTGGTTTACAATATAAATAGGACATAAGACTATTAAAATAAGTTAATAAAACAGCAAACATAGCTCAAACTAAGGATAAGTGCGTGGAATGTCATAAAAATGCACAAAATTAATAATTCAGCTAATAAATCATAAAACAGCACAAACAGCATATAAAACAGCAGTAATATGGGATGATAAAACAGCAGGCAGTAAAAGAATTTAAAACTGATGATAAAATCAGCATAATTTTTTTTTAAACCCTTTGATGAGTCAGAGAATAAAATGGTCTGAGTTCTTCTTGAATAAAACAGACTTCACTATTCTGGAAGGACAGAAGCAAGAGAAGTAAGTGAAGGTGCTGGGGAGTCTACAATTGGGAGTGGGGGTCACCCCAGAAAGCCCACTGCTCTGTGTGCTAACCATCCCTGATTATTTCATCAAAGGAACCCAGAGTAGAACACCCGTTTACAACTTCAGGACATTGGCAGGCAGACATGAGTAAGCCTATCCCTTCAGGTATTCTAGCCCCAGGCCATTTAGGATTTAAAAGGACAGCCCCAGGATTCTAAAAGTTCAGAAAGAAACGGGCAACCCATGCTGCAAACAGAACTGGAATGATATAATTGCCCTCCCAAGTTCCAATCAGGACTTTTGCTGCCATGTTTAGGATCAACTGGAGCTTCTAGACTGTCTGCGAAGGCAGCCCTTTGTACAGCTTGTTATAATCTTCCAACATGGATTTATTTATTTATTTATAATTATATTTGTATAATGCTGCTCACAAATGTCTCGCGGCGGTTTACAGATGTCGATAAAAACACAATAAAATCCCCTAAACGTACCCTTAAAAAATATAAGTGTAAACATACAACAATGTAAGCAAGATGGCGAACAATAAAAATATATCCACCTTCCCCTCCATTCTGTGGCTGTTACTGAGGCCAGATAACCTAATCCCAGGAATGGCCATAGTTGGTGAATCAATATAAGCTGTTCTATCGCACCCCTAGGCTCTTGGCCCAAACAGGCTGTCAAACAGCAATTCCCTTGTAGGAATGTTTCACAGTTGTATGGAGACAGATAGGGTAAGCAGCATATGGTGAGGTGAGAGCCTTTGATCACTGTCACAGGCAGTTTTGTTTCTCCTTGTGTTTTTGTAAACTACCACTGAATTCCAGGGGATTGATTGGCTGTTTTGACAAAGAATTATCATTGGCTGTATTTGGTTGAGTGACACAGTCTACTGATAATTAGATAACATAATTAATTTTTGCTTTATATTCCCTGTCGTGTAAGGAGTTCACAGTCTGAGGAAGAGTGCTTGCACTTGAAAGCTCACACCCTGAATAAATCTTTGTTGGTCTTAAAGGTGTTACTGGACTCTGATTTTATTAAAGTAATTCTCAGTCAGTTTTACATTCAATGTGCAGCTGCTGTGTCATCCCTGGATTAAGTTTCTGTTTGTTTAACTCAGCCTTTTCCAACTTTTTGACCGTGGAGGAGCCCCTGAAATTAATTTTCAGACTTTGAGGACCCCTAGAAGTGATGTCAGCTGGCCACTCCCCCTGCCACACCCCTTCAAAGTGACATCACCATGCACACCTTTCACTCCCTCTCCCCACCTTTACTATCATGGCAGCTCTGCCTCATATAGGCTAGAAAGAAGGGCAGGAGCTGAGAAGACAGCCTGGATCCCTATACCATGCCACAACCAACTCCCACTCTTTGATTTTTTCATCCATGGCCTACCCTCCAAGCAGACGCATTCTGCTTGTTCTCCTGGACTGCAAAAATGCCTCCTTTTTGGATTCTGGTTGAACTGTGTGCTGCACACTAGTACATTGCACTGGTTCTACTGTGTTTCTAACCCACCCCCTCCTCCTTGATTGAAATATATTTCTATGCTTGACATGAGTCCTGTTGAGCTGGCATTGCCACAAAGGTAATAAGTTCTGCAGGGCACCAGTACATTCCACTGGTTCTGCTGGGCATGCAAAATGTTCCCCTTCAGTTTCTGCTGATGGAGTCTGACCTTAGTCCTATTGGCTTTGCACAGATGGCACTGATTCTATTGCCCCCCCTTTTTTGCTGTCTCCCCTCCCTTCCATAGGAAATAGTAGAGGATGGGACACCTTTTTCAGATTTGACCTTAGTCCTGTTGGGCTTACATGATTGCAATGGCACTGGTTCTATTGCCCTTGCTTTTTTGCTGTCCCACCCTCCACTGGAAACAGTGGAGGATGGACACCTTTTTTGGGGAGCCATATCCTGGACTCCAGAAATTGAATCCTCACCAAAGTTGGAAGGAAGAAGAAGAAGAGTTGGTTCTTTTATGTCACTTTTCTCTACCCAAAGGAGTCTCAAAGTGTCTGAAAATCACCTTCCCTTTCCTCTCCCCACCACAGACACCCTGTGAGGTAGGTGAGGCTGAGAGAGCCTGTCATTTAGGCTGATCCCACATTGAGCAGGGAATTGGATTAAATGGTCTGTGTGATCTTCTGGATCCTGTACTCTCATTCAGTCAAATAACACTCAAGCAACCTTTTGCCAGTGGACCCTGACAGAAAGATATCTGCAGAGGCAGATTGCGAAGCTAAAGCAGTGCTGGACCAAGATGGCCCCCACAATGCTGGCAATGCTTGCACAAGCCATTATGCTCCAATGTGAGGTTTCCCTGCAGCAGTCCTGCCAGCACCACAAGAAGCCTTTGGCTCAGTTTGCTGTTGGTCACCAGCAGTCCTTGGCAAGTTAAAGAGCCATCCCCACTTAATATCTATACATTTCTAAAAGTTGTTAAGGAAGTATCTGGGAAACAACAAAGCTAGGAAAGGATAAAGCCCACATGCTTCCCCAGCACTCTTAGAGTGCAAGTTTTTCTTCACATGGTTTGAAAGCTATATGATTTACTTTTTCTTTCCTTACAGTGTTTATTGCTTTTGTGTCATTTGAAGATTATTTATAACAATTATGCGAGGAGAAAAAGTGCTATAAACTGGGGGTAATTTACTGTAAAATATCTGAAATGCAAACAACAACAAGGAGAAACAAAAAAACCCATCAACCAAACAGTGCATAACTGTCACACTACAAGTGCTCCATAAAAAAGTCCTTGGATTTACACATACTTCCAGGCCCCACCAGCCAACAAAAAACATTTATCTCCTGTCAATTTATGAATTCACTTTGGGGACTAGTAAGGGAAAAGATTCGTTTGAATGTCTCGGTAGAATTTGTTCTCTCTTTTTCATCCATGCCATTGTGATTATTGGTGATGTAATTATAGCAAAATAGAAGTCCAGTGGCACCTGACAACTTTTATTCCAGCATGAACTTTGACCCAGAACTCACTTCTTTAGTTGTTATAAAGAGGAAATCCTGTTCCACCTTTTTTCTAGGGAAAAATCACTGAAGGGAGGAAGGGAAAGGGAGGAGTTAGGGACTAAGACCATATTCACCTTTTAAATATAATTCTGGCCCTTGCCACTTACTGGTCCCAAGAAAATGCTTAAAAATGCGGGTCTGAATTCTGCATTGCCAGCCAGGTATGAAACGGAATTGAGACCAAGACTGATAAGTAAAGGGGTGAGGAATTAGATGAGGGGGATAGAGAAGTGAAGGCATTCCAAGTAAGGAAGAGAGAAAATTAAGGAGGAAAAATGTGTGGAAAAGAGAAAATGTTGTTTTATGTTCTTCAATTGCACTAGGGCAGTGTGGGCAGAGCAGATGAACTTTGGAGCTGGGTGGAAGGAAAAGAAGATGGAAACAGACGGCTGGAAAAAAAACAACCTTGTTAGGAGTCTGAAGTCTGGCAATGACTGTAGCATCTATGAGTTGTGCTGTCTGGCTTGCCTTGCTTTAGTGCCAGTTTGGTTGACTGCCTGGACAGGATTTCAGAAAAAGGCACTTGAAGCAGAAAGCAGAGCTGTTGCTTGCTGTTTACAGTGCTCTACTTTCCCTGCTCCCCTAGTGGCTGCACTGCAGAACTGCATTAAAAGTACAATAAATCAAGATGGCAGCATGATATCAATGAATCACAATAAACCAATAAATCTGATGGCAGAAT
Source organism: Paroedura picta (assembly GCF_049243985.1). NCBI lineage: Eukaryota > Metazoa > Chordata > Lepidosauria > Squamata > Gekkonidae > Paroedura > Paroedura picta. Next base: position 26,611,855 of record NC_135380.1, read on the forward strand.
GATGCTAGCTTCTGTGGCCCTCCAGAAGACCTGGGCCCTGGGAATTTGGGGCCCCTCACCCCAAGGAATCCTAGGTCAGAAAACAGAAATGAGTATATAAGCATTAGTTTGACCAATTTTATTTGTGGGAACACTTCCAGTTGCACAAAATCTCTCTTATACAGATGCTTGCTGCTGTTGAGTCTTTCTATGCTATATATTCCCATATCCCAGTACCTGGGAAAATAAAACCAGACAGAAAGGTGCCTGAATAAATAGCTACATCATGAGGTTTCTGACCCTTCCGGAATGCTGGAAATTATTATTTTCAGTTTGAGAGTATTTTTTACTGAATCCACAGAGCACCAGACTATTGCCCAGGAGGACAGAAATATTTACTGTGAATAGAAAAATCTATGCTCTTCCTTTCACAGTATTTTCTTCCAGTGCAGGGATGATTGTGGATTTCTTATTTGGAGAGTTTCAACACAAAGCCCCCCTTTTTCCCTTGTGAAAATCAAATATGTATGTTCGTGCTATTTTCTTCACCATCTTCCCCCTGTAAAATATATACATTTCCCAATGTTGCTTGTGTATCACTTGGTCACTATTATACATTATACATACAATATACAAATAAATAATTATATTGTATGTATAAGCTTTGGAGAAATGTGTAACAGATATGGATAGAACACATAAAACTGCACAACTCAGAGCAAAACAGGAGAGGCTAAAATATACACAAAGGTGAAAAGAAATGATATATAAGATGTCCACTCATTTCCAAGGCAATTTTAGCTCAGAAGTAAATTAGTTATATAGTACTGTACTCATCCTTCAACAGGCAAAAAGGCAGAATAAGAATCTTGCAGATGGATGGATGGATGGATGGATGGATGGATGGATGAGCCTTCAGGGATGAATGGATGAGCCTTCAGGGAGGGCGGTATATAAATCTAAATAAATAAATAAATAAATAAATAAATAAATAAATAAATAAATAAATAAATAAATAAATAAATAAATAAATAAATAAATGGATGGATGGATGGATGGATGGATGGATGGATGGATGGATGGATGGATGGATGGATGGATAACCCCTTTCAGTGCCAAGCAAGGGTAAAATGTTGTGTGGGCTTCATAACAAAATTTGCTATGGGTATGGTGTCGACAAGCTAGGCAACCAGTTGCCCTGTTTCACTGGAAAGGAAAGAATGTGTGGTTTTTCAGTGAAATTTGTACAGGACGAATTATGTAGTCCAAAGTTGATAATTAATCAACTTGCAGACACCCACATATATATTCTCCCCGGGCTATTGGTTCTTCTCCTTCTCCTTCTCAGGCTGTAAGCTCCAAGAAAACCTTCTCTGAATTAGTACATTAGTTCTACTACATATGTGTTTGGAGCATTTTTTTTTTGGGGGGGGGTGAGATTCTAATTTTCTTCCAGTTGTCAGAAATCTACGTAAAGCAAATGGAAAATGGATAGTAAAATGCATGCAAACAGTGAAACCAGTTAGTTGGTGGTATTTCTGGTTGATTTGGCATACTTGCAAACTGCTTTCCAAAAGTCCTGCTTTATGGCAGTTTTATCCAAAGTGAACTATATTACGGTCATTTGTGCAAGCATGATCCTTCACCCAAGAACAAATGCTTTTCTTAATTATAAAAGAATTAATTGATAAATTGTTCATGCTCTAGTATTGAATTGTTCCATCGGTCCAATGTTGCTTGTAGGTAAAATTTTATAATATATGTTGATGGAAGAAATTCTCAAGACATCCCAATCTCTCTCAGCTTCGTTGGGCCCATGTGTCTTTAAAAGGGCTTGGTTTTCACTATGGCATTTTAATAATAGGAAAGAAACCTGAGGGACCGCCTCCCCGCCTATGCCCCCAAAAGAGCTCTACGCTCTACTGCCTCCAATCAGCTAAGGATCCCTGGCCCTAAAGAAGTCCGCCTGGTCTCGACCAGGGCCAGAGCATTCTCTGTTCTGGCCCCCACCTGGTGGAATGAGCTCCCGGAGGAGATCAGGGCCCTGACGGAGCTTAAACAGTTCCGCAGGGCCTGCAAAAAGGAGCTCCTCCGGCAGGCATTTGGTTGAGACCAGGCACAACCAACAGCGAATGAAGGGCCCCCGCTCCCCCGCTCCCCCCCTCCCCCCATCTCCCCCCTTCCTCCCAGAACTCCACCAGAGTGCTCTGGACCTGTTGTGGTATTGCACCGTTCCATCGTTATATTATTTTATTATATTGTTATACTGTTACATTATTCTGTTATATGGTTACAACCACTGTTATTAATTACTGTATGTTTTAACGAAGACTGTTTCATGTATCGTTGATTAGTTTTAATGTAAACCGCCCTGAGCCTTCGGGGAGGGCGGTATATAAATCTAAATAAATAAATAAATAAATAAATAAAAAGAGTACAAAATATAATGATTAGAAATATTAGAAGAATACTTTTGGGATTCCACAAAGGTACAAAGATGTTAATTTGATGTTGGCATTCTACTTTTTATTTCATTTTTTATGTTAAAGAAATTCCTGTAGAAAAATGCAGAATGAGTAGATTAAAATGTCCTTCACATAATGGCTTAAAAGCCTGAGCTTAAATAGTATGATCTCAGATGTGCATCTAATATTACGCCATGAACAGTCTTTTCTGCAGGGATGGTGTAGAAATGAACTAACGAAAGACAAAATAATAGTCCACTTCATGTACAACGAAAGGACCTTTGTTTTGTTTCTTCAGATGGCCAAGTGAGGAAAGAGAAAGAAGGAAGCCTCATTTGCTAAGTGGGGCTATAGAATTAGAGTGCAACTCAGTTTAACCTAATGCCGAGCATTCATTAAGTTCTCTGGGGTTAAAAGCATAAAATGATCTCACAGATCTTGAACTTGCAACTTCCCTATCGTTCTGTTTGGTATACCACAAATGACGCATTTTTCTTTTATTGCTGTTTACTGCCTCTAGCCTGAAGACTCATGTGGTTTCCTATCCAGTTCTGCTGATACGAGTAATATTTATGTGCTGATGCTTAACAAAATTATTGCTGTTTTTTTTTCTTTCATTTATCTTTCCAAATTTTGGTCTTAGAGATTCAGAAATTAAGAATCTCATCAAAATATGTGACTCATTTCCTAGAAAGAATGGTACCAATTCTGTTGTTATGATCCCAGATGCTACGAGTATGAAATCGGGCCGTATTTGTGCTTGCTTAATAAAATGTGAGCCAAATACTTTTGCTGACAAATGCCACATCAGGGGCGGTGTGGAACTCACCCATTTTCAAGAGCTGCTATATCATGCCAGCCTAGGGAACAGATTTTGATATCTTTCTTCTCATCCAAGATTTCTTATTGATCAGAAATGGGAGGGTGTTGTTGTTGTTTTTTGCTGAGTGAGGTCAATCACATCTCGTTTCCTTGGCTGTTTGTTGCTGCAAAATGAGAAAAGTGTTTTTAAGCCAAATTAGTGGACTGCCATGTTGATTCTTCTATGTGCCAAGTATGTAGTCCCGGATCTGAATGCACTCATGTTATGCATTCAATGTTTTCCCTCACATTCTGATACCCCGGCGTTTATTGTCTAAATCAGGGGTAGTCAAACTGTGGCCCTCCAGATGTCCATGGACTACAATTCCCAGAAGCCCTTGCCAGCATTCGCTGGCAGGAGCTTCTGGGAATTGTGGTCCATGGACATCTGGAGGGCTGCAGTTTGACTACCCCTGGTATAAATGACTGTAAATGAAGTGTTACTGCTTCACTAATGTTATAGCTTTGTGCCTGATAAAGAACAGTGATAAGTCGGTGCCAGATTGTAGGATGGCTCCCCATGCTAATGTGCGCATTAGTTATATTGACAGGTCTTCAGCAATCCAAAAGATGGAAGGAGGGGGAGAAATGAAAGGGTTTTGTTGCAGTACATTGAGAGGGAAACTGGTCGTGTATTGTTGTAGTACGGTGCTGAAAACAGGAGATGAACTTATATTTATGTGCAAGATAATCAGAGTCCAATAGCACCTTTAAGACCAACAAAGATTTATTCAGGGCATGAGCTACTGGACTCTGAGTTTATTGTGCTACTTCAGACCAACACGGCTACTCATTTGAATTTATATTTATGTGTTGTATGAATGTTGTATGTTGATATTTTTTCACCTAAAAATAATAAATACATTAATAAAACCCCAACATGACAAGGCGCACAGAAGGACAGTTTAATTCCTGAGGCGGCAGAGGTGGCGAAGATTCTATAGAGTTCTCAAAAATCTCTAACCGAAATATGGAACAGTACAATAAAACCAGAAAGAGCTGCGGCAATCAAGATCCAAATGAACCCACAATGGAACACTGATATGAAAGATGGTTCTGTCGATGGAGGATCATAAAACGTCTCTGGATGTTATGACAAAGAATGTCCTGTTCTATTCTGTCAGCATTACATACCCACCCTCTTTAATCCCGTCCCTGTGAAATGGGCTCAGTTTCCAACTGAAGTGAAGCACCTCTGGTGTGGTCAATAATGCACACCTCTTGGGCTGCCCAGAAGCTAATGACCAAAGAAGATGAGAAATGCCTCAGAAAATACAAATTGACTGTTTATCTATTCCTAATGAAGGAGCCATCCAAGGGAGAGGTCTTACTCTTACACACAACCAGAGAGCATTCTGGCTAATTTGTCTCACCATCTAAACCAGGGGTAGTCAAACTGCGGCCCTCCAGATGTCCATGGACTACAATTCCCAGGAGCCCCTGCCAGCGAATGCTGGCAGGGGCTTCTGGGAATTGTAGTCCATGGACATCTGGAGGGCCTCAGTTTGACTACCCCTGAAGCTTTAGCGAAGCCAGCTAGAACAGACTCTTGTAATTTCTTCCTTTCCCTGGGCCTGGAGGTCCAACTTGGCTTTCCTTTCCTTTCCTTCCTGTAGGGCTCCCAGTGTCATCATTCATTCTTTGACATTCTTTGCAGTTTTAATTATGTTGACTTGAAATGTATTCAGGAGGGGGAAATATCCTCTCTCAGCAACCGTTGTTTGAAGGTGCTATGAGTGGAGGGAGCAGCTCTGGATCCCTGTCTGATGCAATTACTTTTCTTATTGGAAAGTGACTTTATTGTTTGCTTTGGTGCGAGAGATTATATTATGTATGGCTAGGACACAGCAGGGTGTGGGCTTCTCTGTACTCCGCATGCTGTGAAATGTGAATTGATATAGCACTGATCATTTGAAAGGTGCGTAAGGGGAACGTGCTGCATTTTTTGGCATGTGCAACAAAACCATTTTGCAGGGAAAATATTTTCTTTTTCACAGAAGGCAGTGGCCTTATAAATCTCCTCCTCCTCCTCCTCAACTGCCTAAGACAGAGGTGTCAAACATAAGGCCTGGAAGCCAGACCCAGCAAGTGAGCAACTGGGGTGAGGGAGGGAAGGCAGGAGGCTGCTTAGGGGTATGAGCATGTGGTGAGGGGTGTGTATGGCCAAAGCTGTCCAGAAATAGAATGGAAAAGGTTAGAGGAAATGGTCTCATAGGGGACCAAGCCCTGTGAGGAAAGGCTGAGGGTCTGAATGTTCAGCCTGGAGAAGAGGAGGTTGAGAGGGGCCAGGATTGCTCTTTAAGTATTGGAAACGTTGTCACTTGGAGGAGGGCAGGGAAAGGTTCCTGATGGCAGCAGAGGATAGGACCCGCAGTAATGAGCTTAAACCAGGTGGAGAACAATATCAGCTAGGTATCAGGGGGGAAAATTTTACAGTCAGAGTAGTTCAGCATTAGAATTGGCTGCCTAAGGAAGTGATGGGCTCCCCCTCCCTGGCGGTCTTTAAGCAGCAGCTGGACAGCTCCTTATCCTGGATGCTTGAGGCTGATCCCTCATTGAGCAGTGGGTAGGACTAGATGGCCTTTATGGACCCTTCCAACTCTAGGATTCTATGATACTAGAGGTCTAAGAGGCTAAGTTTAATATAGTTTAAAGCGAAGGCAGAGAATGAGGAGGTGTGGTGTTTTCTCCCCTCCCACCTCCTCTGAGGGCAACTCTGCGACGATTGGAGAAGCCTCAATATGAGTGGGCAGAACCAAGCAGCTGGCACTGAGACGACTGTGCCAACTGGCTTTGTGTTTTTTTCAAATAATGACTGAAATGAGGGGGGTTAGCGAGAGTGGGTGTAGAGAGTGGTAGTTAGCCGAGGAAGGGACAGGGACAACAGGGAAGAGAGGAGGAGCAGGAGGGCCCACATGTGAATTGGGAGGCCACTGGGTTGTCTTGTGTGTGCTGCTCTGAAGAGAAAAGACCTCCTGGTCTTGGAAGGGGGTGGAGGAGCAAAGGGAAATAAGGGGAAATCTGAACAGTTGAAGAGCCAGGAGGCAGAGTGAGTGTTGGGGCAGGTGCGTGGGGGTGACTTCCCATCTCCACTTACCTGGTCTAAACCCGTAAGGGGAAATGGGTCAGAACAAAAAACACCCCCTGGAGGTTTAAGGAAGCAGACTCTCTGTCAGACCTTCCCTTAACACAGGAGGGATGAGAACTAAGTGCCTGGGGGGGGGGGGGGAAGGGATCTGGAAGTGCCTGGTTCACACATCCCCTCCTTTCAGCCTGGCTAACCTCGGCCTGGTTTTGTAGTTGTTGTTGTTGGTGGGGATGGGGATAGGGATGAGGGTAGGGGGAATCCTAGTGTGCCTCCTCAAGTTCCTCAGAGGCAGGGTGGGGGAAGAGAAGAAGCAAAGAGTGAGAGACGGATTGTAGCCATGCTCGGCTGCTGAGGCAGGGTTGGTGTGTGTGTGCTGAGAAACTACTTTATTTACTTGCAAGGACGATGATTCACCTTCTACGAATAGTAGCTTACTGGTATGTCAGTGTAAGATCCCTCCCTGCTTTTATGATAGTTGCTTGGGGGAAAAACCTCATCATGCATGTGATTAAATGCATTTATTGGCGTCTTTGTGAGTTCGCTGCTAGGAATCAATTGCTTTGGTTTGCATTTGGATTCCAAAAACCAATCCTATTCATTGGGTTTGCTGTGTCTTTTATACAGTGTATATCTCAGGTACCTGGCATTACCTTTTATGGCATAGTTGGCCCATCCCGACAAAGTATAATTTGCATAACTTGAACACCTCCCGGTGAAGGCATCCTCCCTGCTTCTCCACTCAGTTCTTTGTGGTCACAGAGGTGCCCAGTTGGTGCTGAAGTTGCCATCGTGATTGCTTTTCATCTGTTTTTCTTTTGTTGGAGCATAAATGTGTCTCTGCCGAGCACTTAAATAACATTACAAACAATAAACACCTGGGAAGCTTATCTAGTCCAGCAGAGGCTAAACAAACAGAGGGTAAGGAAAGCGGCAGAAAACAGAAAGGGATATATCTGTCTACACATTTTGATCCTTCTCTTTCTTCAAGGAGCTCAAGGTGGCTTACGTGGCTCTTCCCCCTATTTGGTCCTCATAACAAAGCTATGAGGTTAGTGAAGCAATGAATCCTGAGGGGACTGAAGCAGTTCAGAATGACAATGTGCGGGAGTGATCCACAACCTGGGGTCTGAGGGTGCCATGGGGCCTGCTGATATGTTTCTTGGCATCTCCTTCTGCTCCCCTTGATGAATGGTCCATTCTGGCCCTTCTTCTACCTCAGTGAAGTAGGAAGCACTTCAGAAGAGCCCCGGAGACATCAGTTATACCTTATCAACCCATTCAAAAACAGGTGACTCCCTTCTAGGAGGATGCTTGGCTAGCAGCTTGTCAAGATTTGATGACTGAACCCAGCCCCCCTGGCAGCCATTTTGTGGTGGGGCTTATTCTTCAAAAATCCAAAGGTTAGCAATGGAACAAAAAAGGGCACATTCATCCATTGGTACAACAGCAACAGCAATAGCAACAGCAACAACAACAACAAGCGACAACAACGCCTTTATTGGTGTAACTGAAGGAAAGAATAAACAGAAATAAAATACAGTGCAAATATGGTGTGAATCAGGTTTGTAAAACAGAACAATTACAGACAATCCAGTTCGGTTACAGCAGTTGTAGCATTCATCCGCTCCAAGTTGGTAACTACAATCTGGACAAAGATTGCCTTGCCTCTTGAAGCACTTTGGTGCATGTGCTTTTAGTCCCCAAATGCCTGGTGAGAAGAGCACCTAGCCCATTGTAGTAGCCAACGGGTAATGAAAATTGTGGTTGATTTATCCATCAGGTTGTATCAGGTTGATCAAAACTGGGCTCATTTTTTCTAAAACTCCCCCTCCCTCCATAAAGAAATATCCACTCAGAATGGCAAATCCACAGCCAGACAATACAGATGACAAACAGCATTTCACATCTTGGTCAACCAGAGGACAGAAAGTTAATGGAATTGCCCAGGAGCCGGAAAAGGTCAATAAAAATCCAGCAGAACTTTACAAATGATATTAAAAGCAGTGACAACAACCAGCACCGGCAGCTTTCCAAGGGAATTTTTTTTTTTACAAGGCATTGATGAACATGATTCTTTGCTCTTAGCTCAGCAGGAGTGGAAGAAGAGGAGCAGAGGTGGCTCCAGGGCTTGGGAACACGGCAATGAACTTGCTGACAACACAATGGGGAGAATGAATGGAATTCTGAGACTTCACTACCGCTGTACAAGGAGCACTAAAATGGCACCAACAACCCGCCCCTTCTTTCCGCTCATCCTGAATCATTCTCAATAGCTCAGTTTCAGAGGCTGTGTGCAAAATGTACGCTCTCATCTTTGCCTTGCGGTTTGTAGGCATAGTGGTATGTTGAATTAGAAGCTAGTTTTATTATAAAGCACCTAGATAGAATCTAAAACTTAAAACTTACTCTGCCCACTGACTTGCAACTGAAACTGAAAGAGCAAGGTGTATTTCAGGGCAACAGGAGGACTCATCAGGGAAATCTGCTATAACCTGCGCATGTGGGTGGAATCATTGGAGATTTGAGACCTCCAATCTGGCTGCTGTTAAAATACTACCTGGTAATAGTCAATAGCAACTGGAAAATGCTACTAAAAGACGATTGTTGCTGATGGGCACTGTGCCTCTGGCCTTAGAAGAGGCAGTTATAGGGCTAAGTTTGGGAGAAAAGGAATCTTAGATTCTTAATCTTAAGACTTAGAACATTTGGATAACTTTGGATCACTGTCCAATTTGCCTTTTGTAAACACAATTTTTAGAAAAGTGTTGCCTACACTTTTTTGGGTGTGGCTACCTAGATCAGGGGTAGTCAACCTGTGGTCCTCCAGATGTTCATGGACTCAGTTCCCATGAGCCCCTGCCAGCATTCATGCAAATGCTGGCAGGGACTCATGGGAATTGTAGTCCATGAACATCTGGAGGACCACAGGTTGACTACCCCTGATCTAGATATTGTGAAACTTTCTATCCTGGGAACAGCACTGAAACTGCCTTGGTTGTCCTGAGTGATATTCCAGACTGGTCACTCAGAGCAAGTGAGTTCCTGTTTGTTCTTCTGGACATCTTGGTGGTTTTTGTAATATCCACCATGATATCCATCAGGACTGTTTGATGTGGATGGGCCTTGTTAATTCCTCACCCCCACCCCAATGTTCAAGGATTGGGCAATTTGCCCAAGAAATCTCATGCCTATGACTGTCTCAGTGGCTACAAAGTACTGAGCCATCCTAGAAACAGTTTTGAGTTTGCCATCCCTGTCGTTTCGTTTCGTTTCGTTTCATTTCTTTAACTTGCCTTTCCTATGAGAAGAAATGGCCCCAGGGGCTTGCAAATCACACATATGCAGAAAGAAATCAAACCAATTAAAAGAATGTTTTTTAAAAAATTAAAGCAACCATAATCACAACACCAAATGTCATAAAAATAGAAGACAACCACAAGTTAAATTTAAAGTCGACTATAAAAAAGAAGAATCAGCGACAGAATCCAAACTCTATAATCGATATCTCCAGCAGCAGCAGAATAAAACTAGTGTTACAAAATGGGAAATCAGTGTTATAATATAGCCAATTAATTCCAGAAGCACATTGAAGCAGATGACCACAAGAAACTGCCTTTCACAGAGTCAGACCATTGGTCTATGAAAATCAGTACTACCTGTTCTGATTGACTGTGGCTGTCTGGAATATCTAGCAGAGATCTTTTGCATCACCTGCTACCTGATTCTTTTGACTGTAGATGCCAGAGATTGATCCTGGGATACTTGCAAAGCATGTCCTCTGCTACTAAGCTGCGTCCCTTTCCTATAACACACTGAAGCTGTTACAAAAGGCTAGCAATGAAGGACATTTCTGCCTGTACCTCCACAGGGAGGGAGTTCAGTCATCTGAGCATAGCTCCTGAAAGGGTTCTCTCATGCATGTTCTTTAGCCTCCCAGCTGACAGCGAAAAGTTTTTTTCACATGGCTGACCTCAAATCTCAGGCAGGCTGAAATGGGGGAAGGAAATCCTTCAGGTATTTTGTGTCTGAGACATTTAAGGCTTTGAAATTCAGAAGCCAGCATGAACATTCCCATTTTGATGGGGGTTTTTCCCTCTCCCTTATTTCAATTCATAGAATCACAGAGTTGGAAGGGATCTCCAAGATCATCTACTCCAACATCCTGCAGAATGCAGCAAATTCACAACTACCTGCATACCCTCAGTGACTCCAATTCCATGTCCGGATGATGCCCCCTCCAAAAACAAACAAACAAACAAAATCCCTGGACAGTCTGGCCTGGAGGATATTTGTCTCCTGACCCCAAAGTGGCAATTGGCTTTTCCTTGGGTATGCAAGAAAGGGCAACAAGAACCAAGCATGAGCACAATTCCTTTTGCTCAGCCACTTACAATCTGCCTAAATTCACAGAATCAGAATTTTTGTCCGATGGCTATATAGCCTCTGCTTTAAAAATTCCAAAGGAGAACCCACCACCTCCCGAGGAAGCCTGTTCCATTGGGGAACCACTCTGTCAGGAACATCTTCCAGATATTTAGCCAAAAATTATTTTGAATTAATTTCATTCATTGGTTCTGGTCCTTCCCACTGAGGCAAAGGAAAACAACTCTGCTCCACACTCTGTGTGCCTTCAAGTACTTGAAGATGCCTATCATATTCCTCCTTAGTCATCTTCTCTCCAGGCTAAACAGACTAGGCTCCCTCAACCTTTCCTCATAGGTCTTGGTCTCCAAACCCCTCACCATTTTCATTGCCCTCCTCTGGACACATTTAATTGAATCTCTTATTCTTCATCTTTCTAGCACCCTGACATGGAACTTTCCTCATAAAATCTGTATCTTTTTCATCAGATTGTGTCCATAAATTAGCATTAATTTGAAACATACCATCTTTGACTGTGACAATCAGATATGTTGTGATTCTTGGGTCTGTTTGGTTTGGCACACAATGATTCAAATGCCTGCCAAGCAGGTTTGCTTTGGAGTTGGTGCATGGACAAAAACATTACTGATTCAACAAATCAGCAGCCATTAACACTGACAACAATTTTAGTTGAACACCAAGCAGGAGAAATGTTTTAAAACTCTGTGTTCATTTTTGATTGACTGAGATGATTTGCAACTAATTTCACAGTTTATTTAAACAATTTTTCACAAAGCGGAATAGGATGGAGAACAACAGGGGTGTGAGGAGTACTGTGTGAGAATCTGCAAGTGTGAAAAACCTATTGCTTGGCACAGCACTGTTGAGAAAGAGGACACAACCTTGTCAACAGGCGTGAACAGGCTGGCAAACAGCTGAACAACCTGTGGGAAAGTTTGTTGCCTCGTTGCAACTGGTGCAAAGGATGCAAGACAACTGTCACGTCCCGGAGCATCCTTAATACATGTCTATTCAGCCTTGAAGATCTCCAGTAAGGGCTCTATTGTTTGACAGGTATGATAGGAGACATCTCCTAATGAAGAACTGAATTCTAATGTAAACCCATTAGATATATGCTTTATCATCAGAAGCAGCAGAGAATATTATTTTGCCCCTTTCATATGGCAGTCACTTGAGTATTCGAAGACCACCCCCATTTCTTCTCTCCTCCAGGCTGAATACACACTGTTCTCTCAATTTTTTTCCTCACATGTCTTATTTTGTAGATCTTGTCCATATTTATGGATCTCGTCTGTACCTGTTCCAATTTGTGTACATCCTTCTGGAAGTTAAGTGCCCAGAACCAAATAAAGTACTCCCAATGAGGCCTTACTACAATAGAAAAATGTCCAGGACTCACCTCAGGATGACTGCATTGCAGGCATGGACTTGGGGGAGGTTGAATGGAGGTTCTCCTGTCCTAGGAAAGGGGCATGAAAAGGCAGGCACAGCGGGGGGGGGGGGGGACTGAGCTTGCCAGCCCCACATCATCCAAGGGCTGGCTCAGTTGAGTGCTGGAAGGTTTGGGAGTGGGCCCTGCATTGCACTGACGTAAAGTCTACAGGGGGAGATTTAAACAGCGCTGGCTGAGGGACCACAGCAGCGTGTTTTTTGCAGAATTTTTTCTTTGCACAAATAATTGGTTTGCAGAATTATTGCTTTGCATGACAGGGTACTGCACTTCGATGGGTGCCACTTAAAATCACATTAGCCTTTTTCGTAGCTGTATCACACTGCTGATTCATGTTTGGCTGGCAAGCAACTACAATCTCAAGATCCTTTTTGCTTGTACTAGCACCAAGCCAGGTAATTCCCCATCCTATACTGAACTGGATTTGTGAGTTACAAACAGAAACGTGCTCCCCCCGAAACAAATGGGAACGAAAGACAAATGGCATAATAAAAAAGTAATAGCCTTAATTAAAACTAATAGCTTTAATAATGAATTAGCCAAAGCCAAATCAAGGTAAAAAAAAAGGATTGGAAGCATCTATGCATACATTCCTTCAGTAATGTGAGGAATAGCACAGTTTGAATACCTAGAAATAATAATTCGGCAATACCTACAAAACACAGAGCTGTAGTCTATTTCAGCCCTTTTCAACCTTTTGATCACAGAGGAGCCCTTGAAAGAATGTTTCAGGCTTTGCAGAGTCCCAGAAGTGATATCAACTGGCCACACCTCCCCACTACAGCTCCAGAAGTTAGAGATAGCGAGAGGCCGATGATTCAAAGAGAATGCAAGCCGAAAGTAGACTCGAATGCAAGCCGAAAGTAGACATTGCTTGTCTTGCACAATGATCATGTGCGTAATTCACAATTCATAATTCAAAAATTCACATGATCATTGGCAAGACAAACAATGAAACAGACATTAAATTCATTTGGAACAATACTTTATTACGCTTTATTCGGATAGCCACTTTCGAGTCTACTTTCGGCTTACCGGGCTCCAGAAATGACATCACCACCCATGTTAACAGGCAGGCTCGAGGAGGACTGGATGGGGGAGGGGGCAGTTTAAGGTGGCAGTAAGTGTGCAGGCTCCATCCCCTCCCAAGTACAGAATCCATTAGAGATTTCACTCATGCTTGGGAGGGAGGGGAGCAATAGAAGTGGTTGATTTCCTAGCTTGTGGCCAATTCTATTAAAGCAGGAGGGGAAAGGCCATGGAGCTCCATTGGAGCTCCAGGAGGCCCCTGGAGGTCTACGGACCCCTGCTTAGGAATCCCTGATCTATTTATTACCATTTTGTTGCAATGCTAAACCTTCCTTGTGCCCATATATCTAAAACAGGGTCTCTGGGCCACTTATTTCCTGCACGAGAGTGACTAAGTAACTGTTGGAGAGAAGGATATGATTATTCATCAAATGTGTGTCAGCCTGTTGCTACCTTGCTTCCGTACAAGGGCAGCCCAGCAAGGTCTCTGCCACCCACTGTGAAATATAGCAGTGCTGCTGAGGTCGTCAAACTCAGAGTGTGTGAGAGACAGAAAGTTCAGGAGAAGTTAGAATGGAGAAAGTCCCCAAATCTTAATTGCTTCACAACACCTTTTTCATGTGGTTGACCTTGATTTCAAAGGGCAGAGACCCCTTGGCTGCATGTGGTTCGCATCATCATTACTGATCAGAAATGAGAGTTTTTGTGGGATCCCGCCTGCATGTCACTACGAGGTCATTGCAGAGAAAACCCCTACTCAATGGGATGTTTCAAGAATATCATCTCATAATGACAGAGGTTACAATATAGTTGTGTGACTTTGCTACTGAACCAGCTAGGCCTAGGGCATGGAGACAATTTCCAAGCCTAGGGAATCTGGGATGTGCTTCTGTATTGGGGCATGTTTTGGAAAGCCAATATTCCAAACCAACAAAATGAAGCCCTGACTTCAAGACACCTTCCATGACTTCATGATTATTAGCACTGCAGCTTCCAAAAAGTGCCGCCACCAGATGCAAAGGAAGACAGCTGAGCTCCCTGAGCACTGAAAAGTGCACACCTGCCACAGCTCCACCTTTACCCAGCTAAAGTAGAACAAGAGCTTGGCAGATGCTTTTTTTTTTTGCATCTGCTTATTTTGCTTCCAGAGCAGAAGGAAAAGGGGGAAAGCCAAGTGCTCCCCAATGCACTGCGGGACTCCTGGCTAGCCAGTCAGTGACGGATTCTCTTCAGGTCTTTCCTTGAGATGCTTCCTGCTTCCACAGGGGGGCAAACATACATCACACACTTCAAAAGTTCCTGTCTGCAATAATCCAAGACTGCTCTAAAATAGATTTTCACACAGACTCCAAGGGCCATTTCTTTGGTCTCCAACGATGAGCAGGAATAGGTCCTGGAAATCATTCATAGATTCCCCTTTTATGGTTTCATTGGACATAGATAAAGCACTGATGACTGCTGCAAGCCTGCCCTGCCCTGGATAGCCCAATCTTATCTGAGCTGGGGAACTAAGCAGGGGCAGCCCTGGTTAGTTTTTGGATGGGAGGCCACCAAGAAATACCAGGTTGTGACGCGGAGGAAACTGTGGCAATCCACCTTAGGTTGCCTCTTGCCTTGAAAACCCCATGGAGTCACTATTAGTTGGCTGTGACTTAACAGCAGAATCAGAAACTTCAAGCCCCCTGAAGAATATTCATACCCTTTCTCAAAGGGTAAGAATAGTCATACCCTTTCTTACATGGTGTCTGCCTGATGCTACGAGTCTAGATCTACAAGCCCTGGCCAACAGATGCTTCTTCCCCACTCCTTGCAGGGACTACTGGCCAAGGGAAGGGAATATGCTGCTCCTACTGAAGTATCTTCACAACAACCCTTTATGTTTCTGGCCTGGTAAATCACAGAGCCAGTCTGATGCTCCTGGCTGATATACAGTTGCAAAGGGCTGCTTCCTTCCCATAGCTCTAGCAATGGAGTTTAAATATGCAAAGAGGGGTAAAACACCAGACTGCTTAAAAGAATTAAATAGTTATATTTAGAAGAGAAACAAACTTTGTATGAAAAGTCCTAGCTAACTAATCTGTTGTTCTACATTCAGTCTGTTGTGGAGGCAAGCAAGGAGGAAGTGTGCTCACAGGAGCAGGAAGTCTCCAAATGAGCCAACCAGGACACAGGAGAAGATTATTTGAAAAATATCAGGAAGTTCCTAATCTAACTATGTGAAATACACATCTCCTCTGATGCTCACTGCAGGATTTCTTCTTGTACTGTTGACTAGCTTTTGGTGTCCCGCAGGGCTTGCAAGATGGAGCCAGGTCTATGGTTGAGGCTGGGGCATGGAAGATCAGGTAGGTCTCCCCAGAAGAGATCGCCACTAGGCCAAGCATCACCGCTGGTGGATTGTTGGAATTTGTTGTCCCTTATGGTGCATCGGAAGGCAATGGGGCTGGGTTATTCTTTTTAATGGGGATTTTATATTGTATGTTTTAATGTGGGATTTTATTCTGTAAGAGATGGCTTGCCAGAAATAAATCAAAATGATGATGATGCACACAACAGTTCTTGCATATTCCAATAGTAATATATTATTTAAGTAGGTCAAGAGGTTGAGTGTCAGCCTCCTGCCAAACTAACTGGACTGAATGCCTGAAGGCCATAAACACAGTAACCAACAGGGCATCATCTGGGTCTCAGTTAGATGGAGTTTTGGGAGTTGACAAATAAATCTATGCAAAAGACCGTCATGTTCTTGAAGGCTTGTCTGCCCTGTGGTGGAGGAGCATCTACTTTGCATGCAGAAGATCCCAGATTAAATCTCTGGCCTCTCCAGTTAAAAAGGATCAAGGAGTAGGGAATTTGGAAGATTGCAAAGAACAGCTGCCAGTCAGAGTAAACAATACTTACCTCAACAGGCCAGTATAAGGCTGACTCAGTAGAAGGCAGCTCCACATGTTCAATATTCATGGAGGAAAGAAGACATGAGTATTCATATAAATAAATTATGCAATCGAAAAGCATTGTGGCTGAGCTGAAATTGTAACAAGGCCCATCATTAATTGTAAAAAGGAGGACATGAACTGCCACAGATCTGTGTGCAAGGGACCCTCAGGCACATTCTCTGGAGTTTAAAAGCTCTGCCCCAACCAAATGGGATCACATGAATATGTGCAAAGAATCACAGCTGTAGGCACATGATGACTCCACTCTGCTGTTGACTGGCAAAGTACAAGTATCACAGGAATGGAGGCAAGGACTCTGATAGTTTTGCGTCTCACACATAAAAAATTGTTTTAGGATTTTCTGCAAATTATTCCCCCCCCCCTTGCATCTCTGAAGTGTTACAGAAACCTCAAGAGTAACCCACCTTCCATCAGAGAGGTATGATTTGCCTTTGGCAACTGACATTGTGCAGAGAAGCTCCAGGAAGCTGAACTTGCTATGCATCAGATCCTCCTCTAGTCTCACCTGGGTACGGAATTAGGGTTGCAAGCTCTAGGCTGGGAAACAGCTGGAGATTTGGGGGTGGAGCCAGGGGTGGGTGGGATTTGGGGGAGGGAGGGACTTCAGTAGAGTATAATGCTATGATGTCCACCCTCCAAAGCAGCCATTTTCTCCAGGGGAACATATCTTTTTGTCTGGAGATGAGCTATAATTCCAGAAGATCTCCAGGTCCCACTGGGGGGGACGGGACTGGAAGAGGGTGAAGAGGGTGAAGAATGCAGGCGCTACTCCTCCCACTGCATAGTAATAATTGTGGGATTCTGCTGGTAGTGGTACAGAATATCATACTTCACAGCACTCTCTCCCTCCCCCAGAAATTTGCACTCCTTTTCTTCGTTAGGTTTAGTCTTAGAGCACCGTGGAGCTGGAATTAGTGAATTAGCCAGGGGTGGAAGGATTCAGCCCCATCTCCTTTCTCTGTGCAGCCTGGGTACAAATCAGAATTCTGTAAACTGATTTTCAACTGCAGATGATGTTATAAATGTGCATTTTTTGATCTCCCAGGCTTTCGCCCTTATTGCTAGCTTCTCCTTCCTGGCTGTCAGGACATCAAAACTTCATGTCCTAGAGAAAGGCCCAGAGATTCTACCCACAGAGGGGGTACCCAGATCATCCCTAGGTGGACTGAAAGACTTCACATCCTGGGAGTAGGGCTGAAAATATTTGCTTGCCTATGGGGGCTATTATTGAAAATGGGAGGACAAAAGCAGGACAGAGAGTGGCAGAATGATGCAGTATTGATTTTCTTGGCTTTTCTCTTGACTTGATTTCAGCAGTGTTTAAGTGGGTTAATATTTTAATGTGTTCATCTGTTTGGTTTTAATTTACGTCCCCCCCCCCCCGAACTGCTTAGTGCTGTAGAGAAAAGCAGCCCAGAAGTACAGTAAACAAAACAGCCTCTGTCTAAAGGAGAAGAAAGTTTGCTTGGCAGGAAGATCTCCTCTACATACAGGGGTGGAGAAGCCGCATGGAGGCAAGGGCTGGCCTTCCTCATTGCTTTAAATAAATGGACAGGGGTTGGTGGAACAGAAGGTTTCTTAATTGTGGTCCTCGTCTGTTTGTCATGTGTACACAACAAATTTGGCTTGGTCTGTTACCAGTGCAAATCTGAAAGGCAGCTTGCTAGCTTGCTATCTGGCAGCTGGCATGATGGAGACCAACATCTGCTGGGATTTGTTCTTTTGCTGCTCAATCCACATTGTCTTCCACATTGGTCATGTCTGCCACAATCAGGCTGGGGTCACCAGTAGGCCGAGGGGAAGGGAGAAGAAGAGCTGGGTTTATTCAGTACCCGAAGGAGCCCCAACGTGGCTTACAATCGCCTTCCCTTCCTCTCCCCACAAAGAGAGCTCTGACAGAACTGTTCTGGGAGGACAGCTCTAACAGGACTGTGGCTAGCCCAAGGTCACCCAGCTAGCCACATGTGGAGGAGCTGGGAATCAAATCTGGTTTGCCAGATCAGAGAATGCTGCTCTTAACTACTACCCCAAGCTTACACTACCTTCCCCCTGGAAAGGGCAAATCTGTGGCAGGGGTGGTTGAACAGCATAGATCCATCCTGTTGACCTGCTCCCTGGGGCCTTCGGGCAATGGATGCAGCCATGTTTGGCCAGAGTAAACTTTGCATTGAGGGTGAGTGCACAGTTTGCTCTGTCTTTCTCCCAGAGCCCTGATGTGCAGGGGGGAGGCGCTGGAGGAGTAGCCATCACATAGAATAACCATCAAGGCGGCATCCTCGATGAGCTTGACCCCCCCCCCCGGTCCCAAAATAGCCGTCGGTGAGATGTGTGGCTGCAGCAGAAAGGAGATTGACAAGGAGTCCGAGCCGCTCCAGCAGCCGAGTCGGCGTAATACAATATGAATGACCAAGAGCACCAGGAGCAGAATGGATGCCGGGGAATCACCTCCAAACGGGATCAGTCAAAGGCAAGCATAAATTGATGGCGGCTACGCCCCCGAGGGGTCGTCCACAAGTTTAACAGAATCATCCTAGTAATTATTTGTAGCTAAATCAGTTCCCAAAGATGACTGTGCCAGAAGTTGGGAGAGGAGGGATATTTAAATTTAATGTACATATTTGGTTCATTTATCCCATGCCTTTCTCTCCAATAGGGGCTCAAAGCAGCTTCTCTGATTTTCTTTTCTTTCATTTTTATCATCACAACATCCTTGTGCGGTAGGTTATGCTGAGAGTGCGTGACTGGCTCAGGGTCATCCTGCAAGCTTTTGTGGCAGACTAGGAATTTTAACCTGAATTTCTCTTGGACCCTAGCATGCTATTCTATGCCGTGCCAGTTCTCTGGATAGGGGTACTGTGTTGTCCATCCTCTCCCCATCAGGGAAGCGAAACCTGCAAAACATTAGGCAGAAATTTGAAGTATCATCTACTAGAAGAGGGGTGGCCAAGTTGTGGCTCTCCAGATGTCCATGGTCTACAATTACCATGAGCCCCTGCCAGTCTTGCTGGCAGGGGATCGTGGTAATTTTAGGCCATAGGGGATCATGGTAATTTTAGTCCACAGACATCTGGGGAACCATAGTTTGGCCACCCCTGTACGAGAAGGACTCAGGCCAAGAAAGGTCTTCCCCAACCTCTGCAACCTCAGATCCTTAAACTGGGAAAAAATGAGGACTGAATCAGAGACCCTCTGACAGAGAAGCAGGCGTTTTGTCACCCCGCTGATGTCACCCAGCTGGAGAACTGTGTTGAATTTTACGCTCCTCCACATGAAGCCTGCTGGGTGACTTTGGGCCAGTCACAGTTCTCTTAGAATTCTTTCAGCAACACTTACCTCACTAGGTACCTGTTGTGAGGAGAAGAAAGGAAGGTGGTTGTGAGCCGCTTTGAAACGCCACACGGTAGAGAAAAGCGGGGTATATAATCTTCTTTCTTCCTCTTCCTCTTCTTCCTCCCCCTTCCAAGCAGGGCAGTTTAATCGCCACATGTTGTGCTGTGCTTGGCCAGTCACTGCCTTTTTATCTTTCAGCCCTTTGTTTGTGCAAGGGGATCATCACAATATGGTAGAGGAAACTGATCCTTTGTTCAATGTAATGTGATCCTAAGTCTGCCCTCATTATTCCCCTGCAGTACACCTTGGAGCAGCTGCCGTATTGTTTCTGCATCTCTTGTTCAATTCTTCTGGCTGGGAGAATCTTTCATTGTGGGGTGGGTAGGGAGGAGAGGAAGAAAATATTTTTGTATAACTGCCTGAGTGTTTTCAAAGCGGCTGTAGAAAGAAAAGAGGGTGAAGACGGAGTCTTGTACTAGATTCAAGTGGGTAGCCATGTTGGTCTGAAGGAGCAGAACAAAGTATCAGTACAACGGCACCTTTAAGTCCAACAATGCTCCCTTCGGGGTGTAAGCTCTTGTGAACACAGCACACTTCATCAGACACAATGAAACTGAAATTACAAGACCACATAAAAAAGCAGAGAGTGGGCCAGGGATTAGCATAATGAAGGCGTGTACCAGATGCAAGGGCCTTACAGAGACAGCAAGATAAGTTCATCAGGTCACCATTCGTTCAGGTTTGTGCGGGAGAAAACATAGTCAAGGAGACAAAAATGTCAAGATGAAGTACTGTTACTAATACTGGCAAGATGGTACAAAAATGTCCCCCCATCCCACAAATGGAACATTGACTGGTCCAAATGAACAGGGAGATACAGAAAGGATAAAGGACCTGTCCGAAATCCCACCTCTGTCCAAGAGGGATCTGAACAGGGCCATCAATTTAACATCCAGCTGTAACTCAAGTAATGTTGGGTCTAGTAAACAGGTAAGTAAGATAGCACAGTGTGTTTGTGTGTGTGTGTGTGGGGGGGGGGGAAGGATGCTCCATCTGTGCCTCCTTTTTTCAGGTCTGTGTATGTGGGGGAAGGATGCTCCATTCGTGCCTCATTTTATCAGTTTCTCAAAGCCTCTGGTGCACTGCCTTGGAGTTCAGGGGGAAGAAGGGAATCTGACTTTCAAAGCAAGTCACTGCCAGCCAGTGGCAGAGCATAGCTGCCCTGCAAGACAGCACGGAGATGGCTTTGTGGGCCTGCTGAGAGTGCTTCCAGCCATAGCATCCTTCAGCTCCCCAGCATTTCGCCTTCCACAGTGCTGTCCAAGCACTCGGGTAGCCGTTAGTCATGGTGGATGGCAGAATGAGCTGCTTCTTCAGTATGTCACTTCGATCTCTCCCTAGATAGCTGATATTTGAATATGAGATCTGACACAATCACACAGCCAAGTGTTTTGCTCGAAAGATGTTTTTCTTTGGGGGCATAGCGAACGCTTTTTTGCTGACAGCTCTCGAACATTAGTGTCTGGAAGAGCAGTAAAGGTTTGAGTGCAGGCATTCTTTTTCTCCTCGCCTCTGTGGAATGTGGAGTGAGAAGACAACCCCCCCCCCCCCAGCTTCTGCGGGCCTTCTTACATGTTGGGGGGGGGCACTGACTGCTGAAAAAGGGAAACCACCTCTGTCAAACTAGCAGGTTTTCCCATAAACATGCACCCGTCCATCTGTTTATATATTCATTCTTCAGTTTGTTTCAAAATACTTTGTGTTTTTTTCTTTATAAAAAGTTTCAAAACTTCCAAATTGAAATACTTAAAAAAGCCACAGGGCAAATATTCCCTATCCCAGAAGAATAAATTTGTGGCACCCTAAACACGAAGCTAATAGTATTCTGGGATAAACCTTCATGGACTGAAGCCCACTTCTCTGGATGAGTGCGCCCCCCTCCCCGATGCAGATGTTTATGTATGAGGCACGAAAACGTAAATGTCTTTATAGTGAGGATCCATTCATGCCGTCTGTAAAAGTGGGCTATAGTCTGTGAAAGTTTGTACAGGAATAAAAATGTAAGGTGCCACAAGACTCCTGTTTATTATTGCTGCAACCGATTAATACCGCTGCCCCTCGGCATTTGTGATTCTGGAAGGGAAAAAGGAATTTGGGGATGGGCAGTCCTATCAACTTCTGGTTCCTTGGGGAACTTCCAAGAAAAGAATATCTTTGCTCCATCTTTTCCTTCACTTCCCCCCTCTCCCCAATAATTTAGGCTTAGCTGACTCTTCTGTGCTAATGTGAGATGTGTTTCAGGTTTAGATTAGAAATCTAATGTTTTAATGCCGGTGATTCTTCTCCCACACTTCAAATCCAGTTATTTATTTATTTTATTTATTTATGATTGTGTTTATTGATCGCCACTCTCGGGGCCTGCCAGCTCGTGGTGGTTTACAATGAAATGATAAAACCACACACACAAAAAAACGATAAAAAAACCAATACAAATATATAATCTTAGACAACTAGAGTTAAAACTTAGTCTAATTCTCCTCTCCCTTTCTTGTGTAGCCACCACAGTCACCCACATCCCCCAGCCACCATCCCGGGGGTAACTCCCGCCCAGTTGACCGGCACATAGGGCCTACATGGGGAGGGATATACTCTTCCTAGGCTGGCCTCAACCAAATGCCTGGCAGAAGAGCCGCGTCATGCAGGCCCTGCAGAACTGTGATAGTTCCAACAGGGCCCTCAGCTCTTCTGGGAGCTCGTCCCACCAGGTCCCACCCACTTTGTGTTTTCTGGAGTGTGCACAGTGCATGAGGCAGGATGAAGAGATCTGCAGGCAACTGGCCCAGCAGCACAACACATGCTCCCACCGTCCTCATGATTATCTCTGGGATTCTTGTCCTACCATGCTGTTCCAGCATACAGCAAAGTGGTGTTTCCCCATACAGCACACTACATTACATTTTGTGTGGCTTCTTGGGGAGGGTGAACCCAACACGTGCTTGGTCCGTACAGGCGGACGCCTCCTCTTTTGACTGGGCAATTCATTCCCTGTATACTTTCTTCACATTTACATTAGCATCTTTGTTCTCTTTTTTGCTATCATTATTATTTTGCATTCTGCTGTATGTTTTCAAGAGCAACATGTCTGTCTGTCTGTCTGTCTGTCTGTCTGTCTGTCTATCGCTCGATCGCTCGATCATTTATTCCTGTTTGCATTGCAGTTTCTGCTTGGTCATATATGGAGACATTATCTTTTACTGCTTTACAAATGCAGTTTCATTGGTTTCTTAATTTAAACTTTAAAATAGTCTCACCCTTTCGAGAAGTTTTAAATAACATTTTTTTTTTTGCATTTTTCCAATGTAATTTTACACTAGTCGCACTTGGTGAGATTACAGTGCATTGGAAATAATTTTTTGAAATGTATAACAGATGTTGTTTAAATTAGAAGTGTTTCCTGATTGGGAGCTGTTTACGGTAACCCCCTTCCCATGCAAATGATGTTTCTCAAGTTCATTATAAAGACTGGCTAAGTAGACTTGAGAATGCTGTCTCATGAAAGTAGAAAAAGATTGCACAGAACAGATGCTTGTTTCTACATTAATGCTTTAACTATTTATTTAATATACATACAATGATCTGGCTAGCCATCTTCTAGTCTAGAGATGCTGGCATACTAGAGGACTCCCAAAAAGAACAAAGATTCTTATGCTATGGGGAGGGGCCACTCACTGCCAGCTGAAGCAGAGGGTTACACCCTTCTCAGCCCATGGACTTAGGAGAGTATAACTAAGGTCACCAGGACAGATCCCACAGCCTCACCCCAATGTCAAAACATCACTTCTGGCTTTTGCTGAAAGTGATGTATGCATTCTCCCCCCCCCCTTTTTTTTTTTTTCTCCTGCCAGCCTTGGGAGTGCCTGCGGGAAATGGTGGTGAACAATAAGAGGCAGATCACCTGCTATAATGGGAGGCCTGGCCTGCCTGAGGTTTAACTATATGATAGTACATATACTTTTCTTCTTTGCTGCAGCCATTCTTTGTCTGGAAGAATTTCCAGTTGTTTTTTTCATTTGCTTGACACTTCTTCAGACACCTCCCTCCCTCAAACTCTCCCTTCTGCCACCTTCTCTGGATAGCAGAAATGGATAGCTGCTAGTAAAATGCCGTAGTTATCTATATCTAACCTGCCCATATTGTACTCCTTGCAACAATTAATGCATGTCGGCTAAGGATGCAAGCCTCTAGGGAGGACCTGGGGATTCCCAGGAGAAAATGGATGCTTTGGAAGGTCAGTTCTATGCTATTGTACCCCACTGAGTTCCCCGTCCTCCTCAAGCTCCATCCCCAAATTTCCAGGAGCTTCTCAACCTGCATCCAGCAACCCTATGCCCCATCCCAAACCCTAGCACACTCTGAAGTTGGAAAAGGTGTCTTTCTTAACAAAAGTTTCTTCCTCTGTCCTTTACAAACTCCGCTCAGTCTCTGTCTCCTGACCATTTCAGCATGGGATTGTAAGACAGGTAGGAATCTGTCTCCAAAGGCATGCTTTCCTTCAAAGGCCTATGAAGTGCAGTGATACACATATGTGCAAAACAGGAGCACACATAATTACCCTCACAAGTAAAAAAAAAACCCCAATAATTTGGTTAAATTTCAACACTGATGTTTTGGAAAAACTTAATGCATATAACAAGAGTTTGCCATTGTTGTGTACGACACACCCTGAATAGATCCACCAGCGCCAAGTTCCGCATCACGATGCTTTCAGAGGCTCTGTTCTTGGTGTTACACAGCATAAGTGTGTCAAATATAAATAATGTTTATAGAAGCTTGCTTTGTGGTTCACTGTCCATAAGATATGTCAACAATGATAAACTAACTACTAGCGTGACATTGCAGTTTCATCTCCCAAGTTCGCAATATGTTTCAGCACAAGAAAATGCCTGCAGCTTAAACTCCATTAAAAATCCTTGCCAATAAAATTGCCGTACAGTGCCTCCTAAAAACTTCTAAAGATGCCCCCTTCTTGTCATCAGTAAGTAGGGATGCCAGCCTCTAGGTTGGACCTAAGGATCCTCTGGATTTACAGCACATCTCCAGACGAGAGAGAGGTTCTTCTGGAGAAAATGGATGCTTTGGAGGGGAGACTGTATGGCAGCGTACCCATGAGGTCCCTGGCCGCCCCAGGCACCATTCCCAAATCTCTGGGAGTTTCCCAACTTGGATCTGGTAATCCTACCCACTGCCAGTGGTCAGGGAGGACCTGGCAACCCTATCAGTGAGGCCATTCTACTAGGAGGGAGCTACTATGGAAGCAGAACTGGCTCTAGTAGGTGCCAAGTGGGCCATCATAAGTAAGGGAGCAAGATGGCAGCCAGAAGCCTACAGCTGGTGCATAGGGATGTATAGGGAATAGTTGCCAGCCACTAGGTGGGGTCCGGAGTTTTCCTGGAATTGCAACTGATCTGTAGACTAAAGAGATCAGGCTCCCTGGAGAAAATACTGGCCTCAAAATTTAAATGCTGTAGCATAACTTAGACCGTAGGTGAAGCCTCTCCATAATAAACACGGCTGCATTTTGCAGTGAAGCTAAACGTTTCCAAATCAGCTTTTCTCCACAGGCCTTGGCCAAAGGTAAAAGAATGGTTCCATATCCTCGGAGAAAAAGGTTCTTACTAGCAGTACTGACCTATAGGGCAGGCAGAGGATTTGAAAAGAAGGGATGAAAAGAGCCTTAAGCAAAATCTTTCCAATTTTCGACTAAGAGGCATATTTTAACATCCCAGTTTCTGTACATCATCAAGTCATTTGTAAAGCGTATTTTGTTCCTAACATTTCCACTGCTTTTTGCGGGGGAGGCAGGGGGAAGGCAATCTCAAATGAGAGCATATGAACAAGAGGACAGCTGCCTTGCTTCGGCAGACCCATCGAGGGATCGTGGGGCAGGAGTCGGACTGGGTGGCCAGCCAAGCCACTGGAGCGCCGGCCACCCCAGGAGCCTGTCAGGGCAGGCGTGCTGCAGGCAGGCAGTCCAAGGCCGGGGGGTCCGTGATGCGTATTTTGGCAGCGCCGGCCAAGCAGGGCCTCCCACCACCTGGCGTGGCCGCCAAGGTACCAGCAAACGTGAGAGGGGCAGTCAAAATGCCACTGAGATACAAGTAAAAGATGATAAAAGTACATAAAGGTGGAAAAGGGAAAGCTTAACTGATGCAGTGGTGCTGAGGTGGTGACTCTGCTGTTGTGCAGCCTGTATCTCCTAATGCCATTCCGCTAGGTAAGCTGACAACTTCAACGTGAACATAGCCACCAGGTGAACAAGCTTCAGTCAGATCTTCTCAGATCCAAGAGAAGCTCCTAACTCAGCTGAGGAGGCTAAGAATGCTGACTGTTCCACCCCTTTATAGGCATCCCCCTGGCACTGTTAATTTCTGGCCTCACACAGAGCAAGTATGCTAACGCTGGACTTCACACCAATGTTGCACTGGCATGGTATAATGCCTGTGCATCACAACAAACCACAGTGTTGGGATTTATTTTCCATCCCAAGCTAAGGACACAATGGCTTAGTAGTGTTGTTTTCTTTCCCATCGTCTTTTCTTACCACCAGGTATTGGGTAGACATGGGAGCCTACATGACACAAAATTGGAAAGGAAGGTAAACCCTGCAGGTGCGCATGCACTAGCTTTGTTCATTTCACAGTTTTCTTTGCGCTCAAGCCAAGTGTACCCGACTTCCCCAGATCCATCAAGGAACCGACAAGCTTGCTTCAAGAGAATTAAACGCTTCGCGTTCTCTGTGCCTGCCTTCACATTCACATTCCCTGAGCCTGCAAGTTCCATTTCTGTATCCAGAATATAGAAACGTAGACCCTCCCCACTCCTGATTTATACACAGTTAGACCCATGCACAATCAGATATTCCCAAGGCAGGGTTTAGCCATGGGGATTTAATTCTTCGCTCAGCTCACCTTTCCCTTGTGAGAATTTATTTACGGCCCAGTTTTGAGAGTGGAGCAGTTCTGTCTCTGTTCAGACTGTGGACATTTGGAAGGCATGTTCAATCACTCCTTTGAACAGAGATGCAACTGCTACAGTCTTTATCATGTTGGAGACAATGGTCATATGAACAGGTCGTTTGGATCACCACCTTTTTGAATGGAGATACTGGAGATTGAACCGGGGACCTTCTGGATACACAGCAGATGCAGTGACAACTGTGTCCACCATGGCCCTCGTGAGTCCATTATCCAGTGAACGAGTGGGATATTTGAGAAGGGCAAGTTCTCTGTAAGTTACACATATGATATTTACTAGCCAGAGTACAAAGAGGAAGGGGGACAAAAGGTGAACTTTATTTCAGATTTGTGTTTGCGTAATCATGAGTCCACTGGGAATTTCTGAGGAATTGGATGTATGGCAATACATGAATAATTAAAGTTTCTGCTGGAGTCAGCAAGATTAATGTCCTCCTGAAAGCTTCAGATCAATGTCAGGAGGGAGGAAAAAAAAATAGAAGACATGCATTATTAAAAAAAAACATGAAACTTTGCTTGACATGATGACACTGTTTTTTTAAAATGATCTTCTCAAATATACTCCATAACACTTATTAATTTAGTACTGAAATACGTTCATTCTTCAAACATCAGGAAAAGTTAACCCAGTCATGCAAAAAGGCATTTCTTGGTGGTGTTGGAAAGTCCTCCCAAGTCACTTCTTGCAGCTGTGATTTGACAGCCCTTCCCACCATCAGTCTAGAATAAGACAAGTGAATCTTCTTTTTTGCTATCAAATGTTGTCACATCATATCCTCCTGAAGAAACTGCACGGGAAATCCTCTTCCATGCTTGTTTTCTCACTGTTAGCTAGTCTTGCGATAAGGCAGCTCCAACACACCTAGAAAGCCAGGTGTCCATGTGTTTATATACCCATGCATGGATCTCCAAAACAATGAAGATCTCTTCCAGGGTTCTGGTTCAAGAAAGTAGGTTACCTGTCTAGGATGCTGGTATTTAATTGAAGCTCGTAAGCATATTGAAGCAGGCGGGTGCTAATGCATTGTAATTCCTGAGCAATACCAGGTTTCCAAAGCCTCCTCGTTGCCATCTGTAAAGAATATGTTCAGCTCCGTTGTGTTGCAGCCAGGGTAAAGAGGCAGACCATGTCTGTGCTCCAGATGAGAGCTTGTGGTTGAGTGACAGGTGTGTCTTCTCCCCTGCCGGTTCACCTTCCTTTGCCAACCCCCTTTGCCGACTGACGTTCTAATTCCTCGGAGGGCCGGAGGTGGAGGAGAAAGACCAACAGTTTGTTCTGTTAATAATTAACAATTAAACAGCAGCCATGTCTTAATTACAACCGCTGGCATGGACTGCGGCTCTTCTGCAGTATCGGAGGGCCATGGCAGAAATGATCTCTCCGTGTTCTGAAACTGGTGTCCTCGGCCTGGGGCTCGGCAATTTCCCCACACACTGCAAGCGCATAATTGCTTGCTCTTTCTCACTGCTGAGTAGTTATGGGGGGTGCTGCTAATTTGCAGAGAGCTACTCAGGAAAAGATTTCCACTGGTTCCAAGCTGCACCCCTGCCTGTCCCTGCTGTGACATTTCCACCATTAGTAATCAGGGTATTTTCATGGGTGAAGCTGAGCAGATGGTTTAGAGGAGTGGAGTGGCCCACGACGGTGTGTGTGATGAGGAATACGGTGGGTGAGATGTGCATGTCTTTAATCTTCATTATGTATATACCCACTGCGCCAGCTTGGATGTGCTTCTTTCTGCTAGCAAGCGGCCATATGTTGCAGCTGTCCCAGCCAGCCTTTCACACGCATGGCCCACTCAACTGCCCTTCTACACAACAACAAGAATCAGCCATCCTAAAGAAGGCCCTGATGGAGACTGAAGACTTGGGTCTATTGCAGATTGCATCTGGAACAGGCTGGTGGATGGAGTGGTCCAAGGATGTAATCTTATACAATGCCCTGCTGTCCTTACACCTGGATTTTGGTCCCACTGGGGAGATTCCAAGGAAACGTGGGCTGCATCAAAGTGGAATCAAGCCACTGACCGCTGCCAAGCTGGCAGGACCATCTGCTTTCAGAGAACGGAGCACTTGATTAAGGTTCTTTGGCAGGAAAAGGGGCTTGGAAGCCAAGTTTTGAAAGGGTCAGGTTACTGAGCATCCTGCCAGAATTGGCTCCTGGTTTAAGAATAATAAGAGGAAGATGCATACATTTTAAAATTGGGAAGGTCCTGAATTTTGTCAAGGTGTACAAAAAACAAACAAAACAAAAACAAAAAACAAAAAACACCCAGTGACTGCAGGAAATTGCACTCTAAATTATCACGGGACAATTCAGAAAGCTGAATTACTGACAAATGCCCAAGAACAAACATACCTGTCAATAAAATGCCTAATGGACTGTCATGGAAGGCCCCTGGGAAGGGGTAGTGTGAAAGGCTTGCTGCAGGCTTTGGCAACATCCACACTTCGAGCCCTCAAAACAAGGTGTGTAGGAATGGAAAAACCATGGGACATGTGTCTGGAATTTGCAGCATTTCCAAATAAATGACACCCCATTCAAAAATATATTGAGAATTGGGGGAGGGAATGTTTTGAGTTTTTCTCTCCTAGAATTGACCGGCTTTTGGATGACAAGTGTTGACATCTTCTAGCAGCGATTGCTTCCTGTGTGCTGGCTGCTGTGACCCCCCCCCACAATATCTGTTCATAAATAAACAGACCCTCCCCAACCAGTAGAGCAGGGATCTACCACATTTTTCAATTGCCAAATTATGCACAAATGTAGAGAAAGAGATTAGAAAGAAGTCTAAGAATGTCCATTGATATTGATAATTGACATACTGATTAATGTTACATAAAGTTTCTGCAGCCCAAACACTGGTTGTTGTAAGTCCTTAGGAAGCAGCTCTATGTTATAAATATTCACAGGAGCATCCCGTGAAATTGTTTTAGTGCAATGGCATAAATCTGCTGATGGTTTTATTTATGTATGTATTTATTCTGGGATTGGTAGTCTGCGCTATCTTTGAGAACTCAGGATTACTGTACCACTTTTCTTTCTTTTAAGCATCTTGAAGAAGCTCTTTTGTCCCATAAAACCCTTTTCCTGCCATTTCCTCTGCATATGGATTATTCTAGCATCCCACTTACCTCTCCTTACCTTAGCTGAAAGTTTTCTATTGAACAGATTTAGATTTTCAGGGGCTAATTTTTATTGGGGGTTTGATGTATATGGTATTTACTGTAACCCGCCATGAGCCTTCGTGGTGGGATAGAAATTCAATCACTACTACTACTACTACTACTACTACTACTACTACTACTACTACTACTACTACTACTACTACTACTTCTAAAGTGCCACAGTTGGTTCCATCCTGGGAAACATTAGGTTCTAGAGCCACAAATTGCAGGGTCCTGCTGTACATCATGCTTCTTCCTGCCACTTGGGAAAAGAAAAATGCTAATCAGTTTTTATTCTATAGCACTTTGATGCTGTGTGTGGGTTCGGATCAACACAGTTGTACACTTCACAGGTAGGTCTTGTAATATTCATTCTCTTTGAACTTATTTTAAGAACTTAACAAGAGCCCTGCAGGATCAGACCAATGGTCCCTCTAGTCCAGCATCCTGTCCCACACAATGGCCAACCAGCTCCTCTGGACTCCAGTGGCCAACCACAGGACAGAGAGGCTGAGATTTTCTGCTGATATTGCCTCCTGGCTCTGAGATTCAGAGGTTTAGTGTATCTGAATGTGGAGATTCTGTTATAGCTTGTGACTATCAGTAGAGCTATCTTCCATGAATCGATCTAATCCCTTTTATAGCTGTTTATTCTTGTGGCCATTACGGTATCCTCTGGCTGCAAATTCCACATGTTAATCACTCTCTGTGTAAAGATTTCCTTTTGTCCATCCTGAATCTTCTGCCCATCTGCCTCATTGGGTCCCTTAAAGGTCTAGTATTTCAGGAGAAGGAGAAAAAAGTTCCCTTTGTCAACTCTCTCCATGCCATGCATGATTTTATAAACCTGTCATGTCCCCCTTAATTGCCCTTTTCTAAACTGAGAAGTCCAGACTCTTCAGCCTTTCAGCCTCCCTTCCCATAACAGCTTTATGATAATCAGCCCTAGGGTAAGGCTTGGGTTTAGATAAACTACCTATGGTTAGTGTGACTGTTCAAGTGTCACTCCACTGACTTGGGCTGGTTAAGGAATGTCAAACCAGGATTTGAAACCACAGTTTGAGACTGGTCTGTTAACCAAAGTTAATTGCAACTTAAGCGTGGTTTTATTTGTGACTTATGAATATGGACCTTCTGAGTATGCCTTTGGTTCTTCTTTGGTGCCCTGTTCACCTCAAGACAATCTGGGGAAAGCAAAGGTGACAAAAAGCAGCATTTGTTAAAGGGAGCTTTTGAATTATTATCTGAGTCATAGCCTGGTTTTGTGAATTAAACACAGTTAAAATAAATCATGGTTTCGCGTGATATGAACCAAGCCAGTGAGGAGGAGACACGAGAGCACGCTTCCCCAATATGCTACTGCCTTGCGCTCCTTTGAGAAAAACTGGGCTATAAATGGGAGGAAGAAGACATTTTTCACAGTATGGATTCTGGCTCCCTGTCCTGTCCTGAATCTTCAAGACTCCTAACTAAACAGCATAAATCCCAAAGCATCCTCTTTCTGACATTCCTGTGGTTCTCTTTTCCCAGCCTGGTTTCAGTCCAGATTACTGGACACAAAGGGAGAAACTTGGGAAATCCAGTTAAGGGCCAAGGCTTTTCTAGACCATTCTCTTTCAATGTGCTAAGAACTTATTTTCTTTTCAAAGCAATGTATAGAAATACCCTACAGTGTTGAATCTCAGACCTCCAGTTATTGCATGGAACCTGGGAAAAAAAAAGAAAAGTGGGCTTTTATGCCCCATTTTCCTCTACTTTAAGGAGTCTCAAAGTGGCTTACAGTCACATTGCCTTCCTCTCCCCACAACAGACACCCTGTGAGGTAGGTGGAGCTGAGAGAGTTCTGAGAGAACTGTGATGACGGAGTGTGCATTTAGCCAAAAATCCAGATGCTACACTTGATCTTAGCCCAAATGCTAAAAAGGGATTAGAGAATCTGTTTTGGCTTCTGGTATAGCTGCACCCAATAAAAGCTGACTTTTTTGGCTTTTATTTGGGGATATTCAGCTATACCAGTCAGCTGATCCTCTCAAGTCCATGTGTGGTTGTAAGAGTCATCTCCCAGCCCCACATGGAGACAGCTTCTGCTGGAGGGACTGCTGATGCTCTCCAGGTTGGGTCTGCAAGAGGTGGGGAGATCCTTTCCCAGCCCCTTGCAGAGCCTGAAAATGGCTGCAGCTGATGTGTGTGTGTGTGTGTGTGTGTGAGAGAGAGAGAGAGAGTCAGGAGATCTGAGGCAACACCATAGCCATATTGGGATTCAGGGATTTTGGGGACAATGCCAGGGGTTTGGGGTGCTTTTTGTTTGTTTGTTTTGCACACCTGTAACTGTGACTGATCAAGGTCACTCAACTGGTTGCATGTGGGGGACTGGGGAATCAAACCGAGTTCTCCCAATTAGAGTCCATTGCTCTGAACCACTACACCACTCTGGCTGGGAGAGATTACTTCTTCTAGGCTCTGACAGTTTCCTAACAAAATTATCAGGAGGATCTTTATGAACAATTAGCGCCTGCAGAGAAAAATCAGCCAACCATTCTGAGGTATTAACATGACAAAGGCCTGCTCAGCCAGTTTGCAGCAATACTGTTATGGATCACAATGGGGCCCTTGGTACAAGCCCCTGAGAGAATTCATCCAGCAGGGCACTGCTAGAGTCAGTGAAGGCTTGTTGACAAAAATGAGAGCGAAAAAGAGGAAACTCAACTATAATGGAATTATGATAAAAAATACAGCTGAGATAATCTTCTGCCGGAACTTCAACAAGCAATGAGGCATTCTTGACTGTAATTCTTTGTCCTGTAGTACAAAAGATAGCAACTGAAAAACGGTAGTTTGAGCCAAGAAAACAAACCCGAGAATTCCTATCTGGAACTTGCCATGCAGTGGTCACTCTTCCTTCCTTCCTTCCTTCCTTCCTTCCTTCCTTCCTTCCTTCCTTCCTTCCTTCCTTCCTTCCTTCCTTCCTTCCTTCCTTCCTTCATTCCTTCCTTCCTCTGTCTCTGTCTCTGTCTCTGTCTCTGTCTCTGTCTCTGTCTCTGTCTCTGTCTCTGTCTGTTTCTCTTATTTGAGACTGTTGGGGAAGCACCAACCAGGAGGGCACGATTGCCAAATAAGGGCCAGCAGCATGAAGTCAGCCATGACTATGTAAGCCTTGGACAAAGTGAGAGCCAGGCATAGATTGAGAAGGAAGGAAAGAAGATCCTGCTGAAATATGCAAGAGTGTTACTGTGCATGATTCAAAGGACTAAGACTATCCTACAAAGGGCATCAGAGGAAATGTGTATAGAGCATAGTTAGAATAGAAACTTCCTGGTGTTTTTTTCAAATAAATCTCCTCCAGTGTCCTGATTGGCTCCCTTGGAGACTTCCTGTTCCTGTGAGCACACCTCCTCCCCGCTTGCCTCCGGAACAGACAGAATGAAAGAAAGAACCAAACAGTTAGATTGCAAGGACTCTCGCCTCCTCTTTCTATTCAGCGTTTGTTTCTCTTGACAATAAGACTATTTTATTCTTTGAAACAGTTTACTGCTCAGCTCCTCTTTGCATTTCCAAACTCCTTCCAAGGGCCTGGAAATGTTTCCTCAAGTGCCCTCCAATGATGGGAAAGAAAACAGTTGTGCATTTTGCTGCCATCTTGCACTATGTACCTGGCTTCCCATCATTGTGTGATACTCTCTGAGTCCAAATACTACATGTACCCAGTTATGACCACGGCATGCCCAGGTACATCTAGCAGAGCCAAGAAAGCCAGAGTCTGCTTGTGGAACATTTTGCAGGGGATAATTTTGCAGCAGATGATTTGCAATAGGTCCCCCCAAAATGTGGCTCTGGCTGAACTGAGCTCTCATTTTGCAGCTCTTAGTGCCGTATCTTCTAATTAATAGTGAAGATTAGCAGCTGTCGTGGCAGGGTTTTACCCGTCTAATCACAGCAGCACAGACACACAGTGTTTGGCATCCCAGCAAGCAGAAGTACATAGATAAACAACTGAATAACACAACAGCCAAGTAGCACAAAACCTACACATCTAGGTGGGATGAGTCTGTGCCTTGAGCTGAGGGGGAGGGGGGAGGGTATGGTTATTTTTACTACCCAGCATTGATTTAATCCAATCTGATTCAGCCCGTTTGAGAACAAAGGTGCTTCTCTTGCTTTCACCATCTGTTTTGCAGACTGTGGCCAATACGATGCATGTGTACATGTACTGCCTGGCAACATTAGGAGCTCCTTTTCACAAATACTGGGACAGTAAACCAAGTAAGGATGCATTTTTGGATACCTAATCAAAATGTGACACAAAATGTGACCTTATTCATCAAGGAAGTTATAGCTAATCTTTAAAAAGCAACAACATTCAGACATACCAAGGGAAGGTATCCTCTGTATATTCACAGGTGCCTAGCTGATGCTGTGCAGAGCCTCTTGTGGCGCAGAGTGGTAAGGCAGCAGACATGCAGTCTGAAGCTCTGCCCATGAGGCTGGGAGTTAAATCCCAGCAGCCAGCTCAAGGTTGACTCAGCCTTCCATCCTTCCGAGGTGGGTAAAATGAGTACCCAGCTTGCTGGGGAGTAAACGGTAATGACTGGGGAAGGCACTGGCAAACCACCCCGTATTGAGTCTGCCATGAAAACGCTGGAGGGTGTCACCCCAAGGGTCAGACATGACCTGGTGCTTGCACAGGGGATACCTTTACCTTTACCTTTAGCTGATGCTGTTACTCTTTCAGTACCACAAGGCAGAAGGCATGGAGGAAGTAGAGATGTAGCTAGCAGGATCCAACTAGAAATTTTCAAGGGTAAACAGGATTATCTCAACTGCTGCAGAGTGTGTTTACTTTATACTGGATACATGAACCTTTACGGGTTTAGATTTTTGGTGCCCTTAAATGTTTGGAAAGGCAAAGTTTGTCCTACCCTGCATTTTCTTCTTTAAACATCCAAATACGAATTATTCTTTTACATTCGTTTTTTTTAAAATTAGAACCCCATCTGGTTTTAGATTAAAAATAAATCTTTACGTGAAGTGTTTATGTTAACATTCAATCAATGTGAATGAGCTTCCATTATTTTGTATTGTTTTGGTTTGGAGTGTTTTTCTTTCTTGGAGCATGAAAGCATCCTGCCCCATCTCTGCTCAAGGTGCAAGCGGGTATTTCTGCAAACTACAGAACAGTCTGCCCTCCTACCCTCCCCATCCAGAACTAATGTCTGAACACCACTCTTTCTTCTTCTTCTTCCCCCCTGAAATTAGCTAATTTTATTTTATAGCATCACTCAAGGTCAATTTTCTTCGCAGTTGCACTTTTTTGGTAGCAGAATGCATAAAGAAGCCGCTCTAGAACTTCCCCCCTCTTAGGTCATTGTCATTTGCACATAAACAATGTAGCCATAGGACAACTACTAATTGCTTATCATTTTCTTTCTGGGAAAAAATCACTCAGGGTATAAACTGACCCCAGAAATCTAGTGATATGGCCATAGGGGCGTCGTCGTTTTTTACTGAAGCCCAAATTGTATTGGGCTACAAAAATGCCACATGAGGTTTTCATTATCAGAAAATGTTGATCTAGGAAGCATTTTAACGGAAGCGCGTTCCCCTCGACCACAATGAGTGATGTCTCCAGAACAGCAAGCAGATACAAGCAGCATTAACAGTTACTAATATTGGAGATTTCAATAGGGGAACAGTCAAATCATTTCTAAAACATGCTTTATGATCTATCCCTATAAAACTCACTAAGAAAAATAAAAATCTTGCATTATGAAACCAAATGATGTATGAAATGAGATAATGGCCTGGCTTTGGATGAGTTCTCTGTGTGCTGCATAGTTTCTGCCACAGAGGATGCTTCTTCCTCCGCTAAACCTTCCTTTGCCCACTGAAAACCCTTGATCTTGGGCAAATGGAAGTTTAAGCAGAAAAGGAAGTGCAATCTGTGTCACAGAACTTCCATGAAGAATGCGAGCTATATTATAGAACGGAATAGTATTTCATGGAAGGGAAAGCGTGGTCTGATCCTGAGCCCTTCAGAGTGTTTCTGCCTACTTGTTCCTTACCACCGCCACCCAGAAAAGAAAGTGACAGCCATATAGTTCATAAAAGAAACAAAAACAGACAAGAAATATTTTTGAAAGGATGAAAGAATAAATAATCAATTCTAAGGACAATAAAGGGAAAAAAAATGTCATACGGATGTGTTTTTCTTGTGAAATATTTGGGAATGGAATTGATTGAATGGACCAAGGTAAATCCTAACATTTCTGCACTGGGAGCTTCACTGCTCAGGCTCCCATGCAGGAGCACAAATCTGGGGCGGACGAGGTGCACTGAGCCAAATGCTCCCTTGTGTGGGAGCAGGAAGAGGCAGGGCAACCTGGCCGGGTTCAAACTACAGCCTGGTGCGAAGCCCCCAGTGCGGAAACAGTTTTTTAAAATGCCCTCTTTTGAACTGACCCAACAAACTTGAGACATTTATTGCTCTTTTGTATGCCAATCAGTGCAATGCCTCAGATTTTGGGAGAACTTTCTGAGTCTGCATCCACATGGGTCCTGCTTCATTCTCTGGCACAGGGCCTGGCAGGGACAAGACGTGACTTATACCTGCCGGTATATAGTAGACTTATAGGTAGTATAAGTATAAGTACCAGGCAGAGCTACATGGATTAGAGGCAGAATCCTGGATTTGTTGTCTCCTGTTTTTCCCGCTTTGCAGACCAGGGAGAGGCATCTAGCCTGAGATTATCCACACCAAACCAGACTGAATATGTACGTTCAGTGATTACAGTAGAACAGACCATCTTTCCAGCTGAGTGAGAACTGCTGGTTTTGGACTAGAGTCTTTAATGTCACATAAAAAGACTGAGCAACTATCATCCCATGTAAATCCCTCCCTCTCACAACAGCTACAGATTCCGGTAGGGAAGTAAGACATTCAATCTCTTGTTTGTGTGTCAAGAAATAAGGGGCTAGAGCAGGCTTGCTCAACCAGGGTTTGTGGTCCAAGGTTTTGTGGTCCAAGGTCACTGGCTGGCTGCATGTGGAGGAGCAGGGAATCAAACCCAGTTCTTCAGATTAGAGGCTGCCACTCTTAACTACTGCTACTGGTGGTCAATAAAAGTTTTAATAGCCACTAAAACAATGTTGATTTGGATGACACTTGGCAAGGAGGTTCCTATGGGAGACTCGGCAATCTCTTACTACTTCATCCACATTTGTTTGGAATTTTCAAAAACCTGAAATCGTTGGTCCCTGAAGCCTGAATTTCACATCATCACCCAATTCACAGCTTTCCACGTCTGCTTGGCAAGAGGACTTTTACCATCTACCTGGAAATTGTGAAGGAAGGTACAGGGGAGACCTCCTAGTCCCTGCTCCCCTGATGCTGCCTGGTACAGCTGTGGGAGATACGGGGCAACAAACCAAAACATAGAGTTTGGGGAAGTTTCTAGAACATGCTCATGATGTGTGATGTCACTTCAAGTTTTCAACCAGAAATGACATCACGATGTTGCCTCCCAATCATCTTACTTTTGCAATGTATTTCCTCTTAAAACGCCTGGTAGTCAAACAAGCAGGTTCCTTGGAGCCCTAAAGACTGAGAAGTTTTGATTCCAGC
Organism: Paroedura picta; assembly: GCF_049243985.1. Taxonomy (NCBI): domain Eukaryota; kingdom Metazoa; phylum Chordata; class Lepidosauria; order Squamata; family Gekkonidae; genus Paroedura; species Paroedura picta. The sequence continues at coordinate 26,649,217 of NC_135380.1, forward strand.
ATAAACCTTCATGAACAAGAGTCCAACTGAAGGTCAATTATTATTTCTGCTTGAAGAAAACTTCATTTTCTATAAAGTGCCATGAAGTTTCTGCTTGTTTTTGCTGCAAAAGAACATACCTCTGGAATTCATTACAATGGAAATGAGGATCAGATTTATCTCCTAACTAGCAAGAAAGCCCATTGCAACCAGGAATGCAATGGGCGCTAGGACCCAGGGGACACCAGGAGGTGCTTTTTTTTTCTGCTGCGTGGAGCTGTGAAAGGCTCCTACAGGTTTTTTTTTTTTTCTGCTGCTTGGAGCTGAGAAAGGCTCCTTCAGGGTTTTTTTTTCTGCTGCTTGGATCTGCGAAAGGCTCCTGCAGGGTTTTTTTGTCTGCTGCTTGGAGCTGTGAAAGGCTCCTGCAGGGTTTTTTTTGTCTGCTAGCTCTCGTGGGCGTGCCGGCTTGGAGCTCCTACAGGGGTTTTTTTTCCTGCTGCTTGGAGCTGGGAAAGGCTCCTTCAGGGTTTTGTTTTCTGCTGCTTGGATCTGCGAAAGGCCCCTACAGGGTTTTTTTTTTTCTGCTGCTTGGATCTGCGAAAGGCTCCTACAGGGTTTTTTTTTTCTGCTGCTTGGAGCTGTGAAAGGCTCCTGCAGTGTTTTTTTTTTCTGCTAGCTCTCGTGGGCTTGGAGCTCCTACAGGGGTTTTTTTTTCTGCTGCTTGGATCTGCGAAAGGCTCCTACAGGGTTTTTTTTTCTGCTGCTTGGAGCTGTGAAAGGCTCCTGCAGGGTTTTTTTTTTCTGCTAGCTCTCGTGGGCGTGCCGGCTTGGAGCTCCTACAGGGGTTTTTTTTTCTGCTGCTTGGAGCTGGGAAAGGCTCCTTCAGGGTTTTGTTTTCTGCTGCTTGGATCTGCGAAAGGCTCCTACAGGGTTTTTTTTTCTGCTGCCTCTCGTGGGCGTGCGGGCTTGGAGCTCCTACAGGGGTTTTGTTTTCTGCTGCTTGGATCTGCGAAAGGCTCCTACAGGGTTTTTTTTTCTGCTGCGTGGAGCTGCGAAAGGCTCCTACAGGGTTTTTTTTTTCTGCTGCCTCTCGTGGGCGTGCCGGCTTGGAGCTCCTACAGGGGTTTTTTTTTCTGCTGCTTGGATCTGCGAAAGGCTCCTACAGGGTTTTTTTTTTTCTGCTGCCTCTCGTGGGCGTGCCGGCTTGGAGCTCCTACAGGGTTTTTTTTTTCTGCTGCCTCTCGTCGCGCTAGCGGCGAAAGGCTCCTCCGGGGGTGTTTCTTTTTTCTCTGCAGCTTCTCGGCGGCTGGAGTCTTGTGTTGTGTTTGCGGCGGGGGCTTCCTTGGGGCCGGCCTGACGCGGTGAGAGACGCTTCGCGCCTCTCACCACGTCAGGCCGGGAGCAACTGCGAGCCGCGCTGAGCGCGGCTCGCAGTTGCTGGGGCTGGGAATCGGAGGGACCAATCGGCAGGCGCTTCGCGCCTGCCCTTTGGTTCCTCCGGTTGTCTGTCATGAGGAAGGGTCCAATCCGGACCCTTCCTCATCCCGGACACATCCCGCCCCAGAACCCCTTACTGTTTTATTTAGTCCGTGGCGCCCGCGGCGCCACGGGCGGTGTACAGATGCTGCTAGGTTTACTTGTATTTTAAAGAATCTGATGCAAGCTTTTAAAGTGACAAATGACCCAAACCCGAGTCTGACTTTTTTTTTTCTTGGCACATTTTTTCCTACCTGAGACAGAAGCCAAGTTGGCCAGGGAAGGTGTGCTGTGCTTGCATTTTCTTTCTGACATATGAAACCAGCTTGCTTGGAAGGCAGTCTGCAGTGCCCCCAGATCTACCCTTCTCAACAAAAACAGCTGGGAGAGAATTCGGTTCCATTTGCCTTATCATCAGTCAAGAGAGAGGCCTGGGCATTTGATATTTATGCCTGGCTTGCTGCATACCAAAGACTTTGACAAAAAAACAAAACCAAAGTCTCCAAAGACCTGCTCTGCCAGCGGATGCTTCATACCTGCAAAGATCCTGTAGATGATTTATATATAGCTTGGCGTAGGGGCCTGGCCCATGCACAGGATTTTTTAAAGGGGTGGGTAGGTTTACAATACTTTCCAGAACTTTCCCAAGTCTCCTTAATTAGTTCTTTCTTGCTTTTTAAAACTTTTCTTGGAGGAAACACCTCCATGGTTTTCTGTGACATCCAGTTCCCCTTCTCTTTCTGGCTGTGCCTATTTAATCTTTTCCCCACTCAGGTGACCCTCTGGTGTTTCATCAAGCCAAAGATTTTATGGGACTCTCCCTTTCTTTTTATGGCTCAGGGCACTTGATATGACACCATCTATTCCCATGTGTTTGATATAAAGAAGAGCTTTCTCTGGTGGCTGTAAACGGCCTATTAATAATCAGAGTATAATTGTTTCAAAACGTGTCCAGGGAACATACCTGTTTCCCAGGGGTTTTGACACAGGCATTGCCCTAAACCACCAGGAGGGTCCTACCCTGCTAGGACTACATTCTCATATTGCTGGATATTATGGTATGGAAGTTCTTTCACGACTGGATGTTCCTGCATCTGCAAGACAATCTAATAGGTAGTGATTGCTGTAGAGCTATGATGTCATATTTGGATACAGCTTAATTTTGGAGGATTCCCCCTCCCCTTGATGTTGCCAGCGAATTAAATGCAGTTCTCTCCTTCAGTGGGTCAGCCCCTAATTACACCCTCCTGCGGAGTGCATCCCTTTGGTCCCTCTTCCCTTCTGTGTAGTGAAAAATGCACAGCGAGGGCTGTAATCCCTTCATAATGTGTAGAGATCACCATTAAGCCTGCATTTATTTTGCAACTCTGTAATGGCAGTTGGCAGGTTTGTCAGGCTGCCACGCCTAGGAGTCAAGCTGTGGGTTGGGTGACTTTTGTTGTTGTTGTTGTTGTTAAGAAATGTTTACTAGTAAACAAACCATATACAGTGATGGCACATTCATTATTTATTTGGATGTATATGCTGCCACTCCTGGGGTTACCGGCTTGTGGCGGCTTCCAACGTCCATACAAATACAGTAAAATATAATTCAAGCCAGTTAAACCATCATAAAATACATCATGAAACCCATTCATAGTCAGCAGCAAGCCAAGTACCTCTGTAGCTCAGATGGTCTAATTTACCGTGGGGGTGCCAGTTTTGCAAGGGGAGACCCAAGATGTTCCCGGCCCTACCTGGTCTCAACCATACAACTGGCGGAAGAGCTCCATCTTGCAGGCCCTGTGGAACTGAGACAGCTCTGTCAGGGCTCTGGGATCTTCCAGGAACTCATTCCACCAGGTGGGGGCCAGGACCAGAAAGGCCCTGTCTGTGGTCAAGGCCAGCCGGGCCTCCTTCAGTCCAGGGACTACCAACCTGTTGGTGTTGAAGGAACAAAATATTTCAAGTTCATGGGTTACATTACAAAATAACAGTTATTGGTGCCCTTGGAAAAATTCCCTCTGTAAAGTGCAAATCAGATGCCAACCAGCACAGCTGGCAGCCTTTGAAATCGCTAAGAATTTTTCAGACTTGCATACTGGCACACCTTAGATCTCAAAAAGCATGAGAATTTTCTGTTTTTAAAGAGATACAATGAAGTCTTTGCATATTTATCCTTCTCTACACAAACAAGAAGCAGACTGGAGAGGGAAGAACCAAAAACAAAATAAAACCTACAACCCCATTTCTTGTTTTCTATGAACAGTAGGGGCTCCAGTGAATGGAGGTTGAACAATATCCATTACTTGCACCCAGTGTAATTTTTTTGAAAAAGGAATTCATTGGTTTTTCTGGTTGCTTCCTTTTTTCTCTCTCAGATTCTGCTATCTGATTTAAAATGTTGGGGAGATTCTGAGGCAGGCTTTTCCTGCTGACGCTTCCGGGTTGTTCTCTGCCATTGAGGGTGGCTTCCTTATCTCCCTCCCAGGCGTTGGCATAATCTCTTTCCCTGCTCCCATTTTCTCTCTTTCTCTGACTCCGTGCTAGCTGAGGCCTGCTGTCTGCAGTGTACTGACTGGTTTATCCAGCGGCTAGTATATAGCTTGTAGCACTCAACTGACTTGGTGGAATAATCAGGCCCTGCTGGAGAGGAATAATACTTTTTGGGGCTTGGGCTGTGCTTCCAATAGGGATCCTTTCCTGCCCCTGCCCCCCATCTTTTCCTGACTTTCCTGGATAATGGGTCTTGTCAGACTTTCTGCGATAGGGGCCGGCACTATCCCTCCTATCAAGGGAGACTTTGTCTATCTTACCCAGTTTTTCAGTTTTGTTACTATTGGCTTGAATCTTGGAACTGCTCTAGCAATTCCTGATATCTTCAGGCCCACTTCCATAAGCTTCCTCGTCCTCAGCAGAAGTCATTGAGAGAGAGTGACACCGGTTTCTGTATCTCCCATCTGGCTTCTGACAGGCCAAGCAGTCCTAGAATCATAGAGTTGGAATGTACCTCCAGGGTCATCTAGTCCAGCCCCCTGCACAATTCACAACTTTTTTTCTTCTTTTAAGAGCTTAACACAGTTTTCCCACACTTGTCTCTATTTTCTTCTCTTTCTGCCTCTCTTCTTTAGCAGCTTGTTTCTCCCTCATTCCCAGAGATTTCTGCATCTGCTCATGAAGTTTTAGCAGGGCATCCTCAGCATCTTGGAATGTCTCATCTATGATTAAAGCTTTCTTGTAGTAACTCTCAGTGTTTAACAGCTTATCTTCCTCTTCCAACTGGCCTCCCCATTCAACGAGCATTTGACGGAGTTTATGTGGGCGGGGCAGTTTTCTAAAGCAATTTCAAAACCATCTGTCACCTTATTTAGGCTTCCCTTTAATGTATATTGTGCCCCCATGGGTTCCTAAGGCTTCAACGTCTTCTGCATTTGTTTCCAAATCCTTGCTATATTCATTCATGGCATCCACATAACAGCCCTCTTTAAAATAATCAACACCAATCTTTATGCATTTAAGGCCAATGGGGCGGACTGCCTTTTTGTCCATGCAGGGGCAAAATCCTCTTCGTTGAACATTTTGCTTTGGAATCTTCTCATTAAGACAGTTGGCTGGACTCACTCAGTCCTGGTTTGCCTCCCAGAAATTCAACTTCTGCTGGATTGGCAAAGTCCAGTGAGTGATGCAGAACTTTTTTGTATGTTTCCAAACTGCTGGATAGTTCCACATTCCTCCTATAGTGTAGAGGCAAGACTTGTGGGCTGATTACTCCTAATTTGGTACTTATTAGGCTTGAAGAAAGAGCAGAGCTGTGCAGGGATACAGTGAGCTTTTTGTGATGGTGACCGATATCCTTGATTTCAGCTTGGATGAGGTTGCCATTCTGATAATATGATAAGGGGTCACCATGGCTGGTATGGGAAGGTGCATCTCTCAGTGGACAAAGAGCGGTGATTTCAAAATCTGCTGTCTCTCGAATGACACCACTTTGCAGGCAGAAGAGCACCATGAAAAAACCACACTCCCGAATAGAGCTAATCCCTACCCATCTCTATGTCCCCACAGTCAATATTGCGGAAAACTAGCTCTTTCCTCTCTGCGCCAGGAATATCCAAGAACTGCCCCAACAGTGGCATAGCAGCAGAATAATCTTCATTCTCTTCATTTGCTTATGTTGTTGTTGGCACATTTGTTTCCCAAGAATGAGAAAAAAAGGAGATTGGCTTTCTTTGCAACAAAGTGCTGTATTTCAACATTACCTGTTCCTCTTTCTTTCCCGCCAAGAGGCAGTGTCTCCATACCAGCAACCCCGGGATTGTCATGCTGCTCAGTCTGCAGTGCGGGCCCATGGAAGCCAAGCGCCTGCCGGAGCAATTTCCACTCCATCGCCCCCCGTCAGGCTGCCCTGAGCGGCGACGCCTCCCCTCACACATGTGGCGCCGGATCTGTTGAAATAAGCCTCTGACACTTCAGTGTGCAGCCTCTGAATGCTAACCGGATTCACTCGCCCCGCCTTCACGGCACACGAGTTGAGTCATGCAGATTGGCCTTTCTAAAGATGTATTTAACCTACATGATTTCTGTATCTTTGATTGCAACCCACTGTAACAAATGAATATAGAAATGTAATAGATGGAAGAGCTGAATTTTAAAATACTCGGCTTTTCAAGGGGGGGGGGGACACCCACTGGAGGAAAAAACTCCTCTCTTTTTTTGGCTTTTTGGCCTGAAAGCGATGCTTATCTATTTACCTGCTCTCGTTTGCTCGCAGTGACATCAGTGCATAAGCAGATCTGATTCTTTGCATAGCATTAGGCTGTTATCCCCATCACTGTTTAATCCCTGATTGGTTAGGAGCTCCCAGACGTCTAATCCGGGAAGGAGAAAAGTCAGCCAGAGAAACAATGCCGCAGAAGTAGGCGCAGTCCTGGGAATCAGTGTCATGAAACAAAATGAAGAATCTTTGCACAATGTATGTTTCTGTCTCACCAAAATTGTTTATTTCATAGCTAGAAACGGAAGTGTAATTTGGCGGCGTGCTAAACGCAAGCCGTCTGTGTTTCCTGGCTGTACTTTTTATTTTATTAAAAAGTGTCTAAGTTGATGACAATCCTGTTTGAGGATTTCAAAAACCGGAGACAGGTTGTAAAAAGCATTCCAGGCTTTACATGTCGTTTGCCAAGTTTGGCTATCTTCTCCTGTTAAGCAGCCGGTTCTGAATACAATGGGGGGCAGGGGGCTATCAGGGCTTGCCTCCTTCCACAGAGAAGCTCAAGAAGCACAGATTCTGGTGAGGGTGAAAGCACATCTTCTACTTTACCTGTTCTTTTGATCCTGTCAATAAGGAATCACGAAGGTCTGAAGCCCATCAGTTATTGACAATGGGGCACAAGATGTCACTTCATTTTAGAGTCTGGAGCAGGGGTAGTCAAACTGAGGCCCTCCAGATGTCTATGGACCACAATTCCCATGAGCTCATGGGAATTGTAGTCCATGGACATCTGGAGGGCCACAGTTTGACTACCCCTGGTCTGGAGCATCCTCTACTCCTGGCCCAGAGTGAGGAGCTCAGAAAATAAATATGCAAAATGGAGGCTCCAGAGGGAGAGTCAAGTAAAATCTTCATCAAAGTAAGGGAAATTGACAGTCTAAAGATGAGGTGTTGCAAACAGGCATATGACAGGCCCACTCAAACTGGTTGTGTTCACGGCCCCTGTTTTCTTGCTTTAAATATGTTCTCCCCTTCTGTACTTGCACCTTCTGTATTGCAAGCACGGAGTCATGCACAAATGTGTATACACCCCTGCATTTCATGGATCCAGCTGTGACAGTCTAAGCTAGAAATCTGGATTGCATGTTGCATTCTTTACATGGTAAGAACCCATGACTGTGGCGTGTGGAACCAAGGAGAAAATAATGATGCATGATCCACTGTGCACACGATGTCGGCTCATCATGCTACCCATGGACAATTATGTAGCAAACAGGAACTGGATGAGTCCTTCAGCACTCACCAATCAGGTCCTGCCGTTTTCCCAGCATCAGGCCATAACACAGAGCTAGTGCTGCGTCCAGGGAGTGACAAAACAGAAACATCCATCTCTGTTTAGTCATTCTGTTTGACACATTTCAAATGTCCTTCAGGCTATTGTGGGAAATGGGGAAATGAGAAACGACTGCCTATCATGCTGTGGTTGTTATAAAGCTTGCTGCAACTTTCGTGGGTGGACTCTCCCTGTTACTTCCTGGGAAGATCCCAGTGGACTGCTTCCCTGGAGGAAAACTGGCAGACAGGGACAAGCTGATCTAAGGGGCCCCATGTGACGCAGTCAGTGATAACAATGGGTGATAGCTCAGCCAAGGACAAGAGCTGGCACCACAGGAGCTACTGGGTTCAGTTCGCTCCACGGCTGCTTTACTGTCACGTGTGGATCTGCCTTGTGTGAACTATCAATGTGGGTATTTTCTAATTTGAATGCCAGGGACTGAACCCGGGACCTTCAGCATGCAAAGCAGAGGCTCTACCACTGATCCACACCCCATTCTTAATGCCCCAGTCTGCCTCTACTCTCTTTCTAATCTTTTGAAACTTTCTCATCAGCTAGGGCATGTTTCCCATTACCCTGTGCAGTTCTCTTCCCAGGTGGCTTCTCTCCTTCCTTCGTAGCCATTAACCTGATAGGACCAAGCTGGGCAGGAGGGTAGGAATAGAGATGAATAGGCAGGTCTTTGCTCCCCCTTATTTGTTTTCCGTTCTCCATTAGCGTTTTTCTACTTCTGGCTCCTGAGTGGGCCGTAATTGCCTCTGAATACACCGTCGGCTTGTCACATCTTATTTCTGGAGAGGGTATCAGCAAAATGCAAAACAACAACAAATTTTAAAACATTTCATGTCTTTCATGAATTTCTCCTTTGTTAGAAACAGACCTTGGTGCAGTTTGGGCATCTGGAAAAAGCTTGTATGTATGAACAAAACTGTGGGCCTAAGAGGCTCCTTATTGACAGGCAGCTTCAGGTGGGTGGCTGCATTAATCTGCAGCAGCAGAACAAAATCCGAGTCCAGAGACACTTTTAGAGGTCAGCAACATTTCCCAGGGCATCAGCTTTTGTGGGTCAAAGCTCATTTTGTCAGATACTTGATGAAGTGAGCTTTGACTCACCAAGAGTTGTTGATCTCTAAGGCATTACTGGCCTTGAATGTTGTCCTTGTTGAAAGGGGCATTCACAGAAATTAACAGTGCCACCAGCAGACTGCATCAAAAGGTAGAGGAGGCGGCAGACTTGGGTCACATTCACATTGCAGGCAGAGGGTTGTTCTTGGCCCAGATAGCTATGATCTGAAAGCTCAACGCAGGAAGGAAAGTCTGCAAAGGCCACTTTGCTAAGCACTGACTAGCCAGGGGAGGCAGTAACGTTCACCAGCATGTTGACTCCATGAGGCAGAAGGCTAGGGTGTAGTCTGCACGGAGCTTTTATTCCAATCCCAAATCGATTCAGTCCCTGCCATCTCCACTGAATGCGATTTCCATTTTGATTTTGTCCGATTTAAATTTTCCCTCTGCAACAAGCATGATTGGTCCGGAGTGACCCTACCTTTATCCCGCAATATCCTAGAGTGGATATAATCCTTAATATTTGAAAACTTGGCGTGAGAAAGCATGCAGAGCTCTGCCTGCTTCAAATTTGTTCCTGAACTCCATGGTAGAGAAGCCCTGATTGGCCAGAGCGTCAGTTCCTGGTTTCCTTAAAGTGGAAGCCCTAACTTGTCTTAAAGGGGAAGCCCTAACTTTTCTCAGCAGAAGCTCCAGAAGCCTAAACTTCTCTCAGTAGAGATTTGCCCCTTGGTTTTTTTCTCCCTCCTCTGCTGTCTCCAATCCCCCCCCCCCCATTCAAGAATAGAAAGAAAGAGGCTCCTGCTGCGCTTGGCTCCCCCCTCTCATTCTAAGCTTCCCTAACCATGTGCAGAACACTTTTCTGTTTCAATGGGGGGGGAGGAAGACCCGAGTTCAAATCGATCTGGATTCAGCAGGATCCACAATGGAATAAACAAATTAAGTGCAGATTCAGCCTAGCTCTGGCACTCTCATGATGCAAGCCTTCCTGAGCTGACCGCCTATTCCTTTGAAGAACTTTTAAACTCAGTTCTTCCTGTAATTATAGACCAGGTCCTGACCAACAGGCTTACACTGGCCCTCCCAAGGCCTTCTCGTGGGTTATCCCATGGCCTGCTTCATCTCCCATAATGTCCTTCTGTGATCTGTATCCGGGCTTTTCCCACCTTGGTGCTGTTTGCCATGCTCCCTTTCCCTGAGGATTCTGTCTTCTACAGGGAAGGGTATGGGAAAGCCCCTTCATGGCCTCCTGTGATTTAGGCTCTCCTCTTCCAGAACAGCCTCCTTGGCTGACAGCAGTGCTTGGAGTGTAAGAATAAGCATTCTGCTCGGGGATTACAGCAAAGGTTTGTCGCAACAATGGGGAAGATGCACAGAAATGGTTGTTGTGCTTGATCTGGAGATGCAAACAGCGCGCTTCATTCTCCGGGCTGTCAGTGCGGCACTTTCTACTTAACATTGGTGCACTTGAAATACAAAGCAGGAAGGAAGCATCAGGAGCTGTTGATTTGATGGTTTCATTCATCCCATTCACACACATACACACACGCCCTAGCACTGTGAATACCTTTTGGAGAGCGACAAGCTCTCCGCTCAATGAAAGCCTTTTCTTTGGCATCTTGCAGATCAGCGGCTGCATTTTGGGAGACAGCAAATACAGCCGAAAATTGCAGGCCAGACATAAAAGGCTCAGTGGATTACGCAATTTATACAATGCTGAAGGTTCAGGATACAACCCTCCAAATGGCAAAGGATCCGATATTACAGTGATAACATATTTACTCCGACAGCAAGCCATGATGCACCCAGGGAAAGAAGATGCTGCTGCCTCAGGGCAGTCCAAAAAAGGCAGCTTCCAAGAAATCACCTGGATGCTTCTAAGCAGCCTCAGAAGCTCAATTTGGTACCGAGGCTTTTCTGCAGGGTATGAGCCTCCAGAGTAGCTCAGCTTCTGTTCTCGTCTCACGTTTTAGCTGGATGGTACACCTTTGGCCCACGTGTGGCAATCGCATGGAAGTTTTTGCAGCAGTTGGGCTTTTCCCGCACAGTCTTTCAGGTGGGTGGGAGGATGCAGGACTAACCACCAAGCTGAACACAATTTTACTGCAATTCTCAGGAGCATTGCCTCCTCCTAAATCAATGAGTTTTCAAAGGTGCAATTGCAGTGCTAGGCTTGGTGGGAGAGCTGGTTTGGGATTCCTCCAAATGGGGATTCTACGTCAGTGCAAGTCTTCCTGGCCTCCATTGACCATCTAAGTTTGATCCCATCCAAACAGTAGTTGGATCCACACAACTGGCAGGATCCGCTCTGGATTTAGTGCTTTGCAGCGATCTGTGGAGAAGTGAACTTGTTCGGGAAATGTCTTAATACCACAGCTGTGGTTGGGGGCATTAGTCAGTGGTTCCCCAGAAATTTCTGATATCAGAGCTGGTCTTCAAACCAGGGTAGGCAAGAGCATCTCAGTCTGTGCCTGAGTGGTGAGATGCTCAGACTAGAGTTGCCAGATCCCCGCAGTTACTGGTGGAGGATGGGGGAATATGGTTGCCAGATCCAGGTTGGGGAACTCCTAGAGATTAGAGATGGAGCCTGAAGAGGACAGAGACCTCAGTGGGGTACAATGCCATAGAGTTTATCCTTCAAAGCACCCGTTTTCTCCAGGGGAACTGAGCGCTGTAGTCTGGAGCTGAGCTGGAATTCCGGGGGAATCCCTGGGTTCCACCTGGAGGCTGGCATCCCTAGCTCAGACTGAGCAGCCAGACTTCAGCACCAGCCTTCCTAAGATCAGAAGCAATCCATATCACTGACTCACTGCTGTGTTTGGGGACTGTAGTGCTTTAGCAATCTCCCACAGAGGTACAGAGTAACTACAAGGTTCCCCTTCTCCCTGGTGCTGTACACTAGGATAGCGATCCCCAACCTGTGGGCCGTGGACCACATGTGGTCCTTCAACTAATTGGAGGTGGGCCGTGAAGGACGCCTTCTCCCCCCCCCCCCCCCCCGGCCCTTTACGTCACACTTCGGGTGTCATTGTCTCCCATCACTCCCAGATGGGACTATCTCGTTACAGAGAAATTTCCATGAAAATAACATGTTCCTTATGTTCATTGTTGTGGCGTGTCTGTATTTTATTTTGAAGGGATGTTTAAACATTACCATAGCGATCAGAGAGAGTTAGGGCAGTGGTTGAGAATAGAGGAGTAAACTACACCCCCGCCCCACCTCAGTAAAATTGTCAAGCGTTGAGTGGTCCCCGATGATAAAAAGGTTGGGGACCACTGCACTAGGAGGCATTCCAACTCATGCTGACTTCTGTGGGCACACTGACCTGTAAATCATCATAACAATAGTCCTCCAAGCACCCGTATCTGCTATTTTGCCCTCTGTGTCTCCTCACGGTCAATCTTAACATTAGGCAGTTTTCCCTAAAGTATGACCCAAATCTTCCCTCCTGTAACTTAAGATAATTAGATCTAGTCTTGTCCTCAGGATCATCAGAGAACAAGTCTTGGCCCTCTTCCACCCCGTATCCCTTCATGCAACTGGAAACAAAATCATGTCTCTCCTCAGTTGTCTCTGCTGTGGCCTTAATTCATGCAATCCCGTCAAAGAGATGGGACTTATTGAAAGGGACCGTGGCATTTTAAAAACAATACTGTGTGGCAATTGCGATCCAATTTGAGGAAAAGGTACCGCTGAGCTTTTGCTCCCTCTCTATGAAAAATTATTTTTCATTTTACAAAGGATCCTGCGCTGAGACTGGGAAATGAAAGCCATGAAATATTTGTCATGCAAACTTTACATTATTTACTCCAGGTGAAGAGGATACAGATTTCTGCGGAGGTGGATTTGACTCAGGTGTCATGTAAACCAGGAGGGGTCGCAAAACAGTAGATGCCGCGGTGCGAGATTGCCGCGGGCCAGAGAGGTCTTTAAAAACAAGCCAGCCCTTGCTGTTGTTGTTATTTTTTCGAGGAAGAAAATTCTGAAATAATTGTTCCTTCCTTAAGAAACAAAAAGAAACATCCCAAACGATCAAGGGAGTGCCATTCATCATTCTAAATGAGAGCTGAGGACTGGCAGGGCTCTTGTCGTGCTTAATGCTACATGACATTTAATTAACTTCCCAACAACTGCTCGGCATCCTCTTCCACAAAGGCTGCCTGCCTGCAATAAAGAGGCACACAGTCTTGTATTCAACACTGGGCAGGCCCAGGAGTACACTTGGAGGCGCCGCGACTGAGCAGAGCCGGGCTGCTGGTCTGAGTTATTATTCTGAGGATGCGCCGCCTGGTCCAGAGCTGACGTTCCCCGGTAGCTACTACAGTGCTGCATCGATGAGCTATATAATTGCATCCTTGTTCCTGCTGGGTCTCAAAACGTTGGGGGCCCAGAGTGTGAATCCAGGACCCCTGGGTTGGGTTGCCAAGCCGAGCTCTGTGGCCATTGCGTCAAGAGACTCTCCTGCAAGAAGATTGCACTGGCTACCAGCCATGACAACTGGTAGTAGCTAAAAGGAGCCCCCCTCCCCTTTCTCTCAGCATTTCTGCCTCAGGAATGGCACCCAAGGAAATAATGAAGCCGAAGGAAAGAGATCTTCCATGGTGTCCATGCGGACATTGAGTTGGATCCTGGAATGCACAAGGACAAGGATCATGGGCGAAATCACTCCTTTCTTTGTCACCATGGAAGAGGCAAAAAGGATCCTTTCATTTCCGTCTTCCTCTCTGTTATAGCCACTTGACCAACTTGACTATTAGTGCATGCAAGTCCCTCAGAAATTAGCCCCCTCCAGATCTGAAATGGCTCCAGGGAGGGGGAGAAGGCAAGGGAGGTCCTGGACCAGAAGAACTTTCTGCTGGCCACATCCAAGCCATTGTTAATATGACCTGCCTCCATGGTCCCAGTGCAGGAGAAAGGCCAGCCAAGGATACAATATGTTGTCCTTAAGGAACAGGAGGGAGGAAATGATGGGTGGTGGTGCTGGCGGCTCCTAAACTTTAAATTTGAAAGTGACCTTACTACTCAAGCCTATTTTGTTGTATAGGGAATAAAGGGGTGTACACCTTAACACATGCTGGGGGATAAAAAGACAATGATGTGATTTTATCTTAATGTATCCCCAGCCCTTGTTCTAATTTACTGGCTGCTGCTTCAGGAGATAGGAACATGCTAATGCAATCAGTTTATTCCTTTTTTAAAACTGCAAATTACAAGGGAGATACAGAGAATGATGTGGGTCAACAACCCCCACTTCTCGCTATGAAGGATCTTTGTGGTTTCAATGCAGTGCAGTCTTTAACCCAGTCTTTGGTTATTTCACCTACTTGATGCAGTTTTCTTCCAAACAAAAACGGACTACCCCAACTTTATAAAGAACACACTAAGCACAGTTTACGTGGGTGCTGGAGGGTAGCTTTCTTTCTGTAGTTACAACCACGAGATCCTGAATCCCAGGCCGGAGCAGGCTCACCAATTTTGACTTTTCTGATATTCTATAAGCTTTAAAATGCCACCGAATGACACCCTGCTCAAATGTGTTTTATTTCAGTTTTGGCAGCTTCCCTGTTTTTAATCAGAACCTGGTGTCAATTCTTCTGAAGTTTATAAGGTTAGATATCCTTGGTTTTATTAATTTTGAAATGCCATTAGTAATCCAGGGGAGATGGGCATTGATACTGAATCTGAAGGAGGAATGAGATAATACCTCTGGATCATCTCCCTGCGTCGTAGCACACCCCCAGTTTTCCAGCTGAGAACATCATGAGGCATCATTCAGAATATGGGAATACGTCTTTGAAAGACTGACAGTGTGTTTCTGGGCTTGCAAATGAAGGAAGGAGCTTCTGCTAATAATGTGATCACCAATATTTGCTTAGAATTGCCCTTTACAGTCAGTGTTAGGTTTGGATATGTAGCTGCCTCCTGAGGTAGATTGCTGTGATGACCTGTTTTCATTTCATTCGCTAAGATTGTTTAGATCCTACTTTTCAAAAATGTTATTTGACCAAAGAGATAGTAACGATAACAAAAAAGTTAATAAAATAATAATAACCAAAAAAGTCTAATTTAAAAATTAATTACAAATTAACTTGAAAACTCCAAACATACACCTATTTTGGACATTTTTGGGATTAATCCAGTTGACATGGATCTTCCCCTGTAGATAAACTGCCCAAATCAGTCTTGGCCAAATAGCTGAACCGTGATTTGGGCATGATTCAGCCAAACAGAGATTGGGCAGTTTAAAGGGTTCCCTTCTCTGTCTAATCCATGGTCAGGGTGGGTAGGAGGCACTAAATTTGCAGCATAGCTGTATGAGCCTCTCCTTAAAAGAACCCCCAAGTTTTGAAAAGATTGGGCCAGGGAGTCCAATTCTACAGGCACCCAAAGAGGATGCCCCCAGACAACCGCTATTGTTTCCAATGGTGTAAAGAAAAAGATTCTCTGTTCATGTTCCCCCCACCCCCCAACTCGCTATTAGAAACTATGGATGTTGGATGGGTCACCCTATTTGAGTGGCCATGGAAGTGGACTTCCTGGTCCAATTTTTTTTGAAACTTGGTGGTGCTTTTGAGAAGAGGCTTCCACAGCTATACTGAAAATATGGTGCCTCTATCTCATACCCCTGCCCTCAATTACAGAATAGACAGAAAGAGGAAATTTCCCATTGACTTTAATGGTGTCAAATCACTTTGGATTTGGCCAGATTGATTAGGCTGAATCCAAATCATGGAAAGGTGCTTTGGATTTAAAAGGTAAAGGTATCCCCTGCGCAAGCACCGAGTCATGTCTGACCCTTGGGGTGACGCCCTCCAGCGTTTTCATGGCAGACTCAATACGGGGTGGTTTACCAGTGCCTTCCCCAGTCATTACCGTTTATCCCCCAGCAATCTGGGTACTCATTTTACCGACCTCGGAAGGATGGAAGGCTGAGTCAACCTTGAGCTGGCTGCTGGGATTGAACTCCCAACCTCATGGACAGACAGCTTCAGACAGCATTTCTGCCACTTACCATTCTGCGCCACAAGAGGCTCTTGCTTTGGATTTAGCCCAAATCAATTCAGGTCAAATCTGAAACGGTTTTCTTTTGCACATGCCTACTTGCAACAAAGTTCACTCTAGTCTGTCATCATCAACAATCTTGCCACAGAATTTTTCCAAGAAAGAATGCAGTCTGGGTATCAGTTAATATGTAAGGAATTCAAAGGCACTCAAAGTCATTTGGGAATCCAAAGATAAAGCCTGAACTAAAAGCTCCTCCAAGTAGTGGACAGTCATATTTAGGAGGAGGATAACCAACCTCAGCCAGAACAGACCATAAGTAATTTTGTGGGTCTGCAGAACTTTCTACTCCAAAACATCTCCATCTTGATTTAATCTTCATCCAACCCATTTCCATCCCTACACAAAGCTGATCTCCACTCAATAAAAAAGCGAGGTAGAGCTGAGTGTCAACAGCATACTCCTGTCCAAACCTCTGGCTCAATTCAACCAGCAGTTTCATGGTTACATTAGATACCAAAGGAGAGAAAACTCCAGAGTTGAACCTCAACCCCACCACTCACAAAAAAGGGAGATGGGTGACCAGCCAATATTTGAATTCTTTTTGGGATCCAAGGCAGTTTCATTTTGAAGTACACCAATACCTGCCTCTTTCATTTAAAACACCTCCCAGTTTGTTATGTTTACAAAGGAAACATATGAAATTAAGATCAATACATCACGTCAATTCAAATATAAAACAAAGCAAGATTTAATGAACAAGAAAGGCGTATAAATGTCGATACATATATTGTATTGAATCCTTTTGTACTCATTCAGTATTGAATCCTTTAAACTGGGAACATTCCCTGCAGCAGAATTCAAGGTGCTGGTATTAACAATTAACGCTGTATAAGGCTTGGGACTAATATATCTGAAGGATCGCCTCCTTCCTTATGAAACTCCCTGACCACTTTGGAAGCTCTGCTTCAGTTGCCCCCATCTTCTGAGATTAATCAGGTGGCACACCAGGCACTAACACTCTGAAATGCTCTCCCCAGGGAGACCCGCCTGTCTCCTTTAGCTGACACCCTCTGCCAGTGAGTGAAGACTTTTTGCTTTGTTTTCTTTTCAGATGTATGTATCTATCAAGCAACAGGTACAAATCACAGAGGACCCATACGACTTAATAAAAAGCAAAATCAAATGACATCATGATAGAACAAAAATAATTATTCATAACAGAATCGCTCTCCATTTTCTTAATCACATAATTCCAAATTCTTGTGACTCTTTCAATGTCTTGTGATCTTTGTGATAATGTTAACTTGCACAGCTTATCTTTTTCTTTATTCAATCAGTCATTCTTTGATGGCTTCAACTTTGATATCCATACTTTGGCAAAGACCAGCCTAGCGGCTGTTAATAATACAATGCTATAGTCTGACATTGCCTTGGGATCAGTGCTGTACAGTTAAGCAAAATAAGTTTGATTAAATTTCTTCCAGAAGCCACTGACATTAACCTAACTATCACATCCCTAAAGGATATGACAGAACACAACCACATGTATAGAAAATTAGCCCTCAGTTGCTCACAAAACCAACAATGACTGCTACTATTTCTAGAAATTCTAGCAATCTATACTGGTAAAAGATACCACTGGTGTGTCATCTCACAAATGTTTTCCTTAAACAGCGTAGAGACTGAAAGGGAAGAGCCATTAAGTTTAAAAAAAAAGATTCTAAAGACTTTCTCCTTTTCTTTTTCTTCATAAAATGGTAAAGACTCTTTTTGCTTGGGTTGACATTCTGTCAGTGATCCCTTTTTCCTGCCCAATATTTTAATTGTTTTTTATGTTTATGTATATATTTATATCTGGCTTTGATGTGTTTTGTGGGGCTTAATGGTTTTCAAGATGTGATTTTATGGCATATGTTTTAATTGGTTAGCTGCCTTGATGGTTCTTATGAATGGAGACATAAGTATGCATTTTGTAAAATAAGTAAGTACTTATTGGCAGTGTCTACTTCTGTTACCGGCAAGGGAGGCAACAGTAGGGGGAGATGTTGGTAGTCTCCATGTCCCAGCCATAGATCTTCCAGAACATCTAGTCCAGAGGTAGTCAACTTGTGGTCCTCCAGTTGTCCATGGACTACAATTCCCATGAGCCCCTGCCAGCATTTGCTGGCAGGGGCTCATGGGAAATGTAGTCCATGGACATCTGGAGGACCACAGGTTGACTACCCCTGATCTAGTCAACCATTGTAGGAGCCAGGCTGGACTGAAGAATCCACCGGTCTGATTCAGCAGGAGTTGATGTTGATGGGTTTCAAGGCATTTTGCTCTCTGCTGACACAGCTGATTTTAGCAGTTGTAGCAGAGAGGCCAGCCTGTTTTTTTCCAGCTTCTGAATGGAGGCCACTCAACCTTGTCAAAGGCAGCAGAAACTGTCAACATCTGAGAAGGAGGATATCAGATGCTCTTAAGCAGGGATGTGGAATGTGCAGAAAGGCTCTTATATAAAATGGGCAATTCATAAATATTCCAGGACTCTCATGGGATTACAGCCCAAAATTATAACAGTGTTTCCAGTAGGTGGCAAGACTGAAGAGAATTTGCTGTTCTTCGTAGCAGAAACTCACAAATGAGGATGGCATCATGGCAAGAGCACGTTGCTAGAGTCTTTGAAGATCTCGTGAAGTTTTAGAGGGCTTTTCAAAAGAAGAGAGAGGATCTGGTTGAAGACATCAATATTTCCCTTTGTTCCTGAAAAAGGGAATCATCGTCAAGGCAGATTCTGGCTGGAAGTAAGGTTCACAGAGGCTTTCTACCCATCCACCCATGACTCTGGCATGAGATCATGATCAGTATAAGTAACTTGCCTGCCTATGGTGGATGAGTGACACTGGGCCATAGGCTGAAATGGCAAACAGCTGAATATAGCCAGCCTTTCTCATCCTTTTTACCAGTGAGAAACCCCTCAAACATTCTTCAGGCTTCAATAAACCCCAGAAGTGGCGCAATAGTGCAGAATATACAACGATATAGGCTAGATATCAGGAAAAAGTTTTTCACAGTCAGAGTAGTTCAGCAGTGGAATAGGCTGCCTAAGGAGGTGGTGAGCTCCCCCTCACTGGAAGTCTTCAAGCAAAGGTTGGATACACACTTTTCTTGGATGCTTTAGGATGCTTAGGGCTAGTCCTGCGTTGAGCAGGGAGTTGGACTAGATGGCCTGTATGGCCCCTTCCAACTCTATGATTCTATGATTCTATGAATATGATTGAGAAGCACAGCTGTGTACCCACCCAGCTGGGGCCCCACCCCTTTCCAAACCCTCCAGGCCCATCGTTGGCCATTTTGGGAGGGGAGAGGGGGTTGTCATGACCATATATGGTCCCATTAGCTGATAAGTGTTTAAAAATTTAAAGAAAATATATAAAATGAATGAATTCCCTCCCCCCTGCGAAACCCAGGGCTGTCAAAAGCCTGAAATAAGCAAAAGAAACTGCAGTTTAGGGAAGGATTCCCTAATGTGGTTCTTGTGGGTGACATTGTACTTGCCAGTACTTCCCCAGGCACCCACCAAGCTTTTCAGAAAGTGGCAGAGCCATTGTAAGGCAGGGCTTGTTATGGCTGCTCTATTTCAAAGGAAAAGGTTCCCCATAGAAGCCAGAGCAGCCATTGGAGGGTCAGGAGACCTGCAAGTGTTCCTTTTTCAGCTATTGCTTCTTTGTCTTCTTTTCCTTTTGCCCTGCCTCCCACCTGGCTTTCCTTCATTTATATTCATTCCCTTTTGGCGATTCTTTTCAAAGTGGGGGGGGGGGGGGTAATATCGTGTTCAGTTTAGGGTTGTCACTTCCATGCCTGGAGATTTTGGGTGGGGGGAGTCTGGGAAGGGCAAGGGCTTCAGCCGAGTATAATACCATCGAGTCCACCTACCAAAGCTGTTGTTTCCTCCAGGGGGGTGCAGATTTTTGTCTTCTGGAGATCCATTGTAATTGTAGGAGATTTCCAGATTCCACCTGGATGCTGGCAGGCCTAATTTGGCTCCACTTCCTGCAGTACTTGGATTATTGTTTTTATTATTATTAATAATTAAATTTCTATACTGCCCTCCCCAAATCGGTTCAGGGCAGTGTACATAACCATTATCAATTAGCAATCAATTAAAATCAACAGGGAACTCACCACACCCTCTCGAAATTCCAAAAGTGCCTGCTAGCTCCAGAAGGTTAGGGATAAGCCTTACCATAAAAGACCTCTCAACAAGAATACAACTAAATCAACCCATGCCTAAATCCACAGCCACCCAGGCTAACCAAACCACCAATATCTACAATTTCAGTGCCCTTTTAGTGGGACTATTCAAGCACTATTTTTATTGTACGAGGGCTGTCAAACTGATACTGTCTAGGGTTTCATCATGTCATAATCTGACCCTGTTTCTTCAGCTCACTGTTACAGGAGTACCTCCAGCAGTGGCAAAACTCACAACTAAATCGAAGGGATTTTCATAACCCCCCCCCCCCCACACACACACACACATACATATTTCAACAATCTGTAGTCCATGGGTGAAAACCTTCAAAGACAGAAAGAGCTGAATATAAACAGATGCCCCAAGGTGGCAGGAGCGGCCTACAGATGCCCCAAGGTGGCAAGAACAGCCTGCGTTGACTTTCTGAAGACATAACAGGAATTCTCCTGCTCTTTTTTGGCTATTAAACTGCTCTTTGATCAGAGTCTTCAAAGCAAGGAATAAAAAAGCATCCCTATGTATGGCAGGGCATATCCTAGGCGAGCATCACAGCCTGCAAGACTTATAGCACGACTGCGGCCTCTCCTTCCTGCCCTCAAGACTGCATTGTACAAGCCTCTAAACCAAATCCAATTAAGAAGCTTGGCTCGAATTGTAATTGTTCCAAAAGGTGGCTTGTCAGGTCTTGAGGCATCATTTAAGAAAAGGGACAGCCGGCTGAGCTCTGCTTTCTTCCTGTCACCTCACAAACATTTCTGATTAGAAGTACTCCCAGATGTAACTCCCAGCACTTCCTCTTGCAAGGTTATTCTGAAAGAGGAAACCAGTAATAGAGGTCCCATCCAGTGGGCTCTGGGGGTGGGGAGGAACAATTATTAAAATAACAGCCTGGCTTCCCCAGGCAGAGATATATGCATCTTCTCAGAGAATGATGCCCATAGCATTGGTATTGGAAGGTGCCCAAAAAAAGAGGAATAGGCTGCCTAAGGAGGTGGTGATCTCCCCCTCACTGGCAGTCTTCAAGCAAAGGTTGGATACACACTTTTCTTGGATGCTTTAGGATGCTTTGGGCTGATTCTGCATTGAGCAGGGGGTTGGACTAGATGGCCTGTATGGCCCCTTCCAACTCTATGATTCTAGGAAAGCAAGCAAACCAATTCTCAACTTCAGACTAACCCAAGAATGGTTACAGAAGCTTCACATGAGCAACCATTGTCTGCTTGGCCCCAGAATCTATGGACCATTCCTAGGGCTACATCTGATTGTCCTCAGCTTCCTCCTTGAGTAGAGCTGCCAACTACAAGTTGGGAAATTACTGAAGATTTGGGGAGTAGAATCATAGAATCATAGAATCATAGAATCATAGAGTTGGAAGGGGCCATACAGGCCATCTAGTCCAACCCCCTGCTCAACGCAGGATCAGCCCTAAGCATCCTAAAGCATCCAAGAAAAGTGTGTATCCAACCTTTGCTTGAAGACTGCCAGTGAGGGGGCGCTCACCACCTCCTTAGGCAGCCTATTCCACTGCTGAACTACTCTGACTGTGAATTTTTTTTCCTGATATCTAGCCTATATCATTGTACTTGAAGTTTAAACCCATTACTGCATGTCCTCTCCTCTGCAGCCAATGGGAACAGCATCCTGCCTTCTCCAAGTGACAACCTTTCAAATACTTAAAGAGGGCTATCATGTCCCCTCTCAACCTCCTTTTCTCCAGGCTGAACATTCCCAAGTCCCTCAACCTATCTTCACCTGATCAGCAGCAACACTCCCCAGTAGCTCTCTCCTTGTGTTTTCAGTTGTCTGAGCTCTGCCTCTGGCGAAGAGCAGCCCTTTTTAATCCTCCCAGCAATCACCCAGCAATCACCTCACCCAGTCAGCACAATAGCCTCACCTGGTCAGCAGCAACACTCCCCAGTAGCTCTCTGATAAATAAATAGAATCTGATAAATATGTTTAGGGAAGGGAAGGATCACAGCAGGTCATAAAGCCATGGTGCCCGCCCTCCAAAGCAGCCATTTGCTCCCATGGCACAGGTTTCTGTCCTCTGGAGATGTTATTCTGGGACGACTCCAGTTCCCACCTGGAGACTAGCAACCGTATACTTGATAACAAAATGAGGTTGTAGTGCTGGACCTTTTAGAGATGCACTGGCAGCTGGAGCAAACATGTGGGTCCAGATCTGGCAATGTACTTAACTGGGTAGATAAATATCCTTTCACCCAGCTAGCAAAGCAAGACAATCAGCTTTCCTCTTCCAGTTAGCCACCTTGAACTTAAGAGGTGCCCACTGAAAAGAACTTTGCTGCTTTCTAGATGATTTTCAAAACTGGCTGAAGCCAATAAATGAAAATTGACCTCTGAGAATCAAACTTTCAGTGGCTTGTTTCGGAGCACAACGAAGATGAATGAAAGGCTGTCTGCTGGATTTTTTAAAGGTAGAAACAAGGTGGGAACCAGTCTTTTCCTGTATCAGAGATGAATCCCCATGTGTTGCTGTTCCCTAGAGTGGAAACTCAAGCTCAAGCTTCCCTCAGGTGTATTTGTAATTACAGCTTTGATGCCAAGCATACCCATCTGGGGATCCTAATTTTAGTTTTGTGAGTGTTCTGCAAATGGGACACAGAGGCATCAGAACAGGAAAGCTTGTTTCACTAGTCAGCACTAGGTAAGAATGTAGTCTTAACAAATGTTCTCCAGAAACTCACAGTTTAATTTCACGTCTACAAGAACATCAGAAGGATTTTGTGTGAATTGGCTCTGAATCTCTGTCGCCTTGACCCTCTCTCTGTCTTATTCTGTCTGTCTTCATCTATGCTTCTGTGATGATTTTGCCTTCCCTCAAAAGGTTTCCCTTTATCTTCTTTCTGGCTGAGCAGCCCCTTTTTAGAATCATAGATTAAAAGAGTTGGAAGGGGCTTCATGGGTCATCTAGTCCAACCCCCTGCACTATGCAGGACACTCACAACCCTGTCACTCATCCACTGTAACCTGCCACCCCCTTGAACCTTCACAGAATTAGCCCCTCCATCAGATGGCTATCCAGCCTCCATTTAAAAATTTCCAAAGATTGAGAACCCACCACCTCCTGAGGAAGCCTGTTTTTCCTTTTCTTCATTCCTTTTTGGTAAAAGGTTAGCTTTTACCAAAATACACTTACGAATTTCTCACTCTCTCATAACACTAGAACTCAGGGGCACCCAACAAAACTAATGAGCAATAGGTTCAGGATGCTCAGAAAGAAACACTCCTTTGTTCAACAAGTAAATAAACGGAGGAATTCATTGACATTTGACAAAGTGATGGCCAATAGCACAGATGGCTTGAAAAGGGAATTAGACTGATTGGTCCACCAATGGCTACTAGCCACAGTAGTGAAAGGGATCTTCCATATTCAGAAGCAATATGAATACCCATGTTAGTACGAAAGAATATTAGGGAAAGTTTGTTCCCTAATGTTTGTTCGTCCTCCTTCTCTTCCTCCTCAGCCTCTGAAACAGGATACTCCTCTAGATGGCCCCTGGTATGGTCTGATCCAGCAGAGCTCCTTTTGTGTTCATATCCCATGTGAATTTCCTGTCTTTAGGGATTCCCATTATGGGATGGAGCCAGGGAATAGCAAAAGTCTAAGACCAGATCCTGCATGGGCAAGGCAGGGCAGGGCAGTAAGCCTTCCTTTTCAGGCCATTATGGGAGTTCTCTATTCAAACATTTCGGTCTTACAAATCCCAATTGATTTAGGTGCATGAGAGTTAGAGCAGCTTTTGTTCCTTCTGTTAATGTTAAGAAACTTAAAACAAAAGAGGATGGGATTAGCAATGTGGTTCTTGAATTATTAAAGGCAAACAGTACAATTAAGACTGCTGAAGAGCTCTTGGGGAATGAATCCTCCCTCCAGCCTTTTCTGCTGCTGTTTCTGCAACATGGCTGGGAGGGGGAGAAGCAGCCTCTGAACACTGACTGGCCTTTGTGAGGGACCCACCATTTGGCCCCTGGGCTGGTGCAATAGCCTTTAGAGCTGGAAACCAAGAGTGGCTTCTGCTACTGTTCACTCTTCAGAAACTGCAAGTTATTCCCTGGGCCACACATTTGTTTGGATCGAAAGTCAAATGCAAAGTATATTTTGTTGGTCTCCCTTTCAGTAAAAGATTTCCGGGGGGGGGGGCAGGGAGAGAGAGAGAGACAGAGAGAGAGACAGAGAGAGAGACAGAGAGAGAGAGAGAGTAAGGTTGCCAGCTCTGGGTTGGGGAAAGCTGGAGACCTTGGAGGTGGAGCGTGCAGATCCCTTGGATCCTCCTCATGCTCCATCACTGACATCTGAGTCTTCTTAAAAATTGCCAAAAAAAATAACCTGCCAGTGTAAAGAGTGACATAGCCCAGTTAAGCCCAATGTCCTCCGATTTCAGAAGCCAAGCAGGGCTGACCCTGGCTAGTGTTTGGATGGGAGACCACCAAGGATTTCGATGGAGTTCCTCCAAGGAACACCAGGGGTCATGATAACACAGAGGCAGGAAATGGCTAACTTCTTCCAAACATCCCTTGATTGGCTGTCAGGCAAGCCTCAGATTCTCTCTCTGCGATACACAGCATACAATAAATAATGTGGGGGGGAGAGGGGCGGCAGCGGGTGGGGTAGGGAAAAACCAGTTTGGAAGCTCCAACACCACTGCTAATGTTAGGGGCTGTTTGCATTCGAAAGCTCACACCCTGAATAAATCTTTGTTGGTCTTAAAGGTGCCACTGGACTCTGATTTTATTGTGCTACTTCAGTCCAACACGGCTACCCCTTTGAATCTACCTTCCTTACTATGAATCTACCCTCCTTACTACCCTCCTTATCCCATCCACTTTTTGTACATGGTGTTCCCAGAACCCCACCAGTGTGAAAGCCACCTTAGTGTGACTTTTCTGCAAGTGAGAACAGGACTGTGGCTCAGCTTCAGCTGTATTGTGGGGGTAACATCTTCTCTGGCTCCTAAGAATGTTCCTAAAAGCTATTAAGGGTCTATTAGAGCACTGACAGTTCAGCTCGGGAACAGTCCCGTTTTACAACAGACTGTAATTGTTTTATTTACCGTTACTGAATCATTGTTAAAACACTCCCCCTTCACTATGCATTGGTAATTGCTTGGGAAAAGCTGCCTCGTAATCTTTTTCCATTCGATTTTTAAAATGCCTATAAATACGCAGCCCACATTTCTCTTCCAGTTGTAAATAAACGCATCTATAGATGCTGTTCTGATAGCATCTGTCAGCCATCTCCCAACAATAGCTGCATGAGGGAGAACGGTTAATATAGGATTTGTTGAAAAATGAGATCTGTCAAGGAATGCCTGAATGTTTCTTCCTGCTCAAACATTTGGGGAGGGGGGGGGGGGTAGTTGAGACAGACTCCTAGAAAAGCTTCTGCTGTTTAGTGATTTAGCAGATTTTTGTACACCTGATCCGGGGAAGAAGCACAAGGGCATGCTCACAATGAGGGCAAGCCATTCAAATTGAAAACCTACTTGCCTCTTTCCCACTTGGCAAGTACTGATCTGATGTCATGCATTGCCAGGCTCACAGCTAGAGAGGGCCATGGAGGTCATGACCCACTTAGAACAACAAAATTGCTCCCTTTTCTGAATTGCCAGAAAGGATTTTTGAAGTAAGCCTTTAGTCCTTTTCCATCCAGAAATAGAAGTGAAAACGTGCAAGCAAAACTCCTTAACTGTAGTGGACCGTTTCAAGCGTAAGATTCCAGCCAAGGCCAACAAAGTTCTGAGAAATTCCTGTGGAGAAAAGGAGCTGAGGGTGGGACTTTGTTCAGCTAAGGGCTGACTTGGTCACCAGTCCAAGAGTACAATTTCTCAAATGGATTTTTGACAGTCTCCCCTGTATGATTACTGGGTGGAAAGCATTCTATAGTCATATTTATGAAGAAGTTTGCTTTGTTTGCCACTCAAATGAAAGATCTAGCAATGGTGCTTGTAATATTCCCCAATTTTAAATGTGTTATTTCAGGGATTCTCATATGTTCTGAAGTGGGACTCAGCAGCACTACAGGGGCCTATCTTAGCTAACGGCAACATGATTTTGGGAGGCAATGAATCATAGAATCTTAGAATCATAGAGTTGGAAGGGAACTCCAGGGTCATCTAGTCCAACCCCCCTGAAGAATGCAGGAAATACACAACTACCTGCCCTGCCCATCCACAGTGACCTCAATTCCATGTCCAGATGATTCCCCCTTACAAAAAAACAGAATCCATGGCCAGTCTGGTCTGGAAGAAATTCGCCTTCTGACCCCAAAGTGGCACTCAGCACAATCCCTTCTGCCCATTCAGTCACAATTGGCCTAAGTTCACAGAACGAACATTTCTGTCAGACAGCTATCTAGCCTCTGCTTAAAAGCTTCCAAAGAAGGAGAACCCACCACCTCCCGAAGAAGCCTGTTCCACGGAAGATTTGCTCTAACTGACAGGAACTTCTGGATGTTAAACAAAACATTATTTTGAATTAATTTCTTCCCGTTGGTTCTGGTCCAACCCTCTGGGGCTAGAAAACAACTCAGTTCCATCCTTTATGTGACAACCCTTTAAGTACTTGAAGATGACTATCACATCCCCTGTCATCTTCTCTCCAGGCTAAACAGACCACGCTTCTTCAACCTTTCCTCATATGTCTTTGTCTCATACATCTTGTTGGCTACTATTTCTCATCTCCTCCCACATTGCTGGGTGTAAGACAAGCCCCTGTGGTGGGCCCAACCCAGCCTCATTGGCCATCTTACCAATCAGTAGTAGAAGTTGCTTCCACATCCTCCAGAAACTACCAGAAACATTATAGTAAAGTCATGGAATGTTTGTCAAAGTGACATCAGTGACATCACTTTCAGATGGAGTGACATCACTTTCAGATCTCTCAGATTCCCAGAAGGTTTTCCTATTAGTGACGTCACACTCTTGCTGACTTCTTTTCTTTCTCCCACTGGCCATTGGGGGCCATGGTGCAAGGTCTCTGGGGGCAGAAGACATCCCCTCCCCCAAGGGGCATGTGACACTGGCTATTAGGCATGTCATTACTGTGTGCAGCTGGAATGGAACCAAACCTCCAGGGTACTGGTAGCACCACTGAAGCAGTCTGGCTAGGGCCTCAGTCACCAGCAACATGAGTCGGTGAGGTGATGGATGTCATTTACTTGCACCGTACTGTGGAGCTGGCCTGGAGGTTTGAGCCTCCCCTTCTCTGAGGGAATGAGCAAAAACAAAGAAGAGACCACAGCAGCTCCACCTTTCCTTTCCTGTTGCTGGGAAGAGGCAGGTCTTCCATCTCCTCTCCCAACCACAGCCTTCGAGGGGAGGGGGTTGTCCATCTTCTGCTTTAGGATGCTTTGGACTGATCCTGCGTTGAGCAGGGGGTTGGACTAGATGGCCTGTATGGCCCCTTCCAACTCTAGGATTCTGTGATTCTGTGATTCTGTGACCTTGCAAGGAAATCTTGAGAGTCGTGACTCTCTGCGTGTACACTGCTGCTAGCTCACCTTTTCCTGGGTATGCTTATTCTGCAGCATTGTGAAACTTATGTGCCTTGAATTATTGAACACCTATCTATTTCCTTTTACTGGAGCTTTCATAACATGACCAGTGGCTGGTACAAGCCAAAACTACATTATTAATGGTCAGTTCCCGCTGTCTTTTCTGTAAGCCAAGAGTCAAAGTAGATGTTTGCTTGCTTGTTTAATAGTTGGGTCCAGATACCCAAGACCCAACTTCGTTTCCCACAACCACAAGGCAGCTGTTGGGACTGGCAATCTAACCATGAATAAAGCCAGTAAAGGGGTTCTGGGAGGAGCTGGGACTCACCACCTTACCACCAACACAGCTGTCCCATTCCTGATTGGCCATCCATCAAGCGAACAGCCAACCAGGAAGGTTGCCCCACCCCTGATTGCATCCCCCTCAAACTTCTTCCATTTGGAAGAAGTTCCAGCCCAGGAAGCAGGAGCTGGGAGGGAGGACAGAGGGCCTGGGACTGTGGACCAGTGGTGGGGGGGACGGGGGAGAGCCCCTGCCAGTGCTCCTGCTGCCCCAAACAGCTCCAGCCACAGCCTTGCTGAGCCTTGGTAGAGCTGCTGGGGTGGCCAGAGGAGGAGCGGACTGCCCGCCAGTGCCTTCCCCACCATTCCCTGATCAGGCCAGCTGAGGCCTCTCCACGTCTTGGCTGGCCTGCCCGAGGCAGGGTGTGTGTGGCCTAGCGCCTGTTGCATTCAGGGATACAAATAGCGGCCGCGACTAAGCGCGGCCGCCGTTGACGCGGCGGTGGCGCCCGGGAGCGGCGCGGGCCCTGGCCGCGTCATCAGGGCGCGCCGCGGCGCGCCTGGGGAGAAGGGCGGGGCCACCGGCCTTTTAAGGCCGCGCCCACGTGGCTCGCCCTCTTTCCCCGACCGCCGCGCACCTGGACGGATCTCCGTGCGGGTGGCTCCAGGGGCAGAAGGCCAGGGCGGCTCACGGCGCTTGGACGCTTGCCTGCCGGCCTTCGGGGGAGGAAGCCGCTCGGATTCCCCCCCCCCCCGCTCCGCAGCAGGTGATCCGCGGCGGAGAGAGAGCCGCCGGGGACGTCGGGCCGGGGTCGCGGCTCCAGCAGGCAGGCCGCTGTTCAGTGGCGGCGGGGCGGGATGCCCCGTCGACAGAAGTCGGCCGCGGCGAGCCGCGGCGAGGTGGCTGCGTCCGGCAGCGCCGGGGGAGGGGGCGGCGCCGGCGAGCGGCGGGCCCGGCCCCTCGGCCCCGGAGGTCCGCGGGTCGGGGGGCGGGGCCCCCGAGTCTTCGGCGGCGGTGCGGCCGCGCCGGAGCTGCCGTAGCCCGGCGCGGCCCCCTCTTTCGCCCCAGGGGGGCTCGGGGAGGGGCGGTGGCTCCGCCCGCTCGGCTCCGGCCTCGCCCGGCGCTGGGGGCTCCGGGGCCTCGGGGTCCGGGTCCGGCGGGCGCCGCGACCACGAGGCCCGCGGGGACGGGCGGCGCGGGGGGCAGCGCGGTTCGCCCGCTCGGGCCCCCCGCGCCTCGCGGCGTGCCTCTCCCCCGTTGCCCGAGGCCTCCGGGGGCGGGGCTCGCAAGCGGGCTTGCGCCCTGCGGGCCAGCCGGGCCTGGGCGTCGGCTATTCCGACAGCTCGGGCCCGGGGGGGAGGGGGGGGGGCTTCCAGAAAACGGGCGTCCCCGCGGAGGGGAGGCTCTCCCAGGCGGCCCGCCCGGCGCGGTAGGCATGGGTCGGGGCGTTCCCCCTCGGGGGGCGACCGGCCCCCGGACCAGCAGTTCCCCCTCTTTGCGGGGCAGGGAAGCCAGGGTGGGGCGGGGCTCCGGTTCGCCGGAGTCCGCATCCAGCGGCTCGGGTCGCCATCAGCTGGGGGGGCCCAGGGACCGGGCCAGGGACACTTATAGGTCCCCATCCCCACTGCGCCGTCCCGACCGCTCCCGGCGGCGGACGGCGGACGGTTCCAGTGGGTCCTCCCCGCGCCATTATCGTCGATATTCCGGTGGGCGCGAGGGGGGTCAGGGGCGCCGGCGGCGTGAAACCAGCCGCCGTGAAGGGCGTCGCCGCCGGTCACCCCGCTCCAGCTCATCTGCCCATTCCCGCCCGGGTCGTTCTGCAGAGCACCGCTCGTCCGAATACAGGGCCGGGTTCGCAGAGGCCAAGGCGCTGTACGGTTCCGGTGGCACCCGGCGGCGCAGCCCTGGCCCGGCTGAGTCTTCAGTTTCGGGCAGCACGCTGGGCGTCACCGACTCTCGGACGCCGTCGCCGCGAGCCGGGCCAAGTGGGAAGCGGAAGCGCACAACGCTACGGAAGGCCCATAAGCGTAGGCGTGCATCGCGACGGAGCTCGCCCACGGGTGAGTCATCGTCGTGGGAGGAAGGCGACGATACCATCCATGACGGGTGGTATTGGATAGAGGGGGCCTACGTCCCCGGGATGCCGCTCTGGTTAAAAAACAGGCGGCGCGACATGGTTCGGATGCTCGACGAGGCGGGCATCAGCAGGCGCAGGCGCGAACCGCCTGGCAGATTCAGGGATGGTGAGGCCCCTCCGGGGGTGCACCTTCCCGTGAAATTGCGGGAGCGGGCCCTCGATGGGTACTTCGTTGATTTTTTCGAATTGGCGAAGTGGCGCCGGAAAGGGGCCGACACGGGAAAAAAGGGTGACAAGGATAAGGCGCAGTCACAGCCTGTTGAGCGTTCTATGCTCAATTGGCTCAAAGGTTTTGCCGAATTCCAGGCCTTGATTTGCGGGGGGTACCCGGAGCGGGGTTGGCACCTTGCCCGTTACCTTTATACCGTGTTGGAGGCCTGGGAGGTGGGTGGCGAGGAGGCCGCCATGGACTACGACCGGGAGTTCCGGGAACTCGCCTCCCACAACGCTTCCACGCGTTGGGATCTTCGGCTGCATGATGCGTGGTTCATGCAGGTGGGTCCCAGCGCCCGCCAAAGGCGGGAACGCGGAAAAGGTGGATCCTCCGGTCCCGTCCGCAAGTTGTCCGGGCTGGTTTGCTGGGACTATAACAGGGGCGGCTGCAAGCGGCGCAGGTGTCGGTTCGAACACCGCTGCGAGACCTGCGGGGGCGGGCATGCCATGTCGGCGTGTGCGCAGCCTTCCTCTTCCCAGCCCTTTCGAGGGACCCGATCCTCCGGTAAGAAGGACGGGGGATCGGGTCCCGCAGCTCCTTCCGCCGCCCCAAAATCCGGCTGAAGCCGCGGGGCAGCTCCGCGGCCTGGCTCCCACGCCGGTTCGGCTGCCTGTGCTGCTGTCCTGGCTGGGCAGTTACCCGGACAGGCCTGCAGCGGCTTATTTGTCGGCTGGATTCTCGGAGGGGTTCCGAATCCCGTTCACTGGTGAGCGGGCGGCTTTTACGAGCGGCAACCTGCGATCGGCCCGCGATCTGCCGGACGTGGTGGCGGCGAAATTGGCCAAAGAACGGACTGCCGGACGCATTGCTGGACCATTCAGCGGTCCGCCGCTGCCCAACCTGCGGGTTTCCCCGCTCGGAGTCGTGCCCAAGAAGGCGCCCGGGGAATTCCGGCTCATTCAGCACCTGTCGTACCCGAGGGGCGGGTCCGTCAATGATTTTATCCCACAGGAGCTGTGTGCCGTGAGGTACACCCCATTCGACGAGGCGGTGGCTATGGTTCGCCGCTGCGGCCAGGGGGCATTGCTCGCTAAGTGCGACGTGCAGTCGGCCTTCCGGCTCCTGCCCGTCCATCCGGAGGATTTCTGCCTTCTAGGTTTCCGGTTCCTCGACGGATGGTACGTAGACAAGGCCATGCCAATGGGTTGCTCCATTGCATGCGCGGCCTTCGAAGCGTTTAGCTCCTTCCTCGAGTGGGCCGCTAGGGTCCGGGGGGAAGTCCCGGAGCTGGCCCACTACTTGGATGACTTCTTGATGGCGGGCCCGGCGGGCACAGACGCCTGTTCGTCCAGTTTAAGGTCATTTCAACGGGTGATGTCCGAACTGGGGGTGCCACTGGCGGCTGACAAGACTGAGGGTCCTGCTACCAGGCTCACTTTCCTGGGGGTTGAGCTTGACACTGTGGCGGGCACGTCTCGGTTGCCGGCGGATAAGGTGGCCTCCCTCAGGGAACTCATCCGGGAGCTGTTGGAAAAGCGGAAGTGTGCACTCCGCGAGGTCCAGGTGCTGCTCGGGCACCTGAACTTTGCCTGCAGGGTGGTTGCGCCAGGCAGGCCTTTCTGTTTTCGCTTGTCATTTGCCACTCGAGGATTGTCTCGTCCTTTTCACCATCTTCGGGGTTCCGCGGAGATGAAGGCGGACCTACGAGTGTGGGAGCGGTTCCTGGGAGGTTTTAACGGAGTGGCCATCTGGCAGACGCCTTACGCTCCCAGGGATCATCTTCAGGTTCACTCGGACGCCGCAGGGGGCTGCGGGTTCGGGGTTTACTTCGAAGGGGAGTGGTGCGCCGCGAGGTGGCCAGACGCCTGGGCGGCAGAGGTCCACCGTGACCTGACCTTTCTGGAGTTCTTCCCCATAGTGGTTGCGGTCCGGATCTGGGGCCCGCGTTTTGCTGATCGCCGCGTGGAATTCATGTGCGACAATCAGGCCGTGGTGCAGATCGTGAACAGGCAGTCATCCAGATCTGCCCGGGTCATGCGCCTGGTCCGGATTTTTGTCTTGGACTGTTTGTCGTACAACGTTTCTTTTCGCGCCAGACACGTCCCGGGGGTAACCAACGAGTTGGCCGACGCTCTCTCTCGGTTTCAGGTCGAGAGGTTCCGGTGTCTCGCTCCCGGAGCGGCAAGGGAATCGGTCGGTTGTCCCGAGGACCTGTGGCAGCTTGGCGTCGGCTGATCATGGAAGGGGTCCTGTCGTCACTGGCCGACTCCACTCGGAGGGCGTATCGGCGTGCAGCATGTCAGTTTGTGGACTTCTCCCGTTCGGCGGGGCATTCTTCCCCTTGGCCGATGAATGAGGGCCTGCTGCTCCGGTTCCTGGCTTGTCTCCGGGAGCAGGGACTCTCTTGCAGGACGCTGCGTGTCACTCTGGCCGGACTTTCCTTCTGCTCTAAGGCCCTCGGCGCTTGGGACCCTGGGCGGTCGTTTTTGGCCCGGCAGGCCGTGAAGGGCTGGGGGCGGCAGTCCGTGCCTCGGCCTGATCCTCGGCGCCCCATCACCAGAGCTATCCTGCGACAGCTGCTGGGGCACTTGCCTGCCGTGGCTCGCACGGACTTTGAGCTGGTTTTGTTCCGGGCGGCGTTCACCGCGGCTTTCCACGGAGCCTTGAGGGGAGGGGAGTTGGTGGCACGGTCCCGCTCAGCCCGTTTCTCAGCCGGTCTGATGTTTTCGGACGTGGAGTTGGTAGACTCGGGGGTCCAGTGCCTCATTCGTCGGTCCAAGTGTGACCAAGGGGGCAAAGGGAATCATGTGTACCTCCCGGCCTTACGTGGGGAGGCCGATTGCCCACGACGGG
The DNA here is from genome assembly GCF_049243985.1 of Paroedura picta. Taxonomy (NCBI): domain Eukaryota; kingdom Metazoa; phylum Chordata; class Lepidosauria; order Squamata; family Gekkonidae; genus Paroedura; species Paroedura picta. The sequence goes on from NC_135380.1 coordinate 26,681,949, forward strand.
CTATGGCCGCGTACCTGGAGATACGGCCTGCCCTTGCTGGACCCCTGTTCATCCATCAGAACGGGAGCTGTCTGTCCCGGTACCAGTTCGTGGCAGTTCTCCGGGCCTGTTTGCAGGGAGCCGGCCTTCAACCTTCCTTGTATGGGTCGCACTCCTTCCGCATTGGCGCCGCCACGGAGGCGTACCTGGCTGGCGAGCCGGCCAGGGCCATCCAGCAGAGGGGGCGGTGGCGTTCCCGGGCATATAAGTTGTATATTCGCCCTCAACATGCTGTTTGATTTGGTTTTTTCCCAGGTGTTCCATCAGGAGCGGCAGCGGTCACGGTGGTGGGGCACAGTATTCCATACTGGGCCGGCAGGCACGCAGTCGCGACAGGATGGGGGGAGCATCTCGGCCTGGAGGACGTGTGCAAGATTACCTGGTCCGGTCGGAGGGGATTGCGGTGGTCGTCCCTGCTGCGGGTCGTGGCTGACGAAGTTCATCGCTGGGGCGTCCCTGATGTGTTGGTGATGCATCTGGGAGAAAATGATCTGCCCTCCATGACCGGTCGTCAGCTGAGTGCGGCCATATCAGAGGACTTGGTAATCTTACGACAGAGGCTGCCACACACCACGTTGGTGTGGTCCGAGATGCTCGATCGTTTGGTTTGGCGGTCCGCTCGGCGGCCTGACCGTGTGAACTTGGCCAAGCAGAAGGCTAATAAGGCTGCGTGCAAGACCGTGCGTTCGTTGGGGGGTGTGACCGTTCCTCACCCCAAGTTAACTTTTCGTTCCCCGCTTTTGTTTCGGTCGGATGGGGTTCACCTCGCAGACCGGGGGTGTGACCTATGGCTGGCCGACGTTCGGGACGTTTTGAAGGCTGTCCTTTCTGAGGGTTGGCGGGAACAGGGACCGTTGGTTCCTGTCCAGTGGCGGGACATGCAAGGTAGGGAGCCCGTTGGCAGGGAGCCCGTCTGCGTACGGGACTCCCTGGAGTAGGGGGTCTCATTAAAGAGACCGGCCACAACCGGGCGCGGCCTACCCGGCTGGGAGGCCAGGGGCCCGGGGCCAAGCGAGAGGGGGGATCCCATGGAGGCGGACGCCCGTGGGGTCCTCGATGGTCGCTTCCCAGGGATCCCGCGGCGGAAGGCATCCCATCCTCCCGGCTGGGAGTGAGGTGAGGAGCCGGAACGCCGTGGGTAGGGGTGGTCAGCCGGCCGGCTGACAAGGTTGGGGCTCCACTACCATGCATGCGGGCCAACCCTCCGGTGGGAGGGTATTGGTTAATAAACGGCTGCGGCCAATTTGTTGCCAAGTTTGGGTCCGCGTCGTTACTGGTATAGTCGCCACCTGCTAGTCAAATAGCGGCCGCGACTAAGCGCGGCCGCCGTTGACGCGGCGGTGGCGCCCGGGAGCGGCGCGGGCCCTGGCCGCGTCATCAGGGCGCGCCGCGGCGCGCCTGGGGAGAAGGGCGGGGCCACCGGCCTTTTAAGGCCGCGCCCACGTGGCTCGCCCTCTTTCCCCGACCGCCGTGCACCTGGACGGTTTCCCTCCCAGCCCTCCCAGTTTTCGTTCTCGTTTTGTCGCAGTCGTCGGGACATGCAAGGTAGGGAGCCCGTTGGCAGGGAGCCCGTCTGCGTACGGGACTCCCTGGAGTAGGGGGTCTCATTAAAGAGACCGGCCACAACCGGGCGCGGCCTACCCGGCTGGGAGGCCAGGGGCCCGGGGCCAAGCGAGAGGGGGGATCCCATGGAGGCGGACGCCCGTGGGGTCCTCGATGGTCGCTTCCCAGGGATCCCGCGGCGGAAGGCATCCCATCCTCCCGGCTGGGAGTGAGGTGAGGAGCCGGAACGCCGTGGGTAGGGGTGGTCAGCCGGCCGGCTGACAAGGTTGGGGCTCCACTACCATGCATGCGGGCCAACCCTCCGGTGGGAGGGTATTGGTTAATAAACGGCTGCGGCCAATTTGTTGCCAAGTTTGGGTCCGCGTCGTTACTGGTATAGTCGCCACCTGCTAGTCAATGGGCTTTTCTGCTAGTTAAAACATAAAGCAGAGTTCGTTAGCTTGTTTGGGCTCCATTGGGTGAGGGGAGGGTGAGCTCCTGCCTCACCCCAGGGCTATTTTCCAGCACCGAAGCAGCCTGATTGGGGCTGTTATTTCTCTATTTTTACTGCTGCCCCCACAAGCCAGCATATCTAGAGGAGAACATAGGAAAGGTCCACAACAAAACAATGCCTTAGGCTGCTACATTGCTGGATCCAACCCTTTAACTTGAACTGAAATGGGAACCACTTTAGAATCTTGAGAGCTATGGACCAGGGGAAAAAGGCAAAAGGCATGGAAAAGGGAAGCTCCCCCCCCCCCCGGATCAAAAATATCTCAGGCCATCTGGGTCTAATACACAATATGGTTTGAATGCTTGAAACTGGGACATTTGATTAGAGTAAGATTATATCAGTCAGTGAATAAACCACGGGTGGTGGGGGGGGGGAAGGAAGCGAGGAAGATCCTATCAGGTGAGCCTTTCAGGCCTTTCATCTCTGCCTGGCCCTCCATCATGAGAAGTTTTTGCGGGGATCTGAGCTTCCGTCTTCCACCAAGTTGCAGATTTTACCTCCTTGCACGGGGCTGCAAGGGAAATGGCATTCGCTCCACGTGTCTATCAAGGCCGAGCAGCACAAAATGATTACTTTATAATGAAGGTGTTTACAAAGGCAATTATGTCCCATTTATCACAAATGAGAGATGAGTCCCTCTGCCCTCTGCAGCTCTTGGCACATAATTCAAGCATTGTCCTTGCCTGGCAGCCCAGGATAGCAGGTGCAGCGTTGTTTAAGGAGAGCAAGAGAGATGCCCAGAGTAGGCAGCAGCGTGCGTGTTTTTCGTGATGTTCTGCTTTCTCTGCTGCCACCAGACCCTTTTCCCGCAAGGGAATGAAGAACTACTCCAGGGTCTGCCACTAGAGAGTTGCCCCTTACTGAGATGTAAACCTCTGCAGGTGCTGATATCCCCTCCTCAGGATATCTTGCATGCCCTCCTCCCAGATTGTCAGTGCATAGTACATTTATGTAGTATCTTTGCTTCTGATACAGAAGCCCAACCTCGTTCCGTATTGGTTTTGTCAAGATTCCCAAGCCTGGAAACTGTTCCAATTTCTTCTACCTCCCTCTTAAAATGTCCCCTCCCCGGCTGTGATTGCATTAACCTTTCCCCAATTTTGCATACTCTGATCTGGATGGCCCAGGCTAGTCTGACCTTGTTCAGTAGGGCCAGCCCTGGTTAGTTTTGGGATGGGAGACCACCAAGAAAGTTCAGGGTTGTTATGCAGAGGCAGGCTATGGCAAACCACAAGAGTCTGTTACCATGATGCAGTTGCAGATACAGTCAGCTGCAGCCTGGCCCCATTCTGCACATGGTAGATAATGCACTTTCACTGCACTTTGGAAGTCGATTTGGTATGGGCCCTGGTGGAACCTTCCACCATCAACCAAAAGGGTTCAGCTCAGTCACAGTACAACTTATAAATGCCATATACTGACATCAACTACTGAATATTTGATATGTGTTTGACATCATCAGGAGAGAAAAAACACACTTTTGACAAGTGTTGGGTCTGGCATTTTGACAAAAGGATAAATGTTTTTGACACAGTCCAGTTTTACAGAACTATATATGGCTTCTTTCTTTTCATCTTATCACAACTGAGAGTAAACAGCGCAAAATCTTATCACTTCAAATTAAACCATATCTCGAAACAGTGACACCTAGTAATAGAATAATGTATTACAGAGTATTATTGGCCTTGCTGTGGCAAAAATGAGAAGAGAAAGGAAAGAGGACTTCTAAATCTAGCTGCTGGTTTTGGAAGTCTATGTCAGGAGGGATTGGGGAATACACCTCTCCCATTTCATGAGGAAGGCTCAGGGGTAGTCAAACTGTGGCCCTCCAGATGTCCATGGACTACAATTCCCATGAGTTCCTGCCAGCATTTATGGGAATTGTAGTCCATGGACATCTGGAGGGCCATAGTTTGACTACCCCTGCTCCAGGCAGTAACAATGGAGAGAAATGTGGAACCCTACCATGGGACCATCCCAAAAAAAGGATACCTTTGGATGATGGTAAGAGATACTGGGGTGCACACGTGTTAGATAGCTGACACAAAGTAACATAAGAACATAAGGGCTACCATGCTGGATCTGGGCAGTGGCCCATCTAGTCCAGCATCCTGTTTCAACAGTGACCAGCCAGGGAAATGACCCAACAACTGTCAGTCAGAAGCATTCGACCTCTAAACACAGATGTCCCTCCAGCTATCATAGCTAATAGACACTAACCATAAAACCTGTGCGTGTGTGTGCGCACATACGCACAAACACAAACACACACAAATGTAGGCATGGGTCACTCGGTTCAAACAAGTCCAAAAGTACCTGAATCAATGCCGATTGGGGTATTTTTCGGACCTATCCGAACTGCCCGTCTCTGCAATTTAAACTGTGAATGTGTAAAGGCCCATCAAGTTGCAGCCGAGTCATGGGGGTCCCAGAAAGGGGCTTTCAAGGCAAGCGGAAAGCAGAGGCAGTTAGCTGTTGCCTTCCTCTGCAGAGCCTGCCATGGTGATCTCCCCCTCCCTTCCTTGCTTGCCTTCCAACATCTGATGAGTTTGGGCTAGATCATGCTGCCTCCCCCCCCCCAATACCCTCAGACTTGTCCTCCACAAATTTGTCCAACTCTCATATGTCCATCTAAGCCTGTGCTCAGGGACCCCATTTCATACAGAACATGGCGCACAGATAAGGGAAGCGGGCACGCACGATTCTTTGATCTGGTGAACTCAGTGAATCATAATGAGTTTAAATTGCTACAGCGGGATGAGACTCCGACCTCCTTTTCTGGCACTGTAAATGGGTTCTTCCACGACAAATGCAACCACTGCTGGCCTGTGGCTTGCCTTTCGTTACAGATCTGGTTGTTTTACTTCTGGCTACGCTTCTGTCTGTACACAGTTTCTCTGGTTTATCTTTGGCACGGGGTGGTAAGAGTGAGAAAAGTGGAAATCAATACAAAGGGAGAAAATAAAGCTATACCAAGCATGACAGAAGCTGGAATTAGAATACAGCAGTTCAGTGCTCCTCCAAAAAAACCCTGCCTCTTGTCCTCCCCCCTTTTTAGATTTCCTCTTGGACGAGCAATTGTGAAGCCAGCCTGTCCGGAAAAATGAGCTGTCATTCCACACAATGAACAAACACCATCGATTTTAATGTGCACGTGTGCGGGGTGGGGGGGGGGGAGGGCGACAAACAACAGAAAGTGCAACACAGTACGAGGTCTGATGCAGCAGAGATGCAGTCAGCAGGAAATAAATGCCTCATTTTGTTAAGTTTTCATGCAAAAAACATCCACCTCAAGAAGCCTGGGAGTGGGGAAGGGGAGGGAGACCAGGCCAGTGGCAGTGGGCAGCTTTGCTCTGTGCTTGCTAAATGACTGCCATGCCAAGGGCTGGTGCAAACATTTGAAATTCAGTGTGATTTCTTGTTTTACATTCCCTAAGGATACCCCCTGGTTTTTACTAAATGACTCACTTTTCCTTCAGCCCTGGTAGTGAACAAGGGTTGTCAATTGACCACACCTGGCAAGCAACTTCCTGCTCCTCACTTGACTCAGCAGTGGGAGGGAAAGGGGTGTTTGTGGAAGGAGAGACACTTTCTATAGTCTTTACCACAGAGACTGGGAGTGTTCTAAGAGTGGCACGGGTGGGACTGGGATGTTATTTCGCTAGTGAGGATTCTCCCTCTCCAAGCCCCACACCCCAAAAGCTTGGCAGTTGTGTAAGCTTGGCAACCCTATTAAGTGGACACGTTTTGGGGCCAAGATTTCAGCTCCTACACATTTCCAAGTTATGCTTTGAAAAAGACAGAGGATGCTGAGCACATGATGAGCTCTCAAGGAAGAATGCAGCCAATTGGGAAATGGCATTATCGCCATGCTTGTTTCACTGTGGATCAGGACAATCTGATACATGCCTGCCTGAAATGAGGCTAATGGCCCAGGTCTCCACACGAGTCAGGGCCTTTTCTGTGGTGGCTCCTTGGTAAGATATTTGGCTGTCTCTAAGTGTACTATGTGTACTATGTTTCTGGTACCAGCTAAAGATGTATTTCTTGGCCTGCTGATTGTTTTTCTGTTGATTATGCCTTAAAAATATGATTACTTGTGATTATTGTTTACATTCATTTGTAATTGTCCATAAGCTGCCTTGAGCACCTTTGATGGAGAGAACAGGATGGAAATAATTAAAATAAATTAGTACTTCAAGGAATACATGAATATGTAACCTTGGGGTGGTGGGACAATTATTTAATATTTGAGGAACCCTCATTCATTTTTTCCTGAGTGTTTAATAATCCAGTTAGAATTATTCCTGTGTGGATAATACAAACTTTGTTGCGTGCTTGTTTTTAACTTGCCCTTTACAGCTGTCTGGTGTAAGACTCAGCACCAATGGGTTCATGGTCCAGATAACTAATATTTGGTTATTTTGATTCCCGTGCCATGAGAATGATTGGGGAGGGGGGAGGGAACTGTAAATTCCTGACAAGATGGAGGTGTCTAATTCAGCACAAAATCTAGTTGTGGTATAAAGTTGTCCCATTGAGAAGGAGGACGTGAAGAAAGAAAAAAATGGGCCAGAAATTGATGTCAAGGAAAGGGAATCAGGGTCAAATCAAATTGGTGGCTGTGAATCCCATGAAGAGGTCTGCCTCAAAAGCAGCACCCCAGGAGTGTGGGAAGCATAAATTCCAGACAGATGCACCCCAGTACTTCTGCTTCAGGAAGAAAGGGGTGGTTGGTGTGTTGGTGGGATGCCTGAAGATATCTGGGGAGACAATTTCAGTCAGGGGAAGAAAATCTGGATGAAAAAGAGAGTCCAATTCCAGATCCAAAGGAATTAAGAAATGCTGTGAATTTCACTGTGAAACACATTTGATGGCTGAACTTAACTTGTTTGGCAGCTGCAGTCACCTGTGAGACGACCACCCAGTCTGTCTTCCATCCACTGCCCAGTTTGAATTGCTGCCAAACTGCCTTGCATCTGTGGAGCCTCATTTCCTTACAGCAGAGCTTAATTGTATAGCTTTGTGAGAACTTTTGCACCTGTGCCCTAGGAAAGTCTACCCACCGTCATGGATTAGATGACATAAGGGGCAAACTATGCCTTTCATAAGGATGTGCAAAGTATACCTTTCATATACACCAGCTTGGTGTAGTGGTGAGGAGCATGGACTTCTAATCTGGCAAGATAGGCTTGAATCTGCACTCCCCCACATGCAGCCCTCTGGGTGACCTTGGGCTCGCCACAGCACTGATAAAGCTGTTCTGATCAAGCAGAAATATCAGGGCTCTCTCAGCTTCACCTACCTCACAGAGTGTCTGTCATAGACCGTTTATGCACTGGGAACTTCACTGTCCCAGCTTTCATGCAAGAGCACAAATCAGGGATGGATGAGGTGCACCAGGCCAAATGCTCCCCCGTGTGGGTGCAGGAAGAGGTGGGGCAACTTGCCAGGACTAAAACTCCAGCCTGCAGCCCAGCATGAAACCTACAGTGCATAAACGGTCATAGGGAGAGGAAAGGGAAGGTGAATGTAAGCCGCTTTGAGCCTTCTTTGGGCAGAGAAAAGTGGCATATAAGAACCAACTCTTCTTCTTCTTCATAAGGACGTTCAAAAAAGCAAATGTGTGAAACAACAGGGCTGATTGCGGGGGCTGTGCGATGGTTAAAATAGGTTTGTTTAAGTAACTGCTCACTGTGTATTTATGCTGCTTGCTGAGTTGCGCATGGTGACAAGAAGTCAGTGAGGGAGGGGAGAGGGGGGGGATCTAGGCTCGCCATTAGACTCAGTCAGAATATGCACGCATGAAATGCTGCCCATTGCTTTGAAGTTTACTGCCTAAGTACCTGGTAAAAAACCCCAAAGGACAAGGTTGACCTGCTCACAAACAGGAAACTGATTGGTGGACAGTTTCCAGTTCACTGACAGTGACCAGAAGGTGAGCCAAACTAGTGGGTGTTCAAGCATCCCTAAAGGAGCATGGCATCAGCCCAAATGTAGAAACATGATGTTTTGTGCTAAAGAAATAATAAGAAATCCATGTAGGTTTGTAGCCTGCAACTTAACACCAAAGGAGCATGTACATGGGGCAAACAGGAAACAAGATGGAACTCGTCTGAGGAAGACGCTCATGAAGAAGAAAATCCTAATGCCAATGTCGTTAAAAATAGATACTATGATGAATCTGTGCTTTTTGGGGTACACATTGATACAATCTTCTGATGGTGCAAAGTAATGCCGGAAGGGAATTGGATGCAAAGACACTGTTTGCAATACCTGCTTTGCACGCCAAAGACTTTAGTGCCTTTTTAAAAAATTTACTTCAGGGCAGGGCTAACCATATGATCGATGGGGAAGTCAAACCTAAAGACTTCCATCTACTAGGATTGCTTTCCTGGATCCAGACCAGATGGTGGAAGCGGACTTTGCAGGGTGCCAGCACAGCAGACTCGCCAGATAAGGAACTTGAACTGTGAAAGAAGAAGATCTCCCTGAAACCCACTGTAGGCTGAAAAATAATCACACATTAATTTTCTTTTTACAAATGCAGGGCATGAGCTAAAAATGTAGCTCTGTGTAGGTTGTGTAGCATTGAGCAGGGGGTTGGACTAGATGGCCTGTATGGACCCTTCCAACTTTATGATTCTAAAACTGCAATCTGTATCTGAGTAGATTGGAACTTTGGTCAGAGGGTTAAATTCCAAAAGCTTGTGAGAGAACCAGATGCTTGTAAGGCTGGTTTTGTCGCACCTGTCTGGCAGTTTAGGTCATCTCAGCATCAGCTTTGGATTGTCCCCTCATTGTGCTAGAGTACTGGTGGTACTTTCTTGGAAGCATCTTCCATTTTATGAACACGTCAGAAAGAAAACCTCGCCATTGATGGCCTTCAGAAGGAACTGTAAGGCAGAACTTTTGAGAAGAGCATTTGGGGAGTGACATGAGGTGATTTTAACGGCAAACTCTAAGAGTGGGGGCACCGGCTTTGTTATTTGCTATTTATTATGCCTCAAGTTTCTGGGAGAAAGGATTGTAAAATAACTGTATAAATAATCCATTGGAAGGCACTGCACTACAATTCTATCCACAGTTTCTATCTAGCCTGCTCCATGGGATTTTGGTCCTTCAAGGAGGAACCAGACATGAATTTGTCAAGCAGAGGCAATAGGTGGGGGCTGGTAATTACCCAGCAATGTGGTTGTGTTCCCTCAGCTTCACCCACTTGAGTTTGGGGTTTCACCAATAAAATATGGTACCAATATCATGGGAATGCACAGCTAGTACATTTCCAGTGTCCTCACTCTCCGTTGCACTATGCCTACCATGTGTGTCTTGTACTAGCAACTGATGAAGGGGAAATGCTTGTTCAGACAATATACAGAAGGGACCTGTTTTGGGGTTGGTGGGTTGGTACAAATCATGCAGGAGATCCTCCTCCCTTCATGTGTGGGGTGCCTTGAATTTCCAGATGAAACTTCAGATTATGCCAATACATGGCCTAGTTTGTAGCTGAAGCAGTTAGCCAACTGGCCTTGAATTTTTTGGGGTAAAGCTCATTGACGGTATCATTTGACTGAACAACTTCACCTTTGGTCCCATAGACCTCAGTATGACAAACCTTACCCTGACCTAGACAGCTCAGGCTAGCTTGATCTTGTCAGATCTCAGAAACAAAGTAAGGTCAGCCCTGGTCAGTACTTGAATGGGAGACCACCAAGGAAGTTCAGGAGTGAATATACAGAAGTAGGCCTCTATTTATCTCTCACCTTAAAAACCCTATAAGGTTTTATAGCTGTGACATGACAACAGTTTCTACCATAACATTGATAAACATTGCATTTCCCCCCATTTTCCATATTCCCTAATGTTTCTAAATTAACCTGCTTATTATGACAGCATGCTCTAAATAGAGATAATCCAGGGCTCAGGTGATATTTATATTTCTTCCACATTGCAAAGGCTGGTTTAATACATGGATTAATATTGTATGCACAGTAACTGCTCAGCCTCTGGTATCAAAACAAAAGATGCTGTGATGATGGAAACACATTAACTTGCAAAAATGTATTACCCCGTCTCTTATTGCAGCCTACCTTTCATGCCTTATAATAGAGAATATAATATTAATAAATACTGTTCCTCTGTTCCTCCACATTTCTAAACAGTATTAATGAAGAATTCTGGGAAGTTATTTTTCTGCATAGGAACTCTGGATGTACTCTTTCATAAGAGTTCTGCAAATAGGAGGAAGGGATAAGGGGGACCAAGGAAGAGCACAAGGGTAAACAGGAAGAAGCAGGTAAAGGGGATAAACTAATTAGGGGGAAGGGGGAGGCAAAAGGGAGGAACTGGACAGAGGATCAAAAGTCTAGGGCAGCCTTTCTCAACTTTGAGAACCCTCTAAGACATTCTTCAGGCTTAGAGAAACCCCGGAAATGGCACAATTGGTCTGAATACGTTTGGGAAGTATAGCTGTGTACACACCCACCCAGGGCCCCTCCCTTTTCTACCCTCTCCAGGCCCATCATTGGCCTTCAGGGAGGGGTGGGGAGGTCAACATGATGATATATGATCATATCATCCAATAAATGTTTAACGGATTAAAAAAATCCTTTAAAAATAATTAACTCCCACCCATTCAGAAAACCCTTCCAGGGCAGTCAAAACACCCCAAGGTTTCATGTCACCCTGGTCCAGGGGCTAGGATGGATCGTCGTACGATTTTCATCTTGTCATCCACCCCTTCCCCCAGAAACTCTTGTCTCATCCCATGCTTCCAGAGTAGATGGAAGCATTCTCACGAGCTTTCCAATATGGAGGAGAAGACCCATAGAAAGGCAGCACGGCTGTCAGAGTTTTCCGGAAGGCGAGATCATTTTGGGCAGGGGTATTATCCGCATATTTTCATTGTCACTGGCACGATCTAGATGTAACGGCAAAGAGAACCATCCATTAGTGATTTCCCCAGTGCTGCAATTTATCCCTGTCATTTATGGACCGCACGGTATTATCGGATCTATTTTTAAGATCTGATTACATTTTTTATTCATAGGGAGGTTAGGTTTATATATGTTGAAAATCAATAAAAAAAGCCTCCAGAATAACTGCATTATTAATAAAGAATGCTTTTTCAAGCCGATTGTAGCTACTTTTTAAAGAAGCCTATAAAGAAAACCTGGTGGTATTTTTATTTTCATTTCATTCTTGGCCACAGAGTCTACAAGTGTCCAACATGACCCAATGTGAGGGAGGCTGCTCCCCGCTTCTCCCTCCCCCTCAGAGATGGGCAGGGGGTAGCCCTGCATTTGCCAGTCAGCCTTGCGCCAGGAGCTTTGGAGTAACAGCTTCCCAAGGTGGCCATGAGGTGGGCGTGCTCCCAACTGGTCCCATCACTCCCCATCATGGCTGGCTGCTGCTCACTGGCATTGTTGATGAAAAGGAGGTGCTGGAAGTGGCCGCAGGTAGGGGTGAGGGCAGCGTGGTGGGCAGGGACAGACGGTGAGGGCTGGGCTGGGCTGAGTCAGCCAGCAGTAGCACCTTGGCACCTCTGCATTTGAAGCATATGCTCATGCCTTGAGCTTACTTGTTTATGTCCCTTCCCACACTGGGAGAGAAGCAGGGTGTTGCTGGGTTTTATGTGCATCCCCCCCTCCAGAAGAGTGGGGAGGAAGAAGCTCAGGTCTTATTGCATTCCCCCCCTCCCCGAACTGGTGCCCAGGACAGGATATGTTACAGGATTCACTGTGCTCCTGAGATTCTTTTCTCAGCGACTATTGCCCGTCCAGGAATCTCACCCCCATCTCTGTACATTTGAATATTTTGACTAAATGCAGAGCTTCACATCTGTGTCCATTGAATTTCACATAGTTAGTTTCAGCTAAACTTTCCAGAATGCAAAGTCATTTTGAATTGTATTTCTAGTTCCTGAGGTTTTGTGTCAGCATTGTGTGAGAACTTAACTTTGGAAGGACCCAGCTTCTCACAAACAACATTTTTGTTGTGGCACCATTCTCCAAGATTTCTCACGAAAAATAGACAGAGGTTCAGAAATTACATAGTCAAATTCTCTTATAGGACTCAGATAAAACATGCACTTAAGGTATTTAGGAATTCCCTGGATGGGCTTCATCCTGGAGCTGTGGGCTATAATCTTACCCTCTGCTTATTCACACAACCTTTGTGAAGGTACAATAAATCCCCTTTTGGGAAGAAGACGAAGGCAAAGTAGGAGTCAGGAAAATACAAAGGGCCCTGCTGGTCCAGAAAAGTGGTTAATCTAGTCCAGCATCCTGTTTCACTCATTGGCCAACCATTTTAGCTGAAGGTCCAAAAGATAGGTCATAGAAGCCAAGATGATACTGAGCTGAGCAGTCCTGGCTTCTCTTTTCCTTTGTTATTTCACCAACACATTTCACCTTCAATGAGCAGCAGTCCTACCACTTCCTTCCTCCCAGCCTCGGCTTATTTGAAGCTTTAGCTTTCTTGATACTGTCCCTACACATCTGGCTATTTGCCTGCTGATGTCCCTGGTGACTCAGCCCCCTTTCCATTTCTTACATGTACTCCATCTTGATTTTTCACCTTGTCATTTAGCTTTATATGCTGCCTCATTGGGTTCTTTGTTCAAAATTTTGCCTTCAATAGCAGCATTTTAATTAGGTCCTACCTATCAAGAACTACTTTCTTTGTGATTATTTAGCTATAGAATTCCACCTAACCTACCTTTAAGTACAAGATATTTGTTTGACTGTGCTCACTTTTGGCATTTTGCAAAATCAGAAACTCTAGTATTTATAACCACTTTTCTCCAAACTGCAGACATTTTCACCTCATCAGGTAAAAGCACATCAAGCTGGAAGATACTACAAAAGGCCATCCAGTCCAGCCCCCACCTTCTCAAGGATTTAAAAATCAAACCCTTCTCAGTTAGAACCGAGTCAAGGATAGAATCAAATCAAAGAAGGTTCAAGTCATATTTTCCTCTACCCTTTGAAAGAAAAAGCTGTCTCTAACCATGTCAGGAATTTATTGGACATCCCATGCTTAGCAGAGTTCGTATCCCATTACTGCTAATTCTTGCTTCCTTAAAACATCTATACTTCGTTTCAAGAAAGGATCATCCATATCCACTCCTTGGTTTGATGATCTGTAGAAGACTCTAACTACAGCATTGTTTGATATCTCTTTCTCCATTTATTTTTGGCAGCTGCTCTCCACAAGACTACTCTGCTCATTCTCTTGGGTTTCTAGGATACACATTTTGGAGAGATAATGCTATGCCCCCTCCTTTTCTGTTGCATTTATGAACAAGTTACACACCTTTCATTTGCTACACTGCAATTCTTGGAGTCAACCCTCCAAATCTCAGTTATACCTATGAAATTACTTTTGCCTTCTTGCATTCAAGATCACCTTGTTTATTTCTCATATTCTGAGCTTTAATATAGACATCAAAAGCCATGGACATTATATTCTAGGATCTCTTCTATTATTTTATTGCTGGTTTTGAGCAATCCTACAACTCCACAAGTTCTTCCTATACTACCTATCCCCCAATATTTACTATTTACCACTGGCTCCATCTCCCAGAGGAAGCAGTTTAAATCTCTTGTTCAGGTTCGCCCTGTTTCTGCAGAACACACTTCCCTCAGTCTTCATGGGGTGTTTCCTAATTTTTGCCTTCATTCAGGGCATTGTCCCAAAAATTGAACCTCCCACAACACCATCTTCAGAGCCTCATAAAGGAAGGTGAGATTTATTAGTAATTTAATTTCTAGACAGCCCTCCCCACAGTATAATAACTCTACTGACCAGACCTGAACATTTCCTATCATTACCAAGCATAAATATTCAAATTTGATCAATTGCCAAAATAGTATCCTACTGTCACTGTAAGTTCAGTTCCTTTTGTCTGGGAACTTGAAGAAGTCCTGTTGCCATCCTGGGTCGCTACCCCAAAACACACACATTTCCCTTTTCTACCAAGTGTACTACCAAGTTAGTAATCTCTGCCACTAACTGATCTGGAAGAGTGTCTTCTGTTAAAAGGATTCTAAAAAGATAAAAGATCTGTTAAAAGGATCCGTACTCCTAGCACTCTTTACTGTTTTGCTATTATAAGCCCCATCGAGTTGCTGTGTTGCCTGCCTTACTTGGTCAATCATGCATAGGGGCCATTGCTGTTATTTCCGATCTCTTCCTCCTAAAGCTTATCAATTATGAAGTGTCTGGGCTAATCCATGTTCCCATTTCTCTAGATCAGTGTTCCCCAACCTTTTTATCACCAGGGACCGGTCAACGCTTGCCAATTTTACTGAGGCCCGGGGGTGGGAGTAGTCTTTTGCCGAGGGATGTTGCCGCTGCTGCCTGAGCCCCTGCTCCACTTGCTTTATCCCTGTGCCCCTGACTTCCTGCTGCCCACTAGGGGGGGGGGCCGGCAGCAGCAGCTGAGCAGTGCCATGCCGAGGGGGAGCCCCAGCCATGGTGGCCACTGGAGAGCACCAAAGGTGAGCCGGCGGCAGAGTGGCAGGGCAGCCCCCAAGGCAGCAGCCGGGGAGGAGTACGAAGAGGAGCAGCGGCCCAGTACCAACTGATCCACGCACCGGCACCGGTCCCCGGACTGGGGGTTGGGGATCACTGATCTATAGCATTTTCACACCGTGGGGAGCTTATCTGCTGCCCCACTCCTTTATTGCTCCTTATAAAATAGTACCAAATTAGGTGTGGTCTGTGTAGGTGTGGCTTCAAGGATGAAAATTATAAAGAAGTTTAATAAACACATAAAAAGAATGCATATGGTCTGTACCAACTTTGGCTGATAAGGAGACAAAGAAACGGTATAAACATACAGGTCTCTAAACCCACTCTTCTTATCCTAATTCGTCTGACGAAGAGTGCTGAATAAATCTTTGTTGATCTTAAAGGTGCTACTGGACTCTGATTTTATTGTGCTACTTCAGACCAACACGGCCACCCATTTGAATCTAACCTAATCCATGTTATATTAGGACAGGCTCGAGATTCTTAAAGTTGCAACATTTAAAATCTTCCATTAACTTATTTCTTAGAATTGGGAAACTACCTGGTCCTTGACACATGATCGAGACCTGTTGTAATGGTGGAAATCTGTTGTAAAGCCAAAATGGCCAAGAACTAGGGAAAAGAGAGTTTTTTCCTTGGGAAACATCCTGGTCCTTGAAACAAGATCAAGATGGAGACCTGTTGTAAGGTTGGAGACCTGTTGTAAAGCCAAATTGGCCAAGAACTAAGGTCAAGAGAGTTTTTCCCTTGCATCCAGAGAATTTATCATCTCTTGTCAAGATTCCAGTCCCGTTGGAGTCGTTTGCGATCTTCCTGATCCAAAGAGGAGAAATGCAAGAAATAGCATCTAGCCTTTTGGTTCTCTCATCCATGTCTTTTAGGTGTGACTGTCTATCTGAGGTGTTAGCTTTTAAACCTTTTGTCCCCCTGCAGCCAGTGCATTTCTAAGGATGCTTGGGGATCAATGATTCATTCCCTGTATTTTTCCTCTTGCCAGCTACTAACTTGGAACCAGGCTCCTGTATACAGACTGCAAGTATTCGTGAACTCTAAGCCAGAATCCACAATGACCAAATGTGACAAATTATGGCAGCTGGATTATTTATATTAACTATAAAAGAACAAGATTCAATGATTAATGACTTGATTGTGCGTCCCTAAAATGATATGGCAGGTATATACCAGCAGGTATATTCTAGCAGCTGCTTAATTACTGGATCAAACACAGCCACCGGAGGGTGGAGGGTTACCTAAATGAGTCGAGGGATGGTTGTCTCAGTTCAAATGTTAGGCCACAAAATATATGTGCGGGGGTGTGCATATGTTGCCACACAGATGTGTAATTATGGTTGTTCAACTGAATATTTTTACTACTGTTTGTCATCTCTTTATTCAAAATGGCCGACATTTATTTTCCAGCTCTAAAACTGCCACCTGAAATGCAAAGTTTAAATATAAATGTTGGAGAGAATTGATTCTTGTAGAGCCCTCTAATTTCATTGCTAGGAAGGTTGTTGTTGTTTTTTTTTTGCATTTTCAGAACACAGCTCATGTTATCTGCTATTATTGACAGGCAGTGTAGAAATATTCCTTTTGCTTCTTGGTTCTGCATATTTGGGAAATGCGCTGTGAAGGAAATGCCCTTGATTATTCATTGAAATGCTCAGTATCTGAGGACATTTGCCGTAAACTTCCCTATCGGTTCCTGGTGGATTGGTCACATTGATCAGACTGCCAAATAATGTATTAGTTACTGGCAAATCAAATCAGGGGACTTCCAAAGTTGTGGTTATGTGATCTGTGATCAAAGGACGCCAACATTTTGTGGATAATTGTGCAATGGTCAGTTATATGACATGGCGTTTCTGCTCCAGTACTATTAATAATAATGTTTTTATTTTTGGATTTTAAAATCATTTATTTATACAACTGCATTTATCATGGCTCGTGTCTAATTCAAAATTAAGGAAGAAAAAGATGAGTTTGGAAACAATCTAGACTGGGAAACTTTGAGAATCAGGAGACACCTGTTTTGTAGTCCTGCACTTTTAGGGGAATGGCCCTTTCAGTAACAAAATGCAGTGGTATTCCATATATACCTTTTCCAAGCTGGAATCCTGGAATATCATGAATGTTTATGACTATGGACTGGGAGCATAGCATCTCCTAAGGTTTGCTAGAACAGACAAGAGCTAAGAAGCCTGCAAGGACCGCAGCTCTGAACATGAGTTTTATCCCTTTGTCTAATGGAGCCCATCAAATTATAGGATATTTTGATGTATTGGAATGTTTGTTTCTCCATATGTTCCTATGTGCCCACGGTGGTCTTTGGTTGCCACCTTGTCATTGATTCTCTCTTTAAGGTGATCTGCTTGGTTCTTCTTGCACCTACTGGAAGGACAGACAGACATGTACTCATGTTGGGGGAGGGGGGTTACAGACAGAACTATATTGGTTCCCTCTCTGTGGGAGGTAAGGAATGCCAGACTGCTCACATGCTCCACAAGGAACACAAGAAGGTGCTTTGTTGCCCTATCTGGAAGGCAGGCTGAGCTTCAAAGAAGGGCAGGGAGATATTCCTAGAATTGGCCCTGCCTGCAGTAGGCAACCTTGCCTGTCATGAAAGCAGACTGAGACCATATCCGCACTGGGAACTTTGCTACCCTGGCTCTTGTGCAGGAGCACAAATCCAAGTCAGATGAGGTGCACTGGGCCAAATGCTCCCCTGTGGAGGAGCAGGAAGAAACAGGTCAACCTGCCCCACCTAGAACTATAGCCTGTGGCATGGTGCAGAGTCTCCAGTACAGAAACAGTGTGTGAAAAACTAAAGCAAAAGTGAAGGCACCATGCTAAACCAGATGGAATTCCAACAGATCTATCATAAGGAATAACTGGATCATTTATCTCTGTGTGAGAGGACCACGAATCCAGGTTCAGAAATTTCTGTGATGGCATACAAAAGTAATAAGTAGCATGTTTTTTCCCTGAGAAAAAGCACTTCCCCCTCCATCTGCTGCCTGTCTTAAGAGAGAGAAACCTGCCTCAGGGACTACTCACCTGTGAGGTTAAGCAGACCTTTATCAGTTAGCTCTCTACTCCTCCCTTCTTCTCCTTACAGCTCTCCACTCTGGCTTGGATTTTGCCTCTAGTTTTTCTCCCTCCCTCACAACACTCTGATTTTATCTTCAGCTCCCTGTGGCTGCAGACCAAAGGAGATTTCACCAACATTTTCTGGAATCCACCGCAAACCTCTTCTCCAGGGTTACATTTGTCATCAATATTGGGTATTGGATTGGGTTTGATAGCTGCATGCATTTAGCCAGAGGACGAACCAAGGAAAGCCCAACGTGGCTTTCAAGGTGACATTTCAAATCCAGGAACATGTGGACATAAATTTTAACTGCAAAGTCAACGTCTCTGATCCAGAATGAACAGATTGTTGTCTTGAGTATTTGGATGAATTCTACCTTTTGCTAGATCTGCACCTTCAAAGCCAAGATTTACGGGCTGCATTTGCTTTGACCCAGATTCCAGTGATTAGCAAGCAATTGCTTCCTTTCTCCCGCAAATTCTACCCTCCTATAACTGGATGTGACAATAAAAGCACTTTTCTGGGAGCTCAGAGTACTTCATGTATTTTACCTAATTGCTTCAGCCTGTATTATTATCCCAGTATTGCGTGGAGGGGGGATGTGTGCAAAAGAGAAAAGGTTGCTTAAGGGAACGTGATAAGTTCATGGCTCAGCTGCAATTTGATTTGATTCGGGCACATCCTTGACTCACAGCGCATGGTCTTAACCATCTGTTCTCCTCGTTCTAGGCACCGAGAGTCCTCCTGTGATGATTACCCTTCCTTCCTGTGATGATTGCCCTTCCTTCCTTTTGCATCCTGTTCAACTCCCACCAGAAAATCCTAAGAGCAGAAAGGAAACCTTCTTGAAAGTTGAGCCCAAGGGACCATTTATATGAAATACTGGAGGATACTGAAACACAATAAGCTCAAAAATCATACCACTGAAGAAGACTGAAATGTTGAAAATGGGAATTTGAAAAAAGAAAATGTATAGCCGGTAGACGTTTTGCTTCAAGATTTGTGTTTATAATTTCTACAATTAAGATATGAAGAGAATGCGTATGAAGGATTAGGTTCAAATAAAAACAAGAAAATATTGAGAAAGTCAACGGGTTGAATTTTTCTTATTTGAGTCCAAAATCTGGTTGCTCTTAACAGAAATCCAGGATGGACCCTCAACCACTGGGGATGGCAGAGAGTGGGCTGATTCTCTACCCAAGTAGCTGTTCGTACCGGCACAGTATGGAGGGGCCTGGCATACCTCTGGGCTACCCTTTACTCCTGGCTGCTTATAATGGTCAGCGACCAGTACAAGATATGCAACAATAGAATACAACAGTGGTCCCCAACCTTTTTTCCTCCTAAAGCTTATCTCTCTTCCTCCTAAAGCTTATCAATTATGAAGTGTCTGGGCTAATCCATGTTCCCATTTCTCTAGATCAGTGTTCCCCAACCTTTTTATCACCGGGGACCAGTCAACGCTAGACAATTTTATTGAGGCCCGGGGGGGGGGAGTCTTTTGCCGAGGGACGTCGCCGCTGCCTGAGCCCCTGCTCCACTTGCTTTCCTGCGAGCACCCATGACTTCCTGCCATCCACTGGGGGGCGAAGCCAGCAGCAGCTGCACAGTGCCACACCAAGGGGGAGCCCCAGCCATGGCGGCCGCTGCAGAGCACCAAAGGTGAGCCAGTGGCAGAGTGGCAGGGCAGCCCCCAAGGCAGCAGCCGGGGAGGAGGACGAGGAGGAGCCGCGGCCCGGTACCGACCGATCAACAGACCGGTACAAGTCTCCAGACCGGGGGTTGGGGACCACTGGAATACAATATAAGATTGATGAGATTGTAGGGGAGGGTGGACCATATTTCTGGGAGTGCCTTATTTTCCCTCCCTTAAGAATCCTGGGGTCTACCAGTCACAAAATGGGGCCTTGATGGGTGGAACCAGTCACAAAATGGCAGTTTGCCAAAAATGGTAGCATTTTAGGGCAGGAAAACCTTTCCTTTGCTGATCTTTGGATCATGCCCATCATCACTTCCTGAACCCCTGAAAGGCCAGGCTTGTCTAAGATGAGCCCATGAATCCCTCTGCTTGCTCCCTTCCAGCTGTGATACAAGAGGAGGTGACCAGTGCAGCCTAGAGCTCTTGCCACCCCCTGGATTTGCACTTCTGCTGGCTGGGTTCACGTTGAGCCCCTGCAATGAGCCTAGTTGGCCGAGGTCCTGCATCTTCCTCATGAACAGAAGGTGATGTGCTTGCTTGGGAGGGGAGGCTGCAAGCCCTGAGTGAACACTGCATCAAGTAAGGCAGGAGCACCTGCGGGAAAGGAGCTCATTGGCTGCTGTGAGGACCTGCAGGAAGTCCTGTTTGCTGAGAACAAAATGAGTTTTCTCCTTAGAAAGGAATGCCATCCAAACTCCTATGCCCTTTGGCCATACAGATAAAGCAGTGAGCTAATCTGAACCCCCTTGCTGTGAGTCAGTGCCCTGTGAGTCACTGACCTTTGCAGCCTCTCTGTCAGAGCACAGTGCAAAAGAAATAGCCACGTTTGCAATACCATGACACAAGCCCCCATCACTTACTGCCCACTTACTGCCTAAGAATTAAGAAAAGCAAGAGATGGTGGAGATCTGTATTGGCAGGCCTTGCCCCACCTTTGTAGGATTGGGTCTGCATTGAGCTCAGGTATCTCACCTCCATTGGGGGCCTAGAATTCTCTTGGAATTATAGTTGGCCTCCAGATGACAGAATGTCCTTGAAGGAAATTGCAGCCGTGGAGGTGAGATGACATCAGATGGCTACTGAGCCCCCCTCCCCCGACTCAGCCTCTAAATCTCCAGGAGTTTCCCTAATGGGAGATGGCAATCCTGACTCCTAGCCTTGTATGCATTTGGAATTGGGGGCAGGCACAACGAGTAACTACTACCGTGTTTCCCCGAAAAATAAGACATACCCATAAAATAAGCCATAGCAGGATTTCTGTTTGCACAATATACACCATAGAAGAAAAGCTGTGGCTGCCATTTTACTCAGCACTGAGGGTCTCTGTCCCCCAGCACCGACCAGCAACCATCTGTGGTAGGGTTGTGGCCGCTTCGGCACCCACAGATGCCCAAGGCGACCAGCATCACACATGGAGGGAAGAGGTGGAGCCGGCATCAGCACCCTGCCCCTCCGCGCCACGCGCTGGCCACCTCAGTCTCTCTCACCCCCCCCCCCCCCACAAACACCAGTAAAACTGCTGCTCGCCATCACTGAACAGCTAGAGCAGGGGTAGTCAAACTGTGGCCCTCCAGATGTCCATGGACTACAATTCCCAGGAGCCCCTGCCAGCGAATGCTGGCAGGCGGCTCCTGGGAATTGTAGTCCATGGACATCTGGAGGGCCGCAGTTTGACTACCCCTGAGCTAGAGTCTGTGGGTCTCTCTCACCCCACACCAACTCCTTTGTTGACAGCATAACTTTTCTAAATACCAATAAGACACCCCCTGAAAATAAGCCATAGTGTGTCTTCTTGAGGAAAAATAAATATAAGATATATAAAAACATAAAAATAATTTCCCCAAAATTATTTTTGGGGAAACCCGGCGGTAGACTCATACATACACCCCCAATCTTGATGTGAGTAACAGTTACAATACAATTGTGGTCCCCTGGGGAAGAGTTTTCCAGCCTCCATGCAAATGAGGATTGAAACGAGCCATGGGGTCTGATCCTTCATCAGATTCAGACCAGTGAATGTTGGTGAGATGTTCTTTCTTTGCAGAAGGCAGAGGAAAGAGGCCCAGGAATGTTCTCCACTTCTTTGCAAATTTGGAGCACCCTTTATCAGGGCAGCTGTTATGAAATTATCACAAAACCCTGTCACGTGGCGGCAGAGACCCATTTAATTTAGGTGATTGTCCTTTAATACAATACAGTTTAAGTATCACAAGCTCCCAGAAGAACAAGAAAAAGGCATAAAAACACAAGCCCCCCCCCTCCCCCCCAGCACCACCACATGGAAAAACATTGTATGGCAAAGGTTACAAACACTAATCTACAATACAAGTGGTGCATTCTAAAACTAATGTTGCTAAATACTCAATTTCATTCTGATCAGGGACACAGTTTATTTCAAGCAGAAGATATCGGAGACTTTGCCAGGCTATTAACTGTAGCGGATTATCACAAAGCGCTTGGGTTTTTCTTCTCCCCACCCCTGTGAATTTTAAGTTGCAGATTTGCCCTCAATGATGTAATGCTGCTTTTCCACCAAATTTAAGATATCCCATTTAACTGAGCTAAGTCAGAAATGGAGTAAATTTAAAAGTGTGAGCAGTCTGGGGACTTCATTTGGAACAGAGTTGCCCTGTGGCCCGGATAGCTATTTTCTTTTAGACCCCAGTCAGGTTCCTGGTGGCTCTTTTGGGTGTTAGCAGAGCTCATGTTCAGCGCTTTGATTTAAAAAAGAGGAGCTTCTGGCCCTTACTGTGGCCATTATCCAAGAAAGAATACGCAGAAAGAATTTTGTCCAGTCACTTTGCACAAAGGAAAAATGCTGATTTTGTGAATTTAGGCAGATTGTTGTGCCCTTGCTTGGCTCATGTAGTCATCTCTTGCATGCCCAGGGAAATGCTGATTGCCACTTTGGGGTTTGGGGGGGGGGTGAATATCCTCCAGGCCAGATTGACCAGGGATTCTGTTTTTTTCTTGGGGGGAGGGCATACTCTGGGCCTGGAATTGGGATCCCTGTGGGTAGTCAGTGTGAATGCATTCTGCAGGTGGTTGGACTAGATGAGCCTGCAGGTCTCTTCCAACTCTATGAATCTGCCTTCAGAAGTAAGCCCTCAACAACATCATTGATTACATACTGATGGTGACAATGCCCCCTGCACTTACTCAGGTAAATATTAGGATAGATTCAAATGAGTAGCCGTGTTGGTCTGAAGTAGCACAATAAAATCAGAGTCCAGTAGCACCTTTAAGACCAAGAAAGATTTATTCAGGGCGTCAACTTTCGAGTGCAAGCACTATTACTTTTTGTCCTCCAGATGTTAGGATGACAACCTCCAGGTGGGACCTGAGGATCCCACAGAATCACTGCTCAGCTCCCCCCCCCCTTCAAGAAAAGAAAGAAAGAGGATGTGCAGAACACTTTTCTGTTTCAATGGGGAGGGAGGGAAGAGGAAGACCTGAGTTCAAAGCAACCTGAATTCAACAGGATTGAGAATGGAATGAACAAAGTAAGTGCAGAATCATCCCAGGTCAATCATGAATGGTGCAGAGAGAAAAGTGCCCCAAA
The DNA here is from genome assembly GCF_049243985.1 of Paroedura picta. Taxonomy (NCBI): domain Eukaryota; kingdom Metazoa; phylum Chordata; class Lepidosauria; order Squamata; family Gekkonidae; genus Paroedura; species Paroedura picta. The sequence continues at coordinate 26,704,933 of NC_135380.1, forward strand.
TCAAAATGGAAATCAAATTCAGTGTAGATAGAAGGGAATTATTCAAACTGTGAGTGGGTAAAAAGCCCCGTGCAGACTACACCTAGGCGATCGTGGACCAGCCACTTTCTCTCAGCTTAACCTACCTTTCATGGGTTTGGGGAGGATGAACTGGTGGAGAGAGATCCAGGTATGCTGCCTTGAGATCCTTCAAAGAAGGGTTGGCTGGAAATGTAAGACACAACATTCATAAATATCGATGTTGCTCTCTATGGAACTCTGGGCCTGGGTAGATCACACTGGATTCTGTCCATGTGAGTGGAGAACTAAATCACTCTGTGTCCATCTTGCTGTAAGATACTTCACCCTACAACACCCCATTGCTCTAACACCCCTGGTGCCAAAAAGCATCAGTTTGACTGATTCTTCTCTGGGACTGCCTGCCAGCCAATATTACCAGCATCATTCACACTGGGTACATAACACCGCAGAAGCTATTATCAGTGTGTGGGTGGGTGTGGGTGTAGCATCTTCCCAGTCTGCAGCACTGTTTGACAGATTCTCAGTGTATTCAAGCAAACAAAACTTGCCCCTAAGGGTAACTTAAGAGAAAGCAGTCCCTCTCTTGCCCTGGAGGGATGGACCAGAGCCAATGGGATGAAATTAAGTCAAAAGAAATTATGTCTAAACATCTGGAAGAAGTTCCTAATAGTTAGGGCGGTTTCTCAGTGGAACAGGCTTCCTCAGGAGGTGGCGGGTTCTCCATCTTTGGAAATTTTTAAACAGGGGCTGGATAGCCATCTGACAGAGAGGCTGATTCTGTGAAGGTTCAAAGGGGTGGCAGGTTACACTGGATGAGCGACAGTGTTGTGAGTGTCCTGCATAGTGCAGGGGGTTGGACTAGATAACCCAGGAGGTCCCTTCCAACTCTATTATTCTACGATTCTTTTGGAGGGACATCTGGGGGTACCTGGCAAATTGTACTTATGTTGAAATTAATATATATATATTAGAATACTATTTTTGCATTCTATACATTCTATGAAACATATTGTTGTTCCATATAGACCAAATTTTTAATCAAGAACCCTCCCGGCCAATGCTGTCCCACTTTACCAATGTTAAAATCTGGTCACCTTAATCTAGGTGTCACTGTCTGAAACCTGTCTAAGTCCACCCCAAGCCAGTGATGAGAGTGTAAACAAATTTTGGAAAGACAGGCCAGTCAGTATCATCCTCTTTAGTGGCGAGATCTGTGTTTAATTGTGTGGGCTGGTCAATGATCTTGTCAGCTACATATCTGCCTCCGCTCCCTTTTGAGTCCCCCTTACTTCCCCTTTGCTTCTGACCTTCTTGAGCACTAATCCAGGGGTAGTCAACCTGTGGTCCTTCAGATGTTCATGGACTACAATTCCCATGAGCCCCTGCCAGCAAATGCTGGCAGGAACTCATGGGAATTGTAGTCCATGAACATCTGGAGGACCACAGGTTGACTACCCCTGCACTAATCCACATAGCAAGGGACCAGAATGCTAGATTCCAATGGTTTCTAGAAAATCCGGGCCTAAGGGCAACAGGGTGGGAAACTCCTTGGAATGGTTCTTATTTATTTACAAGAAAAGCCACATTCAAAGGCATTTGAGATATTGCCAAAAAATGAAAACAAAACCCACCTTATTTCCAACTGTGATGGGGGGAGAGATCATTTCCAAACCACGCTGTTTCCAAAACTCAACAGCATTGCTATTTAATACAACTTACTTGGGAAAAATCTGAGGCTGTTTTGGTATTATACAGTATTGATGCTAGTCAACCCATTCTACCAGAATCTGGACAATATATTTGGTTTACGTCCCCTTATAAAACTATTTATGATAAGCCTAAAGCAGTGATGCATCTCTGGCACTTCACACCAGTCAAGCAGCATCCAAAACTCAAATTTTATGAATAGGTGTTAGAAAGGATGTCATATAGCACGTTCGGCTTCCTTTCAGTATCTTATATTTGAAGAAGGATTTACGAACAACCAAGACAATGTTGTTTCTAAGCCCACGTCAGCTCCTTAGAGGATTTGATTACTCCAACTGCTTGTGCAAATGATTGGAAACATAAATTTTTGGTAAGATAGTCACTCTCAAACTTGGATAGGCCTGGTAACAGAGACTATGAGATACTTTCATTATGGAAAAGAGCATATTTCTCCCATCTTTTCTGAGCAGTTCATATATGTGCTCAGGTGTTATTCGTGATTCTTTCCACTTCCATTTTTGTCCATATAGCCATTCAATATTTAGCCCTATACTCTAACCACTACCTCGAAGAACATCAGCTCAAGCCAACAGAAGGGAGAATTCAATCAAAAATGTTTTTAATACAACATTGTATTTTAATCTTGTTTGTGGATGATGGCCCCCAACAGGCACAATCAGCATCTAAATATGTTGGCGTAATTAACTTGTCCTTTTAAATAGATTCTGCTGAGGCCACCCATGAAATGAGAAGTTGACATGCTTTCCCTTATTGGTGCTTGATGGTTTGATAAGTTTTTTTTTTAAGTTGCCGTATAAAAATATGTTCATATGCAAAATAAAGCCAGGAAGCTTTGGATTAAAAGCCAAAGGCTGAATGGGGGTTTGCATTTGGCCTTACACTGCCAAGATACTAGGGCAGAATACAAATGTGGTCTTTTTCTGCTCCTTTTTTATTTCTGCATGTTGACATGGCCTTCTGTTTTGGTCTGCCTCATTTCCACGGTTGTCATCAATGATTTTTTCTTGCCACTTCTATATACAGATCATTTTACACCATGTATACACAATTTATATGGAATTGTTTCACAAATGATGTCAAAAGATGCACACATCTTGCAGGGCGGAAACTGCCATGAGGAAACAGAAAATGGTAGTTAAATGGGTTTGTTTGTTTCTCACAAGGGAGAAACAAGATTGAAATAGTAATATTCAGGCTGAACCAGCAAGCTTGCAAAATTTGAAGACAAGAGCTGGTCTTTTATACCCCACCACTACACAAAGGAGTCCCAAAGCAGCTTACAAACTCCTTTCCCTTCCTCTCCACACAACAGACCCCCTGTGAGGTAGGTGGGGCTCTAACATAACTGCTCTGTGAGAAGCCCTAAGAGATCTATGACTGGCCCAATGTCACTCAGATGGCTACATGTGAAAGAGGAGTGGGGAATCAAACCCAGTTCTCCAGATCAGAGTCTGCCACTTCTAAGCATTATGCCATTGTAGGCCCCAGTCCTAGGGTGTAAAGCTCTTTCATCTCTCTTTTTAAAAATAGCTTGCCTCTGGTGAGGGGGAATTCAAATGAGAAGGCCATGTTGTGAAGTAAATGCTTCTTTGTGTTTGCTTGTACTCCCAGATTACTGTTGTAGTACGGGACCATGGACTTTTTTTGAAAGGACAAACTGAGGGACAGCGAGGAACCGAGAGGGGACATACTTCTCATATACAAAAATGTCCCTCTAGGATTATATAAACTCTTAGGTGCATGGTGATGCCCATTCCCCCTTCTCTTTCTGGATTTTCCTCTGACTCTCAGTGGCTCTTAACAATCCACTTCCCTTCGAGCATGCTCAGTCCTACAGGAATTTGGGGGCATTTGGGCTTTTTCACTTAATTAATTTACATCTTGTGCATAGTAAAGAACTCTCCGATATGTTAAAAAACCCTCCTTTGTGAGTTGTAAGTTTTGCCAATTTCATGATTGGCAGAAGCCACACGGTTTAGTATACATAAAACCTGCATAGCATCCCTGAGGGAGACAACTCAGCTATACTCCCAAAATAAAACCTTTCCACTCTAAAAAGTTCAAAATTCTGGGGGGCTGAACCTGAGCTGCTTTCAATATTTCATGCTCCAAAACACATTTGCCTCCTCCTTTGACTGTTTTGGCTAATTAATAAACTCATATTTTCCTTTGTACTTGAGGAGTCCTCTGAGTATACTGAGGTCCCTACTGTCCCTGCATGTGGCCCTATGGTGTTTCCATTGTGATCCAAAACAAGCCCAGCCAGTCATTAATAGATGAGATGGTTGCTGATAGTGCCATTTGTCCTGGGAACCCAATCACTCACGTCAACTGCTCTATTGCTGTGTTAACATTGCTGTGGTGCCAGGACCGACTTTGTGCAGGACAGTGACAAGGAGAAGGCCGGCCTTCTGGTAGCCTTCTTCCCCATCCGTTTGCCTTCCTGTCCTCCAGCCCGCATAGCAAAAGACTACACTTCAGGTTAGATGGGCATTTGGTATGCCTGAAGCAGCCAGAGCAACCTTTATATCAGAGTCTTACAAAGACAGTTCCCTGCAGTTGATATTAAAAAAAGGTGTCAGTTCTGGTATAAGTACTGTATTACTAGCAAAGATTTATCTGCTTCAAAGGCAGGCCTCATGTCATCAAGGGAATAAACAGTTCTGCTTATCTCTTCCACATGCCATAGTATTTTCTCTGGTTGAGTTTTTGGCTGGAAACACATTCCCCCCCCCCAGCCTTCCTTTCCCTCCTGCTAGACTGCAGTTTAAGACAAAGAGAACCCTCAATTTGCTATGCATTGCCATGACAATAGGAAACTGTCAGTATTATCAAAAAGCAGGAGCAAGCCCTGATGTAAAATGTTCTCCCTCTTCAGTATGCTGTTTGGGACTACATGAGCATCTTTCACCTGGCGACGATGCAGGCCCTTGGCTCTGGGCAGTTGCCTGCAGTAGCCGAATGTCCAGTCAAGTCTTGCTAAAGAAGGTAGCACCTGTTGGATCTTGACATGGACTTTGGGCTTTATTCTTGCAAAGCACTTGTTCTTGCGAAGTCTCTCTGCCATCGCCTCAACTTGATGGGGATCACTTAGGTGGTATTCTGCTGGCAGCTGTGGTTAGAAGAGGGATAGTTTGTGGGCATCAATGATGGTTGCTGATTCTTGGAAGTTTGGGGACCCTGCTAGGGAAAGTTGGGTTATGGGAATAGGAAAGAGTTTAGCATCCTAATGTTCAGCTCCTCCAACTCTGAGATCACTTGCTCTGAGGTCACTTCCTCCCATCAGTATTCAATTTTTAATCGTAAATTTTAATCGTAAATATATATATATATATATATATATATATATAGAGAGAGAGAGGAGAGAGAGAGAGAGAGAGAGAGAGAGAGAGAGAGAGAGAGAGAGAGAGAGAGAGAGAGAGAGAGAGAGAGAGAGAGAGAGAGAGCACACTTTATACCATAGCAGGGGTCCTTATGGCCAGATTGGGTCTCCATGTTCAGGGAGAGGGCCCTGGCTTTGTAGTAGAGCATCTGCTTTGTATGCAGAATGTCCCAGAGTTGATCTCTGGCATCTCTGGTTAAAAGAATCAGGAAACTGGTGATATGAAAGACTTCAACCTGAGACTCTTGAGAGCTGCTGCCAGTTAGGTGATACAGAGCTGGGTATCCTAATGGTCTGACTCAGCATAAGACTAAGAACTCCATTTCAACTGGTAGCAATATGGCTGACATGCTCATTTCCTTCCATGTTATTAAATTTGGGGGGTTGACAACTGTTTGAGTGCTGTATACACAAAGAGCACTTAGAGAACATGAATAACAACAAGAAAATTACCAATCAGGCCTATGACCACAGTAAAGTGCATAGTGTAAGACTCAGAATAACATGCCAAAGGGCTCTGTGTCATGGCATTTCTATGGATAATCTGTCTATAAAGAGACTAAAGGTAGTCCTATTGAACAAGGGGGGGGGGGAGGCAAGGAGAAGAACATGTCTTACATCCTGCATATGAGAGGGAACATTCAAGAAGTGTATCAGTGTTCCATAAAAGGAGAAAGGAAACAAGGAAAATCCTAGTGCATTGACAGAGATCAAGCAGTTTAAATGTTTGGAAGTTGATTGGCAGCTGGCGCTTATTGTATCTCAGGCAACAGATCCCCAGAGAGTTGCTCTGCTTTCCAAAGATTAACCTCTTAAAGAGCCCTAGACATCTTGTGGGGATTTTTTAAGGAAATGTTTGATTTAGAAGGTTCTAAAGCACTTGGGCTTCTAAAGAATTTGTTATTTTCCTGTTTTCCTGTCTCATTTTTGGGTTTCTTAAAAAATGGGAAGAGCAGAAAATTCAGTTTTTCTTCCTGTGTTAATCTAGAGGACATATAAAATGAAGCACCTTTTAGAAGAATCAGGGGGAAAAAACCCACCAGAATCAGTTTGACTAGAGACTATGCCAGGACACACACCTACCAAGAGAGATTGACTCTAAAGCAGATAACAAGGTTGGGACAGAACTGCTGGATTATCTTGGGATCAGTGGTTTCTACAGCATGAACATTATCACAAATAGATTTTAGAATCCCTGAAGGCAAATACTCTGAAAGTGACATGAACCAGGGTCTGTGAGTGTAGGAGGAAGAGTCCAGAATTCCTCACTTGCATAAAGAAAGCTGTCTGTCTAGGAACAATCACAAGGAAAATGAGGAATATGGAAAAATTGAATATATTTTTGTGACACCTAAGATTAATAGCAGCTACCTGGTCAATATTAAAAATGTCTTCCTGTTATGAGATTTCCCACTTCAGATTTTTCCTCTATTTGCCTCTCCCTTTCTGATTGTGCACCCTTATTTATCTATTTTCTTATCATCATGATATTTTGCTGCTGGCTCAGCCCAGAAATGTGAGGAAAGGGACACGTTCTCCCTCTTTAACTACTGAAATGACAAGAGGCATTTTAAAGTCCAAAAATAACAAAATATTTTATTCTACATAGAGGGGGAAGGTTAGATGAAATAAAGGGTAAAAGATGTCAGGTAAATCAATAAAGAACTTTGAGATAAATCAGTACAGGCACAGTCTACAGTTCATAGGTTTTAAGCAATTGAGAGTTTCTTAAACTTTACACAATGACTTAAGATGAAAGGCTTTTGTTTCAGTGTTTCCTAAAAAACTTTCTTGAGTGTATTTGGCTCTTTTGGTTTCCAGAGGTCAGCAATATTTTGTCCAGTACACAAACTCCTTCACTAAACACTCCAGTACTCTTGAAGTTTTTTTTTTTTACTGACTCTTCAAGATTTAAAAAGCAATTCCTAACGTATCTGACTAGGTATCATTACACTCCTCAGACCTATCTCCCTTTTCCAACTGGGTAAGGAAATTCTTCCTGCACTAGAAGATCTATCCCCTTTTCTGGTCTACCTACTCCTCATGTCAGCTTCCCCAGTTCTCTGTCTGTGTCAAACAGCTCTCAGTCAGGGCTAAACACAGACTGTGTCAGTACTATATTCTTCTCTGTCAAGGCTGATTTTAGACTTGCTTTTTCTCAGCATTCAGCTCTCAAGTCTTTCTCTGCTCAACTGATGCTAAATAATCAAATTCCTTGGGGCAGCCTGTCACTCATGGCTCTCTGGGTCTTTGAGGAATTAACTCCCACTATCTGTTTATGCAGCGCTTATAAGATTTCAAAATGCAGTTCATCACATTTCCCTAAAAGAATGTATGGTATGGATGTCAAAAGTTTACCTAGGAGTAAACATGACAAAACCTATGCCTGTCTTTGAGATGGAGGAATAAATGGAACTAATTGTCTAGTGGCCTGGATCTTTTTAATGAAAATTGTGAGGTAAGTAATTCAGCTGCCAATTGTAACACATTTACAATACTGTGAAATGGATAAGGAATGGAACTGGGATTATCTAATGTGAGGCAATTCTATTTGTAATACATTTATGTTTACCGCGCTACTCCTATGATTCCACTGTGCCAACAGTCCCCTAATGTAGACAGTGAAACTTTTGGATATCCTATGCACTTTCAGCAAAGAACAGGAAGGAAAATTGAAATAATTTAAAGCAACAGAGAATCTAGAAATACTCACAGAGTCCATAGCAATAACACCAAGCATTATGTGGCCTGTTGACAAAGCTCCCACATGGAAGGAACCATTCTATACCAGCACACCTTCATGATGCCACCATACTCTATCATATCATACCTGGAGGGAAAGATATGAGGGTGTTAGGTTTTCCTGAATAACAGTGCAATCCTAAACAGGTGTATTCTTCTAAGGCCATTGACTTCAATGGATTTAGAATGTTGGAACTCTACTTATGAATGTACAGTAAAAGAGGTGATTTCATTTAATATTTCAAAGAAGGAATTTCTAAGTGATAATCCTTTGGCACAACTGGAGTGAAATGAGAAACCTATAAAATATCATGCGGCGTACATGAAAAAGGAATGTAGTAATTTCGTTTAAAAATAACTTCAATGTATTATTGAAGAAGGTTAAGGAAGATTTGACAGCTTGGTCCAACCTTAGTGTCTCTCTTTTAAAAAAAAAAAAAAGAGAACTAATGTAATCAAGATAAATGTATTATTCAACTTCACCTTTTTGTTTCAAAAAATCTACCTTTTCTGTTCTAATGCTAGATCAAAGCTTAATTGAATGGTAAAAAGTATTACTAGAATTAACTGGGACCAATTAAAAAGACAAGAAAATTCTTTCTGAGAAAGGAGATGCAAGAGCTCCTTGTCTCTTGCAATGCTTTTCAACTGATATTGATAGTAGGCTGCAGAAGGATGATCTTCTGCAATCAGTTATGCCCCAGACTCCCTATATGTTTATCAATGTGACTGAGGAAAAGAAAAGACAAAGAGCATCAGAAGTATTATGCACCAGGAGCAATATTAGATGTAAGAAACTAACAGCTCCCTTGGCAAAACACTTTGTGGAAGCTGGACACACAGAGACACAGCTGCAATTCTGGGCCATCAAACAGGTATCTACATCAGCAGACATTCAAACTTTTGAGGAAAAGAGAACTGTTTTGGATATACCAACTGAACTCTTTTACACATGGCCTGAATGAGGAAATGGACCGGATGTCGGCATTTTAATATGTATCAATGTTGTATAATTGTATTTTAATTTGCAGCTGGTAGACTTGAGATGGCGTCTTTCCATCCTCTTTCCCTCCCCCACACTCACACCTCTTTTTGCTGGACTTCAAGGCCAGTCCACAGACACTTGCTGATGCACTAGCAGCAGAATTACATCAGCCTTACAGATGGGAAAATAGTTTCCTCCCCAATACAATGATATAGCTTTTTTCTAATGCACATAATATACATTCTCAGCACAGAATTATATGATAGCGAAAGTATGTATGGGGACATCCTGTTGGTAATATGGGCAATTTTACTCTTTAATTCTTCAAAAGTAGTCTCTTATTTTTATTATTTTTACAGAGTGGTGAGCCTAGGCATATGCCATAGGAGGTGGTCTCCAAAAAGTCAAAAATTTACGTATTAGCCATAATCTACAGTAAGTCACCAATCATGTTTGAATGATTCACATATTAGACTCTCCTTTTTAATCATGCTCATTCTGATATTTTTCATTATTTTCCAGGATCCCACTCAGCTACACTTTATAATGAGTTTAGAATTTGTATATAGAGTGTATGTTATAATTCTGACCACTGAGGAAGACCCAGTACGGTCGAAACACGTTTGGTCTTAAGTGCAGTTAGTTCTGTATAGTTTTTATGTAGTTTTTATTCTGTTTTTAAATTGTGTACCACAATAAATAATTACCATTTAAAAAAAGAAGAAGAGGTATTATGCACCAAGAAAAAGTTTTATTGGCAAAACTGCTTTGGAAACAGGGGACAAGTTTAGGATAAACTGAGCCCCTGATGTATTTCCATCAGCAATGAGTAATGAGAATTTTAATCTTGTTCAGCCACAAGGTGTGAGAAGAACAGAAGATTGACAGATGTGAAGATCTGATAGCCCATAATATACCATGGAGTCAACATGATACACATATAGCAAAATGGGGTAAAGATTTCAACATGATAATATTTAATGAAACACAGAGTACTTTATTTACAAAAGGATCACCAATTTTATTATGTCTAAGAGAACACTTCTTTAGATTTCCAATAGCATTTATCTCCCTTCCTCTTGGAACACTCATAAGATTTACAGTACAATCAATGGGAATAACTGATTTTGTCATAAAATTATATTAATGCAGTAAGGTGGAGCAGAAGAACTCAAGGATTTTGGAATATGGTTGCAAATTTGCTCTTTGATACTCAGCAGTTCCATATCCCATCGAACACATTAATCTTTCTCTTAGATTATGTAAAACATGTCACACCTCCAGAATCTTGTGAAATAATTTTCCACTTGTTAACAGCTGCAAGAATTACTAAATGTGCATCTTGGTTGGCGACTAATCAATATATATTAAGATTAGATGAAATGGGTGATGACATTTAGCAGTGGTCTTATACGGCAATTATCTCCTTTGATGGTGATTTTATTATACTTATTGATCATTATATGTGCCATTAATAGGGTTAGCAGCTCCATCTGGGGAAATTCCTGGAGGCTGGGGGTAGAGCCTATGGAGAGTGCCATTTTGGGACAGAGCTCAGCAGGAATGTCATGCCATAGAAGAGTGGTGGCCAAATTGTGGCTTGTTGTGCTGGCAGGGGCTCATGGGAATAGTAGTCCATGGACATCTGGCCACCCCTGACTGAGAGTCCACCCCCACCCCCAAAGCTGCCATTTTCTCCAGGGGAACTAGTCTTTGTAGTTTGGAGATCAATTGAAATTCCAAGAGATCTTATGGCCCCATCTGGAGGTTGGCAATACTAAATTATACAATTGACTTTTGAGGATACCTGGCCAGTCATAATAATGCTCGTGTAGAAAAAGCAAGACTAGTATTCACATTTCTCACCCTGTAGAGCAATTCTGTAGAAAAGTAGCTACACTGGAACGAAGGTGAATGAGATCAGCTGGGCCGAGTTTCTCCTCCCACTCTCTTTCAGGCATTTAACCTGAGCACGATGCGCGTTCTGCTCGGCAATTGTGAGCAGGGAGCCATTTTGTCATTGGGCAGTTTGTTCATGAGCAAATTGAATCTCTTCAGTGGGTTACTTTCTGCATACCTAAACAGCACAGGGCAGTGCAATCAGAAGCATCTTCCGTAGGCACCTTGAACACCCATGGAACTGCCTAAATCAGAATCAGACAATTGGTGCATCAGGATCAGTATTGTCCACTCAAACTGGCAGCAGTGTTCCAGGATTTCAGGCAAAGGTCTTTTCCATTGTCTACCCCTGGCCTTTTAAACTGGAGATGCCAGGGATGGATGACTGTAGGACATTCTGCATGACAGGCAAATGCTTTAACACTGAGCCATAGCCCTCCCCATTCTCACGTCGCCTGCTGAGAGCTCTCCCCAGACCTGCTCTTATTGCACAATGCAGCCCAGTGTTCAAAGAGTAATCAAACCAGTCTGTTCTTCATAAACACCGTGTTATTAATAAGTTTTAAATCATTGTCTATATTATTTTGATCATGTGCATTTTCTTACAACTTTCCCTCATTTCATTTAATGTTCTCATTCAGCTATCCATGAAGGACCGGGCAAGAACCGATTTCATCTCGTGTGCAGATCTTGAGGCCACCAGAAAGCAGAAGGAAACAGATCTTCACCACAGCTCCTGTATAGACACAAAGCTGTTTGTCACACTGCTCAAGAACACCAGTGAGGCAAGAAGATGGCATGCTCATCTCAGCAGTGCTTGAGGCTGTCAAAATGACGGTTTTCGATGCAAAGTTCACAGCATTCACAATTTAATAACCGTGCATGTTTCATACATGTAACTCTAGGCCAGTTTGTTATTTCCTTCTCTTCCCACCCCTTAGTCAAGATTGCTATTTATTTTCTTTGAAATGCCAGCATGGTCTAGTGTTAAGAGCGGTAGACTCAGATATGTAGATCCAGATTTGGTTCTCCACTCCTCGTCATGGAACCTGCTGGATGTCCGTAAGCCTGTCACGATTCTATTCAGAAATCTCTTAGCCCCACCTGCCTCTCAAGGTGCTTGTTGTGGGGGTTAGTGGAAGGGAAAGCAATTGAAAGCCATTTAGAGATTCCAGGTAGTGAAAAGTGGGCTATAAAAACCAACTCTTCTTCTTTATCTTCTTTTGAGTCATATGGCATTTCAATATCTCTAACTTCTCCTTCAACCATAGGCAGGATGTGAAGTGATGTGCCACTTTCCGAGTGCTAAAGGCCACTGGGAGGATAATAAAGATGCCCCCCCCCCTGCTTTGCCATTCCAAACTTTCTGCACTGTCCCAAAGATTTGCTTCCCATTTGTTTTACTTGGGCACTTTTCAATTGTGCACCTTGAAAAACAGCATGATCCGCCCACCACGAGCCATAGAGAAATCTAATTAAGGAGCTCTGTCTGCCTTTTGTCTGCAGATGCGGTTTAATCAAACCACAACAGATGCAGGAGAGCATGCTACACTTTCTGTCTTTGCTGAGAATGCTCATCTGACTGATGAAGAGGGCTATGAAACTCAAGAGCCTGGGTTGGGCCAATAAATGTATTATCGCAGCAGTTCTCCATCTCCACTCCTGGTAATGGCTTTTGTGAGACAGTGCAGATCCTTTGTCGACATGCACCAGCCTCCTCTCACCATTGACTTCTTCAAATAACCATACCAATTATTCTCTTTGGGATTCCCCCCCCCCCCCGCCACAAGATAACCTAGCCTGCAATTCTCCCTACTTGTAGGGAAATAGATCCTCCTTTCGATGGGTTAATGGTGCCACTCTCCAACAAGTAACCTCAACAATTGTGGGGAGGAGAATGTCTATTTCAGCACAAGCTGCACTGCTTATGCGCCATGCCCAGGGTACCTTGCATCACATCATGCTGCCTCCCACTTGAGCTCTGCCTCTGCATACACTGCATGAAGGAAGCATGAGGCCCTTTTCACCAGCAGGAAATAAGGACTGTACTGGACCCAGTAGCCTTTACAGGAAGTAGACAATGCTGTTGAACTGCAGCAGACTCATGGAGACCCCATGGAGTTCCTCCTCATGGGGATTTCAAGGCAGGAGATGAGCAGAGGTGTCCTTGCCTTCCTCAGCATAGCAACCCCAGTCTTCCTTGGTGGTCTCCTCTTCAAGTACTGATTGTACCTGACCACATTTTGCTTCCAAGTTCTGATAGGACTGGGCTAGGTTGGGTTCTTAGGGCTCCTACCCAGCTGCCTTTGGGGAGAAAGAAAACATCAACCTGAACTCTATCTGAAAGGAGACAAGCGGGTCAGGCAACCAAGCACGGACAAGAAAAGACAAGCCAGCAGTTCATGAAGGACTAGAAAAGGGTTGGCAACTCTGGGTTTGGAAATACCTGGAGACTTTGGGGATGGAACTGGGAGTGGGCAGTTTTGGGAGGGATGGCAATGGAATATAATGCTATGGAGTCCACCCTCCAAAGCAGCCATTTTCTTGAGGGGAACTGATCTCTGTCACCTGGAGGTGAGCTGTAAAACTGAGGGATGCCCAGGTCTCAGCTAGGGCCTGGTATCCATAGACTAGACCCACTAGTCTAGTCTATGCATTCGCTGGCAGGGGCTTCTGGGAATTGTAGTCCACGGACATCTGGAGGGCCGCAGTTTGACTACCCCTGCACTCGTGGCTAGCTAGAAAAGGGGAGATGCTCCAGTTAAAGTATCCAAGGACATGCCTCTGTTCTTCTGGCTGTGACACCCCTGCCTGCAGCCTCACTTTCCTTGGTAGCAGCACAGGTTTGCCACTCTTCGGCAGAATGCCGGTGTAATGGAACAGCGATGGCTCCCCATAAATGCTAATCAAGGCTAGTGTAGAAGTGGCGATGTTGTGACTCTTCCAAATGATGTCAACGGGAGGTTTTTAAAAATTATTCCTTTCAGTGTATTTCCACATGGGCACATATATTTTGTATGCCTTCACAATGCATTTTATGAAGCGCATAAAATACCCGATAGAAATTATCTATTCCCCTAGCGCAGCCTGTCTCTTTTTGGCAAAGAGATAACAAGGATCTATTTCATTTTTTTCCCCGTGTTTGCTACCGGAAGCCCCGGCTATAAATTGAGAAATTATGCTCTATTGTAAAAAAATCCCTTTTTAAAAACATTGTGTTGTAAGCCACAGAACCACCCTGAATGGGAAACACAACACAAAGCAAAGGTGGGTCGTCTTGATTGTTGGTTCTGCCAAAAGGATCTGGTGCTGGAGGTTTCGGGTTTGCTGAGACTGCCCAAACCCCGTGTATTCTCAGCTCATTGCCTGAATCTGAAGGAAAAACAATTAGTCCCCATGTAAAGGGTGGGGCCTTACAGGAGAGCTTGAAGCGAGCTGCCTCTGTGACTGGCAGGCCTCTGTGCAGCACAGATATTTCATTCTCTGTCTAATTCATAATCCGCAGTCACGGCTGGGTGACTCCAGAAATTAAACCGTTCTTCCCCCCTGAAAGGATGCCTTCCCCCACTGGTCAGTCAAGTGGAGCTGCTGCCACCACTGGGAGATTGCGTGAGTGTTTGGCAAGGGGTTGGCAGGGGGGAGAGGGGGATGCAGCTATTGGGAATGAGTGAGTTTGTGACTTCACCTTTCACGAGCATCAAATTAATAGTCTCCCAAGAGCTCTGGTGAATGAGACCAGCAAGCTGTGCAATTACAGGGCTGTGTGGTATTAATTAGTCAATTGCCTTTGCTGCAGAGAAAAGCCACCTAGTGCTCCGGTGGGAGGGAGACGCTCTGAAGTGGAATGCCAAAACGCTGCCTGGCATTCATGCCTGAGACTGGTAGCCTCGATGTCAGGCACCCCTGCTGGGTAGAAATGAAAGCTGTGGAGTTGGCATGGATCTCCATGAGTTGTAGTGAGGGGACCTCAAGATTGGTATTATATTGATTGACCAGGATTAAATAGAAATATTTATTCATACTGAAGCAAAATAGCCCAGAATGCTACCTGTTTATTAACCTCACAAGGGGACCTAACCCAAATGTAATGGTGCACAACTTTTTGTAAGGAACTGAGTAGGACAAATGCAATCAGTATTTTTGGCAATCCAATATTGTCTGTGATTGCATTCTGTTTGATATGTGTGTGTATTTGTATGCCGCCCCCCTCTTAGGCTCGGGGCAGCTCCCAGAAGGTAAAATGCAATACAATACATAATATAATAAATAATATCAACTTTAAAATTCAATTCAACATTAGTTATAACAATCAGTAGCACCCGCCTGCATAAACCATCTCTCTGCGTCATCTATTTTTTCAGGATTATGAGGAGCAGGAACGGAACAATGAAGACAGATTCAGTAGGTGCAATAGGAACTTCATCCAGCCACAGCACTAAGCCCATCTGCACACCAAATGGAAGGATCTCAAATACCATTTCTAGCAAACATTTCCTCCAATTATTGCACTAATGGGAGACCTTGCGGACGTCTTTGTTTATGCTTTATAAAAATGAACCAAGTTTGCTGAGTCATTCAGAGGCTATTGTTTATCTGTTATTCGTACCTACTACCTGGGCAGGCCAATGTTTTGTGGGTGGTGGGGCGGGAGAGAGGACAGAGGCCTAGGGTGTCCCCCCCCCCATAATAGGCAGTCTACCTGCCCTAAGGCAGACGACGAGGCTCAAGGTTTCCCACCTTGAAACAAATGCAAGCAAAAGGCAATAGATTGGTGATGAAGAAGGATCAAATCCTCAATCTTAATTATTCACCAAATTGCTTCCCAACACCACAGTAAAATGCCTGCATATTATCACATAGCCCTGGATTCCCCTCTCTCCACACTATGCTGCACTGCTGCTCTGGTCAGAATGGCACAGTTGAAATCAGTCAGCTAGAAATGAAGAATGCGCTTATAAAGGCTCTTAGAATTTGGGGTTTGTCTGAATAGCCCTTTGTGACATCAGTGGCTGATGATCTGTGGATTTGCAGCATTTTTTTTGTGGATACTCGATTGCACAGAGGGTTTTTTTTGGAGGGGGGAGATCCTATCCAGATTGGTTCAGTGAGCTTCAAATCATTTAGTGTGAACCAAACAGAGCAAGTGATCCATTAATATCTGAACAGCACAATCAAATGTGGTAAGTTCTACTGTTGATAATAAAGAAGGAAGTACAGTGTAAGATAATCAAAACAAAAAGAGTGAAAGCACACACTGTAACTGAAAAAATAAAATTCACTACGTATTATATAACACAGTCAAAGACACACACAGAAAGAAAGAATATCTTGCACATAAAACAAATACACATAACAGAACACAAAAAGTTATGCATGCAGAGCTGATCAAAATGTTGACAGACATGCAGAATACAATAAATCTTGCATTTAGACCAGAAGGCTTTCATGCAGGCCAAAGACAGAAATCCAGATATGGTCCTGATTCATTTCCCACTTCTTCAGAGAATATACCTTTATGTGAATGTTATGTGAATATAAGTACTGTATTTCTATATCTTCAGTTGAAAAGCTTCATAGACAATTCCATAAAAGATAAATTCTGGAATCCTCAAGGTTCCTGTACACTTGTACAAGCACCATGATTTTCAGCAGCCCTAAGAGCTTCTCATCGATACATTCTACTGTTGAACAACATTTGCGGCAAACTTCATGACATCCCTAGCATGAACACCAAGACAGAGATCAAGGATTCTCTCTCTGTATGTGACTGCATTAGCGAAAAGTTTCTCTGAGGTACACATGCAAGGACATGTATATGTGAGCCATGCTGCCAAGGGAACATGCCTGTGGATTTTCCTTCTTGCACAGGGACTTCACTGGTTTTTGTGGCCAAGTGTTAGCCACTGGGAAGTAATATTTGCTTAAGTCAAGAGACTGAGAATACAGGTGAGCCCATGCAGAAGCAGGAGAAGAACAGGAGAAATGGCAATCCCACGACACTCTTCTTGGAGGGCAGCATGGGTGAATGAATACACCTGGCCTGATGTCCATATTAAAGTCAAGGAGAGCTGTGAGTGTCCAACCCTGTTGACTGCATGAAAGCAGCACAGCTGCAGAGCAGCCAGGTCACTGAAGATTTTGCGTGCTTGGCCATAAAAGTTATCAACACCCATGTTCTCCAAAAGCAAATATGCTTTCCATAAAACTTTATAACTCCGTTTCCCATGACCCAACCCTATGATCTCATAGCCCCATGTATGGTTAATGGGAAATCTTGCCAGTGTTCTTTGTTCTCTTCTATTGCTAAGGTCCAGATTCTCAGCTGTGTATATCTCTGTGGCATGGAGAAGGGATCCAATGGATTCTTGGGCACTGAAACACGGAAACAGTCTTAAGCCACCCCAATCAGTAAATTCACGTAATGTGTAGTAATGAGCATGAACCATGAAAATGCAGTTCAGTTTGTGGCTTGTGATGTGCCCAGTTTGTGAACCATGAACAGACACAGACATTTAGGGGCCAAATGAACCAGTTCATGAGGTTTATGGTTCACTAGAACAGACCTCCCCCTGCCCCCATAGCATGCTAGAAACACCAAACTCAGGGGATCTCTGACTGACTCTCCTCTACCTGCCCTACAAAGTTGGTGAGGATTGGATTCACAGGGTTTGAGTTATGGACCCCCAAGGAAGGTGTCCCCAGGAAAGTGCTTTCTGGGGAAATAACCTTCATACACCTACTCTACCCCATCTTTCTTCAGAGGTCCAATCAAGGAACCTTCTCCCCTCCCGCCTCCCTATTTTGCCTCAGAGGAAGAAGAAAGATCTTCCTAAGCAAGGAACCATTACCAGACTACAAAATAACCAGCTTTCCGAATCCTAGGACTTTCCTTCCCCATGAAGTTACTAAACAAAAAACTGTCTCAAGCTCCATCTCTTCACTGAGTGAGATCCCTCCTTGGAGTCCAGGAAGCCTGCTCTTTGAGGGCTTTGGCTACATAAGATGTGCATCATGAGCCTTCCCCTCATACCTTCAGCCCTATACCACCTGAGCTTTCATAGTTGTCACCTGAGTGAGCTCAACCTGTAATGCATTGTCTCCTTGCTACTGGTGATATCATACCCGATGACCAAGCTGCAGAGATGTCCTTGTGTTGTGGAGATGGAGGACAACTATGCTTGCCAGCTTCCAGGTGCGGCCTATAAATCTCCAGCCTACAGAAATCAGGTTCCCTGGATGCAATGGCTACTTTGGGGGATGTCCCTCCCCTTCCCAAACTCCTCTTTCTCCAGGTTTCACTCACAAATCTCCAGGAATTTCCCACCCTTCAGTTGGCTACCCTAAACAGCAGTAATGCAGTGGGGACAACACTCTACTTCCTGGCATCTCAGTCTTCATTGTTTATTCTGCTGATGGAATCTCATGGTTGTTGTTACTAAGAAGTTCTGTTCACCCTCAGCAGGTTCACCAGACACTTTGGCAACTAAGGGGTTGGCTGGTGCACAGACTCTAGGTTGCTGATACCTGTTTTAGCAGCTTCTCCTCGTACCTCAATCTTTAAAGATTTTTCAGAGGCCATGGTCCTAATAAGCTTCACTCTTCTCTCTCTCTCTTTGGTAGTGGGAGTGACTAATGTAGCAGAGCAACAGAACCTCAATATTACTGTGACTGCCTGTTATGCTTTTCCCACATGTTTTCACGTGCACATATTTGAAGCCAGATATGAGTCATGCAACATTTGTCATTTATACCAAAATAAACAAAGATTGATTATTCAGTGTCTGAGCATCTGTCATTGATCATAAGAAGCTGAACTGTGTAGACTCTCTCCATGGGTATACAGTAGTGCTGGGGCAGTCATCTGGCTTTCCCCAAATGTTCCTAAGACCTACTGGCACCCCAGACATATAAAAGTCTTCATACAGTTGTTGCACGCATCACCCCTTTTAGGTTTCTAGCAGAGTAGTATATCTTGAGTGAATAATACCAAAGGTTTTCAAGAATTACTGATAAAATGGCAGAATGATGGCTAAGAAGAGGTACATATGATGTTACCTTCCACAAGCCAGGACTTTTGTCCTAACTAGGCTAGACAACTCCAGCTTTGGTGTTGTTCAGCTTTGGAGGAGCTTTTGGTGCAGTACCTGAAGAGGGCAGAGTTTGGAGAAGAGGAGGGAGCTCACTGGGGTTATGATGTTATAGACTCTGCCCACCAAAAATGCCATTTCCTCCAGGGCAAATGATCCCTGGAGATTGGTTGTAATCATGGGAGCCCACCAAGCCCACACGTGAAGGTGGGAAACCCTGTAACTCCTGTCACCTCAGGGTGTTTAACTGGACAAGTTAGAAGCTGAATCGAGGACCTCCTGTTTGTACAACCAGTGCTCTGCCACTGAGTCGCATCCCCTCCCTTGTACAACTTTCCCACTAAAAAAAAAAAAAGCCTTTGTTGAAATACTAATTCAGAAACAAGAAATGGTCAACCATCAACCAAACCAGTAGTCATCTAAACCTGGTAATGAGCACACTCAATTTCAAACTAGTTGTTATGTGGGACACTTAATGTCTAGTTTGGTTTAGAGTGTTGACCCCTTTCTACATAAAGAATTACCTTGTTGGCTCAGATTAACGTCCATCAGCCCCAAATCCTGTTTTAATGCTGACCATGCTAACAGACCTAGAAGCATCAGGCAGGAAGGTAACAGAGACACCTGTTGCTGCACCCCAGCACCTAATATTCAGAAAGAGACAGTCCCAACAACACAGTGGTCCACCATGGCTTACCACTGTTGATGGACATATCTACCATGCAGTTCTCTAATCCATTTTAAATCCATTTTAAGCCATCAGTCTCTACCATATCCTGTTTGCTCAATCAATCTTCCATTTTCCAGTCCTATAAGGGGGCACCCAAGACAGCGCACAGCAATTCAAATATTTAGAACAGCTAAGAGATCATAGTATAAGGAGGAGAATGGAAACATCAATAATCAATTAATCTGGAACATAATTTTTTTCTCCAGAAAGCCAGAAAAGGCACCTGCCTCATCTCTGAGGGAGAGAATTCCAGAACCTGGTGCAGTAGGCTAAAAGGACCTTCCCATGAGTCCCTGCCAATCACATTTCACAAAAGGCAGGTTCTCCATTAATTCATCTCAGGGCTTGGGCAAGCTAATATGGAAGGAAACAGTCCTGTATATAGTGTGGGTCAAAACTGTTTTAGGGTTTTAATGTTTAATGTCTGTATTAGGCTTGGAAGCAAACTGGACAATGAAGATGTTAAAAAACTGCTTTTTCATACATTTAAAATAATAAAACTGTTCATTTAGAATTTATATTCCAAGTTTACATGCTTAGACTGAACTACAGGGAAGCTTTTGGCCTTGCAGTCAGAGAGCTAAAGAATCAGGTACAACCGTTAGATGTTTGTAACTATTTAACTGCTCTATTAAGATACATCATGTGGTTAACAGAATCTGCATTATGCATGAAGGAAGACATGAGACATCAAGGCTAATCCAGTAATTTCTGTGTTACTGAACCCTCCAAATCTAATGAAAAACTCCTAGAATTTATAATCTCTGTAATCCTTCACGACAGTGCTTACCCTGCTTAATATAGGATTACGGTTAATTATCTTACCAGTTCCAAGAACAAAATAATAAAGTGAATTGGTCAGTCCTTTACTTCCTCAGAGCAGGCAGGCTGAGACATTTTTGATGGCAATTTCTGACTCTGTCAGCAGAGAGACAGAGAGAGAGAGAGAGAGAGAGAGAGAGAGGAAATAGAACAGGTGGATAAAAACTGAGAGTGACAGGTACAAAGACAAAGGAGTCATTCTGCTAGCACTAGGAAACAGGGGTATGTTTGTATGGAGGGCATTAGGGATGTTATCTGGGAGCCAAAGGAGGAAGGTAGCCCCCAAAAAGTCTGGGAACCATTGTTCTAGAAGCTTCTAACCAAGCTGGAGATTTTCCATTTCTTGTCAATCCATGATGTTCCATCAGTTTATACCATGATCTTGCCCACCCCCATTATTCTGTTCAGGTAGTCAACAAGACCATCAACATTTTCCTTTGTTGTACCATTCTCTCCCATCCCATTGTTTAGTCCAAACAGCTTCTCATCTTCTTATCTGGGAGATGATTTGACCAATAATAGGGAAATTGCCCCTTTTATTATATAACCTCACTTTGTTACAAACAAATGGTGTCCCTCAATATGACCATATCTTCTTAGACTTGTCTCTACCAGCCAAAAATAGGAAGCAGGAACTACGTACAAGGGGGTGTAGAACAATGCTCAAGTCACAGAAGACTTTGAAACTGCCCACATGTCCCTCAGCCTGCAACCTCCATCTCATGGAAACTAATGCAGAGTGGTTGTAAGAAGAGGTGAAATAAATTCATTATAACAGGCTCCAGTAAGGCCTCTACCTTCTGAATTATGAACCACCTTCACTGGCAGGAACCACCTTCACTGGCAGGAACCACCTTCACTGGCAGGAACCACCTTCACTGGCAAGAACCATTTTCCAAACCACCTTCACTGGCAGGTCCATGAAGCAGAGCATGTTTCAGTAATCTAATTGCTTTAGCAGGTAGACCAGCCAAAATTAGAAGCAGCAGTTCTGGGTCTTTCGGCTGCCTATTGTTCCATGGCCATCCAAGAAAAGCCCCAAACTACATACTTTCTACTTTATTGGGAGTTTAGCCCCATTCAAGGCAGGCTGTACATCTACTCCTGAATCGACCTTATTTCCAACTCTCAGCCTCTCCATTTTATCTGGATTAAAGTTCACTGTATTCACTGAAATCCGGTCCTTTATCCAACCACTGGTTCACTGCTTTCAATGCCTCCCTACATTTAATGGAAAGAAGAGAGTTATGGTAATTGGCAATCCAAAATTCAAGATAATCTCTCCCAGCAGTTTCATATAGATGTTCCAAAATGCAAAGAACCTTGTAAAACTCCATCTGCCAATGGCCAAGGAGCTATCATTGCTCAGCAACGTTTTTTGGGACTTGCTCTCCTGGAAGATGGTGCTGCTACTCAATTGACTGTGCAAGGAACAGGATACCAGAGAGTCACTCCATTCTTCCCACTAGAAAGCAGACATTTTTTCTGCCACGTGATCTCTTTTTCATCTCTCCCTCCCAGCTATTAAAGATCATGGCAGGTGGTAGGTTTTTTTCCTAACACACTGAAGCATTTGGTCACTGGCTTCCACAAATAGGAAAACTTTTGGATTTATTCATGGACACCTGTCTGAGGATGTCATTCCCTCAGCTGACAAAACCGCCTGAAGTTTTCAGTTCCATAAATCTGAGCGTCTCGGACATTATAATTCTTCTTTATAGGTTCTTTCCATCTCATAAATAAACCTCATTCCATATGTACATACGGCAAGAGGAAAGGGTGATTTGCAGTGCAGAGCTGCTTGAGATGGTATTGCCTCACCACTTGACATAACGTCCCAGGAAGATTTCTAACCCCTGATTGTACCGGGAAGAAATTCTTCTCATGTCCCATTCCTTCCCCTGGCCAGAAGTCTCTGCTGCCTGATCACCTCTACCTTGGGAAATGATATACCAGACTTCAGAAGCTTAAATGAGTTTGGATAGATTAGTTAAGAACTGGAGTAGGATCTATTATTATTGAATTCTGCCCCATTTTTCAAGGATATGACCATTTACACACTGGGAACTTCACTGCCCGAGCTCCTATGCAGGAATACAAATTGGGAGCGGACGAGGTGCACCAGGCCAAATGCTCCCCCATGTCGGTGCAGGAAGAGGTGGGACAACCTGCCACAATTAAACTCCAACCTGCTGCCTGGCATGAAACCTCCAGTGCATAAGTGGTCAATGAGAGTAGCACATGGTTCTCCCCTCCCATTTGTATCCTCCAAATAACCTTGTGACATAGAACGGGCTGCCCAAACTCAGCCTGTCATGATGACAGAGAAAGGATCTAGTCTACCCTAGAATATGGAATGGGCAAAAATACAGTTCCAATGCAAATCTTCAGTAGGTCTACCATGCACAGCAGAAAATCTGGGGAGAGTTCAGAATGTACCTTAAAACAGGACTATTGCAGGGTTTTGTCCCATAGGGTGAATGCAACTTTTCCCTACTTTGCCACTGTTGATGTTTATACTTCCCTCCCATCAAATGCTGGTGTAGTCATTGTTGGTGATACTCTTCTGGTAAGGACCGGACCAAGAGATGCTCAAACATCCACTGTTCCAGTTCACATCTTGTTTTCGAGTTGCAAGCAGAAATCTGAATTTCGATGACTGGTTCAGCTGCCTATCCTCTTTAGCTCCTGTCTGATCCGCAGCTTCAAATACAGTTAAGTTCAACTGCTGAATATATTTATGGTGAAATTCAGCATTCCTGGCCTGAACAAAGTCTTAGACCAGGGTTCCCAGCAACCAGTCTCTGTGCACAACTGGTATCAACACATTTCGGATACTTACAGAAAAGTGAGCATGATAGATAATACAACAGATAATCTTCCCCAGGGATACAGAATGTCCCTTTCCCTCTTTTTTCTAGATGAGCTGCTTTTGCTAAATTTGTGACAAGTATTGACTGTTCATTTTTGATTAGAAGCAAGAAGCCGGGGGCCCTGGAGGGATTGTGGGAGGGGGATTACAAAATTCTCCCACAATTTCCTCTCTGTCATTATTTTGCCTCTTTAACTGACTCTCAGCTGCTCTAAACCATAGCATGCCATCTGAAGCATTTGTTTTGTTTTGCCTTTCGATTAATTAACAAAATCACTGTATGTACTCAGGGAATGCCTCTCGAATGTTGAAATTCCTACGTTGTCTGTAAGTGGCATGATTTTACAACATTTACGATTGACGCAGAACACTCACTTCAGGCTCAGATACAATAATCAGAAGATAACAGCAATGATATAAATTTTCTTTACTTCAGACAGATATCTACTCTCACCAAAATGACATATGTCTGGAACAACAGCTTAAGATTCCTTGTTATCATGTTTCATGGACACCTTCTGCTTTCTTTCTTTTTTTTTTAAAGTATTACCGGTTGTGCTCACTTTTCTGTAAGTATCCCAAATGTGTTGACACCAGTCTGGTTTCCGGTGCCAGACAAGATCTCAGAGGTCCACAACACAGACCATATAATGCCCTGACTCTCCAAGTCACATGAAAAAGATGTTTTGTAAATGTAGAGAAGCCTGAGAGGCATAAGATTTCAACCATGTGCTAATTTTAAAGTGACTTCTATGATTTTAGAGGAAACAATATTCAGAGGAGGTTTATGCTGTATGGTTGACCACAAATCTTCTGAGATATCTTGTCCAAAGTTGGCCTCCCATAATGCTTTTAAACCACCAGTGTTACCACAAGAAAATTTTATTAATAAGTTGTAAATAATGTACAAAACAAAATATGTAGGGTTTTTTATTAATATGAAGCCGTAAAAATTCAAACTCCCTAAGCAGAACAAGCAGCCTGTTGAAGAGCTCCTGGAACTGTGTAGAAATGTTTGATCTGATGAATCTGGAAACAGGAATAATTTGTGTTGTGATTTTAAAGATATTTGCTTACATAATACAGGGTAGCTACTGTCAAGTAGATTCCCTAGTGCACAGTCCTTGAGATCCCCATGGTACCAGCTGTTTGCAAATGCAGCCTGTCAACTTCCTTTCCAGAAGACTGGATAAAAACACATATAATGAGAAGGGCTTAAGTCACCTACCAGTTTGACCTGCATCCTACTCACGGTTGCAAGTCATGGAATCTGAAGGTTTCACAGGTGGCTGACTGCAACAGAACAGCTCATACACGTATGTTTGGGGTGGGGCAGAGAATGTACATGTGGGATTGCAGATTGCTTTGTCCCAGCTGCTACCACCACTACATCTGGCACTGAAGTTCTCTGTATCCCTGAATGGATCTCAATGCATCCTTTTTAAAAAGGATCTATAGGAGATCAACAAAGGTACAAGCCAGCTAGCCTAGTCTCCGTGGTGGATCAATGAGCAGAAACTGCCATAAAAAAGAGAATGAAGTGCATAGAAGAATGAATTTTATAGAGGCACTATTTATTTGTTTATTTATATTTGGGTTTATCCACCACCACTCCCGGAACCAGTTCGGTTTGTGGTGGTTTACAATAAGAGAATAAACCCCCATAAACAAGAATGACAATAGTCCTTGATGGCGGGTAAAATACCGTCCCACTACCCCGACTGCAGCCTATAACACCAGGGCACACCGGTCCCCAATATCCACCATCATCTTTGCAAGATCAGCATGGCTTCTGTGAAGGAAGGTTCTATCTCACCAACTTTTGGGAGTTCTCTGAGAAGGTTAGTCAACATGTTGACGTGAGTAATCTGATGGACATTATATACTTGGACTAACAAAAAGCTGTTGATAAATCCCTCACCAAAGTTTAGCAGTTATGAGAGATTAATGAAATGACAGGAACTACTGACAACCAGTCATGGGGATTCTCCCTGGTTGGGCTCTTTGAGGCAGAGTTGCTGGGCTGAACTTCCTCCTTCTCCCAAGCTTCTTCCACCCTATGTTCCCTCTGGCTACATCTATTGGCCTGTAGCTCTGCATTTCTTTGCAGAGCTTGCACTTCCATTGTGAAAGAACTGCATTCCGGACAGCAATGCTGCCTTCTATCTAGAGTTACAGATACAGGTCAGCTCAGACTCCCCTTTATTTCAGAGAAGATGCAACTTGGTGGTGATGTTCACCTGCCACCTCTCTGCCAAGGCTACAAAGTGGTTCTGCTACCTCTCTGTCCCCTCCTGGGGCCTGGGATATGCCCTGACAGTCCTGCTAACTGCTCCAGCGGTTTGCCATGCAGGGCACAGCTTGTGAAGGATGGAAGAGGACAAGTGTTGGTGTCTCTGGGCAGTGCTAACAATTCTTTGGCCTCTGTGGAGATAACCAGGAACAGATCAGGGAAGGAGGCTCTGAAACCCCCAGTGATGTCCTGCTAGGGCCGGGCTTCAGTGGACTAGCAGTATGGGTTTGGGGTTCTGTGGTAGGTAGGGGATGGAGGACTTCTTCCCCTCAAGATGAACACTCTTTGCACCTACTTTCCCCCTCATGGCACACAGAGGTATGAAGTGTATAAATGTGGGAGACCTTTTTTTTTTGGTGTGTGGGGGGGTCCATAACTGGGATTCCAGAAATGTAATCCACCCCCAACTTGGAGAGACTGTAAAGAAGCCAATCCTAATATGCAATATGGTAACAACCTAGTGGGACATCTGTTACTTAGGAACATATGTGAAATAGTCCCCTTGCATCATTTTGATGTCAGGCAAGCAACTTTAAGCAGTCTTTCTTTATTATGCAAGACAGTCTGAATCACTAAAAATGGAAAACTCAGATTTCCCATGAGAAAATAATCTTGCATTGATAGTGCTGCGGATTAACATATTTCCAAACAAACAGAAGCAAACAAACTTTTTTGAAACGTCCAATTGAATTATTTCCATTATTCTACAATTGACAAGGACACAAAACCAACTCCAAGTTTTACCAAGCACGCTACTTCCATTCACATCAATGGAGAAACTGTGTGGAGAATCTCTCAGGAATGAATGGAAACTGCACAGCAGCAGTGCTCCCAGTACTACAAAATATGGTTAATGCATTACGAAATGTTCTTCAAAGCCACTTCTCTGCTTGCTTCAGATTCCATTTTGGACAAGCTGAGTTTTATTTTGTATAGTCAAAACACACATTTTATTAGAGCTGAAACCCAACCTCTTGGAGGACCTGGTGATGTCATCAGACGGCAGTGAGATTGATCCAGAGTAACAGGGGGACAACTGGAGGTGCCAACTCCAATTTGAGAATCTATGGGGATTCAAGGATGGTACCTGAGGAGGATGGAGATGGGCTGGGAGTATAATGGCATTATTTATTCCCTATAGCCCACCCTTCAAAGTGGCCATTTCTTACAGAGGAACTAATCTCTGAATCTCCCCCTCTCTCTAGTCAACTGAGGACCCACACTTTGAGCCTGCACCTGACATTTCCCCCCCAAAAACACTTTCCTGGGGTGCATCTTATTTGGGGAGCTATAACCTGGACCTCTTGGGTTGATAAATATTCTCTGGACCTGTGTGTTTCAGCCCTAAGGAGGGGGAGGGAGGCCCGGAACGTTGTGAGCATGCTTCCCCTGCTTGTGTGATGTGGAGAGGGTGCCTGCAAAGCTGTGATGGGGTTACTTTGGAGGGGCCTCTGTTGGAACTCTGGGGATGTCTACCTTTCTGTCATTCAGAACCTGCTTTTGCAGGCTGGGGAGAGGCTTCAGTGAGCACAGAGGGAATGCTTGCCTCAACAGGGTGAAGCCCCCTGTGTGTTTGGCATTTGTTGCTTGCAGGGGGTCCATTTGATACCCTTTTGAATTGTTGCCTCCAAGCACTTTCCTGGAGGCAGCTTCTTTGGAGAGCCATAAATCAGAGTCCCTAATCTGCACATAATTTAGGGCAGGGGTAGTCAACCTGTGGTCCTCCAGATGTTCATGGACTACAATTCCCATGAGCCCCTGCCAACAAATGCTAGCAGGGGCTCATTGGAATTGTAGTCCATGAACATCTGGAGGACCACAGGTTGGCTACCCCTGATTTAGGGCATGTAGAGTAGGATCAGGGGGAGGTCCTTGGCAATTTTGATGCCTCTAGTGCAGCCTTTTTTCAAGCTTGTTACCATGGAGGAACCCCATAAGTGATGTCAACTAGCCATGCCTCCCAGCTCTCCCTAGCTGCCCCCCCAGAAGTGACATGTCACAGGAAGGCTTTGTCTTCAGTATAAAAGCCTGCATAGTAGAGAAAGAAAACCATCTAGATGGGAGATTCACACACAGAGAGATCCTGATGAACTCTAAACTCTTACCAAAAGAACCCCCTAAAAAAAAGCTCTTGCTTGTTTACATGGCATTGCTTGTACATGGCATTGTCACAAATAAAATAAAATGCTTGTTAAATGAGAAGTTAGTTTCATTTTTGTGTGTGCAGTATGCCAAAAAGCAAACCTCCGTCTGGCTTGTATATCTTCCAGGAAATGTTTGGCCGCTCTGTGAAACATGATGCACAGTTGGGCCATTGGTCTTATCCAATAGGGCTTTGCATCTATGTGTATTGGAGGGAATGGGAGTTTGACATTAAAGGCCAAGGAGCCACTCTGGGCATCCCCTTGGTTTCCAGTGCTTGCATTCCTTTCATGTTACGTGCGTCCCCCTCCCTTCCTGCTTCCTTTACAATTAGTGCAGCTTGACTTGGGATATAAATCTGCAGCCATGAACCACACTGTGATCTGACATGTGTGTGTTTATTCATGCGCAGTTTCTGAGGGTTGCCCTTGATCATCCCCCTCTCTTGTCTTTAATAGCCTCCAGCAGCAGAAATGATGTTGTTTCCTTGCATCCTTGACTTTATCTTGATAAATAATCCAAGGCACTTAGAAGAAATCATGGTCTCTTTGTTTAGAGATTAGAGTGTGAGATGTATTTAAACAGCTCTCAGAGAGAGTTTATAATCCTGAGAGACGAAAATTCCACCAGATTCTGCCCCCACCCCCAAACGGCTGAGTATCATAGCACCTCTGGAAGACTCCTAGAGGCAACCCATCCCTGGCTCCCTTGTCTGGCAGGCAAGCCCATCTAACCAAATTAAGGCCAGTAGACATAATCCAAACTGCAGTGAACCTCAAGCAAGGAGCACAGCAAGTTGACGGTGCAACGCTTGCTCTGCTTGCTTTCTCATTTATTTATCTGGAAGAAAAGCTTGCTTTGGAAATATCCACGAGGTCCAGAAAATGGTGAAGAAGGAATTATTGGGCTCCTTGAAGGTGAGGTTAACTATGAACCCACCTTCAGAGTTTTATTCTTGGGAGTGGGAATATAATGAATGATCTCTCAAAGCAGTGGTTGTATCATTTGCAGGAGCCTAAGGCTGCTTTTGCCCCAGCTAGCCTGATCTCATCAGATCTCAGAATTGAAGCAAAGTCAGCCCTGGCTAGTATTTGGATGGGAGACCACTAAGGAATACCAGGGTCATGAACACAGTTGCCATAAGTCAGCTATGGCTTGATGACACTTTCTGCCACTAAGGCCACTCTTTAGTTACCGTGGTTTCCTAGACTTAAGTAGGGCTGACCTAGAGGAGATGTCTAGAGGGACAAAATTCCAAGAGCCCCATGTCAGTTTCACCTGACTTTGCTTTCTATTGACCATGGCAGAAGAGTGACTCTTGTCTCTTCCATCCTCTTCATAGACAGGATAGCCTGGCTGTGCCTCTTGATGTGTGTCCAGACAGCCCACAAACATACTATGGATAATGTTTGATGGCTTACACCATGATTAAATGGCACATCACCAGGCAAATCACCTACACAATCCTGAGAGAAACTACAACTGAAACAGAAGAAATATGGGAACAAACTTCTTCCCATTGACCTAAGGCAAAGGCAAGCTGAGACAGCCAAAACAGTGGCTCCTATCGGATCCAGTCCAGACTTTAGAACTGTGTAAAACCAGGAATTTGAGGAATGATCACAGTCTTACCCAGCAGGAGCTGAAGATTCATGCAATCAACAAAGCTGTTGATCTTAAACAGATGAGCCTAACAACAATTCATTTACTTACTAATAGCAGTCAAAATATATTTTGCCAACATCAAAAGCACCTGCTGTGTGTGTTGGAGGGGAGAGTGGCAGAGGGACCATGTGCATGCACATGCAGTTACTTTGTTGGTTGTGCTTGTCTGCAAAAAAAGAGAGAAAAAGACCAGATCCTTTAAGTGTGGGAAACTGAGCCTTCCCTAGGGAAAGGCAGATGGTGGAAGAGGCATGATGAAGGCACTCAAAACAGCTGGAGGGGGAATCAATGCCCATCCATATACATGGCCATAAAAATGACTCATCTGTGGGTTTGACATCCCTGTCCTTTTGCGATGAACTCCTTTCAGATCACACTGGGAGGGGAGTTCTGTTGGTGGCCCGCTGAGGCTCTTCCAGTAAACAGAGGACTAATGCCAAGGGCAAAGGGGGGTCTGGCCTGAACATTCTGCTGGTAATCTGCTGTTGGCCCCTAGAGACAGATTCAGACAGAGCAAGCTCCTTGGGAAGGCAGCACTGGAAGGATGGATGCCAGACTGCATCCTTGGTGAGCTGTGAACAAAGCTAAAGCCAATCATATCTATGCATGCACCTGGCTTGGTTTCTATGTACTGTGTCTCCTCCAGCATTCAGGTGCATCTCAGGCATATCTTTTTCCTGTAGAGCAGTCTCCCAGACTGGGGGATAAATTATGATTCCCTCTGCAGGTTCCTTTGTCTTTTCTTTTTCAAAGGGAAGCTCCAGGCTGCTGGGCTACATGACTATTGCAATTGTAATACTACTAGAAGGGAATCTGTGAGCATTTTTGCTGGAGGGAATAATAGCATCTCTCCATGCACACCATTCCTCTCCCACTGTCCATGTTCCTGCTGCCTTCAGTTCCTTTCTCCCTCACCCTTTTCCATTGGTGATTATAAGTTTAATGTATTGGGTACCATTTTAGCTTGCTATGCCAATCTTTAAAAATGCCACCTGAATGCCATGTTCTTTTCCTTTAATTGTGATCTGCACACAGAAATTGCTTTTAATCGAGAGAGTGTTTATCCTCCATTTCAAAAAGATCAGATTTTTTCTCTCTGCAGATTTGTGCATTTCCTGTGTTTACTGAACCCTGCTCTGTAGCCTAGGCTGGCACAGTTGGGCCATTATTTAAAATCAATAAAGGGTCTAGTCCTTGTTGTTAGATATAAAGATGCAGTCTGGATTCATCCCCAATTGGGAGTGGCTTTCTCACCAATGATTGCCCCTTTCAGTTATGCATAATGCCATTCTTACCGTGCACATTTAGTAGTCAAGTGCCTTGCTGGGAGAGGGTCTCTCTGATGCTATATGTATCTGGGGCCTTCATGGGAAAGTGATTTACCATTGACTACCCCTTTGTACCAGTTTGGTGTAGTGGTTAGGAGTGCGGATTTCTAATCTGGCATGCCGGGTTCGAATCTGCACCCTCCCACATGCAGCCAGCTGGGTGACCTTGGGCTCGCCACGGCACTGAAAAACTGTTCTGACCGAGCAGTGATATCAGGGCTCTCTCAGCCTCACCCACCTCACAGGGTGTCTGTTGTGGGGAGAGAAAAGGGAAGGCGACTGTAAGCCGCTTTGAGCCTCCTTCGGGTAGAGAAAAGCAGCATATAAGAACCAACTCCTCCTCCTCCTCCTCCTCCTCCTCCTCCTCCTCCTCCTCCTCTTCATGGCCATTGTGCTCCACTGTTCACAGCCCTTTCTTTTCTGTGCCCATTCACTTAGGCTCATAATACATCCTGCATCTGATAACATAGTTGGAGAGGCCATGAAAGCAGATGCCACCAGAAATCAGTCAGCCTTTAAGGGGCTACAAAACTCTTGGGTTAATTTGAAAAGGGCATAGTTAGGCATGCTCTGAATGTATGTCAGAAGCAATATTTGTAAGGTCCACTGGAAAAGCCAGTCCCTCGATGTCATCATTGAACCATCATACAAAGAGAAAGCATCAGGAATAATGCATCTAATGGAATACACCACCCCAGAGTCAAATAATGACATTAGGGTTTAAACTTAGTTCAGTACCAATGACTCTCACCATGGTGGAGGCAGGGAATGGGAACTGTACTTTTATTTAATTTTGGTTTTGTTGTTTGCATATTTCTATGCCTCTTTTCTCCCCAAAGGGACATGAGTTGGGTAACAGAGCTGCTTTAAACAATGTATTTTAAATA
The DNA here is from genome assembly GCF_049243985.1 of Paroedura picta. Taxonomy (NCBI): domain Eukaryota; kingdom Metazoa; phylum Chordata; class Lepidosauria; order Squamata; family Gekkonidae; genus Paroedura; species Paroedura picta. Next base: position 26,736,516 of record NC_135380.1, read on the forward strand.
AATATACAGAGAAAACTCAAAACTATCCTGATCTGGTCTCAATCCTCCAAGCTACCTAAAGCAGCCCCTATGCTGCAAGCCACAGTATAAGAGACAAGGACAAAGAACCTCTTAGATTCTGCCCTCTTGTTCATGCCCAGAGCCTCGCACCTCTGGCCATGCCCATCCTAGGAGCTGCAAGGATAAACAAACTCTGCCCTTGTGACTGTAATAGCATGCTGGGGTGCATAACTAGGGAAAACAGCTCAGTGGCACAGTTCATGTAAAAGGTTCCAGGGTCAGTCCAAAGCATTTCAAATTAAAAGGACTTCAGTTAGCAGCATTAGGAAAATTTCCTGCCTGAAATTCTAGAGTGAGATTGCCAATTAGTATAAGCTACATGGACCAATCATATGTTCTGAAACAGAGGTAGTCAAACTGCGGCCCTCCAGATGTCCATGGACTACAATTCCCATGAGCCCCTGCCAGCGAATGCTGGCAGGGGCTCATGGGAATTGTAGTCCATGGACATCTGGAGGGCCGCAGTTTGACCACCCCTGTTCTAAAAGGACCAGGCTGGGCTTCATCATTGACAGGCTCCTTCTAGGAATTCCTGGTGTTTTTTTGCAAACAAGAGGAGAGGTTGTGGGGTGAGAAAGGGCAGGGGGACATGGTCAGCTGTCATTGCTTCCTGTACAAGCCACCTGCCTCCTTCTTAGCTCTTAAAGAAAGAAACAGGCACTGAGAGAAACACCAAGCAACACCTTCCCAATTGCTCCACTTTGTAAATGTCCACTTCACTCTGCTGGATGTTGCTAAGTCCCCTCTGAACTTGCCGCATCGGAAGGTGAATAAATAAATCTACGGACAGAAATTGATTTTTAAAAAATGAAGCCTACACACAAAACCCAACAACCCATGGGAACAAACGTCTGTTTTTCATAGCACCCCCCAAAAAAAAATCAATGGAAAAAGTAGGGGTGTTAAAACAGAGGGCTACTAAAACTCCAAATAATTAGGCAATTGTGCTAAGTGAATGTCTTATTTAGAACTGTCTCAGCAGTATGTCATGGCAAGGCAGACTCTAATCTCAACAGAGCAGGAAATGTAGCCGTTTCCAGGTGAGCAAGCAGAAAGCCTTTTGCTTTTGTATGAAGAACTTGGGGGAGGGAAGGCAGCAGCTGCTCTGGTGGTAGCAAGAGCAACATACAGCTGTCATTTTGCCCAGGCGGAATGAACAGCAAAGGAAAGGAATTATGCCACACAAGATACCTGTTACAGTAATGTGCACTGGGAGCCCAGGAGCTGACTGTACGGGGAGTGCATGCTACACTAGATGTGTACAGTCACCATGCTGACTGTACAACAAGGGCCATACTATTGGCATAGAGCCTTAGTGCATGTGAATGCGAACACCATAGTCCATTCTGCACGTAACAAGACTGTACACACATGGCTGCCTCTGTCATGCAGCATGGCAAACATGGATCTTGCCAGTTAGCGAGCATCAGGGCTAACCTATCCTCCCTAACCCTTAAGAGGGAGACTCCTTGATCCAGAATCTGATCTGTTCTTAGCTGAGCTGTTGGCTGTTTTGTTAGCAGAGCTTTTTATTCATAGAATCATAGAATCATAGAGTTGGAAGGGGCCATACAGGCCATCTCGTCCAACCCCCTGCTCAACGCAGGATCAGCCCTAAGCATCCTAAAGGATCCAAGAAAAGTGTGTATCCAACCTTTGCTTGAAGACTGCCAGTGAGTTGCCTTCATGTTGTCTGGAGATTGTCCGATGTTCTTGCTTCTGCTGACCTGGCTATGCTAACCCACACCTCTGTAACCCCTGAGGTGGATTACTGCAACATGCTCTTTGTGGGACTAACTCTTGAAGGTATCCCAGAAATTTCAATTAGTGCAGAAATCAGTGGCTGAAGGCTGTTGCATATAATTCCTGTTCACAAATCACCATAGTAGCTGCTAGTCTATTCCAAAGCCCAATTTAAATTGCAGAGATCCCCCCAATAAAACCTTAGGGCCCACATACTTTCCCTGTAAAATCCCATACAAATTTCTCCTGACTGTGCTGTCTTGCCGTTAGTTAGTTCCTAATCTGTGAGAACTTGCTCCTTTATCATGATCTCCCCCAACCACTCACCAATTGTAGAACAGGCAACCGGAAGAGGTATACGTAGGCCAAAAGTATCATGTTGTTATTGGGCAATTGTCATGTACTAGGAGCACTTGGATACAATATAATATAGAACTAGAGTTATTCACATGCCTGTGTATCTTTTTGCAAGTTCTGCCTGTAATGGTCGGACCCAAGATTTGAATGTCAAGATGTCCAACAATGAAGTAGCGTTGCCTGTGCTTGCATTCCTTGTGCAAACTTGTGACTAACTCATGTAATTCTGTTCTGTTTTCCTTATGCCACCAACTTTTATTATGTTATTGTGTCCCATCCCTCCCTGAACACTTGGTAAGCACTGAGTTCCCTTGCTTTATGCCATAGTTAGGTGACCTTGCAACCATGCTTATGAAATGGCAACATCTAAATGTGCATTAAAAGAAACACAAGGAGAAACCAGGCATGTTGCGTTGTGAGCTTTTTATCAAATACTTCTCTTCATGGCATGCATTGATAGTTGTGTGGTTACTGTACTGAACTGTCATCTTCTTCCTTTATATACACATGGGAAAAACATTGTCTAAGAAAGACATAGATGAGTATTTATTGACCATCTTGCATCCTTTGCGCTTGCCTTTGATAATACACAGTCCTGCATTCAGCTCCTGTAATGTAACTCTAGCTGTAAGAATGATGTTCCATTTGCCTTGCCCCATTTGTCTCCCCCTCATTTCTCCCAATAAGAAATGAGTTGTCTTCCAAGAGCAATTTCATCTCTTCATGAGCATTCCTCTTGTGGGTGGGACAATGCAAGGGATGTTAAGGGGAAGTTTTCCTACACTCACTGCTCAGTGTGCCCACAGTCCATGTTCACCTCCTGCTCACCCCTATACTGACTTCAGTGTTCTGGTGTCCATAGCAACCCTCATTCCTCTTCCTGCCTTTACTGAGAGCCTATACTTACAGGCCTCACACTGTTAAAATCCTGCCAGCATCCACGAACTCATGAACAACTAAGGCTGAAAATTGGAGGTGGCTGTTGACTGTGTTTAAGGTCTCTTCAACCCTTTCTGAGGCATATTCTGCTAGATTAGGGGGTCTGCAGCTGCAGGTACATGAACTAAACATATAGACCATAAGTTGTCCACCTACACAGGGCAGCCCTTCCTAAAATGTTTTGCGTTGGAATGCACTGAATGGTTGAGTGAACAGAAAAACCTTGACCCAGCCATATTGCGCAGCATGCTTGTTTGTTCAGCATAACAGTCATGTAATTCAATGCTCCTTGTTCAGTACATTCACCCAACGTCGGTAAAAATTAGATGATCAGAATTTAGAACTTCAAAACTTGCCACGGAGCTGATCCTTTTCAGATGCTTTGCAACAGATCCTGTGTGTGGTTAGCCCTGTTTTCAGTATTCTGATGTTTCCAAGACACTCTAAACCTTGTACAGGAGAAGAAAATATGGCATAGGAACCCTGCAGTTACAGATAATACAGAGCAGAAAGAAAGAAAGACCACCCATGCACAGAAGACCATGCAGCAGCCTATCTTGTCTTCTTAGCACCTGCCTTCCCCCTTTTGCATTTAACTCGCATATCTACTCTCTATAGGGCAGGTCTTTTCAAACGTTTGCTGATGGAGGAGCCCCTGGAGTACTTTTCAGGTCTCGAGGAACCCCAGAAATGATGACATGCCCCTTCAGTGAAGGGGGTGCGGAATCAATCATTTACCATTTCCATTGCTGAGAAAGAGATCAGGTCTGTAGAGCAACAGGAGAATGAGCTCCAATGATGTCTAGTGATGTCAGCAGCCACCCAAACTTTGTAACCTCTTCATAACCAGAGCCCTGGTTGGGAATCCCTGCTGTAAGAGAAGAAATCTTTTAAAAGCATATCCAAGGAGCCACTAAGTATGCAGGACCCCCTGCCTTGTACATGAGTGACTCCTATTTGTTGCCTTGTTTAACCATAACTTTGGTACTTGACCATCCATTTTTCCATCCTCTCCATCATTGTCATCATCTCAATCGCCATCATCTTCATTAGCATCATTTTGCTGCTGTTAGCCCAAGAGACCACCTAACTGGATGCTGCTCTGGCCATCAGATTTGTTTGTTTCCCAGACAGCCACCCTGACCAAACTCCCCTGCTCCAAGTAGTCCATTTTGCTTGCTCCATGGAAGAGGCCTCCTTTATGATCCATGCCAGAAAAGGTCCTCTCTTGAAACAGAAGATCTGCGTTGGTAAGATAGGAGGTTACTCTTTTGCTCGCCCCCCCCCCCCCCCGTTTTATTGAGATCACTTGTTTTCCTTCTCAAAGCTTGGAAAGAGCTAGAAGGCTTTTGATTTGTTCTTCAAATGCATGCATGCATTTTTGTTCCATTGTAGTTGAAATTACTCCTAAAAAGATCCAAAGAGGGGCATTGAAAATACATACAAACAGCAACAAAAATATGCACTTGTTTTGAAACAACTTTGAATGCCAGCAGAGAGAAAAGCACAGTTTGCCATGTTTTCCTGCTGCATGAGCTACATTAAGATGAGACTGCCCCAAGTCTTCTATGTAGGGCTGCCAACCTCCAAGTGGGACCTGGAGATTTCTCAGAATTACAATTCACCTCCAGATTATAGAGTTCCCTTGAAGAAAACAGCTGCTTTGGAAGGTGGACACTAATGTATTCCATCCTAATGCATGCAGTCCCTCTCCTCCTCCATGTTCTGTCCCCAAATTTCCCAATCCAGGGTGCCAAATCTACATTTTCTGCTTTCTACTACAGCCGCAGGACCTTCTTTTATGTTCAGCTAAAAAAAAGACATGCCCTTAGCTGACAACCTGATTAAAAACCAATACAAAATTTCTCCACTAGCAGGGAGAAAGTCATTTATTGGCCCTGAAGTGCCCATCAAAGGCATGGAGAAAGGGGTTCCACTGAAGCTCAACAGTCACTGGGAATTCTTGGGAGGGAGCACCTGATTTTGTTGTGATCAGAGCCATCCCATGGTTTCTTGCTATTTGAGGCAACCTAAAATTTTGTAACCTTCCCTTATGGAATCCCCTCCAAATATCTTAGTACAGCATGAACTACAGAATGAGAACACAACAACAGAGCAGTCCTACGGAGATTTTCACCCTTCAATGTGCTCAGAAGGGTGTAACTACATTTAAGATTGTACCACAGGGAATGGCTGGAATGTTGTTATTGTGTTCTGTTTTGCTTTTTGCAATTTCTCAGTTTTAATTTCTCTCTCTCTCTCTCTCTCTCTATTTCCTCACTTTTATGACTTTTTCCATATCCTCGGCATAATAGTGACGATCGATAAGTTCTTGATCCTGTCTGAAAGAGATGAAGATACTATGAAGGAGCTCTTTCTTTTGTCTGTTGACATCACTGGATGACCCCAAGTTCTGTTGTTTTGGGAAAAGAGAGGCAAGCAAAACTTTATTTGGTTTGCTTATACAATGCATAATATGATGAACTTCAGGCATATCCAGCCTTTTCTCTAAACTAAAAACTCACAGCTTTCCTAGCCTTTCCTCATAGAAGATGTGTCCAAAGCTGGGACTGTTTTAGTTGCCTTTATGTCTTCTTTTCTTACTTCTACCCAGTCTTCTCATGGTAGAATGACCAGAACTGCACACACCATATCCCAAGAGTTATCATGCCACAGATCTTCATACACATTAGAATACTAGTGGGTTTGTTTTCAGTCCCTTTCCTAGTAAGCCCTAGCATTTAATCTGCGTTTCTGCATAGGGAGGACCAAAGTAGTCGAGACAGTGTCCTCGTGGCCAACATGCAGATGCTACTGCCATTTAAGTAATTTTAATTGTCCTGCAGCACAGCATGCTGAGGGACTCCTGTACGTACCCACCCTGAGTACCTTGTTTCCCCCTGTACTCTACCTAGTGCTGGGCACAACATTCCCCCTCCCCCGTGATAGTTTTCACACTTTAAAAGACACAGGAGGGAACAAGAGAGTTGCACTATGAACCCCATCATGACCAGGCTTTCATGGCATTTTTAAGATGGCAGCAACATCCTCATGGAGGCCACACCCTCAGTCCTAGATTGGCTCCGAGCCAACCGAGTAAAGAGGGAACATGGTCTTCTTGTCCCACCTTTCCTCTAGTCTCAATCTCCTTTTAATTTCTTGATTGCATTCCGTTTCTATACAGTAGCGTAGAGAGAATACAACAGGAGAGCTACAAATATAAATAAGGTTCTTTGTAAAGGGAGGATAAGGCCACAACTCTCCCTGCAGAAGGTATAAAGAGAAACTAGCTCCTATGTCCAGCTTGACTGAAGGCCTGGTCCACTCCAGAAGTCCCTCAAATCCTTATAGTAAAGTGTGGGGAACTGAAAGCCCTTTGCATCTGCTGACTCACTGATGTGGAAAGGCTGCCAAGTTGCCACTGATCAACTGCTCAGATTGCAGCTCGACGGCACTGGTGCATCTGAGCCCTCCAAGAGCCTGTTCTGCCTAATGTAAGATATTAGCTCCCCCTCCCCACAGCCCTAAGTTTGTTTAGTCTGAAATAGCTCCCATTGATTGTGTTTCTATGTGTAATGCTTGTGGTTGCTGCAAGGATTAAGAGACCTTGTAACTTAGACCATTTGATACTTAAAATGCCACACAACAGACTAATAGATATACAGAAACTGGGTGACTGAACTCCAGCCTTAATTTTTTAAAAAGTTGTTCCTTTGGAAATGTTTAGGCTCTTCTGGCAGCTTTGATGAGCCCCCAATTGGAGACAGGAGCACAACTGGGATCAGCGCCTCTAAGTTCCATGTGTGGGGAGAACAAACTAGAAAACAGCATCTCCATGAATGGCTGCTTCATTTGGTGTCCAACCTTTTGGTCTAGCAAGGTCATAATTATCTCCTTTGACTGGCAGCAGCTCCCAAGATAGTCAAGTCTAGGCTGGGAAATACCTAGACATTTAAGGGAGAAGCTGGGGAAGGTGGAGTTTCAGGAGAGGAAGGAGCTCAGGAGGAATGGGTTGCCATAGATTCTGTCCTCCAAAGCTATCATTTTCTTTGGGTGAATGGATTTGTGTGATCTGGAGATGTATAATTCCAGAACTCCACCCCCAACCCAGCCCCAGATTGGCAGATCTATTAATACCTGTTCATTTTAGTTGGAGATGCAAGGAACTGAACCTGGGGTTTTCTGTACATGCAGCAGATGCTCTACCACCAAGCCATTCCCCTCGCCCCGCCTTTCAGGAGGCATCTGGCCTGCCACTCTTGGAAACAGGATGCAGGACTAGAGAAACCTATTGCTGGGATTTAGCATGCCTCCTCGTATGACCTTATGGTCTTTCCTTCAGTTAAGGAATCTTACAGTTCACCTAGATTGTGACTTCATGCACTCCAAGCATGGTAATAGCTCTATAGATAGATAAATGTAGGTCATGTTGAATGACACAAGTATTTCTCTGGAATGGCTCTGCTGAGAAAGGTGGGCTCTATGGCATTATTCCCCACACAGGTCTCTCAGTTAAACAAATCTCACCCTCCCCAGCTCCACTCCCCAAATCTCCAGGTATTTCCAAACTAGGAGTTGGCAATCTGACCCTACTTAGTATATTGGTCTAGCACCTGTTCTGTTTGCTGACTATCAAAAGGAGTGCCTTTAATTACTGTTTGAGTGTGATGCATCTGCCTTTTTATCCTGCAGGACTCTAAAGAACAATCTAGTCTTGGTGCTCCTTCCCAGCTCTTGGCACAGTCACGGTTCTTGTTAAAAGCACCCTCCCCCCAAAAAAAGACCCTATGTTGACCCTGGCTAAAAGCCCTCATGCTTCTATAGAACATCCTGCTGGGTCAGCAGTACTAGATGTTGTTCCAAATAGCAGCGTAATAGGAGGGAAAGAAGTGTGTGGATTAATTAAGTGGAAAAAAGGGGAAGATCTTTTATTAATGTTACCACTGAGCACTAATGATCAGTTAGCCATCATTATCCTTACTAATGGAGCTGAAAAAGGACAAAATGTTTAAAAGGCTGTTTGGCAGCATAAGAAAAAAGATGGAAGAAAAACCCCTTCTGCACACGGAGGAATAAAAGGCATTTAAAAGCTTGGGCAGATAGAGCTTATAGGATTGCACCTCATCATTAAAGCAGTAGTCAAAATGCTACTCCAAGAACTACCATGTAAAGACATCGTAGTCTCAGGACATCTTAGAAATGAAACCCAACTCTTGCCCTCAACAGTCTCCAGCTAAGGCCCTGAGGGATCACCTAAAGGCACCTAATGCAGTCATCTTGCTGAAGTTGGGGAGTTCTCAGCCTGGTATGTCTAGAAAGGAAATGTCTTGAGAATACACCTTAAGCTTTCTTGAGGCCATATTGGAGACCCAGCTTGGTGTAGTGGTTAAGAGTGTGAACTTCTAATCTGGCGAGCAAGGTTTGATCCCCCACTCACCCACATGCAACCAGCTGAGTAACCTTGGGCTTGCCACAGCACTGATAAAGCTGTTCTGACCGAGCAGTGATATCTGGGCTGTCTCAGCCTCACCTACCTCACAGGGTGTCTGTTGTAGGGAGACGAAAGAGAAGGTGATTGTAAGTCCCTTTGAGACTCCTTTGAGGAGAGAAAAGCAGCATATAAGAACCACTCTTCTTCTTAATCCAAAATATAACTTCACTGACAAAGTGATGCTTATGTTGTTGCATGGTCTGACCTGGATATTATTATTATTATTATTATTATTATTATTATTATTATTATTATTATTATTATTACACTTACATACTGCCGTTCCCAGCTGGGCTCATGGGGGTTTACAAAGATAAAAGGATAAAATACAATAAGACCCCATAATTCCTTTTAATAAAAACTGTTACTATACAAAATTCATTAACTCCCACCCATTTGGAAAGCCTTTCCAGAGCCATCACAAAAAAAGAAAAGAAAAAACCAGCAGAGCCTGGCTGAGAAAGCCTGATATAGTCCTAGACACTTAGTTCAATGAGGAATGAACAAATATGCATGCGTCATGTTTTGGATAGAGACATCCCCCCACAGTGCCATAGTTGCATTGATGTGAAGTAAAGCAGGGGTAGTCAACCTGTGGTCCTCCAGATATTCATGGACTACAATTCCCATGAGCCCCTGCCAGCGTTTGCTGGCAGGGGCTCATGGCAATTGTAGTCCACGAACATCTGGAGGACCACAGGTTGACTACCCCTGACGTAAAGGCAGCGCTTGTTTCTTTTGGAGCTATGGTACCGGGACTCCTGCAGAATTTACATCCAGTTTTTCTCTGGGAGAGGTGATTTCATGTTTCTCACTGTTGCTGTTTCAGACACTGGGGGGAAAAAAAACTGAAAAGTGAATGTTCACTAATCTCTGGTCTCCAGGACAAAACTTAGAAAAGAAACTTGCAGTATGTATCTGTGTTATGAGGTTGACAACTCTGAGGTGGTGCCTTGGGAGGTGGAAATTTGGGGAGGAGAGGGAGCTTGGCAAGGATGAGCCCTCATAGATCCCACCCTCCAAAGCTATGGTTTCCTCCAAGCAAATTATCCCTCTAGTCAGAGATCAGTTGCAATACTGCTGAGAGAACTTCAGACTCCACCTTGAGGTTGGCAACCCCGCCCACTGTTGCATGGGTAGAATAAGCTTTGAGGTCTGCCAAGTGCCTGTGGTACACTTGTCCCTTCTGACAAGTAAGATCTGCCAAGAGCCGTGTATCTCACTGGATGATGACCACTATTAACCTATCAATAGCTTAAAATAAAGTAAAATGTTCAGATTTCAAGCATCTGAATTCACATTCTGAAATTGCGTGAAAATCCAGGTTGGTGCAAATAATTAGTTCTATTATGTCATCAAAGAGAGAAAAAAATGCCATTAACAGTTAGCTTTTAAAGAATTAGGCCATTTACATTAGGGGTATTATTTTGAAAAAATCGTTTTGTAATTCTATTCATAGGAAGATGGTAAACATATTTCTTTTTTGGATGATGTACTATTTAATGACTTTTGTATGTGGGGGGGGGGATAATTTACTGTGTGATCCTAATCATGTTCTTTTTAGAAGAAAGCGTCACTATGCTCCATGGAACTTACTCCGAAGCCCATTTCGGTAGTAGTACAGCTGTAATCCTTCCATGCCCTGTGATGGACCATTTGGCCAAATGCCTCAACTGCGAGCACCACAGCCTTTTCTAAAGCCACGCTTGGATAAGTTTCCAGTGTGATTAAAATGTAACGTGCTCAGTGGACCCCTCCTTACATGCCGGCTGCTCTATAAATCCACCATTGATTGACTGATTCCATTCCACGTCTTTAACATCCCGGGCTCTAAATCCTGGCGGCAGTGAAAGCAGCTGGGCAACAGTGTGGATTTTATAGAGTATTTTACACTTTACATCGAAGTTGCTAATATAAAAGTGTGTGAAAGTGGAGGCAGAGAGCTCGGAGACGTGACAAGAGCAGGCCCCCACGAGAACAAGTGTGAGACAGACAAGGCAGGTGCCTTGGCACTCCTGGGAGGGGCTGTGCTGGGAGCAAGGTTCACAGTGACGGTCTTCCAGAGATTCGGAGTAGAGCTGACTGCAGCACGCTCCATAAAAAGGATGGACTTCTCCCAAGTCTCCCAGACACTGACCCAACTCTTCTAAGCTTCAGAACAGTCCAGTGATTTCCCCCCCCCTAGAGACTGTAATTGGGATCCAGAATAGGCAGGCTCTTTTAGTGCCCACAGATGAGTAGGGTATTGCTGGTTTCAGGACCACCAGAGTCCAAAGGAATAGACCTCACTAGGCAACAGGGGCAGACTGGCCATTGAACTGACAGGCAAATTTCCTGGGGCCATTGACCTAGAGCAGCTTTTTTTCAACCTTCTGACCATGGAGGAGCCCCTGAAATAATTGTTCAGGTTTTGAGGAGCCCTGGAAGTGATGCCAGCTGGCCATGCTGCCCCCTGGATGTGCCATGTCCCTGGAAGTGGCGTCACCAGCTGTACACAGCCCAAACCCAGCAGCTCAGGGGCCACTTGGTTCAAGTCACTGGCAAGAGCAACTGGTGTCAGCTCACCTATTGTTTCTTGCACTGCAGTCAGTTGGAAAGAGAAAACAATGGGTGAACTTCTGTCCATTACTGGAATTGCTGGGCTGGCCGGCCCTTGCCACATGAGTTGCCGACCTCTGTGTGGGGCTTGGACATCTCCCAGAATTACAACCAGTCTCTGGACTGCAGACCCCCTGGAGAAAATGGCAGCTTTGGAGGGTGGACTCTGTGGCATGATACCCTGCTGAAGTCTTTGTCTTCTCCAGACTCTGCCCCCAAATCTCCAGGAATTTCCTATCCTGGAAATGGCGGCCCTAGTGCCACAAGGGCTGTGCAGCTTGGCTTGTTTCAGGGCCATTTCCACTTCCTAGCCCACTCCTGCTAGGCACCAGAGTGATAGGACCATCCATGGCTGCAAAGTTCTTGAGCCAGAGAAGCAGCTACTGGGTGGGTCACAGGCTTGTGAAGGAATTTGCAGCTGTCATTCTGTTTATGATAGCATTCCTTTCCTCTTTCGATATGGACCAGGAGGGGTGATAAGGAAGTTTGGCTAACGCTTGTAAAAACTACTCACTGGAGAAGGGAGGAGGAGGTGTCGGGAGGCTAAGAGGACAAGCACAGTTGATAATGGAGAACAACTCTTTTGTTGTTCTCGGGTGCCTCTGAACAAGAGAAACAGCGCTGAGTCAAAATCAGGCACCTGACCATTTTCTTTAGAAGCAGAAAGGGCACCCGAGAGATATCTTGGTAAAACACTACAGGTTATAGCCAGAATGGACATCACTCACCATGGGGAACAATATCCCCCTGTAGTTAACTCAAGTGTACATCAATAAGGTCTGCAGGTAAATGGAACCTTTGTGCCACAGACACAGTGCCTTTGGGTACCAGGTACTTCTGTCACTGCTTGCAGGTTTCCCAGAGGACCTGTGCAGTAACAGAGGCGTGGAATCTAGGGATTTTTGGCCTTAGCAGCACTGCTGCTCTTACCTTCTTCAGTTACTGGGTTTGTGGCAAACACAAAGTTTGGGGAACAGCAGCGCTGCAAAGATCTCCATTTATTCTTTGTGAAGGGTAACAAAAAATGTGATTTCATTTCCAGTTTAAATGATTAAACCATATATAGATGTTTCTGCAGCAGATTCATGATCTGAGCTCCCCTTACCGGCAGAACACTTTTTAATGGGGAATATATCGAAGCTATAAATTTCTGCCGAGAGGATTGCTATGCAATAGCGTAATATATTTTCTATTCATTCTTTTTTTTTTAACGTTGAGCTCTGTCCTACATTTCAGTTGATGTGTCTGTGGGGCAAGATGCTTTCTTGGAAGAGACACCAACCGTGGAGACTTGGGAATAGGGAAATGGAACCTGTTGACATAAGGAAGTGACTTGTATGATCTAAACAGATAATGTGCTCCTAAGGGATTTAGTGGAAGTGAAGCTTTTGGCTGCAATTGACTGAGCTGCCATTTCTTCCGTTGGAATGTTTACAAACAGCCTAACTGTTCAGGCTGAATGCCTTGGCAGAATATGAAATGCCTTGGTAGAATATCGTTAATAAGCATAATATGATGTATGGAATTGGCTTTGGTTTCTAAGGTGCTACTGGAGTGGAATCTAACTGTCCAATGATACTGTACCTTTTATATACACCAGGGGCAAAGCTCATTGCATTCAGGAATGCAACGGGTACTAGATTGGGGTGGGGTGGAAGAACTCTGTGGATGGCCTCTCCATCCCCCCCCCCCCAGGACCTGGAAAGGCTGCAGCCTGCAGAGAACTCACCAGCAGAGGCAGCTTTCAGGCCACAGGGATCTGTAGCCTCGGGGGAAGTGGAAGGGGGGGGGGGGGTGATCAGAGGTGGGGGATGGAAGGTGATTGGCTGGCTGCTGGACAAACAGGCAAGTAGGTTGAAGGAGGAGGCACTCAGGGGTGGGACAGCCTCCCTGAGTGGGTGTTAAATGCTGAGTAGCATTTAAGCCATGAGACACGCTCCTCCTCCAAGGCCTTAACAGAAATATTAAGTGGAACAGATATGCAATGAGCAGTAAAGATAAAGAAATGGATTGGTTTGCTTCGTCACTTTGAATGCATGTTCAGGGATCTGCCAAAAGAACATTACTACTTCACAAAAACACTGATGCCATCAAAAAATTGATGCCATCTACAGTTTTTGGGCTCACCACCAACCTGAAGGAAGTCACAGAGGCAGTAGCTGTGCACAACAACTCTTTTTATTTAAAAAAGATGAGGTTCCTATGAAGCCACTTCTCTCAAGTGAGTTATTCGCTCCCTTCCCTGGCCGTATTGCTCCTTCTATGGACCTGCACAATCCGTGCTCACCTCCACCTCCAACTTCTAGCTCCTGCACAGAACAGCTTTTAAATCCCTTTCCCCCAGCTGCGTATACATGGGATAATAAGAAAATATCCTATGCCCTCCCTCAACTTACCATGCTTGCCAGGGCACATCCTTTGCAATTAGTGCTGAGACTGCTCCCATCAGCCAGCTGTGCCCAGCATTGTAGGCATCAGGCTAAACTTTCCCCACAGGTTTAACCCTTGATACTTGACTGGCCCTTTGGGAATCTGGCTAGCCTACCTCCCACGTCATCATTTCCCAACATACCCCCATAATTTCAGGCAGCAGGACATTTCCCATCCACCCCCACCCCCACAACCAGCATTGCAGCAACCCAATAAGAGGACAGGAGTTTTCCTCCAGCTTGGAAGCTGGCCTTCACGGAAAACCGGAGCACAGGCATCCATTGTGAGTGCGCCAAATTTGTAACATGGACCAGAAGTGGTAAACAGGCGTGACATCATTGCTAAGCTCTCTAGAACTGAATGGTTTGGCAGTGATGCATCACTATGACGCACTCCCTTTTCCTGGAGACTTGAGAAAAGCTTCGGCCTTTCGGAAGCATCTTAATTCCATTGATGGCCAGGATTAAACTTTAGATGGAATTAAGCTTTCTGCCCATTATTTGACTTAACAGGATTTCATTGTGTACTTAGATTACATCATTCCATCTTTAGTTTTAAAGATGGGGTGGGTTAGAATGTACAAACTAGAACAAGCAAACTGTGTAGAATTTTTGAGGTCTGGAGTCCAGTTCATCATTATTTTACATTATACGATATCAACTTCCTTGGCTCTACCCCAATGTCAGTGGAAGGGTACAGCTCAATGAACAAACCCTTTATCAAACGTAGAGGTCTCCAAGATCTTGCTTTTCTTCCTCCACCAGGATTAGACTGGTTTGAACATTTTGTAGACTACACAAAGATGTCTTTGAACCAGGGGCTTCCCTAGTTCAGGGGGCAGGAAGATCTAAGGAAGGAGATGGGAGGATCTGTCTGTCTGAAAACCTGGTGGAGTTTCCTCTTGCTTGCCCTGAGATATTGTCACATGTATACGTCAAGTAACAGGGATTTCATAGAACCCTTGGAAGACTGATCAGGCCTTGATTTTGAAAGCACTGAAAGAGTAGAGGTAAGTCTGATAATACTGCTCTCTGTATAAGGGGAGGCCAAGGCTGAGTGGTAGAACCACAGAAGGTCTCAGGTTCAATCCTCAGCATCTCTCAGGTTAAAAGGACCAGGGAAAAGATGATGGAAAAAAACAACCAGAGATGCTGCAGAGCAACTGTCAGTCTAGGAAAAAGTGTGGGCTGAGTCTTTATACAGCAACTTCATAACTTTATGTGCATTATGTTCTGGGGCCGTGACAAATCCCTTTATTAATTTATTTATTTGAAACACAATCCTGCATTCCTCCACAAGCAGAGGGAAGGTAGTTTATACAATCCATTTAAAAAACAGACAAACGATAAACAATAAGCCCTAATAAATCTTCCGATGGCTGTTACAAATCGCCAGTGTCAGCATCACTCTTGGACCCAGCAGGCAGGTGTATAAATATTTTAAATAAATAAAGAAGTGGGTCTCATATTTATGGCTTTTAATATTTACATGAGATGGCACTGGTTCTGCCGTCTTCGATGCATTTTGAGGTGACTTTGGTCCATATACCTGTAAGCTGCCTCCAAGCATTCTGCAAAAGGACACAGAGAGAGAGAGAGCGAGTTTAAGAAGGAAAAATAAACCCTATCGGACCAGGTCCTGCCTACCTGTCTGTCTCCTGAAACGCTCCCCAGTGGCTTCCTTCCAAACATGATAGTGAAGGGAAGCTTTGGAAGGTCCTCTGAGGCCTCCTAGTGCATGATGTGCATTTCCTCAGGGCCCGCTCCAGTGGGCAGGTTGTGGGGGAGAAGAGGAGGAGGGGTCGTTAATCTTGGCCTGGCAACGCGTCCCTCAGCAACCGCTGAAATAAATCAAAGCGCAATCAGAGAGGCTAGATTCCTCCATCCCCAGCTGCCCAGGCGAGGAGGAAGGGGATACTGTGCCTGCCTGGGAAAGAAAATCCCGAGCCCTTTGAGCTGGGGCCCTGACTTTTGACGGCCGGTTTATCTCATTAGAAACAAATGAGCTGCTGCCTGTTGCCGTCTGAGGCAAAGGGGTTGCAATGCACGATTACACTTGAAAACCCCCAAAGCCGTTTCCTGCCTCAGCAGATAAGTTTAGCCTTCGAGAGGAGATACGGCTTGCAGTTTGTACGTTTAATAGACTTTTGTGTGTGTGTGTGTGTGTACGTGCGCGATAACAAATCTCATTGAAAAACTGATTCAGTGACCAAATCAAACCTCACTCCTGACTATGCACCCCCCGTTCTCCGGGAGCTCAAATGCGGCAGAGGGAGGCAGGAAAGGCTTCTGCCGCAAGGAAGCGGAGGTACCGTCTCTCGCCTCTTGCAGAATGACTCTCATTTCCATAACTAGAAGGGACAGAGTGAGATTTCTAACCAGAAAAAAGAAAAAAGGTCCCAGCATCTCTGGAAACTTCCTTATCAAGTTCTGTTCTTAGAGGCGAGATCCTTTTTTTTGGTGTGGATTCCATTTTTGTCACTGCACTTATGCAAAAGTTCACTGCGTTCTTCATCCAGATGGTTATGTGAGTTTTCGCTAGCCTCAGGGCCTCCTGTGGAAGGCGTTTTTTTTCCAATTCACTTATATAGAAAGGGAAAGCTCCAAGGAGGGAAGTGATATCTGTCCCTCAATTGCAAGGTGTCTTAATGACAATTTACTTCTTCTTTTTACCAGAAAGGGGGAAAAGGAGCTTTCTGCTCCTGATTTCTTCCTTCAGCCATGTTTGGGAAGGGATTATTGGGAAAGAAGAGCAGATATTCCATCCCCAGGAATTTATAGCAGAGAAGTTTATGGTGGGAGGGTAAGAGATGGGGGGCGGGGAGAGCATAGTCTGTTTTGCTTTCCAATCCTTCTTCCAGCTCTAGACCTCCTACCTGTCCAACTGCTGTCCTACTGCCTTTGATGTGCTGCATTAATGCCAGGCCAGTAGAAAGAGAATTGACTATTGGTCAGAATATGGTTCTGGATAGACCAGTGCGGTCTATAATATGGAGATGTGGGTAGACAAGCTGGGTGGGATTTATCCATCCCTGCTCTGTCCACCTGGATTTTTACAATCCATCTGCAACTGAGGCTTTGAAAAGGGCCTATCATGACTCCATTTCCCTTTCCAATTACATCTCAAATTCTCAGTGTTAAGCCTGGTTCTAAGAACTTAATGTTGTGCCACCTATTCAACTGCCTGACGTTATCCCTTCCTGAGGTTATCTCAGGACAATTGTTATAGATCTGGATCTTACAACAACCCCCAGGTTGTGAACCCAAAACTTTATTCAGGAGGGAGAGGGGAGAAAAGAAGCCGAATGCCTTGGGAGGTCTTCAAAGGGAGCCTTACAAAGTAGACTTACTTAGAAGTAAGCCCCATGTCATTCACTGGGGCTTACTGCCGGGGAAGGGTCTCTGGAACTGCAGTCAAAGTTGCGTAGTGATCATAACTGTCCCCAATTGTCCAGCCCCAGATATCTTGTTTAACAAAAACGATTATTCAGCCATTTTATTCCATCTCCAGATATTGTGCTTCTGCAAAACATAAAGCACATCTTAATCAGTCCTGGAAAAAAAACTCTCAAAAAGCTCAGCAAATTTGATCCTGGAGCTCGACAATGCAGTAATTTATATTCTGCTCAGCAGAACCCAAGAGCTTGTTATGCAAACATGGGCCACTGGTTTGACAAATCTCCTAGAAACAGAATTAATACCTATATCCTGCAACATTATGTAATTTATTTTAACATTTTCAAGAGAATATAGATACAAAAGGCGAACGTATATAAATATGTCAAAAAAGCTTTTGGGTAAACATTTTGGCCGCAATCTATTGGGAACGTCTGCCATGTTGCTATGGGAAACGCACAGACTGGGGGTGTCCTGGTTTTCAAAACAGGAGTGTACAATGTGCAAGTGGGTAGCCTTTGGGACAATTCTGATTTACGCTTTCTTCCATGGAGCGACACCTGTTGTGACAGCTGCTGCTCCCAAGAGGTATTACCAGTGGTGCTGCCAGGGGAGAGGCAGAGTGCGCCACTGATGAGTGGGAACTGTGGTGGGGAGGAGAGGAGAGCTTGCAGGATTGATCCCAGAAGGTTTCTTAAGCACATGCAAAACAAATGTGTCTCCTTCTGAAACAAGAGCCAGCATGGTGGAGTGGTTAAAAGCAGCAAGGCCTTGCCTTTACTCTGGAGAACTGGGTTTGATTTCCCATTCCTCAACACGCAGCCAGCTGGGTGACCTTGGACTAGTCACAGTCACAGTTCTCTTAGGGAGCAGTTCTGTTAGAGCTTTTTCAACCCCGTGTTGTGGGGGAGAGGCAGGGAAAGTGATTGTAAGCTGCTTTGAGACTTCGGGTTGTGCAAAGTAGGGCATAAAAACCAACTCTTCTTCTTCTAAGTAGGATTTAATTCTAGATTAATTCTGGATTACTGTGAGGAACAAAGTCCCAAGGTATCCCTAAGGGTAGCAGAAAAGAAGATAAATATGATCCAAAAGGGCAGTCAAATCAGCCTGTAGCTCAGGAGTCCAGATGCACGTAAAGTCTGACTCACAGAAGTTGATGCTGAAATAAATTTTGTTGGTCTTGAAGGTACTGCTGGGCTACTGTTTTATTCTAAAGAAAATTAAAATGCTCCTGAACTTGGGTTGCCAACGCTGTCTTGGGAAATTCCTGGAGATTTGCAGGTGGTGTCTGGGGACCATGGCATTTGGGGAGGGAGTTCAGTGAGGATGCGATGCTCTCCGAAGCTGTCCTTTCCTTCAGCCAAAATGACTTCTGTCCTTTGGAGATCCGTTGCCATTTTGGGAGAGCCCCAGGCACCACCTGGAAGCTGATAACCTTATCTTGCATGCTCTCTATTCATGTCAATGAAGTTTGTATTAGGGAACTTTCTAAAAGACTGTGTGCCATGATAGTTCGTGCACATGCTGAGTTCCTTTGTTTTGCTTTTGTCTCAGGAGAAAAGTGAGGGCAATACCATTCCATTCCCATCCCCCAGGACCTAGGCACTGTTTTACTGATTACCTGAATCTCTTTCCCGAGTCATTTTCCATTTGCTGTTCTTACCTGACACCCACTGGGCTGACTGTGAGAAAATGTATTTCCCGGAGTCCTACTACTTATTTATTTATTTGTCCCTCCTTGTAATGCAGAGTTCTAGTTATTAAATACAGCATATTTGCTTGGGGCACCACAAGACCTTTCTTTAGCATTATTATTCTAATTCTGAATTTGCAATCCTGTGCCAGAGCCTTGGACCTAGCAGAACAGAGACAGAAACATTGCTCCAGTGAATATATATGGGAGAGGGAATGTGCATTTATATCTCTGGACTAGGGTGGCTATTTCTGGGATGCTATTATGGCACCATAAACTCTAAGCTGCCTGCTACTAACGTGACATATCTAATTTGCAGAGCACCTTGTAATCCTTTCAGGTGAGTCTTGTCTTCATTTTACTAATGGAGAACTGAGGCTCAGAGAGAGCGTCTGGTCCAAAGACACATAGCAGCTCCACAGCAAAAGTGGGGGGAAAGCTAGAACAAAGTCCCAACTCCAACAGCCATAAGTTCAGAGGTACCATGAAAGGTGAAGATTCCAAAATGGTTCTTGTTCGCCCTTGTTTTGTATAGGTGAATTAAATCCATAACTGAAGATCTAAACAAATCTTCAGACTAAGTCACAACCTTACCTGCCTTCTGTTAGAATTTGCAAGATCTGTAGTGTGCATGATTCAATAGCATCAACAGAGAATATCCTTGGAAGGATATTGGAAGAGATATGTCATTAGCATGTTTAGATCATGGACTTCCAGGTATTCTTCAAATAATTTCCTCCTGTGTCCTGATTGGCTCACCTGAAGACTTCCTACTCTTTTGAGCACACTTCCTTCCTGCTTGTCTGCAAATGAAGAACCACAGTTAGTCAGTTATGACTCTCTCTCTCTCTCTCTCTCTCCTCAACATAGCTATTTGTTCTTTAAGCAGCCAATGTTGTGCCCCCTTTTCATATTTAAACACTGCCAACACCTTCCTTCCAGACATTCCTCCCATCCTTTGTCTATTGAGCTGTAGTCTTAATTTTTAAAATCCAGCTCAAATGTAGCCAGTGCCCAACTGAGCAGTAATAAGCGACCTGTGCAGGAACACCAAGTCCAAAATGAAAATCAGAAATAAATGTTATAAAAAGAATAATAAAAAGAAACTGGGCAGAGAAATTAGCAGTCTTAGGCAGTCAAATAATACCAAGTATTGAATATTCACTGCCCAGTATCAAGTACTCGTTCAAATATTACTTCCAATGTCTATTTTAAGCATGTTTCTCCTTTCAAAGCAGGAACCAAGAAGCCAGAATACTGAAAGAAAGGTACAAAAGAGAGACTGGTCTCTATACAGCAGAGGCGGGAGCCTGTGTGTATCCTGACTGGCTGAATAATTGATTGGGCTAGGATCCTGGGAAGAATCTCCAATAAGATAGAGGAGTGTGTGTGTGTGTGTGTGTGTGGGAGGGGGCAGTCCTATTTGTTGTCTAGTAAAAGAGAAGGGTTTGGCAGTAGGCCAAAGGTGAGATAACTAGTCCAAGGTGAGAAAGGAAATGGAGGCTGCCCCAAGTCCTGTGGTCAGATAAGAGGGATGCTAATAGCGACAGGTTCTGCTTGTAGCTAAAGGCACATTGATTAATTGCTGGGAATCCTTGATTAATGGCCTGAATTCCAGGCTCTGGGGGAGCTCTGGCTTCTTCTAGGTGACTCCCCGGGAATGCTTAGTCAATTCTGGTTAGCATAATTGAATTAGGTGCAGTCTGGCTTCCACTGTGGGCCATGGGCTTGTTTACAGCTTCGGCTGCAAAACCATAGAGGAGAGCTGGATTTGAACACCAAGAGGGAGCAGGCCCGAGTAAAACAAAGGCCACCATGCAACAACTGTGCAAATGAAGGTCCTGATCCGTGAGATTAAACCTCTGCCCCACTGGCCCACCTCTCCTGCTTTCATTCCTAGCTCATACAGGGCCTTTCACAGTTCCTCAGATTCTAAATCCATTTAATCATGGCAGCTTTTGTTCCTGTATTTCACTGTATGAGTTGAGCTAATAATCTGACTCCCATTTGCATATATTTCTTCTGCTAATTTCCATTGTACTTTTAGCTCCCTCACCCAAGAGACAGCCAATTTAACGGGTGCATCAATAGCCCACTTCTTGTTACATCCTCTCCTTTATGGACATAACACACAATACACGGGCTGGCTGTGCTGTTCTCATTACAGCCTGTCAATAAGAGCGCTCTCCTTTCTGAAGGAGTCAGTACTCCTGAATCAATGGGCCTCATTGATCACTTCTCCGATGCAGTCTCTGACCTGCTTGGATTGCTCAGGATTTCCTCTCCTGCTTCAATAAGCGGCCAGACCCCGCTCCCCCTTTCACTCAGATGGTCTCCTTTGGTTTCCCAGAAATGCCAGGATTTGTGTTCTCTCCTTTGTGGCGCCTGGCTTGCAATGCTGCGCCTGAGCGCGCCCCGCGACCCAGATCATACGCAATAACAGTTTTCTTCCTCCTGAAGCGGAAAGAAACAAACGAAGCCTTCTGTGATCTTGCTGCCTTAATAGCGGAAGCCCCAACTGTATTAAATGCTTGTGCAGAATACAGATTCGTTTTTGCTGGGAGAGGCAGACCATTGCTCTAGCAACTTCTGCTACAACTTCTCTTGCTTCCTTGAAAGAGAATCTCGAACTTTGATTAGGCTGTTCTGACAGCCAACCGGCGGCTATCAAAAATGGAGCTCTAAAATCAGCATTTACCCTCTTCTCCTGCAAGAGGGGGAAGGCCCCAGGCAGGCTCGCTGAGAGAGGAAAGATGCTGATGAAGGAAAGGCTGCTACATAGAATAGGCCAAGCACTCTTTTCCCCCAACAGAAGAAATTCTCTTTTCTATGGACAGCAGAGGAAGGCTGAGGTCAACAGAGCAGTGATTCAAGACTCCAGAGTGACTCAACCATGCTGTCTCAGTCCAAGCATCCTCCCACTGCAAATCATTGTGGAAATAATAATATTGGCTGACCTCTCATTGTTGTTTTAAGTGCTATGATATAATGGATGTGAAAGTCTCAACCCAGTGAATTGCTGTATTCACTGCCAACGGTAAGTGCCTTATCAGTGGGCATCCATGCACATGTAAAAGCCCATCACATTTAATGAGTGAGGAGACATAGGAGGGACTATTTTCAAATATTTCAGCTGCCCCTCCCGCACAACTTTCCCCATCATGTCAGGCTGGATGTTTACCTTGCTTCAGGGTCATCTTCTCATCAAGCTTTTGGGCCTTTGGCTGCCTTATTGCCAACACTAGGACTGGGCACAAACCAGGTCACAAACTAAAGTTTGTCATGCATTTTGACCAATTCATTAGTGAAGCAGTGTCCACGAACTGAAGAGCCACCACGAACTTCCACAAATGTTGCTGCAGTTCATGGTGGTTTGTGAAGAGCTCTCAGCCATTTAAACCCTTGCTTTCCACTCTTCATGAAAAACAGCTGTTTCATTTAAATACTTCAGAGCCATTTAAACCTTGCTTTTTGCTCCCCATTAAAAGTAGCAGGAAGCAGAAAGCAGCGGTTTAAATGGCTCAGAACCATTTAACCCCCTGCTTTCTGCTTACTTCCAAAATCCGTGGTGAGTAGAAAGCAGGAGACTAAATGGCTGGGAGGCTATATGAAATAGCTTGGAGCCATTTAAACCCCTGATTTCTGTTATCCCCATTTTAATCTTTAAATGCTCATGAGCCAATGTGAATTGATTTGATTTGTGAACCATCCTATCACTTTATGCTTTAGCCACAAGCCATAAACTGAACTGCAAAAATGTGGCTCATGCGCATCCCAAACCATCACCCCACTTTCTTGCTAAGAGCAAGCCTCCCCATCTTTCTCCTAGCCAAATAATCCTTACTGATACATTACTCCTTCACTCTGAGACACTAGAATGTTAATGGACATTCCATGTCATCACAACAACTCAACCAATGACTGGAGGGAGAGGCTCACAGGAAAGGTTTTCCTAATCATCTCAATGGTGATGATGGTGATAAACAAAGAATAATTTGCATTGGGAGGAGTGGGTGAGGTACAGGGAGGTAAGAGATTGTCATTCCTATTTTGCTTTCCCAGAGAGTTCACTGCCAGGTTTCAGGCAAGACGATGTCCTTTCCCTTGTTCTTGTTCTTCCTCCCTACCCCCACTTCATGTGGAACATCTTAACTCTCCATCTCTGATTACGGCTCCCTTGGCCCCCAAGCCTAGTACTGCTTCATACGGAGCTCATTAAGCGGCTACATGTGTCCCCAAATCCTTTTTTGTTGTTGCTTCCCATCCATATTCTCCAAGCAGAAAGATTGGCACTGACCTTTAAATGTCACTTCCAAATGCCAGCCTTAGCTAACTGGTTACAAACAGAGCATTTATGCTAGGTTAGAGTCCTGGCGCACTCCATTTTTGGTTAGGTGCGAAGCAGGGTACACCCTGTAAACACCAGAAGCATAGTTCTGGGGCTTGTCTGTATTCATCAGCATGTCCTCCAAGGCCCTGCCACACCAGCATATGGGGAACAAGGGCTGCACTTACTGGAGGTGCTTTTGATGCATGCTTTAATTTGCTGGCATGCACACAGTGCATTAACCATGCATTCAGTCCACATACTAATGAGGTTTCCATTGGGAAACGAGAATCAAGGCCCAGAGTTGACAAGGGACGCACAGTGATATCTGACTGTTTGGTGCAGGTTGCCCTTGTTCTGCAGAGAGTGAAGCAGGACCATAGAACCTCAGCAGAAAGAATGTATATCTTGACCTTGCCTAGCGGAGCACTTTTCTGCCATTCATTTCTAGTGCTTGGCAGAAGAATGTCAAAATGATGGACTGAGAGGCTGCAGAAATCATGAGTCGGTGGTTTGTTCATGTCCTATGATCCTTGGCCTGTATTTCAAAGGGTAGGTGCCACTCACTTTCCCCGGATCATTCACACACTCTGTGTAACTCAGCTATTCTTTTTTTTAAAAATAAGCCATCTTTTAAATAAGCAAATTAACATGTCTGAGTTTTTCAAACTTAGCTGAAATATGTTCTCAGAACACTTTGAAAAGAAAGGCAGCGTTCACCTTCCTAGGAGACAATAGGCTTCCCTCAGGGGAGAGGCACTGATGAATGGGACACTTGTGGCTGGTGTGTGTGTGTGTGTGTGTGTGTGTGTGTGTGTGTGTGTGTGACCAGGATCCCCTACCTTGGGGACTCAGTGTCAATCATGTGACCACAAAGAGGCTGCAGTATATCCTACTACCAAGAATGGTCCTTCCTGTTTATCTGTCACATTTGTATATGACCCTTCAAGTGGCTCATGTTGTGTGCACAGGTCTCCTCTCTCCTGTTTTATCCTCAAAGCTACCCTTTGAGGGGTAGATTGGGCTGAGGCTCTGAGATTAGGGAGAGAGAGAGGGAGAGAGAGAGAGGCTCTATTTTGGAAAGCCAGACAAATGAAGGTTTTGGCTCTCTACCTTGGCTAGAGGGGAAAGGAACTGGACAAAGGTTATTTCTTTGATCCAAACCTCCCTCCAAGTAGTGAGTGAAGCGTGACTGCCACAAAATGGACGGAAGCCAAGCTGGAAGCTCCAGTATTAGCCAGTGTGTGATAACTATCTGGAGGGACACATGAGCATTGGCTATGCAACCTATATTTCCCCAGGCAGCAGATTAATTAAAACTATCAAGTGTTCCCAGCTTTGTGAAATTAACTTTCAAAGTGTTTGGTAAGAGGGGGGGGGGGGAAAGAAAGAAAAGCCTTGCCGTTTTGATGCTTGTTTCTCCTGTAAGAACAAAGTGGAAAGGACCAGCTAGTATAATGCATTATATTTAAATATATTCTCATGCAAAGCCATCATTGTGACTGAGTCATTGTTTTAATGGGGTTTTAATGGGGAATTTTTAATGGTTTTTAATGTACTGTATTTGTATTGAAATATTGTGAACCGCCGTGAGCCGGTTTCCAAGAGCGGCGGTCATTCAAATCAAATCAAATCAAATCAAATCAAATCAAATCAAATCAAATCAAATCAAATCAAATCAATAATAATAATAATAATAATAATAATAATAATAATAATAATAATAATAATAAATGGAACTACTTTTTGGAAGCGGCTGGGTCACTCACTGGAGAAATTCAGGCAGGCATTTGGGACATGGACAGCAGCCTCCTTCTGTCCAGTCCCTCTTGTTCCTTCTCCCTCCTCCAAGTAAGAGAAAGGACAAGGAGACAGGACAGGGTGATACACTTGGGGGAGATCACAAGAACTCATTGGCTCTTGTTTTGCTTTTGTCTCTTCATCAAGCCCAGCTCAGGACATCTGAGCAACAGCAGTTCTGCCAGAATGGGGTGCAAAGTCCCAGGGACTCTGATCACCCAGGGGACCTTAAAGGCAGGAAATGCATGTGTTTCTCTGATGTTTGAGTTGGGGAGAGGATGGAATCCCAGGGGAAGAGAAGGTACCATGTTACAGCCCAATCTCATCATACCTTGGCAGCGAAGCAGGGGTAGAACTTGGATGGCCCATCACCAAGGAAGACTGGAGAGGAAGGCAACAGGAAACTACTGCTGCTTCTCACCTGCCTTGAAAGCCGTTTGCTGGGGTTAATGTAAGTTGGCTGCAATTTGATGGCACTTTACAGCCAAGCAAGGTGGCCAGGTGCTGCTGGCAGGGATGGACAGGTGGGGTTGCCAGATCCAGGTTTGGGAAATTCCTGAAGATTTGTTGAGAGTGCGACTTGGGAAGGACTGGGACCTCAGTTGGGTACAATACCACAGAGTCCACCCTCTGAACTGATCTCTGTGGTCTGGACACAATCTGTAATTCCAAGAGGTCCCCAGGCTGACATCCCTGGGGGAGGCTTCATAGGCTTGTAGTAGCTATCTGTAGTACGGAACACAGACTAATAGATTATTCTGGGAGATCTCCAGGCCCTACCTGGTGGGTAATTTAACAATGCAAAGACATAACCCACAGCAGGAGGGGTGAGGGTAGGATAAAATAAACAAATATACACTATGGTAATAATATTCCTTGCAAAGTACTAAATTCTCATAGTATAAAAATCTGGCAGTGGAGTCCTAATTAGGTTGGGCCATAGTTGTCCATGTATGGCATTTTAAGTTGCAAGCATGTCCCTAGTGTGCACATACATGTGACAGAAGTTCTGAACAAGCATATACAGTACTTGGGCTGGAAAAGTTTCTGAAAGCTGATGCAGAAAAGGATGCCCACCGCTATAATCCCATGCTAATCTGACCCCCAGTTTGATTTAGAGAGAAGACAGCCAGAGAGGGAGGGGCAGAACAGGTTTCGGAAGGAGGCTTGGACTTTTCTCTCTGTCTTTCAACGACAGCGTGCCCAGCATGCTCAAGTAGCTCTGGGAGGTTGTTCTCTTGGTGACAGGTTTCATAGGTTGCCTAATTAAGGACGAAGCATCAGCTACTCTGTTGCTGTAAGTCTTATTCAAATGTGGCAGGTGACATCTGAGAGCCTGCCATCCAGCTCTTACTCAAGTGTCAGGGAGAGGGAAATGGGGGGTTGTATCACCAGGGGTCCTAATTGCTGCAGTTGCCTCTATCAAAGATAATTGGGACCACCCAGTTTTTAGTGGTTTATTTCTTATTTCTTGGTTTAAAATATTTCCAAATGTCTTTCCCTGACATAAAAATGTGGACTCACAGAAGATTACCGTCTATGGTCTGAGGTGTACAGACACGGGTATTACAGTCACCACATGACTACTGAAGTTATCCTCTGTGAAGGATAAGTTGGACTTTGTTGAGTGATGGAATGATATGGATATTTATTGATTTCAGATATTTCTTAGCCGCTTTACAGAATGTTGGCCCAGGGCAGTTTACAGAGTGCATAAAACGACCATAAAAACAAGAAATCGCCACAGCTAAGAACAACATTAAAAAACAACAACATTGGAATACCTGTATAAAACCAATGATGTACAATATCTAAACAGATCTTTGGAATAAAAATTAGCAGAAAACCCCTTTTAAATCCTTACATGCTCTCCTGCAAACTGGAAAATAAAAGGCGTTTCCCATTTCTACTGCTTGTTAGCCCATCCCAGTACATTTGATCAGTCATTGCTAAGTGAAGCAATGCTTTCTGGTCTTTGCCATTAGTAGTTACCACTACTGGATTAGGAACAGTCTCTCTCCTCCTTTTAGTTCCCATCTTTTGTTTGCTGGCTACAGACTTATGGTATCACCTTTGCCCAGGTCTGATGTATCACAGGGAGGAGGAAAAGTCAAGGTTTAATATCCACCACGGAAATTTTGTAATCAAAATAAAGGCAGTAAATTAGCACAAGGTAGGAGTCATAGAACTAACAGAGAAATCTCCCTTAGAACCTGTTAGCTACCCTGGCATTAAGATAGTCATAGAGGTATCCTCCTTCCAGAATCTGAGAAGAGGAAAGGAAATAATCCTGACACTCTGGGGTCAAAGGTGGCCAAACTACGGCTCTCCAGATGTCCCTGGTCTACAATTGACCCTGCTGGCAGGGGCTCATGGTAATTGAAGTCCATGGACATTTGGAGAACCACAGTTTGGACACCCCTGCAGAATATGTCATACTGTTCCAAGTACTGTGGTGGGTGACATCCAGTGGTGGGTGTCTATAGTAGAGCAAAACCTCAAGAACCGGAGGTTTCATTCTCACTCAGGGGAGATGTCAGGAGAAAGGCAGGCTTCTTTCAACCAAAGGACATGGATGCAAACACATCCACAAATCCTCTGCCGTTAACGTCAACCTTGATTCTAAAGGGGGGCACTTTGAAGTTCAGTCCCCAGAAGGTGGGGGGGGGGGGAGTGCTGCCTGATAGAGCTACAGCAGCTGGGTTAAGGCTCATCCCAAGTTCTACCTGAAGGAGAGCAGTTTGCATGTAAAGCAAACAGGAACACAATCTCGTGACGCACCTATTGAGTGTATTGCGTTCATCCATAATTGAAGCACCTGAGGGAAGAAATGTGCAGAACACCACAGATGCTGCCTGAAATAAACAAGAGGAGGTGGAGGTGCTGAATAGAAAGCAAACTAAACCCTCTAGAAGAGATAAAGTGGATCATGTCTTGTTTTTGAGGCCCAGTCAGAGCCATTTCTAACCCAAGCATGACTTCAAGTTTAACAAATGGTTTTCATGTTTTCATGACTGAATGGGACTTTGAACCCAGGTCTCTCCATTTTATTATACTAGCTGATATTCCAGGCCCTTGAACTGATGCTCAGTTTTTACCCCAGAGGTGTGATTAATTTGTTGTGCAAATGCCGCAGCAACATTTGACAGTCACTGCAGGTTCTAATCTCGAAAGTTTGTAGATCACTTCAGAGTTTTGTCAAGCCTCTGTCAAACTCTCAATAGGCCAACTCGCTGTTGAAGAAAATCTGTTTATTGAAGAAAATAGCAAACAGAAGGCAAGGTGCTTCCTTGCTAGAACTGAAGGGCAAGCTTAAAAGCATAACTTTTATGTGTCCCCTGAGACTGTTCCCCCCAATTTGAAATTAGGCACACTGAACAAAACATGAGACACAAGAGTTTCCCAGGCAAAGTTTCCCATGCAAAGTGTGTACTGAAACCCAGGTACTACAAAGCATTTCTAATCTATGCATATACAAGTTCAGAGCAATAGAAAATGCTCTGGGAAAAAGAGGCCTGCCATCCCCCTTGAGCCTCTGGTTTGGGGAAACATACTGGGCAATGAGAGCATACTAATATGTCAGGGTACAGAAGGGACCATGGGAACAGCTAAACAGGTAACATACGAACAGGGTCTTGACATGAATTTTCCATCACCATCAACAATGACCATCCTGTCAAGATATAATTGCTCACTAAAATGAATTGAGAATTCTCTCCTTTCACCCTTATTTTTGCATGGCCTGTTAGGATCTAAGCTCCTGACTTGATTACTAGGTCAGCTTCCTTTTGGATATGAGAACAGAAAAGATATGCAGATGTATATGGGTCTCCTTATGTTGTGTTGGATCCTTGTCCATATGGTTTAGTATTTTGTGTTTTTGTAGCTCTCTGAGACCTCCATCAGAGAAGATTGCATCCTAACAGTTGATCTTGTGAACTTCTACCTTGGGCTGCTAAAGCTTGATCCTGGGACTTGTTGCATACAAAACAATGAGCCAAAGTCACCTCTGTAGCCATTGGGTTCCTTTGGGATGCATTATGTACAGATTCCATAGATACTAAATACTCACACACACACAGGTGAGCATTGCTAGTCCCAACTCACCAGCAGCAGTCGTAGATGAGACATCCCAAAGACAGTTTCCCAGCCTTCGCCAGTAGGTGTGGCTTTATTTACCACCCATGAGGGGATTTACCATAGATAGCCTGGGGAATTATTAGTGCCCATTAAAGCAAGAAAGCAAGCCAAATCTCCCAGGTTTGCAAAGAGCAGAAGTACAATCCAAGAACCATTTTCAGGCCTGGGCTGATCAATGCAGCCGTAGCATTGCACCACACCCTGGGCTAGTATGCAGCATGACTGGACAGGTCTAGCACAAATATTGCAATTAGCCCTTTCCTGAACAACAAAGAGATTCTCTGGTCTGCCCTCTCCTTAGGCTTAGGCTTCCCGCAGGGCTCCTGACTGCAGCAGAACATGCTCTCCATCGCTCCCATTTCCTTCATTCCTCACGTGCTGAATAACCCTCCCAAACGGACACCCTTGTACAGTCCAGATTACACCCAGGCGTGATAGCTCTTGCTTCCCTAGATGTGCTTGCATTCCTGCCTTGCCTTTGTCTGAGGGAAGCCAGCGTGTCTGAGAAGCCACAGGACGGTAGCCTGAGCCACAGAGCCAAGGGAGCCTCCTGATTAATGCCACGATGCAGTATGTCAAACACAATGTTAGCACAAAAACCTGGCCGAGCGCATTCTCGCGATTACCGTGGAATTATAATTACACCAGCCCTTAATATCCCCACATTCAAGTAATTACAGCGGGCTTATTGCTTCTAGCTATGATCTGATATTAACGTTTAATCACCTTGCCTTTGTTCTGGGGAAGGGATGGCGGAGGCTCCTGAGAAAAAGCGGCCTCATCCAGCTCTTGTCACTCTGTCAGGGCCGCTTTGCTTCAGCTATAATAAGCTTTGGAGTCTTAGAAGCGAGGCCAGCCAGGGTTGGCTTTCCCCTCCTTGCTCATGCTTAAGACTATCCCTCTCCGGCAGCAGGCAAGATGCAGATGCCTTTTTTAAAAAACAAGAGACACTCCATTATGTCGGGTCTGATTGTAGCGTATCCAAAGAATTAATCTTCTAAGGACAGAGCTGTGTATGCTTTAAACACACACACACACACACCCTTCATCCAGGCAAATTAAAAGCAGAATTCAGGGAGTAATTTATTCAGGGATGCTTACCCCCAAGGAAAAGCTGTGCAGAAGACTGGGGGCTCAGCCACCGAAGGCCTGCCCACCACTAGGCACTTTCCTCAGGTATGTCTCTAGATCTGGCCGGGGGTCACCTGGCACTGCAAATATGTTACTTTGGGACCCCAGATCAGCATTAGAAAGATTGTGTATCATTATCAGTTTGTAAAAAGAGCTCATATGCAGCTGTGGTTAGGCTCAGGCCACACTTAACCCTTCAGTCCTCCCTCTGAGTCACTAATGGAAATTGGGCTTCTGGTGCTGCTTTATAAGGGTTAAAAGAGGGCTTTTAAAGGAAGTGTTCTTAATCCCTTTTCAGACTGATTAAGATGCTCTTCATCATGTCTGTTCTGTGAACCAGAGAATTTTTTTTTTAATCTTAAAAAGAAGATGAAGTTGGGGTGGGGTCACATACCCTGTCCCATTCACCTTTTTGACTGCCACTGCCTAATCCTATGATCCTGTCAATAGTGATAGTCCCTTTCTTTCTTTCTTTCTTTCTTTCTTTCTTTCTTTCTTTCTTTCTTTCTTTCTTTCTTTCTTTCTTTCTTTCTTTCTTTCTTTCTTTCTTTCTTTCTTTCTTTCCATGCAAGATGCCAGAGTGGCAACAAGAACTGATGTCTCCCACCCTCCCTTTGATTTGAATTCAGATGTCATCTTGTAGTCAAAGCTCACAGCATTTGTTAGCAAGCCTTGCTAGTAGAAGGAGAGGGAGCAATGCTTCTCGCAGTCGCGCTCAGGTCTTTAGGGAAATATTTTTTTTTAAACACAACCTACCAGGAATATAACTTCCAGCTCTGTAAAATGACTGAATAATTTTGTCCCTGTTTGCAACATCCCAGCACCTCAACTTTGCAGCCTGTGAATAATTTATTATAATAAAATTAATATAGCACATTCTTGCTTGTTTTATTGTTGTTGTTGTTGTTGTGGGTCATGGCTCCATTTTGTAGATGGAAGAAATGAGGCTGGAAATTCTGGCTTGGCCTGGCTGCCCAAGTGAGTCAAATACCATGCTGAGATTTGGCATCTGTTCTTCTAGACCAGGGGTAGTCAAACTGCGGCCCTCCAGATGCCCATGGACTACAATTCCCATAAGCGCCTGTCATGGACAACTGGAGGGCTCAGTTTGACTACCCCTGTTCTAGACCATACAGAATATTCATGCACTAAGCAGCAGGTCATCAGTCTTCTGGGTACATTTATCAATGAATGTATCACTCTTCTTGTGGCTATTTGCTAGATACCTTGTATGTAGATGAATGGGGCTAGATTCTCCCCACTCACCAGATAGGGGATCATTGCAGAAATTATATTGGAATGCCAATGCTATTCATGAAATCAATAGCAATGAAAGATTGGGGAAATGGTGGGGGATCGGAGGAAAGCAGAGGGCGTGAAATATTCTCCAATGAGAAGCAATTTTCAAAGACAGTTTTAATTAACAGAACTTCTCATTGAGGTTTAGCGGTGGAGTTTTTGTATGTTACACAAATACCAGTTGATTATTAAAAACATATTTGCAGAGTGGTCACAGGCACCCATTCCTGGGCTGTACATATTTCATTAACATGCAAACAGCATCTTGCTGAATCCAAACAGCCTCATTCGGCTAAGCAACTCCCACGAGTTAATTAGAGAGGCGTTCCAGGGCAAGGGATGGAACTGACACTTATAGTAGTTGGCAAATGTAGTTTAGCAGAAGCATGAAATAATCAAGGGCAGAGCGATTCCTTTCTGCAAACCATGCTTAGCATCTCTCTTCTCCCCCCCCCTCAATTGCCCTCGCATTTTCAACAGTTCAGAAGGCAAAGCACATCTCACACGGTTCAGCGGGTTAAGTCTATTGGCTGCCAGAGACCACCCCTCCCCCTTGGTTTGTAGCACGCGCAGTAAACGATTCTGCAAGAGGCTTGGTCCTGCTTTAGGGGATGAAAGTTGGAGAAACACTTTCAGAAAATTGAAACTTATTTAGTTATTTGGTTAACATGCTAATGCTAGACCGATTACATGCAAGGAAGAAAGGCTGGACTAGCAGAAACAAGGCAGTGGGGCTAATTTCCATGTGTGCATGGCATCACTGACATCCTGGCCCCCTCTCAGCCCTGGCCTGAATCAGGGCCTCAGATGGCCCGTGGCAAGGAAACATGGATTCTTCCACATTCCCGCTGTTGCTGTGGTTGCCATAGGAGGCTAGGCCAGGGCAGGCCCTTGCACACAGCGCTATGGTGGCCGGGGAAGGGACCAGATCAGCCCCACCCACCTGGCTCCGTGGTGGAGTCAACTGAGGATTTGTGCTCTTTTTCAGGAAGACGAGATTGTGTTCTCCCACAATCCCACCTTCCTGTAAAATGAAAAAGCTCCACCACCCCTCCCCTGCGGTGGAACCATTCCGCTGCAGCAGCGCTCCCTGGGGGGATGCATTTCAGCACGGAGCTGGTCTGTCACCAAAATGTGTCCCCCATGGGGATGCAGAAAGTGGCGCACTACTGTGTCCCCCGTAAAAGTCAGAGCATGCTGCTCTGCTGCAATGTTCCGACAGCAACCCAGAGCAGCCACTGCCATGCATAATCGGCCATAGTGAGCAATAACATTAAGGGGTTTTTTTTCCCATAGGGGACTCTGCTTTAAATACACATTTCCCCCAACATTTCTTTTCACTGTGGTCCCCTCCTGATTCCACAGTCTGTGTGGCATCCACAGCTGGATGGCATACAAAGACCTCAATGTCAGGCAGATTACATGATTTGTAGACTCTATACCTCCCCAATGGTGTAGTTTCCATTTACCAGGGAAGTTTTGCAGTTTATTTCAAAACCCCGTTCAAATTGTCAGGGCCAACCTGAAACAGGACGTTATGTTGGGACTCAAATCATTTCCCATGCTAGAGTGTCTGCTGCATGTTTAGAAGCGCACACAAGCTTGGGGATAGTTATTTGGGATGGTTTCTGTCCATTGTCTATAGGGATCCCTTTCTAGAATAATTCCCTTAGAAAGATGAGACAGAGAGAAAGACTCTGAAACAAACAAATCTTTATTCCTCCAACAAGATACAAAACTAAAAAAAAGGAAAGGAAAGGAAAAACAAAAGCACAAAACAACGTTCCAATACAGTAGCACAATCTGGATAATGCTACCCTGGAGAGTTGCCTAATTGGTGTGCAAATGGGTAGGCCCAGGGGAAATAAAGAGGCAGACTAAAATCGTCAGCTGCCTGTCCTGAACAGAAGAGACTGGTGCCCTGTAGCCCAGCCTGGGAAAAGGGAGATTTAGTTCAGGGCTAGAAAAGGGGAATCCAAAATCAGTTATGAATTTGTGGGTGCGGATGAGGGACAAAAGCACAGATGCTAGGTCTGCAGCTAGTAATTTCAGGATCTAGAGTAGGAGTCCCCATCAGTTTTGAGCCTGTGGACACCTCTGGAATTTTTACACAGGGTGGTGGACCCAGATTCAGGAGTTGTAAGCAACCACAAAATGGTGGAACCAACCACAAAATGAAGGATCTGTGACTGCAAGTTATTGTCCCGCAAAGCTGAGTCACTGCTAAAGGCCACGGGTGTGAGGGAGCTTCTGGAGGCTTTAGACAAAGATTTTCAATAAATATGCTTTCTGGAGCAGTTCAGCAGTTGGCCTACTTCCACGTGAGAGTCCTCAGAAATTCCTGCTTGGGGCCCTTGTTCTGATATCAAACTGGATATTTGAGCAGTCAAGTCAGAGAGTCTTGGGGCAGGGGCTGAACAAATGCAAGGCTCTCCATAGATGTTCCCCCTCCCTTCCTCTTCAGCCATTTTGTGATAGAAGGGGAAGAAAGTGTTTGCCTCTGCAGGAAAGTTGCTAGCCTCCCCACACTCCCCTTGCTCTGAAGAGGCTGCATTTGCCCCTAGTGATTTCGTCAAACTCTAATTTTCTATGAAGCTGTGTAATGCTATCACCAGTCTGGGGGGAAGACAGAAACTGCCTGTGGTGAGTCATCTTTGCTGGGAGAAAGGCCTCCTTGGACAGCATGGTGTTCTTCTGGTGTAGGTGACTGAGGTAGAGATCTCTGCTTGATTGCTTCCATATATGGCAGGCCTGCCATATATGGCATGCTGCTTTGTGACGAGTGGGTATGGGTGGGTGGGTAGTCCTATGGACCCTAGAGTTGCTGCTAGGGCATTTGGTCCCCCTGTGGTTGAGTCTTTTCTGGACATTTCCTTTCTCTGCGGGATGTGCAGAGGATAATGACTGCCAGTACTGATGATAAACAAGTATAAGTGACATGCCCACATCTGGGACTTAGCTCCCCCAAACTATTGCTGCGGGCTTTGATCCCATGGTCCAGAACCGTAGGGTGTAATGACATCTCTTTTTTTTTCTCATGGGGAAATTTTTCAGACCTAAGAATTAGCTTTCTTTACACTTTCCTATATTTGGAACAGTGAGTCAAAAACAAAACAAAGCCACTACAAGAGTGGTTAGGCTGCTGAAAATCACACTAAAATCTGGCATTAGCCAGGACTTCCAGTTCCCCACTTCAACTTGAGTTATTCCAATATGCTAATTTTGCTTTGACAGCATTAATAAAACAGCAATTAGATGCATGCATGAGGCTCAATTTATTCCAAGAAAAGAAACTGTCATAAAAGTGGCATGTGTGAAATTTCCCATTCCCGAAATGTACAGGATCCACCCTTTCAAATGCAAAAGAACACTCTCATTATTGTGCATTCTTGTAACTAAGTACAGTCTGATATAGTCTGACTAGTCACTGCAGCCCCATTCTGTACCTTACGCAATCCACACTGGGATTGTAGTACTTGTCCATTATTTACACACCTTTGCTGTAAAAAGAGTCAGTTTGAGTTCTGAAGTGACATTAGTACAACTCACAAGCAACACTGGGGGTATCTTCAGAAGGGTACAGATTATTGCAGAAAAAGTAGCCTATCCCCAGATTCGTTCACAAGTCTACAATAAATGAAACGGAGGGATTACCTGCCAGGTGACATCTTTTTCAACATTTATAGAAGGTGTTTTACATACTCGGCACAATAGCCAGGTTGAGGTTCCTCTTGAGTACACTAAAATTCTTCCTCAAATTAATATAATGTAAAGGAAGGGTAAAGTATAGGGATGGACACAAACTGCTCATGAACTAAAGTTCATCACTCATTTTGGTCCATTCTTGATTTGCAAAGTGATGTTCATGAAAGGGCGGCCAGCACAAACATTCCAGAAACTCTCAGGCAGAGAAAACAGCTGTCCCTCCCAGCTTCTTCAGACAAGGGACCCTGTTTCCAGCCCATAGTTTGGGAACATTTCCAAACCATCCCCAGTGTCCCTATGTGGCAGACTGCCCGATGTGCCGCATTCATGTCTAGAGAGGCACAAAGCCCCAACATTTGTCTTTCTCCTCCATAGGAAACTTTGGAGTTTTTTTTTTTTAACAGGAAGACAACAAGGATGGAAAAAAAAACCCTAATGGACTCTTTATAATTGTTGCTGTCACTATAACAACCTGATTACAGAGTAGATAAAGATTAATTTAGGAATTAACATATTTGATAAGAAAGAGGAGAGACAGCGATCCTAACCACATCTCTAGCTGAAAGAGGGCAAGACTGAGTGTGGCGTTTCTCAGAAGAAGGGGGAAATTGCCCTAAGAGTAGCAATCTGGAGTCGGACAAGGAATGACATTGAACAGGAGAGAGAAGGTGCTGGCCTTACTGTCCTATCGAATTGTCTTCTTGCTGCCACCTGCAAAGGCTTCTCCTCTGCCTGTTCCAGGACTGGTACAATGCATGCATGCACATGGCCTTATTTTCAAACATTTATAGAAGTATACCTTGTCTCAAGCCAAATTAAAGCTATTATCTTACACAAGGTGTGCTGAGTATTTATTTCAGAACAAGAACCCAGTCACATTTGAATCTTTTCTTTTTCTTTGATGTCAGACGCCTCCATATTGGGGGGGGAGGGTTAACAGTAATTTGCATCCTGCTTTTCAGTAACATTCTCCAAATAGCTTACCATAACATCTACAATTACAGTGAAAAATGTCAGAGCAACCAGCAGAATAAAATAAGAACATGTCAAGGATGGGGGGCGGGGAACTTCTGGAACAATCATGATCAGTTAGCAACAAACACTTTTTCTTCAGCCACAACTAACTCAGATCAAAAGCCTATAACACTTTAATTTCTATAAATAAAAGCAATGCTTATGCACAGATTGAACCCCACCTCCTGAACTGGAATGAGCTCCCAGGTGAGCTGCGGGCCCTGAGGGACCATTCTGCTTTCCACAGGGCCTGCAAAACGGAGCTCTTCTGCCAGGTCTACGGTTGAGGCCAGGTTAGGCCAGGAAGAGGAATTGGGGTCCTCCTGTTGCCAACAACGAATACCATTCTGATTTGTCTCTCCTTTCTCCTCCCTCTTGTAGTTGAGTTAGGAGGGTTGAGGGTTCCACCATCTTGCTTTGATGTTTCTATTGTGTTGTATGGATGTTGTGATAGTCCATTTTAGCAGGGGTTTTAATGGGTCTTAATGGGTTTTTAGCTGTTTTTTGTAAACTGCCACAAGGCTTTGGGAGTGCCGGTCAATAAATTGAAGAAATAAATAATAAATAAATAAATAAACTGGCTGAAATCTCAACCAACAGAACCCCTTGTCTTCACAAGTGTTGCATTGGCAAAGGACAGCAGAGCCCTCCCACTACCAAGTTTACAGCATGTCCCACCAACCACAGCCAATCTGACTGATTGTACTATGCCTTTTCTTCTTCTTTTTTTGCAGGGAAGAACAGGGCCACCCTGGCCCACCAGGCAGATTTCCATGATGGAAAATCAAGGGCCAACCTTGGAGATGGTCTAATTCTGGGGGAACCCCAGGTCTCACCTGGAGGCTGATATTCCTACTTCAGAGCTATCTGTCATGGGTGATGGCATCTAGGGATGTGCATGGACCTGTTCATGAGCCAAAATTTGTCACAGACTTGAATAGGTGTAGCTGTTCAGGCCATTTAAATTTAGCAGCTAGTGCAGCCTTTCTCAACTTTTTACCCATTGAGAAACCCCTAAAACATTCTTCAGTCTTTAAGAAATGCCAGAAGTGGTGTGACCATGCAGAATATGATTGAGAAGCACAACTGTGTACACACCCACCTGGGGCCCCTACCCTTCCCACCCCCTCCAGGCCCATCATTGGCCATTGGGGGGGGCAGGTCGACATGACCACTTATGGTCATGTAACCCAATAAATGTTTAAAACATTTTAAAAAGCTATATTAGAAATTAATTAACTCCTACCCTTCCAGGGCTACCAAAAAACCCCAGGGCTTCACAAAACCCTGGTTGAGAAAGCCTGAGTGGATAGATAGACCTGGCTGTTAGGTTTAAATGGCTGCAATCCATTAAACTGGTTGTTCCCCTCACCTTTGTGGGGGAAGCAAAATAGACCAGTGAAATGATTAACAGCAAGGCTGTTTTGCTCCCCTTCCTGCTTTCCAGGTGATCCCTTCCCCTTTCTCCCCATCATAGGGAAAGGGAGACCTGAACTGGTGGGTTCAGGGCATTTCTTGTTTGGTTCGGCAACTGCCCCGAACCCCAAACGGGACCAGAATTTTTAGGTTCCCTAGTGGGATCATTGGCATCTCCTCCTGCACATCTCTTTTCCATTTATTTCTTTTTGAGCTAACATGCAGCTGAAAATTTAAACAGTTACCCAAAGTCAGTGTCTGTCTCATCCCAATGAAGCTTCCTTTTGGTCATCTCAATGCCGGCCTTGCCTGCTTGAGATGATGTTTGGGGTGGGTGGGTAGCTGCCTGGCTACACTTCTGAGCACTTTTATAGTAAACAAAACAAAACTCAAACTCAAGACAGCAACGTAAAGTGATGAAAATGACTGTAAGTTTGATGAGCATCCGTCAAAATTTATGGTTTGTCTGAAGGCAAGAAGCTTAAAATCAATTTGCTATTTCAAATGATGTACTATCTTTTACATCACAATGGAAAGAAATTCACATCACTTCATATAATGAATGCTCTTATCAATCCAGGAGACCTGAAAGAATAAGACCCTGATAACCCGCGATAAACATCCAGCATGGTGTATGTCAACTGTGATGAAGTTTTGTGGCTCCATAATAACTTAGGGAGCCATTCTGTAGGAACACACTGTGGTTAAGTTCCTCTACCAAGTAAATGTAGTGTTGATATGTTCACTATGGGTGCCATTAAGAAAGGGGCTTTGTTGGGTGTTGGTGGGAGACAGGTTACATAACCTGTTACAGAAGATTTATGAAGAACTGTACTTCATCCCCAAGCAGTTGCACCAAGAATGGTCCTATCCTTCTTTTTGTAAAGAAACAGAGTGACAGTGCCTTATTTGCCATCATTTGGACAGATTAAACTTTCATCTACTTGTAGATTTCGCTTCATTTCATTCGAAACAGATGAGAGAACTTCATGTCCTGGATTCTTCTGCATCACCATTATCACATCAGTGTTGCCCTGGTGCCCACCCAGAGATGATTGCAGGGTTTGGTGGGCCTGAGCAGAGAGTGCTCAGGGGCCCTTCCCTCCCCTCCTCTGCCCACCATTGTGCTCCACTCTCATTTCTCTGTTCAATTATCTGCATTCTCCTTCCTCATGGCTCACCTATGCATTCTTCTCCCACCCATTCATTTACTGGCCAGCCTTTCCAGTAAGGCTGCCAGCTTCAGGTTGGGAAATACTTGGAGATTTTAAGGGTGAAGCCTGAAGAAGGCAGGGTTTGGGGAGGGGGGCACTTCAGTGAGTATAATGTCTTACAGCCCACCTGCCAAAAAGAGACCATTTTCTCAGGTTGAATGTATATTTGTTGCCTGTAATTACAAAATATCTCCAGCTACCACCTGGATGTCAGCAACCCTACCACCCAGTGCTCATATCCTCTTCGCCAGCCATATTGGACAGTGTGTACAACTGGAAGCACTGCTGCTGCTGAGGGGTGGGGTTCTTTGTCATTCACCTCCTATACATTTCTCCCAACAGCACTTGGCAGTTTGTGCAGATGGGAGTGTGAGGGGTTGGAGAACAGTAGCAGTGGGTCCCTCCAAAAGATGTGAGCCTTGGCAGCTGCCTCACATCAGATGCTGCACCTACCAGTTCTTCCCTCAGTGTCCACCGAGTATTTTAGACAGTGATCAGGGCCATTATAAGGCTGGATTGTTACTGGCTTATCTCATTGAAATGAGACTGTTTTCACCAGAGAATCAGGAGAACTAGTTGGCACCTGGATTTTCCTTGGTTAGTGTGCAGCTCCAATCCCCTTTCAGGCTTTCCTTCTTCTCAGGAGTTATGAGATAAGATGTGCTATACTTGGCTTTGCCTTCTACAGCAGCCATTTTGTATCCATCTCCTACAGCAGCCATTTTAGGATGCACCTCTTAAAATTCCAAAGGCGAGGGTCCTTCTGGAACTGTATTTATGTGTGAAAGGAAGGATATTTTGTTGTTGGAAGCCATAGGCAAGGGAATGAGGTAAAGGGCCCTCTGGCATTCCACTAAGAAGGAGGGTTGTAGGTGAGATCAAAAGAACTGAGGACATCAGGGGCCTGTACCAATCTACTGATAAGTGTGAGATGCTTGTGCACATCATGTGCCAATCATGCAAATCACTTATTTGTACTTGCTGTGTGGTCTCCGAAGAACAGCTTGCCCACAGAAACATAGACAGCCAAATACATTCAGAGATGTGCTCATTTTCCTGAGCTAAAACAATTTCCTCGTTGGAGAACCATATGGATACTGATTTGAAGACCTATATAATTGTCCTAACAGAGCAAATAACTTTTCAGAGCCCTTTAGACCAGGAAAGTGGGTAGGGGAGGCTTAACACCTTTCCCCTCACAGCAAGGTCCTGATCTAAATTGGGCCTCTGTGAACTTGTTAATTGAATTAAAACAAACAAACCTGGGCTGCTGCAGGTGCAGAAAGATCTGAATTTTCTTGGTTTGACCCTTCTTCACTTTAATGTTGTCATCCTGGAGGCAGCTGGTTGGCCAGTGTTTGAGCACAATGCTGGGTAGGCCTTTGGTCTCATCCAGCATGGCTCTCCTTACGTTCTTATGTCCTGATTGCCCTCAGAAGGGTTGGACTGAAAAGTCGCTCTCCTCTTCAGTATGTACTTCTTCTAATAATTGCTGCCTACATGATAAATCATTAGTCATTTGGTGACTGGTTCGTGTCGTAAAATGTCAGCTTACCACCCCTTGCATGACTTACAGGCTTGCAAGGACTGATTCCTGGGCGTTTAGATGGTTGTGATGATCAGTCTTATCCTTTCCGTCATTTCTCCCAGAAGTGCTACTCCTTTTGTCTCGGTCAACTTCTATTCATTTATGACACCTGAAATCAAAGAGAATAGATTAAATGTGACTTACAGCCCTGAAACGACATTCCCAATTGTGCAGTATATATCCAGCATGCCTTGAGCAGGTCAATAGTTTTAATTTGGCACTAAATAAAATACCTTTCTAGTTTTATTAAACAATGAAAATATGGGCACATGTGGAAATACATGTGTCACCAGTGATGTCATTATCTGTTAAATGGCCCCAAATCCCAATTCTGCCCTGCTGATTTTTGTTTTCCTACTGTTTTCCCTATAAAGGTTTTTAGAAAGCCGGCCACTAAACATAGAAATGCCCACAAGAAGCACATAAGTTATTCTGCATTTGGTGTTTTGGATTGGTTTGTTCCGCTACGCATTGTTTTGCATGTGTTTTGAATGTCTTTTGCTGTCCAATGATTTGTTTTAAAGAGTTCCAGCCATGCTAGTTAGTAGCATCAAAAAATAGGAGGCCAGTGGCAGGCACCTTAAAGACTAACCAGACTTATTCCAGCACTTGGAGCAAAGCTCATTGCATTCAGGAATACAACGGGCACCAGACTGGGGTGGGGGGTGGAAGACCTCTGTGGATGGCCTCTTCATCCCCCAGGACCTGGAAAGGCTGCAGGGAACTCACTGGCAGTAGCAACTTGTACATGGCAGGGATCTGTAGCCTCCAAGCATCAGAGGGAAGTGGAAGGAGGAAGGGGTAGTTAGGGGTGGAAGGTGGAAGGCGATTGGCTGGCTGCTGGACAGACAGGCAAGCCGGTTGGAGGAGAAGGCACTCAGGGCGGGACAGCCACCCTGAGTGGGTGTTAAGCGGTGAGTGGCAAGCCATGAGACCAGCTCCTCCTCCAGCCCCTTACCAGAAATATTAAGTGAAATAGATAGATAAGTTTCCATGAGTCAGAGCTCATTTCATTAAATGCATGAAGTGTTCCTCTATTAGGCAAGAGGGTTCATGCTCAACACTGTGAACAACCGTGTGTTTGTGTGTTTGTGTGTTACAGAACAAGCAGTCTAAAACTTTGAAGAGGTCATTGGTGAACCCTTCATGGCCTGCTGGGAATTGTTATTCTTTCTTGAAGAGCTAATTTTGTCAATATTTATTTAATTAGCCACTTTCTACCTTAGGGAACTCAGGGTGGATTACAATGCAAACAGAACAATAGCGATAAAAAGACCTAAACACACAATTTGAAATTGCTATTTAAGACAGCCAGTAAGTAGAAAAATGAAATCAATTCAACCTAGTCCTAAACAAAAGCATCTTCATCTGCCTTCTAAAGACTGAAGGGGCCAAACATATCTCCCCTAAGGAGACAGTTCCATAACTGTGGGTCTGCCACTGAGAAAGCCCTTTCCCATGAGCTTCCTAGTGGTGGGACACTGCTAAAATGTTATAAAGCAAGGGTAGCCAGCCTCTTTTGTATACCAATATGCATTAATGGCTCCTTACTATATTTGAGAATGAATTCATCTGAACCTTGAAAAGCAGGCACGTTGTAGAGTGACCATCTCAATACATGCTTATTACAGTTACTTATATAGAGGCTCCTGCTTGTTTTAATCCTGCTGTGTGTTACAGTCAATAAGCACCCTTTTTGTTGGAAAAGATGTGGTTGTATTATGTCTGGAGCTTTTGTGTATGACATATGCATGCTTGACCGCTGATCAAGGCCACCTAGGCCGAAACACATCTGTTCAGGGCCATGCAGTCCATATGAGATATGATTTGCTAATTTTTTTTCTATACATGAAGCTATTACCTAGGCCTGCAATTGCTTTTATTCGCCTTGTAATACATGCGTGTATTTTTTGTATATTTGAATATTTTAAACGTCCTGCAAATTGTTGTTGTACTATCAGGCCACATGTTTGCATTTGTTCACCTTTTTGGTTCTTGGGATGTCCGGAGGGCCTGTCCCTGCAGTCTTAATTCCTGGGCACTAACCCCCGGGAGGAGATGGTTCTTCAGATACCCCATCCCGAGACATGTAGGATTCAGAATGAAATTGCTGGGCAAGAGACATGACCTATGAGAAAAATCCTGGGCCACCTAGCCATAGGCCATCCTCATGTCTTTGGCTGATTATGCAAGAGGTGTGAATGGGCCCACTTCCTCCCCATCCGGTTGCTTTTAATAATGCCAGTGACTTTGTGCAGCCTTGTGACAATGGCCTACTTTACTACCTGTATGGGAGACCTGGGTAAAACAAAAGGAGACTTGCTTTTCTACTTTTCGCCTTAAGGAAAAGTTGTCTTAGCTCTGCATATTTATTGAAGTCATAATAAATGAGGGTCCAGGCTTTTCCCTCCAATGATTGATGGACATGGGGATTAGTTTAAGCACAAGGAGAAGCTAAGTGGTCTGGCTTGGTACATGGCACATTTATCAAGGCGACAGGCAGAGCAGGCAACCGATTCCTCGAGACCCAGCAGCCATCTCTCCATCGCTCCTCCTGCTCAGCCCTCCCTACGAGAAGTGCTATTGATTTTGTGGAAGTGTACAGAAGGAAGGAGGGTGGGAGGAAGAGGGTGTTCTTCCCAGCCCCAATTAAGACCAGTCCTGACAACCACTTAGATGGCTGCACTGTGCCCATCTTCTCTACCTCGGCAACATTGTAAAGCCACTCTTTGGAGTCAATTACAGATTCCAGTCGAAATAAAGACAGACCACACTGGTATTAAGACCTGTAAATTAAATTGGTTTATTCAAGCACAACCACACAATGCCTTAGGACCAAAGAATCAATAAAAGCGCATATAGCATGTATATTACCTTCCCTCTGGCAATCGTACGACACTCCGGAGCCTCCTGGGAGAGCCAGTTGCAGAGAATAGATTTGATTCCCTACGTGGCAGGAAGAAGAAGGCAACATGCCCTCGTGTCTGCTTTAGCTCCACCGCAGTAGCGAGTGTGGATTGAGTCTGGTACCCAAGGCTGCACATGAGCTTGTAATTATGGTCTTTAGAACTGAAGCTATCCTCTCTGTTTGGAATGGGGTCTAGGCCTCTGTGTTTATAGGGAAATGCTCCAATTCATTTCAATGTAGGTGTAGGTAGAGGTCTGTTGGGACCTCTCCTTACAACCAGTTTTGTAGGTGTTTGGAGTGAGAAGTTAAGCAAGTTTTGGAATCCAAATCAGCTCTCGGTTCATCTCTTCCTGTCTTTTCTTGGATAATGTCAGGCTAGTCATTTATTATTACACAATGGACATATGGCTCCTCAGTTCCTCAGATGGATGAATCAGATAAACCACAGTTTAGTAAATTTGACTCTTTTTTTCCCCCAACATTTCACCTTCACTTCAGTTCTTAGGCTAGACTGTGGCACAGAAATATTTCATGCTCCAGCCTGTTTTTCTGACATGGCTTCTGGTGTAGCTTTTCAGACATCTCCCCAGACTTAGAGATACTCAGTGCAAACCAGTTACACTTTTCTAACCCACCGATTTCAATGGACTTTA
This sequence comes from Paroedura picta, assembly GCF_049243985.1. Classification (NCBI taxonomy): domain Eukaryota; kingdom Metazoa; phylum Chordata; class Lepidosauria; order Squamata; family Gekkonidae; genus Paroedura; species Paroedura picta. The sequence continues at coordinate 26,780,417 of NC_135380.1, forward strand.
AAGCAGGGGTAGTCAACCTGTGGACCGCCAGATGTCCATGGACTACAATTCTCATGAGCTCCTGCCAGTGTTTGCTGACAGGGGCTCATGGGAATTGTAGTCCATGGACATCTGGAGGACCACAGGTTGACTACCTCTGCTTTAAAGGGTGTAACTTAGCCTAGAAGCACACTTCTGTCTCCAATTGAGCATCCAGGGGCTCCACCTCTACAGAATGGCACATTCCATGTAATCAATGCGGAAAGTGGAAAATCATGCCCTTGATTCCTCTCTTCTTCTCAGTATTGCCTAGATGCCATAAATGTTGTGTATTTCTGTGCCTCCACACCATTGGCTGCTGCTGAAGAAAGGCATGGCATCATGAGGTCAGGATAAGGTCAACTTAGACTACTCGGAGGAATTAAAAAGAGGAATTAAAATGTGTGGTTAACTTTTTCTGTCAGAAGCTGCACAATTAGGATTGTATCCAACCAGTTTTTCCACTAGTGAGAAAGGGAAGAGGGGAGTCACCTTCATTGAGGACCATGGGACCGTATGGGCAAAAGCAATGTTTTAGAAGGGAGTTAGGTGAGATTGAGAGGAAAAACCAGCTGAATCCAACCCATCATGTCATGTGTCATTCCAATCTAGAGCTGGAGGAGAATGTTGTTTTCTGCCACACAATGAGTCCCTACTTCCTGAAAAAATAGATTTCAGATCTCTCCAACTATTCATCATTATTCTTCCCTTACTCAAATTCAGGCCTGCGTGTATAGCTTTCCTGCCTAGAGATTGGCAACCTGTGAGACAGGTGGTTCGTGACCAAACCACAAGGCAAACGACAAATCTTGGAGCCATTTAAACCCCTTCTTTCTGTTCTTCAAGAACCCTGAAAATCATAGAAGTTTGTGGTGGTTCTTCAATTTGTGAGAAGGTTTGTACCCATCTTTACTCCTGCCTGGATTTAATTTTCACAATCACCTTTGCAAGGTAGGTTAGGCTGAGAAAGAGATTGCCCAGGATTGCCCAGTGAGCTTCATTGAAGAATGTGAATTTAAGCCATCTGTCAACCCTGTTCTGACACACTTCTGCCATGCCACACTGGTATGAGCTCTCTTCCATGGCCTGTTCTAAGTATGGTAGGAGGGAGTATTCTGCAGGTAGGGAGGTTTCTTTTCTGCAGAGTCTACTTTCCAGCATGGCCAATGTGACCTGGCAGCATCCCCAGTGGGCCACAGGAACTTGCAGAGAGACACCAGTGGGAAGGACAGAAGAATTTATGTCTCAGTCCTCCAAGGCTTTTCAAGAGAAAGTGGGATGTGACACATTTACTAAGAGAAGATAAATTCTATTTTGCAGATTTATTAGAAGAACTTGAAGGGGTGTAAAACTGGATCATAGATTTTTGGGTTAAAGCCTTTAAACTTTTATGTCATCCTATTATGGCAAATGAAGTCCGCCCTGCAGTTTAAACGGCCCTTGATTAAATAATTCTCACTCCTTCCCTCCCTCTGTGGTACTTGGATAAGTGCAGTTTCCCCACACAGTCCAGGAGGTGAATCAAAAGTGTGGGCAGCAGCGGTAGAAAGCTCATTTGGGTGTTCTTAGGACCATTCCTGGAGAATCCCAAAGGGTCTCCAGGGCCAGGAGCTGGTGGGCTGTTGTGCAGGCCTGACTGATTGCAAATTATGTGATCCCACTGACTCCAGCAATCAACAATTGGTGCTGCAGTAAGAAGGCAAAGAAGGATTTTGTTCCCGATGCAGAAGAGCCATTAGTGGATGTGATTTGTTCTCCCCCAGCCATTTTTGTCTCTGCTTTGCAGTTTTGATCCATTCTCTTTACTTTTATCAGAACAAACCTGCCTTTCCTTCTCCCATCTCTGCCATCTTGGTGTAGTGGTTAAGAGTGGTGGCCTCTAATCTGGAGAACTGGGTTTGATTCACCACTTCTCCACATGCAGCCAGCTGGGTAACCTTGGGCCAATCACAGTTCTCTTAAAGCTGTTTTCACAGAGCAGTTCTGTTAGAGATCTCTTAGCCCCACCTACCTCACAGGATGTCTGTTGTGGGGAGAGGAAGGGAAAGCTGTTTGTAAGCCACTTGGGGACTCCTCCAGGTAGTGAAAAGCAGGATATAAAACCCAGCTCTTCTTCTTCTCCTCATCCCAAGGATAAAACTGAAGAGCACAAATGTGCTAAGAGAGCAATTCTAGGCAAGTCTACCCAGGTCTATTCAGTGGAACATTCTTCCTGGAAAGTGTTTTAAGAAAACTACAGTTACAAATGCAGTTCAGGTGCCCTGTAAGTTTGAATGACTTTTTTTTGTTTTTGTTTTGTTCTTCTCTACTCCTTGCAGGACAGCTCCTGAGAGCAAATATGCATCAGGAAGGACACACACGACCCGATCCCTGACAAATATCCCAGTCAACAAATCCCACAAATAGTGGTTTTCTGCAGTGGTTAAGCCTGAAGTGATACCTTGAAAAAACCAAGTATTTCCTGGCAGAATCTTTCAATGCAAAAACGACATCTTGAAGAGGCTGCATTGTGTTCATTCTAGGATCACAGCTAGAAGTGAAAACAGGTTGTTCTTTCCCCCCCATCCCCCCCATGGAATTATACCAGGGCTGAATCTGCACTTACTATGTTTATTCCGTTGTGGATCCTGCTGAATCCAGATTGATTTAAACTTGGGTCTTCCTCTATCCCCCCTCCCTATTGAAACAGAAAAGTGTTCTGCATGTGGTTAGGGAAGCTCAGAAGGGGGGGGGGAGCCAAGTTCAGCAGGAACCTCTTTCTTTCTTTCTTTCTTTCTTGGGGGGGTGGGAGGGGGAATAAATCCAAGAGGCACATCTCTACCAAGAGAAGTTAGGGCTTCTGCAGCTTCTGCTGAGAGAAGCCCTTAAAGGCAAGCTTGCAGCCTGGGAATGAGGAAGCCTTTGAACTGAAGCCTTGGTCAATCAGGGCTTTACTCCAATGGAGGCTCAGCAGCAAGCAGAAAGCGGCATGCTTTCTCATGCCGATTTTTCAAATATTGAGGGTTATATTCACTCTAGGATATTGCGGGGAAAAGATAGGGTCACTCTGGGTCAATCATGCTTGTTGCAGAGGGAAAATTTAAATTGGACAAAATCAAAATGGAAATCGCATTCAGTGGAGACAGCAGGGACTGAATCGACCTGGGATTGGAATAAAAGCTCAGTGCAGATTAGCTTAATGACAAATATGGATGACGTTTTTGGCTGGAGTGGGGGCATGGTTCAGTGGCAGTGCATCTGACTTCCATGCACAACATCTCTGATACAGTCCTCAGTATCTCCAGACAAAAGCGTCAGGTAGCAGGGAATGAGAACCCCCCCCCAAGACCCTGGAGAGCTGCTGCCAGTTGAAGCAGACCCTACTACCCTTAATAGAGCAGTGGTTGTCTGACTCAGTTGAAGGAAGCATCCTGTGTGTTCATGTACGTGATGTGGCCAGCACTTTGCCTTGCTGATCCTCAGTCCTGTTCTACACCACGTAGTATTTGATTGAATTTCTGATTCTTTCAGATGACATTGTGGGGAGCAGCAGGGAAGAGGTGAGGGGCGTGTTTCTTAATCCCTTGGAGAATTTCTAGCTGTAACTGAATGCATAATAGCACTCTATGTTCTAACCCTTTGCCAGTGCTGGAACGGGCCAACAAAAGCACAAACGCCAGTGGGTGATGCACAGCAAGCTCTCCCAGACCTTGTCGTCTTTCTGCAATATTCCGAATCCTGTTTGCTTGTACAGGTGGGAGGTGCAGTAAATATCTAAAACTGAGCTGTCACTTCCCCTTGAAACAAGCAAAGAACAGCTTGAGAGGCAGCAGTCTCTGGGTTCACTTGTAACATTGCAGCTCTTATTTGCCACTCTGGCTGGAGGGCCTCAGTGGAAGCATGGTATGGGAGTTAAAATGTTGGATAGGAACTGGGGGAGCCAGGTTCGAATCCTCACTCTGCCGTGGAAGCCTGCTTGGTGGCCCTGGGCCAGTCACAGACTCTCAGCTTAAACCTGCCTCACAGAGTTGTTGCGAGGATAAAATGGAAGAGAGAAGCAAACACTTTAAGCCAGTTTTGTGTTCCACTGGAGACAAAAGCAAGGTATAAATATCTAAGAAATAGGCTGGTGCTGAAAGGCAGCAGACTGAGTGCAGCATTGGTGGCTGTTGCTGCCCACAGGTCAAATGCCAGGGCCACCAAGAAGACTTCCTCAAGGGTGGTTTTGTCACAACTGCCCAACTATCTGGTGGGTGAACTCCAAGTTCCACAGCCAGGCATGACGTATTCGAGTCCCGATGCCATGTGGAAGTAGAAGAGCAGCTTGGACAGGCTGGAATTTGAGCACAAGAAGACTGTGAAGGGCTGCACCAACTGGAGCAAACAGACAAAGAAAAAACAGTGTTGCAGTGGGAAGAAAAAACCTTCCAAAATATAAATAACCCCTATGTGTTTCATGATAAAAGTTCCTTGGGAGAATGAAGGAGGTAGAACGCAGCAATACTCCCAGGAGATCCCCCTGAGGAGCCTGGACCCAAAACATGTAGGGGTTATTAAAATTTTGAAATATATTTTTCTGCCCACGGCACCATTGTTTTTCCTTTGTCTCTTTGGCATTTGAGCACAGGAGCTGCACAGGAAATAGGGAGACACCTCAGTTCTCCAAGTGTGAATCTAAATGTTTTAGATACATAAATCATGTGGTAAACAGCAGATGGGCAGGGTGGAGTCGCAGGAAAGTGGTACGCACCTGCACACCCAATTGGTTTGTGCTGCATGATCAAATAGGCGCACACCTTTCAAACAGAACCAAACAGTCTGCCAGGCATTTGGCTGCGCTTATCGGGACTCGCGGATGGACCGCAAAACAATCTGGCAGGTGATTGAGCATCCGCGGCCCCCGCGCAGGAGAATAAATGAACAGAGATTAGAAACTGAAAATGGTAATGCTCTAAATCAGCGCAAAACATTTCAGCCTCCTGGCACCTTCAGTAGCAGACGTTTAAGTCACTCTGAAGTTTCAAAAGGACACTTCAATGTAAAGCTGGTGAACTGGAATTTGTTAGGAAATTTGAAACTGGGATTTCTTGCTCATTCCCCAAAACAACAATCTCCTTTTAGAGATTTATTTCACCCACTGTGCTTGTTATGTTTGTTTAACCGCAACAGTTCTAGATACTACCTGGATTTCTGACTGCATCCTGAATACATATGCTTGGATTGTACATTTGTTTGTGCTCTGCGTAAGGATGTGATGTGTCTGCTACGATCTCCTTTTTGGCTTCCCTTTGTCAGAGAAATGTTATAAACCAAGGGTAGCTGACCTCTTTGGCTCATGGGCCAGAAAAAGGTCTGCTTGACATGGGCAGGGGGAGAGATGGGCAGGGGTTGTACTTGGCTAGACATACCATGTATGCTGTTTACAGCTCTATTTTTTCCCAAAGAAAGTAACAATCTAAAATAAGGCAGCTTTCGAAATGTCAGTATAAAACATAAGTGGTTTTGCTTTCAGTGCAGCCACTTAGGAACGTGATTGCAAGGGATGAAAATAATACCTGCAGAATATCTGGTCCTAAATGATGATTTGTGAGCAGAGTCTTATAGGGGGTGTCAGTTTACACTGACTTTCACTCTCACGCTGCTACAACCCAAGTTATGGTTTGAAAGAAAAGTTACAGGCTTCCAATCTGACCTTCCTTCTCCCAACCATGCCTGATCCTGTCCTTGTGTGACTTTCTCCTCCCTTCCTCAGTCTCTTACCGAGCTCCCCTTCAGGCACATAAAGCCTGGCTTGGAAATGGCCCTGGGAAAGAGGGCAAGGGCGTGTGTCCCATGCCATAAGAGTTGTGTGTGTTAGAAAAGCTACCTTTCCTCCAGGAATCCTGCCTAATTGTGCCAGGTGACCAACCCATGGACCAGAAGACCTGGAGGGTGATGGGCCATGGCAGACAATCTCCTGGTCTGAAGCTAGTTCCAACCTGCACTGAGCTCTGCTACTGCTTCTGGCAGCCCCATTGGTTCTCACTGCCCATGCCCAAGGGAACGAACACTGGCATCTGGTCCTCAGAGAGGTGCTGGATGCGCAGCTGCCCAACTCCCAGTTTCGGCACATTAAACCACAAAGCCCGCCAAGTGGCACAGAGTGTGGCTGCTCACTGGAGACAGGGACAAAAGGAATACTAATTAAGGATTTTTTTTTTTGCCTCAAGAATCCCAGAGCTCTCCTCTGCTCTGTCCCAGGCTGAACAGGCAACCTCCAGTTGGATTAGAGAGAGAAAAATGGCATGGCATAGCTCAACAGACGTGACCCCTGATATCAAGTTATCTGCATGCTTGAATATGAAAGGAACTCCAGTGCTTTGGTTTCTCCATGTGATCTTCCCCTTGATTCTTGTCCTTAATAAACCTTCTCTGATGGGTTGGCAAAAAGATGTCCACTGCCTGTTCTGATAAGGAGAGAGGGAAAAGGACCAAACATTTCTCAGGCCTTTAAAAGCACCTTCCTTTCCTTTCCTTTCTTTCTTTTTTTGAGGTGGAGCCAAATATCTGCACACAAAAGAACAATCCATTGATACAAGAGCCAACAGAAAATTGGCAAGGCCAAATAGATTTCATGCACGGCTCGGCTATATATCAGAAGGAAATAAATATATTGATAGTTCTCCTTAGAACAGCAGCTATAAATTATACTTGCCTGATAACACTAATAAGGCTACGGATTATGTCATCTGCACCACTAAAAGCCTAGCTCCAGACTCTGAAATCTTATTCTTTAAGCCTCATCAACTGAAGCCAGTGGAATTGATGTGCCTGAATTTTTTAAACATGCAATGGGGGAGGTGAGGGGTCTGGGGGGGGGGTAGCCTCTCCCCTCTTGACACCCACACAACTTCCACAGCACTGCAGGCTGCAGCAGAGACTTGTTCGCAAATACCAATTAAAATTTCCCACCATGGAAATGCAAAAGGTCTCTGCAGAAGTGCCATCTTTGGGAAAGGTTCCGGCTTCATTCCCCAAAGAGCCCAACTACTAAACAGCAAGTATGGTCAGGGCAGCGAACTCTGTTAATGTTGCAAGTTGCAAAACCTCCCTCGAATGTCATCCAGTAACAAAGAATAAGGATAAATCACCATCCCCAGTAGAAGAAGAGGAGGAGCTGTTTTTTTGTACCCCACTTTTTACTACCTGGAGGTATCTCAAAGTGGCTTACAATCGCCTACCCTTCCTTTCCCCACAACAAACACAGTGTGAGGTAGATGGGGCTGAGAGAATTCTGAACGAACTGTGACCAGTCCAAGGTCACCCAGCTGGCTGCATGGGGAGGAGAAGCAGGGAATCAACCCCGGCTCTCCAGATGAGAGGCTGCCACTCTTAACCACCCTGCTAAGCTTCCTCTCGAGGGAGAGAGCCTCCAGCTTTGGACAGAGAAACTAAACCCTCTTCCTACTGTTAACATGGTGTTCCTCGCAGCAAACTCCCTGGGTGGCCTGCTGTCAATTACCCTGCTTTGCACAATTCAAAGCACTTTGCCCGCCTGGCGTGCCGTGATTGAGAAACAGAGCTGCAGGTGAGGCGGGTGGCCTTCCCCCAGCCAATAGGAAACACAGAGGAAATGCAGCCCCACCCTCAATTCTCTCTCTCATTCTCCCACTGTTGTCACTTGCCAAGGCCAGGCCTTTCAGATCTCGAGCCTGGAGAATGAGCATCCCCTTGATTCCGTACCATCCAGAGGTTTTCTTGCCCACATGTCCCATTTCTGCACAAGCTTCCGACTCCCACCCCCTGTTGCAGCCAGCCAATCCCCCTCAGGCGCCCAGCTCAACATTGCTTTAAATCATGCCACAGTTTGATAAGCATTTGTGAGCCTTTAAAATGATAATTGCACAGTAAGGGGTATTGCGGCAGCAGCCACCTTATGAATATGGATGTATGCAAAGGGAACAGGAAAGTTATTCTTCCTCTGTTTATCCCACATCTCCACATGCCTCCCTTTGGAGTCTGCCTTGTATCAGCCTTGAGACTGTGAGCTCCTTGAGGCAGGGAGCTCTCATCATATGCTCAGCCAATGCGCCACATGCTTCAAAGGGACGGCAGAAAGAGTACAGAACTGTAAATATTCAGGGAGGCCAGCTGAAGCTCCCTTTCAGAAGCAAGAAGGGCTCTTGTCCTTTAGGGGCTGCACTGCAGTGAGTAATGTTGCCAAATTCCAGATGGGCCTGGAGATCTCTGGGAATAATAAGGAATCTCCAGACTACAAGGATTTGTTCTCCTGCTGTGGAGAAAATGCCTGCTGTGGAGGGTGGAGCCTATGGCATCATGCCATGCCAAGGGCATTTTCCTCCCCAAACTCGACCCTCTCACCTACAAATCTCCAGGCCTTTCTCAACCCAGAGCTGGCAACCCACAAGTGACCAGGAAAAGGGTTTTTGGAGGTATGGAGAAAACCTCCATTCTGTGAGCAGCACCACAGAAAATAGAATTACATTCCAGGGACTATTTATTTATTAAAAATATTAATATTTCACCTTCTCTCCTTGGGTTTAATAAGGCTGAGAAAAGAATAAAAGCTTCAAGGAGAGAAATCCCATAAGCATCCAGGGCCAAGATATAAACAATGCAGAGTAAAGAATGCTGCCTAATTTCCTCAAACGGTTGACCTTCCTGCAGGGTTCCGTCAATTGTGCCAGGCACTTCCCACCCTGACCATCCATGATGGCTTGCCTCCATTTGCAATTCATTGGCAACACACTTTCTTCCTCCACCTCTCGGCCCTCCCCCTGACTCTCATTCTCCTCCAACTTCCTCCTCCGACCCCTCCCTATTCCAACCCTCTGCCTTTGATCTATCGTCCTTCCCTAGCCACTCCCTCTGTTTCGCCTCCCTCCAAGGTGATATAGTGTCCTCCTGTCTTCCACTCAGCTGTGGCCTCTCCCTGATCACTTGGTATCTCTGGCCAGCTGCTGTCCAGATGGGGCTGGGCTCTCCCAGTCAGGACTGCCACCTTTGCTGCTCTGCAGTCTGACCTGTCCCTCTCTGCCCCTGTCTCCTCACTGGCTATCAGCTTGGTGGATTTCACTGTCACGCTGGGTTGACAGGAGTCTCTTTGTAGCAGGGGAAGGTTTGTGCCTTGCTAAAGTGGCTCAGTGTCTTCCCACTGGGTCACCTGGGGAGGCTGACTGGCTGGAGGCCAGTGTATGGGTGGGTGGAATATCCTTGTCTCCTGCCTGAGCTCCCAGTATGGCTGGGGAGGAGGGAAGGAAGGCCTTGCAAGTCCAGCTCCGCTGGAGAGGAGCCTGGACACCTCTACTGAATGCCTTTTGGAATAAAGCTGTTGCATGCCATCCTGAATCCCATAACTGAAAGTGTCTTCCATGCTTACCCCGGTAGGCCAGTGAGATCAGATGACAAATATCTGGCCTCAACAATTGACCCAGCAGAAGAGCTCAGGCTTGCAAGACATGTGGAGCTGTCTAAGGTCCTGATCTCATTTGGCAGAGTGCTCCAGCAGGCTGGGGCCATGGCCCTAAAGGCCCTGGCACTGGTTGAAGCCAGTTTGATCTCTTTAGAGCTAGGGATCCTAAGGAGGTTTTGGTCACTAGAGCTTAGTGCCCTTTGGGAGAGGCGTAATGGAAGAGGCAGTCCCAAGGTCCATTGAATAAATGAAACCTCTATATCCACAGGCAACCTGGAATTGAATCTCAATGCCACTTGCTACCAACAGTGGGAGAGGGCTGTTGCCAGGAGTTGACTCTCTAAGAAATGCAGGAAGTCCCAGTTTATGCCCTATTAAAATAAGTTCTGGTACTAAATAAGACCTTCACTGGAGACCCTGGAGAGCTGCTCCAAGTCAGAGTAGATGATACTGGTTTTCGTAGACCAGGTGTTTGACGCAGTATGATGCAGCTTCAAATGCCCCTGTGCTGCTGTAAGAATAAAGAGGGGACCACGAGTAGGGAATATGGACAGCATCACAAGAGATGGTGGGCTGAAAATGTAATAAAGACACACATGGCAGAATTAGAACCCAAATGAAATCCTAGAGGAACTCCTATATATTTTCTGAAGGTCTCACTCAGTGTGCAAAGTGGGCAGAACAAAAACATGCCAGTACAATTCTGCTTGATCGGTTTGGGAGACTCCCCTCTAAGAACCATTACTAATCAGGCTATCTAGTAGCAAATTGACCAGGCCCCATGTGGATGACAAAAGCTACACAAGCAGGTAGGCAGCAAAGAAGGTAAGGGTTTCTTCCATCTCACAGGACTCCCAGAGGGTAGAAGAATATGACTTTGCAATTTAGCTAAAATAAAAAAGACAAAAAAACCCACCCCTTCCCAAATCGGCCTGAGGAAGACAAAAATATGGAGAGCTGCTAAGAGCTAATTCAAGGGAAAAGAAGCCTGCCCAAATCCCAAAAACCTTAAGGAGGATATGTTAAGGGATAGAGTGGAATTTTTCAACTGTTCCTCCTTTTTGTGATTCTTTGGGGGCTCCCAAACTGTGTTTGTGTGTGCAGAAAATTTTGATCCTGCAAGCCCTCACCTGTAGTCTTGTGATAAAGCTGCCTTTGAGTATTAGACCTGCCAGGATGGAGAGTAGAACCTCAACAGAAAAGGGGAGATAGCTGCAAAGATAACAGAAGCAATGGCGGTGCACTTTCATGAAATCCAACCAAAGCAGGGGCCCTTACCCAGGGCACAGTTGCACATACAGCGCAAGAGATAGGGTTGCCAGCTTTGGGTTGGGAAATACCTGGAGACTTTGGGGGTGGAGCCAGGAATGGGTGGGATTTGGGGTGGGGAGGGACCTCAGTGGAGTAGAATGTTGGTGTCCACCCTTCAAAGCAGTCATCTTCTCCAAGGGAACTGATCTCTGTCACCTGGGGACTGTCATCCCTAAGACCACAAATTGCTAAACAGGGTGCCAGCCACATTCCTTGGATAGTGAATCTGTGATCTGCCCCAGGCACAAAAACAGTGTTTGTCAGGAGGGCAAAGCTGCCTCCTCTTCCTTCTCCTCCTCTTCCTCTTCTTTTTCCTCCTTTTCCTCCTTCTCTTCCTTCTCCTCCTCTTCCTCCTCCTTTTCCTCCTCTTCTTCCTCCCCCACTTTTTCCTCCTCTTCCTCTTCTTCCTCCCCCACTTTTTCTTCTTCTCCCTCTTCTCCCTCCTCCTTTTCCTCCTCCTTTTCCTCCTCTTCTTCCTCCCCCACTTTTTCCTCCTCTTCCTCTTCTTCCTCCTCCTCCACCACCTCTTTCTCTTTCTCCTCCTCCTTCCTCTTCTCCCCCCTCCCCCTCCCCCTCCTCTTCCTCCTCCTCCGCTTTCCTGGGAGTTCTGCCACCTTTCTGTTCAAGGTCTGTTTCCAACCCTGGCATCGTCCAGGGAAGGGACTGTGTAATTAATTGTCCTTCCCCAGGTCTGTAGCTGAGCCGCAGGAGTACCAAGGGCACGTTCACACAGTGCTGCCTGCCTGGAAGGCTGAAGAATGTCTTTTAAAAGAGAGTTTAATTAGCATGATTTACGTCACCTCCCATTGATCGGGTGGCCGATGCTTCAGAAATCTATCAGAGGGAAAATGGACGGCATCGACCACAGTGAGCCAGCATTGGCTCGCTCTGTTTCAAAAGAAAATAGCCCGCTTTTAAAGGGAAGCTGGGAAGAGCACTGTCAAGAAGCAGCAGGGGAACATCTTTGCTTATTTAAAGAAGATGCTATTGGTCCACTGCCAGATTCTCCTTTGAGCAATGGGAAACGCATTTGTGTGCTGGAAACCTCCAAGGATGAGATGACCCTGGAAAAGGGTATGTGCAGCATGGAAGGAGGATTCTAGGAAGAAGGGCATGGTGCCATTTTTGTCAAAGAGCTACCATTTGGGCACTCCTGCCACAGTACATGATGCTTTCCCAAGTTTCATAAGCAAAGTATCGAAAGACCCTTGCTCACAAGGAGCTTACGGTGGAAACAGAGGGGAAGGAGAAGCAGCTGCGGGTAGGAAGGGATAAATGTGAACAAGGTGAACAAGGATAAAGGTCGCATTTTCAGGTGGACTTTTAAGACATTCGTGGAAAATCAGTGAGTTCCTTGTAATCAGCAGGAATGCCTAGAACCAAGCCCAAGTAGACATTTCAGTGTCTATGCTTTGTTAATATGAGACATATAAAATTTAAACAAGAACAGTTACCTTAGAGTCCAGAAGCTTTTATCTGCTTATAAATACACCTTCCTTAAATGAATGATGGTTTCCTTAAGAAGCACATTACCCCCTTTCTAAGCACCTTCACAAGCTCTGGGTAATAAAGGGGATTTTTTCCAGGATCACTGGAAGGATGATAACAGTCTTGAAAAATGCTCCTTTCATCATGGGAAAAGTTGGTTAACACATGTTGGTTAACACCCATGATTCTGTCTGGAGGGAAGGCGGCAGCTGCTTGTCAAGCTAGTTTTCAGCGGTGCAAATGAGTACCCCAGGCGGGGAGGGTGGTGCACCCACTGGCCTCTGCTTGTTCAGGGCCTTCACTTCATCAGCAACAAGACTGAACCTTAGTCTAGCATCCTGTGTACATCCTGTGCCAACCTCTTGGTGATGGCTTGAGATTTCCTGGGCTTACAACTGATCCCCAGGCAAGAAACATCAGTTCCCCTGGAGAAAATGGCTGCTTTTGGAGGGCAGACTGAGGTCTCTCCCATCTCCAAACCCCACTTTCTTCAATCCCCAAAAGCTCCATGTATTTCACACCCCCGAGCTGGCAACCCTATTCCTGTGCAGTGATAATATAGTCAGCAACACCAAATATAGTACACATCTGAGGAATGACCCTCTGCTACGACCGGTTGGGTCACAGATGTGGGGCATCTTGAAGAACCGCCCACCCCCCCACTAAACCTTCTGGAGGCACCAACCTCACTTCCTGCCTGCTAGTTTCCACAGTGACTGCCTTGTGCTCTGCCTTTTTCTAATCCCAGTTCTCCAAAGAATACTTCAGTGGAGTTTTGCCCTTGGAACGTTTCCAGAAGCCCGTCATTCGTCGGTGGGGGCCACATTTCTGACAGTTTGTCAGACTGGGCCAGATCATTGTTTTATGCACAGCGTCAGTTTTGGGTGTTTTTCCCCCTTCTGGAAATGAGACGGAGGTGATTGTATAGCCAAAGTGCTGTTTATTGAAGCTTTCAGAATCGTAAATGCCATCCTTCAAGTCAAAGACGGACATGGCGGAAAATAGCAGCGGGACCAGACGTGACCAGCAAGAGACAGGCGTGAGGGTTCTGTAGGGCGTTCTTGAAACACAATGACACATGACTGGCCAGTTGATGCTCTGGAAGATGAAGTCTCAGACTTAGCCTGCCTCGCCCCATTTTACTGCTCCAAGGCAGATTGAAGAAAGGCTGGGGGTGGGGGTCAAGCAATCAGACTTCTGGTCTGGCCAGGGTTGTTGTATAAGGCATGAGCCAAATACAGGAGCAAGACTGAACACTGCTGGAAAGAACTTGTAGGTTGCAGCTTTTCCAGAGGCAAATACAGCGTGCAGTTGCTCTGCAGCAGCATTTGCTGCTTGGTGTGCTATTTCCCTGTATGGCATGCTCCACATTCTAGAAAAGTGGACAAGGTTATTGAGTGGTAGAACTTTTGGCTTGGAGGAGATTCCTATCTTAAAACATGGGAGGGAGTGAAAAACAGATAAGATACAAGCCACCCTGATCTCTAAGCCTAGGGCTGGGGACGGAAGGGCCAATCTTCTCCAAGAAGCATCCTTTTCTGAACCTCCCACTCTTATCCCAGCACCTGGGCAGATAACCTGGCTGCAGACAAGAGAGACAAGAGACTCATGCCCGCTACCACCAAGGATAAAAGCAAGCTGGACACTGTGGGTTGGTGTTGGTGGTGCTGGTCTTTTCTTTCTCCCTGGCCAGCCCACTTTCCTCTTCAAGCCTTAGCAACTCTCTCACCTGAGCCGCTGTAACTCATGCCAAGGACAGAGTGGAAGAGCAAAGAACAAAGGACTTTGCCTCCTCCCAGGTGCACAAGGACTGGCTAAGGTTCCGCGGTGGTGGGGAGAGGCAACCCTACATGCTCATAAATACTCTGGCAGCTGAAAAGGTTATAGTTGTATCTTTAATATGGACAGATGGCACATGCAACTACCTTCTGCCGAATTGGTCCACAAAGTCAGTATTGCCCACTCAGACTGGCAGCAGCTCTCCAGAGCCTCAAACAGAGGTCTTTCGCTTCACCTTCTGTCAGATCCTTAAATATGTATGTGTTGAGTGGGGCACGTAGGGTACCCAGGAATTATGTGTTTCTTTTGAATGATAGTAGTGAAAGAGGGCTAGTAGGTTTTTATACCCAACTTTTCTCTACCATAAGGTTTCAAAGTGGCTTGAATTCACCTTCTGTTCCTCTCCCTGCAACAAACACCTTGTGGGCTAGGTGGGGCTGAGAGAGTTCTCAGAGAACTGTGACTGGCCACTAGACCCTAATGAGGAATTCACCTCTCCAGCCTAAAAGGCCTTTAAAAAGAAAGAACTTTTGCTATCACCACCATCACTTGTTTCAAGAGATATAGCAATTTAGTTCCTGTGGAAATTAAACATTCTCCTTCTGTCTCTTTAACAGCCCCTCTTCAGATAAAGATCACCCCGGGCTTCCCCAGACCACCTACTTCAAATTAGTCTAGATATATGTGAAACTCTGGGATGCTCACTTGTTAGAGTAATTCAAATCTGGACAGCAATTTCCTCACCTTCTCTTTGTAACTTGGTCAGGGTCAATCAAGTTAGATTTTGTATGTGGTGCAGACCAAACACCATAACTCTTTATTTATATAAAGCAAATATATATATTTTCTTGTAATTGCAGTCATTGATTACTGAAAGAAAAAGCATGTAGCTGAGCAAAACTTGTTTAATTACTGATCAAAGGGAAAATAAAATGAGCAATAAATGCAATTATCTCATTCGGAAGGGGGAATTAAGTAGGAAGCAGAAAAAGCTTAAATGCACTTAATTTGGGTTTCATCCTTCTTTAAGCCTTCTCATAACCCAGCCAGTTCTCTCTCCTAGGCCTCTCTCTTCCATTCATGGAATTCACTAGTCCAGACTTACCTTTAAAACCACATCTCTCCTAAGTTGTCTTAGCTCACAATTCTCCCCTTCAGCACCATTAGAACATTCAAAACCTGTAAGTTTAGAAAAGGCTTTCTCAACCAGGGTTTCATTTAATCATGGGGTTTTTTAACAGCCCTGGAAGGGGTTCCTGAATGGGTGGGAGTTAATTAATTTGTATATACTTTTAATCTATTAAACAGTTGTCAGGTGATATGACCATATATGGTCATATAACCTGTGCCCCCCCCCCCCTCAAAAATAGCCAGTGATGTGCCTGGAGGCTGTGGGGAGGGGAGGGGTCCTGGACACAGTTATGCTTCCATATTCTGTACGATTGTGGCACTTCGGTGATTTCTCAAAGGGTGAAGAATGTTTCAGGGGTTTCTCGATGGTAAAAAAGTTGAGAAAGTCTGGTCTAGAAGATTTTTGGGAGGCTATATGATTACCAACCATTGTGTTATCTTACCTTGCTGAGATCCTTCCCCAGCCTCACCCTCAAATCTCCAGAAATTTCCCCAGTCAACATTGAAAATCCTATGTATTCCTGAATTCTGAAGCCACAAGAAGAAGTTACGTTGGATACCCACATTAAAATCTGAATTGACAACCTTCTAGCCTGACCCAGCTGTGCCACAATCATGATCTGAATGAGGCATGCACAGGAATCGAGAATAACTCACAGCTCCTGGATGACTCTTATATAGAACACAGGGAAACCGGGACCTAACCTGTGACACTCTGTAATGTGTGAATCAGCAAACAACCTTGAAAACTGAATCGACATCCTTTTGCCAATCTGTGAAGGTGGTTTTAGGTTAACCACTGAGGGTTTTCAGAGTGCAAATTAAGCACTTATTTCTCCAGAGCTGTTATGTTTACGTAGCTATCTGTCGATGAAGAGTCACTTTACCACAGACTGTTTCTCAGTTTTATAAAAATAGACGGTAGCGTTACACTATAACATCCTCCTAAGAGTTATTTATTCAGGGGCTCAAAGTAGCTCACGAAAGAAAAGAAACTTTAAGAATACAATTTATTTCAAAAAATAATATATCTTCAAAGCCCTCGCCCCCTATAAACTGCAAGCACGCAATAAGCCATAAGCCATAAGAATGATCCCAGCTTGTACTGGTTCCTGCTGGCTTGGCTCACTCAGGCCCACTGGTCCTTGCCCTTTGGCACTTGCCCTGCAGCTTCTGCCTACAGAAGAGGAAGGGAAATGTTGGACTCAGGTCTTATTCTGCAGGTTGAAATAGTCTCGGTTTCCTCCCGACTTCAAAGTACCTGAAGAAGGGAGTTGTAGTTCTCTTAGATATCCAGTCTGGAGACCATCACAGGCAAATTGAGATTAGAATGTTTGTGTGAATTAGTTTTTAAGCGGACCATAGTGCTAAGAGATCAGAAAGCATCCATATTATGCATGAGATTGCATCATGCAGGATTACCTAATGCAGTGGTTCTCAACCTTCCTAATGCCATGACACTTTAATACAGTTCCTCATGTTAGGGTGACCCCCAGCCATAAAATTATGGCAGGGGCTCATGGGAATTGTAGTCCATGGACATCTGGAGGACCACAGGTTGACTACCCCTGTTCTACAGGGCTTGTAAACCAGAACTGTTCTGCCAGGCATATGGCTGAGGCCCTGAAAATTAGCATCTAAAATTCTGCTGACCTCCCTACCTAATCACCTAATTACATCTAATTAAATTCTATAGTTATTATTACCTCTGAGCAGGAGATGGCTTAGGCAAATTAGTTCTAGCTTTAATCTTTGGGTTTAAAATATAATATTTTAGATTTTTATTTTGAGTATTTATATTGTATGTTTTTAATTATATGTAATCTGTCCTGAATATCCGGGGAAGGGAAGGCCATAAATTCAAGAATGAATGAAGTTATAAAGAGATATCAGAACACACAATGTTCACTTCCCAAGTTACACTTTCTTTTAAAATAGCATCATGTGGCCCTATAGAAAGTGGATCTAAGGGCCAAGCTAGATGTGGCAGTAGCCACAAGGCCAACCAATGGTCACCTTTCAGCCCTTTTTAAATGGCTACATTATCTCAGAAGCTGTCAGTGGCCACTGGTCACATATACTTTGGCCCTTAATAACTTGAGTATGCTGGACAGACACACACGCATACGCTCACACATACTTCTATCATTTTGCAAAATGGCATTCTTGTAGAGGGAGCCAAGCACAAACTAGTTCTATTTGGGAATAAAGTTTTGCTGCGTTGCTCAGCTTGTTGCCTTAATCAGATACGCTTGCATGTGTCGTTCTTGCATGTTTCCCCCAATTCTGCAATTCCAGCCCAACTGCATTTTTTGTCTAACAAGGAATCTTTGCTGTTTAATTCAAATGTTGTTATCATATCTTGTAATTCACTTAACGATTGACTGATGTTATCATATTTAGTAATCCGCTTACTAATTGACTGTAAGTATTTTTATCATACTTGTAATCCATCTTGAGTCCCAGTGAGAATGCTAGTCCATTCTAGCTACTATTATAATAATAACCACAACAATAGCAACCTTTCCCAGAGTCATTCTTGTGTGTTGGCCCATATACTCTGTAATACACTTGATGCAGCATATAACAAAAGAAGTCACCCTGGAAAAGCATTGTGCAATAACCATGTAGGTTTAGAACCCTCCTGTATGCTAAAAGTTTTCCTTACATCCTCTCTGTGTCTCCTCCTGGTGATCACATAAGCATGGCAAGTCCCATTCTGGGAACTTACTTCCCAGAGAATGCAGGTGGCCCCATTCAGATGGAGACTTTGATGCCTGGGAAAGGGGGCTTAAACCCAAAGGGAGCACAATCTGTCCCATTGGTATGGTTGCTTACTCTGGGTTGGGAATGGGATGTTTCTGGAGATCTGAGGAGTGGAGCCTGGGGAGGCAGGTGTTTGGGGAGGAAAGGGGTATAATGCCATAGAGTCAATTTTCCAAAGCTGCCATCATCTTCAGGAGAATGGATGCCTGCAGTCTGGAGATGGTTTGTAATTCTGGGAGATTGACAGGCCACCCCTGGACGCTGACAACCCTCTGAAGCAGCATGTGTGCTGATGAGCGGGATGACAGTTTCACCACTGGATGCAAATTCAGACCAGGAAAACAGTGCAGGGTGACAGCTTCAGCGCTATCTCCCTGCCCACCCCAGTTCCAGCAAGACCAAATACACATACACCTAGGTGTTAAATTCCCTGCAAAGGCCTCACTAGGCAATGATATGCATTGAGGACACAAGGAATACTTATTAGGTAGCTAGGCCATCTGTTTCTGCTAAGAGAAATGTACAGGAGTCTAGAAGTGAATAGGGAAAGTGGTGCAGATTCAGAATAAAAATCAGGCATCTCCAAATGAAGGAAGAGAGTAGAGCGATGGCCAGGAAAAGATGGAGCACTGGACCTCTGCTCACCACAGCCTGGGTCCTTTAACAAGGCACAGGGGGGCCCCAGACAAAGGCCAGCTGGTAACATCATTCCTGAAATGCAGATAGAAAAATCCCCTTCTCTGTCTTTGGGCAGGGATGGGTGTGTGTGTGTGTGTGTGGAAAGGCTTGACCTACATAGCAGCGACTCTGTATCCTCTGTTATGTTTTGCTTTTTACTAATGCATATTCATTTCTGGAAGCTGCTGCAGGCAATGAGAAGAAATCCAAGATCAATGTATTCCCAACAGACTAGTCTGTTAGTATAAATGCATATAAATCAAGCTAATTAAAGAGGAAGGTGTGTATAATCTAATCTCTCTCTTTCTCTCTCTGTTGCGGATAGACAGGCACAAAGACAGACAGGGCATCCTCTGCCTTACCCCCACTTTAAATGTTGTTCCCCACAATGTGAGGGGCTGTGTAAAGAGGAGGAGGGGGGCACCGGGAGATGAATTGGAATTGGTATGCTTTGCAGAGACCCACTACACTGGGGATTTATTTTAATCCAGTCCATTAATCAATTTCTCTGTTGAAATTGAATTAACTGTCTTTCATCAGCATTACATCCTGGGACTTGAAAACAGAAACCACTACACAAGAATGCCAATGAAGAGGTCTCTCTCTTCACATATGCAGAATGCACCTAGCAGGAGAATAATGGGGTTTGCCAAATGCCTCTGAGTGTATCTGCTCTTCTTCCTAACCCCAGGCGTCCTGGCTAAGTTCCAAAGCCAGGCAATGAAATCACAGGATAGTGAATGAATTGGTTTATTTCAGAAGGCTCTTTCTCACAACAAATACACAGCTGGGGAATTTTGATAGGGGAGAAATGATTGATCATAAGGTCGGTGTGAGCCTGGTCGCTGACCCCCTACAGCCTCCCAACTGAAACACTGTGAAGCAGTCATCAGCACAGTCCTGGGAAACTATATAAATAAGGGAAAGGCCATGGGCAGAGCAACTGCTTAGCATGCAGAAGGTCTCAAGTTCAATCTCAGGCATCTCCAGTTAAAGATCAGGCAGTGAATGATGGGAAAGACCTCTCTACCCGGGACCCTGGAGAGCCACTGTCAGTCTGTCAATCATGCTAACGGACCAATCATTGGTCTGGTTCACTATGGCCATGTGACTGAGCCACAATCTTCAGCCTGTATAAGGAGGCTGATGTCCTTGCAGTTGTCTTTCAGGCTGTGACAAAAGTTAGGCGCTAAGTGCCCTACCTCACTGCAAGAAAATATCCTCAGCCTTGTGCTTTGTTATGACTTTGGGTTTTAATGCAGAGATGGTCAGACAACCGATTTACCTCCAGATTTGTTCATCGATGGTGAACAAGGAGATGTCATTGCTGGTCAACATTTTTTGTTGGCTGTTCATGCACAGCTTGAGAATGTTTCTCAGGTTAATGTTACATGTGGGCAAACACCATGGTACAGTATAGAGCAATAGTCCCCAACCCCCGGTCTGGAGACCAGTACCGGTTTGTTGATCAGTTGGTACTGGGCCATGGCTCCTCCTGGTCCTCCTCCCCGGCTGCTGCCTCCAGGGCTGCCCTGCCACTCTGATGCCTGCTCACCTTTGGTGCTCTCCAGCGGCTGCCATGGCTGAGTCCACACGAGGAAGGGGTGCAGCAGTGGCTTGCAAGGCTGTCGCACATCAGGAGTGCAGGTGGACAAGGGATAGGCAGGGTAGCGACTGGCTAGGAGGACTGCAGAAGACCAGTGGCAGCAGCATGAGTGGGGCTCACCTCTGGCTCTTCCCAGCAACTGCTCCGCTTATTCCTCGAGGGGCACTGGTGCCAGTGTGGCAACCCATGGCCAGATATTTGCAGATTATGTGTTCCACAAAATCTGATTCTTGGATTTTTTAAAAAATTGTATTATCCCAAATCAGAAATAAACTTAAATGAAGAGGACATATGGCCCTCATGGAGGTGGTTAGGAATGCAGATATAAGGGCTGAATTAGGTAAGCATAGTTAGTGAAATAAGAAGCCAATATTCTTGTTGAGTCCCGGAAATTCCATTGTTTTGAGAGTTGCAATAACTTGCGACTCAGCAGTTTCCCTTTCCCTTCTGTCCTTGAAGCTACTTTGAAGTCACTTATTGGCTGACAGGTTCTAATCTAATCTAATCTAATCTAATATCATATCATATCATATCATATCATATCATATCATATCATATCATATCATATCATATCATATCATATCATATCATATCATATCATATCATATAATTGCAACTGTTGAACATGGTACATTCACCTATCAAACATGTTCACTTTGAAGTCTAAAGTATAGTAAAATGACCCCTTAAGCTCCTGCTTTTACCACAGGAAATGTGGAATATATGCTGCTAGCACTGCTAAACCTCACCATGAGTTCATGTCTCCAGCCTTTATCCCACCCTCTGCTGCCACATCAGGCCACTATTAGAAATGCAGTTTATTGACCAGGGCCGGACTCTCTTTAAATGCACCCAGATCCTTTCTCTCCGCTCACATGCAAAGGAGAAAAAGTTGTTAGTCTCATGTGCTAGATGCACATTCTCTTTGACTTTAGTAAGTATGAAGCTAAAAGATGGAAGTTTGCTTGTAGACGCAGAGAACAAATAATTCCATATTCTTGGGGGGGGGGGGGGGAGTTAGTAAGTATATAAGCATGTCATAGATTAAAAAGTACAAAATACAGCTGCACTGCTAAATACTACATGAGAGGATAGATTGAATCATATAGGTTTAAACACACAATGTTTCCGTGAATCTAAAATTATCTCTGTGATGTTAAAGATATTACCAGGCATTTCTTAATGATGCTAAATTAGTTATATAGGTTTTGTTCAGTTCAGAGCCACCTTTTTAGCTATCGGGTATGAATTGTCTACAACTCTCCTGTGTCTGTCTCAAAGAATGGCTTCCCCTGGCTGCCTCTCTGCTGAAAGAGAGAATTTCTTCTTCCCACAAGTCCTAAAACATTCCCCTGGCAAAACATGGTGATTTTGTCAAGGGCGGAAAAAGAGAAACTTAAAATCATTTAGATGCCTTGAGGCTGAAGCCCTATTACAGAGTCCTGTCTCTCTTTTGCCTTCTCTGGTTGCCTCATTACCATACTAATTGCTTTATTGCCAACTTCTCCAAGTTGGAAATGAGAAGGAATACAGGAAAGAGGGGTGTGGGAGAGGACCAGCTCTTGCTTTTGACCAGACTACTTTTTAGGATGGCGTGAGCCTCATCCTTGCGCATTCAAAGCAAGGTAGAAAATTATCTCACAGATATTTGGGTCATGTGGCATTTCTTCCCATGCAGCACCCCCAGTTTAAAGAGACACACTGCTGTTTCTGGAGCAGGATGCTAATTTGTTGTATGAGGATGGGACTTGGTAAGAGCCATGTGAGTGTTCAATGCTCAGCCACAGAGGAAAATTGCTTTGTGGGATTGGCAGCTTGGTTTAGGATAAAGCCACAACAAGTGTGCCATGGATTGTTTTTAGCAAACTTGTCATCTATTCCATAACTTAGCGATCCCCAACCTGTGGGCTGCAGACCACATGTGGTCCTTGGACTAATTGGAGGTGGGCCCCGAAGGACGCCTTCTCCCCCCCCCCCCGGCCCTTTACTTCACCCCCCCCCCCGGCCCTTTACAACACACTTCAGGTGTCATTGTCTCCCATGACTCCCAGATGGGACTATCTCGTTGCAGAGAAACAAGCTCAGGATTCCCATTGATTTGTCATTGTCATGAGTTAAAATTTCCATGAAAATAAAATGTTCCTTATATTCATTGTTGTGGCGTGTCTGTATCTTATTCTGAAGGGATGTTTAAACATTACCATAGCGATCAGAGAGCGTTAGGGCAGTGGTTGAGAGTAGAGGAGTAAACTACCCCCCCCCCACCGGGCCTCAGTAAAAGGCGTTGAGTGGACCCCGGTGAGTGGTCCCCGGCGTTGAGTGGTCCCCGGTGATAAAAAGGTTGGGGACCATTGCCGTAACTCATGCCCCATCCTGCAGTTCCCAAAGGGAAGAGGGTACACAAGCTCAAAACAATCCACTATATGGTCTACACTAGTATGGATCTACACTAGTGCTTCACACACACACACACACACACACACACTCCTTGCACAAGTAATGAAGGCAACACAATGGGGTACATGTACAGGATAGCTAGGGAGAGCTGCCAAGTATGTGGAAAAATAAGATTTTCCATATTCACCCACAGAAGGGGCAGGGGCGTAGAACCTACTATCAATCCCCCTCAGGAGCCAGTCTGTTTCTGGAAGTACAGGTGGCACAGTTTGCTAGGACCGTCTTAGGCTGATTCATCATCAGAGACCATTCCTACAACAAACTGATCCAGCCACAGTTGCACAGGCCTTGGAAACATCTTGGTTTGACAACTACAACATGCTGTCCATGGGGCAGCCCTTGGAAATGTTAAGAAGCTTCAGTGAATAAAAATATAGTAAACCGGAACTTTATTGGAACGTCATAACAGACATATAAGGCTTCTTCTCCTATAATGGTACTGACTTCTAGTTTGTTTCTTGGACCAGTTCATAGTCTTTGCTTAAACAACAGAAGTTCTAAAGAGTTTGGGTCAGCCTCTGCTGAGGCTCTGAGTGCGATGTCTGAGGTCTGTCTGCAGGAGCCTGCCTTGAGTTTTGGGGTCTCATAGGAGGGCCTTGTCAGCTGCTATCCTCGTGCCATGGAATTCTCTCTGCAAGGATGTGAGATCGATACAGACTGAGCCAGTCCTAGCCAGGAGGAATTCTCCACTGACTCCACAGTTGTCCAGGTTCTCAGCCATATATCTGCTAACTCAACTGCTTTCCTCACTGCCCCCCCCCCCCCACCAATTGCCTGGGTAACTGCAAGTAGACAGCAAGGTACCAGATAAAGGCCAGAGACATTGTTTGCCTTGACAGAATGTGGGACATTAATGGAGCTGGATTAGTTGACTTCTGCTAACTATATTGCTGAAGGGCATGATTATCTGAACTCCTTAGATGCAAAGAAAACATTTGAATAAGGTTCTCTTCCAAGACAAGTGTTGTGGATTTCACTGTCTGTCGGTATAGACATATTAGCATGACTTCAGTCCATGCTGGTTTTGCACTTGAGTGCGCCCTGTGGCCACAGGATCAAACATTTGTACCAAAAATGTGCTTTGAAGAAGCTTTTCTTTTATAGTTCTAGAATATGTTTATATGCAATTGAACTCTGATGCATGCCTTAAACTAACCAAGAACAGTTCCTGGCTGAACAACCGGATCCTGGTGTAATGAACTCTGGAACATACTCCCATATGACATCACTGAGCATCATCTTGGCAAACATGGGCTTGATTTAAATATGACATGGGTGAGGCCAAAGCACTCTCTTGGGGGACTTTGCCCTTACACTGTGGCTGTTTTCATCTGGGCTGCTAAGGAGATGCCGTGTAAGTGCAGAAGCCCCTGTGGCTGAAGTCTTTTGCCTCTGATCTTCAAAATCATGTCTCCAGATCAAAAATGATCCAGTCAATGGACTCATCAGTTGTAGACTGGGGGACAGCCCATCAGGTGTCCAGATATACAGCCAAAGAAGCTGATTCCAACAGCATAAGAAGTTAAAGACAGGAAAATAAATGGAAATCCACACATTTCATTTTGTCTTTGTAGGTATGAACTTTTAAAATCAAAATCCAGCTGGGGGCATCTCAAAAACAACCAGATGCCCCATGAAGTTGCCCTGAGTGAGTCTGGCCCATTTGTGCAGCTGAGAACTGAAAGCCAAGAGGCTGGCAAATACCAAATCAGTAACTATTAATTGGGCACCTTGTGGCCGAAAGGCAATTAATACATTTTACAAATAAATACGCTACATAATTTAAAAGCCACAAAGCCAAGGAGCCCATTAGCAGAAGCCGGTAAATTTCAGCCACAGATGGCAGCTGAGCTGCTCTTGGAGACTGGGGGGCGGGGGGGGGGGAAGAGATTTTAATTTGTTCTTGCTAACTTCGAAGTCAGGCTGCCATTAGTTATAGCTCTATTTTGTTCCTGAAAGGCTTTCAAGAGCAAGAGAATTAAGGCATCATGAAGTGAGTTCTAGGCTGCCTGGGCACCTGTGAGCTTAATTGAATCCTGAAAATAACTTAAAATATTAAGCTGATTCCTGTCTGCTGATAATCCATGGCCCACTTAATAGAGAAGACCTTCTGCTCATGGATCTTGGGTGCATCACCTTGACTACCATGAACAGCATCCTAAACAAAGGCCAAGGCTACAGGAGGACAGAGGATCTGAAGGACAAAGCGACTGTCATTGGCACAAGGCTGCCTCCGAAGAGGTGCCTTTCCCTAATGCACAGACCTCTGACTTCTGCAGATGAAGCTGCTGCTAGGTACACAACAATGTATAGTTGGCCAGCTATGGCCAGTGTGGTGGAGTGGTTAGGAGCAGCTGCTTCTAATCTGGTGAGCCGGGTTTGATTCTCTGCTCCCCTACATGCAGCCAGCTGGGTGACCTTGGGTTCACTACAGCACTGATAAAGCTGTTCTGAGTGAGCAGTAATATTAGGGATTTCTCAGCCTCACCCACCTCACAGAGTGTCTGTTGTGGGGAGAGGAAGGGAAGGGGATTGTAAGCCGCTTTGAGACTCCTTTGGATAAAGAAAAGTGGCATGTAAGAACCAACTCTTCTTCTTCTATCTTTGGCACCAGCCAAGCTCTGGCAAAGCCATCTTTCAAGTTAGACCCAGGCTTCAGAACAAGTCAAGCACCACTTGTGCCCATCATATCTACCCTGCAACCCCTTTGCAATAGCATAAACAGCTGATTCACAGTTTGGTTCTCTTTTAGTTCCCCCTGTCCACCTGTGCGCTTCCATTCTGGGTCAGCAACAAGAACGCAGTGACCTGGGGGGTAGATGCTATCCCAGTTGGCTGTACTTTTGTGGTTCCCTCTGGAGGAACTTTAGCATTGCAAAATTACCTCCACCCACACATGCTATCTCTCTTGTACAGTAACAGCCCATTCAGCTGAAATTTAATTAAAGTCACTACTCTCAAGGGCTGCAGCCATCCATAATCCAACCCACATGGTAAGGCATTCCTGCAACCCTAGGGAAGGCAGTGACTGATCGATTAGTATCCACATGGCTTTCCTTGGAGCACTGCAAGCCCAAGACTAGTAGGGCAAAGAAAATGGCTGTGAGCCTGAAGAGGCGGATGGTCCCTGATTCCAAAAGCCAGAAAACTGAATGCTGCAGACTGATCAGGGGGAACAGGGAAGTCACAATACCTACCTACTCAGGATCTGTCTTCTGAGTGTCAGGTGCATTATCCTTTTCCCCTGGTTGCCCCCTGAGTTCTCCTGGAGGGAGGTGGTTTCCTCACTCCTGTGTGTGATTCCCCCCTCTTGGGTGCTCCTTACTATATGCTGGTTTCCTGTTGTAAGTGTGAATTTGCTTATCTCTCCCTGAGCCTTTGGATGGTAAACAAGTGTTTGTGTAGCCTAGCTAAGGCCATCTGGCCAACTTTCCCAGCTGGCTTGTCTCTAGATTTCCCACCTGGCTAGGATCAACCGTTCTTTCATAGGAAAGGTCTTCCCAAATCTTTGGAGGGGGAGGGGAGGGGGGGATCCTGTGTCTATATTACCCCAACTCGAACCCAGAGCTTTGTCACAGTCAATTCTTCTGTTCCATGGGTTACCTTTGTCAAGGTAATCTCCTATATGTCTCTCTTTCAATAAACTAACTTTGGTTATGTACCTGAGCCTTGGTATTTGCCGTGTTAGAAGATGGAAGGGAACTTCACAGCAGTACACACCTAGGGACATGACAATGATAACATCAAGATCAGAGCCAATTCATCACCCTTGTTTAATATAAATAACCCAACTACAGTCACTTAGTCACAATCACTTGGTCTGACCATTATTCTGGTACCTTCCTGTCTTGGGTCTTTATTCCAGACGGTAGGAAGGGCCATGAAGGGACAGAATGCATCAACAGATATGTTCTTGACATAGGTGCTGTCCAGCCCAAACAGCTAACCTATGTACTTGCCAAATGAGGTTGTGCTAATTAATATTTCAGTGAGTTGTGTTTTTTGGTGGGACCAAAAATATTTAGGCAGAAATCCTAAATCCAATGGAAACAAAAAAGGATGGATAGAACAATACTGTTATAACGAGATCATAGAATCATACAGGTCATCTAGTCCCTGCCCAATGCAGGAAAGATCCTCTAGGTTCTTGCCTAGAGGGCCTAACTGCAACCCCTCCAGCAGCCATCAAAAGCCCCCATCGCCACATGCCATGCGGAATGCCTCCACCTTGTAGGTGCAAAAGCTGCCTGAAAGGCTGTTCCATTTTCCGTTGACAGCAAATTGTCAAGGCAATCTGATGAGATGTTCTGCCTGATGCCAAGTGGGCAATAAAAACAAGATAAGTTCAAGCATCTGTCTCATTCTTTGCAACATTCTCAGCATCCCTAGGTGATAATTTTTTAAAGAAAAATGCTGGAAAGCAGCTCAAGTAGGATTCTTGTGACTCCATTAGCTTAGTCAAGTGGGGCCAAAACTTAGCTCCACCTAACTGAGCAATATTCTCTTTGGTAGAGTCGGCAGTTTATTGCTAGCTTCCTCAGTCCTTCCAGGAAAAAAAGAGAAGCAGAAGGTAACAGAGATTCTTTCTGGCTACCGATGGAGGCAAGCTGGCTTCCAGAAAAAGGGGGGTGATGAATGGCTTTGTACCTGTGGGGAAAATTCTGAATTCAGCTATTGTTGCCACCACCTCTCATGAAATCTCCCCTGCCATTTTGCTCCCTCCTCATACAGAGAGTCTCATTTCACAGGAGCAGAGGGATTCACAGCCACTCACTTACCTCCTGTACATGCAAAGAGCAATTGTTCTTTCTTGGGCTCCCCAGTGTAAATTAGGTATTCACATTTCCAAGACTTAACATAGATATGAATTTCCTAGGAAGCCACAAAGATATAATAAGATTATAATTCCAACTGGCAATTCTTGGGAGGCAATTCTGAGGAGCACATCTTACGTACAGCACAGGGCTCTGAATCTGGTGAGGTAATGAAGGTGAGCAGAGGGGTCATGGCCCTAGCCTGAAAAAAAAGACGGTGGCCAATTGTTGAATAGAATCTTAGAGGGATGTTAATTAGATTCTGAATTCACAACTCTGACTCTCCATCTCTCTGCCTTCACCTTCTGAACTGATATGCGATGGGGGACAAAATGGCGGCTTTCTTGCTCCCAATAGACAGGTTGAGTGCAAAGTTCTATTAATTAATATCAGCCTAAACTTGCAGGTTCCTCATTGTCTGAATAGCTTGCAGCCTGGTGGTTCCATAGAAACCCCTGCACAGATCACAGGAAAAGGAGTGTCTGAGCGTTTCTTTCAGTGAAGAATAATCTTAGCGATCAATGAGATGCAGCTCTTCTAATGCTGCAATGGAGATGAAGGCTAGCCTGCTTAGAAATGTGTTTGCTGACACCTAGCACTCCCTAAAGTTCTGGGAGCTGACAGGCCCTCTGCTCAGTTCTTGTGATGTTATCAGAGCAAGCCAAAGATGGTGGCAGCAGCCCACACAGGGAAGTCACTGCTGGAATTTTTTCCCCCAGAGGAAAATGGCTACAAACCTTAGCCCAGTTTGGTGAGATGGGCATGGACAGAATCACATTGGGGTATATTCAACCATCCTCCAAGCAGCCTCCCTCCAACTTCAGTGGCTCTTCTTCCAACAAAAGAGCTCCTGAGATGGGAGGAAGGCTTCAAACTTGAACCAAAAGGAAAGGTGAGGTAGAAATATTTCAACAAACAAAAAACTCAACCGACAAGGATTCTCGTCCCTTATGTGGAACATCTACATGAGGGGTGAGAATCCTTGTCCTTTGCACACTCCCTCTTCCCCTCCTCCCCCACCCCCTTTCCCTAGCTGCATGTATGGCTCCTGGGCATGGCAGTTATCACAGCTGCAGTGAGGGCCCACACTGAGGAGTGCTTGCCGCAGCAGCCCCCACCCGTCTCCCAAGGCTTCTCCCACTCTTGCGAGTGCAGGAGTGGGCTCAAAAGGCTAGCAGAGGTGGTGCCAGCACAGTGACCCACAGCGTTGAGGCACACTTGGGTTCTCCTGGTCTCCGGAGCACGGGATCAGCCTTTGAAGCCTAGCAGGGGTGGTGCCAGCAAAGCAAACTCCTGTGCTGAAGCACGGTTACCACCGCTGGCCCCGCAAGTCTTCCAAGTTTGCTCCTGCTCCTTGGATGGTAGGAGTAGCCTTGGAAGACTGGCAGCAATGGGGGCACCAGAGCAACAAGCTCACCTAAGTGCTAGGCCTCACTGCTCTGGCGTCACTGCCACTGCTGTGGGCCATCCAGTGGCATGCTCCCTAAGGTGGGATAACCAACATCATGTCCATCTACATTTCCATTTTAGGGAGCATGCCAGTAGATGTTCCACATCAACAAGCAAGCTTTGCTCAGTGTAGTGGTAGCATGGGAAGGGTGATCAGAATGCCAAAGTCTCCACAGATTTCAATGCTGCTGTTAATTGTCAGACGCTCACTCACAGCATTAGGTCCCTGAGTGGAGAAAGGCTGCCACCATGCTGGAGGATCTCCACACAAAGGACCTGATTAATATGAGAGAAGAGACCTTGCTTAAGACAGCAGTGGGCCACTGCTGGCTGCCCAGAGTGAGACTTCAGGTAGGGGAGGTGCAGGCGCAGAGCTGATGGGAAAAGTTGTCAACACTTTTCAGAATCCAAAATCAGAGTTCCATGGGCAGAACCTTTTTGTAATGAGTGCCAGCAAATTAATTAAGCAGCGGATTAGCTCATCATAATAAAGTGTTTGAAGGTGGAAAGCACAATAGTGGTGGTAATTATGTAAACAATAAGAACAATAAGAAACTATTTGACATGTCCAGGAAAGGCGGCAGTGAAATCTCGGTGCCGAAAAGATAACGGCGAAAACATATGTGCTGGAGCATCTCTATGGAACAGTGGGAGACTTTACGAGTTTCATGGAGACTCTCTGAAGGACTGAGCTATGATGCAGATGTCCTAAGGCAGGGATGTCCCTGCTGGAGGCCAATTTTTCCACTCTGTGTTTATGGTGCTGCCTCAAGTACGCATAGCCCTGGACTCCTTCCACACACTACAGCTTTGCTTTAAAAACTTTCAAGTCTGTATTTCTTGATATCTCTGGAAACCTCATCGCCAAGATCTCCCCATAATTTATACAGCAAGTCAACCAACATGCAAATTTCCTCATGCCTTCATCTGCCCAATAATGCATGAATAAATGTTGTTATGGATTTTCTGCCCGGGGACTGTGCATGGGGCTGTCACTAGTTGCGTGTGGAATGACATTTGCAGCCTTTGACAAAGGAAAGCTAACATTTCTTAATGGTCATATGTGTTTCTTCTGTTGGAACTCATTGTCAGCAAGTTGTCTCCCAATCGCGCTCTTGATGAAGGGCCCAATGGAACCTGGAGAAAGTGGCCGGTTTAGGTGAGAGGAAGAGGCAAATAGAGAATTTTGCAGGTTTGCTCACTTTCCCCCTCTCTTTCTCTTTCTCTCTCTCCCTCTGGATCTGATGTGGAGCGCAAGATTTGCTGCCTTGCTCTTTCCCTCCACCTGAGCTCTGCTTGAACCTTTCTGTGCTCTTGTTCATTCCTGAATTTAGCAAATCTCTGAAGGGCCTTTTAGGTCTCCAGAGCTTTCATCCAAAGAAAAGGAAGCCCAGAACATGCTGGGCCCCAGCAGGGAAAATGGGGAGCTCAAAACACTGTCCTCAGAGAACGGCTTCTAGTTTGTGGTTTTAAAATATGCAGCGGGGGGGGGGGGGAATGCATTGCAAAGGCTGCAAGAAATGCTATTAACATGACTCCAGTGTTCCAGGAGATATTAATATTAATGGCAATATTAATGCCAACAAGCATCAACCTCAATATTTTGAGGCATCTTCTAAACACTCCTAATAGGCAATGACAACCAAGCAATTTCAGGGGTGGAAGAAAATTGCTTCTGCTTAATGTGACAGATGGGGAGCTGTTTCCAGGATCCGCACATACAGCCTTCTCGCCATGTTTACCATGGGCTCCACTTGCTATTTGCCTCTCGCTTCTCGGCAGATCTGCCTCCCAGTTGTCTCTTTATGGTTGTTAGTCAAAGGCCTACCCAAGACGCTACGGATTCTTTGTATTCTGTCCAACTTACCGTGAGGACAGGCTTTCCCATCATATAAGAGTCAACCAAAAGGTGAGATGGCTGATTCAAGCCTCCTCTTTCAAATCAAGAGAGAGAGGTCATGATCAGGAGGTGTTTTTTTCATGCCGAAACAGCACAAAAATCCTGCATACCACAGGAATATTTGATCTGACCTCTATTAATAAGTCGTTAATGGCCTTCTCAGCCCCTCCACCCCTTCCATGGACTCCCTTACACAGCGGGGCATCCTTCAGGTCCAGATTAATCTTTGCCCCATGTACTGTATGAGTCAGAGATCAGCTCACTTAGAAGACTGCTGTGCTTTAATTATCCATGAAAAAGCCCCTCCACTGGCTCCCCGTCCTGAATTACTTTAACATCCCCTCATCGTAAGAAGGAAAGCAGGAGACGCGTGCCCAGACTGAGGTAAACTGAGGGTAATTGGAGCCAGGCCTGTTTGTGGAATCAAATATTCTCTGGGCTGCTGGATAATCTTATAATGTAAGAGGATGGAATGGGCAGGAAGGAGAGAGACTTTGTGCTAATTTGGGAATTTGCTCGTGCCCCCTGAGGGTGTGAAGATGGCATCCTCTTTCTACTGGGGGCTTATTAAGTATTTTGATCTCCTTGCATTCCAGATCTGCTAGTCACAACATTTGCTGATTTATTTATTATACATTTAAAACATTTGGCCCATTCTTCCCTTTCATCATGGCAAAAAGCCAGACATCTCTAGGAGATGTCACTGGGGGTAAGACAGTAAGGAACAGTCTATACCTGATTTCAACAACAGTTTAGGTTTCAACAAGAGCAAGAGTTAGCAGCATAGCTATGAAGATCTTTGGAAGATATTGATTACTTAGATCCATTCCAATCTGGTTCCCACCTAAGATATGGATAGAAACTGGCTCTCTACCAGAAAATGAAAAGGGAATGTACATTCCTGTAACTTTCTGGATCCCTCAGTAGCATTCAAGATCATCAAACTTGTATCCTTCTGAATTATCTACCTGGATGGCACCAATTTGTGATGGGCTCATAAATTTCTGCAACATAAGTCTCAGAAAATGGTGCTGAAGAACTCTTGATCTGTTCCCTGGCCTTTGGTCTGCAGAGTGATACAAGGCTGATTCGTCTGCTGGTTAAGACCTACTGAAGAAGGCTGTCTATAGATCTGGGCTTCATGGAGGCCAATCTGCATATACCACCCAGCTCTAGATTCATTTTCTGGTCTAACTCTAGTGAGGCTGTGGAAGTTCTGGACTAATATTGGATCGCAAAATTTCTTTCTAGCATGGCGTCATAGACCAGAGTATGGACTCTGTCTCATCAGGCAAAGAGGCAGATGGAAGCTAGCAGCTGGGGGGCAAATGCTACCAAGAAGGAGGCAGTTGAGTTTCCTCCAGTAGATGCCTCTGATGTGCAGGAAAAGCCCTGAGACACCCAGGCAGACCTCTTACCCCATGATATAGCCCGGCCTTCTGATTCAGACTAACACCCTGAGCCCTCCACCCTAGAGCCTGCTTCTGAACTGAGGCCAATCCCCAACTGATTCCTCAAGTCTTGCAAAACCCTGAACTAACTCAGCCCAATGGCAATACTAACCACCACCATAACTGGGCATGGCACCTTTAACTAAGCCCCCCCTGCTTCTGGAGGGGAGGACCCTGTAGCTCCACCTCCTTAAAAGAGCACTTAAGGTCTCATTTCACCTTCAGTCTTTGCTGGAACAGCACTTACAATACCCTGTTGGCTCCAGCTGCTACTTGGCTCCTGCCTTGACTTCCAGACCTTACCTTCAAGCAAGACACGCTA
Organism: Paroedura picta; assembly: GCF_049243985.1. Taxonomy (NCBI): domain Eukaryota; kingdom Metazoa; phylum Chordata; class Lepidosauria; order Squamata; family Gekkonidae; genus Paroedura; species Paroedura picta. Next base: position 26,812,978 of record NC_135380.1, read on the forward strand.
CTGGGGCTTTGCTCTTTCTTTCCTCCCTCCTACTCTCATTTTCAAGCAACTGATTGGCCTATTTCTAAACCCCTTTCATTCCAAAATTGAAATAAAATGTGGTAAAGTGTTTAAGGATGGTTGGACAGTCCCAGTTTGGCCTTGGGTGGGATCCAGTGTTGCTTTACTCCTAAGAGCTTTAGCCAACATTTTTCCATTAGACTTTAAGGAACTTCCATAAATCTTTCATGACCAGGACAGAAAGAGCTAAAAGAGTATGATCACCCCTTTTTAATGTATATTCTTCCCCTGGTGCTCCCGAAGACTGGGGGAGTGAAGGGAAGGGGAATTCCAGTGGGTGTGTGCATTGGTTTATGGGTTACAGGGAAAGCATTTCTGTGGTCTTTCAGGGACTGCCAAGCGTTGCCTCTTTTGGAGGTCTCTGAGTGCATATTTCTTCCATATTTCATTGGAAAAGTGCATCCAGGTCTGCACTAAGAAATATTTTAATATTGTAGTAGAGAGTTTCAAACCTGACTCTAAAGTATGCCATATTAGCAAATCCACAATTTGCATTTGAGATTTCTGATGATGACCCCGATGTGCTTTTCCAGTTCAGGCATGCACAATCAAAATTTATGGGGGGGGGGAACTTCTTCTCCCAAATGTCTCTGCTGTTCATAGATAGCGCGGGCGTAAAGGGCTTTTAATAAATAAATAAGTATTGTATTTGTATACCACCCCATCCCTGTTAGCACAGGGTGGTTAATGATGTTTTAAAACCATACATCATACGCGACAAAACAATAACACAACAGTCTGTCATTTTAAAAATTCCTCTTATAATTGTCTCCTATGGGTCCTTGTCAGAGTTTGGTCCCTGTTGGATGTTTCAAGTGGAGAGGCCAGTGAGATCATTTGAAGATCAAGGCCTTGAACTGCGCATTGGAAGTTCTGTAGCTTGTGATTGGATCCAATGGGGCTTCCGGTGAAAGGCAAGGAGGATCCCTATTCAGTTGGAAAATATGAGCCAACGATTTCATGATCATCCCTATAAGGATCAAATTACATGACCTGATAACTTGCATTTTGGGGTGATTTGCTGTGCCTGTCATACACCATCAGTTCGAAGATAACTTTTGGCCTCAGCAGTCTTCTGCCTCCCGTCTCCCTCCCCTTTTGTACTGAACGTGAACTGGACAGGAATACTGGTGCATTTCTGTCTGCACACCAGCATACACGCTTGAGGTGCTTTTGTAAAGAACATGTTCCATGTGGCCAAAGGTGATGCAGGGGGAGGGGAGAAGAGAGTCGCCCCCTTATGCCTTACTCCATCATTCATCTTCCCTGCCAACAACTAGGCCAGCTACTAATAGGTGAATTAAAAGAGCATAATAAGAATGTGTCTTTCTTGAGTTCACAGAAACTCTTCAGTCTGAGAGGAAATGCAGACACATGCTCATGTATTACTCCTGCAGTATGCCAACTCCTGTGTCCTCGAGACCTCTCCAGCTCAGGGAGGCAACCTGATTCCAGGAGAAATAGCCACCTCTTCATTCTTAGATCTACAACCCTGACCTAATCCTGAAGGAAAGACTTGCCTCCCAGTTTGTCTCTCTTTGGGTTCTGGCTGTTTGGAAGAATAAATAAAAACGTACCAAGAGCCTAGCTGTCATCAGGCAAGTCTTCTTTGGCGCAGAGCTTCTCCCTCCTCCTTTTCCCTTTGACCCATCTTGCTTCTCGAGCATGTTTATGGGCATAATTACTGTGCACTATTGATTTCCTGACAGCAGACCTGATGTAGCTCTGTTACAGAGTCAAGCTAATTTCATACACAGAGGTTTTTATGGTCCCTGGCAACCTGACTAATCTGCTTGCTGTGGCCAAGAGCTGTATTCACTGAAGAGCTCCACCGTCCTCCCTTTGGTGGGCATGGAACTGCTGTAGTGTCTGCCGGCAAAGCCATCTTCCTTGACACTGTGGGTAGAGAATGTGGAGAAGGAATTCAGATTACCCTGGGCCTCTCTCTCATGCACACTCTCTTTCTCTCACTCAGACACATGCATGCACACACACACACACATTCACATGAACACAAGTTCCTCTATCCAAGCTAACAGGCTTCACAGATGAATGTTCCTCTCCCTGGTGCTACAAAGGACTAGCAGAGAAACCTGAGCCCTTTCCAACCTATTACTAGTTTGTGATTTTGGAGATTTGTCCAGATTGTGGTAGGGTGCTAAAAGAAATGATGAATCCTTTTGCAGCAAAGGATACACATGGATCTCTCTCCATGGTGACGCTGCCAGTGAATTGATCATATTACACAATGTGCCAATCCATCCATTCCTGCCTTTCCTTTTCAGGACCTAAAGGCTCAGAACCTGAGATCCACTCCAGTGGATTTCCTGTAGGTAAAGCAGTTCCTGGTTAGTTTCTGGACCTCACCATATTTCATTGGCCTTTTGGTAGAATTTTACAGTCCAGAAGCACAAAGACTAATAGACTTTATTTCAGCCTGTGCTTTCATGACTCAGTGCTCAGTTGCATCTTTGGTTCACAATATTCACCTCTGTCCCTCAGGAGTTACTGGCTGCCTGGTATGAGTCATTCTGGAGGCTGCCCACAGCTGCTTGTTCAACGTTTCACAAATACACTACAACTTGTGCTGTGCACTCTGCTGTGGAAAAAGAGCTGGACAAAGGGAATGGAGAGGCCATTGCAACTTACAAAATACAAGCCTCCAGATGGGTCCAGCTGTGAAACATTTGGTGACTAAGTCTCCTTGGTATTCACCTAAAACAATGAGAAGGAATAGGAATGGATTCGGGAAGTCATCTGGTTGGACAGTCATAGAGAAGATGGAGCAGAGTTGTTTTCTGTTGCCCCAGAGGGTTGGGCCAGAACCAATGGGTTGAAATCAATTCAAAAGAATTATCAGCTAAACATCTGGGAGAAGTTCCTAACAGTTAGAGCAGTTCCTCAGTGGAACAGGCAACAGGCTTCCTTGGGAGGTGGTGAGTTCTCCTTCTTTGGAAGTTTTTAAGCAGAGGCAAGATAGTCATCTGACAGAAATGCTGATTTTATGAATTTAGGCAGATTGTGAGTGGATGGGGAGGAAGGGATGTGCCAGTGTTTGTCTCTTGTGGCCCTTCCTTGCTTACCCAGGGAATTGCTGATCAGCACTGTGGGATAGCAGGTGAATTTCCTCCAGACCAGGCTGGATTCTGGAGATTTTTGGCAGTGGTGGGAATCATTGGGTATAAAATTGGGGTCACCATGGGTGGGCAGGGAGTTGTGAGTTCCTGCATTGTTCACAGAGTTGGACTAGATGATCCTGGAGGTCCCTTCCAATTCCATGATTCTATGATTCAAAATCCTCCAGTTTGATTTTGTCTCACCCAGATCATCTTTCTTTATATGGAATTAAACAACCTGACCTTGATAGTCCACACAAGCCCAATCCAGTCAAATCTTGGAAGCTAAGCAGTGTTGAACCTGCCTCTCATGAGGAAAGTTGACCTTCAAGGAATACCACCTCCAAAATCTCCAGGTATTTTCCAACACAGAGCTGGCAAAACTATTCAGAGATGCCACCGTCTATGCATGCTCGGCATGATCAGTTGTGTTGTGACACACACACACACAAGCAGGAACCAGGATGTGTTCTACCATGAGACCTGGCTCGCTTCTCATTCCCTAAAGTGGGGGTATTACAGGATTTAAAAAAAAAATAATCCCATAGCCTTTGATACATTTCTTGCTTGCTGCTGGCCTAGATCCTGGCAATGTAAGACAACAATGGTTCAATTCAAAGCATCTCCTTGGCAGCAAAGAAGAGGAGATCTGTAGTAATAGAGTGACCCTGAAGCAATTATGTATCGATTGGTATTATTACAGCCACTTCTGATTGCTTCTTATTGATATACCTCCTGGGACGATGGTTCAAAGGGAGAGGAAGAAGAGGCTGGAGAGGAGGCTGAGGAACATATCAACTCAAGGCCAGGCCCCCTTAGGAAGGCAATTCCCATAGATTAGCGTTGTCCAGTGGATGGAGACAGGGTTGCCAAATTCGCTTTAGAAAATTCCTGGCACTTTGGAGGCAGTGCTTGAGGAGGGCAGAAACTGGGGAAGAAGGTGAACTGGGATGTGATGCCATACCGACCACCCTCCAAAGCTGTGGGGTTTTTTTCCAAAGATGCTGTTCCCTGTAGACTGGAGACCAGTTTTAATTCCAGGACAACTCCAGGCCCCAACCTAGAGGCTGGCAATCCTAAACAGAGAGGAGAGCCTGGGAGCTGACAGAGCCGATTGGGCCAGGTGTGCTGGAGCATGCCATTTGGTAGGTTGTACAAGAGCCAGCTTGCTGCAGTGGTTATGAGTGGCAGCCTCTTATCTGGAGAACCGGGTTTGATTCTGCATTTTTCCATATGCCGCCAGCTCGGTGACCTTGGGCCAGTCTCCCAGAGCTCTCTCATCCCCACCTACCTCACAAGGTGTCTGTTATGGGGAGAGGAAAGGAAAGTAATTGTAAGCCACCTTGAGATTCTTTCAGGTAGTAAAAAGCAGGGTACAAAACCCCAGTTTTTCTTCTTGTACAGATATCCAGCCTCTTCCCATGCAGTCTTCAAAGTAAAGGTCACAAGTGTCTTCCTCATGAGCAAATGTGCCCAGCTTTCCCAAGAATTTTGGTGTCTCCCATTTACTTTGCACTAAGATATAATACACCTCAGGAGAATGGATTTGCAAGCAGAACAGAAAGAGCAACCGGAAACCAAGGGCTGTTTTCTCATTCCACACCTCCCTTCTACTCCCTCCTTGCTTCCCCTTCTTCCTGGTGCACACAACATACACACACAATGAAGCACATGTGCATTGCAGTGATAAGGCAACTTCTCAAGTGCTGCAATTCATCACTCCACCCCAGATGGAATTTGTAATTTATTTCTGCAACGTGTGTTGTGTTTTGTGGTTGATGCAACATTAGAGTAGGAGATTGTGAATGTGATGCAGTCTGAAAGCGATGTGGATAACGTAGCAACCCAGCTCCAGGCCCTCGCCTGCTCAGACCTCAGAGAGAGAGAGATTTGGACTCAGGGAAAGCAAAGTTAAATGAAAGGCAGAGTTGTTCTGTGCAATGGCCAGCCTACCAATGCATGAATCAAATCGCCAAACCAAACCCATTGAGTTGGGATGTCTAATTGATTCGATATAACCATGTGTTCAATTTACAAACAATCAGGGAGCATGGTAAGGAGCTAAACAGTAAGGTGGGCGAGGGTCTCATCCAACATTTCCAAACCGTGAATACGAACTTGCAACTGAGACTGCAAATCGTACTGCTCCCTGGGGGAAATTTTGCTTTGCTTTACCAGCTGCGCTAATGCCAGCCCAGATTTTGGAAATGCAATCTTAATGCCCACTGGTAATGTCTGAGGGCATGTCTGCACCAGCTGTTCTTGTTGGAACATTTCCAAAACATACCAAGTATCACTGCCAAGGCTGACTCTGAATATCTCTGGTCATGTCCCGATTTAGGTCTCCTCTTCCAGTTCTTTGAAATCAATACCTCATTAAAGAGGGACTATGTTTCCCACATTTCTTGTGATACGCAGACAGGTCTCAGAAGGAACCTTGTCTCCATCAAAGAGTATAGTCTTAAAGCAGCAGTAATAGGTCTGCCAGCCTTCTAAGGCACATTAATTTGGGTCTCAGTAAGGCTCACTAAAGGTGGGTTATTGAAGGTGGGCATGTAACATCACTACAAGCTCTGTTCTCTAAGGCACAGGCTTATTGTTTGTCTATATGCAGAAAGCAAACTCTGCTCCAACCCTCTATCACCTCTATCCTATCTACTGAGCAGCAGTAAAAAATGGGGGGAGGGGTGGGAATGATGTCACTATATCCAAAGCACTCTAGGAACTTCCCCTAATCTCTATGGGTGAACTCCTAGAACGTTGTGAGAGGGAATTGACATCACTTCTGGGCTATTGCCTGAAAGTGACATCACAGCATCCATGACACTCCCCTTTCTCCAGGTCCCAAGATTGACAGGCACAGGGCTGGCAACCCTACTACCGTGGGATCCTCCAGCTTCCTCCCCTTCTCATTCTAATGCACTACTACATGTATTTGTCAGATGTTAGGGCAAGGGCAAGGCTGGCTGGCAGAAGCAGACCTCCACAGGACATCAACTCAGGCAGGATGGGGCCATTTGAAATGGTAAACCAAGGCTCTTGGAGAACCAATGTGGCCAGGGCCGGAGTTGTCGTTTAATAAAGCACTTTACCAAGAGACCAGAGCCATCCTTCTCCAGATACAAGGGGGAGCTAAACTCCAAAGGCAAGAGAATGTGTGAAGTTGCGGGAGTAAAGGTATCTTAGGTAGGAGACCAGAACAGGCAAGTGGGCAGCTAAGACTGGTGGACCCGGGTGAAACCAGATTAAAGCCTAAGGAACGTGACTCTGCAAAAAAGAGGGCACAGTACAAGGTTGCTTGGTCTGGTGGCAGATAACTGGTAAAAGGAGCACCAGGGGAGCCAAATGAAGGCTGACCAATTTGGCTTTGGGAGGCCTAAGAAGGACAATCCTCAGGGGATCCCATGAGTTCTTCTTCCGGAGCCTCAGGCTCCACCTTCAACCGTGTTGCTCCTTGCTAGCACTACAGACGGTCCGGCAGATGAGCCGGACAAAGCACTCTGAGGCTTGGCAGCCCTTGGATCTTCCTGCTTGTGATGTGGCTTCCAGGCAAAGATCACACACACAGCTTTGCTGGAGCCTGATCAGGTCGGCCAGCCAGCCCCGTCTTTCCCCTCCGGATCGAGCTGGTGCTAAATAAATGATAAAGAACAGTCGCATTTACTTATCCGCTTGTTTTCAAGGGAAAACATGATCCCACAAGGAGCCACCGTGATTGAGCTAGGACGGCTCGCACCTAGGCTGAGAGACAAAGTGGAGAGGATTTGTAAAACTGAAACTAATTTGCCCCGAGAGAGGAGCCGAGCACAACTCAGTGCGGATGTGACTTAAATAGCAGGCTGCTGTGGAGGAAAGCAAGGAGTCCCTCTCTACCGGTGCCACTGTGGGAGGTGTGCAGGGCGGCCAGCGGGTTCATCAGCCTTCCAAGAGAGGGGAAGACGTTTTCAACAGCCACCTCTAAGGAACCGTCATCCTCTCCCCATCCTCTCGTCCTGCCCCCAGCCAAGAGGGACCCAATTTCAGACAGGGTCTCAAAGCTTCCACGCTGTCCAACTAATAAATTGCCAGGTTGTATCTTTTAAAAGCAGAAAACAAGGTCAGAGCCAACAGGCGCTACCGGACTAATTAGCTACCATGAAAATGAAAATAAGCAAAGGGGGGGGGGGGCTAGACACAGCAAAGCCAGTAATTGAAGCCCAATAATGAATATTTAACTCTCATAAGTAAAGTTTAATTAAGTTCCCATGGCTGAGGCTTTCTGTTATTTTGCTGTGGCTTTTGAGCACATTAAGACAGGCTGGAAATAACCTTCGCAAGAAAAAAAAAAAAGAGAGGCCTGTCTGTCTCCCTTCTTCACTTTGCAACTCTGGGGAGTTTTATGTTTTTTCCCCCTTCCCTCCACCACACTTTAGTCTGTAGTTTTCATTAACGATAAAGGAGAATTAATTTAGAGCCTGACTCCCCAGCCTGCCTCTGCCCATCCTCCTGTATGAATAAGAGTTTAGTTCTGTTTGAAAGAATTGGGGATGGACGGAAGCGAAATGGGTCATGCCAAGAAACAAAGGATATCAGGGCAGTGTTGAACTTTATTCTTGTTGCCTATAAGCCTCAGCTAAGAAGAGATTCTAGGTTCACGACTGCCTCGGGCTGCCTGGTCCACTGCATTTGGCTTTCACATCATTCTTATTTCTTCTAGTGTTCCAGGGTGATTAAGGAGAACTCTCTTCTGTTTTTCTCTGACATTCTTTTCTTGTCAATGACTCCTTTGTTTAAGGCATATTATTTAATTGCTCAGGCTTGGGATTTTTCAGCAGTTACTCAACACTTGTAGAACAGCCATGTAGACATCTGGTGTGGCACAAAGGTTAGGGTGTGGAACTCAGATATGGGCGTTCTGGATTCGAATCCTAAATCTGCCATGGGAATTTGCTGGGTGAACTGGAACCTCTTACCCACTCCCAGCCCTAATATACTTGCAGGGTGGTTGCTGTCAGGAAGAGATGGGGGACAATATTGTCATAAGCTCCTTTAGGACCTCAAACTGGTGAAAAAGTCAGATACATATAAAAAGCCTGTCACCAAGAAGAGGTTCGGTGGATTCTACTCTCCTGTCTTTCTGGTGAGGCCATCAAATAGAATTGCTCCAGATAGATAAATGTTTTGAAAAGTGGAAATATCTCACTAACTGGCTTCAAGGTGTTTTAAATTCGTGCTTTAATATACTTTTAATATCTTTTATATTTGTTGCTTTAATATTTAATCATTGTTATGCCTGTGACTGGACACAGTTTTATTGTATTTCATAGTGAAGAAGAGGAGTTGGTTCTTATATGCTGCTTTTCTCTACCCGAAGGAGTCTCAGAGCAATTAATATTTGCCTTCCCTTTCGTCTCCCCACAACAGACACCCTGTGAGGTGGGTGAGGCTAAGAGAGCCCTGATATCACTGCTCAGTGCTTTATCAGTGCTGGGGCGAGCCCAAGGTCACCCAGCTAGCTGCATGTGGGGGAGCGGGGAATCAAACCCGGCATGCGAGATTAGAAATCCGTGCTCCTAACCACTACACCAAATTGGTGTTGTTAATCTGTTGTCATTCTTGGTTCCTGAGCTACTCAGGAGAAAGCTGGCCATGCAAATATTTAAAATAAATAAATCCCTTCAGATGAGATCTGGTGAATCTGCACCCTTTCTCTCCCGTCCAATGCAGCCTACCAGAACTTTAACAGAACAGCTTTTGTTGCTTACCGTTCCCAGGATCCCAAGTTCTACATATTTTACGTGAAAACTACCATCATGATCTTCTCAGTTAAACATTTCCTCACATTTTCATACTGTGAAAGAACCAAAGTCTCCCCCCCTCCCCGCCACATACACATACTGGTGCTTAAGAGGGCATTAGGAGGAAATGGAGATGAAAGGGTACTGCAAAATGCTGCCACAGTGTTTCCTGTCAAAAAACTGAAAGTCACATCACTCATACACTGCTCAAAGGATCTACTCAATCTCTATGGTGTTTACCACAGAAAGCAGGAGGATTCCTGCCATGTCACATGCCACATTGACATCACTTCCAGTTTTTCAGATGGAAATATTGTTGTGCAATGCCATCCCTACACTATTCTATGAGGGACCCGTCTTAACCAGGCTCACTGCAGTCCAGTCAAGGGGAAGTTTGTGGAATTTTTTTTCCTTCTTTATAGCTGAAAAGGGTCGGGCAACAGAGCAGTTGCACAGGTTCCAATGAAGGCAAAAGCTGAACTGAAAAGGTCCCAGTTGTTGCCCATAATTACATTTTCAGTCAATTTAATTACCCTGATTAATCAATTAATGCCTTCAGTTTTAATCAGAAGAAAGTCAGGTAGACTCATGAGTCAAAAAAAGGCTCCCAAGTGTCCTCTGCCAGCTGTCTTTCTGTAGTCTTTGTCTTTCCATCAGCTTCCCATAATCCATTGCACCAATTTGGGTCTTGCCTTCAAGCAAGACCCTCTGTGGGAAGAGTTTGGGGAGAGAGGTTTGCACAAGGACAAATACCGGGCAGCTCAGAAGGACCTACTGTCAGCAAGCTGTGGGGCACGAGATTTCCTCCTCCAGAAGTACCTCCTCCACCACCGTGCCCCAGGCAGCAGTTTATGCCTGAGGCCATACCCAGGAAGCCCAGGAGGAAATTGCTCTGATCTGTTGCTGATCGCTCTTTTAACTACAGCCAGTTTCATTAGCACTCTTTGCCATCTCCCCTGGGTGTGCTCTTCTGAACTTGCAAAGATTTTTGCAGCTGTGTGTTAAGTTCCGCTGATGATGTCCGGATAGAGCTACCTATTGATTGCAGTGTCAACCTGTTAATTGCAGAGTCTCCATCTAAATCCTCTTCAGCAGCATCAAGTGAAATGTGCATTTGGATACAGGTGTGCCTTCACCAGTTTCCTTTGTTAATGAGAACCGAGGCAGGGAGACTAGCTGGTTGTTTAGCCTATGTGCTTCCTTGCATGGGTCCTATGTAGGTCCCTACAGATATCAAGCCTCTGGAGTGTTGGTCTTAGCCCAAGAACCTGATGTCCATGCCAGCATTCCTCTTCAACAGATGACTTCTGAGCTTCATATCTGCCACAAGATTGAGCACCTGCTAGAACGTCCAACCTCTCTCTGAACAAGCGGGGAAAGTGGGGAGAGTTATAGAATAGAATGCCATCTTTTTATTGCAATTATGGGGTATTTATGGGGTTTTATGTGATTTTACTTTGATTTTGTTTTATTGTGAACCACCGTGAGACCTTTTGGCGAACGGTGGTATATAAATCCAACTATAAATAAATAAACAAAAAGTTAGGAGTGTAAGATAGAGCTCTAGTTAGCATCCACATCAATGCTGCACTCCTATAGTGTGCAGAACCAGAAGGCAACCACTTTATGCAATGTAAGAGACCCAGATGCTTTAAACATTATAGAGAATCAGCTACGGTGGATCTACAGCTTTTGAAAAAAGTCATTTGAAGAGGAATTTACATGCAAGGTGTACCTATTTGAAGGTTTCTTTGTTTTTGTTTTTGTTTTGTTTTTTAGTCTCAGCCTTCCTCCTGTGTAGGGACTTGAACCCAGGTCTTCCCAGTCTTAGTCTGACATGTTAACCACTACTACAACAGTTGACCTGGGGAACTATGTCTTCTGTCTCTACAGAGAAGTATATGATCAGATGGCTCTGCTTATTATCAAAGGGGAGGTGCATAAATTGCCTCATGTGTAGGGAAAGACTCTGGCATGGATCTTGCATGTGAAAAGTAAGCATGCAAGTCACAAGGATGCGCTTTGATGCTTCCCAGCAGTGCCCAAAGTGGATTCCTGGCAGCTTTCCAGCTCTCCAAGGCCTCCTGGCCTCCTGTAAAATCAAACAAGGGCAAGAAATCAGGGGTGCCATGTAGAGTTGGGCATTAACTAATCAAGACCTGAACTGAACATGCCCCATTTGTAAACCTCAGAGGGGTAATTAATCCAAATGAAATTACCTTTAATTTTTTGATCTGAATTGATTAAGCTAAATCTGGCCATCTTTCTCACTGTGCCATAATGGCTGCAGCTGCATTCTGCTTTCAGCTTCCATTACCTGGTTTTGTTTGTTAAATCTCCATTTTTCTGGAACGGGGAGAATCAGCAAGGAGAGAGCTGGACAAGAGCTGGCCAACCAGAACACTTAGCCTGTCTTTGTGCCATTCCCCCCTCATCCCAGATTGTTGCACAGCACATCTCCCAATCACATTGTCAGCTTACTAGCTGGCTCATAGTCTGTTTAGGTGGAGAGATGATTCCTTGAGCCTCTCTAGCTGTTGCGTTGGGTGTTCACCAGATGGTCAGAGTCAATTAATGCCTTATTTGAATCCTCTGATAGAATCTAGGCAGGATGGAGGCAGAAGTCTGGGCTTTGTCAAATTCTTCACCTCAACCCACCACCTGGCACTTTCTGGGAAAGCACTAAAGGCTTCACTCACGTGCTGTGCAATGGGTGTAGGTAGGCTGTGTTGTTGAGGAGGAAGCCAATATATTTAGCACAGTGTTCACACATGTATGAGTTTAGTATTCCTACCCATCTCTGTTTTTTTTTAATGCTGCCATCCTCTTGGTCATTTGTTTTGAGATCCCCGTGGTGGGAATGATGGGAGCAAAACCTCATCCCCATGTTGCCAAGGATCAGAGTCCTGACACCTCCTTACTAAGAAGAAGAAGAGTTGGTTCTTATATGCCGCTTTTCTCTACCTGAAGGAGGCTCAAAGCGGCTTACAGCCACCTTCCCTTTCCTCTCCCCACAACTGACACCCTGTGAGGTGGGTGAGGCTGAGAGAGCCCTGATATCACTGCTCAGTCAGAACAGCTTTATTAGTGCTGTGGAGAGCCCAAGGTCACCCAGCTGGCTGCATGTGGGGGAGTGCAGAATCGAACCCAGCATGCCAGATTAGAAGTCCACACTCCTAACCACTACACCAAACTGGCTAAGCAAAGAGGCTGAAGAGTCAGATGAGAAGAAGGCAGCCAAAACACCTCCAGGAGCCCCCATTGTTGGCTAGAAGGAATCCTAGGAGATCGTATCAGCTCTCTTGTCATGGGACACATCTTCCTTAGATGCTGAAAAAGCATCTCTGAGCCTGCTGCAGCCCATGAGGTTTCTCCTTAACCAACTTTTCAAGCCTTGGATTTTATCAGGAGGACTTTTATTCAACAGGAGCAAAAACTGGAAGACGGAGCAACATTGCAACACCACTTCTAATTGTACTGAGTAGTGTCATCACAACACTATAGGAATTGCCCAAGCTCTAGGGTAAAAACCATAGGGATGTTTGGGAACTCTGGTTGTACCTAAAAGAGATATCACAACGCTCTAAGAATTCCTGAAATCTCTAGGGAAGTGATGTTGTGCACCATCACACACCCCAACCCCCCTCTATTTCTGCTTCAGCTGGAGATGGCCAGGAGCTGGTGGTGAGAGACTGTCTACCGCAGTAGGTAATCTGGCAAGCCTGCTCAGGACCCACAATAGCAAAGACCACTCCAACCCCTTCAGAGCACTTGACCGCACAATCAGGTGTGGCACCTTTAAGAACTAGTAATTTGCTTTTGGAAGGAGTATTGCTTTTGCATCACAGGAGTATTTAAGGCCTCAGTCTCGCTTCGGGCTTTGCTAGAGCAACATCTAAGGTTTTTGTGCAGTTGATCACAGTCTTAGTAATTAGACTCTTGGACTTCAGCCTTGAGCATGGCCTACGCCTGCTCTACAGGGGAGAAATTTAATGACTTGTAGAGCTGGGACCTTTTCTCCTCTCAGTATGCCATTTGGCAAGGAAGATTCCTTTGGATGGGAATAGAATGGGGGAGGGGGGAGTTACACCCTGATGAATTTCTCCCTGAAGCCAGTGGAAACTAAGCATAAGAACAAGATTTACTCCAGCATTTAATATAATATGAATTGGACTGATTCCATTCTGGATCTGCCTTGAACAAAGACGTTTTTGTATACTCCTTGGACAATTTCAGAATTCCAGTGGGAGGGCAGCAAACCATTTCAGAAGGTTTAAAGGTCTTTTCTGAATATATTCAAGTTTAAATTTTAGGAAGCTTTGTATTCTAAATGTTCTATTTTTAAAAAAAATCATAATAACTACAGCAGTGTTCTCGACACAGGCCACATAGGGATCTTTTGGGGAGGGTGGAGTTATCAAGGGATTTGTGCCTTTAGCACACCAAGGGCTAGTACACAGAAGGCCCATTCATTCGCTTAGAACAGAACTCATTGACTGGCTCAAGTCAAGTGTGGTCCTGAGAATAAAACCTACGTGGTCTGAAACTCTGGGAGAGACATGCCAATGTTGTCCTCTAGATGGTGCCACAATAAAAACACCCAAGGGCCCTGTACATATGCAGGATGTATTAATGGGCAGATTGGGATCAAATCAGGGCTGGCTCCAGGTTTCTGCAAGCCTTGGTCAGTAGAGTATAAATGGGATCCCTTTCCCTTTGGGAACAGCCCCTTTCTCCCCTAGCCGCACTCTGTTTGCCCCCTCCTAGACGAACTTCTGTTTGCCCCCTCCTGTTTGGCTCTGCTTGTCCCATTCAACCATTCCATTTTCCTTTTCAATTTGCTTACCCTATTAAAGATAGAAACCGTACCCAATTGTGCTTTCTTAGTCACTTTTCTCTCATCATATAAAACCAGAAAGAAGAAAATATGCCTTCTATTGTTTTATTTGGTGCGCTTTTCAATAAAACGGGCATCATTTGGGGTAAAAGGAACAAAAATACTATTCTGGAAGAGTCTCAATCTTAAGGTTTGTGGGAAAGTTTCTCCCTTGTCATCACCGATGGTAGATAAGGAACTGAACTTGAACTGTCCAGCATTCTGCACATGTTCCTTTGGAAACATCAGGTAGAGAGAAGATGACTTAATTTGATCACTCCGCAAACCTAGCAGACTTAGCAAGTGCAGGAAAATAAAATTTATTTTGACATAACTAATTTAGTCCTCTAGCAAATACCATAATCCAAATCTGAAAACGTTGGTTTTATACATACATACTGGGTTTTTTAATTGATTTATATTATCTTTTTAAAAATTTTGTTCGCTGCCATGTATATTTTTCCCTGTATGTACCCGTAATGATCAAAAGTTGTATCATAAAAAAACACTTCTAATGCATTGATTGGTTGTGACAATTTAGCAAAACAGATTTGACAGCATCTATTCCAACACACAGTGCTGCAAACTGGCTGAGGTAGATCTTTCAGAGTCAGTTCTGGCCAGTGTTATAAGGCCACTTACCAATGTTTTGTTACTCCAGAAAAAAAATGAATAAATATAATGTAATTTTACAAACAAAAAAAAGTAGTGAAAACCAACTTGTCATGTATGTGAAAACATCAGATTAAAAAAAAAATCCAAAAATAATGGAGATATTGCAATGCAATGCTGGAGCATTATGCTTGCTGCCTGTGGCCATACCATATGGAGTATGGCTCACTAGTGAAGCATGCACCTCATGCCCGGCTTCCTGGATGTTTACAGCTCATGTCTCCATGTCCTTGAAATTATGCCGGTCAATAATGGATTTCCATTGCATTTTTCATTGCATATCTTAAAGATTTTCCCTATGGCTGGTGGTTTTCACGTCAAAAACAAACAAAAAACATTCCTTGCCTAGCCAGAATAGTCACAGCATGCACCAGCACACAATCCCAGTTGCAGGGAGAACAAAGTGCAAAGAGTGCCTGGGGATTGTTTTCCAGAACAAGGACTTGCACTTCTTTGGCACCATTATCACAGTATTGGCCAAAATACTGGACACCAACAATCCATACTTTTTGGTCACCCTGCCCAACACAGTCCTTGCAAGACATTTTCTGGTTGTATCTGTGGCCTACAGAAATTCCCAAAAAAGAATCTCTTTGATGTCAACTGATTGGCTGTTAACAGAAAGGGGGAGTGGGCATCATCAGAGTAGACAAATTGTCCCTTGGTACCTTTGTGAGAGATTAGCACCTATCACCATAAAGCAATAAAATTGCCTTTACTGTGGTGTGAATTTTGCAATGTAAGAAAAGAAAATTAGTCCACAGCACAGGTGAGTCTTGGTCACTCTGCCCACTGTTGACACCAGCACTGTAGCCTATGCATATACAACAATGGGGCAGGGCCATGGCTGAGTGGTAGAATACCTAGGTTGCACGTAGTAGCTGCCTCATTCAATCCTCAGCATCTCCAGCTAAAGCATTGAGGGAAGCAGGAGATATGAAAGTACGGTGACCAGATTTTAACATTGGTAAAGCAGGACACCATTGACTGGGGAGGTTCTTGCTTAAAATTTGGTCTATATATGGAGCAACAAAATTTTTCATAGAATGCATAGAATGAAAAAATAGTATTTTAATTATTTTTTTTTAATTTCAACATAAATACAATTTGCCAGGTGCCCCCAGATGTCCCTCCAAAAGTGGGACAATCTGGTCACCTTATATGAAAGACCTCTTTATCCAAGACCCTGGAGAGCCACTGCTAGTTACAGCAGGTAGATAATCCCAACCTTGAGAGACAAGGGGCTGACTCAATATAAGGAAGTTTGATGAACAGATTTCACTTGGGGGTAGGGCCATAGCTCAGTAGAGATTCTGAATTATATGGGGAAGGTCGCAGATTTGATCCCTGGCATCTCTAGCAGAAAGGATCAGGCAGTATGTGTTCATGCACATATTCAACTGCATGTAGTAGGCTTTCCATTTGTGGCAGGGATACTCCCGCCCTCAGCCCCAATTCCCTACCCTTGAAAAATTGAGGAGAAAAAAATGGCTGGAAAAAGGTTTCCATAGTGACACTGTTGAAATCTCTCCATTTCCTCAAGACCTGGAAATGACATCATATCCTGCCCAAACTCCACTCTTCCCAGTCACCATCCTCAACATATCCAGACATTTGCCAAAGCAATGTTGGCAATCCTAGTGCTTAAAGTTTTCTCTCTAGGCCCTGTGAAAAAACAGAGTTTGAGTTGAGCCAGAGAAATATTAACAAGTGAACAGATATGTGCCTGTTCTGTGCAGGCATCTGAATGAAGAAATTGGGAACCAAACTAGGATGAGTTCATTTGATTTCCCCTTGTACATGTGCTTCATAATGTGTTTCCAGGGTTAAGGAGGAAGTATATTTTCTAGCATGGAAGGCCACACTCCAGAGAGTTAGACCTCTGCTCTCCACTCACTCCTCCCCACCCCCATCTGCATGTGCTCAGACACTCTAAACAAAAAATCTCTTCTGCTAAACGGCAATCAATCCCCAGCGGCCACTTTCCGAAATGCCTCCTATGACAATAAGTGATTTGTAACAACATCCAATCAGGTGCACCTCACCCTTCCTGTAATTGCTTGTCCTTTCACAGCTCTTAAAAGCTTTCCAGGGGAAGAGAACAGAAGCTTCTTGTCAGAACCAGGCTATTATATAGATGAAAAGAGCTTGCTTTTTCCACCCTTTTTGTGATGGGTCCCCACCACCACCACACACACACACATTTCCCTCTCTTTTAAACTATAATGGGACCATTTGACTTTTCGGACATTTTGCAGATGATGCAGAGAGTCAGAATGTGACAACCAAGGGTCTCATCCAAACATGACTCCATAGATAGTAGTTCTTGGCCTGTTCTCCTCGATAGCTTGAACTGCCAAGCTCTTAGCTCTTCTCATACCTGGGGTTGGAGTGCAGTGATTAAGAGCAATTCTCTTAATGCCTCTTCTCCTAATTTCTCCCTGGAATCCACTTCCAACAATCCACTCCCCCCCCCTCTTCTTAGGAATTTGAAATCTACTTTGAATCATTAACAGTTTGAAAAGCCCAGAAGAGCCTGAGCTTTCCAAAGCTTGGAAGCTGAGCACAAGCTGCTTAAAAGAATAAAATAGTTTTATCGAGAAGAGAAACAAACTTTGTAAGTGAGAGAGGAGAGAGAAAGTCCTTGCAGTCTAATGGGCTAACTGTTCTGGAGGGAATCAGAGAGGATGTATGTTCAAAAGAGCAGGAAGCTGAGACAATTGACTCCACCAGGACACAGGAGAAGACTATCTGAAAACATCAGGACGTTCCTAATTGAACTATGCTAATTATACTTCTCCCCCAGTGCCCCTGTAGGATATTCTTCATATGCTGTTGTACATTCCAGTACTAAGGAGGGTCAGCCATGGTCAACGTTTGGAGGGGAGAGCACCAAGAAAAATGAGAGCTGCTCTGCCTAGGAAGACAACAGAAAGCGATCTCTGCTCATCGCTTGCCTTGCAAACCATAACCTGGCTGAAGATCTTCACTTCACTTCAATGTAGTTTTAGACTCTGGTCACAGAGAATCCTGTCAGCCATCCGCAGCATAGTTCAAGAACATTCTGCCTCTGCTACAGTCAAGGTGACAGACCGACTTCGGCATCTCTGGTATAATTTCCAAAACTGCTTTGAAGCATAACTCCTGAAAGCAAGCGCACCCTCTGGAATGTGGCATGGGGCAAACAGCCTCTTTCCCACAATGGCCCAATAGCCGAGAAATGTGCTTGCTTCCTGCAGGAAAGTAATTGGAGAGAATTCCCCCTCCTCCCCAGCATCTGAAAGCTAACTTCAAAAACAAACCCACTGGGGGAATTTCAAATGGTTCCCTGCCATTTTCTCAGTGATCAAACTCCTTGCCCAGAATAGCTCAGTTGACTGGCAATGCTTCATTAGCAATTTGCCAGCAATTAATTCCTCTCATGGTGACATCCGGTCACTTTTTGTACATAAGAAGCCTCTTGCTGATCTCACCACTTCCTCCTTCAACAAACAGCCAAGCATTTCATGGCAAAGGAGAGGTCAGGAGAACGTCGGTGCCGGCTGTGTTGTGTGCACAAACAAGGCACAAAAGGGATACATAACCCCTCCGACTCGAGAGACGGCAATCCAGAGGCCATTTCTCTGAGGCCTGAACTGCTTTCTGTCCTCGTGCTTTAATTGTTGCTTATTGCACTCAGGGGAATAAAAGATCCCATGAAGCGCACTGTACATGCGGGTTTACAGAGGGGAGGTGCATGAAGGGGCTGGACGGTGGAATAAACAACTAGGCATTTTGACCCCGTTCTGTTTCCTAACCCTATGGGGGGGTGTCTGGTTTGCAAAGGACCGTCATGCTGCAAGTCTGCATTTGGAGGCAGCAGGCAACATTTCCTGAGGTGCCATTTCGTTGGCTCTGGTGGATGATCCATGGAGCTCAAGTGGAAAATATAGTGAGCCAAAAGTAGACTGGCCAGCTCTGAGTTGGGAAATACCTGAAGGCTTTGGCGGTGGAGCTGACAGTGGGAAGGATTTGGGACAGGGAAGGAAGCCTAATGCTGCAGATTCCATCCTCCAAAGCAGCCATTTTCTCCAGAGGAACTGATCTCTTTTGCTGGGAAATGAGCTCTAATTCCAGGGGATCCCCAGGTCCCACCTGGAGGCTGTTATCCTTAGCCTGAAGTCTATCTATGCACATACAGCCCAATGCTCGTCAAAAGAATGCATCCCTTATTTGATCATGAGACCAATCCTGAGCTGCATCTGATGTTATCAGCTCTTGTTCAGCCTCTCTCTTCTGCAGGTGTTTTGGCTCCAGGCCTCATAAGTAGCTCAAAGGAGAGCAATTAGGCAAAGGGGAGCCATGTAGCAACCAACTTTCCCCTCTTCCAGTAGCCACCAACGATTTGGCTGCTTTTCCAAAGGCAAGTAGGGCTGAGGTTTGGCTGGAACACATACTTTCCCCTGGGCAGCAGTAGCAGAGAGTTCCAGGAAAATCTTCAAATGCCTCGGGTATCAGGAGGGTGAGGCCCAGCAGCTGGTCTTTATCAGCCACGTCTGGCACACGGATCACAGTTGGCCCAATTCTCCATTTTATTTCCACCCCACACAAAAAAAGAAGAACATGATGATACAGGCTCCTGTTGCATGTCTCAACTATCTGCAGCAATTTGGGATCAAGGAAGCCAGATCAGTGCCCATTCTGTGCCAAAATAGATGACCCTCCAGGCCACACTCTGAGGTCTCAGGCAGCGATTGCAACACAGCTGCTGAAATGCAGAGTTTGGAATTAGATTTTCCTTTCAAAGGTTGCTTCTTAGACCACCCATTTGGAGTTGCAGGGTGGGGGAGTGGGCAGTTAGCAAGAGGAGGGGAAAAGGGTTTCTGTTGCCAAGAGGCTCAGCTCAGGGAAGGGCAGTAGCTCTCCTTTGCTGACTTTTTATCCTTCTTTCTTTCAGACTTTTTATCCTTCTTTCTTTCAGACTGAATTCCAGATCTAAAGAAGGAAATCTGCTTCAAACATGGGATTGAACAATTTTCTTTTTTAAAGTTCAGGAAAGTTTCATCCATATCTACAGCTAAAGCAGGGACCCTGGGTTTCAGAAGTTCGGGTATGCATCTGTTTTGGGTTTCTTCCAACCCCCCCCCCCATTCAGCGGTGGTCTCTCACTAAAAAGCTCCACTTTATGCAGTAAAAGAAGGCAAGAAGTAGCTCCCAGCAGGGCCATACATACAGCTGCAATGAAAGGATCTCCCTACAGTGCATATAGGGTAGGCGGTGACACGGCTCATGAGCCTCCTGCCCATCACAACTCTCCACCCGCTAGGATGCTGGAGGGAGGCCAGGATATGACCCCAGCCCTGCTAACCAAGGGCTTGCTTCTTCTGGCCATGGAGGAAGGGAGGGAGAGAGGCATGGCAGAGTGGACCTAGAACCAGGGCGGTGGGCACCTTTGGCTCCCAGGCTGGAGACGTGGTACCTGCCAGGTGAACTTGGTGGAGGAAGGAGGAGTCTTGGAGGAGAGGGCTGCTGGGTGAGGAGCAGTTGACATGAGGCAAGGCTCAGGGCATCAGGCAGGCAGATGTGCAGCAGCATAAGGCTTGCAAGGACCTGGTGGGGGGTGAGGCAGCCTGGCACACACACCCTACATCACCATGCCCAGAACCCCTCACCCCATGTCACCAAGCCCCACCCACACACCTGTCCCAGGCATCAAATGGACTAGGTACACTACTGCTTGGTGGGTACCTGTGACTAGAGGCATTTTGGAAGGGTCTCAAATGTTTGTCTTTTCTTACTGGAAACTTTGCTGCCCCATCTCCCTTGTGGGAGCACAAATCCAGGATGGATGAGGTGCCTTGGGCCAAAGGCACGAGCAGGAAGAGGCGGGGCAACCTGCCCTGGCTCAAACTCCAGCCTGCAGTCTGGCACAAAGCTTCCAGTGCGGAAATGGTCAGGGATGCTACATGGAGGACAGCAATGGCAAAGCACCTCTGTATGTCTCTTGCCTTGAAAACCCCAAGGGATCACCATAAGTTGGCTTTCCACCACCAAAATGCCCCCATCTGCATCTGGCCAGCTTCATTTATCCTTATATCCATAATTATGCCAATAAAGGCTTCTGTATATGTATCTTATATCCGTACTCTCTCCCTCACTCCATCAAATCACAGCTGACTTTTCCCATCTCTGCAACATGACCCCGTTATTCCTTGGTGGTCTGTCTTCCAAATACTAGCCAGGCTTCTGAGATCTGACAAGATGAGGCTAACCTAGGGCTCTCCAGGACAGGGTTTATCCATACATAAAACCTTATTAACACAACAAAGTTCAGGGTTCTTCACAGCTATACTTCCCCATTGAGGGGAGGTTTCAGCCTAATGCTGAGATCAAAACAAGCCTTCTGGATGAGAAGTTTTTAGGATTTCTTTGGCAGAGAACTTCTCAGACAGAGCAGATGGGCTGGGGGGGGGGGAACCAACACAAGCTGATCTGGGTTTTAATGGTGCTAGAATTCTTCCCACAGTGGTCCCATTCACTCCCAAATGAGAATTCTTCTGGAGCAACTGCATCCAGCACTAGTCAGAACCCCCTGAAAATCAGTCATGCTCAGGCTTACCAAAGAACCCCCTCCCTTTTCAGAATGTATATTGCGAGGGAGGGGCTCCCTTCCTCCATGGCCATTTTCCAGCCACTGGTCAAGCATCTGCTGAATTACTGAACAAAAACTGCAATAATTCATCACACAACAGGGTTTCTTGAAGTCTTTTAATATTTCATGTGCTTTGTTGTAGCTTAGCTTTTGGGATCAAGTAGAGGCCTCGGCAATAACAGCGCATAGGCTAAGCAAAGCACGGGGAGGGGGGGGGGAGAATTGCCAGTTTTGATACTGTTCATAGGTTGATCCGGTTGGGGATTGGTGCTAGGAGCTAATGAGGTCCAGGGTAATCCTGTTGCAAGGCTGGATTCTGGTCCCTGTCATTCAGTCCTTCCTAACTGCTTGGCCTAAAGTGGAGGGAACTGAAGTCAACGGTGGAAGGAATGGAAATGTTTATTCACAACAGTAGATATATCCTCAGTGGTTAAGAAATGGCTCTGACCAAGAGCATATCAAGATTTTGAAGGTGTGACCCCAATGAGCAGTGGGAGCAGATGGGTCCTGGAAGTGAAAGAAGGAAATACAGACTGCTCTGAGTCAACAGAAGTATCCTCAAGGGTCCCTCCTCTCATTTCCAACACAAATTTTGGTTGACATGCATCCTGAGAAGGAGGAGAAGGGATGTGGAAAGAAAAAAATGGCTTTGATGATGTGCCCCTTTTGCATCCCAGGAGACCCCCTGGGTACCCCTCCAAATCTGCCCTTTGAGCCGCTGTTCACACTTGGTCGTTTTAGGGCTTTTTTTCCTCCTCTCTTTCTTTCTCTCTTCTTAGGAAACCTATTTATCACTGAAGCTCCCTCCAGCCCTTTATTTCTCTTTCTCTTTCTTTTTTTTCCCCCTCCACTTGTCCTTCTGAAGCTCCTGTTATTATTTTTTCTGACTTTCCTCCACCCCCAAGCAGTACTTGAACAACTTCAGTCAGCGAGACTTATAAGTAATTGTATGGCAAGGGTGACATTTAGATGCACAATGCTAAAAAATAAATGGCAGGAGTTTGACTTGGCTGGAATGCTAAATTTAACAACTCGAGAGAGGGAGAAAGAACTGGGGAGGGGAGAGAATCCTGCCTGCTTTCCAGGCAGCTCAATGCCGGGGAGCTGGGATCCAGCTCCACCCCCAACTATGCTCACTAGGAATTAACAAAATTTCAATCAACCCTCCATTCATCTTTTTTAGCCATGCTGCGTGATTCCTTTCAAAGCCACTAATCACTTCGCTTATCATTGAGGTTGGAAAAGCTTTTGGCTAAGGATCCGTGTCAGCCATCGCAGACTGGCAGAGAACCGTGCAGAGCCAAGTGAAGAAATTAGGTGCAGGCACTCTCCTTCCTACCCAGGGGAAGGGGAGGGCCAAGTGCTCCTCAGACTACAAGCGGTGGGGGAGAACTGCACGCAGCAGGGCAGAGACCTGTAGGTTGAACAGGACTGGAGCACTGCATGAGAGAAGGGCCGGGTGAGGGAGATGTCACCTCAACGCCTTCCTTAGTTCAGCTGGTATTCATCCTTCTTGTCCCCCAGGCTGTAGTCTGAAAGGGGAAGTTCTTGGGGTTAAAACCTTTTTTAAAAAAAAAACCCTGTCATTCTTCATTCCCCCTCTCTTTTGTTCACTGGATATATTGTTCTGTTCTACTTCTGACTGCTGATACTCCTCCTGAGCCTCAAAATAGCACAGGAACCAAATATAAATCATTTATTTATATGCCGTGGAATGAGTCTTCATGCTGGAGACCTAGAGAAGCAAACGTGAGAGATCTGGAGGACAAAGGAACTTCACAAATGACTCTGTCCTTTCTTGCTGAGGACCCAGCCCTTGTTGGGAGCAGAGTTAAATTTCAGACCCAGTCTTTTCTATTTATTAAAAGAAAACAGTTTCAGCAATGCTCTATTTCTTAGAGCCTCAGTTGTCCACTTTCAAAGATGGAACGTTGATGTCATATAAAGATGAAGATGCTTTTCCCTATCGGTCCAGAATTTGGCTAGGTAGGTCCCTTGAGTGAGAGTTAGAAGCCCTAGCTTCTAGAAAGAAAACAAGATAACAGGCTGGAGTTCTAAAGGAACAACTAAATTCAAACGTTGTTCTGTGTTTCTCACTACAACTAATAGGGGTGAGAGGAGAGATGTAGACAAATGTAATAACATACAGGAATGGAGGTAATAATACATAAAGCAACCTGAATCTAATCCCTCCCACCAAAACTTTACAAACCGCTGATGGGCACCACATAGACAAGCCTTAAGATGGTGCCTCATAAGAATCCTACTTGCGCATGAAGCAATCATAAGGCGAGGGGTAATATGTTCAGCAAATATGAATTTTGCTAGTTTTGATGACCAGTTTCTTGTGGAGGCTTGCTTTAGTGAAACATTCGTGGTTTGTTCCATTTACTCAGTGTGTGCACTAGAGTTATGTCTGCAAGACACAAGGGCAATTGAATACGGTTATAGCTGGCAGAGTCCTGGAATCCCCCAAGGTGAATGCAAGGTCATTGTCTGACACAATAGTGTCCAACACTCCATGATGGAGAGCAGTTACAGAAGCAGCTAATGTTCTACAGATGGTGGGTTGAAAGAGTTTCATCAGTTTGTTTGTTTGTTTGTTTGTTTGTTTCTTTCTTTCTATTTATATTTATATTTATATACTGCCGCTCTCAAAAGTCTCACGGCGGTTTACAGAGATTCATGAGAACAATAAAATCCCATAAAAAACCATTAAAATGTAATTAAAACACAATATCCCAATGGCGGATAATAAATAATAAACTCCAGTCCCCCCGTCCAGCAAAGGTCTATTACTCTCTATCTGGGAGCGAGGGGCTTAGTTGGTTTCGGCTAGAGATCCACAGCTGACAGCGCCAGGAGTCACAACCATATGCCTGGCGGAAGAGCTCCATCTTGCAGGCCCTGCGGAAAACTGACAAATCCCTCAGGGCCTGTAGCTCTTCCGGGAGCTGATTCCACCAGGTCGAGGCCAGGCGTAAGTCCTGGGGGCCCGGGACCACCAGAAATTCATACCTGCAGAGCGAAGAGCCCTGCGGGGGGCATAAGCAGATAAGCGGTCCCGCAGCTAAACCGGACCCAGGCCATGTATAGCCTTAAAGGTTAAAACCAGAACCTTAAACTTGATCCTGAAGCAGACTGGTAACCAATGCAGATGACATAGCACCGGCTGAATATGGGCGCTCCAAGACGTTCCAGTGAGGACCCTTGCAACCGCATTCTGTATCAGCTGTAATTTCCGGGTCAAAGCCAAGGATAGGCCTGCGTAGAGTGAGTTACAGTAGTGTAGTCTGGAAGTGACCATCGCATGGATCACTGTCGCCAAGAGTTCGGAGGGCAGATAGGGCACTAGTAGCCGCGCTTGGCACAGATGAAAAAATGCCATTCGGGCTACTTTTTTGACCTGAGCCTCCATGGAAAGGGAGGCATCAAAGGTCACACCCAAATTCCTGGCTTCCGTATTAATTGCTCCCCATCCAGGCATGGGAGACACGCTTCTGATCCTGCCCCCTTCTACCCAGCCACAGGACCTCTGTCTTAGAGGTGTTGAGTCACAAAGGTGACATATTCAAGGTTGAGTAACTTGGGAGGATGTGATTAGAACAATTGGGGTGGAAATGCATTTTCATCTGTGATGGGTACTCCAGAACCAGAATCAACTTCCATTTCTTAGTCTAGACCATTGATTATTACAGTGGCAATCATCTCACAGCCTTGATTGGTAAATGTGTGAACATTCTGTCCAGAATGCTATTTTTGTATCTCCTTTTTGGAGTAAAGCCTCTTACTTATCAGTGCTTTGAGCAAAATTGTTGCTCTATTTGCTTCACTGGATGGGCAGATACTCATTCTATGGTTCTTCTTTCAGGCTCAATAATCAGCATGCCTAAACATATGTTCTCATCACCCTTCCTGCCTCCCTTGTCTTAACTGTTGTTTTTATGGTTTTGTATGCATTTTAGCTCAGGATTTAATGTTTTAGTGATGTGGGGATTGGTTTTAGCTACACTTTATAATTAGTTCAGACTTTGTATATAGAGTGTATTGTTATAATTCTGACCACTGAAGAAGACCCAGTAGGGTTGAAACGCGTTTGGTCTTATGTGCAATTAGTTCTATATAGTTTTTATATAGTTTTTATTCTGTTTTTAAATTGTGCGTCACAAAAAATAATTACTGTTTTTATAATATTTTATTGTACAGCTCAACTTCTGAGTTCCCACTTGTAAAGATTGGGTTGTGTTCCTTTTTTGGTTTTGATTTTACATTGGTTTTAATGGTTATAAAATGTGATGTCATTATATTTTTGTTAGATGCTTCGGTGGCCCTTATAGGGGCAGAAAGGCATGGTTGTGTGATGTCTTCAGTGGGCTTTTGGCATTCCCTAGAAATAGCAGAGTAACAAGTAGTCTTGGGCCAAAATATGCCTACAGAACAAGACATCCGTTTCAGTTTAAGAGAGCCAGCGTGGGATAATGATTATAGAGTAGTGGACTCTAATCTGGAGAACTAGGTTTGATTCCCCACTCCTCCAGCTAAAACCTGCTGGTTGACCTTGAGCTGCTCATAGTTCTCTCAGAGCTCTCTCAGCCCCACTTACAAGCATAGAAACATAGAATAATAGAGTTGTAAGGGTCCTCATGGGTCATCTAGTCCAACCCCCTGCACTATGCAGGACACTCACATCCCTATTGCTCATCTACTGTAACCTGCCACCCCTTTGCCTTCACAGAATCAGCCTCTCCGTCAGATGGCTATCTAGCCTCTATTTAAAAATTTCCAAAGATGGAGAACCCACCACCTCCCGAGGAAGCCTGTTCCACTGAGAAACCGTTCTAATTGTCAGGAACTTCTTTCAGATGTTTAGATGGAATTTCTTTTGAATTCATTTCATGCCATTCATTCTGGCCTATCCCTCTGGGGCAAGAGAGAACAATTCTGCTCCATCCTGCATATGACACCCTTTTAAATACTTGAAGATGGTTATCAGATCCCCTCTCAGTCGTCTCCTCTCTAGGCTAAAACAGACCAAGCTCCCCCAGCCTTTCTTCACATGTCTTGGTCTCCAAACTCCTCACCATCTTTGTTGCCCTCCTCTGGACACGTTCCAATTTGTCAACATCCCTCTTCAATTGGGGTGCCCAAAACTGAACACAGTACTCCAAGTGAGGCCGAATTAGAGCAGAGTAAAGCTCCCGTGATCTGAACACGATAGTTCGTTTGATACAGCCCAAAATCCCATTTGCCTTTTTAGCCACTGAGTCACACTGCTGACTCATGTTTAATGTATGGTCTACTAAGACTCCTAGATCCTTTTCGCACATGCTACTGCCAAGACAAGTCTCCCCCATCTTATATTGGTGTGTTTAGTTTTTCCTACCTAAATGCAGAACTTTACATTTGTCCCTATTGAACTTCATTTTATTCAGTTTAGCCCACTTCTCGAGCCTCACAAGGTGACTCACAAGGTGACTGTTGTGGGAAGAGGAAGAGAAGGCAATTGTAGGCTGTTTTGAGATTCCTTTGCTAGAGAAAAGAGGGGTATAAAAACAGCTCTTCTTCTTCTTAGGCAATCCCCAGCATGTGTCATGAACAGCAGCAGGCCAGACTCTTTTGACTGGCATTCAAGAGCATTTCTTTGCTCATGGGACCAAGGTGAGCCTCTGAGATGCTGGTAGGGCTGCCGGGGTTCAGCTTACTCCCATATTATTGTAAACTTCAATATACTTTCAAATGTTGAAAACAACCAAGGGTATTTTTAATCATATTGTTCTCTGCGTTTTTATAGGGATATGCAATTCAATTTGGATCAGCTGAAAAGTCCCCAAATCAGCTTTGATTAAGGCCCAGATTGGCTGAAGCTGGTCCAAATTGCCATTTCCCTATAGGTTTAAATGGCCAAATCAACCTTGTTTGAATCACCGAATCACAATTCAGCACAATTCAGAAATTCAAGCAAGATGCCATTCAAAATTTGAAAGGAAAGAGAAAGGGGGGGGAGTTCCGCTCTGGGGATCTGGGGGGATGGGGTGTGAGGCAGAGGCACCAACTTGCAGTGTGGCTGCAGGAGCCTCTCCTCAAAAGACCCTCAAATTGCAAAAAGATTGGACCAGGGAGTCCAGTTCTAGGGACACATAATAGGATGGGCCCACCCAACCTACGTTATTTCTTATAGTGAGAAAAAAATAGATTATCTGCTCTGTTCGTAAATTCTCACCATAGGAAAGCATTTTGGTATAGTGGTTAGGAGCATGGACTTCTAATCTGGTGAGCCCAGTTCAATTCTGCGCTCCCCCACATGCAGCTAGTTGGGTAACCTTGGGCTCACTCCACCACTAATAAAACTGTCCTGACCGAGCAGTATCAGGGCTCTCTCAGCCTCACCTCCCTCACAGGGTGTCTGTTGTGGGGAGAGGAAAGGGAAGCCGCTTTGACACTCCTTTGGGTAGAGAAAAGCATCATATAAAAACCAACTCTTCTTCTTCTATCCATGATTCCATTGAAAAAGCAAGAGTAATGAGGAAAGATTGCATGCTTCCATTTTGATCTTGCTATTTTGTTGCCTGCCAGGTAATAAGGCGGGTTTTCTAGCAGAAGACTCTCAAGGTGCCACCTGATCAGATTCCTTTGGATGTTTTAGATAAAGCAGTAGTCTTTTTCTTTCAGTGAAGTGAGCAGAATCCGACCTCCAAAAGTTGTTCCCCACAATTTCTGCAGCAGAACATTTTATGTAATTTCCAAGAAACGTAGTGCTGGAGAACAACAGAAGAGTACACATTTCTGTGTGTTTTTTTAAAAAATAATCTATCTAAAAGGTAAAGAGAAACTCAAGCATCTGTCAAGAGAAACAAGTGGTTAATGCAAGGTTACCAACTCTGGTTACCAACTCATGAGCCTCTTGTGGCGCAGAGTGGTAAGGCAGCCGTCTGAAAGCTTTGCCCATGAGGCTGGGAGTTCAATCCCAGCAGCCGGCTCAAGGTTGACTCAGCCTTCCATCCTTCCGAGGTCGGTAAAATGAGTACCCAGCTTGCTGCTGGGGGGTAAACGGTAATGACTGGGGAAGGCACTGGCAAACCACCCCGTATTGAGTCTGCCACGAAAACGCTAGAGGGCGTCACCCCAAGGGTCAGACATGACTCGGTGCTTGCACAGGGGATACCTTTACCTTTACCTTTACCAACTCTGGGTTGGGAAATTCCTTGAGATTTGGGGGCTAGGGTTGCCAGGCCCCTCCTAGCCGCTAGTGAGAGAAAGAGAGGTTGGGTTGCCAGATCCAGGTTGGAAAACTCCTGGAAATTTGGAGATGAAGGACAGGGACTTCAGTGGGGTATAATGCTATAGAATCCACCCTCCAGAACATCAATTTTATCCAGGGGAACTGATCTCTGAAGAGTGGAGATCAGCTGTAATTTCAGGAAATCCCCTGGTCCTACCTGGAGGCTGGAACCCCTATTTCCAGCTCCAGATTGGGAAACTAATGGAGATCAGTTGTAAGTCCAAGAGAGCTCTAGGCCAGGGTTAGTCAACCTGTGGTCCTCCAGATGTCCATGGACTACAATTCCCAAGAGCCCCTGCCAGCGTTTGCTGGCAGGGGCTCATGGGAATTGTAGTCCATGGACATCTGGAGGACCACAGGTTGACTACCTCTGCTCTAGGCCACCCTGAGGCTGGTAGCCCCAGTGGACACACCAGATCAGTATTAGGGATGCCAGCCTCCAAGTGGGCCCTGGGGATCACCGGGAATTGCAGCTCATCTCTAGGCACAGAGAACAGTTTCCTTGGAGAAAATGGATACTTTGGAGGGGAGTCTCTCTGACACTGTAACCCACTGAAGTCTCTGTCCTCCCCGGGATTCATTGATCTGGCAACCCTAATCTCCACAGGTGGCCAGGGGGAACCTGGCAACCCTAGATCTCTGTGCATTTATTGAATGAGTGTATGTGCGGGGGAATCCTCTCCGTTTTCCTCCGTTTTCTGGACTTGGACCTTGGCAGGATATAAACACCATCTACCGGGACCCGGGACCTGGGATTGAGATTGGGGATTAGTACCATCAGTATCCCCTCTCCACCTGCTTGTAGTAGGAGGGGGAGGTTGATTAGCCTATCTTGCCAGGTTAGCTTGCTAACCGATAATGTTATATTGTAATTGTTGCTGAGGGTTTTTAATGGATTTTATTGGGGGTTTTAAAATGTTGTAACCCGCCACGAGCCGTAAGGGAGTGGCGGGCAATAAATCGAAAGATAATAATAATAATAATAATAATAATAATAATAATAATAATAATAATAATAATAATAATAATAATAATAATAATAATACCTCACTACGATCTGCTTTCTCTTGCCGTGGTTCTGCCAGTGCCTAGGCAGACGTTCTTTCCCAAAACTGTTACCTGGAATCCCATAGCGAGTTGAGGCCCTTGTTCAACCACCAAGGTTTGGAAGCCTTTTGTCTTTATGCCTCTCGATCCTTGGTGTCCCTCTCCCCACCCTGGGGCATTTGTGTGGGCTGCCAAAGATGGGCTATTTTAGATCTCATCTCACCCATTCATCTCCCTGCCTGCCAGTTCCAAAATTAAGGGATGCCTGTTGTAGAAGAATTGCACAGGAGGAGAGTACTGGGGTGTCTGATGTAATGTGTCACTTTCTCTTATCTTCTCCTGGCACCCCTCCCCCGCAACTTTCTGGGCCAACTTCAGCATATTTTCTGCGTGAAATAAATGTTATTTTCTTGCCCACCTAAGTCCAATTCATCTTCCTGTCAAGGAGAATCATAGAGAGAAAGCAGAGGCAAAAGGCCACTTATTGCTTACATGCGGCAAAAAGGAGAGTATTTCTGGGCTGGCTTGCTCTCTTACACATACACACACACAAAGGAACACTTCCCAACTACCCGTTTTCTTGTCTAACCGAGTCGAAACCGGGGATTATATGAGGTTGAGGAAAAAGCTACCTTGTTCAATTTGGCGCTACCTTTGTTCAGTCCAGCGCTATAAAACCCCTTTGTGATTATTATCTTTTTCATAAAATTTTATTGAATCTGATGTTACGAGGGCCAATAGAAGACTATCCAATTAAACTTCCCCATAATCCCATTCTTAACTCTAGCAAGCCACAGTGATGGGGAGATTAAAAACTAATAAAGATGACAAATGAGAATGGACAAATGGGGCGGAAGGGAAAGGAGGCTCGGGCCAAAGGCCGGGGGAGCCAACCAAGCAGGGGCATTAAGGATATTTCTGATCCTACTCAGTTGGCGGAGTGCTGAGTGTGTCCTGTGCTGGCTGACCTAGCCGGTAGAGAACTGCTTCCTAATCAACACTGCGGCTTTGGCCCTGCCTTCTGTGCCGCTCTGCTCTGCCACTCTCCAAGCTTTCTCGTTGCAAACTGGGGGATGCTCGGCTGGCAGGGAAAATGCTAAACAGCCTCTTGTTTCCATATTTAGCACTTTGTTAAACGTCCTCTGCTGAAATGGAAATATGCTTCCACGGGGCAAAGGGGTGGCGATTTACCCAGGGACAGTCTGTGCATGTCTATTGAGTGTAGCGTCCATTTCTGTCCTAATGACCACATTCTGATGCTCACAAAAAGGGGGGCGGGGTTGGTGTGTGGTTTTGAATTTGGGGAGAGGCAGGGAACAAATAGAACAAGAGGCATAATGGGCCAGAATCCAGCTTCTTAATCATTTCTTTTTATGAAATGTAATTCATAATTTTGTTTGCCTCATTTGTTTCCTACAATGTTTAATTGCTTAAATTATTTAGAGCGTTATTAAAGGGCGCTTTGGAGAACTCCAAAGAATCATTGCAAACTGGGTGAGTGGGCTACAACATGAGGTTCAATGTCAACAACGCAAGAATGCAGTTCAATGTTACGCAAATTGAGACAAAAAAAACCCATGAGGCCTCATTTGAGCAAAAAAGAAAAAAATACCCCCAAACAATGTGCCCATGGAACGGGTGATGACTAACCAAGAAAGAGACCATTAGGCTGTGGTGAGGGAAGCCGTTTCAATCAAACAAGCTAATTCTGTGCAAAGGCTTATTAGGGAAACAACTGAAACAAAACGTGTCAAAACCATATTGCTTTTATATAATCCATAAACGTTCCTTTTTGCCCCTGCACTTATCAGCTTTTCACTGCTGGCCACAAAATTAGGGAAGAGAAGAATGACGACTGTACGACTCTATGTCCTGATGGATGGCCAGATTCCCCCCTAGGAAATATTTGACAGTTGTTTGGAAGCAGTGTCTGGATGGCTCAGGAAGAGTTGCCTGAAACTCAGCGACTCCAAGATGGAGGTCCTCTGGCTAGGTAGAAGGGGACAGGACCAAGAAGCATGCCTCCCCTCCCTGGATGGGGGACAGCACTGGTTGCCAATCAGCTTCTGGATCTGGTACAAAGACCATGATACTACTGATACCAACTGCTAGGCATGAAACAGCATGGAAGGTCTGCCTAGCTGATGACATCTCACTGGCTTATGATCAAAAGAGGATACTGGATTAGATGGATCCACCTTAGGCTGAACAAGCAGATGCACTCTTCTTGGATCTTCCTCAGAATAAAAACAACAGTGTCAGATGAACACTGTTCCCAGAACACAGGGCAAGAAGAGTTAAAAATGTAAAATAATAATAACCTTAGTAGTATTCAACATATTGGACCATAGTAAGAGACCTGGAGGGCAATGGACCACACCCGGCAAGTAGAACTGGAGCAACTCATTAGCTGATAGCAATCTCCTGGTTCTGAGTAATAAGTCTGGAGTAAAATTTCTAACACTTTATAGTACACCTTCCTCTTTACTGCAAACCTACTAAGTTGCTTTATCCAATCTACCATATAGCAAATATGGAAACTGATTCATGTTCATTGTCCCAATGAGTCTCCAAAACTATGACCAAGGGCTATTATGCTCTGTAGTTCATGGGCACTGAGACTTCAACAAGAAATTTCCATGGGGGCATACAGCCTTTTGAATGCCAACACTATAAACTTTCCCACTCAGAGGCATGCTGTTCCTTGCAGAGAGTGGATTGAAATGCCTGAAAATGCCTCTGAAGGAATGAATAAATTAATTTCTGCTGGTGTGATGTTTTAATAGCAGAGGTGTGAGTGACTGTGCCGAACAAGGGGTGTCACTAGCTCCCATTGGTGGATGAGGGACTAAGGCTGTCTGTTCTCTCATTGGTATATGGGGGCACAGGGGAGGAGAGCAAAAACATGCTAACATTTATGCTTGCAAAAACAGGCATCTTTAGCACAGTCATAAAATAATAGTTGTAGCAAAGCTACTGTAGTTTCAAATGCTGCACTAAAAATAAAGTACAATGCCTAATCAAAACAACTATGGTGGGTTTCCATGGTGAAAATGGGACCACATGCAGAATTTTTTTGTGATGTTTCCTGCCATGCATAATACTTCCATGAGAAACTTTTGGAGCACCCAGGATTAAACAATGAACTGGAAAGATAAGGGAGGTCCATAATATCAACTAGATGGGAAATGTGTATTTATTTATTTATTTATTTATTTATTTATTTATTTATTTATTTATTTATTTATTTATTTATTTATTTATTTATTGTCAGCCTATATCCCCATTGGACTTTGAGACAATCCATGCTTCAAATGTTTCCTTATCGCCTTCAGTGCTTGCCTTGCAGTGTGGAGCGGCTGGATTTTGAAATGTCATTTTGATTCCAATTTCAACATTTGCCATTTCTTATGATACCTATGATCTAGATTTGGGATGGGGGCTGTGGAATGGTATGGTGTTGCTTGATGTTATTAGATCTCAAGTCTTAAGGAGGATCAGTACATGGATAGACCACATGCCTTAAAAAATCCCTTGCTGGGATCACCATAACTCAGTGGCAGCATGATAGCACATATATACATACAACCCACAGAGGAATTGAGTCCC
The DNA here is from genome assembly GCF_049243985.1 of Paroedura picta. Taxonomy (NCBI): domain Eukaryota; kingdom Metazoa; phylum Chordata; class Lepidosauria; order Squamata; family Gekkonidae; genus Paroedura; species Paroedura picta. Next base: position 26,846,045 of record NC_135380.1, read on the forward strand.
TGTATAAACATATTCAGCAATCTATCCCAGCAGTACCTCTTTTGTGTCCCTCCCTGTTGGCATTGGGATGCTTGAAAATCTGCATGTCTGGCTTACATTCTGCTCGCCGGTTGTGAGCAGGCATCTACCTTTTTAACGTGCTTTTCACATGTCCACAAGCAGCTCGAGCCTGTTTGTCAGGTTATTTTCCACATATTCCAACAGTACATGGCAGAATACCATAGGACAGAGCAAAGCACCAAACTGCTTAAAAATAATAAAATGGCTTTATTTAGAAGAAGCATAACTTTGTATATGAAGAGACAAAAGAGAATCCTAGGAATCTGTCATTCTGCATACATTCAATCAGTGTACTCAAACGAGCAGGAAGTCTCCTATTGAACCAGTCAGGACACTGGAAGAGATTATTGGAAAAACATCAGGAAATTCCTAATCGAACGATGCTAACTATACATCTCCTCCAACGTCCCCTGTAGGATACTCTTCATGTGCCTCTGAATCATGCACAGATATTGCTTATTCCAACATGATTAAAATATAAAAATTGCTGCCAGAGGATGTGGTGATGATCACTGGAATAAAAGCTTTAAAAGGGATTTGGATAGATTCATGGAGGATGTCTATAACGGTTACTAGCCATGGTGACTGAGAGGAACCTCCACATTCAGAGGCACTAACCTTCTGAATCCCAGAGCCAGGAGACAACATTAGGAGATGGTCTCAGCCTCTATGCCATGTTGTTGTCTCTCCAGAGTTGGCCACTGTGTGAGACAGGATGCTGGACTTGATGGACCATTGGTCTGAACTAGCAGGGCTCTTCTTATGTTCTTATTAAACAGAGGCTTGGCTCATGAGTGATGACAGCTGTCAAATACAGTATGCTCTCCACCTGAACCTATTTGCCAAAAAAGTTAGTGGCATCCCTGGAAGTCATGGAGAAACTGCCATTGCCTGGTCTTGGACTTTTCTGGTGGTGGCCTCTATTGTGGAAGTATCCTCCTGAGATTGTCCTAGAAGTATCTTCCGCCATGTACTATAGGAAGCTTTCCAAGACTAAGCCAACTAGGGTAGTTAGTAACCCTTCCAATTGTTCTCCTTTCTTTTGCTTCGGTTCTCTGCCTTTAGTGACAGGATATATTGTTACTTTAATTTTTATTGTGATCCTCTTTGGTACCCTTTTGATAAATAAACTGTCCTTTTCTACTGGACGCTACCTTGAAGGGAAGTGCTGAAGACAAATTACCATGCAGACAAGATTTGAATGAGATAATAATTAAAGAAGTTGAAGAGAAGAGAGAGCAATCTTCAGAAGTGTGACTTTTTGGATCTCCTTGTTCAAACATCATTCTCATTCATGGAATCACTCTTCGCTTTCATTTCAGAAGCTCCCCAGACATGCAAGAGCTTTGGAAGAGTAGATACTAATCAGTCAGATATATGGTTTGTTCCAAACCTTAGGCAACAGGACAGAAACTCAGTTCTCATGCAAATCCTCAAAACACTTTCCCAGTACCAGGCTCAGATGTTGCAATGAGGCTTGTCTTACCAAAGTACCCCAAGGGTCACTTCAGACCGTCATTACATCATTGAGTTGAGCTGTAATATTTTAGTTGATTAATTGATTCGATTCATTAAATTTAAGAACCTTTTGAACAACTATGCCATCAAATAATCAAGTAACGTTCGTTATTTTTCATGTGAGCAGTACAAAAACTGCCGATAGTACATGCCATCTTAGGAGAAGTGTTCCATGTTTTACTCTCAAGCAGAAGAAAGAAACACACAGGAACTGGGGTGGATCATATGTCTGCCCGACCTCTCCACAGGGTGAATTTTGAAGTCTTCCCCCATCTCATATGCTTCTTCATCCAACAGATGAGCCATTTAACCTGGAAGTAGCCTGCTTAGGCAAGAGAAGGTCTCCTTAGAGCAGCCTTTCTCAACTTTTTTAACATTGGGAAACCCCTTAAACATTCTTCAGGCTTTGAGAAACCCCAGAAGTGGCATGACAACACAGAATATGATTGGGAAGCATAGCTGTGGACATGACCACCTAGGACCCCTCCCTTTCCCACCCCATCCAGGCCCATTGTTGACCATTTGGGGAGACAGGTGGGTCAACATGACCATATATATGGCCATATCACCCAAAAATGTTTAATTATATATATATATACTAGGGACCAAGCCCATTGCATTCAGGAATACAATGGGTGCTAGATGGGGGTGGGGTGGAAGAACTCTGTGGATTGCCTCTCCCTCCCCCCAGGACCTGGAAAGGCTGGAGGCCCCCAGGGAATGGAACACACCGGCAGGGGCAGCTCTCACCCAATAGGGATCTGCAGCCTCTGAGCCTCAGAGGGAAGTGGAAGGAGGAAGGGGTGGTCAGGGTTGGGGGATGGAAGGCTGCTGGCTGCTGTCGGCAAGCCAGTTGGAGGAGAAAGCACTCAGGGGTGGGACAACCACCCTGAGTGGATATTAAGTGCTGAGTGGCACTTAAGCCGTGAGACATGCTCCTCCTCCCAGGCCTCACCAGAATTATATTATGTACAAAGCTGGATCCATGTCACTGTCTGAAATACACTTCTTATTTATATGAAAATGTAATATATTTATCTTCTGTTAATTAATCAGTGAATGCTCATATGAGGGTAGCTCAGTCCTAACCTCTGTGACAACAGGGTAAGTCCTATGCTTTCTCAGCAGAGAAAAGAAATCGGGAAAGATCCACACAACAGTTGGTTTTGTTATAGGTAGTGCCTGAAGGGCTAGTTCAGCTCACACCACATTCACCACTCATACACATAGGGTTGCCACGTCTGGGGGGGGACAGACCTGGAGACTTTGAGGTAGAGCCAGGAGTGGGCAAGATCTGGAACAGGGAAGGACCTCAGTGGAGTTCCCCCTCCAAAGCAGCCATTTTCTCCAGGGGGACTCATCTCTGTTGCCTGGAGATGAGCGGTAAAACAAGGGGGCTCCTAGGGACCGGCAAACACACAGGGAACCGATTTTCCAGCAGATTTTTCATCCGCTAACCTGTTCATGACTGTTTGGCTGGTTACCGCAACAATTCCTGGCTAATCGCACAGTGCAGCACAATGGCCTTTTCACTCACTCCCCCCCTCCCCCACTTGCCGCACGGCTGCTCCTCTCAGCTGGCAATTGTTAAACAGACTGTTAAATCACTCACAAATCATTCATAAATAAATGCCACATTTAAAAACAACCCTACCCGTCAGCCCCGGTCAAAGAAGTTCTGTATGGTGTCGACGCCTGCTGCTACCATCTTGATGTTTTGTTTTTGTTTTGTTTTAAACATTTATATCCCAACTTTCTTTGTGATCCACGGTGGCTTACATGTTAAAAACATTTCCAGTTAAAATAAAAAATGAAATAGTGAAGCCCCAATCTTCCCCCACCCCACCCCCCCGAAAAGATGCTTGCTGTTCAAAGGGCCTGGCTAAGGAACAGGCCTCGCTATTCCCTCAAAGGACTCAATGGGAGGGGGCCGCTCTCATCTCCTCAGGGAGCCCATTCCACACAGCCAAACACATCCAGCGACCGGCTCCCATCTGACTGACATCGCTGAATGTTTTTGCCATTACTTTTGTGGCATTTCTCACAGGCTCAGCAGGTGGCTGGCACCACGCTGCAAAAAAGGCCAATCTCGTCCTCACCCTTTGCTTGAGGACTCCCTGTGACAAGCCAAGAGGGACGCAGAGACAACATTGAGAAATGTTCAGTATTTAGGCTCACTCGCACTCTGCATGTGGCCGTGAGCTAAGGATTTGAAACCGTGGCATGACCTGGGTGTTTTTCAAGCTACGAGAGATGACATCAAGATCCCCTCTTGGCATTTCCCATCAGTCTGGAATAAGCTGTTTAGAAGGCTGGTATGGGAATTACTTTGTAGGCAGCTCTGTCCGTAGTTGTGGATTGGGTTGTCCATATGACTCTTCTCTCTCAAGGCAAATAGGGCTAGGACTATTTAAACCAGCAGTTGCAGCAGTGGCAATGGAGTGGGTGGTAGTCCCCCTGGCCTCCAAATCTGTCTGTGATTCCAGGTTCTCCTACTTTTATAGGGAGTTACAGTGCCAGGACGTAGCAACTACATTGTCATGAGGTTCTGCTAGTATGCCTCCAAGTGGGAAGGAAGATTTCCTGTGCTGAGCATAGTTTGGCTGTGTCTCCTATGTTGGAGAAACCATTAAACACTGTTCAAGGAAGAAGAAATATTTGGCTCCAAGTTAAGCAGAAGGTTATTCAGAAGCAATAAATACATAAATAAAGGTGCTGTTTGCCTCCTACAGGGAAAACACAAAATCACCCCCTCCCCCGCTTGCATGTTATATGGGGAGAGCCTCCTTTGAAAAAAATTAAATTAAACCTTTAAAATGAGAAAAGGTTGCCTCAGCTGAGCAGTGCAGACTTGCTCTGAAGCTCTGTAATTTTTGAACCAGCTGACATTTTGTGACTCTTCCACCCATTCAGCAAGCAATTGCCAACTGTTAGCTCGCTAGACTCTTGAACAAAGTACGTAGCTCTCAGAAACATACAGTCTGTGCTCCCTCCCCCCCCCCTTTAGCGAATACATATTGTGTGTGTTGCAGATATGGATGCCAGCCTCCAAATTGGACTAGGGGATCCCCGGGAATAACTCATCTCCAAACTAAAGAGATCAATTTCCCTTGACAAAATTGCCTGCTTAGGAGGGTAGACTCCATAGCATTACTTCACAGAGATCCCTCCTCACCCTCCTCACTCCTGGTTCTACTCCATTCTTAGCCTCCAGGCATTTCCCAATCTAAACCCTAGTTGCAAGGGAGGGGCATTTGCAGCGAAGTTGGTCCATTTGTCAGAGAGAGAGACAGTTTGGTGTAGTGGTTAGGAATTTGGACTTCTAATCTGGCATGCCGGGTTTGATTCCACACTCCCCCACATGCAGCCAGCTGGGTGACCTTGAGCTCGCCATGGCACTGACAGAGCTGTTCTGACCGAGCAGTGATATCAGGGCTCTCTCAGCCTCACCTACCTCACAGGGTGTCTGTTGTGGAGAGAGAAAAGGGAAGGCAACTGTAAGCTGCTTTGAGCCTCCTTTGGATAGAGGAAAGTGGCATATAAGAACCAACTCTTCTTCTTCAGGAAGGTGTGATCCCTGCAAGTGAACATGCAGTGGCAAATTTAGGCAACTCTCTATGCAAGTGATAAATAAATATATATTTTTTATAATCCACCCTTCCTGAACCCTCAAGGTAGATTAAACAGACACAATATAAAATCATATATACCTATACCCAGTAAAACATTTTCTATGTCAATAGCCCCCCAACTAGTTTGAGTGGGGAAGGGTCAGATCCTTGGAGGGCAGATCTTCCCTCAGTTTTCAGCAGAGAAGCCAGCACTTCTTGATGGGATTGAAGTGGTCCTTTGGCTAAATTCACATCAATCCTGTTGTCAAGACTGTTACCTCTGAAGGGTGCAAAGATCTTTGCAAGTTTTCAGGCCAGAGATTGCTCCGAGTCATGGTACTGCTGTCACTCCCCCAAAATGCCCCTAAGGAGGAAGAATGACACAGAGATCATGAGAAAGGACCCAAGTGCACCCAGCATTTCTGGAAAGTGCCATTCTTCCCTGAAGCAAGAGAGGAGGAAGGGTCTCTGTAGGATGGGCAATGGTTCTATGCCTGATTATACGTCTACTACAGACATTTTGCTGGATCCTCCCCTCAATATCTGCAGGCTCTGTTTCTCCGGAAGGGGCTGCTCCATTTTGCCCCGTATGGCAAGAGCTGCTTCCAGAATTAAATGCAGTCTCTTGGAACCAGTTTTGAATCATCAGGGCGCTGTTGAGATAGAGATCCCAGTGCACCACAAATTATGGGTTTCACACCGAGCCTTCTCAGGCACAACGTTCGCTCCATCTACTTTTCAATCATCTCTTGAATGGCTGAAGTGGGTTTACCTGTCATAATAGCCAGTTTTCCTATTCCCTTCTTTAGAGCTTTCTAACTGATCTTCTGGCATAAGCTGAAACGATTGGAAGATTGGTTATCACTCTTGACAGTCTTGCCTAGCTTGCAGGTCATCTCCTCCTCCAGGCATCCTGTTCTACAACTGCATCCCCTTTGATCGTGCCCAGTGGGGTCCTTGTGCAGGGGCAGTCCCTGGGAAACTGTTGCACACTCTCCATTCAGGACCTGGTTCCTTCTTCCTACCTGTCTTTAATGTCCATTGTGCAAAATTACCTATTCTGGGATCTCCACAAGTACATTCCATTCCTCTCTGGGGGGAAACTACCATCTATCTATAGTCCCAAAAACTGCCTAGCATATTAAGATTGGTGGACTCTAATCTGGAGAATCAGGCTTGATTCTCCACTCCTCCACATGAAGCCAGCTGGGTGACTTTGTGCCACTCACAGTTCTCTCAGAGCTCTCTCAGCCTCACTTGCCTCACACAGTGCCTATTGTGGGAGACAAAGTGAATGCAATTGTAAGCTGTTTTGAGACTCCTTAAGAGTAGAGGAAAGCAGGGTATGAAAACTTTTTTTTTCAGTCACAGATTACTAAACCCAATGCCTTAAGTTTTCTTCGTTGCTCTCCCCGGTCACTAGCAGAATGGCCATTTTCCTTCAATAATTTCCATGGGGAAGGAGGACCTGTAATGGTGCGCTTCTTCTATTCTGCCCCATTGCCCCCCCCCACCACCATCTCACTCTTCTTATATTTCCCAGCTCGGTTTCTCTAAATGCATTCTGAATGGAGCTCCAATTTAACAAAGCTTTTTTTGATGTACTGAGTAAATACCAACTGACTGCTCTTTTAAAAGTACTTCTTTGAGGGGCTTAGCGAGAGTGTGAGGCAGCTGCAGGTCTGTGGCTTTGAAACACGGTCTTTGTTCTAGCAACTGTCCATAAATGTGCATTCGACAATCGCTCTGGTCATTACGGATGCTGCACACAAGAGCGCTCTTTAGCAGCGCTGAAATGCGTCAAAAAAAACATCCTGCCAGCCCAAACAATGGCCTGCCCAAGGGCCATAACTGGGGGCACCCCCCCAGCAGGTCTAGGGAGGGGTGAAAGGAACATCAGGGGCAGGCTCAGCTAGAACAGGCCTCATCCTGCTTCATCCAGAGGGTGTCTCATGTATGGCTAAAGCATAAAGGCAACCTGCTATCACACTCTGCCAAGCATTGCCCAAGCTGGAAGTTTAGCAGGGTTAAAACCTACCTCAACAATAGTAGAGATATGGGGAAATTCCTAGGAGGTCACTACAGTGGTCTTTTCCCAGCTATTTTCTCTCCCAGTCCAAGACTGGGGGAACTGTCATTGAGGATGAGGAGTAGTTTGCCAACAGAGGAGAGCAGAATTGCACTGCAGAGGATCCACTTGCTCTGAGCCACCAAGAGCATGAATGGCAACTGGCAGGCCCTTCTGAGTCTCCGCCATCATCAGGTGGGTCCCAACCCTGGCTGCTGTAGGCAAACCAGGGAAGAGATAGGCATACCTTGGGGAGACAAAATACTTTTGACCAGCCCTGGTAAGAACAGTAGAAAGGCAGGGTAATAATTCTAGGAAAGTGGGTAGGAAAGGACAGAGAAGTTATGGAGATGTCTGAGGTGCTGAGAGGGGGCCTTCTTGCCATAGTAGACCGGCCCCTCTAAGGAAAGGGCTTGGTTCCTGTCCCGCTTGACTCTGCTGTAGCTTTGCACTTTCCTGAGGTGTCCAGTTGTCCTGTTCTTGGGGGTTACCTTTCGATTGATAAAACAGGGGAATGTGGAAAAGATACCTAGAGCTATGCAATCTAATGTTTCTCCCATTCAATCCATGTTCTTCTCAGCTTATAAAATCTACCCAAGGAAGACTTGTCCGGTGGGCATTTCCCTTGATCAACAACCCACGAAGCCTGGCTTAAAAATAAGTCATAGTTAAGCCATGTAGTTAAAAATCACCATTGGACATAGTGAATTTAGCACTCTTGGGGAAATCTTTGGAGAGAGTGTCAGCAAAAGCGCTCCAGATATTCCTTGTTGGAACTGATTGTCTGGATCTATTTCCATCTGAATTTCCATTTGGACACGGTTGTTGTGACAGATTATCTATATCAGTCTACCAGCAGGAGGAATACCTCCCTAATGGTTTTCTTGAATGTTCCTGCAGCTTTGTTACTATTTGCAACAGGATTTTTCCCACTCTCCTGGAAGGACTGGGCCAAGGTACTGCATTAGTTTAAAACTGTCATGAAGCACAGGTTCCAAAAGATGTTCCCTTCCCAGGGAACTTACGAGCGCCTCAAGGTTTTCAGCATTCCCCCATGCTGTTCAGCTTCTGCATGATTCTGCTGGGAGAACTCAGCAGGAAATTAAGAGCAAAGTGCCAGTAATATGTTGATGGCACTCAGCTCTGTCGCTCATTTCCATTTCATTCCAAGTAGGTGGTAAAAATGCTAAAGCAACGTTTGGAGGCAGTTTAAGGACTGGATGAGGGTGAACAAATTGGAACTGCATCCAGACAGGACTAAAACACTCGAGGCTGTAAGCAAAGCTCATATATCTATGGGTGCACAACCTGTTCTCGGTGAGGCTCTAACACACACACCCCAGTGTGTGCAGTCTGGGGCTGTTCCTAAATGCTTTGAGGGTTGCTAGGACTGCCTGGTTTGGAGCTCCTAGCCAGAAAAATCTGCCTTGACCACCATCATCTATGCATCAGCAGCACCACATTAGACTGATATTATATATGTGGGACAGCCCATGAAGCCAGTCCAGAAAGTTTGACTTGGAATGTAACCACTACATAAAACCAAAGCTTCTCTAATGGCATTAGCTGCCAGTTGGGTTTCTGGGTCCAATTCAAGATGCTGTTTTTGACCTTTAAATGTTGTAAAGGGCTTGATTTCAGATTATCCAAAGGTCCTCCTCCATCCATACCTGCCTCAACTGTGACCGGCAAGACTTGCAGGAGGAGCTTTTCAAGTGGGTGCCACCAAAGGATTTAGCTCCCTCCACTGGAAGGTAAAATCCACTTCCAGAGCGACTTCTGAATCATGGCTTGGATGCAGCAGGAAATATGAATGGGCGCAGGGAAGTTCCACTTGTGCAAGAACCTGTGCAATTCCTAGCACTTACCTCCCTGTATATTACAGTGCCCAGAAACTGGTTGTACAAGGTCTTACACAAGTGGAAACACAAGTGTGGATGCAATAAGTTTGCACAAGATGCAGTAGTCTTTTTCACTGCATTTCCATGTGCAGAAGAGTGGCAGAGAAAGTGGAAATGTTGTCCGGGATCCAACTCGTGTTTTAAGACTATGCTATTCCTCTTGTTTGGCGGATTTCGCAGACACCTGGCAGTTCTTTGAGGATTTAATTGTTTTCACTACACTGACTGGCAGATTGAGTCAGTGGCATCTTGAGATAAACATCTCAAGTAAATAAAAATAAATAGTCATCAAAATGAGATTAAATAAAGGCGTACATTTTTAAAATGGGCTGACGAACAGAGCTTCTAGTGAAATCTATTCAGTGATAGGAAGTAGGCCATCATATAACACTTTCTATGCCAGGTTATGTTACATTAGATCAGCCTGTCTCAACTTTTTTACCATTGAGAAACCCCTGAAAAATTCTTCAGGTTCTGAGAAACCCCAGAAGTGGCACAATCACGCAGAATATGGTTGGGAAGCATAGCTATGTACATGTTCATCCAGGACCCCTCCCCTCCCCACCCCCCTCCAGGCCCATCATTGGCCATTTTGGGAGGAGGATGGATGACGTGACCATATATCAGCCATTACATTAAAAAAATTAATTACCTCCCACTTATTCAGGAAACCCCAGGGTTTCATGAAACCCTGGCTGAGAAAGCCTACATTAGATACGTGCTATTTTTGAAACTCTTTTGGGGAAACTTATGGACTTGGCTAGCCACTTACTATTTTTCTTACTCAGGTCCAGAGAAAATTCCCTTAAAGACTAGAGAGCTATTCCTTTCCTCCAAAAGTGCACAACAACTACCTATAATGAATATGTGGTTCTTGAGAGGGAACATTCTAACATATCCTCTGACTTGACCTGTTGTGAGATCTTGGAAAATAATCTGGGTGGCCTTTGGTCAGTGGTTGGATGGGAGTCCACCAAGGAATGCCTGGGTCACAGTACAAAGCCAGGCAATGGCAAAACACCTCTGAACATCTCTTGCCTTGACAACCTCATGGGATCACTATAAATCAGCTATGACATGAAGGGGAAAAAATAGAAAAGATTATCCTCTAAATCTGCTCATGTCTTTGACAGCCAATCTTTCTGGGTACTGAGACCATGAGTGCCACTTCCATGTCATCCCAAAATATCTTCCAGAAATGTTATCAGGGAGGGGTGTTTCTTTAAATTTCACAGTTCATCTCAGGGATTAAATTATACCTATGGAGAGATGATCTCATTCTCAGTTTCCAGAGCAGATCAAATCCAATAACCCCACAATCTCTTCAGAATGCTTTTGATCCCTCTGGTGCCTAATTCTTATTTTCACGCCTTCGTACCATGATTTGCAAAGTCCCCTTTGACACCCTTTTACTCTTTCCATTTTTGACTACACAGTTCTGCTATTGACACAGCTTAAACAGCTCTTTGAGTCAGCCACATTCTCCATTCTACCTGGCACTTTGTCGCAATGCATTGGGTTCTATGTCTCCCATCCCATTTCCGTGACTGTAATGTTGACCCCTTGGGTCAATGGCCCCCGAGGCTTGCATTAATCAGGCCCTGGTGCTTCCTCTGGCCTTCAAATATGGTTAGACAATATGTGTGACCTTCAGTCAAGTGACTTTCCAAGAGGCTCATTCTTGTTCCTAGGTTCTTTTGCATGAATGTGAACCCGTATTGCCCTGGAGAGAAACAGGCTGACTGAGGCTTTTCAAACCATCTTTGTGCAGAAAGGGCTTAGGAAGATTCTTCTTGCAGCTGTGCTTGCTCACACCAATGGCCCATCTAGTCCAGCATCCTGTTTCACTCTGTGGCCAACCAGATGTTCCTGGAAGGCCAACAAGGAGGGCACAGAAGTCAAAATCTCTCCCTGTTGCTGCCCCCCTCCGATGTTGTGGTATTCAGAGGGCTTCTGCCCCTGAACACAGAGTTTCTGTTTTGCAGCTAATAACCAATGATGGGGCTGTCCACTGAATTTAAAACCCTCTAAGCAAGTGGCCATCACAACATCCTGTGACAAAGAAGTTCCTTGCTCTTTCAGCAAAGTATTTTCCGTTTTCTTTAGTGAATCACCTGCCCATCTACTTCACTGTATGCTTACAAATTACAGTATTTATTGGAGAGGAAAACAAACTTCTCTCCACCCACTTTTGTCCGCCTTTGCATAAATGAAAAGCCCCAGACTCTTGAGCTTCTCTCAAAAGGAAGATGCACCGCCCTTTGATCATTTTGCCTGCCTTTTCCTCAGTACCATTTCCAACTCCACAGTATCCGTTTTGATATACACCAAACTGTGGCTGTACTAGATCTATACAAGGGTATTATGGCGCTGGTCAGTTTGTTTTCAACCCCTTTCCTAATAATACCTGGTGTGGAATTTGCCTATTCCACTATTGCTGTGCACTGAATAGAAGTACCTGTTGAATTATGTGTCACAATCCCAAGACCTCTCTTCCTGTTAACTATTTCTGGGTCATACACCACCAGTATATATTTAAGGTGAGGATTTCTCATTTTGTAGGAATTTCATTAACAGTATTGTCTCATACTTCATCCAGTCTAGAAAGATCCTCTTGGAGATGCGCTTTGGTAATGGCTATTCTGAATAATTTGGTGTCATCTAAAAAATTTCAGAATAGCACCAGTCCCAATGCTGTTTTCTGCAGAGCCCCGCTGTTTATTCCCCTCCATTGCAAGAACTCTTGATTTACTCCTGTTCTTTGCTTACTGTTATTTAACCAGTTTCATCCCCATGAAAAGAGCCATTTTCTAATCCCATGATTGATACATTTACCCAAAAGCCTTTGGCAAGGGACTTCTTTAAAAGCAGTTTCCAACAATTTACCCAGAACAGATGTTAGGCTAACAGGCCTGTAATTTCCTAGATCTTCTCTGGATCCTTTTTTTCTCTCTCTCTATATATATATATTTAAAAAATCCTGAAGCCCAGGAGGGACAGCTACAGTTCATGATAAACCATCCTGTAAATTAAGCAGATTTGGGATTATGCTGCAAAACCTGGTGTGATATTTGACAGCTCTCGGTGAAATCTAACAGGGGTCGTATCAGTAGACTGATATAGCTGAAGGCATCTGCAGTGGGAAGGGTTCCTGGAATTATTCGGAAAGCAAAGCCAGGTTTTGCAAATGCACATCAAAAAGCAGGCAGCCTCGAATTTATTTATTTATTAAAGGCCTGTTGTGTCCAAGCACAAAACGGGTGCTAGCATGCATGCCTGCACTGTGGCTTTCCTGGGTGCTGTCCCTCCTCCCTCTGCTTCCTGCTCAATCTTGAGATCCAGCATGGTATAGTACAGGGGTAATCAACCTGTAGTCCTCCAGATGTCCATGGACTACGATTCCCATGAGCCCCTGCCAGCAACCACTGGCAGGGGCTCATGGGAATTGTAGTCCATTGACATCTGGAGGCCCATAGGTTGACTACCCCTGGTATAGTATTAAAGACTGGCAGATTCTAATCTCAAGAGTCGTATTTGATTCTCCACTCCACTTTCATGTGCAGCCAGCTGGGTTGCCAAGCTCCAGGTGGGGGGCAGGAGATCTTCAGGAATTACAACCAATCCCCAGGCATCAGTTACCTTAGAGAAAACAGTTGTTTTGCAGGGCGACTGGCCCACCTCTCCCTTCCTCTCCACTGTATGGAGGCTGGGAGGGTGGGGAAGACTGACATCCAGCTAAGCAAGGAGCACCACAGTGGACCTGTCCGTCCTCCACCCCTCATTCTCTGGACACAGGGAGGGTAGGGAAAAGCACTTGCCCAGTAGTCACTAGCCCATGGCCTGGAGTAGGCTTTGCCAGGGGAACTTCACACACACACACATGCATGTCATCTCCAAATGCTCATCTCCAGACTATAAAGGTCAGCTCTGAAGAGAGAAATGGCTGCTTTGGAGGAGGGACTATGAGGCATTGGCCCATTTTGTGGTCCCACCTCCAAACCTCAAGGAACATTCCCAACCCAGGGGTCACCAACCTCCAAGTGGGTCTGGAGTTCTCCTGGAATTGAAGTTCATCTGCAGACTATAGAGATCAGTTCCTCTGGATAAAAAGGGGTTGCTTTGGGGTTGGAAAAGGGGTTGCTTTGGGCATGGCTCTCCATGGAGGTCCAGGGATGCCAGTCTCTAGGTGGGACCTGGGGACCCCCTGGAAGCATAGCTCATCTCCAGGCAGTGACGGTGGGTCCTCCTTGAGAAAATGGCTGCTTTGGAGAGGGGACTCCATGGCATTAGACCTGGAGATAACAGGTTCCAGGTGGGAGGTGGAGATATTCCAGAATTACAACTGATCTCCAGGTAACAGATCAGTTGCCCTGGAGAAAATGGTTGTCTTGAAGGGGGAGCTGCATGGAATTACACATGCAAATGCCAACCTCCAAATGGGACCTGGGGATTCTCGAGTTATGAAATTGGCTGTTCTGGAGGAGGAACTCCACACAAACACAATCCATCAAGGCCCCTCTCACCCAAAATCCTGCCCACTCCCAGTTCCACTAGCAAAGTCTCTAGGTATTTTCTAACACATAGCTGACAACTCTCCCCCCACCCCCACCCCCACAAAGCTTTCTGGTCACAGAGCACAGGCAGAGACCTGAGTGGTGGCCAGAAGGATGAGGAAGGGGAGAAGGTGGCAAAGACCCCAGCCCACCCCTGGGACCAGGGCCTCTGCTTTGGCCCTGTGTGAAATGGAGTGCAGCACAAGTTGGCTCCCACAGCCAGACCTCCAGACCTCCCCCTCCCCACTCCCCCTTTACCAGCAATGATTGTGGGTCTTGGCAGCAAAGCACCCTTAGCCTCACCACCTTTCTGACCATGGAACACAGCCAGCCTTCCTTGCCCCTCTCTCAGCTGATTTACCTGGGCATCTGGCTTGGAGGCAGCCAGCTCTTCTCCCTCCTTGCTCACTGCCTAGAAGTGGCAGTAAGGGGGAGAAAGGCAAGTTGGAGAGTAGGAAAGCCTTTCAATTGGCCCTCAGTGGGGCAGTGCCTGCTCTCCATTGGTGGCATAACCTCCAGTGAGGGCCAATGGGGTAGGGTATGCATCATCCTAAGAGCCTCTTGTGGCGCAGAGTGGTAAGGCAGCCGTCTGAAAGCTTTGCCCATGAGGCTGGTAGTTCAATCCCAGCAGCCGGCTCAAGGTTGACTCAGCCTTCCATCCTTCTGAGGTCGGTAAAATGAGTACCCAGCTTGCTGGGGGGGGTAAACGGTAATGACTGGGGAAGGCACTGGCAAACCACCCCGTATTGAGTCTGCCATGAAAACGCTGGAGGGCGTCACCCCAAGGGTCAGACATGACTCGGTGCTTGCATAGGGGATACCTTTACCTTTATGCATCATCCACACCGATGATTTATTAAAACATTTATGCCCCATCTTTCCTTATAGTTCCTCACGGTTTAATTGAATCTCCAGCTTCGGTAAGAGCACTCGGTCTTAAACTGCAGGCCTGTGGAGCAGCAGAGGCCCACCAGGTAACTTCTGAGATTTTAATGAAGGAGTCTGGAGAGCTGGGGACATCTTTTAAGTTTCTGTCACATGCCCAAGAGACCTTTCAGTTTAAAATGCGTTAAGTGAAAAACAGTCTGGCCCAGCCAAGCCTTCAGCTGCGCATGCAGTTGTGATGCAATGGAAGCTTCAAAGGCTGCCACCATCTCAGTTGTGTGTGTGAAGTTCTTCCCAGTCTGAAAATGTAGATTTCCTGCAGAGCGTGTTTAGGCATAATGAGGGAAAGAAGGGAAAGAAGTGGATCCAGACTAAATTTTCTGCTAATGAAGACAAAGGTGTAATTTTTGCCAATTCTCTCTATCTGTTGCAGACCCTCATTTTTTCCCTCAAGCCATTCTAGAACATCCCCTTCTCCCCAAAAGCAGGATTTGGGGAGATCAATGGCTTTGCAATGAGAGGAGGAGGAATTAGGACAATTGCATGCCTCCTGTTAGCATAAAATTTAGTGTGAGTTTATTCCTAGATCTACTGGTTGGTGACCAGCATGTTTACTAGCTGAAGTGATGTTGACTTTGCTATACATATGTTACCGCTCCTGTAATAGCCACAAGTAGGACGGCTATTGTGTAGTCAGTCCTGGTAAAGTATGGTTCTTATCAACTCCAGTGTTTTGTTTACTCATCAAGTTCAACATCAGAAGTGCTGCCACCCAGAGCCCCATACTGCAAGGAGCTGGGAAGCTACCACCAACTCTTCCCCCCCCACACACACACACATCATGCTACAGGGGCACAAGCTGATACTGCCTGCTTTCCTTACCCCGTTGTGTAATGGAGAGAAGAGGAGATGTGCCTGCTCTCCTCTCCCTTCACTGCAAGGGGAAGAAAGGAGGCAGAGAGTCCTCTGGGGTGCCTTCCAGGCTTCTACTTGTTGCAGCTGGCAGGTAGGGTAGGATGGCAAGGGAGCTGGTTGGCCTCCATTCACTGCAGGCAATGCCACTTAGTGGACAGGCTAGCCCTGTTGGTTCCTAAATGTTGAACATAAAGAGCTGAAACTCATTCATTCTACCTAAACTTCTCACTCGTGGTGAATTTCTCCACATTTTTATTCTGTATGCACTTCACCAAATGGTTTCATAGATTATGGACGCAGGAATCTGGACATTTTCAGTTCTTTTGGAGTTGCTTACATTCAAGTCATCCCAGGTCTTTGGCTGCAGCCATGGGATTCTAGAACAGATGTCTGCAAGTTCTCACTTCTGTAGATGCCCCTCCTGCCTAAGGGTCTAGAATGTTCAGCTGCACGCCCCTTGCTTCCTGTTTTGTCTGCCCTGAACATTCTGGGGTGCCAAGGAGAAGGGGACAGGAAGAAGTGGCACCCAGATCTGTCTTTCATGCCCCGGTTCCTGGCCTTCCTGCCCCAGTCCTAGGTTCTCAAAGCCTGCTGAAACTCCACAGAGGATGCTGTTGTCTTGGCCAGCTAAGTGACTACTACACCAGGAGCTATCTTCAGTAACTTTCAAATGTACTTCCAAATAGCTAACCATGGGATTTCTGTAATGGCTCATTTTAATGCCCAAGCGTTCCATTTGTGGCTTGCTGAGTTCCCTTAAGACAGTGACAAGCTCCTACTAGCACAGACTGCTGTCTCCACTGTTCAGGGATATTTGTGTGATAAACCCTTCCTAATCCTCCCATCAATATGTAATAGATAGGTATGTGAGTATCAGCTGCAGTCCTTTCCCGCGATAAAATACATCCCATGTCTTTTACCCCCATCTTGGCAGGCTTTTTCTAATGTGAGATTTACAGTGCAGTCCTAAGCCGATCTACACCTTTCCAACTTCACTTAAGTCAGTGGTCTTAGAAGGGTGCAGCTTTCCTTAGGACTGCTCTGGTAGACCGTGTTCAGTCTAACACCTTTCAAAACTGGTCCTGACGCTTTTCCAGAGGTCCAATTGTCTTCCCCATCAGTCTTTGAAAAGTGGCCAGGGACCTATATTCCTTGAGCATAATCGGGAATTCATGAATTCTAAGGCTAGGCTAAGTCAGTAGGTTATAAATTCCTGTACCATATCTGAGAGCCATCTTTTATCTCTTCTTTTGCACACCTCGTTAGAAAGCTATACATTTCTCAACTCTGGAAGAGAATACAAACACCTGCTAGGAAACCCCATTCGGAAATCACTGTCCCTAACAGCTATTTCTGAGTGTGAAGGGACTGCTTAGCACAGCCACAGAGACAGCGCCTGGCCCCCAAAGGGACAATCACAAAGAGAATCCTTTTGTGGCTATCGCCTGGGGGTTGGAGCAAGGCACAGGGTGCCCACTCCACTGATGTGTCTCCACATGATAGCTGTCCCCTTGTGGGGAGAGGCAACAGAGAAGTACCCCAGAGCAGAGGTAGTCAATCTGTGGTCCTCCAGATGTTCATGGACTACCATTCCCATGAGCTCCTGCCAGCGTTTGCTGGCAGGGGCTCATGGGAATGGTAGTCCATGAATATCTGGAAGACCACAGGTTGACTACCCCTTCCTCAGAGGATGCTGGAGTGGAGGGTGAGATTTTACTTGCCACTGCCCTTTGTTGGTCTGGATTATTTCTTATGATGGGTTACATAATAACAGTGGGGTTTCACCCACCTCCAGTGACTTTATTTAATGAAGCTGTTATAGGCTGCCTCCCAGCCAGAAGGCTCTCAAGATGGACAGCAAGTGTAACATACAAAAACATTGAAAAAAAGTTTACCTTTTATCAAAACACTAGCTTTAAATAATAAAGAAAGAATCAAACACTATAAACAGCTCTGAAGATGGATCTCTGCCACCAGGCATTTGGTGGAGGCCGGGGGGTGCCTGGAGTTAGGATCTGTGGATCACACCCATGTCAATGCCAAGCTTTAGATGCATGGCAAGAAAGACTTGACAGCCTGTATATATCATCTTGGCTGGATGTGGGAGCAGGGAATTTATTGGGGGTATTTTTGGATTTTAGAACGCCACCTTGTTGTTAATATTGTTTTAAATTGTTATACCAGGGATGAGGGAGGTTGTTGATTTTACTGTTATGACTTATGGGGTTGTTGCCCATTTTATTCTGTAAGCTGCCCCGAGCCAACTTGTTGGGAGGGGCAGGATATAAATCTAATAATACAATAAATTAATCAGTGGTACACAATCCATAACTCATGGAAAATCACATTCACAATGAATACTGTATGTCCAGCACCACCCTACCAAATAACATTTAAAATTAATGGAGTTTCTCTGTGCATGCAGATGTTCTCTCCCTACCACTTAGGGTTGCCAGCTGCAGATGTTGACATGCCTGGAGCTCCTGCAAGGCCTACACAGAAATCCTGGGGGCAAGGGCAGTCACACTGGCACACTGGTGCAGTGTAATGAGTCACTTCTGATGGAAAACAGGAAGTGATGTCATCATGTGGCACCAATGCTCTGGCGGTGAGCTAATCCTAGAGCACTGGCACAATATAATGATGTCAACTCCAGTTTTTCACCAGAAGTTACGTGGCATGTTGTGCTGTCGGGGAGCCCCCAATATGTCTCCTGTTGGCCTGAGAAGTGCTTGAGGAGAATAGGGACCAGTTCTGGGATGTCTCCTGCTGGCTTCCATACCACCATTGTTAAACCCTAGCTATTCCTTAAGTGTCTTGAGTGACACTGCCTTCCCACTGACTCCTTAACATGAAGCACAGCAGGCTGGATGAGAGAAAGTGAAGTGCCTAAAGATGCACTAACTGACTGTGGAGAGAGGGAAGACCACCACCACCACCACATAGTGGACAGCTGTTCTTGCGTGGTGTTCATGGTGGTGGTGGTGGTGGTGGTGGGACTTTGCAGACAGTTTGCTTTCCTCCTGGGAGCCCAGAACCTGCAGAGAAGGGGAGTGCTGGAAAGGATGGGCACTTCCTCTCTGCAATGTGGCCCACAGCTCAGGGAAGTTCATGGCTTACCTGTCCTCCCATCCCTTCAGCTGCAGATGATTAAGATGAGAACCACCTGCCAAACATAAACACAAGCTCTACTCAACAATGGCCATTCCCACTTTCTTGGAACTTCAGAAAGGCACCATGTTGAGGGACAGGTATAGGTAGCATGTTAAAGAAATACTGGAGAGCCAGCATGGTGCAGTGTGTAAAAGCAGTGGCTTCTAATCTGGAGAACCGGGTAAGATTCCCCACTCCTCCTCCCCATGCAGCCAGCTGGGTGACCTTGGGCCTGTCAATGTTGAGGAGAGAGAAAGAGAAGGCAACTCTAAGCCTCTTTGAGATTTCTTCCGGTAGTGAAAAGCAGTGTATAAAAACCAGCTCTTCTTCTTCTGAATATCATTGTTCTAAATATTATTGTATATGGGCATGCTCTCTGTTCCTGTACCATTCCTCCCACCCCACTAAGTATAAACTTACCATACCCCCTTTTGGCTAAACCAATAAGTTCTTGGGGAATCCTGTGTTCATCTAACTTGGATCACAAATACTTTGCATATAAATTCTCTTTTCAGCTTCTGGTTTTCAGCCACAGCTTCTTGCTCCATTACAATGTGTGGGCCAGGCACTGACCTCCCACTTTCACCCTGGACAAAACAAGTCAATGAGATCTGATGTACAATAAGTTCCATTTCAGCCTCAGATAAAAATAGCTAACCTCGCCCAAAGAGCAATTGCCAGGCAACATAACAAACAAGTAAAAACATGGCGCTAATTTGGAATGTTTTCACCTGGTGGTTAAAAGCCTGACAAAAAGGCATCTGACGGACAAGGGCAGAGAGAAATTTCCAAAAATAAGATGCTGGTGGGAAAAGGGTTTTGTCCCATGTCCAAGCAGCAGGGATGAAGCCACATAACAGGACCACTTCATACGCAGGCAGGTTTGTGTGGGGCCTTGCTCAAGAGGGTATATGGGAAGGGGGTCCCATTCAAGGCCTGGCTCAGCAGTTGTTGGCTGAACTTCAGCAAGGAGACTGCATCAGTGTGTCTTCCAACCATGTATTTCTGAACCTCAAGCAGAACACACGCTCTGCTACTTTAAGTTCCTCCAAGCCCTCTCTGGGTGGTATGGATATCGAGCCATAGCAGAGATTAAGAGCTACACGATAACAATGACTTCATAGTTTCAGCACCGGGTCCCCTCGGGCTCTCTGCTGTCCTCTTTCTCTTCTCTTGTTTGCCACAAGACCACTTTTGTTCCTTCAGAGTGGTGTGGGCTGACCAGGCTTTGGGTTCTTTTTCATGTACCGAAATGGGCTTGATTCCGGAAACACGTCTCAGTCTCCAGTAACGTCCGTGTCCAGCTCCTACCATTTGGCCCTTGACCTCTGTAATGGTCTTTAAGATTCCTCAGTCAGGCAATGGGTAGGGGGATCAAAGGCCTTGGGGTCTTCAGATCTTCCTTGCTGCTTCCAGTTCTTTACAGCAACTGCAACAGGCTCAGGAAATCAAATGGATCTGGGAGCAGATGGAATAACTGTCTTGACCTCAGCCTCCAGCAATGACTTGGATTCTGAGGAGGAAGTGCCAGCGAAGGGGGGGGGATAATTGAAGATGCAGAAACAGACCATGAGAACTAGGGTTGCCAGCCTCCAGGCAAGAGCTGGAGATCTCCTGGAATTACAACTGATTTGAAGACTAAAATGAATTGCTTATATTTCTTTTAAATATTAAAAACATTTATTCTACTTCTCCTGGTAGAAAATGGGAGGGGGTTATATTGTACCCCACCATGAGTCCCCGGAGAGTGTCGAGCTAAAAATCTAAGGAATAAATAAATCAGAATGTCTGCTTTGGAAGGTGGACTTCATGACATATTCTACCCAGATCGCTACCCTCCCTAAATCCCAAGCTCCATCCTCCAATCTCCAAATATTTCCAAATCCAAAGTTGGCAACCCTCATGAGAAGTCAATCCACCAATTCTGAAGAGTAAGTGGGAGTGGACTGGGAAGTTAAAATGGCCCAGAAATACATCAAGCTGCATGGCCCCATGGCACTGGGACTTGGCATTGCAGAGAATGCTCATGCTGAGCTAGCAGCACCAATAATGGGCACTGGCTCACCCTTTATCTCCTCCAGCATTGTTGCCCACTGATGGTGGTGCAGGAGAAAGCAGTGGGTGAGCTGATATCAGCCATGAAGTATCTAAGCCATCTTTTCCTCCTTCAACATTAGCAGAGCTGCTGGTGTTTAGCTTTGCTTGTCCCTGACTGTCAGTGGTCCTTCGAGGCAGCTTCCTATCAGGATCCTTCCTGATAAATTGAATGGCCAGTTCACACATGGCTAGTCTGGTCCATACATACCATAAGATCATACCATCAAGTCTCAACTGGCTCATGGTGACCTCAGGATCATGGAATTTTCAAGGTAAGAGATTATCAGAGGTGGGTTGTCATTGCCTTCCTCCTCCTCTACCTGCCCTCAAAGTTTGGTGATGATTGGATTTGTGTTGTTGTTGTTGTTGTTGTTAGGTACGAAGTCATGTCCGACTCATTGCGACCCCATGGACAATGATCCTCCAGGCCTTCCTGTCTTCTACCATTCCTTGAAGTCTGCACCAACTGCTTCAGTGACTCTATCCATCCACCTCATTCTCTGTCATCCCCTTCTTCTTTTGCCCTCAGTCGCTCCCAGCATTAGGCTCTTCTCCAGGGAGTCCTTCCTTCTCATGAGGAGGCCAAAGTATTTGAGTTTCATCTTCAGGATCTGGCCTTCTAAGGAGCAGTCTGGGCTGATCTCTCTAGGACTGTTTTTTCACCTTGCAGTCCAAGGGATTCACAAGAGTCTTCTCCAGCACCAGAGTTCAAAAGCCTCAATTCTTTGACGCTCGGCCTTTCTTATGGACCAACTTTCACAGCCATACATTGCAACTGGGAAGACCATAGCCTTGACTAGACGCACTTTAGTTGGATTTGTGTTACAGCCCGCTAAAGGAGGTTGACCCAGCAAAGTAATTTCTGGGGAAATGACAAGTGGTCATTTTGACAGGCACAGGTACAAGGTTGCATAGAACAGATCTTGTAAAAGCTAGAATCATCAAAGACACAGGGAAATTTTCCCAGATGCTCCTTTACATGTCCTCCAGGTTCTGCCCCCACCCTTGCTTTGAAGTTTGGTAAACATTTCAACTGAGCAGAGACAGTCTGACTAAATATGTATCCATTCATTAACTACTATAAACCATCATGAACTGCTTGAAAGTTGTAACAAGTTCATTCCAGTTGACTTGACACAAACGTGAGTTCATGAACTGCCCAAAATTTGTCTTGCACTATAGTTTGTTAGCTAGTTCATGCCCATCCCTAGTGATCCAGGTTCCAATCTCCACACTGCTATGAAGTTCTCTGGGATTCTTTGGAAAGATACTCTTTCTTTGCCTAACCGACCACACTAGGTTTTTATGAGGATAAATGGGGATGGCATGTTTGCCATCGTAAGCTCTTTGTAGGAAAGATGGGATAAAAATCTAGTAAGCATAGTCATTTGTTTTGCGGTGACTTTAGATAGTAATTGATTTTGAGGCTTATCTTAGTAGGTAAAAGAGTTGAGGCACGACTTGAGAAAGTGTATTGCTTGGCTACAGCAGTTGTTAGGAAAACTTGGTTTGACAAAAGAGATTTCTGGAGACAATCTGAAGCTTAGGAATTTATACAGGACGTGAGAGAAAAGGAAGAGCTAGGGTTGCCAGATCCCTCTTTGCAAATGGCAGGGGAAGGAAGGAGAATTACCATGGGAAAGAGGAAATTACCAGGCCATGTTGTACCAGAATGCATTTGATTCCTGAAACACGTCTCAGCCTCCATCGCACAGGAAGGGATGTGGGTCCTCTTTCTCTTTCACTCAGCTGATCAACAGCTGATGGGCAGGGCCTGGCACCTCTACCCTAGGAAGAGCAAATTGGGAGATGGAACTTTGAGGTGGAAGCGCCTACTCTTTCAAGGGAACAAGAATCTTGTTTATTCCCAGGACCAAGAGGGAGGTGAAGTCTGTAAAGAGTATCTTAAGTACCTAAGTAATGCTAAGGCTCTCACCTGATAGGCCAATTCTTTGCCTAGCCTACCACACTAGGTTTTTGGGAGGATAAATGGGGATGACATTGTACAGCATTGTACTCCACTGAGATCCCCTGATTGCCAAGAGTTTCCCAACCTGGATCTAGCAACCCTACCCGCCCATCTCCTACCAGTCGCCAACAGGGTACTGGCAACCCTAGTCCCACCAGTTGCATTTTTCCATCACATATTGTTCAATCTGATTGGTGTCAGGGAATATTTGTTGATGGATGGCACCAAAGGATGGTCCTTTCTGCCATATCCCTTCTTACAGCCTGATTAATTTGTGCATTTCTGTTTCCTTGCTGAGCCTGTGTTTCAAATTTCCTTCTGTATAAGATTTCAGAAAACTGGCATGTAGGATCCCTATTTGGGTTCCAGAACAACAATGTGGGAATTTTAATATATTTTGTACAAAGCAGAGAGAAATGTGGCAGATTCCAAAATTACAAAACAATGCAATAAAAAGAGTAAAACAGTGAAAAACTGGATTACAAATATTAGAAAGCAAACAACAGAAGTGGGTAGATGCTAAATATTTTGGAAGTGAGGCCTGAGAAGAGCAGAGCAAGTTTCTGGGGCAGCTGCATATCAGTCACATTACAAAGGGTCGAAGCCTATGTCTCCATCCGATCTTGGTCCGAGCCATATTGTGACTGTTTTTGGGAAGAGGAAGAAGAAGAATATTCAATAATAATGAGAGTTGGTTCTTATATGCCGCTTTGCTCTACCCGAAGGAGTCTCAAAGCAGCTTACAATTGCCTTCCCTTTCCTCTCCCCACAAGAGACACCTTATGAGATAGGTGAGGCTGAGTGAGCCCTGACATTACTGCTCGGTCAGAAGGAAGGAATAGCTGAAGTCTCTCCCTAGGTCATGTTGGGTGACCTCAGTTGTGAGGGGGAAGTGGGGTTTGGATAAAGCCAGGCCAGGAAGGGTGATTAATCTGCCCTAGGTCTCAGCTAGGGCCCTCTGGCTTGGGCTGGAACTACACCTTGCTCATATCCATCAGAGCTGCCATTTCCCCCTGATGAAAGCTATAATTAGAGAGGAGGAGCCGAGGGCTGCCCTTCCCTCCACAGTTGCCTGTGGCTTTGGATTTTGAGGACCTCCAAGTGAGGAGGTTAACCAAGCTGTCAAAATAATTTTTTTCAAAGATGGCAACACAGTGAAATGTGTTTACTGTTTGGGGCTGGAAAACTAACAAGAAGCAGATTCTCCGGCTGATGCACTAACTGCCTTCGACACCAATGACGGCCCTTTGCTTGGAACAAATTTCCCCAGTGCCTAAGCGTATTATTTCAAGTGCCTGTCGTGCTGACAGGGCCACTTTGCAGACAGTCTAACACTGGGCCCAGTTTGGTTTGTCCTGCTGCGTCTCAGCCATCTCTCATTTATGGAGCGGCTATGAGGGGGCAGGAATGTTCAGCAACCAATGGGGACTCCCTTACATGGTGCTTTTGCGTTGACCTCACTGTAGTATTCCTGATGAAGCCACAGCCTTGATCAGAGGATAATTAATTCCAGCAAAGCTCCTTCTTCACTTTGTCTGAGACTGCAAGACAGAGATTTTATTTGATATGTAGTTTTGATAGCATTTTGATAGCTTGGTGTAGTGGTTAGGAGTGCGGACTTCTAATCTGGCACACCGGGTTTGATTCTGCATCCCCCCCCCCCCACATGCAGCCAGATGGGGGACCTTGGCCTTGCCACGGCACTGAAAACTGTTCTGACCAAGCAGTGATATCAGGGCTCTCTCAGCCTCACCCACCTCACAGGGTGTCTGTAGTGGGGAGAGGAAAGGGAAGGCGACTGTAAACCACTTTGAGACTCCTTCGGGTAGAAAAAAGCGGCATATAAGAACCAATTACTCTTGTTTTTTTTCCTAATTGGGACCCAAAGATGCTTATTGCATTGTTCCCCCTTCCTCCACTTTATCATCTCAACAGCTCCCAAGAACTGTGTTACTTATGTAAAGGTAAAGGTATCCCCTGTGCAAGCACCGAGTCATGTCTGACCCTTGGGGTGACGCCCTCTAGCGTTTTCGTGGCAGACTCAATGCGGGGTGGTTTGCCAGTGCCTTCCCCAGTCATGACCGTTTACCCCCCAGCAGCAAGCTAGGTACTCATTTTACCGACCTCGGAAGGATGGAAGGCTGAGTCAACCTTGAGCCGGCTGCTGGGATCGAACTCCCAACCTCATGGGCAAAGCTTTCAGGCAGCTGCCTTACCACTCTGCGCCACAAGAGGCTCTTATGTAACTTATGTAAGTGTCCTCAAATCACAACTGTCTTAGGATGACCCCAGCAAGGGGCTTGCCATTCCCTTCCTTGGCAGAGCTTTCCTTGGTACCAACCATGTGAGTACCAACCATGCAAGATGGAGGTCTTCCGCTGGGGCTTTGGTTGAGGCCAGGGCACGGAAGATCTAGGGGGCTGCTCCACACGCAATGACAGCTATTGTTCTTAACTGGGATGACAGGCACCCCAAGACCTTCCCCTGAGGAACTGGGTAGGGGGTTAGAGTGGGGGCAGAGGTGGTAGTTTTATTTTTGCCCCCAGGATATTGTGGGGCTTTAATATTTTTATCTTTTATGTGGATTTTTATGGTTGTGACCCATCACAAGACAGTTCTCTGACAGCAGTGGCTAATAAACCTAAATAATAAATAAGCCCTGCTTAGCTCCCAAGATCCTATGAGATCAGACGATGCTATGCCATGCCATCCCTCCCTCCCTGTGAGCCTAGTTAGGCTGGGGGATTATGACAGGCCCAAGGTCACCCATCTAGCTTCCATGGCAGAGCAGAGGTCTGAACCCTGATCTTGGTCAGGCTTCCTCAACCAGGGTTTTGTGAAGGGTTTCCCAAAAGGGTGGGTGTTAATTTCTAGTCTCTCCACAGTAGAAATGGCAAATGATCAGTTAATTGATTGGTTGGCTCTTACTTCCTCACCCACTTCTCTGAAAGAGTATGTAACCCCTTCCAGAGATCCTTGAAGCCTTGGAAATATTTCAGGGATTCCTCTATGATCAAAAGCAGGGGTAGTCAAACTGTCAGGGGCTCATGGGAATCGTAGTTCATGGACATCTGGAGGGCCGCAGTTTGACTACCGCTAATCAAAAGGTTGAAAAGGGCAGCTCTAGCCACTATATGCCATGCCCATAGTGATTTAAGAAGTCATAGGGCTAAGCAGGAATGTTTCATCCTTGGGTCTTTCCTAACATCCATTTGAAACTAAAGGCAACTACTTGCTGCCCTATGAGGAACAGCCATTAATGAGAAGCATCCAACCTCTTGAATGTTGCCCATCTTATTGGGTTTTCCATTTCGGGACTAAAGTAAGTGATCAAGTGGATGAAATCTCGTCTTGATTCACCTCCGTTGGTTTTTGTTTACCATTTATGGATTGATTGCATTTTTTTTATCCTGTCCTCCAGGCAAAAAGTGACTCTCAAAGTGACTCTAAGCAATTACCACTCAATAGAAAATGCCACTGTAGAGGAAATTCTTGTGTGGGTCAAGGGAGACATGATGAAAAGGTGCCTAGCCTCTGGTTCCTCCCACTTTCACCTTCTTACATAGTGCCACCTAGTGGGCTGTAATGCTTATACACCTAACAGTCCAGGTAGGGACTTTCAATTAATCCATTGAGAGACCAATAGCTACTCTACCTTATCCAGTGTACTGATTTTCCCTGTCTGAAAAAAGATAGGCAATAATTTGTGACATGACAGCTTTTATTTAAAGAGCTTCTTTTCAGACTATGGAACTTTCTGGTTTAAACAAATTGATCGGAAAATATCCAAATATAGGCCACTCTACACCCCACCCCTTTGATGTGGTCCAACGATGTTTTCAGGGTGATTTTTCAAGATCACTGTCGGCATTCTGCTTAACCCTCTCTAGCTTCTATGGACACATGAAACTGCCTTACACTAAGCCAGCTCATTGGTCTCTCGGGCCTGTCTGTTCTGAGTGGCAGTGACTCTCTAGGATCTCAGGCAGAAGTCTCTCCCATCACCTATGCCCTGAACCACTTAGATCAAGAGACCCGGAATCAAACCAGAGGGCCTCTACAGCAGGCAAAGCAGGTACCGTTCCGCCCCGCCATGGCTTCTCCTCTTGATTGTGTGAATGGCAGGATGGTTAATAGGGAGTTTAAGGAACCTAGC
Source organism: Paroedura picta (assembly GCF_049243985.1). Taxonomy (NCBI): domain Eukaryota; kingdom Metazoa; phylum Chordata; class Lepidosauria; order Squamata; family Gekkonidae; genus Paroedura; species Paroedura picta. The sequence continues at coordinate 26,872,931 of NC_135380.1, forward strand.
TTTAAAATAATTGTTCTTAGGAAACATAGGAACTCTGGCATCCTCATCCAGTGACGAAGCCTGGATACAACCCTGAAATTATTTCATTATTCCCTGTGGCAATTCATTCTTGTCTAGCACAGCTGGTGATTTCAGCCACCAGAAGAAATGGAATTCAGGTTAATTCATGTCATTTCAAAGGGATGTTGCAACCCATCCTCCTACAAAGATTGATGATTTAATTATTTGGCAATAACTGTAGATGCCCGTGAACCAAAGGCAACCCACAGTTTTGAGCAATGCCATTCTGATGTTCTGGAAAGCTCAGGTTTGTAATCAGTTTCCATACAGTACAAAATGCTAAGTGATTCTTCTGAGTGCACAAGATCCATGTCTTCTCTCAGTAAGAAATTAATGGTTTTAATTGATGTTCTTCCTTTTGTGGAAGATATCTCATGCAACTGAGCATATTTATAGCATATAATTTCATGCATACCACATAAAACCTTCATATCATATTTGGCCTCTATTCTGTTCTGCTAGGATCCAATGCAGGCACAGACTTGAACCTCATTTGTTTGCAGTTCAGAAAGTTCTCATTAAGGCGAGCTTTTAGATAACGCAGATTGCAGTGCACACTAACAGAAGTTGCCTTCTGGACAGCATTAAAATGTTCTTGATAATTTGGTGTTCTGGCTATGGGGAAGCAACAAAATAGTGGCTGCCTGCCAGTATATGTATTTATGGCTGCTTCTGGAAAATAGAAGGCAGAGGTTTCTTGAACAGTGTGTGTGTGGGAGGTGCATGTGTACTAGTATACTGTTTGCTGATAAATTTTAGTAACGAGAATATGCTGAATGGAACACGTTTTGTCATGGCAACTGTAAGAAAGGGTGTCCTACCTCACGGGGTTGTTGGAAGGATAAAACAGGGGAAGGAATGTGTTAGCCAACCCAAGTCCCTTGACTGGAGGATTTACAAATAGGCCATGGAAAGACCCAGGGCCATTTCCCACGGCGATCTTTGTTGCAAATTGTTTGCGGAATGAAAAATCGCCATTTAAAATAGTGGAATTCGTCGTTTTGCACACCTGGCTTTGTAGTGGAATCAGTTGCGTTTTTTTAGCGTTTCCCACAGGCTTCCGGTCTCGGCAGAAATCGCTAGAAAGGAAGCGCTATTGCCAAGCTTGTCCCGCCCCTGGCCGTCAAGCAGCCAATGGGCAGCCGTTAGCATGCTCCCAAACAGCCCCTTTCCCTTTAAGAAAGCTTTTTTAAAAAAAAAAACAGACCCATAGCAACGAATCTACGTAGATTCCTTGCACTGGAGAGACCCATCCAGCTGCCTAATGTGATCTATCGTTTGATTGTATGATCGTTGGCACGCTGCCTCGAGTGATAAAAAAAAATTCCCCCCCCCCCTTCTCACGGGCTCGATTTTCGGCTGAATTTATGTGTAAAAAATAAAGGGACTTTATTTCAGCAAACGGGCTTTTAAGTGGTTTGTGCTTAGTGACTAAAGGTGAAGGACTGAAGCCAGGGAAGCCTCTAAACAGAAAGAGGCTCGCCGGTGCGTTTATCCCCGCTCGCTCCGAGAAAAAAAAATGGCGATCGCTTCGCCGGAAGTTTGGAGGAGAGATCCAGGGGGAGGGACTTTGAAGAACCAGCTACAATGGTAACGCACAGGTCTTTAGCGCTATTGTTGCAGATTGGTTGCAGGAGTGTATCGCTATCCGGAGGGTGAATCCAGTTTTCTGGATTCCCCTGAAAGCGCCACAACGAAGCGCTTTTGGCGGGTCGGTTTCAGGATTGTTGCAGATTGTTGACGACGTCGTGCGTTATGGCAAATTAGTAGCGTTTTCAATCGGCAACCATTGTGCTATTTTTAAGCCGTGGGAAATGCCCCCCATAGATATGTTACCCAACTGCAGCAGTTGCACCTTCTGAATTCTGCACCGAGTGTCTCACTGTCTGCAATTCTCATCAGGGCTTTGACTTGGAACTATAATACTGGGCTAGCCTCCTGGGTGGATCAACGTCACCCAGAAATGCATACAAATGTACCCTGTACACCTGCATGGTAGAATATCCTCCAGCCTGAATGCCGAGGCACCACCTGTCAAAGAAGTGAAATTGCCTGGTAGGAACGGCAACTTCAAAAAGTGCATTCAGTGGCAAACTCCTTCCAGCCTTATGAATCTACTCAGTGAAGAGAGAGATTGTGCTAGACATGTGGTCCCAAGGAAATGTGCCTGGCTTCAACCAGGGCCAAGCCTTTTCGGTCCTAGCCCCCACCTGGTGGAATGAGCTCCCAGAAGAGTTTAGGGCCCTGTTGGAGCTGTCACAGTTCCACAGGGCCTGCAAGGCATCTCACCAGGCATTCAGTTGAGGCTGGAATGAAGAACGTCAGCTGAGTCCCTCCTCTGAATATCCTGAATGCCTGAACTCTGTACATGGAACACTCAAACTTGATGGAATCCGAATTGAAAACAGCTTTGAACAGTGCTGAGCACCCTGTTTTAGGGCTCACCAGGTTATCAGGAGGAGGAAGGTGGGGGGAGGAATGGGAGTACTGCTGGGCTGTTTTAACTGAAGTAAACCACCACGAGCCAGCTGGTCTGGGAGTGGCGATCAACTAATTTAATAAATCAAATCAGCAAAAACCACAGCTTCTGAAAAATCCCCTCTTTCTCTCTGATCATGCATCACAGTCATACATTCCTTCCTTCCTTCCTTCCTTCCTTCCTTCCTTCCTTCCTTCCTTCCTTCCTTCCTTCCTTCCTTCCTTCCTTCCTTCCTTCCTTCCTTCCTTCCAGTAATAATGAAGGAGATAAATCTAGGGACATCAATCTGAGGAACTCTACAATGCAAGGGATTGCATGTTAGAGGAAGACCCATAGCCACAGATGGGCAGCAAGTGGCAGCACCCATCCTTCAATTTCCTGTGCCCAGCCAGGATCAGCCCCCAGAGAGATAGAGTAAGGACACACATGCTTATCTTCAAGGGATTGGGAGTCTCTTGGAATAGCCACGGAGCTCACTCACTTTCATAAAGTGACATGGAGGGAGGCAGGGTAATTTTACCTCCCCAGGTTTCCCCCTCTTCCTTGCAAAAAGCAGTCTAGGATATTCCTTTCGCAAGCTTCATTGGATCCGCACTCGGGACTCCTACGAGACTAATTAGAAAAGGGGGAGAGAGCGCGAGGCAAGCCGAGTGCCGTCTCTGCTTTGCCTCCGTGTGCTGGAAAGAATAGCTTGATGCCTCGGCCCAGTTCGGGACAGCTTGTCTGGCAGAGCTGTGCAGGGAGAGCATTCCTCTCTTCTCGAGATGCTCAAAGGAATGAGCCGCTATTATGAAATCATTAAATTAATAACCTGGTAATATAGGCAGAGATATAAAGCAATCTGTTCACAGAACAAAAGAAATTACCACATCCAAACATTCATAATTTAATTTAACAATGAATTAAAGTGGCAGAGCGGATTTCAGCCTCAAAATGTCAATAGAATTATGTAAATAGAACTCAGCATCCTAATGCTTAATGGTCATGTCAGTGCATGTGTGGGAAAGGGATGGGGGAGGCACAGAGGCATATTCATCGTCTGGAGGTTCCCTGGGGTGGGAGCACCTCCCATGTAGCACCAGGATCCAATGACAGAAATAGATGAGAGGGCTGGCTTTTAATTTGGGATTTATTAGAACTTTCAAGGCCCTCTGCAGAAGGAGGAGGGAGACGAGATTTATCCCGTTTGCAAAACCTAATGCAAAGTGCAAACAAGAGGGACCATGTCTCATACACAGGATGGCTGTCAGAAGTAAGTGTAAGTAAGCAGCGGCACAATCCAAAACAGAATCACACCATTAAAGGCAATGGGCTTGCAAGGGTGTAACTCTGCCCAGACAGTCAACGTTATACAGAACAGCTGCATGGGCCCCAGAGGAAGTATGAATCAGGCTGACTCAGTCAGCCCCTCTCTCCTCCCACACTGGGTAAAGCCAGGGCCTAAACTCTGATTCAACAAGCTGCAGTAAGGCACCACCCCCCCCCCCTGGCCTGGGTACAAAGCTTCCTCTCATTCACACTGAAGATGGAGTGAATATGTCTTTTTCAGAAGCAGTAACTTTCTGGATTGCAGGTTGTCAGGGATCTGGTATTGACGCAGACTGATTCTGCACTTGCTTTGTTTTTCCCATTATGGATTTTGCTGAATTCAGATCGATTTGAACTTGGGTCTTCCTCTATACCCGCCCCCCATTGAAACCCGCCCCCCATTGAAACAGAAAGTGTTCTGCACTTGATTGGGGAAGCTCAGAGTAGGTAGGGGAGCCAAGCACAGCAGGAGTCTCTTTCTTTATTTTCTTGAGGGGGGGGGATTAGAGACAGAAGAGGAGGGGGAATAAATCCAAGAGGCAAATCTCTGCTGAGAGAATTTAGGGCTTCTAGAGTGCAGTCACTTTAAGACAAGCCTTGCAACTGGGAACCTGGAAGTCTTTGAACTGATGCCCGTCCCCAGTCAGGGAAGACTGCTTTGTTAGGAAGCAGGGAGAAGGGTGATTCTTCAAATATTGAGAGTTATATCCACTTCTGGATATTGCGGGGGGAAGGTAGGGTCACTCTGGATCAATCATGCATGTTACAGAGAGAAAATTTAAAGCACCCAAAATCAAAATGGAAATCGAATTCAGTGTTGATGGGAGGGATTTATTTGAACTGGGAGTGGGTAAAAAGTCCCGGGCAGACTACATCCCAGACAGTCCAGTATTTTCACTGATTGTCTGAAGAAGAGGAGCTGAAAAAAAATGGCACTGCTTTTCCAGAGCAGACAGTGGACTGTCTGAGTCAACTGCCCACCAGACCAAGCCCAAACAGGGCAGCCAGCTGTTTGGGGTTGGAGGAGACAGCCCAGCATGGAGCTGGTTCACACTTGGGCTGGGTGCTCCTCCCATGGCAAACAGCCTGCTTTGCACTGTTTGTACTAGAAGGAGGTGCTGAGAGGGGATGAGATACCATAGCATTCACCCTCCAACACTGCCATTTCTGACCGCACGATGGATCTTCTGTGGTTTGGGATCTAGGAGAATCTCAGTCACCATGTGGAGGTTAGCAGTCTTCTGACTTCAGAGTAGTAGCATCTGTCCAGCCATAGCATCTGTCCAGCCAGTGATTGAAATACTGATCCACATGGTATCTAGCTGCCAAAGATAGAATTTTGGACAGATCTAAGTAAAGAGGATCTACTGGGTCTGGGACTTTCTCAAGACAGCTGCTAGGGGAGCAGACAGGGTGGTCAGGTCCCCTCAGCCACTGGTGGGAATGGAGCCTGGAGAGGACATGGATTTATGTGGGGTACAGTGCCACAGAATCCACCATCCAAGGGATTTTATCCAGGGGAAATGATCTCTGTAGTCTGGAGGCTGGCATCCCTAGGGTCAGCCCACCATGAGCATGGTCTGCTTGTCTTTCAATGAACTGTCTTCTTGACGGCATGTAGAATTCACCACCTGCAACAGTTGCCTCATTTTGCCATGTGGCTGTAATGTTAAGGAGATGGTTTACCTGGCAAGCGTAGTCCATCTTCATGGTGGATGGTGCATTTCCTGTACTTTGTGCTTTAACTATCAGCCAGAGATGCAGGAAGTGGTCCTAGGGCAGTGGTTCTCAACCTGGGGGTTGGGACCCTTTTGGGGGTCGAATGACCCTTTCACAGGGGTCGCGGCAGGGTGAGCAGCTTGGGGGGGGGGGCGCCAGCACTGTTGCCCGCCAGTTTATATACAATTTATAATCAAGTTACATACAATCATGAACAATGGATCTTCACACCATTCGTCAGTTTGGGTTAAATTTCTGTGTAGTCATCTTAGCAGATATCCTGGAGACCCACTTGAAATGAAGTGCTGTTTCTATCGTGATAGTGGCAGCTGCAAAAAAAAAAAAAAATCCCACCCAGCAATGTGTGATCACTTGTGAGGATAAACTGCAAAAAGCTCGCGCAAACAATCAAACCCGTTTGCTTTAGAGTAATCGCTCGAAATGGTTCTAAATTACTCTGCACGATATTTTGTGCAGATGCCTTCTCCCACAGCATCCCCACAGATTTTCCTCTTCCTCAGTGCAAATCATACAAGTGAATATTGTTGTTAATGACTTACAAAGAGGTCTTTCTGGCCCTTCTTGGAGAGAGGGTGCGTGCATCAGCTTGGCTGGTCTCTCTGTTTCATCCTTGCCCGTTTTGACCAGCTGACTCAGGGTTGGTTTGTTGGTTTGTGAGAGAGCTTTCTTTTCAGATCCCAAATACTTAGTGCATGTGTATTCTCTCTTCATATTTTTGCCCTGTTTTCCCCTCCCCCCAGCCCATCCAACACATTTGACAGAAAAATAGCTCATGTACAAAAAAAGTGGCTCTCTAGCCTGCTATACTAATGATTGCAGAGTTGAGTGCCATGTGACTCTCATATCCTAGCCTTCTCCATTTTGCCTGCCAAAGCTAAGCATGGTCCTGGAATACCCTCAGTGGAATCACAAGTAATTTGTATGTGCCCACCCTGCCCCTCAATAGCATCGTTCATTCCAGCATGTTCTGAATGCCCATCAAAAGTTCCAATGCCACTGACTGATGAATGTCTGACTGCACAGGTGCAAAAATAGCACAGATGCTGTAATCTGCTTTAAATGTTTCAGCACTTAAAACCTTATTTTTTAAAGTGCTATCACAGTAAGCAAGTCAAATTTCAAAATTGCATCAAAAACTACCTGGGCATCCATCAAGGTAAATGTCACCCACAGTGCAGACCAAAACAACTTGAAATGTTGTACATTTTATATTGTGAAGAATTTTTTTGCTGTACAGGGGAGTGTTCAGCTCTAGAAACATGATCACCGCAACCTAGCAGAGTTCAATTTTAATGCCTTTTTTATAACTGTCTAATCTTCCACAGCTATATTACCCTCTCTTACATTGCTCATCTTCTCACATGGAAGAGGAAATGCTTACTGCCACTTCTGTCTTATTCATAATTCATCTGTCTCGAGACATGGGACCACCTCAGGTGTAGTCTTAGCCATTGGGCAGCTGATCTGAGCCAAACACTCAGGGAGGCTCCAACCACCCGCATTCCAATCCCACCCTTTAAAGGGAGGGAAGAAAAAGCAGGCTCCTTCCACACTGGCACCTGCCTCATCAGGGCTTGAGCTTCTGTAAGCAGCGATAGCACCTGGCTGCCTTGCTAAGCTCCATCAGGGAGGGGCAATGGTGGGTGATTCTGGGGGCCCATTCTGGACTCTTGCCCAAAACCACAGAATTATAAAGTCTGTCCCTAGATATCCTTCCACACCGAATATTCCCAACTGCCTACAGGTCTTCCTGAGTTTCCAGCCATGTATTTTAATTTCTATTCAATAAACCTAATAGTTTTGTTTTTTCCTTGAGATTAATTTGTTATAATGTATGTGTGCATACTTTGATTGCTTTTGATTAAGTTTAACAAGCCAGGGAAAAAAACCTGCTAAATTGAACATCAGAGTAAACAGATCCGTTTTCTAGGCCTGTTTGTGCATAATTAATACATGCTGTCATTTTTTGGTGCAGCAAATATATCTATTATGTTACAATAAAATGTGTGTTGCGGTAATTAATACACACAGCACAATGTGTTCTGGATAAGTTTGCAATCATCTCCAGACACAAGTTGCATGCCAGTTAGTTCCCACATTGCCCATAACTGGAAGAAATATGTGCGCCTGGAAAAAGGACCAGCTAAGAATGGTGCCAAATTTTTAGATTTAAGAATGTTTAGAAAGTTATTCCCACATTTCAGAAAACCTGTGCCAGTTAGGAGATGAGCCACCACCGGTCTAGATTGGTACAAACTGAGAAATTGTGGTTTGGTTTATGGTTGGTAGTGTGCCTGATTCATGAACCATCGTGAAGTTTCAGGGGCTAAATGAACTGGTTCAGTTTAAGATATTTTGTATACGGATATGCCCATTGTATACGGCACTGGTCAGACCACACCTGGAGTACTGTGTGCAATTCTGGAGGCCTCACTTCAAAAAGGACGTGGATAAAATTGAAAGGGTACAGAGGAGAGCGACGAGGATGATCTGGGGCCAAGGGACCAAGCCCTATGAAGATAGGTTGAGGGACTTGGGAATGTTCAGCCTGGAGAAAAGGAGGTTGAGAGGGGACATGATAGCCCTCTTTAAGTATTTGAAAGGTTGTCACTTGGAGGAGGGCAGGATGCTGTTTCGGTTGGCTGCAGAGGAAAGGACACGCAGTAATGGGTTTAAACTACAACGATATAGGCTAGATATCAGGAAAAAAAATTCACAGTCAGAGTAGTTCAGCAGTGGAATCGGCTGCCTAAGGAGGTGGTGAGCTCCCCCTCACTGGCAGTCTTCAAGCAAAGGTTGGATACACACTTTTCTTGGATGCTTTAGGATGCTTTGGGCTGATCCTGCATTGATCAGGGGGTTGGATTACATGGCCTGTGTGGCCTCTTCCAATTCTATGATATTTGTGACATGGTAGAATAGAGTTGCATGCTCCCATGCGATTCATCCACTTTGGCGATCATCAAAGCGGAGACGGCCAGTGCTGTGCTGTGGAAGGGAGGGGTGGCAATGGTGGTGTGCCACCTGCCACCCGCCTCCCGCCACTCCATGCTGCAGCGATGGCCGCCTCAGGCTTCAGTGATCGCCGAAGCGGCCAAACCATGCTGGAGTGTGCAACCCCATGGTAGAATGCCCTCCACATGCTAGAGACACCAAACTTGCAGGGGCTCTCTGCATAACAGTCCTGAATCTGTACACATTTGGTGAGGATTGGGTTTATGGAGTCTGAGTTATGGTCCTCAGGAAAGTGCTTTTGGGGAAATGGCAGGCACCATTTCAGGAAGTACAGGAGTGTATAGAACAGAGTCCAGGGTAGTCAAACTGTGGCCCTCCAGATGTCCATGGACTACAATTCCCATGAGGCAGGGGCACATGGGAATTGTAGTCCATGGACATCTGGAGGGCCGCAGTTTGACTACCCCGGAACAGACCATAAGCAAGCTAGCCCTATTAAACTCACAGAGAATCTCCCCCAACACTTCTCTACATGCCTAGCAAGTTATGTGCAGATTGGATTTAGGGGGGTCCAAGTTATAGCCCCCCCCCAAGAAGATGCACCCAGGAAAGTGCGTTTTGGGGAAATGGCAGGTGCAGGTTCAAAACTGGCTACACATACCAAATACACAGAGAACCTGAACTTTAAAGTTGCTTAGGAGACCTGTAGCTTTCAGTTTGGTAAACATTTTGATTGAGTGGAGAGAGACAGACTGTAAATGTATCCATCCATAAACTGCCACCAACCTCAACAACTTGAAAGTTCAGGGAAATTTAATGCTGGTTGATCTACCACAAACGTCAGTTTATGAACCCCAAAACGGTTAAAATTAATCACCAAGTTTGTGCCTAGCCGCCACTGCTGAGAAGTTTGGGTCAGATCATGCTTACTTTAAAGAAGAGCTGTTTTCTTTGTACTCCACTTTTTACTACCCAAACGAGTCTCAAAGTGGCTTACAATTGTCTACTCTTCCTCTCCCCACAACAGATAGTCAGTGAGGTGGGTGATGCTGAGAGAACTCTGCAAGGACTGTGACTGGCCCAAGGTCACCCAGCTGGCTGCATCGGGAGGGGGAGGGGGGAATTGAACCTGCTTTTCCAGACTAGAGGCCGCCAGTCTTAACCACGACACCACACTTGCCTTAATACTAGCTGGAAGAGGCTGGTGGGGAGCTGGCCTAGGCCCAGACTTTTCAAACTGAGTTTTCAGCAAGAGTTTTCAGAAACAGCTTTAGTATAAAATGGTCTCATTTGTCACTAAAATTTGCACATGTGTTTTTCAGCTATCTCTCATAACAAGCCTACATGCGGAAATGGGTTAGAGTAGCAATAAGCAGTGGACACCAATTTGCAATTTCTTTCTTTATTTACATGCAGTGGTTACATCCCACACGCTCAGCATCTACTCCCAGGGTGGCTTCCAAAAATTAAATATAAAAACAGCTAAAATACAAATTACTGAATTAAAAACAAACTCTATACAAATACTAATGACCTAGAACAAAACCAGAGAGCAGCATAAAAGCATCAACTTAATTAAAAAACATTCCAAAGCAATTAGAGTAGTAACAGTTCTTCAAGGCCACAAGGGAGGAGACCAAGAGAAAGGCAGGAAGCCTCAACAATTTTGACATCAGGTTAATCCCTGTGGGGAGGGAGTTCCACAACTGACAAGACACAACCACAAAGACACTGTCTTTAGTGCTCACCCACCTTGCCACTGGAAACAGATGAGAAACAGATCTTACTGATGGAGTAGTTTATAACTCAGAGCCTTCCATTCATGGCTTTTTCTTTAATGACCTGCACTTTGAATTAGGGCCAGAAGCAAATTAGTAGGGAGTGTACAAGCAAGTACTATAGTGGTTAGAGTGTCAAACTGGGATGTTGGAAGCTTGGGTTCCAGCCCCAGTCTGCCAAGAAACTCACTGGGTTTTAGGTCAGTCATTCTCAGCCTAACATAACTCACGAAGTTGTTGTTGTAAAGATAAATTGGAGGAAGAAAGATGTTGTAAGTTGCTTTGAGTCCCTAGGGAGAAAAGCAAGGAATAAGTAACTAATAAACAAATGAATGACTCCATGCAAGGGCTCCAATACTGCCTCCCTCAGCTCTGAATTAAAGGACAACAGCACTTTCCAGAAACAATAAGAAATATAGGAGCACAGCCACTGGAGTCTGGTGTCACCAATATCCCAGGGCCAATTCTGCATACAGTGGTTAATGTACTTCCAATGCACTTTAGAAATAGATTTTCCTATTCTGCACAGGAAAATCCAGCTGCAGAAGCACATTGAAAGTACATTATCCTACAAGTGCAGAATGAGCCCTGGATAACTAGTCTACAAGGATACCACAGCTGACAATGGAAAGCCAAGGGAATGAAGAGTTTCACATTAACATTCTAAACTGGATGTTATTTATTGTTGGCCCAATTTTAAGTGAAGTGATTAAGGGACAGGGGTTTCATACAGCGAATTTCCTTCTGTTAATGAGCCATCTGTGAATCACTATGGTCATTTCAAACAGTGCTACTTCCCCACCCCACCCCCCCCCCAAAAAAACTTTTTTCACGGCACAATCTTCCGCAAACATATTTTTATGGAACATTCTGAGTTGAATGCTATAGCCCTAAACCAAAATAAATCAATTTAGAGCTATAGCGCTAAACCAGTATCAGTGTTATAGTGGCACCATGGGGATGCCTTGACTCTTTTACTATATTATTTTAGCAATATGTCATTCAACTTAGAATGTTCCAAAAAAAAAAAAAGTCTGCAGAAGATAAGGCGGGAGAGGGAAATGGCATTGTAGGAAGCACTGGGGACATTTCAAACAACACACCAAAGTGATTCAGAAGGGCAACGAGGGGGTAATAACCCAAATAATGCAGTTTTCCTCAAAAGCAACTCAGACATACTTTGCTAACCCAGTGCAAGTAGGTTTGTTTGAACAGGTCAATAAATTCTGCTAGTAGCCAGTTGCTAAAATGGATCTGTCTGAAATGACAGAAAAAATCCATTAGCAACCAGTTACTAAAATGGAATACAAAGTCAGTTTGAAAAGACCAATCAAAAGGTCCCATTTACTTTCCTCTGACACAGGATTGGAGTCTCAAAAGTCAAGTTGGAAGCAGTATTGAAATGGGTCCTAATCTTTCATCCCATCCAAGATTGCACAGCTAACCCTTGTTCGAGAGCTTTGCCCCAAAGGGTGTAACTATGTTTAGGATGGCCCTGTAAATTGCTCATGTCCAAGAATGGCTTCCTCAAGAAGAGACTTCTGTCTGCATCCTCCCAAGCAATCAGCTCAGCACTACCTTTGAAAAAAAAACATTCACTAATCCCTGGACACAACCAAGTAATTCCACCTGGCTAAATGTAATGAAAACAATGTTGCAAGCCACTCATGAGACTGGATGAGAGGAAATGTGTGCTTCTTCACCTTTAGCTCTTTGGTTCCATCGATTTTACCCATGAAAACCAGAACAAAAGTTGCATCTGCAGCTCTTTTTTAAAGGTGTTCAGTGCCACTGCCAAATTCTTAAGAATGATTTGTAGTTTTCTATTTCCTAACAACTTGCAAACAACTTTCCAGTAACATTCCAGTTAGCCTGATGTTTTCCATCTTAACAATACTCTCCTTCCTGGAATACTGTCTGAACCTCCAGGCGCATCATGTGATGGCAAACGGTTCCTGGAAACTCAATTGATCAGGAGCCAGGCAGCGGATCAGGATGGTGGGAAAGCACCAGAAACCTACCACCAAGTCTCATCAGACTCCCTAGTTTTCCACTTTGTCTTATGGCTACCACTTAAGGTCAGGATTGAACTTGGTCTCAGGACAGGGAGAATTCAGGGTCAAGTGATGGGTAGGAAGTGTTGGAAAACAGCTCTCTGTGCGATGTCTCCTGACTTGTGGGGTGTAAACAGGACTCTCTTGCCACAGAGTTAGTAAGATAGATAGGACACTGACCACTCTCACCTTTTATCTCACTGACCTGTCCCTAGAGGGTAATTTCCTGTTTCCACAATCCCCATTCTCTTTCTCCTCCATTTCTCCCTGAAGCAACATGATGGCAGGGAGATGCCTCAAGCATCTCTCTCCATCCAGCTATTTAGAATAGAATAGGAACCTTATCTTTACCTCTAAGTATGTAGTAAGGTAAAGGTATCCCCTGTGCAAGCACCGAGTCATGTCTGACCCTTGGGTTTTCATGGCAGACTCAATACAGGGTGGTTTGCCAGTGCCTTCCCCAGTCATTACCGTTTACTCCCCAGCAAGCTGGGTACTCATTTTACCAACCTCGGAAGGATGGAAGGCTGAGTCAACCTTGAGCTGGCTGCTGGGATCGAACTCCCAACCTATACGCACTCTGCCAGCTGCTGCGTTACTTGCCTTATCATGGCACTCTGCTAACTTTAAGGATATTAAGACTTTACCAATCCTTAATATCCAGCAGGAAGGAACAGTTTGACTGGCAGGGAGGCAAGTTATCTATGGGGAAAGGACATTTGGTTTCACTATTTAAAGCTCATTTAAAAATATCCAGTATGGACTAGATGACCCCAGGCCAGATCCTCCTCATGCCTCGGTATGTGTATACACAGAGCACCAAATATTCTGCAGCCTTTGTAAGTCATTCTGACTCGTTGGATTATCAGCCTTCAGGTGGGTCCTAGAATTCTCCCAGAATTACAACTGGCCTCCACACTACAAGGATCAGTTCCCTGGAGGAAATAGCAACTGCAGACTCTGGGGCATCACACCTCCCCTGTGTTCCCTCCCCTTTGCAAACTCTGGCTTCCCCAGGCACTGACTCCAAATATTCAAGAACTTTCTGTTACCCAAATTAGATACTAGATTGGGGGATTTAGCTATCAAGAGGGATAACAATGGGGTCTCCACCAATGTATACTTGTATATTCTGTTTTAGGAATACTCAGAATGAACCAATCCAGGATAACTGAAATAAGTTTTTATTAAGAAAGCATTCAAAAAGTAACTTAGACCACAAAAGTAACTTAGACCTGCACACCACAGCTAATGAAACACACATATGAGAATATAAACTAAGGAAAACAGGGCTGAACAGGAACAGAGAAGGAAGCAGAGAGAGCTATAGTTACCCGTCATGGTGTAAAGAAGGAACATCTGCAAATCCAAAGCAGTGACCAGCGTCTCAGAGAAGAAATGGAATAGCTTACATGTAATAAGGCAGTCCTAGTCCTGAGCCTACTTAAGATAGCCTTTCCATGGGCTTCACACTTCAGTGAACAGACTGGATCTTGAAATCAGATCTCGTGCAGTTCATGTATTGTCCAAGCAGCCAAAGCTTTGCTATTCATTGCCCTGATCCCTTGTAAGAAGCTGGCTAATATATTTCTTTAACTAAACAGACAAACCCTCAGTCACCACCTCTGCCACTCACCTGAACAGGAGGGAAGAAGCAGAACATGGCATGAGTTCCCTTTCTGTAACAAGAACCAGCATACCTGCTGTTGGATGGTAGTGACTCCTGTGACTGAAAACAAGAATCCTGGTGGTCCAAATGAATGCAAAAAGTACAGTGGATCTTACTCCATTGAGCAAAGTTTAAAGCTTTCCTCCACCTTAAGCTGCTCAAACTGGAGGAGGAGGAGCCTCTTAATTGGGGGAAAGTCTTCTTACACTAGAGGAAGGCTAACAGGCTGGTGGGATTGGAGTCAATGGGCATGAGTTTTCAGTAGCAACTGACCCAATGGGAGGCAGGAGGGCTGTGCTGTTTCAGTCAGCAGCCATTAGGGTTGCAGGATATAGATTGGGAAATACCTGGGGGTGGAGCCAGGTGTGGGCAGGATTTGGGGTGGGGTGGGGCCTCAGTGGAGTATAATGCTAGTTCACTCTCCAAAGCAGCCATTTTATCCAGGGGAACTAATCTCGGTCATCTGGAAAGGATCTGCAAAATGAGGGGCTCTCCAGGGCCTACCTGGGGCCTGGCATTCCATGTAGCCATCTTCTTAAAGGACATGCCTCATCCTGACCTTTTGGGGGGCTCCTCCTCCCTTCAGCTGAGCACCTCCGCAGCAGCCAGTTGCATTATAATCCAGAGGGATTCACTCTGAGCGCATCTGGGTTAAACTGGCTGAAAGCAGCAGAGTCCAAATGATGCTGGCGAGCCAAGAAACACTGAAGGTTCAATACGCTATAGCCGAAGCCATTCATTAGTATTCCCTTGATGGGCCTAAATCAGGTAAATGGAATGACAAAAATCCTCTGTAACTAATTTAAATGCATGGTTGAAAGAGGCTCTGCAGTCAGTCCTTTGCAATTCCCCCAATGGGTTCCTTGAGTAGTAAAAAAGGTAGAATGTAGCTCTGCAGGGAGTCTCAAGAGCTGGTTCTTCTTCTAGCTGGGAGTCAGCAACTTGGGGGAGGCTCTGGCCTGACCCCTGTATTAAACTGGATGTCGGATTGTTTATTTCTTTAGATTAGATAATTGCACCCCACTTTTCTCCCCAATGGGGACAACAAAGAAAGTTATAGCATCATTCTCCCTTCCTCCATCTTGGTTTCACAGCAACCCTGCAGGGTAGGGCAGGCCTGTTGAGAGAAAATGACGAAACCAAGTGAGTACTCATGGCAGAACAGGGATTCAAACTGGGTCACCCAAATCCTAGGTTGACACACTGCCTGATTCTCTCTCTCAATGGATGAAATGGACCATAGCTGCTCATATGTTCTGACATAATTTGAAGAAATTTGACAAAATACATTTAATTCTTTTCTTTTTATCCCACTTGAAGCTATACCAGTACAGCATAGGTGGTTGACATTTGACCATCAAGGGATCCCTACTCTGAATGTTGACTTTCTGCAAAACTTAATCATTCTTGGAGAATAACATTTTTAGGGGGGGTTATGTTTTTAGAACTAATTTGATTTAATGTTAATTAATTTTTGCACTGTTAAAGATATTTCTCACATTTGGGTAATGTTTTTTTTTTAAGGGGGCACATGTGTGCTTTTAGAATTAGCCCAATACATTCTCTCCCTTGAATTCCTACCCCCTTCCCTCTCCCTCCATATACCATCTAATGATAGTAATTGCAGGCCACTTCAGAATGGGGAGAATTAATGAGTAAAAATGAAAGCAGTTAACAGCAAAAGGAACCTGGCCAGTCAGTGCAACATTGTGCAGGCATTTAGTATTTATGGCTCATGGTGTCAAATAAGCTGTAAATTGAATGACGTTGTTTGCAAGGTAATTAAAAAAAGAGGCGAGCCAGGAGATGGAAAATCTCCTTTATGGAAGGCCATAAAACTGCAGCAATTGGGAAGCTGGGCCCTGCTAAAGGCAGAGAGGCAGCATATAGCATCAGTGAGCATGGTGATACATCAGTGGTACATGGTGCACACTCAAGATTGAGGTGGACAGGTAGAGTGACACACTGTAGCTAACAGAGGCTCACCGGAGCCGGGGTCCAGCTGGCAGTGGTGGAAGGACACCTCTGTTCATCAGGGCTGATGAGAAGGAAAAGCAAAGTCTAAACATGTCACGCTAATTGCAGATTTGTTTAGACAGCAGTCATGCTTCTGTGCGCAGCAGCAGCAGCAAGGTAATGAATGACGGGGAGGGAGCTACCACTGATCACTTTGCTTGTCTTCAGAACAAGGTTAGCCCAAACCTTAGGACTAAGCAGGCACTTGGGAGGAAGCTTCTCTCTCAGAGTTGGGACAGGCTCCCCAGCAACAGCAGGGCATGGTAACCATGGAGGACCACACCCACCAAGCCACGCAAAAGGAGAAGGCCATGGATGCAAAAGGAAGCAGTCATGGAACTTGAGAAAGCCTTTAGATTCTGAAATCCTCACCAGCCACAGGGTCAAGTTGGCCAGGTTGACTATTTTTAGAAAAGTTGCTGCACTCACAATGACATGAGGAAGGACAGATGGGGTTCATACATGGCCAACAAATCAAGGGGGGAAGTCAGGCTGCTTATCATCATACCAAAATGTGCCAGTGACCAACAGGCAGTTGTTTGGGACTTTAAAAAAAAATTTTTTACACAACCATGACTTTCTAGGACAGGCTGGGGAGAACTCAACTCCCAAGCCTCGCCGTGCTCTGTCCCATTTGTTTTGCACCAGATTACCTGGGCAGCGATCTAGAGAGATGGTGGTACCGCTTCCTCTTCTCACATTTCCAAAGGGCTCAGAGCCTTGGCAAGACTGGGGACTTTTGCTGTAGATTTATGCCAGTTGAATGGCCATGGTTTCACCTCCAAAGAAACAACCCAAGAACTGTCACTCAGGGAGGCTGCGAAGAACTCTCCCCACTCCAGAACACCAGTTCTTTAAATCAGTCTCCATCAGTCGCACCCCCGTCCTCCTGTCTTTTGCATCCTTTGTCCGCCAGAGAGCCCATCAAGGTCGAAGTTCTGGAGGACCTTCCCGCTTTGCCCTGCAGCACAGTCCGTGCTCACCTTCCAGCCGCCCTGGCTAGGCTTCCCCTCCCAAGCCAATCCCTTGCGCTATTCTTGCTTAATGGAGCAGCCAGCCCTCGGATCACTTTCTCTAACAACCTTTTTCAAGCACAGCAAAGAATCATTAACTTCCCACTCCTCAGCAAGGCTCCAGTTCAGACTGTTATTAATGTCAGCTTTGATGCAACCCTATTCCTGTTCAAATTAATTCTGGAGGCAAGTCTGTGACAAATACACAAAGCACAAAATATCCTGGCCACAGTGCCGTTCACTTATTTATTTCCAAGCCAATCTCATCTTGAGCTTGGGATCCAGCAGCCACGTCAGGGAGGGAGGGCAAAGGGGAGGGGGGATGTTGATGCCATGGTGAGAGCAGCAGGAACTCTTTGAATAGGGAGGGGAATTGGGCAGGGGGGACTCTTCACATTTCAGAGTCCCATGCCAATGCGATAGCAATGAGGGCTACCTCAGGGGGGAATCTCTGAGCTTCTGGGGTGGGGGGGGGGAGATTAGAGCTCCCAGGCAGTAAAGCTTTTTGCAAAAGTGACACAGCATCAAGAAAAGCTGTATTATCCATTTCCAGTGATAATGCAAGCATGATTTCATTGTTGACTAGGGCATTGTCCCAACCACATTCCACACAACACAACCACTGGAAGGAGAACCAAGGCAGCTGCCGTCTACTGTGTTAGCAGCAAAATAATAGTGTGTGTGTATACAAGATGCATGTATACAATAACACAATAAAATAAAAATTAAATATGCTAAGCCCTGTTTATTATCTAATCCTCATAAACCAAAGGGGAAATTCTCTATAATGTGTGCTGAACAGGATTCCGGTATAACAAAGTCTATTTCACTAATTTCTTCAGCAGCACTAACCAAATAAGCTCTCAGAGGCACCTGGCTTGTGTCTCACCTTTAAACTGAGTGACTGCAGGAAGTATTTTTCTGGCACCTACTGATCCTCTGTGTCGTTAGGCCTTTCATCTATCAAGGTCAGTGACAGTCTTGTGTCTGACTGGCAGCAGATCTCCAGGGTCTCAAAAGGAGGTCTTTCATGTTAACTACTGCCAGATCCTTTTGACTGAAGATGGCAGGGACTGATCCACAGGACCTTCTGCATGCCAAGCAGATACTCTGGCACTGAGCCATCACCCACCTGCAAGGTTCCATCACATCCCCCTAAGAAGCTGATTGGTTCTTCCACCCCTGGCTAAACCCCAGAAAAGGTCTGAAGTCCAACAGAAATCAGAAATGCTTCTGACTTGTGCTTGCAGTGATGGCCGGAGAGGAGTTAGGGAACTTGAGAGTCAAACAGCAGGCTGTCAATGTGGGGAAGCACACAATAGGAGCATAGGAAAGAGCCACAGAACCCAGGCTAGGGGACAGGCAATTGTTACTTTTGGACTGGGGTTCATATCCCACTTTGTTATGGAAGTTCAGTGGGTGACATTGGGCTAGCCACATTGGCATTATATCCCCACTGAAATCCATTCCCACCCCCAAACCTTGCCCCCCTCGGGCTCCACCCCTAAAATCTCCAGGCATTTCCCAACCCAGAGTTGGCAACCCTCCTTATGGAGAGTGGGGAACAGTTCCCCTGGGAGGAGATTTGGGGAAGGTATCAGCTGTTGAGAGCTTCAAATCTAGGCCAGTTTAACTCCCAGTCTTGTGTCACCATAAAAGTCAGATGATCTCCCGAGGGCTCCCACAGTGAGCTCAGCCCCAGGTTCCTAAAGCTAGTCTTCTAGAAAACAATATTGTGCGTATGCACAAATATGCACAAAATATGCACAAATGAATGATTTTTCTCTAATCTATCTGGAGAATTCTGGTGCTGCAGGAACTCCAGTCGTGTTTCTAGTTTTCAGTCTTAGCTGTACCATCAATGTGTTTTGCAATTTGTGTGTCTATTTTTAAATTGAGGTACATCAAGGCCAGTAATTGCAGGGAGGGAAGATTTTCCATTATGCAAATGATAAAGGAAGGCCAGGCTTCTGCTCTTGATGTTTTCTTGTCTCGGTTCCCTAAAGGGTCATATATTTGTGGAAGGAATTGTCTCCTACTTGCTGCTTTTTCAGCCTGCAGCATTCAACACACACACACACCTTGTCTTGGGTCACTGGTTCATTCCTCTGGCAGGACTCCAACCCTCCTCTCTCCTCCTGAATTTTTCAGTGCACAAAGGGGAAATGCAGCAGCTGGGTGCCATCATGCCTGACTTTGGCGGGGAAGTCTGCCCACCCCCACTCAGCAATTTCATGGGGAGGGGGTCAATTTTGGCAGCGTTACCAGCAGGCCTGGAGAAAAGCGTATTTCTAATGCGTAGAAATGTGGGCAACTGAGGCTTTTCATAGCATGGAGCCAGCTTGGTTTAGTGGTCAAGAGCAGCAGCCTCTACTCTGGGGAACCAGGTTTGCTAGCCCTGGTATTCTGATGTCCAGTTTGGGGTTGATGTAGTAGTTAAGAGTAGGGGCCACTAATCTGGACAACTAGGTTTGATTCCCCCTTCCTCCTCCGCATGCAGCCAGCTGGGTGATCTTGGGTCAGTCACAATTCTCTCAGCCTCACCTACCTCACAGTGTGTCTGTTGTGGGGAGAGGAAGGGCAGGCAATTGTAAACCACTTGGTGAATCCTCCAGGTATTAAAAAGCAGGGTACACAAAACCAACTCTGCTTCTCAATAGCCGCCTATGATGTCTCTGTTAAAGGGACAGGATGTTTTCTTTAAGTGAAGGCTATCTCTAGTAAGCCCTGTGGAGCAAACTTCAGAATAAATATGCACAGCATCAGGTTATCCTGAGAGAGAGAGTGTTGGTGAGGACATTGGTGGAAGACATTCCTGAAGATGGGCGGGCGGGGGGGGGGGGGGGCTGAGGGAAGCAGGAAGAAGAAGAAGAAGAGTTGGTTCTTATATGCCACTTTTCCCTACCCGAAGGAGGCTCAAAGTGGCTTACAGTCGCCTTCCCATTCCTCTCCCTTTAGAGAGGGGAGGGATTTCACTGGGGTCTAATATCATGGAGCTCACCTTCCAAAGCAGTCATTTTCTGCAGGGGTTGCCCGGATACCCGTGGTAAAAGCGGGAGCTCTCTAGCTACCACCTGAAGGTTGGCAACTCCAATGCGACACGTTTGTTCATTCCATTCCATGGAATGCTTCACCTTTGAAGTTCATTCCATGCTTCACCTTTGAAATATACCTAACCATTTAAAGGAGCGGCGTAAGAACATTAAATCCAGAGTCTAAGATTACCTCTCTGCCCCACTAAAATGTAGTATTAGGACGGAATTAATTGAGAATGGGATGTAGTATCTTAGCAGGTCATCCCTGGGGAAATAAGCAACATGCCACACGTTACCCCCCTCCCCCCCCCCCCCAAGCAAGCTGCTGGCTATACCGGAGCCATTTCCCCTCTAGGGAAATAAATTCCAAAACACAGTGAGGGTATATTTTAAAGGTTAAGCTATGCGGAAAATGCCGTGAGCCGGTTCCCTCTGATTGTGCCTGTCTCTTTAAATTAACAAAGATCAGCTGGGTGCCAGGTAGAGAGCATAAGGTGGGGAGGAAATGAAAGGAACTTTCATCCAAAGGTGTGAGTTGCATAAAGCAGAGCCCTGTGTCTCTACTGCTGAGAAGTTTGATGGTGTGAATAGGGACGGAAAGACCTTTGGATGCATAGCTTCAGAGGAATCCCACCCAGGGATGCAAGGATGGAGGACCTTGGATTATAGAGAGAGTGACCAGATGTTCTGCTCCTTTTCAGTGGGCTCAATGCATCCTGATTCCTGGATAGATTCATGTAGGAATGAAGGCTACAGCATTGGTCATAAGAAACCAAGTAATTTCCATTGCTTTTCATACCGTTCTCACAGAAGCAGAGTTTCAAGGGTTCCTTATGGCAGGGGTAGTCAACCTGTAGTCCTCCAGATGTTCATGGACTACAACCACAGGTTGACTGCCCCTGCCTTAAGGCAAAGAGAGGGGACTTTAACATAATGACTGAGCAGGCCACTCTCTGCCTATGCAAAGGTGGTGGGTTGGGAGCCTAGCTCTGCCTCTGCATGAGGGATGGGTTTGCCAGTTCTTGGCTGGGAAATAACTAGGGCAGGCTTTTTCCACCAAGGTTTCATGAAACCCTAGGGTTTCTTGATGGCCCTGGAAAAGTGTTCTGAATGGATAGGCGTCAATTAATCTTATCTTATCCATGGTCCATGATTCATCTTAATATTTGTGAAACATCCCAAGGGGTGGAGTGTGTCCGGGGTGTCTGAGTTGGAATAGGGCCAATCAGGGTGGCTCAGCTTCTACAGCCAGACTCTCTCACACTCCCCCTACCAACTCCACCCCCACGCACCACGCTAGCGCCCATTGTATCACCAACAAGCAGGGAGACCAAAATACTATAGAATCTATCCCACAGAACAACCATTTTCTCCAGTGGCAACCCTCAGAGAACCAGACAAGATTACACCATGAACTTTTAAAAAGCCATGCCCAGGAATTCTCAGTGAGCTTCTCAGATGATTGTTGCTTGTTTTCATTAATGCTGCTCAGTTTGTGGTGTATAAGGTACCAGCCACAGATCCTTTCACAATATGGTTTCATTATCCCTGCTAAACTTGTAAGAAATTCTTTACTAATCACACATTAGGATCAAAAAGGTTCCAGTCAAGTCACAGCATTAACAGACTCCAGAGGGTAGCCATGCTAATCTGATTCTGCAGAAATAGCAAAGATTTATACAGCATATTAAGCATTAATGAGTTTATTGTGTCAGACACTTTTGCAGACCAGACTTTCCTGGAGAGGAACAACACCATCTCTGCACTGGGTGGGACAAATAAGCAAATGTTATCATTCTTTGCACAGGCAAATCCTAGGGGGAGAAGTTGAAGCTCAAACACAGAATCTGTTCACACAATCTGTGCTCTGCAGTATAGCTTCTTCCCTTATTTAGAACGGGGGCTGCTGGAACAACTCATTACACATTTGAAAAACCCGACTTTGATGCTTATTGTCAACTTGGGCTTCAGTCACATTTTACTGCCTTTTTATGTGCACAAGCAAGAGACCTGATGGGTCAGTCCAATGCTCTATCTAGTCTAGCATCCTGTTTCACGTAGTAGCGAAACAATTGTCCTGGGAAGCTAACAACAGGGCATGAAAGCCAAGGCCTTACACTGATGCTACCTCCCAGCACTTGATTTCAGAGGTCTACTTTATTACAAGCTGCCACATACTAGATGGACATTTTCATTGAGATGCCCACTATAACCCCAAGATTTCTTTCAGTCTTGGTCTCAGCCACTTCAGGGCCCAATTTTCTTATAGTACAGTTCAAATTGACTCCCTTCTAAATCCACAGGTTTAGAAGGATTTCAGTGTTGGAGTCGTAATGAACGACTTTTTATACCCACTCAGATGTTCACCACTCATCATTACACCCCTGGATGAGAACCAGAAGTTTGGATTGGAAAAGAGAAGGAAGAATTTCCAAGTGAGTCAGTTTCAAAGACAACCACTCCATGCTTAACTATTAAATAAAGGAGACAGAGGTCTATGATAAAAGCACCAGCCACTGTAATCAATAGCGGGTGTGGGGGAGGAATGGTTAGGATTTTCTCCTTACTAGCCAGGCAGAAGCATTTAATCAAAGATACACAGCAACAACCTCCATATTTAGGAGAACTTTAAAGAGAAATTGTTCATTTGAGAGCAGAGGGGGTAGGAGGTCGGCAGCAGTTTGAATGGGTGTTTCTGAATATGAGCCTTTGGCTGCCCTCTTTACTCACCTCCTCAATAAGCCCCACCTCCTGAAAACAGGAGACAAGTGACCTTCTCCAAGTATATTGTGCTGCCTGTTGTTGAGTTTAATGCTAACAAAATTGTGACGGATGAGGTCTAGAGAAAAGCAGAATCATGATAAGGGAAATGATGAATATGGACACACTTCTGGATTGTGAAATGTTCATAAGTGAATCAGGCATTATACAGTTTCAGGGAATAAGGGAATAAGACCTTTTGGGGAAGGCCTAGAATTTCAGATCTTTCCACCTGCTTTCTAAGTGCTCTGATCACTCGGGTGAAAGTGGTTTTGAAGAAACTAGGCTGTTGGTCTGTTCCACTTGATGTTCCTCTTACAATGTAAAACCTGGCTCTGAATTCTAAAAGAGACTACAGTCGCTTGGGCAGGAAGTGAGAAGTGGACAAGAGGCTGTAGTTCAGTGACAGAGCACATCCAAACATAAGACAGAGAAAGATGCTTACAGACATTGCTGTGAATTGGTTGAAGCAGCTGAAATCCAGGACAGGCCCGTCAGAGTGTCTCCTTGCCTCCTCCTGTATGTTGCTTGGATATTTATTTAACAAAACAAATATTGCAAAACAATGTATTATGTCTCCGGTGTTCTCTTTTCCATAATGCTGCTCCTGGAGGAGGGAGGGGCAATAAATATGAAAGTGTGGTTTGTTTTGGTTTGTGGTTCAACTAGTTTGTGAGCCGTGAACGGTCACAAAGTTTTAACAGCTGATTTCGGTTTGTGAAATTCATGACACAGCAGAACAGCCCCCCCCCCCCCAGCTAGAGTCACTAAACACATAGGGGATCTCCAGATGATTCTATTCTATCTGCCCTTCAAGTTTGGCTTCGTGTGGCAACTATTTCAACCATATGTTTGCATGGCAATTTGGGTATACATGGCAATATGCAGCCTGAATTCTTGGTTGTTTGTTTTGCGGTATCTGGTTAACAAATTGAACCTTCTTCTGCAAAACTAGAGTTTTCCTCAAGGTTGCAGAAGCATATCTGCTAACCCTGGATGGCCCCATTGGTCAGATTTCTTTGACCTGCACAATTGGTTATAGGATGTAGCTTGCCTCCTGACTTTTATCCTCCGCCCTGGGGTTTGGGCGGACAGGAACTAAGAAATCAAATGAAGAAATGACAGCACATGGGGATCTTGCCATTCCAAAGAAAACATGTAATCTGTGCAACAGAACAACAGACCTACATTTCCTTCATCAACACTGAACCAACCGGAAGCCAAGGGCTCCTCCCCATTTCCCTTTTTCTTTCACTGTGAAAAGATTGTTGTTCACATTGGGAGAAGCACCCCAAGGCCAAAGTGTTTTATGGGAACATTAAGTTCTTGTTCTTGCCAGTGTGAGACTGCCAATCTCCGGAAA
The DNA here is from genome assembly GCF_049243985.1 of Paroedura picta. Taxonomy (NCBI): domain Eukaryota; kingdom Metazoa; phylum Chordata; class Lepidosauria; order Squamata; family Gekkonidae; genus Paroedura; species Paroedura picta. The sequence goes on from NC_135380.1 coordinate 26,897,161, forward strand.
ATCTGCCCACTTGACCAGGAAGAATCAACACAAATAAAGAATGCCTCGTTTATTTTCCTCTTCCAGGGCCAATGCCCTTAGTGAATGGGGATATCGTTTTATCAACAGAACAATATAAGAGGGAAAGTGTTAAATCCTTTCTCCCTGAGCTGCACCCAGGATCTGAACAAGGGGACACCATAGCTACAACTGGCATTTTTTAAATGATAGGGAAAGTTGAGCATGGCTCTTCCAGCATCCGCTCTGGTATGGCCTTAATGTACCCACCAAACTGTTGGTCAAAGCAATATCAATAAAGCAAATGGCAGATGCCCTTAGCAAGTCAAACCACAGTACTTGCACATGCTGACAGCTCCTGTTTCTGTACCCTTTAAAGTAGTGGTCCCCAACCTTTCTCAGGTCAGGGACCGCCTACGGAGTGAGGGAAGAGCCGACGGACCGGGTGCTGCGAAAATGCGCATGTGTGTTTTCGACACCAGGTGGCGCTAACGTGCATGCGCGGCAACTGCGCATGCACATTTTCTCCACTAGGGTCCGCTAACATGCATGCGTGGCAACAGCGCGCATGCGCGTTTGCATCACCGCCATGCCGGCGGCTGCGCCTGCCTCTTCCCTTCCTTCTTGCTGCTGGCGGGGGAAGGCAGGCGTGGCTGGCAGCGGCCCGGTACCGTGGCCTTTGCAGCCCGCCACCGGGCCGCAGACCGGGGGTTGATGACCCCTGCTTTAAAGGGATAAATAATGAGCAATATGTCTGGGCATCTTATTTATTCTCTTAATTTATGTCTCGGTTTCCTCCCTACTGGAACCCAAAGTGGTATACTGCATTTTTCATGTCTCCATTTCATCTTCACAACAACCCTCTGTGGTAGTCTAGGTTATATGATTCACCCAAGGTGATCATGCATGCTTCCATGGCAGAATTTGAACCTGGGACTCCCAGATCCTAATCTGACACTCTAACCTACACACATAGTGGATCTTATATTTCACGGCTGCCACGCACTGTGTATATTGTATCCAGGAATCCTCATACAGCCCTGAACTGGCTAGTCCAATCTCATCAGATCTCGGAAGCTAACCAGGGTCAGCCCTGGCTAATATTTGGATGGGAAACTGGCAAGGAAGACCAGGGTCATGATGTGGGGGCAGGCAGTGGCAAACCACCTCTGAACATCTCTTGCCTCAAAAACCCTACAGAGTCACCAGAAATCATCTGCGACTTGATGGCCTCCAAAAAAAAAATCTGCATGCAAACATATGTCCCACTGGAACGGAGGTTAGGACTCTTTCTGCCTAAACTTTGCCTTCCTCAGAGGCAGCACTAGTCCTTTGGCACGAGCTCTGAAAACAAATGCAAGCATCATCTATTTATTTCAAGCTTTACACTCCACTTTCCCCTCAAAGGGGACCCAAAGCAGTTTACAATATTGTCCCCCTTCTCTGTTTTTTTTGCCTTCTCACAGTAGCCAACCTGTGTGGATTCCTGGCAGCCAGTGTAAAAAGGCTCCCAGAAGACAGAAAATGTGGGAAACAACAAGGAGCATTGCGGATTAGCAAAGGGAGCTTGCATCTCTTAAGAATCTCAGCACATTGCTGGCCATTGAAAGCGCTGATGATGAGAAAGGCCAGGCCACAAATGGCCCTCCAGTAATAAAATCAGAGAACACCAGAGGTCCCTACTGGGAAATAGCTGCAAAATCTGCATGAGTAAGCCTTCTCAGTTTTCCAAGTCTAAAATGGACATAGCTGAGGAAAAAATGAGCATTCACATTAAAAAATGAAGAAGAAGTTTCACAGGAAGCAGAAATTCAAGACACCTAGAAGAATGGAGGAGCCCAATATTTGCTGCTAATATATTCCTTCCCCAAGCCAAACCTAAAGCCAGCAAACCTTCGCTTGGAAGCAAACAGTTCCAGGTGAAAAATCTATTTGGCAGGGTTCTGGCAATTCACAAAGGTCTTGTTGCATTTTGGGTCTTTGCCTGTGGAACATTCCTCTTAGAAACACGGATGTATCACATTTGCAGTTATAACTGATACCTAGTAAACTCTCACTGTGCAGAAATCAAACCTGCTGTCCAAATCTGGAACACACTGGAGCCCATTTTCAGTGCCACCGTTGGACTAGGATCTGGGAGAGGCCCAATTCAAATGCCCCCACTGCCATGACCTTTTCTGGATGACCTTGGACCAGCCATACTCTGTCAGCCTAACGGTAGCATGCAGGAGGAATGATAGGCACGTGCTGCACAGAGATAAGCATCCTACCGCCACAATTCATTGCAAGTTTCAAATGACTCAGGGCCACGAGGCATGGAATACGGAGAGTGCCAGTATGCATTAGGCCGGGCAAAGTCCATTTGAATAACCCAAGTCAATTGCCTTGCCAAAAACTCCAGCCTTCCCAGACAAGAGTGTGTAGCGTTGGGGAATGACCGCATTCTGCAGAACCAGAGCACCAAATCTGGCAACTGGCAAAATGGTTGACAGCGTTGGCCACCTTCCTTCCTCCTCTTGATCTTTGAAGTCGACACACACACAAGTCCGAACCGCATAAAAGAAGGAGCTGTGGTACTTTTCAGCCCATGTGCCACGTGCCAAGCTTGTCCTCGGCTCTTTCCTTTTCAGAATTTGTTTCCCATTAAATCTCTTAATAGAAGCTCATTTTGCGAACCAGCCAAGTGGAGTGCCTCACTTGCATTAGCACATGGTTTCTATTCCTAGCCTGGTAGAGCATCTTATGTTCCTGGGCTTCTCCCCTCCCCTTCCCCTGTGCTGGGTACGTATTCTCAAGACATGTGCGGGCAATTTGGTCTCCAGCTCTCTCCATTCACCCATGAGCTGCAGCCTTTTGGGTAATGAAAGCCTCATCAAAAACAGGTTGGGATATTTTACACTACCCATTTTCCTGCCAGATGATCTGATTTCTGGGCAAGATTCTGCTAGGAAATGTCAATTAAGATGAAATGTTTCAGTTTAGAGTACCGATGAAAACGAGGCAGGAAAGCGTTGTTTCACCAGATTAAATCATTGCAATTCGATGGAAAAGCAGGTCAAAATGTACAGAGCTTTGTTGGCTTTTAACATTCTGTGAAATTTCTTGACATTTTTGGCTTGTAAAGCAGGTTGGTATTTTTTTAAACAATCATCAGGAAACTGTATTTACAATGCTGGTTAAAGCAACATATTTTAAAGCTGGAATTTTTGAAACACATGCAGAAAACTGAGCCTTCTCTCTCTCTCTCTCAGATAATAGATTATTTCCCCATGTTATAAACATTATTATTACTATTACAGGTTTTGACTAAAAAGTGCTCTACTATACTATTTCCCTTACAATGTGTGCTAAAAATGATCCCAGTCAGCACCTCAGTTCTACCAAAGGACTGCAGGATTTATCCAGCTGCCTCAAGACACTAGATTGCAGTGAGGAATTCACCACCTCCAACAGAAATAAGAACCTTTTAGCATACCTGTTGGCAGAAGCTTGGAGAGACCTATGGTTTTGTCTTTAGGTTCTTGTGCTAACCCCCGCCCCCCCCCCTCCCGCCCCCCAAAAAGACTCTCTTTACATTCATAAGAGTGAGGCAAGTGACGTTCAGTGTGGGTAAATGTAAGGTGGTGCAATGGAAGAAGACTTGTTTTTAATACCCTGTTCTTCAGGCGTCTCAAAGTGACTTACAATCACGTTCCTTTCCTGTCCCCACAACAGACGCTTTGTAAGGAAGGTGAGACTGAGATAGCTCCGAGAGGACTGTGACCACTAGTCAAAGGCCACCTTGCATGCTAGGTATAGAGGAGGAGTGTGGAATCAAACTCAGTTCTTCAAATTAAAGTCTGCCACTCTTAACTGCTGTATCACACTGATAGACTCTCATCTATGGAACATCTCATGATCAATGTATTAAGACTAAAATAAAAAGTATCCCCTGTGCAAACACCGGGTCATGTCTGACCCTTGGGGTGATGCTCTCTAGTGTTTCCATGGCAGACTCAATACGGGGTGGTTTGTCAGTGCCTTCCCCAGTCATTACCGTTTACCCCCAAGCAAGATGGGTACTCATTTTACCGACCTCGGAACGATGGTGGAAGGCTGAGTCACCTGGAGCCCCTGGGCTGACTTCAAGGGCAGCCCCATGTAAAGAGCATTACAGTAGTCTAATCCTGGTATTAGTGTCACATGAATAAAGTAAATCATAACAATAAAGTAATAATATTCATCCATCCCAGTCCTGCCTTGCAATTCGAGAGAATGAAACAGCTCACTGAAACATGGCTGATGCTTATCTCTTCCACATAATATATTTCTGGTAGGGCCTTGGAGGAGGAGTGTGTCTCATGGCTTAAGTGCTACTCAGTGCTTAACACCCACTCAGGGCAGCTGTCCTACCCCTGAGTGCCTCCTCCTCCAACCGGCTTACCTGTCTGTCCAGTAGCCAGCCAATCGCCTTCCGTCCCTCACCCCTGACCACCCCCTCCTCCTTCCACTTCCCTCCAAGGCTTGGAGGCTGCCGATCCCTGCCGCTTGAGACCTGCCCACAATACTTTCTGACTTGTCAGCCTTTCCAGGTCCTGAGGGGAGGGAGAGGCCATCCACAGAGTTCTTCCACCCCACCTCCCCTAGTGCAGAATAACTTATGGTATTTCTCAATGGACACTGTTAAGATCCAATATTAGTTTATCTATCTCCTTAGTTGATTGCTGCTGGCCAGGTTACAAAAGGTGTCACAGGACACTAGCCCACTCACTGTGCTTTTATCCTTCCAAACCCGCTCATCATTCTATACAGGACCTTACAAAAGGCCTTAAGATCCTGGCCTGAATTCCTTGATCCCCTCCCTCTGTCTATTTTCAACCATCTTTAACCTTCAAATGGATGAAGAGTTCTGACTAAATCTTTCACAATTTTTTTGTGTTATTTTGATTGGCCTTAATAAGTAGTTGGGACGTGGAATGGTATGGTATGTCTTGCCAGTTCTCAGAAGCAAAGCAGCACTAGTACTTGGATGGGAGACGACCAAGGAAGACTTTAAGGGGGAAGTCAATGACATATCACCTCTGCTTCTCACTTCCCTTGAAAAGTCCCTTGTTGGGGGTCACCATAAATTGATGGCAACTTGGCGAAACTTATGTATTACATGGTTGACACAGCTACCTGACACCTTTACTCACACAGCGAGACATATGCCTACCCCTCCTTTAAGTTAGGAAGGGTTGCCTTGACCCATCAGGTGTAATGTCTGAGGCCACACTCATGGGCTAGAGGCAGTTGGCACCGAACCCAAATGGAGGGCAGAAAGAAGAAAGGATAAAACTAACAATGGTGGATATAAATGGAATATATCTTTATGGGTGCTGCTTCCATAGGCTAGAGTCTAGTCCTTCAGGGTGGTTTCTGTCTTCCTGGGGATATCCAAGGCTAGATGGAAGATTTGGGGCAAGATCTGTTGCCTGGCTGGCCACAAATACTGCTGTGGAACTTACTGAGCATTTAATCTTGCAAGACTGAAAGCCAAGAATTCATCTTCAGCATCAGCTGCGTGAGCACTGACAGATCTCTTCCCCCACTAGCCTTCTGCTTCTGCCACCTCCCCCTGGCCTCTGGCTCTCTGCACATTGCACCCCCACAATCATGTGAAAAATGTGGTCTGACCTCCGCTCCAGTTGCTGGGGGAGGCTGTGTTAATTGGCCTTCCCATCCCCAAAACACTTGACAAGGTTGCGGCTCCATTTGCCTTCTGCAGCTACAGAAATCACAGCTAGTCAGCAGGGAAGAGCAGAGAGGCTGCCGAGCATGTCCAGTCCATCATTGGTGAGCCATCCCAAGCCACATGGCAAGTATAGATGGACCACCTATCCTAGGGGTAGCCAAACAGTGGCTCTCCAGATGTCCATGGACTACAATTACTATGAGTCCCTGCTGGTAGTCCATGGACATCTGGAGAGTCACTGTTTGGCCACCCCTATCCTAGGCACAGGAGTAGCTCAGGGCTGCTTACAAACAGCTACTCACCATTCAACATCCTGCCAGTGTTAATGTCAGCACGGTTTAGTCGTATACTACTTGGCTTTTCTCCCCCATTTTTTTCTGGGTTATCTGCCATCCTTCCCCTCCGGCTCCTGTTCTGCCCTGTGTCATGTTGGCCGCAACCTCCCTCTGTCCACCTGCCCACTCTGCTTGCAGAAAGACCGAACCTGTTTGCCAAGCCTGGAGAGAAAGGGGTGGAGATAGCTGAGGCTTTGTTCTATGGGCTTTAAACTGTAATCCTTCCATTGTGACTGGTAAGCCTCCTTGGATCTCATCCGAAGCTAAGCAGGGTCAGCCCTGGTTAGTATCTGTATGGGAGACCACTGAGTCATAATACAGAGTCAGGCAATGGTCAACCACCTCCGAACGTCTCTTGCCTTAAAACCCCCATAAGGTTGCGCACGGTCGGCTGCAACTTGACAGCAAAAAATAAAATAAAAAGGCTGCTTTAATCCACAATCACTGTTTATGCACCGGCTGGAGTTTTAGTCATGGCAGGTTGCCCCACCTCTTCCTGCACCCACACGGGGGAGCATTTGGCCTGGTGCGCCTCAACCGCCCCCGATCTGTGCTCCTGCATGGGAGCTGAGGCACTGAAGTTCCCAGTGTGTAAATGGTTAATGAAAGGCAAGACAGAAATATCTGTCCATATCTAAAAAATACATTTCTTGATGACCTCGTCAACGCAGAAGAAGGGTTCTCTTACTGCTCCTGAATGCCCTCTTTCCTCTGGGAAATGCTGGAAATAACTGAATTTAGTCCATTTGTGTGCTGGGTATTTTACCAGCAGAGAAACATTTGCTGTTAACCTCTGCCTTCTCACCTGTGCCTTCTCACTGTTCTACAAGCAGGTGGAACCTTTCTCTTGAACGACGGCAGCATGTGTGGAGCCCTGTCTGGGCATCTTGGCCTTGCTAGATGCCCCCGGGAACTTCAACTTGGGCAGCAGCTCTCTGAAGCCTCAGCTCAGGCAGCAGCCCTGGATTAATCATTAAGCAAAATAAGTGCTTGGGGCACCACAAGTTCCCTCCCCAACTATCACACCCTTAACTCTTCTCCTTGTCAAGTTGGGTCCTTGTCCTGATTTGTTTGTTTGTTTTTGTCCTAAGCATGGACAGCGTGACATACTGTTAGATTAGGATGTGGGAGACCCAGGTTCAAATCCCTCTTCTGCCACAGAAGTCTGCTGGGAGGACCTTGGACCAGTCACACACTCTCAGCCTAACCTACTTGTGAAAATAACAGGGAGGAGAGGAGAATGGTTCATTGTTTGATATGTCATAAGGCACCTTGAGCCCTTAGGGAAGAGTGGCATATACATTAGAAAATGAATGAATGAACGAACGAACGAACAAATTAATGAACGAACAAATGAACAGTTTAAGGTGCTTTGGTCCACACTGAGAAGTCAATACATGAAGTCAATAAATAATATTTTCCCCAACACTGAGTGGCCTAGCAAAACATTCACTGAGCATGAGGTAAGAGGGCTTTGGAAGGAGAGGCCCTTGCTTGATTTCCAGCCCATCTCTCTTGAACAATAGTCCTCACTTTTTCTCCCCACAAGGCATGAAACTACTGGCCAATCCAGCGATGGCTGGAAGCAAAGGATGCCAAAATTTACGCACCTCATTAGGAGAGCTGCCTTAATTTCCCACTAGGTGGAATTGCTTTTTTATATCTAAGTTGCCAGAAAGCTGGCTAGGTTGCCAACACCACAGCTGTAAACACCAAGGCTCCATCCAGCCAACAGAAGAGCGTAAATCCTAAGGGATTAATCTGTTATAATTAGACAATGTGGGATGATCTCGGAGCAAGACTAGCGGCAGCAGAAAGGAAGGGAACCTGGCCAGCAATGACTGCACTGGGTCTAGTGAAGGAGAATTCTCTCCAAGTGCCAAATAGCTTCAGAGAAGAAATGGCATCTCTTCCTGAAGAAACCCACAGAGCTCAAATAAAAGGGGAACGGAAACCAAAAGGGCAACAGCCCTGGCTAAAGTTAGAATCCTGGAACATACAAAAGACTCTTAAGTGCATTGTTTTCATGGGGTTTGAAGATACTTTGGCAGATGTTCCTCAGGAAAATAAGGGGCGATTCAACTAGCGCAAAGGCTGAAGTTAGCGGTCAAGTAGAGAAGGAAATGGCTTGGTATTTCTTTTCTAGAAAAAGAGGATCCGTGGCTCAGGTCTGACCAGAAACAAACCATTCCTCTGGTCTGGAAGCCCTTCTTCAACACACACACACACACACACCGGTTTGTGAGGGGGAGACATGTGGTGCTTTCATCTGTTCTTTCTCAACATACGGTGGGCTGAAGCCAGGGCATAGAGAACTAACGCTATACCCGAGCCACACCTAAATGATGTCCTGACTTTGTCTCTAAATTAGTTTGCTGAACTGCCATTTGGATCTAGGGTTGCCAATGACAACTTAGGAAATTCCTGGAGCTTCAAGGGCCGTTTTGGGGGAGCCTGGAATTTAGGGAGAGGAACAAGCTTGGCAGGGATGTGATGCCATAGATTTCACTCTCCAAAGTTGCCCTTTTCTCCAGAGACCTGACCTCCATGGTCTGAAGATCCACTGTAATTCCAGAAGAATTCCAGGCCCCTCTGGGAGGCCCTTGGATCCCCTTACCTTATTTTTGTCCCAAGACTGTGGCTAACACTTGCAAATAGAATCATACATCCATAGATTTGGAAGGGGGCATACAGGCTATCTAGTCCAGCCCCCTGCTCAATGCAGGATCAGCCTAAAACATCCAGGATAAGTATTTGTCCAGCTGCTGCTTGAAGACTGCCAGTGAGAAAGAGCTCATCACCTCTTTAGGTAGTTGATTCCACTGCTGAACTACTCTGACTTTGAGAAAAAATGTTCCTGATATCTAGCCAATATTCTTCTCCACATAGTTTTAAACCCATTGTTCTGGGTCCTATCCTCTGCTGACAACAGGAAGCCCTTCTCTAAGTGGCAACCTTTCAACTACGTAAAGGCAGCAATATTCAATTATATTAGCCTGCTGTCAGGAGTTCAACTTTCTCACATGTGAGTACATGCAGTCCAAAACAACCAGGGGTGAATGGGAAGGTGGAATGTACCTTGCAGGAAGAGACTGTGAGTTTATAGACTTTGACATCCTAAGAAAATGAAGGCAAGATGCAATAATATAGTATAGCCCTTATATGTTAACACAGTTGGTTTTGACAAGCCCAGAGCTAAAGCCCAAGGGGAAAATGCTAAATGCAATTAGAATTCAAGCAGGCTGGTGGCATTTGCATCATTCAGTGTACTGGCCCAATAGCAAACTGCATCTGGGGGAAATAGTGGGAAGAATCACAGGAGGCTGATGTGGCAGTGCAGATTTTTAATAACCTGAAAAGCATAAAGGGAATTTATGGAAAGGGAGGTTGCTGACCTTGTCACTTACCCAATCATCTCCATCAAGCAGACAGAGACCCATGTCCAGGCCCATATTTAAAGACATCAGTTGTAGGGAGTGTAATATTTTTCCTGCTCCCAAGGTTTTCTTGTCTGCTGGTTGTGAAAGGCTCCACCCAGTGACCCACACGGCCCTTTCAGACTCTAATATCCTGTGATTACATGGCTGAGGCAGAGCATGAGGGAGATGCAGAAAAGCAACACCCGATCTTCAGATTTGATGAAATGATGACCCATAATTAGGTGCCTGATTGGGAGTGGAGTTCTTGACGCTTACTCTAATAGCTGCACAGGCCAGGGCAGAGCAGAGGAGCGCCCTGATCAAAGTCCTTTTCAGAGCCGATTTACAACTGAAATCAGATCGCAGAATCCAAGCAATGCCTCCATCAAGGCAAAATGCCAAAACATCTAAAATGGTAATCCACTATAGTGTTTGCTTAAAGTAAAATTAAAATATATCCTCTCCCCACATTATTCATCATTTCTTTACAATCAAATTGTTATTAGGCTACAGTAAAATATTTATTCCCCTGATAACGGTATCAAAACAATTACTGAGTCAAAAGGGAAACAAAATTATCTATGATGTATAAATTATTTAGAAGACAGTCTCTTGCCATCCTGAGTAATTTTTTCACCAGTACTGTGCCACTTAGAGTAAATACATATTTTGTTTCTGTAATTAATTTACCTGGAATTGTTAAATAAAGAAACCTACCACGGCTTTTTGTTTTCAAAGAATACACAAATCAATGCTAAATCAACATGATATTCCGGCTACTGAGAAAGCAAGCACACACACACAAATAAAAGCCACACCAAATCCTACCCCTGTACAGCTTGAAAATCAGATGCTGTTCCTCTTTATTCAGACTCTGGACAAGCGTCTTGTTTGTTGGTGATGCCGGCATCCGTCCGTCCCTCTTCTTCCCCTACCTATCCAAGGGGGAAAAAAGAGGTGGCTGATTTTGCCCATTATAAATCCCTTCTCTCTTTCTTATGTAGCATTTACCTGGCAAAGGAGCTCCACCAAAACACCCTAATCCTAGGAATCCTCTACAAAGCCTTCCCAGATAGCTCCTCCCTTCACATTCCATTATCAATGTCTAAATTCTCACTAATACACCATATCCGGCCTGTACTCCAACAACTCAGCTGGCTCCCAAATTCCGGAATAGGCTTAAAGTTTTGGTACTTACCTTCAAGGCCATACACAGTCTAGGCCCAATGTACCTGAGAGACCGTCTCTCTACCTATACCCCCAAAAGAGCCCTACGCTCTGCCACCTCCAACTGGCTGGTGATCCCTGGCCCCGAAGAAGCATGTCAGACCTCAACAAGGGCCAGAGACTTCTCTGTCCTGGCCCCCAACTGGTGGAACAAGCTCCCTGTAGAGATCAGGCCCTGCCCGAACTCCCACAATTGTACAGGGCCTGTAAGAGGGAGCTCTTCCACCAGGCATTTTCCCCATCTCTAGAGCTGCCAGACTCCAGGTGATGGTTGGAGATCTTTTACTATTACAATAAGGTGCCCATCCGTCCTGCTTCTCGGGGGACCTCCCCGCCTCCAGGCCAATTGCCCTGCGTCCCACCACATTCTGCAAATGTCCCGCGATAACACCCGGCCCATCACGAGGTGAGGCAGCACGGGGCAAAGGGGGCAGGGCAAGGCAAGGCAAGGCGGTGCAGGCCGAGGCACGGTGGCCAGCCCTAGGGAGACGGAGGCGGCTGCCTCCCCCCACTCCCCGCTTTGGTCCATCCACCCAGCCAGTCGGCCAGAAAGGATGCCGCTTATCTATCCCCCTCCTGCATTCCTCCTTGATCATGTCCTCCCCAAAGGCTTGGCTGTCACTATCTCCTCCACCATCCCCCCCCCTTCACCATCCTCATTCTATCCTATGGCTCCTTCCCAACAACATTTAAATATGTCACTGTTTTCCCCATTCTCAGAAAGGCATCCTTTGATGCAGACCCAACTGCTGCCCAGTTTCTCTTCTACCATTTACCTGCTAGTTATTCCTATTGCCTCGACTTTTCCCCATCCAAATTCCTTGTGGACCCATCACATTCCGGCTTCTGCCATCTGCATTGCACTGAAAGTGCCTTCGCTGGAATCACTGATGATCTTCTCCCTGCCAAAATCTAAAGGCTTCTGTCCTCCGCTTCTTTGACCTCTCTGCTGCCTTTGATTCAAATGATCATTCTTTTCTGCTTCCAGGATTCTGTTCTCAGTTGGTTCCTTTCCTACCACTCTAATTGCACCAATCAATATTCCTGCCTTTGCTTTCTCTCTTTCTGCTGGCATACCTCAGGGATCTGTCCTTAGCTCTCTTCTACCCTTTCTCTGCTCAGTCTCTGGGGAGCCTCATCAAATCCCATGGCATTCATTACTTATTATATGCTGACTTAAATAGCTGTTTTTCTCCATCCCTGAATTCTGGGTGAGTTCTGAATGCCTGCATTCCTGGCGTTGTAAATTCTTGAATTTGCTGGAAATGATGCAGTAGTTCAATTTTAATTTTTATTGGAAGTAATTTAATGAATTGTTTTAACAAAGTTGGCTAGTTTTTATTGTTTTAAAATCTGGTGTTGATTGCCCTGAGTCGCTTTGAAGGACCAAATAAGTATTCTAAAGAAAGAACTAAGTCACATGTACTACTGCTAGTGTCTGGCTCACCCACAATACTTTCCGACTTGTCAGAAAACACCCACCCTACAAAGGAAAAAAAGGGGTGGTGTATCTCAGTAGTGGATTCAGCCTCCCTGTATTTCCCAGGAGGGATGCTGCCATGGTTGAGTGATGTTTTGCTCCATGATCCTGCTGTAAATGGAGCCCAGTATTCCCCCAGAATCGTAGCTTACCTAGTAATGGACTTATCATCATCCAGTCTGCCATGTTGGTCCTTCTAGGCAATAGTGATGAGGCAGAGTCTTGCACTCTCCATTTTAGGCACCGGGAGGCTCCAGAACAGGGGCAGGCAACACCCAATGTGTGAGCCAATAGCAGCACACCAGGCCATTTTGTTTGACACCCAGAGCTAGTTTTCCACCCAAGTAACCAAAGCCCTGGCAGCATTGCTGGGGGCTGGGGTTCAGGAAAAGCAACAGGCATGGTTTATGCCCATTATCACCTCCCACACATGCTTCATCTAAGAATCCTTCCTTTGTCTCCTCACCTTCTGCCATTTTGTTTGATGGGATGCCAACATTTTCACAAGTATATATGGTGTTAATTTTGGTACTCGGAGCAAAAATGTTGCACATCCATGTTCTATAGCAGGAGTAGTCAAACTGCGGCCCTCCAGATGTCCATGGACTCCCATGAGCTCATGGGAATTGTAGTCCATGAACATCTGGAGGGGCGCAGTTTGACTACCCCTGCTCTAGAGGGTAGTCAACAGAATATATGTTGACACTGGGATAGATGATGACTGTCATCTCCCAATAGTGTTATGAATCTACAGGTGGGTCCTGAAGATCTCCTGAAATTCCATCTGATCTTCAGATTACAGACAGGAGAAAACAGCTTTGGAACACAAAATCTATGGCATCCCATCCCTGGTTAGGTTCCTCCCCTTCTCAATCTGCCTTTCCCAGGCACTGTTTCCAGATCTCTAGTTCCTTTCCTGAGCTGTAAATCTTACCTTTCACCTGTGATGCTCTTCTGGTTCTAGAGGTGAGAGACAAACTGATTTCTGTCTCTACTCCTGCAAGACAGAATAATTATCATCTCCTGAGGCTTCTTTTGCTGAATCTGCCTCTAAATCCAGCTGCTTAGATGGGCATTCCTCCATTTCCTCATCCTCAGAGGAAGAGGCAACTGACTGACCCACAACGAATCATATTTCCATATACCCAGATAAGTTTTTTTGCAGTGAACATGGTTGACCATGCTCAAGAGCACCCACTTTCTCTGCCAGCAGTTCTTCTTCCCCCACCAGAGGAAGTTGGGACCTTCCCTAAGTGCACCAAACACTCCAAGCAACCTCTGGAAAATTCTCAGTATAAATCAGGTGACTTTTCAACAGGGACTTCAAGAGAGCTCAGGAAAACTAATCTAATTAGGAGGAGAAATCGGGAGGGATACTTGCAAGTTCACTAGAACTTGGTAGGAGGTCACTGACTGTCTCATGGAATGTTCCACATTACCTTTGTCTTCCTTGCTAAAAAAAACCATGCTCCTAACTCTCTGCAATATCCCTACTCTACATGCAGAATGCTGGCCACATTGCCCTTTGCAAGAATGCGTTGCCTGTGCTGCCCATGTTCATTTCTGGCCCTTTGTGCACAGCTAACTGATTAACAATAGCAGTGCAATTGCCTCACCTTGCTCAGATGTGTGTGGAGCAATTTCTAGGGAATAGCATTTAATAAGGGCCAGTGAGGAGGAAAGGCACTGCTAATAAAAAGCTGCAGGAGAACACAAGTGGCTCCAAGAGCATTTTCTTTCCTTCCTTAATTTCGAGCAACCGGCATTGTTTATTGAATCCCTAATATATTTTCATGCTGACGGGAAAGGGAGGGGGGGGCTTCTCCCAGATGCTCCAGCAGGTGAATTATTCCCTTTGTGTAGATCTGTGAGAAGAATTCAAGTTTGGTCTATTAATACTTCTTTGTGTTCTTACTTTCTTTCAGTCATGAGAACGGAAATGCCCACTCTCTTGAGTTCACAAACTAAGATCTGCTTCACACACATGATAGATAGATAGATAGATAGATAGATAGATAGATAGACAGACAGACAGACAGACAGACAGACAGACAGACAGACAGAGACAGAGACAGAGACAGAGACAGAGACAGAGACAGAGACAGAGACAGAGACAGAGACATAGAGAGAGAGATCACTCCTTGTGAAAGACACCCAGCCAGAGTGACAAGACCTTGACAGCTTAACACAAGGTATTGTTGTGACCATGGAGCAGGGGTAGTCAAACTGCGGCCCTCCAGATGTCCATGGACTACAATTACCATGAACCCCTGCTCATGGGAAATGTAGTCCATGGACATCTGGAGGGCCACATTTTGACTACCCCTGCCATGGAGAGAGGGGTGAAATAGGAATTCCAGTGACAGAATCCAGTCTGACTGGTATCTGGCCAGAGTCGGGTGGACTCTGTTCTCCATGATCTTAGAACATCCTTCCAGTCCTCTCAGCCTGGTCTTCCTCCTCAGAACAAATAAAGACCTCAAAACAAAGCAAAGTGCAGCCTTAAGAGAATTCCCTGCAACAAAAGAGGAACTGAGGTATTTTACCAATACGCCTCCAGTTCCCTTCTCGCCTTTGAAGGATCAGCTTTTCTGAGCTGCTTTACTCCTACTTTTCAGCTGAGTTAAGGTGCTTTATTTGTTGGAACTAATTAGCTAGCTTGTAATGCTGCGCACACATGCATGCACAAAAACACACATATAATCTCAACAAATGCATACAGAGCCAGTAAAATACAACAAACACAACACGGCATTTCACAATAAAACACCAACAGGCATAAGAATCCCAATTCTCTCATGACACAGGCAAAAGGCATTAATTCTGCCTTTGGCAAAAAAAAAAAAAGCTTTTTTCCTTCCCCTTCTCCCCATAACTTTGAATAGGATCCCTTCAGCTGCCAAATTACACCAGGGACCTCAAGAGGATCCTCTCCATTTGAAGAACCTGAGTTTCTCTTACCTGGCTGTCCCTTTATAGATCCCAGGTTCCAATCTCATGCTGATGCACCACAGACACTAGAAACTCCTGTGGCACATCTGGTTCCGAGCACCAAGCCAAAGAAAACACCCAGCAATTCCCTCACAGCTGACTGAATGTCTAATATCATGGCCAGTCTGTGGAAAATGGATGGTCTCTTCTTGAAATATTTTGGACTGACTGTTCCTGGTTACAGGTAGGCACTAATATGACCCATTAAAGCCAGGTGAATCTGAAGACCCTTGTCGATCTTTCTGTGCAAAATAAGTTTTAGTGAACTGTTATTCCCAAGTGGCACTTGGGGCTTTTCTGCATGCCATAAATTTAGCATCATACTCTGAAGACGCTATATTCCAGACACTCCGCATGGCGTCTCCAACCTCCAGCATCTGGCCAGCAAACTGCTTGCTGTATCTGCCATTTTAAAGTGGGAGTTGGTGAATCCCAAAAAGTGGATTCACCAACCTAAAAAGCACTTTCTCCCCATGGACAACCAGCAGGCCACCAGCCAAAGAAATGTATGGAGGCAAAGAAGCATTACCTCCACCTCCAATGTCCTGCGCTTGCACCCGCCTCCCTCTCCCTTCTTACAGTGGATGGGAAGTGCTTTTTAAAAATCGAGAACAGCTTGAAGCAACGAATAGGCAGACAAGCATGCAGGCGATGCCAGAAATAAAAGTATTATTTTCCAAAGTTGTGACACAAAGCATGCCTCTCTAAAGTCTGCCCCCCCCAAATCAGGATCGAGATTAATGTTTAAAAGTATCTAAAAACTCATGATTCCATAAGGGCTGACATTCAAAAAGCACTGTGCATCTATGCATAGGCATTTAAACGGAGAAGTATGAATTAAAAAAAAATATTAGCAGGCATCGCAAGACCTTTAAAACATGGAAAAAAGGGGCTGGCTGCCTGGCTTGATTGATAGGTGGAAAAGAGTTGTGTATAAATCACTCTTCCACCATTTTCAGCAGCAGCTGTAGAGGGTGAGAAGCACGAAAAGATGGCAGACAAGAGTGAGACACCAAAAAAGTGAGATGTGGCCTGGAGGCGCAATAATGTTTAGCACTACACCATTCAGCTGGCGTAACACTATTTTTACCAATGTGCGGAAATGCCCTTTCTTTTCCATGAGCCATGGCCAAATCTGTTTTGAGCTGATCATATCATAGCATTTCTCAGCTGTGGTGAAGCTGAGAAGAGCCTGAGACAAACCTTCAGTGCTACATGGAAAACATATTGTTGCCAGAGGTTTAAGATGTAACCTTTGTGCCCATCATTTCCCACAGATTCAGTATCTGAACAGCTTCATGTATAGATGCCAGCCTACAAATGGGATTTGGGGGTCCCCTCAAATTACAGCTCATCTCCAGATTAAACAGATCAGTCCCCCTGAAGAAAATGGATGCTTTGAAGGGTGGACTCTATGGCCTTGTATTCCACTGAGGTTTCTGTCCTCCATAAGCTCCACCCCCAAATCGTCAAAAGTTTCCCAATTTGGATCTGCCAAACTTTCCAGCATGGTGTAGTGATTAAGAGCAGCAGACTCTAATCTGGAGAACTGGGTTTCATTTTGCACCCCTCCACATGCAGCCAGCTGGGTGACCTTGGGCTAGTCACAATTCTCTTTGGGCTGTTCTTGCAGTTCAGTTTCAGCCTCACCTAACTCACAGGGTGTCTGTTTTGGGGTGAGGAAGGGAAAGTTGTTTGTCATCTGCTCTGGGACTCCAAGTAGTGAAAAGCAGGGTATAAAAACCCACCTCTTCTATGCCCCATCGGGGGCCAGCAAAGCCTGGCAACCCTAGCTTCACCCCTACAAACCTGTCACAACTGCCTGATTAGAATATCCTGAGCTTAGTAGCAAGATTCTATGAGCATTGATTTCAACTGATTTAGAAGAGTTTAACTCTGTTTAGGATTCCACTGCGTCTTGTGGAGCCCTCAGCATACTGCTGAGAACTGCTCATAAAAACATTCTCTGGTTTAATCCTGTAAAAGAAATGCTCGTGTTTGTTGGTGTGATGCAAGTTGGGCTGTTTCTAGTGAGTCATTTCTGGGGGTGGGAAAAGTCACTAACCATTGAACACATTCGACTTCCAGTTGGCATTTGAGTCAGGAGCAGACTGCTGCTTTCCGTTTCAAGAGATTAAAAAAAAAATTCTATATTATTCCAGACACCTGTTTTCTTTCTTTCTTTACCATTCCTTTGCTCTCTTTTGAGAGAGAAAAGCCTCTTTTGAATGTTTCTTGCTTTGTTTGTTGAGCTTCCATTTTAAAATGGCTTGGTGAACGAGAAACGCACTGGTCAAGTCTCCCTTTCTAATCTGGAACAGCAGTTTGAAAACTATTCTGTTCCATCCGGTGTCAAGGATAGTTTTGTAAGATACAACAGCTTCACAAAGCCAATAATGTTGTGTTTCTTATCAACGTTTACAGTGGCAACAGAGTATTTAATTTAAAAATGAGATGATGCAGTCTTTCTTATATAAGATGATTCATTGGCTATGACCAATGACACACATACATCACAAGACGCTTAACATTTCTATCTGAGCCTTCCAACATTTTTTTTTAATTTAGAGTATCCTCTTTGTTGAAGCGTCAACCTACAGTGCAAATGTCTTTGTGAAACCTCCCTGCTTGCTAGTCACAAGAACGTGCAAGTCAAAGGTTGTAATTGCTGGTTCGGTGTTAATCAGGTCATGTTTATTTAGTACGAAAAAGGTCATCCAAGCTGTTACCAACAAAACATACCAACAACAGCTGTTACTTATAATGGTTTGATTGCTAGATAGAAGAATGCTGGTTTATTATTTTATAAAAAGAAATAGAGGAAGAATGGTAAGACGAAATTCTGAGTAGGGAGTGGAGATTCAGTGCTTTTCCCACACCATAAATTTAGCGTGGTATTTAGCTATATTCCAGGCACTCCTCATGAGATCACCAACTTCCCTCGTCTAGCCAGCAGACTTCACGCTAAATCTGCCATTTTAAAGCGTAAGTTGGTGAATCCAAAAAGGGGATTCACCAACCTAAAAAGCAGACAACCAGCACACTATATGCCAAAGAGATGTATGGAGGTGAAGAAGCACTATCTCTGCCTCCAGTGTCCTGCCCTTGCACCCACCTCCCTTCACCCAGGGACAGGAGTTTTTTTTTAAAGCAAACTGGAGCAGCAAGTAGGCATGCAAGCATGCAGGCAAAGCCAAAAATATTTTTTGCCAAAGTTGTCACATATAGCATGCCTCTAAAGTTTCCCCGCCCCCCCCCCAAAATCAGGAACCAGATTAATTTTTTTAAGATTCAAGACTCGTGATTCCATAAGGTGTGATGTTATAAAAAGCACTATGCATCTATGATTAGATGCATAGGCATTTACACGGAGAACTATTAAAAAAAAAAATTGTCGGGCATTCCGGGACCCTTAAAAAAAGGAGAAAGGGGATTGGCTGCCTGGCTTGATTGACAGGCGAAAGAGAATCACGGATAAACAATGTTGCTCTCTTCCAGCAGTGCTTCCAGCAGACTACCGCAAGATGGCAAGAAGGTGAAGAATGGCTGGAGGCACTGTAATATTTAGCACTATGCCATTCAACTGGTATAATGCTATTTTTTCAACATGCAGAAATGACCAGAGTTTGCATGACAGAAATAATGTCCATGGGTACCTTGACTCAAGAGGAGTCAACAAGAACTACAAGATAGGAAGTTAATGTCTAGCTTGTCATTGGAAGGGGAATCTAAACTACAGGACGATCCCAGTTCATTCAGATTTCTAAAGGGGGCGGACATTCAGTTCAGACCATGGGATGGTTTTTAAGACACTTTTATAACATGGAATATATTTTAATACAATTACTGAAGACATATTAAAGGCAACAGCTAAATAGGAAGGAAGACTTAAAACAAATACCATGTAGACGTAAAAGAACCATCCATATTTCAGATTTGGGAAAAAGAACTCCAAGTGGGATGAAGTAGGACTCCTTGAGTCACAAATACAACCCAACATTTGAAGGTATCTGCAGCCCTACTCTGTTGCCATATCAAGATCCAGATAGGATTCTATTCTTGGCATAGTTGTAGAAGACATGTGCAGCTTTCTTCATATAAAATTTGGGTTTTGTGTTCCTGGGAGCTTCTGCTTCCCCATGGCAACCCTGGCTCCCCACCAATCTCATTTCTCTAAAAAAGGTAAAGGTATCCCCGGTGCAAGCACCGGGTCATGTCTGACCCTTGGGGTGACGCCCTCTAGCATTTTCATGGCAGACTCAATACGGGGTGGTTTGCCAGTGCCTTCTCCAGTCATTACCGTTTACCCCCCAGCAAGCTGGGTACTCATTTTACCATCCTCGGAAGGATGGAAGGCTGAGTCAACCTTAAGCCGGCTGCTGGGATTGAACTCCCAGCCTCATGGGCAGAGCTTTCAGACTGCATGTCTGCTGCCTTACCACTCTGCGCCACAAGAGGCTCTTCTCATTTCTCTAGTGATGTGCTAAAAAAAAAAGTTGTTCTCCATCAAGATCCTCATTGCTGTGAACAGGAGCTCTGCTGTTGTCAAGGCTCTGAATCATCAACAATTGGCAGGGCATCCTAAGCAGAGTTGCAGCCTTCAAAGGCCATTGTCTTCAACAGACTTAAAAGGTCATAACTCTGCTTAGGATCATGCTTTCAGAAACCAAAGCAAAAACAAGCACACTGCTGGTTAATGAGCACCGGGAAGAAAAGGCATCAAGAAGCACCTCTCAGGGCTTAAGTGGTCTTAATTATTCTGAAGGATGCTCCA
Source organism: Paroedura picta (assembly GCF_049243985.1). Taxonomy (NCBI): domain Eukaryota; kingdom Metazoa; phylum Chordata; class Lepidosauria; order Squamata; family Gekkonidae; genus Paroedura; species Paroedura picta. The sequence goes on from NC_135380.1 coordinate 26,917,097, forward strand.
AAAACTTGCAGAGAAGCAAAACCACCTGAATCATGCTCTGGCTCCCACCTCCCTTCCCTGCCTGATGCCTGGATAGCAACAACAAGCTAGGACTTGGACAAATTGAAAGAGGAAGATTCTGCCTAATGAAAGGAGCAAGCCTTAGATAGGCAGACATGAAAACTTCAATGGAAGGCTTGAAAAAAACCCTGGGTTCATGGGGGAGACCCTGCTGCAGCCTAGGCTGGGCACTTTGCCCCATGTGACTGCTACAATAGCATTTCACCTCTCTGTGGAGATTTCCGCACCCGTTGAATGTAGCATCATGCCAGTCGAATGTAGGCATTATATTCTGCCCCCTTCATAGGACATTGCCCATATCCAGCGTCTGGCCAGCTGACAGCTCGCTACATCCTCCATTTTAAAGTGCTTCTTTGGGAATCACATAAAGTGGAGTCACCAACCTAAAAAGCGCTAGCTTACAGAGAACAGCCAGCAGGCAACCAGCAGAAAGCTCAAACACTCTAGAGTCATCTGTATCATCCCGCCCTCACACACCTTCCTGCGGACAGGAATTTCTTTTTAAAGACGGCAACGTTCCTGGAGCAACAAAGCGATGCCATAAATAAAAGGACCTTTAAATTGCTTCATAAACATAGGAAGGGGATTGGTTGCCTAGATTGATTGACAGGTGGAAGTGTGATGTGTATAAGGCGTGTTGCTCTCTTCCACCTTTTCCAGCAGCAGATGAGGAGGGTAAGATGCATGAAAAGACGGTAGACAAAGGCAAGACAAAAAAGATGAGGAGGGCCAGGGAGGCACAATACAATTTTGCGCTTTGCCATTCCACGGGTGTGACGCTATTTTAGCTAATGTGCGGAAATGCCCTTTTTTTGCCTTCCAATCTGTGTTCATTGATTGGGCCCTTCCTCTTTGTCTTCCTGGTCAGCCTTGATAGAGTGCTGTCTGTGGCTTGCGTGATTTGTAGCACCAATACAGTGGAAGCCACTCTAAGCCCTCGGAGGCTGTCAGGGCAGCTCAGAAGATTTATAAAACAAACACAAGTCCAACAGTCCTCCATTTTCAAACTGACCAACATTCCCCTCAGCATCTCTTCCAGCTCAGGCCCCCACAGTGCCCATAAATTCCACCTGACCACCTTAGTTGAGTGATCTCTCTTGGCAGTACGGTCTGGAATCTATCTGCAGTGCTCGTTGGAATCCATGATTTTTCCATCTGGCCACATTGATCATGTATTAGCGCTCTCTCTCTCCCCCTCTCAATCTCTCTTTTACCTCAGGGTAGTGTTTTTAGTTCTCCTCTCCTGCATTTTCTTATAATATCAATCCTATGAAGCACGCAAGATTGAAAAACACCAGCTGGTTCAAGACAATCCTGTACACTTCAGAACAGATTGATGATATGAATTCAGATCTCCTGTTTCCTAGCATGATCGTCTAACCCAGGGCCTCTCAACCAGTGTGCTATGGCACGCCAGTGTGCTGTGGGAGCCTACAAGGTGTTCCATAGCATGGGGAGATTATTTTTAATTATTAAAGGTTTACCCCTCATATGGGCAAGTGAACTGCTCCCTTTTCAAAGTGGCTAATGATGAGCCTGAAGTGGGGGTGGGTGGGAAGGGGAGGTGCCCCTACCATTCACACCTTTGCCAACCATCGAGTCAACCTGTGTTGGTGGCAGCTCAAGGAGCAAGGTGAGTGTTTTTGTTTTAACTAGGGGGGTGTCAGAGGGGCCAGGTGCTGGGCCACAGAAGGCCCCTGGCAAGCTCCAGGGCTTGTGGGGAGAGGGGGAAGAGCAGCAGAAGCAAATAACACGGGAAACCACATACAAAAATGAAACTAACTTTGCATTTAACAAGCATTTTATTTCATTAGTGATATGTTTAGAGTTGTGTGTGACAGAGAATCACCCGTCAACATGGTTTTCTTTCTCTGCTATGTTGAATCTTAGCTGTGGATCAGTTTGTAGTTCTTTGAGATCCCCAGGCCCCACCTGGAAGCTGGTAACCCTAGCAATGCGGGTCACTTCTGGTGACATGTCACTTCCCGGGGGTGTGCAAGGGAGGCATGGCCAGCTGACATCACTCCATGATTAGGAGGTTGAAAAGGGCTGCCCTAACCCTTAATGCCACACTGGCTCTCAATACGCCTATCACTGCTTGAGAAGATCAGAGTCAGTCACTTCTCTCTGCTCAGGCGCCAGCTTGGTGTAGTGATTAAGAGCAGCAGCTTCTAATCTGGTGAGCCTGGTTTGATTCCCCTCTCCTCCACATGCAGCCTGCTGGGTGACCTTGGGTCAGTCACAGCCCTGATAGTGCTGTTCTGATATCAGGGTTCTGTCAACCTCACCTACCTCACAGGGTGCCTATTGTGAGGAGAGGAAGGGAAGGTGAATGTAAGCCGATTTGATGCTACTTTGGGTAGAGGCTTTGAGGCACCTTCTTCTTTTTAAGATCTAGATCCCACAGGAAGAATGAGGTGGTGTCATAATTAGAATGATGGATTGGGACTGGGAAGACCCCGCTTCAAATCCCCACTTAGTCATGAGGCTTACAAGGCAATCACTGGCCAGTTACTCACTTTCAGACTAACCTGCATCACAGGGTAACATGTTGTGACAACAAAGTGGAGTGCCATTTATGGCACCAACCTTACAGGGAAAATGGAATGTGAGTGTTGCACTTGTGATTCTGCTAAGCAGGATGTCCAAGGCAGGATCAAAGCAGGCAATGTAATTGACCAATGCGCTGCTAGATCCCAGCTGCAGGATCCAGTCAGTTTAAACTGATACTGACCAATAGTGTGCTCTAGCAGGAAGCCCCATTGTTTGTAATTGTATATAAGTTGAGGGTTTTCAGGGAGTTCTCTGTTCAGTTTCGCCCCTTGTACCACCATGCTGAGATCACAGTAAAGAGCTCATTGAACTCCCAGTGGTCCTAGCTTCCTTGAACCCACAGATTTAACAGTGAGGGTTCCCCCTCCAATGACAGATGCCAGTTCTAAACCCACATTTTTTTCTCCATCTATTGTACTATGATATGCTCCACCCCTCCACCCACCCACCACCGCTTCAGTAGAAGATCTGTCCTCCCCAAGGAACTGAACTTTATTGAATGCTAACTCTGTTCAGCGGTTGAAGAAGCTGCTTGTGATCCTCTCATTAAACTCATCCATCCAAAAATGGAGGCCAATTAGAAATACAGCCTTGATGGATTAGAGAAAGGGTCAAAGGATACAACTAAGCCTGCCAAGCAACTTCCCTGAATGTGAATGTGGTTATCCAGGAAGGATGACATGAGATAATCCACAGAGAATGCCGGATGGTGATGTTCCTGGCTTTACTGGCCCAAGACCAACGGCCAAGGGAGGGGCCATGGCTCAGTGGAAGAGCCTCTGCTTTGCATGCAGAAGGTCCTGGGTTCAGCACCCATAGTCTCCATTTAAAAGGACCTGGCAGCAGGTGAGAGTCCTTCATAGTGAAGGGGGTTGGACTAGATGACTCAGGAGATCCCTTCCAACTCTATTATTCTATGATTCTAGGTAATGTGGAAGACTTCTTCTTGAGACCCTAGAGAGCCATTTATGCCAATAAAGGTACTCTGAATCTGAACCCTAGAGAACCACTGCTAGTGTGAGTAGAGAATATGGACACTGGTCAATCGACAGTCTGATTTAGAGTAAGGCAGCTTCATGAGAATTCCTGTCAAGTCAGTCAAGTCTTTATTATTACGGTACTGGACTAGTAGTCAAATTACAAGATATTCCTGTGTCCCTGGAGCATTAAGGGTGTCTGTGTTTTGGCTGTGGCTTCCAGCTCCCTGTCATGCCAAGTTCACAGTTCTCTCACTGTGGTATTTTCCTTTGTCTATTTGAAAAGGAAGCAGAGCCCCGCGTTGGCAGTGAGAAAACCTTCCCTCTGGCCATTTCCAGGCCGTGACCTTTAACCACTATGCACCACTTTCTTTTCATTTTTGATTGTTCTTCCTCTTGATTTAATCCATTGCTAATTTATTGCCACAATTATATTAGCAAACCATAGTGCAGGACACAGGAATCCCTTGAAGGTTGCTAATTGCAACTGGAACAATGCCGCGCAAGAAGTTAATTGAGAGAAAAGCAGTGGTGCCTAAAAACCACAGGAGAAAAAAGGGAAGCTCTGCAAATTAGAAGAACATCTGTAGGGCCCCAATGTAGAGATTCCCAACCACCAGCACCAGCTTATCAGTGGCTGTTTTGTAAGGCAGGACATGGACAGGAACGGAACTGGCAATTGGTCGTGATATATATGTATGTATGTATGTATGTATGTATGTATGTATGTGTGTATGTGTATGTGTATGTGTATGTGTATGTGTATGTGTATGTGTATGTGTATGTGTATGTGTATATATATAATCACTGACATAGTAAAGTCAAGCTTGAAGTATGTTTTCATGGCTAGCATTTTTATGATTTATTAATTTTAATGATAGTTTTTATGTTGGCTTTATGGTTTTATCTTATTTTACTGTGTGAACCACCTTAAGCAGATTGCCAGAGAGGCGACGTTTAAATTTTCTGAATAAATTTAGGAATAGGTAGCATTTAATTCAAAGTCAGACAATGTTGCATTCACACATCACTGGATATTACACTATCACTGCTTCATTGCAATTGTTCACCTCCTGGTCTAGATTGTCCTCTCCGTACAGGAAAATCCTGCTGTAAATTATTGCTATTATGCAATAGGTGTGCAATATCCAAGGAGGGGTGGCTGATATTGCCTTTCCAAGTTTCTTTCCAGCAACAACTCGTGTCCAGTTGCTTCTAAGTACCTTGATAAATGTGGGCTATAATATGAATGTTCGTGTCTTTATCCTTGTCCTGCATTTGGGGATAGATTTCTGCTTTTGTTATTCTGGTCAGAAAACATTTGCATTACTGGTTGAACCTTCAAGGTGAACCTGTAAGGTTGGAGTTATTTTCGATGCATCATCAGGAAACGTTTTTGTCATTATAGTGTATGATATCCATGTAAAAGGGAATAACTAGAAACACTATATGTGGGGATGGGCACAAACTGAGAAAATGTGGTGTGTTTTGTGGTTCATGGCATGCCCCATTCAGAAATGACAAAGCCAGTTCAGTCTATGAGGTTTGTGGGGAAGTGTAATGGCCCCCAAGCATGCTAGATGCACCTAACTCATAACGAATCTCTGGCTAACTCTCTTCAACTTGCCCTCCAGGGTGTAAATTGCACGGAGCTTTTATTCCAACCCCAGATCGATTCAGTCCCTGCCCTCTACACAGAATGCGAGAGAGTGCATTCTGAGGAAATGACTACCTCTCAGATCTTGTGTGAGTTTGGTGTCTCTAGCTGACACAGGGTCTGTTACAGACACTCCTGAACTTCCTGAATGTCCCCTCACATCTTGACAGGCACAGATTCAGGTACGTATCGATTGGATCCTAGGCAAGTTAGAGACATCAAAATTGGAGGACATGTAGAGGAGCATCTAGGGGAGGGTTCCTGCGAGTGTGATATCTCTAGTTTGCCCAGGGTCCATTCTATATACCCCTGAACCTCCTGAATCTGTACCTGTCAGACACGCAGTCATTTTGACTGGTGCAGGTTCCGGAGTGTATAGAACAGATTCTGTGTATGCTAAAGACATCAAAGTTGCAGATGGCCTATTCTGAGGGCCATTCCGCACAAGGACCAATGTTGCCAATTGCTTTCACAAAGTGGAAACGCTATTTTAAATAGTGGAATCTCGGCGTTCCGCATACCTTCATTTGTAGTGGAATCCAGTAGCATTTCATTCGTTCCCCACAGGTTTCCGGTCGCAGGAATCGCTAGAAAGGAAGCGATTTTTTTCTGTGCTTGTTCCCGCCCCTGGCCATCAATCAAATAGAACAGCCAATGGGCAGTTGTTATCATGCTCGCGAAATCCCCTTTCCCTTTAAGCACAGGTTTTTAAAAAAATCACACAGTTGCAACGAATATGCATTGATTCATTGCAACGGAGAGACCCATCTAGCTGGCATGTGAGCTGGCGATTCATCGTTACTACCCCGAGTGGGAAACCCCCCCCCTCACGGGCGCAATTTTTGGCCGAAATTAAAGGGAACTGGCGAACAGGGGGCTGTGTTGTGCTTGGGGACTCAGGGGAGCTTTAAAGCACTTCTGTGGAGGGACTGTAGCCGGAGAAGCCTCGCTGGGTGAATGAAGCCTCACTGGTTCGTTGCTTTCCCCGCTCCGAGTAAAAAAAAAATGGCGATCGCTTCGCCGGAAGTTCGGAGGAGAGAGCCAGGGGGAGGGACTTTGTTGCAACCGCTACATTGAGAACGCACAGGTCTTTTTCGCAAGTGTTGCAGGTTGTTGGCAAGAGTGTAGCGATTTTCTGAGGGTGAATCCACTTTTCCCGATTCCCCGAAAATCGCTACAATGAAGCCATTTTGGCGCTAGTGTTGCAGGAGTGTTGCAGATAGCTCACGACTTCATGCGTAATGCAGTTTTAGTGGCGAAAACAAAATGTAAGACTAGTGCTATATTAAAGTCATGCGGAATGGCCCTCAATGCTCCTCTAAGTGCTCTTCAAGTTGTTGCTTGAAAGTTCATGGAAAGTTCATGCCAGCTGACCTTTCACAAGCAGCCAAAATTTGTCAGGAACTTTCATTTGTTAGCCGATTCGAGCCCAGCCCTAGCAATGGGTTCAATCACAGTCCAATGTGCCAGGCATCCAGAATGTTATTCAAGAAAGTTCTGAAATTCTTGGTAGGTTTTGGTGACAAATATCAGTCCTAGAAACTAGGGATTTAAATTTCATATCTCACAAACTACTTTTAATTTCCCTTTCCCCCCCCCCCTTAATATTGTTTATAACTGAGTCTTTGTGTAACACTGCTGGTCCTCAGTAAGGGCAATGCCTGGATTTCTGGGGCCTACCCAGCACTCACTTGGCCCATTATGAGGGGATTACAGGCAAGAAGAAACCACACAGTAGGCATCATTAAAACAATTAAGAAATAGGTTTAATTTTAGTGCTATGTATGATGTGGTTGTTTCTTTGTTTTCCTTTTCTCTAGCCCTCTCAGTATTATAGAAGCAACATGATTGGAGAGCTGGGACCTGAGAAACTGTAACAGTCACAAAGCTGATTTCTTGTTTTATTAATTCAGACTTATAACACAGAACAGAAAGGCATTTAACTTTTAACTATGTTTGACAGGAACAGCACTCAACCCCTACCTGTCTTTGAAATACCTGAAGTCCCCAATTGACTCCCTTCCTAACTAATAGACCTTCTAACTCTTGTCTCACCGAAATACAACAACCCCCCACTCTGTCAGTTGGCCAGCATTTGAAAGTGATTGCATGGGGGGGGGGATTGAAACTGTCTGTCAGAGCATCTAATAACAAAAGAAGGCAAAGCCAGAAATGCAAGGCCAGTTTATTGGCAAGATAATTTCAAAATTTACCAATAAATCATGCTGTCAATAAACCTGCCTCGCCCCAAGAGTTTTGTTTTCTTTGCTTTGCTGTGCCACGTGCCTTTCTCTGGTGGCTGGATGTCCAATATTCACAATTTCACATGTCATTGGAACTGGAAATATAGCAGCAGATCACAACAGGACAGTCATTGATCTGTGAATGTCACCCTAGCCAGGCAAAAGGGCAGGACCCCTTGAAGAATCTAAGTGGGAGCTACATATACACATCTTCAGAGAATACATAATGAAATAATTTTCTGCATGCTGAAAGGGATAGCTAGCAGCAGGCTGAGAGATCATGGCTCAGTGGTAGGATGCTGACTCCTGAGTTCAACCCTCAATTAAAGGATCAGGTGTCAGGAGACCTCTACCTTAAAGAACAGCTGCCAGAAAACAATAAGTAGACTATACAAATCTTGATAAACCAGTTTTGTGTGGCTACAGGTTGACAAGGGGACACATTGCCTAACCAGAATATAAGCTTCTGGTGGGCAAAATGATGAACAGGCAGAGGTTACACATGATGATCAAGCTTCAAAGTATTGAGGCAGCAGCTCCCAAGACAATCCATAGGGACAGCAGAAAGGGGCTGAAATTCTTAGTCCTTATCATCCATGATGGTTAAATGAAAGCTAATACTGCTTTCCTTGAGTCAGATCTTTTCACCAAGCTTTTCATGAAGGGTTTGCCTTATCAACTTTTCCATGATGTTCTTTGATTTGATGGATAACCATCCTGAGCCTCGGGGGAGAGTGGTGTATAAATAAAATAAACAAAATGTTGTGATGCTTTTTAATTGTAAGCCAAGCAGGGCTTCAGAGAGACAACACAGAAACATTCTAAATAAATAAATAAATAATGGCCCTGTGTGTCTTTCTATCCAAGGATTGGTCAGTTGACTGCTGTGCTTGGAGAACATGCACATCTTTTCTCACTCACTCAGCCAGCAAACCCTAGTTGTGTATGGCTCTCAGTGCATGAAAACTTCAAATAATGTGGTTCTAAGAAACTTGGGGGGAGGGAGAAGAAAAAAATGATCCAGCAGGGATTCCCAACCAGGGTTCTAGGGAAGCCTAGGTTACACGAGAGCTCCCCAGGGTTACATGGCCTTTCCAAGAGGTTTGGATGGCTGCTGGCATCACTGGAGCCCTTTCCCCTGTTGCTCTACAGGCCTGGTCTCTTTCTCCACAATGAAAACGGTAAGTAATCGATCAATAGATTGGCTGGCTCCCACATCTTACTTCTGCTCCTGCTTCTCTGAATCGGCAGGTCACCATTTCCAGGGTTCCTCAAAGCTTGAAAAATATTCCAGGGGTTCCTCCATGGTCAAAAGTTTGGAAAAGGCTGTGTTATAGCAACCTAAGAAGCTGAGTTGAGCCCGGGTAGCTTCCAAGGATGGCCTATGTGTGTCTGAATAGCTGGTGATTCTCATCAGCAAACAGGTCTACGGAAGAAGCAGCTGCATCATCCTGACTACAAAGCCATGTGGACAATCTTATCAAACTCATCTATTCAGCCAACACAATCCTTCATAAATTAGCTAATAACCCTGGGCTGCCACCTCTAAAGCTTCCAATCCTTTTGTATCCCATTTATCCCCTGGGCCTGAGCACAGCCCCGAGATCCATCTGCTCAAAATATTGAAGATAAGCACACAAATCAATTGTGGCTTTCCTCCATGAGAACTCATCATTGGTGATTCTCCCAAGAGGCATTATTGGGGGGAGATTCTCGTTAACCTCTTTTCCTTTGATACCCTGGAGACATTTATCTTCTGTCTGCCCCAGAAGGGTCTGTGACACTTTAGAGATTTGCTTGGACTCTCAAGGTAAACAGAAATCAAGACAACTCCCCTTTGTTGTCATTGTACAGGCTGAAGTTCTGGGTCTTTGAATTTAGAGCAAAGAACTGGAGGAGAGGCGAAGAAAGAAAGCATTTACACCCTTTGTCAGATCCCCACTGTTGCTATGTTGGTTTTCTAAGCTTGCTATTAACTGTTTTAATAACAAATTATTATACGTTATTATTTTTAGATTTTTAACATGGGGCAATATGGCTACCTGAAATTTAAAACATAGGGATGTAAGTGGATGGGCTAATAAATCGATTAATCAAGTAAAAACCTTTAAGTCAACTAATAAAATGTTTTTAATCAAGCAGCAAAGTTTTAATCATTTTGCACATGTAAATAACTAAATAAATCTTTACCCTTTGTGTGAGGCTCAAGGCAGGTAACATTAAGGATTGGATCCAGACTCAATTTTCCACTAATGGAAGTGTCATTTTTTCTCCAATTCTCCATTCCTGCTGCAGGCCACTGATTTTCTCATGCCATTCCTGAAGTTCTCAAATGACCAATATCCCAGTAAGAGCAGGGGGTTGGAACAAGGGGAGGGGTTGGCATGTAGGTTCTCTTCCACAAACAGAAGAAACCTAATCTGAATCCAGCCCATATGTATTTGAAACAACAGAAGATAAGTAACAGAAGGAGCAAGAGGGTAGCTGTTCCATCGGTGTCTACAGGGATACATATATTATCTCAAAACAAAGGACCTATACCATTGTCTTTAAAATGAGCAGTTTTTACATTTCAGGAGACTGAACTGATTAATTAAGCAACTGCAAAGCACATGGTTAAAAATTCTTTAGTCGGGTGACAACCATAATTGAAGTTATGGAGTTACCCATCTCTGGGCTAGGAAAAGGTAAGACTGGATGAGCAGTTTATGAGTCCGCAACTTGAAGAGCCCAACTTAGCCTGAGCTTGGAAGCTAACAGGTTTGGCTACAGTAATACTTGGATGAGAAACCACCAAGGAAGACTGGGGCAGCTATGCAGAGGAAGGCTTCTTCTTTATCTCTTTTACAACCTCTGCTTCTCTCTTGTCTGGACTCATGGAGAGGGTTGCCATGACTCAGTTGTGACTAAACATCTTCTTCTTCTCCATCGGCCTGTTTCAGGCATGTCTTTTAAAAAGCAGAGATTGCTTTGTAGGCCAGCATAGCTTCATATGCATTTGAATGCAATCCCATGGGCAAAGGAACAATAGCCAGCTTGAGTTGTCAGTGTACTGCCCTGTAGTGTCCAGCCCACCAGACGAATAACTAAATTCATTTAAAACCTTTCCCTTTTGCGGAACTCAAAGTGGCTTACAATATAAACAATACCTTGTAAAAACACAATGAAAACAACATACAACCCACAAAAGACATGGTTTAAAAACTCCAATTAGGGCTGCCAATAATAAAAGCTAAATCAATCAACATGCAGTCCTAAGTAAAATTGTCTTCCTGGAAATCAATGAGGAGGGGGCCAGGTGCACCTCTCTGGGGAAGTTGTTCCATAATTGTGAGGCTGTCATGGAAATGTTGCCAGAGTTTAAAAATGCAAAGAGATGTCAAGCACCAAGATGCTTAAAAGAGTACCATTGTTTTATTCAGAAGATTTTGTATAGAAAGAAGAGAGAGATAGTCCTGTTGAACTGTCTATTCTGCATCCATTCTGTCTGTTCTGGAGACAAGCAGGGTGGAAGTGTGTTCAAAAGGAGCAGGAAGTCTCCAATTAAACCAATCAGGACAATGGAGGAGATTATTTGAAAGGTGTTAGGAAATTCTTATTCTAACTATGCTGAATATACTATCTCTGATGCCACCTGTAGGATAATCTTCATATCTCTTTGAATCAAACATACTACAGATCTTGCATTTTCCAACAGGAAAGGCTCTCTCTCTCTCTCTCTCTCTCTCTCTCTCTCTCTCTCTCTCTCTCTCTCTCTCTCTCGTACACTCACTAAAAGAGCCTCTTTAATTGGCAGGACAATCAAGAAGGCATCTCTCTATGATCTTAATTCGCTGGCAGGAATTAATGAATGAATAAGAATCAATGAATAAAATCTGCACAAGCCTGGCTTTCTGTGCCCCCTGCTTTCATAGATGAGACAAGTGGTGATAAGAGAGAGGGTGCTTTTGCAGGGCTGGTTCCTCTCATTTGGGATGCTCTCACCCTTTCACCTACCTTACTACCTGAAAGACATCAGGCCAAAACATTCATTTTTACTTAAGCTTTAAACCAATGCATTCTGTGTTTTAAAGTTCTTTTCATGGTCTGCTTCTAGCTTTTTCACTGTTTTGTCTATATTATTTTAGCCTGTCACATGCTGGTTTATGTTGGGGGTTTCCCCCTAGCTTTTAATGGCTTCTTTTAGTATTTATCGTTGTTTTTTCGGCTTTTTTTTAATAAGTCTGCTGTATTTGTGAGCCACCTTGAGCAGGTTTCTAGAAAGGTGGTATCTAAATTCTTGAAATGAGTCGCTTGAAATGAACATGGATAGCTGGACTGACGCTCTTGCCTGTCTTGTTTTTCACATTGCTGCTTTTGACCTGCAAGAACAAAATGATTGCATGGGAACAGAACTGTGTCAGCTGATTTGGAATGGTAGTCAGATAGAGGTAATCATCTGCAGATCAATTGTAAAAGCGGGAGATTTCCAGGCAGCCTCTGGAAGTTGGCAAGTTGACCCAAGCTAGTCATTTTCTTTTTTAATGAGTTGGGTTCCTGTTTCTCAGTTCCAACTTATTTTCCCCACAGCTGTGGAAATCACATTGTTAAAGCTCTGCAGGGCCTGGTTGGGCTCTAGGCCAGAGTATGGAGGGAGGCAAGGCCATTTCTAAAAAGCCTAAACAGCCTCTGAGTTCATTATCTGCCCCATGTTACAGTTCCATGTAAAATAGTCAGTGGGTGCGCAGCTCCCTGTTGGGTGAAATAACACCCTCCTGGATCTGTACTGGTTCAGAAAAAAGGCACAGTGAGGAAGGACCTGACTCATTTTTAAAAGTCACGTCTAGTTTGGCTCCGACTTCCCGACCCAAAGCAAGCCTGAGGCTGACTCATGCCCCTGACCAAAGCACTTTCCAAGGCCCTCTTTTTGTCCAGAAACCACTGGCTTTGCCTCGAAATAGCATGCAGGAATTTATTCTCTCTCCATTCCCCTGCCAGTCTCCACCAGCAGGTGGAACAGGTGAAAGAAGGCAATTATCATAAAGGAAGCTGCAATAGGCAATTTTGTAAAGTTGTGTTTATTCTCTGGGCACATCAGAATCTTTCAATTTCATCGCCCTCCTGAGATTGTATCTATTTCCTTCTCCATTTGGAGAGGCGGCTGTTGAGCACATATATAATGGGCCTGGTTTATTTCTAAACAGTGCTTCGGTTCTTCCACCGAGCGCCTTCGACTCAGCCACCTGAGCATGCAAGAGCACAAGCCTGTTATTTTACTGTATTCTTTTAGTAAAGGAAACCTTTCCCCCTGCCCCTGGACTTGCCTTAACCCCATCAGTGCCACTGCAATGAAGAATCGAATCGAGAGAGGATGGCCTGGAACAGAATGTGCGTTTGGTGACACACGCAGCATGCCACAGGACTTTTCTTTAGGCTTCAGATGTGAAAGGCCTGTTCCTTTACCACCTGCCGCTGGCCAAATCAACATCTCAAGGGATCTCCGGAGGCTGGTTCAAATGTGGTGCTAGTGAAGCAAAAGACTTGCACCCCCAATGCCAGGGATTCTCAGCCAGGGGTCCGTGGCAGTTCTGAAGGGGTCTGTGGCCTTTCCCCTTCTGTCTTAATGGATTTGGCCACAAGCTTTTGAATCAGCCACTTTCATTGCTCCCCCTCCCTCCGCCCAAGCTTGAGTGAGTTCTCTTGTGGTTTCTACACCTGAGAGGGAGCAGAGCCTGCATGCCGACTCTTGGCTTAAACCACCTCCTGTCTCTTCTCCTCTCAGTCTTCCTCAAGCGTGCCTGCTGGCATGCGTGGTGACGTTGCTTCCAGGGAGGTGTGGCCAGTTGACAACACTTTCCAGGGCCTTTACCTGTGCAAAGCAGCTCCATGTCTAATTAGCGTGCCAGTGTAATACCAGTCCAAGCAACCAGCCTCTGGGTCTGATTAGACAAGATGTTAAATGCTAGGTGAGTCAAAGGAAACACCAACCCAGCTCTCATTTAACATGTGACCGCCACTCACCTTCCAAATAGTGAGGGAGGGAATGTGCTCCTGAGGGTAAGCATGGTGACAGGTGAGGTTTCATCAGTCCTTTCCTTTTACCCATCATGCTTTTGCAAACAGAAAAGAACCATGAGGAGATGGACTGCCCAGGAGATGCATGGAATCAGCCATAAAATGCCACATTGTTCTTTTTCCATCTCGTGCCCCCACTCTTGCTTGCCAGTTGCCTCAGCTGCCATCTCTCTTTCCCTTTCACACCCACTGCCTCTTCCCCTTTACCTCTTCCTGTTGCTGTTTCCTCTTTTTCACTCATTCACCCCCTGGCTCTTCCACCCTTTTGTTTACCTGAGGGCCATAGTCACTGCCACCTCTGATTTTCATAGGCATTGTCACCACTGTCCCCTCACATCTTATTTCTCTGTTCTTGGTAGTGGATATAGCCACCTGCAACAATGACAATGCATCTAAGGCTGCTAAGCACTATTCAAAATACTAGCTGGGATCTAGAGATGTTGCTTTGAAAGATCTCATTTTTTTCCAGTTGATGCAATTTGATCTATATCTATGGATCAAGATATAATTTTAAAACTATTAATTTTATTTCTGTTTGGGGACTTTCAGCAAACTTAGGGGTTCCCCCAGGCTTGCTGAAAAATCCTGCCTATCTCTGCCTAACCTCATTGTCTGGATTTTATAATCGTACTCTGGGGGCATTATTCAGAATTCGATATAATGATAGAGGCATGGTTGTTTCCCAAATACAAACACTCCTCTCCTTCTAACCACACAACAGAGTTGCACTTACCTTTAACTATCGTTCATTGCAGGCACACATGGGAACTGCACATGAGCAGGCCTACCATCAGAGACTCTTAACAGCTAAGAGGCCTCAGGGGAAACTGCAGAAATATATTCCTCCCTAGGTACCATATGTTCCCACACAGCAGTGGCCCACCCTCAGAACTTCTAGCACAGTCAGTGCCAAAGTGTGCAGCAGGGCAGGAGGGAGGGCATGTATGCCTGCACAGAAGATACTTGATGAACAATAGTTACAGATAAATATAATTTTTTTCATCATTGATATTCTATGCAGTCTCATGCATGCACAAGGAGGTGGGGCAAGCTCTCCTCACTTGAACAGTGAATGAAGTACTGCCTTCCCCACTTGGCAGATCTCTGTCAATGATACTAATTCAAAGAAAGCTGCCAAAGAAGCTATTGCTCCAGTAGAATGGGCATGAAGTTTTAGCAAGCAGAGATGCCTGGCCAAACCATAGTATTCCCTAATCGCTGAGACAATCCACTGGAACATTTGAGATGATGTTCCCCTTCCTCTATTAGTACATGGATATAGGTTCAAAGGGCTTAAGCTTCAACGTTGCCAAAACAACAGAAACAACTGGGGAACCAATGGATCCTGAGGTGGATAAAGATTATATAATACCCAAAGAAATATTTTGTACAGATGATGGGAGAAAATTAACTTTCTTCCCAATGGTAACAAGAGATGGCAGCCAAGTGGACATTTAATGAAGAAAAAACAAGCAATTGTTCCTCAGGTACACTAGATATTCTAATACACCTTGCAACAAAGCATTACCCAGAGAAATCTCCTCTCACTGCCCCAGACAGAAAACTGTTTCCACTTATACATATAGGATTTCCTAGTATTAGATTTGCCTGACTGCAAGGGTACATTATGAACCTCCTATGAAAATATTCTCTATCCCAAGC
The DNA here is from genome assembly GCF_049243985.1 of Paroedura picta. Lineage (NCBI taxonomy): Eukaryota > Metazoa > Chordata > Lepidosauria > Squamata > Gekkonidae > Paroedura > Paroedura picta. The sequence goes on from NC_135380.1 coordinate 26,932,303, forward strand.
CTCCAAGCCATCATGAAGAAACAGCTAATGATCATGAAGAAACAGCTAATGGATACTAAATAAATCTGATTGTTTGGGCAAGGAGAGATTCTGTCCTGGAGAAATATCCATAAGAGTCAGAAAGAAGATTTGGTGAGGCCAAAAAGGATCCACCAAGATCATATTTGATCTTTCTCTCCTAGCTTTTCCTGTCACCTTAAAGCAGCAGGAATGAAGGGAAAATTGGGAGAGTCCCCCCCCCCCCAACAAATCCAGAATGCCGCCTATGCCTTTCCCTGATTGGGAGCAAAATTTTGCAGCCTTTATGTTTTCTATTGTCACAAATAGAGCAACCACTGGGATTCAACAGAGGGTGAAGACAATTTGTGAGAGAGCATCCCTGCTTTGCTCAACCTGTCAGCTTCCATGTTTAGGTTCCCTGGAATATGGATGGTTCGAATGGAAGCATTGAATTTCAGTGCCCTGAACCAGATCAAAGTAGACTCCTGACATAAACTACTGGACCCTGTGCCCCACTTGTCTAAAGTAATTACCTCCCAGGCAGTGTAAAACTGAGCTAGCCTATCTCCAAACATAATAGGAGCAGGAACAACTAGTCAGAAGATTTTTGGAATGTGGCTGCCTCTTTAGGAAGGGGGTGGGTGGAGAGATGTAGGTCAACTGGAATCTTTATGCCTGTGATAACTCAGTTGTGGGTTAAATGGCTAAAAGGTATGCTACTGGGCTCTCAAAAGAGTTAGCATAATGGTAGTCCCTCTGGTAAGGGTGCCAAAGCTGCAGTACAAACGGCCTCTGCTTGAACTGGGGACAGTCCCAGTTGTGATACCCCCCAATAATTCAGCTGTCTTGATTATTTTTGTATCATGGACCATGTCTTGTCAATCCTGGCAGAGAAAAGCCATTGAACCCTCAAAAGGTAAGTCTTGGACCTTGTGCTTGATCTCTATAGGCAATGCAGTTGATCTTAACCAAGCATGGCATCTGAGTACAATAGAATTCACCATGACATGTGCCACAGAATCCATAGAATGCCATCCTGCATTGACCTGCTGCTTGGAGAATTTGCTGACGTCAGTATGCAGGACCTTAGCAAGGGGCCACTTGTCCATGGGCAGAAGCTCCAGGAACATCAAGATCCTCTCTCACAAGAAAAAAATAGTAGCCAGCCACAATGGTCTCATAGTTGAAAATCTTGAAACCCAGTGTAGAAGAAGAGTATAATTTCCATCCCAAGACATCCAGATGTCTTCTCTTTCTATCCGTAGGAGCAGAATGGTAATCCTCCTGACAGTCTTTAGGTTGCATTTCCCCTGTCACCAGAGAAGACAGTGGAGAGTAAGTCATTAGAGTAATTTACTAAAGGGCTTTTCTTACTCTTTTTAAAATGTCCCACTCTTCTAAGCAGGGATTGGAGGGATGCAGGCTTTTGCCACAATTTCTGTGTAAGATCTTCAAGCTCCTCTAACCCCAGAGTCTGCACTTACTTTGTTTATTCCATTGTCAATCCTGTTGAATTCAGATAGATTTATACTAGGTACTTCCTCTTCCCCCTCCTTCCCATTGAAACAGGAAAGTGTTCTGCACGTGATTAGGGTACTTCAGAAGGGGGGGAGCCAAGCCTCTTTCTTTCTTTTCTTGAAGGGGGGGGGAGAGGAGCCAAGCAGGGAGTCTCTTTTTTTTTCTTGGAGGAAGGAGGAGAGAGGATCGAAGAAGGCAGAGGAGGGAGAAAAAAAATCCAAGACCGACAGAAGTTGAGAGGAATTAGGGGCTTCTCCTTTAAGGCAAGCTTATCACATGACCAGCTTTAGCCAATCAGGGGTTCTCTACCACGGAGCAAAGCCCAGATTCCAAACAGCCTGCTTTCTCAATTCGATTTTTAAAATATTGAGTATTAAAAGCACTCTAAGATATCACACAATAAAGGTAGGCTCACTTCTTGTTGCAGAAGGAAAATTTAAATCGCCCCAAATCAAAACAGAAATCGCATTCTGTGGAGACGGCAGGGACTGAATCGATCTGGGATTGGAATAAAAGCTCCGTGCAGTTTACACCAGGGTATCTGTTGTGGGGAGAGGAAAGGGAAGGCGACTGTAAGCCGCTTTCAGACTCCTTCGGGTGGAGAAAAACTGCATATAAGAACCAACTCTTCTTCTCCAAAGGAGGAACTGATGGTGGAGGCACTGCTGCAAGAGCACACATGGTCCCTGGGTAGGAAGAAGTTTCTGATTCCAGCATGGAGCTTTCCCAGTGGCTCTCAGCTATAAAGACCTCTCCAATGGCAGGCCTGCTCATGACCAGACCCCATGTGGGACTGCAAAGAAGATCAACGATGAACTCCAATTCCCTCTCTGGCCCCGGTGCTCCCCTTCAGAGCGCTCAGCATATCCAGCTTCCATTTTTAGTGCCTGCCAGCATCTTTCTCAGCTGTTTGTTTGGAGGCTACATATATTAAACAGTAGTATCTTGGCTCAGCAGAGTGATTCCTTCTCAGGTTCAAATTTTCCCTTTGCCAATTTCTATCTCAGATATCTGGAGGTTTACCTTAATAGCAGGACCTCAGCTTCCAAAGCCCCTCTTTCTCTCCCCCTTTCCATTTCCTAGCTACAAAACAGTCTAGGAAATCTGAGCCGCCTTGCATGTCACCATTGTGGATTCTTGTTAACACTATGAGGTGCAAATGTGAGGGCAGACTGTGTGATGCTGACAGAGAAATTGGTTCTGGCATGTGTTACTCTGTGCGGCTGATTTAGGAGATAAGCAAGAGGCAGTCAAGCGAACTTGTATACGTCTATAGCAGGGGTAGTCAACCTGTGGTCCTCCAGATGTCCATGGACTCCAATTCCCATGAGTTCCTGCCAGCAAATGCTGGCAGGGGCTCATGGGAATTGTAGTCCATGGACATCTGGAGGACCACAGGTTGACTACCCCTGGTCTATAGCACAGGGACCCCCAAAGTGGCGTCTATCAGTGTCCTTATTTGCTTCTTGGGGATGGAGTGTGCAGGGGGGGAATCAGTTAGCAACTGGCTAGCAAAGCACTGCACTCATCTCACAGCCATATGCCCGAGGCTGACCATAAACTTTTTTTTATCTCACTGGACTTGAAAAAATATCTGCAGCCACACATACAGAAAAGCACAACTTTTCAAAAATAGGGGTAGGGAGAGTAGATCCTCTCTTTCTGCCGCATCCTATGGGGCGAGTAGTATTTCAGAGAAGCCCAGGAGGCATCATCTTTGCGTCAGCAAGGAGCACCCTTTCAGAGGCAGCTGCCTCTGTGAAAGGCTTGAAAATTCCCAGAATCTCTCAACATTTTGAGACTGGCCCTGTCTCTGTGGCAACACTTTTGTGATGGTTCCACTCCCCTTCCTCCAAATGTCAGAAGTATCCACGTGCTCAACAGGGGCCGTGATCCATTCTACAACCTTTTAGAACTAATTTATATACCCAGTTTGAGGTATCACAGCCTGGGTTCCTGAGCTTGTGTCAATGACCGCATTTGCACTCGGCTTCACCAGGAGCATGGAGCGTGCAGAATCACCCCGTCTTTATTAGCCTTCCAAAAGCAGGTTGAAAGAGCCCAAGATGGTCCATTGTATCCCTGGGCATCAGAGACAGTGTTAGGAGGGAGCCAAATCCAGAACCGGGATGTACTCTCTAGCTTGTCACAAAACGTCAGTAGCTGGAACCGGAACCTGAACTACAGCAGGCAGACGGTCCCGCTCAGTTGACTAGGCCTAGTTTTTAGCCTTTTTTTTTAGCCTTGGCCAGAGACTTCATGTTTCTATCAGTTGCAGAAGCTGATAGATCTGAACTACCAGCCTGCTCATTCCAGCCCATCAGACAGACATGCCCTGGAAGCCCCCAGGTGAGACTTAGATTCTCAGACACTGGGACTATAGGCAAGGAGGCAGAACATTTCCTCTGCACCATCTTCCTGAATCAGCCCCAGGAGCCAGCATTTGCACTGTTGGGTAAATGAAGGTGTATTGATGGGCTACATGCATGCTGCCTAATGAGGCAAATCTCCATGGGGGACATTTCAAGTAAGGAAAATATTGCAGAGTTAAGCCTCCTACTCCCACAGACCACCGCTCTGGTCTGAATCGGTCCCCCAGATGCCTCAGAATCAAAGAGGAACTCCAAGGACACAGCTGCTGGGATCCAGGTGGATGGGGTCAACAGGCGGATTCGTCAACAGTGCAGTGTGTAGTTAGGCTCTAAGACCTTCTCAGTAGGACACAGGCATCCTATCACATGAATCCATCCCTGGCTTTGTAATTCACTGCTATGGCATGCAGCCCCACTTCGCCTCTCCCTCCGCCTCACAGGTGACTTTTACACAAAGAAAAGCAAATGGGAATCACAGCTTTGGGTCTTCATTCTGCAAGGTCCCCGAGCATTTTATGTTCCATTCTTTTCTCCTTCCTTGTGGGGAAACTAGGATTGTATGGAGGGGCCAGTGAACAAAGCAGCACGCAGTTTGCATCTTACGTTTATTTTAGCTATTGGTTAAGCATTCCGGTTGCTCCTCTTTTGCCAATGCTCCAGAGTCAATGGAGCAGCTAAGATCTGTGCATTGTCCCTGGGGTGGCTCCCTAATTCCCCCCACCCCACCCCACTCCAATGGTGGACTGTTTACAAAAAAATAAACTTTACAATAATACATTTTTTGTTGTTGTTGATATTGTTGTTGCTTTTTATCATTTTTAAAAAAAGGAAAGGAAAAGAAAGAAAGAAAGCCATTCAGTAAATGTAGATGGTTATGTATATACATACATATATGGAGATACAGGTCTCTCTCTATATACATATGCTAGATATGTATATAATCAATGGAAAGGGAGCTCAGAGAGTAAAGTACATTTGGCTGCCACATATGGCTACTTCCATCCCGCCAGAACCGAACCGAAAGGGGGAAGGGAAGGCTCCCCCAAGGACATCGCTTTGGGGCAACCTTATAACAGAGGGGGTTTGTTCCCCTCTGACTTTAAAACCTTAGAAAATAGCGAGGAAGGGGGCAGAAGAAACAGTAAAAAGAGAATCTCCCTAAAAACTGGCAAATATTCTCCTTGTTTCACAAGGCATGGCTGTGTTTGATGGCAGGACTTCCAGCCTGTCGGTTGCCACTGCAGCAGAAGACCAGTGGCCCTGCTCACATCTTCGTCCTACTGAAGGATGGCCCAAGATGCACTGGCAAGTTAAGACACTTCTGTGGGTCCAATGGGGATCGATGAAGGCCAGACTTGACTCAGGGCAGAAAGGAAACCAAATTCTCAAACAGCAGAGAGGGACTGGATGAGGGCCGGGTCTAGGCAAGGGGGTTGTTGCCTTTGGCCCTGCAGAGCAATGTGGCAGTTTGAGATTCTTCTGGCACCCTCCGCTCAGTTTCCCACGCAGCAGCTTCGGTCCCCGGCTGCTTTCAAAGGCAAGTGCTTTTCTCCTGAATACCACTCGGATCCCCTTTTGACATGACTCTCGCTTAAGACACCGGAAACAAACAACGCTTAAAAAGAAACTAGTCAAAATTCCCAGGGTAGGTACTCCCCACAGGTTCAGGCCTCACTCTGCATAGCTCTTCTTGCAGCGTTAAACGTTCTTGCACAACCTTCTGCAAATATTATGCCTTCTCAAAATCTGGCGTTCCAGAAGAGAACGAGCCGGAGGAGAATTCCCGCAGGTGGAAGTCTGTGTGTGTGTCTGTGTTTGTGTGTGCGTGTGTGTAAGAGAGGGGAAAAAAGAGGGGGGAGAACGTGTGTGTGTGTGTGTGTGTTTCACTTGTTCCCTCCCCTGGGTGTCCTCAATCCATTTTTTTCTCCTTTTATAATGCCACTTTCAGAAGGAGGAAAGGGAGAGCAGAGAGGGTCCCTGTCATGGAATGTCGGCTGCTGGATCCCTTTGTGTCCGTAAATTTCTGTTCTGGCATGAGATCAGTGGTCAGCGGTTTCTGTAGGGTGAAGAGGGGACAAAAAAGACAAGGTCAGCCCAGCAGTCTCCTCAGTGGGTTTGCAGATTTACTGAAAGGGTTGTTCCTGACATTGCAAACACAGGTAAGCATGCCAACAGGGGCAATCATGACGAGCAGCCAAGCATCCTGGTTCTGCTGCAAGGGCATTGACACCTATCATAGCTTTGATTGAAATCAGAGGCTGAGTGTGTGTGTGGGGGGAGGAGCTTATAGCTGATCTCACCTCATTGATAAACTGAGTGGTTTCAGACTCAGCAACTTGGGAGAGGTGGAATCTTCACCACCCCCAGTAGTCAAGACCACCATGCATTAAACCAGGAAAAATGCAAGAGATCATTGACTATGAAGGATCAGCTCTCGCTGTGACCAAGAACTGCCAATTCCAGATCTGGAACATCTCTCTGCATCTTTTAATTGCATCTAAATTCCCCCCTTTGCTCTACTGCTACTAATCCTGGTATAGAAAAGAAAGAAAAAAAAAAGACAGGCAGCCTCCTATGAAAAAGTGAGGCAGGAGATTATTTTGAAAGAAAACGAGAGAGTATGAACAAGGAGAGCCAAACTCTGACCCTACTTCTACAACCTCTTCTCATGCATTTTTCAGCGGCCAGACTGACTGGAACGCAGTTGAACACATGAAGCTCCCTTATACTGATTCAGATCCTTGGCTTGTCAGAGTAAGCACAGTCCAGTCTTACTGGCAGTGGATCACCAGGGTCTCAGGCAGGTAAAGGTAAAGGTAAAGGTATCCCCTGTGCAAGCACCGGTTCATGTCTGACCCTTGGGGTGACGCCCTCTAGCGTTTTCATGGCAGACTCAATACGGGGTGGTTTGCCAGTGCCTTCCCCAATCATTACTGTTTGCCCCCCAGCAAGCTGGGTACTCATTTTACCAACCTCGGAAGGATGGAAGGCTGAGTCAACCTTGAGCCGGCTGCTGGGATTGAACTCCCAGCCTCATGGGGAGAGTTTTCAGACAGCTGCCTTACCACTCTGTGCCACAAGAGGCTCTTGTCTCAGGCAGAGACACCTTCATATCATGAACTACTTGATTTTTGTAACTAAAGATGCTGGGGATTGAACTTGGAAACTTTAGCATGCAAAACAGACACTCAACTACTGAGGCACACCCTTTTTGCAGATTGAAAGAAACAAACACAGAAAAGGAGCAGATCTGTTTGAGAAGACATTAACTGAAGAACTGAATAGACTCCAACTTCTTCGCCCCCATTTTGTCCCGGCCAAATGAATTTAAACTGCTTGCAAATTTCCCCTTATTCATCTGCAACAAAAAAAGGTCTAGAACCCCTTTTAAATATTAAGGTTGGTAATCCAATGGTGGGGCAGACCATGTTTGGGGGATGCCCCTAAATGCCTTTCTATAAGGGTGGGCCAAGTTATATAGCTGATTAGAGGGGTGTAGGGTTGCCAGGTCCTCCTCATCCACCAGCAGGGGATGAAGGGGTTGGGGGGTAAGGATGTTATCTCCAGGTTGGGAAACTCTTGGATATTTGGGGGTAGAGCTTGAGGAGGACAGGGACCTTAGTGGGGTACAATGCCATAGAGTCCATCCTCCAAAGCACCCATTTTTTCCATGGTAACTGACCTCCGTATTCCCAGCTGGGGGCTGGCATCCCTAAAGGGAGGTGCTGCTGGGTTTCATACTGAGCGGTACCTGTGATCTAGTGCAAGCTATAATGCTTTGAACCGCTAGGGACAGCCCCATGGCTATAAAATTCAACATACGCATAAGGAGTACATTACTTGGAAACAGTCACATTTAACTGTAAAAGAGGCAACTACTGAAAAATGAGAGGGCTGGTTTAAAAGGAATGCGAAAGGAAGGGTAAGGAGAGTAAAATGTCTCTAGGGTGTTTGGAGAGTATTTAAAACCACAACACTAGCAGCTCAGCTAGAATGTATACGACTGATTACGGAGGGGAGAAACCCTGTAAATAACCAGCCACAACCATTAGCGAGTGAAGTTAAGGAAGCCATAAAAGGCAGGAGGGCCTCTCCTAGAAAGCCCAGAGGAGGAAAATGTGAGAGTGCCCAAACTCTAGCAAGAGAGTGTTCAGGCACACCAAAAGGTTAACAACACTGCAGTCCTAAGAATGCTCTTCTGGGAAGAAGCCCTGGGGTACAGACGTGAATAGTCTGTCTGCTTAGCTTTGTTCTCTTAAGGAACACCCTGCCAGAAGCAACAGGACAAGCAATGCGAGTTTATTCAAGTTCCTCAGAAACCGATGACGCAGATAACTGTTGGATCCAAAAGTGGGTCAGAAAGCATCTGCAAGTAGGTTGCAGGCCAGCCCTTGCTAATGGCCACTCACTAATGGCCTTTCCAGTGCTCTCCTTTGTATCTTGGACACCCAAGACCTGTCTCTGGAAACAGTACTGTCCATGTCATACATTTGTTGATTTTTTTGTCTTCACTATGTATATATGTTTGTTGATTGATTTATTGATTGAACGATTCATTCATTCATTCATTCATTCATTCATTCATTCATTCATTCATTCATGGAATTTATATACCACACCTCACTGTGACGTCTCAGGATGGTGTACATAGAACCAGTGGGGAGTGGGGAAGGCACACCAAAACAGTAGGAACAGTATGGGCGAGTAAAAAGACATAACAGTTGCAACAATAACATTTCAGCAATCCAAACAGTTAAGGGATACTAGCAATGGCAGCAAGGGTTGGGAAAATGCTGCATGTTTGGGGTTTTTTTGTATCAGGTCATTTATTCATGTGTCAATATGCTCTGGAGTTGTACTATAGTGTGAAACTGATATTGATACATCTATATTTTAAAAGTGACCATGAAAAATAATAAATATTTGCATTTTAATATGTAGCATATTCTTCTGCTGCTCAACCTTTAAGATTGCCAGCTTGTGTATGCAGGTTGTTTGTTGTTGTTGTTGTTGTCTTGTTGTTTATTGCAGAAAACACCAACCAGGCCTGGCTACAGCTGCCAGAGAGACCTACCTCTGAGAAGCAAAGACTCTGCTCTTTGGATTTGTTTAGTTTCGGACCATGTTCCTGTGGAGACAGAATAAGGCAGAATCAGACAAATGGGGGGGGGGGATCCTCCATCTCCCAGATGGACACTCGTAACCCCAGAGAGCAGGAACCCTGGGGCTGAAAGGGCTGTTACCAACAGACTATCAATCCCTGCCTGTTGATCTCACCCAGACCCCTGGAACTACACAAAAGGGGGTCCGTTTGTCCTGCACCAAGCAGGTTGCCAGCAATGTTGGCTGAGCAGGGCTTCCTGGGATTCAAATAAAGGTACAGAAACAGGCATTCAAAAGCTAAAGCTTTCCCCAACAGTAGAACGGCACGGCCAGGAAAAAAAAAACTTAACCTGACTATCTTGTGAAAAAATACTGGTAACCTGTTGCACATCCAGAGGAACAAGGATGGACTGTAACAGATCAGCCTTTTCATCTCACGTATGTACAAGACAAGATAAATCCTCTATTCCGATTCTTTACCCATCCTTTGAAACAGGCCACTGGCTTGACTTTTAATTCTATTTCACAATTTGGACATGTAGCTCCTTCCCCTCATTTCTCCCCATTCTTGGTCTTAATTTGACTGTTCCTTGGGAACAGAAACCTATCATGTTTTGCCTTTGTAACTCTGCAATGTGCCGTATTTTATTGTTTGCTGAGATATTTATATCCTGCTTTTCTCTCAGAGAGTGCTCAAAGGAGTTGCATCATTGTTCTCTTCTCTGCCATTTTTATCCCCCCAACAAAACCTTGCAAGGCAGGTTAGGGCAAGAGGGACCCAGTGAGCTTCCAAGTGGAGGGTTGTATTTGAGTCTCCCCGATCCTAGCCTACTCCATGCTAACCCAGCACCATTTTTAGCAACGAGGAGGACTTCTGTCTCCCAGCCCCTCCCAATATCAAGCAGCCTGAGATCCTGAACAGCTTTCAAGGTGCCTTGGGGTGGGGGTGGGGGTGGGGGTGGGGAGAGATCCCTGGTTTTTGAAAACTGGTCCAGAAGAAAAAAAAATCAGTTTCCAGCAAAACACTTTTAAAGGCATTGTGCATTTAGGAGAAAGCCTGAGAAATCAGAAAAGGAGCGTCAGCACAGTACGAGGCCAGCCAAGTTAATTAGTTCCTTTGTTAGTCCTTCCAACTGCCACAAAAGATAAGCTTAAAAAACACAGAATATTTACAACTTAGCTGAAAACGATCCCAAGTCACTTGCATTCCTGGCTTTGCAAGGAATTTGTGCCTTGAGATAAACATCAGCCAGCTGATGACCCTTCTTTGGGCTGCTCATTTAGGAAAGGAATTGTCAGCCTGTCATGTTTTTCCTGAGGAGGGTGCTGAGTGAGGCATCTCTCGGCCATGGCGCCTGGATTGCTATGAGGACCATCAGTTTGGGTTAACTATGGCCCAGTTCACAGACGCAAGGGGGAGGAGAACAGGGATTTCTGAAGGACCTGATGTGAAAACAAAGTGTGATGAAATTCAGCATGGCAGCTGGGGTTTTTTCTTCCTCCCCCCCCCCAAAATCTCTGCAACTTCAGAACCGCAAGCTAGAATCCTGCCATTTGAGTGAGCATACTCAGAACCGCAAGCTAGAATCCTGCCATTTGAGTGAGCATAGTATGAGGCTAGGACTGCTTCTGTAATGCTACCTCACCAGTAAATCACCTTCCTTCCTCTCTGCCCACTCTTCTATGGATCCCTTACTGGCATCTAGTCCTTGCAGCCAGTCCAGTTTCTGTCCAGGCAACGCCTGCTATGATGCTCCTCTTCTCAGCTAGAAGAACCATAAAGATACCCAGATTTTAGAAAGTCAGGCAAAGGAGCTGGAAAAGGCCAGCAGAGTTCTTTCCCTGAGCTGGAAAAAAATGGGGATTCACAAGGCCACAATCTTTGGGGTCTCTCAATGCCTTCTTCTTACTTCAGGAGAGTGGCATATAGTGATGGAGAAAAGGACAGATACTGAACTCCTCCACTTGCAAAGGGAGTAACTGCTACTCACCCTAGAAGGCAAGAGGCATCTTTAGAGTAATAGGAGGTTAAAGGCCTCTGAACCAAAACTACACACAAAAGAGCAGTCACGCTGGGACAAATTGGGCAACTTGATTCTCCGTGCCTCCTTCCCTCTCTCTTGATCACAGACAGATTCTTTCATTTGCAGAGGTGCAAATGCTTGTCAGAGGGAACATCTGTGTCTCCTTCAGCTGAGACTTCTGAACAACCCAAGCTTTGAAATAAATTCCTCTGAAGGCTGAGAGGAAAAGGACAGTCGTGATTCACATTCAAAGCGGCTCTTTTATGTTTTGCTATTGAGAGTGTAACGGCCTGCACTTTTCAAAGCTTAGAAGTGCTGTACAAACAAGTAAAGGACTGTGAAGGGTTAATTCTTCACAGAGCCAAAGAGCCTTGAGTGACAGGCTGCTCCAAAAAAATCTGATTGGTTAGCAACCAGAGGAGAGAAAGTTTTGAGAGAGCTGCATGCTGAGGAGTCAATCACATTCCTGCCTTGACTGAGTTGAGTCTGATTTCAGCCCTAACTGAGAAGAGTTGAGTACTGGTAGTTTCTAGATTCAGCCCTAACTGAGAGCAGTTTAATACAGACAGGAGAACTGGGGAAAGTCAGCAAGGACGAGTGGGTAGTTAGATGGAGGCATTCATTTGGGCCAAAGAAAGGGGATACATCTTCTAGTGAGAGGAGAATTTTTCTACCAAGTCAAACAGAAAGCTAATTCTGAAGAGCACAGTGATCCCTGGTCTGGTCTGGTTAGAAATTGCTAGTGATCTTCAGATAAAAAATCAAGACTTGTGTTTCAGGAGAAGGATTTGGGTACTGGAAAAAGTGTAACAGCCATCTGGAAACCAAAAAAGGCAGAGAATACTGAAAGAAAATGTGCTCAAGTATTTGAAAAACACTGGAATAAAACCCTCTCAAAATAAAGGTTTTAAGAAACTCTGAATAGCTTAAGAAACTCTCATTAGCCTGAAACATAAGTGTGTGCATATAATAATTGTACTTCAGAGTTTTCTATATTGAGTTACCTCAGAAATTATACCCCTAATTTCACTTTCCCCTCTATGTTAAACAAAATATTTTGTTTTTGTTTTTTTTCAGAATGTCTTGTGTGCCAATTAAGTTGTTTAAGTTAAAGCAGACTCCTGATCCTTCCTGCAGGTTCCTGGGCTGAGCCAACAGCCAAAATATTGTACTGTGACAAGGTGAAACAGCCAGAGTTCTTCAGCAAAGAAGAAAACACATTACTAGGGCTGCTCAGTCAGTAAAGAGAAAGAGAAACGGATGGAAAAACTTACCTCTGAGGGAGGGAAGAGGGGCATTATGGGAGGCATCTAAATAAAGTGGCAATCAGAGCACCACTGTTTTCCAGGGAACTATCAAAGAAGCATCTCTTTCCATCCTCCCCCCCCCCCAATTAATTTTTTTCCCAAAAAGAACCCAATTAGAAACCTAAAAGGCAGATACCCTTCAGGACTTCAGCAAGCCACAAGTAAAAACAATTTATGCAATATTATTGCGCATACAATGAAACTTCCCCTCAATTATATGCAATTTTGCTTTGAGGAAACAGTTTGGTAGCAAACAGCGCGCAGGTGTGAAAATCCCGAGTTGGTGTCCTTCCTCTTCCATTTCCCGTTTGCAGAATGGAAGATTTTCCCCTACTACTATCGCGGCTGGATTCACAAAGGTCCCTCTGTTCCCCAGCCAAGTCTTTCAAGTCACGTCTGCATTCTGACTCACGCCTCTTGTGCAACCAGCCTTGCTCCTGAGAGCAACCATGACCCTGTCAGCCATTCCTCCAGCCACACAGTTTCCGCTGTCCTTGGGCAGCCAGCTGCACAAGGGCACTGGACAATTTTCATTCTCATCACAGGCCTGCAATTACAAGGCACCTGCACTGGCGGGGGAGAGAGGGAGGGGAGGCAGGCTGCTTGTTTAAGCAGTCCCTCACTCCACGTGCATGCCACACGGCGGAACTGTCAGAAACGGTTTGCAGGGGAAAGCAGAAGGAAAGTGCTCTCCGTTCCCTGGGCACCTCGCAAAGATCTTCCCACCTTGACAGATGCCCGTATTTGGAGGAAGAGAAAGGAAGAAGGCATTTATGATACACGCTCTGCATGTTCTGCATAAATGTAGTGACACTTGGAATGGTGAGGCAAGTGATAGTAGCTCGGTTCACATGTTACATCTGTTTGCAGAACATCTGTTTGCAAGAAACCAAGAATGTGGATTTGTGTTAGAAATTAAGAAGAAGAAGAAGAGTGAGGAATCAAACCCAGTTCTCCAGATTAGAGGTCACTGCTTGCTCAGAAGAAGAAGTAAGAAGAGTTGGCTCTTATATGCTGCTTTTCCCTACCAGGAGTCTCAAAGCGGCTTACAATCTCCTTCCCTTTCCTCCCCCCACAACAGGCACCCTATTAAGTAGGAGAGGCTGAGAGAGCCCTGCTGCTTGATCAGAACAGCTTTATCAGTACTGTGATGAGCCCAAGGTCACCCAGCTGGTTGCATGTGGGGGAGGAGCGGGGAATCAAACCCGGCTCGCCAGATTAGAAGTCCACACTCCTAACCACTACACCACATTAGCTCTCAGGGACCTGGACAAATGAAATCATGAACCTGGATAAACATGCAGTTTGAATCACACATTCACTTGTACATGCATTGGATGTAACATATGAATTACCTGACACACATGTAAAGAAAAATAAAAGTGTATACTGTACACAGATAGCAGGTGTGTTCATTGTAGCTTATGTACAGTGGTATTATCATGATCTAATAGGTTTAAAAGAGGTCAGCTCATAACCTTCCCAATGGAGGGACATGTTTGGTATTCCCAGGGGGGCAGAAGTATATTTTGCCAATGCAAAGTGAGGCATGAATGGGACAGGGAGAGAGTGAACATTCATTGAGGACAAGTGTCTTCTCACACAGCACTAGAACTTGAGAAGCTTCTGCCGAGCGTGTGCCAGAAGAGACTACAGGACTTTCCCAAGGTTGTCTGCTCCCTGTTCAAATCACAGTCAATGTTAAGGGGTAGATTTTGTCACCCTTTCCATTTCCTGTTACTTCAGTGGTTGTCAATGCTAGCCTCACATGCATTGTGGAGTACAAGTTGGGATCTTGCCTAAGTATGGGGTACCAGTCATCTAGACACTATTAGCCTCCTGAAAATGCCCCACCACCACCAAAGCCACCAAGGCTGATTCTTATGTAATTAAATGGACTTGACCTCTCCCCCTCATCAGCAGGCCAGAAATGGAAGCCATTTAAGCCAACACCCACTTGTGTGCCCATCAAGGTATCTAGATGGTTGAGACTGAGTGGGATGGGCTTGAGGGGCACAGCCTGTCCTTTAGACCAAAGGTTCAAGCAAAGCAGAGCTAAAACAGTTATTATTGGGGTTTAGCCTGGCAGAGCTCCCTAATCACAGCTTTGTAATAAATGCCCCCGTTCCCACAGCAGGCAGTAAATCAGACGGCCAATGGGGCAACAAATGATGTTAATGGATAGAATGGCATTATATTCCACATTGCACCAGACTTGCTGTTTAGGAAGAGGATGGATTCTGCCACGGAAGGCAGCAGAGGTGCCCACAAAAAGCAGCGTTGGGCCTGTGATGTGCTGCAACTCTACCATGAAATTGAGCTGCTGATTGTCTCACGCAGCGGTAACTAGAAACATAAGATGTAATTTCTCAGGCATGCCGGATCTAATTAGAGGCTGCCCAAGGGTGACATTGCTGCCTTCGCATCTGCTCGCCCGGCTGAGGAGAGGATTCGACTCCTGCAGCAGACAAGAGCATTTGAACAACCATTGAGGCCCTACAGGGTAGGTGGAGCTTCTTTCGATGCCTGTCTCCTGAGGGCACATGTGCCGGGAATCCACACCTTGGCTTTAGCTCTTGAGAACTACCACACAGTAGACAGCATACTCAACATTTCAACTGTCCATAGTTCCCCTCTTGAGGTCCTTCTGCATTCTAGAGCTTCACACTTTAGAAGGCAAGATTCAGATATCCTGGGCAGGACTCTAGAGTCTATACATTCTCTTGTCTCTCCGGTTTGAATGGCCAAAAAGCTATTCTGGGGTATCACAAGGGTGATGGCTGAAGAAGCTGACTTGGGACTTTTGGTCAGAATTCCTGTATCATTATTCCTGCCAACGGGCATGCTTCCAGGTGGGACACAGAAGAAGCAGAAGAGAGTTTATTCTTTGAAGTCAGCTGAAAAGGCATTACAGATACCTTGTTAGGCATCGTTCAGAGCTTACCTGAATGGAGGTACAGGTCGTGATCATACTCGTGTCATAGAGGGTGTTGCTGTCGTTGATATCATCTGGCAAAGGAGGGCTCTTCTCCATCTTGGGAGAAGGGGTGACAGGAGGCAAGGGGGGGCTCTTGGGGGGAGGGCTGATGTCTGTGCCATTGCCAAAAGCCTGAATTGCATTTCCTGGGCAAGAGAAAGAAGAAAGAACAGGCATTGTTATTGGGGGAAGACCCAGTAACTAGCAATGTATGGTACAGAAATAAGCCAGAAGGGTAATTGTCGCTGTCCTTTCTACCAGCATGCCGCTTTTGCTCAGCAAGGGTTTGAAGACATCTCATAGGCTGCCTTGATACACCATATCCCATGGCCACAGTGCAGAAGAAAGGATGCTCAGATACTTGCCACTGAGTTCATGCTGTGTTCTCTAGCTGCAAACAGGGGGCCAGTTTTTTGACAAACTGTTCATTGACCTGTTCATGGCTGTTTGCCAGTTTGTTTCAGTGTGCTGTTTTCTAACAGTCCAGGACAATGCAACTGGCTTTTCGCCCATCGCCTGATTAAGTTCCACTTCTTTCCCGCCCAGTCTTGCTATGCCTATTGCTCTGTTCAGCAGACAGTCGTTAAAACAGACAGTTAAACCAGGCACAAATCACATAAATAAGTTATAAATAAATTCTGCATTGAAAAAGAATCCAACCATTTGGCATTTGTCTCTGTAGTCCCAAGCAATGTTAATAATCTGTCTGGAGCAACAGCGTTTTTGTGCAAAAATCCGGTGCAAAACTGTTTCGCAGGCATTTGACTTATTCGGAACTGAACAGACCATATGATCAGCTCATGTCTGATATATATGTATGTGCTACTGAATTGCACCTGGCTTACAGTGACCCCACTAAGGGGCTTTCAAGGCAAGTGAGAAGCTCTGCTTTCTCTTCCTTGAGAGCCTTCCATTCAAGTACAAACCCTGCTTAGCTTTCAAGATCTGATGAGATCAGGTTGTTTAATACCACCTTCTGTCCCAGTAGTCACAGAGGAACATAGTAAATTCCACTGTCAATCACAGTCATGATGAAAATCAAAGCATCCCTATGAAGGAGGTCTCATGAGCCCAGCAGAACAGAGATCCTTGAATAGACCAAACAGCTTCTCATTAGCTTTTCTAGGGATTAGATTTATGCAGGGATTAGATTTAAGATCTAGACCAGGCTTTCTCAACCAAGGTTTCACTTCTGGTGACATGTGACTTCTGGGGGCGTGGCAGGAAAGGGTGGCATGCTGACATCACTTCCAGGGTTTCTTGAAGTCTGAAGAATGTTTCAGGGGTTTCTCAATGGTAAAAAGTTTGAGAAAGACTAACCTAGACACACACACACAGTCTTCATGCAGCTACCAGAACCTCAAGTCTGTGGAACCCAAATGATGAAACTCTGCCTATCACACACACACACCCCGCCCAATATACCTGGCTGTATACACAAAGAGTGATGCTGTTGATTAAAACAAATAATCCCATTGATCTGTTAAAAATAAATTGGCTGATTTCTAAAATAAGGAAATGAAATGAACAACATGCAGAGATTCATTCTGGGTGGAGGGGAAAAGTTGGTTTGCAATAACTATAAAGGAATGAGGAGATCCTCTTAAGCTCCATTGACTTGTAAAAAAAAAAGGCTGACATCTCTTCTAGCCTGCAATAAAGAAAGAAGCCAAACCAATACAGACTGATGGAAGCCAATTCACAAGTTTGGGAAGTAGATTTTTAAAAAATATATATATGAACATATAGGAAGGCAATTAAACTGATTTTTCAAAAGATATGTTAAGCCAACTATTTAAAAAGTATAAATTTAAACATATCAATAGTATTAAAGAACCACCTGAATTCAGATGTTAGGGAAAAGAATTCAGAAGGGAACACAGCAGGACTCCTTTAATGTATAAAAAAAACCTGAAAATACTAACAATTTACAAGTTTGTTCAACCCTAACATTAACTTATGTTCCTTCTTAGTTACAATTTTGAGCCCCAGGGGGGTTTCACATTCAACTCTCTACATACTGCTTTAGTCATGTAACCATGATTAAACCCAGACAATACTGGGGTTCATCTGTCCTTTAAACAAGAAAACTTCAAGGTCTCTCCAGAGTCTTGTTAATGAACACCTGGAGCAGTGGCAGTCTACCAGAGGTTTTACATATCGAGTTTGCACCCCTGGGTATAGTGGTATGAATTGAAGGTCATAGGGCAGAAGGTTTGAAAAGAAACCTCTGTGTGAACCATGTTCTTCACAGCAGGACCTTAGAACAGGAATTTGTGGCCAGAGGATTGGTTGACCCTCCCTTCCACCAACCAACTGTTCCCTGCAAATATTGCACATTAGCATTATGAGGGGAAATCAGGGTTCTTTTCCCTGCATCACATAGTTTGTTAGGTCCTGAGTGAACAAGGTGCAGGCAGACACAAGGAGCGATCATTAGCGGCAGCCTTGCAAAACAAGTGAATCTCCCTAAGTTCTCTGCAGTGATCATAACATAGTGAGACCAGAAGGCTGTGGAAGTTACATGATCAGTTGGATGGAGGGCAAATCACTAAAACAATCCCAATAGGAAGTGAATCTTTCCCATCCAAGCCAGAATTCCCACAGCTTTCTGAAGTCCTTACTTCTGACCCACGATTTCAGCAACATCCATATTTACCTACTGGGCCACTTGAAAGAGGGGCGTGGTGAAAGTTGGGGCAGCACACTAGTTGCTCCAGGTCCACTGAACCAACCAGAAAGCTGTGTGAACATGTAGATAGGTACTGTCGTGCTTTGTATCTAAATACAGTCTTTGGTTACAGAGTGCCTGTCCTTGTAATGAGGAAGTTGGAAAGATAACCCAACAGGGGAAACGGCTTAAGCTGTGCTTGGCATGCTGAAGGTCCCAGGGCCAAACCCTGGCATCACCAGTCACCCTAAAGGATCTCTCAGTTATCTGGGCTGGGAAATATGGTGCATTCTGAGTCAGAGACCACAGCAAGCCACTGCCAAACAGAGGAGATGATATTGGGATAGATAGACCAATAGTGTCCCTCAGCATAAGACCACCTCAAATGTGTAGGGTCCTTTGGCAGCATCCAGCTCAGCCTTGGATTTGCAGATTAATAAATATATTTCAATATATATATATTATTGAATAATTTGATACATGTATCTGTGCATTAGGTACTGAAATGGCAAAAAGTTCGGACCCATTAGTGTTATTGTTAACAGTTCAAATAATTTACATCTGACACGATGCCTAACTTTTGGCATTTTAGCAACTAATGAGAGAAAGTGAAATGACAACTCTGGCCTATGCTTTCTGCGCACTGCCTCCCAAAGGAAGCATACCACCAGCTCCTGATTCCCGTACATATTACAAAATCAGGATGAGTCCAAAAGAGCAGAGGCAAAAATATGGCCTTTCTCTGCCTCCCTTTTATGTGCAGAGTTGCACATCTCCCACACAGTCATGCAATTGGGGGGGGGGGGCAGGATGGCTAGAAAGCAGCTACAATTTGGTTGGCTGCTTCGGTGCCCAAAGTGGCAGAGGCACGGCACTGGCTGCTTCAGGCGCGAATGGCCGCTTCAGACACCGAAGCACTCAACCCTAGCTACGAGCTCCCTGCAGCTCCTCCAGCCCGATTGGCGCTGATTGGCCCAGGAACAGTGGAATGCCTTACGGAGACAAGGGTTTTCTGTGAAGTCTCTCAGGAACCTCTCGCAGTCTTCCTCCATGTTGCCACTGCCCCGGCAGGAACATGACGGGGACACGACGAGGCTGGTGATGCTGGCATCGATGTAGTTGGGAGTAATGTCAAACCCTGTCCAAAGAAAAACAGAGGGAAACAAATGACTGAATTGGCAGAGCAAAATCAATTCTAAGCGGGATGAGGTAAGAATGGAAATAAAAAATCAGTGCTTGGGTCAGACCAAAAATCCATCTAATCCACTCTGCTGTTTCCCACAGGGACCAACCACCGGCCTTCGTGAAGCCTGAGGGGACTAATCCCTGCTGACCCTGTATTTATAAAAGCCCTCTTCCAATGCATGCTAAGTAGCAGCCCTCCAGCCTGGTCATCAGGACCCCCCTGTGATGGGCTTTGTCTCCTGAACTTTTAAATCCTTCTTGGCAGCATGTGCTGCTAGTGGCCAGGCACCTAAAGTAAGAGTGGAATGCCTCCTGCCTCTCTTCACTCAATGAGAGTAAAAGAAATAGAAAACACATACTAAACACAATGCATCATAACATTTAAGAATTTTTAAAATCCCACTCTAAGTGTGGCAAAGTTGTTCCAGATTCCTTTTCAAGTTTTAAAATTCCATTCTGAAGTGTCTCCCCTTCCCCTGCCAAGGAAGTTTCCAAGGAAGTAAAATGAGGACTTCTTCAGTTTGCTGCTCTCAGCCACAGTCTGCAAGTTCTTCTTTTCTTCCTCTTCTTGCCTAAGTGTTCACATTACTAGAGACTTCCTTCTTTCTTGCCGGACTGTCTCTTTGTATGAAAAGTCATACAATTTATGGTCTTCAATTTAGGGCTGCCAGCTCTGTGTTTTGGAAAAGCCTGGACACTTTGGGGGTGGAGCCTGCAAAGGGCTGGGTTTGGGGAGGGGAGGGGCTTCAATGAGGTCTAATGCCATACAGTTCATCTTTTCAGCATCCATTTTCTCCAAGGGCACTGATCTCTGTTGCCTGGAGATGAGCTGTAATTCCACAGGATTCCCAGGTCCCACTTGGAGGCTGGCATCCTTCCTTTCCACTGGATGCTCTAGTTACTCATAGGTGCTTGGTTTGAATTACATTCCTGTGCCTTATGCCTTATGATTGAATGCCTTGATTCTTTCTGTCATTGCCTTAAAAAGGCATCCTTGCCAACCAGCCCCAAACACTAAATTTCAATTGCCCAAATACATAGATTTGACTTTCTTCCTGATTAGAGCAGAAGGAAGTTAGGTTTTATGTACTGAATGGATATATTTGGTGTTCTTTGGGGAGTCTCACTAGCAGGGCTGAAATTCCTGCCTCTTTAAAGATGGAGAGGCCAACTGGCTGAAGCCATCTTGGAAACAAACAGGAACAAAAGCCTGTGCTTGCAAGTAACCTGCTACTTGACATTGTAATCCTAAACTGGAATAAGCAGAAGGAAGTCTCGGTGAAGTCATTCCCAGTAAACCCAGTGAGTTTAGATTGCAATCTTGGAGGAATCAGACTGACATTTATACCTGGCACCAATCAACATAGAAAACTTTATATTTGTATACTTCTTTGTCATTTTCTGCTCCCTTCCTTTTTCTGTGCCATGTAAATTTCCTGATTTTCCTTCTCTAGCATGTCTCACTTTTGATTGCAAGACTCTGTTTGAACAATAACATCCGGCCTCCCTATGTTCTTGCTTTGTTTATGCCTACCAGGCTGTTTGCCTCTTGAAAGCTGGGTGTTTCCACTCTTTATACGATTCCGGAAGAAGCATCTTTGGAAGACTTTAAATTCTGAAGAGGATAAATGATCTCTCTGATATCTAAAGTGGTACCTTCAGCCCCTTCACTTGAGAACTGAAGAGGTAGAAGAGTGTGTATGTGTGCGCACATGTGTTTCGTGGTCAGATGAGGACACTGACTTTGGCGTGCAGGGTCTCAGTTGTACAGCATCTGCTTTGTATTCAGTCCGTGGCATCATCACTTTAAAGCAGGGGTAGTCAAACTGTGGCCCTCCAGATACTGGCCTTATGGGAATTGTAGTCCATGGACATCTGGAGGTCCACAGTTTGACTATCCCTGCTTTAAAGGGTCAGCCAAAAGAGGATGGGGAAGGCCTCGATCTGAGACCCTGGAGAGCTGCTTTTGGTCAGAGTGGATAACAGTGACCCAGATAGACCAATGGGCTCCATGTTATGTATTCATGTGAATTTGAGCAGAAAAGTGTTCTGCATGCTCCCAGAGGCTGGGACCTTTGTCACCAAGCCAAACATAGTCTCAGTGTGCAATAAAGTGTTATTATTTACAAGGGACTGGCCCCTCAGTGCAAGGTGGGAGGGCCCCTCTTCTGTTTTAAAGAGTTATTTATCTTCTCTTGGAATCAATGGACTGCTATTGGCAAAATGTTATAACGCAAGGAGGACATTTGTCAACTAAATAAGTGACAGGCTGCCTGTCTCCAAGAGCCACATCTGCACTGTTGGGTTGGAACAACTGAGAAACAGCTAAGAAACTGCAAAGAAATGGATACTCAGGAACATTCCCCAAGTGCATGGCACAATGTTAGGGTGCGAGCAAAGGCTGGTGCAAGTAATTTTCATTCTAAAACACTCAAAAAGGGATTGCGGGCCACCTAAAGTCCTTCTTGGGGCTTAACTGAAGAAGCACACTGAAAACCACTAAGAAAGCTCTACTGGATGGCCAGATGAGACAGTGGCCACCACTGAAGGCCTTGAGTCAGCCCTAAAAATGGATTCTCAGCAAAGGAAGAAGGGGGAAGGCACTACTCATACGTTGAACACACTTGGATGCATTTTGAATTCATTTTTTTTCCATTGGGGTAACAGGATGGGAAACCACCAAGGCATTCCAGGGCTGCTAGGCGGAGAAAGGGCAAACCACCCCTGTAGCCTCGGGCCTCTGGGGTCCCAGGAAGTCTGCTGCAACTTGGTGGCACTTTTTGCATGCACAATTCAAAATGCAAGAAGAAGGCGAGGGAAGGAAGTACTTTTGTAAACATGTACAGTGTCATTTTTAAATATATATTCTGAAACGTTTCATCATAAAGCAGGCAGGTACACGTACGTTTTGTCTTGCAGTATAAGTGTTTTTTAAGTATATGTTTGTGCTTTTAATTTCCCTTCCTGAAGAGACCAATACACGCTGAAGCGTACTCGGCAACTGAATTGGGTTCTTGAGGTAAGTATCGTGTGTGCTGTGAAATCTCTTGAATATCATTGTGTGATCTAGGCGCAGCTGCATTTGAAGAGAGTCTAGGAACTCCAGCTGGTCCAGACTAAGGGGGCGAAAGTTGGTTCACTTGGCAAGGACAACTTTAAAAAGACTTACCAATTAGGCCAGCATAGGAACCCAGACACGCCTGATAATTATCCCCAGGACAGCTGGTAAGGGACTGGAAAGATGCTTGACAATTTGTGTGAAAATCTGCCAGTCTTGATCTGGTTAAAAAAGAGAATGGAGAAAGCAAGATATAAAAAAAAACCCGGTACATCCCTCGAGAAATAGTAAGCCCTTTCTAAGAGAGAGAGAAAGGGAGGGCGAGAAGGAGGGAGGGAGAAAAGAAAGCTCAGTTCTCGCTGAGCTGAGGGCAGTCAAAGGTTGGAGCTGCGATTTCACAATTTACTTAATGCTGCCCTTTGTCGCTCTTAGATTTCTGAGCCTCATGCCCCGGGCCAGAGAAGGCAGAGAAGTCTTTCCACAGGAAGCTCTCAGGCTGAGTTGCCCACACAGGTGTGATGTGCATCCTGCTGGGAAGCAGAGCAACTACAGAAGAACTGAAGCTGCTCTCATACTTCTTGAAAAATATTTTCAGCCATGTCGAAAAACAACCTCCCTTTTTGAAGGGAACTTTTTCAGCACACCTTGTGAAAAATGTCTGCTCATTCATTTGCATTGCCTTCACTTGCCCTCCCTCTCCATTGCCCTCCCTTGCTTTCAGTAACAGCTTCTCATAGAGGAATCACTCGTCCAGATCGGAGGAAGCAGTCACAGCAAGAAGGCAAAAAAAAATGGTCCAAACAAGACTAGAAAAAATGAACATTTTCAAAATCAAAGTGGTATTCAAGCAAAAAGTCTATATAACAGACATTGTTACATTTAACCTGGAAATCGGCCTGGGAGAATATCTGGCACAACTCCAGGAAGTGCAAGCGTTGGAGCAATGAAGGCTGGTCTCTTTGGGGAGAAGGTGGGTGCAGGCATGTTTCCCAGCTGCTCCCTGCTAAATCTGTATGCCACACCACACATTCAGGCAGGCGGGCACTGACTAACTGCAAAGAGCACGTAAGGACTTGCACATTTTATTGATCAATAAAAGAATCCTCTAGAAACAGCAGTTTTGCCAAGAAGGTAACAATAAAACTGGCCCAAGTTGTGACCATGTGCTGAACATATTTATACTTAGTAATATTTATAATCCCACGATTACAGCATGGAACTCAGGATGGTACACACTGTTCCCCCCCCCTCCATTTTGTCCCTCACAACAACTCTTTGGGTTGGATTAGGCTGAAAAGGGTTGGTCCAAGATCACCTGGCAAGTTTAACAGTGAAATGGGGAATGAATCTGGGCCTCTCAGATCCTCCTCCAAGGCCCATTATGCACGGAGTGGAAGGTCCGCATTTGGGGTGGAATGGCGGCGGTTAAAATCACCAATTATGCATGCTGCAGGCAGCAACTGGGCGCAGAGTCAACATATGCCACCGAAAAAGCAGTGTTAGCAAAATGCGGAAGAAAGTGAAGCTTCCTGGGACCAGGGCACAACCAGAAGCGGCTCCGGAGTAGCCACGTGCATAATCGGATACTCTGGGTTTTGCCGCCGTTGCGTTCCATCCCGTGCATAAGCGGTTTGCTTCGCTTCTTCCTCCTCCGCATTCTCCATGCCGCCGTTTCAGCGACCGTGCATAATAGGCCCAATACATTCACCACGATACCCGACTTTGCATGGATACACTCAACTGATATTCGCAACATGTTCATTGGGTCGGGTGAATTGACCCTCCATCCTTGCTGGCTCATAGTAGCACCCAGGAGAATGTTTCTAGACAAAACAGTCAGAATTGGGCCAGCAGATACAGTTTTTACTTAGTTTATTTAGTCATATGTTCTTAGACCAGAATACAAAGGCTAAAGCAGATATAGTTTGTGTTTTATGGCTCAAATGGAATATAAATTCTTCTACGCTAGGAACTGCCTACAAAAGCTCTGTGTTTTCTGATACTGAGAAGTCCTTCTTTATTTCCAAAGGGATATATATCCTAGGACTTTCACATGTTATTTTGCTCACTTGATACTTGTCACTTTTCTGAAGTGATAAGTGACAACATATCTTGCCGAAAGCCACCCAAATGATCAAAAATATAGGGTGGGAATTGTGTTCTGCAAAGGAGGTGGCAGCTTCCCTGGTGAGAACTCCCCGTCAGCATTCACAGTTCCCAGGGGTGTGTGTGAATGGAACAGATTTTCTTACATAGACCACAGGACTCAGATTGTTGGCCAACTGTGGCTGTTTCTGGAGTGAGAAAATCTAGGAATGTATTGGCAGATGCTCTCCCACCATTGCTGAGCCAGGAATGGCAGCAGTGAAAGAGATCAGAGAGTGCTCCCCTCTGGCCAAGGAACAAGTGAGGCTGAGAAATGAGAATTATTACTACCCCCAACCAAGGGGAATTCAACAGGTGGCCTGAAAGTGGACATTTACTTGCAGGGTGAATTCATTATGGCTCTTGGGCAGTTAAATGTTCCAGGGTGTATTTCGCGGAGACAGAAAGCATCTCCCTCCACTGGAATCTCTGCAACTGAAGTCATCACGGCAGGAGCATGTGGATGGAGGTACACCACATCCGTCTTCCAACACATCACACTGAGGAGCTTCTGCTGACAAACACATTAAGCTGCTGTGTACAGAGTCAGACCATTGGTTTACAGAGGTCACGATTGTCTACTCAACTGGCAGCAGCTCTCACAGGTCTTTTGCATCAGCTGGTACTTGATCCTTTTAATGAGGACTGAACCTGGGATCTCCTGTGTGCAAAGCAAATGCTCTACCACTGAGCCACAGTCCCACATGGCTGCTCTGAATTCCCAAGGAAGACCTTATAAACAGAGATGCCCCACCATCCTGCTGCCCTCAAAGTTAATCAATATAGCTTATATGGGACATGCCAAATGTCCAGAAAGGAACACCTCTAAAGCAGCCCTCCAGGAGACAAAAGAGTGTTTTATAGGTATTAATATGCTACCCACATTTTAGTTGCCAATAAAAATCTTACATCTGAAACTCATATATTTTTTTGTTAAGAGCGTAGTACAGAAAAGACTGCAATTGATCCCAACTCCTCAGCATTGTCTGTGTGCAGTGTTCAGAGAGAGATCATGTTCTTCAGCTTTCACGGATACCTGTAAGAGCAGCAAATGCTTGGGCTTCAAGCACACTAACACCAGCCTATATATATTGCAAGCCAGGACAATGGGAACAGCCACCCTGGCTAGAAGACAATAGACACTTGGAAAGACATCAGCCACCCCTGATGACTGATGATCAGCCACCCCTGACTTCTGTCTTGGCAAATTCCTGTAGATCTAGGGATGGAGCCTAGGGAGCGTGGAGTTTGGGGAGGGGAGAGAGCTCAGCAGGTATGAAGCCATACAGCCCACCATCTCCACCACCACCCTAAAGCTGTCAGTTCTTCCAGGGGAATTGGTCTCTGTAACCTGGAGGTCACTTGTAATTCCAGAATGCCAGTCCCCACCTGGAGGTTGGCAACTATTTGCAGTCCATGTAGTGGTGGGGCTTTAGGCACAGGGAATAGGAGAGGATCTGCAGAAAGTATACAAAACCTGAAACCAGCCTCATCAGGACCAGCCTGCCTTTAATGCCCAAGGCAGGATATCCAAGTGGCACCTTCCTGGGTGTTCTTCAAAGGCATTACAGCACTTCTTTCAGGTTGTCACAGTGTATTTCGGATGTTTATCCTCCCTGGCATCCGCCCAGACTGGAACAATCAGTTAGGGAAGAGAAAAGCTGAAGAATCTTCTACAAAGAGCTGCCTCGCAACAAAACAGATCATCGGTGTGTCTTGCCCGGTACAGGGATGCTCAATCACCTCTCTATTCAGATGACAATCTGTTCACGTATTGCAAGCAGAACCCTTGAACCTCAAAAGCAAAGTCTTTGTTTTGCAAATGTATGAAATTGAATCAAAAATGCTCTGTGCATGTGTTTTCTCACACTGCTTTTCCCTTCCCTCATCAATCATTTCTGTGATCTGCTAAAAAAAATAACACTTCTTTAAAAAGAATCATTTCAGCCTCATAAGGAGGAGAGTTGCATGGTTTGTTTCTTTTGACTGGCTGACCCAGCGATCATCAGCTCCATAGTACTTCACCATGGCTATCCAAGGGTTGCCAACCTCCTGCAGGGGCCTGGAGTTCTTCTGGAATCACAGGGGAATTCTACACTACACAGATCAGTTCCCCTGGCAAAAATGGTTGCTCAGCAGGTTGTCATCTATGGCACTGAACTGAACTCTGCTGAGGTCCCTCCCATAATACCATCATCCATCCCCAAATCAGAGATAACAAGCCTGGTTGTCCCCCACTCCTCATGTGATCCATCAGCTCAATGCATCTGGTGATGGGGGGGGGGGAATCAGCTGACAAAAGAGGTGGTTTTCTTGGTTACCTTGACCTGATTAGCGAGGGATGCTGTGTGGTTTGTTTCTCTAGAGTTTTCCCATTTTCCCATTTCCCCTTTCCATTTTCCCTGCCTGCCTGCCTGCCTGCCTTCCTTCCAAAGCCATGCATGATTCTGTGCATTTGGTATGAATTGGTTCTACACATTCTTGAACTCCGACCTGGGGACCATATTTCTATCCTATGCTTCTATTTAAAAAAAAATACTTAAGACAGCTTACAACATTCAAAGACATACAAAACAGCTGAAATAATAGCAGGGGTCTTAAAAACTTACATGCACAGAAGACAGGTTTAACTGAAATATGTCTTCCAAAATTTCATGAAAAAAAGTTTCTAACTAATCCTGGAAGACCTCTAGAGAAGAACCAGTCCATGGTGCAGGGGAGAGACTCCCAGAGAGCAGACAGAGCAGCCCAGAATGTCGCTGTGCTGCTTTCTACCAGTGGATTTCTCCAAAGGGGCTTCCTGGAGCCCCTTTGGACTAGTTGAAGCTTCCAGACCTTGTTCAGAGGTAGGTAACTGATGCACAGTGCATCTGAGTGATTCTGTAGTCATGGACAAAACCCTGGGATGGGGCCCCAGTGTCACTGCCACCCCCGCCCTCCTCAGTCCAAATGACGGGTGGCCCTCGCCCTGTGCAAGGTGGGCAGGAACCACTGCTGTTGCAGGAGCCCAGCAATCAAGTTCCAGATGAAGAGGGTGAAAGCAACAACAGGAGCCTCCTCTTCTTCTTCTCCCTCCCCCCTCCAGCCCAGGACAGCTTCTCCTGTTGCCCATTAGCTAAGGCATGCCGCCTAGAGATGCCAGGTCTTTCCCCAGAGTGGGAGACTTCCCAACATCCTTTGCCTGCCGGCAACTGAGGTCTGACCAAGGGGAATGGTGGGGCAGGAATGGATTGTGGGCAGCATCATGGCAGCACCCCGATGCCACTTCAGTTTTTACTGGAGGCACTATGGATGCCTTAGAATAGGGTTCCTTGATGGCCCTGGAAGGGTTTCCTGAATGGGTGGGAGTTAGTTAATTCTTTATATATTTTTTTTAAAAATTGTTGATCAGTGATATGACTATATACGGTCATGACTACCTGACCCCCCCCCCCAAAGAAAATGGCCAATGATGGGCCTGGAGAAGGTGGGGAGGTAGGCATATTCATAGCTGTGTTTTCCAGCCATATTCTGCACAGTCGCTCCATTTTTGGTGTTTCTCAAAGCCTGGAGAACGTTTCATGGGTTTCTCAATGGTAAAAAAGTTGAGAAAGGCTGCCTAGAATGTACAAAAAAGCCACATTACGGAAGCGCTCACTGGTGCAATGCCAGCACACCAGCCCCCCCCCCCCCCCATTGCTCCCGGAACTTGACAGCTGTAGGCAGTGGCAACCCCAACAGCACTGCAAAAATGCAAAGCTGCACAAAATACTGTTTGTTTCGACTTTGCGAGCAGACTGTCAACACAATCACACATGAGGCATTTGTTCAGCACAAAATGGGCCTGGTGAACCAAATAAGTTCATGTTCCAATTGTATGGGGGGAGTGGAGTTTTTGGCACCCCTGGCCCCGCATAGTCTCCTGCGAGCGGCAATGGCTGTTCAAGGCCTCGAGGTCTTTCCGCAGCCCAGATGTTGCCCTTCTGGAAAGGCCTTCTGCCTGTTAAGGCTTGGCCCCTCCACAAGGGGCGGACGTGGTAGGAGGTTCTGAATTGGGCCACCTTCTCATACTGGATTGCAAAGCAATTTGGCATCGCCCCCTAGGACAAAGTCATTGCTTTAATTTCGTTTCACTTTCCATTCTGCTTGTTAACAGCTGCCTGGAGGCAGGCAGCCAAGAGAGGCCCTGCCTTGGTGAGGAGAAACTGTTCACCCTTTTTTTGTACTTGAGAGAGGCAGTCGGAAGAAAGGCCCTCCTTCCAATCCCCGGGCTCTCAGGTTCTCAATCAAGCCTCTGTTCACTTTGAACAGGGCTGATCCTTTTCTTGCCTGTTTCTGGGAAGGGGTTGCCAACTTCCAGGTGGTGGCTGTGGCCTCTGTGAAAATGGGATTTCAGTCCTTCCCCCGGACAATTTCCTACACTGAAATGATCCCAATTGGGCACTATTCATACAGGAACTGGGAGAACCCACAACTAATATCTGTTACATCAGGCAGCTAACCAAGACTCTGTAGAACAGGGGTAGTCAACCTGTGGTCCTTCAGATGTCCATGGACTACAATTCCCATGGGAATTTCTCCCCAAAAGGGGAGAAACAACCTGGAGGACCACAGGTTGACTACCCCTGCTGTAGAATACGAATGTGTGGATTACACACTCTGGCAGCAATTTGAGGAAGAGCAGGGCAGTTTAACCAGTGAGGCCTCGTTCCACCTCTTAGTCCACCAACTAAAGACCAAATTAGATGACACACAACTGCCACAAGTCACAGTCAGATGTTACATGGGGAAGGAATGTTCCCCAGTGTGATGGGGCCCAACTCAGGTTGGGAGCACAGCACGAGGGGGTCATTTGGGCTCCACTTTCCATTCCACACTGTTTTCCTGAGCCCAGAGGACATTAATATTTCCTGCTAGGAGGGTTCCACATGCACAGACAGCAGCACATGGAGCTCCACAGCAGGCATTTTGGCTCCGCAAAACAGTACAGCAGACAAATCTGACGCCTTTCATCACCCTCATCCCAATATCAAGCTCCGTGACTGAACAGGGAAGTGTCAGGAAGCAGGACATTTTGGGACATTGGTCCCAAGCAGCCTGTCTAAATCATGTTGGGGAACAAAGATGGATGCTACAGCCCGGGAGGAAGATGGAAGACTCAGTTCCTTCCTGCAGTTTGACAGACCAATGGCTGGTAAATGAAGTCAAGAACAGGTTATGAAGACTGTGTCATTTTCAGTTCAGATGGCTGAATTCAAGATCATTATGAAGGCTTGTGTGGTTCCTAGCTCCATTACGCCATACCAGTCTTAGCACAACAGCCCATCTTTTCTGTCTTTACAGACATGATGAAGAGACACCGGTTTGAGCTTTGAGACTGAAAGCAATCTTCCTGCCACAGAGAAAATGCCCCCCAAAAGGGGAGAAACAAATATTCCTCATCCCCATTTTCCAGCAGAACTGGAAATACTAGAGATAAACAGAAGCACATTTCAGACTAACTCCCGGTCTATATTCACCGCCAGATTTCAGATGGAAAACACAGGCTGGTTCCAACCTCTCCTTCTCTAATGCTTCTTTTTTCTGTTCAACTTGCACATGGTAGTATTACATTTGAAGGAATATCCAACCTCCTTTCCAAATTCATTCCAAAGCACCTGAAAATGTTCAACCAGACCTAACCAGAGCTTCAGATTGTCCTGGGGACAAAGTTGAGACGGTCAAGCACATGCAGCCTTCAGGTGGTAGCTCCCAGGTGGTGGCTGGGGATATCCTGGGATCATAACTGATCTCTGGGCAACAGAGATCAGTTCACCTGGAAAAAAATGGCTGCTTTGGTAGACTCTATGGCAGCAGACCCCTTCTCCTCCCCAAATCCCTCCAATCTTCAAAATCTCCAGATATTTTCCAAACCAGAGTTGGCAACTTTATAACAAGCAGAGCCTTGACGAGCAGTGATGCACAGTGGCTTGCAACCCATGGAAATAGCTTCAGCAGTTCTCCAGCAGCCCAGTCAGAATCATACAATCAGATAAGGAAGCTGTTCTTTCCCCTCTCATTCCTAGTGCAAAAATGTTCTGCTGGATCACAGCCAGAATCCTCCAGTATCCCCCAGAATACTCCAGTTTGCTAGTCTTGCATTTAGATTATTTGCATGGCCACCCGACCGATGGCCAGACACACTTCAAATGCCTCAGAAGTGGTACAGAAGGTGAAGTTTCCTCCTCCCAAAGTTTGCTCAAGTTGCCCTGAGCACATGACCTTTCTCCAGTCTTTGCAACGAGTGGGTTTTCACACACAGTGGATTTTCACACAGACTGATGTGCCATGATGAGACCAAAGTGGCTGGTCCAGCATCCCTTTTTCGACAGCAGCCAGCTCAAAGCCTCTAGGAAGCCCACAAGCAGGACAGAAAGGCAAAGCACAGAGAATATGACAGGAAGGCTGCCAAAGGAGAGGGGAAGTCAGGACAGAGGCTGGTGTGAAAGCTGTTAAACCTTGTCGCATCAGCAGCAAACATTTGCAGTGGCAGTTTTGAGAAAGGGATCAGGAATGCCAGCTTGCATCACGCTGATGGGTCTGCTGAACCCTCTGGTTATCTCGCCGCCAGTTCTGGACATCAGCTCCGGGTGTGAACAATGACAAAGGGCCTTGACAGGGACTAGAGAGAATGAAATGCAGTTTCCGTAATCTCTGCTGACTGCACTTCACAGGGTTGCTATCGTCAGGTACAGCAGTCAGCCATGGCTTTGCAAGGCTGTTCTTCACACCGTTAACAGCCTCGGGGACTCCTCACTTCCCAGAATGCACCACCTCAACTTTGCCATTGATAATGCAATGTTCATGGAGGCCCCAACAACATGATACATTTCTCCACGGATCTGGTTGGGATTCTCATGACCTGACTCACATTGCCTACAGCTGCTAAGATTCCCAGCTCATGTTTATTAAATACCTGGAGATTTGGGGGTAGAGCCTAGGAAGGGCGGGGTTTGGCACACATTGCTATAGAGTCAACCATCCACAGTAGCCATTTTCTCCAAAGGAACCGATCTCCGTCATCTGGAGATCAGCTGTAATCCAAGGAGATCTCCACCCCCACCTGGAGGCTGGCAGCTCTAGAAGCTACATGGGAACTGCAGGGAACTTATTTCCCCAAGCTAGGGTTGCCAGCTCCATGTTGGGAAATGCCTGGAGATGTTGAGAGTAGAGTCTGAGGAGGGGAGGGTTTGGGGAAGGGAGGGTTCAAGGGGACATAATGCTATGGAGCCCACCTTCCAACGCAGCCCTGTTCTCCAGGTGAACTGATCTCTGCCATCTGGAGATCATATGTCAACCCAGGAGGTCCTTAGCCACCACCTGGAACTTGGCAACCCTTCCGCAAGCACTGTAGGGCCTGAGATTGGGTTTGAATGACTGCAAAGAGATGGAGTTTCAGCCACTGCCTCCCTGCGCAACTTTTGCAACCTGAAACGGCTCCCGGAGCAGTCTTTGCAGCTTCACAGGGCTGCATGTGCCATATCCTGACCCAACTAAAGGAGAAGCCCATCCCAGCTTTTGTATTGTTCAGATATGAACTGAATGAAGGCACCTGTTTGTTTTGTTTTGTTTTGTTTTCTGAGATGGGAAAACTGATGGGCTGTGAGGTCAACTTCGGCCCTATGAAATTTCCACCACCCAATAAATACATGGACAGCAACGCTCTCAGAGACTCCATAATGGAAGCAAGAAAGGAGCTGGAGATAAGATAACATCACAAGCCTGCCTCAGAGGATTCTCGAGACTCCTGAGATTGCATTAGTGAAATGCTTTAAACACCCATTAGAACAAGGCTAAGATTTATGACAATTCAATCAAGAGGCCTAGCTAGATTTGGGGGGGGGGGGCAGGCTTTCAGCATCATCCAGGCAGGTGGACTGAGTTATTATTTATTTGCCAAAACCAGAGTCCCCCCCCAAACGAAATGAATAAACTACATTCCAGATGGCGCAAGGTCTCCTCTCATATATGTTCTAATGGAGTACAGGAAAAGATCGATGCAGGACATCCATTTAATTTATCCACCAGGCAAGTGGAGAAATGCGGGGACTCTCCTGCCTCACCCATCCCATGATCCGAGTCAGAGGCACATCAATTGCCTTGAAGAAGTGCGGCAAGTTCATTGCCAACCCTGATGGAAATTTGTCACTGCGGTCCCTCGGGCCCTGCTCCTGGCTTGTAGCATCCTCCAAGGCAAATGTTATTCTTTTCATAATACATGACAAGCCAGCTGGTAAGCTTTTCATAATATCCAAGCCAGATGTCGCTCTTTCCATTAGATACAATGAATTCTCAGTGATTGGACGAGAGTTTAACTGCTAGGAATAAACCTTACTGGAACTGTCCCAAGGCTTCTCGGATTCCTGTCTTTCTAAGTGCCTCAGTTAAGAGCATCTTGGCCAACCCTTCCTTGGAACAGTGGCCAAACTGCCATTCACAGCTCTGGGGACAGGTGGTCCTGTCCGGCCTTCAAGCTGAAACCAGAAATGGCCAAGGATCTGGAAAACGGGAGGGCAATGAAAGAGA
Source organism: Paroedura picta (assembly GCF_049243985.1). Lineage (NCBI taxonomy): Eukaryota > Metazoa > Chordata > Lepidosauria > Squamata > Gekkonidae > Paroedura > Paroedura picta. The sequence goes on from NC_135380.1 coordinate 26,965,207, forward strand.
GACATTTCCAGCTGGGTAGCTATTTTCTTGAAATGCTTTGAGGCAAAGGATATATCCAAGCAGATTAAAATTAAAATCCCCGTCTTCAACCCCCTTATGTGCGGACACCACTTCCAAATGTAACCTCCTGGTCATTCCTTTTGACAAAGAGTCCAAATTTGTGTTCCTTCTATAGGAATATATAGCTGGGGGAAGCTACCTTGGCTTGGGGCTCTTTGTTTATGTACCTTGGCAAAAGGATGCCTACAGGAACTAAATTCCCCCTTCAACTGTGAATACTCGCAAGATATGGCTGTTTTCAAGAGCTATTTAACAGAGATGCTAAGTATCTAGTTTGTGAAGCCAGACAAGGTCTGGCACAGAAGGATGCAAAATTGGCCTTCTTTACACATAGTAGGGAAAAAACCTGAGTATCACTATCAAAAGATACAACAATATAGCAACTGCAAAAGGAGCTGAAAGGGGGCATTATGGAAAACTAGACAAATTGGACTGCACACTGCTAAAGCAAGGCAGCCATGGTGTGGTGAGATCATTTGTATAGTGGTTACAGAGCATCAAATAAGGCCTGGGTTCAGGTCACCTGGTACACATGGGCCAGCCTCTCTCTCTGCCTAACCCACCTCACAGAGCAGTTGGAAGGGTAAGTGGGCAAAGCTTCTCAGATGAAACATGAACAAAAGGAAGATAACAGCAGGCAGGTTTTTCATCATCGGCATTGAATGGGACTCTAGGGGGAAGGGTGCCAACCTTTCTGCAAGGCTGTGGGCAGGAATCCAAGGATATGGAATACCACAGATTTGGACAGGTTAAGTGCAAGCTATGACCTTCCCTTTAAACAGAAACTTGCAACAGGGAAATTATTCCTGGGCTCTTCCACTTCTGAAGACCCAACATCTGTCCTATGGCTTCATGGTGGTGAGCATTTTGGGAAATGGGCAGGATGGTTTCGTTTTCTAAATCCCATGGGTGTGGGTATGGGTTAGGGTTGCCAACAGGCCTGGTGAAAAAGGTACTAATAGAGGTTTAATGTGTGGAAATGAGCAACTGAAGCTTTTCCTGGCATTGTAGGTAAATAACTTCACTGGAAAATAAGCCGGTGTTAAAGGAACAAGACATATTTTTCCCTCCTGGCAGCTGGCACATAAGTATGGACAGAACTTGCAAGTTTCAGAATGGTGCTTGAAAAAGGGGGCCACTGCAAAACAGCTCTTGCTTGCCAGAAGTAGATTATAAAAACTGTACAACCCCAATAGGAAAGGATTCTGGGATTTTGGCTGTCAGCCAAAAGCACATACTCATTTTACTAGTGAGCAATGCTCCTTTTCTGGACCCGGATGAGCATTCACTACAATCTTAGAAACATATTCGCCTTAGGCTCTCTTTTTGCGTATAATAGATAATCCTCCCATACAGACACACACACAGGAGCAGCACTCTGTGCCTCCTTATATAAACTCTCAGCCTGAGTTGCCAGAATTCTCAAAAACCAAAGTGAGCAACCCTAATGACAGAGTCAGCATTCAGCCTCTTTAGAAGTCAGGACTTGCTCAGCTTCCCAGAGCTATACAGCCAGAAAGTACACTTGGTCCCTTCCAGACCAAACTTGGAGCCTAGTAGCTTCTCCCACCCCTGTGTAGAGGAGGCTCAGTCAGCTTGTGCTGGGGGTTTTCCAGGAGCATCTTGTCGTCCACCATTGGAGACAAATAACTGGACCAGAAAGACCTAGATGGTAGCAAGGAGAGACATGCGTTTTTCAAAAGATTCCTATGGATGGGAGTGGTCCAGACAGACAAACAAAGGGCATGATCTGCCATGAAGTTCTCCTGTACACAGCATGCCACACTACACCCATTCATTTCAAAACTGCTTGTATGGAAGACCCTCCCAGGGGGCTCCTATCCAAAGCCTTCTCTTCCACTAACTCAGCCTCCTCTTTGCATTTTGCACTCCTGTATTCTTTTTGAGAATCCGTGTTTTGATTCATTGTGCTTAAATGCACTTGAAGGTGTATGTGTGGGGGGTTGTTTCCTGCCGTATCCTCTCACCTATGCTCAAAGGCTATTATTACTTGATAAAAGAAGGAAAGAATTAAAGGCATGCATCATTTGATTTTAATTGAAGGAATGTTCTATTCCATTGAACTGCTAACTAAGCTGAACAGGAGATTGCGTTTACATAAGCAAACCCTGAGCCGATATAGACTTGCTGTCACGTTAAGTCAATACTTATGAAAGTTCACTATTTAATTATTTAGCAAGGATTGACTTATTATTGTGTTAAGATTGTGGTTAGTCTTCAGCGAGGCACACAAAGAAGGGAACAGATTTCTTCCAACTTGATTCCAAATGATCATGCCGTGACTGTGAGGTCTTCTCTGGTATTCCCACCCCTCGGCCAGCGTAGAAAGTGGGAATGGCCAGATGTGGAAACACGGGGCCACCACTGGGGTATGAAGACAAGGAGCTCTTTCTTGGCTGCTCCATTCTCACACCTCCTATATCTGTTCACGTCACTGCCACCCTATACCCAAAGCCGATGAGGTCAGCCTCAAGTTTCCTCAGCCCTGTAACCACAATTGCCATGTTGGTAGTGATGGACTTGGGAGCAGCAGACATATTGGATACGAAGACAGGCATCCACAGTTAACTGGAAAGGCGGCAGGAAGAGAGGGACTGTTTTCCTTGACTATGTTTCTCAAATGTTGTACCTTTCGAGCGCATTACCCAGATAAACTTGCCTATCAATATAATGCAGGGAGGCAGGTTGAAAATAGAGAATGCTAATTATACTTATTTAAAAAAAATTTAAAAATCAATTATACCCATCAGTAGAACAAAATAATCACCACAAACTAACCATTATTGCACAGCAGTCCCCAGATCCAAGCTGGAAATGTCCCTTCTCCCTGCTGGATGCCTAATCTAGAAGCATCAATCCCTGCTCAGTTTTTCACAGAGTTGTCTAGAAACTGTCATAGACCAGAAACCCAGGGGCTTAGTTATGTTTCCTTTGTGCCCCCCCCCTCCACGCACACCAGTTTTGCTTGGCCCAGAAGCTGCACCTTGAGTCCTCCCTGTGTTTTCAGTTTAGCTGTCATAACCGTCATCAAACTTCTCCTTTCCCTTTTCCAGTCAAACCACTCCCACCTTTCCCCCTCAGTACCTCCTTCTGCTCTATGGATTCTTCTCCTCTTGCTTGTTAGTTCTGCACCTGAGATCCTCAGGGCTACTGCTAATTGCAATTACTTGGATGCATTTCAGGAGCAGACTGACCATTATAGCTAGCAGGAAAAGCCCACTGGGCTGATAGCCCGGAGGCAGAGCTGCCAACAGGCCTGGAGCAAAATGTCCTGTCACTTTAATAGAAGCTTAATGTGTAGAAATGGGCAGCTGAAGCTCTTCATGGCATGGAGGTAAACAACATCACCCAGTAAATAATATACCACTTAAGTCTCTATTTAAAAGGCAGGTCTTTTTTTTTCCCTCCAGGCAGTTGGCAACGCTAGAGGGTCACTGCCTCCAGGGATGCCAGGCCTCAGGTGAGGCCTGGGGGCCCCCTGAAACTATAGTTCATCTCCAGACTACAGAGATCAGTTCCTCTGGAGAAAATGGAAGGTGGACACCGTAGCATCACTCCAGTAAGGTCCCTCCCTACCCCATATCCCACTCACTCCTAGCCCCAGCCCCCAAGTCTCCAGATATTTCTCAATGCAAAGATGGCAACACTACCCCACTCCTCAGTAAAGAGCCAGCATGGCCAAGCACAAATGACTTCTGCAAGAGCACCCAGGTTAGCTGCAGCATTCCTGGGCAAATGACCCAGGCTGGACAAGTGAGTTGGCCACCACTTCACAAGTTGCTGCAGCCCAGCTAGACCGTTTTGACCCCCCATGGATTTTGTGGAAGAAGAAGAAGAAGATGAAGACAAAGACGAAGAAGACGACGACGAAGAAGAAGAAGGTCTCAAAGCGACTTACATTCACCTTCTCTTTCCTCTCCCCACAACAGACGCCCTGTGAAGTGGGTGAGGCTGAGAGAGCCCTTATATTACTGCTCAGGCAAAACAGCTATATCAGTGCTGTGGTGATCCCAAGGTCACCCAGCTGGTTGCATGTGGGGGAGAGCAGAATCGAACCCAGATCACCAGATTAGAAGTCCACACTCCTAGCCACTACACCAAACTGGCTCTCCAAACTGGAAGCAGGCAAGATGTCTGATATGTAAGTGGGTGTGAGCATTTTCCCTCTTGCTATAAAATCATAGAAACCTTTATTCAACAAAAATATCAAAATGTGAAGCTATTGCTTCTCAATATATCCTCCATCTATGTCTATACACCTGAAGGCCGTGTTTCCATCACTCAAACCCTTCCCCGAAGAATTCTGTACTCTTTGATTTACACTATGTCAAAACAGCAGTTTTGGCATCCTCAAGGGACTCAAATTATGTTCATTTTCAATGTTCTTTGAGTTTGGGGAAGAAAGAGATGTCTGAAATGGCAAGTTCAGGGCTGTAGAGTGGATAGGGTAAGGTTTCCCAACAAAATTCTTGCCCTTGTTACCCTTGAAGAATGAACAGAAGCATCAGTCAGGTTGGTGTAGTGGTGAGGAGCACGGACTTCTAATCTGGCAAGCTGGGTTTGATTCCACGCTCCCCCACATGCAACCAGCTGGGTGACCTTGGGCTCACCACAGCACTGAGAAAGCTGTTCTGACTGAGCAGTGATATCAGGGTTCTCTCAGCCTCACCTCCCTCACAGGGTGTCTGTTGTAGGGAGAGGAAAGGGAAGGAGATTGAAAACCACTTTGAGACTCCTTCGGGTAGAGAAAAGCGGCATATAAGAACCAATTCTTCTTCTTCATTGTCATTATGGGGGGGGGGGGGAATCCTTGGCACAATTTTCCTGGCCTTTTTCTCACCAATGCAGTTTTCAGTTTTCTTAAAACTTCTTCATAATAACTCCCTGTGATCATCCTGAGTCCTTCAAAAAAAATCATATTGTTTGAAATAAACATTTTGTTTTGAATAAACTCTAGTATGATCTAGAATCCTAGTAGCAAAACTTTGGGACTTACTCTCAGACTACCAACCAGATTGTGCATGTTGCTTTTGTGAAAGGTAATTTCCCTACACTTCTAAAACAGGCTGTTGGCTTGGTCTTTATTTAAAAAAAGAAAAAAAAGTCATCATTAGACACTGCAGATCTGAACAGCTATAGGCCAGCATCAAAACCTACCATGTTAGGTCAATAGAAGCTAAATTGATTTAATTAAATTATACTTTGGTCACAGTATCAGAAGAAAAGGGTCACTGGAAGAGACTATGATGATAGAGAAAAGTTGAAGGCAACTGAAAAAGAGGAGGACCCAATATGAGATGGATTGACTCAATCCAGGAAGCCGCAGCCCTCGCTTTGATTAATTTATAAATTTGTCTTAACTTGGAGACAACTTGATTGCTCCTAACATACACACAATTGAGAGCCATCTTGGTGTGGTGGTTAAGAGCAGAGGACTTTAATCGGGAGAACCCGGTTTGGTTCCTCACTCCTCCTCCACATGCAGACAGCTGGGTGACCTTGGGCTAGTCGCTGTCCTGTCAGAGCACTGTCAGCCTCATCTACCTCACAGGGTGTCTGTTGTCGGGAGAGGAAGAGTGTTTGTAAGCCACTTTCAGACTCCTTCAAGTAGTGAAAAGCAGGGCATAAAAACCAGCTCTTCCGCTTCTTCAAAGGGTATTTGCAGGTCAGCTCCAAACTTTCTTGGTTGAGGCAGATTATCTAGATATGTTTCAATCCATCTTTCAGCAGTGAGACTGCCAGATTACCAACACTGAGAGAACACCAGGCAGAGGGTGACCTAGCAGGACCTAAAACAATTCTTCAGGACGTGCAAGATGGAGTTGTTCCGCCAAGCCTACAATTAAGGCCCACAGAACATCAAAGTAGCTGGCCTCCGTACATGCGTATGGACGTGTGTGTACAAGCACAATAACATCCAGCTGCCATAGAAAGATCTCACTCAGCACTTTATTCTCCTCCCCACACACACACTTTTGAGAAGGACGACAAGCTCCTAAGCTGTAATGAACACCGCCTGAAACTGCGAACTATAATTAATAGTTTTAATGATGTTAACTATTTTAATCATAGGAAGTGAATTGTTTTATGTTTACAGTTGTGAATTTTATTGTATACATTGTAAACTGCCCCAAGCCCATGGGGGAAGGGCAATGTCAAGTTAAATGAACAAAGAAATAAAATAATTGCCCTTGATCTCTCAGAAGCTTTCAATGCCATTAAGATATCCTTCTGGAACCAAATTAGGAGCTCCCAGGACCATGGAGGAGGACAGGAAGGCCTGGAGGATCATTGTCCATGGGGTCATGATGGGTCGGACACGACTTCGCACCTAACAACAACAACAACAAAGACCATGGAGAGTGCTTGCATTATGCTGGCAGGGGCTCATGGTAATTGTAGTCCACGGACATCTGGAGAGTCACATTTGGCCACCCCTGGAGTAGATAATACCAATAGGCCGATGGTCTGACTCAGGACAAGGCAGCTTTGTATGTCCGCACAAACATTTCTCAAGCGCCAAAAGGGATATGGTGAAGAATGACCCAAATGAATCTTTTCCATTGTTGAGGAACCTAATTTCACCATCTTACTATGCCGCCAAGCATGCATGTTGAATAAGGTTACCAATTTCCAGGTGGTAGCTGGAGATCCCCTGGGATCACGACTCCAGGCAACAGAAATCAGTTCACCTGGAGAAAATGGCCACTTTGGAAGATGGATGCTATGAAGAAGAAGAGTTGGTTTTTATACTCCACTTTTCGCTACCCAAAGAAGTCTCAAAGCATCTTATAGTCACCTTCCCCTCCTCTTCCTACAACAGACAGCCTGGGAAGGAGGTGGGGCTGTGAGAAGAGCTCTAACAGGACTGTGACTAGCCCAAGGTCACCCAACTGGCTGCATTATACCCCATTCATGTCCCTGCCCAAACTCCACCGTCCTCAGGCTCCAACCCTAAATTTTCCAAGTATTTCCCAACATAAGTAGAGGCAAAAAGGTATGGCACTCTCTCTCCTTGTGCACTGGATTAGGAATGAATCCTTCCCATAAAATGGTGAGGTGGAGGCTGTATAGTAGTCACTGACCCAGCAGGCAGAGCTCCATGTCCCGCCTGAGGGTTTCAACTCATGCCATTCACCAAGCATTTTAGGGAACAATATCCGTTGGGGAAGGGGGATCTAACAGGACCAAGAGAGCAGCATTTCCCATCATCCTCCAGGAACAAATTCTCAATTCCAGTCTCTTTAGGAGCTAGGCTGGCTCCAAACCAAGAGAGACAGCATTCTTGGAAGCAGGCGGACCTCCCCCCACTAATAAACATCCCTTGACTATCTCCCTCGCCGTGATCAATAGGTAATCCCCAAATGTGGTTTTTGCCCTCATTCCCATGCTCAGACCTGGACCTCTGAGCAGCATCTCCAAGCCCCTCTCGTTATGCAGGGTAATGAGAAAGCTGAATCATGCTGATGTTCTTTCAGAAACTCATCTATTATAAATGACATTTTGCCCACAGAATCCGAGGGTACTGCTGGACTGGGAATCCAGGTCGACACACACACACACACACCACCCCCCACAACCCCTCTCTGACACACAGTACATTTCATCAGCAGCATCTTCTGGGACCGCTTTCCCCACTGAGGTCTCTCTTGGTGGGTGAGGAGGACAGTTAGGGAGTAAAGGAAGAAACGAATGAAAAATGAAGGTCTCTGCCTGCCACTGGAGACTGTCGAAACCAGAGCTTTGTAGAAGACGGGAAATTCTTCTGAGCCAGCAGCAGCGAAGCATGTTAAGACCAGATTATTTGTGGTCCTGATTTGCTGATGCAGGATGAAAAAAAAAAAAATACAGCAAGCTGCAGCTGCTGAAATCAGCTCTTTTCATCCTTTTCCCCTTCTCTTCCTCCTTAGCTGAGGTTATGGTTTTGCAAAAGGGTTTTATATTCTGGGAGCTAAAACCTGTCCGCTGCTATCAGAGCTGTGGTGCAAAGAGCCTGTCAGAAATCTGAGCAGCTGCAGGGGAGACAGGAAAAGCCACGCAAAGGAGAAGGGAGAAGGGAGAAGGGAGGAAGCGCTCCTTCGTCCTGCCACTTTCCCTGCCACAGAGAACTTGACCTGGGCAGCCTTGGGGCCCGGCCTGGCCTTGGCCAAGTCCCTAAGAGCTAGCGATTCATTTGACAATCCGGTCTTTGTTATCTGTTAATGAGAAGCAGCCTTGGGAAGCTTGGAGTTTGCTGAGGGAGGGAGTAGATCTTTTGGAGGTTCCTACTAAGGTTTCTAAACGTGTGCACTGGGAGCTCTTGCCAGCTCTGGTCTTCTGGAGATGTGCAATCACCATTTGGCCTGAGCGGGGCACCATAAAACTGGAACTTCCCCACAGTGCTCTATTCAGATAACATGCTGACCTGGCATATCAGGAGGAGTGGAGTGGGGCACAAGGGTTGCCAACTCCAGGCTGGGAAATCTGTGGAGGTTTGGAGGGTACAGCCTGTGGGGTGGGGCTTGAGGCAGGAGGGCCTCAGCAAGGTAGAATGCAACAGAGTCCACTTTCCCAAGCAGCTCTACAGGAGGAAAAGTAGCCAGAGAGAGAGAGAAAGAGACAGGGACACGGATCTCACTGACCTGTCTCTAGTGCAGTGGTTCTTGACCTGGGGTCGGGACCCCTTTGGGGGCCAAATGACCCTTTCACAGGGGTCACGGCAGAGCAAGCAGCTTGGACAAGTTGTGTGTGTGTGTGTGTGTGTGTGTGTGTATGTGTGTGTGTGTGTGGACCACACAACAGCCTTGCAGGGTAGATCGAAATAGAATGTTTATCTGTCTGGAGCAGCGGAAAAGAGTGAGATCGGCATGGTGGGGCAAGAGGCAGAACTGAACTGAGAAACCTCGGAAAAAAACAATTTATATACAATCATGAACAATGGATCTTGACGCCATTGGTCAGTTTTCGTTTAATTTCTGTGAAAGAACACTTGCATAATATTATGGTTGGGGGTCACCACAACATGAGCAACTGTATTAAAGGGTCGTGGCATTAGGAAGGTTGAGTACCTCTGCCCTAGAGGGTAATTTCCTGTTTCCCCAGTCTCTCTCTCCTCCATCTCTCAAGGCTGCAATGTGATGGAAGGGAGATGCCTCGAGCATCTCTCTCCATCCAACTATTTAGACAAGAATAGGAACCTTACCTTTACCTCTAAGGATGTAGAATTATGTTCTGTAATAAATAGTTCTTATATTTGTTAAGTACCACGTTGGTGAACGTGCCTTTCTTTCTTCGTTGTTTTCTGACCGCGTGCACTCTGTCTCACACTGAGTTACTTGCCGTACGAAAGCACTCTGCTAACTTTCTGGGTATGAAGACCTTTCCAATGCTTAATAGCCTTCAATTTCTCCACTAAAAATTGGGTCCTTCTAGGGCTTCTTTTCTATTCTTTTCTTAAACAGACAGGGCTTCCTTACATGGCCCTTGACATGGAATGCTCATTTTGCCGTGTTCCCCAAATTTCCAAAATGCCAGCAACAAGCAAATCTTCTGCTGTGATCCCACTGCATGATTTTGCAAAAGACTCATGCAAGCAGTTTCTTGCCAGTGATCCTAGAATCTGAAACAAGGAACCAGGAGGGTCTGTTGTCATTTACAGGGCTATTAGGGGACCTGACAATGTGATCCTCGGACAGAGTTGTTCCAGTCTATGCCCACAGAGAGCCACCATAGACAAGCCCTCCTGACACAGAAGAAAAGCCCATATAGGGATCAGCAAGAAGCTGCCTAGAGTCAAGCTTCTCTGCATTTCTTTCTGGCTTTCTTAGCCACTTTGAGCATGCTATTCCCTGAGGTCAGAGGTGAACCTGGGAGAACTAAGTTTGGCCCCATGAAAGGCAAATAGGTCTTGTCACAGAAGAGCTCAGAAGAGACAGTGGCCAAGTGGTGCTGGAGGCTCAGGGAGGTGGAAGGGAGAGTGTTCAAGGGGATCACATGCAAAGGAAGACCGCGGGGCTTCTGTCGTCGTATGTAGAGGTGCTAACTGCCACAAGGACTGACAGCCAGCACAGCATGGTGGTTAGAGGGCCAGAAGAGCATCTGGGAAACCCAGGTTCAAATTCCCACTCTGCCATGAAGCTCGCTGGGTGACCTTGGGCCAGTGCCTCTCAGTCTAAATGACCTCACGAGGTTGTAATGGAAGGGGAGAATGATGAATATTGTCCTAAGATTCTTGAATGAAGGATGGGTTTTAAAGCATGCTGAACAAATAAATAAGAACCATCTCCACTTCTTGAATGGCCGGCTGCAAGCTCAGAAATATGTCTTCCTTTGTTTCTGGTTCCCCTAGCAGAGCTAACTGGCCAGGATCCCGGCTACATTTGGACAGGGTGAGCACTAAGGAAACAAGGGTGGCAGCAGCAAGAGACAAGACAGAAGTCCAAGAGGGAGGGCAACAAGAAAGAGAACATGGATCCAGCAGGTTCACAAACACAGCTGCAGGAGGAGGTGGAGAATGAGAAAGGGAAGAAGAAGGGTTGGGGGGTTTACCCCACTTTTCACTACCTGAAGGAGTCCCCTAAGTGCTTTACAAACAACTTTCCCTTCCTCTTCCCACAAGAGATACTCTGTGAGGTCGGTGGGGCTCTGAGAGAATCATGACCGGCCCAAAGTCACCCAGCTGGCTGCAGGTGGAAGAAGAGTGGAGAGTCAACCCCAGTCCACCAAATTAGAGACTGCCACCTAACAGCTCGCAGTGGCAATCAACTTCTTTCCCCCTCCTAGGGGAGGGATTGCAGAGAACCAGGAAACTTTGGGTATCAAGGAAACAGCTTGCCAAAGGTGCATTGTTCTCAAAGACCCCCCCACACACACACACACACACACACTTCTCTTGCCCCATCACTCTTCTTAGCCCACCTCTTGGGGCTGAGATGCTGTTCATATTCCTATTCCTAAAGTCTTTGATCGGAAGGAATCTGCTAGCAGACACCTTTCAGCTATGGCGAGAAGCGAGTGCTTCTAAAAGCTAACGGAGAGAAGCAGCAATTTCCAGAGAGAGGCAGAGAGAAAGAGAAAGAGTAAGCAGTTGGCTGGAAGTCGCTCCCTAAGGCCTGGTGGAAGGGGGTGTGAAAAGAGAGACGGGGAGAGTTTACAAAGTCGTTCCAAGATCGACCTCTCTGACAAGACCACAGCTGTATAAAACAGGGTGGGAAATGCACCAAGTAAAAGATCAAACCCACACTCTGGAGGCGACAGCTTTTCCTAAACATGTTCTCTCCTTTAGAAGTTTTGCTTCCCAGTTCAGCTGCTCTCTCCTTTGGGACTTCAAAACTTTTGTAAAGAATCTACTCTTTGTAAAGAATCTACTGCTGTTTCCCACCCCCCCCCCCTGCTTAAATTAACATCACATTCCGTCAAGGGCTTTAAGCAGCGTGCCGGATTCTTTTTTTGTCATTGTTTCTTCCCCCCTCCCCCCACGCCTGTTTTCTCGTGTTGTTTGTCAGACTTTGTCCTGCATGTGAGATAACAGCGGAAAATCTCTATTTAAAGGTTCTCCAATTACAGCTCATCTTTTCCTCCATTAGCACTGATGTTGGAGGCTTAATTACCTCCCCATCTCTCCTTGTGACGCTATCATGGCTGTTTGTCGACTGCCTTTGGAATTCAATTTTTGTGCTTTCAGACCTGTGAGCAGGCCAGAGAAATGAGAACCATGAAGACGCCTGAATGAGCCAAGACATGCAAGCAAAACCCTGGGGTTTTTCTTTTTGCTTGTCCCGACCCTGGGGTTTGGACCCCCCTGCAACACTCGTGGAGTCTCACTGCATAAACTGACTCATGCCTCCCCTGTTCCCCCAGCATTGTGTCCCCATGGGCCAGTGGACCCCCAACAATTTCATGGAGGTCAAAGGGAGGGAGAAATAAATCAACTGCCCTTCCCCTCTGTAACAAGCAGAAAGAGTACAAGTTCTACAGCTGCTTCCTGGGTCAAATTTAAAAGGAATTTTTCGGCATTGTCAAGACGACCTGATTTATTGTAGAAGAGGCTGGCATGTCATACATACAGGGTCCCTTTCATTCAGATGCATCAAGTATGACCTCAGCGTACATGCAGGGACACAGAGAAAGAAATGAGGATGAAAAGAATTGGAATGCACTTCCTCACTTAGATCCACCAGGAGGTTTCTGGGAGCGAAAGGGATTTCCACTTGTGAAATTCCGTCTCCCTCTGCCATTGCAGTCCAACATGTCCCTGCCTCATATACTATTCCTGGGAGACAGACAGGGTTACAAGCCTCCAAGTGGAATGGACAACAGGGATCAGTTCCCATGGAGAAAATAGATTCTTTGGAGGCATTGTACCCTGCTGAGGTCCATCTCCTCCTCCAACTACACCCTCCTGAAGTCCAGCCCCAAATCCTCAGGAATTTCCCAACAAACTGTTAGCAACCCAAGGGACAGGAGATTCCCTCAGGACAGTATGAAGGGAGAAATTGATGGAAATCATGCCCCTTTGCATGCAGGACCAGCCCATGGGTGTTTGGTGGCCCTTGACATTCCCCACACCAAGAACCAGATTCCAGGTACATATGGAGACAAGCAGGCAAGGAGCCACTGCTGTCAGCAGAGCAGCATGAAGTCAGTGGTCACCTGGTCTTCCTTTCTTCCTCTCTCCCTCTTTCATGGAGGCAAGGTGGGCATGGGCAAGGGAAGACACATCAGGCAAGCATGTCCTGGCCTCCAAGACCACTGGTGATCATGCAGTGCAGCAGTGCTAGGGGCAATGGCAGTGCTGGAACTACAACTTACTGTGGCTGATCCAGCCTCAGCCAGGACTTCTCCTGAGCCTCTTTGGCATCTGCCTCTTCCACCCCAGCAATCTAAGCCATGGCCTAGGTCTACCTTCTAGATGGGCCAGTTCTGCCTACATGTGTGTTAATTCTCCAGTAGATTCAGGCCCTGGCCTTACGCTTCATGGCCTTTTAAGTCCTGAAGGCACAAGAAGCCTCATGTTGGTTTACGCAGCCACAGGTTGACATGGCCTCCCTCCACATTCCCCAACCCCCTTTCCACAGTCTCCATCCGGCTTTTATTTGGAGTTGTTTTCTTAAAATCATAAAGGCAACAGAGTGGCAGGCCATGTTTACAGGAACAGTTACTTCAATTTAATAAGCTCTTAATGCTCTTTAACTCCTACTCTGTTCTCAGCAAGAGGCACAGACGGACACTTCTAAGAGAAATTTTACTCAATATTATATTTGTATTCAGCTCTTTCTGGAAGAGGCTATCATCAACAGTCTCGGGGAGGGGATTTTTCCCCTCTCCCCAACTTTGTAAAGAAGGTTCAGCCAACAGTGACTGGCTCAAGGAAAGCCAATGAGCTGTCCAGCCAAGCAGGGATGCAAACCTAGACCTCCTCTTCCAAGGCACCCTATCAGCTCTGGACAAAAAGACCACACCAGAACCAGAACCAGAACCTTCAATTATGGGTTCACAGCGGAGCTTAAAACAGATGAGTCCAGCAACTGTAGCTCAGTGCATGTTGATGGACTTTTCTACCCCTGTTCGGATTGCCTCTGTAGAAAGGCCAATTCTGGCCATCCTTACAGGTCTGCTCCAAATATGTTCATTCTTGATGAGAAGCAATGTGGACAATGGGTTCTCCAGCATAATGATGTGCCCTCCTCAATGCTGTCAAGTCACAACTGACTGACGGTGAGCCCGGCTTTCAAGGGGCTTTCAAGGCAAGTGAGAAGCAGAAGTGGTTTGCCATTGCCTGCTTCTGCAGAGCTTTTCCTGGTGGTCACTTCCCAATACCTACTTGGCTTCTGAGAACTGATAAGACTGGATGATGCCATGCCACCTTCCCACCCCACCTTCTCTATATGGGTATGTTAATGTTGCCCTTTTTGGACTTGATTCTTATGTGCTCTTTGAATCGATGAGCAGATTTCCCACCTGCTCCAAGAACTGTCACATTCTACAAGAAACATGCAAGCAATAGGCATTGTCATGCAGGGCCAAGCACCACAATTAAACATCTCTCAGACGTTTCTGTCACATGTATAGGCTGTTAATATGGGAGGGAATCTAAAACAAGATACAGCAAAGGTGCATGTATGGGTCAATAAATGCCTTCAACTAGTGCCAAATCTTAATACGCCTAGCCCCAGGCCAATAGATGAGTGAAGGGGCTTTCTTTATTAGGGTGCCACAACCAAAAAGGCCTGGTCTTGCAGAGTTCACTTCTGATAGTTGGGTGAGTGGAGGACAGTGGAGCAAGGCCTCCTATCAGACTAGAGAGTGAGAAACCCAAAACAGACATTGTCATCCCCTTAGAAAAGGGCCTTTTCATGCCTACTTCTCTGCCATCCAACACCTATACCAGCTGTCTACATTCATCAGCTAGAATCAATAAGACACCAGGGACAATCGCTAGAGATTTATGGAAATGAAGGAACAGGATTTTTTCAACAACTTCTCCTCTACCAGATGCTAACAGGAAATGGGGAGAGTGAGCACAAAGCAAGAGAACCGACTCAGTAACGACCCGCATTTGTATGAACCAAGGCATGAAAGCCAGGGTAAGAGCAGAGGTCCCAGATGGCCATCCCAGGAGGAGTTCCTCTGCCTGCAGATTCAGACTCCATTACCTTCCCTCTTTCATTCATTCCCAGCATGACAGGCCAGGGGCTGGCTGGCAGTACCCGCTGCCCTCCTGAGACGAAGGCTGGACAGACCGCTGATTAAAGAGTCAGGAGACTTCAGGCAGCCAGAGAAAGAGACGACCAAAATCATATAGACAAGGGCGAGCTGGAGACCCAAATACGCCAAGACAAGACTCGTGCTAATGATGCTTCTTCCTCGCCCAGCACTTTGACACTCTTTTTAACAGCGTTTGTGATTCTTATCTCTCTGATCTCTTCCGGCACACTCTACTGTGTCTGGTCCAAGCCCTGCATAACATGACCTCCCCCTCCCAACATACTGGGGCTGACTCCCTTCCTCAGAGCTCCTGGAGTCTCCACTCGCCTGCATTCAGCAGCAGCAGATTCGGCTTCCCAAACCACAACCCTCCACAGCCGGCTCATTCGCTGCAAAATTGCTGAGGCGCTCCCATGGAGGGACCCTCGGAGAGCACCAGAGCGAGAACATCAACTGCCTACGGCCAGGGCCGAGGCAATCAGCAGCACAAGCCTCTCGCACCAACTTCCCCTCCGCTGTGTTCTATCAAGAAGTCACCGGCAATCACCGTGGAGCATTAACGGCACTGTAGGGACCCCACGCAGACAGGGGAGCACTGGCCCAGGGCCAGAAGAAGAGCGACACACAACCCAAGTAAGCTACAGATTATGTGGGGCCTCCCCATACAAAAGGGTTACTCAGTTTCACTGTTGAAACCATCTTTGAGGCAATGGCAGGGGCTTTCAAAGCATCACAGGGTTTAGGGCAGGGGTGGTCAAATGTGGCCCTCCAGATGTCCATGGACTACAATTCCCATGAGCCTCTGCCAGCCAACGCTGGCAGGGACTCATGGGAATTGTAGTCCATTGACATCTGGAGGGCCACCGTTTGACCACCCCTGGTTTAGGGCTTCATCTGGCCCTGTCAGTGGCTCTGAACCACAGCCTCTCACCCAGCACCCTGGCCAGTGGGGGGCAGATTGTCTAGGGCAGCAGGTGCAAATGTGGGACCCACGATCCCCATGTGTCTCCTGGTGCTCACTGACTTCTTGAGACTTGCGGTTGAAATCCTGACGTTCTTGAACCAGCGGGAAGTAGGGAGCCAGCATGGTGTAGAGAGCCAGTGTGGGGGCAGTGGTTAAGAGCAGCAACCTCTAATCTGGAGAACCAGGTTTGTTTCCCCATTCCTCCACAAAAGCCAACCAGGTGACCTTGGGCCAGTCACAGTTCTCTTGCAGCTCTCTCAGCTCTCTCAGCTGCACCTACCTCACAGGGTGTCTGTTGTGGGGAGAGGGAAGGTAGGCAATTGTAAGCCACTTTGAGACCCCTTTGAGTAGTGAAAAGCAGGGTACAAAAAAATCTCTACTTTTTCTTGACTGAAACAGGGATTAAAATGGGGGCCTTCAGGCTAGGCAGGCTGACAAGGCAAGTGCTGAGCTCATGCTGGGCAGGCATGCCACAGGTAGGTACCTTGAGCTTGGCCAGGGTCACAGATGTTCTGATGTCTCCACCCTTGGCAAGCCTCTCTCTGGGGCCACAAAAGGAGCAAGCCCTTCCCTTTCTTTGCAACCTGAAGTCAAACAGCAGCAAATGAAAGAGCTGGCCCTTACTTTTCATTGCCTCCAGGTAGCATTTTAGAACAGGCATCTGCCTCCAGTTGTAGGAAGATGCTGGGCTTGGAACCCCCATCCCATGGCAGATGTTGCGGTGGCACCTGCCAACCTTTACCCTTGCTCCAAAAATTCCCACAGACCTTACCAGCATGGGTGCCACCTGTCTAGGGAATGGAACAGAGGTATGTGCTTGCCAAGATAACCTCTGGGGGCTCAGGCAGGAGTGCTGGAGTTCAGGTTCTGCATGGCTGAACAATGAGCCATGGATCCCTGAGGTTCTTCTCTGACATGGGTCTCAGTGCCAGAGTCCAGGCCAGCAGCAAAGCTGTGAAGCAATAAGAAATGCCTCCCGGAGAATGTACAGAATGCATGGCCCTTGCTCCTGAGTCAATGCCCTAACTAGGGCCCAAGCATTTGGTTCAGTGACCTGAACTCTGGCAATTATCTGTGTGTCAAGTAATCACTTCCTTCATGAGGCTTCAGTAAAAACCAAGAGGGTGCCGATCAGGAAATGGCTGGCCACTGGAGGTCTAGAAAGGAAGGGCAAGAAACACCGGCAGAGTCTGAAGAAGAGATTTATTATTCCACTGCTCCTTTTAAAGCACTTTGAACATATGCAAAAAGGGCTTCGGAGAGCTAAATTGCCCCCTTCACTATTATTCCCATTTTAAGCATGATGAAATGGGAGCTGAGAGATGATAACATGCCTTTGGCTTTCAGGATCTTAGCTTGGGTCGCAAAAGTTGGACATTTCTTCACGGAACCGCACGGGTTCCTGTTAGCTATAGGCCATTTTCCAGAACAACTGCCCAGCCAGCTGGTTAACTGATTGATTCGAAATCTATAACAATAAGACGGCTAACTCTTATACCAGTTCTTAATACTCTTTAAGCAAACAGAGATGATTTCTTCTCTCCCCCCCCCCCCAACCAAGCCCAAGCCAAGAGCATTAAGAACTCCCCTTGATGGGAGACTGGCGCACTCAGCTGTTTTCATATTGTGAAATCAGCACAAAGGCTGACAGGATCCAGGTGCTCTCCGCTGCAGCTCCTCTGCTCATCCCCTGCATGTACAAATCCATCTCCTACCACCAACACTGCAGTGCCGGCTCCAACATAAAGCCACCGGCGTGAACACACTTCCTAGTATCCTGAGAAGCACCTTCTGGCCATAGTGAAGCTGCAGCGGTCTCTGCCCTGCAAAGGTGCTCTCTCACCAGCTCTTCTCATGGGTCAACTCCATTTCCTAATTCTGGAAGAGGAAATCCCACCATGCTATGTCCTCCCCGGGGTTCACACTTCCCAAAGGCACCTCCTTTCCCCCCTTGCTGCTCAAATGCATCCAGAGCAGCGAATGTCGAAGGAGGCGACAGGTTCGAACGCCTGCAAACAGAAAGTGGCCATTAATTTGGCTCCCGCGCACAGCTGGCCGAGAATCTTTTATTCATAGACTCTGGCTTACAGCATTACTATTTGATGAAAAGCTGCATTCAGGAGAATCGAAAGTGTTCATTGAGATGGAGTGGATCCAGCGTGGCCCTATTTGTCCACGCAGACTTGGTGCTGGGCATGGTACGCAGCCCTTCGCCCCTTGATATATTAACCTGATCTTTAGAGGATCAGTCCTCGTTATTGTGCTGAGCAAACATCTCGCCCGACAAAACAGCCACTCATGGTGGAACTTGCATGGTGCTCTGCAGATATGCAGACCACAAAGACCAGAGGAATTGGCCTCTGCCTCAGGGGGGAGCCAGCAGCCCTGGACCTTCGCTTCCTTTGCTAAACTAAATGTCAGGGGAGCATTGTCCAAAGCCTTCCACCACTTTCCAGTGCCCTTCTGTCCCCAGAAGCACCAGCTTACTCTCGGGAGAACAGAGTTTTAAAAATCAAAAGGTCCCCTTGCAGCCCCTTCACAGAACCTGGCTGAAGAGGTCAGGAACCCAGATTTTGTGTGGGGTGGGAGCAGGTGAAGGGTGCAGCCACAGCTGCTTATGTCAGTCCAAATGGCCTTGGTTTGTTTAATTTCCTGAGACACAACCTAGAGCAGGGGTAGTCAAGCTGTGGTCCTCCAGATGTGCGTGGACTACAATTCCCATGAGCCCCAGCCAGCATTCGCTGGCAGGGGCTCATGGGAATTGTAGTCCACGCACATCTGGAGGACCACAGCTTGACTACCCCTGACCTAGAGGATGCAAGCTTCTTGAGGAATAACCCCAGCTTCTTGGGTCCCCTTGAGCAGAGATTCATGCATCCGTTCCCTCCTCCTGCCTCCAGGCAGTCATGGCCTAAGCCAACTTGTAGTAACAGAAACACCAAAGAGCTCTGTGGCATCCTACTATGCCACAAATTAGGAAGACATATTCATGTGTTACACGTACATCCTGCATGTACGTGCTTACATATGTTTGTATGAAAGAGCCAACATGCATTCACTTCAACAGTGAAAGCAGGGGGCAATCATGTAGGCTGCACAGGGCCTGCAGGTCACATGAGATATGTGTAAAGAAAAATCAAGTGGACTCTGTACATGGATTGCTTATGCATTCCCTGTAACTTGTGTGGAGAGAAAATAGTTTCATAACAAAAGGCAGGATAGAGAAACCCCAAAGGATACATTAAACAACGTGGCCACTGTCTTAAAAGCTGGGATCTGCCAACCCCTTTGCAGCTATTTTAAAATTATTTTAAAGAGTTTTTGCCACAAAAAGCAATTCTTCATCGGTGAGAGTTTTTGGGTTAACATTGCTTAATTATCTTTTGTCTTGGAAACAAGCATCATGGTTCAAGGGTGTTCTGGATACTCTCTCGCATATTTTAACAAAACTCGAAGGTTTTTAGACAATTAACGGCCCCCAGGAGGAACTATGCTTCGTGGAACCTGGCTTAGCAACCATCTACCCTTGCCTCCTGAGAGACCTCAAGCAGATGGCTGCCAACTAAGTGGGCCCAGTTTCCAGAGACAATGCCCAATTCCCTCAAGGTGCAGCTTGGAACAATTATGAACACGGATCCTATATTCTTTGTTCCAACGAGTGTGTGGGGAGAGAGACATCTCCACATTTTGAGCATTATCCTTTGCCTTATGTGCAAGCAGGATGAACATGTTCTTACAAAAGGGATGGCTACCGCTCAGTGGTAGAATATATACTTTAGATCAAAGCCATGACATCTCAAGAGAAAGGATGGGAATTGCAAAAGCTGAGCTGGAGATCCCAGTTGCAACAAGTTTTGCCTTGCAACAAGACCCTTGGGAACAGATGAAGCATTTGGAAGTCAAAGCAGGATCTGAATTGGTACCAGCCTACGCAGCAACCCAGAAGATCTATATGTGGATCTACCTTCACCTCATTTTCCATTTACGAAGTAAAATGACCATTTCCCTCTCCTACTTCCACAAGATTCCACAGCCTTACTTTCATCCTCCGCCAGCATAGCACAATGTCTTGCAAGCACACCCTTTGCACACCCTTTGCAATGTCTTGCAAGCACACCATAAAACGAGCCTCAAAATCGAATTACTCATCTCATGATTTCACAGTCTTGCAGACAAAGGTCCCCCCAAACCAAAATCAATTCAAATCACAAACAGCCAACGCAGAAACACCCCCGCTGACCAGCAAGCCCAGAACAAAGCAACTATCAATGGAAGAAAGAAACGGAGACAATCCTCACCGACAAAGTGGGTCTGACCGACACTGGTTCCGGAGGTCCAAGCAGTTTGGCTTTTCTTTGTCCTCATAGGAGCAGTCAGGGACAATCGTTTGCCGACGGCGCTCAGCACAGGCCTGGTCCTTGCAAGAACAGAAGAGCATCCGATAGGTATACTCGCTGGGCACGCGGTCAAAAAACTGGCGCAGGGCTTTGTGGCACTTGCGGCGGTTGCAACGGTAGGTGTCGTAGGACTTGTTGCAGGTAGAGATGTAGCCTGAACGGAGCCTCTTGCAGTTGTCATTCAGGTTACAGGCTTTGGCTGCATCTAGGCAGTGGTTACTTTTGGAGTTGGCGGCAGGATCCATTCCTGTCCAAGAAGAAGAGTGAGTTATGGAAGGGTCAGTCGGAGGAGCACATGGCAACACATGGGACCTGAGGGGGGGGGCTACAGGTAGGCTTCAAATGGCTATGAATGACAGAAGCACATAGGGCCACTGAGAGGCAGGGATGGGAGGGGACAAAATCCTAGGGGCTCCAGTCAACCATAAGGGCAACTGAGCTGGTGCTATGCTGTTTTCAGAATACATCACATTTTATTTCTACAGAAGACCTGCCCTGCAGCCTTTCTCAGCTTTTTTACCATTGAGAAACTCCTGAAACATTCTCTAGGCTTCAAGAAACCCCAGAAATTATGTGATTGTGTAGAATATGGTTGGGAAGCAGAGCTCTGTACATATCCACCTAGGGTGACTCCTCTTCCCACCCCCTCCAGGCCCATCATTGGCCATTTTACGGGGGGCAGATTAACATGACCATATATCATCCGATAAATGTTTAACAAATTCATATAATTAACTCCCATCCATCCAGGAAACCCTTCCAGGGCCATCAAGAAACCCCTGGGTGTCATGAAACCCTGGCTGAGAAAGCCTGCACCAAGGGCACGAGGAAGGCAGAGCACAGTAAACAGCAATAGTTCTGCTTTTGGCTAGCTGTGCATTTCTGCAAAGCTTACTCTGGGGAGGGGGGTGCAAAAAGCTGTCAAGTCCCAGCCCCAAGAGGTTTTCAAGGCAAGTGATGAAACAGAGATGGTTTGCAATTGCTTTTCCCTGCAAAGTCTTCCTTGGTGTTCTCCCATCCAAGTACCAGATTGGTGCAGTGGCGAGAAGTGCGGACTTCTAATCTGGCGAGCTGGGTTTGATTCCCCGCTCCCCCACATGCAGCCAGCTGGGTGACCTTGGGCTCGCCACAGCACTGATAAAACTGTTCTGACCAAGCAGTGATATCAGGGCTCTCTCAGCCTCACCTACCTCCCAGGGGAGAGGAGAGAGAAGGTGAATGTAAACCGCTTTGAGATTCCTTTGGGTAGAGAAAAGCAGCATATGAGAACCAACTCTTCTTCTCCTACCAGTCCTGCTTAGCTGCTGACATCTGATAAGATCAGGCTATATTATACCATTCCATATCCCCCAAAGTTTACTACAAGGAAGCAAATGTTTGCATATCCTGTTAAACCCATCAACTAAACCAGCAGTGGGGCAAGGCAAGGCAAGGCAAGGCAAGGGAAGACCAGCCAGCACAGCTCACGGCTACAAGAATCACTGCCAGGCTGCAGCCTCCTAACAATGTTGTTTTCAGCTGTCTGATTCCCTCTTCCTTTCCTTCTTCCCAACTCCACAGTTTTGTCTACTCAGCCTGTTACCGCACTGGGAAAACAATACCTTCCCTCTTTTCTTCATTCGTCTTCCTCTTTCTCATACTTTTCCCCTTCCTTTGTTTCATTCTTACTTTCATGATATCCCTTGGTTTCTCTTTCCCCTCTTCTTCTCCCATCTCTTACTTGTCAGCCTTGGCCTCAGCTACTTCTCATCCCTGCTGGCAACTTAAAACTTCCTTAATAGCAGTGTAGCAGCAAATTCTTATTACTATGAATGGAAGCGGGGGAAGGGGGAGTTAATATTTTCCCCATGATATATCAAAGTAGTAAACAGATGCTTCCCCCTGCCCTTAAACATGCACGGCAGCAAAATGTTAATCTGCCTCAGTGGTTATACACACGATATGGAAGTTAGGACTTCTTCTCCACCCCACTGCCCCAATTAGATTTAATTACATTTTAAGCACTGTACAGGCGGTGGGTTTTTGTTGTACTGATGTAACATCTAATATCCCTTTGTAAGTGCTGCATTGCTGCTGTGAACATTACGTTTCTAGTTATGTGACAAATGACATAATCGTTTTAAGAAAATATATCAGCAAAATCAATCCCAGTGACCCAGGACTTCTCATCCAGCGCCAGCTCCTAATTAGTGTGCACCAGCCTTTCTGCTAGGAAAAGGTAAACTGAAATAGATTTCTTGCTGATTTACTAAAGATTTATTGTGATATGAAGTTTTTGTGAACTACAGCCTATTTTCTCAGATGTATCCTATATTGGCACATCTTCAATCTCTCTCTCTCTCTCTCTCTCTCTCTCTCTTTCTATTTGTGCATTTATAAAGTGTCACCAAATCACAGTCAACTTATGGTGACCCCAGCAAGGAGCATTTAAGGCAAGTGAGAAGCAGTAGTTTGCCTTCCTCTGCAGAGTCATCGTTGGTGGTTTCCTTTCCAAGTGCTGACCCTGCGAGGTTTCCAAGATCTGACAAAATTGGCCTATTCCGTGCTGCCTTGCCTCCCATCTACGCATGTACAAATATAAAATTACAAAATTAGACACATGGTTTGGATCAGAGTCATACTGACATGCGGGTGGTGGGATCTTTGTCCAGAGGCCCATTGTGGCTCTCCACAGCCCTGTCAAACTAACAATGGAACTGGTTGTTTTGGGAGTGAAAAACTCTCCTTCTTTAGAAGCTGGAAGGGAATGGCATGGTGAGCACCCGCTTACTTTTCTCTGATCCACAGACAACAGCAAATCATTCCTCTTTGGGAAGGAGCAGGTCCAGCTACTCCAATTATATTTGAAGGACCTTCACCTTCATGTGGTTCTGTGCACCAACTATGGTCGCCAGGCATCCAGCTGTTGGCTCTCTCACCTCTTAAGGTGGCCCATCCAGCATCAGCCGGAGCCTGGACCTTTTCTATCATAGCATCAGCTTCATGAACGGGCTCCCAGGAGTGAGGGTGGCCCCCTTCCTGTCAAACTTCAGGAGGCACTGCTTAAGTCTGCTTGTTTGCTGGGGCTTCTGATGGGATTTGAACAGCCAGTCTATTTTAAAGGAACAGGGGGAGAGATTATTTTCATTGAGTGGGAAATGTTTTTATTATTGTAAACCACCTTAAACCTTGAGGAAAGGCAGGATATCAATGTTTTGATCAATAACTAGATAAATCATTCATTCCAGGCTTCTCCAATGAGTAGCAACTGGAAGTAGGTCATAATCCTAGGATGTGCTTCGCATTTACTTTGAGCAAAGACTATGTCTGAAGAGCCAGGCCAAGTAAGAGGATAATGAGTTTTGTCTTCACTGTTAAGGGCCTTATTCCACGACTCGTCCTTCCGCTGCAGAAAACTGTGGTGGAACCAGCTCTCAGTCCAAGAATAAAAGGCACATCTGAAACCACAAAAGCCCCATATAATCACAATATACAGGGCTAGCCTGTGCTACGTGTGTGTTCTGAAGTTGGGGGATATGCTTAAAAAGTGGAAAATCCTCCTCTGCCAAGTCAAGCTGGAATCTCTGCATCTGTCCTGGAACATCAAATGTCAGTACAAGAAGAAGGTTGCGGGAAGGAAGGAGGGAGGGAAGGACAAAAGCTGGATATTTTTTTTTTGTCAGAATGATGAATTGCCCTTTAAAAATCTAGTAGGCACCCTGATAAAATCACACATACCCCTCAAGCCCATTCTTCCTTGGCCCACAATCCATGTGGTCTTAGAACTTGGCCATTGTCTCCCAGTTCAGACTGGATGGAACAAGCAGGGGAGACCAGAAGGGCTTTCTAACAGAATGAATTCTTGGCCTGCACTGTAGCCATTAGCAAAAGGCAGGCAGCAGTCCCTATCTTAAGGGAAGCCTCCACTGTGATTTTGATGGCCCACAGATCCCTCCCAGGCTACAGAGAGAAGCAGGGCCGGAGTCTTCTGGCACTGATTTGGAATTTGGAGCCAAGGAATCAACCTTATTCTGCCTGCTGCTATTCTACCACAATTCCTCTCCCATAAGCTGGTTTTCTCAGTTGCACGATTGCAAGGGAATAAAAGCAAGTCGGAGGACACAGAAAAGCCCAGTTAAGTGGGGCAATTTGATACCTCTTTTAAAAACCCGTCCCTGGTTGCTACAAGAGAAAGGTAATATGCCCCACATGCAGGTATTAGAGTGCAAATATGCCACGCACTGTGAAAATCTTTGGAATCACAAAGTAATTACCAACTGCCCTCTTGTCTGAATATGACTTATCAGTGGGGATTTATCAGATGTGAACAAATTTCTCTTGCCAGTCATTTACCACCTCAGTATCACCTCCATGAACCTTAATGGATCATCTTTTCTCCAAGATAGGAAACTGTGCACAGCTAGACCTTTCAGCCTTATAAGCACCTTAAGTTGGAGAATCCTTAGAACTCATGATTAACACATCCATCAATATATCTAATTCAAAATATGACCAAATCTGTGGATACTTAAATCTGAGGCCTGGAGGCATAAACACCAAGATAGATAGATACAAACCTGACAAGTGCCCAAGTTTGCAGGAAAATGTGAAATACCTTGTAAGGGTTTTAAAAGCCCAAAATAACAGAAGGCCTGTATCTAGGGTGGAGAAATGAACGCCATCTCAGAGGCTGTTGCTAGGCAACCACAACAGCATCACCAGCCATCAACCCTTTTACTTATTTAATTTATACCCCACTTTTCTGCCCAATGGGAACCCACAGTAGCTTCCATCACTATTCTCTCTTCTATTTTATACTCAAAACCACCTTGCTTGGTAGGGTGGCAATGCTGAGAGTGTATGACAGGCCCAAAGTCACCCAGTTAGTTTCTGTGGCAGAATGAGGACTCAAACCTGGGTTTCCTAGGACCTAGTCCAACACTTTGCCCACTATACCATGCTGGAAGGACTCTTGGTTTCTGTCAGTGCAAGGCAGGGGGAGGAGAAGGATAGATTAGGCCTTTAAGGGAGGACTCGTCTGGGCTAGGCCTGGCAACAACAAGAGTGCCAGGGGACTATGTGCCAGTTATGAATTCGCAGCCAAACTTATCTCACTGGGTTGCTATGCAGATAAGATGGAGAAGAGGATAAAGGTGAAAGCTGCTTTTGGTGCCACTGTGGAGCAAAATGGGTATGAACACAGTAAATACATAATAAATGACTGAAGACGGAGGCAGATAAAAAAGTGGGTGGGTTGATAGGTGAGGAAAAGAGAAGGAAGAATGGAAAGAATATAGGGGTTTCCAGGAGGAGGGAAAGAGGAAATAGAGTGGAAAATAAGGTGTCCCCCCCCCACACAAAGCCTTGTTGGTTCCAGTGCAGTGTGTACAGTAACATTGTGTTACTGAGCCACAGTTCTCCAAGGAGAAGCTGCCAAGGGGAGGGGAGTGGGGTGGTCAAATTGCAGCTCTCCAGATGGGGCTCATAGTGATTGTAGTCCATGGATATCTGGAGAGCCACACTTTGGCCACCCCTGCTCTATGACATCCCTCACTCTATGGCACCTCCCCCTCCCCCCATCTTTCCTTTATTTGCCACATCCAAAATGCCTCAGAGTGCCTGAAGCGCTCCGAGGCAGCCAGAAGCGCCCCAAGGCGCACCTCGGAATTCCCACTTTGAATCTGTTTGAACATGAGATTTGGTGCTTCAGACCGCCTCGGATCGACCTGTCTCTGAAGGTGCCTTGCTTTGGAGGTTCTTCGGCCGAGAAACACACATCCCTAGTTATTCTTCCTCACCCTTCCTTGCCAACGCGCCCGAAGTCTACAAGCCTAGCATCTGCAGACCATTGGACTCCATGCCCATCTCAGGCTGCCTACTTCTCATGAGGCCTCTCTCAGAAAGAAGGTCCCCACACCTCCTCAGCCACCTCTTCCTTCGCCAGCCTCTCCAAACTAAGAGTAAAAAAAAAAGTAAATAAGAAATCTTCCCCTTTCCAGATAACCACAGGAAGGGGAACCTATCCCTTTCTACAACCCCAAAGCCTCCTCTCCAGTCCCCATACAGTTGCTAGCTCCAGGTGGGGAAATACCTGGATATTGGGGGGGGGGGATAGCCTGATAAGGGCAGCGTCTGGGGACTTCAGTGGGCCATGATGACATGGGGCCCAGCTTCCAAAGAAACCACTTTCTCCGGGTGAACTGATCATCTGGAGATCAGGTATAATAGCAGGAAGCCTCCCGCTGTCACCTGAAGGCTGGCAACCCCAATTCCCCTCCATGCACTGGTGGGCCTATTTCACGCTTGCTGCAGGCCAGGCCTGAAACACTGATGGGGATATTTTGGAGACTTCCAGCCTGTGATCCTGGGCCATCTCCTTCAGCAGCCCCTGCTCAGAGATGCTGAGGTCGATGGAGATCCCCATTCCCTCTTCCCACAACATCCAGTTTACTTCGTGACTGTAGGGTTTCTGAAGGGCCAAGTGCTAATCCAGCATAAAATTAAAGTCATACCCAGCAAAGCACGCCACGGCACGCAAAGAGAAAGGGACATTCTCCCCTCCAAGCACATGCTCACCCGCTCCACCCTTTTGGAAGAGAAGAATGGATTCAACATAAGGTTTCAGTTTGGACCACCTCTCTGTACAACGGAAGCCATTGTTTCCCAAGGATTGCCACCCCCCACACCTTTAGGCTGCTGGGGAAAATTCCTACAATCACAAGCATTAGCGAAGATCAGAAGCAGAAACTCAGGACGTTCCAAAAGACCCAGGGGGGGGGGGAATACATGCAATTAAGCTGAACAGAAGGGTTAGCCAATATCAGCTGCGTCAAAGCCAGACGCCCAATGCCCAGCAGCCACAGAGCACCACATCAGTCCCAATACAGTTTACCTCCTGGCCAAACTTACTAGTTCAGTCTGCCCAAGAAGTGGCTCAAGGAAGGGAGCGCCAGCCCATTCACCCCACCCAATGCTGGGGAGAACCATCTCTGGAGGGACCTGCAGGCCCATTTCCAGTTTCAACCCACTGCTGCAAAATCAAAAGCACCCTGAAACCAAAGAGGCCACTTTCCATTCCATCCCACTGAAAGGGTGTCTATGTCCATTAAGAGCTGTGGGTAGGAAGCTACCCCAGAGGTGGCACAGATTCTCCTTCTTGCTGACTCCTAAACTGCCTAAGAGATTTACTTTTGGAAGAGGTGGCTCTCGAGGGAGCAAGAACTAGGTCGTCTGGATCCACCCCTCCCACCTTCCATTCCTTAAGCGGCTACAAGGGCCAGAATAGCCGAGGCGGCTTCCCTCCTCCCCGCCCTTTCAGAGTGTGAATCTAGGCCACCTTTCCCCATCAAGCCAACATCAGTGCAGGATCTATGCAAGGCAAAGCTTTATTTCCTAAGCCTCCGGAGCCCCTACTCCTGCCCTGCTGGAGACCAGCAGAGACTGAGATGCATTTTAATAGAGCCAACATTTGAATGAGTTCTGCTTTCTGGGGAGCTCATTAGTGAGGTACAAGAGCTACATGTTAATGAAGAGAGGAAGCCATTGCAGTAGACTTAGACCCTGCAGTGGGAGAGCTGGGTGTACCTCACCTGATTGGCTCCTTGGGATCAAAGAGGCATCCGTTGCCTTTCCCTAAACGGACCTTGAATGCATAAATCCCCCTATCGCAGCATTCAAAGGAAGCACCTCTGTGCGTCTGGCTGCCCTACGATCTCCCTAGCAGCGGCAAATCAGAACAATAACCACTCAGGACAAGTCTTGCCGATAGACGAATGACGCTGCCCGCCACTGTTTCTATCGACCAGATAGGCCGCAGCCCTCCAAATTCTCAGCATTGCTGGAGATGAGGGTTCCAAGCTCTGGCTTGGGAAATACCTGGAGATTTTGGGGGTGAAGCCTGAGGAAGTGGGGCCTGGGGAGGGATGAGAGGTATAATGCTATAGAGGCCACCTTCCAAAACATTTTCTTTTCCTCCAGGGGAACCACTCTCTGCCACTTGGTGATTAGTTGTAATTGTGGGAGCTTGCCAGCCTCCTCCTGGAGGTTGAGACCACCCGTCAGCCGAAGATGAATAGACAAGAAAGAAATTTTCAAGCTGAATTCTTGGCCTGCACTGTAGCCATTAGCAAAAGGCAGGCAGCAGAAATGGTAGCCATGCTTTGGGGCAGCTCCCACTGAGTTGTCAGTCATCATCATTCTGCCAGGTGGCATCCTCATCTCGTGCTATTCCACCCCACTGCATTTTCTCCTACTGTACTGTCACTGTCCCCGTCTAAGAAGAAGAATCATCTCAGCAAATCCCAGTCTGACTGGCAGCAAACAACTAGGAGTGCTCAGAAACTACCATAGAGTTTTGCCCAAAAAGCAGATCTTCACCCATTTACGTTCCTGCGCCACTTCCGGGTCACATAGCCATATTGCATGGATTTCTGAAATTCCCCTGCTCCCTCCATATGTGTACCTCCCATCCCCCACCAGCGGGTCTGAGGGAACTTGTAGCCCTATTCTCAAAACAACACAGTGAGGCAGGTTGGACTGAGACAGAACGACTGCCCAAGGTCATCTAGAGCAGGGGTAGTCAACCTGTGGGCCTCCAGATGTCCATGGACTACAATTACCATGAGCCCCTGCCAGCGTTTGCTGGCAGGGGCTCATGGGAATTGTAGTCCATGGACATCTGGAGGGACACAGGTTGACTACCCCTGATCTAGAGAGCTGCCATGGCAGACTGGGTATGTTCATCTGTGTGTTTCCTAGATCCTAATCCAGCTACTGCACACACTGGCTCCCCAGTATGAGACAGGGTGTTAGCAAGCCACGACATGGAGTAGCTTATTAAAGGTGGGTGCGCAGAATGGGAGACGTCCTTGCGGGCCACTTCTCTAGTGATCTTCAGCGTCCCACTCTCATTAACCAAGTTGTTTTAATCAATGCTCTACTTCCAGGAAAGAGCCGTATTCTACAGGCACTAACTTGTCCACAGTGTCCTGTGTGTATGCCCGGAAAAATATCTTGTGAGTTCCCCGATAGCAGACGTCTTCCTCCCTATTGTCCTCACACACACAAAAAGGGGGGATTCTGCTGATTGGGCACAGAATCGTCGCATTCAGCATGAGCACCGACCCAGTTTCTTTGCAGGGAGACAGAGGAGCCAGCTTAGGCTTTGCCCAGTCGCTTCCCGAGCTGCCCGTGCTGCTCGTGTGACGTGACAGACCTTCGCCGGAGATCCTGGAGAGCGGCTGCCTGTCAGAAGAGACAACCGTGAACCTGAGAGACCAGGGGCCTGACTCAGAAGAAGCCCAGCCTCCGGCTTGCTAGTTTGGAGCACATCCCTCAGGCTTGTTAGTTTTGCGAATGAAAGCTTTGAAAGACCGAGCCGCATCTCTAACCTGCTTTTGTGGTGAGGCTTAGCAGGTCTGACAGCCGCTAGGCAAGGAGTCGGGAGTTTTTGAAATTTAAATAACATGTTTTCCACATCTGCCTTTGGAGCCAACCTGAGGGTAATCGCTTTACATCCCCACGCAGCTGGGAAAGTGACACTCCTCAGCATTTAGCATCTTCTCCTCTCCCCGCCCCCCGCAGCGTCACCCCCACAGTCTCCACTGAGCCACCCTCCACCCTCTCTCTCCTCCCCTTCCCAAAAACATTGGGGGGGGGGTGCGGGTTTGCAATCCAGAATAAATACATCCAAGAGCTAATGCTTCTCAATGCCAAACCCGGCACATTGCCTATGTTCCACCAGCTAAATAGTTTATTGATGGGGATTTAATTCGGAGCGGAAAAAAAGAAAACTATTGTCATTTGGAATCTAAGCACTACATTTCTTGGAAAAAGAGTTTTGCAGAGCTGCTTCCAAGTGTCATGCCAGATTTCCTGTTCACAGAATTAGGATGAGACAGAAAGAACCCGAAATTCTTCTGCCCCAAAGACATCTCCTCTCCATGGGGCATCCTTTGGAGATCGGATGCACCCTTTCAGTACATTCTGCCCCTGCATGCAGCACGTCCAGAGGTCCTTTGCTTCCACAGGGCCCATGTCCCACATGTCCAGAGGGAGCTGACTAAAGTGGACTGCTGCAGAGTCCATATAAGCTGTAGCGCAATGGGTACTGCAGAATAAACACACACACACAGCCAGTTCCACTCCACTCCTTTTTCTGAGGACTTTGGTTCTTTGGTGCTAATGCATGCATAGGACGGTATATATTCATGGCCCTCTTGTCTCCACAATGGTAACCCAGAGTGGATTGCAACATTGTCATTTCCCCTCCATTATATATTTATAACAACAACCCAATGAGGTAGGTTAGGATGAAATAAAATGACTGCAGTGATCTTCCAGGGCAGACCATTAATTCAAACCCAGATCCTTGCCTGGCACCCCATCCACTATACCGGGGGGTGGCCAAACCGTCACTCTCCAGATGTCCGTAGACTACAATCATGCTGAGCCTCTGCCAGCTGAGAGAGCCGCAGTTTAGCCACTATGCATTATATTATGGTGGCTGTAGTACTGACCTGGAAGCCCAATGTGTTCATAGCACATTTTTATCTGCCTTTCCTCCAAGGAGCTGAGGATGGCATGCATGGCTCTCCTCTCTCCATTCTGTCCTTGCGGTGCCCCTCTAGAGTAGGTCAGGCTGGTGGGCCCAAGGTTATCCAAACACCTTCATGGCAAGAGTCAGGATCTGAACTTGGGTCTCCCAGGCCCTAGTCCCGGCACCCACTGCTCCACAGTGGCTCAGACATGTCACTAGAACTGTGACAAGTCTCCAAGGGAGCTGCCATCTCCTTCAAGACTAAGAATCAGTTCTTGGGTGTATTTACACAGCTTCTGTTTCCAAAGCAGCTGCCTTTAGCTCATCAGCTCAAAACTCATTAACAGGACCAAGGACAAAATCAGATGCAGAAATCACCCCAGTTTCATGTGGCAATAAGCTATATTAGCAACACTATGAGTCTGCAGAGACAGCATTCAGAATTAACTCCATTGCCGAGAGCTGAGATTTTAGCCCTCAAGGTCCACCAAGACCACCTCCACTGGCAAGATCCGTAAAGTACAGCTCTCCAGAGGCCAGGGAATCTTTCCTTTTTTTCACCTGGCTGTTATTGACCCATTTTTGTATCAGGAAGTTGTCACCAGGACTAAGTTGGTTCTAAAGAACATGGGAGCTTCATCCATTTTTGAGGAAGCCCCCTGAGCTCCATTGGGCCTCGTTAAACATACTGTGAGTTCCATACTTAGCTATAATGCTACTAAACAAAACCACACCCATTCCCCCATCAGCGACTCATCCACTCTCAGCATTCCCAAGAGACAAAGAAGTCACTTCTCGTGCCCCTTGTACACGCAGGACTGAGGAGACCTTGAGGAAGGCCACCAAAGTCAACCGCCATAGCCAGGTGCAGCTAAACTCCCACCTTACCCCACAACTAGGGTTGCCAGGACCAGGAGTTCTCCAAGAATTAAAGCTGATCTCCAGACTACAGAGATCACTTCCCTGGAGGAAACAGCAGCTTTGGAGGGTAGAGACTTTCTATAGCGGGGGTGGCCAAACTATGGATCTCCAGATGTCCATGTGCTGGCAGGGGCTCATGGGAACTGTAGTCCATGGACATCTGGAGAGTCATAGTTTGGCCACCCTGCTCTATACAGTTGCCAGATCAGGGTTGGGAAATTCATGGAGATTTGGGACTAGAAACTGAGATGGGTGGGGTCTGGAGAGCAGAGGAACCTCAGCAGTGTATGATGCCACAGAGTCTGCCCTCCAAAACAGCCACTTTCTCCAGGGGAATTGGTCTCTGCAGCCAGGAGATCAGATGTAATTCTGGAAGATCACCAGCCTCCATCGGGAATTTGGCCACACTAATACAGCATCAAATCCTTCAGAGATACGGCATCCAAATCTCCATGAATTTCCAAAGCCAGAGCTGGCAATCCAATAACTTCCTCCTACAGAGTTTCAGGCCTCTACATCAGGGCCAGTGACCTGCCCTGCCTCCACCTACAGGCAATAAGCTCCCTTCTTGCCATCATGACTTGCGGGTCACCTCTGCCTAGAAAGGGCTATATGTCTCCCTGCAACTGACAGGAGCTTTATGTCCTTTATTGAGCAGGGCTTGGAAGACACAGAAGAAGCATTTAAAAAAAAATTAATCTTTTAGAGAAGACTCTCTGTTGAGCTCCAGCCATCCAGGCAGCGCATCAAGGCATGCAACGTATCTCCAAGGAGCAATAAAGCGCCGTCCCTTCTGACCCACTCCCTGCATTGTCATATCCCAGCTGTTGGAACCGCAGTGACATGGCTTCCAGCAAGGAGTCTGTATATTAACACAGGGACCTCCTGCCCTCCAAGGCAAGCGTGATAGGCTCCTGTGACATAGACTGATGAGTCAAGAAGATATGAGGCTCTGCAAAAGATCCAGCTCTAATGACCTTGAGCCTTGGGGAAATTCTGGAGCTAACGGAAGAACAGGAACACTGGAAGCATCCGACCCCTATCATGAAAGCCCGGACTGGGTGATATCCTGACAAGCTTTGGTGCTGGTAAACTACTGGACGAGCCTTGGGTGACGCTCATCAGCAGAAAGAAGGAGAGCAGCTTCAGTGTTCAGTTTTGACGTTCACATACATGGTAGTTTGGACTTCCTTCTCAGCCCATGTCTTCTCTTTGCTGATATTCCTTGCAAGCCTGGGAAATGTTCAGTCCTCTGCCCTTTATTGCTGGACACTCCTGCTTCCCTTCATCCCCCCCCCCCAAAGGTAACCACCAAGATATGCAGTAAACAACATAAAAAGACTAAGGCAGGAGGGAGCTCTGCCAATGCCATTCTGGAGCTGCCTCTCCTTGTTTCTCTGCCCAGAACTATAGCAGCCCTTTGCTCCTTCCTCTCTCCCTCCCCCCAGTCCTGCCTTTTCATCTGTGCTTGCTGTATCTGTGTGCTTCTTGAGGCATTAGCCCCTTGCCGCTCCTCCAAGGTGGAAATGTGTCCAGCAGTCATTGTTCCTCTTTGCTATGATCAAAAAAGTGCTACCGCATTCCAGGTGGAAGATTCCCATCCCACAGAGAAAGTTATTTATATTTTCCAGGACTGGAGAAACTCCAGGTAATGAAGCCACCACAGGAGCTAAAATGTGATGAAGGCCTTGCTCTGTAGAGCACTTAACATAATGGCTAGGTTAGACCCAACTGCAGGTGGCCGAGGAATTTGCTTTATCTGCTGGCTCCTGTTTTCTGACGTCCAGAACTGGCTGCCAACGATTCACCTCTGTCTTTGGCAGGGCTTCAGCAAGATCATGCCAATTTACACCTTTTACAGACCAAGTGTGTACAGTTTACCTTTGGCGCTATTTAGAGTACAGGCAGGTTGCAGCAGGCAGGACACAGCCAAGAGAGCAGTGAAGCCTGAATATTCTTCAGTTTAATTGTGCTTGCCTCTCCCCATTCCCCCCGCTGCACCAAAGAAAACACAGGCTATTCCTTGGAGCCGATTTGTTTACAATGACTGTTGTGTCACAGGTTTTTTCACCCCCAATTTTTCCTTTGGAGCGAGCTGCCTCCAAGCATCAGATAATAAGGGACTGATAAAATGGGCCGGAGGTTTCATAATTTGCTCATCTGTCTTGTAGACACACAAAACGTGCTGTTATGCCCTCGCCCAATGGTGTTGTGTATATAAAGCAAAGGTTTTCATGAACTGGGACACTAGTAAGATATTGCCAGCATCAATCTCTAGGGACGAGGGCGCCGACTGATGCTCACATGTTCTAGTTGCTTTCTGCACGCGCAGCCCCCATGTTCTGTTGGTACATCATGGAGAGATACTCCGTAACTGTGATGCCCATTCCTTGGATGGGAAATTATATGGTATAAAAAAATAATAATGATCGTATCACATGATATGTTCTTAGTGAGTGGCACAGAGACCCACATGGTAACTGTAAGGGTACTTACTCATATCTCAAATATTTACATGCATTAATTGCTAGCGTATCTACATATCCTGCTTCCACATCTAATTTAAGTCTCTGAACATTCTACATACTGTAATTAACTATCATTTCAGTATTTATCCACACTAATTAATATTATGGTGCTGCGATCGCAGAAAGACCAACGCGGGTTAGCAGAAATTAGATTCACCAGGTAAGAGGGGAAGGGGGGGGGGGCTGATGGATAGCTGGCGCCTTTCACCACTCTGCCTTTAGGTCCCAATTGCAAGTCAACCAAGTTCACATTTGAGTGGAGAGTCCCTCACTGCCTGGCCAGTAAGAAGGAAAGTTCTCTTCCCACCCCCAAGGTGATCTCTTTAGATGGCACATCAAGCTAGCTTGAAATCTGGCCTGATAAACAGAGACCCTGCTCTTGAAATGGAACGCTGAAGTCAGCCAGGCTACGACTCCTTCCAATTTACACAGAAATTAGCAGCCTGGCGATAAATCCAAGGCTTTGTTTTCTTTATTCTCAATGGTATGACATCCTTTCAAAATATGCTCTTGTTCAATTGAAGGTGATTTACCTTGGGATTAAGAATTTATCCTGCCTCCTGCTAGAGAACTGCCTGGCTAAAACCTGTGCTGAAATGGAAAGAAAACCCTCTGAAGGCAAACTCTAGTGCCCCCTCCCTTGAATTTCATACGTTCTCCCAAGCAGCAGCCACTGACGTGCTAAACGCGAAACACAGCTATCTGGTGGCCATAAGGAGTTGTGGGGTGGCACACATGAATAGGGTTGTGCACTTCGGCTTGGTTCGGCCACCTCGGCAATCACTGCAGCCGGAAGTGGCAAGTGCCGTGGCTCTGGCCTCCTATGCACTGCTTCGGGCTTTGGTGTTTGCTGAAGCAGCCAAACCAAGTCGAAGCCCACAACCCTATGAACATGTGAAGTGGCCCTCTACCAAATCAGGCCCTTTTCTCTATCAAGGTCAGTACAGTCTGCTTTGACTGGCAGCCCCTGTAAAGGATCTCAGGCAAAGATCTTTCACATCACCTACCTGATTTTTTTTTTGGGGGGGGGGGTTGCCAGGGATTGAACCTGGAGCCTTCTGCCTGCAAAGCAAAGGCTCTGCCACTGAACCCCCTCCCCATCCTCCATGGCCTAACTTTCTATTCCATCTCCAGTCTCCCAGAGACAGAAATGGGACCTTAGTTTGGGGGGGGGGGCGCTACAAGGGGCTAGTTTTAGAATGTCCAAAATGTATCTCATGCATCAGCACATTTTGGCACCCAAGGGAGGGCTTTCCATCAACCGCTGTTTGACATGGCAAAAACAAACTCCCCCAAAAGAGCAGAAAGGTGTAACTGGCCAGGCCTGCTACAGTAAAACCGAATGCACACCGTGCTAGAAGGCGAGAATGGGACTGTAAATCAGCCTCCAATTGATTCAGAAACCCGGCACAAGCACATTTAAAGCTGCCTTTCTGTTTTCATACATCAGGAATATAATCCTCGCCGGCTGAACGCTGCCTTTCTGCTTTTCAAATGGGCACGCCAGCAGGGGAAGATGGGTTGCAGAGCATGGGCACTTTCAGCCAAAGAGTGGGGGAGGATTCACCAAGGGATAAACCACAAGTGATAATTCAATAAAATAAATGGTGTACAGAGGAACCAGGCATGTGTAGGCCGGGTGAGTGATGGGAAGGCTACACCCAGCGACCACTGCTTTCTAGCCTGCCCTCCCAGCCAAACAGGTGCTCAGACCTATCCTTTCCCATGCAGATGTGGGAAAATGCAGTGTCACAAGCATGTTTTAGAGACAACAGATCCCCAAGTTGTTCACACGTACACTGGAGCTGGATTCCGCAACAGAGCCCATCCAATCTCCCAAGTTCATCTCCAAGCAAGCGTCAGCCTCTTCTAACCTGCTGCTGAATTAAGTTTGCAGGAGGCTGAGAAAAAGGGAGACCGTCAATTCTCTTGGGGCTTCGGGGAGCGGGAGAGCCAATAGAAGTGGCAAGAAAGCATGTTTTGCTTGGCTTTTATTACCTGAGACAATTGAAGCGAGTCTGAATATATCAGAGAGACGAGAGGTGACTGGCTCGTAGGGGGAGGCTTCATAAAACTCTTCTCCTGGGAGGGAAGGAAGAGAGAGAGAGAGATTGAAACAGCAACTGTGGCAAAGCAATTCACACCGGCAGCTCCTAAAAGCACTTGTGCTGGGGTAAAGCTACCTACACTACCCCTATGGAATACAGGAGATGAGAAATCTGTCCAACAAGAAGAAGAGTGGGATTTTATACCCTGTTTTTCTCTACCCGAAGGAGTCTCAAAGCAACTTACAATCGCCTTCCCTTCCTCTCCCCACAACAGGCACCCTGTGAGGTAGGTAGGGCTGAGAAATCTCTGACACTGAGCTCGGCCTGCCCTCACAGCTACCCCCTTATTTCATATAGGAGTTGAGAAATCTGGCCAACAAGAAGCAAAAGAGTTTAATTTTATACCCCACTTTTCTCTACCAGGAGTCTCAAAGCGGCTTCGAATTGCCTGCCCTTCCTCTCCCCACAATAGGCACCCTGTGAGGTAGGTGGGGCTGAGAGAGCTCTGACAGGACTGCTCAGTCAGAACAGCTCTATCAGGGCTGTGATGAGCCCAAGGTCACCCAGCTGGCTTCATGTGGAGGAGCAGGAAATCAAACCGGCTTGCCAGATTAGAAGCCGCAGCTTTTAACCGCTACACCATGCTGGCTCCTTGGGGATGGACTCCCAAAGGAGTCTAGATCTTGGGTCTGTGGGTAATCATGCACCGTTTGCTTATTTCTTGATCTGCAAAATGAGACTACTAATACAAATAATAATGGCCCATCTCAGAGGGGTGTTGTAGAAATGAAGAATGAAGGCTGGGAAGTATTTAATACAATAGCAAGGATAAATAGCAAAGGCCAAGCTAAGATATTCTTAGCCCAAATGGGGCTGCCTCTCCATGCCATCCCACCCCCTCTCCCATAATTACGAATCCACTCAGCGCTTGCTGCTGAGACACAGGCTTCTGAGCAAGCGAGAAGCAATCAGAGAAGGGCCAGCACCTGTTGGGTCAGGGATCTGCTGGCCCACCCCTTGAGGAAGTCTCAGCTGGAAAGGCCCACCAGGCAGGCTGCGCTGTCTTTTGCTGAGAGGGACCACCCACATTTCAATGCTTTGTACTCACATCAAAAGGAGACCAAAGAGGCTTCTGGCTCCCCTGTGGGCAAGAGCATTCGGGGGAATCTGTCTGGCCTCTAATGAGTACATAAACCCAGAAGGAAAGCAGCACTGTCTGGGGCAGAGAGCTTCAGGTTAAAGAGTCCTCCCAGGAGCTCCCTTGATTCTAGTCTCTTTCCCTTCCTACCAATGGAGAATCTGGGGAGGGTTCTCTGTGGGACTGTTTCTCCAGATGCCGAAGAGAACTCCCAATGCCTTTCGTTGTATCGAAGAGCAAGTGCCCCGGCACTGGGGAAAGGAAGGTTCCATTCTTGTTTTATTTATTTTAAATACGTCTATCCCAAACCCATGTAGTGTGACTCCCAGCATTTCTTTCGGAGCACATTAAAGCAGGTAAACAAAATAGCAGCTATCTAAAACAAGCTCCCATCTCCAAATCCGTGGATTAAAAGCATCGCCATCTCAAAACAGACCACAGGAGCAGGAGCTATAAACAATCTAAACCGATGAGAAGCAAAACAAAAACACCCAAAATTGCTTACCAGTGTTTCTCCTATGCTGTTCCCTAGAGAGAAGACACCCCCCTCTCTCACACATACAGAGTTGCTGGTAGATGGGGTGGAGTTTGCACCCTGCCTTTTTTTGTCTATGAAGCTAATAGTACCTTAGCAGCCCAGCTTCTTCCTGGGAAATTGTACACGGAGAAAGGTTAACTCTTCT
Organism: Paroedura picta; assembly: GCF_049243985.1. NCBI lineage: Eukaryota > Metazoa > Chordata > Lepidosauria > Squamata > Gekkonidae > Paroedura > Paroedura picta. Next base: position 27,003,168 of record NC_135380.1, read on the forward strand.
CCAGTGCCATTCCCCACTCGACCCCAGGCCACAATATCATCTGTCCCCAGGGTGTGAGTGAGTGAGTGAGTGAGTGAGTGAGTGAGTGAGTGAGTGAGTGAGTGAGTGAGTGAGTGACTGACTGACTGACTGACTGACTGACTGACTGAGGGAGGGAGGGATGGAGAGAGGGGGGGATGGAGAGAGAGAGGGATGGAGGGATGGAGAGAGAGAGAGAGAGAGAGAGAAGGAGGGAGGGATGGAGAGAGAGAGAGGGATGGAGGGATGGAGAGAGAGGAAGAAGGAGGGAGACAGAAAGAGGAGGAAGTGGGAGGGAGAGAGAGAAAGAGGAGGAAGTGGGAGGGAGGGAGGGAGGGAGGGAGAGAGAGAGAGAGAGAGAGGTGCTGTCAAGTTACAAAAGACTTATGTTGGGCCCAGCAAGGGGCTTTCAAGGACAGTGAGGTGGTTTGTCCTTGCCTTCCTCTGCAAAGTCTTCCATTCAGGTTTCGACCCTGCTTAGCTTCTGAGATCTGAGATCGGAATATGCTATACCATCCCACATCCCCCTTCACAGCCACTTTTAAATAAAGTTAACTTACAGGCCATGAGAAATGTGGCCATGGTTTTCCAGCATCTGTCCTATCAGCATGCCTATCTATAGAGACCTTTAGGGGATTCTCACGAGGCAGGAAAGAGCACTAAGGGATCCTAAGCTTCAAAATGCAATGGGAAATGCCATATAACTGGGGGCGGGGGCTCATTTGATTTCCCACAGCCATGTTCTCCCCTTCTTAGGACTCTCAGTGCTCAAGTAACAAGAACTATGAAAGCAGAGGCTTCCTTTCTATATTACTTTGCCCAAGCCGTACATACTAGAAAACCTGCCAGGTATTAAAAGGAAGCTGGATTTCCTAATGAGCTGGCAGCCATGCAACTAACTTTCAGGAAAACGCCAAGGTAGAAAGGAAGTTGCCCTGGTGAAAGGAGCTCAGATCCCAGATGCTGGCATGCTTGAGAGAGACAGGGACACTTGGGCAACAGGCAAAGGGCAACATCTTAAACAGGTGCATTGTAGGCAATTCATGCTTCTGATCAAACCATCTGGTCCTGGCAGCTCCCCAAGAGGTTCATCTGACAAGGCGATATCTTTGCAAACTGCAACTAGGGATTTTTGCTTGCTAGAGAAGGAACAGTGCAACAGATCTCACAGTCTGGCATCCCTTGGACTATGTTTGCAAACCAAGGAAGCTGAAACTCTGCACACAACAGTTGGATTTGTGCTCTCTGAAGCAGAGCTACGTTTGTCAAGAGAGAACCTCTTTTCATCCCATTTTTCCCTCCATGTACACACACACACACAGATTGCTATATGCACTCTACAACACAGCCAGAAGTTCACAGTAAATCATTTGTACTTATGTCAAAGCAAGTTTCCAATAGGGATATAGAAACCTCATTATTTCTTCCATGGCATCAAACTTGAAAGGCCAGGCTGCTCAATAGCAAGAGCATGAAACCAGGGCTGGGAGACCTGTGTTCCAGTCCCACATCCACCCACAGACTCCTGTGGCTTAAGCACATTTTAAACTTATTTGTTATTATTTCCAGTCTGCCTTTCTCACTGAGACCCAAGGGGGCTTGTTGCTTACAAATATTAATGCAAACAGAGGCAACTCAGTAAGAACAACAGCCTGAGAGCCAGTGTAGTGGTAAGAGTGGTGGACACTAATCTGTAGAAGTGGGTTTGATTCCCCTCCTTCCCATGCAGCCAGCTGACCCTGGACCAGTCACAGTTCTCTCTCAGCCCCACCTACTTCACAGGGTGTCTGGTATGGGGAGAGGATCGGGAAGGCAATTGTAAGCAATATCCAAGGATATTATAATACTGGTCAAATTAAATAGTATTAACCCCAATTCCAATCCTTGTGGAATCCTACAATTAATTTCATTGCAAGAAATCTTTATGTGGACTACTTTGTTATTTGACCAGTTTCTTATCCACAAGTGGATTATTCTCTGTCTGTCTGTCTGTCTGTTTTTTGTTTGTTTGTATACCGCCCACCCCTGAGGCTCAGGGCAGTTCATAACTTGCTAAGAATACTTAGAAATCTTTGGGAAACAACTTGGTCAAAAGCTTCTTTTAAAAAAAGACCAGGTATATAAATGCTGACCAATTCACCATTTTCTATATAGTTTTAAATCTTTCAAAGAATCCCCAAAGTTCAGTGAGACAGGACTTTCCTTTACCAAAACCATGCTGATTCTTTCTCAGTAGGGCTTGTTCTGCTCTGTGGATAATAAATTCTGTCTTTGATAACAGTTTCCACCTATCTATCTGGATTACATATTCAGCTTCCTGGCTTATCCTCTCCTGGCTCTTCTTTGGACCCATCAGTTTACATTCACTATCTTCCAAACCTCTGAAAGAAATGCTGAATTTTAATAATGAGATCAACAATGTCTCCGTCCACTTCCTTCTCAGGTACAAGCCATCCACATCTGGTGACTTTTTCTGTTTTTAATTTGCTCACCCCTAAAACTATCTCATTACCTTTATTTCACTCAACTCTTCCACCACCATTCCTGAGAACAGTAACTCTGGTTTGAGTAAATGGATCACATTTCTCAAAGCAAAAACCACTGGAATTGTTTCCAGTTTAGATACTGCAGTGAACTCTGTGTGAGAGAGTTTGAAAACTTCATCTGCGAAGTAGAGAAATAGTTGACAGGTCCAGCTTTGGGGGATCTCTATGGCCAGAGTCAAAAGACCTTCACTAGTACAAAACTCAAAGCAAAGTTTGCCTAAAGCCCTGAGTGGTCTTGGTCCCAGTATCTGAAGGACCACTTCTCCACCCACCTCAGCATTCTGTTGCTCATCAGAAACCCTGTTTGAGGTGCCCCACTTACAGAGGCGAGATGGGACACCACTAGGTGCCTTTGGTAGGGGATGCTCTTCCTTCTACCTAACCTGATGGGGAAAATCACATTAAGATCTGTTCATTTGCCCAGTCATCTGTTGAGCAACTTTGCTTCAATGGGTATCTTGTGTACATGACATGGCTGATGGTACCTGTTGTTTAATATTTGCTCCTTCTCACTTCTGCTGTTTTATTGCTATTTTACCATTTGGGCTGGTTTACTCTTATTTGTTACAACTGATTTATTTCCCCACTGATAACACTTTAAACACCAACCCCACCACTCTCAAAAAATTATGCTGCTGGATTTAGCCTGAATTTTAACTCCTGCTGTTATTTGTTTTTAATTACTTTGTTTTATTATATTTAAGTTGCCGTTTTATTGTTCCTGTAAACCATTATGGGCACTCGGAATTGAAAGGTGTGTTATGGGCACTTATATTCAAAAATGAAACCCCGTTGAAACCCCACCCGATCCCAGCCAGCTGCGCTGCCTGGGCAGTGTGCTTACCCCCGGTCAGGCCAAGGTGGATGCTCCAGTAGATCTGAAGGCACAGGAGTTCTTTCTTCATCCCACGCTTGCAATGGCAGTCATACAGCGGGCTCTCCTGCAGCACCTCCAGGGCCGCCTGGCACTCCTTGTTAGCCAACATGGTGTTGCGATCACGGCCAGCCACACACTGACGCAGGGTGCGGTACCGCGAGCTGCAGCTAGACTCAGCGGCACAGAGTTCATTGGCACGGACGCAGTCCACTGGGGTCCTCCAACCATGTGGCTCCTGGGCAGCCAGGGAAGAAGGACCAGCCCAGGTGTGGAACACCTTGTCTGGAGGAGAGTTTGGGAGGAGGGAGGAGAGAAAGGAGGGTGAGTGAGCAAAAGGATCCACAATACACTGGCTGCCAACCATTCCTGGCAAAGTGAATGTTCTTTAAGGGCTGCTCTACCCATCGGCCACCAGGAATGGTCCCCACCTCTGAATTTTCTGCTGCCTGAAAATACCAGAGCATCCCCACCACCAGCAAAACAGCCCTGCAAACCCCAAGAGAAATACAGGAATCTCCCCACCTCAGTACTCAATTTCATTCTGGATGTATCCCTTGTATCTAGAGTTGCCAAATTCAGCTTGGTCAGTTCCTAGAGATTTGGAGCAGCAATTGGGGAGGTCAAACTGTATTTGTTATAAGGGGTTTTATTTTTAAAATAGACTACCTACAGTGGCTAAAGCAAAAGACAAGGGATGCCAATTATGCCTTGGGGGGGTTCCTGGAGATTTCTTTTTGGGGGGGGGGGTAGAGATTGGAGGCCATGGAGACTGGGGAAAGGAGGACTCACATTTCATAGAATGTACCCAAGAAAGCTGCACTTTCCTTTAAAGTAGCGAGCCCCAACCTGTGGGCTGCGGACCACATGTGGTCCGTCGACTAATTGGAGGTGGGCCGCGAAGGACGCCTTCTCCCCCTCCCAGGCCCTTTACTTCATCCCCCCGGCCCTTTACAACACACTTCGGGTGTCATTGTCTCCCATCACTCCCAGATGGGTCTATCTCGTTGCAGAGAAACAAGCTCAGGGTTCCCATTGATTTGTCATTGTCATGAGTTAAAATTTCCATGAAAATAAAATGTTCCTTATGTTCATTGTTGTGGCGTGTCTGTATCTTATTTTGAAGGGATGTTTAAACATTACCATAGCGATCAGACAGTGTTAGGGCAGTGGTTGAGAGTAGAGGAGTAAACTACCCCCCCCCCACCGGGCCTCAGTAAAATTGTCAAGCGTTGAGTGGTCCCCGGTGATAAAAAGGTTGGGGACCACTGCTTTAAAGTTCCACTGGAGTATTAACTAAAAATTCTAGTGGTTTCAACCACTTTTCAGCAGTCTGTAGAGGCAGAAACTTGGGATGCCCTTTTTGCCTGTATCTAGGCCTCTTGTGGCACAGGGTGGTAAGGCAACTGACATGCTGTCTGAAGCTCTTACCATGAGGCTGGAAGTTTGATCACAGCAGCCGGCTCAAGGTTGACTCAGCCTTCCATTCTTCTGAGGTCAGTAAAATGAGTACCCAGCTTGCTGGAGGGTTAAACGGTAATGACTGGGGAAGGCACAAGAAAAGGCTAGAGGGCGTCACCCCAAGGGTCAGACATGACTCGGTGCTTGCACAGGGGATACCTTTACCTTTACCTTTAGGCTCCAGCCTGCTCAACATAATCAACAACATGGTCAAAGGGGCTCAACTCCAGTGTCCCTCCCCCCACCCTCTGCCTCCTGCCTCCCAGCACCCCCTTGGTAATTCCACCATGATCCAGGGGGCAGTACTGCCTACTTTGGGAACCACAGCTCTAGGGGAACTGATATCATGTAGTCATCACTGTAATTCCAGGAGGACTCCAGGCCCCACCAGGAGGCTGGCAACCCAAGAACCAGCAAGTGAAAGCTATATTTTATGTGACACCTATACCCCAGTATTTAGATGCCATATGGCGATGCACATAACTGTGGTTGTTTATCTCATATAAATTCTTCCCGAGGCATGCAAAGACACTAGCATAAATAACATATATAAAATACATTTTCCTGCTTCTCCTGTCTGCCTCAAATTTTCCTCACCCAGAGCTCAAAGTTAAATGCACATTGCGTGCTTTTACTATTGCTGACTGCCTTCTTTCAGGCTTCTTCCAGCCCACTCAGACGGAGGGAGCCATCTGGAGCGCCTAGAGTACCCAGGCTGGTTGTCGAATTGGGCTGTTGTGTGGAAGGAAAGAGAGTGCATGTATCATGAGATGGGAGCAACAGAGGGAAAGGCATTATGGGACTGTTCTCAAAGCCCTGCCTTCAACCTGTGCTCACAGGCTACCTGCTTTTCCGTTCAAGTGAAAGGGGAGAGATGAGACCACAGTTATTGTCATGATAAGAGAAGGTTTCTGTGCATTCTCAGAAGTACTTTTCCCCAGGTTTCAGGACTCAGCCTTCCTCAGTGTTGCAGGCACTGCTGGCCTCAGACCTGGTGATCATCGGGCACAAATTAAACTAGAAAAAGGAGGGGAAGAACAAACAAGGAGAATTTGCCTATGGCAAGAAGCATAAAGAGCATTGTGGTGGCTTTTGTTTTGCTGGTTTTATTGGGTGGTTTATTGCTTTGGTTGTGAGTTGCCCTGAGCACGTTCTGGAGAGGCAGCAGACAACTTTTTTGAATTAAAAAGAAAAAAGCCTGGCTCTGTGAAGTACTGCAGACCTGTGGAAGGGAAAAAGCTGTATTGGATCACTGAGCAGAAGGAAACAGACGGCCAGTGACAATGGAAGCAGGTCCACTCAGCATCCTACTCGGGTCTATTCAATGGGGTTTGCCTCCAAGGAAATGTTTTTAGGATGGTCTTGAGCATATCTTGGCCACAGGGATGGAGTCTGTATTTAGAGAAGTGCCAAAGCACGGATCCCCAACTTTCTTGAGCCTGTGGGCATCTTTGGACTTTTGGCACAGCCAGAGCCACAAAATGGCAGTTGCAGATGGCTAAGCCAGTCACAAAATGGCTGCCACAGCTTCCCTTCAGTCACACGCTGAAGATTTTTATGCTGTGGCGGCAACTACTGGCAAAGTGATGCTACTGAAAATCTGCACGGCCAATCAAACCTCCTGTGGCCAATCAGAAGGGTTCCTGGGCAAAAGCCCCACCCAACCCTATAACAATACTCAGCAGGCACCTGGAACAACGTGCTCTGGTGCTCACGGGGCCAAAGCTTTAATCCAAAGGGGTCCCCGCCCATCTCTGTGCAAACCCAGCTTCATAATCCCAAGGATGGAAATGGAGGCAACAATTCCTCCATGATAAGGGGAAAGCACTTTAAATACCCTCAGAGATACATTATCGTTTGTCTTTCCTTAAGAACGTGCCGTGGATGCAATGACTGATTTGGGACTAGTCACATTTGTCAGTGCCTCGGTGTTCTCCTGCTGTGAAATGGGATCAATCAGTCCACTCAATCAGTGCTCTTCAATCAATGGGTCACAACCCTCAGGTATGTTGCAGAGCCCTTCTGGCTGAGTCACAAGTCTTAATAGCCTGCAGCTTTCTGGAAGGTGTGCATGCCAAGAGCATCACAGGTAGGTACTGTTGTGTATGTGGACAGACTAGTACCAATGCAACCACTCTGCAGATCAGGGCTTGAAAGGTTACCTAAGGTGTAACCTTTAAGGCTATATGTGACTTAGGCCCTATTTACTTACAGAATTGCTTACCTCCTTATGCCCCCCACAGGGCCCTCTGCTCTGCGGGTACAAATCTGCTGATGGGCCCGGGGCCCCGGGAAGCTTGCCTGGCCTTGACCAGGGCCAGGGCTTTTTCAGTCCTGGCCCCTACCTGGTCGAATGAGCTCCCAGAAGAGTTGTGGGCCCTCACGGAGCTTTCAAGGTTCCGCAGGGCTTGCAAAATGGAGCTCTTCCACCAGGCGTTTAGTTGAGGCCAGGCTGAAGCCCCAGGGTATTCAATCGGGTCTTCCCTCCCCCTGGCTTCCTGAGCTTGGTGCTAGACCAGACCCAGATGATAACAACTTACCCAACCTACATCCAGAGCATTGCTAACCATATCAGAGACCGCAGTTATGAGTCGTTGGGGACAGAGTTTTATATCTTATTATCACCATCATAATGATACATGTAATTTTGGGGGATTTTATTATTGTTTTATGGGGTATTTTAAACTGTTCTGATGTTTTATTGTTAACCGCCGCAAGCCAGCTTGCTGGAACCAGCGGGTTATAAAGCAAATAAATCAAATGTGATGGATGGATGGATGGATGGATGGATGGATGGATGGATGGATGGATGGATGGATGGATGGATGGATGGATGGATGGATGGATGGGAGACTTGAATTGCTACGACTTTTGGACTCCATTAAGGGCCAATCGGCATCCTGTCCCCATACCTAACAGGCACCAGTGCCAGCATCCAGGGCTAGCTATCATTTACCCTCCATTGTGCAGCGGATACAATAGCAGGCAGCCCTTTCTTTCTGGATGGGAGAAAAGAAGTAGCAACTAGATGCCTTGTCTGCTGGCTGAAAACGGCTGACCCTTGTTAGCTGCAACCCTCACCGGACCCATTAGGCAGCCATGACCTTCCTCTACCTCTTGGTTCTACTGATTCTTCCTGATCCAGGATGCTATGCTGATGACATTTGCTCACCACTATCTCAAGCCAGCTGAAAATCACAAATACTGGGACTCAGTTTTTCCAGTCTTTTCCTAGAACCAGATGTGCAAATGCTGACGCAAACCAGAGGATTCTGCCCTGCCTATCCCCCCACAAAGTCTAGAGAGGAAGGAAAATTTCATCCCCCTGGAGCTCAACCACCCATCCCTCCCCACTGGGCAACCCCACCCCACAGAAGACACCACGAGAGGCAGAGGGCAAGCCAGAGTGAGCCCTCACAAGATTGTGTACCCCAGTCCATTCCTATATAATGGGTGAGGCTTGGTATGCATGAAGTTCAGCCCGACAGTCGCAACAGGGAGTCACAACACAGCACGTTCGCCTTTGGCATGTTCACCATCTGCTTAGCAGCCCCACAGTTCTGGTTGGAATTATCAACCCTCCTGACTTTCTACCATCATTCCACATTTGTCTGCAAATCTCTGGAGACAAATTAGGAGTCCCAAGAGATGGATGACTGGAGTTGTGGGGGGGAGGGGATACACCAATCTCCTTCAGCACCCCGACTTCCATGCCATTGGCTGCATGGGCAGATGGCACAGGACATCACGCAACACCACCTGTTTCCCCATGTTGCTGGCTGGCAGGTTATGCTCTTTTTTACCGTCAGTTCCAAACACCAAACTGCCAACATGCCTTTGGAGGGAAGGTCACAGCTGAATGCTAAGCAGATCCGCTAACTGCAACAGCTTGCATGCTGGGGGGCAAGGAGGGGGGGGGTCTGCTCAAGCGCTGCCAGGTCTCACTTTTTTATCGAAAGTCTCGTGACTGTCTGAGCTCAGTGGAGACAAGACGAGCTGTCAGAACAGGGCACGTGTGGTTTGCCTTCTTAGCAGAAGCATTTTCCAAATGCCATTTTTTAAGCTTTGAAACGAACCTGCCATTCTCAAATCCCATTTTCAATACTGGGACTTGAAAGCAATGCTTCTGATTTCCGAGGAAGATCTACCTTTTGTGAACTATGCGGAAGAGTCTACAGAGAACGCACCTCCCGTCTCTGGCTTCGGTCATCAAAGAAACTGCCAGGCAGGCTCCAGAATTGGGTTAGTTGGCAACAAAATGACAGATGAGATTTAGAGTCAGTGCAAAGTGACCGGCACAAAGCAAAACTCCCAGTCCTTTAGAATTTGCTACGGGGATAATCAGGACTGGAGACAGGAGCATTCAAGAGCCAGTTCTCTGGGGTGATCACTTTGCACTCTTGATGCAAAATTCCATCCTCTCAGAATATGAGAGCAGGCATGCAGGATCAGGTCAGTGGTCCATCTAGTCCAGCATCCTCTTCCATGCAGTCACTGACCAGATTTAGTTTATTTGTTTTGAAAATGTACAGTCTGCCTTTCCAGAGAACCTATCTGATGCGGCTCGAAATAAAACCCTCGTGCTGCATGCAAGTCATTAACATGAACAAGCTATTAAACGCCCAACCCAGGGCATTAAACCTGAATATGACCTGTAAGTCCGATAAGCAAATCATGGAAGCCCTGAGCCGCCAGGATAGGGCAGGCTATAAATCCAAAAATAAAATAAAGCCTGAGTCTTGTGCTACTCCCAGCAGTGGTATTCAGAGGGCTGCTGCCTCTGAACATGGAGGCTCCATTTAGGTACAGTAGCTAATGACCATGGAATTGACCTCCGAGCCATGACTCTGTATGCCCTTCAGAAGCTGTCACCTGTCCTGCAGAGAAGCAGGGGCTTATATATTGTAAAGGTCACAGTGAGAGTATAAACAAGAGAGGCAAACATAGCTAGTGAGAAAGACACGAGGGGGAAAACAGGTCTCGAGCAGCTGGGAGACCCAGGTGTGAACCTCCACTTGGACATGAAGCTCTTTGGGAGCCCTTAGGCTGGTCATTCATGCTCAGCCTGACCTACCTCACATGGCTACTGGCAGGTTAAATGAGAAAGGGAAATCATGACAGCATCACCCTGAGCTCCTTGGAGGAAGGTCTTGGGGTCAAATGTACAAGGTCGATAATAGTCAACCCTATCATCACTAGTCCAGGCTTTCAGCATCTATACCCCCGTACTCATTCTCCTACCACGGATAGTGCCTCTCTCTGCTGGATATGGGTAAGGGGGTGATTAAGCAAAGTCCAGGAGTGGTCCACGTCCCCAGGGTTCCCCACCCTGAGATCCCATCACCAAGACTTGGTCACTGCCGAAGACTGCTGTCTCTTTTCTCCTTGACATCCCCAGAGGTTGCTGCCTGCTGTCTCTTCAACGCTGCTTTTCTCCCACTGTGGAGGACGTGCTATGAGATAATCTGTGCCCCCATTGTACGTGGCCATTGCCCCCTTCCACTCCTTGCCACCCACCTCCCACTTTCCCATGTTTTCAGAAAAGCCAGGTACTGGGCTGATGCCGTCCTGCCCCCTGGAGCAATGCACCAATCCTGACCTGGTCATGTAAACCTGGCAGCCAATGTGGTGCAGCTCCTGAAAGATATAGGAGTCTCCATCCATAGACTCTCCACAGATAAACATTGCTTGTACTGCCACCAACAGGGAGAAGTAAGGCCTCCCTAAGCCTGTAGTACAGGGGGAGTCAAACTGCGGCCCTCCAGATGTCCATGGACTACAATTCCCAGGAGCCCCTGCCAGCAGATGCTGGCAGGGGCTCCTGGGAATTGAAATCCATGGACATCTGGAGGGCCGCAGTTTGACTACCCCTGCTGTAGTAGGTACTACCAAGATCCGGATTGACCTCATCATGTGAGACAGCACGGAACCTGAGAAGAGATCCGCTACTTCAAGCTTCCCCTTCAAGGTCAGCATCTGGGCAATCTGTTGCTCAGTAACCTCTTGCCTGATAGACTGGATCCTTGGAGCCATAGGAAGCCCTGGGGGATCAGTCCGGCCCGCCAGAGAACCCCTGCTCAGCACGCAGCAAGGCTGGAACCTCTTCCCAAGCCACTTTAGTGTCATATGGAGTTCAGTTGAGTTGACACGCACTCCAGCACTCAGGCATGATTGTGAACTCAAAAACCTTTGCAGGGTTCATCCAAGTTCACACAGTTCCATCCTGCTTTCATTATACTCGCATGACATTCTGAGAGAGAAAGTAAAACATGTCAATTGAGGATCAACACCACCCCACCCCACCCCCACCGTCCTCCTCTGCTTGACAAGATTAAAGCCACACTGACTTGGAAGGGAAGGCAGATTGCAATCAGTGAATGTTGAGGTTTCTGCTGTGGCTTCCCAGGGTCCGCTGGGAGCCCGCAAAGACTGCTAGCAGATGCCGAGCATCCAGCACCGCCCAAACCCCAAGCAAAAGCTCCCCACCTGAGGCTATGGCTAAAGCCAAGTTCTCTAGTTACCACTACAGCCAGAGAGTTTCGAAAGGCTTAGAAGGGCGTAAAGCTCCTTAGGATGACTCTGTTGGGCCCTTGCAACATCAAGGAATGTGGCAGGTCATACGTGCTATCAGCACCCAGCAGTTGCTCATGAGATGTCACGGCTGGTGTCTGAAGGAATCATTCCCCCACCACATCATCTCCTGTCACCTCTTTGACCACAGCTGATCCTCAGTCAGTGCCTGGTGCCTTGTTACACTCAACCCATTTCCGGTTCTCAAAGAAAGGCTCTGATTTAAGGGAATGCTCAGGGAGCCCAGAGAGGAAGAGAGCATCAACAGCAGAGCAGGAATAGAAAAATCTCAAACATTGTACACACCACAACTAAGGCTGTTTCCCAAGCAATGGAACAGAAGACGCCCCCTTGCAGTTTAGCTCCATATTGTCTAAGGCAGGGGTAGTCAAACTGTGGCCCTCCAGATGTCCATGGACTACAATTCCCAGGAGCCCCCTGCCAGCGAATGCTGGCAGGGGGCTCCTGGGAATTGTAGTCCATGGACATCTGGAGGGCCGCAGTTTGACTACCCCTGGTCTAAGGGGTACTGAACAGAACATTAAGCCCCGCCAACATCAAGCCCTCCCCAAGTCACTTCCAGGGCAAAAGGCTCCTGGGGCTGAAGGTCAAATCTGGGGCAAGGCTAACAAGGGCTCCTGTTCTCTACAAGTATGTCTCCAGATCCAAGTCCAGCTCGCTGAATGCAAAGGACAAAGAAAGATCATGGAAAGAAATCAGTACTGCCTTCTGGTCAATCCATGTATGAATCACCAAGAATTTTGCCTCAGACCACCATAGAGACTTAGTATATTTATTACCAACCATATCTATGATTATGAGTCCTCTTGTCATTTCTGCCCGAAGAAGAATTTTATGTCTCTCAATGGCTTACATGCTGCAGTGCCAAGACCGAACTGAACAGAGAGCCAAGCGTTATTTATCACATTTCTTGTTCTTGGCCAAGAATCACCCACACTGTGTCAAACTGCCAGCAGTAGTCGGGGTAAGACTAGAATCTGAATGGTCCTGTAAGTTTAGGTAAACGGTGGGTCGTGTTTTCCTCACCTCCTCCATGGGGCCGTGCGATCGGGCACATATTGGTGGTTCCGTGCTGCAGGGGGTGCAATGCCAGGGCACTTGCAGGCACCAGGGCCGTGGCACGTGGGGAGAGGGTGCTTGAGGCTCCACCCCACCACAAGGGTTTCCCAACCTGAAAGGGCCCTGGAAGTGCTAACTGATGCTTCCAGAGGGCCAAAGAAAACCTCCCCTGCCCTGCAGTCCCAATCAAGGCATCATGGGGCTGCTTTTTTTCAACAACAACAAAATCACAGTGGGAAGATATAATTGCACATCGGCCATCCTCTTATCTAAGCAGGCTCTGCCATAAAGCTGGAAACAGAACGCCAGGACCAACCAAACAATGTATTTTTCTTACAGAGTATCTTCTGGAGCCCTTGACTGTCACCTTTGCCCCATTGGGAGGAAGGGGAAGGGCCAGTACGAGGACCACTTCTGCCCTGGGAACTTCGCTGCGGGAGCACAAATCTGGGGTGGACGCGGTACACCAGGCCAAATGCTCCCCCATGCGGGAGTAGGAAGAGGCAGGGCAGCTTCCTCTTCAAACTTCATCTTGCAGTCCACAGCAAAGCCTGTAGTGCAGAAAAGGTCAGGAGGCACAGGAGTTTCTGTCCAAGAACAGAGGATGAGAAGAAACTGAAAGAACACCGAGGCTGTGGCGGCTGCTGGTCAAGATCAAAGCACCAGCCTGGGCAGGTCTCTTATCTGTACGAGGACTTTGCCTTGGGAGCATCTACTGAACACAGCCTCATGGGAACCAGTATAGTCCCCCAACTGGAAACGTGTGGCCTGAAAAGGCTTATTAGAAATGACTTTTTTCAGTCGGAAGCCCTGCTTAGAGGCAACCTGAGGCTACCTTGGCAGGTCAGCGACTGAGCTGTAGGAGGGGCTGAAAGGTGCAGCCACTGGGCTTCCCCTTGCCAGAATGAAGCCCTCTCTCTCCCTCAGTTTTCCCTTACTGTGTCCCCTGGGAGTGTATAAACGAGCCACACTTTTCAGAGGTGCCATCTCTCTTTCAACCTGGCTTGGATGCAGCATCCCTCCTGTGCAGAAAAATCCAAACCTCCCCCCCCCCTCCCTTTTCTTGTTTACACCCAAATGACCTTTGTGCGGCTGGACGGGATGGTAGAGCCAGAAAAGTCCGCTGGCAAACAGCTTAGACGGCCTGGGGTGGGAAGGAATCAGAGGGCAGGTCTCTGGTGGACAGGCACATTTGCTCCAGTACGGGCCACCAAAGGAAAGGTCTCCACCCACATCTTTTGCTCTGATACAAATGGGGTAGGGGTGGGGCAGAGAGGTTGGTCTGGTTGGAGTCTGGCAGCACAGATGCACCATCTCCAGGTCACCTCCTGCCCGTTCTGAAAGTCAGACAGTGACACCTACAGGCAGATGAGGGTTCTGCCCAGGAGGGACTCCTGTGTCTGCCCAGGCAACAAAGTCAAGAGGATGGTCCTGGGTGTGGTTCAGAATGCCAGTGGGTTATCACGTCCTGCTGCAACCTCTTCCTAAAACCACAACCGGACCTGTAATCTCTTCCTCCTCGTGCTCACATCAGTGCCACCAAGGCTGTGGCCTGGCTAGAGAGGCTCTTTGCTCTTGCCATCGTGTGCTCTCTCTCTCTCTATCCCCAGCCCTGAAAGGAACTGGCCAACACTCTCTCCAAGCCTCTTTGACAAGCCTGCAAAGCGGATGCCAGCCCAAGAGAAGCATGCAATTACACTCCAGTCCCAGGGCCTCGTGGCCCCCTTTCCTAGCACAGTGACTCTGGGGGGAGGCCAGGAGGCAGCCCAGCTGAAGCTGGGGCCTGGGACCAACCTGAGACAATGGAGACCCAGCATGAATGAGTTGAGACAGATACTAGAATGGCAGCCTTTCTGCAAACTCTGTGTCTGACGAAGGGAGCTCTGACTCTCAAAAGCTGATCCATCCCCCCCAAAAAATGTTGCTGGTCTCTGAGGTGCCACTGGGCTCCGTTCTAGCGGTTCTGTGAACTGCAGCTGAGCAGGACAGCATCTGTTTTACATGGAGGAGGCCCCACACCAGATCCCAGAATCTCCACTTCAAAGAATCAGGCGTTAAGTGACGGGATCCTGGAGAGTGGATTCACTCAGAGCCGAGAGCAGTGCCCTTGACCAGGGGTAGTCAAACTGCGGCCCTCCAGATGTCCATGGACTACAATTCCCAGGAGCCCCTGCCAGCATTTGCTGGCAGGGGCTTCTGGGAATTGTGGTCCATGGACATCTGGAGGACCACAGTTTGACTACCCCTGCTTTTGACAAACAGAGGGTCTGCCTCAGCCGAAGGCAGCTGCATGTGAGATGGGGCTGCAGCGGCAGGGGGGAAGGGGAAGGAGGATGTCACTGGTGGGGCTGCTTGTCCCCTCGACTGAGAAAGGAGTCAAAGTGACACCTTCACTGGTACCCAGGCTAGCCAGTGCTGCCAGCCTCACACAGCAGTCACTCCGAATTCCAATGACTGGTGCCTCGGGCCCTTTCTGGATCGCTTCAAGAAAGCGGTTTTCTTTTTCCATCCTGAAGCAGCACTTGGCAGTCCCAGTGGTGTGGGGGGGGGGGGTCACGTTGCCACTGCGAGGAATCATTTGTACATCCTTGTATAAAAAGGGGAAGCTCTGCTTCCACACAGGAGCAAAGGCCGAGATCCCAGCATTGAGGATTTATTTGTAGGGGGAGCCCATGGCAGGGGCTCCTGGGAATTGTAGTCCATGGACATCTGGAGGGCCGCAGTTTGACTACCCCTGGGCTAGAGCATTGGACTGAGACCCGGGGAGACCCAGTTCAAATGTGTGCCATGGAAACTGAGCTGGATGACTTTGGACCAATCACTCTCTCCCAACCTGATGTTCCTCGTGGCTTCAGAAGAAGGTGGAGGAGGAAAGAGTGGTTTATGCCACGCTGAGCTTTATAGAGGCATGGCCAGATAGAAAAAACAGAGTGAAGTAAATTAGTAATATGAAATGGCAGAGCTGTTTATCTGATCTCCTTTAAAAAGAAAAAAAAGCTTCAGTTACGCATCGGACAGTTCTCAGCCTCTAAGCATAAAAAGGAAATGTAAAACCTCCTGGAACTTTTGCAGAAGCTCCCAAAAGTGCATGAATGTGAGGCACCGGAGGGAAGCACTGTGGCCATCCTGGCAAGTCACCCATGGCTTGCTCCGACACACACCACACACCCATTCCAGATGCGATCCACAACCAGGCCCTTGGAGTTGAGAGCAATCAAACCACCTAGGTCCTCTCCTCATACACAGAGGGAGCAACATTAACACAGCACAATGCATCAATGTTTGCAATGAGTTCCCTTCCAAGGGACTGGAAGTCATTACTTGAGTTTGGGATGCTGATTTTTGGCTGCTGAAAAAGGGATGAAAGGGACCCCTTTGACCACCCAAAGATCTGTGCTAGGGGTTCATATAATCTACACGGACCAGGAATTGTAATAATGGCAGGAATTGGGTAGGATTCAGCAAACCAAACATAGTGTACTTAGGAGATGTTCCTAACTTTCTGCTACTGTCAACAGAGACAAGATAAGCTGGGCAGCCAGGAGTCAACATGCATCCCCCCTCTGGGCCCCCACACATGCCACATTTGAGGGGCACATCAAAACACACACAAGATACCTGTTGCACAGGGATGCTGCTATCATCTCTGAAGTTCATCTTGCCCAGCTTTCCAGCCCCCCAGCCATTGTACCTCCAATCCCTGCCCTTCTCAGTGACCTTGAAGAGAAAGGCAAACCAGCCTCCCCCATCAATGTAGGGTCCCTGTGGGTTTGTTTGGCTATCCTATCAGGAACAGTTTGCACCCAGGCAGACCAGGAAGGCAGCAGAAAGCAGTAACTCTCAGCGGGGATAGGACAGAAGCTGATCTTTGCAATTTGCTGAGAAGTACCAAAAGTGTATCCAGCATCAAAGCCAAAGAGGGAGGGCAAGGACTTTGTGGGAAATCCTTTCTAGGTTCAAGGACGAAGAAGAAAACAGAGTTGTCAATCACAGAAGCATGGAGTTGGAAGGCTGGAGCGCCATTCATCCATTGGCCTTCCACAGGTCCATGCAGGTCAAATGCCCAGCCCAGAGCTCCACAGCCAAGGACAACGTGAGACCAACCAGGCTGGCAGGACTCCAGGGCAGCCAACAGCATCTGGCTGAAGAGCAGCTGACCGGTGTTGGGGCTCAAAAAATCCACCCCGTTTCAGTTTCTCCATTTCCCAAAAATTGCATTTTGACAGTTCTTCTGGATGGCTTGCTATTTTTGGTCCAAATCCCAAATGGAAGTCCCTGCTAGAAAAATCCCCCCAAAGTAATTTTTAAGTCTCCAAGGGGTGATGCAACTCTTGAGCTAGTCCATAAAGTCTGCACATTTTTGCATACTGTTGCCAAAAAAAAAATGTAAACCCTGCTGCATCAAAATGCACATTGTAGCCCCAAAAAAGTGAAACTCACAAAAACTTGGCTTAATTCCTCCTGGAGTCCAGTCTGAATGTTCTTCCTATGCAAATTCCCGGCCGTGCACGGAATCCTCCCCTAGCTCAACTCAGCCGCTTGCTAGGAAGCACCGTGCTGTCTCTGAACTTTGGCTCTCACTCCGTTCGCCAGCAGACTAGTTTTCATCAGCAGGCAGAAGTGGGAACCTTCCAACGAGTCCTGGAAGCCCAACGCTCCCGTGTGCAGCCCTCCCAGTTAGCAAGTGCCATGAGCTGAGCGGCAGCAGTGACAAGTCTGGCCACAGATGGGAAGAGCAATGCCCAGCAAATCGGCTGGCCAATGCCCACCCTGCAAATGCTCCCGCTGGGGCTCCCTGGAGGACCCGGCTGTTTGAGGCTCATCCAGAGAGGCCTTCTGCAAGCCCTGGGTCAAGCCCCTAAAGCACAAGGCCTCTTCCGTAATTCTTTCTATCTTGATCAAGATTTTCCCCATCCTGATACGAAGTGAGACTCCATCTCTGGAGCCTTCTCTGCTTCCTTTGAAGAGACAAGTTGGGTGAGAAGTTCAGCATTCCACTCCACAGACCAAGGTGGGATGTTATTACTGGAATCCATCTTGGCCGGCATGAATGACCCCTATTTGGAGCTGTCAAAGGTTTGGATGCGATGTTCAAAAGCATCCCTCTGCCCTCCCAAGCACCTGGATTCTTCCCAGGTTCACGCACCTAAGCGGGGAATCCAGCATCACATTTGTCTAGGTGCCAACTTGGCATTTGTAATGGATTCCCCTCCCCGGACCACCTTCCCCACGGCCAGCCCACAGTTTGCTGCATCCATGGGAAACGCACAAACCGACTGTATACTCCACTCCTCAAGAGAGCCGCTGGTCCCTGCTAAGAAGCCGGAGGATCGCCAGAAAGGCTGCCTTTGGCTGCAAGCCTGCCAAGAAGAAACCCCTTCCTGCCCCCGCCCCATCAATGGCCTGCTTCCATGGGGTAACGTGGCAGACTCATGAATGCAGGGGGGAAATGTGTCCAGTGTGTGTCATCCTTGAAGGCCGAGGAAATGAAACTATAGTGTGGCAGCTCAGCCTCACTCCCCCATCCACACACACCCCGGGGGAGTGGGGAGGGGGGCAGGTGTGTGCAGAAAAGGGCAGCCCTCAGGAGCAAGGGGCAAAAGCACCTGCCTGCCTACCTGCCTTATGATGATGGCAGAAAGGGTGACTCAAGAGAGGTTTATACAGTTCTGCATGGTGTAAAAATGGGTGAATGAAAGAAGCCTTGCTTTTCTTCCTCTCTCAACATTCTAACTCTCAGGAGCTTCCCAAGAAACAAGGAGTGCCCCCCACCCGCCCCGCCGGCCATGGGCAGCAAATCTGGGACAAACTCAGGATGCACTTCTTCACACAACAAAGAGTTAACTTGTGGTTCTCCCTGCTGGGGGGGGGGGGCACAACAGCAGCTTTAAAGGGGAAGAACTCCAATCCACAGAGAAAGAGGCATGATTTCCTCAATGGCGACTAACTAGCTAGGGTGGCTACCAGCTATGCTAGCTAAGTGGAACCTCTTTATTTGGAGGCAGGATCAGTGTTGCCTCCTACAGCCTTTGGTGCTCCTCTTACGGGCCTTGCAGGGCATCTGATCAACTGGGGTGGCAGGGAAACAGGACGCTGGTCTGGATGGTGTGGTGCTGGCCATCCCTCCCCTGGCCTGCTGTCCTGGGCTGCATCTTCTGTTCTGTGTTTCTGCTGGTCAATGGAGAGAAGGGGTCGTGGCTCATGGGTGAGGCCTTCGTTGTGCCTGCAGGAGGCCCCAGGTTCAATCTCTGGCACCTCCAGTTCAAAGGATCCAGAGGAGGCTGATCTGAACAGACCTCTCCTTGAAACCCTGGAGATCCAGTCCGAGAAGACAGTTCTGACCTTCACTGGCTGATTCAGGATCAAACAACTTTGTCTTGGGGACCAGGCGTGGTGCGAGAGCAGGCTTTCCATGGCTTGGGACAGGGCCCCAGCCACCTCCGCAAGCAGGACAAGGAAGGGCGGTGGGTGGAGAACAGTGTAGCAAGACTCCCTTGGGGAGCATTCTTTTTCATTGCACGGGGCACCAGCATGAGCAGCAAAGCAAGAAGAGCCAGCGTGAGTTAGGGGATGCTGCCTCTGCTGAGGACTGACTGAGAATTGCCAGGGATGCCCAGCAGAGGGAAGGGAGTGCCTGGCAGCCCCTGAGGCCAATGTCACCCACCCATCCCCAGAGGCCCAGTCCCGCTTGCCTCTCCAGAAGGGATGCTGGAAGTTCCCCTGCTATGCTGGGTTGCAGGGGGAGGGGGTGAATCCCAGGGGTGCTGCTTTGCTGCTGAGTTCTGCCCACCACCACCCCCCAGTCCCTTCCTAGGCGCTGCCACTCCATTCTGTCCCTGCCTCCCCAGTGACGATGGCTGGCCCCTGCCGGGAGTTTCGGCGTTTGACCCCCAGCTGCCTTCTAGCAGGGGGGGGAGGCCCTGTGAGAACTTTGTTCCTCAACCCTTTGGGGGAATCCGGGGCCAAGCGACACCCCGCAGCATCTGTCATTCATCTGGACTATTGGTCATCCTGCCTCCAGCCCCCTCCCCCCCGCCCCGCGCAATACAACCACGTCCTGGATTCCAGCAAACCTCTCCCCCCCCCCCCCGTTCCCGAAAGGATCTCTCCTGCCTGAGGACGCACCTGGCGCGCAGACTGCGAGGAGACGGGCTGGACAGAGGGCAGGGGGTCCGGGAGTCTCGGCTCCACGAGCAGGGCCGTCTTCCGGGCAAAGCCCCCCAAGGCCACCTCCCCCCCCCCCAGGCCCGCAGCTCCGGCTGCTGCAACAAAAGATGGTGTCCCCCTCGCCCTCTCCCAACTCAACTTTCCAAAGCCAGGAGGAGGCGGCGGAGGCGGCTGCGTGCCCCCCGTGGGCATCAGGGACGCGGAGAGCGCCTGTCATGCGGGGCAGGGGGGGCAGAAGACAGGGAAGCGGGGGACCCCGACGGGCTCCAAGCCCCCACCCCGCTCCCCATCGCTGCCTTCCCAGCCCCAGCCCCAACCCCTCCCGCCTCGCGCGGGTTGCCTGGGCCAGACACGTCGTGCATAGCTGGTTCTCCTTGAAACGTTCCTGCAGTCTCCCCGCACGCGCGCGCTCTCCACCTACACGCGAGAAGCCCTGCCCGGGTGTCGCTCTCGGCGCTCCCGCCGCGCTGCCGAGCCGCAAGAGCCCCGCGCCCACCCGGCCCCTCTCGCCCCGCCGCCCGCCCGCCCGTCCAGGAACCAGACGGACGCCCGCCCGCCCGCCCGCCCCGCACTCACCGAGGGAGAGGAAGAGACAGAAGACGCCGGCTACAGTCATGGTAGGCAAATCCCTCGGACCCGCGGCGCAAAAGCAGCTCCGATGAGATCCGCCGGGGCGCCCCTTCCCCTCCGCCGCCGCCGTCGCTGAAGGATCGGCCGCTCGCCCTCTCGCTCGGCCGCTCGCCCGCCCCGCTGCCGCCGCCGCCGCCGTCCTCTGCCTCAGCTCCTGCGAAGCGGCGGCGCGGTCCTCGGCTCCCCCGGCAGCATCGTGCCTGCCTTCCTGGCTCCTCCCGGCGGCGGCGGCAGCAGCAGCAGCAGCGGATCGACGCCGAGCGAGGGCGATCAGAGCGGCGGCTCCATCCAGCCCGGCACGTCTCTGCCGGACTCCGCGCCCGACGACGCCGACCGAGAGGCGGGAGGCGAAGGCAGCCGCAGCCGCCGCGGAGCTGGCCGGCGGGGGGAGCGGGAGGAGGAGACAGACCCGCGGCAGCCGCCCGCCGCCTCGCCGGCCCTTCCCTTCCCTTCCCTTCCGCGCGGGGCGAGACGAGGGCGCCGGACTCGCCTGGGTCCGGCTAGGGGGGCTCGGAGTTCAGGCTGGCCGACGGCGAGGACGAGCCGGCGGGCACCTTTTGCGCCCAGGGGGCGGCCCTTGGCGGAGCCTCGAGGGAGGGGCGAGGGCGGGCGGGCGGGGGCTCTAGTCGGGGCCCGGGCCGGCAGCCCCCGCCAGGCGGTCGCCTCGGTCAGGCGCAGGGCAGGCAGCGTCGGGGCGGCGGCGGCGCCCCCTGCACGCCCTTCCCCAAGCGCCGCCAGGTGCAGGGGCGCGGCAAAGGAGCCTGCCGCCACCCGCACTGCACTTCCGCGGGCCACCGGGCCACCAGCACCGCCGCCGCTCGGAAGGGAGGGCGGATCGAGGCAAGGACAGGGCGCAGGGAGCGACGCGGCGGCGGCTACCTGCCCTGGGACGCCGTCGGGCTCGGAAGGGGCGGGCCTGGCGGAGCAGAGCCGCGCAAGGGGCCGCGGGGCGAGGCGGGGCGGGCTGCGTGTGTGTCCGTGTGTGTGGCTGCTCCGCGCTTTGGGTGGGGAGACGGCGGGTCCGAGGAGGTGGCGCTTTTCATTCAAGGGGGTTCTTCGCGGGGGGGGGGGGGGAGGCAGCTACTCCTCCTCGGGCCGGCAACCACGCAGTGGCACTTGGCGGGCACTGCTCCTGTCTCCCCAGAGGCAGACGCTGTGGAGATCCCCGGGCATATGGAGGACTAGCTGCGGTAGAGCAGAGAATAAGGAACCAGGAACTGCAAGCAGGAATCTGCACAAGACAAATACCCAGAAAGAGAGAGAGAGAGAGCAGGGATGGTGCCTATCCTGAAGGGTCCATAGATTAGAAGGGCTGTTTTTGAGTACCCCACTATTTGCTACCGGAAGGAGTCTCAAAGCGACTTCACCTACCCTTCCTCTCCCAGCAACAGACACCCTGGGAGGTAGGTGGGGCTGAGAGAGCTCTGAGAGAACTGAGACCGGCCCAAAGTAACCCAGCTGGCTGCCCGCAGAGGAGGAGGGGAGAATCAAACCCAGTTCTCCAGATTAGAGGCTCCTATTCTTAACCGCCACACCAGCCCCAAACTGGAGTACCAGAGCTAGCGACCAATGGGACTGCTTTCCTTCACCTCTCTGTTGGGAAACCATGGGGGTGGAGTGGGGTCTCAGCATGGGCAAAGTTGGTTTCTTCCCAATTCTGTCCCCTCCTGAGGGAAGACACCTAGAGGAGCCCCCCCTTCCCGCAAGCTGAGCTTCTGTGCTTTAGGGGTAGTCAACCTGTGGACCTCCAGATGTCCATGGACTACAATTCCCATGAGCCCCTGCCAGCAAATGCTGGTAGGGGCTCATGGGAATTGTAGTCCATGGACATCTGGAGGACCACAGGTTGACTACCCCTGCCACATCCCCCTTCCAGTGCCGCTTGGGACCCCCTTTTATGTAAAAGCCAACCTCTCCCTAGATACCAGCTCTGGAGAGCCACCCTTGACTGCCCAGTGGTGGAAGGACTGGGAGCCTTGGCTTCCTCTGGGTGCCATTCTTGCCAGCTGTGGCCTCACACATGGCTGATGGGTTCCAATTTGGGAAGGTGAGGATTGCCCCTCTTCTGGTAATGCTGCTTGCAGTGCTTCATTCCAGTGCTTGTGCCCCAATGGTGCCTGGCCTGTTTCTTTCTTTCCCCTGCCAACCTGAAGACTCAAAGAACACCTGTTCTTTGCCTCCACCACCCCTGGCTAAACTGGCATCTATGTGCAGCCTGCTTGTGTCCTTATTATTATAAGCCCACCTCCTTCCCTGCTTGTCATTCCTGGCAGGAAGAAGGGGACACACACACCAGGCTTGCTCCACAATCCTCAAATTTTCTTCCAACACTTTTCAGATGAGGCCTCCTGACTTTGGCCTTTGGACTGATCTTCTGGCCTTTCCGCTTCCTGTCTAGGTAGCACATCCTTGAGAAGGCTCTTGTCCCTGCTGCCCTTGATCCTCCAGGAGACTCTGCTGCCTCAGTTTCCCCGCAGATTATTCTGCCTGCTGGCTAGGCAAAGTCTCCAGAATGGCGGGACCAGGACCAGGAAGACGGAGAGGCTGGCAAGGTTACAAAGGGGGGTGTAAGTGAGTATCCCTGAACGAGAGACAGCAAATCCATTATCAAAGGAATTCAGAGCATAAGGAGAGGGGGGTGGCAGAATGGTGCAGTGGGACATTGTTGAATCTGTTCAGGCCAGGGGTAGTCAAACTGCAGCCCTCCAGATGTCCATGGACTACAATTTCCAGGAGTTCGCTGGCAGGGGGCTCCTGGGAATTGTAGTCCATGGACATCTGGAGGGCCGCCGTTTGACTACCCCTGGTTCGGGCCATTCATCCCTACATTACCAAGTGGGCTTGGGGGGGGGCATGCGAAATTCATATGGTGACTGGATCCAAGTGCAGAGGTCCCAAGTGTCAGTGCCAGCCCCAAATCTCTCGACCACCATGGAAGGAGAGCCGAAAGGAGGAACTAAAAGCAGAAACTGAAATCAAACAAAATTCCAGCCTTTAAAGCTGAGCGGATTTTTCAGTTTCCATTTCTAAACTGGGAGGCAGAAAGATGTTCAAGATTTCTGAATGCCATTCTATTTTTTAAAGTGTGTGTTTTTCTTTCCCGAGGCTGCTCCTCAGTGTTTGGATTTGACAGTTTCAGCTGCACGAGAGCACCGAAGAGCAAGACGCTGGTGTGACGTTTACATTTCAACGCTGTGTGCAACTCAGACTAGTCTTCGCTTTGGCAGGTCACATGGCAGGGCCCTGAAGGGCTCCTGTTCTGCCTCTCTCTGGCTCTGTTCTCCTGACATGCAGTGACTTCTTCACAGGCAGGGGGTGGGGGGGTGTCATGGTACAGAAAGTTCCCTGGGCTCTCTCCCCAAGTCAGGACTGCAGCAGTCAGAGTTTCTAAAACAACCTCGACAGTAAAGGCAGTGGCCAAATGGAAACTTCCCTCTTCCCGACTTCTCTGAGCGATGGGGAAGTTCCAGAGGCAGTGTTATCTGGGTTAGCTCCTTCTGGAGGAGAGCCAGTGAGAGCTGGAGATTTATGGTGTTTGTGTAGCATTTGTTTTATTTAGAAATATGCAAGGAGAGCACGGCTGGAGGCAAACAGGCACTCCTGCCAAGCACATATTAGATCCCTGGACAAAGTAATCCCTTGTGGTGCTTCAGCCATCTGATGGTAAGGGATGGGGAGTGGGGGGCTATTTCCCTGGCCAGCAATGTTTCTGGTGGGTCATCACCCTGGAGAGTCACTGGTGGCCAGGAGTAAGTCAAGGTGAGCCCCAGTGGCAGTGCCCAGAGGCAGCTCTGCTCTGAGCAGGTCTATGCAGAATGAGGCAATGGGAAAGTCCATGGCCATTACTGTTGGCAGAGTTTGAGTATGCAAAGGGTGCAAAGCACCAGGTTGCTTAAAGAATAAAATAGTTTTATTTATGAAGATAAACAATTATGCATAGAAAGAAGAGAGAAGAGACCTAATCAGCTGTTCTAATCTTGTCTGCAGTCAACTGCTGTTCTGGTGACAAGCAGGGAGGACATTGGATGAGATGATTTGAAAATCATTTATTTATTTATTTGTTTGTTTATATTTTAAGTTATATACCACCATTCTCAAAGACTCGTGGCGGTTTACAATAAAAAGAAGTTTGTATTCATCAGGAAGTTTGTATTCTAACTATGCTGAATATTCATCTCCTTGGATGCCTCCTGTAGGACACTGTTTATATTCTGCTCCATCATTTACACATGCAGATCTTCCAACAATTATAACAGCATCATTATCTGAACAAAGTTTGAGTCCAGTGGCACCTTTCAGATGAACAAAGAGTGCTGCTTAAGACCTTCACGGCTACGCACTGCATCCAGTATCATTATCTATTGTTGCTACTCAGCTCCTGAGTCACATCGGCTTCTTCCCACAGTGTCTCCTCTGTCTTTTTCCAAACACAAAACCTTTAATTTCTTCTCTCATACACACACACCTGTTCCCCTCCAATCCTCACCTGGGAAAAATTCCTTCCTCGGGTGCTTTACAGAGGGGACCATCACCAAACAATTAACCTCCATTCAAGGTCACCCATAGTCTTGTAACCACAGAGAAAGCAATGCAATTTAGTCCCAAGGAAAAGCAGAATTAGCCACCAACTCTCTTTTCATTTGGAGTGGGAAATTCTGTGCATTAGTAACTTTAGTAGGTTTCTGCAAGGGAGTAAAACCCATCTTTTCTTTGGAACGCAGGATAATGCGCAACTAGCAGCAGCGGGGGGAAAGAGGAGTATCCAGGTGGGCCTAGAATAGAGGAGAACCCACACGAGGCTCAGAGGTTGTTTATTTTTCAAAGTATACTATAAAGAAGAATACAGAATAAAATCAAAAATATCCTCACTCTTAAAACATGAAAGACATACATAGCTGCAGAAATGGTACAATTTCACAGAAATGATAAAGGGGGGAAATGCACGGTCAAATAGCCTTTCCTAGTCTCTTTTGCAGTCTGATTTTCACTGTGCCTGTTGCCTTGGGGCTGAGAACTTTCTTTGGCCATCTGCTGAGATACCATTCTTTAACCAGGGAGGATCTAAAAGCTTGGATTATATTTCCCAACGTTGCTGAGCATGCAGGCATTTTGGGAATTTTAAGAAGGGCGCACAGAAAATGCCCCACCCCGGACCTTATTTGGTTCACTTATGCATTGAACATTGGAATGATACAGCTACAAGAGCAGCTATAGAATTGAGGCATGTTCATTTGTTGCTGTTCTACCCTTAGCACTGCCCCCAAATGACATTCATAACACCAAGGCCATTTGGCCCTTCAGTTTGAAAGCTGGCATAAAGAGTCTATCTAAAACAGGGGTAGTCAAACTGCGGCCCTCCAGATGTCCATGGACTACAATTCCCAGGAGCCCCCTGCCAGCGAATGCTGGCAGGGGCTCCTGGGAATTGTAGTCCATGGACATCTGGAGGGCCGCAGTTTGACTACCCCTGATCTAAAAGGTAGTGTCATCTGGTCAAATTCCAGAAACCTATGACATAAAATAGCATCTCGACATTTTTTAAAGGTGGTCTTGATGGTTGAAGGCTTGCAATTAGTGGTTGTGCAATCCTGGACATCCAAAAAAGAACCTTCTGTTGGGTATGGATTCTGTCAAAGATTCACAAATAATCCAAAACTGTTCACTTACCTGGTTTGTGAGCTCCACTGCATGCTGCTAAAGTTATGAGATTTCCAAGTCGCAATTTTAAAAATTCATTTAGTGGCAAGGGAAGCTTATAAGCACGTGTTTGGATGATGCACCCTCTCTGTGGAGCACCGGTAAATAAAAATAGCACCTGCTTGCCCAACCGAACACAGGGGAGGCAGCCTGGGGTGCTGAAGGAGAGGAGGTTCTCTGTGGAGGACAATCCCAAGAGAGTGAGAGTTAAGAGAAACAATTATTTTTCCAGCTGGCTTTTAAAAGTTATTTTGGAAAGGTGTTCTTTTCGCTGCCCAACACTGTGTATATTTCCAGCAATGGAGTAATAGAACGTTACATCAACAGAATAATGTAACATTGCATCAACACAATATTTTTCATTTAAAAAAAAATTAACTCACTGTCTGGTGAAAAATCATTTGAAATGTTTTCAAGCACCAGAAGGGTTTTTTGTTTGTTTTTGGCAGATTAAAAAAAAGAAAAGTTGCCAGTAAGTGCTGTTTTGCCACCCCCCTCCCACAACACTTAGGACTAATGTATGGCAATGATTTTCTTTTTCAAAAGACCAGGAAATCCTAATTTTTGTTATTAAAAACCCTCAGTTTAAGAGGCGGTGTAGATGAATTCACTGTGTTCCAAAAACATGAAAATACAAATTTCAGCCATCCCCTTGACTTCTGCATCATGTGCAGAGGGCAAACTCTAAGGTGTCCTGCTTGATTAGCCTCCATGTGGGTACCTCTACTGACTACTTGGGTTGGTAAACGTCCTCTGTGGCTGCACCTGTACTGTGGAACAGGCTTCCCAAGGATGTGAGGAAAGCCCTGACCACACACAGGCTTAGGAATTTTTGGGGAACAAAATCTCTTGTGCTGTGCCTTCTGTAGCCCATGATCAAAGGGTATGGCTTCCTTTTGTTCGCATCTCTACCGATGGGAGATACCATTTCTTTTTAAACTTATGTTGAGCCACTTCAAGTCCTGTGAGTCAAGCCAAAATGTGGACATTTTAAATAAATGTAAAATCAGTTTGCTGGTCTAGCCCTCATTCTTTTCTGCTGCAGTTTGGGGGTGCCAAGCTGAACATGG
This sequence comes from Paroedura picta, assembly GCF_049243985.1. NCBI lineage: Eukaryota > Metazoa > Chordata > Lepidosauria > Squamata > Gekkonidae > Paroedura > Paroedura picta. The sequence goes on from NC_135380.1 coordinate 27,030,281, forward strand.
AGGTCAGTGCTATTTCAGTGTTTAAAAATAATTTGGCTGCATATCAAAACGAGTGCCATGGAATGTGCACTTGAAGGGGAGGGCTTAATACCAAAGGCAATGTGCAGGGGAGGTGGGATATCTCAAAACAGCAGGGAATGCATGGCAGCGAAAACCGCCAAAAAAACTCAGGGAGTAATCCTAAACCTTGGTTTACTCAGAAATCAGTCCCATGCTGTGCAATGGAATTTGCTCTCAGGAAAGTGTCCTTGGGTCTGTATCCTAAGTTGTCAATGAGCACAAACAGTATTGCTCACTTAAGGTGACCATCTTAATATACAATGAGGGAGGCAGTTAAATGTTTGTCTTCACTGGTTGACTCAAAAATTCCTGTTGAAATCTTGCTCTTCCATGGCAACAATCCAACTGGTAAGGTTTTCCTTTTGCACCCTCTTTTGTTGCCTCGCACCCTCATTTTCCCATACAGTGTGCTCATCTTCAATGTTACTTGTGTTTCAGCTGGGTATGAATAGCTTATAAATGATGCATAAGGAATAAATAGAAGCTAAATGACCTATGAATGGCATAAAAGAAATAAATCCAGAGCACCAGAATGGGCAGAACAAAAAGAGCCCACGGTAACAACAGCCCAATCAAAAAACAATTGAAAAGATTCTCACATTCTGACTTAATTTCCACCTTTTCTGCCTCATGAGTGAAATTGTAAGTGCCTCCATTCTGTCTTTAAACTGAAGAGGTTTTGACTTTAGATTTTCAATATAAGTTAGCCTTGATCCCCTGAGGATCATCCCAGCATGGCCCATCAGGGGCTATTAGAGCACATTAGATATGCATTTTATTAAGATAATAATGGTACCATGTTAAAGTATTTTGGTTCAGTGGACCTCTTTGACCCTCTTGAGCAGTCATGTAAAACAGGATTCATTGTTCGGACACACGGAGGCTTCGCCTGCCTCTCCTTTTCTTCTTTCTCAGCAAAACGACCCCACTGCCCTCAACAGTTCTGAACAAAGAACGTGGCAAGCCGTGTCTGCACAAATGCCCAGAGATGAGGTTGGTTCCCCGACAAAATTGGTTCTCTGTAGGGGGAGTGATCTGTGTCAATTCCAGGACTACCGCATGAGTAGCCACACTTCCAACTGCTGTCATCTCTTCCAGGCTGACCCTTTGAATCTTCACCCATCCTTCCATCTGGGATGCTGCCTCAGCTCTTCTGCTTCTCAGTAAGCCAGCAGAGGGAGAAAGAGAGCCGTAATGAGTTATTATAATGATGATAGAGGTTGTGTTTTCAGTTAAGCCTGGGTTGACTACTAATTCCTTCTGTTTTCAGAGTGAAGTTTGCATCCAAGGGCACCTTTAAGGCCAACAGAATTTCACTCAAGGTCTAAGCCAGGCTTCCACAACCAGAGTTTCAAGAAACCCCCGAGTTTCTTGATGGCCCTGGAAGGGTTTCCCAAATGGGTGAGAATTAATTAATGTTGATATATGTTTTAAATGAGTAACACATTTATTGGGTGATATGAATGTATATGGTCATGTTGACTTGCCCCCCCCCCAAATTGACCAATGATGGGCCTGGAGGGAGTGGGAAGGGGCAAGACCCTAGGTGGGTGTGTACGAGCTATGCTTCCCAACTATATTCTGCACAATCTGGGGTTTCTTGAAGACTGAATAACATTTCAGGGGTTTCTCAATGGTAAAAAGGTTGAGAAAGCCTGGTTTAAGCTATCGTATGCATGCACAATTCCTCAGATACAATGGAACAAAATATCCTCAACCATTACATGTATGTAGAAAGACTGGGGGGAGAGTTGTTAATTGCCAGGAAGGGCTGGCTAGAGTGAACATGCATGGATCTGACATCCTTCCTCCAAGGAGAGCAGCCGGGATCATCTCATCTTATTCTCGCAACCACCCTATGAGATATGTGACTGACAGAAAGAGGAAGCCATCTTGGTGCAGTGGTTAAGAGTGGCAGCTTCAATCTAGTGAGCCAGGCTTGATTCCCTGCTCCTCCACATGCAGCCAGCAGGATGATATTGGACTCATCACAGCCCTGATAGTGCTGTTCTCTCTCAGCCTCACCTACTCCACAGGGTGTCTGTTGTGAGGAGAGGAAGGGAAGGAGATTGTAAGCCGCTTTGAGACTCCTTTGGGTAGAGGAAAATGGGGCATAAAAACCAACTCTTCTTCCAAAACAGGGAACTGAAAATCATAGCTGACCAGAGAATCAAACCCAGACCATTCTTTCTTTCTTACATTTTATTCAGTACTTTTTCATTCTCCCCTTCCTCCAAGTATCTCAGAGGGGCATATCTCCAACTTCCATTTTATCCTCAGAACACCCCTGTGAGGAAGGTTAGAGAGACCACCCCAAGCTGTTCCATCAAGCTTCCTAGGCAGAGTGTGGAAATCAACCTGAGCTTCCCTGATCTTAGTCCAACGTTTTAACCACTGCACCAAGCTAAGTCTCGGACTCCAGCTGAGCGCCAACACATTATCCGTTGCACCAAGAGCCTTTCAAGCTTAGCTCTCAGAAGATGTGTTTGAAGCTCAGTGGCTGTATCACCATGAAAAGCTAAATCATCTCCTGAAGTTGCAAGCAAGATATGCATGAATCTCACAGCATGCCTGGGTTTAGGCTGACTGTGCTATTGTGTTAAGGCATTTGTATCACACTGTGCAAGCAGTGTAGCCGAGGCTAAAAATAACTCCATTTCCACCTCAAGAGAGCATCCTTTTTGTTATGAGCATTCTGATGTCTTGCTCAGGCCACCAACAGCTTGTGGATTGCTGCAGCTTGTGGATTGCTGGAGAAACACCATCCGTCAGCGATACGAGTCAGCAAAACAGACTTCCACATATGGAGATGCTATACAGTGGGATGTCGCAGGCTGTTGGGGTGGAGAGGTGAATTGCCTGCATTCAGAAAGCTATCTCAATCTTTCTGGCCCAGCTGTTTGGGCAAGGCCTCCTTTCAGAGTCCCACAACACTCAATCCAAACAATTCAGAAACAGTACATGGTTCAGACCCACCAGGACTCCAGGCTTGGATGCTCCACAGTTTTGAAATCACACAAAATGCAGGAATGTAGCCCATCAAAAGAAAGATTCTTCTGTTTTTACCCAGCCCAGGATCAGTTCTCCTCCTGTCCCACCACCACCACTTCTCCCAGGTCATCAGATTCTCCATGGAAGGCTGCTGTGCATGCTAATACCATCCTCCAGAAATTTATTCAAAGGGCTTTTGCCCTAGATATTTTGAAAAAATTCTCGATGGAAATAACCAGTTTTTTTTCCTGCACTAAAATCTATCTAAATGTAAGCTGCCCAAAGTTCAATGTCGTTTTGGGTGTCTGTGTTGCTCAGGCATGCCCAAAATCCTTCAGTGGGACTGCGCCTCTCTCCACCTGCTCCTCATCTGGGCAGTATACCCTTCCTGCATGAGGCAGGCTGGAACAGCACTGCTGAAGATGACTGAGACTCAGCATTGGATGGGAGTGAGTCAGTTTCAGAAGATCATTTGCCTCTTGCAAGCTCCAGCATGTAAACCAGAAATAGGCCACACGTGAACACCCCTCAAGCTGCCTTATGCTGGATCTGACCGTTGTTCTTTCAGTATTGTTTACTCTGACCAGTAGCAGCTCTCCAGGACCTCAGGCAGAAGTCTTGCACATCACCTACTAATCTGATTTTTTTTTAAGATAGAGAAGCCAGGGATGGCACCTGTGACCTCAGAGGCTCTACCTCTAAGCCAAGGCTCCTTCTCAAAGGACAAAGGCAACAGGTCTCTGCTGCAAGACTCAACATCACTAGGAAGGATGGGATGCAAAATGGACTTTGTTCTCCAGAGAAAAGGAGAAATAGGAGCAATCAAAGGATTTCCCCGCCTCCATTAAGAGACTTTAGAGCCTTTCCCCATTCTCAGCTTTCCGAATCTAATTGGACAAAGAATGGCCACATTAACAAGTGTCAAGGTTGTTAAAGTGATGGATTACTCATTCACAAGTAATCTCAAAAGGGGAAATAGTCTTAAATTCTGTCTGGATGCCATAAGGCTGAGCTCTCTTACCGTTGCATGAGCTTTGGGGCATAAGGCAGACAGACACCCTATATATTCTCTCCTAACTGCATCCCCCACCCCCACACAACGTGATTAGTGAGTAATGGGTCTTTATTTTGTGCAATGCATTTGGGTTGACTTTCCCTTTCCTTTTAACAGTAGCTTCAACCGGAATCCACCATTTCCCATGGCTTTGGCCACCCCACCCCCCTTCTTACAATTATGCTGGACAGGGTTGGCAAGAAGGAAGCAAGGAGATCTTTTTCATTCCCCACCCCCCAGACCAGGAATGGTTATCAGCAGGCTGTCCATAACTTCCTGAAACCTAAGGGTCACATGCCCATAACAGAGATACACTGAAAGGTGAGCTAGCCCACTTCTTTTCACCTGAAGTACTGTGTGCAGTGCTGGAGGCCTCATTTCAAAAAGGATGTGGACAAAATTGAGAGCAATGAGGATGATCTGGGGCCTGGGGACCAAGTCCTATGAGGAAAGGCTGAGGGACTTGGGAATGTTCAGCTTGGAGAAGAGGAGGTTGAGAGGGGACAGGATTGTTGTCTTCGAAAGTATTCGAAAGGTTGCGACTTAGAGGAGAGCAGGGACCAGTTCTATTGGCAGGAGAGAATAAGACTGACAGTAATGGCTTTAAACTATGTG